>NC_138896.1:94103605-96700859 GCF_965194825.1 Balaenoptera physalus | reverse complement strand
CTGTCACATCATCTCTAAGCAAATTTGCCCGAAAATGGAGAGAGTGTCACTTAGTCTATACTCTCAACCTGTCATACTCCCATCTTCCTTGTTCTTCTTAATGTTCAATACAAAAGCCATCTCTCAGAGCCCTAAAATAAGTTCAATCTATGGTAAATTGTTCACAGTAACTTCTCTTTATGCTTTTCAACATACTGTAGAATAGAGGGCTCTTCTCTTCAACTT
Organism: Balaenoptera physalus; assembly: GCF_965194825.1. Lineage (NCBI taxonomy): Eukaryota > Metazoa > Chordata > Mammalia > Artiodactyla > Balaenopteridae > Balaenoptera > Balaenoptera physalus. The sequence continues at coordinate 96,700,634 of NC_138896.1, read as the reverse complement.
TGCAATGTTTTATTTGGTCACTTTCAAACGGGCCTTATTTTTGCTTGTCTTTAGATAGATAGAATATCTCAGCAGACCTTATCTTAAATAATTATCAAAGCACTGACATTAGGATATAGTGTTATTAACTGTCTTCCAGTGGTTCATTAGGGATAAACTGACTTCTGTGTTGCATTATCCTATGGTTTATGGAGAGACATTATTGAGAGTCTAAATCACTTGGCAAAGAGAATCATAATGTCAAGGAGATCAGAGGTTTACTGAATAGATGAATGTCCTTATGTACCTCTTTCTCAACATATTCTAAAGCATATATTGCATAGACCATTCCTTTTGTTTTCCCACATAACCCCGCTCCTGCTTTATAGGTCCTCAAATCAAAGAGATTTGTACCATGAATTCATCATATTTATTCCAGAATTTGTATAAATCTGTTTATTTTTATATTTTGATCTTGTTCACATTGCTTTCGCTCCCTTGTTAGCGTATAGAACAGCCTATATTCTGTTTTGCAGAACTGAACAAAAAGAAGATATGCTTGTCAATATGACTGCCTAGAAAATCTGTGACTAAAAGTTATGTTGCTCGTTACCACAGAAAATCAAAGTGGGAACAATGCTTACTGACCATTTTTGGAAACAATTTCTTGCTCATTGCTTTCTGTGATCTTTCTTAAAAACAAAGCTGCAAATTGCCACATTTCACTGAGATGGCAACAAAGAGAGCAATTTGTCTTTATGCAAAAATATCCCATTACTCATTTTTCTTTCATATTAGTTTATAAGAGTTTCTACCTTGAAGGAGTGCTAACATAGGTAATTATTTTAAGATGTGTTACTTGGTATTTTACAGATCAAAACCTCCATGTTCTTGGGTCGAGATATAACTATCAATGGCATTCATTTTCCCAAGGATAATGGTTGGAACATGTGAGCCACAAGTCAATAACATAAATGATTATGTGCCAGCGAAATCAATGGATCTAACTCTTATTAAATGTACCCACCATGAATGAAAAACATTATGATAATGAAGGCATGTTGGCAAAGTAGAGTGAAGCTCTGAGAGCCCCTCAGTTTGTTTACCAGCAGCTCAGATATGGTTTTATTAATAGTTATAGAGACAATATCAAACTAATGAAACAAAGTCAGGGACATAGAAGCAAAATAAGCTGAAACATAAACAGGTTTTCGAGGAGTCAAAGGATTATTACAAAGCTTATGTAAAATCTGGCAGCTGTTACTTCCTCCCCTCCAAAACACATCATGACATATTGACAGTGGTGTCTGTCATCATCTTAGAGTGATGAGTGATATTAAATGTCATTGGGTTCAATCCTTCATCTGATGATTGTATTTCTTCTACTGTGATTTTACCAAGTATTGTAAAATGCCTCCAGGGTTGGGGGATTCACTATTTTTCCAGGCACCCCATAACAGAAAAAGACAGCAGAACTGGATACAATAGTATAGGAGTCCATAGGTAGAGTAGATCCAAAAGTGTCCCCAATAATTATTTTGCAAAGAAATGATTATGCTCTAAGAAGAAAGGGGCTTATTTATGAGCTACATTTAAACTGATATTTATTAAAAATTTGATACATTTAACAATATTTTGGGAACAAAGCATTAGTGTTCTAGATTTTACTGTATACATCAGCTCCTTGCTTGTCCATGAGATAAAAATGAAGCCTAATGACACTGATTTTAAAAGCCAAACCAGAGCTCATCACTGCAAAGCATCTGCTTTGTTGTTGTAAGGTGAATGAAAAAGACATTATGTCTATGAATGTGCAAAATGGCATTAGAGTTTTCAGAATTGGGATCAAGAGGGTAGGAAAAAACAAGGTAAAAAATGTTCTTTTTAAGCGTACTGTCATGATCTGGGTTGAACTATGAACATTTGAGCCCTGATGTCATTGGCATCAAGAGCTATTTGACACATAATGAGGACAGCTGGGATTGACCTATGGAGGATGAAATGGAATATGAACCAGAGGCAAATCAGAAATATGGCTTAACTTGGCGAACAGCCTACTTCTCAAATAACCCATGCCGCCTGCCAGGGAGTCAATGAATACTCATGACAGCAGTTAGCATGCAGTGTCAGATTTAGGAATCTCACCAGCCTAAAGCTGAGCATTCCTTAGCCAGGTCACCAGGATTGTATATGTATCAATCCAAAGCATAGACACTTGCTCCACCTTTAGAAAGGTAAATTTTAGTTTAATATAAAGAGTATCTTTCTGGTTAATGAAGCTGTTGAAAAACTGAAAGGGCTATTTTATGATATGAATTTCTGGTTCTTGCACATGTTAAAAAAAAAGACTGAGTGACCATTGTTGATGAACAGTTTGCAGATGATCCTTGATGGGCCCTTCTATCTCTGCAATTCAATCCATTCATTCAGTCAAGTAACAAAATTTGATTCTCTGATTATGACACAAAATTACATTCTTATTTTTTTTATTGTATCTTGAATCTGAATTAACTAGATATTATGAAAATCTTAAATAATCAAGGAAGTAAAATATATGTAAGCACTCAATTTTATTTTTCAATGTACAGAATCTCATAACAAGTGATCTATTTATTTCATTGACCAGCAAAAAATTAACTTTTTACTTATTCTTTGGTATCATATAGACACTGATTAGCAGTATTTTGTAGATATTATTCATAGGTTTGTCATAGCTTGTTGCCTCACTTCATTCAGGGCTCTTTTCAAATATCATCTTACTGGAAAAGTCTTATTTTGTCTCCCTATGAAAAATGGCATTCCAACTCCATCACTCTCTCTGCTCTAACCCTGCTTTATTTTTATTGATAAAATTTATCACCTCATGATGCTCCTGTTTGTCTTCTGTCTCCATCTATTAGATTGTAAATTCCATAAGAATAAGGATTTTGACTATTTTGTTCATTTCTATCTTCCTATTGCTTGTGATAATATCTATCACGTAGTTGATGATCAAAAATAATGTTAAATGATTGAGTAATGAATGGATGAATGAATGAATGTAAATGCCTGAATTAATAAATCATTTTGAATAATATGAGTGGATTTTGATTGCAGATACTACTTTAATATCATAAATAAATTAGCCAATATAATAAAAGCTTTTTTTTTAGTTCATATTTGAATGCTAACTTTCACAAAAATAAACTGAAAATGATTAAGGGAATAAGAATATTTTTTAAAGATTTTTACCCTCCCATTAGAATTTAATCTTCCTTTATGCCTTAGAAAAGTAAGTGAAGACTTCTGCACACGCCCACCTGAGGCGAGGTGCTGGCGGCAGCCATTCCGCACTAGGAACTCCGGTCGGAAGAGCCGGTTGCGAGGCCTCTGCACGGTGACCCGCTGTGAGCAAGTGAAACCGGACTAAGCACAAGGAAAAAAAAAAGCTGTGTGGACGAAAGGCTCTTGGTGCTCCAGCCAGGCATCAGGGCCGTGCCTCTGAGGTGGGAGAGCAGGACACTGGTCCACAAGAGACCTCCCAGCTCCACGTAACACCAAACGGCAAAAATCTCTCAGAGATCTCCATCTCAACATCAAGACCCAGCTTCACTCAATGACCAGCAAGCTACAGTGCTGGACACCCTATGCCAAACAACTAGCAAGACAGGAACACAGCCCCATCCATTAGCAGAGAGGCTGCCTAAAATCATAATAAGGCCACAGACTCCCCAAAATACACCACCAGACGTGGACCTGCCCACCAGAAAGACAAGATCCAGCCTCATCCACCAGAACTCAGGCACTAGTTCCCTCTACCAGGAAGCCTACACAACCCACTGAACCAACCTTAGCCACTGGGGACAGATACCAAAAACAACGGGAACTACGAACCTGCAGCCTGTGAAAAGGAGACCCCAAACACAGTAAGATAAGCAAAATGACATGACAGAAAAACACACAGCAGATGAAGGAGCAGGGTCAAAACACACCAGACTTAACAAATGAAGAGGAAGTAGGTAGTCTACCTGAAAAAGAATTCAGAATAATGATAGTAAGGATGATCCAAAATCTTGGAAACAGAATAGACAAAATGCAAGAAACATTTAACAAGGATGTAGAAGAACTAAAGAGGAACCAAGCAATGATGAAAAACACAATAAATGAAATTAAAAATACTCTAGATGGGATCAATAGCAGAATAACTGAGGCAGAAGAAAGGATAAGTGACCTGGAAGATAAAATGGTGGAAATAACTACTGCAGAGCAGGATAAAGAAAAAAGAATGAGAAGAACTGAGGACAGTCTCAGAGACCTCTGGGACAACATTAAACGCACCAACATTCGAATTATAGGGGTCCCAGAAGAAAAGTAAGTGAAATTCACTTGAAAAACAAATATTAAAAAAATGTGGTTAGATTTCCAAGGGTTCCAGTTGAATTTAAAGGTCCTCCTTAAATCACATAAGACCTATATTAAATTTAATGAGGGAGACTTTTGTAAGTAATTTCTACAATTATTAACTCTCAAAGGCATTCCATTTGCCTATATGAATTCATGTTACATGATTGCTGGAGAGGATGGAGACACTGAGAAAAAGATGTTGTTCTGATGCTTTACAATATGCTAGAGATTTTGTAATATATCAAAATTGTGTGTGCCCACTGACACTGTTAAATAAATGCGATCTGTATAATATTTTCCTGACTGTTGGCCCATCATGGTTTATAGGTCCATATGAGAATTTAATGTTGAATACTAATATTCAAAAACAAATACAGTTTTCCATATAGATGACAAATATTTTTGCTAGTTATGATCTATCTAGTTATTTATTTTAGGTACTGCATTATGAAAATCGTATGGAGCCAGTGGAGCTTTCTCATTATGGTTATATCAATTCAGCAATGCAGCTTACCTAGAGAGTGACAAAATACATATCATTGTGAATTTGGCTATGCATAGCAGCAAATTGCATGCATACGTAATGGATTTCTGAACATGTTTAGAAGGGATTTTTGTGATTACATGCTAAAAAACTAAATATAACTCAGTAAACCCCCAAATATTGTATTTTTTAAGTTGCATTGTAGCTTAATCTTTTGCCCCAAATGACAAAAAAAATATTTTTCTAATTAACTTTAGTTTGAAAAGCAGTATTTGCAAGAGCAAGGAATATTCAGGTAGTTCTTGATTGCTTATTATGAAAGAACGGTAGTGTGGTGTATTAGAAATAGCACTGGCTGACAGAAATCTTGGATTGAAATAACTTTTCAGCCAATATTTATCTTTGTAACCCTGAGTGAACTATTATTAATGCAACTACACTTGGTTCTACGTAGACCCGAAATACTATGTAAATATCAATTCATAGTGTCAATTATTGTCCTTAGAAAATAACGTAGAATTTATGTCCCTGAAGTCTCTAAGAAATCGCTTGAATGACATAAGAAATTAGAAGAGTCAGCTTTAATGAAAGAGCAGAAAGTCGAACCAATGCACTCAGATAACGTTAGAGTTCAAGGATTCCAGGGATCATGATATCTGATTTCTTCCTTTTAGATATGAGGAAACTGAGTCCCAAGGAGGTTAAGTAGCATAAATTCATACAGCTAAGTAGTAAGACAACAGTAACTAATAGATGAAAAACTGATGTCTTCAACAAACATTCTAATACTTTTTTTCTTTTTCCTCTCTCCCTGCCCTCCCTCATTCTCTCTCTTTTTTTCTTTCTTTTTTTTTTTTTTAAAAACACATTTCCATTCTCTAGTTTATGGTTATATGATTTGTTATTTCTCCATTTTTTATTAAATAAATACACACAGTAAATTTAGAAAATCTACAGACTCAAAGAAAAAAAAAATTCCATAATGTTATCACTCAGAAAGAGTCAGTTATTTTGTATAAGGGACCTGTTTAATTATGAATAATTAGAGTTATCCTTTATCAGTCACAATATTAAACCTTCAGAATGCAAAAGAAAAAATGCAAAGGACCATTATCATGGTGAAAATATTTAGTCCTTGCTCCTCTGACTATAGAAAAAGTTTTGTCAGTGCAGCATTTTGACTCTTTAGAAAAATAAAGACCAAGGACTTTACATTGCTATTTCATTAGTTGAAAACTGGCTGGGAACATTTGTGTAGCATTTAGTTTTGGGCTTGCCTGATTCATATCAGTTGGCATGAGCAACAGGACGCATAAAAGAATTAAAATCTGTCAATTCACTTTAGTTTCCTTAAAATTGCTATATAAAATATGGCAGCATCCTTGAATATAGACTAGGTTGAAATGGAATATTTGAAGCATTTTTTTTTTGTCATTAAGTCAACGAAACTGCTTTCTTATTTTCTTTAAAATTTTTTTTTTGGTGGGTAGGGAGATTGTATTAGGGATAGAGCTTGAATTCATTTGTTTAGTAACATAGAAACAGCCTGTGCGCCTTCGGTTGAAGACCCTATTCAATCCTAAGTAAAGTCTTGTGTCCCATGCAAGCATGAAGACATTTGAATATTAATAAAGATCCATTTCTTCCATAAATAGCAATAGATAGGAAATGAGCAATTGGATAGGGCCATGCACGTGCAGATAAGTTCCTTATTAGAACCAAATTTACCAATGGTAGTATTGTCAGTTAAAATACTATGATATATATAGACAATGAAATCATATATAGTTTAAACTGTTCTCATTTTACAAAATAGACAATCGGACAACTGTAATTGATTCATGTATTGCAGTTTTCATTCCATTAGTTAGAAGATATATCCAAAATTGGGGCTGTCAATCAGAGAAAATGAGTGCATGTTTTGTATTTCATAGTATTAATTGCAGGAGGGAAAATCATTCTTTGTACTTAGATTCAACAGGACTATACACATTTTAGTTTACACAACAGTAAATGTACATGTTTCCTCTAATAATATTAGTTTGAGCATCTTGGTAAATTCAAGAAAATAGGTTAATGTGAAGCCCCGTGAAATATTAAAAGTGGCTTTCATTTCATTTAAATTCACTTTATTGATTGTATTACTTTTCAACACTGTCATTTTATTGACTCTTGTATTTACTTTTGTATTTTGTAGGACTCTGTGTTCGTTCAGAGTCTATAAAACTATACTGAACTACTAACCCAAGAAGGTCACCTCATACCTCTGAGGATCTATGGACTGAAGGATTTTGTTAATGAAATGTGGGACAATACACACACATAGATGTAAATATTTATGTTACTGAATTCAAAGATATGAAGCTGTTCTTGAGTTCTTACCGACCTTCCCCCCAAAATACCACTTTCTTGGTATTTTAAGCTCTTGAACTTGGCTGTAACACTTTATATATTCTCTGTGTATTTGATTTTCAGATTCTTCTAATAATCAGCTTTGAGTGCCATTTCAAGAATGCCCTAAATATAAAACATACTGGGTGTTAAGTAATGTATTTTATGTATTGAGTATCAGCTAACCTAGTTAGCTTCATAAGAGTGATGAATAAGCACAAGTTTGGGGAAATATCAAGTCTAACTGATCATGTAATGAGTCTTAATTATGATGAAATCAATTTTCTCGTATTCTAAGCTTCATGATATTTGTGATGTCTCTTTGTTGTTCTTTTTTACTAAAATAAAAATAATGTGGAATTTTAAAGAATTGTTATCTATGAATATAAAAAGTATAAATGATTAAAGGCCCAGTTTTCATTAGCCGAGCCATATGAAATTGTTGCTTCACTGTACTATGTTTTCAGATAAAAAGAAATCTAACTGGGTTTTCGTACATAATGTTATTTCAGTATTTCAGCAGATAGTGCAATCAATACGTCAGACTGTGTGGCAGTTTCTGACCTAGACTATATCATCGTAGTAATCAATCAAATTGTAGAAACATTCAAAGTAAATCCCCGCCCTTGACAGTCACAAAGCTAAGAGAGAAGGCTGGAGGAAGGAAGCAGCATTTTAGATAACAAATGAAATGGGTTTAGGAAAAAACACCTTTAGAGGTCACTAGAAGAGAAATGTTACATGACAGCTCTCTGATTTGGTCAATATTTTGAAAACTACGTTTCCTCCTGTGCCAGGTTTAGCATACTGTGGCTAGTTTAGTGTGCACTGGAAATATAAAAGAATAGTAAGTTAAGGTGGTAAAGGAAACCCAATTGGTACCAGAATTTTATGAGATTGAGTTGGATTGCTCTGGAGTTTTGCCTTTTCAATTATTAGTTTCATATATTACTTGGGATTACACATTATTTAGTAAAAATACAGAGATGTATAAGCTTGCCATTTGAAAATTTGAGGGAACAGTAACAATTTAAAAAGAAAAATATAAAGTCTTATTTGCTTCTTATATTTCATCATGTTAAAGGAACTTCAGTCCACCTGCTCTAAGGCAACACCATTAGGGAAAGCTTTAATTAGAAAGAGTAAGATACCACTTAATGTTCAGAGAGTAGAGAGTAAACAGAGATCAGCTTGGAGGTTACTGAGAAGCCTGTTTTTCTTACTGGCTGAACAGAGAAATCTTTTGCCAACAAGGATGAAGAATTGAAGTTTCATTTTGCTGTAATTTGCAGCAAGGGGACATTGAGTAATCAAAAAATAATCATAGACTAAAGCTTTGGAATGGTGATTATGGGTATGCTATTTAAAATTTTTTTAAAACAGTTCTTTAACTTGAGATACTTTGACGTTCATGAGAAATCATAATCATCATCTGTGCAAGATTAGTTTCTTCTCATTATTTTAAAAAATTATTGTCTCTTCATTTTTCTTCCTCACTCACGCACAGGTAGCCACTGTAAAGTGTTTAATACATGACCCGAGACCTGCATGCTTCCTTAAAAACATATAGTATAGTTTAGTATAGTTTTTCTTGTGCAGGCTTAATTCACATGAAGAGCATTGAGCTAGCATTCTTACTTTTTTCCATTAAACACTGTCTTTTTTATTTATTCATTTTGCTATATATAACTCTCATTCATTATTTCTGCTGCATCATTGAAAGAATCCAATGTATTTATTTTATTTATCACCTTTGCAGAGCATCTTGCTGCTTTCAATTCATTTGTTTTGTAAAACAATGCTGCAAAGAAAATTCTGTATGTGCTCTATGCATGAGTTTTTCTTTGGGCTGGCTGGCTGCAGGGTGGGGAGTAATACCAAGATGGTATTGGATTAATGCATACTTGATTTCATTAATTTGTGATGGATTGCTCTCCAGAAAGTCTGTCCCAGTTTATATCTCCCCAAAAGCCCCAAGAAGTCCCATTTTTCAACCATCACCAGCCATTGAAATGATCTCACTTTCCAGTTTTCATCAACGTGATGGTATAAAGTAATAACTCATGGTTGTTTTAATAACCATTTTTTTTCTCATTACTAGAAACATGAATATCTTTTCTTATATAGTTTCCTCTTTAGTAAGATTTTTTTTATACCTTAAAAAATCAAGTTTAATGTATTTGTTGTTGGGGGTTTGACGGCACGGTTTATGTGTTCTACATAGTAATGGCTTTTTTGGTTTTAGATATTTAAAATATATCCTTACAGAGTTCTAATATTATCCATGATGTCTTATGTAGAAAAAAAATCCATAATTTTGATCTGATCAAATCCATAAATTTTTCACTTTGCCATTATTTTTAAGGTTCTCATTCCTTCCTCTTTAAAATAACTTCTTCGTTTCGCTTCCAGGACTATACTTCATTTGGGGTCATTTTCCATGACTCTGGCTAATCATCAGACTCCTTTGATTTTTCTTCTTAATCTCTACAGTTCTTCCTCTTAGCATGTACCAGAGCTCCATCTTCAATCTTTTATTTCCTATTGCCACTCATTGCACAAGAAATCTCTTCCAATCTCAAGGCTACAATTAATGCCTACATGCTCAAGAGCCCCAAACTTCTATCTCCAACCAGGACTCTTCCTCTAACTCTAGACAGGAACCATCTAAGTCCTCACTGTACCATGAACCAGGCAGAGTTCCACTGGAGACACAGAACCAGTAGGAGTTATATGTTAAAATAATTAATTAATAGTTAATTGACTTAAGTGATGGTAGACTCTGCTTAGAAAATCAGAAATCTGTAGTCAGGCTGTCAGGAAGGGCAGGCAAGAACTCTCAGGCAAGGGCTGAAGCTGTTATCCACAGGAGCAATTTCTTCTTCTTCATGGAAGCCTCAGCTCTATCTCTCAGGTGATTGAATGAGGCCTACCCAGATTATAATCTCCCTTACTGGAAGTCAAATGATTATGCACTTTAATCATATCTACAAAATACCTTCACAGCAAAACCTAGATTCATGTTTAACTAACTGGAGACTCTAGTCAAGTTGATACATAAAACCACCATAGTTACTAACTATTGATATATCTCAAATCAACATCCTACTTCCTTTTTCCTCAGCTCTCAAGGCTTCTCCTCACATAGTCCACCCATCTCCATTTATACCAACTCCATCTTACTAGAAACAGTAGAGTACCCATCAATCATTTTGTTCTCTTACACCTTGCATCTAATACACTAGCAAAACTTGTTAGTTCTATCTTCAATTACACTCATAATATGACCAATACCTACCAGCACTACTGAAATATGGTCCAAGCCACTATCACCTATTTCCAGATAAACTCCAACAGCCTCTCAGCAGGTCTCTGTGCCTTTAGCCTCTGCTCTACAGTTTCTTGTTCCTACAGCAGGCCACAGTGAGATTCTGTCAAAGCAGATCATGTCACTGCTCTGTTCTCTTCAAAATGCCCAACGATTTCCTAAAACAGGAAAAAAATAAAAGTAAGGAAATAAATATTTGTTCAATGAATGACTGACTGGATTTCTTTTTATTTTCTTTTATAGATTTTTTTTAACTGGGGAAAGAAACTAACTTACATGTGCAATATTTGTCCTGCACTGTACAGATATTTTAATTAATAAGAAATATAATACCTATTATTTATTAAGAACTTATCCCATGCACTAGCATTGTTCAAAGAACGTTAGGTATTTTCATAGTTAAGCCTTATAACAACACTATGAAACATATTCTCATTATCACCAGTTTTCATTGAAGAAAACTGAGGCACAAGGAGATAAGCATCTTGCCCAGATTCACAGCTTATAAATGATGGAACTTGTATTTGAACCCAGGTACTCTGACTTTAGTGGCTGTACTAAAATTTATTTACTGTGGGAAGGGACTACAATCCTTGTTTATAGGGATTAAGAGGTCAAGATAGCAGAAGATGAGGAATGTTAGAAATGGCCTAGAGCTTCTAGGACAGTTATAGGTTGCAACAGCACACATATTTACCTCTTGAAAATGTGAGAAATTTGCTAAGACAGACATAACTATGCAAGTTTTTTATGGAAATAATTGGTAGCAAAAATGACCAAAGAAATATTGGTAGGCTGTATAAATTGTTTGAAACATCTTAGAAAGAATGCTTTAACACTGCTTGAATATCTTCAGTATTAGAAACTTTCTGGGAAACCAATGTAGCTGCTTCAAAAATGAAGGAGCTACATTCGTCCATAAACACAGGATTTCAGGAGTCTTTATTTCTAATCAAATAATGAGAGCACAGCTGCTGTCACTTCTCTCTCTTTCTTCGTATTTTAGAGCTATGCTGCCTGAATGTACATGTGTAAAGAAGAGGAAATGTTGAGAAATACAGATCTGAAATCTGAATAAGACACGCTGAAACACCCTTGTTTTTCCATGATTATAGGTTTTACTGAAATTATTCTAACTATAACTAACTTCACTTGTGAATAAAATCATACTATTGTCGAAAACAGGGATGACATTACATCTCAGGGGTCAAATTCGGCCCACCGTTTTTTTCAAATAAAGTTTTATTGGAACACAGACACATCCTTTTTTTTTTTTTTTTAAACATGTTGCCTGTGGTTGCTTTTTTTTTTTTTTTAAATTATTAGCACCTTTAATTATTATTTATTTATTTATTTATTTGGCTGTGTTGGGTCTTCGTTTCTGTGCGAGGGCTTTCTCTAGCTGTGGCAAGCGGGGGCCACTCTTCATCGTGGTGCGCGGGCCTCTCACTATCGTGGCCTCTCTTGTTGCGGAGCACAGGCTCCAGACGCGCAGGCTCAGTAGTTGTGGCTCACGGGCCTAGTTGCTCCGCGGCATGTGGGATCTTCCCAGACCAGGGCTCGAACCCGTGTCCCCTGCATTAGCAGGCAGATTCTCAACCACTGCGCCACCAGGGAAGCCCCGCCTGTGGTTGCTTTTATGCTAAGAGACAGAACTGAGTAGCTGTGGGAAAGACCTATGGCTTGCAAAGCTGAAAATATTTACTATCTAGCCTTTTACCGGAAAAGTTTGCTGACCACTACTCTAAAAGAAAGCCCTTAGGAATTATTATTATCATATTGTAGGAAATTATTATTATATTGTAAGATTTAAATTTAGACTCAGTAAAACTTGTAACAACTGTTTTGCTCCCTTTCTGCAATTGTCCCAAAGTGTCCAATTGGCTTTGAAATGAAGAAGACAGAACTTGGTTATAAGGTCAGGAGAGCAAAAACTACCCCCAAAAGGCACGCGGAGTCATTATGCCTTCTTACAGGGGCTTGAATTTAGGTAGTGAATCTACTTAGAGTCATGTGAAGCAAATTGCAAGGCAAACTTTGAGCTTTAAAGCCCTCTGAGAGTCATTTGTTTGATTCATTGACTGTTAAACAGATGTCCTCACATTAGGATTTCAGGGTCCATAAAATGTGATAAGATCTGGGAATGCCTCTAAAAGTGAGACCATAAAGGCAGACTCCTCTTCCCTTGAGCCTCTGTGAACTCTTCACTCTAGCGCCCCCTCCCCCAACTTTGACTCTTCCTTTGCTTATGCTTTTGCTACCCAGGTAAGTACTCATTGGTAAAGCTCTTGTCAATTTCCTTACCATTCATGTGCAAATATTTGCAATCCCAGATTCATTTATTTTATGGTTCAGAAACACATTAAAATACTAAAAAAAAAAAAAATCTACTATCAAAAATAGACCATCTTTCAATGTAAAATAGGAGGTATTTAGAAAGTAAGCTTCTATTCAGGTGGTAGCTTCAATATACAATATTACAGGAATAAATGTGCCACTGTTGATTAATACCTTTGTTATATAGTATACACTTTGTTAAAAATTTTTATATAGTGTTAAATTTCGTAAGTATGGGCAACTACTGGATATTAAATTTTTTATCTGCTTAAACATTTTTTTAATATTGAAAAAAAGGATAAACTTTCCCTTCCTCACTGGCATTTAATTAAATCACTTTTATTTGAGAGTACATCTTTGTCTGGGAAGTGTTTGCATATTTGAACTTAAACAACAACTAGATTGGAAATCCCTTCATTCATCAAACATTTGCTTAAAGGTTAAAAAGTTATAAGCTTTCTGCAAGTGGTGAAGATATATAAATGGTTTCACATTTAAATAATATAATCCATTAAAAACAGTAATATTGAGAACAAGAATTATCAAAATATAGAGGCAGAAGCCAAAATTATATTCAGAGCACTACTCATGTATTTAATATTTTTCCTCTTTGAGGAATGAAAAATAAAGAATTCATCTTAAGAAATAAGAAAAAGAGTAATAAAACAAAATTAAAATAGAAGAAGAAAGTCATAGAGATACAGCCAAAACCCACCATTTTTTAATGAAAAATAGTATTGTTAAATTCAACAGATAGTTTTGGGGAGTGAGGGGATCCAATGACATATGAATATAAATGGTAGAAAAAGACGATCTCCAGGCAAAACTAATAAAGGAAAAAGCAAAAAACAAACTAAGGTTGACGAAGGGAACATAAGAATATACAGGAAGGAGTTAAAAATAAAATATAAATGAATATATGCAAATATACATTGACATATGGGAACCTCATTTTTAAAACATATATTACTTTGTAGTTTTTCAGAGCTACTCTGTTTTACTCCCAAATAACTTTACCTATAAATTGTCTTTAAAATTCTGTAAAATATTTCTTCAATATTTTATGCCTATTAAATAGAAGGAGTAAGAAAAAGATGAATTATTCTATCCTGAGGTAAGACCAAAAACAATCTTGATTTAGTTTCTAGCTACAGGTTGAAAGCCAGGTTCTTGTTGGTGACTACAGTGGTTTTTTTTTTTTTTCTTTTTAAACACACCTTACTTTTTAGAAGATTTTTAGGTTCACAACAGAAAAATGTGGCAGAAATTAGAGACAGTTCCCATGTACCCCTGCCCCAACATATCCATAGACTCTCCCACTACCAACACCCCCCACCAGAGTGGTACCTTTGTTCCAACTGATGAACATACACTGACACATCACACTCATCCAAAGTCCATAGTTAACTTTAGGATTCACTCTCGGTTTTGTACTTTCTGTGGGTTTTGACAAATGTATAATGACATGTGTCTACCATGATGGTATCATACAACATGGTTTCATTGCCCTAAAAGTCCTCTGTTCTTTGCTTATTCATCCATCCCTGCCCTCTAACCCATGTCAACCACTGATCCTTTTACTGCCTCCATAGTTTTACCTTTTCTGGAATGTCATATAGATACAATTGCACAGAACATGGACTTTTCAGGTTGGCTTCTTTTACCCAATAACATGTACTTAAGATTCCTCCGTGTCTTTTCATGCCTTGATAGCTCATTTCTTTTTAGCACTGAATAATATTCCATTGGCTGGATGTACCACATTTTATTTATCCATTTACATATTAAAGGACATCTGCGTTGCTTTCAAGTTCTGGCAATTATGAATGAGGCTTCTATAAACATCTGTGTGCAGGTTTTATGTGGACATAAATTTTCAACTCATTTGAGCAAATACCAAGGAACTCAATTGTGCAGCATTTTTTAAGAAATTTAACTGTGGACAATTTTAGATGAGACTTGTTTTCTCTAGTTTATTATGAATGCCAATGTTCTCTATATTATTATATCATGCCCTCGTACTTTTTTGTGTTACTTGCTTTGGCATTTGATATTCAACTACAATAAAGGGGGTTTATTTATTTTATGGTAAGAGAGAGGCATTTTTCATCTAAAAAAAAAAACTTCATACATAAATTGTAATTATTTTAATTCACCTTTGATTTCAAGAAACTAGACTGAGGATCCCTAAGAAAGAAACCCCTGACTTTCATTAGTTTCCTATAGGAGATTGTAGAATACTTTTCTTTAGACCTGTTTTTCTAAGTATATTCTCCTAAGGGCTAGGCAATAGCCTTAGAATGCCTGGTTTTGGTCTGAATCTTGTAGAAAACAGCTACAACATTTCACAATACGCCCATTTCACAACAGGTTTATGAAACATATAGGAGTTAAATAAAGCCTTTATGTTCTACACAAGTATCAAAGAGAATTCTGAGTGACCTTTAATTTTATACTCTACTAATATAACCAAGAAATAGTTTGAACTTCTGAATCAGTCAAGGTCCAGTTTATCACAGGGCATTCCTTTAGTTGATAGGATGGATTAGACTAATGAATTATGAGGTTGTTACACGGGGGTATTGCTTTGGAGTCATTCCTTTCCTCGAGGGTCCACACCACTATGGAAGATAGAGCCTGACCAGGGAGGTACTGGCTTAATGCTATGAACCCATTGTTACCATGGTCTATTTTATACTGCCAGAATCTACTGACAGAGAGTGTAAGGTGATAAGAAACTCATTATAGGGCTTCTTTAGATACGGCCAAGTGAATGACATGGAGTAAGGAGATATGGTAAAAATCTGTCATTGCCTCTAGGTGGAAACATAGCTCCTTATTGAAGAAAAAGTGACATTTTTTTCAAGTAACAATTATCTGCACAGCTATGTGTCTTAATGACTAAAACTACTATAAAAATGGCATACAGATGCATCAGGGAGTATATGCATAGTTAATTATGTCTGAAATAATAAAAGTATGATTTCCACAGGATAAGGTAAATAGCCAATTAAAATAAGATATGATATATACTTTCTCTATTCATTTGTCAAAGCATAAAACATTTTAACATTGCCTAAATAATTTACTTGTGTTAAAATAAAGGGAAATGCTTAAAACATTAATAGGGTACTTTACAATCTTGAGTCAATAAGTTGTTATATGATGGTTATGTAAATAATTCAAGACTCCATTCAGCACAAAGGGACTAAGGCATTTTTGCACAGTTCAAATACTTCACAGTTTGCCATAGTGTTCTCCACTGGGCCAAGCTGTCTCCAATGGCTTCTCACAGATGAAGCCTGGAGAGATTTTGGTGCTAATATTCTGCTCTGTCTCTTTCCATGGGAATATTATTATTTGTGATTGTTTCATTTTTATTGATTGTTGTTCTGATCCGAGCACTACTAGGTGCTATGAAAGGGGACAAATAAGTGTGGTCATACTTAGCTTCTTGAGGAAAAATAAAAGAGATAAGCAAAAAATAAACAAAAATAAATATCAATAACCTATACATATATCAGATAACAATTATTTTAGCATTAGAATCTCAATTAGAGTTCATAATTTAGTATGCATGAGAAATCCAATGTTTTCAGAATAGTTTGACTGAAAATAATACATAAACTAGATTATGTGCCCAGAATGTATAATACAAATAAGAGATCAGGAAGTCAAAGGATTACAAAACACTTTTAGTAGGATTCACTTGAAATGCAAATGTGGATAAGATTTGAAGAGGTGAAGGGAAGAGGGCGCAGAGAGCCATTACGGGAGGGAGTGTGTGGAGTAGTCCAAGTGAAGCCCAATCAGAAAGGAAAGCGTGGAATCCTGCTCTCTGAAAGGAATGGTTCAGGCAAATATCCCTGCTTTTGACTAGCTTATATGGAAAACAACAAAGTGCACATGACTCTCCATAGAGATGACGTGTTCTCAATGTTTTACCTTACGGAACACTCCGATTCCCTATCCTTAATGGTCTCATCCCAAATGAATCTTTCCAAAGTTTTAATTCTCTGACTTGTTTGGCCTATGGGTCTTAACAGATGTGCATATGCTTAAGTGAAATAAATGCTAAAATAAAGAAGTGATTGCATTATATAACAATGGCGTGAATATATATATATCAGAATTTGTCATTTTATTTTGACACATCCATTTATAGGGAGTAAACTAGGAATCACCATGTTATATAGAATCACTGTGTGTGTTCCTTGATGGCACTAAGAAAATAAAGGAAACAAAGTGGAAAAAAAAAAAAATCAGTGTTGTATTTGGCTTAGCAGTGCACCCAAACTCTCAGCAGCCCGGGACTCTGACACATACTTGGCCTGTATCCTTACTCCACGATGTTCATCAGCATTCCCTGAACAGTTCATAATAGCTATTTGGCCACACCAGAAAAAAAAAGAAGGACCCCACCAACCCATTTTTCATCACTAATGGATTATATAATGGGGTTCAGTTGCATTCAATGTATTCTACCTAAGTGTGCTCGAAAATGCAGCCAGAGAATTAAAAGATGTTGCTACAAAATGCTTCCGTTCATCTGGGAAACCCTTCTCCATCAACAGACTGCAAGCATTATCAGAATTTCTGGAGACAGATCATTCATCATTTTTTTCCACCTGACCTAAAAATACAGAGTGTAATCACTATCCACATAAAACTACAGATAAGCACATGGGATCCCAGAGTGAACACACAAACACACACTCTTCTCATCACATTCCTGTTGGGACATGATGGTCGATAGATGGTTACTTAATTCGACATACATCCCTGTTCTTAGCTATAATGAGCACCACACAAAGAATTGGCTGATTTTTAAAAACATAAGCACAGTAAAATACATCTATAACTGAAAATTTATAGTGCAGGTTTTAATCCTCCTTTTTTAAAAGGGCACTTAAATATTGCAGGGTACCAGAAAAAGAATTACCAAACTGATTGCTATATATTATCACTGTACCCTTTCAAAGTGTATAACGAACCATAATTCAGCATAGAATTCATTGTTTAGATATATTCACGGTGATTATAAGTTTTGGGGGGTTTTTGGTCATTTTGTCTTTAACCTGACAAACAAAAGATGATATTCCAAAGGCGATTTCGTTTGGTTTTTTTGTTTGTTTAGATATCAGGTAAATGATCATTTACTAGATTATCCTAAAGCTTACATATTGATTCAAGAACTCTAGCAAATCTGTAATGTATCTTTACACTGACAACTTCAAAGTAAGTAGTAAACCCTCCCAGAACCATGATTATTATAGCTCTTCTAAATTTGAAGAGATGTGTTTCCTTGCTTTCATAAATGTGTTTGTGTCCATATTAGAAATGATGTTTGAATGAACTATTTTACAGTTACTGTATGTTTTGAAATATGAAATGTCTAAATATGTCATTAAAATACTCAAAACATGTCCCTGAAAGGTGAGTCTGAGGTATAATACCCACCTAAAGCTTAGAATTTTCTACTGATTTCACCTTTCTGAGAACCCTAACTTTATTTTCAATATACAATGTCTGGTATTTTCTCAGCACCAAAGAGAAGATGCCTCAAATTAACATTGTTGCAACTGGGGACACAACTGATTCGGAAAGTAATTTTTTTCTACTTCCTATATCTTTTCAGGTGCACAGTATTAAAACAACATCCGATTAAAAAGCTTTATAACATCATAATAGATAAGACAATCTCAAAGTCAAGCGTTTCAGCTAATAAATCTGCAGAGCCGTTAAATCTATGCTCTTTACTAGCCTTTCAGTTTATACCCTACCAACATAAAACGTATTCAAACAAGGAAAGCAATTTTAGCCTTCCAAAAACATTAGATGCACACCTATCTGGACTAGGACGAAAATTGAGGTTTTACTTTTTCTGGGTGCTCCACAGCATGAACCTGCGTAAGGATGTGGGCGTAGATGAGGGTGGCGCAGCAGAGGGGTGGGGATACCGAGAGTTGTGCCATCGGATAGAGACAGCTGTGTCCTCATACATGGTAGCCACCATCCACAGGTGGCTAAATTAAACAAATTACATTTGTCACAACTACTTAACTGCTATTGTAGAGTGAAAATATCCATAGTCAATATATAAATGAATGAGTGTAGTAGCTGTGTTCAAAAAAAAAAAAAAACTTTATTTACAAAAACAGGCAGTGGGATATATTTGGTCCATGGTCTGTAGTTTGCCAACTTCTGATGTTTGGTTTTCCACTGTGTGACTATCCCATGTCTATTCCTCTTCCTGTTGATGGGCACTTGAATACTTTCCATTTTGGGTTATTATTAGTGCTATGTGAACATTTAGTTCACATTTTTCATGAATATTTGTAATTCCCTTCTTGACTTTCTTCTATCTGGCATGCTTCCCCCTGTTCAGGCATTTATCCTTGAGCGCAGATTTTAAATCTCACCCCCTGTTATGAGTTGGATTGTGTCACACAACAGGAGCCTGAAGTCCTAACCACCAGTAGCTGTGAGTGTAACCTTATTTGAAAATTGGGTCTTTGCTGATTGTCAAGTTAAAATCAGGGCACTAGGGCACATCCTAATACAATATGACTGTGTCCTAATAAAAAAGGGGAAATTTGAACACTCACATAAGCATAGATGGAAGACAATGTGAAGATAGGGAGAATACCATCTAGAAGACAAGTAATGGGTAAGGCTCCCAGAAGCTAGAACAGAAGGCATGGGACAGATTCTCTATCATAGTCCTCAGAAGAAACCAAAACTTCTGACACCTTGATTTTGGACTTCTAGGCTCCACGGCTGTGAGACAATAAATTCCTGTTGTTTAAGCCATTCAGTTTGTGCTACTTTGTCATACAACCCTAGAAAACTAATATACTCCCTTAGAGAGGTCTTCCTTTATCACATGTATCTACAATTACCACTCTCCCCATTTCTATCACTTGGCCTTGCTTATTTTACTCAATACTCATTTCTTTTGTTTGATTTCTATTTTCCCTGCTAGAATTAAATTCTATGAGAGTGAAGTGTTCATCTGACTCTTGCTCCATTCAGTTTCCCTTACCTGGCAAACTGTAGATGATCAATAACTATTTTTGAGATAAATAAATGTGCAATGTGTCTAGTGCTGCAACTTTTATCTGGCATTTGGGAATTGGATGTAATTGGAGTAGTCAGATCCACAAGCACAGGTCAGCTAATTGTGAAAGAATTAATAGACTCAGAAGACCCAGAATGAATGACATCTTTATGAGCAGGTAAAGAAGAATTTTAAGGAGTGAAAAATGGAAGTTAGTCTCTGAAATTAGTATTTTTTGAACAGCTACTATGAACCAATTACTACACTAGGCATTTTCATGTTGTACTATTCTGCTATCTCCTAGTTTATTTAGTTTCTGTAAGCCTGTTTCTTCATCTAAACCATGAGAAAAGTAGTGCTACCTCTTCTATTTACTCCTATCATTGAATGGAGTAAATAAGAAAATGCCTACAATTCACTCTGCATACTGCCCCCCACCCCAGTACAGCAAGTGTGCACTCAAGGTGGGCTTCTAAAATTCACAATGCATTTAATAGCAGAGGAAATAAACACTGACATCTTTTGCTCAAGAATCCACAGCTTGTAAGCAGCAGAAGCAAGTTCTGAACTCAGGGTTTTTTTGGCCTAAACGATCATCTTGCATTCCTTTTTATATACTCTTTCTGGACATTTATAGCTATTGGTTTGATTAATATTCTTTCTGCAAGGGTAAAAGCCTTTTTTTGTTTGTTTTTTAAAAGGGAGCAAAATGGGCTGCTTTGAAAGGTCGCCTCCGTTATTTTGAGATGTGGCCAGTGCTCACAACGGGAGGCCTTGAGACTCACGTCTGGGACGCAAATTGTAGACCTGGACACTTGAAATAACCATAGTTTACGAGCAACGCCAGGCCAATTCACACCTAATTCAGTGATGACATCACAAAGGTCTTTCTTACTCTATGATTTCACACATGCACAGCCACTTTATTTGGAGAGATTTAAAAATGTTTGCTCTAATCATGGGAACTTGGAAATCTGAAATCTTCATAGAAAGACTGATCATGATTTTCAGCATTGCCAGCAATGATCCAGTCCACAGAACAACTTTTTCAGTGTGG
The DNA here is from genome assembly GCF_965194825.1 of Balaenoptera physalus. Lineage (NCBI taxonomy): Eukaryota > Metazoa > Chordata > Mammalia > Artiodactyla > Balaenopteridae > Balaenoptera > Balaenoptera physalus. Next base: position 96,679,615 of record NC_138896.1, on the reverse strand, counting down.
TGGCTGCCCGTCAGCACAGGCAAATCACGACCATCATGAACGACTCTGCAGCCTTCAGATATGAACACGTCCTAACACGACAATCTGGTTGGCTTGTTTGTAAAAGACATTTTTTTATCTTTTGCCTCTAATATAATACTTACATTTCTCTGGCTATAAAACAAACAAATATGCTTCAGGTTTGTAGAAAGTCAACATTTTTTCCAGCAATTTAAATACTTGCCAGATTTGAATTACAAGGAAAACAAAGTTTTAATTTTAAAATATTGACAGTCAGTACTCTGTCACTATATTGAGGAATGTAAATGTTCATGTAAACATACATCTGCACACAAAACACTGATATGAATTTGGTTCATTTAATGTGATTTTTGCTTTTGGGGGAGGAATGTATTTTGACAAATTTCTATTCATAAACTCAAACCTTCTATCATTTAAGGACATGCATGGTGAGAAAGGATGTTCAGAGTCATCTACTGGGAGTAGTTAATGGTCTCTAGTTTCTGTCAGGCCAGGCAGCTGGAATAACAATTTTATGAATGTGTACCAATGTCCGTCAGACCATGAATCTAAAATCAGAGGGCATTTGCCACATAATATAGGTAATGCTAAGAGAAATCACAGCATCCTCAAGGGCAAGGCCATTCCTGACATCTACTTGAACTCCTAACCTCATGCTCTTTTGAGATTTTTAACCCTAAATAGTGATCCAGTTTTTCCTTTTCACTCTCAACCTGTAGTTGACAAAAAATTACAGAGGATTTAGCTTTACAATATTTCAATGCATTAAGCAGAAATAAAATTATTTCACATTATGAATATGAACTTCATCCTACCAAAGAAACATATATATATATATATATTTATATATATATATACACACACAGACACACACACACACACACACACACATATAAAGAACAATGTGCATGGGACAACTGTGTGAAAAATATGCAACTAAATATCACAACTGAATGCCCAGCCCTTCATAGAACCAAACTACATAATGTCTTTGTGGTTTAACTTTTTAGCTGCTCTTGGCTGTCTGATTCAGTATTCCGTATTCAGGGACATGTCTGCCTCTTTTGGGACATTTTCTGCCTGCGATGACAAGGATGCTGTTCCAAAATGAAATTTGGAACCCAAATTTAAATTGAATCTCACCCTCCAGAGTAAACAGTAGATGGAAGCTGCCTCTTAAATCATCAACTTATCAACTTTTAATTAAATCCTTTGCAGCAGTAAGATCCCCATACTCAACAAGGTGATAAATGCACTGTATTTTAATTTAGTTGTTTTTCATACTAAACTCACTGCATTAAAAGAGTGTATGATATTCACCAAGTTACCAAGAATGGTTTCACTATGACTTCTTGATCACAGCATAGTGAAATGTTTAAAAACACCACAGTCAGCAACTTGAAGTCAAATCTTGGCTCCAGGGTCTGCTAACTCTATGACCTTGGCCAAGTCAAATGATCTCTTAGCCTCAGTTTCTAAGCCAGATTGAAACACTGGCTCTGTTCTCCCCTGACCTCTCCCTGTATTCATACCATTACCATGACCTAATTGTGGATGGAGCATATTACTCATGCTTTTGACTTGGAGCTTGACCATGGGAGTTGTTTTAGCCAAAGAACTGTGGAAGGAGGGCAATGTGCCATTTCTGGACCTAGGTCTCGAGAGGCCTTCTGTTTTTTTGCTTGCTCTCCTGCATTTTATCATCCCCAAGAGAAAGTCTTATCCTGGGTAGCTGCTTCTCTTTGACCCTGAATCCCATGATCAATACATGTGAAGTTGAGCTCTTCCTACCCAATCTACCCTAGATGAGCTATCTTAGTGGACTTCCATGTACGTGAGAAATAAATGCCTATTTTACGCCGTTAAGATATTGTGATTACTTATTACACATCATTATTGCCGTAAGAGTGAATTGATACAATTTTCTTATAGGTGAAATGAGAATAAAGATTGCCTCTTAGGGCTTCCCTGGTGGCGCAGTGGTTGAGAATCTGCCTGCCAATGCAGGGGACACGGGTTCGAGCCCTGGCCTGGGAGGATCCCACATGCCGCGGAGCAACTGGGCCCGTGCGCCACAACTGCTGAGCCTGCGCGTCTGGAGCTTGTGCTCCGCAACAAGAGAGGCCGCGATAGTGAGAGGCCCACGCACCGCGATGAAGAGTGGCCCCCACTTGCCGCAACTAGAGAAAGCCCTCGCACAGAAACAAAGAACCAACGCAGCCATAAATAAATAAATAAGTAATTTTTTAAAAAAAGACTGCCTCTTAATCATAGAGTTGTTGAAAAAACTAAATGGAACATTTATTCATTTAAGGGATATTAAATGCTTGCTATCCAAGGAGACCCTTTGCTACAAGCTTGGGAGATCAGAGAGGTAAGGTTCCTGCCCTCAAGAAGATCACATTCTAGATGTACTGTGTATATTTGAATGTTCATAACGTGGTACAACATGGATTCATAAAATGGTAAGCATAGCAATGAATACTAAGACAATAACTAACAGTATGTAAAAAAATGTGCTACTAATTAATGTTAGTAATTTTATTCCATGTTGATGTAATGGAGAATGACACGCTTAAAAGGGAAACCATAGTATAGGATAAAAATAGAATACCCAACAGCTACATTTTGGGACTAAAAAATTCCAATAAGCACTTGTTCAGAGATGGATAGTAAGGCAAGAAAACTGCAACAAGGCAAAACATATGTCTTGAACTTAGCAATTTTACTCTACAGGTTTTTGAAAACTGAGAAGCTTAAAGAGGAAGTAATTTTAATTTATGGACATCACATAGTATGATAGTTAATTTTACGTGTCAGCTTGCCTGGCCATGGGGTGCCCAGATATTTGGTTAAACATTATTCTGGGTGTGTGGGTGAGGGTGTTTCTAGATAAGATTAACATTTGAATCACCAGGCTGAGTAAAGCAGATTGACCTCCCCATTATGGGTGGGCATTATCCAATCTGTTGAAGGCCTGAATAGAACAAAAAGGCAGAGTAAGGAAGAATTCATTCTCTCTGCCTGGTTATTTTCAAGCTTGTGACACTGATCTTCTCCTGCCTTTGGACTTGGACTTGGACTAGAACTTACACCATTGGCACTCCGGGGTCTCCAGCTTGCCAATTGCAGATAGTAGAACTTCTCAGCCTCCATAAATGTGTGAGCCAATTCATTTCCTTAAATCCTTATTTCCTTATAATTTCCTTATAATAAATCTCTCTCTTTATCCATCTAGCTAGTTAGCTAGCTACACACACATAAAGTATACACACACACACACACACACACACACACACACATTCTATTGGTTTTGTTACTCTGTAAAACCCAAACTAAGACACTAAGGCACCTAGAAACTGTTCCTTTCTTTTTGACATTCTGTCAAACCACACCTAAATATTGCAAATCTATAAACACATATTCCAAAACAGAGCAAAACGATCACAAAAGAGATCTCAATGGAAAGGGATGTCAAAGATTTCCTTTGCTACTATTTTTAATCCTTATCATAGAACATGCATGCAAAATGATAACTTACTTCTGTAATGGTGGAATAATAATTTTGAAGTGACACTAGAAAGTCATTGAATGTTAGAGTTGAAAGGAAAATCAGAGAATTATTCATCCATCATTTTACATGAGAATATTTCCCCCAGGGAGGAAACTCAAATTTCCCAAGGTCATAGATAGTGACAAAATTGAGATAATTGGTAATAGTAACACATATCATTTATTGAGTACTTAATATGTATCTCCCACCGTGCTTTACATCCATTATTGCATTTGATAATCACTGAACAAGTATGTGAGTTGGGCATTATGATTACTCCTCGTTTTTCAAATGAGGAGATAGTTTAGAAATGTTAAGAAATATGAAGTGGGGCCCACAGACATGTGGTCAAATCAGGCTTAAAATCAAGCCATTTGACTTTAGAGCAGTGCTTCTCAAACCTTAACACACACACAACTCACTTGAAGATTTTGTTAAAACACCTGGCCCTTGCCTCAGAAAGTCTGATATAATTTGTATGGGGTAGCCCTCTATTGTCAGAGAGTCTCTTCCAGGGGATTCTAAATGTGCAGGCCTGGTTACAACCCCTACTTTGGGCATGCATGGCTAAGTTCCTTTTATGTATCCCTTATCCTTTAGAAAAAGCAATGAGAATTAGGCCATGACTCAAATTATAAAGTACATAGTCTCCTTGTCCTTAATATGGGATTTGATTTTTAGTAAGCAGGAAAAACTGGAAAAGAGGAGTGATATTTGGTGGTGGGAGGGAAGGTGTCCTTAAAAAGATGTTACAATTAGGATAGAATGGGAAGCTCACTTGGGAAAATGAATGCCAACATGGCAATGTTACAAACCAAAATAATACCAGTAACACTAACACAATGTTCCAATTGTTTTACACTAAATTGTAATATTTCTCTTACTACAGTGGAAATTGGCTTAATCTTCCCAATTAATTTCCTCTTTGTGATAGAATTAAACATTCAAGACCTTTGCCATATGGATTTCCAGCACCTCCCACCAGAGTAGGCAAAGAATATCTCCTGCCTACTAATGTTGGCTTGGTAAGTGATTTCTTTAGCTGATGAACTTTAGTGAATATGCTGATGCTGCCAAGGCTTTAAGAGAACTTGCAGGGTTCAGACTGGCCTTTTGTGCTTCTGCCATCAATTCTGAGATTTTGTGTGATACTGGCACCAGAATGAGAGACACATGGAACAGACCTGAATCCAATCCCTAACCTGTCCCATACAAGTCCAGCAGAGTCACAGCTGATCCACAAGCTGTGAAGGAGAAATACATGCTTACCCGTGTAAGCCACTATGTGCTGAAGGTTTTTGTTGTTGCTGTTGTTATTCGGTATTAAAAAAAAAAAAAAAAAAAAAAGACTTGACTAATACAATTATATTTAAACAAAAAAATTCTGCATGACCTGTTGATTATTCTTCTCATTGACCAGCATCTGAAATGCTCCATACCTTCCTAATGTTTCTGGAATTCCTGAATGAATTCCAGGGTAAGACAGCTATCTTACTATGAAAGTAAAAAGAGGCCTTAGGGTATGGGCATGTGGCCAGGCTCAGCATTCAGCCACACACATTTAGTTATTTATATCTCATAGTGAAACAAAAGAGATTGTGGCAAATTCCTTTTCTAGGGGAGAGCAGAGGAGAGATGTAAGTGGTGGCGTTACATTGTAGTGATGGAAGTGGTACAAGCTGTGAGCACCATATTCATGATGTAACATGATGTCTGCACTGGGCAGCTTCTGGGGCTCTACCTTGGCTGGCCTCGGGCTGCCTCTCCTTCCATTTTCTCCTGCTTGTTTTTCATGCCTCATTTTGAATCTTTCTAGCTCTCCTCTAAGCTGATGAGGGTCTTCCAATAAATATGTTTTTTCCTTAAATCTACCAGGGCGATGTTTCTCATCTCCAACTAAAACGTCTTCATGTCCCATTTGCCTTTGTCATTTAATTCTTAAGTATTTAGCTGGTACCTGCTATATATCAGGGACTGTACTAGACTCTAGAGATAAAAAGAAGAGTGAAGTCCCATTGCTCTCAAAGGATATATATGTCTACCTACAGTGGATTCTTGTTATTTACTGTAGTTATGTTCTAGAAAATCACTGAAAACCATGAATTAGTGAATACTGAACCTTGCTCTTAGAAGAAATACAGGGTTAGGTTTTTAAAAGCCTGTGGCCACACCATTTTCATCAGATGATCAGCACATAATCTTGTTTTATGTGTGTATGATTAAACACACCTTATTAAATCTTACTTAATAAACATTGTTTATTCATTAACGTTTAACTCATGGCCAACAGCACTATAACTCATGCCTGAACAAAGCTTATGTAACTCCTATGCTTTCTCTGTAAGGCACAGCACAGCCTTCTTCTGCTTGGGAGTACTAGCCAGCACTTCAGGCCTACACTTAGGGGCCATTTTAAACAGTAAAATCCCCAAGAAAAAAATCACAATAATGTGAAAAGAGAGCACTAAATATAGTCTGAAAGGGATACTTGTTTACAGTATGAGACCTGAAACAAGAAAGTAGACTATTACCTTTTCTACCTCAGCTGGGAACATGCGTGTTGGGGACTCAAAAATTTCTCCCCTCTGTGCATGTCTGCTAATGACCAGGAAAGCACAGTGAGTATATCGATTTGGGGGTGAAAATAAATTTTAGCATATAGGTGAATTCACAAATATGGACTCCGTGAATAATGAGGATTAACTATGTACATATAGATTAGGGGCAGAGTTAGAGATAGAGGTATGCAGATATGTTTGTATATAAATAAATTTCTATGTATGTTATATTCTTAATAGAGAAATACAAGATGTAAGTTGTGTGAGAAGTGGACAGGGAATGCAAGGACAGTAAAGGGAGGAAAGCACCGTGCTTGGTGATCAGAATAAGGATGACAAGATAACACGTCATATTTGAGGTGCCCTTTGGAGATGAACAAGAGGTAGACTTTTTAGTTAAAGGAAAAGTCTACACTATGTCCCACACACAACTTTGCATCACAAACCTTTCTGGAAATAACAGACTGTGAATTAGGAAAAAGGGAATTTGAGGGAGTGGGAAAGAAAAATTGAGTTCTGAGAATAAATTTATATCACACTGACGTGTCTGGTTTATAGAGTAGGACATGCTCAGATTTGAGCTTTGCAAAGATAACTTCCATGATAATGTAGTGGTTGGACTGACAAGGAATGAGGCTGGGGATGGGAATTCCAGATGGGAGCGACTCATGAAAAGCAGGTTAATGGCATGAAGCTGAACTGAGACTGGGAGAACAGTAGTAGGCAAAAGATTCAAATCCACAGGATTTAAGGAGAAATTAACTATTATAAAATGGGAAGAAGAAAAGATTAGGGGATAAATAGATTTAGTTATTACTTGGGAAGACTTTCACAGAGCCTGGGCACACAATGGGCAGGCAGTTTTGCTGGTAAAAAACCTGCGCCTGGTTTTGTACATGCTGAGATAGAACTGACGATGAGATGGCCAAGTAAAGTATCTCAGTCATTAAGAAAAGTAAAAACTATTATTGTTCAGTATAATTTTCTGATCTCTTGGTTCCTTTATTATCAGAAATAGAAACAATGAAAAGATATTTAATAAATGCTGTCCTGATGATAAATTTGTTATAAAAAGAATTTCCATATTTCTCCTAACTCTTGAGTTTGGGGGCTTGATCAAACGGCACTTTGTAGACCATTGAAAAGGATGTTGATTCTGACACTGAATGAAATGATGTGCCATTGAATTGTTTTGAGCAGAGAAGGGACAAAATAAGACATCATTTAGAAAAGTAACTGGGGCAGCTGGACTGAGAACAGACTATAGAGGAACAAGGGTGAAAGTCGGGAACTCTGAGGTTATTGCAATAAACTTTACTTCCTGAAAATCTTTAACCACTTTTCATTAAAGCATAAAATGGTTACATTCTGCCAACTGATAGAAAAAAGATTGTAAGTAACTAACAAAGATGTAGAAGACCCTGTTCTTCTAAACCTGGGGAGACTGCACACACATAAGTAAATAAATTAAGGGCAGGGAAGACCCTTTGGCTTCAGGAAGCAGTTAAGTAGAGACTGATTATAAAAACAGTCAATTTCAAGGTTTCTAAATGCCCCCACCCAGTTTTATTGAGATAAAATTGCCACATAGTATTGTATTTGTTTAAGGTGTACCACATAATGATTTAATATATGTATATATATTAAAATGGTTACTTCATTAACACCCATCACCTCACATACTTATAATTTTTTTTCTTATGATGAGGACTTTTAAGATTTACTCTCTTAAAGCAACTCTCAGATATACAATACAGTACAGTTAACTACAGTCACCACGCTGTATGTTACATCCCCAGAACTTATTTATCTTATAATCGGAAGCTTGACCCCCTTTTCTCATTCTTTTATTTTTCGATTCCACATACAAGTGAGACCAAACAGTATTTGTCTTTCTCTGACTTATTTCACTTAGCATGATGCCCTTAAGGTCCATCTATGTTGTCACAAATGGCAGGATTTCCCTTTTTTTTTTTTTTTTTATGGCTGATGGTCTCGACCAAAAATTAGGAGTTGAAGATTTTAAAGTATAAGTTTCTTGTCAGCACTGTCCCAGAGGTGTTACTACCATAAGCCATTTTACACCTTTTCCTAAATTATCTTGGTTAGCATATAGTATTTGTTTGTTAGTCTTGTGTTTTCTTCATCAGTCAGTGAACTTCCTAAGTACTAGGTACTCCAAGTGACCTGGTCTAAGCTCTACTCTGTAAAGTCCCAATATTTCCTTTTTCTTTTTCTTCTTCTTCTTCTTTTTTTTTTTGGTTCAGTGAGCATTTAAGCTTATTAATACTTATTGGCACTGTAAACCTACAGTTTTTCATCACTCAAAATCACCCCAGGAGGAGTTGGAAATTGGAGGTACTTTTACATTTTTGGGGGTCCCAATCTAAATCCTCTTTTCTCCCAGGCTCTAAGGAGGAAATTAATGATCTCAGTTAGAGAAGTACCCCTCCCTTTGCTCCTCTTTCGTGCCTGTATTCAGAGAAAGAATTCAAAAGGGGCCACCCTAAACCACCTTGCTCTACCACATTCATATTTAATTGATGTACAGTGGGAAGTAATGCTCCCAACAGACACATACATCTATTACCCTTAAGTGGTTGGCTGTGATTCTTTTTATTTTTCTTGGTCATTGCATTTCTTTCCATCTTCAACCTCAGATTTACTAGGGTGACCATCACTGCTTGGCTGACCCTGAGGAGTGCCAACGTGGTGTAATTAATTAAACCTGCTCTTGGGGAATATGGCCTGGCACAGAATATACCCATAGTGGTTCTGCCCCCTGCAATGGTGATTTCTATTGCATTTTATGCCTCTGTAGCTTCTAATTGTCCTAGAAGAAAAGGACTAAATGAACCAACATGTGTGAAGCCCTCTGAGCTAACACTTAATGAAGAGTTTGAAATTCCCAGGCATAAAGCACCATAAAAGTGGTAACCATTATTATCTTCCTAACAAATGACTTTTCCATTGTCTTTCCCTTGTGACATTTTTATTCCTCACTTTCCTCCTTCTTGTGGATTTAATTTTTAAATGAACAAGAATGTCTGTTATAAACTTTTTTTTTTAAATTAGAGAAACACTTGAGTAAACTGCTTATATTAACCAACTGCATTTTAAAAGAGATTGGAAATTAGCTCCTTGCCTTAATGTCTAACACAACTAATTAGTCAGATATATATGATATAATGCTAAAATAGTGGATGGTATATGAAAAATGTATATAAATATGTACTATATGTAAAATGTTACCATTTGTAATGAAAGCTATTATTACCAAATATATTTTTTCAAATTTTACTAAATATGATATGGAATGAAACATTTCAGCAAATATTTAATGATATTTAATTTTACTGTGCGCATATTTTTTCTGGTTTTAAGTTCGTTTCTCTACAAGGTATTATGAAAATTAAAAGCAGGCTAAGAATATATAGTAGAAAAAGCTGAAAGCAGAACAAGAATCCAGCAAAACAACACATAATTAAGAAGCTTGATTAAGAAACTCTTCTTGAGAGGGTAGTCTCTTGATTAGAAAGAAAAGTTTGGATGAAAAACTTCATGGGCAGAATAAGGTCTATTTTACATCCTGAAACCATGGCCATCCACTGTGGGTAATTCTTTCTAAATATTTCTAAATCATCACCTAGCCATGGTTGAAAAGATCTACTAAGAGATGAAACAGAGCTCCTAACATTTTTCCCACAGCTTCCTCATTTTATGGGTGATTCCATATTTTAATCAATCGCCTAGAAATAAAGTATGGACGTGAAGAGAGAATATAGAAAAGTGGCTTAGAGTTTGAATTTTTGAATAACTGTGTCTAAAGCGTGGCTCCAATATCACTAGCTATTTGACTCTGTACAGAGTTCCTCTATAACTCAGTTTCTTACCTGAGAGTCAAAAAGAGAAAATAATAGTGCAATCTCACATTTCTTGGGTGATTGAATGAGATGATTATTATAAAATCCTTGGCATGCTGGAGCTACTCAATAAATTAGTATTGATGTTATTAGCAATAGCGGTGTTAGTAGTAGCTGCACTAAGTACTTTCCAAAACAAACTTCTCAATTCCTCCAAGGAATATATATTCCCAACAATGTCCAAGAACATCTACAAAGCTCTCTTAGATTGAGAAGATGACAGGCAATGGATTCTTCTGGTGGTCATTATTAATATTTATCAACTTTCAAGTATGGATTTCCTGCATTATTTATTTCTACCTATATTTTCATAAAGGTGACATTTGCTTTAGAAACACAGGACTAAAATAGTGTTGGAAATAATTACCATGTATTAAATAAAAATGGAAACATTCAAACCAATTCTTTTTCACTTAGGGGTAGCATATTCCATTTTCTAAGCATTCTAAAGTGATATGTTTGATTTTGTCAAACCTCTCTCCATTTCCAACATGTGCTATACAGACTTGTTATCTTGGAAGTGATTACTCATACTTATTTTTCGGGAGCAGGTATCTAAACCTATAATCCAGTAGGTATGACATGCTTAGCTTCACAAATGTCCCAAAGCCTAGAATCTCCCCCTATTCCTGCACTGAGAGACTAGAGAAAGTAGGAAATGAGAATGAATTTTGTGTTTACCCGTTTAGTGTCTAGATAGACTTACGATTGGGATGTGTGACAGTCTACCTAAGTCATATGGTCAGTAGAAGTTGGAGTTGATAATAAGTAATAAGGCAGAGCCCACTTTTGATCTCCTTTGCCTAACAGGAAATGCAGTGTAGGAATAAATCCAGGAAGGATTGCTGAAATTAAAAGGCTGGTGTACCCAGTTCTATCACCCTACCTGGACTATGATAAAGCTTTAGTAGCATTTTTTGGGTAGAGATCTGAGGGAATAGTTAAAATGACAAGCAATCGTGGGTGCAGTGAATCATAAACCCCAGTCCAATGGAACACACGGCTGCCACTATTTTTACACAGAGTTCTCAAATTAAGGAAAGAAAACTTCATTATATTTTAATACATTTTTGAATGGTCTTTAACAGAATTTCAAGTAAAAGTTAAATATACCAAAGCATCCATGGTTCAAAAAAGATAAGAACTTGCCTTTTTCCCTTGCTCATTTTAGGAAGATATCAAGAACAAGAGGACTTTAATAAGCAATATTTGTTTATGATCATAAAACTATATAGTATAAGCCAAAGTAAAGTAATAGCTCTTATCATGAGAAACATATGGACTAGGGTGGGGTTGGAGGATTGATCACCTAGTGGCATAGCATGAAATTAACTCTTCATGATAATAATAGTGTAATGCTGACATTAATAGGCAGAAGAAAGCTATGTATGGGCTTGACCACTATGGCTATACTGAGATGAAATGGGCTATAAAATGTTTGCTATTGTTTTGAAATGGGAAAACAGCATACATTTAAATTATGCTCTCATCGAAATTGCACTGTAAACCACAGTGACCTATTTTTATGTCTTTTAATGATAAGACTTTGCATATTTTATTAAAAACCTGAATGCTTTCAGTTTAGTGGCGTGATTGAGGGTACAGGACTCAGTATTACTATATATAAAGTGCTCAGTACATTGGCTGTTAATGTGAAGATTTTAATCTGGTTGGGACCTCTTCAGCTCAGCCTAGGACACTTAGAAATCATGAGATGAGCTAGGTTTTTACACAACATCCACACCTAACTTCCTCCTTCCAGGAAATGAGATGGAAAAAAAAAGCGAGGTTGTGGGTACACAGTATATATACAGTTTCCTCTGTGTTCATGATAATCAACCATGACATTCCTTACGTGTAAATAGCACCTTAGTCTTAGAATTAGTCTCATATCTGCTTTCATGGAGCCACTACTAACCAACTGATTGGAGGTAGCATGCTGAATAAAATCCATTTTCCATCCTTTGGCTAGATAGAGGAATGAAGAAAAACATCTACAGCGGGATATGTTTAAACATGTAATACGTTTCATTCTAAAGGTACACTAAGTATAAGATGCCTGATTCTGCTCTTTATTATAGACTTCACCATCACTGGAAGATCTAAGTAAATATAAGCTTTATTTATTTATTTTTAACATCCTTACTGGAGTATAATTGCTTTACAATGTTGTGTTAGTTTCTGCTCTATAACGAAGTGAATCAGCTATACTTATACATATATTCCCATATCCCCTCCCTCTTGCATCTCCCTCCCACCCTCCCTAGCCCACCGGTCTCGGATAAGCTTTATTTTTGAAGGGGCAAAGGATCCTATAAGTTCAACAAAACCGATGCTTCCTCTCCTTTTTGCTCCACTGTAACCAATCAAATTAACATTTATATCCCATGCATACATCATGTGAAAAAATTTCACTGGGCTAATTATCTTGCTCTCATGCCCCCCTAACATAAGGACTTTTCTTATAATGGCATTTTTAACTGCTTATGTAATTGTCTATCTCTTCTACCATACTGTAGGCACTCTTCCTAGAGCCTGGAATAATGATTAGAAAATAGTAAGCACTAAATACAACTTGTTGAAAGGAGGAAGAACTGGTCTGAAGTTCAGAAAAATGGAAAAATGCCTTTGACATTCCTATGTACTATTTTCTATGTTACATATAATAAAAGCTGGGGAAACTCTTTTTTATTTATGTGTTGATGTTGACTGTTTTTCAACTGTAGCTTTTATAGATGTCTATCCTTAGAATGACAATAACACTACTGTACACCCACTAGGATGGCTATTATAAAAACAACTACAATAACCCCCCCCCCCCAAAACACACACAAAATGGAAAATAACAAGAGTTGGAAAGGATGTGGGGAAACTGGAAATCTTGTGCATTGCTGGTGGGAATGGTATAGCTTCTGTGTGGTATGGCAGTTCTTCAAAAATTTAAAAATAAAATCACCATATGACCCAGCAATTCCACTTCTGGGTATACATCCAAAAGAACTGGAAGCAGGGACTCAAACAGGTTATTTGTACACCCATGTTCATAGGAGAATTATTCACAAAAGCCAAAATGTGGAAACTACCCAAGCGTTCACTGATAGGTGAATGGATAAACAAAGTGTGGTACATACACACAATGGAATATTATCTAGGCTTAAAAAGGGAGGAAATTCTGACACATGGTACAACATGGATTGACCTTGAGGCCATTACACTAAACAAAATCATCCAGTCACAAAAGGAAAAGTATTGTATGATTCTACTCATAAGAAGTACCTAGAGTAGTCAGATTCACAGAGACAGAAATTAGAATAGTGATTGCCACAGGTAAGAACGAAGGGGAAATGGGAAATTATTGTTTAATTGGTACAGAATTTCACTTTGGAAACATGAAATAGCTCTGGAGTTGGATGCTGGTGATGGTTGCCCAATAACCTGAATGTGCTTAGCGGTGTTGAAGTGTACACTTACAAATTGTTAAAATGGTAAAATTTATGTTATGTATATTTCACCACAATTAAAAAGTTTTAAAAATATATCACATAAAAGGACAATAATAATGAATATGGTATAACTAAAACTTCAGCTCTCTCAGTTGACTCAGGCTATTTGAAGGAAGGTATCTGCAGGTATCCATCCCTAGTACTGAACTTGGCGGGATTCTCTGCATGTTAGCAACATAATAAATAACAATGAAATGATCAACTTATTAATAAAATTTTTCCAGTACATGGACAGAGATGTCTTGAACTCATCTTTGATGAGGTTATTTTACAAACAGCCATTGCAGAAATTGTTGTGGAATGAAATTACAGTAAAGCAGATCAGGGAGAGTCAAAGGGTTTCTAAATCAGTTCTGTTTCTACTATCTTGAATATTCATATATTCATTAAGTGTTCTCCATGTTGTTGGTCATATCTTAGTGCTGATACACTATCATTAGGTTGCTCAAGAAGAAAAGCTTAATAACTCTGAAATGTGAAGTTTAAGTTTCTCCATTTTCCACATGATACAATTTCCTGAATTATTTAAACATAAGCCAAGACAGTTTAGGGAATTATTTGAAATAAATATTGAGAAAGAGAATTCATTTAAATGAGTTAATCTTCCCAGAAATGGATAGCAACCAGATATTTAATAACTGCATATCCAGTTAAATCACATTCAGAAACTGCTGGAAATATAGACTAGACAACTTCCTTAATTTAGAGGACAGTGTAATATTTAAGGCTTTAATCCCCTTATGATAGATACTGGACTTAGGACTCTGGCACAGTTTTCATGATAAAACCCTTGCTCTTATTAAGATGTTTTGTACACGAGTCAGTACAAGTCATTTGTAAATCAACTAAATTCACTACAATAGTCCTCTAGTCTTTTCTTCTTGAGGAAACATGAGTAATGACATTTTTACACCTGATATGATTTTTTTTTTTAATCTGTTGCTTGGAAACATTTTCTAAGACTGATTTAAAAATTAAAACAAAAAAAAGGAGTTGCCCCATTAACATACAAGATCAGAAATGCCCTTACTGTAAAATTTCTGTAAATTTGTTTTTAGTGCTAAAGAAGAAAAAAAAAAAAAAAAAGCGTATCATATGGCAGTCAGACTAGCACATAGAAACCATATGGCTTGGGCTGTTTTATTAAATGGAATGGAGATAGTAAATTTTTATCGACATATGTCATGTAAAAGTTACGAAGCATTCTCCATCAAGAGCTCAGAAAATTAAATTAAAATTTATATTTTATCCCCATTCCAGTAGATGATATAAGCCTCAGTAGTGAAAAAAGTCCATGAACAGATTTCCATTTAAATTCCTCACTGTATGAAAATAAAAATCATGGAAAAAATACAATCTATTATATGATTTGTCATCAAAAATGCTGTAGTAAATCTTATATATACTTACATGACTTAATAAATCTTTACCCTAAAGTAAACAACTTGTAGAACTAAAACTCCTCTGTGAAAAGAGTACATTAATTTATTGAATCACATAATACCCACATAAGCTGAATATAAGTTGCCTTTTAATAATCTATAGTTTAAGAGATTTTAGGAAAGCAAAAAGAAAAAATTACTTATTTCTAAAGATCAAGTTGGCAAATATAGCTGTAAATATATTTTATTCCTTGGGAGCGTATCTTTTGAGAAAATATAAACAAAGCTTCAGCTTGAGAAAGTGCCTATTGGATTATTGAACTAAATAACCCACGTACTTTTCAATAAACATAGCAGAACTTGCCAGAGTACTACACAGAGTCTTGCCTGCAGTCACTTTTGCATTTGGCTATTGAACAACCTTCAAGAGCACATGAATATGAGCTTTTTTCTTTTAGTTTTAATTTTTGAAACTTTAGATATCCAAGAGTATATTTATGAAGAGTAATTATTTTCTTTGGGCTCTGATTCATGAAAGCCACTTTACCCAGTAATTTATTTTCAGAATAAAAGTAGTATCGTTGTTTTATTATAAAAGACAATATGCTTATAAAAGTCAGACCAACTCAGAGGAGTATAAAGGAAAATGTGACAACTATTTGTATGCCATAATTCAGAGATCCCCGTTAATATTAACATTTCAGGGCATCTGCTTCCAAACTTACTTCTATGCATAACTGTGCAAACATATACATGCATAAAATATACATTTACTTCAACAAGGATGGGATTGTATAACACTGTGGCTTTGTACTCTATTTTTTAACCTTTACATTTTTGGCATAATCCCTATCAATAAAGGCTCTGTGTCAAATTTTCAATTAGCCGCTTTATATTACATTATAGATGTGTGTGTATGATTATTTAATTATATAATTTATATATAGTCATTTACAATGATTAAAATATATACTATATATAACATATTTTACAATAATACATATTATTCTATTTATTATGATCTATACTTATTTCATCATGATTTATTTAAGCAGTCACCCACTGATAGGTATTTGTCTTGTTTTTCACTTAATAAAATACAAGTATAGAGGACATTTTTTTATTCATGTCTTTCAGTAATTAAAAGAGCAAGTAGATAAAAAAGCAAGAACACACGCATATGATTATATATATGAAACATATATATGAGATTATATAATGATTTGGATAATAGAATCAACCTTGATGTTTTATATCCATTAACACACACACAAATACACACTCATGTTGTTATTCCCTGAGGAGGATATATATTGCTCATTTATGCCCATCAAACAAAGGAAAATAAATCAGTAATGAAAATATGTCATGTATTTGGCTGCAAAGAAAAACTCTGCAAAGCAGAAATTTCATACGAAAAATTCTGCTCATGTACCTTATAAAAAATTAGCAATCTAAAACAGAATTAAATAACCCTCATTTCAAAGAACAAATAAAAATGCAAGTAGTGCTCTTTGCAGACTCAGAAACAAAATACTCATATCAAAATCTATAGAGGCAGAAACAGCTCTCCTTTGAGGAAAATATATAGCTTTAAATATTTTATCCTAAAAAAGGAGAATTAAGTAGTTACCTAAAAAAAAAAAAAAAAAAAAGAGTTTTGTGATTTCTTCAGGGTTAACAAAATGAAATCTTAACTTTTCAGATACAACATTCTAACTTTACACACATCACACTTGGAACTATGTACTTTCTTATTTTCCCCTTTCCCGTTTTCTCTTCACACATTTCAGTTTCCACTTCCTGTGTCAATATTTACCAGTAAAATGAACTTAGGACACCATTATTCCATTTCTAAGTTCCACACCCTATCATTGCTACTCTGCTGATGCAGAGACTGTCCTGGATCAACTAGGCAGACCCAATGTAATCACAAGGATCCTTAAAGGAGTTACAGGAAGATGTGACTGTGGGGAACCAAAGAGTTGGCAGCTTGAGGAGGACTGAGACTGATGTTACCGGCTTTGAAGATGGAGCAAGAGATGCCACAAACCAAGGAATGTGGGCAACTTCTAGATGCTGAAAAGGCAAAGAGCAAGAGCCTCCAAAATAGGAACACAGGCCTCTTGACACCTTGATTTTAGCCCAGTGAGACTCATTTCAGACTTCTGGCTACAGAACTGGAGGACAAATTTGCCTCGTTTTAAGCCTCTAAGTTTGTGGTAACTTATTACAGCAGTGATATGTAACCAGTGCATCAGCTAATTCAGCATATTAAGAGTATGCTTGTTATGTTCATAGCAGCATTATTCACAATTGCCAAGATATGGAAGCAACCTAAGTGTCCATCAACAGATGAATAGATAAAGAAGATGTGGTGTATATGTACAATGGGATACTACTCAGCTATAAAAAAAACAATATTTTTTCATTTGCAGCAACATGGATGGACTTGGAGGGCATTATGCTAAGTGAAATAAATCAGAGAAAGATATGCTATCACTTATATGTGGAATGTGAAAAATAAAACAAACTAGTGAATATACAAAAAAGAAGCAGACTCACAGATATAGAGAATGAACTAGTGGTTCATTGGGGAGGCGGAAGGGGAGAGGGGAAAGGAAGGGGGAATAGGGGTAGGGGATTAAGAGGTACAAACTATTATGTATAAAATAAGCTATAAGGATATGTTGTACAACACAGGGAATACAACCAATATTTTATAGTAACTACAAATATAGTATAATCTTTAAAAATTATGAATTACTATACTGTACACCTGTAACTTATATAATCGTGTACATCAAGTATACTTTAAAAAAAAACTAGACAAAGAAAAAAAGAGTGTGGTTCTTACAAAGATTAAATGACATAATGTGTGCGAAGTGCTTACCCCAATGCCTTGAACAGGGCAAGAAATCAATAAATGATAGCTGCTATTAATCTAATTATTTTATAACTAGTAATATATTATTATTATAATACTGACAAAATGCTGACTGAACAACATTCTGCTCTAAACAATAAGAAAGCTTGAATCCCCTGGTATGTGATATTCCAGGGAATGATTGAAAACCTTAATATTTATGGTAGGCAGGATATAAACTGTGATAAGTATTAACATTTAGAGAAAACAGAAACCACGGGAGAGTCCCAGTATTCTTTTTATCCTACTGAGCACTTTAATGAATATATTTAAATACTTGGAATAAATCTCTGTGTTTGTTTCAACAAAACTTGATAGTATCAAAATTCCTAAAGTTTAAGATACTTAGAATTTCCATTTTCATGAATAGCCTCACTTTACAGACGACTGAATATCTCTAATTTCCATAGGTTGAATTTTGATGGGAATCATTTTAGATAGCCCCCGATCCCCCTAGTCCTAAAGATGAGAGAAATCAATTTTAACAGAGCATTTTATTCCAAATGACATCCTCTGTCCACAGTTTCAAAAGTGATTATTCCATGATACACATGAGGCTTTGAATTGTTTTCAGGTAAAGCATTTTAAATGATATTTATCATAATCATTTATACAAAGAGTGCTAATATACTCAGATTCCATGTTCTGGCTTAATCCCTAGCTTTTCATTTCTGCTTTCTTAAATGCATGAGTTAATATTTTAAGCTTAAAACAGTGCTTTGTTCTTGTTTCAGAATCAGGCAAGAGTTTTGAGCACTAAACTTATATTTTAAATTTATTTAATGAAACTCCTCCTTAGAAATACATTTTATATATTTTTATGACCCTGATACTGGGTGATATTGCTCTATTGCTCTTCTCCATTCAAAACCTAAGTTAAGCACTATTCTGATCAGTCCCATAATTGAACTGATATAACATGGGTAATATAAATAATGTCTTACCTATAATAGAGATTTAGTGGTCAGTTTGATTTTAGTCAGCCCTTTACACAGCATACAATAGGAACTTAAGGACTTATATTGGGTTAAATTAATATATTTCATTCATTTGTTTATTTATACAAATATGTATTTATATTACATAAAATACTTATTTTAAGTATTACAGTAATATGGGGCTAATACAAAGATAAATAAGTAGCAATCAGTAACTCAGTGAGTCTACCATAAGTAGGTAGGATAAAAGTCAGGATTAATGCACAAAATTTATACTGTGAACAAGACATGGAATAACTGTGAAGTTCAAAGTATAAAGTTACAATACTGTTTGGTATGTAACGAGAACCCTCAATTAATACTAGAAGTTTCAAAAGTTTTGTGTTTGTGGCATATTTTCAGACACTCAAATTATTACGTGTGAAGTCAACAAAAGATTCAAAACAACACTTTATGAAGTAATTTATAAATACAAACACAACTACAGTGTAAAGGTGGTTCACAGAGTCTACAGGAGCATCCAGTTTTTAGCCTATTCTTGGTGGCCCCTCAGCAATGTAAATTTTCTGAAAAATACCTGTTTACTGCCACAACTCCCTTGTTCACCTGTAAGGACAAACTCTTAACTATGTCAATAGCCCTGTCTCTTTTGGGATTTCCTTGATGTCATTTTCTGTTTACACTTCCCTGTGTCATATAACCTGCTCAATTATGTTCTTTGCTCTTAAGTATATAACATTTAAACATCCTCTTCTTGGTTCATGGATATATTATTTTATTCCATCTTTATAAGTATATTAATTATAGTATTTGCAATTTTCTTCTATCTGCTTTTTATTATATATTTTTTCTTCCTAGTTTCAGTTTTCTCCCTGTCTATTTTGTCTTTCAATGTTAGTGGTTTTCCTCAAGGATCTGACAATTCTTGTTTGTCTAGTCATATTTGAGATGAGTCACTTGCAAGTTCATTGGCAACTCTGCAGGGAATTTACGGTTGTCCATTTTGGGCATCTATATAGGATGATGATCTGGCTGAACCACTTTGTTGGAGACCTCAAAATGTATATTACCTTCGGTGTATTATTTGGATTCATCAGATTCCCAAGAGAACAATCGTCTAGTCTCCTGCCTGATTTACAGCATTCTAGGAATTGAAGGCACTGTGATTCCAAACATTCATGATGAGGAAATACTTTTAGAGACCTCCAATATACTGTTCCGGAAGAGAAGGAGTAGGAAACTGGTGCTGCAAATTCTGAATGTGTTTGAGGATTTGTGTTACAAACCAGGTTGTCACCCTGTCCCTACACCTAATTTGAGAGTCATCTTCCTCCCTCTCCTTCCCTCCCTCTCTGCTTCCTTCTGCCTCCTTTTTTTCTCCCTCCCTCCCTTCCTTCCTTCCACAAGACAGAACCATGGATCACTCCTTCAAATTCTGAATTCATTCGTTCATTCCCATTCTCTTTCTCTTTTTCTTTGTTTTTGTGATTCTATGCCTTACGACATAGTGACAGTGAAGGGATACACACGTGGATATACACACGCACATACTTCCAGTCACTTTAGTGAATTTTTGTGGAGAGAATAGAAATAAAAATAAATATGTCTTAAGTCTTTTTTCTTTTTTTAGGAGTCTCCTGCAGGTGTTTTCATTAGGTACTGATTGTACAGTACAAGAATATGAATTTCCACATGTAGAAAGGTGCAGTCCAGGGGTTCTGCCTTTTCACGGATGCCTCTTTTCATTCATATCCTGAGGATCATTTATGCAGAAAACACAGTTCTCTGTCTCCCTCTGACTGTAAGATACATGGTCTTATTTCCCAGGCTTACATAGGTAGACCTTAACAACCTAGCACAGTGGCATCCATCTGATTCAATTTTCCTTGTTATGGAAGGAACTCCCTTTTTTCCTAGCATGTAGATATTCAATATTATAGTTGTGTACTTAAATCTACATTTACATATTTTGAAAAAAGGTATACTTTATCAAGCATATAAGTTTGCAGTGGAAGTGGAGGCTTTTTATGCCAAATCAATTCTCCATCTTGATTGCAGTCCTGTTATTAAAATACATTAAATATTGATGCAATTTCTAATGCCACCTCAATTATTACAGAAAATAAATAAGGAATGAAGTAAGTTTGACATATATGAATAGATGGCACTTACATTTCTATTTTCAACTTATATTTATATATCTATGTTGCTTCTGGTAGCAAGGAGGCTCACTGCATTGCTAACTTACTGTGATGTGTACTCAGCTAAATCTTTCTGATACTTTATTTTCTACTCTGCTAATAAGATTCATACTATTCTCTGCCTTGTGTCTTGGGTTGTCTATTTTTTATCTTAAATTATTGTTCTCATCAGTATTTTTAAACATCTTTACACTTGTCTCTTTAATAAATACTTCCATCATTATTTTCTGGATTATCTCCAATATTTCTACAGTTCTATTAATCAGCTGCCAAAACCAGAGTCAGGCACATGGGTACACGCTGACCAGAATGACAAGAGAAAATGGAAAGAGGGATTATCATATCCTTGCTTTTCCTCAGCAGTCTTTTAAAAATTTCTTTCTTTTTATCGATAGATTTTCATGTTTAGTCAACAATGTTTATACCTTTCATCATGACTGGCTTTGATGTTTCACAGTTATATGTGCATGGATGGGTTAGCCATTAGAATTCTGCACAGTGTTTTTACTGGGGAAAAAAAAAAGACTTTTAGATGGTTTGATACAAGACTGACCCATAGCTTACAGGGACCCCTCTTAGTTCATCTCCAGTTCCATTTCTGAGGACAAAGTACAAGTACATGAGGAGGGGGAAGTGAATGGGATGTGAAGAACGGGAGATGGCTGGACAGGTGGTGATGGTTGTTATTCAGCCAAAAGTGACAATATGGGCATTGTTTCGTGGGTTAATAAAAATAGATAACCAGGTCATGAGCTTACTTATCTCCTTTTGCCCTGTTTCAGTTACCCCAGGAAAACATACTCAGTTTTGGAAGTGGACGGTAAATATATGCATTTTATACATACTGATTAATTTTTAAGCCACAACGGTTTTTCTTATTTATAATTATTTTAAAAGATTATATGCACACTCTAGAAAAAATGGTAATATTATTGTATTCAGTTTATACTGTAACTATAACAATAGAGTATATAACAGGGTTTTTTTTTTTTTTTTCATTGAAACTAAGATGTTATCACACGTAGGATGCACCATTATTTTATGTATATCTGTGCTGGGAATGAAGCTACTGTGTCTCAGCTTCAGACCCATCCTTTCATGTTCTGCTGTGATGTTGATGATGGTACTCTGAGACCATGCTTCTCTTTTCCCAGCTGGCTTGCTTCAGGATCTCCCACCAAGAATTGCTAGAGGGAGAGTATGAAGGCTGAGGAGGAAGGGACTTTCTCCTTCCTGTTTGTTTTCTGTTTCTCTCAGTGTCACTGAATTTCTTGTTGCATAAATATGTTGAAAATATTTTCTCTCAATCTATGGTTTGTCTTTTCATTTCCCAAAGAGTGTCCTTTTAATTTTCATTTGATTTTCACTTTGTCGAAGTCCAACTTATGGAAAAAATTTCTGCTTTTAATCCTTTGTGTCCTGTTCAAGAAATATTTGCTTATTCCAAGGTCATGAAGAGAGTCTTTTGTTTTCTTTTAGAAAATTTTATATTTGTGGCTATGATCAATCTCAAAACATTTTTCATGTACAGAATTAAACAGGAGTTGAGGCTAATTTTATTTTTAAACATGTGAATACCCACTCGTTCCAGAATCATTTGTTAATAGAGAGTATCCTTTCCCATTGAATTGACTTGTCATCTTTGTTGAAAGTCAATTGATCATATAGTGTGAGAATATTTCTGGAGTCTTGATTCTCTTCCAATGATCTAATTTTCTCTCTACATGTCAATACTACTCTTAGAATCAGGGGGTTTGAAGCCTCTACATCTTTTCCTCCTCCCCCTCCTTCACCTTTTCCTCCTCCGTCTTTTTCAAGATTGTTTTGTGTGTTCTAGATCCAATATTGCAGCCACTTGTCCTATATGGCTTTGAGTACTTAAAGCGCAGCTAATCCTAACTGAGATGTGGTGTAGGTATAAAATACATACTTATTTCAAAACTTAGTTTGAAGAAAAGAATGTAAAATATCTCATCAATGGTTTTGCAATACTAATCCCATATTGAAATGATAATATTTTGGATATACTGGGTTAAATAAAATGTATCATTAAAATTAATTTCACAGTTTACTTTTTAATATGGCCACTAGAAAAATTTAAATTACAATTAGTTCACAATAATTTCTATTGCTGAGTGCTATTCTAGAGCCTTCTGAATTTCCATATAAATAGAACTTTTTTTTTTTCCCAAAATGTACTGTGAAAATTTTGATATGGTTTCTAGTACATCTGTGTCTATTTAAAGAGAATGTGTGTCTTAACAATATTGATTCTTTCAATCTATATTAGACCTCTGCATTTATTAAGGTCTTCTTTAATTCTATCGATTAATTGTATAAGTATAGAGGGCCTTTTTATCTTTTTTTTAAGCTATAGAGATAGATATTTAATGAGTGCTAATGTTTTGTGAATAGTAATGTGTTCAAACATTATTTGTAATTTTTCATTGTTTATCTGTAGGAATACAGTTGATTTTTACATGTTAACTTTTATCCTGTAACTTAACTAAATTCACTTATCACTTTTAGTTTGCTTGTAGATTCCTTTAGATTCTTTATTATACAATAATATTTTCACTAACTAAATGCAAGTTTATTTTACTTTTCCACTCCTTATGCTTTTGTTTTTTTCCTCTTTCATTATTGCAAATCCTAGGACACAAAGTACAACAATTTTAGGAGAAAATCATTCAAACTTTCCTTACTAAGTATCATGTTAACTGTAGATATTTTGTAGATGGCCTCTATCGGTTTGATAAAACAGCATTTTATTACTAGTTTGCTAGGAGTTTCTATTATGAGTGGATGTTGAATTTTGTCAAATGCTTTTCCTGCATGTATTGGGATTATCATTTGTTTAATTCTCTTGTGTATTTTAGTAATTAACTTTTGAATATTAAACCATGCTTATATTCCTGGAACAAAATCCACTTAATCATGATGCATTAACTTTTTGTACTGTTTAAAAATTTGTTAAAGATTTTTGCATGTATGTACATGAAGGATATTGATCCATAGTTTTCCTTTTTTATTTTCAATTTTTAAAAAATTTTCTTTCATTCCCCCCCCCACTCTCCCCCCACCACCCAGCTTTCCCCGCTTGGTGACCATACGTTTGTTCTCTACATCTGTGTCTCTATTTCCGCCCTGCAAACCGGTTCATCTGTACAATTTTTCTATATTCCACATATATGCATTGATATATGATATTTGTTTTTCTCTTTCTGACTTACTTCACTTTGCATGACAGTCTCTAGGTCCATCAGCATCTCTACAAATGACCCAATTTTGTTTCTTTTTATGGCTGAATAATATACCATTGTATATATATATACAACATCTTCTTTATCCATTTGTCTGTCGATGGGCATTTACGTTGCTTCCATGACCTGGCTGTTGTAAATAGTGTTGCAATGAACATTGGGGTGCATGTGTCTTTTTGAATTATGGTTTTTTCAGGTTATATGCCCAGTAGTGGGATTGCTGGGTAATATGGTAATTCTATTTTTAGTTTTTTAAGGAAACTCCGTACTGTTCTCCATAGTGGCTGTATCAATTTACATTCCCACCAACAGTGCAAGAGGGTTCCCTTTTCTCCACACCCTCTCCAGTATTAGTTGTTTGTAGATTTTCTATGATGCCCATTCTAGCCAGTGTGAGGTGATACCTCACTGTAATTTTGATTTGCATTTCTCTAATAATTAGTGATGTTGAGCAGCTTTTCTTGTGCCTCTTGGCCATCTGCATGTCTTCTTTGGAGAAATGTCTATTTAGGTCTTCTTCCCATTTTTTGATTGGGTTGTTTTTTTTTTAATATTGAGCTGCATGAGCTGTTTATATATTTTGGAGATTACTCCTTTGTCGTTGATTGGTTTGAAAATATTTTCTCCCATTTTGAGGGTTGTCTTTTCGTCTTATTTATAGTTTCCTTTGCTGTGTAAAAGCTTTTAAGTTTCATTAGGTCCATTTGTTTATTTTTGTTTTTATTTCCATTATTCTAGGAGGTGGGTCAAGAAAGATCTTGCTGTGATTTATGTCAAAGAGTGTTCTTCCTATGTTTTCCTCTAAGAGTTTTATAGTGTCTGGTCTTACATTTAGGTCTCTAATCCATTTTGAGTTTATTTTTGTGTATGGTGTTAGGAAGTGTCTTAATTTCATTCTCTTACATGTAGCTGTCCAGTTTTCCCAGCACCACCTTTTGAAGAGACTGTCTTTTCTCCATGGTATATCCTTGCCTCCTTTGTCATAGATTAGTTGACTATAGGTGCGTGTGTTTGTCTCTGGGCTTTCTATCCTGTTCCTTTGATCTATATTTCTGTTTTTGGGCCAGTACCATATTGTCTTGATTACTGTAGCTTTGTAGTATAGTCTGAAGTCGGGGAGTCTGATTCCTCCAGCTCTGTTTTTTTCCCTCAAAATTGCTTTGCCTCTTTGGGGTCTTTTGTGTCTCCATAGGAATTTTAAGATTTTTTGTTCTAGTCCTGTAAAAAATGCCATGGGTAATTTGATAGGGATTGCATTGAATCTGTAGATTGCTTCAGGTAGTATAGTCATTTTCACAATATTGATTCTTCCCATCCAAGAACATGGTATATCTCTCCATCAGTTTGTGTCATCTTTGATTTCTTTCATCAGTGTCTTATAGTTTTCTGAGTACAGGTCTTTTATCTCCTTAGGTAGGTTTATTCCTAGATATTTTTTTCTTTTTGTTGCAATGGTGAATGGGATTGTTTCCTTAATTTCTCTTTCTGATCTTTTGTTGTTAGTGTATAGGAATGCAAGAGATTTCTGTGCATTTATTTTGTATCCTGCAAGCTTACCAGATTCATTGATTAGTTCTTGTAGTTTTCTGGTGGCATCTTTAGGATTCTCTATGTATAGTGTCATGTCGTCAGTAAACACTGACAATTTTACTTTTTCTTTTCCAATTTGTATCCCTTTTATTTATTTTTCTTCTCTGATTGCCGTGGCTAGGACTTCCAAAACTATGTTGAATAATTGTGGCGAGAGTGGACATCCGTATCTTGCTCCTGATCTTAGAGGAAATGTTTTCAGTTTTTTACCATTGAGAATGATGTTTGCTGTGGGATTGTCGTATATGGCCTATATTGCGTTGAGGTAGGTTCCCTCTATGCCCATTTCCTGGAGGGTTCTTATCATAAATAGGTGTTGAATTTTGTCAAAAGCTTTTTCTGCATCTATTGAGATGATCATATAAGCATATGATCATATAACCAAATTCTTCAGTTTGTTCATATGGTGTATCACACTGATTGATTTGCGTATACTGAAGAATCCTTGCATCCCTGGGATAAATCCCACTTGATCATGGTGTATGATCCTTTTAACGTGTCATTGGATTCTGTTTGCTAGTATTTTGTTGAGGATTTTTGCATCTATATTCATCAGTGATATTGGTCTGTAATTTTCTTTTTTTGTAGTATCTTTGTCTGGTTTTGGTATTAGGCTGATGGTGGCCTCATAGAATGAGTTTGGGAATGTTCCTTCTTCTGCAATTTTTCATAATTTTCCTTTTTTTATAATAACTTTGTCAGTTTTTGATATTAGAATAATGCTGGCCTACTAAAATGCGAAAGTTAACCTCCTCCATTATTTTCTGAAAGACATTGTATAAGAATTATTTCTTACTTAATTGTTTGGTAGAATTTACTGGTGAAGTCTTTGCAAGAATTTACCTTAGGTGAAAGTTTTTGTGAATAAATAATTTTCCTTTTTATAATTGGAAATATTCAGAATTTTATTTATTCTTCTGTCATTTTTGGGAATTTGTGTTTTTCAAGGATTTGTGTATTCATCAAAGTTATCATAATTATTGTCATAAAGATGTTCATTTCTATCCCTATTCTTTTATTGTCTAGAGGCTATGAAATAATGTTCTTTTACTTCTTTCCTGATATTGGTATTTTGTGTTTACTCTTGTTTTCTTCATAACTCTTGCTATGCTTTTATAATTTTTTTTTGTTTTCTTCAAAGAGCTAACTTTTAACTTTGCTGCCTTTTTATTTCTCTTTGTTCTACTTCTTTGATGTTTATTTTTAATATTTCTTTTCTTCTTGTATTGTTTCCATCCCTCTGATGAAATTCTCCACCTAGGTACACAGGCAAGCCATCTGTTCCACTAGATCCTTTAATATATATATCCTACTTATTTTAAGGTCCTTATCTGATAATTCCAACCTCTATGCCATTATTCAGGCTGTTTCAATAGTTTTCTCTTTTAACTGTGTGTCACGTATTTTCTTCCCTTTTCATGCGCCATGTAATTTTTATTGTGTACTGGGCATTTTATGTAAAAGAATATGGAGACTAAATAAGTCATACTTATTCCCTCCAATGGCAACATCTTCTTTGCTCAGGATGCCAATGTGGAGAATTATAGTCTAGCCAATAGTGGAACTTGATCTGGTTTTGGTGGCAGTTTTGATTATTTTTAGTTCATCATTTGCTTCAAACATTTTTTGATGAGGAGAAGAAATTTCCTTTCAGTTCAGCTTGGGATCTGAGTTTGGCAAGATTTCAGAGCTCTCTTTTCTTCCTTCCTTCCTTCCTTCCTTCCTTCCTTCCTTCCTTTCCTTCCTTCCTTCCTTTCTTTCTTTCCTTCCTTCCTTCCTTTCTTTCTCTTTCTCTCTTTCTCTCTTTCTTTCTCACAGCACAGCATGTGGAAAATTAGTTCCCTGACCAGGGATCAAAACTGCACCCCCTGCATTGGAAGTGCAGAGTCTTAACTACTGGACTGCCAGGGAACTCCCCAGAGCTCTCTTCATGCTTTACAGTTGAGCTCACACCTTTCTGAACTGTGGGATATATTCCACTTCTTTCCAGCCTGGATCCCAGATTTTGGGTCACTGGGGATTTCTTTTGGCTCTTCAGTCCTGCTGCAACATTACTGTGCTTTGGGAGATTTCTTGTTACTCTGCTGCCCTGCCCATCAGCATTTGGGAGAATCTCTGCAGTATTCCCGGTAAAGACCCAGAGAGCCTTGAAAGAAGTTCTCTTAGCTATTATGTCCTGAGTTCAGACTTTGCAGGGTGACTATAGGGTACAAAATGAAGGTCCAGAATGCCATAGAAGGAAATTTCTCTCCTCTGCTGCCCTACTCTTAGCCTTGATGGTCAACCTTGCACTCATTAAGGTACAGTGTGTCATAGTGAAATTGCTCTTTCTATCCTACCCTTGATGAAGACATTATGTCTCTCTCAGGTCTTCTTTCTTGATCCAGCCCAGGCAAATTACCCCCGAGAATTTGCTCACGGTCAATGGGAAGAGCTGGCAAGGAGGTGGAAATTCTCTGCATGGTAGATTGGGTTTATTTAGTCTCCTTTGTATTTTGTAAGCTACAATTTTATAGCTTATACAGCTTGTTATCTTTATTATGGTGGATGTTGGCCACTTGCAATCAGCTTTCTAATCAGGAGAAACAGTCTAAAATAAACTTGTCCTAGAATTATATTTTTAGATTATTTCTTTCTTATCTCATCTGTTTTATTTCTTTTACTCTTTGCTCTTTATCATCTCAGTGTCTCTTAACTAACTGCTTCCTACTTTTATTTCAAAGAAGCAATGTTTTCTTCAACTTATAAAGATGTAAGACAGTTTTATAAAATTTTTAAGCAAAAATATTAAAGACCATTTATCAAGTATTTAGGCTCTATGTAAGGTGTTTTACCTGAATTACTTATTTAAATTCTAATAATAAGTAATTTTGAGGTACTCATTGTTATCTTGCTTTTCAAAACTGTGAACTGAGGCATAGAAGCATTAAGTTACACGCTTAAGGTCATATCATTAGGTTAGTATACAATATAATTAGTGTTCTACAGAGCTTTGCCCAATTCTAAATCTCATGTCCTTAAACACAATACTATTGTCTCTTGCATATGTATTTCCTTAAAACCAGTGACCCAAGAGCCTCAACTTCTGAGCCCCCGTGCTCTAGAGCCTGTGCTCCACAACTAGAGAGACGCCTGCATGCCACAACTAGACCCGATGCAGCCAAATAAATAAATATTAAAAAAAAAAAAAAACAGTGACCATTCACCAGAGTGAAGATATCCATGTATTTTCATAGGTACAGATATACTGATTCTTAACGGTTGTTAACTGATGGGAGTGAACAGACAGCTTTCAGATATCGACCGTTTGAACAGTTTGAACTGTGAGGCAACAATTGCAGTTTTGAATTAAGTTCCAAAAAACTCTAAAAAAGTGGGAAATTGCCCATAATAATATCTAATAATCATGTTTTCTGTGTGGATTTAAGTTTTTACATTTTCACTGTATCATAAATAGTTTAGCAAAATGTAGACAGGCTGAATTCATAATTGCTAACCAGATGTTGTTTAAAACCAGAAGCTCTGATTTAATAATTATGTGTTATTTTTCTAAGTCTGAGAGCTCACTGGGGATCTCTGAATGAGAGATTTCAGCAATTCACCTTAGCAATGAATGTTATATTTGAATAACAGCTTAAAAAAATTCTAAACTCTGTAAAAACTCACTTCTAAAAACTCATAGCTTAGATCTGGAAGTCAATATTTAAATTCTCATTTTTATTTAGTAATACGTAGACTCATTCCAGAAATAAAATATGATCCAACTTAAAAAATATTTACAAATTCAGTAGAATTAAAAAAAATAAATAAAACAACTGGTGATCTATTTATAGCAAAGTAAAAAGAGCATAAAACCAGGGATAAGGTTACACAGAAATATACTTTATAATACCCTGTGCACATTATTGTTGATAAACTATGAATGTAATCTGTTGTGACAATCATAGTGTCATTACAACAAATACAAACCATTTTCTAAAGAGAAAATTAGCTTTTCTTGCTATTGGAAAGATGAAATTTCTCCCATGGGCCTCCATAGTGAAGACCTTGTATGATGTAGTGAATATCATCACATATTATACTTCACTGCAAACAAATGTCATAATATCAAACCAGATTCAGTAAGAGCAAATCTACAAGAAAGGCAAAACAACTCAGTCTGAATTTGCATCTTTATGAAGATATGGTCTAATGTAGGAAAAACAGTAAAAATACAGAGTAAGTGCTAGGCAGCAGATTCCATTAGGCTCTCTTATTTCTCATATCCAAGATGTGGAGAAGAGTTGTGAGATTAAAACTACAATTTCTAGCAAAAAAATGGAGCGCACATATTTTACGTGGATAAATAAAGGTATATCTATAGATTTTGATCCCCAGGAATGAAAATGGAGAGGGCTAAACAGAACTACTCCAATGGAAACATGGTATCCTAACAGTTTACCTAAGGAGTGGTTAGGATATTTTTTTCCCCCCTGAAAATAGTTCTGAGTAACTTACACGCAGAAATATGTTTATTTGTAATTATTCAGAATTATTAATAAAGTGACAAGCAAAATGATTAGGAAACAAAACAGACAAAAACCAACATCGCCCCAAACTATACCATGAAATAAAAACCTTACAAATATTTTTAAATCTTTTTAGGGCCACCTAAAATGATGTTAACGTTTTATCATATTTTTAAATTTAAAAACTACATTTACTAAAGCATTTCTTTATTTGTATTCTAGCTATAAGCTGGCTTCTGTGTGATTTACAGAGCCTTTAATCTTTAGGTACAGGCCCGAACATAAAATATACATTATTAATGTCTTTTTATCTCTTCCCAAAATTCATATTGATTATGCCATACGTTGTAGAGAATCATTGATCACTTAACTTATCAATTCTTTACGCAGAGTGATGAAGTCCAGTCTATAAATCTATGGCAGTAAATCTGTTAGTCCAATTTTTTTCACAGGAAATTTCCAGCATTCCAGTTTATGAGGAACTTTATTGTGCCCACTTCCAAACACAGTACAATTTACTGACAGCCAGGCATTGATTGGGTGTGTGTCCCTTTAAATCTTTGGATTGCCTGGGGTTGAACGATTTAGGCATCAGGAGAGTGCACTTTAATTAGCCCTGAGGAAATCACAGTGGGGATGAAACAAGTTGGCTTGTTATTTTTCTGTTTGTACTAACAGCAAATAAAAGCATGTAATTGGATTTTTTAAAAGCATTGTCAGTCCTCTAGAGTATGCCCTGCTTACAGTTATGATAGCCTTATCTCATATGAGTGTCACAGCTCCCTAAAATGGCCTTTTTCAGAGTCCTAAAGGTGTTGCTCCAGGATGACGGTATGTAAATTGTGCTTCCACTGTTCAGACCTGCACTTTATGCATTTAAAAGGAGGGCCTGCCAGAGGACTCAGTATCCTGCAAGCTGTCTGTTGCAGCTGTGCTGCCCAGCACTGTTATACCAATGGTTTCCCACTTGGAGCTGCAATAACAGAGAAGGGGAAATCAAAGTTACAGGGGTCTATTTGGGAGAGTAAGCAATTTAGAGGCTCCTCTGTACTTCACACAAGTCACAAGGGTCTAGGAAAAGAGGCTTACTCCCTTGTATCCTCTTGGGCACAAGAGCTGGTACTATTTTCTTTCAAAGAATATCAGTCTCAACTTTAGAAGAATAAAGGAAGATATATATTAAACATATAGGGAAAACTATCTTAAACACTTGGGTAAAAATATCCTTCAAATTAGGAGTCAGTATTTTCCCCTCGTTTTTGATCTCCCACTTCTAAATTAAAAACATAAAGTACAGACATATTTTAAAATCTAAATTTGTTAGAACAAAACACAGGGCTAATATTTCTGTGAAATAATTTCTTTTGGATTTGCTCTCACGAGTGAAAAAAAAGCCTTTCTTTTAAAAAAATTCTTTGGATTGAATGAATGAATGATCTTTGAGGAATTTTTTATATATATGCAAAAACAAGACATAAAAGTACAAGAAAGCTGAAGACCAATAACCCTTAAGAATAAACATGCAAAAATCCTTAACAGAATATTTGGAAGTAATATTCAGAAATAAGCAAAAAATAAAATATTTTGTGATGGCTGAGTGGGGTTTACCCCAGGACTGAAAAGTGGTTTCACATTTGAATATCAATCAGTACAATTAATGATATTTACAGAATAAAGGACAAAACCATATGATCATTTCAATAGGTACAAATTATTTGGCAAAATTCAATAACTATTCATAATAGAAATTTTCAATAAACTAGAGGTAGAAGAAAACTTCTAAGCCTGAAAAAGGCTAATGTCATACTTTAATCATGAAAGACTAAGATTGAGAATAAGAAAGGGATGCCCATTTCCATCACTTTTATTATTTTCCTGGATGAATTAGTGCATAAGGGAAAAAAGCAGGGAGTGAGGGGGGACATGGGTAAACAAATTGGAAACAAAGAAATAAAACTTTCTTTATTCATAGAGCATGATTGAATATGAACAAAAGAAATCTATACAACAAACTATTAAAACTAAAGTGAATGTAGAAAAGTTTCAGGATATATGTGATTAACATATAAAAACAAATGCATTTTTATATATTAAAAACACATATTTAGGAAATAAAATTTTAAAGCAATGTCAAAAATATGAAACACTTAGGAACAAATTTAATCAAATATATAAGACCTATACCCTGAAAACTACGAAAGTTGCTGAGGAAATGAAATGAAACCTAAAAGTAAATGAAGAGATATGCCATGATCATGGACTGGAAGATACAATATTGCTAAGATTTCAGTTCTCCTCAAATAGCTCTATACTTTCAATATAATATTCTAGCAGATCTTACTATTTTTCTTAGAAGTTGAAAAGCTAATTCTAAAATTTTTGAGGAATGCAAATGATCTATAGTAGCCTAATATATTTTGAAAAAGAACAAAGTTGATCAAAATATCAAATCTGTACTTGATTTCAAGACTCTTTATCATACTGTAGAAAACAAGATATAAGTGTAGACATGTAGATTAAGGGAACAGAATAATGTCCAAAACTAGACCACATGGATATGTTCAACTGATTTTCCAAATGTATGCATGGTAATTCAATGGGAGAATGGATAGATTTTTAACAAATGGAGCTACGACAACTGTATATTGAAATGGAAAAAAAATGAACTTCAACATGTATCTCAGAAAATGAACAAAAATAAACTCAAAATGGATTATAGTCCTGAATATGAAAGTTAAAACTCTAGGACTTCTAGAAAATCATAAGAAACAATCTTTGTGACTTTAGGTTAGGCAAATTTTTCTTAAAAAAGACACAAAACAGAAAAGATAAACTGATAAACTGCACATCCTCAACATTTATGATTACTGTTCTTTAAAAGGCACCATAAAGAAAATAATAATTCAAACTATACATGTATATATATATATATATCTCAAAGGTCTTGTATCTGTAATATATAAATAACCCTTATAACTCAATAAAAAGACATCCTGCTCACCACAATTGGCAAAAGATTTGAACAAATGTTTTACAAAGGAATATATACGTATGGCCAATAAGCACATGAAGCAATGCTCAGTAACATTATTTATCAAGGAAATTTGTACTAAAACCACAACAAGGTATACCACGTATCTCATTAAAATAACTAAAACTAAAAAGACAGTGCCAAGTGTTGGTGAGAATATGGAGTAACTGGAATACTCATACAGTACTGCTTAGGAATGTATAATAAAAATCACTTTGAAAAACAGTTTGCCAATTTTATAAAAAGTTAAATATATACTACTTATCATATAAACCAGCAAATACACTCTTTGGTGTTTAAGAGAAATGAAAACATGTTTCTAGACAAAAGATGTATATAGGAATATTCATAGCTGCTTAGTTATAATACCTTTAAACTGGAAATAACCTACCAATCCATACAAAAGTGAGTGGAAAAATGAATTGTGGTATATAAATAGAATTGAAGCCTAATCAGGAGTTTTTTAAAAAAGGAAAGAAATACTGGTATGCAACAACACATATGAATCTTGAAAGCATGACGAAAGAAAAGAATCTAATCCCGAAGTAATACAAGCCCTTTAGACATTCTGTTTACCAAAGTGACAAAGAAGTTATAAAATTATTGCCAACGTGATAAGAGATGCATTGCTAATGGGCACAACCATCGGTGAGAAGCTTAGTGGTGTATGTCCTCTGTAGGCCATGGCTAACAACAGGAGACATTGTTATTGAACTGCTTAAACCAGTAGCTATTAGGCTGATAGAAACTCAAACTAGTAGTTTTCTGGTAGAACTAAGATGTGTGCAATTATCTTAGTGAGTGGCAAGGTCAAACAAGATGAGAGTGACTGCCTGACATGTAAAGAGCTATGGAGCTGGCTAAACAGAATATGGTGTTCTTAGGCTGTCAAATTAAAGATGTACAATTAAAGGGTCAGGTTAACTACTACGGTTTCCAATCCCGAGTCAGTTCTCAGATTAAGAACCCATTGATTGAAGGAGAGGCCCAGTTCCTGGAGGAGGGACCATTCAACACCATAGAAAGTATATACACTAATGAGTCTTCTATATCTTCCCCTAACAAACCACGGTCATTTCCTGGAGAAATATTATACATACACTGAAGAAAAAAAGAACATCCAGGCATTTTGTTGGATACAAACTCCAAGTTGACATTGATACTCAAGGACTGAATGTGTCATCATGACCCCCTGGTTAGACTATTGGTATGTGAGGACCATGTAATAAATCGAGTCCTGACTTAGGTCCAGCTCATCTTTGGGCCTGTGGACCTAATCAGTGATCTTTTTACCAGTTTCCAGTATAATTGAAATGGACATATTTAGTAGTTGGAAAAACTCATATTGGTCCTTTGGCCTATGCGGTCTTTGAGGGAGGAGATATTATAGTGGGAAAGGCTACCTTCAAGACTGTAAATCAAAAATAGTATCACATTCCAGGGGAACGTCAGATATCAGAGATTAGGGCTATCCCTAAGCACTTAAAGGAATAAGAATTGGTGACTTTCATCATCTCCCAATTTAATTCAGCTGCCTGGTCTTCACAAAATCAGTTGTATCCTGGAAGATGACAGTGGACTACTACAAACTTAAGCAAGCAGTACCCCAACTGCAGCTGCTCTTTCAGGGGTAGTATCTTTGTCGAGCAGATTTATACCACCTCAGGTACATGGTATCTGGCCAATAATTCGGCAAAGGTGTTTTTTTCCATCCCCATAAAGAAGAAAAATAAGTAATTTTCATTCAAACGAGACAGCAGACAAAAGTATATTTAAAGTTCTTACAGGAGAGCTATATTAACTCTCCTGCTCTGTCTTAATATAGTCCATAAGGATTTGTTTCACAGAACAGCATACCACCCCATTACATCAATGGCATTCTATCAATTTGGCCAGTGAGCAAGAAATGGAAAATATATTGGAGGTCTTACCGAGACGTCGGTAAGACCTCCAATATATTTTCCATCTCCTCTTCTCCAGAGAGCAGGAGATAAAAGCTGACAGTTCAGGGGTTAGTGGCTACATCCAAGATGGGGCATGAGCAGTGCCACAGGGCACAAGTAAATTTCATGAGTAGATTGTCAAGAACACCAGGTCATTTGCCACCATTGCACTAATGCCTCTCCCTTAGCATACACCCAGGCCCTCATGGGGAGTCCCCCTGATAAGCTGATGCAGGAGGAACAAGGTCAAATGTGGCCTATGGTAAGTCGGCTCAGTATGTGAGTGCAGCCAAAATGGACTGCTGCTGCACTATGGTCCCACTTGGCAGAAAGATGATAGTGAGACAAAGTCTCCCAGCACACTGTGCTTTGGATTGGTCATTCATTTTATTCTGGTCAAACATTTTATATGGAAAGAGAAGTGAGTTAAAGTAAAAATACACACAGGAATTCATGGACAGTGGCAAGGACCGTATCTGTTTAGTCTGGAACTTGGAAGGAGAAAGATCAAAAGACCAAGGACAAGGAGATCTGAGGAAAAGGCCTGCGAATGGATTTATGGAGTGAGCAGAGAGTATAAAGAGACTAACAAATCTTTTGGTGCCATGATGATTACATTAAAACCCTCTATCTGGATGAGGGAACAATTCATTTTGATTGGGATTGACAAAATTTGAAAGTATGTGTTTGTCTTTGCCGCCTCCAAGAATGGAAGCAGCAACACTATCTGTGGACTTAACAGAGTATTTGTTCCATTAACACAGGATCTTGCATAATATTTTCTCAGACTAATAGGCCCATTTTATAGAAAAGGAGCTCTGGCAGTGGGGCACATAACCATGGGGTCCATGGATTCTATCACCATGTATGCATTAGGTAAGGATACATGAGTCTGAAAACCCACAGGGGAGATGGAAGTGCTTTCTTCTTCACAACTTTAGGCTCTGGGGCTCTGGAGGTCCTGTTTCATCTACAAGGGGTAAGGTTAAAATGCTATTTAGGTTTCAGCTTTGTCTGACATCTGTTCGTTTGAAGCAATCACCACACTGGTAGGGGATATTGACCTTGATTACCAAGAAAAAATAGGGATACTATGACACAATGGAGTACAGGGAAGGGCAGGTTTGGCACTTAGGTGTCTCTTGGCAACCTGTTGACCAATTTAATCATCAATGGACAAGGGCAATAGCCACAGCCTGGGAAGTACATGGTGACCATGGTCTCAAACCCCTCAGTGAAAAGGTTCTGTGTCGCTCCACTAGCTAAGACACCTTGAACAGCAGAGGAATTAGCAGAGTGTGAGGGAAATCTAGAATGGGAAGTACAGGAGGAAGATGAGGAGTATCAGCTGCAGCCTTAAGAAGAGCTGCGGCAGTGAGAGCTGTGATTCACCCCACACACTTTGCTCTGGTATGTTTCCGGAGGAAAGAGGACTATACTGAATGCTGAAAAAGCAGCTCCCAAGGAAGGTGAACTCACTATAAGAAGCGAGTTCATCCTAGAAGCACAAAGGGTAAATTGCAGGGAATGCCATGGTGTGCTGACCAGATCCTTCTGAGGACTGAAGCCCTCATTTGCCCAGCCATCTGGAGTGTTGGCTGCTGCTGGCTCACAGATGTGTTTCTTTGCAAGCATCACCCCCCAGCCTAAAGAAGCTGCTTACAAAGGTTATGATCTCTCTCCAGGGCTGATCTGCATCCAATATCTGGTTGGCATGGGGATACAAAGACCTGACACCCTTGCTTAGTTTGGAACAACTCTGAAAGGCGATTCTAGCTCCAGAACTCCCTCTTGGATCAGTTGAAACCTCTCTTGTAAGTGAATTGCTGTTCAACTTGTCTCTCTGCCTGCTTCCCTCGTTTACTTACATATGTTGTTGCTGAATGAACGCAGTATGTTGCCTGCACACAAATCTCCATCTTAGTCTGTTTTTAGAGATTTGACTAGAGAAACAGAGCATATTGGAGATAGCACTTCCCAGACCCTTGCAATTAACAGGGGGGCATGTAATTTTAGGCCTTTATTTTTATTAATAAGATTAATTGAAGTGTGTCCTTCCCTGGTTGAGGCAACAAAGCCCTGGGTAGGACTCTTTGGTCGTTCAGGAGTTTGATGCTATTTTTACCTTTGGTACCATGAAGTATACCTGGGTATTTAGGATACAATTCTTTTTCTGTTTATATTTATTTAACTGGATTTCTTTGTGACCAAAGTGAGCAATCTGATGACGGCCTCTTGTTTTTGAGGCTTCCCTTACTACCAGAAGATCATTTGTACAGGAGAAGGAATTAGAATATTTATTTTCTCAGCATTTTATTTTCTTGGATCATTAATGGGGCAGACTGCCTTTTGGTCAGAGACCAATAATTTGCTATTGACCAGACTCTTAAGATCAACCTCACCCAGCCAGGAGGAGT
This sequence comes from Balaenoptera physalus, assembly GCF_965194825.1. Lineage (NCBI taxonomy): Eukaryota > Metazoa > Chordata > Mammalia > Artiodactyla > Balaenopteridae > Balaenoptera > Balaenoptera physalus. Next base: position 96,641,858 of record NC_138896.1, on the reverse strand, counting down.
TTCTTGTGGTCCTGAACTAGACTGTACAGTATAAATAATGAGAACCCTTAGCCCCATTTAAGTTTGGTTTTACTTCAACCAAAGTTACTACATGAACTTAATGACTTTTTTATTCTACAACACAGAGGTCACCACGGTGAGATTTATTTGATTTGCAGTCTGGCTAATTAATTTGTTCACTCTGTACACTCAGCATCAGCACTGTTTTTTTGGAGCAGTGCTACCAAAGCAATAGATTAATTTACATGGTACCATGTGTCTAGAATAATCATTACCCCATAGAATTGTTATTGCTTGAATTCTAAAGAGAGAGAAGATATTTCCCCACTGAGAGAACAAGTTTCTATTGTAGTTTTCAGGGGGATAAAAAAGAAAAGAAAAATGTGTATAAATTTTTTGAACAGGAGAGCTTTCGGGAACTTTTAATTACAGTAGGCTCTAATGCACTATTTCACTGACCATTCTGGACAAATATCATTCAGTTGCAAGGAACAGAAGCCCACCTAAAGCTGTATTAAATAAAGGATACCGAGGAAACTTCTAGAAATGTATGGATGGCAACAAGTGTAGGTACCTTTATTGGAGAAAGGCACCAGGACTGCACATTTGTTTTTTCCAGTTCTCAAAACAGCTTATCTCTTTTCCATGCCATTCAGACCTCTCTGTCACCTGTTTCATTTTTCTCTCCGTGGGAATTGCTTCTTACTCTCCCTCCTCTATTTGGACATGGCCCATTATGGCTTACCATAAAGTGGCAGCTTAAGCCCCTGAACCTTCAGTGTTATTAGCTCAGCTACCCATTGTCCTTCAGCATCTCAGATGAATCTGACTGACTTAACTTGGATCATGTGAATACCACAGCCCCCTTGTAGGTAAGCAGGGAGGTGGAATCATGGGTTTCAACTGGCTCTCTAAGTACACTCCTTCTGCAGTGACACTTTGTGTGCAGGCATGCCCAAAATATATCTATAAAACTGGTCCAAAATTTGTCAAATGTTCTGCTTCTCAGCAAAAAAATAAAAATTATTTTATAGCCAAGTTTACAACTGGATTCAATGACAGTAATTAATTAAATTATAGGGCCAAGAGATAGTCCATGGTGTAGCATGAATTAGACTAAGGAGTATATCCACTTCTGAAGCAGGTCAGAAAAACGAAATCAGGTGATGTACAATAGATGAGTGAATGATAAAAAAAAAAAGAAAGACAAGTTGTCACAATGGCAGCCATTTGATGCATGCAGATACACTAAGCTTTGGCCACTGCAGCAGATATGCAGACAAAAATAAAACATCTCTTTAGCAAATTTAATTTTTTTCATTCTAAGTAAAGCTATATTTTGTCACTTAAATGTTAATTTACAAAGAAAAATTCAGAATATGATTCAATTAGAAAGTTTGATGTGTATTTTTTTTCACTCACTAGCACATTATTGGTCTAATATATAATTGTTGTATGAAAAGTCTTTCCAGAATTTCTTGTACTTTGAACTGCTATAAACGTAAAAAATGGTAACTGTCGCAGCTGAAGCAAATCAACTCTTCCTGTCACCTGATGAAAAATTGAAATTAGAAGGCTGTGATCATAGTTTAGGCGTACAAAAACGGGAGTCGGGCAGCCACTGAGGATCTGGTCTCAGACGGGTCCTTGCGCCACTGAGAACTCGAACTTTCTTTGAATTGTACCAAGCCCAAGGACACCGCTGCCCCGTATTTGGAACAACATCTGTCAACTGTGAACTTATGGTCTCAAGTCTCCCCTCCTTGTAACTATGCAACCATTTCAGACCCCAACCAACCCTTGCTTAACAATCACCCTTACTTCTTGCCAGTTCCAATTAGAATTCTTGACAAACAACTATGTAACAAACTGTGGCCTTGTACTGTTGTCATTATAAGCTCCCTCCATTTTGTAGTTGGGCAGAGCACAATTTGAGGGCCTCTTGAATCTGTATCTCCTGGGCTACAGTCATAATCCCAAATAAGTGTCTCTGTTTCAGTCAGGTCTCAGTTTCTGAAATTTTGGTTAATAACATCAGTAGATGGGATGGTGTTAGCAGTTGTGTATGGTCATTCCAATCTTGGCCTTCCCCCTCCATATCAGTATGTAGTGTGTTGCATTTGTGCCCAATTTATAATATTTTATGATTACTAATCTTATCTTGCGCAATAAGTGCAAAAGCAATAAGAGTTCTGAAGCTGCTGATAAGCCAATGTTTACAGTTAAAATTAAAAGAGAAAAGGAGAAACCAAAGCCCAATCTAATGCCATAAAAATCCACACAACTTTCATGAAATTTAACTTTTCATAGGTATGCATATATCTGTAAATTCTATAGTATCTTAACTGGATTAGGGACAATACATACTCACACACTTTGGGAACCCATTTATGTTCAGAGAGGAATCTCTTTATATGTGTATGTTGCATGCATATCTCTGAATGTGTTAAAATGTTAAATCTGAGAAAAAGAGCTTTTCCCCTTTGACAAAATCATGTTTTGTCATCTTATTTAATTCCTCAATTTATAGAATTTTATTTAAAAGTGCATTAAATACAGCTGTAAGAGCAAGTAGAAAAATAAAATTATTATTCTTATATTTATGGACAAAAATATGCTTCAACTACCTCACCACTTGTAGTAAAAGCTATTTCTGCATTATATTATTAAGATAATTGCTAGATAATTTCCTAGCCTGGATTATAAAGCAGACTAAATCAGTGTTTTTCAACCAATAGAATATGAGATATAGATATTTGCTGTATATGTAAATAGTGTAGAGAATGAAGAAAAGACTGAAACTCATTGGACATAATAAAACCACATTTATTGAAAATATATTTTCCCATGACAATATGTTCAGTTGAGCTATTTCTTATTACTTCATTTCTTTACTGACAGCTTTACTGAGATATAATTTACATAAAATGCACACTTTTAAAGGGTACAAGTCAGTTTTCTTTAATGAATTCAGAGTTGTGCAATCATCACCACAACCAATTTTAGAATATTCTTAGCACTCTATAAAGAAACCCCATACCTCTCAGAAGTAATTCCCCATTCCTCTCATTTCCCAATGCCCAGCAACCACTAATCTTCTCTGTTGACTTAACTATTTTGGATATTTCGTACAAAGGGAATCATACAATATGTGGCCTTTTGTGTCTGAATTCCATCACTTGGCATATTTTAGAATTTATTCATGTTTTGGAATGTACCAGTATTTGATTTCTCCTTATGGCTGATATGGTACATATGGATATACCACACTTTGTTTATTCATCAGTTGACAGACATTTGTTTTCACTTAGACTATTTAGAAAAATGTTGTTAGGAACATTCATGTACAAGTTTTTGTGTGGATATACATTTTCATTTATCTTTGGTATCTATTTGGGAGTAAAATTGCTGGGTCATATGATAAGTTTATGTTTAATCTTTGAGGAACTGCAAAACATTTTTTTGCAAATCAGTTGCTCCATTTTAAATTTTCACCAGCACTGCATTAGTTTTCCAATTTTTCCACATCCTCACCAACCTTTGTCATTTTCTCTCTTTTTGATTATAGTCATCCTATTGGGTATGAAGTAGTATCTCTTTGTTGCTTTAATTTACATTTCCCTAATGACTAATGATGTTGAGAATCTTTTCATGTGCTTGTTATCCATATGTCTTCTTTGGAGAAATGCCTATTCAAATTATTTTCCTGTTTTATAATTGGATCATTTGTCTTCTATGGTTGACTTGCCACAGTTCTTTATATATTCTGTATACATGTCCTTTATCAGAAACATGATTTGCAAATGTTTTCTCTTACTGGGTGGGTTGTCATTTTACTTTCTCGATAGAGTCAAAAAAGTTTTTGATGAAGATGAACAAAAGAATTTAATTTCGATGTAGTCTAATTTGTCTGTTTTTTTAGTCACATGTGCTTTTGTTACTGTAGCTAAGATAACAATTGATTAATCTGAAATCACAAAGATTTGTCATTTTTTACATCTAAGTGTTTTCTACTTTTAGCTGTTACGTTAAGGGTTTTGATCCATTTCATGTTAATTTTCTATATGGTGGGAGGTAAGCATGCAACTTCATTCTTTTACAGGTGGCTATCCAGTTGTCCTAGTACCATTTGTTGAAAAAACTATTCTTTCTCCATTTGATGATCTTTGCACCCATGTTGAAAATCAGTTGACCGTAGATGTGTGGATTTATATCTGGACTGTCAATTATATTCCGTTGATCTGTATATCTCTCTTTGTGTAGTACCAGACTGTTTTGATTAATGTTGCTTTGTAGTTAGCTTTGACATCAAGATGTTTGAGTCCTACTTTGTTCTTAGTTTTCAAGATTGTTCTGGCTATTCTGTACCCCTTGAAATTCTATACAAATTTAGAGTCAACTTATCAATTTCTATAGAGAAGTCAAGCTGGGATTCTGATGGGAATTGTATTTTATCGGTAGATCAGTTTGGGGAGCGTTGCCATTTTAACAACTTTAAGTTTTCTGATCCATGAACATGGATGTTTTTAGAATTAGTTAGATCTTTAATTTCTTTCAATAATGTCTGTAGTTTTCAGAGTATAAGTTTTAGACTCCTTTTGTCAAATTCATTCCTAAGTGTTTTGTTCTTTCTGATACTCTTGTGAAGGGAATTGTTTTCTTAATTTTATTTTCAGATTATTCATTGCTAGTGTAGAATTACAATTGATTTTTACCTACTGATCTTGAATTTTGCAACCCTGCTATACTACTGTGTTAGTTCTGTGTTTGTTTGTAGTCCTAAGGATTTCTTAAATAAAAAATCAAGTTATCTGCTAGTAGAAATAGTTTTACTTCTTTTCCAATATGGATACATTTTATTTCTATTCATAGCCTTATTGCAGGGGTTAGAACTTCCAGTACTATCCTGAATAACAATGGTGAGAACACACACCCTTGTCTTAATCCCAGTCTAAGGGGTAAACATTCAGTGTTCCATCATCAAATATAATGTCAGCTGGTGTCTGAGATAGCTTTTATCAGACTTAGGAGGTTCTCTTCTATTTCTATTCTGTTGAATGTTGTTATCATAGGGGTAGGTACATAGGATCACTTTGTATTATCTCTTACAACTGCATATTAATCTATAATTATTTTCTAAACTTTTCAATTAAAGTATTAATTCTTTATTTTAAGTAATAGTTCCAAATATCTCTTCCCTATGCATTTTCTCTTATGGGTATTACTATGGATCACATTATTCATAAGAATGTTTCTACTCTCTTAAAAATCAGTATGAACAATTCACATTAAATATTTACACCAGATTCCCCCCAAACCTTAATAGAAGTTTGGCTAGAGCATGCTTTTTCTAGGAGTACTGATTATTAATATAAAGGCATTTTCTCTTATGATGAACCCTAACTGTTTAGAGAGCTTGGACAAGATACTTTCACTGAGAACCAAGCAACAATCCAGTATTTTGCCTCCCTTAAAATTTATAATTCCCACGGATATGAATTTATGAACATCTTTCTCTGTTAATCAGTCCTGATTACCCTCCTTCCTTGCCAGGGAAAAAAGAAACTCATACAGGCCCATTAAGCTCAGATTTCAAAATCACTCGCTTCAGCCTCCTTGTAAAAGAAATTTTCTGCAGCCTCCACCATTCTGATTTTTCTGTGCTTTACATCCTGTCTTAAAATGAGGAACAGAACACAACCTCTCTCTCCGTGTTATTATCAGACGAAAGGGAACCCACAGTTTTACAGCTTTTTTAATTCACTCAACTGATCAATTTGCATCCACTCCACCTTGGAGCACTTACACTTCCAGGGTAGCTATTTTTTTTGTTTTTTTAAGGTTTTATTATATTTTATTTTTGGCTGCATTGGGTCTTCGTTGCTGCGCACGGGCTTTCCCTAGTTGCAGCAAGCGGGGGCTACTCTTTGTTGCGGTGCACGGCTTTCTCATTGCAGGGGCTTCTCTTGTTGTGGAGCAAGGGCTCTAGGGTGCATGGGCTTCAGTAGTTGTGGTGTGTGGGCTCACTGGTTGTGGCTCATGGGCTCTAGAGCGCAGGCAGTAGTTCTGGCGCACGGGCTTGTTTGCTCCGCGGCATGTAGGATCTTCCCTAACCAGGGATTGAACGCGTGCCCCTGCATTGGCAGGCGGATTCTTAAACACTGCGCCACCAGGGAAGTCCCACAGGGTAGCTGTCTTAAAAGATAGTTCCCAATACCAGATACATGCTTTCCAATTCAACAACATATAAACCTAAGGTCTGAACACCACTAACAGAATGTGAAAGGATAAATTATAACATAATCTTTCTTTTTTCCTTGTAACTCTACTCTTGGTCTTTTGGACATGATCCTGTCCCTATAGACTGAAAATTTGGCAAATGGATTTGCGTTTTCTAATTATCATATGTCTAAGGATATCTCTACTGTCTTTTGTTCATGTACAGCAGCAATAGATTAGACTACATGTACACCAAAATTACATCAGTCATCCCTAACAGTCATAGTCAGAAAGGCAAAAGCCACACAGTTTAAGGGGGGAAGAGGGGGTAGGATGAACTGGGAAATCGGGATTGGCATATATACACTACTATGTATAAAACAGGTCACTAATGAGAACCTAGTGTATAGCACACTAGGGAATCTACTCAATGCTCTGTGGTGACCTAAATGGGAAGGAAATCTAAAAAAGAGGGGATATATGTATACGTATAACTGATTCAATTTGCTGTACAGCAGAAACTAACACAACATTGTAAAGCAACTCTATTGCAGTAAAAATTAATAAAAAAATTTAAAAAGTGAAAAAAAATGAATAGAAAAAATGCATATTCCCATTGACAGTTTCTTTAAATAGGTAAGGAAACTGTGGGTGGGATAAGTGCTTAATGTTGATGAAAAGTACATATTAGCCATGGCAAAAGGGCTCCTTTTATGAGAATCCCATAGTCCATAAGCCTAATTGAGAAAGTATACTTAATGAGTAATTGCCTCTATGTTAGCCGTTTTAAGTAATCTTCCACATAACTCTAGGAAAAAGGAATTATCTACACTTTATAATTAAAGAAACTGAGGTTAGGGGTTATTATATAAGTAACCCAAAGACAGGCAGTCAATGGCAGAGTGGGAATTCGACCGTGAGCCTTTCTGATTTCAGGGTGCATACTCTCCATTACATCTGACAGCCTATGAATCACTACCAAATGTGAAAGTAGTTGAACTAAATTAACTGAAAATACAATGAGAAAATGTAGAAAACATTGAGTTTAGTAAAAAAAAAAAAAAAGTTTTCTCTATTTTAAAGTTATTTAATTTGAATATGTTTTCTAATGTTTGGCAAAAAGGTACAAAGAGCTAAAAGAAAAAATTCAAGGGATGAACAATTTACTATAACTAAGGTAATTCACTAGGGAAAAGATTATCTTTGGGAAAACGATGCTGTAATAATTGGTAATAATATGCAAAAATAAAATGAACCTTAGCTCTTACTTATTGCTATATACCAAAAATAACTTGAAATGTATCATAGATACCTAAACATAAGAGATAAAATAATAAAATTCTGAAAGAAAACAAAGGAGAAAATCTCTGTGATCTTGGTTAGGCAAAGATATCTTAGGACACAGAAACCACAAACCAAACAGAAAATTTGATAAATTGGACTACATCAAAATTAAAATCTTTGGGTGAAGTCTATTATATATGTTATACCTCAATAGAACTGAATTTAAAAATATTTACTCTAAACATACTGTGTTAAGTTTATAGGTAGTAGGTACTCAAAGAAGGCAAGAAAATCCTTCCTCTCAAATAATGACAATCATCTAGACAAATAAACAATAGCGACACAATTTATGTACAGCGTTAAAATAGAGGTATATAATTGGAGCATGGAAAAACTCACCGTCTGCTTTGCCTTGTGATAGAGTATAGTAACCCCACTTTATAGATAAGGAAATTGAAGCACAGAAATGTAAGGTAACTTGTCCAAGGTTTCATAAGAAACTATAAAAATACTTAAAAGAAAAAAATGGAAAAATATTATGTATGAATAGAAACATCTTTCTTAGCCATGACAAAAACCTCAGAGGCCATAAAAATCATTGATAAAATTAAATATACAATATATCTGCATGATAAAATATTATGAAGAAAGGTAATACACAATTGATGAATTGGGGAAAATATTTTTATAAAACATCATAAGGATAGAGAAGTAATTTTCTTAATCTATAAGGAATGCCTACATATCAAAAGAAAATATTCAATAAAAATGGGGAGAGGATATGAACCTCACTCCTTGAAAAAGAAATGTAAAACACCCTTAAATATAAACAGCAGCTAAACTGCACTCACAATAAAAAACAGAAATTAAGCAAGATACTGCTTTTCACTTATCAGATCTGATCTTTTAAAAGCTTAAACAATGAATATACTATATTGGTGTGGTGTGGGGCAACATGGACAATTATGCATTGATGGTGGCAGTTGAAAATGTGAACCTGATGGAGGGCAACATCTGCCAGTATCTACAACGCATGTACCCCATTAGGTAATAAAACTTCTAAAATTTACATTCAGTTATGTATAAAAGTACACACCGACAGAAGTATTTTTATAAGCTCCTTGTAATGATAGAATGCATTAAAAAGACAAATAAGAAATAAATTCAGGTAAATGTAATCAAACAGGCAAAACTGTCAACAGCCAGCTTAAAAAAAATAAAAGATGTTTGATACTTATCTCTAAGCAGAACAAAATAATCACCTAGAGGGGAAAAATTATGCTGGCTTCTCACTGCTCCATTTCACACCTGAAGAAAGAAGGACAATGTCTACCAAATTCTGACAGAAGAACACATTAATGCTGAATAGTGTATCTGGCTAAGATTTCATTTGGATATAAAGATCATAACAGAAATTCTGAAATACTAAAAAAAAAAAAAAAATCAGGGAAGAGTGTTCTAGGAGTCCTTGGAACAAAAACAAATCTGCTGGACAACAAATTCAATCAATTAAATCCTGTTGGAACCAAAACAAAAATTCAGCATCAAAGAACTGAGTTGCAATTAACATTGCAAAAATATCCCCCATATTTGGAGTAGTGTGAGGAGAGATGGGGAAAAGAATGAGAGTGTTAATATTTTTTAATCTTAGAGACAGAGATGACAGACACATGACAAGTAAGGAAACAAAAAATTTTTCATCCCGTATATGCTAGGATTTTAAGCGTTACCAGTTTGTGGTAGTTGTATTTTAGTTTTTTTCCTATGATTTTTAAATTTCTAAAAATTTATTCTTAAAAAATTTAGGATAGTCAAAATTTTGTGTCTTAAATATAACTGACTTTTTTTTTAGGTCTAGTCCCAAAGTAGAGTCAGGGAGTATCATTTTGGAGGCACATGTTGATAAGTATTAATGTTAATAATTAGACAATAGTTAGAAAAAGACTACATTCTTCATAAACCTGAATAAATATTATATTTATATATTAGTGTATATAAATATAGCTTAAATATATATAACTATAGTAATATAATTATAAATATAAATTCGATATATAATTAAATATACATACAGGGCTTGCTCATCTACAAATAAAAATAAACGTCTGTGTGTAGAGTTAGTGTGCATGTATGTATGCATATGTGTGTGTGCATAAGCGTGTGTATGTATGTATACCTTTCTTTCTCTCTCTCCCCCATGTATGTGTATGTATACATATATATAAACTAAATGTTTTAGGCAAAAATTTCAGTTACATTTCTACCTTATTTTCATTATCAACATAACATGTTCTATATCGCTTAATAGATAATAGACACAAACACTGACTCTGAAGTCAGAATGATAATGATTCTAGCTCTGTTTCACCAAAACTTCCTTAATCTGTGATCTTAGTCAAGTTATGTAAACTCTATGAACCTCAGTTATTCTACCTGTAACATTGGGTTAATAGCATTATCTATATCATAGTGCTAACATTAGAATTAACATTAAATATAAAGTGGCATGCATAGTACCAACAGGGTAAATTATGAACACAAATCTGCAGTTTAAGAGGTAGCATGCTAATATGGTTAGAATATGGGTTCTCAAAAGGAAGGAGAGAAGGAGACACAGTCCCTGCCACCAAGGTGAATGGAATATACATGCAGTTTGATAAATCTTCCAAATGTTCCTATATCCTCTTTTTGTCTTCTCAGTTGAGAATTACTGGTATAAATAGTTTTTTCCAAAAGGGTAGAATGGAGGTTATGCTTTCGTAATACTCTTTATTAAGTCTCTTAGGAAGAATTGGTTTTTTTTGTTTATCCACCTATTACTCTTTGGTCTACATTATCTCAGCATAGCAATACATAACATATAAGTGACAGGACATATCTGCTCACAAAAATTACTTTTAGCTATTGAATTGTATTTCAATTATTTTTTTCCTTGAATAACCTTTTTTTTTCTGTTTGTTCAATTCCAGTTCCTGAGACATTTCTAATTAGCTACCTGGGAAGGAGCCCCGCCTGCCCATCCCATGTTTTGGCCAGCTTATTAATCTCCTGGATTTGTCTCAATGAAGTATTTATCCACAGTCTTTTCTGGTCTACATCTGGTATTTCAAGAGCTGGCATTTCCCTTGCTTATTTCTGGACACTAATATTTAATCATAAAATCATAGGAATTGGAGACGGATGAGACCTAACAGTTCACTCTCCATCTGCCTGCCAAACCTGATGCTGTTTTCCCTATCATTGGGCACTGATTTTTACAAAACTGGTGATTTATCCACTAACATAGTTTTAAGTGCCATATTTTTGCACATATACCAGGAATATCTACTACCCGAAGTTTTATGTTATTCCATGTGTATTTCTTTTAGATGACTTCACCTTTCAAAGTAAGTGGGTACTCATGAGAAGATATACATACAGAATGCCCATATCACCAGCCATTGTGGTCAGTTTAGTGTACCTGTTATTTCAGTGAGCAAAATATAAAGCCAGAAAATGGCTGAGACAGAGATGAAGAGCCTATTCAGTCAAAATTTCAGATCCAGCCTCCAAGTATCACTATCAGCACTCCATGATTTCTTAACAGTAAAATACTTTCTCAACATTTAAAAATGCATTACAGAGTCCTATGGTCTTCTATTTCTTTTAAAGAATAAGCCCTTCCATTTTAAAGCTTCTATCATATTCTAGAGGGACATGGTTCAGGTAGAAAGCTTATTAAATTTCAGATGCATGGTGGTAAATGGATTTAAAACATCAAAACCAGTAAATACTACATTCATCTCCAAATATTCTCCTGCCTGTGACTCACTCTTGCCTCGAGCATTCATTGCACTTCTTAGGCTTTTGTCCACTAAGAAATATCACTGCACAAGTATTTGGAAAATTACCTCAAAATAGGGCTTTATGAGGTTATTCTGATATGAGAATGTGATTTATATATGACCCCTTCATGTAGTGCTTATCATGTATTCACACAGGTAGAGAACATTGTAAATCAGAAGATGTATGCTGGCAGGCTGAAGCATTACCCACCCCCACAGTCATCCTCTTCTTTAGCCTTAGTCAAGGACTTGGGACAGTGGGTTAAAATGTCTCCTTTTTTTTTTTTTTTGCCATATAAATCCCTAGTATTCTGATTTGAAAGCCAGATAATGGTGAATCCATACTAATTCCATTATACTCTGCTGCTCCAGTTACACACACACACACACACACACACAGCACTTTACTGAAATTCACCTTGACCTCATTCATTCTCCTACACTATTTGTGCACCAGTATAACTCCCCCACTTGATTGTAAACTACTTTGAGAGCAGATGCTATAATTTGTACCTCAACATCCACTGCATTTCGCACACTACACCTGATTTGTAAACTCTAAATGAAAATACGTTAAAACACAAACCCTTCACTGGTTCTTTATGAGTTGTAAGTGATCATGACAAGATTTTCTATAGTTCAAGGGTACACCAAATGGTGGTGGTGAGGGAAATTACCCATAATTTCAAAGGATTAACCGGTCTTTAGGAAGTTTTGTGTACCTCCAAGTTAGACAAGGTAAGACTCAAAGCTGATTATATGAAGACGCTGGCAGGGATAATTGCGAACTGACAAGTTCCTCACTAGTTTGAAAGTTTATAATCTCCTCACAGCCCTAACCGACCACAGAATCCCAAACACATGTTCTTTAAACTAACATACCGCAGAATCCCTCTTCCTTTGAAGACTACTATTGCAATCCTGTAATAGAGTAATACATCCAACTTATATAAGAGAGACTTTAAAAGATTGCCTGACCCTCAGTGTGAGCACTTGGATGACATTTTGATTTTAAATCTTGCTAAGTATAATTCCATAAGAGAGCCAGTTAACCTCTTTTTCTCAACAACAAAATAGGGATAATAATACTTGGTTATGCTTACTTTGTGAGGTTGCTATAAACATAAGATAATAAAACTTTTATCTCAATGCCTGGCACATAGTGACTGTAAAATAATTGATAGCCATAACAATTGATGTCATCCATCACAAAAGATACTAAAGTTTGAAAAATGTTACCACATTTTCTCTCTGATGACTTCTTCTTAGTCTCCAAATAATTGTTTTACTTGGGAATGATAATGAAATAAAAACAAAACTTATTTATGTATGTATTTATTATTTATTTATGAAAGCAAGAATAAAAGCATTGTTTATTGAAGGACATGGTCCAACACTATCTTTTAAAAAGTGGTAAATTAATTAGTGAAAAATTAGTTGAAGAGTAAACAAAAAGAGCAATCACCAAAAAAGATTTGCCATCTCATTGACTGTTTTATCTGAGATGACATCAGTGCCTCCCAGGAGTCTTTGGACGAATTCTAGAGATTATGCAACAAAGGGATTCTACTAAGTAGTTATAATTTCAAAAAATAAAAAGAGTTTTAGGATTCCTCTAAGGAAATTCAGTAAAAGAAAGGGTGCAGGGTGTATACGTCACCTTATTTTGAATATCTGGCCTTAAAAATAACTTAATGACCATAAATACTTATTGCCAGAGTAAATGCTATAGATTCAATAGCTTCCTAAGAAATGGAAATATAGAAGGTAACACTTTTCCTAATGCAATACTAGAGAATGTTTGTGAAACTTAAGAGATATGTCTCTTTCAGAAAGTCAATAAAAAGATGCAAAAGTACATGAAAGCATTTATTCTGGACAGTCAAGGACAAATACAGAGAGAAATAGAAAACATTCCACCAAAGGTATATGTGTGGCTTATTTTAGATAAGCAAAATCCACAAGTTTAGCAGTGAGCAAGAAATGTGCAAAGTCTTATCTTGGAATCACACAAAATGTGTTAATTCTTTGAATCCTTTTTAGAAATCTTTTTTTTTTTCTGTCCCCAGTCTGTCCAAAGTTATAATGTAGTTGTCATTAATACATACTGCATTTCTTCTGTAGGGACCAATGAAAAATTTGATCTTAATTTGGTAATGACTCTTTCATGTCTAAAAACTTTAAAAAGCATAGTTCTTATAGTATATAAAACAAAATTTTGTTACCTTTTATATTTCCAGAATTTTTTATTTTTTAGGAAGATATTATCACTTTTTGCTTTTTAATCTTTGTAAACGTTTGTTTCAGTTCTGTGTTCTTTCCCAAAAGGCTATTTTGAGGGAAAAGAGGCACTTATCAAGAATACAGTATGATAGATATAGTATTCTTTAATACAAATTTTAATGCCCAATGAGCTTATTATATATATTTATATATTCTGATCTGTAAACATATGGTAAAGAGTATGAGTATTTGTTAATAGATATTCTGGTTATACTGAACATAACCACAAATGTCTCATTACAGTGTTGCCAATCCTAGTTAACCACCACCTGTATAATCAATTAGTCAATAAATGTCATATAATATTTCTGTTGGTTAGAAAAATACTTAGTGGTCAACTATGAGTCAACTGCTATTCTAGGTACTGAGGGAATACCAGTGATGAAATTCATGATTCCTGCTATGATCTCATGAAACCCATATTCTGGTCAAAAGAGAGAGGGAATAAGTAACCAAATAAAAAGATGAAATCTCATAGAAAATGTGATGAAGAATATATTTCAGGCTAAATTGGTAAGAGTGATAAAGAAGGAGTGTCACTTTAGATGGATGTGTATGTACATGTATTTATACTTAGGTATATATAAATACATATGAATATACACATACACATATATGTGCATTTTTAGAAAAATAAAATGTTCTTCATATATATTTCTACAAACTTAAATTTTTATATGTTTTTGAAAACTTTCAGTGTTTAAAAACTTTCTACTATTTAGTGTTCAGCATCTCTCCTTTGCAAACTGTGTTGTCATGAACGTGTACATTACTTTGTTCCTATGTGTAACGGCTTCTCTGCAGTACTCTATAAGAAATGGAACTGTAGAGTCCAAAAGGAGGCACACTTAAAATTTTAATAGGTATTACCAATGGAGGTCCCCTAACAGAACTATTTCCCTGTTTCCTTGGCAAAATATGATGTTAAACTTCTAATTTTCGCTCATTAGGTAAGTAAGATAATGAACACATCATCTCTTTGTATGTTAGTTTGCATTTTCCTGCTTGTTAGTGAAGTTAAGCATCTTTTTCTTTACTTTAATGACCATTTTATTTTCTCTTTTTTGACTCTTTGAGTTGTCTGTTCGGATCTTTTGCCCTTTACTCTTGGATTTTTATGTAATATTTATTCATGCGTGTGTGCTTAGTACAAATATACGCCATTTACATACAAATAATAAACACACACTATATGTATCATGCCATGTATGTGTATTCTTATGTGATTATATATTAATATCTTTTTATATATAACCACAGAAGAATACAGATTCAAAAATATGTATTTACAGTGCAAATACTATTTCCTCTACTGTTACCTTTAACATAGCTTCATTTTTACCACAGAATGATTAAATATAACAGTTAAATTTATTAATTAGTTCCTTATGGCTTTTGTGTTGTATTGTATGTATTTTTTGTCTTATTCCTATTCTTACATTAAATAATAATTACCTATATTTTCTACTAATATATTCATAATTCTTTTCCCTACATTTTGAACTTGAAATAACTGAATTTAGTTTTGTCAGTTTTGGGAGGTAAGCATCTAATTTATTTTTCTTCCTCCTGATAGACAATTTACCCAACACTGTTTCTTGCCAGGGCATCTTTTTTGCACCACTTCAAACTACCACCTTTTCATGCACTAAATTCTCATGGGTCTGTTCCTGGACAGCAATTTCTTTCTTTATTTCTATGTCAATATTACATTTTCTTAATTGTTCAATTTTTATAACAAGTTTACAAATACAGTAGGCAAATTTCTCTCTTCTTACCCTCTTTATCTTTTTAAAATGTCCCCTTGGTTACTCTGCCATATTTCCCTTTCTAAATGAAATTTAGAAGGAGGACTTCCGGTTTCATGAATAACGTTAATAGGATTTTTGCTTACATTGTTGTGTAGTTACAGATTCATCTGGAGGAGTATTCTTAACTTTGCAATATTGAGCCATCACATTCAGAATATGGCTTAGCTCACCTTTTATTCAAATCTTTTTTTATGTCCTTCAATAAAATTTTATAGTTTTCTTCACATAGGTCTTATTTTTATTAGGGTTATCTTTATGCATTTTATAGTTTTGTGGCTATTGTGAGGCAGATCTTATCATCTATTATATATTCTATTATTGCTAGCATATAGTACAGCTATAGAAAATTGCATCTTTGCTATTTCTAATATAATGACATTTTTCTTCCTCCTTTTGAATACTTACAATTTATTTCCCATTATTTCTTTCCAATATTTATACTTTTTTATTTTTAAAAAAACTTCCTGGCTTGGTGGTTTGACTAGGGGATCTAGTGCAATGCTGATTAACAATATGATAGTAAACCGTCCTTTCTTGTTACTGATTTTAAAGGGAATGCTTCCAATATTTCACCACTAAATGTGATGCTTGCTTGATAGTTTTCTGGTAGATAAATTTTATTAAATCAAGGAAGTTCCCTTTCACTTCTAGCTTGCTAAGAACTTTACTTATTAATTTTTTAGTCAGAATTTGGGGGAACATTTTATAAAACAGCTTTTAAACTGATCTTCTTTCCCCCCTGTAATCATTTAATGTAGTAAATTAGCTTTGTGCATTTTCTAGTGCTAAACAAGCCTTGCATTTCTTGGACAATACAAACTTGGCGATGATATATTATTACTTGCAGGTTCTGCTGGAATTTATTTGCTAATATCTTTGTTAGGTATTTACATTTGTGTTCATTAGTGAGACTGGCCTATACTTTGTTTTTTTTTTTAACATCTTTATTGGAGTATAATTGCTGTACAATGTTGTGTTAGTTTCTGCTGTATAACAAAGTGAATCAGCTATATGTATACATATATCCTCATATACCCTCCCTCTTGTGTCTCCCTCCCACCCTCCCTATCCCACCCCTCTAGGTGGTCACAAAGCACTGAGCTGATCTCCCTGTGCTATACAGATGCTTCCCACTAACTATCTATTTTACATTTGGTAGTGTATATATGTCAATGCCACTCTCTCACTTCGTCCCAGCTTACCCTTCCCCTCCCTGTGTCCTCAAGTCCATTCGCTACCTCTGCATCTTTATTCCTGTCCTGCCCCTAGGTTTGTCAGACGCTCTTTTTCCTTTTTTTTTTTTGATTTCATATATATGTGTTAGCATATGGTATTTGTTTTTCTCTTTCTGACTTACTTCACTCTGTATCACAGTCTCTAGGTCCATCCACCTCACTACAAATAACTCAATTTTGTTTCTTTTTATGGCTGAGTAATATTCCATTGTATATATATGCCACATCTTCGTTATCCATTCATCTGTCGATGAACACTTAGGTTGCTTCCATGTCCTGGCTATTGTAAATGGTGCCACAGTGAACATTGTGGTACATGACTCTGTTTGAATAATGGTTTTCTTGGGGTATATGCCCAGTAGTGGGATTGCTGGGTCATATGGTAGTTTTATTTTTAGTTTGTTAAGGAACCTCCATACTGGTTCCTTAAAAACCATAGTGGTTGTATCAATTTACATTACAACCAACAGTGCAAGAGGGTTCCCTTTTCTCCTCACCCTCTCCAGCATTTATTGTTTGTAGATTTTTTGATGATGGCCATTCTGACCGGTGTTGAGATGATACCTCATTGTAGGTTTGATTTGCATTTCTCTAATAAATAGTGATGTTGAGCATCCTTTCATGTATTTGTTGGCAATCTGTATATCTTCTTTGGAAAAATGTCTCTTTAGGTCTTCTCCCATTTTTGGATTGGGTTGTTTTCTTGATATTGAGCTGCTTGAGCTGCTTGTATATTTTGGAGATTAATCCTTTGTCAGTTGCTTCATTTGAAAATATTTTCTCCCATTCTGAGAGTCGTCTTTTCATCTTGTTTATGGTTTCCTTTGCTGTGAAAAAGCTTCTGTTTCATTAGGTCCCATTTGTTTATTTTTGTTATCTCCATTTCTCTAGGAGGTGGGTCAAAAAGGATCTTGCTCTGATTTATGTCATAGAGTGTTCTGCCTGTTTTCTTCTAACAGTTTAATAGTGTCTGGCCTTACATTTAGGTCTTTAATCCATTTTGAGTTTATTTTTGTGTATAGTGTTAGGGAGTGTTCTAATTTCATTCTTTTACATGTAGCTGTCCAGTTTTCCCAGCACCACCTATTGAAGAGGCTGCCTTTTCTCCACTGTATATTCTTGCCTCCCTTATCAAAGATAAGGTGACCATATGTGCATGGGTTTATCTCTGGGCTTTCTATCCTGTTCCATTGATCTATATTTCTCTTTTTGTGCCAGTACCATATTGTCTTGATTACTGTAGCTTTGTAGTATAGTCTGAAGTCAGGGAGCCTGATTCCTCCAGCTCCGTTTTTCTTTCTCAAGATTGCTTTGGCTATTTGGGGTCTTTTGTGTTTCCATACACATAGTGAAATTTTTTGTTCTAGTTCTGTGAAAAATGCCATTGGTAGTTTGATAGGGATTGCACTGAATCTGTAGATTGCATTGGGTAGTATAGTCATTTTTGGCCTATACTTTTATTTGTTCTGCTGTCTTTGCTCAGTTTTGTCTACTAGTGGATTTTTCCCTTTGTATTTCTATAAAATGAACTTAGAAGAATGACTTTCTCATCTATGATCTTAGCAGTTCATATAATATGGGGATTTTATTTTGTTTTTTAAAGTATATTTTAGATTAAAAATTTAGATCTGACCCTATTTCAGGGATAAATGTTAGTACATCCCTTAATTTTATTTACTATTAATTAATTTGTTATCTATGTTTTTGAGCCATTTTAAATAACATATACTTCCAGACCATCAAGTATTTCATCTAAGTTTACAGATTTGTTATAAATAGTATTGTATTGTCTTCGTCATAGATATCACTGTCTTTGTCATGTATTTTTGGATTCTTCCTATAATTATATAAGCCCAGTTTTTCATTTCTTATCACTTTTTGTACTTTGTTTCTTTTTATCTTGAAAATGTGTCTAATTTTTAATATCTTATAAATTATAGCAAGTAAACTTTGATTTGTTGGTAGTCTTTACTTAGTTTTATCATATTCTCCCAATTACCTATCTCCATTTGTACTGACCTTACCTTGGAGAAGACAATCAAAATTCAGCCTTTTTTAATTTCGTATGACTCCAAATTATTATCTCCTCAGACAAATTATTGAGAAGGGGCAAAGGAAGAAAAATACTACTTTCAAAAGCTTCATGATTTTGTTTTCCTGCTTTCAGGAAAAACAAAAGAGTCTAAGCTCATGTCTTTCTTTTAGAGTCTTACTGAACACCCCAGTAAGGAGCCAAAACCCTTCAGCAGTGTGATTTTTCCTACCATTGTCCCCTAATTCTATGGGTTTTGTGGGTGATTCATTGGTGTCCAATGTACAAAACATGT
Source organism: Balaenoptera physalus (assembly GCF_965194825.1). NCBI lineage: Eukaryota > Metazoa > Chordata > Mammalia > Artiodactyla > Balaenopteridae > Balaenoptera > Balaenoptera physalus. Next base: position 96,622,875 of record NC_138896.1, on the reverse strand, counting down.
GACAATTTAACCAAACATTTTACAACCATCTGAAATCATACTTCAACTGCCACATTTAAATAGTGGGTCTTCAGTGACCTTGACCCAGATAATTTTCTATTTTAGTATATTTTCTTTGCAATACCCCATTCCTTATACCATATGTTGTAATTAAAACATTTATTTGCTTATATGACAAAGACCCTACACGTGTGCCTGCTCCAGGGCCATTGTTAAGGCAGAGTTCCACTTCGTATCCTCTGTGGCTCTCTTGCTTCACAGTCTTCCATCTGTCGTCTTTATTCTTAGCCTGGTAGTGATATGGCTGCATCAGTTCGAAGTGTCATGTATGGTCATGGTCACCAAGCAGGTCCCAGAACAATCTTGATTTTGTTGTATTAAGGATGTACAACTTTTCAGACATAGTGGTGAGGGTAAGAGGTGGGGGTGGTATTGTTGGGAAGGGAGTGGGCAAAGAGCAATATGCTATTGTCACTTGTTTTAATAATTTAATAAAATTAAATGAAAATCCATAGAATATGAAAGGGGACATTATTTTTGCCTCTCATCAGAGGGACTGCATTATTTATTAGTATTTTTACTATTGATTCAGTTACTCTCCTATTATCTCCATCTAATAATGCTAACCTCCAAAATTCTCAAATGTGAGCTCTTCCACTTAAAATATTTTTGATTCCTTTACATTGCCACTCTTGTATGTGACCATACAAGGTTGTGATGTTTTCAGTACCACTGGTGACTTTTCATAGTTCAAAGCAGCCATTTGTTTACAAACAGTCAAACCATAGTTTATATTCTTTGTATGACAACATCACGGAACAAATATCCTATTATTCACTCACCAATTCTTAACTGATACAATTGTTCATTCTTCACGAATCTGCCTTGTCATTACCAGGAGAATAGATGCCAATCAAGACTCTCAAATTGATCAAATTTGAATTAATTAAGCGCACATTTATCGTTTACTTAATGCCAAACATTTTGTCAGTTAGTGTGTTTAGGCTAAAATATAATCAGCTATGTGGATGTTTGACTGTGAAATTATTTAAGGAAACAGATTTAGGAAAGTCTTCCTCTAGCCTGCTTCCAAATACAAATTCTGCATTGCTCAAACCTTGAGACTAAGTGACTCAGCAGCACGGTTTCTGCTTCAAAATGTCTGTTCCTGGCTCAGAAAGCTTTCTGCCTAGATTAGTTAAGCTTACCATCTTGTCTTTTTTTCTCAGTTCCATTGAATTTCCTGGTTTCTGTCTCAGATCTCAGTTTTTGGCTGTTTAATGCTCCTGCCTGCCTAACTCTTATGACCTTGGTAACTTCTGCTCAAATGAGATACTAGAATGCACTCTCCAGACCACCTGCTTAGCTTCTAATCCCTGCACACTCCTTACTCCTAGCTTCACTATTTCACCTTGTGCATGGGCTGCAGGGCACCCCTCTCAGGTCAGGCTAGTTCTATGCCTGTACTGTATTCCTGCAACTCCAGGCATGTGTACTTCAACGCTACAAATCACCTGCGTCTCTATAACTGACTACTCCGTGGTCTCATTGGACTGAATTGATTGAACTCACTGAATGGAACTAATGATTTAGGGCTTTGGTTCTAAACCCTGGCTGTAAGTTACAATTATGGGGAGAGCTTTAAAAAATTAAAAAAGAATAAATATATCAGCATCTCGGTCATGGGCATTTTAAAAAGTCTCCAGGTGATTATAATGCGCAACCTCTGCTGAGGACCACTGTTTCAGAATAAAAATGAAACAGGCAGAGTCAGGGAGCACAGTTGGATTCCCTGTTTAAAGAGACTGGAATAAAACCCTGTGATATTTTCCTCATCTTTCTCGCAGTGTCTATCCCACTACCTTTTTTTCTCCCAGGATCGCTCATTGACAATGTTTATAGGAGTCACATCAAAAGGAAGTACTGAGTGACAGTAAATGGGGGAGAGAAGAAGCAGACAGAGTCCCTGTTTTTATTCCCCCCTGCCTCACCTGAAGCGTGGACTTTACTAGCATGTCAGCTATAAAAGGTAAGCTCCTTAACTACAATATCCTGTATGAATAATATCCAGGAAGGAAATTTTAAATCCACCCCTGAATGTAAAAAAGTATCACTAGAGAGAAATAATTTATGAGTAAGACACCGAGGGCTACATACCGTAATTTATTTTTATATCGTGATCTTTGTTCAGACCACGGCAAACTCCTCTTCAGAAAGAGTCCATTATTTATGAGCAAGAAAGAACAGGGAGACTTTCATACTAGAAAATATATCTTTCATATTTCCTATATGCTTATGCATTCCCACTGATAATAGATACTTTGTTGGTTCAAATCATTACAAGCTGTGAACCATGAAGAGAAATGAGCAATAAATAAAGTTTCCTGCTTCTTTTAATAAAATGTCCCCATGTCAGAGCCTAGGGAATGCCTTGTAATCGCAATGAGCTCAAATATGCTCTACCCAATTCTTGAAATGTAAATACTGTGACTTCTTTAAATTAACTTTTGGAATGCCTCTAAGCCTTATATTACCGTGATCAGAAAAGTTAGAGGATGACTATATATACAAAGTAAAGTGATTGGATTGTTGGTATATAATTAAATCAAACCTCCAGATGTTTATGAAAAAGTTCATTTAGCATGTATTAGTAACAGTTAACGTTTATTGAGTACTTTCTATTGTTAGATACTTCCCTGAGTACTTTAGACATATAAATTTATCCAAAACTAATAACCCAATAGTAGTAACTTTAGAAATGAGAAAACTGAGCAGAGAGGTTAAGTGACTTGTATAAAGTCAACAGCTAATAAGTGCTAGAACTGGGATTCTGACCCAGACAACAGAACTCCAGAGTCCTTGCTCTTATCTATGGTGGTATACAACCTTATACTCAACCTTAAAATCAATCATTATATTAGGACATTTGGACAGAATTATTATTTAAGGAGTTTCCAACTCTGAGTCTTGATAGGAATAAGCTGTAAGAATTCCTTAGATATAATTTCCTAGCATTGTGGAAACTTTGATGGTCTTCTTTCTCATGGGAGAACAGACGATAGGGAATAGAGTGTAATGATGTTGTGAAGGGCATGAAATTAGTTCCAATCATCAACACTCATTAAAGAGTGAATTAGACTTAATAATCAAAGAGGTAGAAGATCCAACAGAGAACAAGATACCTTGACCTAGCAGCTCTTGTAGTCTAGTGGGGAGCAGACATTAACTGAAGATCACATACATATTCATTACAATAATGATAAATGCTGGAGAGTGGGTGGCTACTACGTGCTAAAGAACATATAGTTGGGCATTTAACCTAGTCTGAGAGGGATGGGACACATTGAGAAAGTCACACTTAAGCTGAAAGATAAGCAGGAATTAACCCTACTGACAGGGCAAGAGAGTTCCAGGTACAAGGGAACAGCATGTGGCGTCCTGAGGAAGAAAGGAAGGAGTTCAGTAGGGTTAAAATTACTTATTCATCGGGTGTGGAAATAAAATGTTAGAACTTCTATTTACAGTCACTTAGCTCAACCTCTAAAATGTTTATTTTTTATGTAGTTTTATAAGATGCATGCAGTATCAGTTTACTAGTATTTGCATAAATGTTATGAATAAACATATATTAGGACTGCATGCTCAAGAAATTTTATTGACGGGCATGCAGAGTAAAAAATGTTTCAGGACCACTGGTTTAAGCAACTGCAAAAGGAACAGGGGTTCCTTTGCAGTGACCTCAGGGGTTGGTGGTGATGGGGAAGTAGAACAGGAAATTACACTGGATGACACTGGAGACTTTCCACATAGGGCCTGGTGGGCCAGGTCAAGTATTCAGGGTTTAATAGCAAAGGGAAACAGCTGAAAGGAGAAAATACACACTTGTCCATCGGGAAAACAACCTAAGATGGCTATCAACTAAAATGATTTAGAAATAGGTTAATGAAGACAAAAAGGAAAGCTTCAGAGTGGATTTGAAATCTGCCTTTTTAATATTAATCTATATGCATATTCTCTCTCCTCAAATGAAAGCCATGTGCTAATGACTGAATATTTGTGCCCCCGACAAAAATTCATATGTTTAAATCCCTGTCCCCAATGTGATGGTATTGGGAAATGGGGCCTTTGGTAGGTAATCAGGTCATGAGAGTGGAGCCCCGATGACGGGATTAGTGCCCTTGAAGAAGAGACAGAGAGAGCTGGCTTCCTCTCTCTGCTCTCTACGTGTCAGGATAGCAGGAGAAGACTGCTATCTGCAAACCAAGAAGTAGGCTCTCACCAGACACTAGATTTGCCTACATCTTGATCTGGATGTCCCATCCTTCAGAAATGTGAGAAATAAGTGTAAAAAACAAAAAAATGTTTAAGCCACCCAGTCTATGGTAGTTTGTCATAGCAGCCTGAACTAAAACACTATGTGAAACATGATTATTTCATCCATCACTTACCTCCTCTCCTTACATAATCTGTTATATACCCACTCCAAGTAGACAGCAAAGTATCTGGCCTACAGTAAACGCTCAGTAGGTCTGGCATATGAATTACATCATGACTTCAAGTTTAGCACATTCCCAATGAATTTAATTTATTTTCCCCAGTACATGCTTGTCTACCTACATTCCCTGTCTCAATGAATGATGCACCCCCTCTCAGGACTCCAAGTTGGACTACATGTTTCCCACGACACCCTTATACCCCATGTCTAGTCAGACCTTAAATCTTATAGATCATATCTAAGGGAAGCCTCAAAACTCAGCCTCTCCTTGTCATCTCCTTGCCTTTGCCATAGCCCTTACAATTCTTCCTATTTAGTAACCAATTCCAGATAACCCTTTCCCTATACTTATTAACTAAAATTCATTGGATTCCAAGTATGTGCCACACACTGTAGTTAAGGCCTTAAATGCATGATCTCCTTTAATCAACATAATCCAACGACAAGAGTACTATTATTGCAATCAGTGTTTGTTTTTTTTAAGAAATTAAGGTTTAAAAAGTTTAAGTGACTTTTCCAAGTCTGCCCAGTCTCTTGGGCTAATATTCTTACCAACTGTGCTATACTCTACTCTGCTCCCACCTGCAGTTTATTGCAACTGCAGTATATTCACCACAGTTGATTCATTGATTTGTTTCTTCCCTTATTCACTCATTCATTCACTTATTCTCTACTCATTCACTTACCTATGCATTTAATGAGTGATTGCTCACTTTTACCTATTTTACATGTTGTACAACTTTGGTGAAATCCAGGCACTTGTGAAGCATACCATCTAGTAAGGGGCAAGCATTAAACCAAAATTACTTAAATAATTATGTAATGGCAATAAATGCTAAGCCAAAATATGGTCCTTTAAGTATAAATCTGATCATGGTAGTCACACCTCTGCCATTGAAGAAGTGATTTTCTCTCCCAGAAATCCTCTTCCCTTTTAGCTACTAAAAAAATTCACGTCACCTTTAAATGCTCAGATGTACAACTTTCTGTCACTTCCAAGTCAGAATTCATAGTTCTCTCCTTTGTGTCCTCAAAGGCAATACTTATTAATCCCTGTATTTTAGTAATTATGGCATATTTCAATTTCTTAGGTAGATGGCTTGACATTCTTCAATTTACTCAGGAATTTTAGTGGCATTTCATATGGTTTTGTGGTAAAAAAAAAAAAAAAAAAATATATATATATATATATATATATGATGCCTATGGAGCACCTAGAATATTGTAAGTTCTCAATAAACACTAATTATAAATGTATCTATTTTACCTATTAACATGTCTAAGCTTCTCAGGGGTGCAGTTTTTGTATTCATTCACTAAAAGAAAAAATGTTATCTTTCAAACCTAAGACTCTATAATTGCAGGTGATGTGGATAAATCTATGTATTCACATTTGGTGACTTGTTTACATTTTATTATTTGTTCTTTTACTTCTTTTATTTTTTTCTATTCTCATATTAATGCTGGCAGCCTAAAGAGGACCACAGTTAGCACAGAAGGTAGAAATTTGGTAACAATCCTTGATTCCTTAATTTTTCTCTCCATCCCTGTAAAGCCATCAGAAAATCTTGTGGCTTCTTAACAATTATATCTCAAATCTTCACTCTAGCTTGCAGAAAGCATCTGAAACAAACTGTTAAAAAGAATGACATAGATCCTAACAGACTGACATGAAACAGCTCTAAGATATATGATTAAGAAAATATCACTTAATTTCAAAATGTTGTGTGTAATATTAAAATTTGAGAGACTGCATCAGTAAACAGTCTCTCTTCTTTCCATCTTGATTGCTACCCTTTTAGTGCAGGCAAACCAGTATTTTTGTTTTAACTGTCATTGATTTCTATCTCCTTATTTCTACTTCGACCATTCTGCAATCAGTTCCCCACCCAGTGGTAAGAGTGATTTCAAAATATAAATTATATTATGTTTCTTCATTGCTGAAAAATATTCTGTGACTTCCCATTCCATGTGGAGAGAAGAAAAGTCTACAAGCCCCTGCCTTTTATGGCTTCTGCCTAGCCCTACAGCCTTACATTGTGCCCCTTCTCCTAACTCATGCCACTCTAAATTTCTTTCAGCTCCTCAAAGATGCTGAGCTCACTGGTGGTTTAAGAGCTTTTGCCCTTGCTGTTACTGTATTGTCCTGTAATGTCTTCTGCCCTTCTCTTCATTTGGCTACTACTCTTCTTCCCACAGGTCTTAACTGTCACCAACTTAGAGAGGACTTCCCTGGTCATTCTACCCAAAGGAGGGAAACTCTCACCAGCAGTTCCTATTTAAAGCTATTATTTGTTACCTTACAACAGTCAACACAGTTGGAAAATATTTAATTCATTCACTTTTGATCCTTTTAAAATTACTTGCCACTTATCTTAGTTTGGTTATTCCTAGAAGTAGATCCTGAGTCAAAGATACACATTTAAGTAGCTTATTGTGGATATTATTCCAGGAAGCACCAGTAAGAAAGTGTAAAACTGAAGGAAGGAAGCTAATTTAGGTACATCACTGAGCAGGCAACTTTTACGGGCAGCTGAGGCTCAGTTCCAAAAGGGAAGTCTGGGGATAGTGTAGACATGCCTCAGAGTGGGGTGAGGGGGCAGGGGTATTTAAGCACCCAACATCCAACTGGTTTAGGGTTGACCCCCAATGGTACATGAGCCAAGAAGGCTCCAGCAGTTTGCAGCAGCCAGAGAAACTGCTCAAGCAAATCTTTGCAAGGTTTGAGTCAGTGGGCCTAAGAATAATGAGCATGGGGAAAATATGGGTGTGACATGAATGGCATTGGCTACTCCACCTCTCCAGGGCCTAAGCTCCATGAAGGCAGTGGCAGGAGTCTTGTTCAAGACTATATACTCTGGTACTTGGCACAGAGTTGGTGCTCTGCAGGTTAAAATGAAAGAGCAGATAATAGGGCTAATGGATAATACTTTTACAATACAGAGTTTAATTAGATTAATAAAGTTGGTTTGGATCTATAGTTTATCTAGATCCATTCACCAGAGGAGAATCAGACAGATCAACTTTGTGATATAATAACCAGAGCTAAATCTAGTAATGACTCATTTATGTTACAAGTCTGTATTTACTTCCTAGAGCTACTATACCAAAATATCGCAAACTGGGTGGCTTAAAACAACAGAAGTTTATTGTCTCAGTTCTGCAGGCTTGAAATCTGAAATCAAGGTGTCAGCAGGGCCATGCTCCCTCTAAAACCTATAAAGAAACCCTCCTTTGTCTCTTGCTAGCTTCTAATTATTTGCTGACAATCTTTAGTGTTCCTTGGGAACACTTTGCCTTTGTTGTCATAGAGTGTTCTCCCTGTGTGTGTGTTTTATAAGGATGTCAGTCATATCGAATTAAGGCCCCACCCTACTCCAATCTGATTTCATTTTTACTTAACTAGTTAGATCTGCAACAACCCTATTTACAAAAGATCACTTTCAGAGGTATTAGGGTTTAGCACCTCAACATCTCTCTCTCTCCCCTTTTTTTTTTTTGAAGGACACAGTTTAACCCATAAGAGTATCCTTGAAGTTAAAGCCTAGGGAATAGCATATTACAGAGTAAAAAATAGTGTTGTGTGTTCAAGTCTCAAATCAGCCTTCAAAGTCAACCAAAAACTTGTGTGTTTCAGGAAGGGGAAAAAGAAAGTTTTCAGGATTTTGAATGGTCTAGTCTCACATACAATGTAACAATATGCTGGTTGCTGGTTGCAAGTCTGCTTGCCAGGAGGCAATCTGGTCTGTGCAGTGAGTTCTGGTTCCAGAGGGACAATACAGAGAACATGTGGAAAGAGGGGCAAAATTCAAGGGCAACTCTGAGATCCCCTTGGGATCTCATTAAGGAGACAACTCCGGGGCTTTCCCAGAAAAAAAAAAAAAAAGTAATTTCATAAGCCTCACAACTGTGTCTGTGAGGCTTATAAGAGAAACAAATAGAAATATTTACCTTTGGATTTACTGCATACATCAGGTATTTTTCTATCCTCACATGTAATTTCCATAAAAGCTGACAATAAAAGGCTGTTTTGTACTTAGCTGCTAAGAATCATTTTGTCACTTTGTATAATAGTGAAATGTTTAATCACAGACCTCAACTTCTCTTACAGATCAATGTGACACATCAAAGACCCTCAACGTAAAAGAGACACAACTCTACTTAAAATGCCAAAGTCCATTCTTGTTCCATATGATCACGGTGATGATTCTATTTGACCATTTAACCCATGATTTTCAGGCAAATGGCACTGTTATTAACAGCAATATTAACACGTGATTATATAGGCAGAATGATGAGTAAAACCAACAACAGCCAAGAGTCAGGATTTATGTATTTTTAATAACTGAGACTTGTTTGTGTCAGATAGCTAATAGCTCTTCCCACAGATTTATTAATCTACATTTTACGAATCAAGTGGAAAAATTATTTTGATTTTGAAGCTAATATGAATCCTGTCATAACTTATGTCTTCACTTATTTATTTATTTTTTTAATAAATTTATTTTAATTTTATTTATTTATTTTTGGCTGTGTTGGGTCTTCGTTGCTGCGCACGGGTTTTCTCTACTTGCGTCGAGCGGCAGCTGCTCTTTGTTCCGGTGAGCGGGATTCTCACTGTGGTGGCTTCTCTTGTTGCAGAGCATGGGCTCTAGGCCTGCGGGCTTCAGTAGTTCTGGCTCGCAGGCTTAGTTGCTCCGCAGCATGTGGGATCTTCCCGGACCAGGGCTCGAACCCGTGTCCCCTGCATTGGCAGGTGGATTCTTAACCACTGCGCCACCAGGGAAGCCCTATGTCTTCACGTATTGTAATAGTTCAAAAGTAAATACTTACATGAAAATAAGTAATACTATATTTGAACACAATTTTGCATGCAAGGTGAATGTTTATTCAAAAGTGAAATGTTTTGTTTGTATGCCACTTAGCTTTAAATGTACAAAAGCCACAAAATGCTTATATAAATTAAATAATCCTTACTACCATTCCATTCCATTTAAAAAGAACCATATTTTTTCCACTATCTAGAGAAACAAAGATTGGAGGTTAATGGACAGAGAAGTGTGGATAATTTGTGTAATATCTACAGTTTTTTTATAAAAAGTTTTAATCCCTCATCTTGATTTATTTTAAATATTTCATCTTCCATCCCCCTAAAGAATTTATATCTCATAGACAAGGATAATATAAAGAGTGAAAAATCTCATTTTATCCTTGATGCCATAGATAACCACTTGAAGAGTTTGGTATATATTTTCCAGAATTAGGTGTGCATATGTGTCTATGTGTAACTTAGTATGTATTTTCTGAGTTTATCCTTATATATATTTTCCCAGATTTAGTTCCCAGTGGAAATACTGTTTGAAATAATATTTTTCTATATAACAATGCATCCTGCCTCTCTTTCCATGTAGAGACTGAGAGGATTATTTTGCAACTTTATATTCCACTGAAAATATTAATATTATATAACATTCATTTCATTACATACTAATCCTGAGATTTTTAAAAAATATCTTACCATAACTAAACTTTCCACATTATGGGGAGGTGAACACAATTTTTTCTTGCAATTGCAAATGGAAGTTGTTTTGTTTCAAATGGGAGTTGATTTGAATCATTTCCAATTTGCAGTGATGGCTGTGAATTATAGTGACCAATCATGGCTCTGTTACCTCATTTGAGACTTGTTTTATTTAACTCATTAATGAGAGAAGTAGAAGGATGACAAAGCAGGTTCAAAGAAAAGAGAATTTGAGAAATGAGATTTTTACAGTCTGGTGGTGGGAGTGAGGGAAGTCTACAAAAATACAAGTCAGATTAATGTCTACAAGGCAAACAACAAGAAACAAACAAACCATAAATTTTGGTAAAATCATATGTAACAAGTTTCACAGAACAAAAAGTTTTCTGGGTTCTAACCTACTATGTAAACAAACTTCCATTCTCCTAAAGTAGCAGACGGACCTTGGGTGTCGGTTTATAAGAAAATGCCCTAATATGCAGTAGAAAGGACTTACAGTTATTCTTATACCTTTTTCCAAGTTTTGGATATTTGTCTCACTACCATTAAAGTTTATTTTGTTTTTCTGAAATATGGTGTCTATGTATCTTGGTAACATTAATTGAAAACCATGGTCATCACAATTTTTAAAATTTCCTTAAGCTTAGACTATCAAAGGAAATTTGATAAAGATTTTCTTGAAATATATTTGCATAATATTTCATTTTATGGATGCCATGTATGATAGGAAACATATGTCCCACTTATGGACGTTTAAGTTATTTCCAGTATCTCACCATTTTAAATAATTCTCAATAAATAGTTTCATCACTTTTAACTTTGCACAACTCTATGTATATATTCATAAGCTAAATCCTAGACGTGGAATTGCTGCTTCATAATTTAAATATATTTAAATATTGTAAACAAAATTGCCAGATTTTTCTCTAAAGTGCATTTTTGCATTCACAAGGAATCACAGATATATTTTAAATAGAGAGCCATTTGGGTCACCCGTTTTGTTGTTTTTGTGTATGTCTTTACATAATTAATCAATTAGCTATCTTAAGTTCCCTGGTCATTATTAACCTATTTGAGAAGAAAGAACATGAGAAATGAAGGAGGGAAGTTCCAGGGAGTTCAGGAAAAATTGGAAAGCAAATAAACCAATGAACAAATAATGAATTTAGATAGTAAGGCATGGAGCTTTCCAAAGACACGACAGAAAAATTAGCTAGGAACTGAGAGTAAGTGGTTATCTGAAACTTATGAGAAAATAAATGGCAAATAATGCAATTCCCTAAACGGTTAGAGATGAGGCTTTGGGCTAAAGTCAAAGCTGAAGGAAATGGAAAGGAAAAGTTACAGATCCTTTTCAATTGCTGATTCATTCAACAAGCATTTAGCTGCTAACTCTAAATGAAGGGCTCTGCGGGTAAGTGAAGGAGTCTTCAGTAGGTAGTTAAAGAAAGAATGGGCAGAGAAGAGAAGTAATGGACCTAAGCATGAACTGGAGAAAAACATTCTAACTTTTGGTTCAAGAAGGCTTCTAAGATAAGGAGCTGCTTTTGCTTAGGAATATAATTGACGATAGGGAATGGAAGGTCATGGATTGGAAAATAACAGTAAAATAAAGAGACTGATAAATTGAGTTTCATGTACAAGAAGAGGAATTGAGATAAGAAGAGGAGAGAAAAGGGCTTGCTCTCAAGTGGAGAGAAGGAGCCAGACAATGTGGAAACTTGAGTCTGCAAAAGAAAATGATCAGTCAAGAACTGGTATTAAGGTAGTGAGTAACTAAAAGACATTAAGAACTAACAACTAATAACTCTGATCCAATTTTAAGTTTCAGTTGCCTAAAATCTTCAGAAAGGCTACTATGTACAGAAACTGGCATATCTAGGTAAAAATAAAAGAAAACTAGGACTAGGAAATGAAAAGCAAGTGAGACTGAAAGTTCAGCAAAAGCAGAAGTTCCAAACTGGAGGTTTACCGTGAGATTTTAAGGGATCCAGAATTATCAGAAAACGTGGAGAGACCTTTGTTCAACGTTCCTAATTACTCAACATTACTAAAATTGAGGATGACCTCAGTTAGCACTCACATTACACAAACATTCATCAGGATTAAAAAATAAAGCACAGATGTAGAAAATATTATGTTGCAAGAGAAAGGGCAGTGAACTAAGAATTGGAAGGTGTTGTTGCAATGTTTCATTGTCTTCCTCTGATAGTGGCGTATTCTTGAGCCAATTTCCTCACTGGTAATAGATCCATAATAACATCTGTCTATCATTGGGTAGTTGTGAGCAACTAATCTAGATAAATATATATATATGTGTGTGTGTGTGTATATAAAGTCTATAAAGTATAAGTATATAAAGTCTATATCAAATGTAACATTGTTATATTTAAAATATTACCACCTAAACAACAAGTTCCTACTGTGTAGCACAGGGTACTATATTCAATATCCTGTGATAAACCATAATGGAAAATAATATGAAAAAATATATATATATATGTATAACTGAATCACTTTGCTGTACAGCAGAAATTAACACAACATTGTAAATCAACTATACTTCAATAAAATTAAAAAAATATTACCACCAATAACTACATTTATATTTATATATCCATATTTACAGCAAAAGATTTATAGCTTTCACCATATCTAGATAGAGCTAAAACTTATACTGACTCCCACGTTTACCCTTGGGAATTTCCAGATCTCTAGAATAATCAAGGAAAGACTCAGAAAGGTTTTCTAATTAGTGCTTGCTTTTTGCAGAAGCACTGCCATGATAATCTGAGCTGGTTTTGAAGCCCTTTGGAGAAGGAGATTCTATATTTATCTTGCAGACACTATCTCAGGGTTAAGAGGCATCAACATCCCCAATCTTTCCTCTGTCAAACTCTAATCCCTTGGGCATTTTAAGGTTATTATTAGTCAGACTCTTTTAAAATTAAACTTCAGAACCAAATGGCTACTTACATTTTAATGCCATAGTATCTGTTCCTTAGTTTGAAAATCATGTGACAATTCTATTTGAGAAGGGGGAATTCTTTGTACAAATTCAATATACAATCCCTGTTCCCCTCTGAGGTAGCTTAGAATGTAGCTGTGTTTTCTAGATGTTCATATAATTGTCACAGCAACACTCTTGAAACTTTTTTTATCCCTGTACAAATTAAACAGAAACTAAATAAGCTCTGTGAAGTAAAACAGTCCTTCAGAAATGTAAACACTTCCTGTAGGAATATTAACAGTTTTCCACTTTTTTTCTTCAAAGCAGCATTACTTTAGATTACAATAAAAAATAAATGAGAGATGGGATTTACTCAACACTATCACCCTTGAAATAAAGAAAAAGAAAAACTTGATTTCAAAATTCCCTGTGCATTCCTCTCTGTAGGCTTCCTTCACCATTTCAAGAATGATGGCAAACTCTACAAGACTTTACATCACCAAAGAGAGAAAACAATTCACACCACTTCACAGTCAGAAATAATTCTGAGGAAGCAGCACAAACAGTTGGGGATTCCTTCTGATAGGTGCTCCATGAATCCTGAGAGGCATAATCTCCAAAACAGGATGCTTCAGCCTATAATAGGTGTGTCAGAAAGGTTGACTCTGGTTATCAACGGAATAGGAGAAAACGCATCCACTACAGCTCTGGTACAAAGATTGCTTTCTCCATTACACTGATTTTCTTTTTTTTAAATTTTTTTAATGTTATTTAAGGTTTCCTCCATCCGTTCTCCATCACCAATGAAGGGAACAAGTGTTACTGAATATGGCACTGTCTGAATGACCACTGCCTGTCTTGTAAAATCCTAACTATCTTACAGAGAGTGACATACCACTGCAGTCAGCCTCACTAATAATGATTCCTATCTGTATGGCATAATTCTTTTATACTATGGGAAACACTTTACATCGATGTTCTTTATCATTGATTTATCATTGATCCTTGCAGCATTTTTGTCAGAGGGGTGAAACATATCTCTTTGGGCAAAAAATGGTGGAGCTTTGAAATGATGGACATAAAATAACTCATCATGTCTAAACAGTGTGATTTGTGTACCATCAGCATCGGTGATAACATGAAATTCATGTTATTAAAGAGTGTTATTACTCATTGCTTAAGAGCTTTGTGTCAGTGTTGCTTTGTAACAAAGCCCTCCTGCTAAACACCTATTTTAAACAGGAAGTTTATTTCTAAAGTGAATGTCTCCAAACTCAGTCTCACCCAACCCCAACTGACCTGTTGTGAATGGGGTCATTGTCAACAAGTACAGAAGGCCTTAAAATTTGCAAATGCATAAAATCTGTTCTTTGCCATGATTTCTATTTCACTAGAGCTGGGGTTGCTGTTTCAAGACTTACGTTCATTTTGGAACATCATTATTTCATGAATGAACCATATCAAATATGAAAGGTGATGGCCATCTTGTTGTGGAATAAACATGGGGAATCAAGAAATCTGGGTCTAAATTCTGGGCCGGCTACTTGGCAGGTACATGGCTTTGAGCATGTTTTCAAAAAGTATTCCTAGGTCTTGAGTAAATGGTCTCTAAGTTTCTGTGCAGGTCTCAAATACCATGACTCTGAGATTCAGCTTACTGGTGCCTGGCATTGAAAAGTACACTCTTGGGTCCAATGCTTAAGTTGTATTTGCAATATGTGGAGAAGATGTAAGATACTAACAAATACTCAATTCAATGTATTAAAGCAGTCTCTCCCTTTGATGGAAATAAAAGACAAAACAAAACAAAACACACTGGAGCAAGAAATAAGTATCTTTCCAAACAAAATCCTTAATTTACTTCCACCTGATGAATATCCTCTATCTCTAACAACAGGAATTTCCACGATTCTTAAATCTATTTGCAGAAGACCTGTTTTACTAAAGCAGTCCAGTCAATAAAAGTGCCACATAAACAGAATGAAAAAAATTAAACAGCTGGTAATTATGATAATTATACACTGCCTCTTTCGTTAAACCAGGAAGGGATAAATTTTAAGAATATGTACTGGGGATTCAGCCATGTGTCATCCATTCAAGTTAATGGAAATGACAATCTAATCCTGCCCATCACATTCGACTTTATTTCCAAAATTTACTTGGAGGAAGTGTAAGTGATTTCCCTTCCTCTTCATCAAAATTTTCTTTAATACTGCTATATATTTTTAAAATGTTATATATACACATAAATATCATTTTGATCATATTGATGAATATGGTCCTCATTTATTTTTCAGCTTCTTGTATACCTCAAACTGTATACAGACACAAAAGAATCCATATACTGTATATAAATGAGTGAAACTTAAGATATTATTTTATTATTTAAGAGCAAAATACTATAATAATTTATAACCCAGAAGCCATAAGGAAAATGACTGACAGATCAGAGTATAAATTTTTTAAACTTTTATCATGGCCATCATTTTAATGGTAAAAATTTAATCAAAAACATCTGAAGTGGCGATTAATTTCTTTTTTGTAACATTATTTCTTAAAAATGTGATTTATAAAAGCCAACAAAAATAACTGTAATAATTTTGAGTGTTTAAAATGGAAAAAGCTACTAAGAAAATAAATTTAAAGAAAATGTTTTATAAGTTTCTGCCAGGGTTTTATGCATAAATAATAAGGAATGCATGATATGAATATGACAAAGAATATAAGTTCTGGAATCTTGCTGGTAAAAGTGTCAGAGTCTATGCAAAAAGAAACATTAAACAGGAAATAAATTGCTGTGTACTAACATGTTTAGAAAAGGAATATGCACTGGTATCAATTATTTACTGACATACTATATTCATATTTCTCTCTGGAAATTCATTGAAATTTCCTAGTTCCAAGGTGACTAAAAACCAGGGAGTCTCCCTAACACCATACACAAAAATAAACTCAAAATGGATTAAAGACCTAAATGTAAGGCCAGACACTATAAAACTCTTAGAGGAAAACATAGGCAGAACACTCTATGACATAAATCACAGCAAGATCCTTTTTGACCCACCTTCTAGAAAAATGGAAATAAAAACAAAGATAAACAAATACGACTTAATGAAAGTTAAAAGCTTTTGCACAGCAAAGGAAAGCATAAACAAGATGAAAAGATAACCCTCCAAATGGGAGAAAATATTTGCAAATGAAGCAACTGACAAAGGATTAATCTCCAAAATTTACAAGCAGCTCACGCAGCTCAGTATCAAAAAAACAAACAACCCAATCCAAAAATGGGCAGAAGACCTAAACAGACATTTCTCCAAAGAAGATATACAGATTGCCAAAAAACACATGAAAGAATGCTCAACATCATTAATCATTAGAGAAATGCAAATCAAAACTACAATGAGATATCACCTCACCCCAGTCAGAACAGCCATTATCAAAAAATCTACAAACAATAAATGCTGGAGAGGGTGTGGAGAAAAGGGAACCCTCTTGCACTGTTGGTGGGAACGTAAATTGATACAGCCACTATGGAGAACAGTGTGGAGGTTCCTTAAAAAACTAAAAACAGAACTACTATATGACCCAGCAATCCCACTACTGGGCATATACCCTGAGAAAACCATAATTCAGAAAGAGTCATGTACCACAATGTTCACTGCATCTCTATTTACAATAGCCAGGACATGAAAGCAACCTAAGTGTCCATCGACAGATGAATGGATAAAGAAGATGTGGCACATATATACAATGGAATATTACTCAGCCATAAAAAGAAATGAAATTGAGTTATTTGTAGTGAGGTGGATGAACCTAGAGTCTGTCATACAGAGTGAAGTAAGTCAGAAAGAGAAAAACAAATACAGTATGCTAACACACATATATGGAATAAAAAAAAAAAGTCATGAAGAACCTAGGGGCAAGATGGGAATAAAGACACAGACCTACTAGAAAATGGACTTGAGGACACGGGGAAAGGGAAGGGTAAGCCAGGGACAAAGTGAGAGAGTGGAATGTACATTTATACACTACCAAACGTAAAACCGATAGCTAGTGGGAAGCAGCCGCATAGCACAGGGAGATCAGCTCGGTCCTTTGTGACCACCTAGAGGG
Organism: Balaenoptera physalus; assembly: GCF_965194825.1. Taxonomy (NCBI): domain Eukaryota; kingdom Metazoa; phylum Chordata; class Mammalia; order Artiodactyla; family Balaenopteridae; genus Balaenoptera; species Balaenoptera physalus. The sequence continues at coordinate 96,605,796 of NC_138896.1, read as the reverse complement.
GTGGGATAGGGAGGGTGGGAGGGAGGGAGACGCAAGATGGAAGAGATATGGGGATATATGTATATGTACAGCTGATTCACTTTGTTATAAAGCAGAAACTAACACACCACTGTAAAGCAATTATACTACAATAAAGATGTTAAAAAATAAAGATTGAATAATCAATCAATGCAGTTCACCATATTATTAGACTAAAATAAAAAAAAAGACAAAAAACCAGGGAGTCATATAAGTACCAAAAGACTGACTCAATGTGCATGAGATTGAATCAGAAATCATGTTTATGTGGAGGTGGTGTGGTTTTTACTTTTTTGTTGAGAAAATGTATTTTATACATATAATAAAGTACATGTAGTAAAGTACATATATATGTGAAGGTATATATTGGCATATATATATGAATATGTATACATTTATATATTCAAGGCATAACTATTGTTTTCACTACTGTACAATCATATACACATGTGATTCTCTGACTCATCTGCAAAGGTGGTAATTCTACATAACACCTAAAGGAGTTTTGATTCCTATTAAGACAGTGCTAAGAGAGCTGAAAATTAATTAAAAATGTAATGTCTTGGGCTTCCCTGGTGGCGCAGTGGTTGAGAATCTGCCTGCCAATGCGGGGGACACGGGTTCGAGCCCTGGTCTGGGAGGATCCCACGTGCCGCGGAGCGACTAGGCCCGTGAGCCACAACTGCTGAGCCTGAGCGTCTGGAGCCTCTGCTCCGCGGCAAGAGAGGCTGCGATAGTGACAGGCCCGCGCACCGCGACGAAGAGTGGCCCCCGCTCGCCGCAACTGGAGAAAGCCCTCACACAGAGACGAGGACCCAACACAGCCAAAAATAAACATAATAAATAAATAATAAATAAAAATTAAAAAAAAAAATGTAATGTCTTGAGACTTAGAGCTTGCAATGTTTTTTTCTTTTTTCCTTCTGTTGAAATCCCTATTACAAAATGTAAAAAGAGAAGCCACCCAAATCCCATTTGCATGCTGAGTAAATAGAAATCAGCAACGATAGTGTACCTTATTAAATTTGCAATGTCTTTTATGAACGTATCTGTTCATTGTCTGTCTTGAACAGCTTTGCATTTCCTGTAAAGGATGATAAATACAGCAGTAGTTTCCTTTTAAATGTTTAAGTTCTAGAGACCAATAGCTTATCTGTTTCCTGCAGGAACTTATAAAAGTAATCATCATACAGATATAAAAATGGCTGCATTTATTCCTCTGGATGAATTCTAGTAGATCAGCTGCAGGAAGTTAAAGAAATGACAGTAATATGATGATTAATTTTTTCAGTCTAGCTCCACACATTAGAAAATAACCTCAAAATTAAGCCTGTAGGAAATTTAATATACGTTATCAGGAATTCATATGTATTTTAGATAAAAATGAAGCAGGGATCATTATTTGTCAGGTAAATTTCAATGAAGATTCCCTCAGTGGCAAAGGTTGTAATTCTGGCAAGAATTCAAAGCCTCTGAAAGCCATTGATTAGCCATCTGTGACAGGAGAGCAAATGAGACTTTAAAGTAGGGACAGCAGCTATTAGACCCCTCCTGGTGGATCCTAAACTGCTATCTATGCCAATTGCAAAGCCAAAAAAAGAAACTCCAAAACACCAAAAAAACCCCCAATACCTTGATTCAGGCAGACAAAGTATGCAAAATGGAGTACTGATTAAGGGGAAGGGTACCATGAATCAGATTACCAGGTCTGAAAACTAGTACCACCAACATTTACTATACATGTGACTCCAGAAATGGTATTTAATTTCTCCATATCTTTGTTTCCTCTTTTGTGAAATGGGAAAAAATATAGTACCCACCTATTAGAGATTTTATGAAGATTATATGAGATAATAACTATAGGGTACTTATTGTCCAACGTTTGAAACATCACAGTTACTCATTAAATACTGGTTGTTGTTTTTGTTATTATCATTACATGATTACTTATGGCCAAGGGTTACTGTCTAGTAGCCTTTGAGTGAATTATGAGAAGTATTAAAATATATTGATTATTTAAAATTCAGGACTCACTAGAGTTTATGGGGGACTTTCTTCCGTCTTCTTTTAGAAGTTATATTGCCACACATTTTTAGCAGTATTGCAAACTTATGTTCACATAGGCAGTTTCACAATTTTCGATAACATGCTTTATGATCATTGTTGTGTTGGACTGATCATGGTTTCCAATTGCCATTATCCATTTATTAATCTTTAGTCATCATTTGCTTTTAATTGCTGTGCTATTTTCACCTGGATGGTTATTTCAACCCTCTCTGTTCTTTGTATAACTCACTTTTTATTCCCACTACAAAGTGAAAACTTGTGCGACCATGTACTCCATTGGAGTACAAAGTGGAGTACAAAGTGGTCCATGTACTCCATTCTCTCACCCATGTTTGTCTTAGGATTTTTGTTCTACCTAAAAAGGTGAAGGTCAGAAAAATTTAAGAATGACTCTTTTAGAGGCCTAAGAAAGTCAATGGATTTTTTCCAGAAGAATCTAATAGATTAACACAATGTGACTAGTAAAGTATTCCTTGAATAGAGATCTGTTATAATCTATTCAGTTCTTAAAATTCATTGCACCTGCCACTGACTTCATTTTTGTCCTCTTTATCTCTCTAAACTGAATTTCTACACAGCTCCATCTTCCTTTTCCATTGCTAATCTCTGCCTCCTCCATTCCACCCATTTATTGTCATTTGTCGTGTTTCCAAAAAGCAAACCCTTGATATTTCACTGACTTTAAAAAAAAAAAAAAGGTTTAAAGGCTACTATTATATAAGGTGAATTTGGCAAAAGCAAGCAGATATAAAGCCATTGACCAAAAGATTTTGCTAATTAAACAGCAATTTTTACTCCTGAGTCTAGTGTGTTGAATATGCTCAACAGAGATTATCAGGTGATTACTACCAATGAGAGCTGGTAAAGGAGATAAGACCTGCCTGCCATCCTTGGCTTATGGAATCACATTCGCATTCCTTAGGAGAGTATGAAGATCCTTGTATTGTGGTCTCAGCCTGTACCTTTCTAGTCTTACATTAATTTCTTTCCCATCACTCTACCATATCACAGCACATTTCGTGAGCTCTAAGTCATCTTTAAAATTTTGTAACTCTTCTCACCTTTCTGCCTATATCTTACTTGGTTTACTTAATATTCATAGAATAATAAATACCATAGCATAACCTCCACTGGTCAATATTTTCTCTAGTCGATGGCAGGCATCACTGTGCTTTACCTAGGCTTAGATGATCTGGATAGAGGCATATAATATAGGAAACTGTACTCTATGTGGAACAATTTAACTTAATTTGTCCAAAGTTAATCCATTCACAGGACTGTGCTAATGATTACCTTATATTGCAGACATGAATATATCTGAAAAATGCCGTATCCTTTTTTCTTCTTCAAGTTAAGGGTTCTGTGGTAATTAATAGACTTTCTACAAGATGACTTGGTAAAGTGAAAACATCATTTTCAGTTCACTTTCTACTCTTTTCAGAAAGGAATGCAGCAGCTGTTTGTGACCACTGACATCTAAATTTAATTTTTAAAATACTCCCTAGACCAATAAAATGAGATTCACCTGATTTAATTAGGTCAAAATGGGTCTTCTTGAACTGGGTTTTGAAAGTCAGGATGCTTTTATTTATTTTAGTCTTTATAAAGATGTTTTGAACTGCTAAACTTGGCTTTGTTTAATCCTAAAGTTTAATGTTCTAATAACATATCCTTCCACTCTTGTTTTGTAATATTTTTCAGCTACATTTTTTGAGACAGGCAGCTATCTGAATATGGCTTATAAATCACACAGCCTCCTACTTCTGCAAGAAGGGCCAATAACATGTGTGTAGAAAGGTGAGTGGCCACGTTCAGAAGGACATAAGAGGTGGAAGGTAAGGTCTGTGTAGCTTCAAGATCATAGCTTCAGTTCTTTATGTTAAAAAAAAAAAACAAAAAAAACCCACCTTATCTCTAGGAATTCTCCATTAAAAGCCATACTTCCTTGAGAAGAAAAATATAATACAATGAACCAATATTGGGTATTAGTGTTGTACTTGAAATAAATTTCATATATTAATCAATTAGTAATGTCTTTACAAAAAGAATAGGATCTAGAAAAGCATTTGATTCTAGAAAGTTCCTTTCTTCCCTCCTTCTCTCCTTCCCTTCTTCCCTCTTTGACTTCTCCTTTCACCTAAAATTTTATTTATTGAGCGCCTAAAATGTACCAGACATTTGGTATGTTCTAGGAGCAATATGAGTTTCTTTTAAGGAATAACATATCCAAGTCATTGATTTCCAAGAACTCTAGTCTTTTTTTTTTTTTGAGGCTGAGGAGGAAAACAAGGATTACAGATCTGGGGATGGCTTCCTGGTCACTGCTCTTCCTTTATTCTCCTCTTGTGTAACGGGTTGCTCCTTAAGGATGTCATTCTCATTATCTGTTTCCTCTGAAATGTGTGTCTGCAGCCCAGACCTCTCCCCTGAACCCCCATCTAGTACATCCAAATGTCCATGCAACATCTCCACGTGGATGTACAATAGGCATCCTGAGCTTAATTTTTCCCAAACTGAACAAATGTAAAGACTAAGGAGAGAAAATGCTCGTTACAGTCCAGTAACAGCAAGAAGTATAGTTTTCTTGGAGCAAAATAAGTAAAGAGAGTGATGGTTGAAAAAGTCTGAGAGGGAGCCTGAGGCATGATTTTCTCTTCCCACTTAAATCTGTTCTATGGCGGTATAGTACTTCCAAATTCAAAAAGCAGTAAGCTCTGGTTTCCACATATTATGGGCAAATATAGGGAGAGATCTTTAATTCCCCAATTTCTCTTTCATATCCCTACCTCCCCCCTCAAAGACCCCACAGCACTGGTCCTTCCTTTAAAATATATGCAAAATCCAAACACCTCTAGCCAACTCCACTGTTAACACCTTGATCCGAGCCACAGTCATCTCCTGTCTGGACCACTGCGATAGCTTCTTAATTCACCTCCCTGTTTCTACCCTGGTTTCCCTGTACTCTATGCCCTTCACTATGGTAGGAGAGATCCCCATGTGATCAGATCATGTCAATATTCTGTCCAAAACCCTTTTGTGGCTTTACTCAAAAAATTCCAAGTCCTCACCTCCAATTACATGGTTCTATACGATCTAGCCTTATCTACCTCTCCAATTTCACTTCCTACATTTCTCCCTTTACCCACTCTGTTCTAGTTTTTCTGGCCTTCTTGCTGTTCCATGACATTCAAAACCTTTGAAATTATCATTCCCTTGGATATAATTTCTCCTTCTCCACATTTCCCCTCATTTGTTCCCTCTTTTCATTCATGTTCCCTCTCAAATACATACCATTTCACATTAGGGAACGTTACCTCTGCCACTTTATTCTCTACTCCCCTTATGCTGCTTCATGCTTCCACACAGCACCATTGCCATCTGGTAAATAGTTATAGTTATTTAAACATTATCTGTAGTCCTATAATCTATATGTTCCTATTAATCTTATAAGGCCCTTTAGGAATGGGTACTTATAAAGAATGCTGCTGCATTCTCTGTTGTATCCAGGTCCTGGATCTTGGCCCAGCTGATAACTGTTGCAGAAAAAAAAAGTTTTTGAATGAACCATTCCGGGTGTGGCAGTATAACATGAAATTACTTGAGCATTACTGTAAAGTTCGGAAGCAGAGGGAAGGTCACACACAACACATGTAGAGCTTCAGTCAGGCAAAGGAATCTATATGTATAGAGTTTTAGGTGTCATGAAAATACTTGTACAGTGGGAGTGGAAAGAAATAGAGGTAAAAATATAAGGGAAACCGAAAGGTATCATTCATTTTAAATTGTGCCCAATATCAGCTCTAAATGTTCTTATAAATAAATCTAACATATCCATGATGATTTGGAAGGGAGGGCATGTTGTCCCATTTTTTTCTTAATTTCTATTAACCAAAATTATTCCTTTATACCAGTGCGGAAGATGATGACTAGAAATATTTCCAAAACATGATTTTCATCCTACAAAACTTAACTGAAGATTTGCGAGTGGCTTGCAATAAAATTAATAGAGATTTATTGCACAATCCTTTTGTATTACATTAGGCTGGTTATGATGGCTCTAAGGTCTTTGAGCAATTTGCTCTAAGTACCTCTTATTTTCCTATGGCTCATTTATTTCTACTATATCTTGCTTATGTTAGGAATAATTTGGTTTTCTTCCTCCTTACCTGCTGATCTCTTCACAATTAAAGCAGTTTCTTTTCTCTGTCACATCCTGCCCTAGGCCCCTTCTCTTTAGTAGTTATGCTGACATTCTTCCAAAATGCCAATAACAAAATTATGATGCTAATATATCCAATGAGTCAATTAATGTCAGAGAATTCTATTGATTTGTTTTTCTCTATCTCCAGACTTACATCAATTCTCATTCTTGAGAACAAGATGTCACTTTGAAAGAGTGACAGTGAAACTATGGTATTTTACTTTGGTTTTTACATTTTTTACATACCTGAACTCTTTTACTTATGTTCCAGCTGCTAAGAACTAGACACTCACTATGGTATCTTCCAATAATAAACTACTAGAGTGAGAAGAAATCATTTAGACCAGTCCTTTATTTGAGAGATGAAAACACAGAGGTGTGAAGTAACTTGTTCAGGGCCATATTAATAGAAACTAGAAGTGAAAAGGGTATTTTAAGACATGACAGCAGATATGACATCTTTTAGGAAACTAAGCTGCTCATAGTGTTTTCAGATAAGAATTAGAAAATCAGCTTAATTAGAAATATTATGTAATACATACATAGGTTATACATATGTATATTGATTGTATATTGCCAATACTATATGTATATATGCATATATTATTAAATACATTGATGTAGGAAAATGTAGTGATAGTAGTGTTATATCTATATAGGCAAGTGAAGATGGGGGTGCTGATCAATATTTAATAAACCATTCATTAGGATTAAATTCCAAGCCACTGTTTTCAGTCTTCCAATCCACTCTGCCCCTATAAACACATCCTGTATCACATATGTGTTGGTTTGCATGAGGGAGACTCCCTGGGTGAAATCTATTTAATTACACTAACAGTTAAATTTAAGCATTTCATAAAAAGAAAACGGGTTTATTTTTGCAATTTTGTATTTACTCAAGTCTTTATACAGCTGGTAGAACTGTTATGTGTAAGTCACTAAAAAATGTTTATTCAAACATCCATTTATGAAGTGCTTTTATATTCAAGTCATCTCTTCAAGTTTTAATTTTTCATGCATACATCTATAAACTTTATTTTAAAGTCTATTAAAACTCTTGTGCATTTCAAAATGAGAAGACATAAAATATACTAAATTTAGCTTATATACATATTTAGATGTACATTTGTTTGAACATAAAGGGACAGACTAAATGATCCATGATTCCTCAGATAGTATAATGTCCTTATTTCTTGGTAAAAGTTCATGGACCTGTAAACTAGATAAACAAACAGTAGATATGGGCTTTGTCGACCTCAAAAACTATTTGAAAATATTTAAAAAATGATGTTCGAAAAGCAAAATGGGACAATATGTACAGGATAATTGTATAACTTGACATAGACATATATTGGTCTCTGCAGGAGTCACAAAAAAGCAGCTCAGTGTAACCAACATAAGTAATTAAAAACTATTTCCAATAGTTCCCTCAGTCCTCATCCTTTCTTTTATATATCACCTTATTCTCGGACCAATTCTCCTCCTTCTCTCTTTCTGCCCACTCTTTCAATACGAGCTTTCCTAATTTTGCATTACAAAAGATTGAAGATTATTTGCAAAGATAAAACCCTCTTATATTGGAGGTGGAGTGAGGAAATGAGTTGAAGTCAAGGGAGAGGGAGACCAGACTCTTATCCATTACTAAATTCTACTCCTCTTCTATCAACTCGGTTTGCAGATGCTTGAATTATTATGCAAAAGGAGGTTGACTGCAATGTCACTTATAGATTTACTAATTTGTTCCAACACAGAAAATACTTTACACGAAAGAATCGAATTCCAGGAAAAGATTTCAATTGACCAAATGTAATAATGAAAATATATAATAGATAAGAATAAAGTTTCGGGCATAAAATAAAAAAATTAGACCATTGTATTTGTGGTGGGAATAAGATTTGAGTAGGGGATAACTTAAATTGATAAGAAAGCATAACTCTTTGTTACTGGCCAGTGGCACAATGTGATTGGTACTGTGTTGTGATGATGGAAAGTAGCAGAAAGAAAGAAGTGATGGTTGCTACATGGGATTCTCTTTCGTGAGCTACTCAGGTATTGTGTCTACTTGTGTGAAAACTTGAACACAGTAGAGAGGAACTGAGATGCTGAATTGACTAGAAACCATGTTAAATTAGAAAGCATGTCATACAAAGAAGAATAGACATGAAGGGGAGGAGAGATATAATAGGTGTTCTCAAAATCATATCTAAAGTTTTATCAAACAGCCCTCAGAATAAATTCATTTTGTGTGGCTTTCATGATAGAACTAGAGTCAATTAAGCGAGGCAAGAGAGAGCATGATTCAAAGAGAGGAGGCATTTTCTATTATCAGATATTTTAAGAAGCAAAGGCATGTGTCAGGGAGCGCTGAGTACTGGACACTTCATGAAAATATTTCGTCAAAATAAAAAATAAACAAGGTTGGAGGAAGGATAATCTGAAGGACTAAAAATCCTTACCATTCTTAAGAATTTTAGATTCAACATACTACGATGACCTAAATGGAATAAAGTCTTCTCTACTCTAAATAGAATTTCTTTTTCAAAAATTTATGTGCATTTTCCAAAGACTTCAAAATTTTAAAATTTTATCTCCGTGACTTAAACATCTTTATTATTCCATAGGCATCCAGATGCATCACACCTAAAAATATAACCATAGCAACAAAAACAATAATAATAAAATTTACTATATAATGAGCACTCGATAAATATACATCAGGCACTAAGCATTTTAACTACATTTTCTTCATTTATACCCCAAAACCTGTTGGGCAGGTAGGATGGGATTCATGGAGTTGACAAGGCACACAGCCGGTAAGCAACAGAGCTAGAATTTCAACTCAGGTTTGTCTGAATTTAATCCCTTTACCTAACTGCTACACTATTGTTATGGCTTGTTCTGTAACGCTCCTCTAAATGAAACATGAATAAATGGAGCATGGAAGCCAATATTATACAAAAGAGAACTCGTTATACCACTCAGATATCCCCAGATACAGACCTGGAATTCATAAATTTTCAAAAGGCACTCAGTAACACTGTGGAGATCTGCCTTTAAATAAGCCTCACAAGTGAACCAAATGGGCATTTTGTGATATAACAGTCAATTCCTAAGATATTACCTTCTCAGCTTAATGCCATCAATGCTCATATGAAAAATCAGGAATAATTTATTACAATTCTCCAATGAGGGGAACTAGTTCATTATAATTCATAAATATAGAAAGGTTTTTACATCTTCTACACAAAACTAGTTGTTTCTCTGCATACCTGGGAATGAAGCTAGTCAAGCAATAAAAGTCTTTGTGAAATTTTACAGAGTAAAGGCAAAGTGAGAGAGCAGTAGTTTTACAGTTGTTTTTTTTTCTTCTTTTCTTAAAGAGGGTTCTTGTTGAACTTTTAACAAGGTATAAGGGGTAGTGAGCATGTTAAAGTAGTTTTGTTCTTTTGAATCAAACCTGAACTAAAAGAATAGAGACAGAAATGACAATAGCAGGAGTCAAGATGGCAGACTAGGAGGATGCAGAATTTGCATCTCCACACAACTAGGGCACCTACCAGGCACCGGTGGGGGACCATGGGCACCTAAGGGGACAGGAGGAACCCCCAGCGACCGGGTAGGACGTGAGGACTGGGGGGGAGTGAGGGGGTAAAAGTGGAGGCAGGATGGGACCAGCACCCCTAAGGGGTGGCTGGGGGAGGGGAAGGGATCCAACGCCTGAAGAGGGAAATTGGGGGACCATTGGGAGGGCAGAGGCTCAAAAGGGAGAGTGGCCAGGTTTCCCCTGCTCTCTTGGGCCCCCGGGAGCCTGTTGAGATCCGGGCCTGATCCTCTGCCCATCGAGGCCCCCTCCAGCCACATGGATCCTGAGGGAGTGGGAGGGAGGGAAGGGGGAGCAAAAGTAAAGGCCGGACTTACTGGATTGGCACCACGGAGGGGCGGCTGGGGGAAGGGAGGAGTTCCTACACCCAGCAGGACCCACCCCCAGTTAGTGGTCCAGCTGGGGCAGGGGAGACCCCAGGGGAGACGTGGTGGGGGTTGTGGAGGAATGGAAGGGAACTTGGCCAGCGCTTTCCCTGTCCACTTAGGCACCGGGGAGCCTCTTAGGCTCCCAGGCCTAATCCTCTGCCCTCAAAGCCTCCCTCTTGCCTCGTACAGCCCAAGCCCCGCCCCTCCACCCCCACCAGGCCCTACCTCCATACTCAGAGACCCCTGAGATCCCCTCCAACTGCGCTGGGCCTAAACCCCACCTACACACCTTCACCCAGGGCCTTACCTCCAAACTCCAGAACTCCACACTCTGGAGGCAGCCCATTGGACGAGCTGACTCTCTGCTTCCAGGCAGGTCCTAAGCAGAGGCCCCATCCCACGCTTGAACGTCACCCTGCCTACTCCCCACCCCCAAGGCCTTTTTCAACTGCCTGCATCCTGAGCCTAGGCTCCACCCCATGCTCAAACGTCACCCCACCCCCCGCCAGGCCCGCCCCACCCTAAACCTCGCCCCTACCTAATTTCTACCTCTGCCTAAACTCTGCCCCCCAGAGCCAAGGTTTTTTTTGTTTGTTTTTTGTTTTTCTTTTTTCCTCTTTTAGATCAGGGTTCTTTTTACCTTGTTGTTGATTCGTTTATATTTTTCTTTTTTCTAATAAATCTTTTATTTTTCTACTTTTATTTTATTCTTTAGAGTTTGTTATTGCTCTGCTCCTTTTGGCTTGTTCCGCTTTTTTTTTTTCTTTTCTTTTTTCTGTTGTGATTTTGTTTTACCTTATTGCAGTTGTTTCCATTATATTTTTATTTTTCCTAATATATTTTTTATCTTTCTAAGTTTATTTTGTTTTTTATTCTTTGTTATTGTACTGCTCCTTTTCTTCTTCTTTTTTTTTCTCACGTGGCTTGTGGGATCTCGGTTCCCAGGCCGGAGGTCAGGCCTGAGATCCTGTGTTGGGAGCTGAAGTCCAAACCGCTGGACTAACAGAGAACCTCAGGCCGCAGGGAATATTAATTAGAGTGAGGCCTCCCGGAGGTCCTCATCTCGGCTCCTGGCTCTATCCAACTGCCGGCAAACTCCAGTGCTGGATGCCTCAGGTCAAAGAAGCAGTAAGACAGGAATACAGCCCAACCCATCAAAAAAAAAAAAAAAAAGAAACAACAAAAAAATATGTTATAGACAAAGGAGAAAGGTAAAAACATACAAGACCAAATAAATGAAGATGAAATAGGTAAACTACCTGAAAAAGAATTCAGAGTAATGATACTAAAGGTAATCCAAAATCTCAGAAACAGAATGGAGAAAATACAAGAAACATTTAACAAGGATCTAGAAGAACTAAGAGCAAACAGTGATGAACAACACAATAACTGAAATTAAAAATACTCTAGAAGGAATCAATAGTAGAATAACTGAGGCAGAAGAACGGAGAAGTGACCTGGAAGATAAAATAGTGGAAATAACTGCCGCAGAGCAGAATAAAGAAAAAAGAATGAAAAGAATTCAGGACAGTCTCAGAGACCTCTGGGGTGAAATTAAATGCACCAACATTTGAATTATAGGGGTCCCGGAAGAAGAAGAGAAAAAGAAAGTATCTGAGAAAATATTTGACAAAATTATAGTTGAAAACTTCACTAACATGGAAAAGGAAATAGTCAATCAAGTCCAGGAAGTGAGGAGAGTCCCATACAGGATAAACCCAAAGAGAAACACACTGAAACAAATATTAATCAAACTATCAAACATTAAATACAAAGAAAAACTATTAAAAGCAGCAAGGGAAAAGCAACAAATAACATACAAGGGAATCCCCATAAGGTTAACAGCTGATCTTTCAGCAGAAACTCTGCAAGCCAGAAGGGAGTGGCAGGACATATTTAAAGTGATGAAAGGGAAAAACCTAAGACCAAGATTACTCTACCCAGCAAGGATCTCATTCAGATTTGATGGAGAAATCAAAAGCTTTACAGACAAGCAACAGCTACAAGAATTCAGCACCACCAAACCAGCTTTACAACAAATACTAAAGGAACTTCTCAAAGTGGAAAACACAAGAGAGGAAAAGACCCACAAAAACAAACCCAAATCAATTAAGAAAATGGTAATAGGAACATACATATCAATAATCACCTTGAATGTAAATGGATTAAATGCTCCACGAAAAGACACAGAATGGCTGAATGGATACAAAAACAAGACCCTTATATATGCTGTCTACAAGTGACCCAATTCAGGCCTAGGAACACATACAGACTGAAGGTAAGGGGATGGAAAAAGATATTCCATGCAAATGGAAATCAAAAGAAAGCTGGAGTAGCAATACTCATATCAGATAAAATAGAGTTTATAATAAAGACAGTTACAAGAGATAAGGAAGGACACTACATAATGATCAAGGGAACAATCCAAGAAGAAAACATAACAATTATAAATATTTATGCACCCAACATAGGAGCACCTCAATACATAAGGCAAATGCTAACAGCCATAAAAGGAAAAACTGACAATAACACAATAATAGTGGGGAACTTTAAACCCCACTAACACCAATAGGCAGATCATCCAGACAGAAAATAAATAAGGAAACATAAGCTTTAAATGACACAATGGACCAGATAGATTTAATTGATATTTTTAGGACATTCTACCCGAAAGCAGAAGAATACACTTTCTTCTCAAGTGCACACAGAACATTCTCCAGAATAGATCACATCATGGGTCACAAATCAAGCCTTGGAAATTTTAATAAAATTGAACTCATATCAAGCGTCTTTTCCGACCAAAAAACTATGAGATTAGAAATCAATTACAGGAAAAAAGAAAAAACAGTAAAAAACACAAATACATGGAGGCTAAACAGTGCACTGCTAAATAACCAAGAGATCACAGAAGAAATCGAAGATGAAATCAAAAAGTACCCAGAAACAAATGACAATGAAAACACAATAATCCAAAACCTATGGGACACAGCAAAAGTAGTTCTAAGAGGGAAGTTTATAGCAATACAATCCCACCTCAAGAAACAAGAAACACCTCAAGTAAACAACCTAACCTTACACCTAAAGCAATTAGAGAAAGAAGAACAAAAAACCCCAAAGTTAGCAGAAGGAAAGAAATCATAAAGATCAGAGCAGAAGTAAATTAAATAGAAACAAAGAAAACAATAGCAAAGATCAATAAAACTAAAAGCTGGTTTTTGAGAAGATAAACAAAATTGATAAACCTTTAGCCAGACTCATTAAGAAAAAAAGGGAGAAGACTCAAATCAATAGAATTAGAAATGAAAAAGGAGAAGTAACAACTGACACTGCAGAAGTACAATGGATCATGAGAGATTACTATAAGCAACTATATGCCAGTAAAATGGACAACCTGGAAGAAATGAAGGAATTCTTAGAAAAGCACAACCTTCCGAGACTGAACCAGGAAGAATTAGAAAATATAAACAAACTGATCACAGGTAATGAAATTGAAACTGTAATTAAAAATCTTCCAACAAACAGAAGTCCAGGACCAGATGGCTTCACAGGCGAATTCCATCAAACATTTAGAGAAGAGCTAACAGCCATCCTTCTCAAACTCTTCCAAAAAGTTGCAGAGGGGGGAACACTCCCAAACTTGTTCTACGAGGCCACCATCACCCTGATATCAAAACCAGACAAAGATATCACAAAAAAAGAAAATTAGAGACCAATATCACTGATGAACATAGATGTAAAAAATCCTCAACAAAATACTAGCAAACAGAATCCAACAGTACATTAAAAGAATCATACACCATGATCAAGTGGGATTTATCCCAGTGATGCAAGGATTCTTCAAATAGATGATGATGAATGAGGAGGAAGAAGAGGAGGAAGAGGGAGAAGGAGAAGGAGAGGAGAAAGAGGAAGGGGAAGAAGAAGAAAATATGGCACATTGATGGGCAGGGCTCCCCAGAGAATAAAATACTCTCTGGAAAGTTAAGTTATAACCATGGTATAAATGTAAGCCAAATTACTGACTTTATTTAGGTATTTACCAGCCATAAGTATTCAAACACATTCTTAGTAGAAATAAACTATCTTAAAAAGCAAGGAGAAATACATTTTAACAGTTCTCTTACTTGACTGGGTTTTTTGTTTGTCTAAGAGCCAAGACCAGATGTCAAAAGATGTTTTTGTTTTTTTTAATTCAACTTAAAGAAAATATTATTTCAGTAAATGGAAGATGAAGGTGAGTTTTTCTGAAAAATAAATGTGTTAAAAGTGATACATTTTTTTTTTTCTTAAGGATATGCTTCTTGGATGTGAGAAATCCTGTCAGGAAAAAAATACATAAATTTGAATTTTTCTAGATGTGGCTTCTGTTTTGAGTCACAAGAAATGGGAAAGGTCTCAGGATTATTCCTTATTCCTTTCTCCTTAAAGTGCAATTGATTTTTATTAGTAACCATGAGCATTAGAAAAAGAGTTTCTGTCTCTGTTAATGAACTGAGGTGTGCAGGCACATATGATATGTTCATAAAAAAATCAGGGCTCTAAAGTGCACAGATTCTCCCCAATTTTCTACAATATTTTCTGTTTCTTATCATTACGACTAAATAACAATGGCAAAACTAATGATGCCATTACCCTGTAATTGGGAATTGAGCCTGTTTAGCGATGATAAAGCATGCACTGAGCAGAGTTAATGGGCCAACCAAGCAGCCCCACTGGGTAGCTAGTCCCAGAGCACAAAGACTGAACATTTGCAAGGTAAGATGCTGTTCATAAAAGGCAGTGAGCAACAGGAAATGTTTTCTACTGATTATTGTCTACTGCTCTGTCAACCTAGGGAAAGATGAGAGCTCAAGTAAAGATCTGAAGTGATTCTTGATGTGAAGAGCCATCTTTCTCCATGACTTAACATTTTACAAACTTCTCACTGACTTTACTTTCACAAAAGAATCCATTATTGTAATCCTATTATATTCTGCACATTTTACCTCCTAATTTAAATGGGAAAGATATTATAGATTTTAGGGGCTATATGCATGTGTTTTTATTTATAATACTTGTTCCATCATGGTAGTTGGAACATAGTAGGTGCTCAGTTAGCTATCTGTTCAATCAAGATGCTTGAACCTCTTATAAAAAATGTAAAGTGATATACTCACCCAAGAATATACCATAGCTCAACTTAGGGAAATAAAACTAAAGTTCTTGCAGATTCTAACATCAAAAATATGTTTTCCCCAGACCGGTCAGGTTACAATGAAAGCAAGATTCTGGTGATTCAGAAATAAAGATTGGGAGGCATGGAGGAAAAAAAAAGCACATAGAGTAATGTACCCCTGAAACTGTCCCCTGGATTCGGATGCAACAGCAGGAGGCATTTTCCGAAGGTACCATTCTCTTTATACAAACAAGCCATGTTCTATAATTTTTTTTCACATAGGTTAGGTAAGAAATGAAATGTCACTAGTGTTAATAAAACAATGCCTCTCATTTAGTAATAATAACTATTATTTGTTGAGGTTTTATGCCAGGCATTATGGTAGATTATTCCATTTAATCCTCATAATAATCCTTTGAAGTGAGTTTGATTAACTTCTCCATATTTTATTTTGGAAATATGGGGCTTACAGAGGTAAAGTTAGTGGGCCCAGCGTTATATTGTCAGTAAGTCATAAAACAGGGAATTAAAAGAAGCCTGATTCAATTCCATGGTCTTACATTAGACGGCACTGTAGCACATCATAGAAAGTGCTTTCCATGAATTGCCTCAAGTGAGCCTCCCAAATGTTCTTTCAGTTAGGTTAAACTGGTTTTGAGCTCCATTGTACAGATGGGGGTTTAAAGATGTAAATAACTTGCCCAGGATTCACACAGGTATCAAATGACAAAACCAGTTCACAATCCAACTTTTCTCTCTCTGAAGCCAGGGCTCCTGGATGTGCAGTGCATTACATATTTCCTATCCAATCTCCAACAGAAGCCTTCAGCACTAAATATTAGAGGAAAGTGCCTTATTTTTGGAACATCTAATACCTTCCTTCTAAAAAGGGACACCTCCCCTCTATGTCATTCCTTCCTTCCAACAAGAGGATAGAGATGCACCCTGGGAGGATGATGCATCCTGGGCCCAAGGCCACCTCCCTTGTCTCTTTCAATCTTTTCAGTGAAGTTTTTTTCCTGCCACACACATCTGAATCTATACATAAAAGTTTTCAGGTCATTTTTTTTTTTTTTAAAACATCTTTATTGAAGTATAATTGCTTCACAATGGTGTGTTTCAGGTCATTTTAAGGTGGATTTTTATCACAACTCTTGATTTTACAGAATGCAAAAGGACATTCTGCTCTCACGTATGTCCACCAGAATGGTTGCTCTTCATCCTATAATCCCTAGGAGGCATCTCTCTGTGGTTTGGGGTTTTAGATATTAGTGGAAGCTGCTGTGAGTACAGCAACATTCACCCAGTTGCTACTGTTACTCTAATAATCACAGAAGCAAAGTGCACC
Organism: Balaenoptera physalus; assembly: GCF_965194825.1. NCBI lineage: Eukaryota > Metazoa > Chordata > Mammalia > Artiodactyla > Balaenopteridae > Balaenoptera > Balaenoptera physalus. The sequence continues at coordinate 96,589,038 of NC_138896.1, read as the reverse complement.
ACTGCCACAGAAGAGAGAGTCACAGAACAGATCCTGGGAACTTCTGGGGCATGTGCCGCAGCCCAGGAACAGCTTTATTAACCTTCTCCAAATTTCTGACTTTGTTGTTGTTTGATTTTATTTAGGATTGCCTAACTTAAAATATTGTCACACACTCTTCCAGAAATAATTCTGGTCAGCTAAAGGGTACAGATCAGCACAAGACTTCTGACTAAACATCCCTCTATTCAAGTAAAAGATTCAAATACATTTTCCCCTCACTGGATTTTCCAGAATTTAAAAATGTTTTGGCCACTATTATAGATGCATGTTGACACCTTCTGGGCATGTAGAGGAGGAAATGGTGACAGTTTAATCAAGTACACATGGATGGGTATGTTTGTAGCTGGGTATACAGATAACACATAGGAGAATTTAATATACAGTGCTCCTTACCCTAGAAACTTTTACAGATGGGGACCTGGGCTGAGATCCCGAGGAAGCATCACAGATTATGCAGTAGTAAAGCACTGCCCTGGGTCCACAAAGACAAAGGCAAGTCAAGTTAAAGACAAGGGGGATGGCTGAAAATTTTGTGATAGATGCAAGGAAATGAATGGTTTCTTCAGTTTATCCTTTTTTTTTTTTTTCCAATTTTTTCTTCCTTCCTCCCTTCTTCCCTCTTCTATTTTATGACCCAGCATTGATCAGGAAATTTCTTTTTCACCTCTTTTCCTTGATGGAAAAGACTTATATAAGCAATCCTTTACAAAATATTTTTTCTTATAAATAGACATTTTCCCCTACTCCCTTCCACTGAACTACATCAGAGAATCTTGAGTATAGGCTAATATTCAGGGTATCATGAAGACTCAGTTCTATCCATTCACATATCAGTCAAAGTATTTATTGATTATCCACTGTATGCTGAGCAATTGTCGGGGACTGAATAATGATTCTCAAACAAGCATTACTGATGATCAATGACTTTCTTATTGGAAACATATTTTTGTGCTTATTTTCACTTATGCGTTCCAGAAGCAACCAATCATTTATTTACATTCTACAGAGCCCTGATATCATTGTATTAACGTATTCCATTTAAAGAAAAGTAAATCTTGCCATTGATTCTAATGATCTGTTTTTCAATTGAAGAAGGAGTACTTCGAGTCTGTCAAAGCATTACAATATTTAGCTGAAAGAAAAAAAATTCTAAGAATTGCTAATTTAAAGAGAATAGTGCCATTAAGAAGTGTTCAGTTTAGGGCAGACATTACTGTCTGTGACATTTATTAATTGCCTGATCTGTCAAAAGTGGAATGTGGTATGAAGTTTAATAATCTTTTTCAGTGCTACCTTTGACCCTTGCTATCTGCTGATGCGTAACCTGTGGATACAGAGGGCTGACTGCTGTAAGTCATTTTAAACAAGGGACTTGAACATTCTCAGATACTGGTATCTGCAAGGGTCCTGGGGTCCTTTAAACCCCCAGGATACTGAGGACAACTATAATTTACAATGATAGTCTTATTTGGGCTCAAAATAAACTTTTAAACTAGGGAAGGAAGTTATCACTAGTGATTTTAATAATGGTGCTAGCAGTAATAGAAAATAGAAGCAATAGAAAGAGAATAAACTTTCACCACCACATCTACCCACCTCTGCAGCATCTGTACCTACTTTCTCTGCTTCCATTCTTCTTATTGTAGGTGCAGTCTCCATACTCCTATCTAAGACTAATCCTCTACATATGTACAAGATACCAATCCTTTTAATCTAGTCAGAACCACCACTCCAGCAAATCCCTCCCCTCTCAGAATAACACTGTTTTCCTCTCTCTACTGAATCATACCCATCAACGTATAAATATTTTGGTATTCCTGAAAAACCTCTCTTGACTATACATCCCATGTTCTATTTGCTGCCATTTGTTTACTCCCATATACAGTAAAGCTCTTTAAAATACTTTATGTTCCCTGGCTCAGTGAGATAGATATTCACCCCTACTACCCTCTCCCTCACCTAAAATTGGCCAGTTATGGTAGCTGTGACTTTCACACTACTGAACCCAAAGTCAACTCTCAGTTGTCTAATTGATCCAGCAGCAACATTTGTCACAGCAGACATCCTTCTTCCTGGAAATACTTTCTTCTCTTGGCATCCTAGATCTCTCTCTCTCTCATGCTCTCACTCTCTCTCTCCCTCTCCCTCCCTCTCCTTTCTGTCTCTGGCTCTGGCTTTTCTTCTCCTACTTCACTGGCAGCTTTTACTACATCTGTTTCTCTTTTTCCTGACCTGCTGAAATCCAGATTTCTTTGCTTCTTTGTTTACTTGATACCTCTTACTAAGATGCTAATACATATCTCGAGCCAAACATACCCAAATCTGAGCCTCTAATCTTCCCCCAAAACCTTTTCCAATTACATCACAGCTAATGACATGTCTATCATTGCAGGCACCTCCCGCATTTACAGTCATTCTTGATATATACCTTTTTCTTATACTACACAGCCAATCAGAATATTGGGTTGTTTCTACATTCAAAATATATCCAGAGTCAAACATTTCTCACTATCTCCATTGCTAATATTACCACTCTCCCCTGGATTATCGTAACCAGTATCTGTGCTTCCACTCTTGCCTCTCTTCTATCTTTTTTCAGTCTATTTCAAACACAACAGTAACTCTTTCATAGCACACCAATGACTCCTATTTCACCCACAGTAAAACCCAAGTCCTTGAAAGGCCCTCTAAATCATAAAATAGTCTGTTTCCTTTCCCCCTCTGTTAGGTCTCCTAACCTTTTCTAATATTACTTTCCCCATGTTCATTCTACTCCAATCACATTTTTCTCTATATTGTGCCTCTGGCACACCAGACATGTTTTTAGCTTAGCACTGGGTAGTCCATCACGTTGGGATGTCTTTCCTGCAGATATCGACAGTATTGAAGGCTCATTTACTCACCACTTTTCAAATAAAATTTACATCTTAGAACAGTTTAAGATTTACAAACAGATTGTGAAGATAGCACAGAGAATTTCCATATACCACATACTCAGTTTCTCCTATTGTTAACATCTTACTAATTTAGGATGTACTGGTCACAATTAATCAATGAATAATGATACAGTATTACTAAATAAAGTGTATGCTTTCTCTGGATTTCCTTAGTTTTTACCTTATGCCATTTTTATTTTCCAGGATCCCACCCAGAATACCACATTGCATTTAGTTGCCATGTCTACTTAGCCTCCTCTTGGTTGTGACAGTTTCTTTGAATTGCTTGTTTTTGATGACCTTAACAGTTTTAAGAATTTTACATTAAATCACCTCTATTTGGATTTGTATGATGTTTTTCTTATAATTTGATTTGTGTTATGGTTTTTGAGAGGAAGACCAGAGAGGTAAAGTGCCACTTTCATCACAACATACCATCAGTACATACTCTCAGCACAACTTGTCACTGTTGATGTGGACCTTGATAACCTGGCTGAAGTAGTGATTGTCAGAATCCTCCATTAATAAGTGCAGAATTATGCTCCAGTCCCTGAGGGTTGAGTATCTACATAGTTCTTTGCACAGGAGATTCTTCTCCACAGGAGATTTGCCTCTTCTCTCCCATTTATTTATTTATACCATCATTTATTTATAACAGTATGGACTCACGGATATTTACTTTTTGCTTTGGATTATAATTCAGTATTACCTTATTTAATTTGTTAAACAAATTGTTCCAGCTTTGTCCACTGAGAGATCTTTCAGTTGGATCCTATGTCCCTTTTATAAATCCTACATTGTGTGTGTGTGTGTGTGTGTGTGTGTGTGTGTGTGTGCATTTTGAGTATTTACTTACTTTCCAGCACTACAAGACACTACAGGCTCATCTGGTATACATTCTGCCCCAATTCCAGAATCAGCCATTTTCTCTAAGGAGCCCTGGTTCTTTTTATTAGAGAATCATATTAGAATCCAAGAAATGGGTGCTAGATGTGCTCACTATTAGTGGGAGGAGTCACTGCTTCTGCAACTTTTCAGCTGACAAAGGAAGAAGTTATACATCAATATATTAACCTGTGTATGTATACATATCTGAATATTTGTAGATGTTAACTGTGAAATAAAAGTCATATTTTATGGGAAGACTAGAGAAATTTAAACAAAAAAATCTTCTCTGCCCTTTGGCCTCCTCTCTCCCCTCACTGTGCATTGTGTATCTGCATTATGCATCAACCAAATCTCCCCCATCACCAAACCTCCCCCATCAGCAGGAACATCTGCTCAACCATAAAGAGCAACATTCTCCCAGCATCAACAAGACAACTCCTTAAAAGACAAGATTCCTTCTTGATCTTGTAAGGGGCCACATGACCCACAACATGATGCTTAGATCTGGATTATGTAAACTGTCAGTAACACATCATTGGAGGTACAGTCCTCTGTCTCAAAAAACTTATATTTTTGACTTCTAACTGGCTGAACAGTTCTCAGAGCTTTCTGAGATGCTCTTCCAGGGTTATAATCCTCAAATTTGGCTCAAATAAAATTTTCCATTTCTTTCTTAGATCGACTGATTAATTTTTCATTGACATAACCCTCCATGCCTATAATAAGATAAATTAACTTCTGGCAAGGCAGCATGGGGAGCACAAAAGCCCAGGATCAGATAGCTTCACAGGCGAATTCTAGCAAACATTTAGAGAAGAGCTAACACCTATCCTTCTCAAACTCTTCCAAAATATAGCAGAGGGAGGAACACTCCTAAACTCATTCTACGAGGCAACCATCACCCTGATACCAAAACCAGACAAAGATGTCACAAAGAAAGAAAACTAGAGGCCAATATCACTGATGAACATAGAGGCAAAAATCCTCAAGAAAATACTAGCAAACAGAATCCAACAACACATTAAAAGGATCATACACCATGATCAAGTGGGATTTATCCAAGGAATGCAAGGATTCTTCAATATATGCAAATCAGTCAATGTAATAAACCATACTAACAAACTGAAGGAGAAAAACCATATGATCATCTCAATAGATGCAGAAAAAGCTTCTGACAAAATTCAACACCCATTTATGATAAAAACCCTCCAGAAAGTAGGCGTAGAGCGAACTTACTTCAACATAATAAAGGCCATATATGACAAACCCACAGCCAACATCATTCTTAATGGTGAAAAACTGAAACCATTTCCTCTAAGATCAGTAACAAGACAAGATTGTCCACTCTCACCACTATTATTCAACAAAGTTTTGGAAATTTTAGCCACAGCAATCAGAGAAGAAATAGAAATAAAAGGAATTCAAGTCAGAAAAGAAGAAGTAAAGGTGTCACTGTTTGCAGATGACATGATACTATACATAGAGAATCCTAAAGATGCTACCAGAAAACCACTTGAACTAATCAGTGAATTTGGTAAGGTTGCAGGATACAAAATTAATGCACAGAAATCTCTTGTATTCCTATACACTAACAACAAAAGATCAGAAAAAGAAATTAAGAAACAATCCCATTTACCATCGCAACAAAAAGAATAAAATACCTAGGAACAGACCTACCTAAGGACGCAAAAGACCTGTACTCAGAAAACTATAAACCACTGATGAAAGAAATCAAAGATAACATAAACAGATGGAGACATATACCATGCTCCTGGATTGGAAGAATCAATATTGTGAAAATGACTATACTACGCAAAGCAATCTACAGATTCAATGAAACCCTATCAAACTACCAATGGCATTTTTCACAGAAATAGAACAAAAAATTCACAATTTTTAGGGAAACACAAAAGACCCCGAATAGCCAAAGCAACCTTGAGAAATAAAAACGGAGCTGGAGGAAACAGGGTCTCGGACTTCAGACTATACTACAAAGCTACAGTAATCAAGACAGTATAATACTGGCACAAAAACAGAAATATAGATCAATGGAACAGGATAGAAAGGTCAGAGATAATCCCATGCACAAATGGTCACCTTATTTTTGATCAAGGAGGCAAGAATATACAATGGAGAAAAGACAGCCTCTTCAATAGGTGGTGCTGGGAAAAAATGGACAGCTGCATGTAAAAGAATGAAATTAGAACACACTCTACCACCACACACAAAAATAAACTCAAAATGGATTAAAGACCTAAATGCAAGGCCAGACACTATAAAACTCTTAGAGGAAAACATAGGCAGAACACTCTGTGACATAAATCACAGCAAGATCCTTTTTGACCCACCTCTTAGAGAAATGGAAATAAAAACAAAAATAAACAAATGGGACCTAATGAAACTAAAAAGCTTCTGCACAAAAAGGAAAACATAAACAAGATGAAAAGACAACCCTCAGAATGGGAGAAAATATTTGCAAACAAAGCAACTGACAAAGGATTAATCTCCAAAATATAAAAGCAGCTCCAGCAGCTCAATATCAAAACAACAAACAACCCAATCCAAAAATGGGCAGAAGACCAAAATAGACATTTCTCCAAAGAAGATATACAGATTGCCAACAAACACATGAAAGAATGCTCAACATCACTAATCATTACGGAAATGCAAATCAAAACTACAATGAGGTATCACCTCACACCGGTCAGAATGGCCATCATCAAAAAATCTACAAACAATAAATGCTGGAGAGGGTGTGGAGAAAAGGGAACCCTCCTGCACTGTTGGTGGGAATGTAAACTGATACAGCCACTATGGAGAGCAGTAAGGAGGTTCTTTAAAAAACTAAAAATAGAACTGCCATACAACCCAGCAATCGCACTTCTGGGCATATACCCTGAGAAAACCATAATTCAATAAGAGTCATGTACCAAAATGTTCATTGCAGCTCTGTTTACAATAGCCAGGACATGGAAGCAACCTAAGTGTCCATCGACAGATGAATGGATAAAGAAGACATGGCACATATATACAATGGAATATTACTCAGCCATAAAAAGAAAGGATATTGAATTATTTGTAGTGAGGTGGATGGATGTAGAGACTGTCATACAGAGTGAAGTAAGTCAGAAAGAGAAAAACAAAAACTGTATGCTAACACATATATACATGGAATCTAAAAAAAAAAAAAAAAAGGTTCTGAAGAACCGAGGGGCAGGCCAGGAATAAAGATGCAGACGTAGAGAATGGATTTGAGGACAACAGGACGGGGAAGGGTAAGCTGGGACAAAGTGAGAGAGTGGCATGGACAGATATACACTACCAAATATAAAATAGATAGCTAGTGGGAAGCAGCTGCATAGCACAGGGAGTTCAGCTCGGTGCTTTGTGACCACCTGGAAGGGTTGGATGTGGAGGGTTGGAGGGAGAAGCAAGAGGGAGGAGATTTGGGGATATATGTATATGTATAGCTGATTCACTTTGTTATGAAGCAGAAACTAACACACCACAGTAAAGCAATTATACTCCAATAAAGATGTAAAAAAAAAAAAAAGTCATGTAGTTGGATTTCAGCTTGTAGACTATGAAAATGTATGAAGGTTACTCTGGTATTCTTACCAAGTTTAAAATATGAATCTCTGAAACATTTAAAACATAAGACCTAGAGAATTTCATTAAGAGCCCACTGTATACTTCAAATGACACTTCATGTATTTGAAAGTGAATTAAGGCGCAGGCGTTAGGGAAGTGCAAATCCATCCATAAATTATCTATGAATGCGGTAGTGCAAATGAATACTCAGCCTCTGGTTATATTTAGAATCTTCAATTGTACAATCTAACATACAACCATGAAACAGAACACAGGAGTTTCCAAAATATATATCTATGTATGAAGTAATACTTTAGACATCATTTTAGAACTGTTATTCTATATCTTGGGATTTCTCATCAAGATTGAAAATTCTTATTTTAATCTACATTAACTTTGGTTCTCTATGTATGGAATGTAGAAAAATGGTACTGATGAACCTAACGGTAGGGCAGGAATAAACATGCAGACGTTGAGAATGGACTTGAGGACACAGGGCGGGAAGGGGAGGCTGGGACGTAGTGAGAGAGTAGCACTGACATATATACACTACCAAATGTAAAATGGGTGTCTGGTGGGAAGCTGCTGCATAGCATGGGGATATCAGCTTGGTGCTTTGTGATGAACTAGAGGGGTGGGATAGGGAGGGGGGAGGGAGGTTCAAGAGGGAGGGGATATGGGGATATGTGTGTGCATATAGCTGATTCACTTTGTTGTACAGCAGAAACTAACAAAACGTTGTGAAGCAATTATACTCCAATAAAAATGTATAAAATTGCCTATATTAAAACACAGAGATGCCAATGTTCTTGCTTACTTATGCGACCTTTGTGATTGACACATACACACTCACAGAAATATAAATGAGCAAAAGTCTCTCTAAATACATATTTTATCATTTAGCCAGTTAAATCAATTAATTCATGGTTGAGTAAATTTTCTAAATTCAACTGGATAGTCTAAGTTAAGAATAGATATATTTTCAGACCTAGAAATGACTGTAAAGATTACAGTCTGCAACCCTCTTATTTTACAGTATGTAAATTGTGCCCACGGAGGGACAGTGATTTAACATACCACCAAGCCAGAAGTACAATGCAGATGTTCATGTCCCAATTCAGCTTATACCTTCGTGATATAATTTATTTTCTGGTTAAGATTTTACTATTATTTATTTTATGTTTTGGGGGGTAACATTTATAAGTGAATAAAAGTGACTTAAGGGTGAAAGTGAATAACACCATGACTGTAGAAACAAAAACTGATAGTAAAATTATCTTTCTCACTTTAAAAGATCAGTGACAGTAAATAATATTTATATCCTAACATCAGGCATTTGAGTAAAATATTATTTAACTATTAGCTAGATTCTAGAACTTTATTGTTAAACTGCCAGTTAGAACCTTCACTCTCTACAATAATTAGCCAACTTAATCAAGAAAGTGATATTGCACCAGATTAGCGATGGTAAGGTATGTAATGTCATTTTACTGCTTTTATTATTGCCACAACGTATTTTCACTATTCTACCTATTCCCTCCATATACTGTAAACATATTATCATGTCATTCCAAATTCAGAAATTTTCAATTCTCTTCTTAGCTCGTGGCACTGCGTGATGCCATCCATGTTTATAGTTACTTGGTTCCAAACTACTTCAAAACTCAGACATGAAAAGATGACATTTCTTACACATTAAGATAAACACTGCATTCCTTCTATTATGTCAGGGAATATGTTAGTCAAGTGTTATAATTTTAGCATTTTGCTCTTTATAATATTAATAGCTACACAATAAGTGTACTATTGAACTGTCAGGAATGATTTGTTACCAGATGTTAGCATAATTTGCCAGCTGTCAAATTTTATAATTTTTATTTGCCTAAAATGTGACACTTACCTTTCATGGTAAATCAAGTTATATAACAGAACTTATTTGATATTACAGAAACTTAGGGAAAGATTGTGTGTGGCTTGAATTGACCAGACACTCAGCACATGGTATTCTGAATTCATTTTTTTGTGATAGATTGCAAAGTTTGTGCTTTGCTGGGTGCTTTTTATTCACTGTGTTTTGGGCAGAGCTAGACAACCTATAGGGCTTCGGTAATTCTAAGCTGGATGCGACAATAAAAATTTACTTTTAAAATGTTAGTTTCGGGGGGACCTTCAAGATGGCAGAGGAGTAAGATGTGGAGATCACCTTCCTCTCCACAAATACATCAGAAATACATCTACATGTGGAACAACTCCTACAGAACATCTACTGAATGCTGGAAGAAGACCTCAGACTTCCCAAAAGGCAAGAAACTCCCCAAATACCTGGGTAGGGCAAAAGACAAAAGGTAAAACAGAAACAAAATAAAAGGGACAAGACTCGTATCTCTGGGAGGGAGCTGCGAAGGAGGAATTGTTTCCACACACTAGAAAGCCTCTTCACTGGTGGAGACGGGGTGGGCAGGGGGGAAGCTTTGGAGCCATGGAGGAGAGTGCAGCAACAGGAGTGCAGAGGGCAAAATAGAGAGATTCCCACACAGAGTATTGCTGCCGACCAGCATTCACCAGCCGGAGAGGCTTGTCTGATCACCCGCCGGGGCAGGTGGGGGTTGGGAGCTGAGGCTCGGGCTTCGGAGTTCGGATCCCAGGGAGAGGACTGGGGTTGGCTGTGTGAACACAGGCCTAAAGGGGTCAAGGGCACCACAGCTAGACAGGAGGGAGTCCGGGAAAAAGTCTGGAACTGCTTAAGAAGCAAGAGACCATTGTTTTGGGGTGCACGAGGAGAGGGGATTCAGAGCACCACCTAAATGAGCTGCAGAGATGGGTGCAAGGCACGGCTATCAGCACGGACACCAGAGACAGCATGAAATGCTAAGGCTGCTGCTGCAGCCACTAAGAAGCCTCTGTGAAAGCACAGGTCACTATCCACATCTCCCCTCCTGGGATCCTGTGCAGCCCGCCACTGCCAGGGTCCCGTGATTCAGGGACAACTTCCTTGGGAGAAAAACACGGCACACCTCAGGCTGTTGCAACATCATGCCAGCCTCTGCAGCTGCAGGCTTGCCCCTTATTCCGTACCCTCCACCCCCGGCCTGAGTGAGCCAGAGCCCCCTAATAAGCCGCTCCTTTAACCACCTCCGGTCTGGGCAATGAACAGATGCCAGAGGGCTACCTACATGCAGAGGCGGGGCCAAATCCAAAGCTGAACCCAAGGAGCTGTGTGAGCAAAGAAGAAAGGGAAATTTCTCCGTGAAGCCTCAGGAGCAGTGGATTAGATCTCCACAGTGAACCTGATGTACCCTGCACCTATGGAATACCTGAATAGACAACGAATCATCTCAAAATTCAGGTGGTGGACTTTGGGAGCAACTGGAGACTTGGGGTTTGCTTTCTGCATCTAATTTGTTTCTGGTTTTATGTTTATCTTAGTTTAGTATTTACAGCTTATTATCTTTGGTAGATTTGTTTATTGATTTGCTTGCTCTCTTCCTTTTTTTCTTATATATATGTATATACATATATTTTTATTTTTATTTTTCTCTTTTTGTGAGTGTGTATGTGTATGCTTCTTTGTGTGATTTTCCTGTATAGGTTTGCTTTTATCATTTGTCCTAGGGTTCTCTGTCCTTTTTTTTTTTTAGTGCTTATTATCTTTGTTGGATTTGTTTATTGGTTTCGTTGCTCTCTTCTTTCTTTTTTTAAATTACTTTTTTATTTTTTACTTTAATATTTTTAATTTTTTCTTTTAATAACTTTATTTTATTTTATTTTTTTCTTCCTTTCTTTACTTTATTCTCCCTTTTCTTGTGAGCCGTGTGGCTGACAGGGTCTTGGTGTTCTGGCCGGGTGTCAGGCCTAAGCCTCTGAGGTGGGAGAGCCGAGTTCAGGACATTGGTCCACCAGAGACCTCCCAGCCCCATGTAATATCAAATGATGAGAAGTCTCCTGAAGATCTCCGTCTCAATGCTAAGATCCAGCACCACTCAATGACCAGCAAGCTCCAGTGCTGGACACCCCATGCCAAACAACTAGCAAGATGGGAACACAACCCCACCCATTAGTAGAGAGGCTGCCTAAAATCATAATAAGTTCACAGACACCCCAAAACACACCACCAGACGTAGTCCTGCCCACCAGAAAGATAAGATCCAGCCTCATCCATCAGAACACAGGCACCAGTCTCCTCCACCAGGAAGCCTACACAACCCACTGACCCAACCTTACGTACTGGGGGCGGACACCAAAAACAACAGGAACTACGAACCTGCAGCCTGTGAAAAGGAGACCCTAAATGCAGTAAGTCAAGCAAAATGAGAAAACAGAGAAATATGCAGCAGATGAAGGAGCCAGGTAAAAACCTTACAGACCAAACAAATGAAGAGGAAACAGGCAGTCTATCTGAAAAAGAATTCAGAGTAATGATAGTAAAGATGATCTAAAATCTTGGAAATAGAATGGAGAAAATACAAGAAACATTTAACAAGGACCTAGAAGAACTAAAGAGCAAACAAACAATGATGAACAACACAATAAATGAAATTAAAAATTCTCCAGAAGGAATCAATAGCAAATAACTGAGGCAGAAAAACGGATAAGTGACCTGGAAATAAAATAGTGGAAATAACTATCACAGACCAGAATAAAGAATAAAGAATGAAAAGAATTGAGGACAGTCTCAGAGACCCCTGGGACAACATTAAATGCACCAACATTCGAATTATAGGGGTCCCAAAGAAGAAGAGAAAAAGAAACGGACTGAGAAAATATTTGAAGAGATTATAGTTGAAAACGTCCCTAATATAGGAAAGGAAATACTCAACTCCAGGAGGCACAGAGAGTCCCATACATGATAAATCTAAGGAGAAACATGCCAAGACATAATCAATTAAACTATCAAAAATTAAATACAAAGAAAAAATATTAAAGGCAGCAAGGGAAAGCAACAAATAACATACAAGGGAATCCCCATAAGGTTAACAACTGATCTTTCAGCAGAAACTCTGCAAGCCAGAAGGGTGTGGCTGCACATATTTAAAGTGATGAAAGGGAAAAACCTACAACCAAGACTACTATACCCAGCAAGCATCTCATTCAGATTTGACAGAGAAATTAAATCCTTTACAGACAAGCAAAAGCTAAGAGAATTCAGCACCACCAAACCAGCATTACAGCAAATGCTAAAAGAACTTATCTAGGCAGGAAACACAAGAGAAGGAAAAGGTCTACAAGAACAAACCCTAATCAATTAAGAAAATGGTAATAGGAAGATATATATTAATAATTACCTTAAATGTAAACAGATTAAATGCTCCAAACAAAAGACACAGGCTGAATGGATACAAAAACAAGACTGGTATATATGCTGGCTACAAGAGACCAACTTCAGACCTAGGGACACATACATGTTGAAAGTGAGGGGATGGAAAATGATATCCCATGCAAATGGAAATCAAAAGAAAGTGGGAGTAGCAATTCTCATATCAGACAATACAGAGTTTAAAATAAAGACTCTTACAAGAGACAAAGAAGGACACTACATAATGATCAAGGGATCCATCCAAGAAGATATAACAATTGTAAATATTCATGCACCCAACATAGGAGCACCTCAATACATAAGGCAAAATGCTAACAGCCATAAAAGGGGAAATCGACAGTAGAACAATCATAGTAGGGGACTTTAACACCCCACTTTCATCAATGGAGAGATCATCCAAAATGAAAATAAATAGGGAAACACAAGCTTTAAATGATACATTAAACAAGATGGACTTAAATGATATTTATAGGACATTCCATCCAAAAACAGCAGATTACACTTTCTTCTCAAGTGCTCATGGAACATTCTCCAGGATACATCATATCTTGGGTCAAAAATCAAGCCTTGGTAAATTTAAGAAAATTGAAATCGGGAAGTATCTGTTCCCGACCACAACGCTATGAGACTAGATATCAATTACAGGAAAAAATCTGTAAAAAATACAAACACATGGAGGCAAAACAATACACTACTAAATAACCAAGAAATCAATGAAGAAATCAAAGAAGGAAAGAAAAACACCTAGAAACAAATGATAATGAAAACACGATAACCCAAAACCTATGGGATGTAGCAAAAGCAGTTCTAAGAGTGAAGTTTATAGCAATACAATCCTGCCTCAGGAAACAAGAAAATTCTTAAATAAACACCTAACCTTACAACTAAAGCAATTAGAGAAAGAAGAAGGAAAGAAAGAAGAAGAACAACAAAGAAACCCCAAAGTTAGCAGAAGGAAACAAATCATAAAGATCAGATCACTAATAAATGAATAAGAAATGAAGGAAACAATAGCAAAGATCAATAAAACTAAAAGCTGGTTCTTTCAGAAGATAAACAAAATTGATAAACCATTAGCCAGAATCATCAAGAAAAAAAGGGAGAAGACTCAAATCACTAGAATTAGAAATGAAAAAGGAGAAGTAACAACTGACACTGCAGAAATACAAGGGATCATGAGAGATAACTACAAGCAACTATTTGCCAATAAAATGGACAATGTTGAAGAAGTGCACAAATTCTTAGAAAAGCACAACCTTCCGAGACTGAACAGAAAGAAATAGAAAAAATAAACAGACCAATCAGTAGCACTGAAATTGAAAATGTGATTAAAAATCTTCCAACAAACAAAAGCCCAGGACCAGATGGCTTCACAGGTGAATTCTATCAAACATTTAGAGAGAAGCTAAAACCTATCCTTCTCAAACTCTTCCAAACTATAGCAGAGGGAGGAACACTCCCAAACTCATTCTACGAGGCCACCATCACTCTGATACCAAATCCCGGCAAAGATGTCACAAAAAAAGAAAACTACAGGCCAATATCACTGATGAACATAGACAGAAAAATCCTCAACAAAATACTAGCACACAGAATCCAACAGTACATTAAAAGGATCATACACCATGATCAAGTGGGGTTTATCCCAGGAATACAAGGATTCTTCAATACATGCAAATCAATCAATGTGATAAACCATATTAATAAATTGAAGGAAAGACAACATATGATCATCTCAATAGATGTAGAAAAAGCTTTTGACAAAATTCAACATCCATTTATGATAAAAACCTTCCAGAAACTAGGCAGAGAAGGAACTTACCTCAACATAATAAAGGCCATATACGACAAATCCACAGTCAACATCATTATCAATGGTGAAAAACTGAAACCATGTCCACTAAGATCAGGAACAAGACAACGTTGCCCACTCTCACCAGTATTAGTCAACAAAGTTTTGGAAGTTTTAGCCACAGCAATCAGAGAAGAAAAAGAAATAAAATGAATCCAAATTGGAAAAAAAGAAGTACAACTGTCACTGTTTGCACATGACATGATACTATACATAGAGAATCCTAAAGATTCTACCAGAAAACTACTAGGTCTACTCAATGAATTTGGTAATGTAGCAGGATACATTCCTATACACTAATGATGAAAAATCTGAAAAAGAAATTAGGGAAACACTTCCGTTTACCATTGCAACAAAATGAATAAATTACCTAGGAATAAACCTACCTAAGGAGACAAAAGACCTGTATGCAGAACACTATAAGTACAGATGAAAGAAATTAAAGATGATATAAACAGATGGAGAGATATACCATGTTCTCGGATTGGAGGAATCAACATTGTGAAAATGACTATATTACCCAAAACAATCTACAGATTCAATGCAATCCTTATCAAACTACCAATAGCATTTTTCACAGAACTACAACAAAAAAGTTCACAATTTGTATGGAAACATTAAAGACCCCAAATAGCCAAAGCAATCTTGAGAAAGAAAAACGGAGCTGGAGGAATCAGGCTCCCTGACTTCAGACTATATTACAAAGCTACAGTAATCAAGACAATATGGTGCTGGCACAAAAACAGAAATATAGATCAATGGAACAGGATAGAAAGCCCAGAGATAAACCCACACACATATGGTCACCTTTTCTTTGACAAGGAGGCAAGAATATGCAATGGAGAAAAGACAGCCTCTTCAATAATTGGTGCTGGGAAAACTGGACAGCTACATGTAAAAGAATGAAATTAGAACACTCCCTAACACCATACACAAAAATAAACTCAAAATGTATTAAAGATCTAAATGTAAGGCCAGACACTATAAAACTCTTAGAGGAAAACATAGGCAGAACACTCTATGACATAAATCACAGCAAGATCCTTTTTGATCCACCTCCTAGAGAAATGGAATAAAAACAGAAATAAACAAAAGGGACCTAATGAAACTTAAAAGATTTTGCACAGCAAAGGAAACCATAAACAAGACAAAAAGACAACCCTCAGAATGGGAGAAAATATTTGCAAACGAAGCAACTGACAAAGGATTAATCTCCAAAATATACAAGCAGCTCATGCAGCTCAATATCAAAACAACAAACAATTTAATCCAAAAATGATCAGAAGATCTAAGTAGACATTTCTCCAAAGAAGATATACAGATTTCCAACCAGCTCATAAAAGGATGCTCAACATCACTAATCATTAGAGAAATGCAAATCAAAACTACAGTGAGGTATCACCTCACACCAGTCAGAATAGCCATCATCAAAAAATCTATAAACAGTAAATGCTGGAGAGGGTGTGGAGAAAAGGGATCCCTCTTGTACTACTGGTGGGACTATAAATTGATATAGCCACTACGGAGAACAGTATGGAGGTTCCTTAAAATACTAAAAACAGAATTACCATATGACCCAGCAATCCCACTACTGGGAATATACCCTGAGAAAACCATAATTCATAGAGAGTCATGTAAAACAATGTTCATTGCAGCTCTGTTTACAATAGCCAGGACATGAAAGCAACCTAAGTGTCCATTGACAGATGAATGGATAAAGAAGATGCTGTATATATATATACAATGGAATATTACTCAGCCATAAAAAGAAATGAAATTGAGTTATTTGTAGTGAGGTGGATGGACCTAGAGGCTGTCATACAGAGTGAAGTAAATCAGAAAGAGAAAAACAAATACCATATGCTAAGACATATATATGGAATCTAAAAAAAAAAAAAGGTTCTGAAGAACCGAGGGGCAGGCCAGGAATAAAGATGCAGACGTAGAGAATGGACTTGAGGACACCAGGACGGGGAAGGGTAAGCTGGGACAAAGTGAGAGAGTGGCATGGACAGATATACACTACCAAATATAAAATAGATAGCTAGTGGGAAGCAGCTGCATAGCACAGGGAGATCAGCTCTGTGCTTTGTGTCCACCTAGAGGGGTGGGATAGGGAGGGAGAGAGGGAGGTGCAAGAGGGAGGGGATATGGTGATATATGTATATGTATAGCTGATTCACTTTGTTATACAGCAGAAACTAACACACCATCGTAAAAGAATTATACTCCAATAAAGATGTTAAAAAATAAATAAAATAAATGTTAGTTTCTTTATTTAAATGTATTTCATCTTGTTTCCATTGTCTGATAATCTCATGCAGGTGCAAAAACGGGAAAAATGATCCCTGAAAACGAATATGTATTAATGTATAAATATTTACATTTTCTTTATCTATTATATGCATTAGACTGAGCAATATAAATTCAGTCTGCCAATAACTTTTCCAGGCTCTATGAGGTAACCATCCTTCATACCAAGAGTTATTACCCTAGAACTATACTACAAATTTGATTTGGTCAGTTCATTCTAGTGACTTGCAATCCAGTGGGGAAAACATCAACAACGGCTTGCAGTGTTATTGGATTCACTTCCATTACTTTTCAATACATTTAAAAATCTTCACCCAGTTGTGTCTATGGCAAAGAAAGTGAAAAAAAAGATCTATATCAAGCAATTTCCCAAATCTGAGATGTTTTATTTTTTTTCCATTTTATAGTCTGGGAAATTTTTTTAAAATGTACAAAGTTCCATTAAGCTCACATTCAACAAAATCTTTAATGTTGATTTAGTAAATTTACTTTTGTTGGGGGACTTTTTTGATTACTGATTCAATCTAATTACTAGTGATTGTTTTGTTTAAATTTTCTATTTTTTCTGAATTAAGTCTTAGAAGAGTATGTTTCTAGAAATTTATCCACTCTTCAAGGTTGTCCAGTTTTTTGGCATGTACGTGTTCATAATAATCTCTTTTGATCCTTTGTATTTTGGTGGTGTCAGTTGTAACTTTTCTTTCATTTCTGATTTTATTTATTTGGGTCCTTTCTCTCTTTTTCTTGTTGAGTTTGGCTAAAGTTTTTTCAATTTTGTTTATTTTTTCACAAACAAGCTCTTAGTTTCATTCATCTGTTTCAGTGGGTTTTTTTAATTCTCTACTTCATTTATGTCCACTCTAACCTCTATTATTTCTTTCCTTCTACAGATATTAAGCTTTATTTGTTCTTTTCCTCTTTTCTTTAGGTGTAAGGTCAGATTTTTTTATTTGAGATTTTTTTTCTTGTTTCTTGAGGCAGGCCTGTATCATTCTAAACTTCCCTCTTAGAACTGCTTTTGCTGCACCCCATAGATTTTGGAACATTGTGTTTCCATTTTCATTTGTCTCAAGGTATTTGTTTAATTCTCCCCCTGATTTCTTCATTGACCCATTTGTGGTATAAACAGCATGTTGTTTATCCTGCACATATTTGTGATTTCCAATTTTCTTCTTGTAATTGATTTCTAGTTTCATACCATTGTGGTTGGAAAAGATGCTTGATATGATTTCAACCTTCTTATTTTTATTGAGACTTGTTTGGTCCCAACATGTGATCTATGCTGAAGAATGTTTCATGTGCACTTGAAAACAATGTGTATTCTACTGTTTTGGGGTGGAATGTTTGTATATATCTATTAAGTCAATCTGACTTAATGTGTTGTTTAAGGCCAATGTTTCCTTATTGACTTTCTGTTTGGATGTTCTATCCATTGATGTAAATGATGTGTTAAAGTCCCCTACTATTACTGTATTACTGTCAATTTCTATCTTTATGTCTGTTAATATTTGCTTTATCTATTCTTCTCCCTAGGTTAGTGAGCATCCTTATGACTCTTAATTTGAACTCTTTATATGGTAAATAGCTTATATCTGTTTCATTTAGTTCTTTTTCTGAGGTTTTGTTTTATTCTTTTATTTGGAGGGTATTCTGTTGTCTCCTCATTTTGCCTAACTCTCTGTTTCTACGTATTAAGTATATCAGTATTAAGTATAAGTATTAAGTATATTAAGTATATCAGTCTCCCAGTCTTGAAAAAGTCACCGAATATGAGTTCTGACTATGCTACATCTCTGCCCCTCCTACCTATCTTGATGTGGCATTTTCTTTATAACCTTGGTTGTAGAAAATCTGTTCTGCTAGTCTTTAAGTCATTCTCAGAGACAGGTGTTCTATATGTAGTTATACTTTTGGTGTGTCCATAGCAGGAGGTGAGTTAAGGATCTTCCTACTTTGCCATCTTGATCTGGACTGCCTCTCCCTCATTTTTAAAGGATTGTTTTTTCGGGAGCGGGCAGATATTGAATGCTTTGTTCACAATCTTTTTTTTAGCACTTAACTATTTCATACCACTTTCTTTTGGCCTCTGTGGTTTCTGAGAAAAAAATCTATGGTTAACCTTATAGTCACTTCTCTCTTTCTAATTTCAAGGTTTGTCTTTGTCTATGGCTTTTAACAGCTTAATTATGATGTGGTTAGGTGTGGATTTCTTTGAGCTTATCCTATTTGGAGTTCAATAAGCTCCTGTTTGTGCAGATTAAAGTTTTTCATCAATTTGAGACATTTTAAGATATTATTCCTTCATATATTCTTTCTGCCTCTTTCTCTCATCTTCTGGGACTTCCATTATGCATATG
The DNA here is from genome assembly GCF_965194825.1 of Balaenoptera physalus. Taxonomy (NCBI): domain Eukaryota; kingdom Metazoa; phylum Chordata; class Mammalia; order Artiodactyla; family Balaenopteridae; genus Balaenoptera; species Balaenoptera physalus. The sequence continues at coordinate 96,569,745 of NC_138896.1, read as the reverse complement.
TTGGTATTCTAGATTGTATCCCAGAGATCTCCAAGGACTTGTTTATTTTCTATTTTTTCTGCTCTGCAGGCCAGATAATATCAATTAACCTCTACTGAAATTTGCTATTCTTTCTTTTGCCAGAAAAAAATCTGCTGTTGAGCCTCTATAATGAATTTTTATCTCAGTTAATGTACTTTTCAAGTACATAATTTCTATCTGGTTCTTTTTAATTTTTTAATAATAAGTTCTCTCTCTTTGTTGACATTTTCTGTTTGGTGAGGAATCATTCTCATACTCTCTTTTAGCTCTTTAGACATGGTTTCCTTTAGTTCCTTAAATTGGCATATTTAAAGTCTATAATAAGTCCAGTAGATGGGCTCTTCTGGGGGAGTTTCTGTTGATTACTTTTTCCTTGTATATCAGGTATGCTTTCTCACTTCTTTGCATTCCTCATATATTTTAGTTAAAACATGTATATTTTGAGTAATACAATGTGGCAGCTCTGAACACCAGAATCTGCCCCCTTACCAAGGTTTGTTGTTGTTGCTGTTTGTTGCTGTTGCTGTTGGTTTATTTAGTGACTTTCCTGAACTATTTTTCTGAAATTTTTGTCATATGTGGTCTCTGAAGTCTCTGTTCATATAGCTTAGTGGCCAACTAGTGATTGAACAGATTTCCTTAAATGTCTGAAACTCATCAGTCTACCATCTTTGCCAGGTACTCTTAGTATTTGTTGGGGGCAGACCATCAATGACAAGGTAGAGAGTTTACAATTCTGCCTTAGTCTTCACTTTTTGCTTTCACAATTCCTCATGATCAGCCAGACAAAGAAGTGTAGGCATTCTTGGATGTTTTATGGGCATGTGCACAGTACTATACATGTACCTAGTCTACTAGCTCACCAGATATTTTGGAGCTTTTCAAAGACCTCTATGGATCTATCACTCCCCAACTTTTCCTTTACATGTTTGGTCAGCTTCTTGTTTGCTCCAACTGTTGTTACACCTCAGACAACTGCAATGCTACTGATTGTTTTGATAAATGCCCTGGAAAAAAGTTGGTTGCAGTCAGTGAGTTCTGAGTCAGGTCAAATAATGACAAACTCTGTGAATGGTGGTTTCCAGGGAAATGGCATGAAAATTTTCATGAAATTTTCATGAAAAATCATGAAAATTTTCTGGGAATGGGACTCTGGGGAAACTCAGAACTGTTTACACTTTCTAGTGGCTGCTATGCTTCTGTTTTTCCTGACTATGATAATTGCAAGGTTGCTCATTTTTATCAGAGCCATACAGCAGGGGAGTGGGGGCTAAAATGACACAAAGCTCACTGTTATTACTAAGATTCGCCCATTTTTCTTGAGTGAATGCTCCTCATATTGCCACAAGCTTTTGGTTGATTTCCACAGTTGATTTTGACAATTTTTGCTAGTTCTCATTGCGTTTATGGATAAGTAGGTTTTGGGGGGGGGGGGTGCATATTTTGCCTTTTGTGTTGACATAACTTCTCTGGGTGGTTCAATTTTAATCCATATGGCTTCATTTAGAGTGGTTGGGTCTGGAATATCCTCTTTCAAGTTGGTCTGTCATTTGGATTTACTATGACTTCTCTCTTCTTCTTTTTTTTCTCATGTCTTTTCATGACCCAGAACCCTCTCTACATGGCTTAGGCCCTCCTCACAGTATGATGACACCACAGTGTTTTATGCATGATGACATGCTTTTACAATACCAAGTCAAAAGCTGTCAGCCCTCTTAAATGAAATATAGTAATTTCTACATACTTTATTGGTTATATACAGTTACAGACTAGCTCAGACCCAAGAGACTCTACATTTTACTGGAAGAGCATCAAATAATTTGTGGTACTCCAAAAATTTGCCACATGCATGTTACCTATTTTATCTTCACAAAATTTTATGGAATACATATTGTTATTCTCACTTTAAAAATACTAAAACTGAGACTAAGTTAAAATATACAGAAAGTATAAAGCAGTGACATGAATCTGTTATGTCATACTAACTCTAAAATTTGTGTCCTTCAGCGATGACATAAGTAGACAAGCATTTTTCCTAAATCTTTTTCACAGAACCATAGTAATTAGAAATTTTCTGAAAAAGAAAAGGGATGTGAAATAAAGTATTTCAAAAGTAAAAATAAAAATCAGTATATTTGAAACCCTTTTTAGAGACTTAAAATGTATATTTTCATATAAGGTTTTTTCTCTGCGAAGTAAGTTTTGTGTAAATAACTGTTATTATACTCCAATGGAAAATTTAAGGAACACACTTTTGGGAAAGACTTAGTAGGTGATCACTCTTAATGTTTACTGAATCGACTTTAAGGCGGTCAATCATCAGCAAGTGCCACTGAAATTTCAAGGCTTGAGTAAATTGTTCCATTTCTAGACAAGAAGTTGAATCATGTGCTTTAAACAAGGAGGTGGGTAGGATTATGCAGATGCAGATATTGTTCATTTACCTAGTAAGTATAGCAGAGCTCAATTGTGGAAACGGGTTGTTTTATCTGGTGACATGTACCATAGCATTTAAGAATATGGAGGTAAGATCACAAATGCCACTTTTCAGATCTTGGCTCCTCCTCTGAGTATAAGTATAGCATTTGCTAAACTGTTTACACTCTGTGCCTTTGATTCCTTAATGTAACACGAGGGCAAAAATAATACTTTACTGAATTTTTAAAGTTGAAAGAGGAAATGCCTACAAAACTCTTGGCATATTGTAGGCAGTCATTAAGTTTATATGAGAGTAGTAATTACAAATTTGTGGTATTGAAAAGTCTAACAACAGTCTATTGTGTTTATAACACAATTAGCCAGACACAGTAAAGTCAATAAACTAAAGCCAGGACTTTTTTTAAGGCAGATCTCAACAAGTAAACACAGAGAATGGTAAAGTAGGTTCCTTGCTGGCCTTATACATTTTAAGATATGTTTCATAGATCAAGAGAACACAAATAACAAACACTGGCAAGGATGTGGATAAAGGGGAACCCTCCTACACTGCAGGTGAGAATGTAAATTGGTGCAGCCACTGTGGAAAAAAGTATGGAGGTTTCTCAAAAAACTAAAAATAGAACTACTCTATGACCTGGCAATTCCACTCCTAGGTATATATATCCGAAAAAATCAAAAACACTAATTTAAAAAGATACATGCACCCCAATGTTCATAGCAGCAATATTTACAATTGCCAAGTCATGGAAACAACATGTGTCTATCGACAGGTGAATGGATAAAGAAGCTGTGGTATATATGCACAATGAAATACTACTCAGCCATGAAAAAGAATGAAATTTTGTCATTTGCAGCAACATGGATGGACCTGAAGAGAATTATGCTAAGTGAAATAAGTCAGACACAGAAAGCTAAGTACTATATGAGATTGCTTACACGTGGAATCTAAAAAATACAAAAAAACCCCAAAAAACCCAACACCAAAAAACAGTGAATATAACATAAAAGAAGCAGACCACAGGTATATAGAACAAACTAGTAGTTACCAGTGGGGAGGGGGTGGAGGGGCAATATAAGGGTGGGGGAGTGGGAGGTACAAACTATTGGGCATAATAGGATAGGCTCAAGAATGTATTGTACAACACAGAAAACATAGCCAACATTTTATAATAACTGTAAATGGAAAGTAACCTTTAAAAATTGTATAAAAATTGTAAAATTTTAAAAGAAATGGGGGAAAAAAGCCTTTTGATCACTATTTTTCTTAGTGATAAGTCTCAGAAATTTCTGTCATTGTATTCACATAATTTTTCTTCCTATCATTAAATATTGATTTAATATATTTTCTAAAAAAAGAGCTGCTTTCTCTGCATGTCTACAGGGATAAATTGAAGAGTTGAAATGACAGAATAGAGCCGACTTTTTTCATATTTATAATACCCATATAAGTCTCAGGTTGTGTTCAGACTAATCAAGTGTTTTTCTTTTTTAAAAAAATCCAATATAGATTGAATTTATTCACACCTAAAATATATTATTGAAAAAAGAAGGATAAGTTGCAAACTAATATGGACATGTCGTTTTCAATAAAAAATAAAAGATACATATTAAAATCTGGAGAAATATGCATCAAACTATTCAAAGTGTTATGTCTTTGTGGGGAATTGCATAAAATTCCCTCTGCTATATATTTCTGAGGTATTCGTATTTTTAACAATTATGTGTATACTTTTGTAAGTTAAGAAGAAAAAGTTGATTTTAAAAATTGATATTTGTTCAGTTAACAAACAATTTAGAAAAAAATTAAAATGGAATTGCATGAATTCAGATATTAGCTAGCTGCACCCTCTAAATGCCCAAATAACTTCTCTGGTTAAATCCAAATGTTTTTTTCCAAGACTTTGAGAATAAAAGCATAGTGTTTATGTCTGATTATTAAAGAATAAATTTTAAATTTCACCTTTATTATTATATACAATTGGAAATATAGACACCTCAAAATAACCATATTTAAAAATCTGTTAGTAAATATTTTGTGAATCATATGCCTCTTGGGAATAATTAGGCAATATAAAGTTTCTTTAGTTAGGAAACATGGTGTAGTGCCTTTGAATAAAGATAATTCAAGTAACTGGTGGAAATGTTTATTATTTTAAACATTAAGTTGAGAAACTTATATTTGCCTATTTCCTACACACAAATGGTTATGGAATAAAAGAAATGAAAGAGAACTGCTTAAAACAATTGGTTGAGTTCTATAAAATTTGTCTGAAAATGATCCATTTGCCCCTAAATATTAAAGGCTAACGAATTCAACAATTTAGCAATTTTGCTTCAATTAAATGAGCTTGCAAATTTGCATGTCATTTTAATTCATGTCAGAAATGCTTGTGATAATGAAAGTTTAAAAAAATCCAGTGATAAAATAGTATTTCGAACATCAAACACATTTATTGCTTGCAATAAAAATATGACATCATATAAAATGCAGTGAATATATTAAAAAGGCATCTTATTTATTATAACGGTTAAAATAGCAAAAGCTTAATAACTAATAAACCCTGACAAAACTTTGTTTTCCAATAAATTTTTTGATAAAAGTTAATTTTGACAAGAATGTTCTCCATGAAATACCTACGATGACAGCTATTTATTGTGTTTAGTAAGTGATGAAAAATACATTTTCTTATACATAAGTAGCTCAAATATGCACTCTGCGACCTTCTTGAGAAATTTTAGCCAAGTCCAATTAAAGGTTTCTAATTAAAATTGTGTAGATAGGAAGGAAATTAATGGCTTCGTTTGAACTATTTATTTCATCATCAAGTGTACTGGATATAATTGCAAGGCCAAGAAGAAATCATCAAAATTATTCTTTACCCTGCTGATTTCCTGTTATATCACTTCATTTCAGAACCTTCGTTTTTCCAACTTTAAAGGAAAACAGAAGTAGCTAAATATAAGACGTTAACCTAGGAGCCTATTTTTCTCCGTCACTATTAACTAGAGACAACATGTATTGAACAAAAGAAAGGTTAAGTTTCAATTAAGCATTCTAAATATATTTAGTGAGACATTGGAAAAGCTCATAATGCTTCTACCTACACAATTTACCAAAAGCCCTGAATAAAGTAAATTATAACAGAAGCCAAAAGAGTGCTCAGATGCCTTACTGCATCATGTGGCTTTCCATGGTGAATTATGATTGCCCTTACACTAAATACAGTTGTTTCTAGGAGAGGAAAAAAATATGTATTCCAAAAATAAATAAATAAATCTGTTTCATAATTGTTGCCAACATTGCAGACAAAGTCTTTGAGGGAATGGCTGAAAGTAAAGCCTCATACATACTCACTTTCTCCTCCCCAGGTTCAAATGCTCTTTCCGGAGGCTAAAACTATGTGGAACCAGGCCACCGACTTGTTATATTCAAGTCCATTTTTGCAGCTAGCGTACTAGAGGTTTCTTTGTTGCCAAAACTGGAGGGATTACTCTATGGCTTTAAAATCAGAACAAAAACTCAGCACTAACATACAGATTGAGGAGGACAATTTTCTAAAGAGGAAATGGAGATCATCCCATGGTCCTGGAGGGAACCATTGTTTCTCTCTGCTTCTCCACTTCTGAGAAAGATACTGGACACTGGCTTGAGCACAATTTTCTGATTCCTAACTGTGAGAGCTGCCTTTGTACGTCTTTTTTTCCAACTAAACACGACATGGTCTGAAACAGGTGTTGGGAGCTCAGCTCCCACTCATGGAGTGCTGTGCAAAGGCTTCATTAACATAATAGTCTCTGAAACCCTGGCTGAGCAAAGACCCTCCCTCAGGTTGCATTAGGTCTGTGTCTCTGCCACTCCCGAAATTGCACAACTCAGTAATTTTGGTAAAAATATCCAACAATTTACTGAGAAAAAATGATCCAGAGGGTTATTTGGCATCATGTATTTGTTCAACTTCCTCTCTCGCTCTGAGGAAGGTTCTGTGATTATCATTTTAGGTGTGTGCAAACTAAGTTTGGAGAAGTTAAGTCACTCACCTAAAATCACATAAGTAATCAGAATGACAGCCAGGAATCTAACCCCCTACAAGTCTAATATTAATACCTACCCTCTGCTCAATATATTTTATTGCCATCATTAAAAGCAATTCGTGTGTGTGTGTGAGAGAGAGAGAGTTTTTTCTCTTCCTCATGTTTGGAACAATTTACTTTTTATAACAACATCTATCTTTATGATTTAGGGAATTTAACTTTTAGAAAATGTGTTTATACTTGGAATCCTTGAGTCATCAGCTTTCAAAGATATCTGTTTAGATGTGGCAATTAATGCTCTAACACACTGTGGTGGATTTATATTTTGTCAACTTACCCAACCTGGAACAATGTTTTCCAGATTCTCTCATATATATATATATATATATATATATATATATATATATATATATATATATATATATATATATATATATATATATATATATATATATATGTGTGTGTGTGTATATATGTGTGTGTGTGTGTGTGTGTGTGTGTGTATATATATATATATATATATATATATATATATATATATATATATACACACACACACATATATATATATAGTATCTGGTTAACCTGGGCCGAAAGACACAATTTACATGAGATTTGAAAGGCAGAAGTTCAGAAAGCAGATATATAGAGTGTGTATATATAAATATGTATATTTTAATTGACTTTATTTTTTAGAGCTGCTTTAGGTTCACAGCAAAACTGAGTGAAAAGAAGAGATTTCCACCAATACCCTTACCCCAATACATGCATAGCTCCTACACCACTAACAACATACTGCCCTGGAGTGGTACATTTATTGAAACTGATGAATCTACATTGACACACAAATACCACCCAGAGTTCACAGCATACATTAGGGTTCACTCTTTGAGTTATACATTCTATGATTTTGGACAAAAGTACAGTGATGTGTATTGACCAGTATAGTATCCTACAGAGTAGTTTCACTGCCTAAAAATCCTCCATGTTTCACTACGTCACTCTCTCCCCACTAACCCTTGGCAACCACTGATTTTTATTTTTTTTTACTGTCTCTATAAGTTGCCTCCACGTATTTTTTACACTCAGATAGTTAGTGTAGGGTATGAGGATTGTTATAGCTCTCACAAGCTGTAGCATCTTTTCTATCTTACTTTCCGGAGTGGGACAGAAGCAGGATTCAGCTCCTTCAGTTTGTGCCATATTGCCTCCTTCAGTTTCTCTGACTCCTGGGACAGGTGTGTGTTTAGTTCTGAGAAGAAGGGCAGCAGTTTCTCTTGCAGGTCACACCTCTTTACAAAGTTTGAGCTTGGAGCTGGTGAGAGCCTTATATTGGTTTCAGTCTATCCTTACAGTCTCCTGTTTGTCCATGCTTTTCCTACATCATGTCTTTCTTTTCTCCCAAACTGCCTGCCCTGTGGATTTTAGACCTTAGCACCACACACAGAGGCAACAGTTTTACACAGACTTTTTAACCAGCTCTCACAACTGAAGAACATAAGATCAAAGCCATATAATAAATCTCCTATTGAATGGAGTGGGGATGGAAAAGAAGGAGAAAGAGAGAGAGCTCTCCCCCAGTGATTTCACTTCTCTGATTGTTCCTTGATTGATACAATGTTTATTCATCTCCCCCTTCCCCATCCTCACCTCCACCATATATTTTGGTTGGTTTTGTCACTATTATTGTTTGATCTATACATACAACTGATTATTTTCTATTTAGCTTATTCCTCTCAGAGGATTCAATTATTTGTATGTTGAATCTCCTTCATCTTCTATTTCTGTTATTTTTTTCTCTAACACTGTAAGCATGCCTTCTTTTCAATTTTATTTCATTCTATTTTCTGAAGGTGACCTTATTTATTCTTGCTATGTTTTGGAGTGCTTTTCATTTTGGTCCTTCCAATGTGACTTTTGCTTTCATAATGTTACTGTTTATCTCTTTCATTTCTTCACTAATCCCTTTCAGCTTACTTTTTATTTTCTAATTCTGTTGTGTTTTTTTCCTCTCCTTTGAACACTTTGAAATTCTAATTTTCATCATTTTTCAGACACTGTAAGTCATATTTTTATTCATAACTCATAATTTAAATCTGCTTTGCTACATACATTTCATGATTTGAATTGCTTTTCTCCCATCAGCTTTTCATGTAAGGAAACTTACATAGTTTCTTTGTATTTATTGTGGTGGTTACTCACTTTTACATGGGAGTACTTTTTTTTTTCTGGACCAGATGATTTTTGAATAATGTCAGGGAGGAGGTGGGAATGTGAGTTAGATCAGCATCTTGGATTTTAGTCTATTGTTTCAAACACATTCTCAGAAATAATCTATTCCATAATATATCTCTAGTCTGGCCTTGGTCAGAGTGCAACCTGATTTGTTAAAGGTCTTTCTTCTGATTTAGACTGACTGCCATCCACTTTTAATTGGCACACTGTCACACTGATATTCTGATTCCTGCCATGTTGTCTTGTCTTACCTATGCTTCCTCACTTGGCCCTTGACACTTCCATACTATGGTGTTTTGGAGGGCAGAGTTTAGGAAGGCTCTAACAGTACAATTAGTACTTTGATATTCAGTGAAAGGAATTTCTTTTCCTCCTAAAGATGGGAAATATACTTTGGGAGAACTCTGAATAGTTGATCTGAAATATTAACAAATAAAATCATGGTATTTTTCCTTGTCTAGTTGTAATTTTCAAAGCATTTTTAGCCTTCTTTTGATTGTGATTCAGCATTATTTTTATTTTTAATTTTATGGAAAATCTCATTTACTTTTGATTTTTCTTCTCCTTTGTCCTTTTTATTATCAGTTGTTTTGAAAGATGAAAGCTAGAGAGTGATTCTCTTTACTTAAAAGCAGTTACTTAAGTCCTTCAAAAAGCAGTTTCTGCTCCTTTGAACCCAATTAGAATGAAAACCAACAAAAAATTAGGAGCTCAAACTACAAGAGGCTAGACTCTGAAATCAAAGGTTATGATATGCCTGGAGATAAATTGCTTGACATGTCTAGAGCCTCTTTTCATACTTCAGATTGTTGGCTAGGATCCTGCTTTCATCCAACCCAAACACATGGCTACTAAACTGGTCCATCACAGAGTAGTTCATCGGGACCTGAACCAAATGAGGATGTTGCCATCACCCTGAGGGATATCATCAGTGTCTGGAATCTTCTGTACACATATCTTATGAATTTCATCATTACACCTTGAAGATTTACACCAGTACAAGTTGGACAGAACATTGCCAATTGGAAATTGTGACTTAGCCTGCTTGTCAGCATCTTTGGAAAGACCAATTCTATAGCCAACTTGTGTCACTTAGTTCTGGTCTATTCACTCCTCCCTGACTTCATCAGCTATTTTCTGAGGTTCCTGGAATGTCCTGCATTAAACCTAAGCAAGCTATATTAACCTTACTGTAATGGGGAAAATCAGTATCAAAATTATAATCTTATATACAATAATAGACACCAGGTGGAGAGCAAATTCTCTACTGCAACAGTGTCACTCCTGATGAGAAGAAAAATGAAAGTGATAAGTCCAGTTTGCTATCCTTTGGTACAAATCAATTCAGCTATATCGTTTCTCATGAAAAGCTAAGGCATCAAATCTCTTCTACAATGCTACTGGCTAACCTAGTCCCTTGTAACTCCAGTATTACAATTGCCTCTTTTTTTTTCTAGATATAAGGATAATACGATAGAGGGCTTTAATCAGGGAATCTCATTTGCTTATAAAAGCATTTGAATGGCATTACATTGTTTGTATACACTCACATATATTATCCTATATAATCTGATTTAATGGAGACTGTCTGAAGCACACAATGCTTACACGCTCACGATAAGCCTTATGGGAAGCTCAGAGAGGATTTCCATTAGCTTATTTAATGTATAACTATTTCAGTGAGAAAGAATGCTGTGACAATATATACACTTGTCCATTACTGTGAATTAAAAATAATTATTATTATTTACTAGGATAAGTGATAAACCTGATATTCAAGTTCTGATTCTGCCATATGTTATACAGATGATTTTGCATAATTTATCTAATTTCTCATCCCAAGTTTCTTTCATGTTAGTATTGCCTGACTCAAGAGTTGTATCAGTCATTAAAGGAGAATGCTTTGTTTAAAGAATAACCATGTATCATTTAGCATGTGTAAATCAAACAGTTTGAGAAAGTCAGAAAGTCTTCATGGAGGAGGTGCTATATGAGCCAGATCTTGGAGGATCAGCATGATGTATCCAAATGTAGAACTGTAGAAAGGGGATTGCAGAGAGAAGAGTATGTGCAAAGACATAAAAGAGTGATAAGAATGGATAAATTGGAAAATTAAACAATTGGGTGTGAATTAATTAGACTGTAGTATATATTCAGAAAGAATGAGATAGAGATTGGAGAAGTAGAGGGTCATAATGATGCCTTACCCCATGTTGATTGTTTTAGGTGATGTTTACAGATTGTGCTCAAATGTTATTCTATTTTTAATTCATTAGTTTTGTATTGAGTCACTTGCATAATTGCAATCTGGTGATTTTGGGTTTTTTATGTGTGTGTGTTTTATTGTTCTACAGTTGGTACTTTTGTTTGGTACAATTCAAAGATATAGAAGGAATACTGTAGCTAAGTAGTTCTATGCACTATATAGTTGGAGCTTGCACTCTCCCTTAAAAAAACAACAACAAAAAAAACCCAACCTAATAATCTCTGCCTTTTAATTGGGGTGTTTTGACTATTTACATTTACTGTGATTATTGACAAAGTTTGGTTTCAATATAACATCTTGCTATTTGTTTTCTATTTATGACATCTGTTATTACTCCATTTTTTTCTCTTTTATTGCTGTCTTTTGGGTTAAGTATGGTTTTAATAATTTCATTTTACTTCTTTTGTTAGTGGTTGTTTTGGAGCTGACAGTATACATTTTTAATATCATAAGTCTATTTTAAGTGATATTATACCACTTCAGTATATTAAAAAAATACAATGGTATACTTACTTTACCATCTTTTGTGTTAGTTTTTATATTTTACTTCCACATGTATTATAAACTACACTATGTATTGTTACTATTTTTGCTTTAATCAGTCATTTTTAAATACCCTTTAAAAATAGGAAAAATATATATTTACATACAAATTTCCCATTTCCTTTGCTTTTCGTTCCTCTGTGAAGATCTGGCTTTCTATATGACATCATTTCCCTTCTGCCTCTAGGATTTACTTTAACATTTCTTTGGTGTAGGTCTGCTGGTGATGAATGCTTTCTGCATATTTATGCCTGAGGAGTCTTTATTTTGTCTTCATTTCTGAAAGATATTCCTGCTCTGTATAGATTTCTACATTGATAGACTTCTCTTTCAGTACATACTTGGAATATGCAGCTCTAATATCTTCTGGATTGCTTTGTTTCCTATGAGAATTCTTCTGCCATTCTTATCTTTGCTCCTCTGTATGTAATGTGTCTTTTTCTTTCCCCCCTCAGACTGCTAATAATATATTCTCTTCAACATTAGCTCCCAGAAATTTGATTTTGATATGCCTTGGTATAATTTTCTTTATATACTGTGTGCTTGGGGATGGTTGTGATTCTTAGATCTATGTCTAATTTTTATAAAATTAAAAAAAAAAAGCAATAAATCTTCAAATTTTTTTCTGTTGCTCCTTCTCCCTATTCTCCTTCAGGACCACAATTACATGTACATTAGGCCATCTGAAGCTATACCACAGCTCAATGATGGTCTCTTTATTTTATTTTTTTTCTGTTTCATTTTATTATTTTTTAAAGTTTTTATTATTTATTTACTTTATTTATTTTAGGCTGTGTCAGGGCTTAGTTGTAGCATATGGGGTCTTTCACTGCGGTGCAAGGGCTTCTCTCTAGTTGTGGTGCGCACGCTCCAGGGCTCTGTAGTTTGCAGCACATGGGCTCTCTCATTGAGGTGAGCAAGCTCAGCAGTTGTGGCACGTGGGCTTAGTTGCCACGTGGCATGTGGGACCTTAGTTCCCTGACCAGGGATCAAACCCAAGTCCCTTGCATTGTAAGGTGGATTCTTTACCACTGGACCACCAGGAAAGTCCCCTGTTTCATTTTCAATAGTGTCTATTTCTATGTCTACAATTTTACCAAACTATTAATCTCTTACTGGTCCTTCTTAACATTCCAGCTCCATTTCCTAAACTCTGGGCATCCACTGGGCTCTGCCTTAGTTTCTTCCTCCTCTACTGCTACCTATAAACACTCTCCACATACTAAACTGCTACATTGTAGGACTCACTTCACTTGTTTCCACTCTCTCCAGGAGCTGCTGCCCTGTACTGCACAAAGCTCAATGCTGGAAACAATTATCTCACATTTTGTCCATTTTTTTAGTTGTTTTTGGTGGAAGGGTAAATACCTTGACTGGAAGTGGAAGTACTATTTTAAACCCATTTAATATAAATAAACAAGTTTGTTAACAGTAAAAGAATGGAAAAACAGACACCATCCCTACATTAATCGATACAAAACTGGAGGACCCTATATTGATGTCAGATCAGATAGATTTCAGAACAAAGAATATTACCTGGGATAAAGAGGGTTATTGTTTGATGCTGAAAAAAATCAATTCAATACAATGATGTAGCAATTGAAATATCTATTTGGGTTGGAAACAACCCAAATTTCCATCAACAGTGAATGGGTAAACAAATTATGCTGTGGGATATTACTCAGCAACAAATATAAATGAACTATTGATACATGCAACAACATGGATGGATTTCAAAATAATTATGTTGAGTGTAAAAAGCCAGGACAAAAAACCCTACATACTCTATGATCCCATTTATATGAAGTTCTAGAAATGAAAATTAATCTTCAGTGACAGAAAACACAGCAGTATTTGTCTGATGATGTGTGGGTAGGGGAAGTCAGAGGGAATGACAAAGTGGCAGTGGGGGAAGGGTGACTATTATGTTCATTATCTTGATCACAGTGATGATTTATGTCTGTATACATATATCAAAACTCATCAAAATGTGCACTTTATATTGGACCCATATATTGTTAATTACACCTCAATAAACCTGAACAAAAATGTAAAACAGATAGGGAAACAGATTCAGGATTCCACATATCTGTGTATTGCCCCACCTCAGCTCCCTACCGGCAATTTCAATAATTCGGAATCATTATGAAAAAACTACTTCACTCGTTCTTTCAACAAATATTTATGGATTCCTGCAATGTGCCAGTCCCCACTTCAGTTGCTGGAAATAAAATGGAAACAAGGTACACAAGGTCTCCAGACTCGTGAAGATTACATTTTGTTGGAGAAGGAAGACAAAATCAAGTAAACATAGAAAAATAATTACAATGAATGATAGACAGAATACAGTGTTAGAGAATAACAGAGGGACCTGCATTACAGTGATCAGAGGGAGGCTCCTCTGAGTAGATGACATTTGAGTTGACCCGTGATGTTTGAGAAGGAGTCATTCAGACAAAGATACTGGAAAAAAATTTCCAAATTCCAGGTTTAGGGCCAGAATGTATTAAGGCTTGCCCATGAGACTAAGCTAGGCTTGTTCCTGAAATTGAGAGAAGGTCATTATGACTATATCTCTAGAAGCAACACATACAGAATACTCATTCTATGCTCATCATTTCACTTTAATTTTGCAGACTCAGGCCCTCCTCTCAGAGCCATCTAATAAGCATCTCTAGTAACCTTTATAATTTCTTCCAAAGCATACATTCCAAGCTTCAGAAAAAAATCACTGTGGAAAACTGGAAAAAGAAAGAAGATTCTAAATCTTTGAAATATTAATGAAGCCACATATATTGGAAGAGAGATGTTCTTGTTTTTAATCATTTTTGCCACATCTTGCTTTACAATCTTAGCTTAAACTGGGAACAAAGATTATTTCATTGAAGCAAGATTCCTCTGGAATTAGTGCCACTCATATTTCTGTAGAGCATCAGAGCCAATATCAGAAAGAATAAAACAGAGAGGAAAAGAAGGTAGAAAAGAAGGAGAGAGGGAGGGAAGAGATGGAACATCAAGAATAGGATTAAAATTATAAATGTACTTTAAAATATATCTTTCAATATTGCCTATAATGGGACTTCCCTTTTGGTGCAGTGGTTAAGAATCCTCGTGGCAATGCAGGAGACACGGGTTTGAGCTCTGGTCCAGGAAGATCCCACATGCAGTGGAGCAACAAAGCCCGTGTGCCACAACTACTGAGCCTGCGCTCTAGAGCCTGTGAGCCACAACTACTGAGCCCGCATGCCACAACTACTGAAGCCCACGTGCCTAGAGCCCGTGCTCCACAACAAGAGAAGCCTGCACACGGCAACGAAGAGTAGCCCCTGCTTGCAGCAAGTAGAAAAAGCCCACGTGCAACAACAAAGACCCAATGCAGCCAAAAATAAATAAATAAACTTATAAAAAAATATTGCCTATAATATTTACCTTGTCATTACCTTTTCAAGAAGTGTTAGAGGGTGACAACAGTGTAAAAATAGCAGTCTCTGTATTCTCTATATCAACATGAAAGAAGCATCATGAATCCTAAAAATATCGGTACTCAGTCTCACTAGAATAATCACAGATTCTTCATTTGTGAGCTAGCGTGTTATATGACAGATGAGGATGCTAAAATTGTTTGCCAATTCTATAAGGTACAACTCAAGGATGCCAGGGGAGTATTAACTAATGTAAAGCGATCAATAAAGTCCAAAGGTTGCCTTCAAGGAGTGGAAGTAATGATTATAAATATGTGTCCCAGCTGCAAGGAAGCAGGATCTGCAAGACCAGCAGGTTTGACTTCAAAAGCAACACAAAGATTAATAAAACCAAGGAACTTTCCTAAAGAGAAATGAAACTACCAGATGGGTAATTTCTAAAAAGTTCCTATATGTGCTTTCATTTGGTAAAACTTGGTCTTGAATATTGCTCAAATCTAAATCAGCTGAACTGCGGTGAGAAGGCAGTTACCAAGGGAGAAATTTCTAAAATAGCCATGTTGCCTTCTTTTGAAGTTTCCCTTAGGGATTAATGCCATAAGAGCCTTCTGTTCCTGTTAGCTCATCAGCGACAGCGGTTTGGAATTAGCCAATTAAGCTGGACTGACCCAATGGTCAATGGTCATTGGACTGATGGCTCCCAGTCAAATGTGGTTGGAGGGGAAGTGCTGTGTGGTGTTATAGAAACCCCAGGACTGCTGACATCAGAGAATAAGGAAGAACAAGTTGGAGTTTCCACAGGTATCAAAATAAACATAGATGATGATGGCAAGTATGAGGAACCAAAGAGAAGCCAAATGGTCCCGGCTCTACCACTGCACTTTGAACGAACACATCACATAGAGTCATGCATATCTTTTTCACCTCTGAAACAAGGCCATGTTTTCCTACTTTGCAGTAACATTGTGAGGATTAAATAAGATAAATAATATAAAAGGACACTGTAAATTGTAAAGCCCACACAGATGTTAGCTATTGCTGTGGCAATACAGCAGGATGGCACAGTGTTCTGTTTGCCATTGCATTACTGTGAGGAAAAGGTTTTGGCTCCAAATAAATTTGGATGGCAACATAGTTTAAATCAAGTGGTATAGTGGCAGAAAAACAACAGCTGGTTGTCTCTATTAGTCTCTTCTACTGTTTTCTTCAGTACTGGGTTTCTATCACAGATAATACAGCCCCTAATTATCAAACAGCATGTGGCTTGGAAGGGCTCAGTGGTTTGTGAAATAAAAACCTTCCTGAAGACTCACTATGGTCATAAGCTCAAATGGATCCAGAGGGGCCTGTCGAGTTGCAATACATGCTTTAATAAATTTTTAATTTGCTTTTTTCTTGAAAGAACTGGATTCTTATGTCTCACTGAGCAAATAAGACTCTGAAAAGAACTGTGGCCACAAAAAAAAAAAAATGCATGTTAAGAGAAAGAGTGTAAAGAAACCTGCCAGGGTGAGTTATAAGAGGTTAACATGGCAAGAAAACTAGATAGAGCCCTTGGGATTAAGACTTAAAAGAAACCATGCCGTGGGCAATTATGCATTTTTATATAATTGGGAGCCCAAAGCTTCAGCACTGTAACATTTTTGAGGCTACAATCGATATTTTGCCTTAACCATAATTCCTGTGATGTTGGGAGATACAAGGTGAAAATTGGTAGAAAAGCTGGTTTAGTACCCACAATAACCCAGTATCTATTATTTGCCCCTGTGTATTTTCTCTAGGAAACTTTTATTACTAAATACTAATGTCAATCAAAGAAGGCTTGGGTGATTTTCACCTCACATTTCATTCATTTAAACACATTTTGAGCACCTATGCACTGGACCATGTATGTTTTATTCAGGGGTTTAAATATAATAGTTTCCTACAATAAAAACAGACATAAGATATCATAGCAGACTTTAGAGAAAGAGCTGATTTTAGACATAATTTCTATTGTTACTTTGTCTTGGGCTCACAGTTAACAAATGTGGAATCCGGGTATGAACTCAACATTCTGACTCAAGTCCATTCACATAACCACTAAGCTATACTTCTTCTCACGTATTCTGAGAAATACTAAAGACTCTCTTAGTGTGTGAACCAATCAGAATTATCCCCATAGGGAAGCCATAGCCAAGTATAGTTATAAGTCATGAAGTCACCAATCGACAAACATTCACATAAACCCAGCTTTCTTGTAGGAAGGCAATTTGTGAAGGAGGAACCTATGAAAATTCAGCACTGTTAAAAATCACCAGCATATGGCTAATTATGCAAGAGAAGCTATACCTCAAGGATGCTATGAGCTTAAAATCAGAATTGCCCCTTTCTAGTTGTGTGCCTTCAGACAGTGCACTGCTGCAGGCTTCAGTTTGTTCTTGTTTAACATGAGGAGAACACCTTAGTTAATCATAAAGTAAAATATCCATATAAGTTATAAGTAAATAATTTTAATATAAGATATAAAGGGCTAAACACATGTAGGTACAAATAGAGTAACGCAGTAGCTTAAAAACAGTTGGCATGGGTTTGTCACAAGTATGAAAATACCCATATAAAAGTGACTTTAAAGATTTATTTTTCCTTTGTAACAAGAAGTGTGGAGCCAGGTGGCACCTGGATTGGTTGAGTGGCTCAATAATGGCAGTACTCTGAATGGATTTCTCTTGAGATTGTCTCAATCTCCCCATCAGAGTGGTAAATTGGCTACAGCAAATACATATCTGCATCTCAGTTCTACAGCTAAAGATGGAAGGAAGGGGAAGGGACTTTCCTTACACATATTATTACCATGGTGGAAATGCTTCCTAGCAGATTTCTCCTCCTGGCCTGTTGTCCAGGAGATGGTCACATAGGTATATATACTAGTGATAAAGAAGGTAAGGCAAGCACATACCTGGAATCTTCAGTGTGTTTAAACTGGCCCTACCCTCAATGAACAAAGGTGGAACAACAGCTGTTGGAGAGGCTATTGAAGCTCTGAGACAGGAAGGAGGCACTCTTGATTCATTGAATTGCAGAGGCAACGCCATAAGTGGAAAGGAATCATGAAGCCAGGTGGTGGTGGTGGTGGAATACAGGAAGATAAACATTTTGATCTGATTGGACTTGTGTGGAACTTTAAGGAAAACTGCAGAATAAGATATTTTTCTTTCAGTTACCAGTTGCTAACTTCTTTTCATACATATGAGGTACATATGTACCTGTAGCCAGATCATGGAAGACCTTAAATTTCATGTAAAGGAGTTGAAATCATGGTGCTTGCAAATGTAGCATCTCATGTTTTAAAGCATTGAGAGTCCTAAATACCAGGGCATACATGTCGGCTGATTGAGGCCAGGAGGTCTACAGAAATTAGTGATAGATTCATGATGAAAATAAAATAAAAAGGGGCAAGACGGCTAGCACATATTTACAACCACTGTTTTCTCTGAGGAGTTAAAATTCCCTAAACTTTCTCAGTGTGCTGACATATTGGACAGGGCAGAACCATGGGGCACACGTGGTATAAGTATGCCCTCCAGTGCCTTATGTTGTATTTCCCGTTCCTGTTGTTTCCTGGGGACCAGCGGGCTTCTCTACATTCTGTGAGGACCAACCTGTATTTGTGGCTTCAGCCAACCATTTTGTATATTTATGAACTCTGCCTTAGGGAAGACCAGCAAAAAGATGCATTTGTACAAATCTATCCATCCTACCAGAGAAATTCGAAGGATCTTGACTACATTGATGATAGAGTATAATTTCTATAAGTGTCATGAGATCAGACACCTCATTTGTTTCATCCACTGCTATATCCCTAGGGCCTAGAATGCAAATAGCACATAGTAGACAGTGAATGATAATTATTTTACTAATAGATACATCTACTAGTTATTAGCTTCCAACTCAGCTATTTTCAAAGATAGAGAACTGCTCTGACCAATTACCTAAAAATGAAACATTACCGGGGAATTTGGAGGTATGTGTCCTTCTCCTAGTTCTAATATTAATTCTTTGTGAACTTGGACCCACAATTTAACTTCCCTGGATCTCAATATCCTCATCTACAAAAGAAAGAGATTTGACCAAATGATTTCTATATTAGCTTAACTTCATCAGACAGGTAAAGTATTTTAAGGACATAGAGAAGTCTTACAACACTCAAGGGCAAAATTGGAACAGGGCTTTGGAAAGAAACTAAACCAGGGCTTGAGAAGCTCAGCAAGAAGTCTTAAAACATTTGCTTCCTTTTTCTCTTATTTGTTGATCTGCCATATCTGCTTCCCAGTTCCTATAAGCCAGAAAACCTGGCTACTCATAGATTCTGAAGTCACATAATAAGATCCAAGCACCTACAAAGGTGCCTTCCTTCACTGAGTCCACATTCCAAATTCTTAGGAAAGAGGTTGTAGTCGTATCAAATTTGAATCAACTGTCCACGTGAGCAGCAAGAACGAGGGGTTGGAAGATGGAAGATATAAAGCGTGAAACGGCAGCTTGGATTCCACTTGTGCCTCAGGTACAGGCAGTCACCAAAGAGGCAGGTGTTGTTAAGAGCTGAGAGTGGGACACAGTAAAGTCTCCTAACCTTAGCAGTTTAGATTGCCAGATAGATTTCTTCCTTTTGTGCCAAACTACATCAGCTGGCACTGTAATGCTGTCCTAAACACTACAGAAAACTGAAATGAAAAACATCTGACTGATGATTAACAATTTAAAACCTAAAGTTATAACAGTGTTAAACATAGAGATTGGGCTTCCCTGGTGGCGCAGGGGTTGAGAATCTGCCTGCTAATGCAGGGGACACGGGTTCGAGCCCTGGTCTGGGAAGATCCCACATGCCGCGGAGCAACTAGGCCCGTGAACAACAACTACTGAGCCTGCGCGTCTGGAGCCTGTGCTCCGCAACACGAGAGGCCACGATAGTGAGAGGCCCGCGCACCGCGATGAAGAGTGGCCCCCGCTTGCCGCAACTAGAGAAAGCCCTCGCACAGAAACAAAGACCCAACACAGCCAAAAATAAATAAGTAAATAAATAAATAAAAATAAAAAATTAAAAAAAAAACATAGAGATTATTATATTCTTGATTATCAAGGAAATGAGCCATTTCATTAAATAATCCAAGATATCGGTTAATACAGATATGATACATATTTGTCTTTGGGAATGCATGAATTTCTAAACAGACTTAGCTTTTTAAATGTTAGTTCAGGCTAATATTTAAATTAGTCTGCATTTCCTAAGCACATATCAATTGATGGAACAGAGAGTGATATCAGATGTGTGCCGGGGAGGCACAAAGAAATCAGCCTGAGATTAACCAGCCCTGAATACTTCATACATGCATAATTGAGAGATGATTGACAACCAGCAACTGACTGACAAATAACATTTGCAGGTATTTATAAAACTTCCCTTATAAGCGTAAGATATATTTGAAATGGTAAAGTACATCATGACTCTTGCCCTGTTTATCACTCGTATTAGTCAGGGTTCTCCAGAGAAACAGAACCAACAGGATAGGATAAATGGATAATTTTCTTCTGCCTTCTCTTCTATTCAGGCCTTCAATAGGTTGCATGATGATCACCCACATTGGGGAGGACAAGCTACTTTACAGAGTCTACTGATTCAAATGCTAATCTCTTTTTTTTAAAACATCTTTATTGGAGTATAATTGCTTTACAATGGTGTGTTAGTTTCTGCTTTATAACAAAGTGAATCAGTTATACATATACATATGTCCCCATATCTCTTCCCTCTTGGTCTCCCTCCCTCCCACACTCCCTATCCCACCCCTCTAGGTGGTCACAAAGCACCAAGCTGATCTCCCTGTGCTATGTGGCTGCTTCCCACTAGCTATCTATTTTATGTTTGGTAGTGTATATATGTCCATGCCACTCTCTCACTTTGTCCCAGCTTACCCTCCCCCCCCCCATGTCCTCAAGTCCATTCTCTAGTAGGTCTGTGTCTTTATTCCCATCTTGCCCCTAGGTTCTTCATGACTTTTTTTTTTTTTAATTCCATACATATGTGTTAGCATATGGTATTTGTTTTTCTCTTTCTGACTTACTTCACTCTGTATGACAGACTCTAGGTCCATCCACCTCACTACAAATAACTCAATTTCGTTTCTTTTTATGGCTGAGTAATATTCCATTGTATATATGTGCCATGTCTTCTTTATCCATTCATCTGTTGATGGACACTTAGGTTGCTTTCATGTCCTGGTTATCGTAAATAGAGCTGCAATGAACATTTTGGTACATGACTCTTTTTGAATTATGGTTTTCTCAGGGTATATGCCCAGTAGTGGGATTGCTCGGTCATATGGTAGTTCTGTTTTTAGTTTTTTAAGGAACCTCCATACTGTTCTCCATAGTGGCTGTATCAATTTACATTCCCACCAACAGTGCAAGAGGGTTCCCTTTTCTCTACACCCGCTCCAGCATTTATTGTTTGTAGATTTTTTGATGATGGCCATTCTGACCGGTGTGAGATGATATCTCATTGTAGTTTTGATTTGCATTTCTCTAATTATTAATGATGTTGAGCATTCTTTCATGTGTTTGTTGGCAATCTGTATATCTTCTTTGGAGAAATGTCTATTTAGGTCTTCTGCCCATTTTTGGATTGGGTTGTTTGTTTTTTTGATATTGAGCTGCATGAGCTGCTTGTAAATTTTGGAGATTAATCCTTTGTCAGTTGCTTCATTTGCAAATATTTTCTGGAAACACCTTCATAGACACACCCAGAAATAATGTTTAATCTGGGCATCCTGCAGCCAGTCAAGTTGACACCATAAGATCAACTGTCACACTCATGGTCCAGGTCTTCCAACAATGACTGAAGCAGAAACTGAGTAATTTTCTGTGTGCTCAGGAATCTAGGGTATTCAACAGACTTTAAACCTTATAAGACTTAATTTTGTTTTGTGTGGTGAAAACATTTCAGCAGGATTGTATAGTCATTTTAGAGGTTCTATTAGTTTACTAGGGCTGCTGTAATAAAGTACCACAAACTGGGTGCCTTAAAGAACAGAAATGTATTATCTTACAGTTCTGGAGGAGGCTAGACATCCTGAAATCAAGGTGTTGGCAGGGTTGGTTCCTTCTGAGGTCTATGAAGAAGACTCTTTTGTCATTCTCTCCTTGGTGTGTAGATGGCCACCTTCTCCTTATGTCTCCTTACACTGTCTTCCTCTATGTGTTTCCCTCTGTTTACAAATGCCCTCTTTTTATAAGGACACCAGTCATATTGGATTAGGACCCATTCTAAATGACCTCATTTTAATGTGGTTACCCCTTTAAAGACCCTATCTCCAAATAAGATCACATTCAGAAGCACTATATCTTCACTGGAGGGACACAAGTCAACCTATAACAGAGGTGATGACTTGGGAATAATAAATCAAAACAAATATTAACACAAAGTATATAGGTTAATGACAAAATACTACCAAATATTAATTGTATATGAAGCATGTATGCAATGTAGGGCATACATGATATATTATATTTAAACTTTGCCTTTAAAGAATTTATGTGAAAAGCAATAAGAATTTGTAGTTTAAGAAAATCAAAACAACTTTAGAAATATTTCAGGGAAGTTCATGTATAATTGACAAATTAATCAAATATGTAGTAGTGACTGCCAAAGTTCAGAAAAGGAGAATGCCCCTGTAGACTGGGTGGTGAGATGTTCAAATGCTTTTAAGTAGGTTGCAAGCTCTGGCTGCATATGTCTAAAACCAATAAGAAAAATTTCCAGATATTCCATAATTCATTCTCCTGCTATACTGACCTGCTTTAGTTTGCTAGCCAGTGTCCCACAAATCCATTTTAATTATTATTTTCCTGCCTTTGCTCCTATCTATATAGATTAAGATGTCCTTTCCATCTCATCTCATCCTTTTCACTTTCTCTCTATTCTCTCCATCTTCAAATTCAACCACTTTCTTTAAATTTAAAGAAAGCCCCAAGTAATTTCCTATTCACCTATTTTATGATACGATGCCCTACATCTGTATCACCATGTACACCTCCCATTGGACTTACCAGATTATTAGATAATATAATATGATACTATACTAAATAATGGAAATAAATAGTTACGTGTCTGTATCTCTTCCCAATTTTTGTTGCCTTAAAATTAAGGATGATATTTTATTTGTATCTCTAAAAGCCTAGCATCCTACTGGAAATATAAATTCCAAAAATTAATTTTAAAATATTTTGTACAGAAGGAAAAAGTCAGAGTAAAATTCTAGTTTTGATGTTCTGTAGTGGAATTGGAATTGTCTATATATTGGCTGAAAGAATGCTGCTATGGGCATGAGAGAGCTCAAATGGGCAAAACTCAAAAGTGCTGGTCACTAATTTCACAGCTATGCACATGCACAAACATACCTTCTCTGAGGAAAAGTGATAAAGTGGTTTGTTTTGGGACAATCATTGTTTGCATTTTCAAGAATTAAAAAAAGAGAATCTTAGAAAAATTAATATTTCCCTGTGAGAACATCACATCTTATCTAGAATCAGATACACAGCTTGAAGTACATTAAGAAAGACTTTAGAAAAGAAGAATAAACTTAGCTCATTGGGGCATGTTATGTAGATCTAGTTCAGGTCCTCTATTTCATAGATAATAATAAGGACAACTAACATCCAAGGGCCATACTATATGCCAGGGGTTATGCTGAACACTTTCAATGGATGAAGAAAATGCTCAGATTTCATAAAGCTATAAGCAAACTTGTGATTATATACTCAAACTGCAACTCTAAGAAACATTTCCAGTTATAAAATTTTTAGACAGCACTATCTTTTATATACCTGTTAACCACATGTGTAAAAGATGTAATAAACCAGTTTAAAATGCTGCCTGGTTTTTATATATCATGAGAGTCTATCAACAGTCTTTCCTGTGTTTTTCAAGGCTTAGAAGAAGTTTTCAATAGAATAGAAACAATATTAAGAAGCTCACAGAAATGAAATATTTTTTTCCAATATGCAAGTTATAGCACATTCTAACTATATTATTTTTCAATACTAGCAACTACGGTTTGTTGGTAAAACAGATCAATACATTATAATTTCACTGTATATCTTCACTGTGATATTTTTGTTCCATTAAAATTACATAAGGTTATCTTCTCTATATTTAGAATAATATGACACAATTAATTTCTCTAAATCAGGGATTTTATGACCAGAATATTTTAATGGTAAGAATGTAGAGAAAGGGATATATTTACAATTTAACAGACTCAGTAACCTCAGTTAAGATAACCAAAAAAATACCAGAGAAAATCATGTAATTCCACGTCCTCACAGCAGATATTTTAAACAAATTAACTTGACGCGTGCTAAGGTACATATTGACAGAGATAAACTGAGAGGCCAAGTCATCAGTAATTGAATGAATCTATAGTTATTCACCCCCTCTGTCACCATCATATCAAACTGCTTAATTTGAGCAAGAAACCCATCTCATCTTGAACTATTTCATGCAGTATAAACCAACCAAAGAATAAAAATATCTGCTGAAAGCTTAATTGGAAAATATTTCCTTAGACACTAGGAAATATCAGCTTTTAGACTTCTAAATATACTAATGTTATAGATGCCACAGTGGTAAGGATATGTTTTTCTTGATTTCAAATTATATAGTCATACATTCTGAATTATTATAAAATCGTTCTCTAATATTCTACTCTTTCATAGAGCTAGTTTATGTATTAAGTCACACTGAACCAAAGATAATTCAATTCTTTGATGACCACATCAGGTTCAACTTAAACTAGAAAACATATTGAACTTGGGTACCAAGTAAAACAGTCATTTGAATGATTTCTCCCTCTTTAAAAGCCAGTTGAGTCATCAAGATATTCATAGGTGAATGACTTAAACCTCTTTGGAGTGTGGATGAATTATCTTATATGAAGTCAAGAGCATTTGCTGGCCACAGCATGCAAGAAAACAGCAACCAAAATAAGTTGACTGAAAGGGCTAAAGGAAGCCCAGACAGAGCAAAGGCTGAAGCCCAGACAGAGCAAAGGCCAAAGCCCACATGATTCCAGAGTACGCTGCCATTAGGGTAAATGTGCTGTGGTCATGCAATTACACTTGTGTAAGTGACTTCACCTCTCCTTTCCTCATCTGCAAAATGAGGAGGTTCAGTTGAATAAAACCAGATTATCTCACAGTTTGAGGAGACCCTTGCAGGCACTCAACCGAACTTGAAACTAATATTGAAGACCTACTGTGCATAAGCATCATGGCTCAACTTAAAGAGGACCTATTACTCGGTGCGATGCCTTGTCCCATGAAGAGACAGTTCCAGTAAGTGACAATGATGTATTTGAGCAGAACACTGAAATTTAGACGAGACTTTCATTTATATTATTTTTCATATTCATATAAATTGTATGGAGAAGGACAAAGTTGTTGTTAATAATTTTCATTTTGTGCATCAGGAAATTAAGATTTAGAGAGAGAAAGCAACCTGTCTGAAATCACAAAGCCATTAAGTGGTATTGTAGGTGCAAACCAAGGTGTTTAGATTCCAAGTACAGTGTTCTTTCTACTACCTCCCCCATTGCCTCTCTAAAAGCGTCTGCTCATGTTGCACTAAAATCTACCTGTCTCCAATCCCCACCTGTTGATTCCAGTATTATTATTTGGACCAATAAGTATTTGATATATTTTAACATAGCCAATCTTTCAAACATGGGCTTAATTCACTGAAAGATCTCTTTAAGAAGCCATTTCCCTGCAATGTGTAGATATTTGTTGGTATGCTTATAAATATATTTGATGAACAGAGTGAGGTAGGGAAGGAATCAGAACAGAAATAAAAATTGTAAGTGTAATTCAGACAGAGCCACTGCTAATTATAAATCAATGTGAAATTCAGAAGATGCCATTTTGAATGAGATAGTTAAGAAAATATAAGGTAACAGAAGAGTGATAGTTTCAGTTAGTTTAGGAAAACTTCATGGAATGGATGAGAATTTGGGGGTTTTGAAACAGGACGTATTCCATACAGTTGTTGCATGTCATATGAACTTTGCAGTCCTGTTGTTAGATTTCAGAAAGAATGTGTAGACCAAGGAAGCAGAGCATAAGAGGGGTCTTATGGTGTGATGAAGCTGGAAGGTGGCTGGCACCTTGCTTCTACCTGTTGCCATTTACAAAAGAGAGAAAATTTCATGATTCTTACGGATGACCCTTCACCTTGATGATCATTTTCCCTCCCAGAAAGCACTCCAAACAAATGCAAACCTCATTCATTTATTCCATAAATATACATGTAACACCTTCTCTGAAACAGTTATGTCAAACAGTTAACCATGCACCAAAATTTATGCTGCTCCTCCACAGAATAGGTAGTGGCTGGGAACTGGATGCCCAGACAGAAAGTACATTTCCCAGCCTCCCGTGCATTTAAGTGAAGTCATAAGACTATTTCTTGCTAATGGAATATAAAAGTGGCATATGTCACTTTTGTTGTGACAAGGTTAAGAAGTGTTAGGGCTTCTCCACCTTCTTTTTTCCTTGTATTCCACCTGAGCACAGTCGACTCTAGAATGCTAGAGAATAAGACAGGCAGTGCCACGATGGAAAAATCCAAATGCCTAAATCTTCAGGTTGAGTACGGCCACATTCTGACTAGGAACACCTGCATCAGACTGTTATCCAAACAAGAAATTAGCTTCAATTATGTTAAGTCAATACAATTTTGAGGTTTATTTGTCACATTAGCTTGCATTACTCTAGTTAATATAGGAAAGCACCGATGAATAAGATGAGTTGAAGGAAAGTCAGAAATAAGTTTTGTTGCTGATTTCTTATACAATATTCATCCTCATTTCTTAGAATTAGTTTCCAGTATTCAGGCCAATTCACACTATATTTTCTAAATTTAAAAACAATTTTCAAATAAGCAAATTTTTGAAGTTTAAACTCCTTTTTTCAAGTTTTAAAGGTGAAAATAATAACACATGTTTCATTATTTTCTCTTGCTCGGGCCTTACTGAAATTTCATATGCATAAAAGTGCTGGAAAAGAACATGAATTCATATTTGTCTCCCTTTCATTATTCCATTCAGAAAGCATTTGTATCATGGACTATTCCACTAACTTTGTATTCTTTCCCAAGTTTGCTCTCCTACTGTTATAATACTGATTACTAGAACCCTCTTCTAATACACTCATTATCAGAGAAGCATGAAAGATTTTGACAACAACCTTTAATTGTGTGAGCATTTAAGGTTAATTTGGTCTTCATTACTCTATCTTAAATGAGGTTTCATTTCCATACTAAAATTATTCATACCTTAATTTTATAACATAACTCATTCATCCCCTTAAAGGAAGAATGTTTCTCAATTTTAAATTTTAAAATGTAAGATCTAACAAGAATTCAAAAAAGTACAGTAAATGCTATTTAACATCTTATTGGCCATCTGTCATTGTGTGAATTGTAGTCAATAATAATTTGCCAAACAATTAACAGAGTTAATAAATAGTCAGAGAGTAACCTAATCTGCCTGCCACTAGTAGTAACTAGTTGGGAATCAATGTACTGAAACTCTTCAGCATCACACCTGATACCCAACCAGATGGAGAGCAAACATGACATAACAGATGATGATTAATGATAAGGATGATATAATTCACTAATAACATTTTAGGTGCTAGAAATCCTTTCTCTTCTCTCTCCTTGTTAAGTTTGCAAACATGTATCATACACTAAAGACTCTTTTAGGCAGAACTGTATGCATTCTTGGCAGTTTTTGCAAAAACACATGTATTAATATAAAAATGAAGCTGAGGTCTAAATTACTTGTTTATATCATTTCTCCACTTGAGTTGTTCCACGATAGGAAAAATTATAATGTGTGTTATTAAAAAAATTGAAATGTTAACATTTATCCAAGTCACCAAGGGACTAAGTAATCATGTTTATAAAACTAATACTTGCCCATGTGCACAAAAAGTGTGCGCATTTCAGCATTATTTGTGACATTAAAAATGGGACAATACCTTAATATCTATCCAGACGTATATGGTCTACAAAGCAATAATCTGTACTATGCAATATCATCTTTCAGCTAAAACGAATAAGATAGATTCACGGAAAGATCTCTAAGACATGTTTTTACATATATATTAAGATATTTTGGAAAACTGTCCATTCTATATCCAGGATTGACAAACCACTTCTTAAAGGGTCAGAAAGCAGGGGCTTCCCTGGTGGCGCAGTGGTTGAGAATCTGCCTGCTAATGCAGGGGACACGGGTTCGAGCCCTGGTCTGGGAGGATCCCACATGCCACGGAGCAACAAAGCCCGTGCGCCACAACTACTGAGCCTGCGCGTCTGGAGCCTGTGCTCCGCAACAAGAGAGGCCGCGATGATGAGAGGCCCGCG
This sequence comes from Balaenoptera physalus, assembly GCF_965194825.1. Taxonomy (NCBI): domain Eukaryota; kingdom Metazoa; phylum Chordata; class Mammalia; order Artiodactyla; family Balaenopteridae; genus Balaenoptera; species Balaenoptera physalus. The sequence goes on along the minus strand of NC_138896.1, from coordinate 96,541,328 downwards.
CACCGCGATGAAGAGTGGCCCTCACTTGCCACAACTAGAGAAAAAGCCCTCGCACAGAAACAAAGACCCAACACAGCCATAAATAAATAAATAAAAAAAAAAAAAAAAAAAGGGTCAGAAAGCAAATATTTAAGGTTTTGCAGACCAAGACCAAGAGACAAAATTGAAGTTGTCATATGAGTTCTCGTATAACTATTTGAAAGTAACAATTAAAAAATGTAAAAACCAACCTAGCTCACAGGTAGTAAACAAACAGGTGGCCAAAAAGATTTGACCCCCAGGCTATAGTTTTCTGATCCCTCTTGTATATAATCCCATTTTATACATACATATATGATAACATAAATATCTATGCATAGGTCTGGAAAAATACCAAACTGATAGTATGTGTATCTGGGACAGAAATGATATTGGAATGGGGATGTGGTAGTCAAGGGGTTATTGCTTTGTCTATATTATTTAAAATTTTTACATGTATTTTACACACACATACACACGCATGAGAGGGATCAACATTCAACACTCTTGGAGATGATACAAACAAGGAGAGCATTCTAAGTAGCAAGCTGCCTGGACTCCTGTACCAGTCCTGGTCCACTTTAGAGCATTAAACAAGATTTTCAGCTTTTCCTCGTATATAGGGCCTCCTATAGCATCAAAAAGCAGAGGAGAAACTATGTGAAAGTTCAACTTCCTCCTTTATTACCTACTCTGATTTGATAGTGTGAAGGGGGAAAGCAACAGGTATGGAATTGCCAAAACTTCTCTTGAGTGCATAGACATAAACTCATCCCTGAGCATCTAACTCAACTTCTTCTCCTTTGAGATGTCATTGTTTCTCTGCAGCATAACTCCCTTTCAAACTCCTTTCCAGACTTTCACTCAAGATGGAGCTATCTAGATGATATGCAGCAGTGCTTCTAATTACTGTTTATTTCATTTGCATGACATTTTCCTCAATATACTTCCATTCTTATGAGTTAGAGTCTGCAGAGTGTAGCCTTAACTTTGATTTAACTCTACTTGGTCAGATGTCTACTATATTCTTGGTCTTTCTCACTTTTTTGATTAAAAGATGCAAACTATTCCACACTTTGGCTTGTTTTCTTTCCTTTTTTTTTTTTTTTTTTTGGCCATGCCACCCGGCATGTGGGATCTTAGTTCCCTGACCAGGGATGGAACCCACATCCCCTGCGTTGGAAGTGAGGACTCTTTTTTTTTTTTTTTTAATATTTATTTATTTGGTTGCACTGGATCTTAGTTACAGCAATTGGGCTCCTTAGTTGCGGCATGCATGTGGGATCTAGTTCCCTCACCAGGGATCAACCCCGGCCCCCTGCACTGGGAGCGCAGAGTCTTATCCACTGCGCCAGCAGGGAAGTCCAGAGTCTTAATCACTGGACCACCAGGGAAGTCCCTTGCTTGTTTTCTTATTGTATTTTTCACTTCTCCATAAGTTTCTTTTGGCCTATATGTTTTCTCTGGAATTAACTGATTTAATTTCTCTTACTTCTAGAAGTTAACCACAATGTCTTTTCCTCCTCTTACAAGGCATGTTTTTCCATTTCTTACCTTTCTAATCAGTATTTCACACTTAGCATTGCAAAAATAGCCTCTTCTATGAAATGAGCTATAAAATTAAGAAGTGAAATTTCCTGGTTCTTCCAAGGTGTTCTACCATCTTGCAAATCCTCCAGAGAATGCCTTCAAGGGCTTTTGTTCTTTTCTAATCTGTTTTTCTCTTGAAGAAATTCTCAAGAAATTGTGGTTACTTCTCATAACCAGGGCTTATCTTCATCCCTTTCAGTTTAGGTTACTCTAGTTCTTTTTTTACAGTTCAGCAGGATCTCATTCTTTATTTTTTTTTAAACCCTTTTTTTTTTGGCTGCGTTGTGTCTTTGTTGCTGTGTGCAGGATTTCTCTAGCTGCGGTGAGCGGGGGCTACTTTGCTGTGGTGTGTGGGCTTCTCATTGTGGTGGCTGCACTTGCTGAGGAACACAGGCTCTAGGCGGGCAGGCTCAGTAGTTGTGGTGCACGGGCTTAAGTTGCTCCATGGCATGTGGGATCTTCCCGGACCAGAGACTGAACCTGTGTCTCCTGCAGTGGCATGTGGATTCCTAACCAATGCACCACCAGGGAAGTCCCAGGATCTCATTCTTAAAAAAGAATGACACATAACTGAAACAAAGGTTTCTTTTCTTTTAAAATTACCAATCCCTAAAATGATTTCAGAGGCACCACCACTGGCCCTTGGAATCATATAGAATAGAGGTTGAAAACCTCTAGATTATAACTTTTGTAAGCAAACAAGCATCTAGATCAGTGCTTCTCAAAGTACCTGTGGTGAAAGAACCACTATGTTGAGAAACAATTATCTATGGGATCGTCATATGTTTGCATGTCTTTTGAGTGAAAGAGATACTCACTGCTTTTTATTCTCAATTATCTTTTCAAGGATGTTTGTATTGTGAACAGCTTTGGAGGATAAAGATAGAGTTTTCCTCTGGAGCAAAGCACAAATTTGCTTACAACCTGGAATGCAGAGATAGCATCTGCTTTGGGGGCAAAGAGCAGATATGCTTACTGTTGATTACAAAATATTTAGGTTTGCTGAACTCAGGGTTCCTCACCTGTAATGCAATCCACTGCTTGTGCAAGAGTAATCTGGCACTCTGTTTCATTTGGCAAGAATTGGATTGATAAAACAATATTAACAAATGCTGATGTTCTGGCTACTCATTATTTCAAGTGATAAAGCGTCCTTAGTCTCTGAACCCATAGTTTCTTGTCTTCCTACCAGAGATCCATGAAATTGTGGCAGGCTAACTTGTTAAATGGCATACAGCACAGAGTAAAATGCCAATCCCTTCATAATTTTTTTTTTATACTGCAGGTTCTTATTAGTCATCCATTTTATACACATCAATGTATACATGTCAATCCCAATCTCCCAATTCATCACACCACCATCCCCCCCCCCCCCCCCGCTTTCCCCTCTTGGTGTCCATACGTTTGTTCTCTACATCTGTGTCTCAATTTCTGCCCTGCAAACTGGTTCAGCTGTACCATTTTCTAGGTTCCACATATATGCATTAATATACAATATTTGTTTTTCTCTTTCTGAGTTCCACATATATGTGTTAATATACAATATTTGTTTTTCTCTTTCTGGCTTACTTCACTCTGTATGACAGTCTCTAGATCCCTCCACGTCTCTACAAATGACCCAATTTCGTTCCTTTTTATGGCTGAGTAATATTCCATTGTATATATGTACCACTTCTTCTTTATCCGTTCCTCTGTCGATGGGCATTTATGTTGTTTCCATGACCTGGCTACTGTAAATAGTACTGCAGTGAACATTGGGGTGCATGTGTCTTTTTGAATTATGGTTTTCTCTGGGTATATGCCCAGTAGTGGGATTGCTGGGTCGTATGGTAATTCTATTTTTAGTTTTTTAAGGAAACTCCGTACTGTTCTCCATAGTGGCTATATCAATTTACATTCCCACCAACAGTGCAAGAGGGTTCCCTTTTCTCCACACCCTCTCCAGCATTTGTTGTTTGTAGATTTTCTAATGATGCCCATTCTAACTCGTGTGAGGTGATACCTCATTGTAGTTTTGGTTTGCATTTCTCTAATAATTAGTGATGTTGAGCAGCTTTTCATGTGCTTCTTGGCCGTCTGTATGTCTTCTTCGGAGAAATGTCTATTTAGGTCTTCTGCCCATTTTTTGATTGGGTTCTCTGTTTTTTAACATTGAGCTGCATGAGCTGTTTATATATTTTGGAGATTAATCCTCTGTCTGTTGATTCGTTTGCAAATATTTTCTCCCATTCTGAGGGTTGTCTTTTCGTCTTGTTTGTAGTTTCCTGTGCTTTGCAAAAGCTTTTAAGTTTCATTAGGTCCCATTTGTTTATTTTTGTTCTTATTTCCATTACTCTAGGAGGTGGAGCAAAAAGGATCTTGCTGTGATTTATGTTAAAGAGTGTTCTTCCTAAGTTTTCCTCTAAGAGTTTTATAGTGTTCAGTCTTACATTTAGGTCTCTAATCTATTTTGAGTTTATTTTTGTGTATGGCGTTAGGGAGTGTTCTAATTTCATTCTTTTACATGTAGCTGTCCAATTTTCCCAGCACCACTTATTGAAGAGACTATCTTTACTCCACTGTATATCCTTGCCTCCTTTGTCATAGAATAGTTGACCATAGGTGCATGGGTTTATCTCTGGGCTTTCTATCCTGTTCCACGGATCTATATTTCTGTTTTTGTGCCAGTATCATACTCTCTTGATAACTGTAGCTTGGTAGTATAGTCTGAAGTCGGGGAGTCTGATTCCTCCAGCTCCGTTTTTTTTCCCTCAAGACTGCTTTGGATATTCGGGATCTTTTGTGTCTGCATGCAAATTTTAAGATTTTTTGTTCTAGTTCTATAAAAAATGCCATTGGTAATTTGATAGGGATTGCATTGATTCTGTAGATTGCTTTGGGTAGTATAGTCATTTTCACAATATTGATTCTTCCAATCCAAGAACATGGTATATCTCTCCATCTGTTTCTATCACCTTTAATTTCTTTCATCAGTGTCATATAGTTTTCTGTATACAGGTCTCTTGTTTCCCTAGGTAGGTTTATTCCTAGGTATTGTATTCTTTTTGTTGCAGTAGTAAATTGGAGTGTTTCCTTAATTTCTCTTTCAGATTTTTCATCATTAGTGTATAGGAATGCAAGAGATTTCTGTGCGTTAATTTTGTATGCTGCAACTTTACAAAATTCATTGATTAGCTCTAGTAGTTTTCTGGTGGCACCTTTAGGATTCTCTATGTATGGTAACATGTCATCTGGAAACAGTGACAGCTTTATTTCTTCTTTTCCAATTTGTATTCCTTTTATTTCTTTTTTTTCTCTGATTGCCATGGCTACAACTTCCAAAACTATGGTGAATAATAGTGGCGAGAGTGAACACCCTTGTCTTGCTCCTGATCTTAGAGGAAATGCTTTCAGTTTTTCACCATTGAGAATGATGTTTACTGTGGGTTTGTCATATATGGCCGTTATTATCTTGAGGTAGGTTCCCTCTATGCCCACTTTCTGGAGAGTTTTTTATCATAAATGGATGTTGAATTTTGTCAAACGCTTTTTCTGCATCTATTGAGATGATCATATGCTTTTTATCTTCAATTTGTTAATATGGTGTATCACATGGATTGATTTGCGTACACTGAAGAATCCTTGCATCCCTGGGATAAATCCCACTTGATCATGGTGTATGATCCTTTTAATGGGTTGTTGGATTCTGTTTGCTAGTATTTTGTTGAGGATTTTTGCATCTATATTCATCAGTGATATTCGTCTGTAATTTGCTGTTTTTGTAGTATCTTTGTCTGGTTTTGGTATCATGGTGATGGTGGCCTCATAGAATGAGTTTGGGAGTGTTCCTTCCTCTGCAATTTTTTGGAAGAGTTTGAGAAGGTTGAGTGTTAGCTCTTCTCTAAATGTTTCAAAGAATTCACCTGTGAAGCCATCTGGTCCTGGACTTTTGTTTCTTGGAAGATTTCTAATCACAGTTTCAATTTCATTACTTGTGATTGGTCTGTTCATATTTTCTATTTCTTCCTGGTTCAGTCTTGGAAGGTTATACCTTTCTAAGAATTTGTCCATTTCTTCCAGGTTCTCCATTTTATTGGCATAGAGTTGCTTGTAGTAGTCTCTTAGGATGCTTTGTATTTCTGCGGTGTCTGTTGTAACCTCTCCTTTTTCATTTCTGATTTTATTGATTTGAGTCCTCTCCCTTTTTTTCTTGATGAGTCTGGCTAATGGCTTATCAATTTTGTTTATCTTCTCAAAGAACCAGCTTTTAGTTTTATTGATCTTTGCTATTGTTTTCTTGGTTTCTATTTCATTTATTTCTGCTCTGATCTTTATGAGTCCTTTCCTCCTGCTAACTTTGGGTTTGCTTGTTCTTCTTTCTATAGTTCCTTTAGGTATAAGGTTAGATTGTTTATTTGAAAATTTTTCTTGTTTATTGAGGTAGGCTTGTATTGCTATAAACTTCCCTCCTAGAACTGCTTTTGCTACATCCTATAGGTTTTGGATCATCGTGTTTTCGTTGTCATTTGTCTCTAGGTATTTTTTGATTTCCTCTTTGATTTCTTCAGTGATCTCTTGGTTATTTAGTAATGTATTGTTTAGCCTCCATGTGTTTGTGTTTTTTATATTTTTTCCCGTAATTGATTTCTAATCTCATAGTGTTGTGGTCAGAAAAGATGCTTGATATGATTTCAATTTTCTTAAATTTACTGAGGCTTGATTTGTGATCCAAGATGTAATCTATCCTGGAGAATGTTCCATGTGCATTTGAGAAGAAAGTGTAATCTGCTGTTTTTGGATGGAATGTCCTATAAATATCAATTAAATCTATCTGGCCTATTGTGTCATTTAAAGCTTCTGTTTCCTTATTTATTTTCTGTTTGGATGATCTGTCTATTGGTATAAGTGAGGTGTTAAAGTCCCCCACTATTATGTGTTAATGTCGATTTCCTCTTTTATAGCGGTTAGCAGTTGCCTTATGTATTGAGGTGCTCCTATGTTGGGTGTATATATATTTATAATTGTTATATCTTCTTCTTGGGATTGATCCCTTGATCATTATGTAGTGTCCTTCCTTGTCTCTTTTAAAATTCTTTATTTTAAAGTCTACTTTATCTGATATGAGTATTGCTACTCCAGCTTTCTTCTGATTTCCATTTGCATGGAATATCTTTTTCCATCCCCTTACTTTCAGTCTGTATGTGTCCCTAGGTCTGAAGTGGGTCTCTTGTAGACAGCATATATATGGGTCCAGTTTTTGTATCCATTCAGCGAGGCTGTGTCTTTTGCTTGGAGCATTTAATCCATTCACGTTTAAGGCAATTATTGATATGTATGTTCCTATGACCATTTTCTTTATTGTAATGGGTTTGTTTTTGTAGGTCCTTTTCTTCCCTTGTGTTTCCCACATAGAGAAGTTCCTTTAGCATTTGTTGTAGAGCTGGTTTGGTGGTGCTGAATTCTTTTAGCTTTTGCTTGTCTGTAAAGCTTTTGATTTCTCCATCGAATCTGACTGAGATCCTTGACAGGTAGAGTAATCTTGGTTGTAGGTTCTTCCCTTTCATCACTTTAAATATGTCATGCCACTACCTTCTGGCTTGTAGAGTTTCTGCTGAGAAATCAGCTGTTAACCTTATGGGAGTTCCCTTGTATGTTATTTGTTGTTTTTCCCTTGTGGCTTTCAATAATTTTTCTTTGTCTTTAATTTTTTAATTTTTGTCAATTTGAATACTATGTGTCTCAGTGTGTTTCTCCTTGGGTTTATCCTGCCTGGGACTCTCTGCGCTTCCTGGACTTGGGTGGCTATATCCCTTCCCATGTTAGGGAAGTTTTAGACTATAACCTCTTCAAATATTTTCTCAGGTGCTTTCTCTCTCTCTTCTCCTTCTGGGACCCCTATGATGCACACGTTGTTGCATTTAATGTTGTCCCAGAGGTCTCTTAGGCTGTCTTCATTTCTTTTCATTCTTTTTCTTTATTCTGTTCTGTGGTAGTGAATTCCACCATTCTGTCATCCAGGTCACTTATCCGTTCTTCTGCCTCAGTTATTCTGCTATAGATTCCTTCTAGTGTATTTTTCATTTCGGTTATTGTATGGTTCATCTCTGTTTGTTTGTTCTTTAATTCTTCTAGGTCTTTGTTAAACATTTCTTGCATCTTCTCGATCTTTGCCTCCGTTCTTTTTCCGAAGTCCTGGATCATCTTCACTATCATTATTCTGAATTCTTTTTCTGGAAGGTTGCCTATCTCCACTTCAGTTAGTTGATTTTCTGGGGTTTTATCTTTTTCCTTCATCTGGTACCTAGCCCTCTGCCTTTTCATCTTACCTCTCTTTCTGTGAATGTGGTTTTTGCTCTACAGGCTGCAGGATTGTAGTTCTTCTTGCTTCAGCTGCCTGCTCTCTGGTGGATGAGGCTATCTAAAAGGCTTGTGGAATTTTCCTGATGGGAGGGACTGGTGGTGGGTAGAGCTGGGTGTTGTTCTGGTGGGCAGAGCTCAGTAAAAGTTTAATCCGCTTGTCTGCTGATGGGTGGAGCTGAGTTCCCTCCCTGTTGGTTGTCTGGCCTGAGGTGACCCAACACCGGAGCCTACCTGGGCTCTTTGGTGGGGCTAATGGCAGACACTGGGAGGGCTCAGGCCAAGGAGAACTTCCCAGAACTTCTGCTGACAGTGTCCTTGTCCTCAAGGTGAGCCACAGCCACCCTCCGCCTCTGCAGGAGACCCTCCAACACCAGCAGGTAGGTCTGGTTCAGTCTCCTATGGGGTCACTGCTCCTTCCCCTGGGTCCCAATGCGCACAGTACTTTGCGTGTGCCCTGCAAGACTGGAGTCTCTGTTTCCCCCAGTCCTGTCGAAGCCCTGCAATCAAATCCCACTAGCCTTCAAAGTCTGATTCTCTAGGAATTCCTCCTTCCATTGCCAGATCCCCAGGTTGGGAAGGCTGACGTGGGGCTCAGGACCTTCACTCCAGTGGGTGGACTTCTGTGGTATAAGTGTTCTCTAGTTTGTGAGTCACCCAGCCAGCAGCAATGGGATTTGATTTTATTTTGATCACGCCCCTCCTACCATCTCATTGTGGCTTCTCCTTTGTCTTTGGATGTGGGTTATCGTTTGTGGTCAGTTCCAGTGTCTTCCTGTTGATGATTGTTCAGCAGCTAGTTGTGATTCCGGTGTTCTCGCAAGAGGGAGTCCCTTCACAATTTTTGACATAATATTTTTATTTAAAAATTTCCATTTGGTCACATACTGATATATTTATAAAATACAAACCTGTGGTAAGTAGCTTCTAAGGTAACTTCCAGTAATACCTAACTTGTGCTTTTAATGCTCTTCTGTAATCTTCCTAAGTGTGGGCGAGATGCTCTGATTTTCTTCTTATGATAAGAATATGTCGAAAGGGATAGGCTGTGACTTTCAAGATTAGGTAACATATAGACTCTGGTTTCCATTTTGATTTTCTTCTTCTTGTTCTCTTGCTTGCCACTATGATGGAAGCCAGATATCATGCTATGGTGTTCCCTATAGAAAGGTCCATCTGGCAAGAAACTGATGGTAGCCTCTATCCCACAGCCATTGATGAACTAAGGTCCTTAGTCCAACAACCCACAAGGAACTGAATCTTGCTTAAAACCATGAGAATGAGACGAGAAGCAGATCTCCCCTAGTTGAGCCTTCAGATGAGACTACAACCCTGGCTGACATTTTGATTGCAGCCTGATGAGAGACTCTGAGACAGGAGACCCAGCTAATCTATGCCTAGATTCCTACAGAAAATAAGAGATAATGAATATTTGTTGTTTTAGGCTGCTATATTTTGGGGGTAATCAGTTAAGCAGTTAGGCAGTTCAAGCACTGGCATAAATTCATGGAGCACCCTTGCCTTGCTCTACATAATATGCTCTGTGAGGGAAGGAATCCAATCTACCTTATTCATCAATGCATCCTCATACAGTGTATGGTACATGATAGGTTACTGATAAACTATTTTTGAAAAGGTTAATGACCCTCTGGTTAAACCCAATTATGGCCAGAATATCTGTTAATAAGATATAAATTGAGAACTGGGAAGCATGAGCGTAAGTACAAGTCATATAGGACAGCCACTGTATTACTAAGAAGACGGTAGGTGATACATATAATGGATGAAAGAGGAGTTTGGAAATAATAATTTAAATAATAATCTATGGGATCTATTCTTGATGCACACATAAACATAAATGAACTTAAATACATATATAAGAAATTCGGATGCTGCGCCCTGGGGCAGGTTTGGGTGATGAAGAAGGGTTACCAGCCGTGTGGATGAAAGGCTCTTGGTGCTCCAGCCAGGCATCAGGGCTGTGCCTCTGAGGTGGGAGAGCCAACTTCAGGACACTGGTCCACAACAGACCTCCCAGCTCCACGTAATACCAAACGGGGAAAATCTCTCAGAGATCTCCATCTCAACATCAAGACCCAGCTTCATTCAACGACCAGCAAGCTACAGTGTTGGACACCCTATGCCAAACAACTAGTAAGACAGGAACACAGCCCCATCCATTAGCAGAGAGGCTGCCTAAAATCATAATAAGGCCACAGACACCCCAAAACACACCACCAGACGTGGACGTGCCCACCAGAAAGACAAGATCCAACCTCATCCGCCAGAACACAGGCACTACTCCCCTCCACCAGGAAGCCTACACAACCCACTGAACCAACCTTAGCCACTGGGGACAGATACCAAAAACAACGGGAACTACGAACCTGCAGCCTGTGAAAAGGAGACCCCAAACACAGTAGGATAAGCAAAATGAGGAGACAGAAAAACACACAGCAGAGGAAGGAGCAGGGTCAAAACACACCAGACCTAACAAATGAAGAGGAAATAGGCAGTCTACCTGAAAAAGAATTCAGAATAATGATAGTAAAGATGATCCAAAATCTTGGAAATAGAATAGACAAAATGCAAGAAACATTTAACAAGGACGTAGAAGAACTAAAGAGGAACCAAGCAACGATGAAAAACACAATAAATGAAATTAAAAATACTCTAGATGGGATCAATAGCAGAATAACTGAGGCAGAAGAGCGGATAAGTGACCTGGAAGATAAAATAGTGGAAATAACTACTGCAGAGCAGAATAAAGAAAAAAGAATGAAAAGAACTGAGGACAGTCTCAGAGACCTCTGGGACAACATTAAACGCACCAACATTCGAATTATAGGGGTCCCAGAAGAAGAAGAGAAAAAGAAAGGGACTGAGAAAATATTTGAAGAGATTATAGTTGAAAACTTTCCTAATATGGGAAAGGAAATAGTTAATCAAGTCCTGGAAGCACAGAGAGTCCCATACAGGATAAATCCAAGGAGAAACACGCCAAGACACATACTAATCAAACTATCAAAAATTAAATATAAAGAAAACATATTAAAAGCAGCAAGGGAAAAACAATAACACAAAAGGGAATCCCCATAAGGTTAACAGCTGACCTTTCAGCAGAAACTCTGCAAGCCAGAAGGGAGTGGCAGGATACACTTAAAGTGATGAAGGAGAAAAACCTACAACCAAGGTTACTCTACCCAGCAAGGATCTCATTCAGATTCGATGGAGAAATTAAAACCTTTATAGACAAGCAAAAGCTGAGAGAGTTCAGCACCACCAAACCAGCTTTACAACAAATGCTAAAGTAACTTCTCTAGGCAAGAAACACAAGAGAAGGAAAACACCTACAATAACAAACCCAAAACATTTAAGAAAATGGGAATAGGAACATACATATCGATAATTACCTTAAATGTAAATGGATTAAATGCTCCCACCAAAAGACACAGACTGGCAGAATGGATACAAAAACAAGACCCATATATATGCTGTCTACAAGAGACCCACGTCAGACCTAGAGACACATACAGACTGAAAGTGAGGGGATGGAAAAAGATATTCCATGGAAATGGAAATCAAAAGAAAGTTGGAGTAGCAATTCTCATATCAGACAAAATAGACTTTAAAATAAAGACTATTACAAGAGACGAAGGACACTATATAATGATTAAGGGATCGATCCAAGAGGAAGGTATAACAATTGTAAATATTTATGCACCCAACATAGGAGCACCTCAATACATAAGGCAAATACTAACAGCCATAAAAGGGGAAATCGACAGTAACACAATCATAGTAGGGGACTTTAACGCCCCACTTTCACCAATGGACAGATCATCCAAAATGAAAATAAATAAGGAAACACAAGCTTTAAATGATACATTAAACAAGATGAACTTAATTGATATTTATAGGACATTCCACCCCAAAACAACAGAATACACATTTTTCTCAAGTGCTCATGGAACATTCTCCAGGATAGATCATATCCTGGGTCACAAATCAAGCCTTGGTAAATTTAAGAAAATTGAAATCGTATCAAGTATCTTTTCCGACCACAACACTATGAGACTAGATATCAATTACAGGAAAAGATCTGTAAAAAATACAAACACATGGAGGCTACACAATACACTACTTAATAACGAAGTGATCATTGAAGAAATCAAAGGGGAAATCAAAAAATACCTAGAAACAAATGACAATGGAGACACGACGACCCAAAACCTATGGGATGCAGCAAAAGCAGTTCTAAGAGGGAAGTTTATAGGAATACAAGCCTACCTCAAGAAACAGGAAACACCTCGAATAAACAACCTAACCTTGAACCTAAAGCAATTAGAGAAAGAAGAGCAAAAAAAACCCCAAAGCTAGTAGAAGGAAAGAAATCGTAAAGATCAGATCAGAAATAAATGAAAAAGAAATGAAGGAAACAATAGCAAAAATCAATGAAACTAAAAGCTGGTTCTTTGAGAAGATAAAGAAAATTGATAAACCATTAGCCAGACTCATCCAGAGAAAAAGGGAGAAGACTCAAATCAATAGAATTAGAAATGAAAAAGGAGAAGTAACCACTGACACTGCAGAAATACAAAAGATCATGAGAGATTACTACAAGCAACTCTATGCCAATAAAATGGACAACCTGGAAGAAATGGACAGATTCTTAGAAATGCACAACCTGCCGAGACTGAACCAGGAAGAACTAGAAAATATGAACAGACCAATCACAAGCACTGAAATTGAAACTGTGATTAAAAATCTTCCAACAAACAAAAGGCCAGGACCAGATGGCTTCACTGGCGAATTCCATCAAATATTTAGAGAAGAGCTAACACCTATCCTTCTCAAACTCTTCCAAAATATTGCAGAGGGAGGAACACTCCCCAACTCATTCTACGAGGCCGCGATCACCCTGATACCAAAACCAGACAAAGATGTCACAAAGAAAGAAAACTACAAGCCAATATCACTGATGAACATAGATGCAAAAATCCTCAACAAAATACTAGCAAACAGAATCCAACAGCACATTAAAAGGATCATACACCATGATCAAGTGGGGTTTATTCCAGGAATGCAAGGATTCGTCAATATACGCAAATCAATCAACGTGATACATCATATTAACAAATTGAAGGGAGAAAAACCATATGATCATCTCAATAGATGCAGAGAAAGCTTTCGACAAAATTCAACACCCATTTATGATAAAAGCCCTGCAGAAAGTAGGCATAGAGGGAACTTTCCTCAACATAATAAAGGCCATATATGACAAACCCACAGCCAACATTGTCCTCAATGGTGAAAAACTGAAACCATTTCCACTAAGATCAGGAACAAGACAAGGTTGCCCACTCTCACCACTATTATTCAACATAGTTTTGGAAGTGTTAGCCACAGCAATCAGAGAAGAAAAAGAAATAAAAGGAATCCAAATCGGAAAAGAAGAAGTAAAGCTGTCACTGTTTGCAGATGACATGATACTATACATAGACAATCCTAAAGATGCTACCAGAAAACTCCTAGAGCTAATCAATGAATTTGGTAAAGTAGCAGGATACAAAATTAATGCACAGAAATCTCTTGCATTCCTATATACTAATGATGAAAAATCTGAAAGTGAAATTAAGAGAACACTCCCGTTTACCATTGCAACAAAAAGAATAAAATATCTAGGAATAAACCTACCTAAGGAGACAAAGACCTGTATGCAGAAAATTATAGGACACTGATGAAAGAAATTAAAGATGATACAAATAGATGGAGAGATATAACATGTTCTTGGATTGGAAGAATCAACATTGTGAAAATGACTCTACTACCCAAAGCAATCTACAGATTCAATGCAATCCCTATCAAATTACCACTGGCATTTTTCACAGAACTAGAACAAAAAATTTCACAATTTGTATGGAGACACAAAAGACCCCGAATAGCCAAAGCAATCTTGAGAACGAAAAATGGAGCCGGAGGAATCAGGCTCCCTGACTTCAGACTATATTACAAAGCTACAGTAATCAAGACAGTTTGGTACTGGCACAAAAACAGAAACATAGATCAATGGAACAGGATAGAAAGCCCAGAGATAAACCCACGCACATATGGTCACATTATCTTCGATAAAGGAGGCAAGCATATACAGGGGAGAAAAGACAGCCTCTTCAATAAGTGGTGCTGGGAAAATTGGACAGGTACATGTAAAAGTATGAAATTAGAACACTCCCTGACACCATGCACAAAAATAAACTCAAAATGGATTAAAGACCTAAGTGTAAGGCCAGACACTATCAAACTCTTAGAGGAAAACTTAGGAAGAACACTCTTTAACATAAATCACAGCAAGATCCTTTTTGACCCAGCCCCTAGAGAAATGGAAATAAAAACAAAAATAAACAAATGGGACCTAATGAAACTTAAAAGCTTTTGCACAGCAAAGGAAACTATAAACAAGACAAAAAGACAACCCTCAGAATGGGTGAAAATATTTGCAAATGAAGCAACTGACAAAGGATTAATCTCCAAGATTTACAAGCAGCTCATGCAGCTCAATAACAAAAAAACGAACAACCCAATCCAAAAATGGGCAGAAGACCTAAATAGACATTTCTCCAAAGAAGATATACAGATTGCCAACAAACACATGAAAGAATGCTCAGCATCATTAATCATTAGAGAAATGCAAATCAAAACTACAATGAGGTATCATCTCACACCGGTCAGAATGGCCATCATCAAAAAATCTAGAAACAATAAATGCTGGAGAGGGTGTGGAGAAAAGGGAACACTCTTGCACTGTTGGTGGGAATGTAAATTGATACAGCCACTATGGAGAACAGTATGGAGGTTCCTTAAAAAACTAAAAATAGAACTACCATACGACCCAGCAATCCCACTACTGGGCATATACCCTGAGAAAACCATAATTCAAAAAGAGTCATGTACCAAAATGTTCATTGCAGCTCTATTTACAATAGCCAGGACATGGAAGCAACCTAAGTGTCCATCATCGGATGAATGGATAAAGAAGATGTGGCACATATATACAATGGAATATTACTCAGCCATAAAAAGAAATGAAATGGAGGTATTTGTAATGAGGTGGATGGAGTTAGAGTCTGTCATACAGAGTGAAGTAAGTCAGAAAAAGAAAAACAAATACAGTATGCTAACACATATATATGGAATCTAAGGAAAAAAAAAAAAAAAAGGTCATAAAGAACCTACTGGCAAGACGGGAATAGACACAGACCTACTAGAGAATGGACTTGAGGATGTGGGGAGGGGGAGGGGTGAGATGTGACAGGGTGAGAGAGTGGCATGGACATATATACACTACCAAATGGAAAACAGATAGCTAGTGGGAAGCAGCCACATAGCACAGGGAGATCAGCTCGGTGCTTTGTGACCACCTAGAGGGGTGGGATAGGGAGGGTGGGAGGGAGGGAGATGCAAGAGGGAAGAGATATGGGAACATATGTATATGTATAACTGATTCACTTTGTTATAAAGCAGAAACTAACACACCATTGTAAAGCAATTATACTCCAATGAAGATGTTAAAAAAAAAAAAAAAGAAATTCGGCTCAATTAGATATTTGTATATTTATACAAACTCCTTGTCCTTCTCCTTAATTTTCTATTATCATTAACTTTAATTTTTATATATAATTTTAAAAGGCTACCCTTTTGGCTAACATTTTGGTAACAAATCAGTGCTTAAAAACAGTAAGAGAGCCAGACCATTGCTATTGATTGTGTGACTGACGGCATTTAAACTCTGTGGCCCACAGGGACTGCAACTGTCAAAAGCTCATCAGGTAAATGATCTCTAAGGTCTCTTCTAAAAAGTAAAAATTCTATGTATCCTGACTCCGTCTACAAAAGTTAAAATAAGTCAGCCCACATTGATCTGAAAGAAACATTTCATAAGACTTTTTTTTTTTTTAACATCTTTATTGAAGTATAATTGCCTCACATTGTTGTGTTAGTTGCTGCTGTATAACAAAGTGAATCAGCTACAGGTATACATATATCCCCATATCCCCTCCCTCTTGCGTCTCCCTCCCAACCTCCCTATCCCACCCCTCTAGGCAGTCACAAAGCAAAGCAGGTCTAGTTCTAATTTAAGGCTGCCCCACAAATTTAATAAACCAGTATTAAAAATAAAAAAAAAACAACTAAATACTAAAATTATTTCCTAAAACTAAAGAAATAACTTTTCCAAGGAAAAATAATTATTTGGGGTCACTACAATTTCACTTATTTTACAGAAAGAATTACAAAGGAGAGCTTGCTGAACAGGATAATATTCTTTAAAATACTGTAATTTCTAAAATTTAATTCATAGTTTATTTTTATATATTATGACCTTTGGAGTGCTTTATATTTACTTTTGATTAAATTTTAGCTGACAGAGGATCTGTCATTCTAGCTTGCAGTTTCTCTATTGCCTGATATCTCTTCCACTGAATTTATGACTTGTAAATAACAAACCAACAAAGAATTTACATTATGTATTGCTATATTTACAGAGAAATTCATTTTTCCTACTAATAAAATTGTAGCTTATTTCCAATTTTCTCTAATGGATCTTCTTATTTTATACATTCAAGTTTTCCCCAATGGATTTCTTTAATGTAAAGTATGACAATAGTTTCCCACACCTGCTCAAGCTGAAAGTGTTAAAAAAATTATAAAGTATTACAATAAGATGAATAACTTACCACCCAGGGAAGCAAACCTACTTAGACAACAGGCTTAATAGCTAGCTAAAATTGACTACCACATTCTAGTTCAATAAGAAGAAACAGATATTTATGCTTTAAGAAGTAAATTGACAGTTGTCATATTAAGAAATATTTCAAATTCTCAGTGAACCAAAATTTGTAAGAAAAGTCAACAGTAATTTTTTTACAAAATATAATTCACAATAGAAAAGAAAAATAACACACATAAAAGTCTATGGAAAAATGTGTTTCATTAGTAAAAGGTTATATGTTTTCAGGATTTAATAAATCATAGAATGAAAAATGCTGATTTAGGAGTGATAAAGGTGCTAGAGATGTAAATTAGAAAGGTTTCCATAACTTCTGCTTTTTTGAAAGTACAGTTTCTTTGCTGATAAAAAGTAAATAAGCATTGAGAGGGCTTATCTGTATAAAATGGCAGATATTAATTGTCTCTGTCTATAAGATTCCTCAACATGTTGGCTAAGATTTATACAAGGTGCCTTCATTTGGTCCCCTTAAGTTTTATGGCAATGCAGCGATTTCTAAGGTTCAATAATACACATTCTCTTACCAGGATATAATTGGACAAACTGAATTTGTAACAAGTGAACACAACCAGAAATGTCACATTTTAATATAAAACTCAACTAATCTGGTGTGACAAGTTCACCATTAAGAAACCTGGGCTGTACTTCATGTGTGGAAAGAATGCTTAAAGGGCCCCTCAGGAAACTCTGAGGCATTAAGTATTACTTCCCAGCAGACTGCGGTCAGTGACAAATTTGGGAGACCTTGAAGGAAGGGGGAAAAACTCAACTCATAAATATTGAAGACAAAAATTGGTTGAGATAACTGGTTTTCTGTTCTCAGAGAAGATGACTTCAGAAAACTGATAAAAAGAAAGAAAAGATAATAACTTTCATGATACTTACAGACTCACCATATGGCTATTTTCTATAGGGCTTTAGATTTACTGACCATAGAACAAATGGACTTTTGTGTGTTAACAACACATTTTGTACCTATATAGATAAAATTGATAAAATATACACCATATAACTATATAAGCCCATAGACTATATAAAACAGCCATTGGGATTATTTTAGTAATTATTCCCAAATGTGAGGAAGTCATTCAGAGGAATAGCATCAATATGCTTATGGAAATACATCTTGTCTTTTCAAAATCAGATATAAAATTTAATATAAGGAATGCTTTAAAAAGTTCTTAAAGTAATTTAAAGGATAGAGCAAAGAAAGAAATGCATTGAAGAAATAAATTTATAGAAAAATCTCATCACTATCACTGACTTCTTTCCAGAGCTTGGATTTTAACATTTCCAGATGGTTGAAGAGAAAATTCTGTAGTAGTTAAAGAGTAAGAGTGTCATAATATGAAAAAAAATTAAATGTCATTCTGTGGATAGGCTGGCTTGTATGAAAGAATTTGAAAAAGAAATTAAGACAGTAAAAAATACATTTTCTTAGTCATATTACAGCTGGAAATACTACAAACCTCAGTTTTTAAACACTGTGCTAGTTATTACATACTGTGAAAGTAGGGCTTGCTTTTATTTATTAAACTATAAAATTATTATAACATTATTGACCCAATGTTGAAATGCATTAATAAGAATAGTACAGTTTATTAATTTAAAATTTAGAAGTAAAACTGTAATATATATATATATGCTCAACACACAATAGACAATTATAAAATTATACTCCTAAAACAGATTTCTCTATTTATGACCTTCTTCCACTCTATTTCAGTCTTTGGGATAGAAATGCACACTTATCAAACCTTTATTTTTATTTGTCTATATATAGGTTAAAGCTTCCCCATCTTTTGAAAATATAAGTCGCTCTCAAAGTTAACCTTATTATTAAACAGAATACAAAAAGTGTTTCCTGACCCCATTTATGCACTAGCCCTGAAATGGATTCTTTAGTTGACACCAAAGAAAAATAAACAATTCCACCTTTGAGGAACTCAAAACCTTGCTAAGAAGCCTAGATGTACACATATAAAACAATAAGACACATAAATGAGCATTAGTAACATAACATTGAAAATAACATTATGATTATATTTTCTTCACTTCATATGTCACTCAATAAAAAACAAGGAAAAAATTATATATATATGAATTTCAGGATTAGAATAATGGGCATTCACATCCACAAAACATTATTTTATGAAGCCATTACAACTGACTTAGCATCTGCAGTAGCTACTATGGTTATAATGTGCTTTGAGATATTTGAATGAAATACATTAAATCATCATCACTAATGACCATGGTTACTATCTGTCATTAAAAGTCTAGCAGCAACCATGTGAGGGTCTAATGGGGAAAGAGAATTATAATGAACTATAGCGACCGCTAGACTATGTGAAATCTCTCCCTGCTGGTCTCTTCTCCATGGTCAAAATAGGAATCAATATGAAATTCAGTGAGTTGGTATTTACATGAGGGATGATAATCATTTATTTTTTTAAATCTTAATGTCTTACCACAGCAGTTTCGAAAACTGTATTTCATAAGCTAACAAAATATTTTAAAATGGGTCTTCTGTAGACTGAATGTATTCATATGTTGAAACTTACTACCTATGTGATGGTATTTGGAGGTTGGGTCTTTGGCAGGTGGAGCCTTCATGAATGAGAGTAATGTCCTTATAAAAGAAACCCTGGGGAACACCTTATGCCTTCCTCCACGTGAGGACACAGCATGAGCACACACCTCTATGAATGAGGAAGCAGGCCTTCATCGGTGCTTAAATGTGCTTGTAGCTTGACCTTGGACTTCCCAGACCAGAGGACTGTGAGAAATAAATGTTTGTTGTTCATAAGCCACCTACTCTATGTTACTCTGTTATAGCAGGCTGAACTAAGACAGCCCAAACTGACTAAGACAGGGTCTACTGCACGTAAGAAGAAATAAATTGTTAAGTAAAGACATAATCTGAAAATTAAAGGCACTTTCTTTAAATTCAACAAATTTAACTCTGTGGGTAAACTTTCACTAAAGTGTCCTTAGTTTTCTTTTTGCCACCAATCTCTGACTCCACTGGGTCTGGATTTAGGGATTCTACTGCTTAAAAGTTCTTTCTCCAGTAGTCCACATTTTATTTCCATCTTGATGAGGAATAGGCTTGTTACTATGTGTGTTACTATATGACACACAATTAACCAGGTATTTATGAATGTCAGACAATGTGAGAATGCACCTAGACCTTAAAATCAGCACCACTAAAGGAAACAACTCTAGACGCCACATTCATATTGTATTCTATGGGAACATATCCCCCTCCCACAGGGAGCATGGAGAATACAGTGTGAACGATAATTTTGAATCTGGACAACTTGATTTGTCCCCTTAAAATAGAGGGCACGCTGGAATCTAGACAATATCACTTAATTGGCAGTGTAGTAGACTATGAATTGTTAAAAACCAATACATTGCCCTAGAAGTACCAGAAATATTCCTATTGTCTCCACCCCACACCCATTTTTTGTTGTTGTTGTTAAAGGACACAGTGGGACAAATGTTGTGATGGAGAAACAAGAGAAATAAAACTGGGAGGAGACTATCCAAGATATTTTGCAATTGCAATATTCAAATATTTCTTTTATATCCTTTGTATCACTCTATGAAAGCGATACATTCTGTGCTCATGATACGCTCTCATGTGTTAATGACATCAGGGAATTATCTAAGATTCTGTGAACCAGAAAAGGTTTTATCACCTCAGTGTTATGCCAGTTGTCTAAAGACTCTGATGAAGGCTAAAAGAAATTATCTACAATCAGTAATGACCACTATTTGCATATCTAGCCAGGTAAGCATCATAACATGTCATTATATTACTAAGGGACAGGAGTCTTGATGGCATCAAAAACAGTCCGAAATAGAACTGCCAACATTCTTATATCTAAAACCAAATAGTTTACTTAACCTAGTCTTAGAGTTGATATGGGTGTATGTATCTATTTCAGAAAACCTAGGTTGCTTGGTAGATTCTCCTGCAACATTCTAAATTCTAATTGGAAATTACTATTGGATAATATTTAGTTACACAGATTATTTAAATACGTAACTGAATTTTGAGTAAAACTCCAGGAGAGAAAAAGATTTGAGCAAATGTGTTTGTTGTTTTTTGTTTTTGTCAGAAGTACATAAACACTTCGAAATGGTATCAAACAGAACCTGAAACATTACTCTCTGAATGCAGTGATGAACTAGATGTGTGACTGGTTTTGGTAAAAACTGAAAAAGGACTATGTACATTTATTGTTAAATGAATATAATTTTTCCATCTTGTAATAATAAAGCTATCACTCATTCTGCCTATACACTTTTCAGCATTAAACTTTACGTGAAATTGGACAGAACGTGTTGTAGGATATCTTGCGGGAAGGCACATTTCAATGCTTGTGTGGAGGGCAAATCTACACCTTGTACTTGTGGATGTTTTAAACTGAAGGCAAAAGCCATCACTGAGGTATAAACAATTTGTAGAACCTCATAAGATATTCAACTTTGTTTTCTTTTTGGAGGTAGAGGATTAAGAAGCAGATTCTGAAATATTGCTGCAATCCTATATAGAGAATTATCCAGAAAACATATTTTAATAATATAGTTTAAGTAGTCTACTCCAAGGATGTTTTGGTCACTTCATTTCATTTCCATTTTTTAACATTAAAGTATTTTTTGTAGAATTTGTCTGATGTGATGAAAATGCATCTCTGGCTCAACTGAAGCTGAGAAGTCTCAACAGTGTTCATGAATAAATGCCTAATTTCTTGATCAGAAATAGTGTTCTACAGAAAAGGCTAGCATGTGGCATTAACACCATAATTTCTCAGTGAGAGAAAAATAATAAAGATAAATAATCTCTGAATGGACCCAAAGAGGATGGAAGCAAATGATGTCAGATGACCTCTGAATGCATGGGAGATAAGAGAAATTGAATCTCATTATATGATCATTGCTAAAGTACACAAGTGAGAGGAAGAGAATACTATAGGACAAAGATGCCTCAATGAAGAAGTATGATTTGAGGCAAACACTGTTGAATTGAATTGGAAAGAACTAAACCAAGCAATGCCATATATCTGCTGCTTAATAAATGAGAAGTGAATGAGGAAGAGCCATGTCAGAAGGCAACTGCTGAGCAAATGTGAATCAAACCAAGATAAATAATGTTCAAGGGTGGTTACTGAGACCAGCAGGGTGAATTAAGATAAATGATATAAATGGCCAATCTTTAAATGAACTAGTGACAAACCAAGATCAATGTTTCCAGATGTAAAAAAAATAAATTAAAAAGGAAGTGACCAAAAGACACTAGCCTCAGGATGCAGCCAAGAGTAACCATGGCAGAGTATTCACAAAGAAAGTATCATTAGCCACTGAGGCCTTCCCAACTTTTCAATTTCCTGTAATGTAAGATAACTTTCCTTATTCTTCCTTTATTTATCTATTTATTTTTGGCTGTGGTGGGTCTTCGTTGCTGTCAGCGGGCTTTCTCTAGTTGTGGCAAGCGGGGGCTACTCTTCATTGTGGTGTGTGGGCTTCTCATTGCGGTGGCTTCTCTTGTTGTGGAGCATGGGCTCTAGGTGCCTGGGCTTTAGTAGCTGTGGCACGCAGGCTCAGTAGTTGTGGCTCGCGGGCTCTAGAGCTCAGGCTCAGTAGTTGTGGTGCACAGGATTAGCTGCTCTGCGGCATGTGGGACCTTCCCAGACCAGGGCTCGAACCCATATCCCCTGCATTGGCAGGTGGATTCTTAACAACTGTGCCACCAGGGAAGTCCTAACTTTCCTTATTCTTTAAGGTAATCTGAGTTTGTACTTTTTTGTTATTATTTATAGTAGAAAGAATTTTAAATGATAAAATAAATCTCTTTCCTGCAGCAAAAATACTGAAACACACAGGTGTTTCAACTTTTCATATATATATGAGAGAGACAGACAGAGCCGCAGAGAGACTTTGATTAAAAACCACCTTCAATTTGAGGAACAATTTTTTTCGATGCCTTTTTTTCAATTGCATAATGTTCTTTAATTATCTTGATTTACTTTGGACTGATTCTTTAAAGCCCACCAGTAAACACTGTGAAATCTACTGCTCAGATGTTTTGAGATGGTCATGGAACTTATTTAGAAATAATCAAGTTCTCCTGAACTTTGTCTAGGACACCCTAGACACTAGAAGACCTTGTTGTTATATCTACTGGGAGCTAACCATCACCACTCTTTCTTTCATGTATTTTGACTGAACAAAAACTTTATTTGAATGTTTACCTATTACACTTAAATAGCCAAAGTTATAGAGAGAAAATAATTACTGAACAAAATGTATCTCCTGGATCTTATTGCCTCTATGACATATAATGGACTATCTATTGACACAAAGAAATGACTCTCACTGTAGGCACATTGCAGGAATCTTGGAGCATATCAGTTCCCACACAACCTTTCAATTTAACATTCAGTCATTCTCTAACCACTCCAGCATCCGACACAGCTGAGGCTGGCACTAGGGTGCAATGAAAAGAGCCCTTTCTTAGAGACAGAAGGTTTATCTTGTGGCCCTGTTTCTGCCACTTCCTAGCAGTATAACTTTCAGGAAGTTTAACTGGAAGGCTCCCAATCTATTATTCCTTTTTTGAACTCCAGATTCATATTTCCAATTAGCTGGATAACTTCAGGCAAGAAACTATCTTCCTGAGCCTCAATTTCCTCAAGTGATTTGGCAATTTTACAAAGCTGAACTAGGTATCTAGAAGGACACATGTAAATGTCATCTGAGAATTGTAAAGTTCTGTTTCTAGCTACATGATTATTATGAAATACTTTCTTGAGGCCACACAACCTCTTTCTCTCAACTCTCATTACAGATTGGGTTCTTAGGAAACACATGCTGAGATGGAGTTTGGGGTGCAAGATTTTATTTTTTATTATTATTTTATTTTTTTAAACTAAAAGCTGGGAAGGGAAGGAGGAAGAAGCAAGATTGAGCAGAAGAAATCAAATTGCAATGCAGGCCTGACTGACATAGCCTTGGCCCACCAGGTGTGGGTACAGGAAGCTCTGGAAGGAGTATTATCTGTTAGAATTGTCCCCTGTCTGGTCAAGCTGGCAGATATTTATATGCCTGCCTTGCTCAGTCACTGTGTTTGGGCTGTATTTGGAATGGTGTGACCTTGGGTAGACCAAGCTTTCTGATACTGAGGCAGATCTTGAAGAAGCTGACATCTTGAAGAATATGTCTGCTGACTACTTCCCCACGATCCTTCCTTCAAGGAGGATTTGAGAGCCACATCTCCAAAATACACCTGTTATATAAGTTTGTTATATCTTGTGCTTTCTCTGACATCCTTGACACAGGTGTTTCAACTGTTCAGTCTATGTATTCTACTTCTTTCATTCTCTATTTTCTTCTTTGAAGGTGTCTTATATTTCTTGGGTTTGACTCTTCCACAAAGATAACTCATAATCTATGTCTGACCACTTTCTTGGGCTCTACTTCCATATTTTAGTTGTATTGTAGACAACTTCAATTTGATCCCATTCTGAAAATGAAATCGTTTTAACAAGTCCTCTCAGCTGTCTGTTCTGTTTCCACTGGTACCAAATGCCACAGTAAACAGCCCAAAGATCTTTTCATCCCACATTCTTTCTCCTCTCTCTATACGTCCCAACAAATTCTTCACTGGGTCCTCAAGTGAATTAAGTTTTCCAACTTATTAGCTTGACTTAAATGATCTTTTGGATTCTGATCCAAATCTTCACAGTCATAATTCTCCTACAAAAATTCTCCCCTCTGATCATCTGGTCCAGACACCATCACCGTGCACACCAATAATTTACTACCTTTACACACTGGCTCTAGCCCTTCCTGTTATCTGAAATCTCTATATATTCTTCTCTCCTTTTAGGAAACTTTTTTTCATTTATTACGTACCTTAAAAACTGCATTTTTGGTGAAGCCAATCTTTACCCATTTGATATTATTTCTTAATCCTCTGAATTTTCATGATATTCATTATTTTTACTACTCATTTGAAACAAAGTGTTTTGATTTTGAAAGAAGATGTATTTCAATAATAATTCTAAAATACCTATAGGATGATAATTATGGACCACATACTTATATTAGGTCTTAGAATTCTAGAGTGAGGGGGGAAATGTTGTTGCACATACACAAAGTACAGATAAAAGACAATTAAACAATAACCAGGTAAATAAATATAGTATTTCTATTGTGTTATTAGAATGACATGTTCTTGGTACCTTGAGTCTACATAAGAAGGAAATTTGACAATATCAAAAAGGTCAGTGAAAGTTTCCCTTAGGAATTAAGTATTGAGCTGAAATCTACTTGATAAAGAGAAGTGAATCGGTTGAAAATGGGAGGAAAGAACAACTGCACAGAAAATGACATATGAAAAGACACTGTAACAGGAGATGGCATGGGACTTAGGGGGAATAGACAAGACATTGGTATAGGAGAAGTGAAAGAGCAAGGGATGTAAGATATGAAATGAGTCTGTGTATGTAGGCAGGAGCCAGTACATGGAGTGCTTTGTGGAAGACATTGAAGACTCCTGTTTTGGTCTTAAACTAAGGGCATTAGGAAGCCATTGAGGAATTTTAAGTACAGGTCTAATGGCATATTTTCAGAGTGGAAAAGAAAAGAAAAAGAGACGGAAAGAAAACTCACATCATCTCTGGCTGGGGTGTAGAGAATACACTGATAGGGTGCAAAGATGGACCTCAGTAAACTATTTAGGAAACTAGCACCTTAAATCTGGTAAGAGATGAGGGTACCACGAGTGGAAACAGTGGTAAGAGAGGGATGTGGGTAGGTTTATTTCATATTTAGAAGGTAAAAACTCCAGGGCTTGGTGTTCAGTTGGCTATGGGATATGAGGTATTGGAGACTGATCTGTCTGGTTTGCCTAACTGAATATTCCACTGCTGTAGCAAACCAACAAAAAACAATCAGGTTTATAAAGAAGATTAAGAGATAAGACATGTGCTTGTTAAATGTGCCTTTAAAACCTACAAGAGGAGATTTTAAGTAAGGCAGAGGGAATTATCAGTATGGAGCTCAGAAGAGGGTTTTAGCCTAGAGAGATAAATTTGGGAGTTAACTACAAGCAGAAATAAAACGTCACAATTCAGCTCTATTATTACTGTGAAACAGTGGACAAATGTAGCAAACTAAGGCTCTTCCAAATCTATTTTTTCCTTATTGCTGGGCATATGGTCATGCAGCTAGTGATTACACTTTACAGACCCTCTTCTATCTAAATGTAGCCATGTGAGTAAATCCTCACCAACAGAATGTTACAGAATTGATGGAGCCAACTTCTAGGTTTTTTTCATAACAATGCTTGGCCTGAACTTATTATCCTTCTCATTCAAAGTGGCTGAAACTAGGTACAATGAGAACTAGAGCAGACCCACTTGTCCCTGGATGACTTTTGGGGACACAGTCTGCTTACCTGCCAGATACTACCCACCATTTTAGAGAAATAAACTTTTATCCTGTTGGAGTCATTGCATTTTTAGGTCCTTTGATCACAGCAGTTTACTGTTTACTCAAATTTTCAAAAGCTCACCTATAATGTAATGAACCTACAGGTCTGGAGAAATTGACAGGTGATGTGCAAAATGCAAGTACATTTTTTGGCTTATGGCATCATGCAAATAATTGTTTATATTCATATCAATCCTGCAAGTTAGGTTTCCATATTCCTATTATATAGACAGGAAAGTTAAACTCAAAGTGTTTCAATAAATTGCTTAATTCACTGAGATGTTAAGGGATCCAGGATTCAAATACAAGCCCAACTTCAAAGATCCCATTGTTTCTAAGACTTCATGTTACAGGTTTATATCTCTAATTGTTTCAGTATCTTGAGCATCAGCACCATGTCTTTTACTTTTTATTTTCTGGAGTGCCTAACACGAGGCCTCACACATGGTTGGAACTCATTAAATATTCATTTATTTCCTTAGAATACAGGCCTTAACAGTCCAACTAGAGAATTCACTTCCTTCCATAAAATTCAGTAATGAGAATGAGCCCGAAGAGACTTAATTTCATTTCAGAGAATCTATATCCAATACCATATCACTATATATTATAAATCATGGCCTATTTGCAAAATGAGGCTCTGTTCTAATGGATCTGAACCCTCAGCTTTTTTCATTTTGCTCAGATTTGTAAATCGGCATGCAAGCAAACAAATAACTTTCAATAACCTACATAGTTGCACTGTTTATTTGTATTGTTTTTATTTTAACCAGGCTGCCTCATTCCCAAGGATCACATAAACAATGAAATCAGCATTTCTCCAAATCACTCACTCAGCAAAAATAATTAAATAAATGCTCCTCACCTTTGAATAATAGCTATTTTCAAGAGTAAATCATTTACATACTTATTATTAATATCCAACCACTGTGTTGACTGGAAATATTATGATTCCATGTGGAACTGAAAACCTCTCAGTATTAGATTCTGCATGTTTACCTATCTTGACACCTCTTTCTTTCATTAGTATTCATGCAGCCTTGCAATGGAGAAATAAGGTAATGAAAATTCAGCCTGAATCAGATCTGTATTTACATAGGCAGGCATGGACAAGGAAGTTCATTTTGGCTGAACCCATGAGCTCTCTGATTTGTTTCCTTATTAATATTTTCCTTGTAATCATTAATATACTTTTATTGCATCCTGGGAACAGTGTGGGAGTTAAATATTGTCATTAAATAAATTGAGGCATGTGGTTCAGCTTCCCTGCTACTGTACAGATAGATGGCAGGAGATAACACAGACATAGATGTATAAATTATACCTGTGCAGTCATACCTCCTTCTTTCTGCCAATATCACGACTTATCAACAGTTCACAGTTGGATATGCAGGGGACTGTCTTCAATAACGTACAGTGTATTAGCATATCCTTTACTCCCAATTACTAAAAACACTAACAAAAAGGTGTCCAGTTAACAACACATGCAGGAAACAAACGACTGCTCATACTGTTTGAACAAAGAAGGAGAATGCCTCTAATATTAATTCTTTCATTTCTCCATTCACAAAAATGGACTTGTTTTTTCCAGTTACACAAAGGGTGTCAAATTTTGTCTGATAAATAACATGAGTGGTGTAAAAGAAACTAAATATATTAAGTTTCAAAGAATAATTATAATCAATCGGTATCTTTTAAATTTGAATTGTAGCATGATACTGTGTTGGTGTCAAACAAATACCAATGTTTTATCCTCTTAGACCAAAGATAAGCTCAGAATCATACAGAATAATTACTCTAATAAGAACAGTCACCAACTGACTTAAATCTAGTTTATTTTATGAATGAGATCAAGGCTACTCTCTTATGACTAGATCCCAGGAGGCAACAGATTATATGTTTAACTCTAGCAAGCCACCTCCAAAATCCATGAACTTGATAAATTCAGCATATTTGAGAATGCATAAATCCCAAGGAATATCATCAGTATATCAATTTAAAAACAATAATATAAAATAATTAATATTATTGAGCACTTTTATGTCAGGTACTCTTCATTGTGATTTACATGTACTCAGATTTGCTCGTATGATCTCTAACTTGACACAAGTTATGTGTCACATGGGCATAAATCACATGCCCATTTCACGGTGATGAAATCAAGGCACAGAGACCTTTGTTGCTTTTCCCAGAGCTGGTAAGTGATGGAACCACAATTCAGACCCAAATAGTCTGCTTCTGGGATTTGTGTTCTCATTTGCTCTTACATTATCTTTCTAGATAGTCTGCATCTACTAGTGATTTCAATGATAGTTACCATCCTCAAATATGACAAAGAACATATGCCCATAGTTACTTATAATCTATTATAAATTTCAATTGTTGTGCAGATAATCATTGAGAACATTAGCAACTGTACAAAAGAGAGAGATGCCGTGAGAGCAAGGATGAGATTCAGAGATGCATTTTTCAGTATACACTGGATTTAGTGAATACAGACAGAAAACTATTTGGCTAGGACATTGAAGGGGGAGTAAACTACATTAGAAGAAAAAAAAGTTTTAGATTAAATGCATTTTGGATGTGTGAAATTTTGACAGCAGAAGAGGCCTTACTTCCTATTGATGGGGTCAATGATAACAGTGTAATCCACAAAGCACATGAAAAGTAAACCAGGGTACCAAAAAAGAATTTACTTCTATCCTTGACCCATAACGGCCTTTCAAAAACATGAAAGTGGGAGGGAGGGAGGAAGAAAAAGAATGAAAGTTAAGAAGACTGTAGAATAAACAGAAAACCAAATTGTTGTTGTTTAGTAAAGAATATATTTACACTTCAGAGGGACTTCCCTGGTGGTCCAGTGGTTAAGAATCCATCTTGCAATGCAGGGGACACGGGTTCCATCCCGGTCGGGGAACTAAGCGCTCACATGCCGCAACTACTGAGCCTGCGAGCGCCGCCACAACTAGAGAGAAGCCCACGCGCCACAACAAAGACCCGACACAGCCAGAAAATAAATAAATATTAAAAAATAGATTTACACTTCATTGCAGTGGGTTGATCTAAATGCAGACGTCTCAGTAAAATAAAGTTTAAAAATATTACTCAAAAGTTTCATATAAATATTTTAAAGAAGTACCTATTTCTATGATTTATGTTTTATATACACTGATCAATCTATTCTATTCACATACTTAATAAAAGTAATCACAATGTAACTTACAATGGGAATGGTACGAGACAGGTACCTTCCTAGCCTATTGTTTTCTGGTATATTTCCACTTTTGCTTTGGATGAAATATTTGAAAGAGTTTGAACAGCAAAATTGTTTAAAAAATCTGTGTCCATATTTGTATTCAGAAATATGTATTTTCATGCTTTCAATGTGTGTCTATATGTATATGATATATATCATGTGTTATAAAGAATCTTATTACAATAAAAAGAGCTTACTCTCATTTACTGTTGACTCTAGTTGTTTTCTTACCTGAGACCAGGAAGATGAGCAAAAAGTTTAAATCAGGAACAACCAAACAGGACTGGGTAGATAAGAAATATATGTAGCATTTGTAAACTCTGTTTTGAGATACACTTTTCCTTTCTGAAATCAGAAAATATTTTGTTGACTTTCCTTATCTTGTTTCATGACCACTGCTTACCCTGATTCTTATCTGCAAGAGTATTTCTATGAAGCACACAATGGACATCCAGCTTTTTTCATTCATTTTGGCCACGTAGGTCCAACAGGGAAAGTTGCATAAAATGGAAGGAAAAAACCACTGGTTTTAGAATCAGACCATTTGGAAATAAAATTCCAACTGGAACAATTACTAGCTGGGTAATTTTTGTAAGTTACTTACAATATCTGAATTTCAGTTCCTCTTATATGAAATGGTAACACTCTACACCCTATTATTATTGTTAGAATTCTCTGAGATAAAGTATGTGGAAAAAAAAAAAAGCCTTTTTCAGACAGATGATGTTTAATAAATACCCACTGACCAATATCCAAACTAAATAACTCTTTGTAAAAGATGTTGAACTTTGTCTAGTTGGCTGTTTCCAGTTATCAAACTGTTGGAAAGCTTTTCATATTGAAACCCTAGGGTCCGTTGTGAAGATATAATGTACTGTATTCTCTTATTCCTCTTGTGGGTGTCTGTCTCTAGTGTACTGACTGTGATGTCAGATATACTGCTCCCTTCATGCCTTTTCATCCTCATAGGTGTCGGTTCACCCGAACACAGGAATTTCATTGGGTTGCTCTTTTCTTTGCTACTCTCCCTTGTTTGCCAATTACTTTTAACTTTCACTTTCTCTTAAAAATTTAAAATCAGATGCTTGATTCCCTATTGCTCTATACCAGGCCTTCAGTAGGGCTGCTATCCAGTGTCTAAATGAAGAATGAACAGTTAAATAAACATTATTGAGAGCTTCACATTTAAAACCACTCTTAGGAACACAACAGCAGAAATGCTTTGGCTACATGGCATAAAACAAAAACAATGTTCGAATAAATGTAGAAAAACAAAACTTTAAGATCAAAAGCCCCCCTTATAATAAACTAGGTACAAGCAAAACCAAAAGAGAATAGTGAATGAAAAAAACACCTTTTTTAAAAAGGAAAACGGAAATAAAAGAAAAATTGAAACTGCTTAATAGCAAATGGCTTTTTAGAAATGGTACTCTCTTAGGGTATGTTTGTGTGCATTCTCTGCCAGACTTCAAAACGCAGCATATACTTTTTTATGCTTTTGAAGTTAGATCAGTGTTCAGGGATGGTTAGAGTGTGGCCACAAGCAAAACTGCCGCTTTGCTGTTGATTAAAAAATAAGTGTAGGAGGACACAAAGGTGCATCCCATTAAAGTAGTTGGGAAAATCTGTGTAATTGAAGAATTTTATAGAGGTCCTCTTGGCTCCACTCTACTGAAGCAAAAAGACATAAGCAATTAAACATGACACCTTGTACTGTAGTCATAAAGGCCAAGGATACAATTTTAAATTATTAAAACAAAACACATATGGACCACCATTACAGTTGGCTAGAGGTCCTGATGAACCTTCTTCTACTTTCCACCAAAATGCCTTTGAAGGTTCTAGAAAAGATGAACACAAAAGCATCATGGAAATACAGGTATGACAGTCTCCCTAGAAAGAATTCCCAGAAAGAACTCAGGCCTATGACCTATGAAATTTAATAGAAAAATATCAAAGGTGAGACCTCTGAAATATATATCCAGAAGCAGAGGAACTTTGGCCATTTGAAAGTTGTGGGGAAAATTTTTGGATCTGGCTCATTTACATAATACATTGGCTCATTTATGCAACGCATATTGAGACCTACTATGTGCCAGGCACTTCCTAGGCACTGGAATAGAACAGGTGATGTCCCTGTTTTGAGAGAGCTTGCATTCTGGTGTAGGGTGTCAGGAAATAAATAGATTGATCTTGCGTCAGTGCTTTGTGGAAACATAAAACAAAAGGAGCAGATATAGCTGTTCCAGTGAGAGTCATTTAATCCCCTAAATATTGCTCCAGAACCCAATTTGCTCAGTGGTCACTGATTCTTAACTTGGAAATTTTTAGTGTGTTAGTCCATGTAACATTGTCCCCATTTTCACTGCAGTGCTCTCCCAAGCCTGATCTGCAGAGATTCTCTCTGTTCTCTTTTGTCTATCAGAATCCCATTCTATTTGTTTGAAATTATTCTTTTGGTTTTCCATATGTTAATAAAAACTTCATACCCTCTACCACCCCTGCCCAGTCAGCAGGTGTTAATGCTCCTTAAATGGAGAGTGGGGGAGGGAAGGGACTGGGGAGAGAGAGAGCTTACAGATCCCATTTACCCTCTGATACAGAAAGAGCTGATTTTTGTTGTTGTTTTTAAGGAAGGTCACTTTTTAAAAAAATTGAAGTATGGTTGTTTTACAATGTTGTGTTAATTTCTGCTGTACAGCAAAGTGATTCAGTTATATTTTATATATATATATATATACTTTCTTGTTTCATATTCTTTTCCATTATGGTTTATCACAGGATATTGTATGTAGTTCCCTGTGCTCCACAATAGGACCTTGTTTATCCATCCTATATATACTAGCTTACATCTGCTAACCT
This sequence comes from Balaenoptera physalus, assembly GCF_965194825.1. Classification (NCBI taxonomy): domain Eukaryota; kingdom Metazoa; phylum Chordata; class Mammalia; order Artiodactyla; family Balaenopteridae; genus Balaenoptera; species Balaenoptera physalus. The sequence continues at coordinate 96,508,974 of NC_138896.1, read as the reverse complement.
CAACCTCCCACTTCATCTAAAGAGAGCTGATTTTTATTGTCTTACTTTTTAAGTTTCAATACAAAGTTAAAAAATTTAGAATATATTTCTTTGATAATCAGAAAATTAATATATTTGAATATTTTAATAATGATTATTTAAAATTTCATGTATATTTTACAGATATTTGTTCTTATTTCCAAAAGTAAAGCAAAGGACAAACAGTGGGTATGGTCTTCTATCAGTTTTCCTGACAAATAACATCTGTAAAACATTTCAAATAAAAAATGAAAGCCATGCAAAAATATAAGGCCATGTAATCTATATATTGATAGAAACAGCTGCTAAATAAGCACATGATACAATATTAGAGCTTGGTAATAGTAAAAAATGCAAAATAAAACAAGAAAATTCCACTTTAGAGCTTCAATGATCAAAACGCATCCTCTAATTTTTACCTTGACTGTCGTATTTGTGACACTTGTAAAGCCACATACTTTTGATTGGAAGTGCAGTTTAATACAACATTTTGAGAAAGCAAAATCATTCAAATATTTATACCTTCAATACTATAATTCTATTTTTAATTTTTTCCAAAATAAACATTTTGAAAAGAAAAATAAAAAGCAATTAAATATATAAAATCCTTGTCACTATATTTGTAAGAATAAATAGACATATAACTACAATAGAATTGCTTGGTAAAAAAAATTTCATGATGTTTCATTTCATGGAATAAGAGGTAGCTATTAAAATAACTATTTAGACTATACAGTAACATGGAAAATGTTTATATTAAATTAACAGGCAAAATTAACTATATTTATGTATGTATGCATATATATGTACTTATATGTATACACACATAAATTTTAGGTGAACACAGTGCATAAAAACAAAAAGACTAAGGATAAAATGTGAAAATAATTTGACTTCCAAGAGTACCAGAATTATGGGTGACTTTTCATTCAATGATTGCCTATTAGTCCTGTTACTGTATCCTTATAATGTTGGTATAATTATAGTTTATTAAAATGATAAAACAATGCCAATCTATTCTAGTTTCAGGGCCTTTGCTCACTATTTTCTCTCTTAGACTCCTCATCCTCCAGATATCCACTCGGCTTTCTCGTTCATTTTTTTCAGATCTTTATTTAAATGTTATCTTCCTAGTGGGGCCTACCCTGGCCACGCTTTTTACAATTACAAATCTCGCTACCTGCCAACTGTTCTTACTTCCACTTTCCTTTTTAAAATTTCTCATTAACGCTTATTACTATATAACATATTATCTCTTTCATTTGTTTACCAGGCCTATTTTCTGTCTTCCACGCAAGAATATAAGATAAAGTCCATACTTCTTAACCGAAAAAATAGGCTCTTTGTAATGTGTTCTCAGTCTACTCCTCCAGCTATACCTATCCCTAAAGCCTTTCTTACATTGTCCACTCTGGTCACATATTGTTGGAAAGCTTCAAAAAATAATATGGTTTGAATGCAGAAATAGATATATGGATAGATATTTGCTAGAATACATATAATAAGATGCTAACTGTTGAATCTACTTGGTAAATATACATTTGTTGTATTTTTTTAACCAGCTTTGTAAGTTTGAAATTTTTCTTATGAAATGCTGGGAAAAATGCCATCAAACAAGGAAATGTCATGTAGGGAATGTATTTTGACTTGATCTGAACAAATGAACTATAACAATATTGTTTTAGATAAACCAGGGAAATATGAACACTTAAGTGGTATTAGCTGATATTAAGTAAATAGTGTTATTAACTTTTTAAAGCATGATAGTTTAATAGGTATTGTGATTTTTTTAAAGGACTCATATTTTAGACAAAGATATTGAAATTTTTTAATGGGTGAGGTGCTATTGTGTCCAGGATTTTCTTTGAAATAGGAAGCAAAAGTTGAGGGAAGAATAGAGGTAAAAAATAAAACAAGAGTTTGCCATACACTGATAACTGATGGAGTTGGATGATGGGTTCCTAGGGGTTTAACATGCTATTTTGTGTTCATTTGAAAGCTTCCATAATAAAAGCTTGAACAGTATTCCACATTTCTCTCTCATTTATCATACCATATGGAATCATATTTAATTTTACCTCTTTTGCTGGACCACAAGTACAACTATTGTATCTCCAGTTCCTAGTATAGTGCCAAGAACTATGAAGTAGGTATTCAATGAATAGTTGTCAATTATTGAATGTGAAATGTCAAGAATAATACAGTGCACAAATATTACATTTCTAGTAGAACTACTTTAAAATTTTCATTATTCTTTCATTAAGTAACACAGATGGAAGTCAACTTTGCTGATTACCACCATCTGGCTATTTATAATCCTTAGAAGTGTATGTGAGTGTAAATAATATGTTAAGAACAATTATATAAGGTTCTTAACCTCTAGTCCACTACTTTTTCTAATCATTCTCTCTTTCACTTCATAACCACTGTGGTAGCCCTCACAACATATCCTTAGTAATAATCCATTAAGTGGTTGTCTCCATTTCTCTTGATACAATTAATTTGTTTCTCATGCTTTGCTCTTCTTCCCACCTGCTAGCTTAGTGGGTATGCACTGTTGAATTGCACTGGGAATGTCAGAGCTAAGAGAACTGCAGACTCCTTCCCTGAAAAGCTACAAATGAGCAATTATGCCTCTACTTCCTAGATCTTAAGCTGGTGCCAAAGTTCATAGGAAAAATAGTTATGCTGACTCTCAGAACACTGGTTCCTGATAGAGAGTTGCTGCTACAGGCACAGGTTAAATGGTGTGTCTTTATTATGCATCTGACTCTACCCTCTGAGTTTTGGTATACCTTCTGCCCAGTACATAAGTGAAGCTTGGAAAGAATCCATGCCTGAGTAGCTCTAGGAAAGCAAATATAAAGCAAATTGTGCAACTGTGTCAACTCTAATGCTATTGCATGAGCAAATTACATTAGTAAGCCATGAGCTCTCTGATGTGTACAGTTGGCTGACAGAAGAGAATGACTTTTTTTCAGAACCAAAGGCAGCTCATAAACCTTTCTTTAAGCCTGCGTGGTTAGAATGGAAAATTCTAATATTAATCTTTTTGGAGGAAAGAAAGTTGTTTAAATCTCTTGTGTAATAAACAAATTAACAACATGTAATATATGCTGCAAAGTATGTTATTTCACTTTTAATTACACATTTAATCATTTGCCTCAGATGTGCAATTTTCTAACACATATAACTTCAGTCCCTCTAAGTAAATCAGGAATTAACTTCATAATGCTGCAAACTAGAAATTATTGAACCAGATGATTAATGAAAAGCAAGTAGTGAAAGTCAACAGAAAACCTTTAGGACCTTCCTTATATTCAGAGGAATGATTCTGAAATGAGTTCTACTCTGAAAACCTTTATAAATCTCTAGTGAACAAACAATTGAGATTTTCACTTGATTGCTGGCACATTTTAGAGACTTATGGAGTGAAATGTGTAGTCTGTTTTCTCAACTGAGCAATTCATAAAAATGTTCCTTTTACTATCTCCCCTCCAAAGAAACCCCAGAAAGAGGAGCTAAATATTTTTAGTAAATTACAGCTGGGAAAAATCTGTCCTGAAAAATATAACCCTTTCATCTACATATTTAATTAACAATATTTAATACCCAGAGAGTCTATATACATTATTATATGCTGTTATATTTTCCTCATTCTAAAAGTGGAACTAGTCATGTATATACTCACAAAAATTTTAAAATGTATCCCATTCATCATCTGGCTCTTATCAGATGAACAAACGTTTTGGATCAAGCAGGAAAATATCAATATGACTGATTAAATTTTTATTTGTAATCAATGTTTGATACTTCATAAATACAACTATATATGATCTTATGCTTGCTACAGATACACTACATACATATATGCGCAACGACATGAATTCTTGTACTTAGGTCAAAAACAATTTAAAGAAAAATCATTTTTTCTTACAGAGAGAAAGCAATTTAATATTTATTGAATTTAAAATAAGAAGCAAGAACATAAAGGCAATCGGAAAGGAAGAAATTTCATTACTACTATTAAGGAGAAGAAAAATGTATTATCATACATTGAACTTCATGTGTTTAAAGACAAGACAAGCTCTTGATGACTGGGTTTGCAAACAGAATATGACTATGTTAATTTTGAAATTGCATATATTAGATTTAGTTAAGAAGAGTTTTTTGGTGTGGGGAAGAATATTTGATTTTGTATTCTATTATTCCATAGATTATTTATTCCTCAACTTTCAAAGACTTTGAATCTACTGGTAAAAACCACTGGTAGATGGACACTAATTTATTCATTAGTTTATCACCAAAAAAAAAGGAATTAACACAAACAAGGCTGTAGTATCTCAGCCTTTAAATCTATGAGTGCATGTAGGATATTATGATCACTAAAGTAAGATTCTCATCTGGAACCTTCTGTGACACTGAATTGAGCAAATTTCAAACTTATTTAAGGAGAGTTCAGAAGTACAAGTCCAGTTTGTCACTTTCCTGTCATAATTTCAGGCTGAGATTAAGAATTTAACTTTTCTCTGAAGTAAGAGAAGGCACCAAGTTTAATCATGTTTGCAGGAAAACAAAATCAGAAAAGAAGGGAAGGAATGTGGCTTTACAGAACACAAAAAAAATCCTTTCTAAAATCTAGAAAGTAATAAATATTATCTAAAATACTATTTATTTGTTTTTAATTTGAGTATAGTTGATTTACAATATTATACTAGTTTCAGGTGTATAACATAGTGATTCAGTCTTTTTATAGATTATACTCCATTTAAAGTTATTACAAAATAATGGCTATATTTCCATGTCCTGTACAATATATCCTTGTTGCTTATTTATTTTATACATAGTACTCTGTGTCTCTTAATTCCATACCCCTATCCCACCCCTCCTGCTTTTCCTCTTCCCACTGGTAACCACTAGTTCCTTCTCTATATCTGTGAGTCTGTTTTTGTTTTGTTATATATATTTATTTTATTTTTTAGATTCCACATATAAGTGATAACATAGAGTATCTGTCTGTCTCTAACTTATTTCACTAACCATAATACTCTCTAGGTCCATCCAAATGCCAGAACATCATTCTTTTTTTAGGGCTGAGTAATAGTCCATTGTAGATATATAGCATAACTTCTTTATCTATTCATCTATTGATGGGCACTTCCATATCTTGGCAATTGTAAATAATGCTACTATGAACACTGGGGTTCATGAATCTTTTCAAATTAGTGTTTTTGTTTTCTTTGGATATATACCCAGCAGTGGAATTGCTAGATCATATGGTAGTTCTATTTTTAGTTTTTTGAGAACCTCCATACTGTTTTCCACAGTGGCTGCAACAATTTACAATCCTACCAACCAGGTACTAAGGGTCCTTTTTCTATATATCCTTGCCAACATTTGTTATTTCTAGACTTTTTGATGACAGCCATTTTGACAGGTGTGAAGTGATATCTTATTGTGGTTTTGATTTGCATTTCTCTGATGATTAGCGATGCTGAGTATCTTTTTTACATGGGCCTGTTGGTCATCTGTATATCTTCTTTGGAAAAATGTCTATTCAGTTTTTCTGCCCATTTTTTAATTGGGCTTTTTGTCTTTTTGATATTAACTTGTATACTTTTTTTACATTTTTGGGGGGTATTAACACATTATCAGTCATATCATTTGCAAATATTTTTCCCATTAAGTAGGTTGTCTTTTTGTTTACAATATTATTTAAAAGGGATTAATATTATTTTTTAAAACTACTACTTTAATACAGGTATATGTGTAAATATAAGCTATAATCTCTATATTGTGATATGCCTATGAGCAATTTGTAAGTATAGATCTTTCTAAACATGAAATTGTTTAATTTCTGAGTTTAATTATATCGCGTAAGTCATTGCTAAAGTAAAGTAAACCCAAAAACATCTTAAAGAAGTTTGCAGTGTAAAAAAAAAATAGTGCTTTAACCATTTAACCTAGTAATTATTTTGCTTTTTGTCTGAGCAGATATTTTTAAAACTGGAGAGAATATTAAAAGATGTAAAATATGACAGAGAGAGAGGGAGTTACAGGAGAGAGCAAGAAAGAAGTATAGAATGTCTGAAGGTAATGTTATATCATTCCTGGTTTGATATCATACTTTGCAATGCCTTTCTAACTCCAAGGGACCATGACTTTCTGAATTCTTGATGGCATCATTAAACAGCTGTGCAACACTCATTCTGGAACAAAAACGCTCAGGCAGGAACACTGGAATTAACTGTGGAGAATACAAATTAGCTAACAGATTTATTCCTCATACTGACATAATAAACAAATATTGATGGCTTCCTGTGGTATAATACGTTCTTATTCATTGCTTCACAACTCACTCATAGCTTCTTCATTTTCTCTTCAATGCTTCTAAATGGGTGATTCATCCTACACTTCTCGAAATATTAGTCTGTTTACAGTCTTCATATAGCTAACAGATTGTACATCATTCAAGTAGCTCAGTGATGGCTTTCACTGTAGATTGTTGTTCTCTTTCAATTTATTTGCTTTTTTATTTCTTTTTAAAGTTTAATAGAAGAGAGGAAAGTAAATGGCATATTTTTATTTAGTAATAAATTTTTGATTGTACATAGTAGTATTATGTTTTTAATAACTTTCAGCTTTCCAAATACATCTAAGCATAGCTAAAATACGAATTAGTCAAAGCAAAAATCCATAACCAAAATAAGTATCTTTTCTTTCTTTTTTACATAGTATCTTAATCCTTACCCAGTTGTATAGTCAATTTGAAAGGAAATCATAAGAGCTCTGTCCATCTTTCTATTTACAGTAATGTTGGGACTAAGAAAAATGCTACTACTCTACTTAGGATTTTTTTTTTTTAAGTATGGATGGAGTTTTCACATTTCTATGAAAAAGGCTCAGCACTAGAAATATTTTTTACATTGGTCATACCTGATTATATTATATAGTTTATTTAAGTCAGAACTACTCTTTTGAGTAGTAGGTAGTATTGGTAGGTACACCATAAAGGGATAAAATGACACCAAAAAGGGATAAAGTTACATACCCCAAATTGTAGAATATACCAGAGTGAGCAACTACACAAAACTTAAGAGTGCACACACAGAAATTCTGCTAGGTACATACTATCAGTATTTTAGAATGCTGAATACAGGCATCTTGAAATGGAAAACCCAACTCTCACACCCTTGTTTCTCAGTTATTTATTGGTTGAACACGGATCAATGCCATTGTCTGCTATTAAATTTGTATTCTTTATAGATTCCACACTGGAATCACAAGCAAATCTGTCCATTAACAATAATGGACATTGAATATAAATAACTGCATTCATGATGTAATGCGTCCCTAAGTAGTGTTTAAACTATTGTATTGTCAAAAAATCTCATTCTACAGCATTGCTGGGTCTAAATTCTTGTTAAAATGTATTGTGCCTTGGAAAAAAAGTGACAAGATTAGGCCTAAGACAGTAAAGGCCATGTCAGTCACAGTGTAGTTGGAACTCATAAAGTTCCTACAATAATGTAAGCATGAACTTTACAAAGCATTTCACTTGCTTGCAATACAGTATTCTCCTCACTGCAATGCCAGGATTTCAGCTTGATGATGCAGGAACATCCCATTGAGCTCAGTAAATTTAGATGTTACATTGGAGTGACATATATTATTAACTGTACATTGATAACAAGACACAGGAAAAAATCAATTACAACCTCTTTGGAAAGAAGTTATCAGCATTTCTGAATCCAAATGCCTATATATCCCCTGTCATGTACGCCAAGAAATAACAATAAATAATAAGATAACGGATACATTATTTATGTAGGTAATAGTTTTGTAATAATCTAAATGTGGCATCTGAAATGATCTGATACCAGATATCCAAGGCCAACATTAAGGGGACAGCTATGCTCTGAGGATTGATAAGTGGCGTAATGGAAAGAAATAGATTTTGACTCAGACATCCTGGGCTTATGACCCAGATCTGCTACATACTACACTATACTGTTTGACCTCAGGCAAGTCACGTAACCTCTGTGAGTTATGCAATTTCAACATCTGTAAAATGCAAAATAGAGCAATTTACAGGGTCATTGTATACGGAAATATATTTGAAACCCATTGCAAACCGTGTGTGTGTGTGTGTAATTTACTTATGTTATTAGAAAGAATCTTGACATAGATACATCTAATCATTGGTATATTTGTCACATTCCCCCTTAGCATACATTTCTTCTTTTCTACAAAGTACATCCTCCTTCTCATGTCAGTAAGAGATTAATGGGGAACAAAGGAGTAGGACATCACATAGAGCATCGTACACCACACAGAGATACTGTTTAAAATCGCATCTTATTGGGTTAATTATTTAACCTCTCTGCACCTTAATTTCCTTGTGTATGAATCATGAGAAAATATGATCATATATTGTTGGTGAACTGACTAAAAATAATATGCTATGATCACAGAGTAACCCCCCAAAATAACTGGTAGTTATCATAATTTTGTGCTATATTCTTGCTGGTAACTGATCACTGTTAAAATACATTAATGATCTCATGTTTCAAGTACCTTCCACCATATATGCATTCCTAGCATAGAAGGTATCAAGGCTAATTTTTTGTATGAGCTCATTCTTTAAAGGATAGTCTTGATCATAGCAACCAATGTTGTCACAGGCAGGTTGTGCCTATAGCCATTCCAACCTCATCTCCTATAGTCTAGGTATCCTGTTAGACAGGTACTAGACTATCCAACTGCTATATAGGCTGACAGGTTCTACACATTTGCTAAACATCAAGATGTTTGGGTGCTATATTGCTTACTGAAATAATTACACTCTCAGCACACACACACACTTTGCAAGACATGAATAAAGATCACAGCACTTCCAAATTGCATTCACATCGATAATTCGATTTCCCTTAAAATAATTCTTTTTTACAGATGAAGAAACTAATGCACAGAGATATTAAGTAATTTGCTTAAGTCACATAACTGGTGAGGAAGAAAGCAAGATATAAGAACCAAATTATTTATCATTTAATTTTATTGCAATATGTTAAACATGTTACTAGAGCTTCTGAAAAGTCCTCAATATTTTAATATATATAAATGGTATATACTTTATTTACAGACAAATTGTGAAAAATCTAGATTTAGGGATAAAATAAAATTAAGTGGTTATATTCATTTTTTAAGAATTTTGAATGCAATTACTTTAGACTTTCTAAACCGTTTGGATACATGTGTTTCAATATCTTTGCTACATGATTATGTATCACTATTGAGATTCTACATTAACTTTCAAATACCTTGCTTCTTCTTAAAGTGAAGAACATGTGTAATTTATAGGTTAATGACTGTTTCAAACAAAACCAATTTATTCAACATACTGGTTGGTTTATCTACTCAAAGAGCTGAGTTTTCTCTGCTTAAAATGAGTAGCTGAGGGCTTCCCTGGTGGCACCGTGGTTAAGGATCTGCCTGCCAATGCAGGGGACACGGGTTCGAGCCCTGGTCCGGGAAGATCCCACATGCCGCGAAGCAACTAAGCCCGTGCATCACAACTACTGAGCCCACACGCCACAACTACTGAGCCTGCACTCTAGAGCCCACAAGCCACAACTACTGAAGCCCACGCGCCTAGAGCCCGTGCTCCGCAGCAAGAGAAGCCACCACAATGAGAAGCCCATGCACCGCAACGAAGAGTAGCCCCCGCTCACCACAACTACAGAAAGCCTGTACGCAGCAATGAAAACCCAACGCAAAGATAAATAAATAAAAATAAATAAGTTTATTTAAAAAATAAAAATAAAATGAGTAGCTGAAACTTGATTTATCATTTCTCATTGTTTCCTCCACATGCCCTATGTTCCAGGCACGATAGAGAATCTATTGTTTCTTGAATAAGGTTCATACATTCCTGCTGCTATATTTTTGCTCATTGTCACCTCCACACTCTGGAATTCCCTAACCTACCCTTTTCTGTGCTCCTAGAAAGTATTACTAACCATCTTCACTTTCCCCCTGCTTGATCTCAGATACAGTATTAGAATAATTCTATGCAGCTACTCTCAATGTTTGTACTTAAAATATATTTGCCACCTCCTCCTCAGCCTTTTTCAACATCTCCCTTCAGCTCTTCCCTACAGCTGCCAAGCAGGGAGAAACAGGTTGTGTTTAAATGTCTATTTGTCCAGGTTCAAATCTACACCACCCCCCTCAGAAAGCCATTTCTGATTTTTTGCTTACTTGATTCTCACCTGTCCCTGCTTAAATCAGTTGTTCTTTTCTCTGCACTACGTAGCATTTGGTCTCTCCATTACAACATTTTTAAAAATCAGTTTTGTAGTATAACTATTTGATTTCATTTTGTATACTCCCTATGTATTTTAAAGAAGACTCACTAACACCTAGTTGAACTCATCATCAATGTGTCTATGGCTCCAAAGCTGTTATTCTCCCCTGTCTGAATGATTCCAAGTGCTTCCTAACTGGACCCTTTGTTCTGTTCTTGCCCCACTGGGTTTTAATCACAGCAGCCAGAGTGATGTTTTAAAATCATAAGATTAATCATTTCCTTCCTTTGCTCAAAACTCTCCATTGGTTTCCCATCCACTTGGAGTAACAACCAAGATTCTCACAATGGCCTCCATGGCCTCTAACTAGGTCCCTGCTCCCTTCTGCTTCTCATCCCCTCATCTATTCCATTCCAGCCATACATAGACTTTTTGCTACTCCTTGAACTCCCCGACACACAGCAGCATCAGGACTTCTTTACTTGCTCTTTCCTACACTTCTTCTTTCCTCAGATACCCACATGACTCACTTCTTCACTTCTTGCCTCAAACGTTACCATCTTATTGAGGTATTCCACGGACACCCTATTTAAAATCGCATTTCCATTAGTGCCTTGCTTCTTCCCCATTTTGTTTTTTTCTTTCCATCTAAAAGACTCGCAGTATATATATTTTTTTAATTTAGTTTATTTTTTGCCTACTTCCGCTAGAAGGTAAAGAGAGGAGAAACTTGTCTGTTATATTCACTTCTGTATCCCCAACAACTAGATCCAGTCCTGATACATAGTATGCACTCAATAACTACCTACTGAATATAATTACTTACTGAATAAATGAGTGAATGAATAAATGAATCAATTCATCCATTATATATAATGGATGAGTCATAATACATCAGAAGTAATAATAATCCCTAATACAATGCTGGAGGACACTAGCTAGGTGAGTATAGTCCTACATTTTGACGTGAGACAAAATTCTAGCCGTCATCACTTATCTAACCCCATCCTTATTCTGGCTGCAATTTGGAGACAAACATTTCAACAGCTGCTGTGTGGACTCTGACTGAATACTTTCTAAGCTTTCCCATTATTTGTTGGGCAGTTCTATTGTTCAAGTCATTAGAAATGGTGGCTGGGAATCTTTCTCTAGTTGTTAGAATTCCGCTGCACTGATTAGGCTTTTCACCTTTAGAGTTATGCTTATACTGCCATGGCTTGACTCAAATATGACAAGAAGTTACCTAATCAAGACAGTTCATGAAAAGCTTTCTCTGTCATTTTAATTTGCATGCTCGTCTTCAGAGAAATCTGCAGCACACATGCGCTAAGGCAATTTCCCTTACAGAGGCAACATCATTCCTGGTATATCCCCTCAAAATCAAAGTTTGTCTTTAAAGTCCTATAAATTATAGATAATATCGCTCTTGTGTTCCCCTGAGAGTTGCTTCAGTTATTGCTGCTCCTCTTTGAACTTCTAGGGTAGGCTCCAAATGCCAAGCCACAGATAATATCTCTGCAGCCACAGCATCCGATTCTCTGGCAGCCGTTTCTGACAATTGCCTTGGCAGCCTGCACGTTCCCTCCAGTTCTCCTCACAGCCTCAGTGTCCAGAGGGCTGCCGTCTTGGATGAAATAATGTTTTACACATTTATAGGCTCTCTAATATGAGGGTCATCCTTTTTCTGAGCCCTGGTGAAAGAAGCAAGCCTGTCTGCTCTTGCATATCACCCTGGAGTTCCTGTCCCCAGAACTGCCATTTCACCTCATAGGGTCTGGCCAAAAGGCATGCATCACATTCTGGGCATGTCACATAAATCTGTCTCCTCGATTTTGGGTCACTTTCCTGTTTTAGAACAGGCACGGGGCAGCTTGCTTCTCTATTAAATTTAAGTGGTCCTCATCAAAGTGCAGAACCTCTGCTGCGAGTGAAATTAATAGCACATTTGATGCATTGCTGGCACTCCACTAATGGATTTTTGACCACACAGCAGAGTGAATATGACTGAAGTGTTCAGAAAGTAAACCCTTTATGCAAGTTCTTTTCTTGTGGTCAGATGGGATCGATATCCGTCCTATAGGTTAAGCAAAACACGTGAGGTTGTGACTGCCATTGTTTCAATTTGGGAGTATGTTTTTTTTTCCTTTACCATATGTAATCAATAATGTGCTCATTAAGTGGTAACTTTGTATCTGAAACTGCGTCAGGCTCTATTTTTTGACATAATATTAGGACTCAAGTTGTTCTGAGTTTCTTGAGAGTTACACTGCAAACACAGATGAAACAGAAATTGAGACAAGACAGATTGCAATTAAGATGAAAATCTATGTTGGATAAAGAAGTGTCACAGGGCAGAGATATCCTTAAGGGTCACAATAACTAGAAAGGCTTTATTAAAGGTATAGGATTTGAATTGTTCCTTGAGTTTGTTATGTACTGAATGCTGCAACAAAGGGTTTATACTCTCATGAAGTCAAATTCATAATCCCAGGTCTGCCCATAACTTGTTATACTCTTAAACTGAACCACAATTTCACATATGCATACCTCTATCTCATGAGACTGCTTGCTTTCTTTCAAAGTGTTCTGCAGTTTCCTACCTTTCCCATTTGCTTACAACCTAATGTCCATTCATTAAAGGTTTACTCCTACTTTAAGTCTCTGCTCAAATTCAGATTATTCCAAAAGTGTTTCTAGATCATTTGAATCAGAATGAATTTATTTTCTTCTTATGCTTGTAACATTTAGTATTCCTTTAAGCCTCCTAGCATTCCTTTGGTACTATTTTTCTTTGATCAGATAAATTATGTGTGTGTGTGCGCTCTATTGTTTTCAGAGAAGATTGAAAATTTTATACAGCTCTGTAAAACACAGTCTAAGTGCAAAGAAAATTAGGGATCTCTTTATATAATGAATAGCAAACACAGGTTTTTTGTTTTTACTTTTCAACTTCCAACTTTTTGCACACAGAAAGAAACATTACATATCTACTTTCCTGAACTCATTTTGGGAAATGGACACAGAGGACTGAAAGCAGAGGGAGGTTTGCATATTGTATTAGGAACAAGCCATTTTCCCCTGCCTTTTCCTAGTTAAGTTACATTTTGTAGATGGCAAAGAGGAAATATTTTCAATAAAGATGGAATTTTACAGTGCCCATTTCTAATATCGTAAAAAACTTTGCTGTCAGTACTCTTCATGGGACCTGTTTCCAATAGCAAGCTTCATTTCATCCCACAATAAATGCAATAGAATCCTTCCTTTTGTGGATTTCTCCCTCAAAGAGGCAATCCCTTATTTTGCTTGTCAGACTCAGCCACTGTCTATTGGAATCTAACCCGAAATCCTTGATGGATAAATCCTGTTCTAAATGCTAAGGCATATCAGAGTTTAGTTGGAAAATTAGTCACCACTTTGGTGTACTCAGAGTGTATCAGAGGAAAGAAATGAGTCAAGCATGTAAGGTCTTTCACTTTGTTGTCTTTTTGTAGCCCTGAGGTAGAATCCATAACCCACATTAAAGTTGTAATACCTGCTACAACCAAGACAAAGATTTTGCAGCTCCAGTCCCAACTGAGATTCTTGGGACCTATATCAGTGATACTTAATAAATAAAATTGACTTTCCTTTTTGTTAATTTTTAGAGGAGGATATATCAGTATAATAAAAGATGGAAAAATACATAGGCACAAAAACACAGGCACACACGCATACTAGCTTCAACTTAACATTCCTCATTCATCCCCTCCTGAGCTGACAAAATAAGTAGGACAGTCCCATAGTGGTTACTATGACATCTATCCTAGTTTGTACCTTGGAGAGGCTGCCTTGGCAATTGATACACTTTTTCTTGGTATCTTCTCCTTACAGATTTTAAGGAAGGCCTCCAAGGCTCTGTAAACACTTGATTTGCGTTTGAGGAATGCTTGGAGTTTATATTCTACTTGGGGGAAAGGAGCAATGAGGTGAGGGTGCACTACATTAGCTAAGGATGTTAGAGAAGGCTCTTGGTTATGATGATGCATTTCATTACAGATCCACTGCAAAGGAGGCAGCCATACAAAGGTCTGGAATAAGAACATTCTGGAGAAGAAAAACAGTTTTAACAACCTGAGCTAGGACGAAGTTTTATTCCTGATTGACATAAATGAGGTTGGTGGTGCAGGGACATAAGAGTAGTATGTGATGAAGGTACAGTGGGAGGGAGAAGCCAGATGGAGAAGGGATTTTATACGTGGTTAAGGGTGTAGACTATATTCCTATTGCCATGAGAAGACACTCATTTTAAACAGAAGATTGATTGGGTATATTTACTCATAAAAAATTATCTTGGTTACTTTGGAGAAAATAGTCACTAAGAGGACAAAAGTGGAAGCAGAGAATTTTTTGGAAGCCTATTTCAGCAATCCATTGAACGATGACAGTGGCTTAGTCGAGGATTGTATCCATGGAAATGGAAATACATGCACAGGGTCATTATCTATTCTGGAGAGAAATCAACTGCAAATCTCCTAGGTTTTGGGTGGATAGTGCAATTTACTGATACAGGGAAGATGGATGTTATAATAATCCAGAGGATTATTTTTTCACCTTATGGCCACAGACACTTACTCATGTAACAGATTCTTATTGAACAACCTATTGTACAGAGAATCATTCTTTCTCTAGAATTCACTGGTTCTTCATTAAAAGTATATATAAAACTGAGACATTTTGTAAGCATTCGTTATGTGCAAAGCATTGTGCTAAGCACTTGGTGTGGAGTGCATTTGGTAGTTATTGTCTTTTTTTCTGTCAAGAATCTCTTTCTGGTAATTCTCTGATTCTAGTCAAAAGTGAGCACATGACAGAGAGTGAGACCACCAACGTCCTTCCCTGGGATTTTTCTGCTAGACCTTGAAAGGAAGATAAATTCTTTCTCCTTTGCGGAATCGTTCCGTGACACATACAAAGACTGAAGAAATAAAGTTAACATTTAAAAAAAATGAAGAAATTAGGAGTGCATCAATACAATCTCGTTGGAAATGAGTTCAGAAATACCTGAAGACTCAGGAGGTTCCCCTGATCCTAGAGTTCTCTCTTTGATCTGTGAGCTTCCCCAGGTACAGTTCCCTCATCAAAGTTTACCCTCTCCATCTCTACTTATTCTTGCTTAAGAGAGTTCAAGTTGTATATCTATCCCAATCAACAGAGGCAGGAAAAAATTTTCATTTCACCCTACAGTAACTGGTTAAATTGGAATTATGATCCCATTTCACAGAACAAGAAGCAGAATTTAAAAGCCTGAGTCATGGACTAAGATCAGACTTCATGTAGTGAGACAAGTTCTCAATTGTGGGTCCTTCTCTGCTTAGAGTCCAATTTACTAATACCTGCCTGGAATTATGCCCTGTACTCTGGGTGGAAAATGGATATGTGTCTGTTTGTGTAGAAATCAGAGGACGGAAGAAATAAAACTCAGTCAGACCTAGGTCATATCCTCAAGGACATTAAAATTAAAATGTCATAAACATAGCATGTAAATAATAATAAAACGAACATGAAATAACTGCTATAATAGAGGGACAATGAGAATGAAGAGAAAGGATGATTAATTCCCATCAGGATATCAGGAGAAGGTCTTTGAACTGGACTTTGAAAGATAAATCGTCTGTTTATTATGCCTCCCCTGTCTATTCAAATCACCTCTTATGTAGCTGCTTTGATTTATCTCATAAACTCATTTATCCTTTATGGTTCAAATACAGGTTTTTCTACCAATTATTATTTTTTTTTCTAACATGGTCCATGCACTTGAATCTAAATGCTGTGTCTGAATTCCCCAAATGGAAACTCTAGAAATTATCCAGTTCATTTGATCCCTGGAAACAAGTGAAAGGAAAACGTACTTTGATTCAAGACCAAATTAAACTGATAATCGTCAAAGCTGTGCTTTATTTTATACAGGAAGTTGAAATCTCAATTCCCTACAGAACTTTACAGATATTTTCCCCCAGCCAATTCCTTTTTTTTCCGTTTTCCCCTACTAACTATAGTTTTTCTTTGCCTTATTTTTGATTCTTATTCTCTTTTCCATCTCTTTTCTCAGTTCACGCTAACAATCGTGGCTTATTTGAAAACTGCTTCAGGTAGATAGTGTTGCTTCTGCTCTTATATAAAATTACTTAGTGCTAAGAAGGGAGTGAAGAGCTCCTGAATGAAACTTATTTGGAACTCTTTTTCAATTCCACATCTGACAGTTTTTGTCTTTCCAAACATTAGCATTACAGTCTTTTTGTTGTTGTTGTTGTTTTGTTTGTTAGTGATTGATAATAAATCCCCCTTGAACATAACTATACATTTTACACTGCCTGTGACTTCCATGGATGATATTATTTTTTATGCATAAGTTTCAGATTATCCTGAAGGGAAGTAAGGCAGATCAGGATATGAATTGCTTCTGGGACTTTCTGAAAGATCACAATTTGTAGAAAAACAGTGCAAACATTCCATTACCTGGATGACCTTTTGTCTATACTTTGACTTTTTACACCCTCCTTTTTCTCAGCCTCTCCAAGGCCTTGAATTCCCTCTATCCTTTTATTCTTATTTCATGTAATATTAGTCCTCATCTTCTTGACATTAAGCCCAACTTAAAGATACTTTGAAGACAGGCTCCTAATAAATGTACAGAATAAGAAAAGGGCATTGAATGACATCAGGCATATCCCTCAGCATCTTAAATATCACACTTTGATTTGCTATCAATTTAATACAAAACTCATGCACAACTAGACTGTTCTGAGCTTCATTAATAACGTTTGGTGGTTGTCAGGTAGCATGAAAAAAGTTAATATACCTTACATAGTCTCCCAGCTTTCAACTAGACAAAAGTAACACATTTTCCCTTCTTTGTTGATTTTTTTTGGTAGCACTATATCATTGCAATGAAGTAGAAAAAAGTGGAAACTGGATTACTCTGGATTCTTTTTTATACATAGTTACAACCTAACACTTCCAGCATGTATTTTTAAATCCTTTAGAAATGATTCTGAACCTTATTATCAGATATTTCAGGAGTCTTATTGCAACTGACCAACAAGCCTCATGAATTTAGCTCTCCTTTGCCGTGATGGCATCAACATGAATA
Organism: Balaenoptera physalus; assembly: GCF_965194825.1. Lineage (NCBI taxonomy): Eukaryota > Metazoa > Chordata > Mammalia > Artiodactyla > Balaenopteridae > Balaenoptera > Balaenoptera physalus. The sequence goes on along the minus strand of NC_138896.1, from coordinate 96,491,520 downwards.
ACACTTTTTTGTCAGTAGATGGAAAACAAATATTCTCTAAGAAAATTCACCTATAAATCTTTTCTAAAAGATTTACTTAGTAATCGAACACAAAGGGAATATTTTAAAACTACACTGGCTCCAGCCTTGAATGCTCACTCCTCGTGGCTTACTTCTATCTTGTGTTTAACACTTCCTAGTACCAGATCCTCCAAAAAGGATTTCCTGACCATTCTGCCTCACTCAGTCAAATTTCTTGCTTCCTAGTATCAGCTGGACCCTGTCAATACCTTAAAATAGCAGCTATCACAGAATGACATTCTCTATTTAAATACCTCTCTCCCAAAGAAAATATAACTATTAGAGGGCAGGAATTGGGTTTTACGTATTGACTTCACTTCAAAGAAAGTTGCTGATCTGAACTCACTCATTCATTTCTCACATGAAGTTTGTATTATAAATCCTACTTTATAGAGAAGAAAATTAAAACTTTGAGCCTCAACCCAGTCAGGGTCTATACAGCTGGTAACAGCAGGGATAAAACATGAACCCAGGACCGCCTGACTCCAAAGTCTACACTTTATTTACTACAAGGCATTACAACTTATCAGACGATTAACACTACTTTGGTCTGCCTCGGATTTGAAGTAATGAGTTGTTAAAAATAAGACTAGATATCTGATAAAAGATTTGTATCTAGAATTTATAGAACTCTAACAATTCTATAATAAAAAGACCGAAAAATCCAGTTAAAAATGAGCAAAGGATTTGAATAAACATTTCACCAAAGATAACACATAAGCAACTCTTAAGCATATGAAACACTATTCGTTGTTATTAGAAAATGCATTAAAACAACGAGATACTATTTTACATCCACTAGGATGGTTAAAATAGAAAGAAAATAACTGTTGGTGGGGATGTGAAAAACTGGAACCATATCCACTTGTGAGAATGTAACATGGTATGACCACTTTGGAAAACAGTTCGGTAATTTCTTAAGAATTTAAGCATAAACTTACCAGATGATAAGTAATTCCACTCCTAGGAATCTACAAAAGATAAATGAAAATATACGTTGTTAACATAAGGACTTCATAGTGAATGTTCACAGCAGCAGCATTATTCATAAAAGCCCCAAACTGAAAACAACCCACGTGTCCATCACTGGTGAATAAACAAAACATCGTACACCCATATGATGAAACACTGTTTAGCAATCAAAAGGAACAAAAACTGATCCTTTGTCTACGTGAGTGGACCTTAAAAACAGTATCCTAAGTGAAATAAGCCCGATGTAAACATGATATATATGATTCCATTTATAGGAAATGTCCATAAAAGGCAAATTTATAGAGATGGAAAGGAGATAAATAGTTGCTTGAGGCTGTGGGTGAGAGTAGGGATTGAAAGCAGACAGGTACAAGGAATTTTTCAGAGTAATGAAAATGCTTGAAAACTGGATTTGTGCCAATGGTTGTGCAACTCCATATATAATTGTGGGAATATATTATTGAATCATATGCTTAAAATGGTGAATGCTATGGTATGTAAATTATGCTTCAATAAAGCTTTAATAAAGTGTGGACTCTTGGATAATTTACTTTTTATGAACCATTTTCAACATAAATCTGTCTTTTTTTAGCATTAAATTCGCAGAAGTTCTTCCCAGCAAAACCTATTCTTAGAACTCACTTATCTTCCAAAACTATATCTAACTACTGCTATAACTAGGGTTAAGCAAACTTTCTGTAAAGGGACAGATAATAAATATGTTATGCTTTATGGACAACACTGTCTCTAATGAAACTATTCAACTCTGCTACTGCAGAGCAAAAACAGCCACAGATCATACGTAAATGAATGGGTGTCACTGAGCTCCAATAAAACTTTATTTAAGAGAACAAACAGTGGGCAAGATTTGTTCTGTGAGCCATATTCAGTTAATAGCTGCTATAGACTAGTAACCTTTGATCTTCTAGTAAAAACTGAAGTTGCAGTAAATTATATCCTAGAATTTCCAACATGAGGAAACAAAGCCCTCAAAGCATTATAATTGTGCTTTGCCTATTACTTCTGACTTGCTCTTTGTTAAAAAAAAAAAAAATTACAGGATTTCAATCCTAGAATAACAATAGCTATTAATGATTGAATGCTTTCCAGTGGCCAGGCACTGTTCTAAGAAATTTACATTCATTGTTTCTTTTAATTCTACCAACAACCCTAAGTGGAAGCCCCAGAGAAGTTGAGCTATTTTGCCCAAGATAAAAGACAGAATGAATTAAACTGAGGAGACATGCACAGGAGGTCTAATTCCAGAGACCACGTTTTTCTAAACCCCTATGCTCTCCTGCCTCCAGACATCAATTGGTACCTAACTATTTTTGAAGAACAAACTGTGGTTTCTACTTTGTTGGATAGGGATGAGTTCCTTCATTGAAGAAGGTGAAAAACATAGGGAGCTCACTATGATATCTGGGAATTCAGACTATGTCCTATTTCTACTTGGAACTAGTAACACTTAATACAAGTAAGATTTCAGATAAGTGGGCTTTGTCCCTTATTAAAGCACTTTGTATTTCTATGATAAAGGAGAACTTAAATTCAGTTTTTAAAGAGACCTTGGATAGTGATTTCAATCATTAGTTAGAACTGAACTCTCTCTTCAACAGACTTCTTTGGATCAATATTTCTTAGAATTGTTGATGTCATATTGTACCTTAATGCCAGCCACCCCCCGCTCCCCCATCTATAGATATATGTTATTTACAGTATATTCCAAAACAGTGATTTGTTTTGCTAATTCCAGAATGAATGAAATTCAAGAACACCACCAAAATGTCGATTTACTCATTTTGTTGACCAAATGTCATCAGGGAAGCTACTTTGCAAGTCACAGGGGAAATGAAGCATTTCTAATTCAACAAGTTAATCCTGTGATTTGAGGGACTTGAGGGGAGAAGAAGAAACTGCTTAATGCACTGCATTAGTAAGACAAGCATCCATGAAAATAAAAGGCTATTAAATTGTTCAAATGCAATGCTAAAATAAAAAGCAGCAAGTTTGTGGACTGGGGTAGAGTGATTTCAAAGAGAGAGCTGTAATGTTTACAGAGTATTACTATAGTGCTAGACAGGGAATCAAGGTAGAAGCTCATAGGATATAATTATAATCCTTACTTTTTGGAGGTGGTAAAGCTTTCTGTCCAACTATGATTAGTTTAGAAACTGGAGTAGCCCTACCATACAGGGAAAGTTGACTGGTGAATAATAAATTGTGATAATGACGTAATCCTGGAAATTTACAGAGTACTCAGTATACGTCAACTGGATTTCAGCTGGAGGTGTCAAAGGGAAGATAATAAAACAGGGGGAAATATCTTCAGCCCTGTCTATGCTTCCATCACTTGACTCAAATGCTTGTTTTAAATTTAAATCAAAACAGGGAGTATGGTAAAATGGAAAGTGTTTTGCAATTAGAGCCAGGAGATTTGAGTTCTAATTTTCTCATCTTAAATATGCCAATTATCATCTCTAATGATAATTAGCAATAAAAGCTTGTTATTTTTAATGGAAGATTTAGACTGGGTGATCGCCAAGATTCCTCATAGATGTATCACCCAGGATTTCACTGTGCAATACCATTTTTAACAAAACATGATTTTACAGACTGTGTTGTTTTCTCCATAAACACTTGAGACACTGCATGTAAGAAGAAAAAGCTCCTTCCACTTTTCTTGATCATATTGTTTCTCCGTACACTCAGGATACATAAGAACATCCAACTCTTTATTGCCCATAATTAGATTATCCTTTAAAAATATTTAATCTCAGACTTGCCTTTTCCCTAACCTCACTAGAATTGATTGATAAGTACTGGGGTAGAAAATCTCATGTTTAAATATAGCTTTGGACAATGAATTCATCCTGTCAAATAATAGCACAATGACTTTGGAAAAGAGTTTTTGAATGATCTGTGGAATTACTTATGAGTATTTATAACCATAGGTTGACTTGATATGATTCTTACATAGACATTTTGTATTATGCTTAAAATAGATTTTTAAAATAGATTAATACAGAACAAAAACATCCTTAATGTACTGTCTTATTGTCCCATACAAAAAAATATTCTTGTATGCATCTAGAATCATAAACATAATTATCATAAACAGTAAAAAAATAACATTTCTTATTAAGATCTACCTTGAATTATAAAATAAAGACCTCGCTTATATCCCAAGAGACCCTACGCTAATTGTGTTGAATGATTAATTTTGCAAAATTCAAGCACCACAAAGTTCTCTGCTGGCTGAGGAACTGTCAAAGCCACTATGAAAATATTCCCTTCAACCACCTTGTACGATATCATTATAATTAAATATTGGCAAAAAAAGAACATGTAGATTAAAGAGTATACGGGGTGATCTAGGGATGTGACATTTACCATAGCTTTTCTTATCCATTCTCAAATTCCACTTTACTGTTGTTTACCTCAGTCAAAAATGTTACCACATTGACATTCCACTTACATATTTTTATCAAGAAAATTCTGCACTTTATTAATAAAATGTCAATTGCATCCATGCCATCGTGACATGAAAAACTTCAGATTTAATGGCATTAGTGTCTTGTTATTGACATGAATTTCTTTGGTGTCTATATATCTTCTCTTTTTCATTTTAGAGTATTGGGCCCAGGATACGGAAGATGCTTGACACAAAAGCAAGGGGGATGTAAAAAAAAACAAACAAACCCAGAAACAAATGTGACAGATTTTCAAGAGTTGCCTCGACTTAGCTTCCCTCCCCATTTTCTTCCCTTCTTGTTAACCTTTTACTTGAGAACATCAAATAAAAACATTTGCAAATAGCATTTCAGTTAACACTTTAAAACATCTATTTCTTTCATAGGCCCTTCAGTTGACTACAGTTTCTATGTCTGTTTGGTTCTTTTTTTTCTTATTATATGCCACCAGAAGTCAAAAAGTTTCTAGAACCTTGACACATAACTGAATCTCAGTACCTAAGGCCCGAACATTGTCTTTTAGTTGTCTTTCTATATCATAAAATGTGAGTTATAGTTCTTTTAATGAAACAATACAAAAAAGTTTTTTTAAAAAGGAATAATTGAGAGTCTCCGTAAGACATAATTAGCATATTATAAGGCATTAATTTGGTTCAGTACTGTGTGGAAAAGGTCAAGCCTTCACTTGAACAGGTAAGAGTTCAGGAGACCTAAGGCATAGAGACAAAATCAAAGTGCTTTCATAGTTTTCATTTAGTAAAAAATGTAATCACTATGCATCAGTGTACATTTCTTTAAAGCAAATATTGTGCAGTTAGAAACTTACTTAGCAACTAGGGAGTTCTAAATATTTTATCATCTAAGTGGGCTTATAAAACTTGTCAGGAGGTGCAGATCAAAAGTGGCACCTTTAATTCTGCTACATACCAGGCTTGACACTGTTTAGAAGTAGGAAATTTGGGAGTTCCTTCTCAAATGCTCTTAGGAGCTATTTTCTTAACTGTGACCACATTAATGAGGGGAATGTGCAGCCAAATTATTGCCTTTTTTTATGAGATTTAAATTTTAATTTATTGTATATACCGAAGAAAATATTTTTATATTACTCTAAAAAACCAGCAGATATAGGAATTACCAGAAAAATTGTTTTCTGATATAAACCAGATACTAGAAGAAACTACAACTTCATTTAAACTAGGGATGAACCAGGTGTAAGAACACGTTGACTGGTGGGTGCCAATTGCATTAACACCTTTGACAGCTGGAAAAGGGCCAAACTAACCAGAATGATGCTCTAGATTTTAGGTCAACCACGTATTTCTCTCCTCTGGGAACAACTATCTATTTGTATTATTTTCAGAGTTATTGACTTAAAATCCATGTTTTTGGATTTTAGAAGGATTGCTAGAAGGTAGGTCAGATAAAACCTGTTCTTCTTTCTAGCCCTGTTCCATAAACTTCAAACCAGGCGACAAACTCTTGAGATTTTATGCATAGATATTTTATTTCTGTTTTTCTATTGAAAATATTTTGGTTTTAAATTTATTGTAGGCAATACATCTACAAACCTAAATGTAAAAATACCAACTGTAGTTACTATGGTGATAATGTAAATCAGTGCCTCTTCAGACCTCTTTAGCAATTTATGTTCAAGATGAAAAAGGAAACTCTTCCAGTTTCTTTGACCTACCGAACTGCATGCTTTGCAAATACCAGTTGGAGATGTATAGACAGGAGTCAACAAACAGTTATGATTAGAGGAGGTGAAATTCTTAGACATCTGTTGTCATTTAAAGAACTCTAAGCTTAGTTTAGTTGTTTCCTTGAACTTTCATAACATTCAGAAACTTCCAGATTCTGCATTAATGATGTACTCTTCCACACAGTTACCCTGTTTTCATGTACATATGGCAACCAAATACAGTGATATTTTGCCACTTGTGAATAAGACCACGACAGAAGAAAAAAAGTTTTGAAAAACATACCTTCAATATTTCGAATAAAACTGTCAATGCTACGGAAGAGAGTGAATCTTCACTTTTTTGACTCAGCCTCTGCCTTCTCATCTGAGGATATAGGTTAGTTTTGAACTTTTTATCAGGTAAATTATCTGTTTCATTAATTTTCCCCCCTGAGGTTTTATCTTGTTCTTTCACTTGGAACATATTCCTGTTTCTTCACGTTCCTCGACTCTCGGTGCTGGTTTCCGTGCATTAAGTGAAGCAGCCACCTTCCTGGTCTGCAAGGAGAGGCCTCGTGTAGATGGACTTTATCCTGCAGCCCTGCCCCGGCTCTTGGCTGTCTCTCAGGCTTTGTGACCGTCCAGCAGCCTATTTCATTTTTCGCGGCTCCCAGTGGGTAAGGCTCTGCCCAGCCCTGTCAGCGTCCTGAAGGGAGGGGAGGGCTCAGCCCGCACTGACTCAGCTGACTGGAAGCCAGCCTCAGGCGGCAGCTCTTAAAGAAGCGCACATACACAGTCCTGTGGTGCCGCGCGCGGAAGCCGCCAGAGCCAGGCTGTCTGGAGGTGCCCCCTGTGCGGCAGCGGCAAATACCAGGGTTCCAGAGGAGCGTGGAAGCTCCCGTGTGCGGGACACGGGCAAACTATGGGGGCAGAGGGGCCGCCAAGATGGCGGCGCAGCGCCCTCAGGGGTGTCGGCAGCCTCTGCTCGCAGCAGACCTGAGCTCCCCTCAGGCGGGAGCTCCTCACAGGCAAATAAGTCTTTCTCAGAAAGATGGGAGCACATTTTAGTCAGCTGTGTGCGCAGAGCCCTGGCGGGGGCGGCCTGTGGAGAACTGCGCCTTCCGTGATTGGTTATGTCACAGCTGCACGGGACTCAGGAAAGCAACACCCCCGACCCCACCCCCATCTCTGGAGCAAGAGATTCAAGGGGCGTGTCCTCGGCAGCAGCTAAAAAAGCTGGGCCCCAGACGTCTGGAGAAGCTGCCTTCCAGGAGATTCTGGGACACTTTGCGTGGCATAGAAGAGCACAAGGAGGCACCCTCTGAGTAAGGAAAAAAAAGAAAAAGGAAAGGAAAAAAAAAAAAAAAAAGATGGTGCCCGCGGGCTTCAGCACCACAGAGGAAGAGCGGGAAGATGGCGCCCACCAGCCTGGTCCGCAGAGAGTATCCCAGCAGGTTCCTGCCCTTCAAACCCATACTTAAAATTAGCAAATGAGTCTCTTCCACATAGAGTCTGGGCACCTTTTAAAGGGCTGATTCTGCGCCGGGCGCTGGAGTAGCGGGTGAGTCTGTGTGAGGAGTTTCTCAGTTCCTCTCAGCCCCTCGGGTCTTGTCCGTCCGTGTGGACTCCGTCAGTCTTCATAGCCAGGGGTTTGGGGGCCTTGTCTCCCAAGTGCAGGTCTTAATAGTTGAGATGCCCGGTGTTGGACGCCCCAACTTTTACTCAGAGAAAAAAAAAACGCTTCAGGTATGGAGCTCCCCCCTGATTTTGGGTCGCAGCTTAGATGTGGCTTCCCTCTCGGCCCAGTGTGAAGAGGTCACTCCACCAGGTTTAGGCTCTTTTTAGAAGACATTATTCCATAGATAGCTGTAGATTCCGGGTGTCCAGGGGAGGAGGTGAGTTTGAGGGGTTTTTTTTGCTTTGCCGGGTCTTATTTGCAGCATGTGGGATCTTCCGTGCGGCATGAGGGATCTATTTCCCTGACCAGGGATTGAACCCGGGCCCCCTGCATTGGGAGCGTGGAATCTCACCCACTGGACCACCAGGGAAGTCCCAGTTTGAGTTTTTCCTGAGTCGTTATCTGGACCTGGGACTGAGCATATAGATTAGAAGTAGAATTAGAAGTACGGCTGTCGTTTCCATCAGAGTACTGGTTTGTTGGTTTAAAACCTCAGGAGCTTCTCCTGTGAAATCTGAAACTGGCCCCCATACACAGAAGGCAAGGAGAGACCAAAGAAAGTAGCAGAACATTCCAGATTGGTAGGGGGCAGTTTTAATAAGCACGGGACTTACACACAGGGTTTGTCTTGGGCGGTAGCAAGATGAGTAGATCTCTCACCCACCTGCCAGAATCTTGGAAGTTTATACAGAGGCCTTAACTGGGTGCATTCGTGTGTACCATCCAGCTCGGTCTCAAGAACACATCACTCTCTCCAGGCTGAGTTCTTGGGGCAGCTTCTAGTGCAGGGAAGGCAAGTGGGATGCACATTCCGAGGACAGGGGATTGGTGAGGAGCCTCCAGTTGTGTGGGCCCAGCTCACGTGTCAACAGAGTCACATTCTCTCCATGACCTCCTCCAATACGGTTACACAAAATTACAAGTAGTTTCTTGTGTATTTGTTTTCTCTCTCAGGCTGTAAGGAACTCTGCAAATGGAGAGGGTACTTTATTCATATTTTTATAGTTCAATACCTTTAACCTCAGATCTTGCTTTTCAAATATTTTTGTATAGTTTCCATATTAGAACCTAGGTTAGCAGTTGGTACATAGTAAGTACTCATTAACACTTAATGAATGAAATTAGAATTCAGGCCAACAATTATTGAGTACTAACTTATGCCCCTCAATGAATGAAACATTATGGGATTTAAATAACTTATTCTAGATATTAAAGGGTACATTAGCATTCCAGTAGCCCTCTAACATGAGAACTATACTATAAGAATTCCCATTTTTATCAAGAGGAACAGAGGAAGAAGAAAATGTGACATGAGTGACTCAAGGCATAGGAGAATTTACGGATAGAAAAAATTTAGAATTATAAGTTATTGAGATAAGAACCTTCTTTAATAGGGATATTCATTCAGTCATTAAAAGTAATTCTATGTCAGCCTAGAAACAAGACCATTGTCTCTCACTGTCCTCTTTATCCTTTGGTTCTATTATTACCATCCAGTACTTTCAACTTAAAGTTTTCACTCCGACAGGTTAATAATGAGAAGCACCGTTGTTTCCCATGACTTGCGGCATGGATTGCCTCATTGGAATCTAATCATTTGCAATTATGCAAAAAAATTGAAAAGCAAGATCTACACTCAAATGTACTGTACAAATTCCATTTAATATGTAATTGCTTATATTGGCAATCTCTGTATTGACTTTCCCCAAGCAGGGCTCAAATTAAATGAATCTGTCTTTCTTATAAAATGACCATTCAACTCATTTAAAATAGTTTTATAGTCAACTTGCATTTGTATGATATTCATAACAAATATCTTATTACAGTACAACCGTGGGTTTTTATCCAATAGCAATTATTCCTCTATCTGGCACTGCTTTGCAAAATGTCAACATACTGTAAAAACTGTATCCATCATGCAAGTGGAATGGGAGAATAAATTAGTCAAAAGTCTCAGCTAACTAAGATTCAATTCAAGTTGCCCCAGGTGGTATTCCTGATAAATTTCCTAAATCTCTCATATGAGATTTCTAACAAGATAAAGGACAGCACTTTGCTCATCATGTTCTGCAAAAGCACTTTATCCAGAAAAACAGCCCTCCTTGCTGAAATACAGAGCAACAACAACAAAAAAACTAAAATGAATTGGGAAAATGCTTATGTAATCTTATTTAGAGAACAATTAAGATGTTTGGTGATGCAGATTTTGGTTTAGTAAGACTTCTACTTAAAACTCGATAAAAATAATTTAATCTAAGGTTTATGACAGTATATAATCTCAGTAAAACCACAAATTCAATTTTCAAACTACTTATATAACCATTTCTGCACATTAATCATAAATATTGAGATTTTCATTTGGAAGTACAAATTAAGTTAATAAAACAAAGTTTTTTATTGAGATATAATTGGCATATAACATTAGTTTCAGGTGTAAAACATAATGATTCAATATTTGTATATATTATGGAATGATCACAACAGTGAGTCTAGTTAACATCAGTCATCATACATAGTTACAGTTTTTTTTCCTTGTGATGAAAACTTTTAAGATCTTTTAAGTTTAGCAACTTTCAAATATACAGTACAGTATTATTAACTATAGTCGCCATTCTGTACATTACATCCTCATGACATTTATTTTATAACTGGAAGTTTGTACAATAAAGATTTAATGCCCTTTCCGTACTGCCCTAAAATGAATAAAAATTTCAAACCCTCTTCCACTCAGTGTAGGTCTTCCTTTAACCATATTGACCCTACTTGCTTCTATACCTTGAAATAGTATTATTTTCCATTTCTATGGAGTGCCTTTTCTTGAACAAATCATTATAAGCACTGCACAATGCTTTTGTTGCTTATAGTCATTATAATAAAAGTTCCCCTTCAATTAGCTTTTAAAAATCAGATTATATTAGGTTTGGTAAATTATTTTTTGCTCGTTCATAAGTTCAACAGATATTTAATAATCCCCTGATTAGAAAACTATTAAGCCATGGTTCTCAGCTGGGGGTGATTTTTCCTCCTAGAGGACATTTAACCGTGTCTGAAGACAGTTTTGGATGATTGTCACAACTGGGGTGAGGTTGCTACTGGCATCTAGTGGGTGCCCAACATCCTAAAATGCACAAGACAGACCCCACAGCAAAGAGTAGTAGTGTAGAGGTTGGTAAAAACCAGTGTAAAGAAATGATCAATAAATCACTCATAACAAGGCCTGAGATCAAACTCTAGCCCTGACCAGCCGGAGCCACTTCAGACAATTAGCATAATTATCTCATTATAGTATAAAGGAAACTTCTATCTCCTGTTTTATGGACTGAGAATGGTAACATACACCTCACTGGTCTATAGTGAGTATTAAATACAACAAAATGTATCAAGATATTTTTGTAAACTCTAAAGTAGCTTACAAAAAGGAAAAATAATTGATAATAAGAGAACTTTCTCATGTATTTAGCTTCAATAAAACATCCAGCCCCAAAGCATCATTTAATATAATTTATAATTTAATATTATCCTATATTCTCATTTGCTAAAATTTTAAGCTTAGATATATATAACATATTCTTCCTTTACTCTAGATAATGTCCAGTGTTTTACTCTCCCCAAATACTCTAAACCTTGTTAACTGTATGTATTATTTTTCTATTGCTGCATAAAAATTACCCCAATACTTAGCAGCTTAAAACATTACACTGTTTTAATCTTATTTTTTGAGGGCCAGTAACTTTATTTATTTGCATATTTATTTTTATTGAAGTATAGTTGATGTTCAATATTACATAAGTTATAGGTATATAATACAGTGATTCACAGGTTTTAAAGGTTATACTATATTTATGGTTATTATAGAATATTGGGTATATTCCCTGTGTTCTCCAATATATCCTTGTAGCTTATTTTATACATAAGAGTTTGCACTGTTTAATCCCCTACCCCTCCCTATCTTGCCTCTTCCCTCTTCTCTCTCCCCAGTGGTAACCCTGGTTTGTTCTCTATATCTGTGAGTCTGTTTCTTTTTTGTTATATTCCCTAGTTTGTTGTATTTTTTTAGATTCCACATATGAGTGATATCATACAATATTTGTCTTTCTCTGTCTGACTTATTTCACTTAGCATAATACTCTCCAAGTCTATCTATGTTGTTGCAAATGGTAAAATGTCCTTCTCTTTTTTATGGATGACTAGTGTTGCATAGCATGTACATACCACATCTTATTGATCCATTCATTTGCTGATGGACACTTAGGTTGCTTCCATATCTTCACAATTATAAATAAGGCTGCTATGTACATTGGGCTGCGTGTATCCTTTCGAATTAGTGTTTTTTTTTTTTTTTTCTTTTAGATATATACCCAGGAGTGGAATTGTTGGACCACATGGTAGTTCTGTTTTTAGTTTTTTGAGAACCTCCGTACTGTTTTCCACAGTGGTTGTACCAAATTACATTCCTACCAACAGTGTATGAGGGTTCCCTTTTCTCCATGTCCTTGCCAACATATATTATTTGTGTTCTTTTTGATGATAGCCATTCTGACAGGCGTGAGGTGATATCTCATTGAGGTTTTGATTTGCATTTCCCTGATGATTAGCAGTGTTGAACAACTTTTCATGTTCTCTTGCCCATCTGCATGTCCTCTTTGGAAAAATGTCTATTCAGGTCTTCTTTGTGGGCCAATAAAGTGACAGCAGCTCTGGTTCAAGATCTCTCATGAGGTTGCAGTCAATATATCAGTTGGGTCTTTAGTTATTTGAAGGCTTGGCTGGAATTGGAGGATATACCTCCTACAAGGCTCACCAACGTATCTGTCATAAGAAGGTCTTAGTTCCACCTGACTGTGATAGGAGACCTCAGTTCTTCACCCTATGGACTTCTCCATAGGGCTGCTGGAGGGTCCTCGTAACATGGCAGCCAACTTCTCCTACAGGGAGGAATTCAAAAGAGATGCAGTCCATTCTACGGTCTAGTTCTGGAAATTTCACGCTGTCAATTCTGCCATATTTTATTTATTAAGAGCAAGTCATTAGGTAGAACTCCACTTAAGGGTGGGTCATGAATTAAGCTCTACCTTTTGATGGAAGAAGGGTCAAAGAATTTGGAAACATAATATGAAACTACCATGATCTCTTCCTTCTCTTTGCTTTTAAGATTCAACTAAAGGCCCACGGCCCACTATCTCTAGGAAGGTTTCATGACCACTTCTGCCTATGATAATTTATTTAATTTCCTATACCCTCTCCATATACTTACCATATAGAATTTATCAACTGTGGTATAACCAAATTACTTAGCCTACAATTCCCGATAATCCATCTCTGTCTGGAATGAGACTCAGGAATTTATATTATTTAAAAATATCATTTGTTGTATTTTTATGTACAGCCATATTTGAGAACCACTGGTAATAAATTATATGTGAGCAATTGCAGATTTACATAAGTCATGTCCAAAGTTCTTTTCTTAAGGAAATTATTGGAATTTGGGCCATATTTTTCTCCAGATAAATCATTTAAAAAACAGGAATTACGTGTGGCCGGAATAACATTCTCACATGATAATTTCACATTATTGGAATTAAGGAAAATAATAGGATTCTGATAATATTAATTTTACCATTACCACCTCACTCATTTCTCCCATTTGCTGAGTGCCTGTAAGAAAGGGAATTTTTATCCCTTAACTCTCCAAGTTAGAATGATATTTTTAGGGTTGCAATTACACAAAGTTTTTTTTTTCCTATTTGTAGATGCAATGGCAAACATCGAATTGTTGCAGTTAAAACACACAATTTTTAATCAGTCTTTAAAAAAAATAAAACACACAAGGAAAGTAATTTTATCCTCCAAGGTAATGACCATGTCAATTCCAACTACTGCTGCTGCTGCTTCCCTGAATTCCCCTTAGATGTTCTTTTTTCTTTTCAATTTGTTGTACCCTAACCAGTCACAGCATGGTCTTGTACTACTTTGCAATAATTCATATCATTTTAATTATTACATGAACAAATAGGTATGGGATCAAGTTTAATCTTGCCAGAAATTTAGACTTAGGGTTGAGTAGCATAATTTAAAATTTCTTAGTGGACTAGGTAAGAAACATGTTTACTTGTTGGATAGTTGAATATATATGTCTGTGTATATGAAACCTAGTAAACAGCAGATTGATTTCTAGTTTTATGACCAGTTTTACCCAAATTGTATATTTTTATTTGTTTTAAACACACTTAAAAGGGGCAAGCCAATTAATTCTTCCTAATGTGCGATGTTGACTGCATGTATAGTAATGGGTTAATTTCCAAGATATTATGGGCTCTTGAAAATAGTTTTTAAATTAAAATACCACTTTTTAAAATAAAGATTTTTGTCAGTATAAAAGAATAAATTCAAAAATACAAAACCACATTCCTCCAAGTTTATTCATTGTAGCATTATTTTTGATAATAGAACACTGGAAAAATCTAAATGCCCTTCCACTGGAGAGTGGTTGATTAAACTATGGTATATCCACATAGTAGAGCACTGTGCAGTCATAAAAAAATGAGTAAGCATGACCTCTATGATCTGATAAGGAGTGATTTCCAGTATATAATATCAAATAACAAAACAAGAGTAAGGTGAAAAAAAGTACGTAGAGTAGTCCACCATCTGTGGAAAAAAACAAAGAAGAATAAGAAGGCTATATATATATGTGTGTGTGTGTGTGTGTGTGTGTGTGTGTGTATACCTACACACACATATATATACCTACATACACACATATATACATATATGTATATGTTACGTATATACATATATAAAATCAGATTAATTGGGTGTGTGTTTGTGTAGGTATACATACATATTGCTTATTTTATAAAGAAATACAGAAATGATAACACAAAAACAAAATAAAATAGTTACCTGTAGCTGGTTCAGTGAGGACAATGTAGAAGGGATAGGGATGGATATGAGGCCTTCAGGAGTTTATCTTTTTATACTGTGATGACTTTAGAACATAGTCAAAAATAAAATAGAATCAAGACATGCAAAAAAGTAACCTCCTAAAATTGAATACGAACAAAAGCAAATTAATATAGATGTATAATGTAAACACACAGGAAAAAAGTATTTCAAGTTATATTTGATCAGAGTACAGCTTTAGGTTCTTTGAAAAGAAATTCTGAACTTTAGGAGGTTTGTTGTCATTAGAGGGTATGAATTTATTAAATTTGAAAGTATTTTATATGAATTAAGTGATAGAGCAAATGAATAAATACACAATTGTGCTTTGGAACCAGTACTTTCAATATTAGGGAATTGGAGGAAAAACTCTGTGCTGTTGGAATTGAATTGGCAGTGATAACATAAATTTGTTAGACATATATTAGAAAATATAAACATTTCTTAGCTTTAGACGAAATGAAAGTGCAGTAACAATAAGGATGTCTAGTTTCCAGAACTTGACTTACAATGTCATTACCTGTGGCAGGGGTAGGAAGAGGGAAGGGGAGGTTAAACCAAAGTTTTTAAAGAAAATGTTGGTTTTGGGTCTTGGACACAGAAATTACAAGCTGAATCTGAATCAAGGACCATTAGGGACATGTTCTGAGGACCTAAGATCTCTTTAAAAGCCACTGTTACAAAAATGAATAGGAAAGCCACAGACGGAGGGAAAAAATTTCCTAATGTTTTCTGACAAAGGACTCCAGTTTAGTCAGTCTCTCTGACAAGGGAATATATAGCTGTTGTATACGTATATAAATATATATATATATAAGATATATATAAATAATATATATATATATATAAGATATATATAAATACATATCTGACTAAGAAACTCCTTCAAATCAACAATAAAAAGAGGAACAAACCAATTTTTTAAAAAATGTGAGAAAAACTTGAACAGTTCGAAAAAGTAGGTGTATATATATGGCCAATAGGTTCCAAAAAAAAAAGGAGCTCAACATCATGAATAGGGACATGGGAAATAAAACCACAAAGAGTTACTACCTCATATCTATTAAAATAGCTAAAATAATTTTTAAAATGTTACAATATTAGATTTGGGGACTTTTTGGTGAATTGGACTCTCGTACATTGCAGGAATAAACCATTGTTTGACAGTTTCTTAAAATGTTAAGCATGCATATATGCTATCCTATGACCCCAGAAATTTGACTCTGAGGTATTCACCAAGAGAAATATTTTTGCCAGCAAAAGGACCTGTATGTATAGGAATGTTCATGACAGCTTATTTACAGTAATTACAAATTAGAATAAATACATACATCTAGCAATAGGATAATGTATTAAAAATTATGTTACATTGACAGAATGCTACACAACAGTAAACAGCAATACATTGATACATACAACTGACATGGGTGAATCTCAGAAATGCTATGTTGATTGACAGCAACAGACACAAACAAGTACAGGCTATGTGGTTCCATTTACATGACATCCAAGAACAGGTAAAATAATCTTTACTGGTGGAAGTCACCTCCTAGGTGAGATGGCTACAGAGGGCTGGGGAAGAAGAGGAGGACTGACTGAGAACAAAACTAGAGAACTTTCTGGAGTGATAGAAATATTCTGTATCTTGCTTGAGCTGGTATATACAAGTGTCAAAACTCATCACACTGTACACTTACTATGTATGTAATTTACTGAGTATAATTTATATCTCAAAATTAAAATAACTGTAATTCATATATTTTAGCTTATACATTTCATCCTGGTGTACTATGCTCTTCTCTCACAATTGAGACCATATGGTATGAATCACTATATGCTGATTGTTTGAATATAAGAGTAGTGCAAACTTTTAAATCTGAAAAAGATGTCAAATGGTCATGGGCTGGTAGCGCTCTCCCTTAAGGAGAAGTTGCCACACAGCTGAAGAGAGAGATGGAGCATAGCTATAGGGTAGTTTCCTATACTGAAGCTCAAAGATTGTGTGCGTGTATGTGTGTGTGTGTGTGATGGGGGGAGGGATTTTACACAAAAGATAAAAGTGTGTGTGTTTTACTGACTCACTTGAAAATTGCAAACATCACGCCTCTTCACCAGAAAATAATTCAGCATTTATCTTTCCCAAAAGGACATTGTCGTACATAACCACAATATTATTATCACATCCAAGAAATTTAACATTCATAAAATATTATCTGCAATTTACATGTAAGGCTAGATAATCAGCAAAACAAATCAAGCCCTGATTTGTAGCAGTTGTTAATTTGATGATGTAAAAACTTCCATTATGGATGATTTTAAGCTATCATCGTGATGTCACTGAACGTAGAGCTGGGAAGGGATGTGCAATAACCCACCAATACTTAGCATTTCCATCATACTGACATAATAGATAGAAATAACCTCAAGAGCATAGATTATAGCAAATTGTAATTAATTAGTAGTGTATGGGTTGATCTTTGCAACCCTGTAAATATTTTGTTTCTCAAAAACTTTACACCCATTGGTTTTAGTATTCAAAAGTGTTCTTGACCTGAATCAGTTATTACTATACCTATGTCAAGTTTGGTTAATGTGAGCCCTTCAGGCTTGCTCCTTTGCCCTTTTCTTTTCTTTTTTTCTCTTCTCTTCTCTTTTCAGATAATCAAGAATCACTTAGTTTTTTGCTGCTGTTTATCGTTCCTTTTTAATCTCTTCACCTGAGAACAGTTCTGTCTCATTTTTCTTTCCTTTTTCCATTAGGTTGATGTTTTCAAAATCTAGGCTAGTTGTCTTGTAGCCTAACAGTTTGCATTTGTCTGATTGTTTTCTCAAGATTAGATTCAGCGTAAAGACATAGATGCTTTCACGTAGGTATTGTTGATTACTTTCTATTGTATCACTGCAGAGGTACTTACTGTTAGTTTGTTCTGTTGTTAGTGATGCTAAATTTGACCATTTTAGTACATTGGGGTCTGCCGGATCAATGCATTGTAAAAGTATTATTTCTCTTATAAATGTAGGAGAATAGTTAGGAAGTATGAATTTTGAATGTTTATCTTTTTTTACTATAATACATTTAATCATAAGTTAATGTAGTTTAATATTTAATAATGGCTAGGTTTGACCACTGGCTCACAAGATTCCTGATAATTAACAACTGGCTCTCATGAGATGGTATGAACTGTCTCTAGCACACTACTGTGCCTATCTCAATATAGTCCCAAATAGATAAACTATCAAATTATGTGATAAAATTCTATATATATATGAGAGAGACAAAATCAATAATTATAGTTCAGTAGTTATAATAGTGAATCCCACTTGGAACCTGATATGATCAAATAGAAATATGCACAGATACAAAGTACAAATAACATGATTAATTGTGTCATCTAGTCTGTGTGTATCACTCTTGGTTGGTAGATATATAGACAGAAAGACACAGAGAGAGATCATTGTGTACAATAGAGAAAACTTACTATGTTTCGAACACCCATGGCCCATTCACAGAAAATTCAGGCATTTACTAGACCACAAAGAAAGCCTTGGTGAATTCCAAAGACTCAAAATAAAACAAAACAACAAGAAAAGCTGCTCCACGACTGATTATGGTTCTTTTACCACACTGCAGTAAAATTAGAGACAAATAACAAAATAATAGCTAAAATTAGATATAAATTTTTAAAATAATTACTGGGGTAAGAGAGAAAACACAGACTATTTCAGGCTGAATGACAGTGAAGACACAGAGTAGAGAAATGACACATGCAATTAATTTAGTACTTGTCACTGACAAAAATAACTCTGAATACACTAAAGAAAAAAACCTGAAACTTGATTTTCAGTTATGAAATGCATTAAACTTGTATTTTTTTATTTTAAATTATTTTTTTAATGTACCCTTTTTATTTTTATTTTTTTACCTTTTTAACATCTTTATTGGAGTATAATTGCTTTACAATGGTGTGTTAGTTTCTGCTGTATAACAAAGTGACTCAGCTATACTTATATATGCATCCCAATATCTCCTCCCCCTTACATCTCCCTCCCACCCTCCCTATCCCACCCTTCTAGGTGGACGCAAAGCACCACGCTAATCTCCATGTGCTATGTGGCTGCTTCCCACTAGCTATCTGTTTTACGTTTGGTACTGTATATATGTCATTGCTACTCTCTCACTTCATCCCAGCTTCCCCTTCCCCACCCCGTGCCCTCAAGTCCGTTCTCTACATCTGCGTCTTTATGCTTGCCCTGCCACTAGGTTCATCAGTACAGCTTTTTAAAATTCCATGTATATGCGTTAGCACACAGTATTTGTTTTTCACTTTCTGACCTACTTCACTCCACATGACAGACTCTAGGTCTATCCACCTCACTACAAATAATTCAATATCATTTCTTTTTATGGCTGAGTATTCCAATATATAGTGTATATATTCCACATATATACAATATTCCATTGTATATATGTGCCATGTTTTCTTTATCCATTCATCTGTCTATGGACACTTACGTTGCTTCCATGTCCTGGCTATTGTATATAGAGCTGCAGTGAACACTGTGGTGCATGACTCTTTTTGAATTATGGTTTTCTCAGGGTATATGTCCAGTAGTGGGATTGCTGGGTCGTATGGTAGTTCTATTTTTAGTTTTTTGAGGAACATTCATACTGTTCTCCATAGTGGCTGTATGATTTTACATTCCCACCAACAGTGCAAGAGGGTTCCCTTTTCTCCATGCCCGCTCCAGCATTTATTGTTTGTAGATTTTTGAGGATGGCCATTTTGACTGCTGTGAGGTGATACCTCACTGTAGTTTTGATTTGCATTTCTCTAATGATTAGTGATGTTGAGCATCCTTTCATGTGTTTGTTGGCAATCTGTATATCTTCTTTGGAGAAATGTCAGTTTAGGTCTTCTGCCCATTTTTGGATTGGGTTGTTTGTTTTTTTGATATTGAGCTGCATGAGCTGCATGTATATTTTGGGGATTAATCCTTTGTCAGTTGCTTCGTTTGCAAATATTTTCTCCCATTCTGAGGGTTGTCTTTTCATCTTGTTTATGTTTTTCTTTGCTGTGCAAAAGCTTTTAAGTTTCATTAGGTCCCATTTGTTTATTTTTTTTTATTATTTCCATTTCTCTAGGAGGTGGGTCAAAAAGGATCTTACTGTAATTTATGTAATGGAGTGTTCTGCCTATCTTTTCCTCTGAGAGTTTAATAGTGTCTGGCCTTACATTTAGGTCTTTAATCCGTTTTGAGTTTATTTTTGTGTATGGTGTTAGGGAGTGTTCTAATTTCATTCTTTTACATGTAGCTATCCAGTTTTCCCAGCACCACTTATTGAAGAGGCTGTCTTTTCTCCATTGTATACTCTTGCCTCCTTTATGAAAGATAAGGTGACAATAGGCTTTCTATCCTGTTCTATTGATCAATATTTCTGTTTTTGTGCCAGTACCATACTGTCTTGATTACTGTAACTTTGTAGTGTAGTCTGAAGTCAGGGAGCCTGGTTCATCCAGCTCCGTTTTTCGTTCTCAAGATTGCTTTGGCTATTTGGGGTCTTTGGTGTTGCCATACAAATTGTGAATTTTTTTGTTCTAGTTCTGTGAAAAATGCCATTGGTAGTTTGATAGGGATTGCATTGAATTTGTAAGTTGCTTTGGGTAGTATAGTCATTTTCACAATGTTGATTCTTCTAATACAAGAACATGGCATATCTCTCCATCTGTTTGTATCATCCTTAATTTCTTTCATCAGCATCTTATAGTTTTCTGCATATAGGTCTTTTGTCTCTTTAGGTAGGTTTATCCTAGGTATTTTATTCTTTTTGTTGTAGTAGTAGATGGGAGTGTTTCCTTAATTTCTCTTTCAGATTTTTCATCATTAGTGTATAGGAATGCAAGAGATTTCTGTGCATTAATTTTGTATCCTGCTACTTTACCAAATTCGTTAATTAGCTCTAGTTGTTTTCTGGTAGCATCTTTAGGATTCTCTATGAATACTATTATGTCATCTGCAAACAGTGACAGTTTTACTTCTTCTTTTCCGATTTGGATTCCTTTTATTTCTTTTTCTTCTCTGATTGCTGTGACTAAAACTTCCAAAACTATGTTGAATAATAGTGGTGAGAGTGGGCAACCTTGTCTTATTCCTGACCTTAGCGGAAATGGTTTCTGTTTTTCACGATTGAGAATGATGTTGGCTGTGGGTTTGTCATAAATGGCCTTATTATGTTGAGGTAAGTTCCCTCTGAGCCTACTTTCTGGAGGGTTTTTAGCATAAATGGGTGTTGAATTTTGTCCGAAGTTTTTTCTGTATCTATTGAGATGATCATATGGTTTTTCTCCTTCAATTTGTTAATATGGTTTATCACATTGATTGATTTGCATATATTGAAGAATCCTTGCATTGCTGGGGCAAACACCACTTGATCATGGTGTATGATCCTTTTAATGTGCTGTTGGATTTTCTTTACTAGTATTTTGTTGAGGATTTTTGCATCTATGTTCATCAGTGATATTGGCCAGTAATTTTCTTTTTTTGTGGCATCTTTGCCTGGTTTTGGTATCAGGGTGATGGTGGCCTCGTAGAATGAGGTTGGGAGTGTTCCTCCCTCTGCTGTATTTTGGAAGAGTTTGAGAAGGATAGGTGTTAGCTCTTCTCTAAATGTTTGATAGAATTCACCTGTGAAGCCATCTGGTCCTGGGCTTTTGTTTTTTGGAAGATTTTTAATCACAGTTTCAATTTCAGCACTTGTGATTGGTCTGTTTATATTTTCTATTTTTTCCTGGTTCAGTCTCGGAAGCTTGTGCTTTTCTAAGAATTCCTTCATTTCTTCCAGGTTGTCCATTTTACTGGCATATAGTTGCTTATAGTAACCTCTCATGATCCACTGTACTTTTGCAGTGTCAGTTGTTACTTCTTTTTCATTTCTAATTCTATTGATTTGAGTTTTCTCCCTTTTATTCTTGATGAGTCTGGCTGATGGTTTATCAATTTTGTTTATCTTCTCAACGGACCAGCTTTTAGTTTAATTGATGTGTGCTATCGTTTCCTTCATTTCTTTTTCATTTATTTCTGATCTGATCTTTATGATTCCTTTCCTTCTGCTAACTTTGTGGTTTTTTTGTTCTTTCTCTAATTGCTTTCGGTGTAAGGTTAGGTTTTTTATTTGAGATGTTTCTTGTTTATTGAGGTAGGATTGTATTGCTATAAACTTCCCTCTTAGAACTGCTTTTGCTGCATCCCATAGGTTTTGAGTTGTCATGTTTTCATTGTCATTTGCTTCTAGGTATTTTTTGATTTCCTCTTTGATTTCTGCAGTGATCTCTTGGCTATTTAGTAGTGTATTGTTTAGCCTCCATGTGTTTGTATTCTTTACAGATTTCTCCCTGTAATTGATATCTAGTTTCATAGCATTGTGGTCGGAAAAGATACTTGATGCAGTTTCAGTTTTCTTAAATTTTCCAAGACTTGATTTGTGACCCAAGGTATGATCTCTCCTGGAGAATGTTCCATGAGCACTTGAGAAGAAAGTGTATTCTGTTGTTTATGGGTGGAATGTCCTATAAATGTCAATTAAGTCCATCTTGTTTAATGTGTCATTTAAAACGTGTGTTTCCTTATTTTTTTTCATTTTGGATGATCTGTCCATTGGTGAAAGTGGGGTGTTAAAGTCCCCTACTATGATTGTGTTACTGTCAATTTCCCCTTTTATGGCTGTTAGCATTTGCCTTATGTATTGAGGTGCTCCTATGTTGGGTGCATAAATATTTACAATTGTTATATGTTCTTATTGGATTGATCCCTTGATCATTATGTAGTGTCCTTCTTTGTCTCTTGTAATAGTTTTTATTTTAAAGTCTATTTTTGTCTGATACGCAACTTGCTACTCCAGCTTTCTTTTGATTTCCATTTGCATGGAATATCTTTTTCCATCCCTTCACTTTCAGTCTGTATGTGTCCCTAAGTCTGAAGTGGGTCTCTTGTAGAAAGCATATGTACAGGTCTTGTTTTTGTATCCATTCAGGCAGTCTGTATCTTTTGGTTGGAGCATTTAATCCATTTACATTTAAGGTAGTTATCGATTTTTATGTTCCTATTACCATTTTTTAAATTGTTTTGGGTTTGTTATTGTAAGTCTTTTCCTTCTCTTGTGTTTCCTGCCTAGAGAAGCTCCTTTAGCATTTGTTGTAGAGCTGGTTTGGTGGTGCTGAATTCTCTTGCTTTTGCTTGTCTGTAAAGCTTTTAATTTCTTTTTCGAATCTGAATGATATCCTTGCTGGGTACAGTAATCTTGGTTGCAATTTTTTTTCCCTTTCATCACTTTAAATATGTCCTGCCACTCCCTTCTGGCTTGCAGAGTTTCTGCTGAAAGATCAGCTGTTAACCTCATGGGGACTCCCTTGTATGTTAATTGTTGCTTTTCCCTTGTTGCTTTTAATATTTTTCTTTGTATTTAATTTTTGATAGTTTGATTAATATGTGTCTTGGCATGTTTCTCCTTGGATTTATCCTGTATGGAACTCTCTGTGCTTCCTGGTCTTGATTGATTATTTCCTTTCCCATATTAGGGAAGTTTTCAATTATAATCTCTTCAAATATTTTCTCAGTCCCTTTTTTCTTCTCTTATTCTTCTCGGACCCCTGTAATTCGAATGTTGGTGCCTTAAATGTTGTCCCAGAAGTCTTTGAGATTGTCATCAATTCTTTTCATTCTTTTTCTTTATTCTGCTCTGTGGTAGTTATTTCCACTATTTTATCTTCCAGATCACTTATCCGTTCTTCTGCCTCAGTTACTCTGCTATTGATTCCTTCTAGAGAATTTTTAATTTCATTTATTTTGGTGTTCATCATTGTTTGTTTGCTCTTTAGTTCTTCCAGGTCCTTGTTCAATGTTTCTTGTATTTTCTCCATTGTATTTCCAAGATTTTGGATCATCTTTACTATCATTACTCTGAATTCTGTTTCAGGTAGACTGCCTGTTTCCTGTTCATTTGTTTGGTCTGGTGGGTTTATACCTTGCTCCTTCATCTGCTGTGTATTTCTCTGTCTTCTCATTTTGCTTAACTTACTGTGTTTGGGGTCTCTGTTTCATAGGATGCAGGTTTGTAGTTCCCATTGTTTTGGTGTCTGCTCCCTTGGGTAAGGTTCGTTCAGTGGGTTGTGTAGGCTTCCTGGTGGAGGGGACTGGTGCCTGTGTTCTGGTGGCTGAGTCTGGATCTTGTCTTTCTGGTGGGCAGGACTACGTCCGGTGGTGTGTTTTGGGGTGTCTGTGAACTTATTATGATTTTAGGCAAACTCTCTGGCAATGCGTGGGTTTGTGTTCCTGTCTTGCTAGTTGTTTGGCATAGGGTGTTCAGCACTGTAGCTTGTTGGTCTTTGAGTGGAGCTGGGTCTTAGCATTGAGACGGTGTTTTCTGGGAGAGCTTTTGCTGTTTGATATTACATGGGGCTGGAGGTCCCTGGTGGACTGATGTCCTCAACTAGGCTCTCCCACCTCAGAGACTCAGGCCTGACACCCGGCCAGAGCACCAAGACCCTGTCAGCCACATGGCTCAGAAGAAAAGAGAGAAAAATAAGTAAGTAAGTAAGTAAATAAACAAATAAATAAATAAAATAAAAAAGTTCTTAAAATGGAAAAAAATTATTAAAAATGAAAAAATAAAAAGTAATTAAAAAAAAGAGAGATGGAAAGAAGAAAGCAACCAAACCAAAAAACAAATCCACCAATGATTACAAGAGCTAAAAACTATACTAAACAAACAAACAAATGAAAAAAACCAGACAGAACCCTAGGACAAATAGCAAGAAAAAAAGCTATACAACAGACAAAACCACCCAAAGAAACATACACATACACACTCACATAAAAAGAAAAAGGAAAAAAATATATATATATAAATAAAATAAAAAAGGAAAGAGAGCAACCAAATCAATAAACAAATCTACCAGTGTTAATAAGTTCTAAATAATAAACTAATATAACCATAAAACTAGAAACAAATTAGAAGCAGAAGGCAAACCAGAAGTCTACAGTTGCTCCCAAAGTCCACCGCCTCAATTTTGGGATGATTCGTTGTCTATTCAGGTGTTCCACAGATGCAGGGTGCATCAAGTTCATTGTGGAGATTTAATCCGCTGCTCTGGAGGCTGCACAGAGAAATTTCCCTTCTCTTCTTTGTTTGCACAGCTCCCAGGGTTCAGCTTTGGATTTGGCCCCGCCTCTGGGTGTACGTCGCCTGAGGGTGTTTATTCCCTACCCAGAGAGGTCCCGGTTAAAGTAGCAGCTGATTAAGTGGCTCTTGCTCACTCAGGCCGGGGTGGGGGGGGGAGGGGAGGGAGGGAGGGGTACAGAATGTGGAGAGAGCCTGCGGCGGCAGAGGCCAGCGTGACATTGCAGCAACCTGAGGTGTGCCGTGTGTTCTCCTGGAGAGGTTGTTCCTGGATCACGGGACCCTGGCAGTGGCGGGCTGCACGGGCTCCCAGGAGGGGAGGTGTGGATAGTGATCTGTGCTTGCCCACAGGCTTCTTGGTGGCTGTAGCAGCAGCCTTAGCATTTCATGCCCGTCTCTGTGGTCTGCGCTGATAGCCGCAGCTCACGCCCATGTCTGGAGCTCGTTTAGGTGGTGCTCTGAATCCCCTCTCCTCGCACATCCCGAAACAATGGTCTCTTGACTCTTAGGCAGTTCAGGGGTTTTTCCCGGACCCCTTCCTGGCTAACCGTGGTGCACTAGCCCCCTTCAGGCTGTGTTCACGCAGCCAACCCCAGTCCTCTCCCTGGGATCTGACCTCTGAAGCCTGAGCCTCAGCTCCCAGCCCCCGTCCACTGCAGCAGGTGAGCAGAGAAGCCTCTCAGGCTGTTGAGTGCTGGTTGGCACCGATCCTCTGTGAGGGAATCTCTCTGCTTTGCCCTCTGAACCCCTCTTGTGGTGCTTTCCTCAGTGGCTCCGAATCTTCCCCCCTGCCCACTCCTGTCTCCACCAGTGAAGGGGCTTCCTAGTGTGTGGAAAGTTTTCCTCCTTCACAGCTCCCTCCCAGAGGTGCAGGTCCCATCCCTATTCTTTTGTCTGTGTTTTTCATTTTTTCTTTTGCCCTACCCAGGTATGTGGGGATTTTCTTGCCTTTTGGGAAGTCTGAGTTCTTCTGCTGGCATTCCGTAGTTGTTCTGTAGGAGTTGTTCCACATGGAGATATAGTTTTGATGTATTTGTTGGGAGGAAGGTTATCTCCATGTCTTACTCCTCTGCCATCTTGAAGGCACCCCTTGCATTAAACTTTTAAATTAAAACTGAGAGAGAAAACAACAGGGAAGGAAACAAACAAAACAAATATCAAAAAAGCTAATATTAAAGTTATATAAAATATTAAAAATCAGTAAATGCAAAAATTAATATCATAGCTTGGAATGACAAAAAGCAAAAGAGATGATTATGAATACTGCATTATAGACAAACCTTGGACGTGACTCAGAAAGGGAAAAGAAAAAGCAGATGTGAATATTTTGCAGAGTGCAGAAAGGAGAGAAAACCAGTATAGATTAAAATTTTAAATATTTGATTAGTTAGTTACACCAATAAATTTTAACACCTAGAATACATTGATAACCTTCTAGAAAATTGTGAATTACCACATTTAACCTCCAAATAAATAGAATGTTGAACAAATAAAAACCTATAAAAGACACTGAAGTGGGCTTCCCTGGTGGTGCAGTGGTTAAGACTCCATCTGCCAATGCAGGGGGCACAGGTTCAAGTCCTGGTCCTGGAAGATCCCACATTCCATGGAGCAACTAAGCCCGTTCACCACAACTACCAAGCCTGCGTTCTAGAGCCTGCGAGCCACAACTACTGAGCCCTCATGCCACAACTACTGAAGCCCGCACGCCTAGAACCCATGCTCCACAACAAGAGAAGCCACCGCAGTGAGAAGCCTGCACACTGCAATGAAGAGAAGCCTTGCTCACCGCAACTAGAGAAAGCCCACGCACAGCAACGGAGACCCAAAACAGCCAAAAATAAAAATAAATAAATTCTTAAAAAAAGACACTGAAGTGATGGTCTAAAATTTCCCTCTTGAAAAATCATCACCCTCAGGTGGCTTCAAAAGTGACTTCTACCAAAATTTCAGAGTCTGTCTTATATGAGTTCCAGAATTTACAGGAAAATGGGACATTTATAAATTCATCTTATGAAGTCACATAGTTCTAATGCCAAACTGAGATAAGGATAATCTAAAATAACTGAATTAAAAGCCAGTTGCATTATAAACATAGGTTTTAAAAAATTAAGTATGGTAGTGACCAACATATGTCCCTATGTCATTGACTTAGTTTACAGCACTGATATTTCTTTTCAGTCCTGCCTCCGATGGTGTTCTAAGTCATCTAGTATGTTTTTGGTTTCCTTGCAAGTGTTTCTTTTTACATTCATCATCCTTTCATCTCATGCAGTAATATTTTCATATCAATCTGTTATCTTCTTTTGGTTTTCTGCTTCTGTATTAGAAAGCATGTCTTTTCACTCATATTAAAGTTATCAAGCCATATTTAAAACTTTTCTTTCCTTTTTGCTATATTAACTCCTAACAGTTCACTCACAAAAGTTGCATTCATCACTTGGAGAACTGGCTCATGAAAAAGAATGTAAAATAGTGGTTGGATTTGTTCCAAGAGAGCCTTAGTGTTAAACATAATATAAAAAGAAGGCTTACAGAATATAGCTTTATCTTTGGAAAGCATGTATTTCAATATTAACTATATGCTAATGATTATTATTACTAAGATTTAACAAAAAACCCCTACAAGTTTTAGAGTGCTTGTTATGTTCCAGAAATGGCCTTGTTTTCTATTCATATTATACATGAGAAAAGTAGAACTTAGTCAAACAAGGATCTTGCTCAAGATCAGCCAATTATTTAGTGGCAGAGCCAAAATTTAGATTCATCCTAACTTTCCTAACACCATACATAACCTTTACTATTAAATACTGGGCTCTAAAGTATTATTGGATATTACAAGGTACCTATTCTCTACATATTATAAAATAATCAACATAAATTCATATTTCTAACATCACTTCATCTATTTTATAAATGTGTATTTTCTCATTTTTGCCAGAAGTCTCTGAGAATTTTGAAAATGAAGTCTAAGAATATAATATTTTTCCCCTTAGGTTAAAAATATATAAACCTTTGGGACAGTGATTCATGCATAAGAATGCATAATAAAGTAATAAGGATGGTTATTTTAAAAAAAGATTATACTACACAGATATTCATTTAAATATGTTATCTAAAAGCAAGATACATACTAAATGTATGTATACATACTAAATGTCTTAAAAAGTGGAATTAACTAAATAAAATATTGGAATACCATGAATGGAATAGTATGAAAGCATTTTTAAAAAGCACTGACAATGTAGAACACAGTTAGCAACATGAAAAGGTGTTGATAAACAAACAAGTTACTTTGTGGTGTTTAAAAATATTTTCACTGAATTTTACACTTCCAAAGGGTGACTTTTATGGTATGTGAATTAATTTTTTTATGAAAAATATTCATTCTTCTTTGGCACAAATTAAAACAAGGGGCCAATCGGTTAAAGGATTTCTTTTCCATACCTGTATGACAAATATATCCTTCTCTTCACTTGTAAAATTTAAATTAAACAATATCGACACAATTCGCCATGTATTTCTGTGCACAGAACATATCCTATCCATGAAATAATGAAGTATACTGAGTATTAAACAATGGCTACCGGTTTGTATCTTCACCCATGAATGATTTTCATTTTTATATTTCTACTTAAGCCTTCCAATTTTTTCATGTTGAGCATTGTCTTGATTATTAAATATAAAATATAATTTAAAAATTTTTATTCTTTTTTAAAAATTTTATTTATTTTTGGCTGTGTTGGGTCTTTGTTGCTGCGTTCGGACTTTCTCTAGTTGTGGCGAGTGGGGACTACTCTTTGTTGCGGTGTGCAGGCTTCTCATTGCGGTGGCTTCCCTTGTTGCGGAGTACGGGCTCTAGGCACGCTTGCTTCAGTAGTTGTGGCACGTGGGCTCAGTAATTGTGGCTCGTGGGCTCTAGAGCGCAGGCTCGGTAGTTGTGGCGCATGGACTTAGTTGCTCTGAGGCATGGGGGATCTTCCCGGACCAGGGCTTTAACCCGTGTCCCCTGCATTGGCAGGCGGATTCTTATCCACTGCACCACCAGGGACGTCCAAAAATTTTTTATTCTTTACATGACTGCTAATCCTTCTCTGTAGAGTGCTAGTTAAGAGTCAGAGTTCTCAACTATGGTGATTGTTTGTTTATTTTAAACACAGATTTCTTCTGCTTTGCATGAAACAATTGGGCAGTACCTGTCCATTTTATTAGTGGACTCTTAATTGGCTGGTTGGTTGAGGCTCTGCTAAGCATGGTGAGTGGAGGTCGGCAGTGTAGGAGTAGCTGGATATGGGAAGGGCCAAGCATGGATTATAGTGGACTGTGACAGTGCATTTTCAAACTTGCCACCTAGAGGTGCACTGTTTGACTTTTCCTTAACATCGAATAAATTAAAACAAGGGAGCACTCGGGTGAATTATTTCTTATTCCTACTTGAAATTAATCAAATATACCTTCCTCCTCACCTATAAAACAGGAATTAAAAGACATCAGCCCAGGACTTATGTGAGGATTTTATCAGATAATATATATTTGAGAGACACATCTATAATTTCTTGGCATATGTAATAGAAATAGAAAATATATATTATGTAAATCTGAAAAGATATTCTTAAATATTTTTCTGTTATAAACTGGGCTAGTCCCTAATGAAGTAAACATCCCTCAAACCTCAGTCAGAAATGATTTCTGTTATTTATATATTGAAATGGTTATCTTTTGCCCTGATTTGAAGTGAGTGTTAGGATTATCTTTCTGGAGGTAAACTTCTTAGCTACGTGGCCCTATAAAGTTGGCCAGTGCTTTCCAGGTTGCCTGAACTAATTCGCATTCCCAAGCAATTACTAAATCAGAATCTTTAGGGAAGATTCTTTCCTTACATCAGGAAAATTTGGGGAACACCTTGTTCAGGGATTAAAAAGATCAGCCCTGCAACCAGAGGAACAGACTGAATGAGACTTTCTGTTGCACCCCTTTGATCCAGTTTTTTTAATCTTTCTGGGTTTTAGTTTCTTCATCTCTAAAATGAAAACTCAAAAGAAGCTGGATGATTGGGTAATTATGGGGATGGAATTAATATACATAAAGTCCTTAAGACAGTACCTGGAAAAACTATTTTCAATCAGTCCTTGCTACTTCTATTGTTGTTATTACTACTTTTTCAGTGTGTAAAGGAAGATTATTGCACCATTTTCTCTCCCCCAGTAAGTGTTCAGTATGAAATGTGGCATAATAATGATGGCAGTTAAAGCTACCCCATCTGTAGAAATCCTTTTATTTAAAACACCCCATGAAATATGTCGAAATATTTGACATTTCTCCTCCACAAATTAACTCTTTTATGCTTATATCTTTAAAAGTTCCTACAATTAATGTTTGCTAGTGACTGGTCCTCAGATTATATTTTAAGAAGGTTTTATTGTATCCAACTTCATCTGCAGACTCATTTAAAATTCACAAAGCCTTGCATTATCACACATCAAATGTCACAGTCTGGCAGTTAATCTTATTGAAAGGTTAGTTATGTGTAGCACCTGCAAAGGTGTCTGAACTGAAGATTCCCAGGATTTGATGCTAAAATGTGGATGAAGGTAAAATTAAATTGAGGATTGGAAAGGCAGCTGTGTATTAACTAACTTTTGGATATCTCAATGTCTTAAAACTTCCAGCATAGTTTTCATTGGTTATTGTTGACAACAACAACATATACAACAAATATCAACCTTCTCTTTCTGAAAACAAGGTAGTTTTTAGGTTTGCTTCTCTCTGTATAATACCAAAATAAGGTAGAAAAAAAATTTTAATAGCATATTAGGTTTTTATTCATCCACTAAACTAAGAACTTTTTTTAGGATGTCAAATTCCACAAATTCTCAATTAGATATGTGTAAGTTATCTTCATTGTGCAGAAAATTTAAATATTAGTCTAGTCCCACTAAGCAGCATGTCTGTGATCAGTTTTTGCAAGGATGTGTGCTCTGGGAATGTGATCTTTAATATTTAACTCAATCCAAATATAATTATAAAGGACAAACTTCTGGGAAAAGGAAAGAAAAATGCAGCTCCGTTTGGATTACATACCTTTTGATTATTTCATAGACACAAATGTCTAGAACGACAAGACAGGTAACATAAATGAGTGTAATGGGTCAGCTCAGGTGTGCGTGTCCCGTTCGATGGGGCCGAAAGCCCCCTCTGCCACTTCAATTCATGGCCAACTCTGAGAAGATACGGAGGGTTATAGAGCGGAATGTCAAGGTGTTCTTGTTCAATTGCACCAAGGTAAAGAGTTTATTTGGTGGGCGGTGTTTTCCTTCCATACCAATGCTCCTCCCAACCCCACCAGACCCATGAGTCTAAAGCTCACCATAGCAAGTCTCCTGGGCCATTTGAGTAGGGAGGTTGCCTAATATTTAGCTGTTGGTAGACTTTGTAAAGACAGTATGGGGGCAGCATTTCTACTAAAAGATCAAAATCCAAGCTGCTGTTACAGGGATTCTCTTCTCAGAAGCCAGGGTGAGTGTGGTTAACATAGCTCCTCTCTTGGGGGCAATGTGTAGAATCCACTAAAATCATGATGGATGGGTTTTTGTAGCAAGGCTCTCAGGTCCTGCTGTCATCCCTGACACCAGCTGTGAAATCATTTGCTCTCTTGAGCAAAAATTGGGTGGTTTTGACTCAGTTTTTCTGAATCCAAGGAGGTTTTAAAAGCATCCTCTTCATGTTCCTTCTTCTTGTACTTTGTCCAACAAGAAATGTTTTCTTCTCTCTGCTTTTCAGTGTAGTGGTTGTGGATAACCTTTGTGTCCTGCTATATCAGAGTTTTCCAATTTGGACAAAATGTGTGGGAGGCTGAGGGACAGAGAGTATGTAAGTGTTGAGGAAGCCATGGAGTTGTGCTACTCAGATCTCTTTGAAGAGAACTTGCTGTGGGGAGCAGCTGACTGAGAGCCTCAAGCTGCCAATCCAGAGAACTCGGAAGCCTCGCCTACCAAGGGTTTCCTCCCGGCAGTGACAAAGGAGGGTGGGCTTCTAGTGCCGATTGGATTCCTGCTCAGTGAAGGACTCTGCTAACAGGCAACTTGCTTGAGGACTCCCCATTGTTCTGGCAGAAAATTTTTCAGACCCAAGCTGTGGTCTGAGGCTCTTCCTACCCAGTCCTTCCTCCACGTTCTCCTTTCATAGGATTCAGACCTGCCTTGTGGTCTGAAGATTTTGCCTCCTCTCATGCTTTCTCCCTTTATCCGTCACAGGTGTTCCTTCCACTAAATCTCTTCAATGAGGCATCTGCCTCTCGCAATGCATATGTGACTTACATATATGTATAATGTATGTGGAGGGTTGTGTGTATATATATATGTATGTGTGTTTGTGTGTCCTTTCTGTTACAATGTGTATTTCTATAATGTAAACTAGATCACATACACTTCGCATATAGCAGAAAAATACTAATAAAATGTGGAAGTTGCATTAGTCTGTGCTTGATTTTCCCAACATGCCAATATTTTGAAGTCATCTGGGACATGCTTTCCCAGAATTAAAAGAGAAACCTTCAGGAAGTAGGAAATACTACATAAGTGCTTTCTATTAGTGCAAATACTAGCTGGTTTAGTGGCTTTAAGAACCGCTAAGCTTTCCATAATGTCTCTGCCAAAACTGCAAATGCAAATGAATCTGCAAAGATATTTCCTGTGTGTTTAGAAAAAACTGATGTGGAAGTCCACACTGTGACATTTTTAATTTTGATAAAACTGGTCTCAATTGGGAGTATATCCCTCTAAGTAAGTTTATCTTGGGGGAAGAGGCATGAACCTTGGAAAAAAACTGATGGATTTTCACCTTAGGTGTCAAGGCCAGTTGGGATTTAACTCTGATAATATTTATATTAAGATTATTATTGCTTTTATTAGTACTTTCGCTACAAAGTTACATAGGTTTTAGTGCTCTGCCTTCAGTTATTTTCTAAAAATATACAGTTATTTTAGTATGTGATTTTGTAGAGCACAAGTTTTCTCTCATTATAGAAGAAACTCCAGTGTATATCAATATAGATATATATTGGTTCATTCTTTTCAGAGAGCCAGGGTTTGGCAAATTAAAAGCTTTTGTGCAAAGATTGTCCTCAAAATGAGCTTGAAAGGCCTATTTCGGAACTCAGAAGCTAAACATTGAATCTTTCTTTTTCATTTGTGCTCTAACCATCCTCTCTTTCCACTTAGGCAATGGATAATCCAGAATGAATTCAGAGAAGACCCGTATTAAAAATGCAAAGAAGAAGCAGCTACATGTTTGAAAATATGTCTTCATGTGGGCTTGTTGCTGATGCTGACTAGTCACCTTCTAAGTGACTCACTCTGCACTTACCCACCCCGAAGCACCCAGGATTCAAGTTCGTGCACCAGAAGAAGGGAAGAATATTCATATGTTGTGGACCTTCAGGATCACTTGGTAAGTTGAAAAAACTGAACACCAATGGTTTGCTATTTTAAGCACATACCAGGAGGGAAAAAATAGCTTAGAAAGGTGAGAATGTATTTTATCAAATGCTACTAACTACTGTTTGCACAGACGTGAAGTATTTTTCTCCTCCAGCCACTTAAATGATGATCTTTTGCTAGGAAATTTTCATTCCGATTACCTAAGAGAAGTACCAAAGCGTAAATATATTTTCAGGTTTGCAGAAAAAATTAAATCTCAGTTATGGATTCTTTTGTCCTCAAATAAATTGTATGTTTTCTCTAGGAGGGAAGTTTGAGATGTAACTTCATAAAAATAAAATCCAGGAGTGAAGAATAGCTTTTCCCCTACTCCAATGATGGCAAGAGTAGTAAGGGGCATATATCATGACAGGTGATTTGGAAAAACTATAAGAAAGCCTTTCCTGACAAGGCAGTCCTAAAATACTGCAGTGTTGAAAAGGATTACCAAGGGACTTCCCTGGTGGCATGGTGATTAAGAATCCACTTGTCAATGCAGGGGACACGGGTTCGATCCCTGGTCTGGGAAGATCCCACATGCTGCAGAGCAGCTAAGCCCGTGCGCCACAACTACTGAGCCTGTGCTCTAGAGCCTGTGAGCCACAACTACTGAGCCCATGTGCCACAACTACTGAAGCCTGCACCCCTGGAGCCCGTGCTCCGCAACAAGAGAAGCCACCGCAATGAGAAGCCCGCACACCACAACAAAGAGTAGCCCCTGCTTGCTGTAACTAGGGAAAGCCTGCACGCAGCAACGAAGACCCAAAATGCAGCCAAAAATAAATAAAATTTTAAAAAAGTCATTATCGCCTTTAAGAAATAAATAAATAAAAAGGATTACCAAAAAACAGTTCAACACTATTGTCTTTAGAGCACTGTGTCCTAAATAAAGGTAGAAGGAAAAAGAGAATGGTCATGGGTCACATGGCCCTAGCACATAATAAATCTTACCTATCTTATCTAACTTTAATGATAGGTTAAGGTTCTTACAATTCTGCTGTCCCATTCTTTTCATGAACTATTTGATTTATGATTTTATATTTTCCTATTCACATGATTAGGAGAACAGAAAAATAAAGATGAACTTCATCTCCAACAATTAGTCTGTAACAGTGGTTCTCAAACAATGGTAGGTAGTAGAATGACTTGAAAAAAAAAAGTATTATAATGGTGCCTTACCCAGAGCTTACAGAATCAGATTTCCTGAGTGTGGAGCATCTATCTTTACTTGTTTTAAAAGTTTAAAATGATATATATTTTTTCGAAGATTGACTTGAAGTTCCTATCAAGAATAAAACAGTCATTTAAATTTCCTTACACAAAACTAAACAGAAACTACACCAAGAAAACTGAAGTCTATCTGCAACTTTTAAGCTACACGACGGTCACCTAAAACCATTAGTGGAAGAGATAGGGCCTGAATTCAACAAAGTGAAATTGAAAGTCACCTTGGTCTTTAAAAAAAAAAAAGACTTTAGAACAGAAATGTCAAGAACAGATGTTTTAGGAAAAAATACAAGATGCTTTTAACCCTATGATTTATATTCAATTAGGAGTAGGCTTTAGCATAGGTAGTCAAATATCTTTATAAAATATGTGAAATTAACTGTTACATTACAAAATGCCTTGTGACTGAGTAAACTGAGGGTCTCTGGTGCACTAATGAGAGGGTCTCTGGTGCACTAACAAGAAATTATAAGGTCATTTGGAAGGTGGGCTGGGGTCACTGAAGTGAAGTCATCACAGGATATGAGCATTGCCAATGCCCACCAGAGTATCACTCCTTTCCCTCACCCCTCAATATAATTGTTAAATTACCATGGACAATAAAGGGAGACTTTAGGATAACAAATATTTAAGTAAACGCTGATCTTCTTTGTATTTTGAACATAAATTACAAGTGAAATAATTCCCACCACATAATCTGCTGTAAACATTGCCCTATTTTCTTTTTCATTTTCAGGAAAATTATTCCTGCATTCAATAGTTATAAAGAATGAAAAAACATAAAATGTGAGATTAAAAAAATCATGAGTTATACTATAGTTTTAACACATATAGGTTTTATTACATGGCTATAATTACAAAAAGAAAGTTTCTGCATTGTCATTGGTTCTCATTATTAGAAGTAACACCCCCCAGCCTGAACCTGGCAGTCTATACCATCACCTCACTGAACTTCAAAAGACATTTTTAAAATGGACAGTTGCCAATAAGTAGCCTGCTTCCATCCTACTTTAATATTAGCTTAACAACTGGAAGGATCTGGCTGTTTAAATATTAAACACATGTTCAATTATTAAAGAGTTAACATTCTTTTTCTGATTATTAAACCTGTATGGAAAGAGCATTAAAACTCATGTGCAGTCTGTTACCAGTTTCACAGACTGCAATGTCACATATGCTAAATTGTTTCTATACTGTCTTGGCCGTCAAAACAGGGCTCAGCAACACCAGAATCTGATGAAAATGCAATTAAAACTACTGCTCAAATGTTCCAGTGGGCACAATGGATCATTTCCAAGAGGGATGTTCAGATTATTTCTCAAGGCAAAATGACTACAGATTATTGTTTTGCCATTGATCTAACAGGAAAGAATTGCCAGCTAATGAACCTCAGGAAAGAGACTAATTAAAGGAATAAAAAGATAGCTCCTACTCCCACCCTTTTTCAAACATGAGCAAGTCTAACAATAGGATGTAAGATTCATTAAAAACCAACAGTAAGTAAGGAAAAATAAATGCAATAAATACTGAATTTCTGGATAAGTAACAGCATTCCATAAATACTACATCAAACAATTAGCTAATAAAGTTCAATAGTTTATCACCTTTGGACATGTTACCATGAAATTTAAATATTCAAATACCTTAATTAATGTCTTAAAATTAATTTAATAATATAGACTGTCTCATCCCAGTTGCTGGTTTGAATAATTCTAGGGGTCCCCCATCCTCCTGAACAAATGATTTTGATCAGGATATTATACCTTCTTGCTTTAGTCTGTTCTTATAGAAAATAGGAAGGAGAAATATAAGGAAAATTTGGTAGAACTAGATTTAGAAATAAAATTTGATTTGCTGCCCAGTATCCAGCATTTCATATATATATGAGCATTCAGCTATCTTGCTAAATCACTACAGGTAAATTTTCCTAAAATTAAACATTATATTAGGTAAACCCAACAAACATGAGATCATATGTTTCATGATAAACATTAGGCTGGACCATGACATGCAAGAAATGTCAATAAGAAAAATGACATCCAACTCTCAAGAGACTGTACTCTCAAGGTGGAATATTCATGTAATGGAGTCTAATGATATTGGTACTGGTACTTCTGCTACCATTATTACGTTATGTGACTCCAGACAAGTCATGTCACCTCATCCACAAAATGAGGTGCTGGGTTAAATACTCTCCCTTTCTCCTTTTCACACTATAATTTTACAATTTGTATATTAATAAAGGGAAATGGGGCTGAGGTAATGCATGAACCTAGAAAAGAAGAAGTCATTGACATTTAGCCTTGGGATTTTTTACTTTCATATTTATGTTTTTCATGGGCTGGTGTTAAACCTAGTTTCATTCCCAGGTCACATCACATGATGGTGAAGTCAGATGACTCAGATTCATGCTGGGAAGAAGGGTGAAATAGCCTAGGAATAATTCACAAGATAGGTAATACACGAGTTAGAAATGGCATTTTATGGGTAAATAAACACAAATTCCCATGTGCTTAGTGGAGACTTAGACATAATCTATTAAGCAAATGTTTATTAAGTGCTTATTTTGTGCCCACCAATTGTGTTTGAAACTGCAAGACCCAATACAGGAATTAAAATTTATATTCTCTACCTTAAGCAAGCTTACAAGTTAGTTGGGAGCACTTCAAATGTCAAAATATCATCTCTTTCAAACCGGAAACTATAGTTAATTAAGTAATAATTGAATTGATAAGCTGGACAGTAAGTTTAAGTTTCTTAATGAAGGTATAAAATAAAGTATAAAAGAGGAGATAGGAATCATTCTGTCACTATCCAAAAGGGAATACTGTGTGATACAGTGAAAAGTTAAGCAATTAACTGAAAATCTGAGGAAACTTGAGAAATGATTGGAGATGTTCAGGTATTAGGATCATAAATCTCTCATAGGGCATGAGAAGAAAGTACGTAATTCAATTTAAAACTTGCTTCTTCAGATAATGTCTTTATGTGGCAGTGGTGTGAATTCGTTACAAATAGGGAGACAAGTGGTATACCTTATATCAGAAATGGAAATATTATAATGTCTAGAAAGAATGTAACATTATATGATATAAATTCTCAAATATTAATTAATGACTTGCTTACCTTCACAACATACCCCAGTCAGTGCTTTAGTAGATACATGATGAATTTCTATTTCATCTCTGCACTGGTCAGCATAGAGTAGTTTTTCCTATGGCAACAAAACACTAAACCTAAAATGACAGAAGTCAATTACTTGCTAAACATCTGCTCACTCTGGGACCCAAGCTAATGAAATAAGCTGAGTCTGGACACAATGCTACGTGTCGTGACAGAGGAGAAAGACAGAACGGATCCACTTGTTGGTTCTGAAATATTCATTCGTCAAAGCAAGTCACATGCTCAAATTTGTAGCCAATAGGAGAGGGAGTAGAAGCAAATATTTGTAAATACTAATAGTTTCTAACACAGCCTTCCACTAGTTTCCTCTTACAGAGTCATTTTTCTAATTAAAATTTTTGTCATGAAACTAAGGCATGCATGTACTTTTTTAAAAAGCAATGTTTTGAAAGATTTTTAATGGTAAAAATAAAACAAAAACAAAAAACAAGTGTTCCCTGCCCAATCTTTCCTTCACCTGAGTCTTTCCTCAGACGTGAATAGCTTATACTTTTCATTCGCTTATTTTAATATATGTCTATGTATATGTTTGTCTATCTCCACATTTTCTTTTTAAACATTTATTTTTTAAGTTATTTTTAACTTTATTTTTGGCTGCATTGGGTCTTTGTTGCTGTGCGTGGCCCTTCTCTAGTTGTGGCAAGTGGGGGCTACTCTTCCTTGCAGTATGCAGGCTTCTCCTTGCGGTGGCTTCTCTTGTTGCAGAGCACGGGCTGTAGGCGTGCGGGCTTCAGTAGTTGTGGCTCACGGGCTCTAGAGCGCAGGCTCAGTACTTGTGGTACACGGGCTTAGTTGCTCCGCAGCATGTGGGATCTTCCCGGACCAGGGCTCGAACCCGTGTGCCCTGCATTGGCAGGCAGATTCTTAACCACTGCGCCACCAGGGAAGTCCCTATCTCCACATTTTAAAATAATGAACATCTTAATAAAATGTTCATTCTGTTAGTTACTGATTTATCAATCTTAAATACCATGCATTTACTTTCTACTTCCTAGGCAGAGGTTTATCATTTTTAAACCAACGTGTTCACTTTTTCGCTTCATTCTTCCCAGTTATCACAATTGTCTACAGAACAGTCAGTGCATTTTTGTATCTATAAAATTACCATTCACTGTTGGGTGAAGAAGTGACCTATTGTTATGTTTATTTTCTATTTGATATCTTTTTTTTAGCCTGGAGTAAATAATCACCTCTTTTTTAGGTGATTTTTTAACTTGCTTAGTGTAATATGTATTGTGTTGATTTCTCCTCAAATTCTCTAACAGATATGTTACATGATTATAAATAATTATTTCCAGATATTCAAACTAATCAAATAATGTTTTCATTATTTTTATTTCTTTTCTGGAGATTTTTTTCTTGAAAGTCCACTGAGAGATGCTCCAGTTTGAACAGTTTTCACACTGGGGCAAATTATGCACTATTACTTTGGGAATTCTCTTTGTTGCTCTCTGATAATGGATTACAAGTTTCCTGCATTCCTGCATGTTCTTCCCTCTGTTGGTTTATTTATTTATTTATTTTCCTAACACTCACTTTGCACTTGTTTTCTAAAAGGGGAACTTGGTGCATGAGAATTTCCTGGTTTCTTCTCCTTGCATTTCTGCAAAATGTATATAATGTATTTTAACAATAATTTAGCTGGTTATGATTCTAGGTTCAAAGTCGTTTATCTCTAAAAATTTGAGGATGTTATTCTACTGTATTGTGGTATCCACTGTTACTGTTGGAAAGTCATATGCTAGTCTGGTTCTAAGCTGATGTATATGACTTTTCCCCCATGAAAGTGTATTAAACTAGCTGGGCTGCCAAAACAAAATACTGTAGACTGAATGAGTGGCTTAAACAACAGAAATGTATTTCTTACAATTCTGGAAA
Organism: Balaenoptera physalus; assembly: GCF_965194825.1. NCBI lineage: Eukaryota > Metazoa > Chordata > Mammalia > Artiodactyla > Balaenopteridae > Balaenoptera > Balaenoptera physalus. Next base: position 96,451,775 of record NC_138896.1, on the reverse strand, counting down.
CTGGAAAGTCTAAGATCAGGGTTTCAGCCAATTCAATTTCTGGTGAGAATGCTCCTCCTGGCTTACAGACAGCCCTTCTTGCTGTGTCGTCACATAACATAGCAGGGAGGGAGGGAGAAAGAGAGAGAGAGAGAGAGAGAGAGAGATCCCTTTCTGAAGACTCTTCCCATGAGGATTCTAATCTCATTGGATCAGAGTCCCATTTTTAAGACCTCATTTAATCTTAATCACTGCCTTATTCCAAAGATAGTTACAATGGGGGTTAGGAATTTAGCATATAAATTTTGAGGAGACACAATTCCGACCATAGCATAAAATATTTAGAATCTTTCCTTTATCGCTGGATTTCTGAAATTTCATGGAATGGGCTAATCTTTGGTTAATCCAATCATTCCTTCATGTCTGGAACGTTTCCACTTTTAAAAAACATATAATTTCCTTTACTATGATTTCTGTCACTCAAATATTGCAGTTCTTGAACTCATCTTTCAACTTCCTCATATTGTTCCACTATCTTTCATTTATTGATCTTTTTACTCTACTTACTAGGATATTCCTCAACCACAATATTATACTAGTATTCAACTTTTCTCCTTAATTTTTACTTGATTATCCAGTATTTATGAGTTATCTTTTGTTCCCTTTCTCTCAATCTATCTTTCTCTGTCTCACTCTCTCGAAGTTAAGGATGTTAATTTTAGTTTCTGTAAACTTTTAATTTCACATAATTATGTTTCTTTTTGCCTTCCCTTTGTTGGTAGTTTGTCCTTATCTCTATTTTTTATAATTAGAGATTTCCATCAACTATCTGGTCATTATTGTATGCCTGTGTGTATTTAAAAATGAAAACTGAAAACATGTTGAAAAGGTTGGAGGTTAATATGCATAGGTGGGTTTCTTGTTTGGTAGACTTCACGATTGAATTAGTGCATGATCAGCTGCATCCCCAATGACAACACAGAAAGGTTGTTTCTCTAAGGCTATGCAGTTCTTCCAGAGAAATATTTTCTAATTTTCAGTCACTTGGATGATTGTATCTATAGGAGGGCTGATGGGAGTGGTTCTGAAAACCTTTTTCTGGTGTCCTAGGAACAAGGTTCTATGGCTTGGCATTGAGATTCTTTTGTAATCTGCCTTCCTCCCTTTTTTGAACCATACTTCACTCTGGACTTCTACTGTACGTGGTGTCCCCAGACCAGAAATCTCTTTTAGTATCTCTGGAATGTATACCTCCTGTCTCCTGCTGCATGGAGATAGGATGGATCATCATCACCTTGCTGCACAGTGTGAGGCAAGGATCACCTGGTCCCTTCCTTGTGAACACTCCTAAAACCAATTCTCTCCTTTTTTAGCACCAAGTCTTACCTCAATATCCTGTAGGCTTTGGGTTCTTAAGTATTCCACCTTTCTAATTCTGTTGCTGCTCTTCCATTTATTTTCTTTCTTTCACAAATTTATTTACATTTTTTATCCATTGTTTTCTCTTTTTCCCATCCTTTTTGTACTTTTGCTTGTCACAAAGTACATATATAGATTGCAGTTCTTTTGAATGAGTTTTCTTTAGTGACCGTAAATGAAGACATTTTCATTGTGTGTATTATCTGAAAATGTACTGTTAGAAATAATGATTTTGGACTTCCCGGTGGTGCAGTGGTTAAGAATCCGCCTGTCAATGCAGGGGACATGGGTTCTATCCCTGGTCCGGGAAGACCCCACGTGCCACGGAGCAACTAAGCCCATGCGCCACAACTACTGAGACCACATGACACAACTACTGAAGCCCTCGTGCCTAGAGCCCATGCTCTACAACAAGAGAAGCCACTGCAATGAGAAGGCCGCACACCTCAATGAAGAGTAGACCTGCTTGCCACAATTAGAGAAAGCCCGTGCACAGCAACAAAGACCCGATGCAGCCAATCAATCAATCAATCAAGCAAGCAATAAATAATTCAGTGGTTTATAAAGAACCTATCATACAGCAATTCTCTATCTGTGGCAGCAATATAACTTCTCAGTATATTGATAACTCATTAATTTAAACTTCTTGGTATCACACTTGCTCCTTCCTTTTCACTGAGCCATTGACAATCTTAAGAAAAAGTTATCAACTGAGCTCTGCCCACCAAAGCAACAGCCAGCTCTACCCACCACCAGTCCCTGCCATCAGGAAACTTACACAAGCCTCTTAGATAGACTCATCCACCACAGGACAGATAGCAGAAGCAAGAAGAACTACAATCCTGCAGCCTGTGGAACAAAAACCACATTCACAGAAAGATAGACAAGATGAAAAGGCAGAGGGCTATGTACCAGATGAAGGAACAAGATAAAACCCCAGAAAAACAACTAAATGAAATGGAGATAGGCAACCTTCCAGAAAAAGAATTCAGAATAGAGATAGTGAAGATGATTCAGGACCTCGGAAAAAGAATGGAGGCAAAGATCGAGACGATGCAAGAAATGTTTAACAAAGATCTAGAAGAATTAAGGAACAAAAAAACAGATGAACAACACAGTAACTGAAATGAAAAATACACTAGAAGGAATCAATAACAGAATAACTGAGGCAGAAGAATGGATAAGTGACCTGGAAGACAGAATGGTGGAATTCACTGCTGCGGAACAGACTAAAGAAAAAAGAATGAAAAGAAATGAAGACAGCCTAAGAGACCTCTGGGACAACATTAAACTCAACAACATTTGTATTATAGGGGTCCCAGAAGGAGAAGAGAGAGAGAAAGCACCGAGAAAATATTTGAAGAGATTATAGTCGAAAACTTCCCTAACATGGGAAAGGAAATAGCCACCCAAGTCCAGGAAGTGCAGAGAGACCCATACAGGACAAACCGAAGGAGAAATACACCGAGACACATAGTAATCAAATTGGCAAAAATTAAAGACAAAGAAAAATTATTGAAAGCAGCAAGGGAAAAACGACAAATAACATGCAAGGGAACTCCCATAAGGTTAACAGCTGATTTCTCAGCAGAAACTCTACAAGCCAGAAGGGGGTGGCATGACATACTTAAAGTGATGAAAGGGAAGAACCTACAACCAAGATTACTCTACCCAGCAAGGATCTCATTCAGATTCGATGGAGAAATCAAAAGCTTTACAGACAAGCAAAAGCTAAGAGAATTCAGCACCACCAAACCAGCTCTACAACAAATGCTAAAGGAACTTCTCTAAGTGGGAAACACAAGAGAAGAAAAGGACCTACAAAAGCAAACCCAAAACAATTAAGAAAATGGTCATAGGAAATACATATTGATAATTACCTTAAATGTGAATGGATTAAATGCTCCAACCAAAAGACACAGGCTTGCTGAATGGATACAAAAACAAGACCCATATATATGCTGTCTACAAGAGACCCACTTCAGACCTAGGGACACATTCAGACTGAAAGTGAGGGGATGGAAAAAGATATTCCATGCAAATGGAAATCAAAAGAAAGCTGGAGTAGCAATACTCATATCAGATGAAATAGACTTTAAAATAAAGAATGTTACAAGAGACAGGGAAGGACACTACTTAATGATCAAGGGATCAATCCAAGAAGGAGATATAACAATTATAAATATATATGCACCCAACATAGGAGCACCTCAATACATAAGGCAACTGTTAACAGCTGTAAAAGAGGAAATCTACAGTAACACAAAAATAGTGAGGGACTTTAACACCTCACTTACACCAGTGCACGGATCATCCAAGCAAAATTAATAAGGAAACACAAGCTTTAAATGACACATGGACCAGATAGATTTAATTGATATTTATAGCACATTCCATCCAAAAACAGCAGATTACACTTTCTTCTCAAGGGCACACGGAACATTCTCCAGAATAGATCACATCTTGGGTCACAAATCAAGCCTCAGTAAATTTAAGAAAATTGAAATCATATCAAGCATCTCTTCTGATGACAACGCTCTGAGATTAGAAATCAATTACAGGGAATAAAAACGTAAAAAACACAAACACATGGAGGGTGAACAATACGTTACTAAATAACCAAGAGATCACTGAAGAAATCAAAGAGGAAGTAAAAAAATACCTAGAGACAAATGACAATGAAAACACGACGATCCAAAACCTATGGGATGCAGCAAAAGTAGTTCTAAGAGGGAAATTTATAGCTATACAAGCCTACCTCAAGAAACAAGAAAAATCTCAAATAAACAATCTAACCTTACACCTAAAGGAACTAGAGAAAGAAGAACAAACAAAACCCGAAGTCAGCAGAAGGAAAGAAATCATAAAGATCAGAGCAGAAATAAATGAGATAGAAACAAAGAAAACAATAGCAAAGATCAATAAAACTCAAAGCTGGTTCTTTGAGAAGATAAACAAAATTGATAAACCATTAGCCAGACTGATCAAGAAAAAGAGGGAGAGGACTCAAATCAATAAAATTAGAAATGAAAAAGGAGAGGTTACAACAGACACCGCAGAAATACAAAGGATTATAAGAGATTACTACAAACAACTATATGCCAATAAAATGGAGAACCTGGAAGAAATGGACAAATTCTTAGAAAGGTATAACCTTCCAAGACTGAACCAGGAAGAAATAGAAAATATGAACAGACCAATCACAAGTAATGAAATTGAAACTGTGATTAGAAATCTTCCAACAACATCCAGGACCAGATGGCTTCACAGGTGAATTCTGTCAAACACTTAGAGAACAGCTAACATCCATCCTTCTCAAACTCTTCCAAAAAGTTGCAAAGGAAGGAAAACTCCCAAACTCATTCTATGAGGCCACCATCACCCTGATGCCAAAACCAGACAAAGATACTACAAAAAAAGAAAATTACAGACCAATATCAGTGATGAATATAGATGCAAAAATCCTCAACAAAATACTAGCAAACAGAATCCAACAACACATTAAAAGAATCATATGCCATGATCAAGTGAGATTTATCCCAGGGATGCATGGATTCTTTAGTATACGCAAATCAACCAATGTGATGCACCATATTAACAAATTGAAGAAGAAAAACCATATGATCATCTCAATAGATGCAGAACAAGCTTTTGACAAAATTCAACACCGATTTATGATAAAAACTCTCCAGAAAGTGGGCATAGAGAGAACCTACCTCAAGATAATAAAGGCCATATATGACAAACCCACAACAAACATCATTCTCAATGTTGAAAAACTGAAAGCATTTCCTCTAAGATCAAGAATGAGACAAGGATGTCCACTCTCACCACTATTATTCAACATAGTTCTGGAAGTCCTCGCCACAGCAATCAGAGAAGAAAAAGAAATAAAAGGAATTCAAATTGGAAAAGAAAAAGTAAAACTGTCACTCTTTGCAGATGACATGATACTACATATAGAGAATCCTAAAGATGCCACCAGAAAACTACTAGAGCTAATCAATGAATTTGGTAAAGTTGCAGAGTACAAAATTAATGCACAGAAATCTCTTGCATTCCTGTACACTAATGATGAAAAATCTGAAAGAGAAATTAAGGAAACACTCCCATTTACCATTGCAACAAGAAGAATAAAATACCTAGGAATAAACCTACCTAGGGAGACAAAAGACCTGTATGCAGAAAAGTATAAGCCACTGTTGAAAGAAATTAAAGATGATACCAACAGATGGAGAGATATTCCATGTTCTTGGATTGGAAGAATCAATATTGTGAAAATGAGTATACTACCCAAAGCAATCTACAGATTCACTGCAATCCCTATCAGATTGCCAATGGCATTTTTTACAGAACCAGAACAAAAAATCTTAAAATTTGTATGGAGACACAAAAGACCCCGAATAGCCAAAGCAGTCTTGAGGGAAAAAAACGGAGCTAGAGGAATCAGACTCCCTGACTTCAGACTATACTACAAAGCTACAAAGACAATATGGTACTGGCACAAAAACAGAAATATAGATCAATGGAACAGGACAGAAAGCCCAGAGATAAACCCACGCACCTATGGTCAACTAATCTATGACAAAGGAGGCAAGGATATACAATGGAGAAAAGACAGTCTCTTCAATAAGTGGTGCTGGGAAAACTGGACAGCTACATATAAAAGAATGAAATTAGAACACTCCCTAACACCATACACAAAAATAAACTCAAAATGGATTAGAGACCTAAATGTAAGACTGGACACTATAAAACTCTTAGAGGAAAACATAGGAAGAACACTCTTTGACATAAATCACAGCAAGATCTTTTTTGATCCACCTCCTGGAGTAATGGAAATAAAAATAAACAAATGAGACCTAATGAAACTTAAAAGCTTTTGCAAAGCAAAGGAAACTACAAACAAGACGAAAAGACAACCCTCAGAATGGGAAATATTTGCAAACGAATCAACGGACAAAGGATTAATCTCCAAAATATATAAACAGCTCATGCAGCTCAATATTAAAAATACAACCCAATCCAAAAATGGGCAGAAGACCTAAATAGACTTTTCTCCACAGAGAACATACAGATGGCCAAGAAGCACATGAAAAGCTGCTCAACATCACTAATTATTAGAGAAATGCAAATCAAAACTACAATGAGGTATCACCTCACACGAGTTAGAATGGGCATCATCAGAAAATCTACAAACAACAAATGCTGGAGAGGGTGTGGAGAAAAGGGAACCCTCTTGCAGTGTTGGTAAGAATGTAAATTGATACAGCCACTATGGAGAACAGTATGGAGTTCCCTTAAAAAACTAAAAATAGAATTACCATATGACCCAGCAATCCCACTACTGGGCACATACCCATAGAAAACCGTAATTGAAAAAGATACATGCACCCCAATGTTCATTGCTGTGCTGTTTACAATAGCCAGGTCACGGAAGCAACCTTAATGCCCATTGGCAGACGAATGGATAAAGAAGTTTTGGTACATATATACAATGGAATATTACTCAGCCATAAAAAGGAACAAAATTGGGTCATTTGTAGAGACGTGGATGAATCTAGAGACTGTTATACAGAGTGAAGTAAGCCAGAAAGAGAAAAACAAATATCGTATATTAACGCATATATGTGGAACCTAGAAAAATGGTACAGATGAACTGGTTTGTAGGGCAGAAATAGAGACACAGATTTAGAGAACAAACGTATGGACACCAAGCGGGGAAAGCAACGGGGGGTTGGGTGTGGTGGTGTGATGAATTGGGAGATTGGGATTGACATGTATACACTGATGTGTATAATATGGATGAGTAATAAGAACCTGCTGTATAAAAAATAAATAAAATAAAATAAAAATAAAAAACAAAAAAAAGTTATCTACTGTCATATAATGTTTGACTTGTAATATACTTGATATTTATTAGTTATTTGAATATTTTTATAGGTATAAGAATTTATGACTATACTAAAGGCATGAAATAAAAAGTAAATATGTTTTATGTTAGCCAATATTTGTGTGGTATTTTAGCACACAATTTTCTAAAGATAAGATTGACATCATATACATTGTTGGTATGTTCTTAAATATTAAAGCATGAAAACATATGTTTATGTTTCAAAAAATAAATGGGAATAATCTGGTCAGAAGCATGAATTTTGTTATTAGACAGTCCTGGACTTGAAGGCTTTGCAAGATGCATGATCTGGGACATGATACTTAAATATCCTTTCTTTGTCTCAGTTTTCTTATCTCTATAATGGGGATAAATACAGTAACATATTTTCTTCATAGAACTATATTGTGAATTACCTGAGATAATTTAGGTACACCCTAGAGCTCAGTGACTGGCATACATAAATGCCCAATAAATTTTGCTAATATTAAAGTTATGAGTAATATTAATGAGTTATTGATTAATGCAAGTCTCCTGGATTATGGAAAGAAGACAGAGAAAGCTTAAAGCAGTCAAAGTGTTCTGAGAGTAAAACATGGAATAGAATTTGACACCAGATGAGTGTCTCATGCTTTCTAGAGGTATGTGCACTGAAGAATTAGTAGAGATATAGTGAGAATGTTAGAACACCAAAGAAAAAGCAGGAAGAAAGAAAGTTCCAAAGACAAAGTAACTTAAGTTGTCTATATTTTGCAATTTATTAGAAATTTCTGAGGTCTCATTAATTTTTCATTTCACAGCTAAAATTAGAAATGGGGAGACGGATTTTAAAAATCACCTTTTCCTACTATGTTGCTAGTTAAGATAAGCCAGTGTTGGGAGTAAAATTCAACTTTATATTAAAAAAATGAATACCCACAATTCCATGTGATCACCAGGCCTATGCAGTAATAACTCAGATATTATGTGGATAGAGCACCTGCATTGACTATGTAAAGAGGAGCCTTTTTCTTTGTTAGTTGACACTTGCATTTATATGGAAAATTCAGTGCTAAGTTTCCATCTATTCATGTTCTGTCACCTTTTGATTCATCTCTTGTAAAAGTCAATATGTCACTCTTCTCTGTCAGTGGAGACTGATTAGACTGCTGACTTTAAAGACAAGTCAGAAAGTCATTGCAAAAAAAAGGCAACAACCTTTACTGAAACGATGTTGCTAAATGTCAAAGAACAAAAGATTTAGATGCAATTTAAAGGCTGACATGCAAAATGTTTAACTGTATTGCTGGGATATTAGGTTCCAAACCATGTAAAACTGACCTAAGCTTATCCGACAGCTCTGCAAAGTCAATTTGGAATACTACCTCCTTCCCAGGTTCTCCTAGAAGGGAAGAGGAAGGAGAAATAGCCACCTGGAAGGGGCACCTATCTGCATTAAGGCAGGTGCAAAATCTTGACACCAAAGGGACAAAAAAATTCCAAGTTTAAATTCTGGGTTTTCTGTTTTCTCATCATGTTTTAACTGAAAAATGACTATATCTCTGGAGGTGTGGGGTCTTTTTTTTTTTCTTTTTGTTAATACTGTATCCATCAGAGATTCACACAACGAAGACATTATCTCTAACATAGGTAAAATTATTCTGTAGAATTTATGACACTCTAAGGAAGCCTTCAGCAATTCTTAAACTTTCTTTATTGTTATTCCTGGAAAAGATGTTCATTTTAGATCATCCTGGAACCTCAGCCCCTTCTGTAGATGTGCCCTATTTTGAGTAGGTAGATTCGGGAATCAATTCTAAAGTGGAAGTGAACTGAGGACGAAGTATGATGTTAGAGGTGAGCTGAGGTTATGTCAGGACCAGAGAAGACCAGCCAGAAAAGGTCAGGGATATCTATTAATTTCATTAATTTGAAAAATTGAAGTGGATATTTTGTTTAACAAGTCGAAAGGATTGCCTTTACTTTTCCATTTATTACATTTTAACAAATGTGTACTGTATTAGATTTCTTCCTACATGCCTCTCATTGTGCTTGGTGCTGAAAGAACAACAAAGAACCAAACCTTTTGACTTCAAGGTTTACTGTCACGTGGGAAGTCAGGCACAAACCGATAATTTCACCACTGCATGGGTAAGGTACAAGTAGGCACAGGGTGTCTTGAAAGCACTTAGCTGAACCCCAGAGTTCAGGTTTTCCTTCCTAAAGAAGGTGACATCTTAGCTGGGTCTTCAAGAATATATATTGATTACTATGTAGGGATACATGAAAAGCATTCCAAGAAGACGTAGAATGAGCAAAGCTACAGAGACCTGAATATGTATGAATCGGTCAGATCCTACCAGTGGTTCAGCATTATTTTTAGAAAACAGTTGGATAGTGAACAGATATGAGGCCACAAAACAGCAATGTTTTATGTTTCATTAGAACTTTCTATAATGATGGAAATGTTCTATATTTGTATTGTCTGGTACATATATACATAACTGCTAGCCACATGTGGCTTTTGAGCACTTGAAACATGTTTAGTGAGCTGAAGAAATGAATTTTTAATTTTATTTGATGTTAATTAATTTCCATTTAAATTGTTACGTGCAGCTAGTGGCTATTATTTAGTGTAGCAAAATTACAGAAGTGCATGCTATCCATGTACAGTAGGCTAGGGCCCTTGGATATTATTCTGACAACATTTGAAAGCCCTTGATTGTTTTATTTTATTTTATTTTATTTTTTTCCTTGATGATTTTAAAACAGGGAAGTGGCATGGCAGAATTTATGTTTTAAACAGATTTCATTGTCAGCCACATAGAGAATGGGTTTAATGGGCTAAGTCATGAGTCAGAGAGATTAATTAAACCCCACTGTTGTTATCCAACTGAGAGAACCAGTAATAGGGATAAATGGATTGATTTGAACAATATTTAAGAAGTAAAGGGCTTGGTGAGAATGAGGAATGGCACGAAGGTTCTGGATTGTGTGACCACATGTGTACTAGTGCTAATGGTGTAAAGAACACCAAGGTGAGAGTTGTAAGATGAGAAAAAGCCATTTATAACACCCAGCTTGTTGGGAAGAGTCTCCAACTCTGATAACCACTGATCCCTCAAAATAAGACTGTTATCAATCAAGAAATCATGGCACACTCTCATCTGCTCTTACATCCTGACCTGCATCTCTGCCTTCTTTTGGTCAAAATATTATTTTACTGGGGGTGATGTTTTTTCTTGATTCCATCAGTAATGTTCTGAAAATAAAGCTAATACAGATAGAAGTAGGGCTGAGAGAGATTTCTAATGACATTTTTTTTTTTTTTTTGTATCTGGATCTAGTGTTGCCTAAACTCAGATGCTTTTAGAATCTTAAGTTATATGACTCACTAGTTTTGTTTTTTGGTTAGATAGTCTGAGTTGGGTTTGTGACCCTTGTAAATGAAATAATCCTGATTTCTGGACCAGAAGCAACTGGCAGTGACTTGTTTTGCTGCCCCTACTGCCATCAATGCAGGAAATTATGCTTTGGACACAAAAAGGTGTTTCCTGATATTTTCCCTGTTTCTACTTGGTGTAGGACATTTGGGGAGCAATTAGATATGTCATTATTGTTGATCAGGGTTAGATTCCCATGGAGAAATTTTTGAGTATGTCTATCTCACCACGAATTGCTCAGTAATTGAGACATTGGCAATTGGCAGCAGGTAATTCTCCATTGTAATGAAATTCAAGTGTTTCTGTCATTCTAAAGAGGACAATGACTAATGTGAAATCTCTTATTCCTTCCTCTCTTCTATTTCTCAAAAGGCTCATTTGGTCATAGGGTGACTTTTTCAAGTACGAAGCTTAGACCTGAATAAATAATTTCTTTCAAACATTAGTACTGGTATTGTCTTAGTAGTAAAAGGGTTCTACTCATGCTTTCAAAATTGTTAACAATTTTTAACAGTTATTAAGTGGCTGAATACATGTTTGACATATGGTAATATTTAAAAAGTACAACTGTCACTGTGTTATCACTCATTAATGTGTTCAGAGGGTAGGATCAGGAGCACTATTGCTTAGATTCACATTTTAGGTCCACCACTTTCTGTGTGATCGTGGGCAGATTACTTAAGCACTCTGTGAATATATATTAAATAAATTGTTTTGAATAGTGCCTGACAGAAAATTCTCAAGAAATGCTGGTTCTTACAGTACTAGGTATATTATAGGGGCTTGCCAACTACATATGGGTTTTTATCACTATGCAAGTTAGAAACATATGGATATTTTTATTTGACTACTTTGGGAGATAACAGGTATAGGGCTAATAATTCCAGTTCAAATGATGAAATAAGGTGTCTATTGAGTTAAAAATAAGGAAGAAAATTCCTGCCTTAAAGCAAAAGAAGCTAAAAGGATAAAAGTCACACCATTCATTCAGTAATGAATTTAAAGATTCATTCTATGTGTTGCAGTTATAATATGACTAATGGAATCGAAAGCAAGAGAAGATTCTAGTATACCAGTAGGTAACAGGTGGACAAAAATAAAGGCCTTGCCTCTTCAGTCAGCAGCTCACAGCTGGTCTAGTTTTCTTTTTCTTTTTGTCAAGAACCATTATTATCTGATGATCTATGTGATGATTGCTGGCTGGTGATCTCAGTGAAATGTGTTTGCTGGCTTACTCCTGGATTTGATTGATTGATGTTTCCGTTATAGAAATCTCGGCTGCACTCCGTTCTAAGTGATGTACTGCTGGCAGTGTTTGTACAAAGGCCAACAAGTGAATGGGCCACAAAGATAGCCTTTTAGTCCAGACATTGCTCCATTCTTCCTGGGCAGGGAACAGGCTCGCTGGTGAAGAAACAAAGAACACATCTGGTTGCTGCAGCTGCCTTTGATGTTTATTTAGTGGTTGGCAGGTTTCAAATACAATCATAGTTTCAAATACTTGCTAGAGTCGCCTCTCTGTCATTACTTGGCAAGTCCCAGTGGTATTACCGCAATGTCTCTTATTCACAATTATATACGAAAAATGTCTATTTGCTGCATCATACGAAAGTAATTTTTTTAAATAATGCTGTACCTAATTGGGCATAGGACATGGGCTTGAAACCTGGCTCCTCTGGTTAGTCTGAGCACACTGGGCAAGTCTTTTAACCTCCCTAAGCCTCCCCTAGCTCATATGTAAGTGGATGAGAATTACAATACCTACTTCGTAGAGTGATCGCAGACTTAAATTAGATAATGCATGCAGATGACTGGCACATAGTACAGCTTAATAGATGGAAGTTAATAATAATTATTATTATCATAATAAATCATGCACACAGTTTTTATAAAAATATTAAATATTTCATTTTGGCAGGGGTTTTATAATATCCATTTCTTAATGATGTGGCTCAGAATTTGCCATTTGCCTTGCCCCATTCCAGGCAAAGAGTGACATAAGAACTAATTTTTAAAAAACCATCTTGTTATTTTTTCCCAGTGTTTTATGATGATAAATTTCAAATTTTAGTGAAGTTGAATTTCACAGTGAACATCGTATAGACATAACCCATGTAGTTTTTAAGTGTTTCAACATGTATTTGGAATTGGAAGTTTCATTCTAGTTCAAGAAGAAGCTAAGCCTTGCAACGTAGATAAGTCAGTGGCAGAATTGCCTGGGCTAGTCCAGGCTGAAGAGTACTGTGGCAGCACCGTGGACATCCATGTTATTAAATGTGGGGGGCTTTTGTGTTAAACCAAGCCCAGATCCTTGAGACCACCCCTGGAAGGGGGACTTCCAGGTGTGTGGGTGCAGAGAGGAATAAGGGTTACCTGTACACATGTTAGAATAATGCAGCAGTTATTTATCTCTGGGGAAAATAACATGTAACTGAACACTAGAGGGCAAATCACAATCACTTTGAAGAGTGAGAGACAGCCATCAGTCTTCTTTTTTTTGGAGGCATCTCCTCCTAAGGGTTCTCAGCTCCTGGTTACTCAGTTCCTGGTTACTGCCACTACTTACTCCAAGTGGACATGCTACTTAACCTTTTAAATCCTGGTCTAGTCCTAAGCAACCCCTGCTCCTTCCTATTTTCTGAGATAGGCTGACATTTTAATGTCTATATTTGTATCTATACCTATATCTATGCACATGTATTTATGCATCTATCTATTTTTCTATTTTATTCTGTCTGTCTAGACAAACACACAGAGTTGTTTTTTTTAAATTAAATACTAAGGGAGAAAATGAAAGAAGCAAAGAGCTTGTATGTAACAAAGCAGTTGCATTAGTAAGTGTGAGTGCTGCTTCTGTAATAGTTATCAAAGACCCAGATAAATCTCAGGCAATTCCACAGTAAATTTCCTGAAATAATTACTCTCCCAGGTCAAAAGCCTAGTATGTTTTCGGATTTGCCTCCTTCTTCATTTCTTTCCTGTTTGCCATAAGAGGTACACACTTTCTTTTTCCTACGGATGATGATCTAAATTGTTTAAAGGAAACACATTTTTTTGGACATGTTAGGGGACTATCACTGTAGAAGATGTCACTCACAGATTTTCTTCACTTTTCTGTATGGATGAAAATTTAACAATTTCTAACCCTGGCGAAAAACAAGTACAGTGATGAGTTATATTTCACCATTTATGTAATGGATTTCATGTCCTTTTGGCAATTCTATGACATTTCTCTGGGCCTGCAAATGTTTTGTCTTAGAAGTTGCCGATGAGTGGTACACCAGACCCTAGGCATTCACAACCTATTTGTTCCTTCACTGGCAACTTCAAAAGACCACATTTTTTTTTTAACATCTTTATTGGAGTATAAATGCTTTACAATGGTGTGTTAGTTTCTGCTTTATAACACAGTCGATCAGCTATGCATATACATATATCCCCATATCTCCTCCCTCTTGCATCTCCTTCCCACCCTCCCTATCCCACCCCTCTAAGTGGTCACAAAGCACCGAGCTGATCTCCCTGTGCTATGCGGTTGCTTCCCACTAGCTATCTCTTTTACATTTGGTAGTGTATATATGACCACATTTTAGATCCATCACACATAGGACCCTTTAGCTGAGAGTGGGTTTCTTGGCGTCATTAGAATTCGCACCGTAATTGAAGTGGCATTTCAAGTTCTATGTGATAGTAGCTTTCTTTTTAACATGTTCCAAAAATTTCTGTCTCCACCACAAATACATGGATAGTATGGGATCAAAAGGTGCTTGTTGAGTGGATAAATGTGTGAGTGTTACAATAGCTTCAGCATGACCATTGTTAATTCATAAAGAGAAATTTCAGGTAGTTCATTGAGGCTTATTCTATCACTGATTGAAATGAGGCTATCAATTCAAATCAGAAAATATGCTGTTTAAGGCAGTCTACATTTCTTCATCCTCCTCACTCTTACAACCTTCATCTTCTTTTTTTCCCTAACCTTTTTTTTTTATTTGTTTTGCTGTGTGTTAAATATATCTAGAGCTTGGTACCTCCTTGATGGTTCTGTAGAACCCCTCCGTCTCCCTCTTGTGATCCTATAGCATCTTTCCACCCATGTATTTTTCCTGCCCTCCACAATTCCATAAGCAATACTGTGTTCCTTGTGCCATTAAGCCCTTCACATTGCCTCACGATGTTAACAGCATTATCTCCACCATAGTCCTGCATTTGAAAGTGAAAAAACAATACTTGCTGTCATCCCCAGACAGATGATGGACTCAGGGTAAGCAACAGTCACTTTGTACCCAAAACATGATAAACCTGTAATAGTCCAATTGGTCCTTTCCTCTGACCTTAATTCGCATCGATTTTTCTCTTGCTTTTTCAAATACCTGAAAGGAATTCAAGTTGTTTTCAAGATAAGGAACATGATCTGGACATGAAGCTTTCTCTTTTTCCTTCTTTTATCTTTTTTGAGCCTTACTGAATATCCTGATTTACAATTAAGTGGATTGGAGGAGATTGTAGAAAATACTACATTGCAAAGTGACACTAAATGATGAGCATGGGGTTGATAGAAGAACAGAGGGACATAAGTGTCTTTTCTATCCTTTTGTGTGTTCTGTAGCGTTATGTCAGGGAAATTTTAGTGGACTATAGCTTTTAGGCTGAGATAAGAAGCAAAAATTGAAAAAATAAATATTTAGTCACATTAGACCGGAGGAGATGGTTGAGTGTACTCCTTCAACCCTGTTTAAATGGTGTTGAATGGATAATACATTCTGATGATTGGTTATTTAACAGTTACTGAATAAATGTCTCGTATTAGTTATTTCATTGGTTTCCAGGTACAAAAGACCTAACTTGAATTGGCTTATGTTATATAACTGGAGGTTCTAGAGGTAGGTCTAGCTTTAGGTCCATCTGGACAGAGAGGTCCCAGATATGTCCTTAGTATACAACATTCTTAATTAAGATTATCTCTTAATCTTGCTTGAAATAGTTTATTCCCTCTTTGTTGCTAGTTAATTACTAGAAGCTTGCTACACCTATACACTTACAGATTTAAATCCCAAGAAAATGCCTGATACTTATTCTATGTTCAGCTCAGGTCATACACTAGCATGGAACTAATAACCATGGCTTAGAGGATGGGACATACAGGGTGACTTACGCCAGAGTCACATGTTCCATCCTTAGGGTTTAAGCCCTGGTAAACCCATGTGGATTGAAATTGGGTAAAGATGGGAGAAGATAAACTAGAAACCTTCATAACATTATTTACTATGTTTTGAGAAGTGTGGGTTGTACAGATGAATTGAAAAGAATCTCTACCTTTAAATATTGCATAAATTACAAAGAGGTGAATTTCATCAAATAGATTAAGAAAATATGCTATGGAGACTCAGAAAGGGGGTGTTTATAGGAAAATGGATTAATGGGATCAAGATTCAAGGGTATAGCCTTTTAATAGCCTTGGGTGGATTTTTACATTCAAGAATAAATAGCAAAGATGGGAAAAGCAGAAAACAGCTTGGGCTTAATCATGGAGTAAGCGCAATACCATATACAGAAGTGTAAGGCAAGGCATTCCAGGCAGAGGGAACAACAGGAAAAAAAGCACAAAAGGTGACAGGACAGTGAACTTTCAGAAAACCATGGAATCACAACTCTCACTAAAGCATGTAAAATGAAGGTGGGTTAGTCAGAGGTAAGCTCGGAAAGGTCACTTAAGACTAAATTATATAGATCTTAGTAGCTTTGGATAAGGGGAACTTAAACTTAGTGTGTAGGCAGGGAGGAATCACTGAGGCTCTCCAATAGAATAGGATGATTAGAGCTGTCAGTAAGACTAATCTAAAGGTGGAGTATAACAGGTTAGAGAAGGAGACAAATTAGAAAAGAAATAAGAAATCAGGAAAGTGTTCCTGAGGGCCTGAGAGGATTGTTCTTAGTACTTTTTTCACAGCTACTCATGTATGTGAGACAGAGTATGCCAAAAATATTAAGGAGTGTAGAGTGAAGAGGTAGGGCTAGAACCACTGCCACCTGTGTGTTAAGGTAGATCTGAGTTTAATTAATTTCAGAGCAACTTGGTTGTGT
Source organism: Balaenoptera physalus (assembly GCF_965194825.1). NCBI lineage: Eukaryota > Metazoa > Chordata > Mammalia > Artiodactyla > Balaenopteridae > Balaenoptera > Balaenoptera physalus. Next base: position 96,434,978 of record NC_138896.1, on the reverse strand, counting down.
GGCTGTTTTGGGGAAATGATCCTGTTTGTACTGTTTAGGTCAAGATCAGTGGTTCTTATCATTGGCACGTTAGAATGAAGAAGAAATAGTCTCAGGTGAGCTTTCGAAGAAACAATCTGAGGTGGGGCCCCAGGTAAGTGTATTCTTAAGGTGGACTCCCCTGGTAAACTTAATGTGCAGCTAGGGTTGAGAATGACTGATCTAATGGGAAGAACATTTAACTGATCACTCAGTGACTTCATTTCTAGTCTGGGCTCTGTCTAAATTTGCTATAACCATGCATGATACTTTTAACATATTTCTCCATTGTCCAAAAGTAATATGTACAGACATGCCACATACAGTGACTTCTTGATGGTGTTGGAGAACAAAACACAGATTTTGGAATAAAATGTACTAAAGTTGAATTCAAATTCCTCTGCTTACTAGTCGTATGGGCTTGGATAGATTACTCAGCCTTTTTGAGTCTCACAGAAGAATTTAGGGACTTGCCCAAGGTCATGCAACAAATGCAAGGTGGAGATGCAGCTTGAACTCAGGTCTGCCAGAAATGCCTCTATACTCACACTTTCTTCAGAGAAGGAGAAAATAAAGCTGGATTATTTTTTAAAATTCTTTTCATCATGGTTTATTACAGGATTGAATATAGTTTCCTGTGCTATACAGTAGGACCCTGTTGTTTATCTATTTTATATATAGTAGTGTGTATCTGCTAATACCAAATTCCTAATTTATCCCTCCCCCCACCCTTTTCCCCTTTGGTAACCGTAAGTTTGTTTTCTACGTCTGTGAGTCTGTTTCTGTTTTGTAAATAAGTTCATTTGCATCATATTTTAGATTCCACGTATAAGTGATATCATATATTTGTCTTTCTCTGTCTGACTTACTTCACTAAGTATGATAATCTCTGGATCCATCCATGTTGCTGCAAATGGCATTATTTCATTCTTTTTCATGGCTAAGTAATGTTTTATTGTGTATATATATAATTATAATATATATAATATATAATAATTATAATATAGATTATAATATAATAATTATATATAATATATAATTATATGTATAATATTTTATATATATATATACACATCTTCTTTATCCTTTCATCTGACGATGGACATTTAGGCTGCTTCCATTTCTTGGCTATTGTAAACAGTGCTGTTATGAATATTGGGGTGCATGTATCTTTTCAAATTAGAGTTTTCTCCGGATACATGCCCAGGAGTAGGATCGCTAGATGATATGGCAACTCTATTTTTAGTTATTTAAGAAACGTCCATGCTGTTTTCCATAGTGACTGCACCAGTTTACATCCTCTAAAGCTGGATCCTAATGGCCAGAACACTTAGGTCAGTTATTTTACGTTTGAGCCTGTTTGCTCATTTGTACAATGGTGAAGCTTTTTTACATGACCTCTTCCATATTTACGACAGCAGAAGTAAGCAAGTATCGACTGCTCGGTGTATACAATATTATTGAAAGTGTGAAGCATGTATAAACTTGCATAATTCTCCAACAACTTATAAGCTTGGAGTTATTATTGTCTCTGTTTTAAACATAGGAAATAGGTCAAGTATTAACTTACCCAAGATCACACAGCCTGTAAGTGCATGTTTTGAAGCCAGGCGATCTGTCTCAAGAACGCTCACTTTTAACCACTACACTCTATTTTTAAATCTTTTGCTGCCACTTACATGCTGGATCAGCTGAAGTCCATTTGAACTGGGAAATGGTATTAAGAGAATATGCTTTTGAAGTGAAATGTTACTGCAGGCAACAAGTGCCTCATGAAGTATCCCAACACATGCAGGCTCCTGACATGACAAGATTTCAGATCATTTTACAAAGTAACCTATTTCCTCTTCCTGGAAGGCTGCCTCTCACTTTAAAGGGTCATGGAATCAGAGTCTAAACCAATATTAACAGGAGTGGGTAAAGAACAGTAAATCTGCCTCCCATGCACACTTATCTCAGAAAAAGCTAGTGTGCAATGGCAATCTCATAAAAACATTATTAGAAGATAAAACAGCACTATGAAGTCTAGTGGGATTAATGGATGGGCAGTAAATCTGACAGATCTTGAGTGAGGAGAGTTTGGATTTAATGTAATTTAGAATTTGCCTGCATAGTACCAGAGTCCCTCTGATAAATTATACTGATGTTAAATGAAGTTGATTCTCCTCCTCTCTGTAAAAGGGACAATCAGAACACTTTATAGGGAAATTTTTGTTGCTTTTTTCTTAGGGGGAAGAGAAAGCAAACAGTATGTGACAAGAATAGAAAGAATTGCTTGCTCCATGAATGACCCCAAATCGTCTATGGCTATGGTGATCCTCTGGTTTTACAAAGAAATAGTTTCACTGGTGTTCTTTTAGGGGTAGAGACAGAGAATCTTAAAGACCTGTGTAAATTTTCTTCTGTTCTCCCTCAGTTAAAGATAGCTGGATCATTAAATGGAATGAGAGATATGTACCAGACATCACAGATTTAGAGCAGGGAATTCAACTCTATACTATTCTTCTAAGAACAAAGTATTATTTATTAGCAAAATCCACAAGATCAAAATATTAATTACTTAACAAGAATAGGTTTGGAAATATGTCATCCATTATGCATGCTATACTTTTGGACATTCAGCAACAGATATTAAGATGCCTTAACAACAGTTAAACAACAGGTATCTTCTCAGGTTCTCACTATTTAGTGACATAAATAAAATTTTCAGAGGCATTAAAATTATAATTATTTTCCCCTATTCCCATCAGTTATTTATATTATACATATAAATATATGTATATATAAAATATATATAAAATATATTATACATATAAACACTAATATGAATTATACACAGTCCCACTTAGTGTGTTTAGAAACACACTAAATTAAAATTTTTCTTTCCAAGAAGAGAAGTAATATGGATATATAATTATAATTATAGACACTTCAAGCCAGAGGTGCAGGTCCTCTACATCTTTGGGGCCAATTGTGCTTTTGTATAACAACTTCTGAGTAGATATTTTGGGATTTTGTTAAGTGGAGCCAGTTCATATGGAGTTAAATCTACAATACAGTGTTTGTTTGAATACTCATAATGAGTAAGCAGAAGAAAACTCCCAGAGTTCATAGATTAATCACTGACAAGGGTAAAACATTGTAAGTGATATGAACATGCATTTAACACATTGGGCCATACAAAATGCAAATCAATAAGAGAAATTTTTACTACTTCCTCCGACTCTTCCCTGCTATCTGTGCTAGCCAAGTGAGTCTCTACTGAGCAGACTTTATAGCATTTCTACTCTAATTAGACTCTATCAGTTTCCTTCCACAGTGAAATGACCTTGAAACATAGAAAGCTCTTTCACTGCTAGCTCAAAAAATGCTTTCTTGTGAGATTTCAAGTTCTTCTTCATTTCTCAGACCTCACATCTTTCCAGCAAGGGCATTCTTAAGAATACTCTTTGGAATGAATATGCCATAAATAAACATGTCTAACCTTCACCTCTTAAAAATTAGAATTTCAGAGAAAAATGTTATATTTTTGATCTGAACACTGGAAAATTTTGATAAGGAGCCAGAAAGTAGTTATTTTGTCTTCTCTGATTGACGTAATTTTTCTCAAAACTGATAAGTACAGATAGGAATCAGACATATTATAAAATGCTGCCTTGAAATGATCTCTGTATTTAAAACCATGATTGAGATAGTATGACTTAGTGAACCTAAAGACTAAGATCAACTTATTACAGATTCTTTGTAAGTGATTTTATTTCAAGGAAGAATACATTCCTGTATTCAGAAATACAGTACTGTGCTTTGTTGCTAGAGACATAACTTTAAAATTCTACATAGTTGTAAATGCCGAATGTCCACTTGTCTTCAAAAGAAATCCAAAATAGATTATTTTCATGGAAGAAAATTGAAGAAAACACTCTAAATTCTCAAATCCACTTTTTCTTTCAGAAATATATGTTTTTTTGTTCCTTGGTAAGGCAGAAGAATAAGGTGAGAGTCAAAATATGTTGGATGTATTCATACAAAGTATAAAGTTGTTTTCTATTGACTTATCAAATTATGGCTTGTTGAGAAGCACACTTGGCTTTGTTTTTTTATGATAATAGATAGACATAGAAATCATTCTTTCAAAAAAGAACAAGGACATCTTGTTCCCTATCTTTCAAGAGGGGACAAAGATATTTTGTTCCCCCATTAGATGAGAACCCATAGGCCCACTCTTGATTTGTTGGAGCAAATCGTTGAGAAAGAGTTCTAGTGCTGCTCGAAATAGGTCCCTGAATTCAGGAGACAACACATGAGAACAGAGACTGGTGTCTGCTCTTGGTCAAGAGATTCATGAAAGCAAGAAGAATTCTGGAGTAATTCTTGCCAGCATAATATGAAAAGCCTCTATGTGCCTGGGAATGGAAAGTGAATAAGACCCACCAAATCCCAAATCTTGGTGGTCTTTGGAAGGTATGGAAGTAATAATACCTCAGTGGCTCCAATGATTCCATCAAAGTTAGATGAGGGGCAAGATCCAGGTACAACCCTGGTGGAACTTGGGCCAAGTTCCACCCCAACTCAGAAGGGCAGGGATAAAGTAATATCGTTGAGGCTGAAGGGAGATATACCTCCTCCTTTCAGGACATCCTCTATGGTGGATGGAGCCAGGAGAAGCTGAACACTGCCTTCCAAAACACACACACACACACACACACACACATGCATACATGCATACATACATACATACATACAATATCTGCAGAGTCTACTATTTTAGATGAAAGCAGACCAAACTAGAAAAAAGCCTCTTTATCACTGACTAGAGTTTCCATGTTAATTGGCAATTCGTCAACAAAGGATGTTCAATGCTCTTAAATACTATTTCTAGTCTAAGAAGTAAGCATATCGTTTACTATCTTCTTAAGGTAAAAAGATATGAGGATTACAAGAAATTTTGGAAATAATTTGACTTAGATTTTTCCTGACTTTTTTTTTTTTTTTTTTAACACTGAGATGCGGTGAGGAGTTTTTTAAAATTTTTATTTATTTATTTATTTATTTATGGCTGTGTTGGGTCTTCGTTTCTGTGCGAGGGCTTTCTCTAGTTGCGGCGAGCGGGGGCCACTCTTCATCGCGGTGCGCGGGCCTCTCACTATCGCGGCCTCTCTTGTTGCGGAGCACAGGCTCCAGACGCGCAGGCTTAGTAATTGTGGCTCATGGGCCCAGCTGCTCCGCGGCATGTGGGATCTTCCCAGACCAGGGCTCGAACCCGTGTCCCCTGCATTGGCAGGCAGATTCTCAACCACTGCGCCACCAGGGAAGCCCCTGACTATCTTTTGAGAAAAAGTTTTGGGCTATGAGATATTACCAGCTGTTTCAAAAACAAAATAGCTATGTTTCTGTGGTCAAATAATTTCATTAAACTATGAGATAAACACAATTAAAAAGGATATTTAAATTATTAACTTAATTTGTATTTTGCTAACATGCTAATGTGATTTGGGATCCTCTAAGGCACTGCTTATGAAACTGTAATGTACATAGGAATCACGTCAGGATTCTGTTAAACGGAACGTTTTAATTCACTAGTATGGGCTGGGGCCTGATATTTCTTCATTTCCTGCATTTCTAACAGGTAACCAGGTTATGCCCCTCCAATGTGTGGGAGGTACATTCTGAGCAGCAAGGTTCAGAGGGGTGTGAAGGAAATGGTTATCTATTAATCATCATTTCTCAAATTAATTTTACCACAAAACTTTTTATTAATATCTTGGCGAACACTAATGTTCCCTAGTACACAATCTGGGAAATATCCATAAATCTAATCTCCTGGTTTAAACAGGCAGCTAGTAAATCTCTTTCACATCATTTACAGTGCAATTGTAAGCAGAATCTGAGTGAATGAGGTGTTCTGTATACTTAAGTAGAGAAAGTGCACAAGGTTAAAGTGAGAATTTTATATTTTCATTTTTAAAATGGGTATTTTTATCTTTATCAACTAGGAAAGAGTTAAGCTCTGTGGAGTGCTTATTATTTTCTCTGATGGAAAATAAATAACTAGTATTCCTCAGGGCAGAAACTAAACTCTAACAAGGAGAAAGAAAGGACATGCTCCTACTTTCTCATCTATGTAGGCATTCTGATTGATCCCTGGGGACTTTGATTCATCTGGGCAACTTTAATTGGCCTCACTTGGAAATTCTTTTCTCCTCACCTGGAAGGGAAGTCATCTTAAAAAAGAGAGAAAAAAATTTTAAAGGAAAAGAAAATTTTTATAAAATAGAAAGAGGAGAGGAGAGAGAAAAAGAGAGAGAGAGAGAGGAAATATGCTTGTCCTTTTCCTTGAGGAATGTGTATTGCTTCCTGATTGCCCAGGATTACCAAAAGATCCAAGGGTTAGCCCAAACTCTTTCAGAAAGACTCAGATGTGATTAAACGAAAAGGAGTGAGGTGGGGAAGAATTATATATTTGATCTCATTAAAGGATGGGTACTCTGTTCTGCATTTTATGGTTTTAGCATCTACACTAAAGTTAGTTTTCAAAGAATTCCTCTGCTATTTACTATTAAGCAGAACACTACAAGGAGCCTTAGGTTCTAAGCTGAAATCACTAGGTCTTGTTGACTTTTCATTTGCTCTTTTAACTTCAAAAGGGCAAAAAAGAGAAAAATGAGCATTAGAGAGAAGTGATCAACTCAGTATTCTTCGAATATGCCTGGCTGCTCAGTTTCTTGCATAATACAAATAAATGTGATTATTCATGAAAAATTTATTGTCTAAAGCATTGGTTCTCAATCTTGCCTGAAGACCTGAATCACATGGGGAGATTTTAAAGTACATGATGCTCAGGCCTCACCCAAGACTTAACGAAATCAGAATCTCTGAGTGTGGACCCCAAGCATCAGTGCTTTTAAAACCTCTCCAGAGGATTTCAATATGCAGTAGAGGAGAGGCATTGGTAAAAGGAGGTAACATTGTATCAACTATTAGGTCACATACATAATGACAGTGTTAGACACTGTGCTAAGCACTTTACATAATGACAGTGTTAGACATTGTGCTAAGCACTTTATGTGAATTGTTTAATCCTTCAAAAGAAGCCTATAAGATAAATATTTATTATTATCTCCATTTTAAGAGATTACAAAACAGAGGCTGGAAAAAGTTAAAGACTCCATCCAAGTCTACACATTTAGTGTGACCTGGGGTAAGAACCCTGGTTTTGTCTCTCAATACTACATACCATCTCTCCATAGTTCATGGGGGCCATTAATTTCAAACAACAAACTGGAGGATGACTATGATAATCATCTTGATCTCCCTTGGTGCTTCTCTAAATAAGCATGATACCTCTGTCTTCACATTGTAACTGTTTTAGCCATGTATTTAGATCATGAATACTTCTGAGATCTCAATTTTTCCTGAAATTCAGTGTGTCTTATGAAAAGCCTTCATACATCACTGTAAAATTGGTCAATACCCAGAGATTCTGGATGAAGAATGAAGTCTGCTCAAGTGACATTTCAATAACGTAACGGTACTGAGTTTGTGTGATTTTACAGTTAGTTCACATCACTAATGATTTTATTGTCTTCCTTCTCCCCAACCCTATACATTAAATACTTTCTTTAGACTTTGCTGAAAAATAGGGTTTAAAATATAAACATTGCACAATGTCAAAGGAATTTTTATTGAAGTATAGTTGATTTACAATATTGTGTTAGTTTCAGGAGTACAGCAAAGTAATTCAGTTACATATATGTATATTTTTCAGATTATTTTCCATTATAGCTTATTTAGCTTATTACAAGATATTGAACATTGGCTCCGTGTGCTATATAGTAAATCCTCATTGCTTATCTATTTTATGTACAGTAGTTTGTTAATCGCATTCTCCTAATTTACCCCTACTGCTTCCTTTCCCTTTTGGTAACCATATGTTTGTTTTCTATGCCTGTGAGTCTGTTTCTGTTTGTACATAGATTCATTTGTGTTATTATTTAGATTCCACATATAAGTGATATCATATAATATTTGTCTTTCTCTGTCTGACTTCACTTAGTATGATATTCTCTAGGTCCATCCATGTTGCTGCAAATGGCAATATTTCATAATTTTTATGGCTGAGTAATATTCATTGTGTGTGTGTGTGTGTGTGTGTATATATATATATATATCTTCTTAAACCAATCATCTGTTGATGAGCACTAGGGGGTTTCCATGTCTTGGCTGTTGTAAATAGTGCTGCTATGAACATTGGGGTGCATGTATCTTTTCTTCTTTATTTAAAATTAAATTAATTTTGCTGGAGTATAATTGCTTTACAATGTTGTGTTAGTTTCTGCTTTATAACACAGTGAATCAGCTTTATGTATACATATATCCCCTCCATCTTGGACCTCCCTCCCACCCATGTAGGTCATCACAGAGCACCATGGGGTGCATGTATCTTTTCGAATTAGAGTTTCCATCTCAAAGTAATTTTTTTAGCCTAATGACAAATTGAGAGGAATTCTAGAGGACTGATGTGAACCAACAAAAGTGCATCTCCAATGCTAATTTTTCACCCTGAAAGAGCACTAGAGAAGAATCTCATTCTGTATCCTGAAATGTTAGCAGTTTTGAAATACTTTGAGAGTTCCAGTTTCTGTGCAATTTCTGTGATTAAAGAAAAACCATACTGTTTCGCTAGGGTGTTACAATGTAAATGGCCTTTTCCAAAACCCTGAGCAATTTTAGCTTTTGGCTGTCCACCCTAGTGTCCTTCAGTGTTCTGTGTACATTTTAAAGTACACCTTTTCCAGTCAATTTGGTCTTCAACGTGATTAACTGACTTCTGTTATAAAACCCACAGCAAATCTCTGCCATTCATCTATTAAAACACTTAAAAAAGAGAGAGAGATTCCAGAAGTGAACACATTTAGCCAGTGATAGTTTCTCCTGCTGTTTAACTAGTGTTAACATTACCTCAGCTCTAGGGCAGCAGTGGTAGTCAGCATGGCAGCTAATTGCCTGATTTTAATTTATGCACCTGTTTATTCACCAGCTCCATGGTGATGTAGAGGGGAAGAAAGGTATGGTAACTAGGAATGTGCCAGCAGTAAATTTTCACATTTGGCTTAGTCTACTGCTTTTCTTTCCTGCCGTTAGCTACTTTCATCTTCAACCTGGATTTCAGGCCGTCCTACTTAGCAGGCATTCACTTAACATCTGGTCCTTTGCTTCATTCAGCCTTGGCCGGAGGGCTCAATTCTGGGAAATCATGGCCGAGACATGAATCAAAGCTGTTTTTCAGCTACTTAAAACAAAACCTCAATTATGCTACCTGTTGAAATATTCTGACCTTGAGAATAGGGATTCTCCACCACTACATTATACACCTTCTGCCATAGGGTTCTGCTGAGTGTCCCAAACTTTTTTCTGGGAATGACTAGTGGCTGTTGAGAGGAGAGAAAGGTAATGGGTGAATCCCACAATCGAGTGATGGATGAATAACTGAAAGCCTGACTAATTCCCTAAGGATAAAAGAGGAACAGGGTTTCTGGGAGTATGCAAGTGAACCTGTAGGTCCACCTCGGCTGCATTTCCCACAGTCCCAGACCACAAGTTAGCCAGAGACCTGTCAGGAACATCTACAAGTCCAGCTTCATGAATGTGTGACATGTACAGTTGTACAGGACCCACACTTAGAAGGGCCCTGCCCTTAGTTTAATGTCCTGCTGTAGCCATCTTGAAATTCTTATTATTTTTGGACAAGGGGCCTCACATTTTCAATTTACACTGGGCTCCACAAATTATACAGCTGAATACAAAGAGCACTAAATTATCTCCAGAATAATTTAAAAATGCCAGTTCACTCAGGTTTCCACACTGCTAGGCCTTACACAGTGGTGGAACAGATGGCACCTGGAGGTGGAAAGACAATAAAAACAGAAACAAGTATTTCCTTGCTAGAACTAATCTATGTGATGCTCTGCTTACAGTGGACTTTTGCAAGTTGGGTTGTGCTATTACTGGGTGCAGCACCACAAATATGTCAACCTCGAAGTTACATCAGTAGAGATTTTGAAAATGAATAATGTTCAACGGTGTATTGTCTGCTGAGAGGAGTCATGCCCCTCTATGCTCCCCTAATTGTCTCAGTATGCTCAGACCCCATCAGTTTCCCTCAGACTCTCCCAGGACTCTCCCTCCAATGACCCAATGCTCCTGCAGTACTTTCAGGACTTCCAGACCCCATTATCTTCCCCACAGATTCCCTCGAGTTCCCTAAGACACATTCAAAACCTTCCAGGCCCCTTTAGCCTCCCTCTCATAGGCCCTCAGCTCCCCACAGGTTATGCTAAGATCCCTGAAGGCCTGAAAAATTCCCTCAGTCTTTGGGCTCCCAGGCTCCCTCTAGTCCCCCAGCATCTCCTGCCCCAAGGCGCTCTCTTCCTGGACAAGTCCTGGTAGATTCACCCCAGGTGAGGTGCCATAGGTAGGGCAGCAAAATTCTCAAGCTTGTTGCCAAGTGGAATTACTGCTGGAGGCCTCCTGCTGCCTCCAGAAGACGCTGTGTGGAGAGCAGGGCAGTTAGAAGAAAGGGTAACTATTCCTTAGTGCCTGTTTGGGCCTGGGCTATGGAAAGGGAAAGGTTAAGCTGCTGCTGAGTACTTGTGTACTCTCAGAGGCTCTTTGGGCTCAATGTTGCCTGGAGGGGGTGTGTTTTTCTGCATCCCTTGAAAATCACTTCCATTAAGGGGCTGGGGCCAGAAGGGGCTTGGGTCAGAAAATTTTCAAGTATCTTTTTTTTAGATTTTGAGATTTCCTCCCAACATTTTGTCAATTAAGTGTATGTTAATATGTCAAAGGCAAACCTTTAAAATACAGTTTATTTTTTGTGACTCGATTTTGTCATTTCTTCATTCATAAACATCTACTTGGAGTCTCAAAGCACAGAATTTTTTTGGCCATTCTCCACCTCTGAGTGACTCCACCAGCAAATGCCAGAGTTTAATTGCCTCCAATTAACCCTCAAAAGGGCCATCTTCTGTCTATCTACTCACTTGTTCATTCTTCCTTTCAACAGAGATGTTCTGAGAGCACAGTGTTAGCAGCAGTAACAAGGTCCAGCAAAGGTGCTGGCATCTTCACACACAGGACCTAGTGGTCGAGACATGCAATAACAGGGCACTGTGTTAAGAAAGATGATAAGGGGCACACACAGCTCAGTGGGAGCACTTAGAAGGGAAAGCCAACCCAGGCTGCGGGTATTTGTCTCATCAGAAAAAGAGATGTTGAATCTGAGATTCAGAGGCTGAGTCTAAGTTTCCCAGTGGAATTGAGTGGGACTCTTACAGGCGAGGGAAAAGACAGCACAAGATTCAGACTCCAGAGAGAACATAGCATCTTCATGAAACACATTGTTCGTTATGTCTGGACCTTGGATATTGGCTGACTAGGTTAGAAAATAAATTGGGATGGGGTGTTATATGTCATTCTAAGGAGGCATGGCTTTATGTAAGGGCAATGGGAAGAATACCAAACACATTTCATTTTAAGCCAGGGGTTGAAAATATTCTCAACTCTTTAGTGACCAACTCTGAACTCAGAGGCATAATTGTAAAGATTAACAACTATAAAGTAATATATTGGACTAATTTACTCAATCATTTGCAAATTTGTATTGTGTGCCTTAGTACGATGCTTTTGTTGGGGATTACAATGGTGATCAACAGTTCTGCCTTCTGTCCTTGTGCCGTTGCAACACAGGTGGCTTTCGGACCTAGTAAAAATGGAAGAAAAATGAAGTCCTCTCAATGTCTTGGTGCTGATTGCCCCAGCTGGCTGTCAGTAGCCAATTTTGTTATTCTGTATTGCACAGATCAGTGGGAACCAGGCAACCCTCCACCATAGTTACCATAGCTCAGAATAAAGTGAAGGACAAATGGCATTCCCTGCTGCCTTTTTCAGTCTGGAGAAGAATTTCCAATGCTGAAGAACAGCTAAATGCTTCCTTTCGTGTTTGTCTGATTGTGGACAGCAGTGACCAAAGCTGTGAAATCAAGTCAGAGAGAAACAGGCAGCCTCACCAGTGAACTAACAAAACATTCACTATGGGTGCAGATGACATAGCACATTTTCAGCGCTAAATGAAATCTTTACATTTCACCCAGTAGGGGCTCTTATCTATTTCCTGAAGTGTTCTGTCTCTTATTTCCATTGGTCTGACTTTGGAACTCAACTTTAGTACAAGGATCCATGCTACTTTCTGAATTTTCTCAGAAGGTACTTCTCCTGGGGTCACCAGATAAACAGGCCCACCAGATACATAGCAAACCAACAGTTCTACACTTGTATGAATTTCCACTTTTGTTATAATATTCATAGAAATACACCAACTTTGAGAGCTCTCCTTATTTAAAGTTGAGAAAATAATTCTAGGCATACATAGTATAATGATACATGAAGTAATATCAGAGCCCTGGATTTCAAAGAAATCTTTTCAGACTTTTAAAAGAGTGGAAAAAATCATTACATGAATATGTAAATAGAATAGTAACTGAATCATAAATACAAAAGAGTTTCAAGATTCTAAGTTCCAAAATGCTATTTTTATTATGATTTTGGTGCTCCCCCAAAGCAGTCTGGATATGTGTATAAGCAGTTGCATTTGTGTGTATGTGATTGTGTGTGTTCTGAGTGCAACTATTTTTCATATTGTAAAGTACTCAGCCTTTTCATTCTAAGCAGTGGGGACAGTGGGGGAAATTATCTGACAAATTGAAGGAGAAATATATTTCATCTTATAAAAAAAGAGAGATTACTATCTTTATACCCAGAGTGTATAAACTTGGATTTCAAGAACAAATTATCCACAGTTTGCTTTGCTTGAGTTACCAGGATATTGAGATGGGGAAAAAATTAACTTGGATCTTACTGCTATTTATTAGCATTCCAGATATTGAGGGAAAAACATTTTCGTCGGAACCTTACCTTCGGTCTGTCTTGATTTTCTAGGGAGTGCACTTAATATTGCATTGATAAAGTGTTTAAGTTTTCCACTTATTAAATTGCATTTTTTCTATACAGCATATGCATCATTATTTTCAAGGAAAGATTCTTTTAATAATAACACAATGATATTAATAATAACTGATATCCACTTCTATAAATTAACTAATCATTTTAATTCTAATATAGCATCTTAGTTACCCAGAGGACTAAATCCTAGTTTCTGTAAAATAGAAATATTATTTTTTTGAAAATCTATTCTGAGAACATTTATAAACATGGCGTAATCCAGAGAAGTCGGTTCTTCAAAAGCCATGTACAGAAATACCAGCTGTTTATTATTACTAATAAGGTTCTTCTAACTAAAACTTTCTACCCTCTGTTTTACTTCATCTCTTTAACAAAGACATTTATCAAGAGAGTGTTTTCATATTGTTTATGGCTTTAAAGAAAATGATTTCATGACCTACAAATATACTTTTATGTCTCTCTCTTTGTATATCTGCTGTTTTTTGTCTAGCATGGTTATTTGCCATACAGAAAGACACACGGATGTTAAGAGTATATTTCACTGAGTTTTGATAAATGGTTATATGTGGCTTTACCATCACTGAAATCAAGATATAGAACATTTTCATTATGCTACAGAGTTTTCTCATGATCCTTATTGGTCAGTCCAGCCACCTGCTGAGTCAACCTATAACCTTAATTCTATTACTGTAGATTAATTTAGCTTGTTCTTTTTTTTTTTTAATTTTTAATTTATTTATTATTTTATTTTTGGTTGCATTGGGTCTTTGTTGCTGTGCGCGGGCTTTCTCTAGTTGTGGCGAGTGGGGGCTACTCTTCGTTGCGGTGCGCAGGCTTCTCATTGCAGTGGCTTCTCTTGTAGTGGAGCACAGGCTCTAGGTGCGCGGGCTTCAGTAACTGTGGCGCACGGGCTTAGTTGCGCCACAATTGTGGCAGGCTCAGTAGTTGTGGCTCACGGGCTCTAGAGCGCAGGCTCAGTAGTTGTGGCACACGGGCTTAGTTGCTCCGTGGCATGTGGGATCTTCCCGGACCAGGGCTTGAACCCATGTCCCCTGCATTGGCAGGCGGATTCTTAACCACTGTGCCACCAGGGAAGCCCTAGCTTGTTCTTAAAATTCATATATATGGAATCATAGTATATGTACAAATTTGTGTCTGCCTACTTTTTCTTAATATAATATTTAAAAAATTAATCCATATTGCAAGACTGTGACTAAGGAATTTGTTCCTTTTATTCCTGAGTGGCATTCGATTATATGGATATAGAACAACACTAATCTATTATGTTCATGGAAATTTGGGGTATTTCAAGCATGGGCTATTATAAATAATCTCCTATCAACATTCTTATACATATATTGGGTTGGCCAAAAAGTTCATTTGGGTTTTTCGTAAGATGTTACAGAAAAACCCGAATGAACTTTTTGGCTAACCCAATACTTTCAATTTTCTTGAGTATTATTGGATCATAAGGTATTGTGTTTTTAACTGTATTAGAAACTGTCAAATGGCTTTCTAATTTGGTTGTATCATTTTACATTCCACCTCCCTTCCTTATAGAAGAGGTTCGGTTTTCCACATCCTCGCCAGCTCTTGTATTTGTCAAACTTTTTACTATTAATCATTGTAGTGGATGTGAAGCAACATTTCCTCTTGGTTTTAATTTGTTTCTGCATTCTAACTAGTAATGCCAAGCACCATATGAAGTGCTCATTGACTGCTCATAATCTTCTGTAAAATATTTATTCACAAGTGTTTTGCCCACTTTTTAAATTGGATTATTTTCTTATTATAATTGGTTTGTATCCTGGATAATAGTCCTTTGTCAGATATCTATTACAAACATTTCCCACAGTTTAAAGTTTACTCTCTTGTTTTCTTATCTGTGACATGAGCAAAGATTTTCATTTTAAGATAGTCTGATTTATCAACTCTTTGCATAGTTACTGTTTAAATAATTCTCTAAATAATCTTTGCCTGCACTACAGTTATAAAGATATTCTTCCATATTTTCTTCTAGAAGATTTATAGATTTAGCTTTTATGTTTAGGTCTATGATAAATCTAAAATTAATTTTTCTGCATGGTGTAAAGCAAGATTCAGCTTTGGCATCAACTGTTGAAAAACTTTTTATTTATCCGCAGAATTGCAGTGACATGTTAAAATCAATTTACCATTCATATGTGTCTATTTCAGTACTCTGAATGATGTATCCTTGATTTATTTGTGTACCCTGATATGAACACCACACTCTCTAATTATTGTAGATTCAAAGTGAGTCATGAAATCAGTTATAAGTCCTTCAAGCTTGTAATATTTCTTCAAGATTGCCTCAAACATTCTAGGTTCTTTGGATTATCATATAATTGTTATAATAAACTCATTCATTTCTAAAGCCTTTTGGGATTTTTATTGGGCTCTATTGATATTGTAAATCAACTTGAGAAGAATCAGTATCTTAATATTGAATCTTCTAAATCATGTCTCGGTCAGTTCTAAAATCTGTATTTGTTTTGTTTATCAGTGATATTTTATATATTTTCATATAATATTTTCAGTATAATTGTCTTCTTGCACACATTTCATTACATTTAGTCCCAGTATTTTCGTTTCTTTTTTGATGCTGCTGTAAATGGTATTTCAAAAATTTTACTTTCCAATTGTTGACTGTGTGTGTGTGTGTGTGTGTGTGTGTGTGTGTGTGTATTTCATTGACTTTGTATTCTGTGCCTAGGCCAAAATCACTTATTAGCTCAGTTAGCTTCTCTGTAAATTCCTTTGGATTTTTTAATGTACACAATCATGTTATCTTCTTTCCATTATTTTATGTTTTTTATTTCTTTATCCTTTTTATTATATTAACCAGGCCCTCCAGCACAATGTTGAATAGAAGTAGTCTGGGAAAACATCTTTATTTTTTCCTGGTCTTTTTGAGAACAGCATTTGATTTATCAGTTGCATATGATGTTAGCTTTAGAATAGTTCCAAATGCACTACATCTCAAAGATGTTCTATTTTTTGCTTGCTGAACGCTTTTATTCAGTATGAATAGGTGTTGAATTTTGTCAGTTGCCTTTCTGCATCCATTGTAATGATGCTTTTTTCTCCTTTACTCTGTTAATGGAGTGATTTCTGTTGAATGATTATTTAAAATATTAATTCAATTTTGCATTCCTCAGTTGGTTATAGTGTATTATCCAATGTGTATAACACTAGACTTGATATGCTTATATTTTAAAGGATTTTTGTGCCTTTGTTCATGAGTTGTATTGGTTTGTAGATTTTTCTTCTAATATCATATCTTATTATAGTATGCAAAATATTTACATATATTTATAAACATTAGATATTATATATATAATTATATCAATTATATAGTAAATATAAATTGATTATTTTATATATATCTCCTTTAATCCTTTATTATTAGGTATAATGCCCTTATAAAATGAGTGTAAGATTTTCACTTTTTCTCTGTTGTCTGAATGTAGTTACAATTGGTATGTCTTCTGTAAGTATTTGATTAATTCACCCATGGAGTCATCTGGACTTACAGAAAAAAAGAAGAGAAAAATAAGCAACCAAAGCTCCCGGAAAGATGGTAACCAAAGAAGTTCAGGAGGTCAGAATTAATGTCTTAGTTGCAGAAAGTCATGGGCGATCTCAAATCTCAAAATAAATTTCCATTCATTTTTAAAAATTCTATGTCACTTTGCCCTGGAATTCTCTTATTAAGATGTTTATAGTTTATGATTATAGAATCTGAAAAGAGGGTGGAAGTCCAGTTGTTGTTTGGAGAGGGGATTCATTTTCTTAAATCTAAGGTCTTAATTATAATAATATCATGGCCTTTTCCAAAAGCAGTTTTTGATGAGAGTCAGTTTTGGGTCCCTGAAGAAGGTACAATGGCAATACCTATACATCTTGAATAGATAAATTCCTCTTAACAACCTGTATTATTATTATTTTTTTTTTAATTTATTTATTTATGGCTGTGTTGGTCTTCATTTCTGTGCGAGGGCTTTCTCTAGTTGTGGCAAGTGGGGGCCACTCTTCATCGCGGTGCGCGGGCCTCTCACTATCGCGGCCTCTCTTGTTGCGGAGCACAGGCTCCAGACGCGCAGGCTCAGTAATTGTGGCTCACGGGCCCAGTTGCTCCGCGGCATGTGGGATCTTCCCAGACCAGGGCTCGAACCCGTGTCCCCTGCATTGGCAGGCAGATTCTCAACCACTGTGCCACCAGGGAAGCCCTATTATTATTTTTTAATCTCAAAGGAACCTACAAGCACTTTAATTGCTCAAGTTACTGGAGTTAATCCTCCAATCACTTTCTGGCTTTGTTGTAAATACTAATCTTCATTAATGCAATGACACCGAACACTAATCTTCTATTTCACAGTATGAGGTACAAGGAAAGCATAAAGATAGTTACTCAGTAGAAACAAACAAAAAACAAAAAAAAAAGGAAAAAAAAATCTCCTGACAATTTAATACCTTACAGCTAAGGAGAACCTCCCACATTATTTAAGATACTTAATTTTCACAACATGCATTGATGCTAATCTTTAAAAAAATCTTACACACTAAATGGAATTTTTAACTCTCTTTCTTAATTCTTTCTCTCTGGAATTGTAACTTAACTTTTCCACCAAGAAATAGAATAGAGATATTTATTTTCTTAAATAATTTGCGTTGTTCAGCTTTATATGAAATACAAATTAATGGCCCTTGTATGATGAATAAAAAAACCTTAATGGTAATGAGAAAGGCAGCTGGTGATGTCAGCAAATAGTGTTCTGATGTTTGAATGTAATTGTTTAAAGTTCAGATGTTACAGAAGTCATAGACTGAACCTAGTCCTCAGTCCAGGATTCAGAGGAAATTCTCTCTAGCTGAGATAAAATGCTTGCTGTGGGCAAACACTGATGAATAAAGCATTGGTTCAATGTCCCAGAATCATAGAATTTATGAGTGAAAGTGGATCCTAGTGATCATTCTAGGTTAAACCTCTCATATCATCAATGAGAAAACAGTTACTAAAATATTAAATGATTTTTCCATTTTACCCAGTTAGCTACTGGGTTGAGAACCAAGAGCTTTAGATTCTCTCTATAATATTCTTTCTACCCTGCCTCTGTATGGGTCATTAATTAATAAAAATAACATTTATTGAACGTTTTTATAACTTTTTAAACTATTTATTTATTTATTTGGCTGTGCCGAGTCATAGTTGTGGCACACGGGAACTCCGTTGCCGCATGTGGGATCTAGTTCCTGGACCAGGGATTGAACCTGGGCCTCTGCGTTGGGAGCAAGGAGTCTTAACCACTGGACCACCAGGGAAGTCCCTACTGAATGTTTTTAACATGACAGGCAATGTGCTGAATGGTTTATATGAATCCCTAAATTTATCTTCCTAATAACTCTGGGAGGTGGGAATCCCAAGTTTACATATATGAATATTCTGCATGCTCCACTCCCTCCCAAATGCAATTCCTCTCTCAGGCCTCATATCCCCCACAGCGTCTCTTCTCATTCCGGCTGAAATGCATCTCTCTTTTTTCTGACCTCCTATGGCTGACTCCTAACAAATTGTGTTGTCTGTCTGTGGATGTCGTATGAGAATAGCATGCTATTCTGTCCTTTTATGGGAGGATTCCTTTTTCCACCACCCAGAGTGTCAGCTTCCTGACACTTTGGTGCAGTGCTCTCCCTGGGTATGATTGGCAAATAGCTCTTGTACAGTTGATTTAGAAGTTAGCATTGATCAGAAAGTCAATGAAGTTAATACCTTTCACATATTTCATATTTGGTTTAGCGTGAGAGCAGTGGATTTTCCAAGTCAGCTTTCCCTTGTTCCCCAGCATTCAGTCCAAGGACAAGGAACAGACAACTTAGGAACCTGAGGTGGGATGTGGTGAGGAGAGGCTTCCTAGTGATAATCAGTGATAATTACCAAAATAAAAGTATAGTGTAACGGCATGATTTTAAAAAACAAATGCTAAAGATCTGGGTTATGTTGTACAAAACTCTTAATCCCTATTACCTATTTCCTCCTACATGGGCTGGAAAAGAATAGATTCTTAAGTCTAGTTTTAGTCCTACCACTACTTTTTTCTCACCTTGAAGAATTTACTTACGTCACTAAGTTTCCTCTGCTGTTAGATGAGAAATGTGAACAAGTGAGTCCAGCCTAGCATAGCTCCTCCCGTACTCCCTGCCTCCACAAACCACTAGGCACTGCACTGAATGGGAGTCCAGGTGTCATGCTATGTTTTTAAACCTTTCTCCACATCTTCACACCTGATCCTACACTGCTTCCAACCTCACTGGCTAGCATCGCTGCTCTTTGTTTTCTCATTCTGCAGCACAAAGTTGAGGCAAGGTCAGTGATAACTGGTACTGAGTTGCAACTTTACAGGGTAAGTGATTATGTTGCAGGATATCGCCTGAACTTTACACATGGAAGCCAATATTTAAGTAGTAGTATCTCTTTGGCAGCCATGTACTCTCATTTCATCAAAAAGGCTCCTCTGAATTGAAGCTTCTTTCAAATATCAGCTTTCAGGTGAACTTGTGACAATCAGCACTTGGTAAGAATAAGTGGCTTACCATGTGAACTTATCATATTATACATCATAGAGCCAACAGGGAGGCAAAGTTTGTCAAGTAGGTAAGAGTTCTGTTTCCAGTATAATTAAACCTCTTTTCATTACTATAACATATGAGAACACAATGATCTCAGAACACAATGCAAATCTGAATCATTTCTCATGCAGTGATTTGGACTGTGACAGGACAGTTTCTCTGTTCCATCTCACTCCCATTTTATAGTAGTATATGAATTTTACTGTCTTTTTTTCTTTCCCTGTGATATTTAGAAAAAAAATGTTATACTTGGACTTTAGTTTTCAAACTTTAAACTCCTAAGACAGGTGAGCATTTGAACAATGAGACATCGGTAAGCAAAGATGCTGCTGGCCAGGGAATCACCATGGAAACCACCAAAGACATGGATTATGAAGATGAACAACTTTGAGTTAATTTATTCTCAGGGTTGTGGCATTTTGGTTCATTGATTTGTACGTTGAAGTGTCTTTTAGAGGAAATGCTGTCAGAGACAAAGATGGATCTCCCAAGATTCATTGTAGAGTAAAATTCAGAGCAAGTCACACTCAAGTTCTTCAAGTAAGAAAAGCCAACAAACAAAATATCCCAAGGAAACATAAATCCTTGCTAAAGAATAATCATACATGACTTGGAAATTGAACCACTAGATGTACCCCAAATAAACTATTATCATAGGACTGCAATAATTCTGTCATTTCAGGTGTTGTATTGTGGAATTCTCACATATACTGAATTATCAGGTGGAGTCCCCTGTTTGACTATCTCTACTCATTAAATAGCAGTGAATGCTAAATGTGAGCTCTAGGTTAAATTGGGCTATAGAGCATTATATCTATTTTGTGATTAAAGTAAATGAAAAATATAATCAGGGCAATAATTTTAAAGTTTAGAAATGAGCTATACTTTAAGAAATATAGTGAGTCCCTTTTAAAAACTGAAAAGATGTCAGAGGAAATATAATTGATGAGTAAGAAAATGACTGAGCTGGAAGGGACCTTGAAAAATCGTCTGGTCCAGCTGGAAGTCTTTAATTTGCCCACTAGCAGTTAAATGTCTCAGCCTTCTAGAACAGATAGATATCTGTTCTCTTCTCGGAGTTCTCCAGGGACGGAGTCTCAACAACTTAATTTAATAATCCTTGCCAGGGTTTTATCACCTTGACAGTGTCTAGAAGTTCTTTTTTATATCCCACAGAAATCTCTCTTGTAACCTGTTTTCTCCAGGTGGGTTTTCAGTGAACAAAAAACGGAAAATGTTCTGTGCCCTTCTCGGGAACATTGTTCACATACCCAAGTTGTTGCATCTTAATAGTGTCTTCTCTGGGCTAATTTACAACTGTCCTCTCCTGTTTTGAATGCATAGGACACATTCCTGGGTCCTTTGGCATTACTTTTTCCCTAACCATGCATTTTTGAAGTAGGAAGTAGCTTCTACCTGTCTTCTGTTAGGCTCAAGGGAAAGTAATAACAGCTACATTTGTACAGTACTGCACAGTACTTTGCAATGTACAGCCCATTTCATGTGCATTATTTCGTTAGATCTACAACGTCAACTCTGTTAATTAGGCAGAGAATGAAATCCTCATTTATATTTTCAGGATTATGTACACTAAGTATTCATGTGGGTTGAAGTACTGATAAATAAACCCAACTGAAAATATTGGGCCTCAGATGAATACTAGACACAGAGCTATCTGCTTTGCCATATTATTTTAGGTGTTTTCACACACTATTTCACATACTCATCAGAGACTATTATATGCATTTTATAGTTAGAAAAATTGATTTTATTGTGTTTATAGTATATGTTCTTCCTAATGCTGTATAGCTGGTAAGCAGCGGAGTTGGTATTCAAATTCATATCTCCACAATTAAGGGCATAAATTTTCCTGCTTCTGAACAGCTACCTCTTTCTTGGCATTCTTTTTTGATAGCAAGATGTAAAATACAAGAAAGTAACCAAGTGTTATGATGATTTTATTAGATAATATTTCAATCAGTTCTTAACACGGGACATGTTACCTAGTAAGTGCTCAATTAATGCTAGCTCATTATTATCAGTGACAAATACACAACAGAGGAGTAAAACAGTTGGGTTGAGATCATTAAAAGCAATAGAAAGTGATTACATCTAATGTAAGTTCAATAACTTCACAAAAACTTTTTACAAAAAAAAATACGATGCAATTCATGTTAGAAAAAACTTCAGACTGACTTAACAAATCTAAAAGTCAACAATGCAACACAGGATTTTGCAGTAACTAAGGAAATCTTGATGTTACGAGTAATCAAGAGTCTGAGTATGGAGCTGCAGACAAATTAGATAAATTATTATA
This sequence comes from Balaenoptera physalus, assembly GCF_965194825.1. NCBI lineage: Eukaryota > Metazoa > Chordata > Mammalia > Artiodactyla > Balaenopteridae > Balaenoptera > Balaenoptera physalus. Next base: position 96,412,978 of record NC_138896.1, on the reverse strand, counting down.
GTGGACACTAGATACAAAAGTACTGCTATGAAATGTCTAATATTTCAAAATCAGTTCTTTGATTTTCTCTCAAAGAGAAGAGTGAATAATTTATTCATCTCTTGACTATGAACATCATTATATGATGCTTCTGAAATAGAGTTCTCACTTTTAAGCCCCTTGCTTTTAAAAGTACTCAATTTAATGCCATAAGAAATTCTTTCCTTTGTCATTAAAGAACTGAAAATGCATTATTTCTTTCTCAATTTTTTTCCAAAAGTATGATAATGCTTTCTTTCCTAGTATTAAAATATAATTAGGTTGTTTATATTAAATCTACTCAGAGCAGTGGATCAAAGTTTAAGGGTTCTGGATTCTAGTTCAGCTTTACTACTTGGTGGTTTTATGATGCAGTCATTTAAATAGTTTTTCAATTCCCTTGGTGCTATGGAATGAGTGTTTATTGTGTCCCCCAAATTCGTATGTTGAAACCTAACACCCAGTGTGACAGTTTTAGGAGGTGGGGCCTTTGGAAGGTGCTTAGATCATGAGGGTGGGGCCTCATGAATGAGATTCATGTCTTTATAAAAGAAAACCCAGAGAGCTCCCTTCCCTGCCCCCCCATGTGAGGACACAGTGAGAAGACTAAGAGGAAGAGGGTCCTCAACAGACATCAGATCTACTGGTGCCTGGACTTTGAACTTCCCAGCCTCCAAAACTGTGAGAAATAAATTTCTGTTGTTTATAAGCTACCCAAACTAAGATATTTTTTATAGCAGCCCCAGTGGACTAGAACACTTACAGAACACCATTTCCTTCTATTCATAGGGTTGTGTGAATCAGATGATATATTATAAATGAAAGAACTTTGAAAACTAAGGCATTATACCTACCATATATAGTTTTAATAAATATAAAGCACTTTCTTACTGTGCCTTTTATTTACAAGGTTCTCTATAGTTTTTAAACATGCATATTTAATTGATTGATCAGCACTATACCCCTTTCCTTCTTCCCTTTCCTTTTTTCAACACCTTCTTTTTCTGTAAAACTCTTACACAATTTTCAAGTCCTGAATCAAATGTTTCCTCCTCTGAGAATCCTTCAGTTTCCGAGACTGAGATGGTCACTTCCTCTATCTGTGATCTCATCTCTGGCGTAACAGTTACCCTGCTGGAGTCCAAGTCATGTGTTTAAATATCTGTTTCTTTTACTGGACTGAGTTCATCACACAGATCAAAGCACATTCCCTTCAAGTACACATTAACCACGGAGTACTAATATTACGAGAGCTTCTAAGGAGTCATTATAAGCTCTAATTACTGTACTGATCTTCAGGAACACGCATTTGAGTTATTTCCCTCACTCTCACTCTTCCAGTAGAGATTTTGGGAGAGGGAATTGATACTCTCCTGAAATGAGTCCACAACCATGTTATCACAATCAAAATTAAGAAGCCAGCAATTCATCCACTGCCCCACCCACCTCACCTCCAAGCCCTGTGGCCAGCTTAGTGATCTCCCAGCATTTCCCCACCCCCTCTCAGAGATCCTTCCCCCAGTGCTCTTAGTGATTAGGCACCAGCAAGGCTCACGTGGGCTCCAGAGGTAAGGAAGGGCACAGCTTTGGTGGTCAGATGGACTTAGATTTGAATCTTGACTCTGCCATGTGCTTTTGTTAATCCTTGAGCAAGTGAACCACTTTGGGTGTCTGTTTCCACATCTAGAAAATGAGGATAAGAACAACAGTATGTTGAACAAAAAAAGTCCTTGTGTGTGCACGTGTGTGTGTGTGTATGTATGCGTGTGTATGTATGCGTGTGTGTGTGAATGAACCCTCTGCAGAGGGCTCAGCACATAATAATCATTTCAGAAATGATTATTATGGGCTTTGGAATTGGACAAATATGAAATTGAATCCTCATTCTGACTCATCCAATAATCAGCTGACTGGATCAATTTCAACTTTTCTTTGTGTGTGTGTCTCTCTCTTAAAGGCAAGCATATACACACACATGCACACACACACACACCCCTTCTGTGCTATGATATAAAGAGGAATAACATCACTACACTTAAGGAATTTATCTTCTAGTGTATAGTGTACCTCCAAAGGCAGCATGGTACACCCCCCTCAATGTCTGTCCCCCACTGAAAGTAATCCATTCTCAACCCATTGAGTCTAGGCCTACTGAATAGAGATGTTTGATTAACAGGAATCAGTTGTTTCATTTATTGCAAATAGAGATGCACTTTATTTTTACTCTTAAATGCCTTCCAACTCTGTGTAAAATATTTATTTTTAGTTTTAAATACCTTCCAACTCTGTAAGGTGTTTGCTTATTTCTTTGGAGCCTCACAACCACCAGCAAGATGAAGAGAAAAAGGCAGTAAGCTTATGTTTATTTAAATAATAAAGTCCCCAGGCTCAAGTGGTTTAATAAGTTGTCTAGAGTCACAGAGCTAATAACAGAATAATAGCAAATTTAGTTACCATTCATTGAGTTTTTACCATGAGCTGGGCAGCAGCCTTAGTGTTTTACATGTATTATCTCAGTGGTAGGAGACAGGCATTATCTACAGTTTAAAGCTAGAGGATCTGAGGCTCACAGTTGTGATGTGCTTTGCCCAAAGATCCAGAGACAAAATTGGAAACAAAAACTAACCCCAAACCTGTGCTCCATCCTGCATCCTCACAAGCAGTGAAGTCCAATGGTTAGACATGTGAGCTCTGGAGTGGGACTACCTTGGTTTGAGTCCTGACACTATTAGATTAGCTGAATGACTTTCAGAAAGTTTATCTGATTCTCTAAACATCTGTAAGATAGGACTATCATAATAGTCTTAATCTTGGGGTCTTAGAGTGATTCAACACCATAATATAGGTAAAACTTTTAGTAAAGTGCATACTGCGTTCTGAATAATGCCTTTTATTATTAGTTCTATCTATTGCTACCCCAGTTCACCTTCCACATTTCTTGTTCATTTTCCTTCTCATAGACAAATGGCTTTTCAATTCTTTAGATATATAAATAAGAGAAAACTTGGAGTAAGAGAGACAACTATGGTATCATACTTCTCGAGGAGGAGGGGGTGTGTTATTGATACTTTCATGTATTGTTCTTCCCAGTCCACTCAAAAGACCATTCCTTCTCCCTAGAATTCCTCCAATTCTGTGCAGATTTAATGGTTCATTAAAGCTGCCTTCCTCTGAGAAACCTTGCTTCTCTTGAAATTGAAAAGAGGAAGTCTGTGAGAATGATAACAAATATGGAAAAGATTATGGACCATGTCTCAAAGGAAAATATCCCTTTTATTAGAAACATATTAAAGGAAAGGAAATCAATCTTGTGAGATCATGAAAATCTGGGAGAGTCTAAAGTTGATTTATTTATTTAAGATTTATACCCAGTCTACTTCCATAAAGGATTCAAGGTGGTGGCAGGCTAGGCTAAAATCATTTTCTTGTAATGTTTCAGACTGGAATTAGAAGTTCGTTTTCTAGCAGATGAAGTTAAGCTGATTACAGCAAATGAGCTATTGAAAATCAATACCATAAAACTGTTCCATTAGTACCTGTACAATCATCCCAGGATTATAAGTAATATTTATAATCTCAAACACTGACGTTTTCAGGAAATGAGATGCAGAACATTTGCACGGGGCACAGCCACTTGTGGTTGCTTGGCTCTGATGATTAAAGCATGTTGCTAATGAGGCCAAGGTCATGGGCTTGCTCCCTCCATAGCCTAATTATCTCCCTTCTGTTCTGCAACTATGAATGTCACCAGATTCCTTCAGCAGCTGCTTTACTATAATGTTCAGGGGGTCACTAAAGCGAAGAGAGCATTCCTAGGTTACGACATATGCATCCCCGCTGTTGAAAGAGTACCCCCAAGCGCGTGGCATGTTGGCTGTGTTGTTCCTTTGGAAGAGATTGAGCACACACATAAATGCTCTCTCTCTTACACATATACATACAACACACAACACACGCACACACACATATACACACACCTCCCTCTGGGAGAGGCATGATGATTCAGAGGAACAATAACATGGAGAAAAAAATTTCGACTTCGTACAGTCAGAAGGAGTTAGATTAAGTCCAAGTTTTCACATATACTGGCAGCAAGGCCTTGGATAGGTAAATAGCCTCAGTTTTCAAAATTTCAAAAAAAAAAAAAAGGACAGTATATTTACCTTGGAGAGATGAGGGAGTACTGAAGGTATAATACACGTATAGCACTTGGAATAGGCACACCGGTGACTTTAAAAAAATCAGTATTATTTAACCATTAGTATGTACCATGTATGAGGTAGGTGTCATTGTTATCCTTTTTATTCATAGTGAATTAAAGTGAGATTTGGAGATTATAAGTAATTTTCCCAGTTCCACACAATGAGAAGACAACATGACTAATGCCCAAACCTAAACCAATGTCACCCCAGGGCCCACATGTTCTTGTGCTGTGCTGTATTCATGCTGCTTTTCCTAAAACTGAGCTGCTATTATTATTCTAACCTCTATCAGCTGGCCTTTAACAATGTGGTCCATTCTCCGACACAAAAATATAATTTCATCTCCTGTGGGCTGCCGCCTACTTCAGCACAAATCCTTTAGTTGGTATTGTTGCTGTCATACTTCAGGAGCCTGCTAGAGTCGTTTTAGATGGTGTATTCCCTCCGAGACCTATGTGAACATAAATTTCCTATCTCAGGAGACCCTTAAAAGGAACCTAATGTTAAGTATATGAAATAAAGCAAGCAAGGACCACAGATTACTTCCCTCTCTCTTTGTATGCATCTGTTTTTATCCCTGGGGGTCCAACAAGATGGATTTCTAAAGCAGATTTGCTGGGAAGCTGCATAAACTCTAGTCCGTGGCTCATTATCCAGCTATAACAATGACTCTTGAAGGCCAAATAAGTTACATTCACTTGATGATGTCGAAGTATGCTTCCACTGTTGTAACCTTCATCTTTTATTCTCTGGGAGAAGAAATTATATCTTCAAAAAACCTTTCATAGAGTGGAAATCCAGAGATTACCAAGTTGACAGAGTCTGTGCATGAGGTCTATTGCTGGTTTGCTTTTATTTTTTTTAATTTATTTTTTTATAAATTTATTTATTTATTTATTTTTAGCTGTGTTGGATCTTCGTTGCTACGTGCAGGCTTTCTCTAGTTGCGGTGAGCGGGGGCTACTCGTCGTTGCGGTGCGCGGGCTTCTCATTGCGGTGGCTTCTCTTGTTGCGGAGCACGGGCTCTAGGTGCGCGAGCTTCAATATTTGTGGCACGGGAACTCAGTAGTGGCTCGCGGACTCTAGAGCGCAGGCTCAGTAGCTGTGGCGCACGGGCTTAGTTGTTCCACGGCATGTGGGATCTTCCTGGACCAGGAGTCGAACCCGCGTCCCCTGCATCGGCAGGCGGATTCTTAACCACTGCATCACCAGGGAAGTCCCAACACTGCGTATTTTAAAATGGACATAGAACCCTAAGTTGTGTATCATTTGAAAGCAGCTTATTTGACAGAGCAGATTTTAGGATTTATTGCTCTAAAGAATGCAGGAAAGTATCAATGAGACTGCAGAGAGGAAGAAAGGAAATAATATCTGCTGAAGAACTACCCTCTCCTAAGTGATTAACATGCGTTGGCTCATTTAATCATTATGACAGGCTTGTGTAGTAGATATTAGTGTGTCTTTCTGTGAGATGAGAATCAGGTTCAGAGAGGTTAAATGTATGGTTCAATATTAGCCAGCTGGAAAATGATGGAGTTGCAAATTGATCTCTCTTCTTCCTGGCTCTAGGAAGTGGAGAGCCACTCTTCTCCTCTCCAAACATTTTTAAAGTTTCTTGCAAATTATTTCAAAGCCTGATTTTCAGGAGAGCTTATGCATCTCTCCAATTACGCTTGCTACTGAAGCTCATTCTTGTACTGATGCACTGTTCTCTTATTTCTCTACACATTCCTAAGTACCTGGTTATAACTTCTTGTCCATTGTGCTTAGTTTTGCTTTCAGGATTCCTCATATCTAAATCATGAAGAATTGATGAGCAATCGTTAGTAACAATTACAGTTATAAACATTCCCAAAGCTTTAAAAGAAAGTAGATATACACATGTGTGCGCGCGCGCGCGCACACACACACACACACACACACACACACACACAGTAAAATCCATAATCCACAATCAATTTATAACCTGAAGATAATGCTGGTAGAACTGTAATTTCTTTTGAGTATTACTGTGTGCTGTGTATCTTCAGCATCCTATGAAACAAGCTGTATAAATAGTATTTAGTAGCACTTTGAAACCAAGTTTTTCTCTGCACTTTCATTATCATAAAGATATGCTATTTTTAGGTAATCAAAATGAATGAGGCAGTACTTCGTTGGTATGTTTGTGTCTGTGTGTTTGTGACTAAAACATATATAGTTATATAATCATTTATATTCGTGCCATGTCTGTATATTCATCTGTGTGTGCAGTTTTGAGTTGTTTTTAAATTAGCAGGTACACAAAATGGGTTTTCTTTCTTTTTTAAATAATTAATTAATTAAATTTTGGCTGCGTTGGGTCTTCGTTGCTGCGGACGCGGGCTTTCCCTAGTTGCAGCGAGCGGGGGCTACTCTTCGTTGCGGTGTGCAGTGGCTTCTCTTGTTGAGGGGCACGGGCTCTAGGCATGTGGGTTTCAGTAGTTATGGCACACAGGCTCAGTAGTTGTGGTGCACGGACTTAGTTACTCCGAAGCATGTGGGATCTTCCCAGACCAGGGATCAAACCCATGTTCCCTGCATTGGCAGGCGGAGTCTTAACCACTGCACCACCAGGGAAGTCCCTAAAATGGGTTTTCTTGTCAGGCTGTGTAGGTTTTATTTCTGACTCTCCATTCACTGTATGAACTTGGCAAGTTTCTTAAACTCACTGTATTTGCTTCCTATTACTGCTGTACCACAAACTTAGTGACTTACAAAAACACAAAATAGATCTCAGTGGACTAAAATCAAGGTTTTGGCAGAGCTGCATTCCTTCTGGAGGCTCTGGAGGAAAATTGTTTTCTTGCCTTCCCAGCTTCTAGAGGCTGCCTGCATCTGTTAGATTGTGGCCGTTTCCATCGTCAAAGCCAGACAAGGCCCATCTAGTTTTTCTTACATCAAATCACTTCGAATCTGATTCTCCTTCTGCCTCTAGCTTCCACCTATAAGGATCCTTTTGATTATATTGAGCCCATCTAGATAATCCAAGTTAATCTCCCCATGCCGTAAGGTCCTTATTTTAAACACATCTTTAAAGTCCTTTTTGCCATGTTTGGTACATTTCACAGGTTCTGGGGATTAGGACTCGGACATCCTTGGAGGGAGGAAGCATTATTCTCCCTACCATACTGACTGTTCTGAGATATCCTATCATCTAAATGATGGAGCCCACATGTCAGGATTCATGTTTAAGAGATCTGAGATAACTGAGAAAATGTCTGGTATACATTGTGAGAAGAAAGAGATTAAACTGAATATATATTTTGTAAAAACGCTTTATGACAAATTTATAGAAAAAATGTAAAGCTGTTCTTAATATATGGTTGGAGCCAAAGCAATGTGGGTAATTAGAAAGTGTGTTCTTCTTATTGTAATTCCCAAAAAAAGTTTGTCTTGCTGGTCACGGAAAGAAAGAGACTTTTTTCTTTACTTTTTTGAGAAATTGCAAGTCAATTTCATCTCATGATGCCAAAAAAAAAAAATTATTCATAGTTACCTTAGTGGCAACTATGACAATGCCTAGTCATCGTGGCATTGTATTTAAAAGAATTCTGAAGGTCAGCAGGAAGGATTGTCTTGGTTATGGGATGGTAGAGTTATGCATGTCACATATTGTCACCTTTTTTCCACTAGGTTGATTTTTTTTAAATGTAGGTAGATGTGAGATAAAATAGGCATTACAAATATAATTTAATAAAAGCTTCTCTAATTTCACATTGTTTTCTGTTCCATAAAAAAGATGATGAAATCTGAGAACTGTCTACTTGTTTTGAGGAATAAGTAGCCTAGCAGAAGGTCTAAGCTGGGTTCTAAGAACAGAACAGTTTTTCAGGAAAGATATAAGTAATGGTCATTAACTCAATGATTAATTCCATCTTTTGTGATTAAATAATGTGTGCTTATTTTATTAGATATTTATTCAAATTTATTATTTGTTGCTTATTTGTTTCTAAATAAATCCCATTTATTGAGAGCTTCCCAAGTGCCAGCACCGTGTTAGGTACTGGCGATATGTTGATCAACCAAAAACAAGGTACCTATCCTCATGGATCTTGCAGTTTATTGGAAAGTATAGGAATTTATTGAAAATAACACAAATAAATGTAAAAAAACCCCACAAAACTGTAGCTATGATGAGTGTTAGGAATGAATGACATTGCTACAATGGAAGAATATAAGAGGGTGGGTTTACCTAATCAGAGTTAATAGAAATTAAGTAGATGAAAGGAGCAAGGGTAGATGAGTGAGGGCAAAGGGAAACTCCAGGAAGAGATAATAGCATATGCAAAGGTCCTGTGGTGAGATGGAGGTACAGCTCATGGGTGAAGGGGAAATGAAGGTCTATTCTGCTAGAACACTAAAAATGAAAGGCTAGAATAGTAACAGATGAGTTTGAAGAGGTTATTAAAACTGGAGATAAATAGCAGAAGGAAATAAGGAAGGAAAATGTCTGACAAGAGTGGAAAAACAGTATATGGTAGAAAAGTGTTTATCTGATAAAGGGGATTTCACTGAGGGAAAGCTGTTTACCTACAGTCATTTTAATTCCTGCAGTAGGATCTTCTGTTTCTACTCTTCCCTTTTTGTTTTACTGGGGCTTCTGCCTACACCGTGAGAGATACCATGTCACATGGTGGTCTGACGCTCCTCTTCTCACCATGAAGTTGAAAATATGGGAGGAGGAAGATATGTTTCCCATAAGCCACATCAGAATTCTAAACGTGCTTTCTCAGAAAATCATGGTTTCATTTTAAGATTGGGTTTTTGAGTACCACCAAATGTTAGACTGTCAACCCATCATGAAGTAATAGGCTTTTGTGGGCTGTAGAGGGGACCATCTTCAGCAATATTTCTATGAAGAAAAGTGAACATATGTCTAAACAACCAAATGACAGACTTCCTAGAACAATATAATTTATTCATCAACTAGTGAATGTCTGTACCTTGAAAGCGTCATACTTCATCCTATCGGGAGACTACAGTTTGGGAATGGCTAGAATTTTCTTCCACTAAGAGCTCACCTAACTCTATGATTCTGGGGGTGCTGACTGCCAAGACTGTAGGTGGGTTTAAAGAGTAAAGAGGAATCAATTTAAAAGAATAAATTAAACATTGATCTTGGCAATGAACATGTCCAAATCATTTTACCTTTGGATGTTAACCTGTCTTCTGGACAAAAGAGGCAATAGTGCTGGGATTTTGTTTTCCTTAAAATGTAAGTTTACAGAAAAGACCTGCTTGTTTAATTGTCATAAATCTAACAACATGGTCTTAAATTCAAATTCCAGAAAATAATTCATGTAGAGTTACTTGTCATGATATCTTTAAAATGTTTGTTCTTCAGCATGTCTAAGATGAACTAATAAAAGATTCATGTTGATAATAGGCTTTTTTTCCTTCCTATTTCAAGATACTCCTTTTATAAACATTAGAAAAAAACTTTTGCTGGCAAACTAGAGTATTTAATATTATCATTCCATATTCTTGCATTTAGATTCTTTTTGTTCTAAAATATATAGCTGGCAAAATACATTCAGACCGGTTCTTTTTTTAAAAAAAGCAATACTTCCTTCATTTCTTCCCTGCCTCTTGTCTTCCTTGTGCTCAGCATAATAGTTAAGTACAGGAGAATTCATAGTCCTCAAGTAAACCAACAGTTGAAAAATGAAGTGCCAAATGTTGTGATAGAGATGTATGCAGGGAGCTCAAGGGACTGCAGAAGGGCATGCACAGTCTGAGGAGGAGGGTGGAATAGGCTGGGAACTCTCCAAGGTGGCAGTGTCTGGCAATAGGGTTAGTTACTGAAGATGCTCTTCCCCAGGCAGTCAAAGGGAGGAAGGTATTCCATGCAGAGAATGGAGCATAACTAAAGGTCTAAAGGAAAAAAAGAAAAATGTCACAGAATAGCAAACCATTTTGTTACCCTAAACTTAGTAATTCAGAGTTGGATAACTCTTTTATGGAATGAAGTCATAGGAAAAAAAAACAAACTAGAAGATCTGTTGATATCTCATTTTGGAATTTGGTTAAACCCAAACAATCTTTTATGTTTCAATCAGTAATCGATCTCAAAGTATTCTGCAAATGCAGTTCTCTGGTTAATTTTGAATTACAGTTAACATTTCTTCTCAGCATTTTAAGGGTAAAAAAGAAATTTAAGCTTAGTAAAGTCAAGGTGGTAATCTGAATATACCTGTTTGAATGGTTGACTCAGCACCTTTCACGGTTTAGGGTTCTTGTTACAAAACAGCAATTATGTATCATTTATACTATTTGAGTACTACTAAATGATTTAAGAATTTCCCTAGACACAGCAGTACATTATAAAGAAGGAAAATGTGAGACTCAAGAAGCGAAGTAGCCCACTTCAAAAGTAACCTCAGAGGTCAAGGCTCACTACTGCCTGTTAATGAAAGAGCTGGAACCCTGGGGAAACCCGGATCTCCTTGACCCTAATTTCAGTGATGTGTTCCATTGACATTTCCACCCAGATGTGTCATAGGTATCTCTAACTTACCAAACCCAAAAAAGAAATCTTGATTTCTCCCTAAACTCTGTATTCCTAGGTGTGCTCCTTCCGTAGTCTTCTCCATCTGATAAAATAACAGCAGCAAAACCCAAATCTCTTACCTGGTTATAGCCTGCCAACTGATAGTTCTTGGCAAGTCCATCCCCAACTACCAACTCAATCTGCACCACTATTATCCATCACCGAGGCTACTGTTAGAACCTCTGGTTCTACTCTTGACTCCTGACGATCCATTTACCACACAGTAGCCAGAGTAATCTTCTTAAAACATGCATACTGTTTAAAACTTAAAACCAAATTCTTTCTCATGACCTGAAAAGTCCAGGATAATGGCATTCCGTCTTATCTCTGCAAATTCATGCACTGCACCCTTCCGGCCCCATCCTCAGTGGCCTTCCTAGAGCCACTATAGCACACTGAACTCTTTCCCTCCTTAAGGCATTTGCAAATTTCTTTTTCGGGTTTCAGTGTAAATGGAACTTTTTATAAGTTGTTGGACCTTGTATTATTCTCTATCACGGCCCTTCCTTATTTCCTCTTAGCATTCACCTCAACTTGTAATTATTATTATTATCATTATTATTACTGTTATTATTTGCTGGGGTGGGGTGGGGTAGGGGGAAATTGGTTGGTTTATACCTGCTCCCAACCTTGGTAGCACATTTCTCCTCTTCACTGTTTTTTTGCAGAGCCAAGTGCAATGTATAGAACATGATAAACAATGAATGTTTTTCAAATGATTTGGTGGATTATAAATGCAGATCTAGTCAATGAGTAGCAGCAATGTTTCTGATATCAATGTGAACAGGAAGATATATTTTTTAAAAAATTGATGACATAATTGTAACTTTTTCTTTTCATTTTATATAAATGTTCATTTTTCTTACATTAAATGCTCAAAGTTCACATGAGAGCTAAAATGAAGTGTTCATTTAAATAATATAATATGCTATAAAAATGATATTTATTACTAAGCTTTCAAAAACATAGAGTAAAAATTAGAAATTAATGTAATTAAGATAACATAAACATAAATAAAACAGAAAGAGGCTATTTTCACAACCTAATTTGAAAGCCATGATGGGCGTTTTCTGGTACTACCTGTACTTCATCTAAAACAGTAAGTTCAAAGAGTCTTAGCCAATCAATGCCCCTTAAAATTGTTAAACTCTTCAAAATTTATAGACCCCTTTCCAGCCTTTATTTTGTGTATTCCTTAGAACAACCCCATTATGTATATGGAGAAGATATTTTCATTTAACAGATGTAGAAACTGAAGTTCAGAACAAATAAGAATCTTGCTTAAGAGCATCCAACTAGGGATAGCTAGTCCAAAGGTCTTTCATCAAAAAATATTATTTTCTAAGTACATTTTGTCACATATAACAGGAGTCAAACTCAAATGCCTAAAGATGGACCAGTGAGTATATGGATTATGGAAGCTGGGAGGGGAGTTTGGTGAAGGGAAAAGCAGTGTTTCTCAAAGGGACGGCCCTATTCAGTGGCTCACTAAGTTGGCATCATGCAGGAAGTTAGGTCCAGGATTACCTATGGAAAGCTGGATTAACATAACATCTTCTGACTTCTAAACACTGATAACTATTTCAGTCTTTGAACAAACAGACACTCATGACATCTAAACTGTTTGTGGCTGGGTTTGACCTTGGGCTGAATGTTTGCAACCTCTTTAATGTCAAGGGAATTTTTTTTTTTCTGAAAACTTCAGTAAATCATCAGGTATTCAGAGTTTTGGAAACAAAACTGTCTGAATCTTACAATGTGGACTAAGGAAGTAGCACCTTAGAAGAGGATGTCATAACTGTGTTATTATCTGCCAACTAAAAATACTCTCCTGGCTGAATATATGGATTTAATATTGCAGCATGACAAGATGATTACATTTCATTATAATATCTGATCAAGTGTATGGACTTTAGTTAATTTGACTGCAGGGAAAATAGTTACAACTTAGACCTTGGAATGGTCCATAGGCTTTTTCACACACGGGTGTTACTCCTGAGCTTGATTCTACAATTCTGAGAGTCGTGTTTATACAGACAAACTTTTGATTCTTTTGTCTATTAAAAATCTTACAGTGGAAGGAGAAGAAGCTTTTGTACAATTCCATGGTATTTTCTATGAAAAGTTTTGCCCTTAAAATTTTATTTTAGAATATTTGTTAAAAAATTAAAATATTTTATGTGCAGACAGAGCTACATTAGTTATACATCTTGCCAGATCATACTACTTTAACACGGAAGGCTTACTGAAAGGTAACATTCTTAAGGTAAACTTCGCTACTTTGGAGAAGTGGTAATGAGAGTCTATTGAACAATTTATGTACACAATTTATGCACAGAAATGTATGCTTCTTTTTGGTTGTTTATTCATTCAGAATATATTTTTTTAGTAACTACTGGATTTTAGACATTTCTCTTGGTGTGATGGATGCAAGGAGGAATAACAAGATAACGTCCAGCTCTTCCACGACTCATTTTCTAGAAGAGTGAGGCAAGAAATAATATAATATGATATGATGTGATATAATATATAATATTATATAATTATGATATAATATAATTATGATGTTACAGTCAGCCCTCCCTATCTCCAGGTTCTGCATCCTCAGATATGGAGGGCCAATTGTAAGGAACTTGAGTATTTGTGGATTTTGGCATCTGAGGGGCATCCTAGAACCGATCAATCCCCCGTTAATACTGAAAGATGACTGTACTGTAATGTAACATAAAACATAACATAACATAACATAACAACATAACATAACCCAACATAAGGTAATGTGATGTAAAGAATTAGAAGTTTTCTGATGAAGAATATCAATTTCAGATACACAAATTTGGTATCTTAATTCTTATCAACTGTTATGAAGTGAATATTAATTTCTCTCCTGTCTGTCTATTGACAACTGCTTGTAGGTTCTTCAAATTGTCTTCAGTTAAAACTCATACTTATGCAAACGTCTAGCTTGAAATATTAAATGATTCCAAATATTGCTGAAAATAACTTGAGCCATGTCCTTTTATTTAAGTGACTGTTTTTAGAAACTTCTAAAGGCTCTGCTCCCTAAGAATGTAAAGGGATGAAAATAGCTCTGTATGAGTTTGCAAATCTAAAGATAACAATAATTTAGGATGACAACACTTTCACTTTTAAACAGATAAGGAAAATGATCTGATTTAGAAAGACAGTAATATATTCAATTACTTTTTGCTGTCAACAAAAATAGGCTGAAATTTATCTGCTCAAAGTTGGTGTGGGAGATTTTATAACTACTGCACTTAAAGGTAATAAAAGTTGCCTACAAAAAAAAAAAAAAAGTTGCCTACACCCCATTATTGTTACTATCTGAAGCCCTTGAGAAAACTTGAGGTTTGTTATGAGTAAATATCAGGAACAAATTTTCATGTTATGACATTTACTTCACAAGCTGGTAACTCAGTCATGAATAGATGTAGATTACCTCATGTTTGAATTAAAATTATTTAGTCGATGCAGGATATTATGAATTCACCTAAAATGTTGGTGTCTCAAAATGTTTACCTTTCATACTTCCCAGTTACTGCTTTCCCCCAGGCATGGACCTGGCCTCGATCACTAATGCATGCTTTTTCAAAGTGCCATTGCAAAAAGTCAATATACTTCTGGGGAAAAAAAATCCTAAAAATATCATTAGAACTTATGAAGTGCTGTTCCATCTTCAAAGTGATTTATGAACATTAATTAATCACTGTCCAAGAACAGGTACCTACCCAATACAGCGTTCATTTCCAGGAGTAACCTGAGAAACCTGCAAAGATTTCAGCCTAGCATACTTCCTAGTCTTTGATGGGGATGGGAGCAAAACATTTTATTACATCAGGATTTATTTTCTCTCTCATTGAGCTGCAACTTACTACCTTTATTTAAAGAGTCGCCATGTTTGTTTCTCTCCTGAGTTTACCTTGGAAAGAAAAGTATCTCCTCACATATGCCTTAACAGACTATAATGTATATGTTTTCAAAAATAGGAAAATAATTTGGCATTTCTGATATGTTCTCAAAAACTACTGTATTCCAAGAATTTTACTTCATTTTATTCCTTTCAAGAATATATTATTTACCCATCAAAATCTGGAGTTCAGTTTAGCTTATTATTTTAGCCAGGCTTATAAAAGAAAAATACTTATTTTCTTGAGGAAACTAAGGAAAAACAAATTGCCCCAACGGTTGGCTGTATAAATCAGTCCAGAAAGCAAAATATGTGTTTCAAGCATCATTCTCTCTGTCCAGGACAGTACCAAGAACTATGAAGTACAGAACTTTTAAAAATAATGAGGGAGACAAATTTGCCTTTTTGTAAAAATTATTTTGCTTTGTCAAGACATGAAAGAAAGCCTAATAGCTACTTTTTTTTTTTTTGTAATTTCATAAAAGAAAAGAAATTTTCGTATAGAAAAGTAGAAAGCAAATAGTCTTCACATTTTAAGATAATAAGACAATACAGGATTTTTATATTCTTTTTGTTGTTAATTATTTTAATAGCTTGTTTTAAAAGGTAGACCAGATTTCCTAGACCTGTAAGTACGTTTATGTACATAAACAATAATTAATTACATAGAACTCAGAACATTGGTGTTCAAGGGATACAGATAAAGATCTTGGCACACAAACTTTAGTCGATGGACCAAGTCAAACTTACTAATTTGATGGTAATGAGATAAAAGAAATAAAAGTATTTTTGAAAGATATCATGAACACCAGTGATTTTCAGACTTTTGATTTTCTCAGAAGATAAAAATCTTAAATAATAATAAAAATTGATTTGATTTATAGAAAGTAACCTACTCTTTTACCAAGTAAGATATTTTAAAACCGAACACATAAAGCCAGCTAGTATTCATATACAACTTCATTTCATCAAAGAGTGAACATTTCACCACAAAAAGCCAAAAAAAGTCATAATCTCCCAAATATTTCATAAATTATTTATTATTAAAATCTCACTACACTGTGTGAATTTTTCTCATTTTTTCACTGAACAGTGAAACTTTATCACAGCCTTGCCCTTGGGAACCACTGAAATACTCCAGCAATTCTCAGTGGAGTATGAAGATGGGCCAGAAGTTTTTTTTTTTTTTTAATACATTTATTTATTTATTTATTTATGGTTGCGTTGGGTCTTCGTTGCTGTGCGCGGGCTTTTCTCTAGTTGCGGCGAGCGGGGCTACTCTGGGGCTACTCTTCGTTATGGTGTGAGGGCTTCTCATTGTGGTGGTTTCTCTTGTTGCGGAGCACGGTCTCTAGGCGCATGGGCTTCAGTAGTTGTGGCTCGCGGGCTCTAGAGTGCAGGCTCAGTAGTTGTGGCGCATGGCCTTAGTTGCTCTGCAGCATGTGGGATCTTCCTGGACCAGGGCTTGAACCGGTGTCCCCTGCATTGACAGGTGGATTCTCAACCACTGCGCCACCAGGGAAGCCCTTTTTTTTTTTAATTGATGTATAGTTGCCTTACAATGTTGTGTTAGTTTCAGCTGTACAGCAAAGTGATTCAGTTATACATATATATGCATTCATTTTTAAAATATTCTTTTCCATTATGGTTTATCATAGGGTATTGAATGTAGTTTTCTGTGCTATACTGTAGGACCTTGTGTATCCATTCTATATATAAAAGTTTACATCTGCTAACCTGAATCGTCCACTCCATCCCTCTCCCACCCCCGACCTCCTTGGCAACCATCTGTTCTCTATGTCTATGATTCTGTTTCTGTTTCATAGATGGTTCATTTGTGTCATGTTTTAGATTTCACATATAAGTGATATCATATGGTCTTTCTCTTTCTGTCTTACTTCTGTCAGTGTGATAATCTCTAGTTGCATCCACGTTGCTGCAAATGGCATTATTTCACTCTTTTTTATGGCTGAGTAACATTCCATTGTATATATGTACCACATCTTCTTTATCCATTCATCTGTCAATGGACATTTAGGTTGTTTCCATGTCTTGGCATTGTGAATAGTGCTGCTATGAGCATAGGGGTGAATGTATCGTTTTGAATTATAGTTTTGTCGGATATATGCCCAGGAGTAGGATTGCTGGATCATATGGTAATTCTATGTTTAGTTTTCTCAGGAACCTTCATACTGTTTTTCACAGTGGGTGCACCAACTTACATTCCCACCAACAGTGTAGGAAGGTTCCCTTTTCTCCACACCCTCTCCAGCATTTGTTTTTGTAGACTTTTTAACGATGGCCATTCTGACCAGTGTGAGGTGGTACCTCATTGTAGTTTTGATTTGTGTTTTTCTAATAATTAGCAATGTTGAGGATCTTTTCATGTGCCTCTTGGCCATCTGTATTTCTTCTTTGGAGAAATATCTATTGAGGTCTTCTGCCCATTTTTCAATTGGGTTTTTTGTTTTTTTGTTGTTGAGTTGTATGAGCTGTTTGTATATTTTGGAAATTAAGCCCTTGTCAGTTGCATAGTTTGCAAATATTTTTTTCCCATCCTCTAGGTTGTCTTTTCATTTTGTTTATGGTGTCCTTTGCTGTGCAAAAGTTTGTAAATTTAATTAGGTCAAGATCGGCCAGAACTTCTCAGGGTTCTTTGCCGTTTGGAAAACATACTCAATTTTATCTATTGTTTTAGTGAAGTCCAATTAAGAAAGCTCAACAGAATTATTTAGGCTAATGAAAATATAGGAAAAAAAGCTGGAAAAGCCTTGCAGAGTGTTGTGTGGGTTGTGAAAGGTTATTAAAACCTGTTTTGCACTAAAAATAACACCACTGTGCAGCTTGATATAGAATTACAGGATTTTAAAGGAACCTGGAGATCATGTAATCCCAACATCTCATTTTACAGATGAATAAACTGAGGAGAGTGTCTCCATAACTTCATTTCAAAAGTTTTGGGGATTACAACTGAATTATTTAAAATAATTAAAAAGAGTGCTGTGATGGTTAATTTTATGAGTCAATTTGACTGGGCCAGAAGGTGCCCAAATATTCTGGGTGTGTCTGTGAGGGTGTTTCTGCATTTGAATCAGTAGACTGAGTGAAGCAGGTTACCCTTTTCAATTTGGATGAGTCTCATCCAATTCATTAAAAGCCTGAATAAATAAAAGGCTCAGTAGGAAAGAATTCTTTCTCTTTGCCTGAAAATCTTCCAACTGGGATATTGGTTTTCTCCTGCCTTTGCATTCAGACTCAGAATGAAAAGTACACCATTGGATCTCCTGGTTTCCAGACTCAGACTGGAACTATACCATTGGCTCTCTTGGGTGTGGAATTCTTAGCCTCCAAAATTACATGCTAATTCCTTATAATATATCACTCTCTGTCTCTCTCTGTTTTTCTCTGTCTCTGTCTTTCTCTCTGTCTCTGTCTTTCTCTGTCTCTCTGTATACACATACATGCACACACGTACACACACACACATTCTGTTGGTTCTGTTTCCCAGGAGAACTTGACTAATTCAAGTACTGTGTTCAATAGAGATGTTGAAATAAATTCTTGAATTCTGGAACAGAAACAAATTAAATATGTTGTTGAATTAAATATGTAGTTCTGTAAGACAATAAGGTAATACTTATGGCATACAGTGGGTGTATAAAACGTGACATCCCAAGATGGAGTACAAACTGATAACATATAGGGGCTTAAAAATAGTAGATTTACTTAAGGGAGGTCATGATTATGTTACTGCGTTTGGAATCTAAATTGATTCCAGGTCATCTCTCACTGTTTGCATTTGCTGTTATAGAGAGCAGGTGTGCCCTTCTATAAGCCACCTTCTGGTGTATAGTCAGAAAAGGGACACTGACCTGGAAGGATTATAATGTGAATAGTAAGAGAAGAGAGAAAATGGAGTTGAATTTGAAGTTAACATTATCTGGGCAGCCCATAGCTTTATAGTGTTATATTTCCCCTGTGTCAATTGTCCTAACTCTTACTCACTTTCATTTTCTGGCAATTTCCAGGTACAATCACTTTTTTTTTTCCTTTTCCTGTAAGAAGTATGGAAATGAGTTATCATGTTCATAACAGTGTATAACAGCAGTATACTCAATCAATAAAGGGATTCACTGGCAATCCTTCCTAAATGTCAAAGGAGTGTATACATCACAAAGAATATTTTCCTGAAATGGATTGGTGGAACCACGATTGGTTCCATTCTTTAGTGCCATTTAGTGTTGAGTAGGTGGACTGCTCATTTTTCTTGAAGCTGTTTTGTAATTTGATATAAATACAGGTTGAATATGTTTTCATAGTCTATTGAACACTTAAGTAACTTATTTCATTAGGGGTTTAGTTCATAGCAGCAGATGACAGCAGCTCTGTTGACAGCTTACAGTGTTGCAACATGCTCAATACTTGTGTACATTATGTCCTTTAATCCTCATAAAACTGACATGGGGACGTTAAAAGATGTGCCCAAGGCCTCACTAAGAGTAGAGATTCAAATCAATTGAGAGTCAAATCTCACACTTTTTAATATTAATGCCAAATTATATTCTGAAAAATTTAGCATGGATGGGTGAAAATATAAATAATATATTAGATATTGAATAATACAGACATTTAATACTCCAGTGATTATGAATTAAGACACACCTGCAAATAAATGTGTTGTTGATAAGAACTGACTTAGCTTTTGGATTCTTACTCAAATGACTATGTATCTAATTCTCTTAATTGCAAAAACAAAAATCTCATAGTATATTTCATGCTCAATCTCCACTTTGGGAACCAGGACACAAATCTTGTCTCTTACCAATTTGAGAAAACCGTTAAGACCATGTGCCAACACTGGTATATCTGATCAATACAAATATGTGTTGTTCAGGCAGCTGTTAATGTGAGTGTGCCAAACAGTATTTTCTGTTGTTTGTTTATTTTGCGCCATCAAAGCACAGTCAGATCTTAATGTGCAGGGATAATAAGGGTCATTGATTTGTACTGCGTGCTTGACATACTCTTCAGCAAGGAGCAAGTTCTGAACTATGGAAAGTCATTGTCCATCTGCTGTTGACTATGTCGAGTATTTTAAACAGCTCTAAAATATTTTAGAAGTGAAAATGACAAAATCCAGCTTTGAGGATTGTGTGATTTGAGAGTTGGGAGGAGAGTTCAAATATTTTCAGCATAATTTAATTAAGAGGTTGCACCATGTTAATAAGGCAATACTAGTGTGACCATTCCTCACTCCCAGCTTCGCAGGACATCATACCTGATTGGCTGGGAGCTAGAGCAGGCTGACAGCAGGACAAACCCCTCAAGGCTGTTTGTGAAGGATAGATGATTACTTAGAAGGTAATGGGCTCCCTCATTAACCTTTCCTCTTCCCAGGCTGCTTTCTCCAGACTGTGCAATCCCAAGAAGTGAGACTGCTGACTTTATCAGGTACATCGTAGAGAAGAGTCAACCCACAAAAATCTTTCTAAGCCTTGGATGGTATAGAATTATTTTTAATAGTTGCAGAGAAGATTGGCAAAAATATATATATATATATTTTTTTTTTTGACCAAAATGTCAAAAAAACTTTGTAAAGTAATTCCGTTCCCAGATTTATTTGTCGTACAAAAATAAAGGCCACACACATTGCTAACACTTTGTAATAATTACCTGAGAATTGTTCATGCAACCTCTTCCTTGGGAGAATTCAGAATTGATTTTAAAATTAAACTTTGCTGTAAGAAATTGCTTACTGTATACAAGATTCATTAGATGTTTTCGCTGGTTCCTTTTTCCCTTCTTTTCTTTTTCTTTGCCAGAAAGCGCTTTTTTTGCCATTTTTATTACTGAACCTGATAGAAAAGTGAGTTGAGAAGAACATCAAGTACATGGATATATTACTGGGTACAAATATTTCTTGTCCCAACTTGATTCAGAGATAAAACGCAGCATGCTTTACAATAGCTTACATTTTTAAAGAACCCCGAGGATAAACAAATGATTTTATTTTATTTCCAACTAGGGTGAAATTTTAATTTACTGAATTAAATTGCCAGGAGCATATAAAAAATGGACATCTTAGCTATGGAAACTACAATTTCTTTCAATACATTGACCATCGTCATCAAGAGAATTATTTATACTCTCCATTTAAGTCACTTAAAAGCCACAGTAGTGACAACTCCATGCATTAATTTGGCACCTTCTGAATGTGTGTAATCATGTGTGGACTTTGAAATTCCAAAGTGTTTAAAGTTGTTTTATTAATGTACCATAGATATTTACAAGATTTTCATAATATACATTTTTTCTTTCCAAACAAGTCAGTTTTAAGAATGTATCTTATAACAGGGGCTGGAGAGCTTATTTACAGAATGATTTGCTTTCAAAAAAACTCAAAGATTTATTGTTTTCTTCATCATATAAGAGGCTGAATAGCAAAACAGTAAAAAATCATGATGACAATTGACAGGAAATGGATGCTAGGTTCTAAGACTGAAACTCCTCTGGAACTCAAACCTGCAAAATATAAAAATGAAACAAAATGTCTTGAGAAAAAGTAAAATTACTTGTTAGATTAATTCTTCATGAACTAAAATGCATACTGTTATTTCTCTTTTAATAACACATTTTAGTACACTTGTTTCACTTATATTGGATTTAATTTTAGGAAGTGTATTTAACCCTCTGTCTTAGGATATCTGTTTTAAATATAAAAAGAAAAAAGAAAAGTGCCTAAAATTGGCCAAGTCTGACTATAGGGCAGAGTAGGATTGGCTAACGTGGCGGCTGATGACTTATACTGAGTCACAGCTTCAGGTAGATACGTGAGCGATTCTTCTAAAGCAGAAATAATAAATTATTATTACATGCTAAATATGACCGATTGATGTTACCTGCTTAGGACATCATATTGAGAGGATTTGAAAGTGCTGACTCAGCTCAGTATGAATGTCGTAATCGATTAGTGATGTCCGCCATGAAAATGGGAAGAGAGGTGTTATGTACATGTGCTTCATATTTGCTATCCTTGCTCTCAGAAGCCTCCAAGTTAGTACCCATGGAAAAACTTTCTCGTTTTTGTGCCCATAGAGTGAAGCATATACCAATGACACAGTTGTGAGGGGTTTTTTTTTTTTTTGATTCAAATGAGGAAATATAAAACTGTTTGTGATATATAAGCATGTTGTAAATCTGAGGGATTAAAGAAAGTTGACTCATCACCTCTTGCTCACAATTGAAAAATGGAACTATAGACCTTTTATTTTTTCACCCAACATTTAAACAAGAATTGGAAAGATTCATAGAGCCCAGATTTCATGCTGGCATCTGTCTGGATTCAAAATCTACAACAGGAATGGTGATTCAACTTACTTGACATTTTTGGAATCCTAATTTCCTCACTGCTGCTTCCATCCCCACCATCACTAACTGTTCTTATTTCAATCAAGTAGTCCTCTTCAAATGGAACCAGAAGCTCAGCAGATGTGTTGTTTGTTTCCAAAATATGAGTTTTACTCTGTCTGTTTTGCCGGTACAGAATCTGAATAAAATGGTGAATCAAGTTAAATGGACATGTTGCTTATCTAAGGTTCAGAAACTTTTATGGAACACTATAACACCGCGAGCATTATACATGCTGTAATCCTTGGATGGAAATATCTGGTCTGTGCCTTTTCTTTAGATTTAGTTGTTAAGAGAAAGATTTCCTTTTTGGCCAGTGCTTCTGAAATGAGAATAGATTTATCTCTATTAATTAAATAGCTTGAGGCCATTATCTTTGGAGCTTGGCGTGAAAAGTTACTGGTTAGTTTGGACCCATTTCAGATGTTTGACTACTATATGCATTTGCCAGGAGAGGATGTTCATTACCACTGATGGAAATGGTTTGCTCTGGGTATTTGACTGTACTCTTGTTGGAGTCCTTTTATGTTGTTAAAAGATGATATCCTACTGTAGCCTAAGTTCTAGAAATTCTATTTGAATATGCTTTTTGACCTCATACTCATCTCACAGTTACTATCTACATACACCATCATTTTTTGATGGCAAGGGGAGTCACTTGAAAAAAGAATGTTGCATACTATAAAGTTTTATTTCTTAATGCTCCATGACACATTCTGACCTCACAATATAAAATTTTCCATGAAGAATTTAAAAGCAGCAATGCCAAGTATTTTCAGAACATTGGAAAAATAAGATTCCTATATTTCCATGTGCGTAATATTTGTTTCTTATTTGGTTCTGACATTTCTGGTTCCTTAGTAAGTTAATTGATATGGTTAAAAGAAAAACAGAATACTCACCTTGTAGCCCAATACTTCAGACTCATTTTCCATGGTTTTTACATGCTCCCAGTTTAGGCATAATTTAGAGTTTGTCAGCTTCCAGGCAATGTTAGCTGGTGGTTGGCTTGGAGCTTTAAAAAGATAATCAAAGATCCAAATGAATATAAATTAGCTCATGGTTACTGTATGACCCATCGACATGAAAAGGGAAAATAAATTGTGGATAATTAGCATAGAAGGAGCTAAAATGTTTTCAGTGTCTTTTGAAATATCATATTAATTCTAATCAGAGTAAGCAAATTCATTCAAATTCCGGTCATTTGGAAATATCTCTGTGACAAACTTATGAATTAATAATGGCGTGCTGGATGTCCAGTATTAATTTATTAATCACTGCTGTTGAATTTGTTTACTTTACTATATATGAATAGAGGGAGGGCTCCTTTATCTAGTGTTTAATTTGTCCATCAATCAATAAGCATCTCAGACAAACTCAGGCGGCAAACTTTTTACATATATCAACACAAAGGTATTCATTCCTAGTAGTCCTTTACTTAATAATCATGTACTAGTTAGGACTTTCACTGTAAGTAATACAACCAAATCAAGGTATTTTAAAATAAAATATTAGGAATATACTGTGAAGGATATAGGAGACTCTCTTAGAATTCATGGCAGAATGCAGCAGAGCCTCAGAAGGGACAAAAAATGTCCAAAAGCCAAGAAGTTCCTCTCTGTACCTCTCAGAGTAGTTTTTGCTGCATGCTCATCTTGCCATAGACCATCTCTTTGTTCTTCTCAGTGTGTGTGGCAGAAATCATGACTGCCCACCTACACCTGAAGTTTGAAACTTCCTCTGTTCAGAGATAGTCCAAGCTAGAATTTCCAAGTAAAAGCTGATGATTGGCTTAATTTGGCCATATTCTATCTTAGCCCAATTGTGGCTAGACAGTGAGAAAGATACATGTCACTTAATATAGATAGAGCTGGTAGGAACCCTGAAGAGGGAAAATTACAAACTGGATGATCATCCCAAAAGGTGTTTACTCTAAATCCAAACTGTGCTTTTAGTTCCCTGAAATTAATGTTTTCTGGGAGAAACGTAGTGGGAAGTAAGGGAAGACGTATTTAGAATCAGCCTTCTAAATTAATGGATCTTGTCCAACTGAAAAATTTTACATGCAAGCAAACTAGAGTCCAGGTTGGAAATGTACGTCTTCAAAAGCATGCAGCTAATGAGTGGCCGATCCCAGTCAGAATCCTGGTCTCTTGATTTTTAATCTAGTTTTTCTCCATGACAGCATACTGCTTCTCAAAGATTTGAGTCCACATGATTATTTTTGAGATTTAAGAAACTGGAGACATTAAAAATAATTCAGCTGGATAGCAGAGGCAAAGATAAAACTACCCAGCAAGATGTTTTTGGCATCTTATTTGAATTTGTGAGGCTGAATGAGCATAATATTTAACTCATTATAACACTGATGGAAATAGAAATGATTTCTTTTGGAGTTTTGACTCAACTGCTATTTAATGTCTTATGTGCCACTGGAAGAATCACAGGGTGTCCAACCTTGCATTATGATACACCTACTTGCCTTCGCCAAGCCCCTGGGATATCATTCACCCAGTCACTTACACCTCATTTGGGACGTAGTGGAGAGATAAATATTTCCCCTGTGCTCTCATGGGACTCAGTTCATATTTTATTATGAATTTATCACATTGAATTATAGCTATTCGTGCTCTGTGTTTATTTAAATTTACTGAGGACATATGCCTTGTTCAACTCTGTATTCCATCATCTAGCATGGTGCTTGGCATGTAGGAGGAGGCATATATTTCATATGTGTTGAATAAATGACTGTGTAATAGATGGCTAAAGAAAAACTACTTGGGGTCCTGTGTGATTTTCTTGGGTCATATTAATTATGTACTGGGCTGTGGGAAGATCCATAGGTGACACAGTGCGGCCAGTCCATTCATTATGCTGTCCTATAATCAAGGCCAATTGACATGGCCAAACCTATAGCAATCCACGTGAATTTATAAGACGAACATGCCAGTTGGATCAACCATGCCCTAGTACATTTCTTGGCAGTATAAACCCAATCATAATAAAAAGACTGAGAGTTTTGCGCTTGGTAAGAACTCAGTGAATGGTTGTCAATACGTTTATTTCTGAAGGGCTGATGGCAGTGATTATAGTTTTGTAACTGTTTTCCCTCAACTTATCCCAAAGTGCCTTTTCTAATCTTTTTCTCAGCTATAAAAGAGATAATATAAAAATTCTCCTAAGATACCACAGTTTTAATATCTAATATACTCTTGTGACTCATTTCTTTTACTTTGTTCTTTAAAACATTAACAACATCGTACAATCAATACAGAAAAAATATAAATTCAATCCTTTGATGTCACTGGCCGTGATGAATTCTGAAGGTTTCATCTATTGCTGTGCCTTTTCTGTTTGTTTGCATGTTTAGATAAAAAGGACTACTTTTAACACTATGAATCCATTGATGAAGCTCCAGACTGAGAGAGAGAAGAACTGACTTCCACTAACTATATGGTAGTGATTGTGTCTCTGATACTGGAACATTTGCATTTATTTCCTCATCTACCAAAGCAGAAGTAAGGCTTTCCATGGACATAAAATGAGAAACATTCTGTCAGGAATGAACTCACGGTATGAATGGCCAATCGTGTGGATTATTTGGAATGCTTTACCTCTCATGCTATATGGGAGGTGTAAAGAGTTGGGCTTTGAAGTCAGAGAGACCTGAATCTGTATCCAGTCTCTTACAAGAGGCCTGGTTTTCCAATCTTTGGAATGAGACTAAAATATTCTAGTTATAAGAGTTTTAGCTTCCATGAAATAAAATAGGAAATATTCCTATCTTGGTTAGTGGTGCAAACTAAATAGCTCAGTAACTGTTAATTCTCTTCGTGGGAGTAGCAGTTCTTCACTGTGGCATTATGACATAATCAGTTTTTCCATTGTGTTCAATGTGGTTTGCTACTAATAACAGAATTCCAAAGTTTGTAAAAGATTCACTTCTTAAATATAATTAGGGTATACTCAAGATTTTCCCTTAATAATTTTGCTCTTACTTGGGTTCTTTATGTGCTTTTTGAAAGGCAGATAAAGTGGTGAAGTCTCAGCTAATTTTCTGGGAAGTTCTCATGTCTATAGCTTTTCTTATCTTTGTCCATGAGTGTGACTCCAATGCCAATGCCCTGTGTCTAGTATATTTTTTTTTAAGTTTCTAAAATGTGCTTCAAAAGGCCATCATCTTATTATAAACACCTTTAACAGCTCTGATTTCATGAATTTGATGTATTTGCTTAAACTGGATTGTAAATATCTATGATGAAATTGAAATTTGTATTACCTAGGAAAAACAAAACACTGTCATGTGGATAATATAAAACACATGCCATGGATGTTTGTACCTACTTGGTACAAGTACCAAGTACCTACTCAACAAACAAGCACTTTTCTAGTTTACTGAAAGAATTTTGCAGGCAATTTCCAAAGACTAAATAATTTTCTATTAATCAAATGACAGAGCAACATTAAACTAGCCCTCTGCAGCTCTAATGGCTTCCCTGTGATCAATTTTTCTGTAGATGGCATTTATATTCCACTGTAGTTCACACTGTGAATTCAATTCAAAAACAACTTCTTATGTTACACTTCTAAGTAACAGCATGGGGTTGACATTTGGGAAAGAGAGAAAGAACATAAGTGCAAGATGAAATAAAAGCTTAATGCTTCCTTTATGTCTAAATATGGATTGATTGCATTATTTACAGCAAGAAAAATCCAGTACAGAGTGCTAGTCAGTCGACGTCAAGGGCCAAATTGAACCAAAATTTGCAAACACTTTCTGTTACTGGCTCTGAATACTTCTGTCTACATAAGCAGTGCTTTTTCCTCTTGGAATTGATATAAATATTTTCCTCCCTTTGGTTGTAAATCTAAATTCCATTTAAGCGAAGTCTGTGTGGATCACAAGATATTTGTACTTGCAGTGCTCCTCACTTGTCTTTTGGAAAGACATAATTTTTAGTAAGCTACAATACTTAATGTTAAACCACTGATATTTACTTTAAAAAAACCTGTAAGGCTATCAACATCACCAGCAACAATAATAACAAAGACTTCAGAAGCTTTGCATATGCTGTTCCTTCTGTTTGGAGGTCTCTTTGTCCACTAGCTCCATTTTATCTTTTATGTCATATCAAAATGTATAGCCTTCCCCATATAGGTGCTCCTTATGTATATCTCAGCCTCTTATTTTCTTCATATTACTTTTCATAATTTCTGATTATTTCATTTTCTTTCTTGTTTTAAGTTGCCTCCCCACTAAAAGAGCAATTGCCCGAAGGCAGGTATAGTTCCTGTTTTAATCTCCATTAGGCACCTAACCCTGTGCATGGCTCATGGGAGGCACTATTTTCTTGAGTGATTAACTAATTCATCATGTTTCAAAAAAAAAAAGGCTCTGTCTTCTGTTTAGCGTACCCAATCAGAATAGGCAGAGATTTTGGTAAATGTGAGCTCTGCTTT
The DNA here is from genome assembly GCF_965194825.1 of Balaenoptera physalus. Classification (NCBI taxonomy): domain Eukaryota; kingdom Metazoa; phylum Chordata; class Mammalia; order Artiodactyla; family Balaenopteridae; genus Balaenoptera; species Balaenoptera physalus. The sequence continues at coordinate 96,385,392 of NC_138896.1, read as the reverse complement.
CTCAGAATTTACAATGGATGATCAAATATCAAATGGAAAATCTAGACAGTGACAGTATGAATGTGTGATGGATGCAGAATTTTTTGCTGTCACCACTATTCAGAGGTAATGTTGGTGTCATCTCAAGGACATGGAAAATCAAAGTTAGATCCAGGGATAACACTTAGAATCAGAGCTATCTTCAATGTTTCATTAAAGCCATTTCTCATCTTTGCTTTTGCCTGTCCTTCCATGACCCTTGAAGAAAATTTCTGCAACAAATTTATGAAAAGAAAGAAAGTAGAAAGTAGATGGGCTTTCCTACTTTAAGAAATGCAAAGAAAGTGAAATCACCTCTAAAGAAGAAATATAATAATATATATTACTACACATTGATCTCTCACTATATGGCTGCCTCTGGGTCACCTTGGTGTATATTATATCCCTTAGTTCTCAGAGCAAACTCTAGAGGAAAGTACAGTCATCTCTGTTTTTCAGTTGAGAAAATGGGTTCTGAGTTAGTAAGTAATTAGACTTACCACACAGTTCATGGCTGGGCTGGGATTCATACCCAACTTTATTTCACTCTGAAGTTCTTTTCTAGCTCTTTCCAACAATATTTCACAATGGGCCAAAGTTATAGGATCACCCAGTAAAATGCAAATATATTAAAGGGGAAATTTATAGATCAGTAGAAAAGATATTTGTTTATAGGCATGGTGGGACCACTACAAACTGGGAGAATGCGTGAAATTAGATAAGTGAATGTTAAACTTTAGAAGATCAGTAAGTCTGGTGCTGCGAGGGCTAGGTGAGGAATGGGATGAAAAGAAATTTGGGGACAGACTGTGAAAGATCTTGTACACCTTTCTCTACTCTTTGTTCTCTGGAATAGAGGAGACAGTGAAATTTTGGAATTAGAAGAGAGTACGATTCCATTTTAGGGCTAAAAATCTCAAGCCAGTTTGAGGTCTGGACTGAAGATTTGAGAGTCTAGAGAGAGAGAGACTATTCAGATGGTTAGAGATGAAGATTGCAAACTAGTACAATGTCCATGGGATCCAGAGATTCAGAGAGTCCATGTTCATAGTATGCCAGTCCAACAGACGCCACAGCAGAACCTTTTTAAGCATCTGTTTTCTTGTATCTAGGAACTAAAATAACATACTCCTTGATGTGTTGTAATAATTGAGATAAGTATGTAGAACGTTAATGCTGGGCTTGGGACATGAGTGCTCAGTATTTTGTAACTGTCATAGGCAGAATAAGGGCCTCCCAAACATGTCCAGATTCTAATCCCCAAAACCTGTGGATATGTTACTTGTTGCACATGTGATTATGTTAAGGATCTTGACGTGGATAAATAATCCTGGATTCTCCGGGTGGGTTCAATGTAATTACAAGGATGCTGATGAAGGAAAAAAGGAGGCAAGAGAGCCAGAGTCAGAGGAAATGTGAAGATAGAAGAGGAAGTCAGAGTCAGAGGAAGACTTGAGGATAACATGAGGCTGGCATTGAAGATAGAGGCAGGGCCCACAAGCCAAGGGGAGAGGCTCTCTAAAAGACAGAAAATGCATGGAAACAAATGCTCTTCTAGAGTTTCCAAAAGGAACACAGCCCTTGCGCATATCTTGTTTTCCAGCCAGTGAAACTCATTTCTGACTTTTGACCTCTGGAAGTGTATGAAAACAAATTTATATTGTTTTAAACCACTAAGTTGTGGTAATTTGAATAGCAACAGTAGGAGACTAAAGTAGTTTCTATTCTATTTTCATAATGTTAGTGATAAAAAATGTTGAAAGAATAAAATTAGAGGTTTTATTGGTATCCAAATACGAGATAGAGTCTTGTAGAACCTTATTCTCAAGTCCTTGTTGGATATTTTTATAAAAATGCTGATGCACACAGGCTGGTGAAAGCCAAATTTAAGAAATATTGAAACAAGGTTTTCATGAAAGAGATTAGGAATTACAAGGGTTTTTGTGTGTTGGATTGAATCAAAAAAGAATGCGGATGCTAAAGAAACACTAAACTTCAGTTTATACTTTGACTCTCATCTCACTCTCCTCTCAGCAGATATATTCTAGCACTGTATCTTGATAAAATTACTCCCTGTTAATTAAAGTGTTTTCAAAGGATATGTCTCCTACTCTTTGATAGGGCTGATCTCATGTGAACACTCAGACAAACCACCAACAATATTCTTGGCATTTAATCCAAATTTCAGTCAAGCCTATTTGTAGGACCAAGTGGGTCAACTGAGCAAACCTGATGCTACTGTGTCTAAAACAAGTTTTCTGCTTAAACACATAGAGTAGGTTAGCACAAACTATCACATGGTTAATTTAGGTTGCATGGACAAACTAGCAAATTCAAGTTAAAGGAAAAACATTATTTTTAAGGTTATATGTATATATATATGTATGTATGTATTTTTTTAAATTAATTAATTAATTAATTTATTTATTTATTTATGGCTGTGTTGGGTCTTCGTTTCTGTGTGAGGGCTTTCTCCAGTTGTGGCAAGCGGGGTCCACTCTTCATCGCGGTGCGCGGGCCTCTCACTATCACGGCCTCTCTTGTTGCAGAGCACAGGCTCCAGGCGCGCAGGCTCAGTAGTTGTGGCTCACGGGCCTAGTTGCTCCACGGCATGTGGGATCTTCCCAGACCAGGGCTCGAACCCGTGTCCCCTGCATTGGCAGGCAGATTCTCAACCACTGAGCCACCAGGGAAGCCCCTGTATGTATGTTTTTACAGGTGGCCCTCTGCATCTGCATATCTCTGGGTTCCACATTGGCAGATTCAACCATGTTAGGATTGAAAATATTTGAAAAAAATTCCAGAAAGTTCCAAAAAGCAAAACTTGAATTTGCTAACAACTATTTACATAGCATTTACATTGTATTTGCAACTAGTTACATAACATTTACTGTTTTAGGTATAATAAATAATCTAAAGATGACTTAAATTATACGGAGGATGTATGTAGGTTATATGCAAACCCTGTGCCATTTTACATAAGGGACTTGGGCATCTGTGGATGCTCCTGGAACCAACCCCCCCTAGGCTACTGAAGGACAATTGTATATGTGTGTGTGTATATATAGATGTATATACATGGTCTCCTATGTATATCATGTATATATCTATATCTCTATATCTTTTTGATAATTAAGTTTATTGTTCAGGTCTCAGCCCACCTTAAACTGGTTAATGGAATCGCATGTAATATGAGTTGGCTTGAGTGTTACATCAACAACTACACTAAAATGTCTGTCAGTTTATCACAGATCTGTCAGATCTGTGAGGTTTTTTTGATACTATCTTTACGCATTTCTAATCACCCTTGATTTTGCCTGAGATAGAAACTAAATTACACACAAGAGTTTCTGTGAGTTTGGCATCTCTCAGTCAGCTAGAAGGAAATGTCTGGGCAAATTTAAAAACACTGATTGATTGGAGATTTCAATCGGATTTTCAGATTAACTGAAAGAGGCTAGACTCTAGAAGGACCATGGAAGCAAATCGTTCATACAGGTATATGGCAGTGACTTCATCAACTTGGTCAAAATGGAGTAAAACAGGAAGAGGAATAGAACCACTTCTCTAGCTAGTCAGTTCTAGAAGATCACTCATGACCTAGTCTTTATCAAACTAGGGGATTGAAGGAGAGCTGGTTTAAGAGTTGTTGATCCACACATACTCTTCCCTTAAAATGGACTGGTACTAGAGAGTTTTGTTCATCTGTTTGTTTCCTGCTTAGCAGTTCTACAGTACTTTGTATTTTCCAATGTGCTCCTATAATCAGAACCTCGTTTGTGCCTCACTGATAATTTGAGAAAATAGTGAGGGCAGAGAAAATTTCCATTTGACAGTTAAGAAAACTAAAGCAGAAAAATGGAATGTCTTGTCCTGTATCAGGTCATGAGTCACTGACGTACCCAGAATTAGAACACAAATCTCTGGCTACTGGCTGGTGATATGAACACAAGTGGGTAATGCACTCTGTAATCAAAGACCTATTAACTGAGATGATTCCTAAGTTCTTTTTGGACATGAAAAATATGTATATGGAAAAAAAACTTTGTATCACTTGATTTTCAAACATTTTTAAACCACCTATTCTTTCACAATACACAGGAAAAAAACGAATGCAGTATTTAAAGGCAAGCTGTATTTTTTCCTGTCGGTTAGTAGCAGTGAATTCATGTCTTAGTCATTCTCAGAATTCAGCAACTATATTTGTTACTCTTTTTCATTGGGATTTAGAGACCAAAGAATGTGTTTTAAAAAGCCTGTTAACACAATTTATGTTCATCTACAATATACAAGAAATATGTAACTATTATGCAATTATAAAAAATTACAAATTGCAGCTCTTACTAAGTCACATCTGATCAGTTTGCTATTTACTACTTTGCTTCATATTATGGAATATTTGTGCAATACCAGACTCACTCACAGGACAAATGCAGCAACAATCAACTCTTCATCCTTTATTTAGTAGGTCCTATCTGTGTGAAAGATATTTAGCTTATTGTTAAGGGAGATAAAAAGAAGCACAAGAGTTAATTCTTGGATTTCAGGGGCTACCAAGTAATTTGCAGTGATAAAATATCATAGAAGGAAAGATCTAGGTATCTGACAGTGCAAGGATCACACCAAGACTCAAATGGTAAACCAAACCAACAAAAACAAATAAAAAATCATTGACTAAGCATTTACTAAAGTACGTACTGGACACTTTCTATTAATTATCTCTTTTAATCTTGAACAAAACCCAGTGAGAAAATAGGTACTATTTTTCCTTCATTTTACAGATGAGGATCTTGAGACTGAAAGATTAAGTAACCACTTAACATTCCAAGGATGGGAGGTCAGGTTATGAACTCAAGTTGGAAGAGGGCATTGGAGCCATTATATTCTCTGTCTTTCATTTATACTGAAAATATTTTCTCTTTTGCAATTCCAAAAAGATCAGAATAGTTCATTTTGATTGTTACCAGAGAGTTTCAACAATTATCCAGATTTAAGGGAAAAACCCACTTGACTAAATAAAGTGATCAGTAAAATGATGAGGTGGTAAGAATGAAATGGAGATTGAGCAAAGGAATGTTTCTAACTGTAGGTGAATCTTGGTCCCTGCAATGTGATGTATACTTACGAGACTTCTTGGTGGTCCCATTGACTGGGGGGCTTGAGGGCCCTGTCCCAGCAGTGTTGTAAGCTCTCACGGAAGCAAAGTAGACAGTGTTAGCTTTCAGCCCTGTGATGTTTTTGGTTGTGACATTTCCACTGACCCTAATTTTACCAATCACGGATTCTTTGGAGTCATCTGTCCAGTATAAGACCTGATCATTAAAAACAAAGAACAAATAAATTTATTGTTTCCTAACAACTGTCAACCACAGTGGCATATGGGAAGAAGTCAGGAGCATAAATGAGAGAATATTTTCCAATTAAAATGGTTATACAACAATAACAAAATAATCAAAGTCCAAAATTTATAGGGAAGAAATTAAAAAAAAGAATACAAATTCACAATGGAAATTAGAGAACCTAGGTTTTTTTAGATTACCACAATAAAATATTTCATGAAATATCTAAAGGTTGACAGCTTTAATAAAGGGTATACAATAAGTCAGAGAAAAACAAGATTCATACTGTCAATCAAAGACTTACATTATGTTTTACTATTGACATTTCCTGGAGAGTTTTTTAAATCACAGATGAATTAATAATTCAACTTTTACTGAGGCCTTCCTGTGCATTAGCACTGTTTTAGGCACATTGGAAAAGGCAAGAGAGAATAAAGCATAGTACCTGCCTTTGAACCTCTTATAATCTAGTTAAGATATTAGAGTACATATGTAAAAAGGAAGCAGAGAATGAATCCCAAAAAAGTGATATGGAAATAAATGCTAAAAGAATTTGAAGAACGATAGTATCAGGGAGTGATCAGAGAAGGGTTCAAAGAGCAGGGGAGACTAGAGATGAGCTTTGAGAAATAAATAGGGTTCAGATAAGAGGTAAGGCATTCTAGGATTGGAGTGGCAGAGGCATCTGTTATCGTATGAGTAGAACTTTCTGTTTGGACAAGAGGGTTCAGATTAAAAAGAAAAAAAAAGAACAGTACAAGGCAAAATCATAATTTTATTCTAACTCCAAAATAAAGTAAACCTTGTAGCTCATTTTGTGGATCATTAGATTTACAAGTCAAAGGAACAATAAGTGATTAATAAGTCTCATCCCTTAACTTTGTGAGAATGAAGGCCCATAAATTCAAAGTGATTTGCCTCATTCTAGATAGACTATAAATGACGGATTAGGAGAATGTAGGCTTTTTCTTATCGCTTAACTGCCTTTTCCGAGATGACTAAATTTTCAACTTATGCTCCAGTTCTTAGAGCAGGTTTCCCAGTGAGATTCTTCTATGGTTTAAGATCACTGAAGATTAAATGTTTACTTCTCCCCAAAAAACAAACATGACTGCAATTTGGATAATTAAATAAGATAATCACCTGATTACTTTTTAAATGCTACCATTTGTTACTTTGCTTGCTTAAGATCACCTGGAAAGATCCCTTCCATTAATTCCTCTCTATACCTTTAGACATATACTATCATATACTAAGAACTAGATTAGTAGTACAGGACCGTTGAACAGAGCTATTGCTAGCTGGCATATTCATAGTAGAAAGTGAAATTAATGTGGATTACCTCATAGCCCAGAACTCTTCCAGTGTTTCTATTCCAGGCAATAGCATTCCATGAAACCTCCATTTCCGAAGCAGAAAAACTTTGAACAGAAGTTCCCCTTGGGGCCAGTTGAGGTTCTGCCATCCAGAGAAAGACACAACCATCTTCAGCAGAGTTGTTCATGAAAACAAATGCAAAATATACATACAGTCTCAAGGTGGAGCATTCCATGCTGACCACAACTTACCATCTTCCCCAGAGTAGACAATGGACGTGGTACTCAGGGCTCCTTCTCCTTTCTTATTATATACACCCACTTTGACTTCAAAGGGAGAGAGGGGGGTGATGCTTTCATTTCTGTAAACAAACCTTGACGATTCTACAAATGGTACTCTTTCCTTGGTCCATGTTGTTGAGCCAACTGGCCGCAGCATGATGATGTATCCAAATTCCTCTCCATTCTGTAGTTCTTCTGGAATTGACTTGGGCAGAAGTGATCAATCACTGAGTATTTAGAAAAATGTATTGTACAGCTATTATAATGTTTATTGATTGTTTGGCATATCTTTTGTAGAGATAGCATGGATATTTACCCTGTTTAATGAAGTATTGAAAAAAAAAATACTTCTATTTGGAATGCCAATTAGAAAAATGATCCCAACTTAAGATACTCAGATAAATAAATGAAAAATTTAAATGGAAATGTAAAACAGGTTTTACATGTTTATATATCCTTCCTGATTATTCCTAAATTGTAATAATAAAATGGTTTAGAAGATTGCAAGATTTTATAAGCTAAAACATAATTTTGATATAAAATTTTAAACTCAGCACAAAATTAGCTTGTTAACTATTTCAAGGCTAGCCATGTTTTCCTTTCACATTTTCAACAAATTTTTGTAAAATACAGGTAATATAATCAATGTGTAATAATATTTGCTTTAAAACATATAGACTATTACTCAAACACAAACATATAAGGGACCGTCCAATTTTTTTTGAAACATACATCTTCATTAGTCGTAGTATCAGTGTGCACTTTCCTTAACATTAAAAAACAAACAACAAAAAGTTTGCTAAGTCCCAAAGAGACAAAATTCTTTGAGTCATTTAAAACTTAAATTTATTAAAATTACAAAACAAAAATAGATACAAGTTCCCCATTATAAATAATTATAACATTATAAATAATCACATCAAGAAGTGAAAATGAATTAGTCCTTGAACTTAGACAAATATTCCAGCTGTTTATAAGAAAGTTATATTTTAAAATGATAGAATTAATTTAGTTTCTCTAAAGGAAGATGCTTTTGATTTCTGAACATTTTCATGTAGACTAATAAAGCATACCTGATAGGGCATAAGGCTTGAGTCTCTCATGCACACAACTTTATTCCTGAGGTTTTCCTTACCAAAGGTATCCATTTATTGTATCACATTATCCTGTGACTTGGACCACATCTGGTTATCCAGCAGTGGGCACCAGAACAAAAGGCACCCTCTTGGTCAGAATCTTTGAGGTGTTCTGGTATAGAATCTCTGAATTCTTTTTTTTTTTACACATATATACATTCTTTTTAAAATATTCTTTTCCATTGTGGTTTATCCCAGGAGATTGGATACAGTTCCCCATACACTAGGAACTTGTTGTTTATCCATTTTAAATGTAATAGTTTGCATCTGCCAACCCCAAATTCCCAATCCATCCCCCTCCCTACCCCCTTCCCCCAGGCAACCACAAGCCTGATCTCTGTGTCTGTGAGTCTGTTTCCTAGATAGGTTCATTTGTGCCATATTTTAGATTCCACATATGAGTGATATCATGTGGTATTTGTCTTTCTCTTTCTGACTTACTTCACTTAGTGTGATAATCTCATCCATGTTGCTGCAAATGGCATTATTTTATTCTTTTTTATGGTTGGGTAGTATTCCATTGTATATTTGTATCACAACTTCTTTATCCATCAGAATCTCTGAATTCTATGGTGACTAGCAAACCCAATTAATTCCTCTCCCTTATGGAATTTGAATATGAAACATAGGTGTGTTGGGGTAATAATAGATAAACTTAGAGCAAGCAATAAGTGGAAAACATACAGTAGCAGGAACACTGAGGCAGTGGAAGCTAGGAGAAAATCTAAGCTGTAAATTATACAGAGAAGAGATAGAATTTAGCCGTTAGCCAAGTAGAAAACTGTAAGTAAAGTAAATAGGAAGAACTGAAGGACGAGCAGGAGGGACTCTTAGAACTGGGGCTGGGTTACCAGAATAGATGACAGCAGGGTAGGGCTACGGTTCTCAGAACAGTGATGAGTGATGTTCCGGTTCTTCTTTTGCCCTGTCTGCTTGGTTACTGAGACTTTTTCCCATCCTCATTACTTCCCATGTAGCTTTAAAATAAATCCCCATTAACCAAGATGACCTGAGCTGCTCTCTGCTTCTTGCCATGTGGAACAGTCTAAGGAATACGGACTGTGAAAAGGAGAAGAAAAATACATGTCCTGAAATCTTAGGAAAGAAAATGCTTCCTTGTGTTGACACTTCCCTTTCACAGGTAGATCAGAATTAAAATGATTAACTTTGAGTGGTATGGAAGAGATTTATGAGAATTTAAGCTACTTGCTAGAGAATTTGATTTCTTTTGGATGCTTCTCTGATCTTAGATTTAATCAAGATGTTTAGTTCATCGGAGAAAGTGGAGGACTTTTGTTTTTGGTAGTGAAGTGCAATGAATGTTTCACATGGTGTTCCCTCAAGGAAGATCTGAGTCCAACATGCTCAGTTTAGAGGAGAAAAAAAGGCTTATTTAGGTCCTTCCTTTCATTCTTCTCATGTGGGCTGAGAGCCAAATGATGGAGAAATATATATAGCTATTTAAGGTGGCCAGAAAGAGAGTTTTCTCCTTTAAGCAGAGAAAGTATTCAGCAGAATACAGAAATTCAAAAATTCCTCTGGTAATGAAATCTCTTAAAGTTGATAAAGATTAACAATATCATTCTCTACCACAGTGTCTGTAAGAACTACATTTTTAGTATAGACCAAGAGTCAGCAAACTACGGCCTTTGAACCAAATCTGGCCTGTAGTCTGGTTTTGAAAATAAAGGTTTTTGGAAACACAGTCACACATGTTAATTTGTATAATGATATATGGCTTTTGAATGACAATGGCAGGGATGAGAAGTTGTGAAAGAGGCCATGAAGCTTGCAAGGCTGAATAATTTTACTGGCTGACCCTCTAGGTAAAAAGTGTATCAATGGGCAGTTTGGGTGTTTATTTCTTACTCTACAGTTTTTTATCCTATATGCCTAATTTTATAGTCATATTTTTTATGAGACATTTATCATAAGCACCTCAAACTTGCAGGTATTTTGGGTATAAATTACAATAACATATGAGTAAAGATACCTTTAAAAAAGGTTAGCAGTTATTACATCCCTAAAGTTAGATATCATGTCTAGGTTAGTTGAAAGATAACAAACCAAAACAAATAACCATACACAAAATACACATTATTTTGGCACAGGAGAAAACACAGGTCGATTATACCACAGTGTACTTATAAACCATAATGGTGGAGTCAGACTGAGTTTAGAACAGTGGTTGGACCTGGATTAGTGTTGAAAGCTCAATGGGTACTTCTTCATCCACAGTGCGGTGACTTTGGCCTGCAATGGTCTCTTTATCCCCGAGTTCTTTTTCACAGCATAGTTCAGATATGCTATGATGGTACCTTTCCTGACCTCCTTTCAGGCTGAGTTAAGACTATCCTGTCAATTTCTGAACATAAAGACTTTTTTTTCAAGAAATTCATTTTTGTACCCCCACTGCACCACTCGTTAGTGTTCACTGAATTGAAAGTGTTACTATGTGCCTTCTGGTGGCTCGAATTAATGTATGCATCTCCTTCTAAGTACACATAACTGATTCCTTAAAGAAGTTTGGGCACCAGAAGAATTTGGCTCAGTAACTGCATGTACATGATGCCAAATGTGAATGATAAATGGGAACTTGCATCCATTTATGTAATAGTTTCTGTTAGTATCCTCATATCTGATATCCCAAGAAGAAATACACAGAGGGAATGATTTTAACTTAATTTTTTAAAAATGTAGGTCAGAAAAAGTTTTCTGTAGAGGGTCAGATGCTTAAATATTTTGAGCATTTGGGGATCTAGGGTCTCTTGCAATGTCATGAAAGCAGTGATACATAACACATAAGAGAATGGGTATGGTGGTGGGTGAATTTGTTTAGGAAAACAGGGAGCAGGGCAGATTTGGCCTATAGGTGATGGTCTCTGGAACCTGGCTTTAAAAACAATATTATAAATCGTGGAAAGTTTTTTTTTTTTTTTTTTTGTTAATTCACATCATCTCTATTTAAGAATAGTATACATAGGATTTCCCATTCTCCTCACGTATAGACTGAGTAAAAGCTGTGATTTACCAACCTTTAGTAATTTCTGACATGGAGGAGAAAAAACAAGGGGTGAAGTTAGGCAAGTGATGAAATGCTTATATGGCCTTCAAAGAATATTGAAACCTAAATAACCTCCTCACCATCCCACAAAACCAATCCTGTTTTAGACTACTTGAGAGTCAGTGTTTCTGTGGGAAATGTGTTTGGTAAACAAGAATAATTTGATTAACTTACTACTCAAGGCAGATACAGGAAAACTCTTGGCCTCTCTAAACCATGACTTTGCATATGGACCATTGGAATTCTAATTTAGGACAAAGTAAAAAAGCATGGAGAGTCCTATATTCAGATGCTTCTCTGCCCACCTGTATTGCATTTCTAAGCCTATTTTCTTTTCTGAACATGGCATTGCCACCGGCTAGCATTGTCATGAGGAGTAAATGACATGAAATGTCCAGCACCGCACTGAAAATCCTGTAAGTGCTCCACAAGTGAGCCACATCTCTCTCTGTGCACATCCATTCATTCAACAGGTACTTCAGGAGGTCACACTACATACCAGGCACTGTGCTAGGCCCATAACACATATGTGAAACTAGACATCCAGAAGAAAGGACAACTTTTATAGCAGCTGCACCTGGTTCCTGGCTCTGTTGTTTACAACCTTTAGAAAACATCTCTGCGTCTCAGTGTTCTCTCATATGAAGAGGGTTTAATAATACTACTTTTTCTCTATCTGTAATAGAATTTTTTTTGTTTCTTTTTTAAAAATTTTTTATTGGAGTATAGTTGCTTTACAATGTTGTGTTAGTTTCTACTGTACAGCAAAGTGAATCAGCTATATGTATACATACACCCGCTCTTTTTGGGATTTCCTTCCCATTTAGGTCACCACAGAGCATTGAGTAGCGTTCCCTGTGCTATACGGTAGGTTCTCATTAGTTATCTATTTCATACACAGCATCAGTAGTGTATATATGTCAATCCCAGTCTCCCAATTCATCCTGCCCCCACTTCTCTCTTGGTATCCATACGTTTGTTGTCTACATCTGTGTCTCTATTTCTGCTTTGTAAATAAGATCATTTATAGCAATTTTTTCAGATTCCACATATATGCGTTAACATACGATATTGATTTTTCTCTTTATGACTTACTTCACTCTGTATGATAGTCTCCAGGTCCATCCATGTCTCTACAAATGACCCAATTTCATTCCTTTTTATGGCTGAGTAATATTCCATTGTATATATGTACCACGTCTTCTTTATCCGTTCCTCTGTTGATGGACATTTAGGTTGTTTCCATGTCCTGGCTATTGTAAATAGTGCTGCAGTGAACATTGGGGTGCATGTGTCTTTTGAATTATGGTTTTCTTTGGGTATATGCCCAGTAGTGGGATTGCTGGGTCACATGGTAGTTCTATTTTTAGTTTTTCTAAGGAACCTCCATACTGTTCTCCATAGTGGCTGTATCAATTTACATTCCCACCAACAGTGCAAGAGGGTTCCCTTTTTTCCACACCCTCTCCAACATTTATTGTTTGTAGATTTTGTGAGGAATAAAATGGACCATATATATAGACGGTCTTATACTACTGTAAAATCATTTACAGATGCAATGAATCCCTATTATTCTGCAACAGGGTTTCTCAACCTTAGCACTCTTGACATCTGGGGGCAGATAATGTCTTCTCATGGGGGGCTGTCCTGGGCATTGTAGGATGTTTAGCTGCATCCTAGCCTCTATCCAGATGAACCTCTCCCCTTAGTTGTAAACAACCAAACATGCCCTCAGACATTGTAAATATCTCCTGAGGGATGAAACCACCCCTGCCTCCCAATGAGAGGCCCTCTAACATATCAGACATCATGATTTTTAACTAAAATATCCATAGCCATCATGTTCTTAGGTGTGATATTAAAATGTCCAAGGAAGTGGATGTTTTGGCTATGAAAATTATCACCACAGTGTCAGAAACATGTACACAGGGCAATGAAATAGGGCAAGGCTCTTTTATCAGTTATAGCTGGGGCTCAAAGCTGATAACAAAGGTATGAAGTGCCATGCATTCTAGAGAGAGACATCAAACCATTTATATATAAGTCTACCTGGCAAAACTTAGCCTATAACCCAAGAGAAATGCACAGAAAGGGAGTGTTGGTTTGTTTAGGGAGAGATTAGTAGGAAGATATTTCTTTTGAGACGGTTGTAGAAAAAGCTGTGCATTCCTACCCCTCTACCCAGGGGAAAGCAAAGGAGCTACTTCTTATCCCTTGCCTAACGAAGTGAAGAGGCTTCAGAAAGAAACACATGGTATATGTTCTCTGTAATTTAGGGGATGCAGGTTCTTTTAACTGACAGATGCCTGAGAAACTGCCAAAGGGGAGAGAGACCCGGACAGTGTATTGTGGTAGAGTGAAGAGAGGCTAAGTGGGGACACACTGCACTTCCATGGAACATAGAGCAAAGGTGCATGTTTGCTGAGGGCAAATGTGAAAACCATGTAGGGAGCTATCCATGAGCACAACCTTATGGTTGCTCTGTCATCATAAGGTTGCAACCTTATGATGCTATATCCACAAAGAGCATCTAGAGGAGAGAGAGAACCTCTACCAGAAGAGTCTGGCCATGGACCACCAGATTCCAGGAACTGAGGAGACCTTCCGGCAGCTTGCACCAAGGAATGACAACCAAAAGTTTGGGCACTTCTTTGGACACTGCGCCCTCCCCGCCACCACCAAAAACCACGAAAAAACAAAGCAATACAAAAAACCGCTCTATGAAATGTCAACGTCTGGTCATTTACCATTCCTAGAGTATACCAAAGTCAAATTACAAATGTACCAGCAATCAGGACTTTTTCTGTCCCTTTCCTCTCCTCCCAATCCCAGTTTACTACAACTCTGGAGGAACTAGTTTGGGAAAGGAGAAATTGAATAGCAGAGTGGAGAAAAGGTGGAGAACTGACTATGCGTTCCCTTTCACACTATAGCATTTCTCCGCTGAGGCAGGCCTGAGCGTCTGGAAATGAGAAACTTTAGATTGGTTGAAAGTCTGAAGTTTATGATAATAAACCAGGTTGAAAAAATTTTAAGTACAAAAATGAACCTACTTGTTGATACTTAATAATAATGACTACAAAAGCTATACCATCTGCCTAAGCTTTCATCTAGATGCAGGGAAGAACAAAGGAAGGATTTAAAGAACAATGATAGGGAAATTATTTTCTACCTGCGCTCTGCTGAGTCTAACTCATGAATAGTTCTAGAGGTAATAAATAAAATAATTTCCAGTTCATCAACTAATAACAAAAATGCTACTGACCCACCTTCAATAGACATTGAACGTCTGTTTCTTATATTTGGAAGCAAATTGTGTTGAGTTAGTCACACTCTCTTACTTTAGTAGAAATACAAAAAGTTTCCAATACCTCTTTTAAATAATGCATCATCAGGAGTCTCTCATACCACGAATTTTTATATACTCAATAGTGATCAAATAAATCTTCTTTTTTGTTTTTCAATATTCCTCTTAGCCAGCTAAATCTTTTTCCTTCAAAGTAACTCAGTTGGATAGAAAATTACCTCCCACGTAATGATGAGTTCAGACCGACTTCCTCCACCTCCATTGATGTTTGTTGGTGCCACGACAGGGACTAAAGCAACCAAGAGAAACATAGGATGGCAATTACTAAAGTAGCTCTTCATTGGGAAGAATTTTGTTTTTGGATTTCACCTTTCAAAATCTCACGCAGACACATTATGAGAGAGTCTTGCATTTTTAATGAACATAAATTATGTTTACACATATCCAAATTTCTAAGAGAGAGGACACAGTTGTGTTTGATACAAGAGCACCCTGGCTCCAAAATTAATTAAAAATCGACTAACATCGTGTATTTGACATTATTATGCATCATCTACTAATTGGCAAAATGATGTTCCATTCAGATGGTAACCGCAACATTGCTGATTTAGTGCCTAATTATACAGTTGTGCTGTAAACAAGTTACTTAGGCAGTCTATTAATTAATTTTTTTCAATAAACTAAAATAATTTTTCTTTTTGTTAGCCATCAGGATATTTTAACATTTAAAAATGAATCCTGCTTTGATGTTCATAATTTATTTAAAAGATTGCCTTGAACCTATGCCCTGTCTTTTAAGCCTTCCAATGCCTTTGGCCAGAAGCAGCATGAATTGGGAATAGCTTCTACAGTTGCAGGGTTTCTAGTACTTGACAGCTTACAGTAACATATTTCAGGACAATTGACTAGTTTAGATACATAAGGAAATTATTTTAAATTATACTTTAATTAACTCTTTGCAAAAGTTTCCACTATTCTGGGTAATAAAGTTCCCTCTTTTCTTCAGTTTTCAAATGAACCATACTCATCCTAAAGCCATATTGAGAAGAACTGTCTTTGATGATACCAGCAAACAAACAAACAAACAAAACCTCACAACCTCTCACTTCAGTATGATTTGGAGCCTCAGGGAAATCATTATGAACACCAAGTCTCATTATGCTACTGAAATGAGAGCGCCAATGGTTAACAGAAGGTGACATAAAAACTTTACTGTAAAAACTTTAGAATTAGCATCAACCCTGCCCAAAACTATCATAATATAAATCAGCTGTAAACAAACAATCTGAAATTGAAGCTAATATCCAGAGGCATGGACCACACTTGTAGATTCTTATCCAGTTGGTCTGTGGTAGGGCCTGGGAATTTCTATATTTAGACATTTCCTTATGTCAGTCTTTATCTCATTTAGGTTAAGGTCCATTGTTATGGTGAATGCTGGTGCCTAAGTCTGGATGTCTGGGTTCAAATCCTGACTTTGTCCAAAACAATCAGCTAACATCCTGGTCTTCCTTTTCTTTCTCTATCAAAGGAAGGACCCTCCTCTCAGCTCTAAACTTTTAGAATGATTTAAGATATCACTACCAAATATGCTGTTTTCCAGCCCTAATCCTATAATAAAATGATTAGCATTACCTTTAGTTTCAAAAAAATGATTTATTGACATCTGACAGTTACGCACACTTTGTTGTAATAGTTTGTGCTTGTTAAACTAAGCCAGCAGCATCAGTGATCATTCATAGGTGACTGGATAAGAATGTGAACTTTGTTGGCTACATGCATTGCACAGATCAAGTATCACCTTGGATGTGAAAGTTTAAGAGTGGAACAAAGGATCCATTGAAAAGAGCTTAAGAAGGTGTGATTTCTGAGGCAGGTTCCACTTGTATTCTGCTGTTCAGTGAACCAGTTGATGCTCAATTAGCACTTCTGTTAAATGAGTTTAAAATTTACCTCATTTGCCTGTGGAAAAATTTATAGTATCGCTCAATGAAGCTGCAGCTAGGTCAGAGTTGAGAAATAGATGGAAATATGTGGCTGGCTGCACCATCAGAGTCTCAGTTAATTCTTGGCTACAACATTTAATGAAACAAGCAGTAACTCATTTGCATTTACAAATCTACAGATTCTCTATTGGATTTTGGCTAGAAAATAGATGAGATGAGAGGACAGCTTTTGAAAAATTCTAATTTTTGACATGCCTGCTTAACTATAATCATCTCTTTTTGAATTCACTTTTTGGGAGAAAATACACGTTGCTCTGTGCACATACAAATGGAAAATAAGAGCCACTGGTTTACTGCCTCTGATTTTGGACCAAAAATACTACACTTCTTACTTATTTTCTTTAGGAACTAGACTTTAATAGGTCTTCCACATCTTTAGAAGACATTGATTTCTTACCTGATGCTTTGGTTAACACTTCTGATGGTTTACTTGGTTCTCCAATCCCAATGCTATTCCCGGCAACAACACGAAACTCATATTCCACCCAAGGACTCAAACCAACCACTGTTGCATTGTATGTCTTACCATTGAGAATTTCTGGAACTGAAAAGAAGGAGATGCTTCAGGCCCCTAAACTGGCACTAGTTAAAAACAATCAGTTATTCAATTAAACAAACACACCATCTGTTTTAGAAAATTATTCAAAAATACTTGTGTCACTTACCTGTAGAAACAGCCTGCCAACCCACAGAAAATGGTGTCCGAGCCTGAATACTAAATATTTGAATGGGACTGTTATTATCTGAGCCTGGTCTCCAGCTTAGTTGAGCAGTAGTACTGGAAATATGTTCCACTCTTACATCTTCTGGGGGACCTGGGGGACCTTGAAAAATATGTTTTATGATGACTATATTGGAAATTATTAAATTCATGGATTTGGGACAGGGATAGTCTATCTGTTATGCTTAGAAAATAAAATATTGAACATAATGTATTTTAGCACATTATTTGAGATAAAGCCCTATTAATTCAACTTACATGGTGAGAGATTAATTTAGAAATGCTTCCCTTGAAGATTAGAAAATGCCAGTCATGGGATGGTTGAATATCATCCGATAGGGAGTTAACCTCAAAAATTGAGAACCATTCTCGTCCATTCTCTCTTGAAAGCTAACTCAAATAAATACATCTGATATGGAGACCTTCAGGAACATGTGACTTTGACCCTGCTCTGACCAGAATGGTTTATTATGAATAGAAAGCATGTCTAAATTTTAGGGACCGACACTGCTTGCTAAGTCTGACCATTCCTAATAAAGAGACAAAACCCACTCATTTCAATATCCATATCTATACCCGTACCCTGGAGTCTTAGAGTTTAGAAAATAAAAAATCTGTACTATTTATCTCACTTTTTTATCATAATGTGGTTACTCAAAGATCTACCATGTATCAGTACATATTAACATTTTTGATTGTGAATAAACTGTGTGCTCATTCATTTTCACCATTTATGCTTACCCCTCACAATGATATCAGCTTCAGCAGATAAACTTTCCAGAGTTGTTTTTACTGTGCATAGATATTTTCCTGAATGATTTAACTGAATATTCCTTATCATCAAATCCCCAACAGATTCCTGCAGATAGATAGGGAAAAAGGGATAAAAACATAATCATACACAGCAGGTCCCTTTTTTTTTTTTTTTTACAGCTGGATAAATACTAAATATGAGGCAGCTCTGAAATTAGGAGATATACTAGTATCATTATAGTTTCTCATATTTGATCCCTTTTATTATCCCCTTTATTATAATTGCATCCAGAACACAAGCATTTCTATGCAAGACATAAAACAAAATAAAACAAAACAAAAACAGTTGCAACTTCATAAACAGACAGTGACTATCCATGCAAATCAATATGGGGAGAATAATTATGAAAGATGTTGATTCATGTAAAAGACTTGATTCATTTTATTAAGCACTTAAAAATTTCAGCAACTTACTCCTCCAATCCTCTCAAAATGAGCCACTCCTTTTTTTAAGTCTATGACATCTCCATTGAAAGACCATACAAATACAACTTCAATGGAGGGGTCATGGGACACCTGGCAGGGTAGGACTACACTCTCGCCAACTGTAACATCCATTTTGGAAGGTGGCACGGTAATAACAGTCCTCTCTGTTGAGAAAAAATATTATTATTATAAAAGCTTATCAAATGCTAGCATATGGCTATAAAATATATATTTTGAATGGTTTTGCCATTGTTTGAAATTGCATAAATACAACATGAAGCTCTACTATACTCAATATGAAAAATTATATTCCCACTTTTCAAATATTTCTGCCTTAATCAATGTAGCCTATTACTTGTAAGAAAATTCAAGATATACTTTCATTTATACTTAATATAAAAATGAGTAGTTCATAGAAAACTGTGGACCTCAAAAGACAGCATTCCCTACATAGAGAATGCACCACACCATTTTTATTATTATTTTATTCTGAAATTCCAGCCACAATATTACAATCCACACAATGGTTACAGCTCTAAATATTCTATGTTAATTTCATATACTATGAGACAAATTGCATCCCTAAGATCATAACTACATTAGTTTATATTATATCGAGATTTATAATCATAACCTTATATTTGCAAATGTGAATACAACATATTTATTCTATTTCTGACATAGCTGTGATAAAAAATTTCTATTTTAGATAAAGGTGCAACACGAATAGGAAGGAGGTAACTTTTTTCTTTTTCATCGAGATTTCACAATTTTAGAATTACACATCTATCATAAAAAAATTTCTCTCTAGAAATATGAGTCACAACATCAGCCCTTACTCTACAATTCATATCATGTCATTGACCCATTTCAAAGGATAATTCCAAACAGTGTTCCAGCTGGACTTGTGAGTCCTATATTTCTGTGGTTAAAAGAGACTCATAGTGATATCATTTTTGACTACATTTTTTATAACAAAATACATAGTTTTGATTTTAGAGGACTAAGAATTGACTAAGATGGCAACTCAGTAAATTGACCAAAATGGCAACTCAGTAACCACACACACAAAAAAAACCCTGGACATACATTTGGATTTAGATATGTACTATCTTACCAAAATAAAGTATGTTTTAAGGGGTTTACATTTAAGAATTAGGGATTTTGGCAAATTATAGTGAAAGCAAGTATCATACATAAAGAAGTTTCAAAACAAAATGAAATGAGGACCCTCGAAAATCTCTTTCTCTAAAGATCACTCATAAGATATAAAGTTTTACCCTCTAGGAGATAAGCTAAAAGCTTTACTTTCCTTCTGGCTTCTTTGTGCTGCTCAAGAAATCAAAGTAGCATTGAAGTTGAATTTATATGTTCATATGGATGAGTGTGCCACTGTATTTTATCAATAGAATGTTTAAGTATTATTCCAACATTTCAAGAATTGTGATTGTTTCCTTAATAAACAAAAAGTAGGAAGTAATAATCTTGAGCTTTAAGGTACATATTGATAAAAGAGTCATGGAAAAATAAAAGCACATATTTTGTTTCTGAATATAATGAAGAAAATCTAACTCAGTCTACATCAGATGGTGTCTGTGTATTCATATTTTCATATTTTAAAGATACTCTTTACCTTATTATATTAGACACGTGTACTTTTTATTCTAATTATTTCTGGGGAAAAGTTTAAAGAATGATTTTGTGGACTAAGTCCATTCTTAATTCCAAGCCTTCTTCAGACGTCTCCCACAAAGAAAGGATAAATACTAACCAGGGTTTCAATAACACATTTTAAGACTAGAGAATATTTTCCTTCTTGTAGTATCTTTGAAAAAAATATATCGCTAATATCTTATTTACACTTATGGGAGGATGAGTTGGCTAACTGGTTGTGCTGGTAGAGCAAAATTGCTCTGATTTAAAGTTTTGGATCATGCAGTTAAAATAATTTTCAAACATTAAAAATGAAAACCTCTCCTTCCATTTATGGCACCACAAAGTGGCAAAATTAGACAAATCATTCCCTATATACATAGTTTGTCAGTAGTATAGTAATAATGACTAAAACTTCATGAATAAGAAACATTTGTATTATAATTCATTATAATGTTTACATGTTCTCACTAGTTAATTCATTTATTAACTAATATTTATTGAGCACCTACCAAATTCCAGCTGTCTGCTAAGTATTGGAAATACAATGGAAGGAGAAGGAAAAAAAAAAGCACCAAATAAAATGATGTGGTGCTTGCCTTCACAGATATTTAAGAAAAAAACGAGAGGCTGACATTAATCAAATCATACTCAGAAATACATAGTTACAACTGTTACAAGTGCCATGTATTAGAAGTAAATGATTCTATTAAAATAGTGAATCCTGAGGGATCAGTTTATTGGGAAAGTGTTGCTTTAGCTGACAGTAAAAGGCAAATAGGAGTTAGCTAAGTAAACATAATAGGCAGGGAGAAGTAACTTTATTCACTATGCAGGCAAGAGCATTTACAAAGAATCTGTGCAAAGAAGAATGGTTTGTTGAGGCAAAGCAGCCATTTTGCTGGAAAGAAGCGTTGGAGAGTAAAACAGGAGTGAACGTGGAGAATATGAAGCTTGGTGATGGTCATAGTCAGAATGTAAGCTTTAGATGTTTTTAGGGCCAGTTACATAAATAATTTTTGGGTCGCAGTATGAAATAAAAATGTGGGGTGTTTTTCTTTGAAATTACTTTGCTTTAAAAATAGTATATTACCTACAAAATGTAACAGGGTAATAATGATACATGAGTAATAACATAAACATACAAATTGCAAAAATATATTTTTGATTCAATTTTATATATACATTAAATAATAATACTTTATTAAAGTTATTTCTTGATTGATCATAAGATTTTTCTCACTTTTCTATAAATTTATTTATTAGGTCATCAGAATTTGTTTTAGCAATTTTATTTTTAAGTGATTGACATCGATTGCTCATGGCAAATGTAAAATCGCAAATGCTTTTCGATAATTCTTTATGTTTGCAAAGATCTTTCTTGTTATGGGACCACTGAGGGTATTTTATAGGTTGTGAGAACATTGGAATAAATATCTGATAAATTATTTTGAAATGTGAATCTTAGATCATCTAGAGCTGATGATTCTCAAGGAACAATCTTTTCTAAAAAGATTTATCTCTTCATACTCATCCCTTCTGTTTAAATCTGAATTGAATTTTAGATGTAAATTTAAACAATGGAACTGTTACATTCTTCGGACACATCCTGTAACTTGTGGAGGTTTCACGAGAAACTGAAAGTGGCTTAAAGGTTTGTGTATAATCCAGATGCCTGTTTATGCATTCTACTGCTGTACCTTTAATTGTAAGGAAACACTCATTAATAATTGGTTTACCTGGAGATTTGTATAGAAATAATATTTTTCCCATTGAGTAGAATCGTCTTTAAATTTAAATGTCTATTTCTAAGCCTCTGGAAATGAGCTTTCTAGTGTTGCACACATTTTCAAAATCATGTATGCCAAACTCTTTTAAGAGTTCACATAACTCAATGATATGCCTTATTGCAATATATGTAGGCTTTTATTTCGTAATACTTTACTGACAGAATTTACTGCCTGGGCACTGACAGTTCCTGTCCTGGTGCTCAGGCTGAAGAGTTAATATTTGTACAGATGTCACCCGCACATTGTCTGGGCACAGATGAGCAAGCTGACTTCTCACAGTGGATCCTGACACTGACTGCTTCCTGAGTTCCTTGTTCCCCTGAAGCCCTTGCTGTCATCCCCTGAAGTTTCTACAGCTGCTACCGTCATCACCTCCACCAATTTGGTCCCGGGTCCTGATTTGCTCCCCTTCCTCTGGGCCTCAGCACTCCTGACCGCCATCAGGCATGTGGGTATACACAGTCCCACCTGCCTGCTTGGTGCATGGACCTGAGCCCGTTTGTGCACAAGCTGCGGCTGCTGAACCATAAACACTTGTATGTGCTTCCACCTAGGCTGTCTCCTCTGCTCATGGTCATGCTCCATTGTCCCACTAGCTTTCACTTACAAAGCACAAGTTCAGAGACAAAGTGACCAAGAATTTTGAGATGGCGACAGTGGAGCATTAGACCAAACATGAGGCATATCTCAGCACGGGATCCTGTGTGACTGGGTTACAAACTGATGAAACCAGCCCTGGATGCCATGTTAAAAAATTGCCAAAAAAAGAGGGAAGCCTTGGAAGTATGGAGCAGAGGGAAAAAAGGCATAAAGACATAGCAGTATTTGTAGGGTAAAAAAAAAAAAAAAAAAGAATTATATTTAAAAGAAGAGTCTTCTATGTGGGCAGACTTGTTATTCAAAAACAGGGAATGCATGGTTATCTGAACATAGCCCCCTTGTGAGTACCCTCCTGTGAGGGTGAGGGGGTACATGGACAAGAACGCTTATAACTACTGTATCCTTTCCTCACACCACATGCAGACCTGTCCTGATCCTGTGTAGGTGGCTGTCCAGCACCCACAAGGCCACTGATTGCTACCCTGAAGTGTTTCCTTCTGCAACCACGCAGAGCTCTAACTCAGAACTAGAAGTGAATACCCCACAGAGACAAAATCACAGTTGCAGAGAATGGGAGAGTGGTTCTTGAGCAGGAGAAACATACACAATTTTTGATGCTATTTTAGGGAAAGAACAAGGAGGAGCTTTAGTTCATTAACAAGTTCTGATTCCTGTGCATACACTTTAACTTCTTAAGAAACTAACACCAGAGAAATTTTTTAAAAAGCCACTCGAATCACTCTCAAGGAGTGGAGGGATGTATATACACACATCTAGTGTACTACTTTCCTGGGAGCGCATACATGCCAGTGGAGTAGGTGCAGTAACATGAGGCTCACTATTAACACTGAAACACTTCTTGGTATTTATGGATAAGTGAGATAATTAGGGCCTGAATTATAACAAATTAAAAAGGAGGAACGTCGACTCTGCTAGACTCTATCATTTGTAAAACTTTGAAATTCTTTAAGGCTCTTTCTCTGAAACAAAATAGAGCGATACTTATTCCTTTTCATTTCCTATAATTATATTTTTGTTGCCTATTCCTTAAGTATTGATATTTATAGAAATTCTACTCTAGTAGTTTAAAAATTTAGCATGAATTTCCTGGAGAATGTGTTCAAAATGTGCATTTCTCTGCTTCCACCAGAAATACTGATCTGGCAGGTCTGCAGAGAGAACCTAGAAATGGATTTTTTTGACAGGTTGCGTCTTCAGTTGATTTTAATGTGGTCAGTCCAGGCCCATGCTTTGAGAAATAATTGCTTTAGGTTTTGAAATTTGAACCTGAAATTGCTATTTAAGGAAAATCCAAGCTATGTGAAATATATTGCCAGAAATCCACCAATGCTTTGGATCCAGGAAAAAGTCATATCCAGTAAAATGTTATTGATTAGTGATGCTCCAAAAATAAATAAAGGTGCATTTCCCAGGTTATTCAACTTTAATTAATTCTGTATACTTACTATGTTTGCTTTTAGAGTTTCATAGTACCTTTTATCATATTAAAAGCTTTGAAAATTCCTGTATTAAAGAAGTTTCCTTAATTCTAGTTTTCCTGCACTTACTAGATATGGAACATTTTTAATTCATGTAATACCTCTTAATACGTTTTGGGATATAAAGAATTCTAAGAAACAATGTTTGGAAATATGACTTTCATGGTTGAAGAGGGTTAGCGTACACAAATATATACACACATGTGTGTGTATTTATTTAACATGCATAATACATATATAAATATATATTTAAGAGATAATCACATACATTTGAACTCCGAAAAACTTAAGAGTAGTCGTTAATTTTTTTAAGATAGGAAAACTGGTTTATTGTTATGTTAAAAAGATCCCCTTGTCATTTAAAAATACATTCTGAAATATTTATAGAATAAATTATGATGTTTATGATTTGCCTCTAGATATTTGAGGTGGATGTTGGGGAAGTAGGTGAGGGTATAGGTGAAACAAAGTTGGATATGAGTTGATGATTATCAACCCTGATTGATGAGTACATGGGTATTCCTGGTACTGTTTTCTCTACTTTACTGTGTGTTTCTAATTTTCAATAATAATAAAAGAAAGACATAAAGGAAATGATGGGGGTAGTGAATATTTATATACAGAATAGGGAGACATCTTTTCCATTCAGCTTCTAGTGTGAAGAGGACTGACCACTTTTTGAAGGTTATTCTAAGTATGAATGACATGCGTTAATGGAGAGTTCATAAAATTACAGAATTTTAATGTTTACTCTGTTCAGTCTGTTTCAGTGAGATTCAGATCATACGAAAACAGCTTGATCTAACAATCCTATCCTTAAGAAGTACAAGGAAAGGCTTAATAAAATATATAATTCTTTTGATGAATAGCCTTACTCAAATTCACATTGTCAAAATAGACAGTGATATTTCCAGAACCCATCTTTAGTTAAGAGCACCTCAGGAGACATGAAAACTAATAACATAATTTCTCTCAGAACTGTTAAGCATGATTTCTTTAAACATAAGTGTGGCTTGTTCCCTGTATCAATGGCCAAACACTCTATTACATATCATGATCCCCAGCTACATTTTTACAAGCCAGGGATGGCAATCCATCATGTAATTGGTCTTTCCTGAGCAACCAGAAAATATTACTTTTGGTAACTTTTTGTTTGTTTCTTTTGTACTTTTAACTCAGTTGAAATCTCCATCTGTGAGTGATAATCTTTCAGGGTCATTGTTCAGAATAATAACTGCTCAGGTGGTTCTGAATTACCAATTCCTCTCAAAAGATTGACGAATGTTAAGAAAAATCATCAAATCTCCCTCTGTGCAACATGTGATTCTGCCTTCATTTGTCTATGACATTATTGGAAATGTTATTAAGATACTGAAATAAAGGAAATTAGTGTATAAATAACACTTAAAACAGGTGATGAAAGTCTCTGATATTTTCTCTCATTAGTTAACTTGTGAAGACTAGAAATAAAAACTTCTAAAATTTGGTCCTCTTCCTAATTCCCCAGAATCTCAAATTAGCCTCATATCAACGTATTAACTCTTCCCATTGCTCTTAATTTCTTCTTCAATCTGTGACCACATTGCTTCTGGTTATAGGAGTTTCATTATCATTTCTTTTAGTGCAGATTTGAGTGATAGGTTCTCCGAGGTTTTGTTTGGTGAAAGCATCTCTATTTTGTCCTCATTTGAGAGGATATTTTGCTGGGAATAGAATTTTATTGGTATTGTCTTTCAGACCATTAAAAATGTCATTCCACTGTCTTCTTGATTCCCTTAATTCTGTTGTTATGTCAACTGTCATTGTCATTGTTATTCTTTTGACGATAATATGGTTTTTTTTAATTGGGATGATTTTTCTTTCCTTTGTTTTCGCTACTATGTGCTTATTTAAACTTTCCTTTGTGTTTATCCTAATTAAGGCTCATATGATTTCCTGAATAGATGGCTGATGTCATTTTCAGTTTTTTTTTAACTCTCTGGAAAATCTTTCTTCAAACTGGTCATCCCTCATCCCTCCTCTGCCCCTTTGGGAACCACAATTTCATGTATGTTAGAGCTATTCACCATCAACAATATATTCTTTGTGTTCTTTTTTGTCTTTCCTATTGCATTTCCTCTCCATATTGGATATCTTATATTCACATATCTTCCTCTTTACTAATCTTCTTCTCTACCATATCTAATCTGCTGTTAAGTCAGTCTATTTTGTTCTTAATTTTAGCCTTTGTATTTTTCACTTCTAGAACTTCCAACTGATGTTTAATACATGCCATTTCTCTTCTGAAATTCTCCATCTTGTCATCTTTTAAAAAAACATACTAATCACAATTATTTTAAAACCCTTGTGTGATCGCTTCTATATTTCTATCAGCCGTGACTTGTTGCTGTTATCTGATATTTCCCTGGGTTTTGGTCATTTGGTCCTGGCTCCAGCTGTTCTTGGTAACATTTTATGAAATGTCAGGCACTGTGGCTCAAAATGTAAATATTTTCATTTTGTTGTATTTTTCCCAAGAAGACTGACTTTTACGCAGGCAATTGAAAAAGAGCAGAATCTAGTCAGGAATTGATACAAATTGTGTTTGAAGTCAGTGATTTTAAGTCCTGGTCAATTTTGCTCTGCTTTTATTACTAGGGCATAGTCCCTTAGGTGTCTTGATTCAAGATTGAATTGTTTAGCTGGCCTCATTCTATTTGGTTGATTATGAGCCCCAGTTTTTTCTTTCTGGCACTGTGAGACCACCAAAATTTCTGCTTGAGATTTTTATTTTTAAAATATTTTTACATTATTGTGATTGATATTGGTATGATGTTTGTGTGATAAATCTACTTCAACTAGTCAGGACAGAAGTTTCGCCAATATTATTAACTTTTTGTAATAGATTATGTGTAGGGTTGGAAATATTTAGGCCATTTATCAGTAGCTTTTTAGATAATAGCTTGAACAGTATGATAGTTAATGTCATTTGGAAAAAGAAGTGAGCAGTACTTTGGACAGATGTAGAAACCCTTAACATAAAAATATACTAATTGTTTATTCAATATTTTATTCAAAACCATTTAATTAGTATTGAACCCTTACTTTCTTCCAGGTGTACATCAGTGTGAATACTGAGCAAATAAAACAACACTGAACTGAGGAGCCTTTAGAGGATTTCCATAACAGAGGCAAAAATCTCATCTACAATTTAATAGGAACATTCAAGCTTCTAGAAGGGAGACAAAGATGGAATTGAGACCCATACTTCTGAGCCTATGGGTGAGTCTCTTAATTCCAATATTGTTATCATTTTGGGCCAGATTATATTTTGTCGCATGTATGTGTAAGTGGATTCAGAGTGCGGTGGGGAGGCTGTTCTGTGCATTATAGGATATTTAGCAGCATCTTTGGCCTCTACCTACTAGATGTTAGTAGATCCTTCAGTTGTGACAACCAGGAATATCCCTACACGTTGCCCTATGTCCCCTAGGAGGCAAAATAAACTTAGTTGGGTATCTCTGTGCTAGAGACACACTTTGGGAAAGTGACAGTAATGGTTTAAACTAATGTTTGGTCATTGAAGTTGTGGGACCTGGTTAGATTCTTTACATATCTTGATGCTGAGGCCATTTGTTGGACAATGGGATATGGGGTTTGAAAGAAGGAAAAGAGTGAAAATGACTACAAGGATTCGGCTTGAGCAAGTGTCGGTGTAGGCTGTCATTAATATAATGGGGATTTACTGTGGCAGGAGCAAGTTCTGGGAGTGAGAATTAGGAGGTTAGTGTTAGGATATAGTAAATTGGAAGTTAAGATAAATTGGCAGTTGGATTTGGGATTAAGATAGATAACTAAGCTGGGTTATCGTTTTGGGAATTAGCTTGTAGATTTTATTTAAAATGATGAGACTAGACGAGTTACCAAGTGAGTGGTAATAGCTATGGCAGAGAATAAATTCGAGGGAAGTTCCCTGTGATATTCCAAATTTAGGAAATTGGTAAGATTCAGAAGAACTAGAAAAGGAAATTGAAAAGGAGTGACTCAAGATGTTAAAGGAAAACCTGAAAAATACTATGTCCTGGTAGCCAAGTGAGAAATGTGTATCAAGAACTGTGTGATCAGTAGTCTGATAGGTTAAGTAAGATGACTGAGAACTGACCGCTGGATAAAACATTGTGGAGGCTACTAGTCACCTTGTTAAGAACAGTTTTGATGAAATGGTAGGAAAAAAGCCTGGTTGCATGGATTCAAAACAGAATTGACCAGAAAGATTGAAAAAAGCAAGCTCGTATAGACAACGTTTTAAAAGAGTTTTGATATAAAGGAGAAGAGTCAAATATGGCAGTAGCCGGAGGGGAAGTAAGGTCAGAAAATGACAGCTTTTTAATGATGAGAGTAACAATATGCAAGTATGGTGGTGGGAGTGATGCATTAGAGGGGATAATAGAGATGAAAAAGACAAGGGAGGGAGAGGGAGGGGGTAAGGAGAGAGAGAGAGAGAGAGAGAGAGAGAGAGGGAATGTCCCTGAATGTGAGAGGGAATCATATCTAGTGTACAAGTGGAAGATTTGAGTCCATGACCCATAATCTCCCAAATTGTGCTTTCTAGATTACTTGACAAATTTTGTTTAAGCAAAAAATAGCTAAAGCTTGGCTTCTTCTAAATATTAGCAGAGAAAAATAGTATCACAATAAAAAATAGGATGTACAACATCCTGGCGATGATAATTGATTACATAGTATTTACTTCAAGTTCTTTATAAACATCTAATAAATGATGCCAAAAGAATTTTTTTTTCTAAGACATTAATCCACCAAAACAGAGACGAAAAGGAGAGACAAAATTTGAGGAACTGGAATGAAGTTGAATGACTTCTAACTGGCTTACTGTAAAGGTCAGTCATAGGCTGGCAGTGGGAAGGCTGAGGAGAAAACTTATTTAGCATGTCTTTATGAATTAATTCATTTTGGAATTTATGAATAGGATGCTATTTGGTCTCAGATTTGTTTTGTTTTTCCATCTCAGAAGAAGACCAGCAAATTACTTTCCTGAGAGGATATGCAACAGAGGGTCTCAACTGCTGGTCACCAAGCACAGTTAAGGGTGGGGGGCCCCTACTGAAAATAGGGGAATTAAGGAAACATGTACAGGGTGAGGGCTGAGATCCATGTGTTGTAACCTTATGCAGTTCTGAGGGTGCTGTCTGCTGGGGCTTTGCTCTCCAGGCAGGAAACCTGGGTGGGAGGTGAGGGACAGTTTTCCTAGGGATCTGATGAGCCTACAAGAGAAGATCCAAATATAGTGACCTTAGAGTTTTCCAAGGAAATATCTTGGCCAGATCATCTAAATGTGAAGTCCAATCATTCAAAAATCCCCACACTTGATCAGAGCTTTCTGTAAGATTTTTAGTGACCCACTTTTAAATATGAGCAGGCAACAGATGCACAAAGTATCTTTGTACACCTTTTAATAAAGGATAGGGATTAAAACAAAGAGAAGAAAGTAGTTTGGGACAACAGAGACCATGCATGAAAAATAAACTAGAGAAGAGAAAAACTACAGGCAATATTTTCAGAGGAAGGGGGAGAAAATGAGCAAGGCCAGAAAATAAAAGGACACTTAGAAATTTTTTCAAAATAGCAAAAACAAAAATACAATAGAAAGTCTGGAAGATAAAGTTGAGAAAATCACCTAGAAGATAGAGCAACAAAGCTATAAAATGGATATGAGGAGAGAGAAACAAAAGTATATATATGTGTGTGTGTGTGTGTGTGTGTGTATATATATAACATGAGCATGTATATAAATTATATGTATCTAAATATATATATAATTATATAAAATACAATATTATATACAAAGATAGGTAAATAGTTACATACATACATACATACACACACGCATAAACTCGAATACCAGTTTAGGAAATCTATTAAATAATAGGGATTTCAGAAAAAGAAATGGAGTAAATTATTAAATTATTTGGGAAGATATTCCAGGACCAAGAACTACGAGTTTCCAGGATGACAAAGTACACCAAATGCCCTGTGAAAAGGTTGAAAATAAATTTACACCATGGCACATCATCATGTAATTGTGGGACACTGGGAAAAACAGACTTGTAGAGAGAGAGAGAGAAAAGATGTCACAAACAACAGGTCAGAAATCAAAATGGCTTCAGCTTTTAGCGCAGAGTAACATCTCCAAAGTTATGAAGAATCCTGATTTCCAGTCCAGAATTCTGTTTCCAACTAAACCATCAATCAAATGTAATCATAGTGTAAAGACATTTTCAAACATGAAAGATCTCAAAAAAATTGCATTTTTCTTAAATTGTTTCTCAGAAATCCATAGGAAGATGCAGTCTACCCAAATGAGGAAGTATGTCAAGAGAAAGGTATGGTGCTTAGGAAACCAGGCTCCCCAACACAAAGGTAGATTGATATTAAAGGAAGAAAGTTGAAATAGAACTGAGGGATGAATTGTTGCCAATTCCGTAGAAAGCTAAGCAAACAAACAAGAAAATTACTAACTCTAGGAAAAGCAAGCACAGGAAAATCAAAGCTAGTACTCTGAAATAAACCCTGTAGAGAAAACAAACAAGGAAATCAGTGTGATAGAGTCTTCAATTCCCCACCTCTAGCAAGCAAGAAATGGAGGAGTTTTTAATCTTTATTTAATACATTTTTCCTCTTTGTACATATACTTACAGTAGGCTAGGTTGTTTTACATCCACTAAAATCTACATGCAGTACTTGGTATTTATATTATATTCCACCATAGGCAGAGTATGATTTAATTCCAATGTACAAAGTAACCATGGTCAGTATATTACAGTTTCTCTGCAGTTACCATTACCCATTTATCTTCCACTTCAATATTTAAATGATTTAGAACAAATATTAAAAGACTACCCTGAACCCCAGAGTAAAAGAAACAAATGAAGAATTGTCTGGAGAAAGTAATTGTCTAAAATTTGAGTTGTCTAAATGAGAAAACAAGTCTAAGTATCATGCAAGGTAACACTGAAAAATTCCCTAGCAAGTAATAATGTAAAACGTAAACACAGATCTTCTATATTAACAAGTAATCAAAACAGAGCCTGACGTCTATTTAAAAAGAGCATGCACTGTAGATTCTGCTTAATGAATTAAATATGCCAACTACTCACTTTCAAAGCAGTAATACATAATAGGCAATGACTATTTATGGGATCATATTTATATTTCCTATAAATAGATAGCATTCGCTCAGTCGTCCAACTGTAACTTTATGCTGGGTTTTAGTAAAATATCAGGTTGAAGTGTTGTGTAGTTTTAAAAGGGATGGAATGAGGAAATTTTACTTTGCCTGGCAACAGGACCTAATAGAAAATGTTTTCTTCTGAACATTTATGTTGGGATAAGGATAGATGAAATGAGAAAATAAAATCCAGAAGAGGAGAATCAGCGTCAATCAATTCATTTGATTATTTTTCCCCTCTACACCCCCTTGCCCCACTCCTACCCCATCCTTTTTTTGGCTTGAAAGAATTTGCTAATAACTGTTTCCTTGAGTGTTCAGGATCCACAGACCTAAAACAGAGCTTGCATCTTTTTCTTAATGTTGTAATGACACACATTTTTCCTAAAAAAATGTCACTAGAGCTTGAGTGACCACTGTGCTGATTTAGAAATAGAATGCCCAAGTAACACAGGAGTCTAATCACTTCCTTTAGCTTCAGACTGGAATCAAGAAAAAAATTACTGAACTTCCAATTCCTAACCCAATACTCAGGGCACAAGTGTGTACAAGTTTGGGAAGGAAACTGGAGACAAAGATATTTATAATTCAAGATTTTTTTTTTTTTTTTTTTTTTTTTTACTACACAGGTTAAACCTACTGTTGGTAAAGTTTTGTTTAGTTTTGTTCATTTTTAATAAAAACAGAAGGTTGATAGCTAGTGATTTAAGCTGAGTGAGAGAAGCCAGATGCCAAAGAGTATATTCTGTATGATTGCATTTGTATGAAATCTGTGGCAGAAAAAAATCGTAACAGTACTTGCTTCTAGGACTGGGGTGGGGGTAGGGATTGATTAAGCAGAGGCATGAGGAAAGTTCTATAGGATGATGGTAATGTATCTTGGTAGAGTTAGGGGTTACGCAGGTGGACGCATTTGCCAAAATTCAGCAAATGTACACTTACGACATGTATTTCATTATATATGTAAAGTTTACCTCAAATGATAAAGATATAAACAAATATTGAACTCTATTTAACAAAGGAAAACTGAAGTATTTAGGGGGAAGTACTAATATCTGCAAGTTACTATAGTTTCATTTTCTTTGAACTTTAAACAATGTCATGTAAAAGTGTCTCATGTAAGTATGATTACATAAATTTACTAGAAGGGAAAAAAGAGTTCTGCCACTTAATAACAAGGGACCTTGGCAAGCACTTTCAGACGTCTATGCCTTAATGTCTAATGATCATCTGCTTCAAAGTGTTGTTCGGAGGGTTCAGTGAGATGATATACATAAAGCAGCTATAACAGTGCCTGGAGCAGAGTATGTATATTTAATAGAGTGTAGTTAATGATAATAATAAAGAATACAACATCAAACAGCAAAAACAAACTCTTTAGGATTTCATGCTAGTTAGTAATTGAACTAGTTAATCTAATTTCAAAGTTTCTGCTTTTCGTCTCTTTAAGAAGTGGTATGTACTCATCTGTCTGGCCTCTTTATTTGGTATAAAGCACAAGCTATACAACCCCCTATTTTTATTAAGAATAAATAAAACAAAGCAAAATTTTAACCAATAATAGGTTCAGTGAAAATTTTCTTGCATAATAAAAAAGTGCAGACTTATAATTCATTAATTATAATTAATATATAATGTCCTTTACATTATATATTGTATAATATATATTTAAAAGAAAAAAGGCTGCTTAACATGCCTGGAAATTTCATCTGAGTGATATGTGCTACATTTTTAAAAGACTATGAACTAAATTGTTATGAAGACTAAAATAATATTGATATTATTGTGTTTGCTTACATGAAAGCTTTTTGTTTGTTTTCTCCTTTATACTTGAAGAGATTATGGAATTCAGGTCTCAAGAACTCAGCGTTATTTTCAATACTGGAGGGGGGAAGAAAACTTCATTTCTAGACAGTATAAAAACTCACTATATATTTTTTCACCTTAAGAATACTTCCATTAATAATTTTTAAATCAAAGTCTTCTTTCTATTAAATGTTTTAATTCATTCTTGTAGAAAATTGGAATGTAGAATTAAATATTTGGGGAAAGATATTAGCAGTACTGGGAGACTTCAACCACTACAAAAAGATGGATGTATTCCATTGTGTCTTGTCATTTCTGTGAAATTGTATTTTTGGTTTACTCAGTGAAGCTGGGCTTCTAGATACAGCTGGGCTCAACACCTCAAATCTTTTAAACTGCAGTGTAAAGCCACAAAGCCTCCAATTATCTACCTATCTAGATATTTCTCTTAGTAAATGTAGAACAATATTAGTGAACACTCTCATTCTGCTGGAGAAAATGGATAGGCCACTCTCCATGCTGATAAAATAAAGACTTCTATCACAAAGAATAAACAACTAAATGAGCAGCAATAAACTTAATTTGCACATTAGATATGCTTTTCCAAGTTCCGACATTTCAGTTGAAAATAATGCTGAAGCAATGAGGCCTATAATTGGACATACAAAACTTCTCCAGTGGGGAAACAAAAACAAATGTTGCCTGCAAACAAGATCATTTTTATAGCCTGCTGTTACTCTGCTTTTTAATAATTTTCCAAATGCCAGATCAAATAATTTCCCCTTTTATGTGATTTTCATACACCTCTTAGTGTATGTACACATTGTAATTTTACTAAGTCCCCCAGACTGAAAACATTTAAACTCCCTTTCCTTTCCATTCTCTGTCTGTGCCTATGGAACATGTCCTCAAATTACACTGGGCATCTGCCAGGGCTCTGGTAAGGCTGGTGCTTAATTGCACTCCCTGTGTTGAATAGCAAATTGCTTTATCCTGTTGCATAGTGGAATAGAAATTTCCAACATACAGTGCAGATAACTTCAGAATCCTCTTGACACAGATAAGCCATATCAGCTAAAAACTAAGCTGGAAAATATCTTACTCCTGTAACTATTATCTTTTTACATGTTATCTAACAACAACATTTCTTGCATGACTGAGGCAGATAAGTAAATTCAAAGAAAGGTGATTGTTTTATCAGCTTTACTGAAATTTCTCATTTGCTCCTTACCACCCTATTACCAGAAAGGTCACTGTAAGATTTTGATTTGAGAAATAAAATTATATTTGACTCTATAATGACAATCAGATGAACATTATAGACAAGAAAATGCAAACATACAAACACACACAGGTGCACACACACACATACATACATACACAGAGAAGTATTAAATCGTCTTAACAGCCAAATGGCTACACTCTTAACAGTCAAGAAAATGTTTGAATCAATGCATAGTATTATGATTCCTTCTCATATTAAAGCTTCAAATTTGTAGATTATAAAATAATAATTTTGGCAGTGATACCTTCAACATTCCCATGTGAAAGGGAATTAGAGATAGCAGTCTAGTTAAGAAGCTGTGCTAATGATAAACTTATCTTAGAACTGTATTTGTGTAAAAATCCCACAGTTTAATAAAGATTATACATTACAGATCAGTAATAAAGCAAAGTTTCTAAAGATGCTTTTATCCATACTGTACACATTTTGTGTTTATGTAGTTTTTTTAATGTATATGTTATTATGTATGTATGTGTTTATATTGCATATGATGGTTACTGTCAATGGCAAAGAAGCAAGAAATCCCCAAATCCCTTTAAAATGGCACATGGATATTTCATGAAGGTTAAAAATAACAAACACAATTTCCTTCCCATTACTAGATATAAATGAGTGAAAATAACTTGATATTCATGCATATTGACATAAGCCCTTTTTGCATATGTAAATCATCCTCTGGTATTATGCTGAAAATACCAGAACAGTGAGTTCTCTGCATGAAGTCTTTCAGATTTTCATGTATTTTCATATTTGTCCCCCCTTTCAGAGTGTGGGGTTCTCTATGTATTAGAATAATGTAACTACAAACCATAAAATTGGGAAAGTGAAAGCATTTACAAGTTTGTTATTTGCCTTTGATGTTCTTTATTGTGAAGTGTTCTAACAAGAGTACACCCTGAAAAATTGAAAACTTGTAGATTTTAGAGCAAGGAAGTCAGGATGGAAATTATCTCTGAGAACTAAGGGGAATGAGGTGAGATCCTTTCACTCAATCAATAAATATTTATTGAACACATACAGTTCCCAGGACTGTACTAGAATTTGTGATGTCCCTGCCTTCTTTATGCTTCTTTTCTAGAGGAAGGGAAATAAAGGGAAAAAAATACATGTAAATAAGTGAATTATATCCTTTGTAAGAAGATGAAATGTGCCACAGAAGAAGAAAGAGTAGAAAAGATAAAGTTGACCAGGAATGTAGATTGAGATAATTTTGTTTCAATAGCTCCAGCAAAAAAACACTAGAAATAAGCAAAAATATATCAGTTTTTAAACTGAGCAATCTTAGTTATTTTCTTACTCATAGACAGAGTGGAGTGCCTGAGGATTATGGTGTGTTTTGTGGAACATCCCAAAATACATATCAACTTGATTCTATCTTGAGAATTAGGAACCTATTTAGTAAGAAACATGGCTATGTTTCACCTCTACAATATCCAAATTCCATAATTAGAACTAAGTTAGTAGCTGCTCCTGAGTTTCTCACATTTATGTGAGTCTTCTCCTTTTACTTTTCTTCCATTAATTACTAATTGACAGCATTAAGACAGCATTTAGCTAAAGGCTAAAGAAACATTTGAGGAAAAGAAACTATCCATTTAGCTCAATCTATTAACTTTTTTTCTTAGTCTCTGAGGTGAAAGCATCCCCATCATTGTATTTTAGCAGGAAAATTATTGGTCCTACTCACCCATCACCAGTATTCTACCAAAACTTTCTTTGAGAAACTACGTTTCCACTACTGATGTCTTCATCCTTAAAATTTCATATTTTAACTCCTCCTGGATTTCTCCATACCTGTAAGAATTAACTGCAATGCCTTTTTATCCTCTACCATATTTTAATCTTCTGCTGTAATAAAAATGAGTGCATACCACCTGTAGTTTCTTAATTTGACATAAGGTAATCTCCTCTGTTTTTTTCTCCTTAATGGACATGTTAGTTCTTCAAACATAAAGCATTCACACTCTTCAGTACATGAGTATTACCAAAACTTTGCTGGAGAAATTCCCTATTATTAAATATAGCTACAGCACATTCCTTGAAACATTAAGTCCATATCTGTCTTAAAAACCTGATGACAATACAATCTTAAAGAAGTGAAGTTTTTCAAAATATGCTACACTGGTTGAATTTTGATACAAGTTCTATCATTTATATTTCCCCTGAGTGTTTCAGACAATTGTTGGCATAATATATAATAGGCTTGAGATAAAGTTGGGAGACATATCTTCCAGGGATAAAGATGAGTTTATTTTCCTGGAGACATTTTAAAGGATAGTAGAGGTATAGCAGCTAACTACTTTTTATTGTATTTATTCATTTTTAATAGAAATGATGATAAAGCATCAATTGCTGAATTTAATCATTTGGGCTTAAGTAGCTGCTCAAACTCATCTTTCAAGACAGTCATTTTTGTCATCCAGGAGGCAATAAAATGATAAAAGTGACCTGGCTCCCCCTAAACAGACTAGTTTTATGAGCTGAGGTTCAATAAAGTAGCAAAGATGGGGAATAGATGCATCTAATGCTAATTATGTCCTTTGGTGATATATGTAATTGCATTTGGATTGATACTAGTTTAAAAGTCTCAAGACTAAGGTATGCACTTTTACCATCTGAAGTTGTGTGAGCGTATGTATTTACTGTGATGGGAATCTAATAATAACTCAAAGAGACGCTAATGTTTTAATTTTTTTTTCTTTGCAAAGAACTGCTTATTAAGGTGAAGGTAAGAGAGTCTGCATTTCACTAGTTATGTACTTAGAGTTATAGAAATAAATGAACTGATTATGCACTTGGCAGCCTTACATCCAGGTAAAAATTTTACACAAAATGAGTTTCTGAAGGAAACTTCACAAAAAAAATATTATCCACTGACGTCAACAAAATGTCCATGGCTTCCCCACACTGAGGCATCTGTGGAAATCAAAATTTTTAGTTCAAGTTTTAGTTTTGTCTAATTACCCGCTGGACAGCTTTTCAACTGCCAAGGTATTCACATCTACCATGTTATTCCACTGGCAAAGTGAGCATGCTATTAATGAATATGGGAACACAACTCTTAAATAAAATGTGAAATCAAACATTTCACATATACAATATGATACAGGGTTGACAACTGTGATAGAGGTCATGATATGCATACATATCTCCAATGTTCATCAAGCACAAATGAAGATAGTAAAATACCTTTTACAACTAGGCTGCCAGTGTTCTTGGCAACACCAAACTGATTTGTAGCTATGCAAGTGTATGATCCGGCATCCGACCTGGTAACGTTATGTATCTTGAGGCTGCCATCCTTCAGGATGAACACTCTAAAAAGAAAATGTATAACTAACATAAGTAAGGCTCTTTAAAACTGGTAAGTCTTAACCACCTATTTTCATTTTAAAGCGTTACTGAAACCATGGGTGCGTTTGTTAATATGAATGTATTCCTTTCCTATTATCCTGCTTTTAATTGTGACCAATCTGTGAATCCACATATTAGAATAAATGACATTTGCTTTTATTCTGACACAGTACTGATAATTATTTTGCTATAACTTGAATTATCATTGCTGATTTCAATGCACATTAAAAATCAAATGAGTGCTTGGTGCTACAGTGCCCATTTGCTTGATTAATAACAAATGCAACTAGTTACTATGCATTTTGAAAATCCAACTCTGGTGAAAACTGAACTTGGCGTTAGAGAAACGCAAGCCCAATTTTCACATTGTTTACTCTGTGGCTTTATAGACCAGTTTTTACTTAGGACTTTCAGCTACCAAACAACAGGGTTTTCA
Organism: Balaenoptera physalus; assembly: GCF_965194825.1. Lineage (NCBI taxonomy): Eukaryota > Metazoa > Chordata > Mammalia > Artiodactyla > Balaenopteridae > Balaenoptera > Balaenoptera physalus. The sequence goes on along the minus strand of NC_138896.1, from coordinate 96,347,316 downwards.
ACCATGACAATATTTGCCTGTGCTAGTGAGTTGAAGGAACCATCCATGGGGTTCCATAGCCAGGGGGCTCAGGCCATCTTGTTATGTGGCCTGTCCCATTAAAAAGAGGAAGAGAGAAGTAAAAAGAATGAAGAGTTCAAGAATCAGACTGAATTAAATATTCCTAAAATACATGTATTCATATAATACGCAATGGAGAGAGAGCTATTTAAGAAGTTCCAGTCTTTCAAAAAATGATTCGTATGAAGTTTTCTCTGAAACTCAGAAATAATCAAAAGCAAACATCAGAACACTGTCGTAATCAAGGGAACCCCTAAGATTGGTTTCTTGACAAAATTATCATCAAATGTTTTAGTAAGGAGACAAAAAATGAAAAACAAAACAAAACAAAAAAAAAACCATGTGCCCGATTTTATGTCTTATAAATTTAATTAACGACCTTTTAAAAATACAGCTCTAAGAACAAACACTAGTGGGTAGTCAGAGTTGCAGAAAAATAAGCAGTGAAAACTCATTTGTAATGACAACGATTTTAAAGGAATGAAAGGAAAGAGAGTTGGCATGCATGTCACATCCATTAACAATAACAAAACAGTATTTCTTTCATTGCAAACATATCATTGTTTCTAATATGTGTATTACAGGAAATGTAGCTAATATAATTAATTACCCAATTTGAAATACAGAGAACATCAGCCAACTACAATTTGTATGAAACCAGCTTATGATGTTGGGTGTATTATCAGTGACAAGTTCCATATTCTGTTGTCAAGTGAGTGGAAGGGGCCACATCTGGGTTTAGAATGTTCCATGGCACATAATCAGATTTCTTTTAAGTCATTTTCTTGGAGTATTCCCCAACAGTGAACATTTGACATCTTATTTAATTTCTGAAATGTCTAGATTTCTTGATCCCAGTTTATACTAACAATCGAATCATACCGCTATTGACACAGTAACAAAGCTATTCTAGTATGCAGCAAACTTCTGGCCAAAAACAATTCTTCACCGGATTCAATTAGAAGAGGTGGGTGTGAGAAACATTTGGGTGCATCACTTACCTCTAGAATTTAGGAATAACTAAGAATTTCAAGCAACACAGAAACATTAAATTTTGGCCAAAAAACATTTTAAATGTTAAAGAAATATGTATCTGCTGATAGCTAAAGACCGTCAGACAAACTTCCCAGCTAGTAATACCAATGTTTATATGTCATAATTTTTCACTTAGCTTTCAGAAAAGGACAATTCATATAAACTGTGGTTTAATATTACCCTAAGTCCACCACCCTTTTCAGGCTCATTGTGTATGTTCAGTAATGTTTGTTAAATTGAACTGAAATCGTCATCATTGAAACTGATTATTTCTTTTGAAATCTTAGTCAATCAATCGACATTTCTCAAGCTTCAGATAATAAGAAGACAGACTAAGACTAGGAAAAGTTAAAATCTGCTCAAGATTAAGCAGCTAATAAGCATCAAAGAATGAATTGAAAATTATAACTGAGTATCTCTAGTGCTCATGCTCTTTCCAGAACCATCACTTTGCGTCCCTTGTAGTAAATAATTCTGCATGTTGACTATGACGTTCAAGAAATATCTGCTGAGTCATCATTAGAGGCCCTTAAGATGGTCTTAGGTGTTTGCTCCTCAAAATGTGGTCTCATCCCAGACTTACTGAATCAAACTTTGCATTTTAACATGATTTTCAGTAATTAGTATGTACAATAAAGTTTGAGAACATTGCTCAGTTCATTATAAATCAAACTTTAATCTGTAAAGATTATCTTTATGTCTAAGTAAGAATCCATTTTGTTTTCATAGATCAATATGTAAAAATGTGCAAAAGAATAAAAAATCTTAGATTTAAATGTTTTATGAAAATAGCCAAACTAGTAACCAAACCAATGTATCATTTATTAAAGCTAGATGATTAAAAAAGTAATTCTCCCTAGTGCCCTAGGATATAGAAAGCCAGACATTTAACTATAGAGATTTTATAACATAATAAATGGTATGAATATTTCAACTTACTATTTTTTCATTAATAAGAGATGTTAAAGTATAGTAAGAAAACTTAATCTTTAACAATGTAGATGGTCTCAAACTATCTAATCATAGCCCTAAATTTATGCAGAATAATTAAACAAAAACTATTAAAGAAAAGTGAGAATTTCCAGTTCTCTCACATACCAAAACACGGCTTAGTAGAAATTATTAAAAAAAAAAAAAGAAATAACACCCAATTAACATCAAACTGTATTAAGAAAACTGAGCAATTGACGTTTTCAATGATAGGGAAGGATGCACATGTAAAAATTTACTGGAACATTTTAATTGATAGTTTTGGTAACATTCATAGAGAAAGATAAAGACTGACTTTTTCTATCCTTCTTTTGAAATATTCTAAAAGATATTTTAAAATAGTACCTGGAGGGTTCGAAAGGATATATTAATAAAGTACATTAAAATATTGTCTTTGTTCATACAAGACTCTCTGGTATTTAAAAACAAAACACAGCCACAAGTATAGATACGCTCGGCTAACTGAAAAACTGAGAAAACACTCTGGTGATAAAAATGGAAATTTGCATAAATTATTAGCAAACAGAATATAAGTTACAGAGAAGAAAGCAAAAGACAGTGAAGTGATTGATTACATATAATACAGATATATATTTAAATTAGCACTTAATGCTGAGATTACACTGCTAATAGACAATAGATCATAAAAGCATATATGAAAATATCTGGTATCATGGAATATGGTAAGGCTTCTAAAAACTTAATAGCAATTTTAATGCCTGATTGGAAATAGAACAATGCTAAGACTTTTTTTCCTTCTAAATTTACTCAACAAATATTTATTAAATACCTATTGTGTTCCAGGCACTATGTTAGATATTACAATAGGTATGTAAGAAATAGAGAATGTTAATATCGAGGATATTCTTTTTCACGACTAAACTCATTGGTCAAAACACAAGCAGGTTGTGAACTATTATTGTAAGCTGACTCTGCACAAGTCCTCTACTAAGTGTATAATAAATGTCAACTCATTGACTTACTAAGTAAACCTCTGGGCTTACTATTGTTATCATTCCCGTTTTACAAGTCAGGAAACTGCGGCATGGAAAGAAGTGGGTACCTTAAGGTGCACACTCGGTAGTGTAGCACCAAGATTCCAACCATGCCTTTCTCTTTACACCAGGAAGCACTTATTTTAAGAAGGGCTCTTTCACTTCAAGTTTACAAAGTATAATTTACTAATAATATAGTTACTTAGAGCACAAATTTGAGCATATATATACATATATATAAAATTGTATTTGCATAAAATGATCTTTAATATTGGAGGTTTATAATCTGACCTTCAGGGAATCCAATAACTCCCCAAAATGTGATGGAACATTTGTGTGTGTGCATATATGCACATTTCCTCAGAGTTCTAAGCGTTTGTGAAATCTTAAAGGTGAGTTTGATCTACCCTACTATAGGAGAGTTTTAACCATAAACATGAGGTAATAATGATGGCAATACTAATACTAAGGATTATTTTTCTTCTTCTGTTACACTCTCCTATGCAATAATGTAGTTGAGTTATTAGCAAACGTGGAATTTGGGGTCAACTGCTCGTGACTGAATCTGAGCCCTAATATTTAATATTTGTATTACTGGGTCCAAGTTACTCAGCTGTGCAAGAGTCTTCAGCTTTCTCATCTGTAACATGGGGATATTAATATTACCTGTGTCACTGAGTCATGAGGAGTAAATGATATAAACTGTTTAAAATGCTCAGCCCTGTCTATGCCCTACTCCTGGTTAGCCATCAATAAGTAGGTTTTTAATGAACCATTTTCTCATTCTGCCAAAGAATGTAAGCACTTCTGTAACTCCATGAGCAGTAACAACAGGGAAAGAAGGAAGTGTTTTGTCACAATTCAGTTTGAACAAAGGGACCTGAGAGGTATATGCCAGGCTTTTTGAAAAGAGCCTAAAGCCAGAAGATTTTTCCTAGCATTACGTTTCACTGCCTAAGACCCTTCGTTGAATTCATGCCACTTCGTGTCTGTACTTGTGGAGTCAATCTTTCCGATCCGCATTGCTCTCATTTTTATTTTAGAAATGGAAATAGGGTTGTTATAAGAATTGAATTAATTAAATGCTAGCTATTAATCTTATTCTTTTTCTTTGCTGATACTAGTTTTTGGTCTTTGCTCTTCTCCATGACTCGGACCAGCATTTTCAATTCTCGCTTTGATTCTTACTCCTGCCTGATGTCTTAAAAAACACTTTCATCTGACTGGACTCAACAGTATGTTTTGTGGCTTTAACTACAATATGATTATCGGTCCTCGGTGTCACCAAGTTCTAATACTTGACTTACGGTGTATGTATGTTTGCTCTTTAACTCTTCGTCTATAATCATTTCACAGTTCAGTGATAACACTGTTCCTCTCTGGTGTCTATTCTCAAATATTCACTTAATTAGAATATTTCACCTGTTCACACAATCAAATAGAAAAATTTCCCCCAAATTACCAAAGCTTAGTATTCTATTCAGATGATTAAATCACAAATTAAGGCATTGCATTTAAAATGTTACATAATAATTAGAATTTAAAGACATTTACATGTATAGATATATTATGACCATTCAACAATAGAAAAATTAATAGTTAGCATTTGTAATGTATCACACTATTCTTCTAATTGCATTTGGGCATTAAAAAGGTGGAAATTCAGAACTACAAGCTGTGTCTGATAGTCAAGTGACATTGGGAGATTTTATAGTCACATTAGAAAACAGAAAATGTAGAAACCTGAGCCACTAACATATGTAAACATTTCAAGGTTAACTGATAAGTTGAAGGCAGACTATGTAGTGTGATTGAACATCCAACGTTTCAATCTTCCCACTGTCAGGGAACGTTAGTAGCATAAAGCGAAAACAAAAGTAATGGATGCTTTGACTAGTTGCCTTCTACTTTCATACCCTTTGCCTTCTACTTGATGAGCTATTGTGAATAAAACATCAGGAAGATAGACTACAACATCAAGTGAACTCCTAGGAGTCTTTTACCTGGAACATGTGTGTCAAATTTTGTGTCATTCTAAGGAATTAGTCTAAAGACTAATGTCGAATGTTTTTACCCTTGCTTTCCTAAGTTGTACGTGATTCCAATTCATTACAAGCTTCATAAATACAATAGATATTAGCATTCACATCTAGTTTATCACTACAACTAATCTAATGTATTTCCAAATTTTGATTTACCTACATATAGAAAAAACAGATCTATATTATGTAGACCCCATATGAATAGCAAATGAGGAAGGCTCTGATTTTTTTTTGTTTAATTGTCGACCATAGCCTATCACAAAATTTGAGGACATAGAAGATTAGCAATAGCTAAATTTCTTAAACTCAGAGAAATTAGGACATTGGGCAATTACAATTTCATATTGCTGAAACTAGAGCAGTACTTCTATTTTTATAGTTAGATTATTAACTGGAGTATTGCTTCCACTTCTGTCTAAAGATAATACTGTAGGCCATGAAATTTTAATTGACAGTTTAATTTTACTGATATCTAGAAAATGTAAAATAGATTGGATTAAAATGAATTAGATAAGTAGGAAAGTATGTATAAATTTTGGCTCTGCACAATTTAGGTTTTAGGTAAAATGTCCCACTGGAATCCATTTTATTTTATTTTATTATTTTTAATTTTTTTTAACATCTTTATTAGAGTATAATTGCCTTACAATGGTGTGTTAGTTTCTGCTTTATAACAAAGTGAATCAGTTATACATATACATATGTTCCCATATCTCTTCCCTCTTGCATCTCCCTCCCTCTCACCTTCCCTATCCGCCCCCTCTAGGTGGTCACAAAGCACCGAGCTGATCTCCCTGTGCTATGCGGCTGCTTCCCACCAGCTATCTATTTTACGTTTGGTAGTGTATATATGTCCATGCCACTCTCTCACTTTGTCCCAGCTTACCCTTCCGCCTCCCCATATCCTCAAGTCCATTCTCTAGTAGGTCTGTGTCTTTATTCCCGTCTTGCCCCTAGGTTCTTCATGACCATTTTTTTTTCCTTAGATTCCATATATATGTGTTAGCATACGGTATTTGTTTTTCTGTTTCTGACTTACTTCACTCTGTATGACAGACTCTAGGTCCATCCACCTCACTACAAATAACTCAATTTCATTTCTTTTTATGGCTGAGTAATATTCCATTGTATATATGTGCCACATCTTGTTTATCCATTCATCTGTTGATGGACACTTAGGTTGCTTCCATGTCCTGGCTATTGTAAACAGAGCTGCAATGAACATTTTGGTACATGACTCTTTTTGAATTATGGTTTTCTCAGGGTATATGCCCAGTAGTGGGATTGCTGGGTCGTATGGTAGTTCTATTTTTAGTTTTTTAAGGAACCTCCATACTGTTCTCCATAGTGGCTGTATCAATTTACATTCCTGGAATCCATTTTAGATCACATATTGACATTACATTTTAATAATTTTAGCACCTGATTAGCATAGTTAAGGTGTAATATCTATGCTTATCTCACTGTCATTTAATAAGCTATCTTTTAAAAATTCCTTATTTTAACAAGCTACAAAAACTGATCTACAAACAAGTAAATACGTAAGCTTCCTCATTTAAATCAAAGCAAAGGTTCCTTTTCTGTCTTTTTATGACAATAATTTTAAACAGCTCTAAAGGCAGTTATACACAGAAAATATCTCACACCTCTGTACAGGGAAAATTTAAAGGTTTAATCACTGGATTATTAAGATGTATTTTATTATTCCTTATAAAATCATCGGAATAGTAAAAATCTCAACAGATAACCCAAAAAAGAAATAACAAAAAAGATAAAAAGATAGAGACAGAATAAAAATTAAGATAAAAAGATAGAGACAGAATAAAAATTAAGTGCTATCTCAAGACAGAGATGACTGAATGGGCACAGAAAATAAAATCTAGTCTCTCTACTAAATAGTGTAGATCATCTTCTGCAAAGAACAATACACTTTTTATCTTTAATCAGTTCTAAACAAGGGGAAGCACATACCAGAAAATTCAACAAAATTTATGGAAGGAATTCTTAAATATGTTATCTCTTTTATTTTGTCTGCCTGTTAGGAAGGAGCACAAATATTCTTTTCAGTAAAGAGTTGTGTAACTCCCAAAGAGAAAACAAATGTTCATAATTTGCAAATCTTTGTTAGAATACATCCTTCAGAGACTTGCCAGATGAAAGCCTAGAGTCTCTTCCCCAAGTATCTAGCAGAAGATTTGCACTCCAATCCGCTTGTCTGAATTCCATCCATCCTCCCAAGCCTACTTTGATTTTCACCGTTTCAGACACACCTTATGTGTCTCTGTCTCCTCAGCTTCTCTTAGTTCCATTGGCTGCCAAAGGTCCAGATAATACAACCCCACTGACAAAGGGGCAGCCAGCAGATAAATCCCATTTTCTTTCCTTCCAAAGTCTTTTGATTCCCAAGTGGTTTCTGTCTGGAGACAGTCTATATGACTAACTGATGCCAGCCTACCTGTTGTGTGTCCCTTGGCTTAAAGTGAGTCAGTGGCCAGTGTAATAAGATATGATCCTGCATTGCTGCCTGTATTTACCTGCTTCACTCTTAGTTTTGTGTCCTAGGGAAACTGGAGTAAGATATGTAGCTTTCTCTATCACACCTGTCCTCTCAAACACTACAGTTCACAGTACTCTCTCTGTCTCCCCAAATATTAAAAATCAGCAGTTTTGTCCTACATCAATAAACTTATATGGGGAATTCCTTGGTGATCCAGTGGTTAGGATTCCACACTTCCACTGAAGGGGGCCATAGGTTCGATCCCCGGTCAGGGAACTAAGATATTTTATTTTAAAAAAATAAAAAATAAATAAACTCATATGCAGGGAGGTTTAATAACTTACTTAGCTACAGCAAGGATGCAGGTCTTCTGATCCTGATTTCTACTGAATCATTATCTGAATCATTATGTTGCCTTGTATTTTGAATTTTCCTTTATTTTAAGACTTTTTTTTTACATCAGTTTTAGGTTCACAGAAAAACTGAGAGAAAGGTAGATTTCCTATGTACCCGCACATATGCATAGCCTCCCTTGTTGTCAACATTCCCCACCTGAGTGGTACATTTCTTACAGTTCATGAACATACACTTACGAGTCATAGTCAAAGACCATAGTTTATCTTAGAGTTCACCCTTGGTGTTGTGCAGTCTTTGGGTTTGGGAACATATATAATAACATGTATCTATTATTATAATATCATACAGAATATTTCCACTGAACTAAAAATTCTCTGTGTTCCACCTGTTCATTCTTATCTCCTCCAGCCCTTGGCAACTCCTGATCTTTTTACTGTCTCCAAAGTTTTGCCTTTTCCAGAATGTCATATAGTTGCAATCACACAGTATGTAACCTTTCAGATTGGCTTCTTTTAGTTAGTAATATCTATTTAAGATTCTTCCATGTCTTTTCATGGCCTGTTAGCTCATTTCTTTTTAGCACTGAATAATATTCCATTGCCTGGATATACCAGTTTATTTATCCATTTGTCTACTGAGGAATCTCTTGGTTGCTTCCAATTTTGGGCAATTATGAATAAAGATGCTATAAACTATATAGTGTGCAGGTTTTTATGTGGACATAAGTTTTCAAGTCCTTTGGGTGAACATTAAAGAGTACAATATCTGTATTGTATGATAAGAGTATGTTTAGTTTTGTAAGAAACTGCCAAACTGTCTTCCAAAGTGGCTGTACCATTTTGCATTCCCATCCGCAATGAATGAGAGTTCTCGTTGCTCCATATCCTTGCCAGCATTTGGTGTTATTCTTCCAGATTTTGGCCATTCTAATAGGTGTGTAGTGGTATCTCATTTTAATTTACATTTTTCTGATGACATATGCTGTGGAACATCTTTTCAAATGTGTATTTGCCATCTGTATATCTTATTTGGTAAGGTTAAGGTCTTTTGCCCATTTTGTAATGGAGTTGTTGGTTTTCTTATTCTTGAGTTTAAAGAGTTCTTTGCATATTTTAGATAACAATCTTTTATCAGATGTGTATTTGCAAATATTTTTTCCCAGTCTCTGGCTTGACTTCTCATTCTGTTGACATTGTCTTTCACAGAGCAGAAGTTTTTTGTTTTTTGTTTTTTTATTTTAAGGAAGTCCAGGTTATTATGTCTTTCCTTCATGGATCTGCCTTTGATATTGTATCTATAAAGTCATGGCCTTACCCAAGGTCATCTAGATTTTCTCCTATGTTATCTTCTAGGAGTTTTACAGTTTTTTGTTCTACATTTAGGTCTGTGATCCATTCTGAGTTAATTGTTTTGTGTGTGTGTGTGTGTGTGTGTGTGTGAAGGGTGTAAGGTCTGTGTCTAAATTCTTTTTTTTCTTTTTTTTTGCATGTGGCTGTCCAGTTGCTTCAGCACCATTTGTTGAAAAGACTATCTTTGCTTCGTTGTATTGCCTTTGCTCCTTTGTCATAATTTTCTTTTTAGACAAGTTTTCACTCTCTAAATAGACTGTAAAAGCTAAGTTTTTTTGCTTAAGTGATATAGGGGTCAAGTGATATAGGGGTTTTAAGACCATGAACTCTAAAGTCAGCTTGCTTTTGCTTTGTGTTCTGGCTCTCTCTTGTTGGCTCTGTTCCTTTGGAAGCACTTGCTTGCTTTCTATGAAAATTTCCATGTAAATGGGGATAACAGTAGTAATAATATCAATTTGTTTTGAGAATCAGATTTTTTAAATGTATTAAAAATGCTGAGATAAGACTAGAGGATAATGAGTAACCCCAAGTGGTAGCTGTTCTTCTTTATGTTTTTTGTATTTTTCAACAATACCTATAATTCATAGGTACTAAATAAATACGTATTTTCTGTTTGTGTATACCACAAAACCTTTAGTCTTCTCTTTCTAGGTGCAGATGTATATTTATTACCATTACCAATAAATTCAGTAAACTTACAGAAAGTCACTCAGGCAAATAATTTCTTTGTTTAAAAGTAAAAGCTAGGGCTTCCCTGGTGGCGCAGTGGTTGAGAATCTGCCTGCCAATGCAGGGGACATGGTTTGTAGCCCTGGTCCGGGAAGATCCCACATGCCGCGGAGCAACTAAGCCCATGCGCCACAACTACTGAGCCTGCGCTCTAGAGCCCATGAGCTACAACTACTGAGCCTGTGTGCCACACCTACTGAAGCCCGCGTGCCTAGAGCCCGTGCTCCACAACAAGAGAAGCCACCGCGATGAGAAGCCCGCGCACCGCAAAGAAGTATAGCCCCTGCTCGCCGCAACTAGAGAAAGCCCGTGCACAGCAACGAAGACCCAATGCAGCCAAAAATAAAATAAATAAAATAAATAAATTTATTTTTTAAAAAAGTAAAAGCTAGTTAAAAATATAAACATGATGCTTATTTAGCTAAGTGACTTTCAGTTCGTTTGCTGATGCCATATAAAGTAGGACAGGAGTTGAGGTAAAGAAATACATTCAAATCAGTCTTAGCAAGGACAAGGCTTGCTTATCCTTGCTAAGAGGATATAGAGCAAATTTTAGTCATTCTTTTATATAGTTCCAATCATGAAACTAAAGTTTTAATAAAGTACTTAATAAAAATTTTTAAAATTATTATGGTAATATGGACCCTGTTGGGGGGTTCCTAATTATTTAGTTAATTTACAGAAAATACAGTTATTATATCCTTTGTATTTTCTTAGCCTCTTCCCTAGCTCCAAAGAAGTAACAGTGTTCCTTTGGTCTCTTGTATTGAGTAACATCAGGCACAGAGTGTTTAAATTTATATGTGTAATGGGATGTGAGTGGAGTAGGAAAAGTAAACAAACATAAAAACCTACATGGTGTGGCATCACCAATCAGTAGCACAAATAAATTCAATTTTGCTATGTTTTGTCAGAAAATACGTTTTTCTCAGGTGTGTAGGGGAAAAACACAGTATGCATGGCTGCATGCCCTTTTTTCTTACTACTCGTAATGGACTAAAGGAATATTAATCAGATTAAATAGCTAAAGATATGTTTGTCATGAACTGATTAATCAAAGATGATTTCAGGGTCATTATACAGTTAACTGAGAGGGTTTAACTAGCAAAGGATTGTTTAGAAATATTACCTGGAGATTAAAAATGGACTCAAACACATTTTAATTTGCATAAAAATAAAAACATCACTGCTACCAGTGTCTAATTTTTTAAAAATTCCTGGTTTCTATGGTTGCATTTTATACCTAATGCATATTTACTGGTGTGAACAGCCAAATGTTTCAGAGTTAAGCCTTTGGTTCAACTCTTCTAAACTCCAAAGCAGAAATCAAGCATCAGACCTTAGAATTCATCAAAATGTGACTCCTTCTTTAATATACACAAATAATTTAAGCAACGGCTTTGTAGTGGCTGACATACAATGCAAAAAACAGATTCAGGGTGACTGAATTGTGACATAAATTAGGAGATGGCAGATAAGAACCTTTGCTAAATAACATAATTATTTGGTGTAATGATGTGTCTTTATTTCGATGGCATGCCAAAGAGTGTGCTGCTAGGCTGATTCCCATAAAATGTGAAGGAAGTGTGATTTAACATTAACAAAACTGCATCAGATGGAGAGCTTAGTTAAATTAATCCAGTGAAAGAGCCCTAAGAGGAATATTTAGCTGTTCAGTAGAAGAAAGGAAAGATAAAGAAAAGTGTCTGCATTTGCTGCAGTATTTTAGGATGCCTGAGAAAACACAAAAGGGAATTAAAACAGATTCATATGCTAACATGCCTTACAGCCCAAGCAAATCAAAAGAAAAGATAGGAAATTATAAAGTTAGCAAATGACAAAAAAGTTGTGAAAATAGGACTTAAAAGAAATATCTTAAAAAGTATGCTCCCAAAATAACTGGAGGAAAACCGATTGAAAACACAATGGGAGAAAGAGTTGTGCAAAACAGAATGGAGAAGTTTGAACATTGCAAGGACATTTTGGCTACACTTTCATTATGTTTATGATGATGAGCCTATTGTGTGATTTTCCTCAAGGCTTTGAAATTTTGCAAATGTAAAGCTGTATCTGAAGCTTACTTTGAGATAGATGGATGAGATTCAAACACAGCCAGGTGAACTTAAACTAGTAACTTTATCCCCGAGGTCTTTGTTTTCCCTCAGATATAAAAAGTGAGGGAATTGGGCTGGAACATTCATGATTATTACCCCTTTAACTCCAGCTTTGTAATTCAGTGATTTCAGAATATGTGTATCTCAGAAATGCCTCCCCTTGCTATCTTGAACGTGGGTAGTTTTGAAAGTGATGGATGCTAGTGGGATTTCCAATTCTAGATCCCCTTTGGCTACTGAATTATTGTACTCCTCAGAATCTTTACAAAACTAACAAACTGGCTGAGAAAGGGAGGTCAACTTGGATGTGCCTCCTAGTCTGCTAATTCTTTCTTCTTAATTATAACGCGTAATTTCATATCAGATCAAGTCCTTTATGAGTTTAGGGAGTTTATCCCTGTTTGTTGAATTTGCATATCTGTGTCTATGTCACCAAAAATTATATTGTATGTTACATTGAAAATCCAGTCAGTCATTTGAACGTTGTGGATGCAGGATGCTAAGCCACTAAGAGGACTGAATTATTTTATTTTATTGATGTGAATTGACTCCATCTTTCAGTATATTGACAACATATGGACTTATCCTATACCTTTTATTGATATAAAAATAGAATTTGAGTGTATATATCACAGTTTTCAGAAGAATTTTGGTCTAACTGGAAAAAATGAGGAACAAATAATGTGTACAGTATGACAGTCTGCATTTAGATCCACAGATGGACACTATACTACTTCAAAAAGCTAATGAAAAACCTACAGTGTAGTGTTTAATATTACACATGGCTTTGAAATCAGAGCTTCCTGAAATTGAATGCTTTTCTATCATTTACTCTCTGTGTGACTGTGGACATGATGCCTAACTTCTCTAAGCCTTAGTTTTAACTCATCTAAAAAGTATAAATAAATGATAACCTCCATAGGTATCTTGTAAAAATTAAGTGAATTGTTGTATCTAACATTTTAATATACTGCCCATTGTAGGTAGGATATTAGTGGATATTATTATTGTTATTGTTATTATATATGATGAGACTCAGGGTCAACTATGAGAAGGGTAGATTTCTGGCTATATTGGTTAATTTAATCTGAGATAGAATGAAAACTGTATGTAATTAAGTACATCTAAGCATCCCTTGAGTGCTCAAAGAGTCAACTGTTGGATCGTTCATAAAATAATTTGATTCTCTACTTAGAGAAATCATGGATGAAATATATCCTGTACTGAGGAAGGGAAGTCTAAATCTAAATCTTCGAAATGGCATCAAGTATGAAGCTTACTATGGATTAGAGCTGCCACACAGTAAACCTGTTCCTCCTACATTCCTCGTGTAGGAGATTTTCCTACCTACCCTTCAAGTGCCAGGTCAGTTACCTCCAACCTGCTAAGGCCTTTCTCTCCTCCTGTAAGCTGCATTCCTGAGTCTCTACACCATCTTCTGTCTGTGGTGACACATGCTCCACTGCACTGGAGCTGTTGACCTGCCTGCTTCCCCCGCCAGATTCTGGGCTCATTCAAATTTATAAACCTAGAATCTTCTACACGGCCTGTCAAATTGGTTTGCAGTTGTGCTTATAAATAAGTGAATGGTTTGACAAGTTACACTTGAGGATCAGATTTGTCACTCTAACTCAGTAATTCTCCAGCTATGCTCTCAGGAGATCCAGGGGATTCTTAGGGCACTCCAACGGCTGCTTGTGGCTGAAAAGTGATGAGGGTTTAGAGAGGGGCTCTGATTCTCCCTCCAGGACATTAGCCAGATTAGTTCAATTTTACTTGTTTTATGAAATGAGCTCTTGCATAAATTTCATTTGGAAATGCTTTTTAATTCTACTGTTGAAAAAAAGAAAAAAAAAAGATATAGGGAAATAATAGCCAGTGACTTAAAAAAAATGCTCTGACAGCCTCACTCTTCATTTTGAAAATATTAACAAGACTCACTGTCACATAATTGGTCTGGCTTTTATTTCTTCAACTGGATCATAATTTCTACCAAGACAAAAATTATATTTCTATCTATTTCTATTTATTTACTTTATGTATGACCACCAGTATCTCCAAAAAAGGGTGGGCGTAACAAACACTTGTCAAGCAACCATTTTCTTTCCAAGTAAGGAACATTATACTTTAAGCATATCAAGTGATCACTTTTTTCTGCCAAAGTCAAACGAAGAATGAAAGGTCATTTGTATAAATTGCACTAATAACTGACCTTTTCTGTCTATAAAATTATTGCTGTTGAATATTTACGTAAACTTTGGAAGATATAAATGTCACTCAGAAATTAGAAGCAAGCACTTAAGTAAGTTGACACCATTTGAAGGCCAATTGTATTCATATTTTCAAAAAGTAACTGAACTGAGGACTTACATCTCCTCAGCAATGAGATAAGATGAGGAGCTGAGCGTGTTAGTACAGGAAGCAGAGTTCTTAGGGGAAAGAAGATGAAACAAAGTTTCTATTTTTTAAATGATACATTTGCACCAAATCAGTGTTTCTCTAGGTGGTATGGAACAGTCTCAGCTTTACTTGGGAGCAGAGAGAGTGAATTTGTAAAAATGCAGATTTCTCAGCCCTTCTTCTTACCCACTAACTCAAAATCTTGAATGCAGCTCTGGGATCTGCATTTTTCACAAGGTTCTTATGCATAATCATGCATGATCTTGAAATCTTATACACGAAAATCTTATGCATGATAATGAAATCTACCAATCTAGCCAATGAATTAATAGCAACTCTATGATGAAGCTTATGCATTTTCAGTGATAGCTTATAGTACAAGAATTTATAAGATGCTATTTATTTGTGGAACTTCTTTGCTTTGCTGTATTTGCCCTTGGCTTAAAACCACAGGATGTTATTACCCATCATTAAAACATTTTAAATAGGGAACTAAGCAATGATAGTCTAACTAAGGAAGTAGTGTAAAACAGCACACACCCAGCTGGGCAGGCTGGGTTTAAAGGCAGGCTTTACATCTTTAATGAACTGGAGCTTTTTCAGACCATGTCAGGTAGGTGGCTCTACAGGCATTGTGCTAAAGGGTCAGTGCTCCAGGCCAGTGGAGGCCAGTGGGGATAAAGAAAGGAAGATTGGATGGCAAGAGGAAAAAATAGGGCAAGACTGACAGGGGCACACATAGGATTTTAGCTTGTTACATCTTTGCGTGACACAGGCAAGAGTATCAGATGGCTCTTGACATCTTCAGCTTGTATTCCCTTGGAAAGGCTCACCTTAACAAGGCTTTCAGGAGTTGAGTATGAACGATTTAAAATTTTATTACAAAGAAGCAGCACAGAAGGGAGATTGTAATAAGCCTGGCATTATGCAGACTGTCATTCTTCCTTAAACATGGGAACATATGGTTCATTTGCCTATTTGATACTCATGCTACCTAATGTACTAAGCACTATTGTATTAAGTAGTTGGTGATACAAAATAAAATTAGTTTTATTTGCTTGTTCCATTAGGAAGCTCTGCAAGGAGGAAGGGCTAGGAAATCCTGCTTACCAGTTGCTACATTCTGGCTAAAGTTGCATTAAAAAAAAACACGTGTGGAGGGGATATTTTATTAAGATCGAGTGCTTGGAGGTAAAGGTTTAAAAAAAGAAGGAATAGTGGTGATTTAGAAAGCAGTTATTGAAAAATGCATAGAGAAGGGTCAAACAGGGAGAGAGCATCATATAATCGGCTTCCTTACAACGAGGCAGCCAGACTCCCATTAGCTGATGCCCCACAGGGTAAGATGGCTGTGAAAAGGCTCCAAGGAGAAAGTGGAATGATAGCTAAGTGTTGGGCAACAGGCTCTGAAACTAAAGGAACTACTTTGTCCAGATAGCTTAGCAAGGAGAAGAATGAAGACAGACTCTTTTTTTTTTTATTCTGTTCCTTTTCTGTGTCACTATGCTAAGGGCTTTCAAATAGGTTCTCCCAAGTGTACCTTTTTACCCATGAAGAAAAGAAAGATCAAGTGACTTGCTCAATAACGATCAATTATCTCTTGGCACAGAGAATGACATCTCATCCTTGTTTCTCCTCATCTCCTTCTCTCTCATTTCTGCTTCCCCTCTCTACTCTTCTTCCCCTGGCCCTTTCCCACAAGGTACTATTGTGTCTAAGAGGGAGGTCTTGGGAGTTGAAGTGCCATGCAGATGGAAATGGAGTGGGCCCACCAAATTGGGGGATTGAAGGCGAAACTATTGAATAAGCATCACTACTAGATTCCATGCCACCTAATGGGTTCATTACGTTCCCACAGGGTGCACCATTTTATGAAGTGCCCAGGGCCATGCAGGTTTTAATGGTGTCATTATTGTAGGATAAAGCACAAAATCCAGGATTTGATAAGATCTGTTTAGAAGTATATATATATATATATATATATATACGTATCTGGGTGGAAAGAGGTAATGAAATCGGTTCCAAAAAGTCCAACAGTCCTCTTAGTTCAAGTCTGTGGAATATGATCACATCCTGAAACCAGTTGCTCAGGGGTAGGGGCAGAATCTCTATGACTGAATGAGTTCGATTCTCTGTGAATTTCAAAGTGCCGTTTGTATTCAGCTCTTTGAGATTACCAGGGTAAAAGTGGTACAAACATAACCGTATGCTCTGTGGCAACTGTGTCCTTCAGAAATGTATCTGAATATGAAAAAAGTGTGCTTTAGTTTTTTGAGATGTATGAAAAGCCTGGTATACTGCCTGTCATATGGAGGTGCTTAAAATGGTTATTTTAATTATTAATGACAATTAGTCTAACATATAGCTGGATTTTATTTTACTTCATTTGATGAAATGACGGAGAAATGTGGTGGATTTTTTTAGGAAAGTGAAGAAGCAATGTAATGGGTTACCTATTAATTCAATTATTATTCTTTCAATAATAGGAAAAAAAATCTGTCCATCTCTTTGTTTTTGTTGTTCAGAGCTTGTGTTCCCACTCGGACAAGATCTCAGGTGATTTAGGCGTCTTACTGAATGCTGCCCTTCAGAGGACGTTTTGAGCTGTCTTCCCAGCAGGTTCACATTTCCTGCGTTTTCTATTAAATTCATGAGGTGACCCCTGAACAGGTAGCCAGCAGTCACTGGGTATAAGGAGATAAATCTAGGCCTTTGATTTCTGTCAGTTCACTTGCTAAGTGGATCCACAAGGCAAAAAAGAAGCGATTAATCAAACTTAGCAGATGTGGAATTGATTCCTTCAGTTGCCTCAGAATGCCTTGCACAGATAAGCTTAATCTGTATTCATCTTGACTTCCTGTGGTGAAGTCTGTGGTTTTTTCCCTTGGCTGGTGGAGGTAAGAATGTGTAACTTGGATTTGCATAAAGGTTAGGATAACAGCAGTAAATGCACCCAATGGTAACAGAGTGTATACAGATCACCCCTCCTTTTCACACATGCTATGTCATTTGAGTCTCACACAACTCCAAGGGTGAGACAAGTATTATTTTCTCTATTTTTCAAACAAATCAACTGAGAACCATTGAAGTTAAAGGACTTGCTAGAAGTTAACTTAGTGAGAAGTAGAGTTCATACCAGAACTCAGATCTTTGACTCCAAATAACTTAAAAATAAAACACTTTCTTATGAAGGCATATTATGTATCATCTAGTTGGCTACTTAAAAATTATCTACAGAACCTAGTATAGTATTTAGGGTATAATTTTTGCTCATCAGATCTTTACAGAATGAATGAATAAACACATCATTCGTCTATTAATTATTAAATACGTTTTTGGTTTAACTGCAAAATCTCTTAATTCAGGTAGACACAAAACAAAGTAAATTTTAACTTTCATTGATTTAGCAAAGTAGAAAATGTTCATTGGACATCTGTTATGTTCCAGGTTTGTTCTGGGTGCTGGGCCCATAATGGCGAGTTAATGAGTGGTGCCTAGTACTCTGGGGATGCTTAAATCTAGATGCCAGGGCCCTCTGTAACCTCTGAATCCATCTAAACAGATCATTTTAGCTGTTTTGACAATTCACAGCAATCACCATGTTTGGCTCAATCACTTACTTGGTCACCTGAACAAATCAGTAAAACATATATAAAACTATGAGTATGAGTGTGATAGAATCTGCAATTTCAACCTGCCAAGCTAACGTTTTGCATTGATTTCTAACATATAATCTCTATTCTGGCAGTCATTGCATGGGTAGCATGCTTAGTATTTCTGAAAGTTGTTTTCAAATTATTTCTTCTTAAATAAGTCCAGGAAACAGTGACCTCAGTGAAAAAAACAGTAGGCTAGTGATTTTACCCAAGGTCAGGCCACTTGTCAATGACAGAACTGGGACCAGAATCCTGGTTTTCTGATTCCCAGCAAGGGACTCTTTATAATACATCCCAGTTTCTTCCACAGGAACACACCATTGCTTCTCTTCAGTTTAGGTGCTGTTTCTAAATGACTGGTAGCTCCAAAAAGGAAGAGGTAGATGGAGTATGACTATAGATTCCTGGCAGGAAACCAGGCAGCCTTAGGGCTCTGTAATGCCATCTGCCTATTTTTAGTTGGAGTAAAACTTTTCTCTTCTGACAGCCAGCCACGAATATAGACACTTGTAAAGATGGAACTCTTAAAATAGTCAAAACTTTGTGACACACAGGCCAATAAGAAACACTAACCATATTCAGAAATGTTGCTTGATCTGAATTATCAACACATGAAATTTGGTAAAAATCACGTGACAATAGCTTTCAGATAAATAAAGAGTTTGAGTATGTTCTCCATTATTTGCAGAGAGGAAAAGATCTGGAAACAGAGATGGCAGATTTGGCATCAATTCTAAGCTTTGCATTAGCTATGTGATATATGCTGTCTTGATTCTTGTAAGACTGGAAGAAATTGTCAAAAAATATATATTGCCACCATTTTTATAAGTAGGGCATACAGTAAGATTACTTTGAATAGGCTTCTTTAGAGTCCTTTCAACCATTTCTAGTTACACTTTATTGGAAGCAAGTGTAGCAACAATGAAATTTCAAAGTAGACAGGATGGTATAGAAGTTTTATAACAGACAAAAAACTTACATTTCCCCATGTAGATATTTCCAAGGTCAAGAACTAAAAACGGTTCCTACTTGGAATCATTTAAACTGTTTTCTGTACCTGATTCTTTTAATCTTCCTGTGTATACAGTTGTATCATGCTTTAACAGAGTATGAAAGGATAGGAATTACATTTATTTTGCTATTTAGATAAAATATTCAGGCTGATGTGGCATTAAAATCTGTGTACTAAGACTCAGTGTTCTGTGTTTGAGTTTAGGATCTGGCTCTATAAAATTTGGACAATGGACTAGGTCTATGTCTCCTAGGGTAATTAATTTCATTAGTTTTGGAAATTATGGCTACACCTATGGTACACACACACACACATAAGTGTGTGCACACACAGTGTAAAAATGTATACACAGACTCTAAGTCAAATAACTTTTATTCATATATTGCAAATGTAAGAAGAACTATTTTGTGGCATTAGGTACTCTTTTAATATTCTCCTCCCCAAAGTGTTTTTCCAGTGTGGTAGCTACTTACAAGCTGAATGCAGTTACTTTGCTAGAATTTGGGATCTGTCCTGGCAACAGTGACTTGAGAAGGAGAAAAGATCATGGAGAAAAGAGTCAGTTCCCTTCTAATGGCTCATATCAAAGCTATAGAAGAAATAATCAACCTTAGGCTTGAATGGGCTTGGAGACACTACTTGGCTCTCTGTTCTCTTTTAGGAAGGTGAGATGCTTCTAATCCATTTTACATATAGAGGCCTATCAAAGACATGTGACTTACTCTAAGTTATGGTGTAATTAGGATAGAATAGAGGCTGGGCTATCTCTTCATTGTACCATACAACCTCCACAGTAAACGGTTATGCCCTTTCCATCCTTCCCTCCTCCTTCCCTTCCTCCCTTCCTCCATTCCTTCCTTCCTTTCTTCTTTCCTTCCTTCTTTCCTTTTTTTTTATCACTGCTCTAATTTTTACCTTCAGCCTGTTTGGAAATCACCATGATAAGACTACAAAAAAGCCATCAAGTCAACACAAATAGAAGCATGGGTGCTGCATTTCCCAATAAGCTGCATGAAGTCAACTCTTAATGAAACCAGTCGTCTCAGAAAACAATAGAAGAGGGGGCAGGATAGGAAACATGCAGAAACACATAGTCTCACAGAGCTGGCTGTGTGTGACCTTTGCAAATTACTGCTTAAGGTCAGCTATACCTGGCAGAGATATACATCTGTAATTACTGTACTCTGCTGGGGCTCGACTTTTTTTCCCAACTTTTTAGGATGCATATTCAGGAGATAATTTTATTTGTTTTCTTTTGCTGAAACCTGTAATGAAATTCTAAAGCAATGAGTGAATGGAATTTTGAAAGAAGAATCTGTACAGAAAAATCATGTGGGCCATTCCTTTAATCCCAGTGAGACGATGCTGAATGTGATATAACTATTAGTGACTGTTCGGAGGCTAAAAAGATCCCAAATTCATCCTATATGGGGCAAAACAAATAAAACAAAAATCTGAAAAGCTGTTTTAAAAAGCAGTTTCCCTTGTACCCTCCATCTAAATCTTTTTCCTTTTCTTTCTCTTCCCAACATGCCTTGCATTTGGGTCTTTAAAGGTTATAGAAGGTATACAGTAGTCATTCTGGGTCTTTAGGTGAAAACTTACAGTCGCTTTAGTAAATGAAGCAGAGCTAATCGATCTTTCCGAACCCTCAGTACAGAGCCTGTGTTTGAGCCTATGGGATCTCTTGAGTTTTCCTGTTCTGCAGCAGTATATTTAAACTTTGATTAGGATTTAGGAATGAAAGAGAAAACATTTAAAGAAGATCCACATCCAGATCTGTTGGGAGTGCTTGCAGCAGTTTCCCAGGTAGTCTACATGAGGAAGGAGCCCAGCTGGGGCAGGGCACCAGTTTTCCTTTCACCTTTCTTTTCACCTTAGTTTCGAATTATCTGTTCTTATGTCTTGAGGCATTTCCTCCCAGAATAGGCTTTCTATAAAGCTGGTAATGCCTTACATATTCATCCTTTTGGACATGTTCATTCATTCTGCAGATATTTATTGAGTTTGGGTTCTGTGCCAAGGCACAGGACATACAAGGATACATTTGACAGAATCCCTCTCCTGGGAAAAGCTTCAGTCTGGGGCTGTAGAGACCCCTGGAGACAGAAAACAGTAAGAAAGGAAAGAGTGCCTTTGAAGGGGCTTTCTCTTGTATATCTTGCCATGTCAGGAGAGGGTCTGCAAGGCAGCAGATATAACGGTGAGAACACTGTACACAATTAACACTGTTTATTTGCTTGTTTTAACTTCCTTTTCTCTCTTCCTGACCACAAATGCAATCTGAGATCAGAAATGACAAAATGGTGTCCCTGCAACCCGCCTATGGACATTTTTTCTGGCTCAGAAGTTTCAGTGCCAAAAATCAAGATTTCTAGCTTTTCCTGAAATGTTAGAGGTTCTTCCCATAAAACATTTGACTGCATTCAGAATTATGACCGCCTCTTTTAGGTGTAGAACTCGCTCTCCAGTCCTTCACAGTCTTCCAAGATTGACAGATAGCCATTTTTTCATCACACTTTAGTTGTCTTTTCTTTCACTTGGCCTGTTTCATTATTTATGTTACCTGCCTAGTATGTATATGAGTTTGTGATGCATATGATGCTGAAGAAGTGCCCATTGAACCATTTTCATATCTTCAGCACAACAGCTAATTCATAGTAGTACCCCATTGTATATTTGATCACATAGAAACACACATGGGTCATTAAATCAGAGCTGCAACTGTAGTCAAGTCAACTCTGGGTATACAAGGTTCTACAGTACAATGGACTGAAATGTATTATGAGTAGAGAAAAACACCTGTTTTTGGGCTGTCAAAACTCTCCCAGAAAACATGCCAGTGCCGATCAGGGATTTCTCAACCACATCCATAGTAGAAGGAAACCTCTCTTCTTTCTCTACAGGAACCTGTCTACATTTTTCTCATGTGGTGAATTCATTTTGTCCTGGGGTGAACACCTGTGTGACTCTTCTTTCTCTACAGGAACCTGTCTACATTTTTCTCATGTGGTGAATTCATTTTGTCCTGGGGTGAACACCTGTGTGACTATTTAAAAACCGCAACGCCAGGTGTATGAGTGTGACTGCCTCCTTTGTTTGTATAATGCTCTTCTCAATGATTTCTCAGCAGGCTGGGTCAGGAAAAAGCCTTCAAACTGAATATAGAAAAAGGTGTTAAAGGATTTTTTAAAATATATCTGTTACAAGTGCATGCACTGAAAATATTGCAGTCAAATTATAGAAACAGCTTGTAGCCTTGTAAGATCCTTTTGTTTTTACCATCATGTGAAAATGTTTGATATCTCCGCATATGTAGTTGTAAGTTGGGAGGGAGTAATAAGGGAGGGAATTTTGGAAGACCTAGTAAGCCCTAAAAATCTGGAAGATATTATATTACAAAATATTTAAAATATTAAAACAAAAGAGATTTGTTTACCTTTTGCTTTGTCTCAGGCTCTCCATTCCTCTTTTCCAGGAGATGGCGGCCCTAGGGAAAGCATTCGGTTTGCATTCGATCACAATATCCCCTCCAACTTGAACAACTGAATTTTTTTTAATGGGATTTTTGGAGAAATCAGGAGCTGAGGCTAAAAACAAAATTACAGAATTGTTAAATTACTAATATCTGTAAACAAAACTTTTTTCAAGCTACTTTGCTCAAGGTTTCTTTGGGCTAGTTATGGATTTGGCGTTTTGGAGTCAGTTTCCATTTGTAAAATGAGGATGACAGTAGATATTACCTCAGAAAGTTAGTCTAGGTCTTGAATGAGATAACATTCAATAAAGAAGGGTAAATAGTGCCTGGCACAAAGTATGGGCTCAGTAAATGTAATTTATTTTTGTTTTGGTGCTGGTCATTGTGATAACAAAAGCAAGCTGGAGCGAGGGAGGAAGCAAGTTACAAAAAGTCACATTCTTAATAGTATTTATAATGAAGAGGGTGAAGATGGTTCCACAAGAACAGAAGACGGAATTTTAACCCTGATTAGGGAAATTACTAAATCTGTTCTAGCCAAGATAATAATCCTAAATGTGAATATACATATATGACAATGAAATACCTTTGAAGTAAATCAGAAGTACATCATCATTATTTTAGATTTCTCCAGGCGTGCCTTTAACTAGAAAAATGGAAATAGTCTGCCTTCTGTTGAAGCAGGCAGGCTGAGTAGAAACTTAAAAAAAAAAAAAAAAACCCAATCTTTGTCAGTTTCAACAAATACCAGTTCATGAGGGTGATAAATAATTAGACTGCCTGGGTGCATCCAAGTCTTCCCAGCTCCATTCTTGTGGGAACCTATGTGTCCAATCCCCATTCCTAGCCTAAAGTCTACGTGAACTGAAGTTCTTTCAGATATGCCATGTTCTCTTGCTTCTGGGCGTTTCGAGTATGGCTTCTCTGTCCTTCCACTGACTTGTGCATGCTTTTTCTTCTGATTTCAGCTTAAAGATAATGTTCTCAATTTAGGTTATGTTCAACTGATAACACCTATTCAATTCTTCACTGTAATAATCATGATATTTTAAAACTTAGCCTTTTTTCTCTGTGAAACTACAGGTTCTATGAAGGTAAAGATCACTTTAATTTTGATAATTATGTTTTAGGTGCTTAGTACACAATAAATATTCAATAAATACTGGCTGAATGAATAAACAAGTGAATCAATGTCCATCACCCATATGCTCATGAAACTGTCTTTTTGCTTGATTCCTCCTCTCTTTCATCTCCTGTCTTCATACCATTAAGAAAGCGTTAGGATGAAATATATCAATGAGTCATTTATCCTGACAGACACCACTGGTTGACTGTTCCAGAATATCATCTGCAAACCACTTCTATCTCAACATTTTCCACTGTAGGGGCTTATTTTCCCAGCTTCTCTCGAGGTCTCAGTGGTCATATGACAGGGTTCTAGCTAATGACATAAACGGAGTCTGCTGTAAGGGCTCAGAAATTTTTGCTTTTCTAATGAAAAGGACTGTCCGCTCTGTCTTCTTCTGCTTTGAATATGGACTTGATTTCTGTAGCTACAGCAGTCATCCTGGAACCAGGAGGCTACAAGCATGAGGAAAGAGTTTAAAGAATAACGTCATCAAGTCACAGTGCCATTGCTCAGTTACCACCCCTGAAGTTCTTATTGAGATAAAATAAATCGTTGTTTAAGTCTCTATAAATTGAGGTTTTCATTTCTTGTTTTCTTATTTTCAGCTGAAAACATTCCTAATAGATGCTTTTGGGGTTGTATTCGAAACCTCATGCTGGGATCAGCTTTGGAGGAGCCCATTCTGGTTTGGATGAACCCAATAGTGGGCTCCTCCAAGCCCTAATATGCTGCCCTAGCAGAATAATAATTCTCACTTTGCATTTTTGTAGAAGCTAATGTAGACATTTTTCATTATTTCAAGGAAAAGCAATTTCTAATTTACAGAAAAATTGGATTCATATTACACATAATCATAGCTTGCTAAAATGTCAGTTTGAATTTTTTGGGTATAAATGAATGACTTACCTAATACTCTCAATTCTGCATTTGCATAAATTATCTGATATTTGTTTTCTGCAGCACATTGGTAGATACCAGAATCTGACACATTCAGCATAGTTATGATAAGTGTCCCATTTTCTATTTGAATTCTTTCCTAATAAAAGAAAAGTCACATAAAGATGCTAGTGTGTTAACGTAGGTATTCTCTCATCATTTATGCATATCTATGAGCTATGATATTTTGGTGTATGAGAACTATTGCTTATGAAAATGAGGTTATTAATATACTTCAAGATCCTGAGAAGCTTTGTGGAGTTTAAAAAAATGGAAATGTTCTTAGTATAATTTTAGTGGTTAGTATATTTTATGTTACCTTATTTCTTTGAATATTGGCATTCTTTGCATAGAAGGTATGTTACCTTTCTGTTATACGGTATATAAAATAATTGGAATACTCTACCATTACAATTTTCCAGAAAACATGGTTGACAATAATGTTAGACGTGGGTAGAGTGATTAGCAAATTTCCTTGGATTTCCATCATAATGTCTCAGAAAGACTTAAAATATGATGACTTGATAATTTTCTAATTGAGTACATAAGTTGAAGGAGCTAAATTCTTCTTTTCTGCAGTGGACTGTAAAGTATGTTTAAATAGCCAAAATCTGTTACAGAGTCCCATTTGGGGTATAGAAATATAATTTTGAGTGGGTAGAATGAAATAGTTTAATAGTGCAAATATAACTTTAAATACTTCAGGGTACCTATTACCATCCTCTAAAGATAACAAAAGTAGGCTGGAGGAAACAGGGAATGTTATATGCAAAAGGAATTCAGGAATTAAATTTCAGTAAAGCCGAAACAAAGAACAGTGTTCCATTCAGATTCTAAACAACAGATGTTCCTTTTATCTCTAACTGTGCATATAAGTGCAAAGTAGAGTGGAGAATTAACACAATTATTTGGATAATTTGATGGGAAAAATAACCTTGTCTCATTTTCTGTATATTGTAGAATAAGGTATGCTTTAGATTGAAAAATGTGGATAACTGCCTCAGTTCTCTACTTCCCTAAGGTTAGAGACAGCCATTAGCTTTCATAAAACCAAAATACTGCGTAATAATTAAGAGCTTGGGTTCTGGAGTCAGATTATGCTTAGAATACTAATTCTAACATTTACTAGCTGCGGTGTGACCTTGGACAAATGGACTTAAGCCCTCTGAAACCAATTTTTTTTCATTTATAGAAATAGTAATCATATCTCTCTCATAATATTGTCATGAGGACACAATAAGATAATGCATGGAAAATATTTAACACAGGGCCTGGCTCATATGAGAGTTCCGTGGATGTTGTTGTTGATGATGATGATGATGATGATGATGATGATGATGATGATAATGGTATCATCTGAATACGGATCCATCACTGAGTAATGTGTGACCTTGTACAAGTTGTGTTCTCTACCCTTAGTTTTCTCATTTGAAAAATGGTGATAATATTAATAGCTATGTGAGGATTAAATAAATTTAAGGATCAAATAAATTAAGGTATATAAAGATTATACTATATTTCCTGGCACCTACTAAACACTCCAGAAACATAATTTCTGTTAGTAACAAAATTTCCCTAGCAGAGTAGGTGAATGTTTAATATCAGCACAGTTGCTTACCTCTGGATTGAGGCGTTCACCATTCTTTAACCACGTGTACCAAGGGTTTGGCTTTCCACTAGCTTTGCATTCCCAAAACAAGCTGTCATAGATGGACAGGTATGTATTTTGGATTTTTTGTTCCCATTCTGGAGGGGCTGTTTCAAAAAGAAACAACAGCAGCTCTTCAGCAAGTCAGTTATCCAAGACATTATTTTACTTTCCAAGGACTGTAGAAATCAGAAGGGCAAGGCTAACTGGGTCTGGTAGTACTGTACACACATGATTTGAGGGAAGAGAAATGCAGGACCCCCAAAGTGGGATAAGAGAAACCCTGTTGTAAATATCAGTGGACCTTTTGCATAAGATTGATGTTTGCCTTTTGTCATTTTGCTGCACCTATGTAACAACTTGGGAGTTGTGGGAACAAGGCTAGAGAATAATTCCATGTTAAATATTAGGATGTAAGTCAAGTTAGAAAATGTATATCAAATCTGAACCCTCTGTGGGCAAAAGGCCATTGATTACATTTGGATTAAACTAAGTAAAATAATTGTATCTATACCTGACATAATTACAATTCAATAGTTTGAAGCATAAATCAAATATCAGCCTCATCGCATTTTAGTACGGTAGTAATCCAGTTTTTTTTTTTCCCTACATAAAATTCTTGACAGGGAATGAGAACTTTTGGAGTTGTATATAGGTTAAGCATCTAACTTTAATCCTAGGCATGAATTTTCCAAACCTTATTTTCTAATCTGAGAAATTTCTACATAGTTCTGAAGCAAAAAGCCACTGGTATAATTGATGTTGAAATGTTATTTAAGTGTAAGGTAGTATTATCCTTTCTAACATTCATGGAAACAGGGGTGTATAAGTTAAATGCTTTAAAATTAATATTTCTTCTATAATGATGATAGGAAACTTTCTGGATTTGCCATTTAATCCCTCACCTTTGTTTAGATCTATTCTAGATATGTTGGAGTGGAGGAGCCTTCCTTTGGAATCTCAGTCTATTACAAGCTAGGTGTTTTACATGTGTTGTACTCAATTCTCCCTCCAAACTTTTATAGAGGATTTTGTTGTATGGGTGTTAGGTAACCTGCTCAAGAAGACATAGTTAGAAAAGATAAACCTATCTTTTTACTCTGAGAGCAGAGCCAAAGTCAAGGGCTTGTGTTCAGTTTGTTTATTTGTGAGTGCTGGCCAAGGGTAAGG
Organism: Balaenoptera physalus; assembly: GCF_965194825.1. Taxonomy (NCBI): domain Eukaryota; kingdom Metazoa; phylum Chordata; class Mammalia; order Artiodactyla; family Balaenopteridae; genus Balaenoptera; species Balaenoptera physalus. The sequence goes on along the minus strand of NC_138896.1, from coordinate 96,319,719 downwards.
TGTCAGGAAAAGGGAGAGTCAACAGGGAAGGAAAGAGTTAATGCAAGGATGAGTTATTGAGTTGACCACCAGCACGGACGATTGTTACTCCATCCTCTGTGAATGTATAAGGAGTGTCTATAACTGCCTACCCAGGAAAGGAGGAGGAAGCATTTATGCATTGGCTCTTTTTCACAGTTATTCAAGGGCAGTGCAGGTGATAACTATTAGAACATCCAGGTTGTGTGTGCTTAAGTGCTGAGTAGGTCCTTGAAGGGGCCAAAGAAAACTGGAGCAGGAAATAAGATGGCCTTCTGTGGCACCTGCGGTAAGACTCTGTCAGGCTACACCTGCAAACCATGGTGCTGAGCTGGTCACTGCAGCAGTAGTTGGAGAAAGTGGGACTGAGAGTCTTTGAAATGATGCACAAGTATATCTGACTTTCAGGGTGTTTCCACTGTAACTTCCGCTTCCACAAAGATAGGAGGTCCTTCAGGGAGGAGAGGAAGAAATCATGATGTCCCACTGTGGTGAAAAGTAACCCTAGATTACCTCCTGTGGAAATCAGGGCAACTTCCAGTTACAGAACATGTTTTTCACAACCTTGAGGGATAAATGAAGGCAACCCTTAGAAGAACTGAGTGTATGGGTGAAATTGATTCATGTTTCTATTTATTGTTTTTAAAATGTATAATTTGTAGGTAATTGTTTAGAAATTGCCCTAACATATGTTTGACCTGGAAGAAGAAATGCATGGTCATATAAAATCCACATAGTTTACAGGAGTTTGAGATATATATGGTTTGTTGCTTAGTGCAATAACCGTAACTTTAAACCATATTTATTTATTTAATGTGTACATTCTTTGGATGCTTAGGATTCTGAAGAACAAAGTTTTAAATCATCAACTAAGTAGGAACTACATAAAAAAAAAAAAAGCTTAGGATTTCAAGTCTGCCATATGGGCTTGGGTTTTAGATTTATTTTTTCCCCGTCAATGGTTGTGTAACTCACTTAACTCCTCTAAATGTGTTCCATTTTTTATAATGAAAATAATATTTTATAAACTTATTTTGGAGGTTATAAGGACACAATATAGATGGATATTTTTCCTCCAATTACTTTATTATTGATTATAAATGTGTCACATAGAAACATGTCACATAGAAAATGACTTTTGGCCATGTATAAATACAGTTTTAAAAAGTCCCCTAGTACAAATGTATTAAATTTAGCAAAGAAGTTAAGAATATTTTAAAAGCAACAAACATTTTGATAATTATGAGGTATATTTTATGGTTTTCTGGCATCAAAAAAAAAAAAAAAAGTGAATTTCATGCAAGTGTGTATTTTGGCCTAGATGAAAGAAGACATAAAGACAACTTTTAGAAAGTATATGCTTTCACCATCTCTCTTAAGTCCGTGACAGATTCTGATAATTGAGGCAAGTATATTTTTTAAATGAAGTAATGAGTTTATTTTTCTATTACCTACATATGAGTAGACAATTATGGGAAATATAAACAAATACTGAAAACTACCATTAAGTATTATGTTTCTCCTGTCATTTTCTCCTTTTGTAAGTTCTACTTGAGATTATAATTAAGGTTTTCATAGGCTGTTGCTGAATGTTTTAAGGAAAATATATTGAATTCCATTCTACTTCGTGTTATAAACGTCTATGGCTTTTACATGACATTGCTGATATTTCCAAGGCAATTATAATAAACAATAGCATGCTATTATTTATTAGCATACTATGCTGAAATTAAAGCCATATTTTAAAAATGGTCATTCCCATCTGCTAATCATTATATTAATAAACATCCTTTCCTGGAAATGTGTCTTCTCTATTTCTCCTATGACACTTTTCCACAACATGCTAAAGACCTTCACTATTTACTATGAAGGATATGACCAATTATTTCATATACTTTTTGAAATTCATTAGCTCACCATAGAAAATGAGTTGACCTTTTGCAAGATTTCTTCCTCGAAGGTTACTTGCAATGCACTCATAGACGCCTTCATCTTCCTGTTGAAAGTTTGGGATTTCAAGGATAGCTTGGGATTTGCTGTACTTGACTTTCCCAGGCAACGGGCTTCCATCCAACCTCCTCCAACTAATATCAGGGACTGGACTAAACAGTTATACCTCATTAGAAGAGAAGATGGTTCAGTCTTTATGACAGCAGGATAAAATAAGAATTCCTTAAGCATAACTCTCAAGGAAAATAAATCAATCAATATATTATATTGTGACTGGTTTTCAGATCATGCAGTCACTCGCCATTCACTCATCCAGCGATTTATAACACTTTATTAGGAGCCTGTCATGTGCAAGTCACAGTACTAGGATCAGGGAATAAACTGATGACTGAACTAAACATGTTTTCTGCCCTCATGTTGCTCACAGACTAGTGGGGAAACAGGCAATAAACAAATTATAAAAAACAAATATATTTGTAGATTGCAATAACTGAAACAAAGGAAATAAGGTGCAGAGATAATAACAAGATTATATCAGTTTAAATACGGTGGTCAGGAAATTCTTTGTGAGGATGTGACTTTTAAGAGGAGGCAAGCTCTCTCTATTTACAGATTCTAGGACAAAAATACAGATTCCTCTATAGCTAAATTGGTACTAATATGCAACTGAAGACATATGTGATGGGTGAGCTAAATTATCAAAGGGGATCAGTATTATATAACAGACCCAGATGAATTGGGAGGACAGAATCTATGATCCTCAAAAGAATGTACTTATTTATACCCAAACTTAAAACAAAATGACATAAAAGATAACTTTACATTGTACTCTGTCTCTTTTCAGAAAGAATTTGTAAAGAATTCCTTTATTTATAGGAATTTAGCTTAAGGTCCTAAATCTAATATGTTTAGTCTAACACGATTATCTTTTAAAACAGCAAAAATACCATGGTGAGGAAGGCCTCACTTGTACAGATAGAATATAAAGAAATGTAGGTTATAAATAAAGTTATAACCAGAAAATCTTCCCTAATAAACCAATCATTTGTAAAATCAATCCCCAGTCTATTCGCACTATCATCTTTCCTTTCTTACTTTCAAGTAATTCTTCATTCCCTTATGGATTTTCAGGTGCTTTAAATATTTCTGTTCTAAACGTATTTCAAATAATAATAATAATAATAATAGTAAATCATTTTGCAAAGCCAAATTATAAACTTTGTAGAAGATGCAGAATTTTTTTCAAGTCCATGAAACTAATGTAGGAGAACCATCCAGTCACATACAAAGTGGTTGACAAATGAAGATCTACTGCGTCTGAGCAGTAAGAACTGCAGAAAATTGGTGGTGATGACTGAGTAGAGACTTCAATTAAAGCAGGAAAACTGATGCAGGCTCAGGAATTTTTTATTGCAAACAATGATGATCCTGCTGTGCAAATCAAAGATATACATCATGCAGAACGTCATACGTGTGCTCACACATATTTGACAGGAAACATACTCCCCAATCAATGTTTGGTTCATCTGTTTTTCTCGGAATTAGCATATAGTGACAAATACAACTTGAATTTTGTTAAACACAACATCATTATGTATTATGATAAGTTTTGTTTTTGTCCTTTTAAAAAGCCTTGCCACTCGCCACAACTTTAGGTTGATGTTTTAGTAAAATGGCATATTCTTGCCAACAATTAATCCAGATAACTGGTTTTCTTATTCATTCATTTTATGAAGTACCAAACTAAGAATAAAAATAAAGTTCTAGAAGAAAGTTTACTCACAGAGAAAGATCTTCACCAAGTCTGGGGCAGTATTATCCAATTTTTAAAAATACATGTAACGTGTATGTGAACATGAAAAGTTAGTAGCTATAGGTGGTGAGAATATGAACGCCTTTTATTCTCCTTTTTTCTGCTTATCTCAATTTTTCCATTATTTTCCTACAATGAGCATGTATTACCCGTGTAGTAGAAAAATTCTAAGAAAATTTATTTACAAAGAGAAAAATATTATAAATAGAGGCTCTGATATTTATCTGAATTCATGATCCTTTGTTGTCTTTTTATGATAGTGTATCCCTGAGGTTTATGACAAATACATGCAAAATATTCAACTAAAAAACATTTCAACCTAAAACATTCAGACAAAAAAAAAATTTCAGTGAAGACTATTTTCCCATTGTTATATTATTGTTCTTTATTTTAACTATGAAGACAGAAGTCAATTTTTAACCTAACTAAATATCTAAATCTCTGAACCAGAAATTGAATGGTTTGACACTTAATAATAATAACTATAATAATATCACAATGAAGAGCTACGGTTTATTAACCACAAACTATGTGCCAAGCACTATGTGCCAAGCACTATGTGTATAATGTGTAAATATAATTTAATTTTCTCTTTCTATAAGTGAAGGTCGCACAGCTGGGATTTATTTCCAGGTTTCTTTGTCTCAGAATCTATGTGCTTACAAGACAAAACAGACATCACAGCTACTGTAAAATCATCCTCTGATAGCTTTCAATTTTTGTGGTTTTGTAAAAGTGAATCACCATCTTAAGTGGCCCAATTAAGTGGGGGTAAAAAGAATAAGTCCCACCAATCCCAATTATTCTGACTTTTCCCTCCAAAAGAACTCAGTGAGGACACTTGGGTCTCTGGACAAGCATTTTTCCCTTGAAGGATAAAATGATGTATCCTATATAGACACACCTTTCCAATAGAAGTAGTGTAGCAGATAATGTCAGTGCTTCACCCGTTTTCTTTCTCATCCCTTAGCACCCCAAATCCTGATGTGCTTTCACCCTCAACAGTTAGTACATGCATCATTTTGCTGTCAACTACCCTTAAGCTGCTGTAGCTAACTTTTCCTTCACAAAAAAAGAGCTGAAAACAGTTAGGAATTTACATACTCCCTGGGGCAACTCTCAACCAATAACTGACTAAATGAGGCGTAAATACTCCAGCTCCCCTGCCCCCGATGGTGGAATACCTCTAGGTGTGACCTGCACTCTTTCTAGAACTCCTGTACAAGACTGAGGCAAATTTATCTTCTGTGGAGCTTTGCATGATATTATACTCTGCCTGGCTACTCTTTTTTCCCAAGTGGGCTTGTCCATTCTCTGATGGGTTCTTCATAAGAACTCTTCTAAAAAGTCACTTTAAAAAAAATATCCTTTCAAGATCTACTTCTTGGAAAACCAGTTTATTAGAACACCCAGTATGCTCTAATCATGTTCCACTTTGATTACAATACCAGCTGTAAGTACTTCTCAATATGGTACTTCTATATAGCCACTAGACACATAAAAATATTCTGTGGAAATGAACATTAATGGCACATAAGACCAAAAACTGAGCAGTAGAATCCTTGTGAAAAACCATGAGTGTGGAATATATTTTCAGAACAATGCTCTATAGGGTCAAAATTACACTAGAAGGCAAGAAATGTGAAAGAGACATGAGGCTGAAGAGAGACATAAGTTTCTCACTTAAAGAACATCCTCTAGATCTTGTTTTTCTTACCTCAATTATGTTTGGAGTGATACATCTTCTCTCATAAACCACTCAACTATTGAGAAGCTTATAAGATTCAATGAACTGGCTTCTAACATAACTTTCAATTTTGAAGAAGGGTATAAGAATTAGACCTCTGTATTCTCAATCTGCAGTGGATATGTGTTGGTTTTTGTGTGTGCATTTTGATTTTCCTTAGAAAACCCAATGCTTACTATCTTTAGTCCATCTGATTTGAATTGGGAGGACTGTACCTCTGGCTGCAGGACTGAGCGCAAGATTCAGATCTTGCCATTAGAAGCTAGTGTACCGTGGCCACCATGGTTGGTTAACTCTGGGAACTAAGACAACCCAATCAGAGACAACTAGACTCAGTTCTGGGACTGCTTTTGGAGGAGCTATTAAAGAGAGGATCTTTTGTCACTAGGGTTTCCTCAGACAGTGGGATATAGCTTGGTGCTTCTAGGCAACACTTCCACCACATGGAGAAAGTGTCTTTGAAAGTCAAAGCTAACACAAAAGAAGGAAACTTGGAATTCTTTACAGGTCTAGATTAAGTCACGCTTGATGCCAAAAAAATTTAAAAAAAAATCTCCTTGAACATTTCCATTAGTCAATACAGTCTCTTTTTGTCTTATGCCTGTTTGAGTAATTTTCCTGCTGCTCTCGTCCAAAAAAAGACTTTACAAATAGTGTCTGAATGCCTGGGTTCAAATCCTAGCTATGTTATTTTCTATCTGTGTGATCGAATTGTATGATATGGTAGATTCCTTCAGGATATTATATTTTATACTCTAGATATTTTGGAATCCTCAGAGCAACTAAACTATCAAAAAATAGTCACTCAAACATTTAAACTTTTTAATCAAAAGCCTTATCAAGTGTGTTTTGTGGCTATATTTCATGTTAACAAAATTTCTAATGGGAGAAAAATCAAGAAGTTTTATATGATTTCACAGTTACTAAGTAAACGTTGAGATTTTGTTTTCAGATTTGTTATGTCAGTACAAAATATGAATGTCATGAGCCTCTTGATTACCACTGGTAATGTGAGATATAGGGTCAGGGAGAATAAATGTAAAACATGTGTATTTTAATGAAAAGTTCCCATTTAGTCTGGGCACTTTTTATGAAGACACTAAATGAATTGCTTTAGATTTCGCACCGTCTCTCTTTTCTGAAGACATCCCAAATGGACAGTGGGTAGAAAGAACTAAAATCAACAAAAGATGAAATTTTTTTAGTAGTGAGCTTTAGTTTTAAATGCAAGTTAATTTTTCCAAGAGATACCATTCTGTATAAATGATAATACTAATACTAGTGCTAATATTAATAACAAAGCTATTATAATAGAATACTATTTATACAGTACAGAGCAGAGTGCAGTTTTTACACTTACCAGCTATATGTTATTGCACATTTATAACATAAATATTCTCATTTATAGGATAGGGCTTAACACTAGTATGTAAGTCACAGGATTAGAGTGAAGATTAAATGATATAATACATTTCATGTGTTTAACACACTGTCTAGAACACATTAAACAATGTATTTTTTGTGTTAATGACAAGTTAAAAAATAATTTAAGATTATTATGTTGCTGTTATCATTTCAAAAGCCAGATTCCTAGCTTATATTTATCTGTTTTCTATTCTCCTTTAAGAACTCCATATGACTAGGCATTTGACATAAATTGATTTATGAATCATAAATAAACTAAAATCAGATCTCCATACTGTGAACGAAATGGGTACACAAGCATGCACATATGTCTCTAGAAGTAAATTTCCTGCTTCTTCCTGTTTAATACACTGGGTGGTAAGGAGATAATGCCTCTGATCATAGCGGTCATGTTCATTTCCTCATCATGAGAGCAGGGATCTCTCAGGTGAGATATAACATGCTTTGCTGTAAAATACTTTTTTTTTTCAGCCTGGCTTATCATCTAGGGCCATTATGGTAGAGAGGAAAGGAATTAGACAACATTCTCCAAAGAGAAAAAAAATGCGTTGTAAGAAAGCTGAACGTTTATTTATGAATATTAATAACCATTAATTGAGTGCTTACTATATACCAGGATTGTGACAGATGGTGTCCATATGTCGAGTTAAATACTCAGCTGGAAGTTGTTAACAATCCTAATTACCTTTTTGGAATGGTACTCACGTTTAGACAGGTAATTTCTGCTAAATTATTACCTGCCAATTCTCTTCCACTTAGAGTTCCAGTACAGGCTAATTTACTGTGATCCACCCTCCAATTCTCTGAGTTGCCACCCATTCAGTTATTAGCACTAGTAGACTCCTTCTCCTTCTGTGGCTTTAGCATTCTATTTAGGCTCTACCTAGTTTGTCCACGATGATGATATTAGTGATGTAATATTCTCTGGCAGTTCATTTTAATTTAAAATAAGTGATCTATTTAAAGTGCAAAGTTAATATATTAATATATGAAGAATGCCATGCAGCAGGGGAGATCTTTGAAGGGTCTTCAGAATGGAGATTATTATTAAATCTCTTGAAACTCTGTCATTTAAAGGTTAAGTTAAAATACATGGTGCCATCATCATCCTAACTACAGGTATCAGCCATTTCTGGCAACATTTCCCTTTCAGCTCCAGTTCCTCCCCACTTCTTTTTTTTTTTTTTTTTAATCTTCACAAATATGGTGTCAAAATCCAGCTTGGATACAAATCTCAATAAAGAAAATCGATTTGAAGCAACTCTCTCATCCAAAGTTTCCTCAGACCATAGATGAGGCATTCAGGAACCATGTATTTCAAAAAACTTTGCAAAAGCCTTTTCTTATTTTGTTTCTATATTTTCCTGAAATGTGAGTCCTCACAGTTCTAAAATACTACTAGATCATAAAAGCAAAGTTTCTTTCTTCCTCCTTCCCTCCCTCCTGCTTTCTCTTTCCCTCTTTTTGTCTCTTTCTTTCTCTCCCCCCTTTCTCCCTTCCTTCCTTCCTTCCTTCCTCCCTCCCTCCCTCCCCACCTCCCTCCCTTCCTTCCTTCCTTCCTTCCTTTCCTTCTCTCTCTCTCTCTCTCTGTCTTTCTTTCTTTCTTGCCCCTCCCTCTGGTATTGTGCTTCTTAAATAAGCATTGCCATAAATAAGGACTTTCACTCCTTACTCTCTTGTCATTATGCTTTTACAGAGTGAGCATCCCATTAATTTTATCTGGAGGCAGAGAATACATTTGTTAACCCTCTGGCCTACTTCAACCTGAACTGGAAGTTAAATTAAAGCTCTTCACACTCCTGTACAAACTCTGCTTCAATTCTATACTTTTAGCCCATAAATAGAATTTTCATTACTAGTGCTATTTGAGAAAGCTTATATTTCTTCCCTGGATTTCTTAAATCTCATTATCCACAGCTTAAATCCATGCCATACCAAGTTTTTAACTAGAAACTGGTACAGAGAACCTGTTTCCTAAGATGCTTATATTTGGGATTATTCTTAACTTGAACCGCATTTCAGAAAATCCCGTCAGTGGCCATTTTTAATCGAAGAGAGGGAAGCAGAATAACAAAACCAGCAAGGAGTGCCTTTGTTAAATTTTCAGACTGTTCAGCTAGCTGCTTTCATTTCCTCAACTTGAAATATTCATACAAAGAGCTTGGAATATGAGATTGTCCTATGGGGATACAATATGGATAAATTCATGAGTTCTGTAGAAAAGCAATCTTACTGTTATGGAAAAAGGAAAATCTTTTTTTTTTTTTTTTCTGAGTGATCTAAACGTAGTCATGATCCTGTTCTACTGGTCAGTGTGTATACCAGGTTTCCCTTGGGGGAAAAATGTTTTCATGTGCGCGTATTTATCTGGTATTTGACACTTGACACTACAGTTGCTGCAGCCAATTGAAAAGCCACAGACGGTTTGGACGTAATAGCAGTGTTAGCAGAATAGTACTTGCATGTAGAGTAAAAGGACACAGGTGAGTTTTGTGTAAATGAGTGCAAATTACCTAACATCTCTGAGCCTCAGCTTTCTCTTTATAACTAGAGGTAACAATGGGTACGTAAAAGTCTTCTTGAAAGGATAAAATGAGGATATACTATGAGAATACATTCTGAAATATAAAGTTTGAACCAATAATAAAGCTTACTAAGTTGCCTTATTACCATGATCATCACATAGGAACCGGAAGGTTCTATCATCCAAAGAGTCCCTAAGACTTTATTGCTATTTTCTACTCCACAATGTGAGTAATCATTTGCACATGAAACATAAAACTGGAGCCCATAATTTCAAGGTGTGGTAGAGCTGAAAATGATACTGCACTTAGCAGTTAATTGACAGCTTCTCCATAATGTTTTATTTTTTTTATTTATTTATTTTTAAAAGGGTTATGCTGAGTTTGTGAATTTCTTTAATTTATTTATTTTTGGCTGTGTTGGGTCTTCGTTTCTGTGTAAGGGCTTTCTCTAGTTTGCGACAAGCGAGGGCCACTCTTCATCGCGGTGCGCGGGCCTCTCACTGTCGCGGCCTCTCTTGTTGGGAGCACAGGCTCCAGACGCGCGGGCTCAGTAGTTGTGGCTCACGGGCCTAGTTGCTCCGCAGCATGTGGGATCCTCCCAGACCAGGGCTCGAACCCGTGTCCCCTGCATTGGCAAGCAGATTCTCAACCACTGCGCCACCAGGGAAGCCCCTCCATAATGTTTTATTAATACATAATATTAACCCTAAATAAATACTTCACCAATGATATGAGTGCTATGTTACACTACAGCAGAGAAAATGATAATTTGGTTGAGGTAGGTTCTCGAGGCACATGTTCCTTCAGAATTATGTTCAGAATTATAACTCCTTAAGAATTATAGGGCTTGACCTTAGCTCTGCTCATAATCATAAACTTAAATATAAAGGAGACATTGTATATGGTTTTTTATATTTAATCATTCTATTATTAATATATCTAACATTTATTGAGCACATTATGTGCCAGGCACTGTGCTAAGTGCTTCATTGAAACCATATAATAATACCATGAGACACAGTACTATTGCTATTAACATTTTGTAGATGAGGAGATTGGGACTAGAATAGGTTGAGTAACATGCCCAGTATCACACAGTAAGCTTTAAAAGAAAAGTTTGGAGCTAAAGTCTGTCTTTCCATACTGACTGAGCTCTAAACCACCATGTTTTTCTGCTCCTGTGTGAGCTAACCAGCTACAACATGAGAATCACCTTTTTAGTCTGTATAATGTGTGCTTAGAAATATATTCTTCACCTAATGAACTAACATGTTTTATAATCAGTGGGTAGAGTTCCTTTTGTCCAAGGGCCAGAAGATGAAATTATAGAGTTTTTTTTTTAACATATTGAGATGCCTCCAAATTCCAGTAAAGGTTCTAGAGATGGGTTCCAAGGTCACCTGGAAAAAAGGAAGTAACTTCTTTTCCTTCAGCTCAGTTCCAACTTGGATTTGAAATCTTTCTCTCCTGCAATTGCCAGTTACTTAAAAAGTAAGAACTGTAGGTCTCCTGAGAAAGGTGGTGATAGACTGGAATGGAAAGGATGAACAGTCACTTGCAGAAGTATATATATTCTTCTTGGATGATTTTTAGAACCTTTAAATTAATTTAGTTTTGGAAACAGCAGTGTAAAAATCCAATTTTGGTTTTTGAAATAGAAAAAAAAAATGAAAGGAATGTTCAACACTGGATTCAGCATGTGTGTAAGATCAAAAGAGACCCAACTTGTAACCTAGGGTCCTGGTCTTTGAAAGTGGACCCTCTGCAGTGGTTCTTCAGGAGAATTTGGCAACACATATCAGAAACCTTAGCTTTTATATTCCTGTTATCCCAAAATTCTAATTTTTAAAAAATATGTTGAGGAAGTTCACATGGAGATGGGCAAAATATAGCCACAAGAATATGCATTACATCATTATTCATGACAACAAAAAATGAAAACAAAACGAAAGGAAACTAAATGTCCACCAGTAGGAGACTGGCTGAAAACATACATCTGAATACCCCACTGTCATTACAATTGAGGGTACAGAAAACTGTTTAATGACCCAGAGATACATTCATAGTGTACATTTAAAAAAACAATTTTAAAAGCATTTTACAGAAGAATATGCTGAAACAATTTGAGCAGCAAAATAAAGCAATATTGGATTATGACCCAAAGTATGAAATAAATATCTACTAATCAATACTCATATAAATAAAGGATTGGATAAATTAATAAATGGGAAGGGAGACCTGAAAAATCTCCCATGAGGAAGAATTCCAAATAAATTAACATAGATTAGAGGAGGTGAAGCATGACTCCCTACTCATTAGGTGTGGACAGCACATATTAACCTCCTTTCAAAGACTCAGATGTAAAGAGAGAAAAATGAGTACGTTTATGGTGGAGAACCCTGACAAAACTGCTTCTGCCAGGTGATGAAGGGCAGCATCGGTAGCCATAGATCATTGTGAGAGAGAGTAACCTTAATATGATGTGCGAAAATGGCACCTTACCTTTGTAGTCTTCTTACCCAAGACCCATAACCTCAGACTAATTATAAGAAAAATAGTAGACAAATTCTAATAGAGGGCCATCCTACAGTAAAACTGACCACCACTCCTCAAAACTGTCAGGGTCATCAAAAACAAGAAAAGTCTGAGACACTGTTACAGTCAAGAAGAGCCTAGGGAGACAAGAAAACTCAGTGTGGTACATTGGATGGAATCTTGGAATAAAAAAAAGGGCATCAGGTAAAAACCAAGGAAATTTGAGTAAATTATGGACTTCAGTTAATTAAAATGTATTCATGTTGGTTCATTAATTGTAACAAACGTACCATCTTAGTGTAAGATGTTAATAATAGGGGAAACTGTGTGTGGCATTATAGGGGATTTCACTATACCATCTGCTCAATTTTTGTGTTCTAAAACTGTTATTTCAAAAGTATTAATTTTGAAAAAAAAAAAGTACTGATGAAATGGGAGAAAAAGAAGCAAGAATCTTCTATTTCTAAGAGATACGAAGGGCCCCTTCAATAACAGTCTAACATTAGTTCTACCAAAGGAATTGAGAGTGACTGCCTCCAATCTCAATTTAACAAGGAGTAACCTGGGGAAAAGATAATCGGGAAAGCTCCCAGAATGACTATCCTTGAATCTTCCTTCACTGAAAGTTTGTAAGGAAAGAGCAGATCCCAGGAAAAATGTATGATCACATATTGTTACACCAATCCTATTTTCAGTAGCCTGCAAACTCCCTGGGGCCTTTATATCATATTTCCCCAGGGCCTAGCCTAGCATCTGCTGCCAGGAGAATTCCTTCTGACTAAGTGAAGGAATAAAGGAATTAATTATTGAATGAGGTATTTAATGCATATTTGCTAAGTTAATAGATACTGGAGCTTAATTTGCCAAATGAATAAATGAGGGAATGTCAATAATCCTTACAAAGATTAAACACATTATTTAGAAATGGTAAATCCATTGTTCTGAGCAAGTCCTTGAGGATTGTGTTAGCACAGAAATAGAATGCAGAAACCCCTTCTCTCCCTCCTGTGTATTCCTTTTTACTTCCTCAGCCAAAGCAGCACTGGCAATGACCACAATTAATAAAATTGTTATAATTTATTGATTGCCTATTATAAGCCAGGGACTCTGGTAGGGAAGTTTAATAGTATTTTCCAGTCCTTACATCAATCCTATTCTCTCTATCGTCTATCTATCTATCTATCTATCTATCTATCAATCTATCTATCTATCCATCTATCTATCTAGTTTTTATGTTTGTTTTACAGATAAGAAAACTGATCATAGCGACCCAGCTATTGACAGGGGATCTGAGAATTTAAACCCTGATCTCTTTGAATTCAAAGTCTATACTCTTTCCAGAACACAATGTTGCCTTGAAATGTTAGTAAATTTGCTGATAAATCTTTCAGCCCCAGGGTGAGTGTGTGTGTGACTGTGTTTTTGTTGAGGGGTTACTATCTTTCAATTTCTCAAAGATTGGCTTGAACATTTGTCATTTCTCAGATATGCATGGACATTACCATACTATTTTATGCCAAGCAATATAAGATCATGATAAAAAAGCAAAGCAGTTAGTGAGAACCTAATGAGTAAGCTTCAGTATACATTGTGGGGCAAAAGGGACAAGGTATGTTAGGAAAATAGTCTGCTCTCTATCCATTCAACTCAATGAGGAAAATAAAAAAGCTAAACTGCTTATTAAGCATTCAAATGGGACAATTTTAGGATATCTCTCTGACTTTTTTTTTAAACCAAGTGTTAAAAGTCTGAAAAATTTGAATGTACCTAGTTTGATTTTAAAATACTACTGTCATCCTGAGTGTCTTGAGCAACCTTTCTGTGGTATGGTCTGCAATGATGTCCATATGTGTAAAAAGAAAAGCAAAATCAAATAGCTGCTCTGTCATCTGAAAGTTCTGGAATAGATCAAAACATCTTGGTGAGACTTCAGATTTATTGCTTGACATTAATAGCCAAGCTGAGTATCTTTTTCTTCATAAATTAGAAAAAATAAATAAGATATACATGTATACATAAATATATAGTCCTCTGTGTGAAGGCTCCAGAACACATAGGAACATTTAGTGCAGTGACTAATTTTATTTACATTCCAGAGCATTGACAGCAAAGTTACTAAATTAAGATTCACACACAAAAAAGAAAAAAGTAAATATGTTTGGTTGTTTACAAGAGTGGTAGGAGAGTTATGGGGGATATCAGTTTAACTTCTTTACTAAGAGCAAAGGCCTATATTTTCTTGAGAGGAGACACACAGATCTATAAGTCAATCATACTACATTTGCATAGCACCTATCCAAGGAGTTCCTCAGGTATTTCACAATACAATTAATTTGCAGCTTAGATAATTAAGAGTCTGCCATGTTAAACAAATGAGACAAAGCTGAGAGTTGAAAGCTGTGATCATGTCAGCTCTGAAACTCCAACATAGAAAGTGATCATGTCAGCTCTGAAACTCCAACATAGAAAGTGAGTTACATGTCCCCAAAGTCATAGTAATTAAAGTTCAAGCAGGTATCTGAAGTTTTGTCTTAATTATTCTATACTCACATTAGCCTGTGGTGGTTTGAGATGGTTAAGGTCTATGAGTAAACACTCTAGCCAGCCTTCTATAGACTTCACTCTCTATACTCCCTGCCTGCATGATTGCAGCAGACTCCTAGGTTGATTGGCATGTTTTCTGTGCTCTCCCTAATCATCTACCCCAGATTTTTATAAATGGTAGATATTACCATCATCACATACAAACCAGTGGGGTGTATGCTCCACAATGGCCCTGATTGATTTTTAGAAACACTTTTTTCTTCTCATTCAAAACCAACTTGAATTTTGAAAAGGTTATCTTTTGAATTATTAAAAAAATTTAATGTATAAAATTGAACTTACTTTTTGGCTGAATTATTAGTAATTACAGAGAATCTAAATGGAGAATACATCCATAATTTCATTCCCCAAATAACATCTTTTTACCATTTTGCTGAAATGTTTCAAGCCTTTTCTAAGGAAAACATTTACAGAACTGAGGGCTAACTACATCTGCACATGGGGAATTAATTCATATATTAAAAGGATAATTTGATGTAAATATCAAACGGCTATGAGCATGAGTTTTGAAGTCAGAATCAGTGATATTTAGATTTGAATTCCAGATTTACAACTTATGTTTATCAAGTCATTTCATTTCTCTAAACTTCACCTCATTTACCTTCACAATTAGCCTTAAAAAATACCTGGGTTTTAGATATGTTGGATTAACTGGAACTAGATTTACCCTGCTGGGAACAATTAGAAAACTGGGCAAATATAATGGGAAACAAACCTGATTCCAGAGATGTAACAATGGGTAGCACAAAACTGTGATCCCTAAAGGAGGGGAAATGTATGAAGTAAGCCGTTGGTATCCCTGATTTTCGACCTACAGGCACTTTCCAGAACACGGAATCAGGAAGCAAACATAAATAGGACAAGACTGCATCCATGAGTTGAGGAGACACAGGTGACTGAAGTGGCTGGGATTGCAAAGCAAAGTATCAGAGAGGATGAGACTAGAAAAAGAAAGTGCTCCAAAAATCTTAAGAGTGTCACATGAGGCTGAGCAAAGAACAAATTTTAGAGCTCAAACAGGGCTAGAAGATGTTAGAGTTCCCCCAAGCCCGAGAAGAGAGACTTAGCAAACATTTAGAGCATTCAATTGGGAGATGCATCTTAGTAGTAAACAAGCCTTAGACTAACATCTACTCTGTATCTACCCAAGGAAGCTTAATAGTAAGCTACAGAAAGATGAGATTCATCATAACTTTACTTCTATCAATAAAATCCAATACTTGAAATAAATATACCACAATGTAGCATTCAATAACATAACATTTATCATGTCTCTAATTCAATCTAAATTACTAAACTAAAAAGCATAAAAAATAGGAATCATGATAAGAAGAAAAAACAGTCAACAGAAACAGATCCATAAATTACAGAGATTATAGAATTAGCTAACAAGGACATTCATACCATCAGTAGGGCTCCTGAATAATAGCTGGGGGTTACAGGTAAAGAAACTGCAAACCTCAGCCTTTAATTAAGAAAGAGTCTCTAGGGAAACCCAAAGACAACAGGAAAAACAAAAACAAAAACAATGGAGGAAATTTTAGCCTCTGACACCCCAACTACAGCAAACAGTAAACACAGCCTAACTCCTTACCAAATAAACATAAAACTTTACACCAAAATCTAGTGTAAAATCACTTCTTTTTACCTGTTACATCATATCTAGGTTTCAGCAACAACAAAAAATGTATAAAAGGCCCATTGACAAGTACAAATGCAGAGACAAAGCAAGCATTGGAACCAGACTCAAATATGGCAAATATTTTTAAAGTATCAGACTGGGAATTTAAAATTTCTAAGATTAATATGCTAAGGGCTCTAATGGAAAAAGCAGATAACATGTAAGAACAGATGATTAATGTAGCAGAAAAAAAGGAAATTCTAAGAAAGGGTCTGGGGGATGGTGGTGTGATGAATTGGGAGACTGGGATTGACATATATACACTAATATGTATAAAATGGATAACTAGTAAGAACCTGCTGTATAAAAAAATAAATAAAATTCTAAAATTCAAAAAAGAAAAAAGAAATGATAGACATAAAAACACTGTAATACAAGTGAGAATGCCTTTGATAGGCTCACCAGTGGGCTGAATGTGATGAAGGAAAGAGTAAGTGAACTAGAAGAAATATCAATAGAAACTTCCCAAACTAAAATATGAAGAGAGAAAAAAAGAGAAAGAAACAAACAACAACAACAAAAGAATGGAGTATCCAAGAACTGGGGGCAATTACAAACGGTGCAACAGATTTCTAATGGGAATACCAGAAGGAGAACAAAGGGAGAAATGAACAGAATAAATATTTGAAATAACAATGACTGGAAATCTTCCAGAATTAATGACAGCCACCAAACCATAGACCCAGGAATCTCAGAGAACAACAAGCAAGATAAATTCCAAAATAATCTACCCATTTAAGAGAAAGAATATTCCCAGGGATAAAGGGAATTATTTCCTAATTACTTAGGAAATATTTCCACAAATATTTAATGAAAACTAGTCAGTATTTCAGGAACTGTCGTAGGTCCTAAAAATAAAAAACTAAATAAGATGTGGCATTGACCTGTGTTATTTTTTCTTTTTTTGTTCCTCTTTCCTATTCACCTATCCACCTACTGATTTCCTTACTCCCTCCCTCCCTACTTTCCCTCCTTTCTCTTATTAACTAAAATATATAAACCTTAGTTTCATGACTGTATAGTTTATAGCATAAATAGTAGTCAGTAAGCAAAAATGTTTAGAAACATTGTTAATAAGAAAAAGAGCTCTGATTCTATTCCTCACTGAACCAATTAGCTTGTTTCAGTTTGGGGTTTATCCAACTTATTACAGAGAAGTGCAGTACCTCAGAAAGTGAATAAGTAGATTTAAAAGGATTTATATACAAAGCAATCCCAACATTTGGAAAAAAAAAAAATAACAAAACCAAGTGCTGAACAGCAATATTTTTATAAAGAGCTGTCAGAGAACATGATTTATAATTATCATTCAATAGTTTGTAAAATACTTGTCAATAAACCTGCAAATAGAGATTTATAATTTAAAAAATGGTTTGATTTTGTTCTTTTCAGATTGTTATTTATGCCTATCATGTAATTAATTGTCTAGGGAGTACGTTGTTTTTATGTTTGTTAATGTTGCAAATTTTAAAAAGTCAGTAAAGTATTTGGTAAATATCAAATTTTATAATGGACTAGAAAGCTTCTTCAGTATGTTTGCAATGTTTCAACTACAGTGCAACTTGTTTTCTGAAAACTATTGGCGAGCAAATATAAAAACTTTTTGTTAGTAGCTAAAATTTGTATAATATTTTCCAAAGTATACAAAGCATTTTCATACACATTCTGTTCATTTGAAGAAATGAGAACTAGATCTGCACTTCAGTTACACAGAATATATATTTCTTATACATGGCATTTTAACACTATCTTTTTGACCCTGTGGATGCTTTGGACTTTGCATTTTAACCCCTAGGCATTTCAATTCCATATTAATAATTTAATAAATATAATTTCAACATTAATTTTGTCAGGGTAAAATGTTTTTAAGCATACTCCATTAAATCAATTATTTCCTTGACAATTTTCTATGAGGTGCAATTAGTAATTCTCATCATTTTCCCATTCTTCCTTAATTTTATTTCATGTGCAGTAGTTCCTTTATGTATAAACTTAACAATGAATGTATACTTTATCATTCAGGTTTTTTTTTGTACATACAGATCGGATTTGCCATGTTTTTACATGTATTATCCACTCTCATCTTCAAAACAAACACAGGAAACAGGTATCATTATAACATTTTTTGGATGAGAATATGGAAATTCATAAAGCTTAAGACGCGTGTTTGCTGATGGTCAGACAACTCTTTTGAGAAAGTTGGGAGTTCAATCTGCCTCCTCTGACTTGGAGAGCAGTTATCTTAACCATTTAGTCAAAAGTTTCTAAGTTCAGAACTTCAAATCAGGTGGGACTAAATTTGAATCGCCCTCTCTTTCTTATCAGAAGCATGAAATTGAACAGGTTACTTGTACAATCTGAGCCTCATTTTCCTCATATATAATAAAAATATTATGTACCCTGCATAATTATGAGGATTATGTATGTCATATAAATTCTTAGTTATAAATGATTAACAAATGAAATTTATTTACATGAGATTCTTGAGAACCAGCCTCAATCCTTTTCAGTTATTTATTATATGAGTATTTTTTAAATTACAGAAATCCATATTTCCTGATGCCAGACATGATAGAATAAACTATTAACATTATTTTCAGATACTCTCTTTCATTGGTTTTCTTTTTAAAGAAATCAACTAATTGTCAAAGTATTTTGCTGACATTTTATATTTTTTGTATACTTTAATTTCTGAGAAAGCTTGAAAATGGTGAAAGTTCATCATGTCTTAATAGGCAGGCAAACAAATAAAAACGGACAAAGCCTCAATTTGTCACTTTTAAAAAAATAATTTAATCAGTTATTTATTGGACAAATACTATGGGACCAGTATTGTATAAAAATTAAATATGGTCTCTTAAATATATGAAAAATGGATAACCTGATAAATTTAAAGAGCTACAAGATTTCATATATAGAAAGGAACCTAAAAGATTTAGTAACCAGCATTATTTGGATTGCTCAGTATATTTACTTAATAACAAGTTGGAGACTTTTAAGGATGTTTGCCGTAGTTTGGAACGTAAGTCACTATTTCTGAATGTGAGGCCCACATTACAAATAGACTCTGGATTTGTAAGTAAGCCCTTAAATGTGGTAGTGAGAGTCAAGTCCTTTACTCTTCAAAGTATGTTCTGTAGACAAGAAGAATCACTATTACTTCGGAGCCTGTTAGATATGGAGCAATCAGACATCACCCCAGATCTACAGAATCTCAATTTAACTGTGCCCCCAGATAATTCATATGTATATCAGTGTTTTAAAATGGCAAATCTGATCTATCAGTTTGTTACTTCGTTCTGGTGTTTATGGGTGTAAAAATAAAATTTGAATATTGCCAAAAAGCAAAGACATGTTCTCAGTATTCCATGCAAAAATGCAGATATTTGGCTGGCTTCAAAGCTTTCCAAACCTACTGCTGATAAACAGTTATCTGAGTGAAATAAAATGCCTCCACTGCCAGGACAGGTTTGGCTCAATTCTAATTATCCACTATGAACAATGGCTTTTAATTAGTCTTATTTTGGACACTAGCAGTGCAGGTTTTTCATTTACAAGAGTCACTGATTAATTAAGCAAGGAGACACTCCAGGCAATATATTTCTGGATGTAGGATGAGATGGAGTGAAGGATACCTCGAAAGTTTAGTGACCTGCTCACCGTCTTATACAAGCTCACTTATTCCTTTGCAATGTGCTGCCTAAACGGGTTTCATTGTGCTCAAACTCAAGTAAATATCGGCTCATTTGGGGAAATTGCTGCCCCAATCACTTTCAGAGTATTAGGCATGTTTATTTAAAGTCCAATCAGAAAGTTCCACTTCTGCCTAGCATTTAAAGTCTATTTGCTAATTTACCTTAGAGCAGCGTTTGAATACCAAAATACTCGTTTGTTTTAATTAAAACAACCAGGAAAAAAAAAAAAAAACCAAAACCTTACTTTCCAAGGGCAAAGCATTCCAGTTTTATAGATGAATCCTTTGCAGCTTGAATAGTTTCAGGAAAATGCACTTCAATCTTTGGTTCATATTCCCCCATCACACCTGTTAAATACCAAAAGAGCTAGCAGCATTTCTAGAGAATAGAAGTTTTCTATGAAGCAAATGCTTTATTTACCAAAATCTGATTATTCTGTGGTTCAATTAACAATACTTTTCTATACTGTAATGAGTGACAGAGGGCAAGGAAACCTCATGATGCTATTTAAGGAATTAGTTTATTCCTCTCTCCCCTAAAAAAGAAATACCTAAGGTATATCAAAGTATCAGAATAGAGGCATTCCAAATTTCCCTATATTCCACAACAGCATCTTAAAAAGAATTATTTCCAATTAAGAACTGAATATACCCAACTTTAAAATGCTTCTGAGTTATCGAGCAAGTTTCTTCTCTAGAGATTTCTTGGATCTTTCACCCATTCACAGAAGTCATGGGCCAGATCTGCTTAGGAATAAAGAAGTTTTTAGCTAACACTGTGTAATAGATCTGATACAGCACCTCAATCCAAAATATCAGTACTTTTGCAGCAAAACCTTTGAAGTAAGTAGTTGGGATAAATAAAGACATAAATATTCTTATGTCGATTTATTAAGGTTTTACCGCTAAATGAGTTTACTGTACACTTATAAAAATTTATTTTAATAATTTAAAAATTTTCCAAAGGAATTGTGGATACGGGCTAAGATAAGACTAAGACAATAGTCTAAGGTATTGTAAATATGCTATCTACCAGAAGAGTTGGAAAAAGTAGAAATGTATCTCCAGGCTATCCTCATTAACTTGATTAATTTGATCAACAACAAACTGTTGTTTAAAATGTTTAAATTTCTTTAAAATATCTTTAAAAATGTTGAATTTCTTTTATTTTTACTTATATACCAAACATCAGAATAATACATTCCTAACATAAATGATTTATTGGTGGCCAGTACAAGTGCACAAAAAAGTGAAATTTACAAAATACATATAAAATGAAAATACCTCATTTTTAAGACCTTAATCATTCCAAACATTTAAAGAGGCTATGGTTGAGGAGGTCAAGAGTATTACTTCATTCAACTAAATTGGTAATCTTTATGTTTTCTCTTTCTTTGGCATCTGATACTTCTTGAGTGACTAATTTTAGAAGAGTTTTTTTTTTGTTTTTTTTTTTAATATTATGTATGATGCTTCTGGTCATTTTTTACCATAAATGTGTTGAAAAGAATAGAGGAGATGGAAGAATGAAGGAATTAAGAAGAGAAAAAGAGGGAACTAAGAGTAGATGGGGGAAGAAAGGAAAATATGGTAGCGTTTCTATACATATTATTGGCTCATGAGCTCTTGCAATCATGAAAAGAGTACTCACTGAAGGGGAGAAATTGGACTTATGAATAAATCTAGTGGTTGCTGAATTCTGAATTAAGACCGTGAAAATATATTTGAATGGTTAGTGATTATAAAAGCTCTGTCATAAGTACTCCCTGTAAGGAGCTAGTTCCATGATTCTTTAGCCGTCATTAACATTGTATTCCTGCTTTTCTTAAGCTCCTTAGAGAGGAGAAAAACTCTATGAAGTGTTACATTTCAAGTCCAGAATCTGATCACAAAATGCATCAACAGATTTTCCATCTTTACATTTCCCACTGTGAATATGTAATTAAAGAATCAACTAGAGGATTTTTCTACTTCAATGACTTCCTTAGGTTTTCTAACTCTCTAAATCTTGTACCAGCTATGGCTTGACTAAACTACAAAACTCATCAGAGACCAATCTGAATTATGTTCCTTGGAGGAATATAATTAGTATGAATCTTGTGTTTCATTTTTCTTTGGAATGCTCATAATTAATGTTGACTTGATTTACTTTCCTTGGATCTGAATCATTTACCTGCCTTGCCAACCAGGAAAATAAATGGTGAACAAAAGATACAAATACGGAAAAGAAAGAGGCATTAAAGAGAAGCTGTGTCCTATGTCCATTGAAAATATATTAATTCAATCAATAAGTTTGGCAGCACCCACACATGTCCACACACCTGCCTACTCTCCCAAACAAACATTGTTTTTTTAAACAAAATACTTCTTAAGCAAAGAAAAGATGATCTGTTCCAATGCCAGAGAAGAAATGGCACAGTATACCCGGAATCATCTATACTATGCTATGTGGATAAATTATATAGTTTTCTATTATTTTTTGTGATTTTCATCATACTGTGAATTAAACCTCGCCTCATAGATGATATGGCTCCACTGAACCACAGGGAAGCAGAAAGCTCTACAGATCTCCCCAGGCTTCAAGATCCACAGATAAAGTATATCACTAAGATAACTCATCATCTTACCATCAGTACGCTGCACTAATGGAGTGGGTGGTCCTTGAACACTTCGCTGGGCTTCTTTGTTTGTTATGTAGCAAGTGTAGTTGCCAACATCTGATGGCTCCACTTTGGCAATGTACAAGTTTCCTGTCTCTTGTGAGACAAACCGCCTGTTGTCCTCTTGGACATATAAGGGGTTATCATTGAAAGTCCACGCATAAGATAAACCTAGAAAACAGAAAAAATAAGTATTATCCTTACTGTATTCATTCTTACCTGAAAGTTCTGTGCCCTACTTCTCCATAAGTAGAATACAATTATACCCCTGTTTGTCCAGTTTGTGCCTGTTGTCCTGCTGTAATTGTCATATTCCCTTATAGTTAAATATATCCCAGTTTGGATGATACAGTCTCCCTATCCATCACTAGCTTTGTGTAATTAAGGATGTGATGATGGGATGTCAAGGGAATAAGTGAATGAACTTATTAAGAAAAGCTGTAAGATATAAAATACTAAGGACTCAAAATGCACACTGAATTTCTCCAGCAATGCTTGTGTTGAAGCAGTGTTTCTCAATTTGCAGTCAGAAGGATGCCCGCATTAATCATGTTTAGGTGTACTTGCTAAAAATTTAACTTCAAGATGCAAGTTCAAGGACTCTACCACTGATCTTGGAATTCATTCATTCCATCATTCAATCATTACATAATTTCTGAACACCTAGTTTGTGACCATTTTCGGACTTAGAATACAGCAAAGCAAAACCTATGCCGTATAAAGCTTGACCAG
Source organism: Balaenoptera physalus (assembly GCF_965194825.1). Taxonomy (NCBI): domain Eukaryota; kingdom Metazoa; phylum Chordata; class Mammalia; order Artiodactyla; family Balaenopteridae; genus Balaenoptera; species Balaenoptera physalus. The sequence goes on along the minus strand of NC_138896.1, from coordinate 96,296,335 downwards.
TTAAACTAGTTACAACTAGTTTGGATAATGTCAATGTGGGATGATATGTGCTTTGACAGAAGCATTGTAGGGAGCCCATAGAAGGAAGCTAGAATGATCTGTGGTCAGAAAAGTCTTCTGTAAAGAATTCCATGTTAGGGACTTCCCTGGCGGTCCAGTGGTTAGGACATTGCCTTCAAATGCAGGGGGTGTGGGTTCAATCCCTGGTCAGGAAGCTAAGATCCCACATGCCTTGCGGTCAAAGGACCAAAACATAAAAGCAGAAGCAATGTTGTAACAGTTTCAATAAAGACTTTAAAAATGGTCCATTCATCTGTCGATGGATGGCAGAAGGAGATCAACTCGGTGCTTTGTGTCCACCTAGAGGGGTGGGATAGGGTGGGTGGGAGGGAGACGCAAGAAGGAGGAGAAATGGGGATAAATGTATTTGTATAGCTGATTCACTTTGTTATACAGCAGAAACTAACACACCATTGTACAGCAATTATACTCCAATAAAGATGTTAAAAAAAAAATGGTGCACATTAAAAAAATCTTTAAAAAAAATATTTCCATGTTCAAACCAGAAGGGTGATTGGGAGCTATCCAAGCAGCAGATTAGCAGCTAGACATTGCTCAGAGAATAAAAACTTGAAGATGAACAAGAACATATCAGTTTTGCTGAACATCAATCAACCTATCTCTGGAAATCTTATATATAAATATGAATATAAATATATAGAGACATATATAATTGATATAATGAACATATTATAAAATGCACAGATCCTAAGTGTTCAGTCCAATTAGTTGTAACAGTCTAAACCCTATGAAACCACCAACCCAAAATAAAATATGGAACATTTCCATCTCTTCAGAAATTTTCTTATGTCTCTTCTGGTCAGTCTCTACCATTGTAACAACTACCTGATTTCTATCATCATAGATTATTTCTGCCAGTACTGGACTTTCGTAAAAATGGAATCAAACAGAATGTACAGTTTTTTTTCAATTTTTATTTTATATTGGAGTATAGTTGATTAACAATGTCATGTTAGTTTCAGGTGTGCAGCAAAGTGATTCAGTTATGCATATACATGTAGCTATTCTTTTTCAAATTCTTTTCCCATTTAGGTTATTACAGAGTATTGAGCAGAGCTCCCTGTGCTATACAGTAGGTCCTTGTTGGTTATCAATTTTAAATATAGTAGTGTGTACATGCCAGTCCCAAACTCCCAATGTACTGTTTTGTGTCTGGTTTCTTGAACGTATTTTAATGTTCCCCTATGTAGTTGTGAGTACCAGTACTTCTTTCCTTTTTATTGCTGAGTGGGATTGCAGTCTATGAATATACCACAATGTGTATGGCTGCTTTCTTCTTGAAAAACATATGAATTATTTCCATCTTGGGACCATTGTATATTAGGTTGAAATAAACATTCTTTTCTAAGACTATCTGTGGACATTTTCATTTTTCTTCGTTAAGTTCTTAGGAGTGAGCCATAGGATAGATGCATGTTTTACTTTATAAAAAACTACAGAAGAACTTTCCAAAGTTGTACCAGTTGATATCTCCATCAGCAATATATGAAAGTTATTCTAAATCTTTGCAAAAATTATGTGTTGTCATTTTTTATTTTAGCCAGATATCTTTGAGCAAAGGAAAATATTCTCATGGATTAAGGTTTTGTAAGTGTGGTGCTATATGAAGGTTAAAAATTATACGTATTGTGGAAACTAGGTAGAACTGGACTTATGTCTAGGAAAGTGGAAGAATATAACTGGTTCAAAAATGACCCCTCCCCCCTAATAAGTGGAAGGTATAGGTGCTAGGGGTGAAAAGAGGGATATACTAGTCATGGTTAAAATATCTTCACCTATAGATGAATTTGGACATCACACACTTAGAAATCACAGCTCATAGGAGAGCACGTGAAGCAACTAGGGGCCTCTTGTCCAGACAAAAGTTGCAGGTCATATCTGTCATCTGCACTTATATTAAAACTGGTGCAGAAGCAAGACATGGTAGAGACCAAAAAAAAAGGTCTAATTATTTCTGGTGTGATCTAGCAGTCTTCTCTAGATAGAAGCAGACCACCTGAAACATTCTTCACTAGTTGTACTGATTTAAAATTGTCTAAAGGATGAGGAAGCAATACAGATTGACAGCTATTCTGACCTTAAACCTGATCCATATAGAAAAACTTTTGAGAAAGTGGGAGTGTGGGAATTTTGCCATCTTTATCATCCCTTTCACCAAGAAAAAAAAACATAAAGCATTAACAATACACTTAGGGAACCAGATTATTAAAAGAATACAAGAAAGGAGGATAGGAAGGAGAAAGAAGAAAAGAGTGGGTGTACAAAAAAACAGACTAATAGTGAGGAGGAACTAAATCAAATCATCTATTATATATTAAATTATATATATTCTATATAATAGTATATTAAATTCTGACAACAATTCATAAATGATTTCAACAAAAATAAATTCATCTATACAGCCAGAACTCTGATATCATTCTCAGGAGTGAAGAAGATATAAGGGAAATATATGACAAGGGGGAAGAACAGCAACAAAAATGCCACTAAAGCATGAAATGTGCAAATGCACAAAGTGGCGTTAAACCTATAAAAGTAGTGTTCAGGAAGAAAAAAATTCAAGATGCATCATTATGTGAAAAGCATGTTGTAAATCAAGATGTTTAGTCTGATCCCATTAAGAGTTATGTATCTGTGTGTGAGAACTTGTGTGTATATGTATGTATGTGTGTGTTCATATAAATTATTAAATTAAGAAACCTAAGAATGTATATAGTGGTTTTCTCAGGGTAAGGAGAAGGAATACCATAGGTTTCTGCCATGTTTCTGCCGTATTAGAGTTTTTAATTACTATATAGTATTTGTATAAATGGGAAAAAGAAGCAACGGGATGAAAACTAGTATCAGGAAAGCTAAACACTAGAATGAAGCAGTGTTTTTACAACTTATAAGTTTCTATGACTTATAAAAAATATGATGGATAATATTTTTTATTCTTACTCTGAACCGTTAAGACTGGAGTATTATGTTTTATTCAGAGCACATTAGGAAGCTTGTTAACGTACAGATAGCTAATCCTACTCCTAGCAATTTGGTTTATTAATATCTGAGTAAAATACCATGGAATCTGTTTTCAACACCCTACAAATGTCTCGTGGTTGAACTGTAATATTATGTTCAGAGCACCCGTTATTGAGAGGGAATTAAAAATCTCAAGTATATCAAGAGAGAGAGAAACAAAACATAGCAAAGGCCAGAAGTTAGGACACCAAAGAAAGTGATAAGAACTTAGATATTGACCCTTGAGGGGGAAAATGGGGAAGAATAATTGAATTGTCTTCATAGGTCAAATTGCTGTCGTGTTCATAAAGGGCGAAATGAAGCCCTCTCCATTGATGTCCAGAAGGCAAAAGTAGGACTTGCGGCTGTTGAGGGTTACAGAATGCTGTTTGACTGTATTAAGATACAGTGAAGACCAGTCTAAACTTTAGAGCTATACCAGCAGAAGATATATGAGATAACAAGTTTTCTATCATGAGAGGTGACCAAGCAGAGAACGGATGAGCATTGCTTGAGGTGTTGCAAAAAAGATTTATTTTTGCAGTGGATGGGAGGTTAAACCTGTGTTTGTATGAATGGTCTACTCCACCCTCAACATTCCTTCGATTTTTCTAATACTGTATGCTTTTAGATCAACTATGCATAAATATAATTCGCTTTTTATTTTTTAAAATATGCTTTGACATTCTTGTCCTGTTTCCGGGTATTGAATCTTTGCTTTCTTTTTCAAGTCCCTACTGGAGTCTTCTGTCATTTCATGTGGTCTCTTGCGTCTAAGTTTCTTTACTGATGTCCTTTGCGGTCTCATTTCTGAGCCTGTTGCTTTGTCTTTACCAAAGGGATGCTCAAAGGGTTTTGTTTAAAACTGGAGAGCCATCTAGATAGCAAAATATTCTTCGGTATAAAGAGGAGGAAAAAATGTAGTTCAGATCTCCCTGTTGTCAGTGACTCCTCATCTTTCGAACCTTCCATGAAATAAAGACAAATCTTGAGCAAATTCCCAGGACTGTGTTCAGCTAGGGATCTTTCAACAATACCTCTGTGGGGAGAACAATAAGCTCTGGCTCTCCGAAATCCAAGGTAACCCCTTTCACTTTACAGAAATTACAGATTGCCGCTAGTGCCCAAGAAATCTCTGTATTCTTTACCCTATAATCTTGGGGCCAGAGACTGTAATTTTCACCTCTCCCTTGCTGAATTCATTTTTACCTTAGCTGCTAAAACTTTTCGATCTGTTCCTACATGTGGTGTATCCTTCTTCAATTATGGAATATTTTGAAGCTTCTCAAAGAGTGGTTCAGAAATAAGGAGGATTACCTAAGGAATAATTTTAAAAAAAACAACTAAGAAGCACTTTTATTTCATACCTGTTTCATCATTCCCACAATTTGATTTCTGAGGCTAATTGGCTATTGCTAATATGCCTGTCATATACATAGGGGAGGGTACTGGAGCTAGGGGTATAAAAGTAATTTCCCAAAATCATACTGTTAACATGTAGAGAGGGGTAGAATTTGAACCTAGATCCTTCTAATGTCAAACCCTTTGTTCTTTCCCTAATACCATCTTTCTTCTTTTCTGTGTATCTACAACTGATCCTCATTTTCTATGTCAGTATGCTCTTCCTGGCTATTCTTCCTTGCCTTCAGACTTCCAAAACCCCAGCTCTCTGCATACCTGAACCTACTCACATCTAGGACAATTGTTCCTCACCACGCATTCCCTCCCCTATCAGTACTGCCTGTCCTGGATTCAATTTCCTCAGAATGTTGTAGAATAAATGATTAACCCGCTATTCTAAATTACTCCAGTGTACTTATAGCTACTATTAGCAGGGAATAGAACACATTTGCAAAACCTGTAGTAAGTAATTCTTCTCTCCAAAAAGTCCTCTCTAGAGAAGAGATTTTAAAACTTCCGTGAGCATCAGAATCACCTGGAGGACTTGGTAAAACACCAGCTGCTGGGCTCCACTCTCTGAGTTTCTCATTCAGTTTGTCTGGGGTGGAGCCAGAGAATTTGCATTGCTAACAAATTCCCAGGGGGTGCTGACACTGGGCAAAGTCTGCTTTGAAAATAACTGCTATTAATGGTAAATCTCTGCGTGATCACAGTAGGAAGGATTTGATAGAAAGGTGGTCACCTTGTATATTTGCCTTTGGGCTGGAGAAAAGGATGTACATCAGTTCATAGATTCATGGAATGTCTGGGATGGGAGGGACCTGAGATTTCTTCCAGCCCAACCTCCTCATTTTACAGGCGAATAAGCAGAAAGGAAGATTGCAGTAGCTCTGAGACTAGAATCCAGGTGTCTTTTGTGCCCCTCTGTGAATTGTTGAAGATGTAAAGCTGCAAGCCCTTCCTGTCACTGTTATTTTTCATCCTGCCATGTTCCCTTCTCCCCATAGTCTGACTCTTCCAATTCATCCAAACAGCCAGCCTGCAGTGGGGGCTTTTATCTATTTTGTTCCATTATCAGCCACTGCCGTGCTTAATTTGTATATTTTTTTAATGGGGAAAGAAGAAAAATACCTTGCAAATTAGAAGCTTAAAATCCTTCCCATTTGGCTTTTCTTAATTAAATGTATAATTCATGAGCCACTTAAGTTGAAACCATTGAATTTTTAAATATTTTCTCCACCGTCTATGGCATTTATCTGTTATTGATGATTGTGATGTATTTTCCCTGTGATGATTCAGCAGGAACACTAGAACTGAATGATAACAGGTCCTCCCTGAACCATTGTCTGTAGTTTCACGTTGACACCATCCTCTACAATTATTATTAGAAATGGAAGATCTGCAGTAAGCAATTGAAGACTGTCTGCTGCTCTGTCAAGCATACAACAAATCCTGTATTCCCCAGAGCATGAATATGTTTTAACATCTTTTACAGCCCTATATCTTGTACTGTGATATTTAAAATACAAACACAAAAGTTATATGCAAGTATACCCATTATATGGGATGTAATTTTTATTAGAGGGGAAGCATCTCATGTGAAAGAGACTAGTAAAAATAAACACTGACACTGAGAACTTCTGTTGGCTCTGTAGAAAGGATCTCAAAATTGGTAGCATGTTTCTTGAGGCAGAAAATAAATGAGTAGAAAAAAGAATTTGAAGCAGAGTGCTCAGATTTAGTGGCTAAATCCCCCCTTTGGAATATTCCAGTATGAGTGTAATTTACTGCAAACATTGTGTAGTGCTACAGGGTAAAATGTGACTGGCTCTTAGGTGGTAAATCATGGTTATGCCAGCTCAGTGGTAAAGACCTAATCCAAGAAGAATAATTCCTATTCTGGGTTGAGGTCACTGATATCGGTGCTGAGCAAGTTTATGATGCAAGCCAGAAAACTGCCCCAACACCTTTATAATCACTCCTATTTGAGCTCCCATTTGTTCCATAATTACTGCTTGACCACCTAGATTTTATTCAATACCTTTTGATTTACAGCACCTCCTGTTTGGAATCATGGAGATCGCTGCCTTTGTGGCCTACAGACAATCACTAAGTAAAGGGCCTCAGAGTTCCTATGATTCCTAGGTTCCAATGAATTCTAGGACAGCATCTGTACTGGCAAATCCTTTCTGAAGAAGGAATTAAAACCTAGCCAGATTCTGAATAAACTTCAGGGAATCCTCCAATTCTAAGGAAGCCTGGGCAAGTCATGGGGGATAATACACAAGGATTAGACTTCCTCTTTCCTCCTCAATTTCTATCCTCCATGGGTGAGCTTAATAGAGTGAATGTAAGAGATGGGCTAAACCAGCGGTTCTCAACCAAGGGTGATTTTGCCCACCTGGGGATATTTGTCAATGTCTAGAGCCATTTTTCGTGCTCACAATTGGGAGAGGGTGTGCTACCGGCATCAAGTGGGTACAGGCCAAAGATGCTGCTAAACATGTTAACAATGCACAGGACGAACCCTATAACACAGAATTATCTCATCCTAAATTGTCAGTAGTACTGATGTTGAAAAACCCTGGGCGATTCAGATGGTAACAGGCTGTAACATGAGTTCCGTTCAATGTGCTGAAAAGTAAGGAAAACATTCTTCCTGGGAATGAATGAGATTCTGAATGTGGAGAGAGGGGGTGTGGAGCATGGGACCTAGAAGAATAAACTCTGGGTTTTTGGTCCTACATGCAGTGGGAGAGCCATAATCTTTCTGGTTCTCATACTGTACACTAATTTTAGGAAAATCAATCCACCTCTCTGGATGGTGTTTACATATTCTCCAATAGAGTTCAGAACACTTGCTATCGCTTTGTATACTTCATGCAGTAATTATTAAGTGTCTGCTGTGGCCAGGTTATGTCTGACAAAATTAGGCAGTAGAATAGATGCAGTGGTATTTAGATAGGATCCTTTGAACTCCAGATACATGATCTTGGCCAAGTTAACAGTAACCTCTTTAACACAGTTACTCAATTTGTAAATTGGAGAAATTTTTCTTGAAAGTGTTACATGAGTCGAGGTATGCCAGATGCTGAGCCGAACGCCCAGTGTATAGTAGGCACTCATTATCTTTCCAATCATATGGTGTTAGATACTATTTACATATGATAACTTCCGAATTTGGTCCTTCAAACCTTTCTTCCTAGATACATCAATTCAGCTGCGTACTCGAAGTTTTTGCTCTGAAGTTAGATATTTGAAAATTAACGTGTCTTATAATAAATTCCTGATTTCCCCCATCCCCAAACCTGCTCCCCCTTTACTGGCCTCTTCCCTGTACATGGAACTGCATTCTTCCAGCTGCTCAGCCTAAAGACCTTGGAGTTATCTTTTACTCCTCTCTTTTTCTTACAATCTACATTTAGTCTTTCAGGAAGTTATTTCAGCTATACCCTCTAAATATATCCTGAATATGGCAACTTATCCACCTGTCCACTGCTATCATCCTGGTTTAAGCCACCATTAACTCTAGCCTGAATCACTGTAATCACCTTTTAACTGCTTATATTGTTGCCCCTTGATGGTCTGTTCTCCAGAATAAACTATTAAAACTGAAAGTCAGAGAAAGCATGTCTTTCTTCTGCTCACTATAATGCAATGTGTTCTAATCTCACTCACAGGAAACTCCAAAGGCTGTAAAATATCTTCAAAGTAGTGCTTCCATCCTCATCTACTCTCCTGTTTGCTCACCCTTCTTCATCCACACGGGCCTCACTGCTGTTCTTCCAACAATGCCAGACACAGTCCTACCACAGGTCCTTTGCACATGCTGCTCCTACTCCCCAAACTGCCTTTTCTCAGTGTCTCACTCACTCCTTTAGTCCTCTTCGCAAATGTCAATGAAGGCTTCTTTGACCTCTGAGTAGACAGCAGCCACACCCATCATTCCCTATCCCCTTTATTTTTCTCCCTAGCTTTTATCACCATCTGCCATACTTATATTTTTTATTATATTTGTTCATGGTAAGATTCATGGAGTGAAGGACTTTGTTGCTTTGTTCTCCACCATATCCCTGACACTCAGTAAAATGAGTGGCACTTAGTAAGTACACAATAAATATTTACTGAGTGAATATATAATAGAAGGTCAATAATGATGGTTATCATCACTATTATTATTATGCTAACGAGCAGCTGTTGGGCCTATCTGCCTAAATAATTTACACATTCAAGCAACATTCAAAAGTAATATTGTCACTGCCAATTTGACCTACCCACTAAGACAACACCAGTGTAATTTACTCCAGAAACAGGAAAAAAAACAACAAACTAATTGGGAGGAAGGGGATATGAAAGTTTAGCATGTTTTCTCAATAGTTATCCTCTTTATTCTCTAACACAATTTTGAGCCTTTGCTGGGAACGATTGTCAATTTAAGTTGAATCGTCAACATTTTTATTGACTCAAATGCAAATGCTGGGCTCAAACAATAGTGCTGTCTTTCTACTACAGACATAGATGCTCCAAACTACTGGCATAAATTCAATTGTTCTACAAACCTAAAAGTTGTATCTGAGGAGAGAATGGAACATTTCCTCTAAAACAAATTTTAAACCTACGATTTTTATGAGCCCAGGATTGAGTTTTATATCCAGACAATAAAGGGAAAGAATGTTCTTTACTTTCAATATGGTGAAACTATTATTTCACAGTGAAGGTGATTTTAATTGTTTTAGACAACATGTATCATTTCTACACTGTCATTTTTAAACAAAATTTCATGTGAGGTCAGGCTCATTCACTGTACTCATGAAGATCTATTGACTGCTTATTTTCATATTCATCCAATAGCTTTGTCTTCAAGTGTTTTTCGTTCATTTCAGAGATTTAGAGGAAACTCTGCTTTCAGTCCTTTTGCAGATGACTTACACAAAATCATTGTTACAAGTGAATGAGACTCTTAACAAAAGCTCACTCTTGAGGTGAGTGAGAACTCAAGGTGCAACGACCTCTCTGCATAACAATTCAAAGTCCACCTCAAGGCTGTGACCCCTCCCCCACATGAATTAGTAAAATAAATGTTCTATTGGTTCTTTCCACCACATGAACCTGTGTTTAGAGGAATGACCTTAGAACCCTCCAGAGACATAGTGGAGGAAAGAAAAGGGTTTTATTTATCTGACTCTCCAAATTTTAGTTCTGGTAAGCACCAAGAAGCTAAGCAGGAGAATTGTATTTTTCTGAGACAGTTATCCAAATTAAGGATAAGAACTATAACAGATAATGGAAGGAACTGTTAGATATTGTGTCAAGATAAGGGAAGTCATGGACGACCAATAGAGTTTAGGAGAAAAGAAAGTGAGGTCTAATGGGAAATGAAATGTTTCAATCCGATGTGTTCTTTCCACCAAATCTTCAGTACAACTTACATTTCTCTGAAATATTTTGGAGTTATATATATTTTAGGAAGATGGAAAGGAGGGATGAGTCTGCCTCTGCAGGCATGGATTCAGTCACATTCATGGAGCTTATCTCTAGTTAGGAAGTAGGATTAAGGAAGAAAATACGCTTCTCTCCTCAGAGTATAGGGAATGGTTACTGTTTTGTTTCCAAATCTCACATTTCTAAGGGGTGCAGCAGAATGTGCCAGTTTTGTGTTCTGGCATTATTGCCTAGGTTCCTCTTCTTTTCCACTGTGGGTACGTTTCTCCTAGAATAACCTTTATCTGTAAATTGTCCCTTCCTAGATGAGTAGCACATCTGCAGTTGTGGTTGTCCTAAAAAATTGTGTAGGAAGCATCCAGAAGAATGCCTACTCTGGATTCAGATCTCCTTTGGTTTATTTGAAAGAAAGGATGTCCATATAACAACACCTGTTCAGTTTGGTTTATGCCAGTTACTCTATTTCATTGAGTTGTGACCAATCATTTCTGTGGGAAATCTGTTTACACACATTTCTTCTTTTGTTTTGGTCCTGGAGCTATTCTTTGCTGGGTAAATTTATAGGATTCAGCCTAGTTGATAATTTTTCCTACTCTGCTGTAGGTTTTTTTTTAATATTATAAAATACACTGAAATGTATTTGATAGGCCTTGTTAAGAAAAGAATTTGCAAGTTTTTTGTGAATACACTAGAGAGAAAGCACAAAGAATTCAGGATGTTCTGATAATATCACGTTTAATATGATTTCTCCCTTGTTACTGAGCAACTTGAGGGATTCACTGCTGCTGACCAGGTACATAGAGAAAGGCAACATAGCTGAATTGTCCAAAAAATGATGTAAAAATTACAGCCCTAATGGTCTTCTATCACTATGGAATCTGTAGCACTTTTCTTTATGAGAAGCTTTATTGATATTTACAGTGTATCTTTGCTTTTCACACACCGGATATAAAAGTAATTTGGCCATACCAACATTTGCTCCATCCTGCCCTGCTAACCTCATCTGCCCAAATTAGTATATTTCTAAGGCATGTTTTTGTGACTGCCAAGTGTGCAAGCAAATATGGGGCCTTTAGAGAGATGGAAGTAAATGAAGGCAAAATTTTTGGAAAGTGTATTATGGTTGGCAAAATTCTAAAATAACTGCCATTGACCCCTGCCCACCATCTGAGTATGATGGGATTAATGAGTATGGTGAGATGTCACTTTCATGATTACGTTAGATTAGATGGCACAGTTGACTTGGAAAAAGTGACTTTATCTTTAGTGGAGCTGACCTGTTCAGGTGAGCCCTTCCTGGGATGGGATGCTTCTTGGCTAGAGAAATTTGAAGTATTAGAGGGAACTGATGCAAAGGAGGTTCTGAAAACGGAGAGGCATGTGGCAAGAAGTGTGGGCAGCTTCTAGAAGATGAGAATGCTTTCGACAGCTGGCCGAAAAGGAAACGGGGACCTCAGACCTACAACGTCTGGAGCTGAATTCAGGCAATTGCCTGAATGAGCTTAGAAGTGGATTCTTCCTCAGACTCTCCAGAAAAGAAGTCATCTGGTTATGACCTTGACCATAGATACACACAAAATCTAAGGACAAATTACAAAGACAGACAAAGATAGACAATGTCTGTCTCTAGAGTCAACCCACTTTAAACCAGCTGTCCATTAATCCAATTTAAAGGTTATCTGACCAATATATTTCTCCTCTTTCTTGAGGTCTTTCGTGGCACAATTCACCTTCACAAGAAGGTGAGGCAGGAAAAAGAAGAATAAAGAATTGTTTTAATGAACCGGTTAAAGACACTCTCAGGGCTCTTAGCAGACCTGAAGGTGTAAGATTCTTGAAACTAATACACAACTTGAGGTTTAAGAATTAACTATAGAGTCTTCTATCCGTAGGCATTTTTTGAAGTCAGAAAGTCCTGGGTTGGAATCTTGCCTTTATTTACTAACTGAAAACCGATTTACTTAGTCTGAGTCTCAATTTCCTCATTTTAAAATTATTATTATTAACGTATATGTATAGCTGATTCACTTTGTTATAAAGCAGAAACTAACACACCATTGTAATGCAGTTATACTCCAATAAAGATGTTAAATAAATAAATACATAAATAAAATAAAAATTAAAAAAAATTATTGGAATGGTGGGAATGAGAAAATAAATGGAAAGTCTTATAGTGCTTGCTGATGGTAACAATTCAACAACTGGTAGCTCTTATTACTGTTATTAATACTTTATTGCATTAATTTAATGAATTAATTACTTTATTAATACTTTAATGAATGAATGACTATTTGTATAATTGGAGCAAAAGGTGTCTGTTAATATTCCCCTCAGTTTTGATCTGAGAGAGCAATAAAGGACAAAAGAACAGTATTCCAGCATTCCTTCCTTTGTAGAGATGAGGAAGCCATGACTCTCAGGAAGAAAATTCTTATAATACCTGGATGAAGTCAATATTGACAAATACCTTTGGAATCCTGCTAGAATATTTCATATTACATAATCGAATTTGTTATCAGGCAAGTTTGTCATAATTTGCATGCAACAGGGATGCATTATTCAGTTATGACGATCTTAATTTAAGGCAGGTTTTGTATATCTGTTATTTAGTCTTATGGCATTAAGCAGAAAGGCACTGTTATAATGAAGGACTTATACGCTTTAAAAGATCAACATATACTTCTTCATTGGTAGGTGGCAAGGTGACAACGGAAAGCTTCTCCTAGTTGATGGCCTTTTTAAAATATATGACACTCATTTAGAAGTATTCTACATATGTGTTATTCTTATTTAGAGTAAACAAATTTAAAAATAATCTTCGATTCTGTCAAGTCTCTTTGACCAATGTCAGAGTATAAAATGACACAGACTGACAGCACAAATGAACATGATTTGCATGTCTTGTCATCTTAGATTATGGTACTGGAAAATAATTTTCCTATTATTAAAAAACAAACATCATCACATTTTTGTGTGCTCTTATTTTATCTCAGATAGCATTGAAAGTTTTGTAACTCTTCCCTAATATTTCAGGTGAGCATAGTGACATACCAGTCTGTAATAATATTGAATAAAAGTATTGTTAACTTCCAGTTAGTATTTTTTTTCTTTCTTTTTGTGTCAGAATTTCACAAGGTTGTATAAAAATGAAAGTAATCGCAAAAATATTTTCAACTTTTTAAAGGATCATAAAAAAGATTTGGTTTAATATTAGAAGAAAAGTTGCTTTCATTTTATTTTTAAATATTTGTCTTTGTTTCCAAGAATCCTCCCATTCCAAAGTGGAAATCAACTATAACAGAGGCAGTGGTGGTTAAGAGCTGCCCAGGGTCTGGGACCCAGTTTGCCTGGATTTGAAGCTTGGCTTCACTGCCTACCAGCTGCATGACATTGGACCAAGTACTTAACCTCTCTCTACCTTAGTGTTCTCATCTGTAAAACAATAATCATTATACTATCTCCCTCGAGTAGTAGTTGTTGTACAGAGTTAAAAAGTTAATACATGTAAAGTATTTAGGTGTGTACTGTGTAAGCACTTGCTATTATTATTAAGCTAACTACAATATAGTCAGTATGATATCGGATTGTACTAAATGAAATGACTTTATGGATATTTTTACACTGAATCCTCCAGGATCACAGTTGGTTGAGAATCTACCAAATTGTACCAAACCATACAGAATTTGAGAAAATGCAGCCCCAAGGGCTTGCAGATCAGTGGGTGGTTTAGATCCCTGGCAACAGGTTAATTCACTGGCTAATCCAGATTCTTCCAAAGTAAAGAATGGCATTTATTGCTTGATTTTCCCCATTGCTAGGAGATATTCTGATTCAGTGCCATCCAACATTTGCTTCCAATTAGGGGGTAACTTTCCTCTTCCAATAATTAAGGTGAGGTCGCCAAAATGAGTGTTGGCATTCGCTTCTCCATAGAGCCCGATAATAAAAATAAAATAACAATCTTAGCTTTCTTTTTTAAATAAAACACTAGCCATTAAACTAATTGATTTACATTCATTAACTCATTTAACATTCACAACAGTACTATAATATAGGTATTAGTTAGTGTCTCCACTTTACAGGTGAGGAAACTAAGCCTAAAAAGGTTAAACAAATTGCCCTTTGTCATGCAGGATGACAGGCAGCAGATTACAACTGTGGTTGTTTCACTGCAAAGCCCCATTTCTCACACGTATGTACAGAGCCATCCTGCATCTCCTTAAGGGCATATCTGTTGAGTGGCTGATTGAATAAATATTTTTAAAAGAAAAGATTTGGATTAAGACTGTTTGGATGCAGCAAGATGAGCCCGAACCTTCCTGGTCCCTTAGATTTGATGAAGGGCTACCATTGGCTCTAAGAACTGAAGTGCCTATTTTATTCCCTGAGTGGCCACCTGAATGGTGTGACCCAAAATAGCCCCACCATACCTCCAAAGTGTGGCGGTGGACCACAGAGAAGCACCACACCTTGACCTTCTCGGACGGACACTGTGCTTCTTATTTTGGTTTCAAAGTCTTCAATATCTTGAAAAACAAAGAAAAGCAGCTTTAGAACTCGTTATTTTGCCGAGAAAAAGTTTTAGAAGAAAAACTTATCGTTAACAGTAATGAACACTCACACTTGTCTGACCAGAAGTTTTAGTTGATGGTCAATTGCTGTACCCTGGTTATATTTCTCAGAATTTCGTCTTTCCTTCTTTTATTTTAATGCAGTTAAACAGAGTATATGATAAAGACATTTGTTAACAAAACTCACTTTTTGTTTACTTTTATTCTCCCAGGCAGCCTGTAGCCCGAGAGGAAATCTTTTAAACCCAGCACATATTTACTTTTCCTTCCCAAGGAAGGTGTGATTTAAAAAAGAAATGTGGCAAGTGTGCTGCAGTCTTCTAGCATCTAAGCTTAATGGTAACCGTTTTGATGTGGGGATGAAGTCTGTGAGAAATTAGCATGGAATGTTGTGACGGACAGAGTTTTATGTGACTGAACCAATGAGAAGAAAGGTATATTTTCTAATTTCTGTTGATCTACTCCTTCACAAAGCAGCTTCACGGTCTTATATGAAGTGTTGTAATTTCCTACAACACCGAAGAATCATAGATATTCAGTGCCGGAAGACAGCTTACTAGCTATCTTGATAACCTATCCATCTGAGCTGTAAATCGTTCAACATTCCTAGAAATGGTCACCCAGCCTCCAGGAAAGGCTAATGTCTGAACCTTAGTTTCTTCACCTGTAAAATCCCTTTTATTCATTCATTCATTCAATCAGTCATTCAGTGATTTAAAAATTTTGTATTAAACCCCTACTAAAAGATAGGAAGGGTATTTAAGGGCAGGAGATATATTGGTAAATAAAGCAGACTTGTACCTTGCCCTTATTGTGCTTACTAATAGGAAAAATAGAAGGCCAATTAAAAAACGTGTGTGTGTGTGTGTGTATAAAATATACACATTGCGATAAGTGTCACGGGGTAGAGGCTGCTACTTGTCTACCAAAATCTACTCTCCCTTCTTCCATAGTAATAGATATATAGAACAAATACTACACTTTTCTAACCAAAAGATACATTTCCCAAACATCTTTGCAGCAAATAGAGTAAGCAGAAACTTCTCACATATTGTGAAACTTCCACCTATTACGTTTGAGAGGAAATATCCAAAAAATTTAATGTTCTCCACCTACCCACCCAATATCACCACCATCTAGATGGCCAATGACGTGAAAATATTGAAGGTAAAAGACCACTAGCCTGGGTGCTTGAGTGACTGCATGGAGTAGAAGCACAGCTGATCTGGACCACCTACTTTGCATTATTATATTAGATATTAGTCAATTTCTATCTTGTTTGAGGCATTTTGGGGGGCAGGAGTATTATAAGTTTAATAACTCTTATATATGCTTTACTTTTAATAATGAAAATATTTACCCAAGATGGACTCTGCTTCTTCCCAACTAAATCTCTTCCCCTTCCTCTTCAGCAGTCATTAGCCTTACCTCTGATTAGGACCTGGAGTGCCTTGTACATTACATTTATTCTAGAGGATTTTTAAACAAATATTCCCCCTTTCTTCTTTGGCCATACAAAGACTAAATCAGCCTACATATGTTGGTACCATTGATGTGAATTATTGCCTTGCCTTGGGTTTGCATCATTTTACATGTGACTCATTAAGAATCAGGCTAACAAACTGAATTTAAAACCAAAAATCAATATATTGATTGTTTCTATTTCGAGCAGTAATAACGGTGAGGATTTTAAGGGTTTTTTTTCCTTACTTTTATCATTGAAAGTTCCCATTAAATTGTCATGACATTTTACTGGTCACAAAAACAAAAACTGTCACAAAGGAGTAGTGAGAAATTGAATGATTCTATGAAATTAACAAGCTTTTGATTAAATTCCCTGTGTCACATTGTCAGTGTTCCACGCTCACAGTAACATCAATCATGTTTTCAGTGTTAATCAGAAGCCATTATAACACACTGTTGATAAGACTGTGGGTACTTTAATGTATTCTGTGTTCACTTCCACTTAAATAGTATCCACTTGTAACATAATTTCTCCATGCCTTATGATTACAATGGCGTTTCTATTAGCTGACATGAAAGGAAATCAGCCTCTTTCAGAAGTCACCCAAGCTCTGTTAGCAATCAAAACACAGTCATTTGAAAATAGTACTAGTTCACAGGTTTTAATTAATAATTCAGATTTTAAAACTGTTTAATAGCACACATATCATAGACAAGATCTAATTTTGCTTTATCTAAATTAAGTGAATTTAAGTACCATTTCACATGAATGTACTTTGAACAAGATCTGTTTTAAGTATCCAACCTGTATTTCACGTACCTTTCTGCTAACCAGAAACATGATATAATTCAGATTATTTTGAAGCAAGGTTCACTGAAGGTGGCCATACATGCATTCAGTGAAATTTTCTTTGCTCTGTAAGACCTTTAAAAACTCCAGATTTATTCTTCTTTAAGGAGAGGCCAGAGAGAACCACCTTTTTCTATTTTCGTCCTATCCATTTTTTGCTTAAGAGAAAAATAGCTTAGTATGAGTCGTTCCCTGAGTCTCAAATTCTATAATATTTGGAGAAATTCCCATAAACCAGAAAGGTGACCTGCCCAGGATGTCCTTGTGCTCAAGGTACAAGTCCTGCCGTGCTGGTTGCTATTAAAGACCCCAATTGTCGAGGTTGCTCTCATTAAGCCATTCTGATGACCAGGGCTTATTGGATCCTGTGGTTTTATTGCTGGTTTTGGAGGAAGCATTTGGCAGGAGCATAAGCAAAAATGCATTCACAAACAAGGCTCTGTTCCAAAGGCCAGCAGGAAGTGCCTGAGAATGGCCCATAAAATGAGCTTTAAAGAATTACTGGGCCATTTGCTCTCTCCTGGAGCAACCAAGGTGCAGTGGAGGGAAAAGGGCCACCAAAATGTATTTAAAATTAAGTCCAAGCAATGCTAAGTATTTCAACGCCTAATTGTAAGGAGAATACATCTTTGCAGCTGCCACTTGTAGGAATGAATCTCAGCCCAATTAAGGCGAGAAAACTGTGTACTCGCTGCCAAGACCTGAGGATCACAGTCAGAGGATGTGCTTGGCGGTGCCAGCCCCTGTCACAGAAGGAGGCTAGTGGTTTGCCAACTCTCATAAGCTTGGAGGAAGGCTGTGGGTACTCAGAGTTTATTGATCCTGACTAAGAGAACAGCACCTGAAAAGATAGGGATAGGAAAAAATATTCACCAGGAAAAGGTCCATGCTTCAAGCAGGACATAGTGTAGTTGAGTTGGCCAAAGTAAAAATAATACTATTAATTGCATCTTTCTCTATTTGCTGTGCATGAATTATTTTATTTTAGTGTTTTAAATCTTCTTTATTTTTCTTTCTTTCTTTCATATATCAAGAATAACTACTAAGTGCCAGACACTCAGTGAAGCAGTTTCATTGAATCTTCATGATGATCCTGGAATATAGGTACCAACGTCACATTCATTTCACAAAGGAGGATATGAGGTTCAAAGAGGATTAGCAACTTACTGAAGACCATACGGTTTCTATTCGTCAAGACAGAACTGAAAAGGAGAGAGTCTGGTTCCAGGGCTCACACTCTCAAACACCAGGTTCTTCTGCTTTCCAGATGTTAACTGAGGTCTCCCTGCCACTTACAGCATATAAAATGGCATAAACTGCCATTCCATTTTCAAACAAAGAAACACAAAAGCTCAATGCCTTTCCAAAGGGTTCTGCAAATTGCTGGGTTGGGGTAGGGAGTTCTGTATTGCTAGGTTTTAGAAGTAGCTCCCTTTCTAATATCCTTACTCCTCTGAATCCTTGGTTTTTTTTCCCTTCAGATGTGTTTCTTGATTTACCTCCACTCTCATGTCCCTGCAAACAAGGAACTTAGCCCCTTATCTTGACCTTCATACATAGATATACCCCCTCAACACACACACACACACACACACACACACACACACGAAGCACCACCATTATCATACTTTGTGCCTCTGTTGTCAAGCTTATTGATTTAGTAAGATGTGACCCAAACACCTTAAAATCAAATATTAGGTATTTGATTCTTAAAAGTTATTTTGCTCCCCCTTTCTGTTGCTTATGTCTGTTCTCTCTCTCTCTTCTCCAATTTTCCCACTACAGCCCTCTCTTTGAAGAGCAAGGGAAATCAAAATCTTCCCATTTTCCTCTGCAAAGAAGTTCACCTCCCTCCAGCTCCCACTACCAACTCAGAAATTGATGGATCTGCCCTAGTTCACACTGCTTATAAGAAAAGGAAATAAAATTCAATTCCATATATCATCTCTCTAGAGGGCATTTGCTTAACCACCAGCCTTAACTGCCTCTCTAGCTAGAGCTTCACCCAAGGCTTAACTGCCTCTCTAACTAGAGTCTGACCCTAGACACAGGCCATATGATCTGCCCTCAGACCAGAGACAGTGCTCATTTTCTCTTTCCACACCTCAAAAGCAACTTCAATTATGTGTTACTTTGAGGACATTAAATCTGATTTTCAGCTCTAAGATTTCTTTTACCCTGCTCCTGGCTTTCCACCAATCAAATTTTGTTTCCCCCCTTTGCAAATCCTTCCGAAGAAGTCTCAGCATTGAGATCTGGTGCTGGAGTAAACAAGACCAAGGAGCATGTGTTCACCTTTGTGATGCAGTTCTCACGTTGGAGGTACGTGTTTTGTTTTCACCTATGGCAAAAATATCTTGTTGGAGGAGGAGAAGCTGATACTCTGCCCAGTGAAAGGGAAATGGTGAAAGATACCAAGAATAATTCTCTAGTTCTGCATTAGTCTTGCAGAATTCCCAGATATAGTATATGCAACTTTTGCAATCAAAGTACTTTTTTTTGAATCTTAAGACATTATAATAAGGTAATTCTGAATTCATATCTCCATTAATTTTCCCCTTAGAAGAGGACCACTCATGGAGAATACCAGAATTGTTCACGTTACTATTTCCTGTTTCCTGGTGGTTTTGAATAAGCTGAAGTTCTTGGTACTGTAATTAATTTTCCCAGATCTTTATTAAGTGGCATACAAAAATATCTCTACTTAGACCAGTTTCATTTTCCACCATCATTTTCAAGATGCGATATACTCAGTTACAGAGTTTGTGATATTATTGTGTTTCCTAGCACAACTCAGTAACATAACATGACATAACCTAATAAAGCACAGTGATATTGTCAAATTCTGTAAAAGAGGCAATAGCTAAGTCTTGATATTGGACATAAATTTGGAATGGTAATATGCAAGCAGGAAGTAAAGAGATATTTTAAGAGATTCTGGTGTCAAATCCATTTACAATCCAAGTTAAAATTCCTCCTTTTGTGGTGTAAAAGTATTTTTATAAAAATTCATAAATAAATGGAGAGAAGTGAGTCGTTTCTTGGTTTCCTGAGACTAATGAATCCACTGAGAACCATTTTCTTATGGTGTTTAAGAAAAAATATATAGGATAATAGTCAGGAGGGGGGGGTGATAGGTTTTTTCTGTCAGCCCAGCATCAAGGTTTTCAGAGAGAAAAGCGTTTAATAAACACAACAAGTAAACAAATATGAAATAATTGGTGTATTATAATATACATGTAAGACTGGATTTGAAATTCTATAAATGGACTCATTTGTCTGATTAATGGTGGTAAGAATAGTGTCAGCTATGACTTAAAAAAAAAATACAAGTTTTAGGCATGACCTGTCCTCTGCCTTGCTTATTAAGTTTGCATATTCCCTATAGTTAAAACTAAGTGAGAGAAGCAGAAGTGAAGGATGGAATGATACAACTTTGATAGCATAGGATAGACTGGATGTGAGATGACTGAAGAGTTCAGATCTTCAGTGTTTCTGAAAAGAAAAGAAGCAGTTTAAGTAGGCATGCAAAGATTAAACAACCCACTAATGAATTCCGTACGAGGTTATTAGTGATAGAACAGAATGATCAGACTGTGACCAGTGATCAGAACGATTAAGAACACACGTTTAGGATCAGACTGTGTAGGTTCAAATGTTAGCCTCACCATGCTAGCTGTTGATACAGGGCAGATTAAATCTTCTCTATCTCAGTTTTTGGCGCTTTAAAATGAAGCTACAGGGAATTCCTTGGTGGCCCAGTGGTTAGGACTCCACGCTTTCACTGCCATAGGCTGGGTTCAATCCCTGGTCGGGGAACTAAGATCCCGCAAGCCTCGCGGCCTAATTCATTCATTCATTCATTCATTAAAATGAAGCTACCAAGAGCACCTGTCTTAGAGGAATAATGATATAATGTCTTTTAAATGTTTAGAAGATGTTAAGTACTAAATAATAATGTTGGGGACTTTGTATTATTAATGATCTACCTACACATGACCAAAAGGAGGTTGTTTAGAATTTTTAAATAGGTTTCATTTTCTGTTTTCATCTCAGTGTCTGATGATGTAACAAAACATATTTTCTTGAAGTCTGAGTATGGAACTCCCTTTTCTGCTCACCCAGTGGCCAGCTCAAATGCTCAGTGAATAAATGAAAAAAAAAGGCCTAAAGTCAAAGTATATGAATTTTATTCCAAGCACTGCCACATCACATTTCATTTTACTACAGAGAATGTTTCGCCAACTTGACAGGAGTTATTACATGGAGGGTCATTGAACCTCTCTGCCCAGAAAGCTACACAGCCCAGCTGGAGGCAGAAGTAACCTCTTGGCCTGGTGTGTGAGTAGCCAGAAAAATCCTAGGCTGCCCTGCTTCTTCTTGGTCTTGGATTGTGCCTTTTGGCACTTACTCATTTTCCCATCTCTTGTTCTACAGGGAGGATAGTGCCAGTACCTTTTTAGTCAATTATCTCTAAAGAGATTTCTTAGGGCTATTTGTGCTCCTTGAGATTAATGAATGATACAAATATTGCTCAAGTGCAAAAAGAGGAGTATCTGGAGTAGGTCAAGTCCTCAGGTGAATAAAGGATGCACTGCAGCATGTGGGAAGATGTGGACTTAGCTGTGTGTGTGTGTGTGTGTGTGTGTGTGTGTGTGTGTGTGTGAGAGAGAGAGAGAGAGAGGGGGTGGGGGGAGAGAGAGATCAAGGTAGTCTTTTCTCCAGAATAAACATTTGAGGATTTTGCTGAGGAGCCATGAGTGACAGAGAGAAAATACATTCCATCGTGAACACCAAAGTAGCTAATCCAAAGGACACTGGGGTTTAAATAAATTTCAGTTAAACATTTGAATGCATCAGTGAAGAGCTTGGAGGGTTGCAGTGAAAGGGGTTTCTAGCACAGGGGAAGGGAATTCTTATTTATTGACATACTTCCCAGTTACTGGAACTTTATAAACATCATAACATTTAATCTTCACAGTGACCCTGAGATGTAGCTACTATGACACTATTTTATAAATAAACATACCAAAGTTCAGAAAGGTTAAGTAACTTGCCCAAGGCTACACAGCTAGAAGAGGGCCAGAAAGGGACTCCTACCTAACTCTGACACTGGAAGCATTTTCAGCTCTTCAGGATACCACTCTGGTCATTCCATGGAGGGAGAAGGAAAAAGCAGAGGAAAGGGAGAAGGGGAAAAGAAGAAGGCAAAGCAGAATTTCTTTTTATCCAACAGTCTTCCTGCCTTTTTGGGAAGAACATCCTAGCCTGGTACAAAAGTCTTTGCACGTTGTAGCAAAAAAGCCAAACTGACCGCTGGCCCCCCCAGAGGTCTGAGGGAGTTTGGCCAGAGCCTCAGCTGTAATTACCTCCTGTCCCAGATCATCAGCAAAGGGGGCTGGAGTATTAGTTTTGGTGGAAATATGGTGAAACTGTGTCCTTTCAGGAACAATCCCACTCTTAACTCCCTTTTGACCCACTTTTGTGATGCTCATTAGAGTAAAAGGGAATGATTTCCTTGAAGTAAGTCTCCAGGATCTTTGATAAGAGGGATTAATGTGAACATTTACAGCAACCAGAGTCCTTTCTGAAAGAGCACATAATAAGCCCTTTTATTCATTGTGATGGTTTAATCAGAATGTTCGATTTCAAAATTTGCAACCTATGTAGAATATAAAAGGTGGAGTTTTCAAAGTAATGGAGCCGAGTCCCTGGCTAAATGTGTTACTACTCCTGTTTATACAAAGAGTGTGAAATGAGAGCACTTTTTCAAACACCTTGCACACACTTAAGCTCTGAGTTTACCAGAGTTTTTATCCTACCGACTTCAATTTGCAAGAACTTGAACAACTGGAATTAAGGAGATTGACTTCATGATTGTTGCTAAATACTGGAGGGGTTTTTTGTTGTTTGTTTGTTTCTATCAAATTGTTTTACTCTGAGCAAGGTCTTTGGAGTCACAGCTACAATCTGCATTTCCTTTGCAGCTTTCACCAGCTCAGCCCTCAGGGGAATTGAGGGTCAGTGATAAGGACTTTTGCATGCATTGTCATTTAGAGACAGAGAGGGAGAGACAGAGAGAGAGAGAGCAGAAGCCAGAGCAAGAATGTGCACCTAATTTAAATAAAACCCCGTTCTTTTTCCAAGCACTTTCACTTCTGTCATCTTTGTAACTACTTATAGTAACCTTGACAGGTGAACAGGAAGGATATTACCAATGTACAGGATAGGTATACTTGGTTCTATGGGCAGTGCACTTAAGTGTTATATAAATAAATATTTTTAAAGTTTAATTGCTGTGCATTGCTTTTTTTTTTGTGCATTGCTTTTTAAAATTTCCTTCTATTTATGATGAATGACACCAATTTTCTAGATACAGTGGTGATAAATATGTCCTTTTAAACAAATGTACTTACTAAAAAGTCAAAGCAATTTGATTGGGAAAAATAAATAATAGTATATGTGGTACCTGGATATTTCAGACCCCACGAAATTAATGTATAGATGCCTGAAGTTTGGGGATGATTTAAGAAAATGGGCTGTTTGAGCTCCAAAGGATATGGTGAATCAGGAGACAGGACACTTTTGAGAGAACCAGAGTGGTCTGTGTTAGGAATGAGCAGGGATGTGGTTGGGAGGTAGGAGTGGGGGAAGAAATAGAAACAAAAGGAAAATCAACTTACAGAATGCTGAAGGACTTTCAGAAGAAGACAATTCAACTTAAAATGGCTTGTGTTCTTGTGTCAATATACCTTTCCTCCCCCAAACTTCCACAAATGTTTTGATACAAACCAAAAACAATGTGAATATATTTAGCAGTGCTTTATGTGGGGGACAGAACTAAAAGTTCCATCCACTCTTGGGTCAAAACCAGGGTGAAGAAAAGAGAGAAAACTGTAAGAGGTAGTGCAGAGACAAAGCTGGAGCTGGAAGCGATGGTCAGAATGAATATCTGTCCACTGGGGTATGCAGGAATCTGGACACTGATTTTCCTACAGAACAGTGAGTAGATTTTATCTAGACTTTAAGAGGCAGAAAGTGCCAGCTGACAGGAGTTTTGTATAAATGAAACTGGTCTGAGTCATAGTACTTGTTTCTGACAAAGTTGAAATTGGTTCTTTCAGTCTCAGCCTCATTCTGAGGCATCTCTCAGAATCCCTTTAAATAGCTGCATCTCATAGACAGGTGCTCGAGAAGTATTGGTTGATTTAATACACTAAAAAGATAAGTGATTTGCTTGCATTTCATTATAATTTATTATAAGAATCTCTTAAATGTAGAGTTTGTTCATTAGTTCATGCATTCATGAAATTATTTATTAACCCTTCGCAGCTGCAATTGCATGTATGACTTCCTTGTACAAAATGAGCATATGGGCTTGTTTTTGTATTCCCAGTACATAACACAGTGCTGGCACACAGTAGGTACTCAATAAATATTGGATTAATGATTATGAACTCAGAGAAATAAAAAACGACTTTAAATCGCTTACTAAATTATTTAAGCCTCCATATGATATGGTCCTTCTTACCACTTCTTTTCGTCTGTTGTTCAGGAAACTCCATACACAATGAACATTTTATTTTCATGTTTCTCAGAACACAATAGGTTTCCTTCCCTTTATGGTCCTCGGCCTTTTTCTTTCTTCTTCTTGAAAAATTCCTCCCAGATCCCTGCATCGCTGGATTCTTTCTAACATTCAAATCTCCACCTACATGCTACCTTCTTAGGGAAGCCTCTCTTGGCCAATCTAAAGTAGCAGCTCCCCATCACTCTCTATTTTTCCCCCAAAGGTCTAATCACTGTCAGAAATGATTGGTTTAATTTATTTCAATTTTTGTGAAATAGACTCTAAGCTTCAAGAGAAGAGGGACCTTGTCCTCCCTCAGTAACTAGGTCAGTGCTCACAAAAAGCAGGTATTGAACATGTTTAATGAATTAACAAATAATTATAACTAAAGCAAATGTGTGAATGCAAAATACTACATATGGAGTCCAGCATATTTTCTTCAGGAATTGAGAGGATAAGAACAATTTTTCTTGGATCATAGAAGATTGCAGAGAGCAGAGGCTAGGATGTATTCTGAAAAAATGATGTTGTAGCCAGACTCCAAAATGGCCCGCAGTGAACCTGCTCATGGTATCCACTTCCTCCTCTAGTCCCGTCCCACCACATTTTACTAGAATCAGTCTGTGTGACCAACAGTATGGCAGAAATTATGGCACATCACTTCTGAAGTTTGGTTATAAAAGATCATGGCCCAGAAGAGACAGACAAACCCATGAGCAGAGGGGACGTTTATTTCTTTTATATAAAAGGAAAGAGTGTTCACATAGTTGAAAGATAATGTTTGGGCTTTGGATTTAAATAAGCCTGTGTTTGAATTCAGCTCTTGGATTTATAAACTGTGAGACACTGAAAAGTTTACTTCTCAGCTCTTTTAAGTGTTACTTAATATACTTATTATCTGATACCTAAAGGATATTCAACAAACGTTTGCTGAAAAGAAGAATGGATGGGTGAATCTAATCTATAAACATATTTTATAATAATTATGTTATTGGATTTTTGTGAGAATCAAATGAAATGCTATAAGTAACCTGTTGAAATACTATGTCAAATAGTCCTCAATAAGTTGCATAGTTACCTAATAAGTATGCACCATTATTATGCATATTTTGCACATGAAATGCTAAACTCCAAAAGCTTAAGAAAACTTGCCAAAAGGTCACTGAACTAGTAATTAATTGTTGGAGCTAAGTTTCTGATTCCAAGGAGCTACAGTTTTTACCACAATGCCATAATGCCTAAATGATGACCCAGTTGATCTAACACATTCTAATTTCTGCTACAGTCATAATCATGTTCATTGTTTGATCTGGGTCTCTTTGCATGGCAGGGACAGAAATTTACTTAAAGAATTCTAAACTAAAGGAGGGGGCAGGTATAAAGTTATCAAGAGAAATCATTCCAACAAAGTCAGAAACGTGTCTGAGAACAGGAAGGCCAAAGGACAGCTGTTCCCTCCCTCCATCTCCTTTTTCTTTTTCCAGTCGTCATGGTCTTCGTCATCTCTGCTTTTCTTTGAGCATCTGCTCCATTCTCTTCTCTGCAGATCAGTCTCCTTGTATTTACTTACAGTTCATGCACCCTTAAAATCTCAGACTGCGTATTGTTTTGGCTTATCCTAACCGCTCTATACACTTCTCAGCTCTTGAACCTACCATGAAGTTTGCTTGTGTCTCTTATTTGAGATTTTTGAGATGTTTAATGCCAGACATCTGTGACTATAGAAAAGAGGTTATCCATCCAGCAACCTAGGTTTGCTCTTTTACAAGACAAGCAGAAACTGTAATTATCATCTTCAGCATAATGATTAATCAAGGAGATCACTGTCCAATTGCCTCAATTAGGTATTTCATTTATTTTAAGGGTAGAATAAGTACAGTCCAATCACTTATTCAGTAATCAGAAACAACTGAAAAATAACCTATTTACTCATAGAAATAGGAGGGCCAAGTATATGGAAAACATAAAATTCCTGAACTGCTGTCTTTGAACTTTCACGTACCCTCTTACCTTATTAGATAAGTCTCTGTGACCTTTTTAATTAAAACTGTGTAATAGATGTAAATACCAACAGATTTCTTGAATTTTCTCACATTGTGACTGTCACTTAGAAAACCAAAAGTAGTGTCATTCTTTCAAGGTATGATTGTAGCAGCCATTGTAGCTCAGCCCATCTAGGAAGTCACCTGACACTTTGGGGGACAGTTACAGTTGAGAATTTGCTACCTTCAGCACTTGGGTCTCGCTGCCTGAAACTGCTCCGTGGACTTCTTTATTCCATGAGCATAGTATGACTTACATCCCCTGTATGCCTGCTGGGGATTTAATGTCCTCAGGAGTGACCCTCAGCCCAGGAGATAAGGGAGTTGGTAGGTAAGAACCCTAGCTTCCTTGCCCTGTGGTGGGCAATCATGTGGTGTGTTCTATACAGCTTCTCAGAGGGGCCCACTGTACGGAGCCATAGTTGCCCACTGTGATAACCTACTCCTGAGCTTCCTTTCCGTGGGTTTTCTGTCTTTCCTTTATACTTTCCTTGTCCTTCACCGTGCTTCCTGAAATTACCTTCCAAGTATACTACCTCATCCAAATCCTTGTCATGAAGTCTGGTTTTGAAGAAAGTCAAGCAAACAGAAAGAGTATACTACAGACATTTAGAACAAGTCTTATCTGCCAATTTATTAAGCAGCTACTCTTTGCCAAGCACTGCTCCAGAAGCTGCAAATGCAGCAATGAACTAAATTGCCAAAGAGATTCGTCTCCTGTGGGAATTCCATGTTTCTCTCATTTTTTTCTTTTTCATGGCACACATGGAGTTTTCTGAAGCTTCACATTAAGTTTGAACAGCCAGTTTCCTTATTTCTTCATAAAGCAGAGAATATGATGCCTTATAGAAACAAATCAATTTTTGTTTTTCTTTCAGTGAATTATTACCTAAAACACCAAATAAGGGGAATTTATTGCTGTTGTTACCACTATTAAAATGTTGACGAGAGGCAGAGAAACTCGTGATGGTATTCAGCAGCCCAAACATGCTGCAACATTAAACATCTGCCCCGAATCCATCTTTGGTACTACATAGTTAATGGTATAAAATATTAAGACTCACCTCTGGACTGTAAGAGGTGCTGTGCTGCATAGTAAGTACAGATGGAGCCTCCGGATGCTTTGAGTCTGAACCCCCATCTGGAAGCCACAGGCAGGCAAGGCAATTGGCTCGCCAAAACAAAAAATGTTTTTGATATTCTGTTTTTGAAAAGTTCTCTAGCTTGTCATCACAGAGTCACTTACAATCAGGGAGTCAGTTTTGTATTCAAGAGGTTCTCTTTCTATCAGCAAAGGGTTTATAGGCACTTTCACTAAATTGCTTCTCTAAAAGAAGTAGTCAGTATCTCATCTGCATTGGCTTAAGGATATCTCTGCCTAAAGAGAGAGGGATGGCCTAGATGACCCGCTAAGAACTCTTTATGCCTCAGAATCTGTGAAAATTTCTTCTAAAATTTTGGTTCACATTCAAAGCATTTTTGGTTTAGATCATTGAAACACAGACTTTCTTTACTCATCTAAATAAAACATAACTTTTTAACATACACTTTCACATACATCATATACTTTCATGTGTGTGTATGTTTGCATATATATATTTAATTATCTGCTATGTATTTTATATATTATGCTGTTCATGATTTTGTATATTAATATATCTGTACAAGCATGTCTATATTTAGTAATTCAGTAGATCCTGAAAATAATGTAGCTATAGAGCCAGTGCTGCTCTAATTTTAAAAATGAGACAATTAGGACTCAAAATGCAACTTGCCCAAACTCATACATCTTATAAGTGATAGAGCCAGTTCATTTAACTCCAAATTCCTGACTCTTTCCAACATTTCATGATGACTTTACATATCTTGTATTTAGTCTTCTGTACTTTTCCCCTACCAGTAAATTCATAATTAATTTTCTCCAGCTAAAAATGTAAACACTTAAATTTAAACAATAATAGCAATCTAGGATCCTGTGAATAATAAGCTAGAGCATTATGTCATACTTCATTTTTTTTCTTTAATTAAAGGAAAAAAAACTTATTCACACACGGAAACATCTCACCGAAATGGATTTTTGTGGGATCTTCATTCCTACTGATTAATTAGAAAAGCATTATGGAATAAATGGTTAGAAAGCTTGGGTCCCAGGATGAGCCTGACTTCAAACATCCCTGTACCATGTCCTAGAAAATTACTTGAACTTTGTCATCTTCTGCTTATTTATCTGTAAAATGGGTTTATAATAGTTCCTGCCTCTTAGTTTTGCTAAATGATATGAGATTTTGAGTAGATGCTCAATAAATGTTAGCTATCCCCATTGGCAGAATGCGTCTAAAAAAATATTCTGTCTCTTCAAGTACTCAGGAAACTATGATGACCCACAGCTAAATCCAATCTACTGCCTGTTTTTGTAAATAAAGTTTTATTGGAACACAGCAACACACATTTGTTTATATATGGTTGCTTTCACGCTGTAACAGCAGAGAGCTTGGCCTGCAAATCAAAGGTATTTACTGCGTGTCTCTTTACACCCCTGGTCTACCCCTTCATCAACACTCCTTCAGACTAATATCTCGATCAAGCCTGGCTGATCTTTATGTGACACAGCCAAGAAGAGGATCTGAGAAAGGAAATTGAAAGTACCCCAGACAAAGGTAACTGCACCATGGAGCAGATACAAGCCAAACCTAAGAGCGTCAATATGAACTGGAGATATAAATCCTCAGGCATCCAGCGATACTAGAAGAGTGGTACTAGGGGGAAAAGTTGAGAAAGTTGACTTTTAACAGCTATGATCCCCAGACACAAATGAAACTTCTTTTATTTGAAAAACTAAGCTGCTTCAACCCACAGTTTTTTATTAAAGGTATTTATGAGTACTCTTCCAGTCCCGCACACAGAAACCATGCACCGCCTGAGCCAGGCCACTGCACGTTCAAGCTTTGTGACGCATATGAAGCGAGATTTACCTGCATTACAGCCGTGAAAGGGAAATAAATTCGGTGATTTCATTACTCTCTGTTCAATGAAATCCTTATTTTATTGCTGAGCTTTGACACTTTTTCCAGAACCTCAACTATCTTTCCTCTCACCCACTAAGTAGCAGCAGCACCAAAAAATAATCTGGACATCTGGATATTGCATTCAATAATTTATTGGAATCTCAGTCATACTGCTACAATGAAAGTAGAGGAGATAAAAATAACTTTACCCATACAACAAATAAAGGAATTGGAATAATAGTCTTTTTCTTTTTCTCTCTCTCTCTTCAAAATATTACATTTTATCAATCAGAATCTAACAGCTCTGGGACCAGAACATGCTTTGTTGTTAACAATATCTCAATCACACATATTGCTTTTCCAATACAACTTTCAGGAGACTGATTTGTGATAAAGCTGATATAGGAAATGCAGAGGGGGACAGACATATAGCCAAATAAATCAGGTTAAAATGAAATTGATGGAATGGACTCAAAGGCAACTCTTCACTCACTTTCTCCAGTTTTGATGCTGCGTTTGGTCTTAATGGCTGCCTTTGAAACCTTTGTATCTGACCTATTCATAGGAAGAATAAAGCACCGAAAACTACTAAGATCTAGGTAGTGCTGCCTTTTTAAAAGTTTGTCTTTAGTTGATAAACAGGCTTTCTCCAGAGGAGAAATATCGCCCTGTGGTACAGTCTTGAGCTTTGTAGAACAGTTTACTGTGTCACCAGCCAGTGTTACATTCTACCAGGAGGGGCAGGATGAGGGCAGAAGGGAATTATTTAGGGTAATTAGAGTCTTTACTCTTAATTACTACATTGTACTGCCTCCACAGCAAATAACTACTTGGATTTTAAGTGGAAAATGGGCTCTGTCAACACTGGACTATTTAATAAATGAAAATGAGAAAATGTCACAGGACAGAAATGAGAAAGCAAAGCTAGATGTTTACCTCAAGCTCCTTACAAAAGTAAATTCTAGATGAATCACAGATCTAGATGTAATAAGTGAAATTACAAGGATACTAAAGGGGAATAATTTTATAATCCTGGGCTTTAGAAAATGTTTTTGCATGTGTCACAAAACAAAAAAATTTAAAGGAAATCAGAGATACTTTGAATTACAAAAATACCAATTTTACATGCTAAAATTTCTATAAGATAAAAATACCACAAGCAAAATTAAAATCAAAGTTGAAATATTTTAAATAACTTGTAATAGAGAAATATTAATACACTTAGAATAAATAATTTCTGGAAATTAATAAGAAAAATCTGAACCCCTCCATACAAAACTAGGCAAAGACCATGTGTAGGAAATTTGCAAAAGAATTTTGAATTTCTAATATGCACATGAAAAGTTCAATTTTATTAGTAAACCAGGACATCCAAATTAAAGCCACAAAAATTTGTAACTTATCAGGTGGTAAATGAAAAATTAAGCAATATATACACTTGAGAGGGACTGAGGAAACCGCATACTCAGTGATGCTGCAAGTATAATTTGGTATAACTGTTTTTTAAGGGTTATTAATCAAGATGTATTCACATTTGAAATGTAAAACTTACATTCCCCAGCAATTCAACTTTCTAGTATCTACTCTAAGGATATAATTCGTCAAATGAGTAAAGGAATATATAATACATGGTCATTATATCACTGTCTAATGTAGTCTAACTAAGCCCGTTAACAGTCAATTACTTAAAATAATATGGTAAAGTTCATATAATCAGGTACTATGTAGCCATTTAAAAGTGTGTGTATATCTATCTATATTCCTTGATGCCTAATCATTGGAATTATTTTGCATTTATTTTGGGGACCTCTTCTTTCTTTTGAAAATTTCACTCTTGGTGACTTCAACCACTCTTATGGCTTCAGGTAATATTTATATGCAATATTTATATGCAATACAGACCTTCACATCTAACTATATGACATCCCTAAAATGGAACTCTTAATTCCTTCCTCAAAGTAGTTCTTCAGTCTTACTCATAAAAAACACAACTATCCATCTGACCATCTTTGATATCATCTTCTCTCTCAAAACTGATATCCCTCCAGCAGCAAACATTATTAACATCACAAATTCCTCCACAGTATCTCCACTTTTCCTTCTCTGTTGCTACCCTCTCACCCATGGTTTTCTCATCTATTCAATAACATCTGAACAACTGTATAGCTTCCCAAACCGTTTCATCACTTGCATAATTACAGTCTTTTATATGTTATCACACATATTAGCCAAAGAAATTTAATTAAAAATTAGATTATATAATCTATTAAATCATGAAAAGATTAAATTAGATAATAAAATCAATTAAAATGAGATCATGCAGTCGATTTCTTAAAATTGTGTGGGGTCCTATTGTTCTTGGAACACAATTCAAAATCCAAAACATGGGCAGTGAGGCCAGCATGACCTGGTCCCTGCCAACCACTTCAGCTTTCTCTCATACCATTCATTTTCTTCAAAAAACTCCACAATGTCCTTTTTTTTCCTAGGTTTGGAATGTCTTAGTTCCTTTCAGCCTCTAAGTCTTTAAATATGTTGTTCCCCCTACATGGAATTTTCCTCAGTGCCATCCCTTGTATCATTTATAGGAGAGTGTTTGCAAATTAGCCGCAATTCTTCACCTCTCACTATATCCACATTCTTTGCAATATGACTTTGGAGGACCTTTCATCACAAGCATAGTCTACTTTACCACTGCTTAATCTGGCCTGGCCTTACAACCAAAATGCAGCAGAAGTGACAATCTGCCAATTCTGAGCCTCTGCTTCAAAATAGCTTTGTAATCTTTTGCTCACTCTCTTTCTCTTGGAACCCCACCCATCCACTATGATAAAAGCTGAGACTAACCTGCTGGAGCATAAGAGACTCTATGCAGAAGAACTGAGTCAGTCCAGTTGCCCCAGCCTGGACTGAAAGGACCCAGCAGAATCAGTAGAGCTGCTTATTTCATCCCCAATATATACGTGAGCACAGATGAGACCAGAAAAACCACCTAGTAACCCAAAGACTTGTGACCAAAAATAAAGGTTTACTGCTATATACCACAGGGGTTTTCTCCTTGTTTGTTTAACAGCATTATTATAGCATTAGGTATAAAAAACACAATGTATCACTGATATTGGATGGACTCTAGTTTTCATCCATCAGAGATTTCATCCATCTTGAGTCCTACTTTCCTGCACCCCCAATAAATAACCCCTACATTTTAGTCTCTCAGAGTTTCTTCAACTATTTATTAAGGTTTTTATGCTATGTATATATTTAGATGATCCCTTTCCCACTACATACACAGACTCATGGTGGCCAAGGACATGTTTGTTTTGTCAAGCACTGTACCTTCAAAATATCATAGAGTGTCTGACACATGATAGTAGCTCAATAAAAACAAGTTAAATGAATTCATAAACATATGAAAATATCTTTGTAATATATTGTTCCTGAAAAATAAGATTAAATTTTTATTTCCATCCTTGCATAGAAATAGAATAAACTTTATTTTATTCATGTGATGAAATACTATACAACTGTTAAAAGGAAAGAAGGAAACCAGCATGTAGAAATATGACTAACTTTTAAAACTTAGTGTAGAGGGGGAAAAAAGTTTCAAAAGGAATTGCACTCTGATATCATTTATACCAAGATTTAAAACAAAAGGAATAAAAACACAAAGCCATACTTCAAAATATAATAATTATGAGGAGAATATAAACATCAATAATTCTATTTATAGAAAGAAAAAGAGTGAAAACCTACTTCAGTATTTATTAAGATCTCAATTTTGTGCAGACCAACACTACTGAGTTAAAAGAATAAATAAAAATATAAACATTCCTTTTCTTGCTTTCAAAAATATAAGAGTAAAGAGTATGGCATCACGATGCTGGGCTGGGTTAGGTGAGGTGGTGTGAGAACTGATGCTGAAGGGGTTTTGTCAGCTGACAAAAGAGAATGCTTGAAATAGATTAATTAGATTAGACCATCCACATTGTATCCATTTCTATACCTGTCTCTAAATAAAATTTAGCAGTCCAGTGGAGAAAATGCAGAAATTAAGCATCTGACTTACCAGATTTATCCAAGCAATACCTTCTTCCAACAGGGAATCTTTGTTAAGGAGATGCCCTGAGAAGATTACTTACGCCCTGGACTGAGCCAAACACCAACAGGATTTAGAATGGTCCAACTTGGAGGTTCTCAGAGATGTATGTTACCAGTCTCTGTGAGTCTCCTCAAGTCATCTTGACAAGAAGGAGCCCTCTTTGCATGCAGTTTTACATGTAGTTTGGCATTTCCAAAATCTTATTCCCCAGAAGTAAAATGAGCATCTTAGTCAGGAAACTTGAATTTTAAAAGAAAGATCATTACTATCAAACTTTGAGAATTCTGAAATCCAGACACTTTAGAGAAAGAAAGTAGTTGGACCATTCTATTATTGATTACTACTAATGAGGGAAAAGGCACACAAAAAGAAAATCACACACCTGTATGCTTATCCTTGGAGGACAGCACACAGTCAGACTCAGGAAAAGTGAATTTCAATACAGAAAGAGGGTGATGACATATATTTAAAGAGAAAGGCAAGCTGGGTGATGCCTAAAAAGTGGGAATAGATTGTGAGATTAAAAAAAAACAAAAGGCCAAGACTTTGAAGACTTTGTGGGGGAAGAGAAACCCAACACAGTAACATCTTTGAACTTCATGATTACTTCCCTTCCCTATCTTAATGTTAAGTGACAATAAGGTCCCACTTGATGTCAGTGTTTATGAATTAAAAATGAGACCAGTTGTCATGGTTGGACTTTTCTCTGGGTGAAAATTCTGTTTTGGATTTCACCGTGGTTAGGTTTTCACCAGATGAATAAAATGAAGGAAGAAATGAACAGTTGAGTCAAGGGTAACTGGAAAAAAATGGTTTCAACGGTAAATCAGGGAATATAGTCTGGTTAAAAAGAGAATGATGACAAGGGGTGGGAGAGGGACAGCGGGTAGTTGTTAGGATTAATATAGGATCCAATGAGTCGAAGTGTGGTTGGAGTCCATGGACTATAATAGGGGCAGTGAGCTAGAGAGTTAAGAAGTGGTGTTCCAGAGCTGGGAAGGTTGAAAATTAGACATGGGTGAAGCTTGGCATTTTAGATAGTGACAAGGTTTCAGAGTCAGCTTGACAGGGTGGCGTTTGGCTAAGGTAGAGCGATGAACAAGGTCAATGGAAGATAAAAAATCAAGGAACTGAGAAATCAGGTTATTGAATACTGAATGCTGACTGTAGTGAAAGATGAAATGGCCAAGAATATGACAAGAGTGTTTTGGTGAAATGAACAATAAGCTAGGAGGTAAAGTCTCCAAGGAATGATGGGATGATCTGGAGTGAGAACATGAAGACAACATGGGTAGCATAGTCTAATGGCCATGATCCTAGTGACTGGGGCATTACATATGAGAGGAAGGTCATCTAGAAGTGGCATTGAGGAAAAAGGGGGACTCTCTCCTCACAGACTGGGTAGTAAGAGGACATGGGACACACTGCTATATTTAAAATAGATCACCAACAAGGACCTACTATATAGCACATGGAACTCTGCTCAATACTCTGTAATAACCTAAATGGGAAAAGAATTTGAAAAAGAACAGTTACAAGTATATGTATCACTGAATCACTTTGCTGTACATGCGAAACTAATACAACGTTGTTAATCAAGTATACTCCAATATAAAATAAAAATATTAAGAAAAAGAGGACCTGGGAGAAAATAGTCACAAGTTTGGGGGAATACAAGAGAAGCAGCATCCTCAGATGAAAGCCAAATTTCAGTTGATGCAACCCAGTGAGGAGGAAGTCAGCAAAGGTTAAGGGTATAAGGATTCGGCTGATGACTGACTTGGTTTCATGAAGTCCAGGGAAGAACTTTAGCAGCTAGGGGAGGGTTGGCAAATGGGGTCAGAAATGGGAACAAGCAGAGTTACGTGTAGATGAGGGTTTGGGCAGTACGGGGTGACCTTGGAACTCTAGGCTTATTACAGTGCCCTATGTACAGCGCAGTGGAAGCCCAGCATATCAGAGTTGGTAATGTCAAGGCAAATACGGGGGCAAGGATACGTGCTTGGGGATGCGTGGTGGAGAGTCTTGTCGAAACACCCTCTCCACTTCTGCTGGGACAGCGTGGAGTTGAGGGGAAGGGACACTTATTCGGAGCATCACAGACTGACGCTTCCTTTTGTTAACCACAGAAAGAGAGGTGGAGGGCAGAGATGAGATAACCGGGACCACAGGCAATAAGATGCTTCTTTAGGACACCTGACACTGGGGATGCTTGTGTTGAAAGCCTGACTTCTGCTGTCAGTCAGAGCCAGGTTTAAAATCCTGGCTCTGCCACACACTTGCTGGGGGAATTTAAGCAAGCCCGGGAACTGCTTTTCCCAGGGCTTGGCTTACTGGATACGTATTAACTTTTATTAATATTAATATTTATGTTAATTACCATAATCAAGGCCCTAAACCTGCTAGACGTGCCAAAAAGAAATGTCATAAACTTCGATGTTTGACTCAGCCAGATTTTGTTCCTTTTTAAATGAAAACACTAGGATTACTTTCTAAATGAATCCTGAGAACAGTACAAAGACAAAAACAGAAAGCTGAGAGGCAACTGTGGGGGGGAACAGCCCCCTAGCACAGTTGTTTACATTTGATTACTTTTGCTTAAAACTGATGAAATAATTAAAATAAATCCTTTGTGCTCAAGGGATAGAACCCTAGTAAGATAAACTCTAGTAGCTCTTATGGATGGGATTTCTGGAAGAATTAAATGAAGGTTATATAATCCCCATTCATAAAATAGAATTAATTTATGCAAACCAACTCATTAATATGCATGTGAAAGTAGATCTGTCAACTTAGGTATTCTCAAATAGGTGGGGAAACACCCTGCAGTTGACTCCTTAAGTCATGCCTGTAGATCTAGACTTTCTCATTTGCATTTTCTGATGTCATGAGTAGAAATTTC
Source organism: Balaenoptera physalus (assembly GCF_965194825.1). Taxonomy (NCBI): domain Eukaryota; kingdom Metazoa; phylum Chordata; class Mammalia; order Artiodactyla; family Balaenopteridae; genus Balaenoptera; species Balaenoptera physalus. The sequence continues at coordinate 96,259,908 of NC_138896.1, read as the reverse complement.
TGACAGAGGACTATAGTTTGAAAACCTATTGTTTTGGTTGATGCTCAAACACACTTTTCTTGTTCTATATTCCAAAGGCATTGATATTTTTTTTTTAAGTAAGTCTATAGTTATATTTGAGCAGGTGCACAAACACCGAAAATAGAGTTTACTTTGCTCACTGCCTCCACCTGTGTTTGTCACATAGTAGGTGCTCAATAAATATGCATTATTTGAATGTGGAAATAAATATGTTAATGGCCATCTTAGAGTTTGGAAATATAGATTAACATTTGCTTTTCCCCTGGATTTATGTAGACCATATCATAGCTGCCTTTTTATATCACCTTGGGTTAACCTCTACATGCTGCTATTAGATTGTCTTTAGGCACTAACATAAGTCTTATTTTGAGACTGTATTTCCTACTCAATATGGTATTGAGGCCAGCAACGTATGTGTCACCTGGAAGCTTGCTAGAAACTTAAACTATTGGCACCCCCCCTTTGGCCTCTTGAAACGGAACTTACATTTAATAAGGTCCCCAAGTGATTTGTATGCATATTAAATTAACATTTGACAAGCACTAGTTGAATGATTAGGGAAGTGGGTTGTAACATCAAGAATCTCTGGCATTACATCTCACCTACACTATTTTTTAATGACCCTAGGCATGTTACTCCACTTCTCTGAAGTTAATTTTCCTCGTCTATAAAACTGGGTTTATAATGGTAGCTTCTGTGTTACATGGTAGTTTGAAGGATTAAACTAAATTATCCTCTTTAACTAGAAAGAACTGTTGAGAAGGTTGTGACTTCCTTTTAGGAACATATATGTAAGCATCCATCATAGAGGATGTACTCAGTATCATAAAACTTGAAATGCTTATGTGCCTTATTTTTATAAATTCCCATCATTCCCTGGCTCCTACAAGAATGGAGAAGGGGGTAACATAAATGTAACACCACCAGTTCAGGAAGCAGAACAACTTTCTTCCCAAACCATCAATCTCGCAAGTATAGGAAAAGGCGCAGGCTCATGGAAGCACACCAAGAAATGCCCAGGAAAAATATTCTAACCTAGTTTTCTGAAATAGGTAGGCAGGACCTCTGGACTGAGTTATGCTTTGTGAGCCTTCCACCAAGAAAAGCCACATAATATGTGAATAAAGCAAGCATTGGATTCACCTGAAGTTTGAAAAATTTAGCAAGTCATTTCTATTGCCTGTGCAGAGGACCTATTGTGGTGGTGTTACAGCTATAGCCAGAGATTGGTGAGATTTGCAAATAGAGATAGTGACATTGGCTACAGTGATAGTAAACTAGGCACATAGTTTAGGAAGCCTCTTAACTAACACTATGGAAGAGGCTTAAGGAGTATCTAATGAATGTGAGCTATTATTTTTAAGACATGATATAAGAAGCCACTGTAAGAAATCCAATGTTGTAAGCATTTGAGCAGGTTTGTGAGGCGAATGTGATCCACTGATTCACCCACTTTGCTCTTGAGGATTCACAAGAGAAGCTTCTCTCAGGTTCTAGAGTCAGAGCGATTACGCTTATAGGAACAATTGGCATGTTTTTATCCCGTGAAAGATATGAACCCTTTTTTGCCTTGGCCACTGAAAAGCTCGAGTTTAGTAATTGGATATGACTTTATGATATGAATTTTTATTCCCTTTTTATTTTATTTGAGATATTTTTCCCCTTGAGTTTAGCTTACAAATTGAGCCTCATTTTTAATCCATATCATCTATTTTAATAACTCCCAGATATCAAGACTAATTATAAGACTGCTGTAATTGAGTGTGGCATTTGCACAAAGATAGACAAATATAACAATGGAAGAGAAAAGAGAGAGCCTAAATGCAGTCCCAAGCAGCGGGTATGCATGCTTGATTACCTTCAGAGATGGCACTATAGAACTGTGAGGCAAGGGTTGCATTTTTAATATCTTGGTTGGCTCGATTGGATCCCTATGAAGATATATATATATATATATATATATATATATATATATATATATATATATATATATATATATATATATAGAACCTACCATACACCATGCCAATAAATAAATAAATAACTTCCAGGTGCATTGCAATTTTAAATATGAAAGACAAGACAATAAACTGTAGAAGATAATATAGGAGAGTATCTTCATTTAATCAGGGCAGGAAAACGTTTCTAAAACTTTTTACAAAAAGCATCATTACATATAGGAAACAACTGATAAATTGGACTACATTAAATTTGAAAATTTCTGTTTATCAAGGACATGATTAAGAGAGTATAAAAAGGCAAGCCACAAGGTAGGAAAAGCTATTTCCCTACATAAAACCAACACTGTGCTCATATCTAGAATCAGTCACTAAGAAAAAAGAAAGACAGCTCAATAGAAAAATGATTTAAATTTTTTTTAAAGGGGGGGAGGCTTTGCATGTAGCCAATACACATGTAAAAGGTGCTCAAGTTCATTAGTTATCAGGAAATATAAATTAAACCCAAATGAGATACCCTTACATATCCTCCCCAAAAGCTAAAATTTAAAAAAGACTGACAATACCAAGTGTTGTCAAAAAAACATTGCTGGTAAGAGGATAAATTAATAAAACCACTGTAGACAGTAGTTGGCATTATCTTTTAAAGTTGTAAATATGCATACCCAAATGCCCTATAATTAATTCTACACTATGGTATATACAACAGAGAAATGTACACAGAAATGTACCGAAGATAGATACATGATTATTCATAAAGAATTATTCATCTTTGCCTCTAGAAACAATCCACATTTCCATTAAGAGTAGTAGTCATTCATAAATTGTAGTATATTCGTACAATAAAATATTATATATCAATGGAAATTAATGATCTACAGCTACCCACAACAACATGGATGAATCTCACAAACACTGTTGGCTACAAAGCCAGACTCAAAGGAATTTATATTGTATGGTTTTATTCATATAAAATTCAAAAAGACAATATTTAATTATATATTTACATGTCAAGATAGTGGAGAAGAGAGAGAGAGAGTAGTAACAGGAAGGGTAGACCAGAGGAGGGCCTTCTGGAGTGTTCCCAGTTTTCTGTTTCTGAATCTGGTTTAGTACTGCTTCACTGATCTATGTACGTTTTGTAATTTTCTTGTATGTGTTTTGCTTCTTGGAAAAGATTGTATATAAATTAATACGTTAAAACGTGATGAACATTTCCAGAGGTTGCCACCAAATCCTCTTTATCATTTGAATTTACTTTTTAAACATTTAATTCTAGTCTGCTATTTTGGTAACACATTAATAATAAACCCCAGAAAATAGTTCATCTGATTCTTTAGTACAAATAAAAATTTTGCTGTGATTCCTGACCAAATTTATAAATCTCAAAAGCAAAATCTCTACAGGCTATGTTCAAAACTTCCTCAAAATCATTTCTCAGATAGCATAAGAGTAATAAATAAGCACTTCAGCTTTGGGTTTCTTTCTCAGTTTTACAAATCAGAAAATCTCAGTTTTGATCGGATGAATACCTTACTTTCTAACATTGTCTTCTCCCACCCCAACTCTTTGCCTGTGCAGCTCGAATGTTGCAACTTTATTCAAATGGACCAAAAAGACTAGGTCCTGCTGAATATGAGTAGAGGTGAGGGGTAAGAGAAGGCCTGCATTTTTAAAAAGTATCATTTCTGATAAGATACATAAATAGATGTCCAGCAGTGATGATGAAGAGAAAATGAGGCTGAAACATTGGATAATCCACTCTCCTGTTGATTGAAAAAAATAAAAATAATAGTGGCTTGCTGTAATTCCACCATGCAGCTGCTCTGAGTCCATTTGTTTAAGGCTTAAATTATTTTTAAAAGCGAAGACAAACTCTTCTCCTTTTTATGATACCCACTGATGGTTATTACATTAAGATAAATTCAGAATATTAAATCCATTGCTACATTGTTTAGTGCTGTTTCCAAAATAATCATTAAAAATCAATACTAATTTATCAGATTTCTTGTATTTAATAAATTAAAGAAAAATATTTCTTTACCCACTTTGTTTAGGTACTTTTCTGATGTACAAAAAAAAAAAAAAGGTTAAAAACCATCTAGCATTTACATTTATAATTAGATATGCATTACCCACTTAACACACACTTCACAATTATCAGAGCCTTTACAATTTCCAAATGCGTTTTTAAGTGTTATTTTTAAAACCCCTTCTCTTGGGTTTTAATTTGCTTTTCAGATATAAATGCACTTTGTCACTATATCATCAGGATCATGTATAACTGTTTTTATATTTCTTATATATGAAAAATTATTAAAGGCATTCTGAATTTATCAGTACCCAATGAAGATTTTAAAATTTATTTCTAAATGTGAGAGTGTTTTTGTTGTTGTTTTTCATGCTTGTACAGACCCTGGGCAAGAGACAGAAATAAAAATACACGTCACCTACAAATACACAGATATCTTAGAAATCCTTCTCGAAAGAGCCAAAGTCCTTTATATCATTACTTTTACCTGGAGACCTTTTCTGTTGTTCTCTGACTATGGTTTTTGGATTTATGTGGATTCTGTTTTACTTCCTCTATCTACAAATAAATGTATATTTAAAAATTATTTTCAGATGGAGATGTGAGAAATTCTAGGTCTGTGGTAGGTTGGTGACCTTGGGCAAGTAACATAGTTGCCCCACTTTGAATTTCTTTAATTTTTTCATCTGTAAAACATGGTTTAGGAGAGCTTACAGGTATAGAATAAAGATGAACAGCATTGCAGATATAAAACCCTTGGCATTTCTCTGGAAAAAAAAATTATGGTGATTGTAAATGCCTGCATGTTTATAGCCTTTAAAATGAAATATTATTGCATTTTAACCTTGAGCCACCTAAAATCAACCCTGTGACACGGAGCAAGAATCCTTTAACCCCATCCTACAAGTGTTAGAAATGAGGTTTGGAACATCCCTAAATATGTGTACCGTGGTTTTAATAACATTAGTAATATCATTAATTTATCAGACTGATATTTTTAAGGGGAAAAGTATGTGGCGTTTTCAAACAACGTTCTATAAATAACTTCAAAATTCTTAACATCAAAGTATTTCCATTGTTCATAGGATAAGTACTGAAGTCCCAAACTTGGGCTATTAATAGTTGCATGGGCAGACCTCTGCCAAGCTCTCCATCAACAACTCACAACAATACATCAGGTGCCCTTACCCACTGCTCTACATGTAATCATAAGTATTTGGGCCTTACAGTAAACCTACATAAAGTGGGTACTACTGACACCTCCATTTTACACGTAAATTCACACCCGTGCACAATGTCACATTGAGTGGGGAATATTTTTCAAACTTAGGCAGTTCATGCCTGGTACCTCTGCCTAAAAGCTTCATGATATGAGGGAGTTCTGCAGGTTTCTCTGGCATCTCCTAATATCACCCAATCATTCCATTATTTGTAGATTAAGCTTGGAAATAAAGGGTCTCCAAAATTTGGATATACCTGGCTCCAAATTATGTTTCAGCCTTGTCCTAGAAAACCGGTTATTTCTAAATCATGGCCTTTCACATTCCAGGTACCCTGGCCTGGTTTTTGCCATTGCCCTCGCATTTTCTCTAATGCTTGAGACTTGTTTGCATTTGCATTTCCTCTCACTCTCCTGTCAACCTGAATGTTCTCCTCCACCTACTTTCTGTGTTTGGAACACAAACTAATATTCCAAGGCTCAGTTCAAGCCCAATTGCCTTTGGAAGGCTTCCTTTGCCCTTTGTCCAATCCAGACAAACTTTACTACTTCCTTCTCTGGTCTCCCTTATAGGTTACATCTCACGTCACCTGATGCTTTTTTTGAGGAGGTACAGTGGGCAGTAAGAACTTGGACTCCAGGTTCTGACTGCCTGGGTTTGAATACTGACTCTGCTACTTATTATGTGTGTGATTTTGGGCAAGTTAGTTAATTCTTCTGTGGCCTCAATCTGCTCATCTGAAAATGGGATTATAGTAACTTCATAGGGTTGTTGTAAGGCTCATTGATGTTAATTTACATAAAAAGCTCGGAACGGTGCCTGCTATATAATACATACTATGCAAATGCTAGCAATTTCTTTCCTTTTTTTCTTGCACACAAGATTTCACCTGCCTGCTCTGTGAAGACAGGGAACAGCTATTTCATATCTATCATTTAATCTTTAGTCCCTAGCACAGTGCTTGATGCATATAAATAAGGTGTTTTCTGGTTGCTTGGTGGATGAATAAATAAATGACCATTCATTTATTCAACTAGTCTAGCTTCAGTCTAGCTAGGCTAGGAGGCTCCAGCAATAATGGAACAAACTTATGTGAAATGGTATCTGTGATTAAATTTTAAATAGTGCAGGACCAAAAAAGCCCTATTCATAAGTAACTTTTATCCCAATGTTGATCTGTTCATTGGTAGAGTTATATATTATGAGTGTCTAAAAAAAATACTGCTCAGTGAAATCATGGATTTCTTTCAAAATGCCTATCTTTTTTACTCAAGGATGACATTTTAAACAGCAATGACAGATGCAATGTTCTCTCACACAAGTACAGAGTAATTCATTAACATAGATATGAAAGGAAAAAGTCTACATTCAACCTTTACCACCAAAGTCCTTGAGAAATAAAAGAAATTCAAAGCAGCTACGAGTGTAGCTTGTAAAAAGTCAAACTGGTGTTATCATTCAAGAATACCAGGGTGATAACAGGAGCTTTTGATGACTAGCCACTTGCTGAATTTGATTTAGGGTTGAGGTTGGGTAGAGGAAGAAGAGAAGAGCTTAAATTAGAATCTATCTGAGAATTTGGAATGACAGAATCTTATGTGGAAGAACTGAAGGAGACTTTTGCAATTAAATAGTTCAAAACATACTTTTGATAAGTCCACAGAGATGACTGACTTGTCTGAGTAACATAGCTGGTTAAAGACAAATTTGATTTAGGAGGATTTTTCATAACAGAGTTTTTTTATATTTGGGCTGCATTTCAGGATGGTTTCATGGTGGGATGATTCAAGGTGAGGCAGACTCTAACAGGCTGAGTCTAATATAAACTCCAAGTGTGCTTTTGAATTTCTGAACATCAGGACAGAAGTTGCAAACAAAAGTCATCAATTATCTAGATGTATTTACCTACAGAGTCTCTCCCATGGACAAGTTAGGTACTGAAAAGCTGTTCATAGTTCATTTGTTCTGAAGGTCAAAGTGGCACTATACAATTGACTGCCAACTGGTAGGAAGCAGAGTTGTTGACACAATTTTATTTTGATGTATAGCTTTGTTCTTACCTATGGAAATTCATATTAGGGCTTCTGGACGCAATTTCTCTGTCAATAAGAAGATCAAATATCTTATATTAAATGTTTAGTGTCTGTCTTACTTTGGGTTCCTTAGAAGCAGAGTCTGATGCAGAGATTCAGGGTGTTGATTTATTGAGGAAGCACTCCCAGGAGAAATGGAGGGATGGAAACTGGATAGATCAAGGGAAGGGGCTAAGCAAGAAGGTGTCTCAGCTGTTGTCTAGCTCCATCCTGACCCCATGGGGAGCTCTAGGGCATGCATTGAAGAACAGGGGCAGCTGTGGGCATTAACAGCTGGGCCCACTGCCCGTTAAAAGGGATCTGGACCCGGCACCAACAGCATCTACCACCAGGCTTATTGTGAAGGTTACTGTCCTACAGATATGGCTTATTATTTCAGCAAGGATTATACCGATAGCAAATGAAATAAAGAAAGAAGGTCCACATAATTTGTGTGGGCAGTGTTTGAAAAGGACTGATTACCTTAATACAGAAGCCATGAGTTTTAGAATCTGAACCTTTATACTCAAGTTACAACTGCTTCTCTAACAGTATACTTTTTAAAAAGTCCCAATCTCAGTGAGCCTCAGGCTTCTAATCTGTAAAATGGGGACAACAATAGCATCTTCCTCTTATGGTTGTTCCACAGTTCAAGAAAGGTAATATATGTCAAATACCTAAAAGTCTTGAAAACTAGGGAACAGCTGGTCTGGAGAAAGTTTTAAAATGTAAACTAGATTTTTTTATGAGTAACTGTAGCAGTTTGAAATATGTAGATGTTTGGCCAACTTGAGAGAGGAAATGAAAATATAAAAAGAAGAATTAGAGTTACTGTTTCCTGAGTGCCTGTAAGGGACCAGGGGTTTCACATTCATTACCTCAGTTAATCCATTTCACTGTCCTATGGATGCTGCTGTAATTCTCATTGTATACATTTCATAAAAGAGGCTTAATATTGTTAAGAGGTGACCTAATATCATACTAATGGTTGTTTTACAGAGAGAGAATTTGAACGCAGATCTCTTTGTATTGAAAATATTAGCATTTGGCCACCATTGTTGCGATGTTCAGAAAGGTACAAAAGCCTTTCTAGCAAAATAGACAATGTTGAAAATTTATGAAGGTGGTGGTGAGAACTCAAATTAAGTTGAAGGGGCGGCTCTTGCACTTTAGAAACTTTCCATTTGGTTGGAGACTTGCATTTGGATTCTACTTTTTCTGTGCAAAGAAACGGAACAGATACTTAATAAGGAAAACTTACTCTTTTTTTTTTTTTTATAATTATGGGAGGAAAAGAAGCCAACTGAAATGATTACTTTTATTCCACTGAATTCTGATGATATCATTTTTTAAAGACTTGTGGTAAAATACGTATAACAAACTTTACCATTTAAACCATTTTAAGCGTACAGTTCTTTAGTATTAAGTACATTCGCATTGTTGTATAATCCCCATCCATCTCCAGAATTTTTTAATCAATCCAAACTAAATCTCTGTACTCATTAAACAATAACTCCCCATTTTCCTTCACCTAGTCCATGGAAGCCACCATTCTACTTTCCGTCTAGGAATTTGCCTAGTCTACTTACCTCATATAAATGGAATCCTACAATAAGTATCCTTTTGTGTGTGTCTTATTTCACTTAGAAAAATGTTTTCAAGGTTCATACATGGTGTAGTATGTAATAGAATTTTAAAATTTCCTTTTTAAAGTTGAATAATATTCTGTTGTATGTTTATACCACATTTTGTTAATGCATTTATCTGTTGATGGGCATTTGGGTCCTTTCTACCTTTTACCTGTTATATATAATGCCACTATTAACACGGGTATACAAACATCTGCCTGAGTCCCTTCCATTCTTTGGGGCATTTACCTAGAGGTGGAATTGCTGTGTCGTGGTAATTCTATGTTCAAGTTTTTAAGGAACTGCCATGCTGTCTTCCACAGTAGCTGTACCATTTTACATTTGCACCAGTAATGCACAAGGATTCCAATGTTTTCACATCCTTGCCAACTCTTGTTATTTTCTGCGTGTGTGTGTGCGTGTGTGTGTGTGTGTGTATTTAAAATAATAGCCATCCTAATGAGTGTGAAGCAGCATTTTCTGGCTCTGATTTGTATTTCTGTACTGATTAGTGATGTTCAGGATGTTTTCATAGCGAAACAAATTCCCAATTGGATATTTCTCTTCTATTATGTTCTCTCTTTTTCTTTCTGACTCTCTTCTCTCTGTCTCTCTATTTCTCTGCCTTTCTCTTTCCCTTCCTCTCTTTTTGGAAGAGTAACCTTATTAATGAGATTATGCGTAGATTTGCATGTGGATACAGATGTAATTTCTTTGAATGAAATTTCAGAAAACCTATTTTGCAAAATTAATATCCTGTATCTCTTAAATGAGATTAGAAGAAAGAATTTGTAAGTGGAGTCTTCTGGGCTGTAAGTCATCAACCTTTTTTTTCTTTTCTTTTTTTTAATAGAAAGCTTTCTGCTTTTTTCCATGGTCTATGTCTTGACTTATGGTGTTTTTTTGTTTTTTGTTTTTTTTTCTTTTTTAAAGGATGTTTTAATTAATTAATTTATTTTTGGCTGCATTGGGTCTTCCTTGCTGCATGTGGGCTTTCTCTAGTTGCAGTGAGCCAGGGCTACTCTTCATTGTGGTGCATGGGCTTCTTATTGCAGTGGCTTCTCTTGTTGCAGAGCACGGGCTCTAGGCGTATGGGCTTCAGTAGTTGTGGCACATGGGCTCAGTAGTTGTGACTCGTGGGCTTAGTTGCTCCATGGCATGTGGGATTTTCCCAGACCAGGGCTCGAACCCACGTTCCCTGCATTGGCAGGTGGATTCTTAACCACTGTGCCACCAGGGAAGTCCCCATCGACACTTTTTGATTCATCTTTAAGATCTTTGTGCTCATTTGTACAAAAAGTAAACCACTCAGACTTGCATAATAGCAGTGACAAAGCTAGACCTGGTATTTTCACCTTTTGAAAAGAAGTTATTTACTACTTGGAATGAACAACTGACTTAAGTAAGGTGGCAAGAGTACTTATGAAATACAGGAAATGAAGGGAGATACTTTGTAGGTGATTAAAATGTGTTGGTTATGTTTAGGGTTGATTCAAGAGATAATTACACTCAACCAAATCTCTCCATGGACCTAGTAGGAAATGTTTCAGGCATGGGACCACTATAGATACTGAACACAAAAGGCAGAATGATGTGGTTCTTTTTTTGTTTTTGTTCTTGTTTTCAAGTTTAAGACTTGGAACATAAGATCCTTTAAGTCTGCAGGAGAAAGATCAGCTAATGCATGTAGGCCATTCTTCTTTCTGCATGAATAGTAATAGAAACGATTTTAGGGATCAACAGTCATGCACCTTCAACTCAAAAAAAGGAAAATTTTGTGAAGAGACAAGGAAGTCAGCAAGGACAGAAGAATTGATTTTCCCGTTCATCCAGATGAAAGCATACAATTTCTTCTTAATTTAAACCTTTCCTCTTTTTTTAGCAAAGAGAAAATATGATTTAACTTTGAAAAATTTCTGGTTACACATATTTTTAAAAGCAGAAAAAAGGTGAGAAAAAATAATGTAGGGGATTAAAAATATATATTTTTTGTTTAAGAAGAGGAACAAAGAGGAGGAAATAGATGGCCATGTAAAGCATAGTGCATTAATTTTCATCATAGGTATTCAGTTATTTTCAAGAATGGATAGAATCCATAGCTTTAGAGAAACTCCAGGATATAGCACATAAATGTGCTGTATGTGTTTTCCGTTGCCAGAAAGTCAAATTTATTCTTATGCAATCTGATCCAAATCATGTGTATCTTCTAGGGTTATCTCCTATCCAAGTAGGAGATATAATTATTTTGGCAGGATCATTGAAAGTCTATGGAGCAATTGTTTACTTCTGTAAAATAAGTTTCTTATTAGTATTTTGCTTGCTATTATTTTTCCAAGTGCTGGTCTTAGCTGAAATGCAGAAATCAAGTATTGTGTTTATCTTTACCGTAAGGTTCAAGCAGCCATCAGCCTTTGTTCAGATTCCATTTAGCTCTATAAACTTTTGCATTATCCTTTGATTTCTGCAGATATAAATACATTCAGATACACTTAGTAACGCTTGTGTGTATGTATACATGTGTATATATAGGACCACATACATATATGTACATATGTATAATGTGTGTATATTTATGACCGCATGCATATATATACATATATACATATGTGTGTGTATGTGTGTATTTATTTCTGAATATGTTTATATACATATTCAGAAACAATGCCATCCCCAGAATGGTCAACATAGGGGAACTATGTGTAGAACAAGGCATATTTGGAACACAAGACCTGCAATGGGAAACAGACCCAATTGTTAATTTATATATCTAGTGATGACTAAAGCAGTTCTACAAGGTGGGCTTTGGACATATATTTCATTTTTTAAATTTCAAAATAATTACTTTTTCAAAGTAACAGAAGCATAGACCTTTTCATGAGGGCTGCAAAGAGTAGCTTCTCACGCTTTGGCCCCTGATACATCCTCTGAGGTGGACATGGGTAGGGATTGGGTCAGGGAGGGGGTACAAAAGGAGACATTTAAGGCTTCTACTTCATCCATATCAACAGATGTAATTACTTTCAAACAAGGCTTTCCCTGGATCCAATATGAAACATTTCAGCCCCTGGAAACGCTACATAAAAACTATATAAGGAGCAGTATGTCTATTGTTCATCTGCTAATGTCCCCAAATGTCACCAAGGTAATTATTTGGATGACATTTTTGTGACGCAGCTGGACATTGTTACAGTTAATATAAAGTCTGCCTTTGGCAACCACTTTATTTCCACCTACATCAAAGTGTGGATGCATGATCACTTTTCCTGGGAGAATACTTGCCTCCCCCAAAAGACATCTCTGCCCTCAGCTTTTGCTTCGTGTGCTCTGCATACTAATACCCAATGCAAAAGAAAAAGGAAAAAGAGTAATATATATAATCTTTATCTTAATATGTATATCTGGAACTTTCAGAGATGTTTCTAAATATAATTCACAAAACACAATAACACTGATATTTCCTTCTTTTTTTTGAAACAGATTTCAGCTATCCCCAGGAGTCTGAATTCACAAAATGCACGCTGTTAAAACTTTTTGCCTCTATAAATTCATACTTGCTCGCAAAGAGCATATGATTGGCAAAGCTGGATTTTTTTCTACTATGATTATAATAAAAATATATTTTTACAAACATAAAGATTATAGATTTTTCCCACAAACTCACATGCAAATTGGAGCTTCGCCTTCTGGCTCAGAATTGTTCCCAGAGGGTTGGTGGCCAGGCACTGGTACGTGCCAATATCTTGATCTGTGTGCGGGCTACTGATTGCCAAACTGCCTCCATCCAACCTGTGGTGATAGCTCATGGTAAAATCAATATCTGTGCCATTTTGCTTCCACCTTCAAGGAAAAGAAAATCAAATCATGTTTCTAATATACAGAGTTGACCACTCTTGTCTTAAGCAACATGCACCTGTAATTCCTGAGACTGTTAAAATGAAACAAAACATGGTTATATGTGGATACATCCCACCAGTTTCATCGAAGATAATTGTCTTCATGAGCTCTGTGATATCAATAGCTAGGTTATTTTGAAGATCTTCTACTCTTTACAAATTATGAACATTCACCCAAATGTGTACAAAGAGGCAATAGAACTCTTGACATGAGAAATAAAAAGTAGGCATTCAGTCAAATAAACCTGGCCGCCCTGTTCCTTTAGCAACTTTTCAAATAACATATACCATACCTGAACTCGCACAACTGATACTGCAAAATTGAATGTCAAAAATGATTTAGACATAGAAATCCAAGAAAAATATATTAGAAATGGCACAAAGAAAGCCAGCAAAGATTTTACAATGCCAATTTGAGGCTGATAACAAAACAAAAATAACCAGACTACTTTAGAACATTATTGTCTCTGTTAGTCTCTTACTAGGAAAATTAATTTCAACAGTATTTAGAAATACTGAATATTTTTCAGTATTTCTACAGTATTTAGAAATATTTCAATAGTATTTAGAAATGCCGAACTAAAATTATACCTTAACAAAAACAAATGCAGTTTGAGAAGTTTTTATTTTAGGCTGCAAAAGGTTTCTTGGCTTACCTATTAGTCAACCATCTTTTTGTACATGAATTAAGTATCAGAAAGGCCTAACAGTTATATTTATTTTCAAAGAAACATAAGATGTTTTAGAAATTGCATTTGGTCATTTTAAGATGAATGAATAGCCAGTAATTATCTTTAACTGGACTCACTTCCACCACCTTGCAACCCCTAACTTCCATCAAAATTTTCAGACATTTTGAAATAAGAATATTATATACTTAAACAGATACATTTCTAGGGCACAAGCTGTGTGTAGTCATATAAAGCATTTAAGAAAAGAGATATTTTAAATTATTGAATTAAGATAGTCAGTCAGAAAAACAAGTGAGTGGCCTCTTCCTATGTAATATAGCCAATTTCCAAATCATATTTTTTTAGGGTTTATGCCAGCTTTACAGTTTCTCCCCTTATTTTGGTAGAGGTAGCTAACTGTAAGAAGGGAATGACATTTTATAGCATTATTCCAAATGTCATTGACTTTTTTAGGAGTATTCTGAAACATCCCGTGGAAAAAGTCTGGCAAATATCTACAACAGTAGAAAAGAAATACGGACGGACTTAGGTAATCTTCTACCCTATTAAAGATGAGAAGTGATTGACCAGATATCAAATCATCCAGAGGTTTTGAACAAACTCTGTCACTTTTAAATTATTTAGCCAGTTCTTGTGCACCTCAACTTCATTTTAATAAAGGAAGTTGAAAGACAACAGTCAAAAATAGTATACTTCATTTGCCTGAACTATCTGCCAAATTTTTTTCTAGAGAAATTTGTTCGGCCTCTCGTTCTCAATTTCAGAAGAAGAAAATGGAGAAAACTATTATTTTTTAGGCCTATCTGAAGCCTCGAATATTCTCCTTGCCAGCACTGTAATACTGTCTTACATGGTCTTTTAACCTTTGTTTTCCTTTTAGTTTTCAATGCAAAGGCTATACAGCACTTACTTTGCCAGCTCTCTTTAATTTTGGAATCAATCACTGAAATAACTGCTGTCATCATTATATGCTCCTAATTAAGCTCAGTAATTGTTTTTCAACACAAATTCAAAGTTGTTGGCTTAGCTGAAGCAAATGAATTTTTCACAGTATCCCCATAATCATTCTAATCACTGTGGTACAATGATTATTAAACTGTGCATATAGATTAAGGGTTCAACTCGTGGTGTGGGCTTTGTCCTAATTAATATCTTTAAATCAATGGAGAAATAGTATTAATGAATTCAAGTGATTGTCTTACAAACGTTACGGATAGAATTGCATGCCCAGGAGAATTATCCCATGATGCAAACTAGGAAATATGCTATAGATGATTATTTTAAACATCTGCCTTAATATCATATTAATTCCATGAAACATATGGATTTGAACTAAAATCTTGAACTTTTTCTGGTGAACATCCTTCCCTATTGAGTAGTTAAGAATATAATGGCTGGGGGCTATATTTGTTTGCTGGCCTGTGATAATGCACGAGTGTGTGTGTGTGTGTGTGTGTGTGTGTGTGTGTGTCTGTGTGTGCATGTGAGTGTTTTTCAAAACTGAGCCTTGCTTTAGAATTACATGGAGCGCTATTTCTGGGCCCATCCCTAGACCTTTGAAGAACTTCAAAATCTAAATTTTTTAGTAGTCTCTCTGGGTGATTGTAATGTGCACTAAATTTGGCTCCATTGACCCTGTGGAAAGAGTCCTAGGCCTACCTTTGACATTCCTTTGCTGTGTATGCTTGTTCAAGTAATGACTTCTCCAAAAGTCATATCCATCAATTATAAAATTTGCGCAATAAAAATATCCTGCTTTATCACATGAGGTTGTTAAGAAGATCAAGTGAGGAAATGAATAAAAAGAATAGAAGGGCAGAGTAACTACTTTTATGATTTTTACTCAGAGACCTAGAGCTTCTCCAGACTTAAGAATCTCTTTATGACTGGAGTAGATTAAATTCCAGAAAGGAGGCTCCTCTTGTGACTAGGTCCAGAGAACATGTGTTAGAAATCCTCTATGACATTGAAAGATAGTGTATCTGATAGAGAGTGTATCCAATGTAAAAATGATTTATGTGTGTGTTACTTCATTTTCCCAAATAAAAGATACATTCTGAGCTGGAACTAAGCTCATTACTATCTGATTTTCCTAAACTTTTTAAAGTATAAGCAATCCTACCCAAGTACTATTTTTGCATAACCCATTTTCCTTCCCTTAACAAAGCTTCCTGGTTAGATGTTAATTGCCATGTGTTGCATGGTCTTTAAAAAAATAAAGAGTGATCCTTTCCATGGGAAAACTTCTGTGCCAACTTGCCTGACATCTGTATCTTCTTGTTTTCTACTGAAATCCTGTCTGTGAAGGTGTTGACTCCAACTGTAAGTGACTTTAGACAAGTTACTTTTAAACTGTTTCCAAAGTTCTGCTTTAAATATTGCTTATTTTCTCCTATGAGATTTCATTTGCTAAAGGAATTTACTAAAAGGAATAAAACACACCTTAAAGTCAACCACACCCTCATTTTGTGGATAAGGAATCCAATGCCAGGAGAAAGAAATGATTATTCCAAGGTCACATATGGAATGCTTCTAAGTCAAGGGCTCTTTAGTACGGCTTCACACTATATCCAAATAACCTCAAATAACGTTAGACTCTGAATCATAAAGATTGTCCCTCTATTTCATACACACACACTCAATCTAAGATGAATACAGTTACGATGTTTTTTAAAAATAAATTTTATGTTAGAAAGGATCATATTAAAAGTAAATTTCATATTTTGTTGCTAATGTGCATTGTCTGAAATACCTCTGCCCTTTGCTTTATTATCAAGAAAATTGGGTCTTAGTCTGACATTTAAGCATTAAAAACTTCGTTTTGTTCTCACTCTTTTTTCAAAGCCTCTTGCCTACGAGTATTTTATACCATGATATTAGAGCCGAGCTAAACCTGGTTATGGGGATTGGAAATAAGCTAAATTACCTGTCTTTAGCCTCCTAATTTATAAGTATGTTAGAAACAGAAGCCATTTCACAACACTGGAATTTGCAATCTCTTCATTCAGTGTATTTCTTCATAGATAATATTAGCAAATTGTTGTGAGAACCCCTGTTTTGTATCTTTCAGCCTGTTATAAGCCAATAGACATTTTTATATAAGTACATGATTGACTGATGATTTATCTTACTTATACTTAGCAAATGTTTCTTATTTTATAGGGATTCATACTTTTTTTTTCCTTTCTCTAACAAATTCTGTCAATCTTTAGGATCAATCAAATTAGCTTTCAAAAATAAAATTCCAACTTAAACTGTAAGGTGATCCTGAAAAATGTGTTAATCACATTTTTGTATATTTAACCAAATTTTAAGTTAAATAAGGCAACTCTTTATTTTAGGAAAACAAACCACCAACCATGAACTGGGTGAACCAATTTATAAACTAAGTAATCTTCATCAACCAGATGGACTTTATTGGTTTGGGTGTCCTAAAGATAGGAAAGCTTTAATAAAGTGTAGTGAGACACAGTTTTCCAGCTCTTTTGTTGTAAAAAACAAATTCTGAAGTTCTTTTGACAAAATACAATGTAAAGGAGAGTTGTCTTTAACTTTGTGCATTTAAGTCATTTAGCTAGTTAATCTAGACAATCTTAAGATCAAAGTAATTATACATAGAAATTTGGTATTTTTAATGGAACATAAAAATCACACCAAGCCAGCTTATTTTGCCAAAATGGACTGAAATTGTTGCTTTTTGTGTGTGATGATTTAACTTAACTACTAAAAATTAAGACTTAAAAAAAATGCTTTTAAAATCCCAAAGCCACAATAGTGATTTTAATATTTATTCTACTTTTCCTATATTCACACTGCATATGCAGTTCTTACCAACAAAATATCTTTATGATTTATATAAGCATAATATATACATGCATATATTTTTAAATTTGTGAAGTCCACCCACAAAGTGGATCAGATTCTGCCTTTACTGCAGTATTCTAAGAACTGAAACACTACAGAACTTTCTTCCTTATTATTTCAGAGGTAATATGTGAGGAGCAAATATATATTTTTCTACTTGCCCAGAATGAAAATTCCTTTTCTGCGTTAGATGGTACATAGCTGTCTTCAACATGTTTTTCTAAAACCAGTGCTTTTTGGGTGATGGGACATGTCAGTGGAGCCACAGAAATTAGTCTCATAAAATAAAGTTTCCATCTGGATTAATTCCTTTTAGGGGAACATTTTTTCACAGTCGTTGTATATGGGGCAACTGAGGCAGTGGCTCCAAATTGTGGGGAAGGGAGTACAAAATGAACTTGTGCTTTACAGTCTTTCAAATTGGGGAAACAAATCTTTTCCTGTCCTTTCCCTTTATTTTTTCTTCTTTTTTCCGTATTCCTTCCCTCCCCCCTTCCTTCCTTCCTTTCTTCTTTACTTCCTTTATCTCTCTTCCTTCAGGAAACTTCCTTTTTCTCTCTTTCTTCAGGAAACTCTGTCAATTCTCTCCATAACATGGCACTGCATGGCACCAATCTCAAGAATAACCGTTCTAAGCAGACCTAATCAATAAGTCATAATAGTGGTTGCTGCGGGTGGGGGTGGGGTAGTCATCTTTGTCAAGTGGCATGAGGGAACAGTTTGCCGTACCAGAAATGTCCATATCTTCATTTGAGTGGTGGGCATGCAGCTGTATACCTATGTAAAAATTCTTTGAGCTGTACACTTCAAATTAAGTCACTTTATTGTGTGTATATTTTACCCCGAAGACAAAGAAAAAAAAAAAAAAAAAGCGATGTGGTACTCAGAAGTAGAACTTTACCTATAATGGGGTGAAGGGTAACCATTAGCAGCACAATTCAGGATGATCTCAGATTTTGACAAATCCAATGGAAAAATAACATCTTGTGGTTCCTGGGTAAAAATAGGACGGCTCAAACGACCATCACCTGGAAAAAGAAAAGAATTACACCACATGAAAAAACTTGACCCTGTTTTGAATGCAAGTCTGAATTAGACATCAAGTCAATACATATTTTTAAAAACATTTTATCTTGAAACAATCGCAGACATATGGAAAATGTTTCAGAAATGGTACAAAAAATTTCTTTCTATGCCATTTAGAGTAATTTTGCAAATTTATGCTACATCATCCCAAATAAATTAGTTTATATTTCCTACAAAGGATACAATAAAATGATCAAAATCAGTGAATTAACATTGATTCAATACTAGCATCTAATCTTCAGATCCCATTTCTCCATTTTCCCTAATAAAATCCTTTATAGCAAAAAGATCCAGTAGAGAATCACAGATTTCATTTAATTGTTTTCTCCTCTTAGTCTCCTTCAATGCAGAACAATTTCCCAGTCTTTCCTTGGTTTTCCTCACCTTGGTACCTTTGAAAATTACAAGGCACTGATCTGGTAAAGTTTCACTCAATTTGGGCTTATCTGAGTGACGACAGGGTAAGTAAGGGTCCTGGTAGGAGCTGTGTGCTGAGGGTATGGGTAATAAAAAGGGTCTATAAAGATTTTAAAAAACAATAATAAAACCAATGAGAAAACTGGCTCTTATTTTTTAAAATTATCACCATGTAAAAGACTGGTCCCTAGCAGCCAGAGTATATTGATCACGTTGTCTTCCATCTTGTCCCTCCATTCCCCTCACCCACGGGTGCACCACTTTGTCTGCTGTTTCATTACAGTTAGATTCAGGAATGCTGTGTGCTTCAGATTGTATCCTACCAGATAGTGCAGGACTTCTATTTGTCCCATTTCTGCTGAAGTTAACTTTGATCACTTGATTGACATGCTGCCTGCCAGACTTCTCCACTATAAAATTGCTTTCTTTCCCCCTTTATAATTGGTAAACATTTTGTGGTTAGGGACTTTGAGACAATGTAAATATACTGTTCCTTACTGAACATTTAAATTTTGTATTTATATATTTCTTTCAGTATGATCTACTCTATCACTGTGAATCCGTCGTTTCTTATTTTATTAAAGTTATCCATTACTATTTATTTTGATGCCCAAATTGTCACTGATTTGGCCAGCAGGAGCCATTCAAGCTGGTTTCTTCATCTTTTTGACATGTGCCTATCATTCTTTATACTATTCTTTACTTTCTGGTACAAGAAAGTGTTCCAGAATCACCTTGCATTTCTCCTGTTCCAGCCATCGAAGTAGTCTTTTTTTTCCCTAAGAAAAGCTTGTTCCTTTTATTAGAGAATGGTATTTAGAAAGCATGATCTGGAACTAAGTGTACTTATTGTTATTGAGGTGTTCTTGCTCTGAGGATTTTCAGTGTGTGCATGTGTGTGTGTGTGTAGGTTTTATAGATTATATGTATGAATACATACATATAGATACTTATATGAATTTATAAACATATGAATACATGTAAGTATGCATATGTATAATTTTATATACAGACATATATTTATGTAAATATGTATATATGTGTGTGTGTGTATACATTCTTATTCCATACTTCTATCTATCTATGATGATTTATAGTGGGTTTATTATAGGTTTTTTCTGTCTATATATATATTTTAAATTTTATTTATTTTTGGCTGTGTTGGGTCTTTGTTGCTGCATTTGGGCTTTCTCTAGTTGTGGTGATCGGGGGCTACTCTTCGTTGCAGTGCGCGGGCTTCTCCCTGTGGTGGCTTCCCTTGTTGCAGAGCACAGGCTGTAGGCGCGCTGGCTTCAGTAGTTGCAACATGTGGGCTCAGTAGTTGTGACTTGCGGGCTCTAGAGCACAGGCTCAGTAGTTGAGGCTCACGGACTTAGTTGCTCCATGACATGTGGGATCTTCCCAGACCAGGGATCGAACCCATGTCCCCTGCATTGGCAGGCGGATTCTTATCCACTGAGCCACCAGGGAAGTCCTCTGTCTATATTTTTAACTCCCTATTCCAGCTGTGAGAACCCTGGTTTCCACTATTCTCAGTGTATTTATGAATTTGTTCAATCTCCTTGTATGTAACTAACCTCCAGTTACTGTCACCACCTTCTCCCCTTTGTGAAGCTCCTCTTCACCCTGTACAGATTCTGATACCTGGTGCAAGTTCTACTCCCATACCTTCCCTGACACCACTTGTAAGCTGTCTCCTACCTCCTCACCTCACTCATGTTCTGACCCTGTGCAGGGTCTCCCTCCTGTGTGGATGCTGTCTTTCACTACACTTGACCTCTGACACTCTGTGCATAGTTATATTCCAAAGTGGATAACTTTCTCACATCCTTGAGGATCTAACACCTCACCCTGGAATGCCCTTTCCCTGTGGAGACTCTGTCCTCACTCGCTTAGCTTCCAGGTTTCTACCTTCACCACCCTCTCCTGGCAATGGAACCCTCCTCAGGCTTCTCAGACTCTGATAGCCTGTGCCAGGCCACCTCAGTAAGGGCATGCCCTTCTCACCTTCCTCGGGCTCTGCCACTCCACTGGGCCACCGCTGCCTTACCCCTTGTCCTGCATGCCTGACTTTCTCACCACTCTTAGGCTCCAACAACTCATGCTGGGCTACTCTGGTGCTCATCTTCCACATTCATGTGGATGCCTACCTTACTGAGCCCCACTTCATGGCGTTTGGACTGAATTGTTAAGAAAGAAAGATTTGGAGGAAAGGAGGAGGAAGAGTTCGGTACTTATGTTTTAGGTGAAATTCTGTGTTTTTTAAATGTGCAAATGAATACATAAAGCAAAAACCTCATCATGTTAAGATTTAATTTTAGGACACCCAGTCCAGAACTCTAGTAGTTGTACCTGAGGGTCATGTAGGAGCATGGTCATTTCCTCTGATACCAACCACAGCTCTAGAGAATCTCAAAGTTGGTAGGTCTTTTGTAGACCATTCAGGCCAGACTTCTTGGTTTGGAAAGACAATAGAGCTAGTGGTCAATAGCATGTGCCCTTGAATCAAATGGGCTTCAGTGGATTTGTGAAATTTGCAGTATCTTCGTTGACAAAATAGATAGACTCTGTATATCAGATGGTTATTTTGAGATTTAATGACATATTACTTATAAAGTATATCACATTGTGCCTGGTACATGTAAATGTATAATCATCAAATTGTGAAAATTACCATCATTATTGTCATCATCATCATCATCCTTATTATTATTACACACAAGCAAACTAAAACCCAGGAAGTTGAATCATCTTTTCCAAATTCACCATCTGCTTTGAGAGATAGGAGGAAGTTAAACTTAGGCATCTTGATTCTCTCACTGTTTTCACCATCCACTCAGATCTATTTCTTTCTTCCAGAATATTTGCACCCAGGTAAAATGTTAATTTAGTAACTTTATCTTAAATTGTAATTTTAGTATACTCCATTATTTACCTAGAAGTGCAGACAGTTATTAGCTGTATAATGCTGGACAAGTTATAACTCTTAACTATAAAGTAGCAATACATCTTACATCTTTGTTTTTTTGCAAAGGCTGATTGAGAGTGAGTTAAACATGTAATACAGACTTTCCTTACTCTAGTACCTAATGAAATGCGCAAGGAATTATAAATGTAAATAAACAACAAACAAATTAACAGTGTCTGAATAAGAAAAGGGACAAATTCCAATGCCATTGGCTAAAAATAATCAAAATAAACAAAGAAACAACAGAAAAAAACATTTGTGGCATAAGAAGAGTTTGTCCAGGCTCAGAGGGGCGAAAGAGTTCTTGACATCTTAATCTCATCCCTAACCTCTGTGAGATTTACTGGTGAAATGACAAAATTCTGAGAATTCTCATAACAACCTCCAATGCTGGAGTTAAGCAGCTTTGTATATACATGCATAGTGTGTTTTAATCTGTTTTCTCTTCTGGCTGAAGAGAGGAGTAGACAGGGCTCCTGGAGAAAAAAAGAGTGAAGCAGAGAAGCATGAATAGTAAAGCTGACTCTGTTTCAGAAACTAATAGTTTCACGCCTATATATTCACTTGGTAAAATCTCTAAAGCCCAACTGAAAACTGATGCATTTCCCCAATAAAGTATACCTATGACTCTTCCACCAATAATCTTGCTACAAACCACTAAAAAAAAAAAAAAAAAAAACCTTAAAATAGAAGCACCCAGATATTCTGCTAAAGGCTGAATTTCCCACAATCCCAGTATTTCCTCAGGCTACAAAATGGGGGTACTCGTGATATGTGGATATTCAGCCTCCAAAAGTGAGCTAAGAGGAAGAAAACAAACAGTTCCCTGATATGATGAGAAGAACGTTTAAAAATATCCCTTTCTGGGCTTCCCTGGTGGCGCAGTGGTTGAGAGTCTGCCTGCCAATGCAGGGGACATGGGTTCGAGCCCTGGTCTGGGAAGATCCCACATGCCGCGGAGCAACTGGGCCCGTGAGCCACAATTACTGAGCCTGCGCGTCTGTAGCCTGTGCTCCGCAACAAGAGGGGCAGCGATAGTGAGAGGCCTGCGCACCGCGATGAAGAGTGGCCCCCGCTTGCCGCAACTAGAGAAAGCCCTCGCACAGAAACGAAGACCCAACACAGCCATAAATAAATAAATAAACAAATACTTAAAAAAAAAAAAGTAAAAGTCTATAAAAAAAAATTAAAAAAAAAAAAAAAAGAAATTAAAAATATCCCTTTCTATAGAAGAATGACTGAGTTGTCTGCACACAGTTCCTCAAGTATGAGCAAATGAAAAGAAGTGGAATAGTAAGTATGGAAATGTATTGCAACAATAAAAGTGAAAAACATAGCATGCCAAAGATAGACAAAATATCCAATCTAGAAGAAAATATAACTCAAGGAATCCTAGGAAATTTCTCAAAATTTTTCACACAGTAGGGTAAGAACCTGAATTCAAAAGACGTAACTCAATGGCAAGATGAAAAAGACAAACTATAGAATCAGATAAAGTAGGATGTGACTTAAACGTAAAAATTGCAACCAAAAGAGCATCATTAAAGAATTAATAAATCAACTAAAATAGGCAAGAAACAAAACAGATACCTACTAAAAGTCAAATTACTGACATAAAGAGAAGATTAGAGATAATTGTGGTGAATACAATTTAAAAAACACAGATAAGAGGGAAGAGAAGGTAATGGATAAGAAAGATAGATAAAAGATGATCCAACATAAAGATCCTTGATGTCACTGAGATAGACAAACAAATGTATTGAAAGATACCACCAAGAAAATTTCCTGTGAATTGAAAGAATACACCACATTCCAGAGACATTTTAGAGAGAGCACTTAACACCAAAGCACGTGTTAGTTAAGTGACTGATGTTCTAACTTAAAGAAAGACTTTCCCAGAAGACCAGGTTGAAACAGAAGATTACTTAAAAGAGTGAAAGATAAAATCAGATTAATTTCAGATTTTATAATAGTAGCATTAGCATTCTATACCAGAAGACAGGGAAAGTCTACAGTATTCTGAATAAAAGGGTGACATGACTGTTATTACCCACTGATATAGCTTTCGAATCTAATGACATTCAACATTCTTTAACATCAAAATACAAACAAATAAACAAACAAAAAACCCTCAGGGAATACAACGTAAATGACCACTCTTAAAGAAATGACTTAACAATGAAGTCTATCCAGGTAGAAATGAACCAATATACAGATCTCAAGAATGAAGGAGGAATAGGATGCACAATGAATACATTTAAGTATAAAACTACCACTTAAGAACCATGTTGGTTTTAGTTATAGAACAGAATATGAATGCCATAAACTTGGATAATATAAAAATAACAGTATAAACAGAAAAATGAGGGATAGGTAAAAGAATATAGTTTGAAATGTGTGAGTGCTAATATCATCTGCTTTCATAGCAAAAATTCAAGTGGAATATGAGGGGGTTTTTTTTGTTTGTTTTTTCATAGATCTTTATAATTTAAACATTTTCAACCACCTTCCTCTCCTCCTAAAAAGAAAACCTGGCTGAAATATTAAGCACCGTGCTATGCACAAAATAGGCAGACAACAAATGTTAATTTATCTTCCTTTACCTTCACTCAGAGAAGAGCTCTGTTCAATCTTCATATAATCTAAATTAAGGGTATAACTTGACTTAATAATATTTTATATTTGGGAGAGTAATTTGTAGTTTTCCAAGGAGTTTTACATGCACCAAGTAACAAATTAAATTCCTGTGACACGTTTTATGAGACATACATTTCCATTCCCATTTGACAGATGAAGAACTTGAGACGAATAGAATCAGGCATTTTCTAACAAACTTTGGTTATTTTGAAAGACAGAAAAGCTTGGTCTTGGTGAATTATCATCAGCCCATATCTTATTTAGTCATTTATATTTGTTGTTATAAAATTTTTAAGAGCTTGAATTCATACCAGTAAAATGTCTAGCTTTTGTCAACTAATAGTTTGGTCTTTTGTGGTAAATCCTTAGATTTTTTTCATAGCGCAATGAGATGATTAAATAATAGCAGACTTTTGTTGCTTTGCCTACAGTGTCAGAAAGCAAGGACAACATGAGTTTTCTGTACAAGAAGAGCTGAAACCATGTGACAATATAATATCAAAAGCAAGAAATCAAAAATGCTTTTTAAGTACCTTTTCTTTAAAAATACACTAGACCTTAGGAAAAGTGTCGGTATTTTGAGCAATAAGTGATTAAATAATTGTACTGACAACACCTACTGCTATAAAATCACCTACAATATAATGCTACACAATAAGAAATGTTTTACTTGGCAATAAAGGAAGAACTTTGCAATAGAGGAACATTGAAAAGTGAATAATTTTAAATGACAATTAAAAGCAAATTATACAATGTTATTGAAAATTCATGTAGGGTTCTACCCCATTTTTCTTCCTCTTTATCTTCCATGGAGTTAAAAAAAAATTAGTCCTATGATCTGACCCCAATACTGGATCAAACTACCAGAATCTAAAGTTCATTGTCATCCCCCGAATGCAAAAAACTTTTGATTATATCTATGGCAGTCACATTTTGTCATTTCTGAACAGTTCATGAACATCTTTATGGAGAATCATCTCTTAACTGATAGGAATAGGCCCTTAAAGTCATAATTTATTTAATTCACCCCATTCTTATGGCCATGAATGACTGGACAAAAGGTGAATATGTCCTGCTTGGCTGCTGTACTTCTCTCTCCTGGAAATTAGGAAATAAAATGAAGAGATTCTTAGTCTCTGATTGTTACTTGAATAGAGAGGAGGTTGTTCAGGATTATTAGAGCCTCCGTCTTCCATAAAACTTGTTAAGAGTTAAGAGAATGCTAGTGTAGATGGACCCTCAAGATGCCAGAGGAGTAAGACCTGGAGATCACTTTCCTCCCCACAGCTACTTAAAAAATACATCTACATGTGGAACAACTCTTACAGAACACCTGCTGAACGCTGGCAGAAGACCTCAGACTTCCCAAAAGGCAAGAAACTCCCCGTGTACCTGGGTAGGGCAAAAGAAAAAAGAAAAAACAGAGACAAAAGAATAGGGACGGGACCTGCACCTAGGGGAGGGAGCTGTGAAGGAGGAAAAGTTTCCACACACTAGGAAGCCCCTTCCCTTGCAGAGAAGTGGGGTGGGTGGTGGGGGGAAGCCATGGAGGAGAGTGCAGCAACAGGGGTGCAGAGGGCAAAGCAGAGAGATTCCTGCACAGAGGATTGGTGCCGACTAGCACTCACCAGCCTGAGGGGCTTGTCTGCCCACCCGCCAGTGTGGGTGGGCGCTGGGAGCTGAGGCTCCGGCTTCGGAGGTCAGATCCCAGGAAGAGGACTGGGGTTGGCTGCGTGTACACAGACTGAAGGGGGCTAGTGCACCACAGCTGGCCAGGAGGGAGTCCGGGAAAAAGTCTGGAGCTGCCTAAGAGGCAAGACACGATTGTTTCAGGGTGCGCAAGGAGAGGGGATTCAGAGCATCGCCTAATGAGCTTCAGAGACGGGCTCAAGCCGCGGCACTCAGCACGGACACAAGAGACGGGCATGAGACACTAAGGCTGCTGCTGCAGCCACCAAGAAGCCTGAGCACAAGCACAGGTCATTATCCACACCTCCCCTCCCGGGAGCCTGTGCAGCCCACCACTGCCAGGGTCCCGTGATCCAGGGACAACTTCCTTGGGAGAACACAGGGCACGGCTCAGGCTGTTGCAGCATCATGCCAGCCTCTGCCGCTGCAGGCTCATCCCACATTCCGTACCCCTCCCTCTCCCATGGCCTGACTGAGCCAGAGCCCCCTAATCAGCCGCTCCTTTAATCCCCTCCTGTCTTGGCGAAAATCAGACGCCAGAGAGCAACCTACCTGCAGAGGCGGGGCCAAATCCAAAGCTGAACCCCAGGAGCTGTGCGAACAAAGAAGAAAAAGGGAAGTTGCTCCATGCAGCCTCAGAAGCAGCGGATTAAATTTCCACAATTAACTTGATGTACCCTGCATCTGTGGAATACCTGAATAGACAACAAATCATCCCAAAATTGAGGCAGTGGACTTTGGGAGAAACTGTACACTTGGAGTTTCCTGTACGCGACTGACAAGTTTCTGATTTATATGGTTATCTTAGTTTAATTTTTAGTGCTTGTTATCATTGGTGGATTTCTTTATTGGTTTGGTTGCTCTCTTCTTTTTTTTATTATTTTTTTATTTTTATTTTATTTTATTTTTTTATTTTAATGATATTAAAATTTTTTTATTTTAATAACTTATTTATTTATTTATTTTTCTTTCTTTTTTTTCTCCCTTTTCTTCTGAGCTGTGTGGCTGACAGGGCCTTGGTGCTCTGGCCTGGTGTCAGGCCTGAGCCTCTTAGGAGGGAGAGCCAAGTTCAGGACATTGGACTACCAGAGGCGTCCTGGCCCCACTTAATATCAATTGGCAAGAGCTCTCCCAGAGATCTCCATCTCAATGCTAAGACCCAGCTCCACTCAACGACCAGCAAGTTCCACTGCAGGACACCCCGTACCAAACAGCTAGCAAGAAAGGAACACAACCCCACCCATCAGCAGAGAAGCTGCCTAAAATCACACTACGTTCACACAGTGTCGTGCTGGCCTTTGCCGCTGCAGGCTCATCCCACATTCCGTAGCCCTCCCCCTCCCCAGCCTGAGTGAGCCAGAGCTCCCTAATCAGCCACTCCTTTAACCCCCTCCTGTCTGGGCGAAGATCACACTACAAGCACCCCAAAACACCACTGGAAGTGGTCTTGCGCACCAGAAAGACAAGATCCAGCCTCATCCACCAGAACACAGGCACCAGTCCCTTCCACCAGGAAGCCTACACAGCCCACTGAACCAATCTTAGCCACTGGGGGCAGACATCAAAAACAACGGGAACTACGAACCTGCAGCCTGCGAAAAGGAGACCCCCCCAAACACAGTAGTTAAGCAAAATGAGAAGACAGAGTAATATGCAGCAGATGAAGGAGCAAGATAAAAACCCACCAGACCTAACAAATGAAGAGGAAATAGGCAATCTACCTGAAAAAGAATTCAGAATAATGATAGTAAAGATGATCCAAAATCTTGGAAATAGAATAGAGAAAATACAAGAAACGTTTAAGAAGGACCAAGAAATACTAAAGAGCAAACAAACAATGGTGAACAACACAATAAATGATATGAAAGTTTTTCTAGAAGGAATCAATAGCAGAATAACTGAGACAGAAGAATGGATAAGTGACCTGGAAGATAAAATAGTGGAAATAACTACCGCAGAGCAGAATAAAGAAAAAAAGAATGAAAAGAATTGAGGACTGTCTCAGAGACCTCTGTGACAACATTAAATGCACCAACATTTGAATTATAGGGGTCCCAGAAGAAGAAGAGAAAAAGAAAGGGATTGAGAAAATATTTGAAGAGATTATAGTTGAAAACTTCCCTAATATGGGAAAGGAAATAGTCATTCAAGTCCAGGAAGTGCAGAGAGTCCCATACAGGATAAATTCAAGGATGAACACACCAAGACACATATTAATCAAACTATCAAAAATTAAATACAAAGCAAAAATATTGAAAGCAGCAAGAGAAAGCAACAAATAACATACAACGGAATACCCATAAGGTTAACAACTGATCTTTCAGCAGAAACTCTGCAAGCCAGAAGGGAGTGGCAGGACATATTTAATGTGATAAAAGGGAAAAAGCCTATAACCAAGATTACTCTACCCAGCAACGATCTCATTCAGATTCGACAGGGAAATTAAAACCTTTACAGACAAGCAAAAGCTAAGAGAATTCAGCACCACCAAACCAGCTTTACAACAAATGCTAAAGGAACTTCTCTAGACAGGAAACACAAGAGAAGGAAAAGACCAACAATAACAAACCCAAAGAATTAAGAAAATGGTAATAGGAACATACATATCGATAATTACCTTAAACGTAAATGGATTAAGTGCTCCAACCAAAAGACATACACTGGCCAAATGGATACAAAAACAAGACCTGTATATATGCTATCTACAAGAGACCCATTTCAGACCTAGGGACACATACAGACTGAAAATGAGGGGATGGAAAAAGATATTCCATGCAAATGGAAATCAGAAGAAAGCTGGAGTAGCAATGGAGAAAGATGGAGTTAATTGATATTTATAGGACATTCCATCCAAAAAAACCCAGAATACACTATCTTCTCAAGTGCTCATGGAACATTCTCTAAGCTAGATCATATCTTGGGTCACAAATCAAGCCTAGGTAAATTTAAGAAAACTGAAATAGTATCAAGTATCTTTTCTGACCACAACACTGTGAGACTAGACATCAATTACAGGAAAAGCACTGTAAAAAATACAGACACATGGAGGCTAAACAATATGCTACTAAATAACCAAGAGATCACTGAAGAAACCAAAGAGGAAAGCAACAAATACCTAGAAACAAATGACAATGAAAACACAATGACCCGAAACCTATGGGATGCAGCAGAAGCAGTTCTAAGGGGGAAGTTTATAACAATACAATCCTACCTCAAGAAACAAGAAAAATCTCATATAAACAACCTAACCTTACACCTAAAGCAAGTAGAAAAAGAACAAAAAACCCCCAAAAGTTAGCAGAAGGAAGGAAATCATAAAGATCAGATCAGAAATAAATGAAAAAGAAATGAAGGAAACAATAGCAAAGATCAGTAAAACTAAAAACTGGTTCTTTGAGAAGATAAACAAAATTGATAAACCATTAGCCAGACTCATCAAGAAAAAAAGGGAGAAGACTCAGATCAATGGAATTAGAAATGAAAAAGAAGTAACAACTGAAACTGCAGAAATACAAAGGATCATGAGAGATTACTTCAAGCAACTATATGCCAATAAAATGGACAACCTGGAAGAAATGGACAAATTCTTAGAAAAGCACAACTGTCTGAGACTGAACCAAGAAGAAATAGAAAATATAATCAGACCTAATCACAAGCACTGGAATGGAAACTGTGATTAAAAATCTTCCAACAAACAAAAGAACAGGACCAGATTGCTTCACAGGCGAATTCTATCAAACATTTAGAAAAGAGCTAACACCTATCCTTCTCAAACTCTTCCAAAATATAGCAGGGGGAGGAACGCTCCCAAACTCATTCTACGAGGCCACTATCACCATGATACCAAAACCAGGCAAAGATGCCACAAAAAAAGAAAACTACAGGCCAATATCACTGATGAACATAGATGCAAAAATCCTCAACAAAATACTAGCAAACAGAATCCAGCAACACATTAAAAGGATCATACACCATGATCAAGTGGGGTTTACCCCAGGAATGCAAGGATTCTTCAATATATGCAAATCAATCAATGTGATAAACCATATTAAAAAATTGAAGGAGAAAAACCATATGATCATCTCAATAGATGCAGAAAAAGCTTTCAACAAAATTCAACACCCATTTATGATAAAAACTCTCCAGAAAGTAGGCATAGAGGGAACTTACCTCAACATAATAAAGGCGATATATGACGAACCCACAGCCAACATAGTTCTCAATGGTGAAAACTGAAACCATTTCTACTAAGATCAGGAACAAGACAAGGTTGCTCTCACAACTGTTATTCAACATAGTTTTGGAAGTTTTAGCCATAGCAATCAGCGAAGAAGAAGAAATAAAAGGAATCCAAATCGGAAAAGAAAAAGTAAAACTGTCACTGTTTGCAGATGACATGATACAGAGGACATAGAGAATCCTAAAGATGCTACCAGAAAACTACTAGAGCTAATCAACAAATTTGGTAAAGTTGCAGGATACAAAATTATTGCACAGAAATCTCTTGCATTCCTATACACTAATGATGAAAAATCTGAAAGAGAAATTAAGGAAACACTCCCATTTACCATTGCAACAAAAAGAATAAAATAGCTAGGAATAAACCTACCTAAGGAGACAAAAGACCTGTATGTAGAAAACTATAAGACACTGATGAAAGAAATTAAAGATGATACAAACAGATGGAGAGATATACCATGTTCTTGGATTGGAAGAATCAACGTTGTGAAAATGACTGTACTACCCAAAGCAACCTACCGAAGCAGTCACATAGCACAGGGAGATCACCTCGGTGCTTTGTGACCACCTAGAGGGGTGGGATAGGGAGGGAGGTGCAAGAGGGAGGGGATATGGTGATATATGTATACGTATAGGAGATTCACTTTGTTATACAGCAGCAACTAACACAACATTGTAAAGCAATTATACTCCAATAAAGATGTTAAAAAAAAAAAAAGTAAGAACAGTGATGGGTACACACAAATACAGTATATAAACAATGAAAAAAATTTCTGTATATGATGTAAATAAAATAAAATTGGGTAAATATAAAAAAAGAAAAAGAATACTAGTCTATATAGAGACAAAGATTGAGACAAGACAGACAGGCAGACAGTAGAATGATGGGGAGAAAGAATAAATAGTAAAGCGGGACTTTATTCCCTAAGCTTATTAATCCTTGGTTCCAGATTCTAGTGAGACTTGCCTCTGGGTTCCATGAGCCATTGACTGTACAATTTCTGCTTTTCGCAATGGACAGAATGTTGGGAAAGACTGATTCAAATAAACAATATAGAATGACCAGTGTTCTGCTTTTCTCCTCTCCAGAAATACCAAAGTGCAGATAACCTGGGCACACAACAATTTGTTTTCAGGAGAAGTTATTAGGGTCAAAGTTAAGCACATGAGAAGACCTGCATCTAAAAGAGAACAGAACTAAAAGGCATATTATCCGTGGTTTTACTTGAATTTCATTGTTTGGGCTTAGGCAAATTTCAGGTTTCACAGAGGGTTAAGACTTGAATTCTCCAAGGTCACACCCAGAGAGAAAATTGCTGGCATCACTCTTTGTGCTACAGTCCTATCCCTCCCAATAAATTTCCCCACCCAGGCTCCTGGCACCCCCAAAACATCTTCTATTACAGAAGTTCAATTTTTAAATTATTTTCCAATTCATTAAAAACAGGGCAAAACAAAACAAGCAAAAAAAGAAGTAAAAGAAAAGAAGATATCTGTGCTTGTTTTTACCAAAGAAGAAACTAAAACCAGGGTGTGTAACCAATGCGACCACACAGGGCTAGGCACTTAGAAGGGCCTAGCAATTCTAGTTTAATGCTCTGAAGTCACCATCTTAACATTCTTGATACTATTACCTGTAATTTTGTGCTTTGTTAAGTCAAGCCCAATGAATCTGATAAGCCCTGAGTGCTTGGAGCCTTGGCTAATGGGTGGTGCCTCCTCCAGCCACCTCCAGGCCTGCCTGCTTGGACAGGTTCTTCTCCTTTTGCTCCTCATCTCCTGATGCCTCAGGCCTCTCCTGGCTTCCCCTCATCCCCTCTGCCTAGCAACACCTCCAGCCCCAGCTCCAGGATGGGGCCCAGGTAGAGCTCACACAGCGTCAGGGTCTGCTGTGAGTGTGCCGTTGTGTCTCAGAGCAGGGCATGGAGGTGGTCATTCCTGCCCCCACCTGGCAGCACCATAGTACATTCGTACATAGTACATAGTGTTGGGCTTCTTGTTAAGGGTGAGGCTCTTGTCCATTCCCGCTCTACGTACCTGGTGTATCCTGGCACAGAGACTGCAATACCTTGAGGGTTGTCCATCTGCTGTGAGTTGGGGGAATGGTCCAGGGCACAACATGTTGGTCAGGCAGCTGGTGAGGGGCAGAATCCAGCGGCCAGCAGCAGCAGCTGGGCCATGTTTGCACAAAGTAGTGGCGAGAGGCCCTCAGGGCCTCTAAGGGTCTACCTTACTCAACAAATATCCCTGTGCCCCAGGGAAAGTGACTTTAAATAGCAAATAAACAACATCATACCAGATCAAGAGAGATAGCATGACTAAAGTTTACAGAATTTAAATGATTTGATCAAGGTCACACTGCTAGTGGTATTCCAGAAGGGGTACTCAAACAGAGGTTTGACTCCAAGTCCAAGGTTGTACACCCTGCAGTATATCCACCAGAGTTCTGTTTATTTCCAGGACTAAAAGAGCTCTACTCTGTCTGCTTTATTTATTTATTTTCTCTTACTAAGCCTCTGCCTTAGTTTCCAAACCAATTTCTTTAGCCTGTCAAACCTACCCTAGACTAAGGTCAGTTGTGTCTTCCCTGAAATTAAGGTTCTATAAAGAGAAAATCTCTCTCTCTCTCATTCTTTCTATCTTTCTCTCATTCTCTCTCTCTCACCAATTTCCCTTGTTATTCTAAGCAAGTCACAGAATTTTAAAATAGAAAAAAAAAAAGGTGTATCAGAGAAATTCCACCTAATTTACAGGGGAGGAGAAGTAATTCCAGGGAGGTCAAGTGCCTTATTTAAGAATTAGAGGCAGACATGAGTCTTAAATCTGACTATAGCGCTCTGCACTGGAATTCCCAGTATATCTTGATGCTTAGCTTGTGGTAGGTTTTATACAGGGAAGACATGTTAGGATTATTTTTTAGTGGAAAAACAAGAGGGAGAAAAATCATCAGCTATGTCAGAGAATAAAGATAAATAGAATTTAAAACATAGTTATGAGATGATTACAATAGTCCAAGCGGAGAGATACATCCTAAAGTAATGCAGCGAGAGTAAGAATGGAAAGGAAAAATAAAAAGGTGATTTGTCAACTAATTGAATTTGGAGGATGCTTAAGTGGAAAGAAAACATTAAAAATTGCTCAGAGATATACTGTTTTTCAAAATAGGGGAAAAAAATAAAAGAAATTAGTTCAGATTTGCAGATGTTGATTTTCACGGCTCCTTGGGGCTCATAGGTTTAGCTGTCTAAGAAATAGTTGTATATACTGCTATGGCTTGGTAATGAGGGCTGGGGTGGAGAGACTGATTTTTTGGACTCATTGGTCTTTAAATTTTAGTGAAAAGAGAATTTTATTCTACTGTTGGTTTGATGGCAATACATTCTAGAGATATATTTGAAATTGTTTCAAAAAAGTAGGTTCCCATGTTTAATGCAGCATTGTTTACAATAGCCAAGACAGGAAACAACCTAAATATCCATCAATGGTTGAATAGATAAAGAAAATGTGGTATATACATATATGTGTATGTGTATATATATATATATATGGACTATTATTCAGTCATAAAGAAGAAGGAAGTACTGGTGCTTGGATGAACTTTGAGGACATTATGTTGAGTGAAATAACTCATTCTCACTTATAAGTGGAATCTGGAGAACTGGAACTCATAGAAACAGAACATATTGGTGGTTGCCAGGAGTAGGGATGAGGAAGAATGGGGGAGGTGGGAATAGGTGAAGGTTGTCAAAGGTACAAACATCTAGTATAAGATGAGTAAGTTTGGGGTATATAAAGATGTACAGCATGGTGACTATAGTTAACAAGAGTGTATTGTATATTTGAAATTTGCTAAGAGGTAAGCTCTTAAAAGAAACACACAAAAAATTGTTACTACATGAGGTGATGAATGTATTAACTAACCTTATGGGGTCATCATTTCACAATAAATACATATAGTGCATCATTACATTGTACTCCTTAAACATACACAATGTTGTTATATCTCAATTGACTTACACAATGTCAATTATATCTCAGTAAAGTTAGGGAAAAAATATAGGGTCAAATTAGCGTTAACTTTAAGCATTAATTAGATTCAAGCTATATTTTGACGTTGGCGTTTTTTTTACACCTGGATAATCAATGACTTCTTATTCAAGTAAACATCAAAAGTCTGTAGAGGAGGAGGTTAATAGTTACCTGAGAGTGGCCATGCTTGATGTTTCTTTCATGCAACAGACATTTGAGAAGACAATTCTTAACTGAGAATCTACTCTGAACATGATGGAATCATTTTGGTTATTTTTTTATAAGTTACTCTAGCAGAATGAACTAATGGTATACACATGGTATAACATTGGAGACCGGCAGTATTTCAGTCTACTCAGACAACTATGGTGACCTACTGATTTAGAAGTTAAGCCTTAAACCTGCCTGGAAAGTATATGACATATTGGAAGTGGCACACAGATAATAAAGTAAATCATAATAAGTGTGCCTTACCATATATTTCACATATGTTGATCTCTTCAGTCTAAAGCCAAACCAAAATAAAATTATCCATCGTTGCTTATTTTGATATTGCCAGCACACAGTGATAAAGGCCAACATAAGTAAATTCAACCACATTTAATTAGCTCTGATTATGTATTAAACCTTCTTTATGCACTGCCAATGCAAAAATAAATAAATGAATTGCACTCAAGATACTTATAATCAAATAAGAGCAATTTTGGCATATAGTAAGAGCCAGGGACAAAGTTGAACTTTTATAGGAATTATTTTATCCTTACATAAACTCTGTCACATAGATTCCAATACTCCCATTATAAGAGTGAAGAAATTGATGTTTGAGGAACTTAAGTAACTTAGTCAATAACAAACAGCTAGAGAGTGTTGGAATCCAGTTTTGAATTTAGGCAGTCTGACTCCAGAACCCATACTATACGTCACTATGATATATACTCCAGAAAGGGAGGCTGACAAAAACAATTAACTAATTGCATTATTACAGGATAAGTGTTCTACCAAAAGCACAAATATAATTTTAAGGAAGTCCAGAGAAGGAAGTAATTAATTCTACTTAGAGGTTATGGACGAGTGACAAAAGATGCAATATTTGAACTAAGTGTAAAAGAATGAGAGTGAGAATGCCTTTGAAAGAAAAGGGAATAGTAAGGAAACTTTAAGAATAGCGATATGAAAATACCTGTCATTCAAAAAATGTAACTGGTCTGGAACGAAGGAGAGTAATGAAATATACGGATGGAATTATAAATTTAGAAGAGTTTTGAAGGACTTTCAGTGGTATGACAGAGGTTTGAACCTGATGTGTAAAAGTTAGAAAACATGGGAGTGTTTTCAATTTTAAGCAGATGTATGACAAACTTAGATCTATGACTAACTGGGGGAGGATAGGGGAAGAAAAACCACAGATCAGGAAGATTATTTATCAAACATTTGAAAACACTGAGATAACTGGGGCATTGTCAGTAAGAATGAAAAGAATGAGGATGAAGTGAGCCATTTTGAAGTGTTTAGAGGCAATACCAACAGACTGGTATAACTGATTTGATGTGAAAGATGAAGGAAAGAGAACATTTAAGATTACTCTGAGCTAGCTATTGTGGATGAATGCAAGAATGCGTGTATGTTGAAGTCCTTAACTGTTAAAGGGAAAAGGAGAAGAAGAAAGACTAAGGGCAGTGAGGACGAAAGGAGATGAGAAAGTAGATATAAGTTTAATTCATTTTTCATTCATTTTTTAAACATTCATTCAGACACAAACAATTTCCTTATGAGTTACTAGCCTACACACCCCGTGTTTTCTGTAATCACGCAGATGTGAATGGAAGTTTGAATGATTAAATAAATGAAACATCCATTCACTGCAGAGAATCATTTTACAAGGCAAACTGGGTTTAGAGAATAAAATTATTCAAGAAATTCTGCAAGTATTTAGGTTCACGTTTTAGAATCTTACACCTTAAGCTGTTCCTCCTTGACAATTGAGTGATGCGCTTGGGGTGACAGGAGGGATCTAGTTCATTGTGTAGTAACTGGCCTTAGAAAGGTTCTTTCACAATAACAGGAAGGAAGGCAGAGTAGAGACAGATAGAAAACGTACTGATACAAGTGGGATTGAAAACCTGTTAAAATAATACTCAGATTTTTTTTTTCCTTACTTTCTTGGGAAGGAGAAAGGAATATCATTAGCTGACACAGATGATGGGAGAGGAAGTATGGGAAGTTTGAGAAGAGATGGTAATGTGTAAAATGATCATCAGGAGAATGAAAAAGTGAATAGACAAGACATATGTGTTGTGACAGGACAAACCAGGAATATTTGTGAAAGATTTCAAAAGGGACATGAAAAGATTACTGAGTGTTCTGTTCAGTGCACTTTTGGGGGTTAATTTTGCCTTTCAATGTCTTGTATCTATTTTACAGCAGTGTAAGGAGGTGGAAAACTATTAAGAAGGCAAATGATTCTAACCACTAAAATGCAAATGAATTGTGCCCAGTGGAATGCCATTGATTTTTTCCCTTTTTCCCTTATGGAGAAACCAGCCTTTTGTTTTGTTTTGTAACAGCTTTCTTGAAATATATTCACATGCCGTATGATTTAGTCATGATAAACCCATATTGCATCTATTTATGAATTAATATTACCATTTCTTATCACCTGTGTGGTTCTTTGCATTCTGTTTTGAACAAGTTGCAACATTTTACTGGTTTCCACATTAATTGATTTGTTTAAGCAAAATTTTTCAGATGGGCTTATTTATATTTGTTTGAGATTCATGATTTTGTCATTTAAAGAATATCATTAAGACATGTTAAATTTGAATTGCCAGAGGGACTCAGAGATGTAGGAGGGGGCTGGGGACAGAGGCAGAGTTGGATGGCATTGCTTTGTAAAAGGTAGTAACAACATGGAACTTAAATAAAAAGGAAAACTGAAGATGGAAGGCCAATGATCATCAACATCTATAGAACTGACAAAAGAGAAAAAACAGCCAAAAAATTCTGAGGAAGATCTATATGAGAAGTTGAGACTATTTTACCAGGATCATTGTATGAGTTTTCTATTGCTACCATAACAAATTACCTGCATTTTCGTGGCAGAAACCTACACATATTTATTATCTTATAATTCTGTAGGTCGGAATTCCAAAATGGATCTCACTGAGCTAAAATTAAGATTGGTAGAACTGTATCCCCTTCTCAAGGCTCCAGAGTAGAGTCCTTTTCTTTGCCTTTTCCAGCTTCTAGAAGCTGCCTGCATTCCTTGGTTTGTGGACCCCCTTTCTCCAACTTCAAAGACAACAACAGCACATTGAATCCTTCTCATATCAAATTACTCTGGCTATTCTTCCATAGTCACATTTTTCCTGATTCACTTGTCTCTCTTGTAGTTTTAAGGACCCTTGTGATTACACTGGGCTCATCCAGATCATCCAAGATAATCTCCCTATTAAGATCAGCTGATTAGCAACCTTAATTCTATCTGCTACTTTAATTCCCCTTCACCACGTAATCTAACATATTCACACGATCCAGGAATTAGGATATGGACATCTTTGGAGCCATTATTCTGCCCATCACACCCATCACATGGGAGACCAAGAAAGGAGAGCTTTTAATAAAGGACATAGTTAAGATTGTCACATGTTAGTAATAATGAAAAACAAGAACAACAGCAAAGCACTAGTGTTGGTCATCAGAAAGTCTCTTGTTTCTTCTTTAGGAGAAATTTTGTTTTCAAAGTCAAGATGGATTGAGACAAAAAGGCCAAATTTTAAATAAATTCAAGACAGAGAAAACTATGGCATTGTATATAAAATACTCTACAAAGAAATCAGATGGCAGAGAGAAAGAGAGGTGAACAGAAATAACAGCAGGGCCTAGAGCCGTTGGTATATGTGAGTTTCAGTTCTGATTATTTATATTTTTAGGAAGAAAGGGACAATCTTATTTGTAGGCTGAGGGGCTGACTGAGAGGCAAACTTAGATTCTGTCTTTTGAACTTCTGGGTCTTTGACCCTATTACTTGCCCAATTTAGAGCATTTCAGCATTAACCTTTGAAAAATAACAGCATGCTGTCAGGAACACAAAGCACCAAAAAGCACTTTGCTAAAATGTCCCAGAGTGAAGATGTTAGAAAACCCCTGGAAACCTATTATTATCATTGAGATATTACAGGGCCCTCTTTGGTTGCTCTCTGAGATAAGATTGTGTCTGCCTGAAATGGCATTGATTCCATGTATATACCAATAACAAACCGAAGAAAGAAAATTTGGAAAAAAGAAAAATAAATAACTGAGAAAAGCACTCTAAAAATCTGTGAATGCCAGACATAGTACCGCAATGTATATTATTTGATGATGACAGACTTAATTTTGGTTACACAGTGTCACCGCAAAGCATGCTGATCTATCAGTCCTGCTTGTACTTATTGCCAGCATGAATATCTTAATGAAATCAGTGTTTTGGGGGTTAAATGTCACCCAAGTGGCCTCCTTTGGAAAGTTAAAGCAGTACCTCATTCCCATATATGTCATCTATGCCTTTCTACTTTCTCACGTAGAATTCTATCTCTCATTCTAGTCATGTACTTTTCCTGCCCTCTGTGCCAAGCAAAAATGCCACCAAATTTGTCAGAAAAGGTTTGCCCTTTGTGAAACTAGCCTGATTAAGTTTTATCAGCTCATCTCTCTCTGGATGTTTGGTAACCTCACTCCTTATTACTGTCTTAGAGATCTTGCCTACAGCCAAGGGCAGATCTGCTCATTTATAATTTTCTGGTTCTTTTTCAGCTCTTTTCTCACAGGCTGGGGTGAAGTATTTGTTATTTCATTTTGCCTCTATCTCCCTGTAACTGTGAAACATTTTTGCTAAGGTTTCCTCATTTTGGTTAAAAATTTATTTATTTAGAAATAGATTTATATTTTTTCCAATTTATCACAATGAAAATTTCTTATAAATGTAAAATTATTGGTTGATAAAAACCTCTTATGCATTTCCTGTACTTGCCAATGTGATCTTTCTTATCAAGAAAGGCTCCTTAGAGTGGATGAACACTTATTCTCTTTATTTCTCTCTTGCTACATCGGTTTAAACTTCATAAACACCATAATTACACTAGACCGAACTTGAATGTGAAATAAGAAAATGAAATAGCATCCCCTGATTCATTATGCTATATTGTCTTCTTCCCAATATAAAGATTAAATGACAGGGATAGTTTACAGAAATGAGACACACGAGTTCAATTTTTTTCGGACTCGTAATCAACAAAAGATTTTTTCTTTTCTTTTATGAGTAGGGAAACTGGCTGATTCCCTATGTGAGAGAAGCACTTGACATTTTCTGTTTATTCTTTCAAGGTTCAGTTAGTTCTGAATTTTGCCTTTTTTTTTTCACTTCAGTGTTTGAACATAAACAGTTTATCCTGTGATGCTACATTGACTTTGTAAACATTTTACAAAGATGAATATGCGTCAGGCTTTTTCTTCTTCTCTTTCCTATTGATTTTTTCCCCTTCATGTTCTTTATCAACCCGTTCCCATGTTCTTTACGATAGGTGAAAATTTAGACAAGAGAAATACATCACATATCTCATTGGCAGGGACT
This sequence comes from Balaenoptera physalus, assembly GCF_965194825.1. Lineage (NCBI taxonomy): Eukaryota > Metazoa > Chordata > Mammalia > Artiodactyla > Balaenopteridae > Balaenoptera > Balaenoptera physalus. Next base: position 96,219,855 of record NC_138896.1, on the reverse strand, counting down.
GGTATGGACATGTAGGAAAAAGTTTTATTTACTCAACCAGTATTGTTTTAAGTTTAAAGTTTTAATTTTATGCCATTATATAAACAATAGATGCTCATTATGGAATATTTGCAAGACTCAAACATGAAGAGAAAAAATACCCAATTGTGTTTTTGCAAAATAACTACTATTAGGATATTGGTACCGATAATTCCAGGATTTTTTACTACACTATGCTGTTAATTTTTAATCTCTGCTATTACTCAGTTAAAAATATGAGATAAGCATTTCCCTGCTCTTAATTAGCACTTGTGAAATTTTATTTTTAATGGAACTATACATTTTGAAAGTTTCATAATAATCCATCATATAACTGGTGTATCTAAATGAAAATATTTACATTGTTCCATATTTTGGTTTTCTATTACCAAAACAATGAAATAATAAATGCCTTTTCTATATTTATGATTATTAGCATAATTTTCTAGAATTGGAATTAGTGAATATAAGAGAATTAATGTTTGGATTGTTCTGATAATTACTGATAATTTTCATCTAATTTAATGTTATAAAGTCAGAAAACACTTTCTAGTACAAATTCTATCCTAGCTAGGGTTTGAAAGATGATGAGGATGATGACATTTTTGACAATTTACTTACTGTTAGGTGTACTAGTTTGGCATTCATTATCTGGTTCTTAACACAACTCTGAGGAAAATGCTAACTCTCCCCCATTTTACACAGGGTAGAATTTTGACACTAGTCTGTCTCATATCAGAAGCCATGATCTTAACAACTCATGAAGATATAGGAATTAGGAATAGAGAGATTATTTAGAAAGAAGAAAGAGTAAGTAAATGCAAATGCCCTGAGTTGAGAGAAATTAAAGAGAATTTGGAGAACTCACATAATCCTTGCTAAGGAAAGAGTTGACAAGAGATGAGGCTAGAGAGATAGATATCCAAAGTAACATCAAAAAGGTCATTTTAGCCACCTTAAAGAATGATAAATTAATCCTGAGGTCTTTGGGGAGCCATAAACATGATTTAAGTTTGTGATTACATTTTTTCAGTTGGAAAAACATGTCCAAATTCTCATGCAAATTTGCCAGGAAGCAGTAGCTGCCATGCTTGTATTTAAGGAGCTTAACAGAGAGCCCAGATATGAAGTGCCCTCCAGATAAGAATGTCTACTGAAAAAAAATGCACAACCTAAAAGTTGAGAGTTATGTTTTATTCATCAGATTTTCTAAGGACTTCAAGTACAGGAGGCAGATTCTCAGATCGCTCTGAGGGACTGCTCCAAAGAGGTAAGAGAAGAGCCAGGATACATAGGGGTTTTTGCAACAAAGACCAGGTAGTCAGAACATCAAAAGATTACCGTTAATGAATTAAGCACTTTTCTCTGTATGGGAACATGCAAAAGTTTGGACGCATTGAAATCATTCCTTTGATATGCACCTTAGCTACCTAGGGCCAGTATCCTGTTCTTTCCCTCCAGAGTCCCCTCAGGGTGCACTGCTGTGGGTGGCTGCAGTAGCTGAGGGCTTGGCAGTGGGCAGCCCATTTGTCTCCATCCTGAGTTCCTTCAGGGCTCACCGTCAGTGCGGCTGTAGTGGCTTGATGGCTGCTGCAACATCCTTTGTTTACTGATACGGTAGGCAACATTTTTCATTTACAAGAAGGAACTCGACTTAGGGCAAATCTACTGTTTTCTTTATTTGCCTATCTGTCCCCAAAGGGTCCAGATGTCTCTGGCTTCTTCTGATGCCGTGATCTTGGCTGTCTCTTTTGCTTCTTTGGAGGTATCTTTGCTGTCCACTGACCGAGCAAGTGTCACATATACTGTTAGACTCAGTTCACATAGCAATGACTGGATGCTGCTCCAGAAAGGACTGGATTAAAAATATGTGCTTTATTTTCTAGACAAAGAAATAAAAACAGAATTCTAGCAGAGAGACTAACTGACATTTAGCAAACATTGCTATGGTATATTGGCTATTACCTATTTTGTCCTTTCTTTTATTTGTTTCTTCTAGAGGTAGCATAGAAGAAGCTGACTGCTTTGTAAACTTTTCACAAACACCAATAATTCACAAATGCCAAGGACTTTTGTTGACAAGAGCACAAGAGATAACAGAAAAAATAATGGAGAGCTCACTTTTGAGTCATAATTTAACTCAATCACAATGTTTTCCCGTTTTTTCTCCACCCACTTTGTACAGTTTGTCACCCCCCCATCACCAAAAATTGGAACAAAAACAAATGGGCAGAAGAGAGAAAAAGCTTTTATTGAGCTATATTTAGTGGCATTTTCCACATTTCAAATGGCCATTTTGTAATACCATATACATGTTTCCTAGGGCCGCCATAACAAATTACCGAAAACTGAGAGGCTCAAACCAACAAATTCGTTCTCTCACAGTTCCAAAAGGCTTAAAGTCTAAAATGAAGATCTCGTCAGGGTTGATTCATTCTGGAGGGCCTGAGGCTTCCAGAAATCTTCCCTTGCCTCCATCCTAGGGTCTAGTGGTTGTTGGCCATCCTTGGTTTTCCTTGGCTCATAGACACATCACTTCAATCTCTGCGTCCATCTTCACATCACCACCTTCTGTTTCTCTGTGTGTTTTCTTCTAAAAGGACTCCAGTCATTGGATTTAGGACCCAATCAAAATCTATTAAGATTTTATCTCAATATCCTTAATTAATTACATTTTCAAAGACCCTATTGCCAAATATAATCTCATTCTTAGTTTGTAGGTGGACATAAATGTTGTGGAGGACACTGTTGAACCCACAACACTTAGCTCAGCATTTTTTTGAATTATTTCTTTTATTAGAGCTGTTCCAGATTTCTCAGACACTTCAACACTAAAATAAGAATTGTTATTCTTTAAGGTGCAAGAGGCAATCTAATATTCAATGTTTCCCAAACTTACTTGAAGGCAGATTTTTTTTTTTAAATAGCACCTTATGATATAAGTTTGTATCTTTGTTTGTTTGTTTTTTATGGACAGTTTTTTGGAAATGTTGGGGAAGACAAACTTCAAATACTTCATATAAAACTCATTTCTTTCTCTGCCTTTCAGTTTCTCTTTGTATTCTGGCCTAAACTTTAGTATACATAGGCTACACATCTCAAGAAGCCCAGTGGAAATAGCAAAACTTGTCTGTCTTTGCCTTTTCCTCTGGTTTTCTGCAATCTCTGGAGAAGTAAAGTAATTGCTTTTCAACATGAGTTAATTGTTTCTTTGCATGAGTTGGGAGGATGGAATCATTTCCTAGAATAATAAAAACTAACATATAATCAGCACACATTGCAGAGCAGACACTGTATGAAATATTTTATAAAATAGTATTTAATGCATTTTAATCCTTATTACAACCCTGTAGGTATTAATATTATGTCCATTTGGCAGATAAGAAGGATGACATTCAGAGGACTGTGACTTGCCCATGTTCACACAGCTGATAAAATAAGGAGCCCACACTCTTTTTCACTATGTGTGCCTCCTTTCCATATAAGTACACATTTCTCTATTTTATCATGTGGTACATGTGTGCTGGGAATGGGGGAGTGGGGGTGGGGAGGGTGCACCTGACTTGCATCACTAAGCGCTGTAGGTGCTGCTTTTTATTTATTTACTTATTTAACTTTATAAGCTCCTTAAGTTTCATTAAATGCATAATTGACTTGGAGATAAACATGTCCACTTAATGCATAACCTCTCATAACAATTTGCCTTTAACAATTCAAACAGGGGTACCACTAGCAAATCACAGATGCTGATTAGCAAGGTTTCAGGGCTGTGCTTGGAACTGCTGGCACCTCTATCACTATTACATCCAGAAAATAGATGAGGTTAGAGATAAAATGGTCTAATTAACCAGGAGCTGCTTCAGTATCCTCAGTGACCAGCCACAGATTAATCAGAAACAGAAACCTTGCTTTTCAGAGGACCCAGAGATGATGCTTAGATGTATATCAAGGACAATGGCACTAAAATAACTAATAGCCAATTATGTCTATAACCTGAAAGAACTAGTTGAGAAATTCTCTAGGGCAAACGCTGGCAGTGAAGAGGAGAATCTCTGAATAATCTCTTGTCTCAGAGAAAATGCTTTTGTATCTCAAGAGTTTTAGAGAATCTGATGGATACAGAAATGCCAAAAGATTAATAATAAAGTTAATAATTTGAATACCCTGTTTTCATCACTGTCCTATAGGTTTCTTCTTCCTCAGGGATTGGTTATTGATAGACATATAGGAACTGCCCTGGGCTGGGCAGAATGTTTCATGGATGTGCTTTATTTTTGGCTATTTTTGTTTACCTCTGAATCCTCAGGTCCTGTAATAATGCATATGATCATTGCTGGATACTTACTTGGTGAATAAATAAATAAATGGACAATACAAATAGGAATCTAATATTATAATTAATTGATTTCCTATAAACCCATCACTGAACTCTTTATTAAGTATAAAGGATTTAGTCCGTTTTTGTCTTAACTGTATGTTTTTTAAATGAACTGAGAGCTTACTGTGTGCCAGGCCCTGGTCTAAGGGCTTTGCATACATGATAGCAGTTTATCCTCATCACAACCCTTTGTTCATTCAACAACAAATATTTATTTTGTGCTTCCTCTGGGCCAGTCACTTTTCGAGGTACAGCAAACAGCAGAAAACAAAACAGATAAACAAAGAAACCCTTTTTTCTTTTGGATCTGAAAAGAAGAAAGTGATATTACTATCTGTCTGAAGTCAGAAGTAGACTTGTTCCAGGGTAAACCCAGGTACTTTAACTGCAGAGCCCCTACTGCTAATAAAAGCCTCTACACCAACCACCATGCTAAAGGTTTTCTGTACCATACTCCATGTACTATTTCTGCGGTGATCACTACACTAAAGAAAGAAAGAAGATACATGCTCTCTGGATGATTGTTCAGCCTGAGCAAATGCCAAATGCTGTTAAGCAATGCCTATCTCTAAAACAAATTCTTTCTCATTGAATCACCAAGGTTAAGGGAGATATTTCCATAAGCAGAAGCAAATTAATTTGGAGTTTTTCATCAACAATAATGAGATGGGGCAGTAAGAACCTAACCTTTCATTGTGTCTTTTTGCTTTATGACAAAGAGAGCACCTTTTCGAGCTGCCTAAAAAGGAATTACTTGCTGCTGAGTTTTGTGTGAGCTTTTAGTGCTGCTCATGAAAAAAATCTTTGGCTGCTGAAATAGTGGGTATAGGTTCTTGTGTGGAATATAAGAAGTTAAAGTGATAAATCCCTAAGCAACATGGAAATAAGATTACACTAAAGGTGAGATTAGTAAGATCCAGTATATAATGAATGAGATCAACCATCAGATCAACCATCAAAACAGCCCCATGGGTTGTCTATAAATATATACCTGAAAAGATCTGGTAACACCCAGGTCATTCAAGGGGTAAAGTAACAAGACAAAACTAGGGTGGGTCTAACCAAAGCTATGAGTTTTAATCTGGTACATGTTACTATGAATAACTAAAAAGCCTCTTAACAACACAGAAGTGTCTGCTTAGACCCAGAAAAGAAGAACAAAAGGTGTAAGAATTTGGAAGTGTTTTTATAGTACTCTTTCGGCAGGAGAGACTCTAGCATGGCCACTAAAACAATAAAATATTAATGGTTATGTGCATTTAATGAGTGTATCAACTTGTGTACATTCAGTAAAGATTACTTGCCCAAAGGGATGTTCAGCTCTTTGCCCTAGAGGTAATCTCTAAGCCCTTGGGCTGTCAGACCTGGTAAGAATGTCTGTTTAATTAGGGCCTAGGCCATGCTGGATAGTCTAGGCTAACAATGTGATTGGTGGTGCAGAGGGTGGGAGGCAAAGAAAGACTGGGCCCTGCAGCACCAGCTTGACCTCTGGAAGGGCTTTAGCCTAAGGTAAGGCATGTGGGCAGTCAACTAGTCTACATGACGGAGCCCCAGTAAAGACTCCACATCAAGACTGAGCGTGCTTCCCTGCATATGGTCATGCATCTTTCCTAGAAATAAGCACTGTTTGCACGGTTCCACTAGGAGAGCCCACCTGAAGGCTGTGCACATAGAACTCTTCCGGACTCTGCCCTATGTGTCTCTTCCCTGGGCTAATTTGAATCAGTATGTTTTCATTGTAATAAACTGTACCAGTCAGTATAGTGGCTTTGCAGATTTCTGTGAGTCCTTTAAGGGAATTGTCAAGCTTGAGAGTGATCTTGGATTGAGCTTTTACTTTTCTTTTTGGCCACGCCATGCAACTTGTGGGATGCTAGTTCCCCAACCAGGGATCGAAACTGGGCCCCCTGCAGTGGAAGCGTGGAGTCAGGATTCGTAACCACTGGACTGCCAGGGAATTCCCATGAGGTGATCTTGGGACCTCCTGAATTTGCAGTTAGTACCAGAAGTGAGGGTGATCTTGGCAACTCCAGAAATTTGCAGACATATTATTTAATCCTCATAGCAAACTAATGAGGTTTAAGATCACATGGCTGAGAAGAGAACATAAACAAAATATTCTCTGACATAAATCATAACAGTATTTTCTTAGATCAGTTTCCAAAGGCAAAAGACATACCAGCAAAAATAAACAAGTGGGACTTAATCAAACTTACAAGCTTTTGCACAGCAAAGAAAACTGTAACAAAATCAAAAGATGACCTATGGACTGGGAGAATATATTAGCAAATGTGACCGAGAAGGGCTTAATTTCCAAAATATACAAACAGCTCATACAACTCAATATCAAAAAAAACAATCAAAAAAATGGGCAGAAGACCTAAATAGACATTTCTCCAAAGAAGACATCCAGATGGTTATCAGGCACATGAAAGATGCTCAATGTCACTAATTATTAGAGAAATACAAATCGAAACTACAACGAGGTACCTCCTCACACCAGTCAGAATGGCCATCATCAAAAAGTCTGAAAATAATAAATGCTGGAGAAGGTATGGAGAAAAAGGAACCCTCCTAAGCAATTGGTGTGAATGTAAACTGGTGCAGCCACTATGAAAAACAGTATGGAGATTCTTTAAAAAAACTAAAAATATTGTTACCATATGACCCAGCAATCCCACTCCTGAGCATATATCCGGAAAAAATAAAAACTCTAACTCGAAAGGATAAGTGCACCCTTGGGCTTTCCTGGTGGCGCAGTGGTTAAGAATCCACCTGCCAATGCAGGGGACACTGGTTCGATCCCTGGTCCGGGAAGATCCCACGTGCCGTGGAGCAACAAAGCCCATGTTCCACAACTACTGAGCCTGTGCTCTAGAGCCCACAAGCCACAACTACCGAGCCCATGCGCCACAACTACTGAAGCCCACATGCCTAGGGCCCATGCTCTGCAACAGGAGAAGCCACTGCAATGAGAAACCCACACACTGCAACGAAGAGTAGCCCCTGCTCACCACAACTGGAGAAAGCCCGTGTGTGGCAATGAAGACCCAACTCAGCCAAAAATAAAATAAATAAATTTATATTTAAAAAAAACAAAAGGATGCATGCACCCTAATGTTCATTGCAGCACTGTTTACAATAGCCAAGACGTGGAAGCAACCTAAGTGTCCATCCACACATGAATGGATAAAGAAGATGTGCTATATATATATAAAATGGAATATAACTCAGGCATAAAAAAGCATGAAATATTGCCATTAGCAGCAATATGAATGGACCTAGAGATTATCATACTAAGTGAAGTACATCAGACAGAGAAAGACAAATATTATATAACACTTATATGTGGAATCTAAAAAATCATACAAACGAAGCTATATACAAAATAGAAACAGACTTACAGACTTAGAAAACAATATTAGGGTTACCAAAGGGGAAAGGTGGGGGGAGGGATAAATCAGGAGTATGGGACTAGCAGATATATACTACTATATATAAAATAGATAAACAATAAGGATTTACTGTATAGCATAGGGAACTATATTCGATATCTTATAATAACCTATAATGGAAAATAATGTGAAAAAGAATGTATATACATATATATGTGTATATATGTGAAACACTTTGCTGTACACCTGAAGTTAACACAACATCGTAAATCAACTATACTTCAATTTAAAAAGAAAAAGAGAAAAAGATTACATAGCTAAGAAGTTGCCAAGTTAAGGTTTGAAACCCAAAAGCCTGACTGCTAAAGTCATGCATTAATCGCTTTTCAGTTCTCACACTAGTGTAGAAATCACTAAGGATGGTACTTTGTAAGGGACAGGGAGGATTTATAAGACTTCACCATAACTCTAACACATAGTCTCAAGACTATCCATTTTTTATGCTGGCCAACCAACTTCTTGATATCTAATTGTTCTAAAATGTAGGTTTTATTATTATTCGGGTCTAGTAAGGACAACAGATTTAGGAGATGACTGCCATTAAAAAGATAGTTCAGTATTTGTTTTTCTCCTTCTGAATTACTTCACCCTGTATGGCAGACTCTAGGTCCATCCACCTCAATACCGTATGCTAACACATATATATGGAATCTAAAAACAAAAACGGTTCTGAAGAACCTAGGGGCAGGACAGGAATAAAGACACAGATGTAGAGAATGGGCTTGAGGACACGGGGAGTGGGAAGGGTAAGCTGTGACGAAGAGAGAGAGTGTCATGGACACATATACACTACCAAATGTAAAACCGATAGCTAGTGGGAAGCAGCCGCATAGCACAGGGAGATCAGCTCGGTGCTTTGTGACCACCTAGAGGGGTGGGATAGGGAGGGTGGGAGGGAGACGCAAGAGGGAGGGGATATGGGGATATATGTATACGTATAGCTGATTCACTTTGTTATACAGCAGCAACTAACACAACATTGTAAAGCATTTATACTCCAATAAAGATGTTAAAAAAAAAAAAATAGTCCGTTATAGTTCCCAAAAGCAGGGGAGATTCCATGCCATGCAAGACTACACAGGGAAGCACCAGTGTCAGTCAGGAGGCAGAGGAAGTGGAGGCTAGAGAGAGCTTGTATTGTGATTTCCATAGGAAGAAACAGGGAAGGCAGTCTAAGAAGGTTCAGGATTGACTAGTTTGAATACTTTCAGCAGCCTCTGGGGTGTAGGGTCTCTCTCTAGTTGTCTGATAACTGCCCCTGAGGTGATTAGGGCTGGGGAATAGTGGCCCAGAGTGTAAGATCCCAATAAAGGAGGTGGTTTGGGTATGGACTCTGATAGCTTGGTTTGCATATGAAAGACAGCTCAGTGGTATCTCTAGAAATTGGCTAGCTCTGGGAGGGGCAGACCCTCCAGGGTCAGCAAGGCCCCAGATGGCAAAGTAACAGAAATACAGAAAATGAGATGACATGATTATTCAATAATCCATACTGCCAGGTAGCAGGAAATAAGAAATAGGGTATACACCCACAATGGGTCAATATCACCCCCAAGGAGGTGAAAATTAGTTCCAAGGAGTGGAGAGGATGGTGAAAAAAATGTTACTTTTTATGTATAAAGCACAGGACTACATATATGAATAAATATACAGAATATATATGGTATTAAAACTTCATGGGTGGGGGACTGAGTGGGCCCCTTTGTGGCAAAAAGAGAGTGAAAATAAAATAAAAGTTGAGAAAAACTGGAATAAAGTATCCTAGATAATGAATGTAAATATTCTGTTAAGTGAAAAACAATCCATTATAATAATATATTATTAATGTACTAATATATTAATTAATATAAACTTTTTTCTGATTTATATATAAAGTCATATAAATTTGCTCAGCAAGTGTTTGTCCATAAGACCTGATCAACTCTGTGCTAAGAAAACCTAGTCTCCAACACCACAGAACTGAGAATCAGACTCTGAAGGGTGATGAGTGAAACTCCACTATTCTCTGCTTGGGCACCACCATTTCTCTAAAAGATTTCCTATCTTCTCCCTCTAAAATATCATTAATGTTATAAAGACATCTTGTAAAATAGAGATTTGTGTTTTTAAGTGGCTGGGGGTGGAGGAGCAGCTCTATACTCACCAAGAGTTTGCTGATCTTAGATTGGCTCAAGAGTATTTCTGGGTTAATTGTTCTTTCTCTTTTTTATAATTTCTGCTGCATCTGAGAGAATAAGGGAGGTAATCAGAAATGCAATGGGTAGTGCCCACTTTGGCAAAATGAAGTAAAATTGGCCTGATACAAAGAAGATTAGCATAGAACTTGCATAAGGATGACACAAATGTTTTTGAGACAATTCCATTTTTTCTTCTTTTTTTATTGAAAAAAGACATGAGAAACTACCTGGGATAATGGAAATGTTTTATATCTTGTTTTGAGTGACTACAACTATAAAAACTCATTAATCTGAACACAAGATCATTGTATTGAATATTAAACATGCTTTAATTTTTAAAATGAGTACTGTGAGAAGACTGAAACAATGATTTAACTCTGGGGTTTGCAGGGTTGACTGCCTTATATGTAACTAAGGTTGAACAAATAGAGCACTAAGCATAAGCTTATTGTACTTTATATAACAGATGAAACTGCATTGGAAAATCACATATTTATAAATTGAAGAGTTCATGAGAAAATGGAGGCCGAGAGATAAAACTGACTTTACAAATATTGCAACTGGGAGAAGAACAGCGCTAGAGGGAAAAGTATCCAAGAACATGCACGGATTGCTTACCGCATGCTAGGTACTGTATTGGCATTTCAAATTTCTTATTTCATTGACTGTTTATACCAACCCTATGAAGAACTCGCTACTAAAAATCCATTTTTACCTTTTGAACAATGACAGGTTAAGTGACCTACCCGAGGTTACAAAGCTAAAAATGCTAAAGCTAAATCTTGAGGCTCTATTTCTGATGTCAAAGTCTGTACTCTTGACAACCAAGGCATGTTACTTCCATTCAGTCATTGTAGGTTAGCTTAGGCTAGTTTAATTATGCATGATGAGCCATTAAAGGGCAATTTGAATCACATTGGCCACTCTACTTTTAAATATGTAAAAGTATAAATATGTGCTATAACAGTAGCACAGCCAAACCTGATTATTTTAATCTCTTTAATTCGGTTAAATGGCAGAATTTTAATGGCTCAATATGGCCAGCAGGTGGCAATGGTATTCCATTAAGTCAATACAGCAACTTCAGGCAAATTAATGTACATATAAAATACAGAGCTGCAAAAAAGAGGGGAGGAGCTGATTGGGTTTACTGAGTCGTTCTTGTGATCTTGACCCTAGATTTTTATGGACTTGGCTTGTGGGGTATACATAATTTGTGAGTAGTTCGCACACCTGTGCTAATTTAATTGCATTATGGGTGAGCTAAGCAGAGGAAGCAATAATGAACACATTGAAAAGAGAAGGTTCCGATGAACACATTGAAAAGAGAAGGTTCCAAGCTGTCTAAGTGAGGGTAGAGACAGAAAAAAAAAATTATTATTTGAGGGAAGTTTTGAAGCTTCCTTTACAGTGGTTGTGTGTTGGGTGTGTGAATATTTGTGTGTGTGTGTATATGTATATATATATATATATATATATATATATATATATATATATATATATATATATATATATATATAATTGATGTCATTGTTGTTACTGGTGCACACATAAAACTCAACAGCATGTGTGGATCTGTGACAAAAAGGAATACTTTTGGACTTAAGCCAAATCTTTCTACCTCCAGAAAAGTAAAACCTATTCTGAAACTAATATGCAGCAAACAAGGGACATTTGCCTCCAGTGTTGCAAATGGCATGTATTATGATCCATGTAGGCAACAGTTTCCTACAACCAGAATGCTGGACAGAGAAAAGCTTCCTGGGCAAAAGATATTTATTTTAGGTTTTGAAAGATAGTAGTAGTTTTCCAGGAAGACAAGGTAAGTATAAATATTTTAGGGAGAGGCACTAGCAACTAAAACAGGTAATAGAGAAATCAAAAAACATGGTGTCTTCTTAAAGCATAAATAGTTTGGTAAAAGTGGGAATTTGTAGTATCCTAGGGGAATGAATCACGGAAGGCTTTTTGGCCATGCACGGATTTTGGATATTATCCTATAAGGATCTTTTAGATGAGTTTGTCCATTATGAAAATATGAGACTTAAAAAAAAAAAGGTAATGGGGGCCTAATCTGAAAGTATCAAAAGGAGGTTGTAGATTGAAGAGTTATTTGGGATGCATATAAGACTATTCTAGACAGATAAGCAATCACAATATACAGAAGAAAAAAAAAAAAAAAGCCCAAACCAAAAAACAGCCTTGCCCTGAGTACCAGGGAATTGGGTCAATACAGGAAAACTGAACTGGAAGACTTGTTTTTTAATATAAATTTATTTATTTATTTATTTTTGGCTGCGTTGGGTCTTTGTTGCTTCGTGCAGGCTTTCTCTAGTTGCGATGAGCGGGGGTTACTCTTCGTTGCATTGTACGGGCTTCTCATTGCAGTGGCTTCTTTTGTTGCGAAGCATGGGCTCTAGGCACGCGGGCTTCAGTAGTTGCGGCACACGAGCTCAGTAGTTGTGGCTCGCGGTCTCTAGAGCACAGGCTCAGTACTTGTGGCGCACGGGCTTAGTTGCTCCGCGGCATGTGGGATCTTCCCACACTAGGGCTCGAACCCGTGTCCCCTGCATTGGCAGGAGGATTCTTCACCACTGTGCCACCACAGAAGTACATTGGAAGATTTTTAATAGAAAAACAGTGGCAACAGTTTCACATCATATTTTTCAGTGGAGGCTTGGGAGGAAACCCACTGTTCTCCAGGAGGTAATTGAATGTTCCCTTTTTCTATATTTCAGCTGAGAATTTTTTCACTATATTTTGGGCTATGATTTATCTTGGTCCTTGACAATATTCATTTTTGAGGTTATAGTGTATAGTCATTTCTCATTTTGTATTTTTGGTTTTTTTGAAATAAAAAGCATTTTAAAAACTTCTAATTGTTTTTTTAACCAAAATCAAGTCCTCAGAGACTATAGAAAAACTAAATGTACAATGGGATGGCAAGTTCTGTATATCTAGTACCGGCCTATGGATGTGTATGGAAACACACTATGCTTTCTATAAAAGATCAGGTGAAAACTGTGCCCATGGAGAAGGACTTTTGTGCAGCAGACACACATTCTAATTATTTCATCCTCATTGGCTTCTATACAACTCAAAGGAATGTAAGGAAGTGGGTGAAGGTGTAGGAAAGAAAAAAAGTGGTATGTATAGATGGAACTGATGTTAGCGAAAAAGTGCTTTTATTACACATCAGGCAGTTTTTTGAGCTTGCTTAGTTCCCGATGGAAGGTTTTCACTGTAGGGGGCAATTGACCATAGGAATTGATCAGTGGGAAGCCTATGAACTGTAAAAAAAAAAACAACAAAGGCTTTTGCAAGTCATTCTATGTGGATAAAATAGGTAAAAATCCTCACATTGGGGGCATTTATGAGGACCCACTGGCCTTACCTCTTTACCTCCCATTTCCCCTAATTGGCTTCACGCCTCAACTTCTTCTCTTTTCCTCTTAGGCAACGTGAAATAGACCTTTATACATGACAAGATTTCTTTTATATTTGTATTTGGGCAGGGAGAATGGGGAGAAATCATACTGAAAAGGGCAACTTATCATACCTCTTCTTTCCCCCTGTTTATTAAAAAAATAAGAGTACAACTGAGGGACTTCTGCTGAGTGTGGCAGACACTTCACCACTGTAAAAGGGGCTCCAGCTGTAAAGGGTCTCCAGCCAACTAGATGGAGCAGCACTTCTCACCACAGCCACGTTCAGGTTGTCTTTTCCAAACAGACAGCTAAATTAGGAGTTAAGAGATGCCCACGTAGCTTTTTATGCTGCAAATGAAAGATGAAAGAGCCCTAACTCACAGGAAATATTAAAGAAAGAAAAACACCTAGGCGGAAAGCAGAGTAGCTAAATGACTTGCATTTGGGTTTTATTTTGCTGGTCAGTCCACAGGACTCAATATTTTGTTCATTCTACATTCATTCTAAATTAAAGATATTTTTGTGAAAATTTCCCAAAATGGTTAAAATGAAACAGGTCTTTTTCTCTCCTAGGTAATTTTGGGAGACTGGTTGGAATTTGTGAAGCCATGTGTGAAAATCGCGTTTACATTCGCATGAATGTCTGCAGGTATGTGATGTTCTCATATATAAACATAGATCTACAAATCTCTTTTCAAAGGATAGGTAACCCTTTAGTAACATCAGCCATCTCTGTGGTTCAATGCTGACACCCTTCTGGGTACGGCTCAAAATGACGTCTTTCAAAAATTCATAGAAATAACTCTTTTATTTTGAGATTTTACTATCTTGTACTAGCTTTCATTTTCTTCAATATACTACTAACATATATGCAAAATCTTATCTTTTATATTACACAATTAACATTTCCATCACAAAAGTCACATCCTGTTTCCTTTTATAGTCCTCTTATTATTTGGGCAGTGTCTTGAAGTTGGTACAGGAATCAATGAATATTTATTAAATGAATGAAAGTAACAAAGCCCTAAAATTTATTGATAAGATTACATCTGTCTCTAGGAACTAAAAAATAGCAATAATTAAGAATAAACATTTCATAGTTCATAATCTGTACAAGACACTGTTTTATTAATTTATATAATCCTCATAAAACTTCATGAGATGTCATTATTAATATCTCAGTGTTACAGATAAGAACAGTGAGATGCAGAGATGTAATGTATTCAAGTTGACAGTGGCAGAGCAAGGATTTGAACCAATGCAGCCTTCAGGCTGTGCTCTTAATTACTATGCTATATATAGCTTTCCTGACAGACTATATTTATTATGTCTGTTGTAAGTGCTTTACATGCACTAATTCATTCGTACCATGAATTCTATTTGCAGAAGCTGGCTGTAAGCCATGATGGGGTATATTAGCACTTTCATTGGTCTTTAACAATACCAAACATAGGCTGAGGATTTCATACTTCTGTTGTTTTATTCTAATGCAGTGGTTATAAAAATGTGGATTGGAAAACCAAGGGGTCCCCAACATCCTTTTAGCTCATCCATTTGCATAGTCAAATCTCTTCTAGATACCAAAGAAAGTGTTTCGTAATTTTTTTGTTCTTTTTCTCTTCACATATTTTATAAAATTTTTTTAAACACATGATATTCATTGTGGAAGAGATAAGAATCCCTGAGTGTAAAAACTACAGCAAATAAATGCAAAATTAAAAAAGAAATCATGGATTTGGGATTGGTTCACGATGGCAGAGTAGAAGGACGTGCGCTCACTCCCTCTTGTGAGAGCACCGGAATCACAACTAACTGCTGAACAGTCATCCACAGGAAGACACTGGAACTCACCAAAAAAGATACCCCACATCCAAAGACAAAGGAGAAGCCACAATTAGATGGTAGGAGGGGTGTGATCAGAATAAAATCAAATCCCATAACTGCTGGGTGGGCGACTCACAAACTAGAGAACACTTATACCACAGAAGTCCACCCACTGGAGTGAAGGTCCTGAGCCCCACGTCAGGTTTCCCAACCTGGGGGCCCAGCAACGGGAGGAGGAATTCCCAAAGAATCAGACTTAGAAGGCTAGCAGGATTTGATTGCAGGACTTCTACATGACTGGGGGAAACAGAGACTCCACTCTTGGAGGGCACACACAAAGTAGTGTGTGCACCACGAACCAGGAGGAAGAAGCAGTGACCCCATAGGAGGCTGAACCAGACTTACCTGCTAGTGTTGGAGGGTCTCCTGCAGAGGTGGGGCATGCCTGTGGCTCACTGCAGGGACAAGGACACTGGCAGCAGAAGTTCTGGGAAGTACTCCTTGGCCTGAACCTCCAGAGTCCACCATTAGCCCCACCAAAAAGCCAGTAGTCTCCAGTTCTGGGTTGCCTCAGGCCAAACAACCAACAGGGAGGGAACTCGGCCCCACCCATCATCAGACAAGCAGATTAAACTTTTACTGAGCTCTGCCCACCGGAACAACACCCAGCTCTATCCACCACCAATCCCTCCCATCAGGAAGCTGGCACAAGGCTCTGAGATAGCCTCATCCACCAGAGGGCAGACAGCAGAAGAAAAAAGAACTACAGTTCTGCAGCCTGTGGAACAAAAACCACATTCACAGAAAGATAGACAAAATGCAAAGGCAGAGGACTATGTACCAGATGAGGGGAAAAGATAAAACCCCAGAAAAACAACTAAATGAAGTGGAGATAGGCAACGTTCCAGAAAAAGAATTCAGAATAATGATAGTGAAGATGATCCAGGACCTCAGAAAATGAATGCATGCAAAGATCGAGAAGATGCAAGAAATGTTTAACAAAGACCTAGAAGAATTAAAGAACTAACACCTAGAAGAATTAAAGAACAAACAAACAGAGGTGAACAATATAATAACTGAAATGAAAAATACACGAGAAGGAATCAATAGCAGAATAACTGAAGCAGAAGAACGGATAAGTGACCTGGAAGACAGAATGGTGGAATTCACTGCCACAGAACAGAATAAAGAAAAAGAAAGAAAAGAAATGAAGACAGCCTTAAAGACCTCTGGGACAACATTAAACGCACCAACATTCGCATTATAAGGGTCCCAGAAAGAGAAGAGAGAGAGAAAGGGCCTGAGAAAATATTTGAAGAGATTATAGTCGAAAACTTCCCTAATATGGGAAAGGAAATAGCCACGCAAGTCCAGGAAGTGCAGAGAGTCCCAGGCAGGATAAACCCAAGGAGAAACACGCCAAGATACATAGTAATCAAATTGAGAAAAATTAAAGACAAAGAAAAATTATTAAAAGCAGCAAGAGAAGAACAACAAATAACATGCAAGGGAACTCCCATAAGGTTAACAGCTGATTTCTCAGCAGAAACTCTACAAGCCAGAAGGGAGTGGAACGATTATTATAAAGTGATGAAAGGGAAGAACCTACAACCAAGATTACTCTGCCCGGCAAGGATCTCATTCAGATTTGATGGAGAAATCAAAAGCTTTACAGACAAGCAAAAGCTAAGAGATTTCAGCACCACCAAACCAGCTCTACAACAAATGCTAAAGGAACTTCTCTAGACAGGAAATACAAGAGAAAAAAAGACCTACAAAAACAAACCCAAAACAATTAAAAAATGGTAATAGGAACATACATATTGATAATTACCTTAAATGTGAATGGATTAAATGCTCCAACCAAAAGACACAAGCTCACAGAATGGATACAAAAACAAGACCCGTATATATGCTGTCTACAAGAGACCCACTTCAGACCTAGGGTAACATACAGACTGAAAGTGAGGGGATGGAAAATGATGTACCATGCAAATGGAAATCAAAAGAAAGCTGGAGTAGCAATACTCATATCAGATAAAATAGACCTTAAAATAAAAAATGTTACAAGAGACAAGGAAGGATACTACATAATGATCAAGGGATCAGTCCAAGAAGAAGATATAACAATTATAAATATATATGTACCCAACATAGGAGCACTGCAATACATAAGGCAAAAGCTAACACCTATAAAAGAGGAAATTGACAGTAACACAATAATAGAGGGGGACTTTGACACCTCACTTACACCAATGGACAGATCATCCAGACAGAAAATTAATAAGGAAACACAAGCTTTAAATGACACAATAGACCAGATAGATTTAATTGATATTTATAGGACATTCCATCCGAAAACAGCAGATTACACTTTCTTCTCAAGTGCAAACGGAACATTCTCCAGGATAGATCACATCTTGGGTCACAAATCAAGCCTCGGTAAATTGAAGAAAATTGGAATCATATCAAGCATCTTCCGACCACAACGCTATAAGATTAGAAGTCAATTACAGGGAAGAAAATGTAAAATACACAAACACATGGAGGCTAACCCAGAGATCACTGAAGAAATCAAAGAGGAAATAAAAAAATACCAAGAGACAAATGACGATGAAAACACGACGATCCAAAACCTATGAGATGCAGCAAAAGCAGTTCTAAGAGGGAAGTTTATAGCTATACAAGCCTACCTCAAGAAACAGGAAAAATCTCAAATAAACACTCTAACCTTACACCTAAAGGAACTAGAGAAAGAAGAACAAACAAAACCCAAAGTTAGTAGAAGGAAAGAAATCATAAAGATCAGAGCAGAAATAAATGAAACAGAAACAAAGAAAACAATAGCAAAGATCAATAAAACGAAAAGCTGGTTCTTTGAGAAGATAACAAAATTGATAAACCTTCAGCCAGACACATCAAGAAAAAGAGGATGAACACTCAAATCAATAAAATTAGAAATGAAAAATGAGAAGTTACAACAGACACCGCAGAAGTACAAAGCATCATAAGAGACTACTACAAGCAACTCTATTCCAATAAAATGGACAACCTGGAAGAAAAGGACAAATTCTTAGAATGGTATAAGCTTCCAAGACTGAACCAGGAAGAAATAGAAAATATGAACAGACCAATCACAAGTAATGAAATTCAAACTGTGATTAAAAATCTTCCAGCAAACAAAACTCTAGGCCCAGACGGCTTCACAGGTGAATGCTATCAACATTTAGAGAAGAACTAACAACCAGCCTTCTCAAACTGTTCCAAAAAATTGCAGAGGAAGTCACACTCCCAAACTCATTCTACGAGGCCACCATCACCCTGATACCAAAACCAGAGATGGATACTAGAAAAAAGAAAATTACATACCAATATAACTGATTAATATAGATGCAAAAATCCTCAACAAAATACTAGCAAACAGAATCCAACAACACATTAAAAAGATCATACATTATGATCAAGTGGTATTTATCCCAGGGATGCAAGGATTCTTCAATATACACAAATCAATCAGTGTGATACACCATATGAACAAATATGATCATCTCAGTAGATGCAGAAAAAGCTTTTGACAAAATTCAACACCCACTTATGATTAAAAAAACTCTCCAGGAAGTAGGGAAGCCACCTCAACATAAAAAAGGCCATATACGACAAACCCACAGCAAACATCATTCTCAATGGTGAAAAACTGAAAGCATTTCCTCTAAGATCAGGAAGAAGACAAGGATGTCCACTCTCGCCACGGCAATCAGAGAATAAAAAGAAATAAAAGGAATACAGATTGGAAAAGAAGTAAAGCTGCCACTGTTTGCAGATGACATGATACTATACATAGATAATCTTAAAGATGCCACCAGAAAACTACTAGAGCTAATCAATGAATTTGGTAAAGTAGCAGGATACAAAATTAATGCACAGAAATCTCTTGCATTCCTATACACTAACAATGAAAGATCAGAAAGAGAAATTAAGGCAACAGTCCCAATCACCATTGCAACAAAAAGAATAAAATACCTAGGAATAAACCTACCTAAGGAGGTAAAAGACCTGTACTCAGAAAACTAAAAGACACTGATGTAAGAAATCAACGACGACACAAACCGATGGAGAGGTATACAAGTTCTTGGATGGGAGGTATCAATATTGTGAAAATGACTCTACTACCCAAAGCAATCTACAGATTCAATACAATCCCTATCAAATTACCAGTGGCATTTTTTACAGAGCTAGAACAAAAAATCTTAAAATTTGTTTGGAGACACAAGAGACCCCGAATAGCCAAAGCAATCTTGAGGGGAAAAAACGGAGCTGGAGGAATCCGACTCCCTGACTTTAGACTATACTACAAAGCTACAGTAATCAAGATAATATGGTACTGGTACAAAAACAGAAATATAGATCAATGGAACAGGATAGAAAGCCCAGAGATAAACCCATGCACCTATGGTCAAGTAATCTATGACAAAGGAGGCAAGGATATGCAATGGAGAAAAGACATCTCTTCAGTAAGTGGTGCTGGGAAAACTGGACAGCTACATGTAAAAGAATAAAATTAGAACACTCCCTAACACCATACACAAAAATGAACTCAAAATGTTTAAAGACCTAAATGTAAGAACAGACACTATAAAACTCTTAGAGGAAAACATAGGAAGAACAGTCTTTGACATAAATCACAGTAAGATCCTTTTTGACCCACCTCCTAGAGTAATGGAAATAAACAAAATAAAGAAATGGGGCCTAATGAAACTTAAAAGATTTTGCACAGCAAAGGAAACTGTAAGAAGACGAAAAGACAACCCTCAGAATGGGAGAAAATATTTGCAAATGAAGCAACTGACAAAGGATTAACTTCCAAAATATCTAAACAGCTCATGCAGGTCAATATTAAAAAAATAATCAACCCAATCCAAAAATGGGCAGAAGACCTAAATAGACATTTCTCCAAAGAAGACATGCAGATGGCCAAAAGGCACATGAAAAGCTGCTCAACATCACTAATTATTAGAGAAATGCAAGTCAAAACTACATTGAGTTATCACCTCACACCGGTTAGAATGGGCATCATCAGAAAATCTACAAACAACAAATGCCGGAGAGGATGTGGAGAAAAGGGAACCCTCTTGCACTGTTGGTGGGAATGTAAATTGATACAGCCACTATGGAGAACAGTATGGAGGTTCCTTAAAAAACTAAAAATAGAATTATCATATGACCCATCAATCCCACTACTGGACATATACCCAGAGAAAACCATAATTCAAAAAGACACATGCACCCCTATGTTCATTGCAGCACTATTTACAATAGCCAGGTCATGGAAGCAACCTAAATGCCCATCGACAGAGGAACGGATAAAGAAGATGTACATATATACAATGGAATATTACTTAGCCATAAAAAGGAACAAAATTGGGTCATTTGTAGAGACGTGGATGGACTTAGGGACTGTCATACAGAGTGAAGTAAGTCAGAAAGAGAAAAAGAAATATCGTATATTAACACATATATGTGGACTCTAGAAAAATGGTACAGATGAAGTGTTTTGCAAGGCAGACATAGAGACACAAATGTAGAGAACAAACATATGGATACCAAAGGGGGAAAGTGGCGGGTGGGGAGTGGTGGGATGAATTGGGAGATTGGGATTGACATCTATACACTAACATGTATATGTATCTATTTTACTAATATGTAAACTAGATAGCTAATTGAGAAATCATGCATCTGCTCCTTAAATCCATTAATTTTAAGGAGAAGGGGTTTTGAGGTCACCCATATCCCACCGAACTGGATCTATTAACTACTGGACCATCTTAAATTCCTTATTAAGGATGTAACAAGCAATGATTATTCCACCAATTTTAAGAATGGTTCTTTACTCTCTAACTTCTGTTAATGGGATGCCAATACTTTCAGTGTATGTACATTTTATTTTTTACCATTTCCAGTAAAGCTGCTCTTTCCTCTAATCCATACCAAAGTTATGTTAAGGTAATGCTAAAATAAGCACTAGTTGTTCCTAATTCTATAAAAACAACCAACAAATTCTTATATATTAATTTTACATCCCCATGTGATTCCCTAATTGAACTTCTAGTGAAAAATACCAGGAATGAAAATGTTCTAGTAAAAAATACATAATTCCATAAGCCTTGCCATTCACACAAATGCTTAATTCTTAGGCTATGTAAGTTTCATTCAGTCTGCAGTTAGCTGTTCAATCGTTTCCTAGGACCAGTATAAAAGTCATTACTTATTTTAAGATATTCTTACAGAGAGGCATCATTATATTCCATTGAAATCAGTGTATTAGTTATCTTACAACTAGTTCCAAATTTGGGCTCTGGTTTTTTATTTTTAACATGAATAAGTTTGTGTCCTTCAAATATGGTATTACTATTACATGTACTATATGTAACTATCCTACACATAAACATCAGACTTTGTAGACATATATCCACTATTAAGTTAAAGGGTGGCATCTTTATGATATATACTAATCTCAAAGCATATTCTTCTCAATTAAACATCATTAGAATTTTTGATAACAGTCAAAGCAAATAATTAATAATAAAACTTTTTAATCTACTGTATATGCATCACCTTCCTTGAAATTTCTGGGTTAGACCTAGATTCAGTGACATATGCTATCTCTTCTATTACACTTCTATAATATTCCTTAGGCAAAATTGTCTGCCAATTACAGAATAGAAAAAGTGTGGTGGGAAGACTCCAAAGATGACCCCCAATGACCCTGCCTCCTGGTATTGGGCATCTTTGTGTAATCCCCTGCCTTTGAGTGTAGGTTTGACCTGTGACTTGCTTCTAACCAGTAGAACACAGCAGAGGGGATGAAATGTCATTTCCATGATTAGGTACATAAGATTATAACTTCCCTTTTGCTAGAAAATTGTCTCAATTGCATAGTCAGTTTGCACACTTTAACAAAGTAAGCAGCTGTGTGTAGATACCCATGTGTTAATGAATTGAGGGCATCCTTTGGGCAATAGCCAGCAAGTGGCTGAAGCTCTCAATCTAACAATATTCAATGAACTGAATTCTGTCAACAAGCATATGACTATGAAAGCAGATCCTTTCCCAGTTGGGTTTTCAGATAAAAACCCAGTCATGGCCGGCACCTTGTTTGCCACTTTCAGATGAGACCTCGAAGCAAAGAACCCAGATGAGCTGTAGCCAGACTACTGACCCACAGGAACTGTGACATAATAGATGTGTGCTGTTTTAAGCCTCTAATTTAATGGTATTACTGTAGCATAATATTATTATACCAATGTTATAATGCAGCATCAGAAAATTAATATAGTAACTCGGGCACCTGTTCTCTTTGAAGCCAGAAACAGAATTAGGGCTTTGATTCCAAGAGGTGCTCCTCTTCTTAAAAGTAAAAAAATAAATAAATTATATGAAAATATGGGAATGAGCCTAGAATGCCGAGAAAATAAGTGGCACTGAGGATTACAAAAATATGAAATCCAGTTGTATACTGTACAATAAGTAGAATACTGGTCCTTGCAAAACAGTTTCATACTTAACTAATGCTGAAAGAAAAAATATTTATGATCATGACCAAGAGCCTGGTTATACCAGCCTCTTACGAACCCACTTCTTTTTTAATTTAAATATTCACTTATACATTTTTCATACATTTAAAATTGCCAATTGACCAATAAAAAATATTAATCCATGGTTTCTCTTTGAATAAGTGAAATTGTCTTAATAGAAGAATTTGTCACATTTTATCTTCAGGGTCACAGCTACCTTTACTTTCTCTATGCTGATTTCTATTTCACTGTTACTTTTTTTCTGATGATAATCTTGATGTTAGAATGGTTATATTTTTCTGAGAACTATAAGTTTCAGTGTGAAGTTAGCAGCATTATATGTTGCCTTTTAAATTCTATGCCTATGTATATAGAGTATTTCATCTTGGCCTTTTAAAAAAATCACTACTTTAGCTCACATGAAGCAAAAAGAGAGACCATGCCCATGAAAATTATACCAATGCTTTTCAGCACAATAAGTCAACAATAGAATTAAAATAAAATAAGATAATTATTTGAGACAATACATTTTATGCATTAAACTTGGGTTCATACAGAGCTGATCTTTAGGTGTATCTTATGAAAAGCTATAGAATGAATTCCTCCAGGATTACTTTTAAAGGAAGAAATTAAATTGTCCATGCAACACCATTATGTATGCAAGAAAAAATATTCATAGATGCATGATAAACATTTTAATTGGATTACACTTTTATAGCTAGAACTGAAATATAATTTTATGTCACAAGCATTCAGGCATATTTTATCAATTTTCTGTTCTTTTACCCATATGAAATGTGTGATATATGGTATAAATATACACACACTTTGTATAGGAGTTACATTTTTTTTTTTTTAATTTTATTTATTTTTATGGCGTGTTGGGTCTTCGTTTCTGTGCGAGGGCTTTCTCTAGTTGTGGCAAGTGGGGGCCACTCTTCATCACGGTGCGCGGGCCTCTCACTATCGCGGCCTCTCTTGTTGTGGAGCACGGGCTCCAGACGCGCAGGCTCAGTAATTGTGGCTCACGGGCTTAGTTGCTCCGCGGCATGTGGGATCTTCCCAGACCAGGGCTCGAACCCGCGTCCCCTGCATTAGCAGGCAGACTCTCAACCGCTGCGCCACCAGGGAAGCCCAGGAGTTACATTTTTGAAGGGTAAAAACAAAAAAAGCCAGAGAAAATGTCAATAGAAGATGCTTGCCTTTATCTTAATGCTGTGTTTTAAACTAAGAGAATATTCACTATAACTACATATTTGCCATCCTTGCTCAGGCTGATGATACTATTTTGAATTAGAAAAACATTATCAAGACTTGCTCAAAATGAACTACCAAGTAACTATAGTTCTTTCGTGACTTCAGAAAACAGAACACCCTGTCTACCATGACTGACTGATCTAGGACTATGGAAACAAACTATAGGGAAAGTCCATTAACTGAAGTACCTCTTTGAAAACTGGAGAAGGAAGATGATCATTGTCAGACTCTAACCCTGATAGGGGAAATATAATTACTAAAATTTCATACATACATAGGAATGCTAAGTTAGTTTTGTCTCCCTGGGATATTGGGATAAAACAATGAGTTAATTCTTCTACCATTCCTGAACAAAGGTCTTAGAAGAGTAGCTGGAAATGGTTGATGAGATATTAGTAGAAAGGATGAATATTAAAATGTCTTGAAATAATACACTGTATACTGAGTGTGTCGGAAGTTTAAAGCTTTGAAAAGCAGAAGGAAAAGATCTTCTGGAGAGACAGCTGTGGTGATAGGAGTGATGTTGGTAGGATTGTCAGGGTGATGGCTGATGGTGGGCAGAAAGGGTGTTTTGCTCTGGAGTGTTTGGAAGGGCACAAATGTGTGGAATACGTACACATCAAATATTCTATTCAGTAGTCTTTTGTAAATATTATTACTGTTTGGATTCTTTATACATTATAAGCCTGACTGAGCAGAATAAAATGCTCTCAAATATCAATTTTCCACACCCATGAATAGCCTAGCTGTTTAAGTCATGAGACGTTAACATGACACAAACAAATCACAAGGATAGAGCACCCTATGTGCAAGGCACACACCTAGCAAGAAATGTCACCTTGTAAACTCAAAACTGCATAAACATAATACCTGGAGACACACATATACACAAATGCTTAAAACTGCATGTATAACTCTGTGTCTCAAAAAGATGTAGCCCAAAAGTTTAGATGTTTGTATTAACAGAGCACTTAAAAAAAAACACAAAACAAAAATAAACTCTATATTGCTTGTTGTAAGAATTTTTTGTTTACATTGATTTTTTTTTTTTTTTTTTTTTTTGTAAAACAAGATGAAATCTCAAAAAAGCAAAGATTTGGAATGATTAATAAAGCAGCTTGCATCATTTGATGATGCACATATAATCACGGTATTTGAGAAGTCAGTTCCTCTTAATATGACCTCCATATAGAAACAGCAACTCCAAGTTTTTCTCCCCTTTTGTAGGATATGGGTAAGTGAGTGTGTGTAGGAATGTGTTTTATTCATTGTGCATCTCTGGAGAAAATCAGGTCACCTTCAATGATCTTATCAGTCAAAGAAAATAGGACTGCTTCACAGAGCTATTAAAATGGAAGAGAATTAAAATGTATAAAAAGCTTTCAGATGCCAGGATCAAAGGGAAGAAGGTCACAGACTAGTCAGGGATTGTTGCCTTTGCTGAAATTCATGATTTTGATTAACTTGAAGTTGTAAATGGCTATAACATTGTAAGCAGTTGTAATAAAATAAAGTGGGAAACAAAGGCCAAGGACATTACAGAAACATGGAGGAAAACATCAAAAGAATACTTCTAACAAGTGGAAAAAATAAACAACTAGACGAGAATTATAATAATATGCTTTTCGGTAATTTATTTATGATTCACAAAATGCTTTAACATATACCAGGGAATTTAACCCTCACAAGTGAGGTAAGTGTTGTTACCCATACTTCACTGAGATGGAGATGAAGTTGAAGATAGTTATAAATTTGTGCAAGTTCAAAGAACTAGTAGGCAGCAGACTACTGTTTTCTTCCATGTCTCTAAAAACAACCGATAGAACACTGTAAAATCTCCATAAATATTTGTTAAATGAATAAGCTTGCGTTTAAGCCTATTTTTCCTAATTCCAAATCTAATGTTCTTTCCAATCAGCTGACTTCCTTAATAAGTGGTGAATTTATGCAAAACCATTTCTATTTTATTTGAAACATTGCTGAGAGAGAAGTAAATGAAATATTTACGAGGAGTCTGTTTTTAAAATAGAACAAACAGGAGTGTATCTTAGGATGACAGTGTCAGAGCAGGATGGAAAAAAATCGATTCACCTATTTTTTTTGTTTTGGTTTTGGTTTTTTTGGCCGTGTTGGGTCTTCGTTGCTGCGCGCAGGCTTTATCTAGTTGTGGCGAGCGGGGGCTACTCTTCGTTGCGGTGCACAGGCTTCTCATTGCGGATTCACCAAGTTTGACTGAGACTAATAAGAATACCATAATACTATCACTCAACAGATTATGTCTTAACTACATGTAAAAGATTTGAGCACTTCTTATGAGTTAACACAGAGAAATGGAAAGATAAGTATTATACATATCCATAGTCACTTCTCCTAGTTTTACCAACTATTAATGTTTTGCCACATTTGTGCTTTCTTGCTCTCTCATTTTTGCATGTTCTCTCTGTATCTTTCTTTCCTTTTTTTTTTTTTTTTTTTTTTTGCTAAACCATTTGAAATCAAGTTTGGGACCTCCAGTTTGTGCCCAGGATGTACAAAGCTGGAAAGTATTATGCCAACTCAACAAAAAATAGCTAGACAAATTACAAATTCACAACTTTTCTTGAACCAGAAAGCTGAGGTTGCAGGAATACCACCTAGCCTAAAATCTAAAGAAAGACGTGCCTATAAGGAGATAGGATAAACTAGCATTTGTTTGCTTGGTAACAGATTGGTAAGGAAGAGCGTGGGCCTGGTGGCTGCAGATAGAATAGAAATTCTCTCACTTTCAGGCCCTTGTTGTAGAAACTTGAGGCCAGAGATACAAGGGAACAGCAGCCACCATAGCAAAGGCAAGAAATCTCACTCACACACTCACATTCCCTTCCCCTATCTCTCCTATAGAAGCAAAGCTTTAAACTGTAGGGAGAAGTGCCTTCAGGAAGGGATGAAAACCCATTGCAGCTGGGGATAGGAAACAAAACCAAACCTCTATACCTTTCCCAGAGTTATAGCTCGGAGGAGGGCAGGAAGACTGAGACAGCCACATCCCTGAAATCCAGGGACATAGTGTTTGCCTAAAACTGAGACTTAATCAGAGCAGGAATGACCCTCCCACCACTGTATCCCCAAAGCTGCAAGGAGTTGAGTGAAGTCTAACAGTGGGATTCAACTTCGGGAGTCTCAAAAAACATGTGGGTAGAGACTCTCTGAGGTACAGTGCAAAGAGAAGACCCCAGAGATGAGGATGGAACAGACATTGAGAAAAACCCTCTGGCAAACCAATCCTCACCCTAAACACAGTTATCCCCAAAAGGAGTTGAAGCCAGTGGTACACTGATGGTCATCACAGCAAATCTAAACCAGCACTACTCCTAACTAGATTGACTCAAATTCCTACACTAATGGCCTACCAGAAGCAAAAACATGCCGCTTCCAGATATAGATACGATATAGTTTCTGTTGTTCTACCTAAGATGTCCAGCTTTCAACAGAAAAATTATGAAGTATGTGAGAAAACACACAAAAAAATATAGGCTTCCCCCTCTACGCGGAAGCAGCGTGTTCTTATGAAACCTTTCGTAAGCTAAAGTGGTATAAAGTGAAGAAGCAGTTACCTTAGAACACATCTTGCTAACACATGCATGAAATAAATTGATATAGAGCAGAGATGTTCACCAACACAGTTCAACTCTGTGGTGGCTTGATGCTAAGATTCTGAGTGTAGTCCCCAGGAGAGGAGGTTGATGGTGCCACTCTCACTGCTTGGGGTGCACCCTGCCTCTATAAAGCTGAACTCTGTTTTTGCTTTTCACCTTTTTTTTTTTTTTTTTTTTGATAAAAGCAAAAATCCTGTTCTGATTTCTTTCAGTTAGCGAAAACAGGCACTAATGTAGGTTTTTTGTAAAATTCAAATGGCATAAAGCGAATTTCCTAGAAGTGGGGGGTTACCTGTACAACCAAGGGACAAAGCAGTCAGCAGAACCAGGATAAGATATGACACAGATATTGAAGCTATCACAAAGAGAACTTAAAATAACTATGATTAATATATTAAAGCTCTGATGGAAAACATTATATGCAACATCAGCTGGGTGCTTTCTACAGATGGATGGAGAAAATCAATTGGATATGTTAGCAATGGAAAATACAGCAGCAGTGATGAAGAAAGCCTTCAACAGTCTCATTGGCAGACTCGACACACCTGAAGAAAGAAAGCTGAAAGAGCTGGGAACTACCATGGATGGGTTCCATCGTTCTTTTGAATACATTCAGGACCATGTCAACATTTACGGTCTGAAGATTTGGCAGGAAGAAGTATCTCGTGTTATAAATTACAATGTGGAACAAGAGTGTAATAACTTCTTAAGAACAAAGATTCAAGACTGGCAAAGTATGTACCAGTCCGTGTGTGTACTAGTCCACTCATACTCCAATACCAAAGTTTACCCCTGTGGACGAGTCCATAACATTTATTGGTCGACTCTGCAGAGAAATCTTGCAGATCACGCACCCAAAGTAGGTGTATCTGAATTCCACTGGAGAGCTTTTTTTTTTTTTTTTTTTTTTAATTTAAAAGTTTTAATAAACCAGAGAGTCCACAGACCCAAGTGAGTAAAATGTTAGCTGGAAAGCAAGAGAAGCATAGACTAAAGTAAGAGGTGGCTGAATAGACCTTCTAATTGTTTTCGTCTATATGTCTTTGGACTGGGGTCTCCTCAGTCACACTGAGGAAAATATGCAGCCTCAGAGAAACTGAAGTTAATAAACCCATTAGAAAGGCTCCAATTGTGGCAGGAACAAGGGTGTGATCTAAGTAGATATGATATATGTTTAGAGACACTGTCCATGGCATTCAAAGTCCAGTGGAATTGAAGATAAGTCAATAGGAATCTTTAAACGAAAACACAGAGAGAAAAATGAGTGAACAAAGCAGAACAGAGGCTCCAGGAGCTGTCATACAATATCAAACTGTCTAACACATGTGTAATTGGAATTCCAGAAGAAGAACATGAGACCAGGGCAGAAGGAACACCAATCAAGATTAAAAATATGCAGGTAAGTTATAATCAAGCAGAAAAGACAAACAGAAAATCTGAAAGACAAACAAAGAGAAAGGACACATACACACAGGAAAACAAATACAAAAATTACAGAAATGTTCCTTCAGAAGTCATGCAGGTGAGAAGAAAATGGAGTGATATCTTTAAAGCACTGAAAAAAAAATCTGCCCACAATTCTATACCCAGTGAAAATATCTTTCACAAATGAAGGAGATGTTATGATTTTCTTTAGACAAAATACAGAGTATATTGTCAGCAGACCTGCAGTAAAAGATATATTAAAGAAAGCTCTTCAGGCAGAAGGAATGTGATGCTAGACAGAATCTAGACAGTAAAATTGTGTGCTAAAAATAGAATAAACAAAGGTAAATATACAATTCAATTTTTAAAAATTGTTTTGACAGTAAGTTGCAAAATATCACATTTCATCTCTATATACCCCAGCATTTATTTCCAAAGAAAAGGGTATTATCCTTCAATAATCATGATGATATTAGCACAATTGAGAAATTTAATATAGATACATTTCATTATAGCCTATATTAAAATTTATCCAACTGGCCAAAAACATATATCCTTTGTATCTGCTTTTGTTTCTCAGGATTAAATCAAGACTGCATTTTCAATATAATCTCTTTAGTTTTTTAATCTGGAACAGTTCTCCAAAGTTTTCTTTTATCACATTGATGTTTTTGAAGATCCTGGGCTGTGGAGACAGTTTCCCAGTCTGAACTGTATGGTTGTTTCCGCAAGATTAGATTCAGGTAAAACATTCTTGGCAAGACTATCACATGTGTGAT
This sequence comes from Balaenoptera physalus, assembly GCF_965194825.1. Classification (NCBI taxonomy): domain Eukaryota; kingdom Metazoa; phylum Chordata; class Mammalia; order Artiodactyla; family Balaenopteridae; genus Balaenoptera; species Balaenoptera physalus. The sequence continues at coordinate 96,189,911 of NC_138896.1, read as the reverse complement.
GTTCTTTACTTCCTATTGTATCAGGGAGCATATTATATCAGTCTCTTTATGGGTGACGCTGTTTGATCACTTGGCTAGAGTGGATTGTGCACATCTTGCCACTGTGGAAGTCTCTTCCTCTGTAATGAAGAAGTAATCTGTGTACTGATAATTTGAGATCATGCATAGTACATTTTATTCCCTAATAAATTATAAACATTCTGACTCCCATCAAAGCTAAACATCTATAAATTTGCTACTATACTCATTGCTTCTATTTCCACACTCCTCATTCACTGAATTCAGTTTTACTCTTTATACTTTTTTAAATTATCCATTTACTTGACCACTCAATGGTCATATGTGGTTGTCTCCCCTGAAAACACTCTTTTTCTTTGCTTTTTGTGATAACACACTCTCTAGTTTTCTTCATATCTTTGTGGTTACTATTTCTTCTTCACCTTTGCATGGTAAATATTCTCTATCAGCCACTCTTTTGATAACCAGCTTGAATAAAGTTGTCTCTAGTTTGGTCATGGTGCCTCTGCTCTCATCTATGCTTACCATATTTTATTCATACTTATGGCATGATGATTGCCAAATTCACCCTGGCTGTAACTCATCCTTATTCTTTTTGTTCCATGGATATTTATTTTTGTACTCAACACTTCTACAGGAATAATAAACTTACATAGAAGAAGGAACTCATGGTCAAAACCCAGATCCAGTTATCTTCCCTCTTTACTTCAGAAATGGCATCATGATTGAACCAAATGTTCATTAGACACCTGGGAGTCCTCCTTAACATCTTCCTCTCACCTCTCTACATAACACAATTCCAAGTCCAGTTGTTAACCCTTCAATTCAGTCCTAATTCTACTTAAATTGTTCTGCTGCTACACCCAGATCCTTACACCAAACCATTGTGTTTTTTAGCCTTCATTACGGTGATTTCCTTTTAACTCTCACTCTTTTTATTCTTTCAATATATTCACCATTGAGGAGTCAATGTAATCTTTTCAGTTTACAAATTTGATCATTTCTTTCTTGTTCCTCTTCCCTATCCTACCTCCTCCTTGCAGCTAGAAAATCTTAAATGACTACATTCTTTGGGGACAAAGGGAAAACCCTTAATAATTTATAAAAAGACCTACAAATTCCTATTTGGTTTGGTCCTGCCTCTCCCTGTTGCCTCATCTGCTCTTCCCGTTTTTACTATCTGCTCTACCCTTCTATTGGCCTTGAACTACTTGTGTTTTCTCCCACCTAGTTTTCTTTGGAGTTTATTTTTGCTTATGTCACAAATGCCTCTTCTCCACTGTATATAACTAATGGTCAATTATTATTCATATTTTAGAAAGTCAGTTCCTCAAGGTAGTCTTCTTTGGAGTCAGATGCACTACCATTAAACCATGAGGTCCTGTGGGGGCCCCTGAAGGTAGTCTTTTTTGAATTCCCCAAACCAAGTGAGATTTCCTGTTACAGGCTCTTGAAGTCATTTCTCTTTTAGGGCACTAATCACAGATGTGTGTTTGTGTGTGTGTGTAAGAATAAACAATCATTGGACTACAAGCTTTATAAGGATTGGTCCATGTCAGTTTTGCTCAGTACTTTACCTACAGCACAGAGCTTGGTATCTTAACTCAATTTTATTCATTGGGTTTCTCCTATATGTTCCTCACTGATTTAGGCTTTGGGGATATAGAAGTGAAGAGTAGAAGACATGTGACTAATAGTTGTTAAATGGTTGACTGCGATTTTGTAAGAATACTGTGGACTCCAAAATCAACACAAATAGTTTCTAATTATATGTCCTACCACAATTACAATCTGGAAAGAAAAAAGAGAGAAGGATTTAGTGGCTGTCATTACCATTGCTCAAACCACAGGTCACATTTATGACAGAAAACCTGACAGAAGAACGTTTGTGATAGGAAACCTGGAAAGTTCACGGGATACAGCCAAATAATTTAGTTTGAGGTAGAGTCCATTCTACTGCACATGAAAAGATTCAGTCTGAAAAATGTGTCCTCTATATCTTTGTATTTAAAGAAATAAAAAGTTGCAGGATACAAAATTAATGCACAGAAATCTCTTGCATTCCTATACGCTAAGGACAAAAGATCAGAAAGAGAAATTAAGGAAACAACCCCATTCAACATTGCAACAAAAAGAATAAAATACCTAGGAATAAACCTACCTAAAGAGGTAAAACACCTGTACTCAGAAAACTATAAGGCAAAGTGGGGTTTACCCCAGGAATGCAAGGATTCTTCAGTATACGCAAATCAATCAATGTGACAAACCTTATTAACAAACTGAAGGAGAAAAACCATATGATCATCTCAATAGATGCAGACAAAGCTTTTGACAAAATTCAACACCCATTTATGATAAAAACCCTCCAGAAAGTAGGCATAGAGGGAACTTACCTCTACATAATAAAGGCCATATATGACAAACGCACAGCCAACATCATTCCCAATGGTGAAAAACTGAAACCATTTCCTCTAAGATCAGGAACAAGACAAGGTTGTCCACTCTCACCACTGTTATTCAACATAGTTTTGGAAGTTTTAGCCACAGCACTCAGAGAAGAAGCAGGAATAAAAAAGGAATCCAAATCGGAAAAGGACAAGTAAAACTGTCACTGTTTGCAGATGACATGATACTATACATAGAGAATCCTAAAGATGCTACCAGAAAACTACTACAGCTAATCAATGAATCTGGTAAAGTAGCAAGATACAAAATTAATGCACAGAAATCTCTTGCATACCTATACACTTATGATGAAAAATATGAAAGAGAAATTAAGGAAACACTCCCATTTACCACTGCAACAAAAAGAATAAAATAACTAGGAATAAACCTACCTAAGGAGACAAAAGACCTGTATGCAGAAAACTATAAGACACTGATGGAAGAAATTACAGATGATACAAACAGATGGAGAGATATAACATGTTCTTGGATTGGAAGAATCAACGTTGTGAAAATGACAATACTACCCAAAGCAATCTGCAGGTTCAATGCAATCCATATCAAACTACCAATGGCATTTTTCACAGAATTGAAACAAAAAATTGCACAATTTATATGGAAACACAAAAGACCCCAAATAGCCAAAGCAATCTTGAGAAAGAAAAACGGAGCTGGAGGAATCAGGCTCCCAGACTTCAGACTATACTACAAGCTACAGTAATCAAGACAATATGGTACTGGCACAAAAACAGAAGTATAGATCAGTGGAACAGGATAGAAAGCCCGGAGATAAACCCACGCACCTATGGTCAGCTAATGTATGACAAAGGAGGCAAGGATGTACAATGGGGAAAAGACAGTCTCTTCAGTAAGTGGTGCTGGGAAAACTGGACAGCTACTTGTAAAAGAATGAAATTAGAACACTCCCTAACATCATACACAAAAATAAAGTCAAAATGGATTAGAGACCTAAATGTAAGAGCAGACACTATAAAACTCTTAGAGGAAAACATAGAAAGAACACTCTTTGACATAAATAACAGCAAGATCTTTCTTGACCTACCTCCTAGAGTAATGGAAATAAAAACAAAAATAAACAAATGGGACCTAATGAAACTTAAAAGATTTTGCACAGCAAAGGAAACTATAAAGGAGACGAAAAGAAAACCCTCAGAATGGGAGAAAATATTTGCAAATGAATCAACGGACAAAGGATTAATCTCCAAAATACATAAACAGCTCATGCATCTCAATATAAAAAAAAAACAACTCAATCAAAAATGGCCAGAGGACCTAAATAGACATTTCTCCAAAGAAGACATACCAAGAAGCACATGAAAAGCTGCTCAGCATCACTAATTATTAGAGAAATGCAAATCAAAACTACAATGAGGTATCACCTCATGCCAGTTAGAATGAGCATCATGAGAAAATGTACAAACAACAAATGCTGGAGAGGGTGTGGAGAAAAGGGAACCCTCTTGCACTGTTGGTGGGAATGTAAATTGATATAGCCACTATGGAGAACAGTATGGAGGTTCCTTAAAAAACTAAAAATAGAATTACCATATAACCCAGCCATCCCACTACTGGGCATATACCCAGAGAAAACCATAATTCAAGAAGACAAGTGCACCCCAATGTTCATTGCAGCACTATTTACAGTAGCCAGGTCATGGAAGCAACCTAAATGCCCATCAACAGAGGAATGGATAAAGAAGATGTGGTACATATATACAATGGAATATTACTCAGCTGTAAAAAGGATCAATATTGGGTAATTTGTAGAGACGTGGATGGACCTAGAGACTGTCATACAGAGTGAAGTAAGTCAGAAAGAGAAAAACAAATATTGTATATTAACGCATATATGTGAAATCTAGAAAAACGTTAGAGATGAACCAGTTTGCAAGGCAGAAATAGACACCCAGATGCAGAGAACAAATGTACGGACACCAAGGGGGGAAAGTGACGGGGGAGGGGGGTGGTGGGATGAATTGGGAGATTGGGATTGACATATATACACTAATATGTATAAAACAGATAACTAATAAGAACCAGCTGCATAACAAATAAATAGGAAAAAAAATAAAGAAATAATTCTTCTCATTGCCTCTCAGAGGGCGTTCTGCAGGCTCCCATGCCAATTAAGAGACATTTAGTAAATTGGGTGCCTCTGAAGAGATGTACAGATTTGTTAGCTTTACCTCTGGCTGTAGCTAAATGAACAGGAAATTCTTAGAGGAAAAAATAAAGCCTTTGCAAAAGTGGATGTATTGTGTGGGTACCAGAGAAATGCCTCAAGCTGAGATTTGCAGAGAAGACCCATTTTATAAAGGGCTATATTAAATTAAATAAGTGCTTGGAATCTCTCTGGGGAGAGGCACTATGGAGATATTTGAATGAGCACAAAGTTAAGTAGCAGCGAATGTAGAATTTCCTATTACTGGTGTTTTCTCCAGTGAACTTTGTAAGCCCTTTGTGAGGCAGAAATATCCTATGCATCAGAAAATCATAGAATATCATAGATAGAAAGGAATTAAGAATTCATCAGTCCAATTCCATCAATTTACAAATGAAGAAACTGAAGTCTAGAGAAGTAACGTGATTTTTCTGGTGTTGGCCATTAGTGGCATATCTGAGATTAGAATACTGGTCTAATCTGTTATTCTAGGTTCCTTCTACAAGGAAAATATTAGGAAATTGGCACTTCTGGAGACTTTTTTGCTTGTAATCCAATTTCCATGTCTTTTCAGATTCTACAAATGCATTCTTTTTGTCAACTACAAAGAGAAATGAAGGTGAAAATAACATTATAGGTCAAGCAATAAAAGATAATCTCAACAGGAACTCACATGAAGACAGTGTGATAAAATGAACAACCTTGGGTTTGGGGATTGGATAGATCTGTGTTCAAATCCCAACTCTGTCATATACTAGCTATGTGAAATTGGACAGTTATTTACCTTCTCTTCATTAGTTTCCTTTATCTAAAATGGGGATAATAATACCTATTTCCCTTTAGAGTTTTCTGAGAATTAAATGAAATCATTCATGTAAAGCACTTAGCACAATATTGGGCACATGTTGGCAAGCTTAATAAAGGGAGTTATTTTTACTGGAGCATTCACACTAAAGTCTGTGCAAACTGCCAGATGATTTAAGAGCATTTAGCATAAGGGATGGATATCCAAAAGAAGAAGCCAGAAATGAGACAGTAATAAACAGAACTGGACTGATTAACTCCTGCTGAAAAGAAGTAAGATGATAATATATATAACCACAGTCTGTAAGTATAGTTAGGATGTTAAACATCCTCTGTTTCCAGAATGAAACAGAGTAATCCTTAAAAATGTCCTCTCTTTAAGGTTTGTCTGGGAGATGTCACAGCTGGCAGGAAGGCCAGAAGGAAAACAACATCTCCAGATAGGAAGACAAGTAGGTTAAATGAGCAATGGCACTGAGTCAGCTCAAGTGTGATATAAATAGTGCTAAGTTCTGTCTCAGTTTTGTAAGCAGAGACCTTGGCCTGAACCCATCCGCTTCTGGAGAAAGATCTTCCAGTAGGAAGACATGTACCTTATGTGAAATGGGCAGAGATCCCTGCCTCTGATGGTGAACAGCCAAGTGAGACACTAAGGGACTAGCAGACTGGAGGCCAGATGCCTCTAAATCATTTTAAAAAAGAGACAGCTTGCCTCATGGGAGATCTGTAGATAGAAACTTGCCTTCTCTCCAACGTGTAAGAGTTGCTTTTCAAGAAATCTGACTGTTCTCTTCGATCCTCTGGGACATAGTTGATTCCGGGTTTTAGTGAGATGCTTAATATTTCAAAAGTATGGGTTAAGTTGTGAGATACACATAGCGCACACACACATATACACACATAAATATGGGCACCACAGGCTGTCCCCGCTTTTCACAAGAATTCCTGAGCACTGTTAGAAATGGTACACTAAAGTGGGCACAGGGTACTGAGTCAGGCAGAACAATCTGGAATGGCCATTTACTTACAGTACAATGTTGGAAACAACCTACCTAAGTCTCAGTTTCTTCATCTAAAACTTTTACTGTAAGGATTAAATGAGATACTAAGTAATCTAGAAGCTGACACATGGTAGCTTAATCATTGCTAGTTCCCTTCTTTCTTATCTTCTTCCTTCCTAACACATTGTTTTTATGTTAAAAGCCTCTTTTGGTTTTTAATTTTTTATAACCAGTAGTATCTGCAGAAGCCAATATAGTCCTGCTGTTTTTGGAGACCCTCAGAAACTGATAGAAGAGTGAATTTGGGTTCAGAATAGTGAAAAATACTATTTTTTTAGGCACCTCTGAGAAAGTAGGTACATAGCTGGAAGAGAGAGAAGTATGAAGTTTGTGTAGTTACTCTTTGCAGAGCACATGAGGGGAGTGGGTCTCATGAGAGGAATCCTGAAGCAGCTGTCAATCTCCATGGAGAGATGGTCCAGTAGGAGATGGTAAGAGTCTCCATGTCAGAAGACTCAACAGCTGTAGTAGGTTTGGTGTGAAATCAGAGGTTGAGGCTTTATTGGAAGGCAGAGTATAACTAATGGTTGCTAAACTTTAGGAGCATTCTTAAGAGTATACAGAAGTCATTCCCAATTGGGGGCACTTTTCCTCCCCAGTGGACTTTTTGAGTCTGGAGACATTTCTCAATTGTCATGACTTGGGTGGGTGTTGTTGCTGACATCTAGCGGGTAGAAGACAAGGATGCCAGTAAACATTCTGCATTGCACAGGACAGTTCTGTACAGCAAAGAATTATCTGGCCCCAAATCTGATTAATTAGCAGGTCCATAGGTTGAGGATGAGAAACACTGGTTTGCAAAGTTCCCAAATAGGAAATTAAGTGATTTTGTAGCCAAAATTTTGAAGAAAAATTTTAGGTTATTTTATCTGTATTTTTACAGTTCCTCCCATGTCTTTTTGGCACCTATAATTGTTCCTTCATTTAAATTTAGGGTTTAATCTGTGGCCATAATAACCCAGTTATTCACTTAGGGTAATTGAGATGGAGCATGACCCCCTGTTCATTTTAACTTTGGATATTTGATTCAGAGCAGTAGGAAGTAGCCATCCAAAGCCCAGGGATCAAAGAAAGACAACGTACATTTCCCAGGTGACTGAGTTTTAAAATCTGATCCTTAGAGTTACAAATACAATCTAGCAGTGAGTGGTGTTGGCTATTGATTCTACTTCAGCTGTTAGTATTAACCCAACTCTTAGCACTGTTCTTACTATGATCCCACTAGCTATCATTTGTTGAGCACTGTGCTAGTCACTTTGCATTTCTGCGTATCTATACAAATGAATAGTGAAATGTAAAACTCACTGATGAACTAGGTGTTAAACCTATTGTAAAGTGAAGAGAGAGCTGAGAAAAGTATGAAACTTGCCAGGAGTAACTCATCTACTTAAAGGGCAGAGATAGGGTTGGTACACAGGTATGTCCTTCTCCAAAGCCCATGTTGTTAGGTGTTAAGAACACGGCAATGTACCTGAGGAAGGACTAAGGTAAGGAGAAAAGCATTGGAAAAGTCCTAGGGTATGTAAGTTTTGACACTGTTTGATTCTCTGTGTTCCTTGAGCTAAGACTTGGATAACACAAGTGATACAGAAAGGATATATTTTGAGCTTTATAAAAATGTTTTAAGTTTCACTTTGGTTATTATGATCTGTGCTAAGATCTCAATTTGTATCTTCCTGGGATATCAAACTCTTGAAATCAAAGGGCTCTAGAGATCAAGTGTTTCCACTTCCAAAGAAGTTTGCGATTTAAATAGACATTCTGGGTTTTAGAGTCAGTTTTGCTACTTTTGATATTTCTGGTGTTAAGACTACTTTACCCTTTTTTTGTCTATATAATGGAGAGAATATCCATTCCTTTCTACCTCATAATTTTTTAATGATTAATCATGATAGTAAAATTAAAGAACTTCAAACAGTATATGTGAATATTACAAGTACTCTTTTCTAATAAAACTTACGATGACTATAACCTATGTCATATATGTAACCCAAGAGTTCTAAGAAAATACACAAAAGAGTTAAGTATTTGATTATTTATCAAAGTCAAAATCCTTGGTGGTGTTTGGAAATTTAGAATGGTCAAGGTTTATCAAATAAAGTGGAAAGTTTGGGTCAATTGTCTGATTAGTTCAGTGGGGAAAATGCCTCAGCTTCTCAAGTCATCTATTTAACTAACAAAACTTTTAAAATCTATTAATATTTTATTTCAAAAATAATATAAACCCACTTAAAAATTTAGAAAAGGGCTTCCCTGGTGGCGCAGTGGTTGAGAATCTGCCTGCCAATGCAGGGGACACGGGTTCGAGCCCTGGTCTGGGAAGATCCCACATGCCGCGGAGCAACTAAGCCCGTGAGCCACAATTACTGACCCTGCGCGTCTGGAGCCTGTGCTCCGCAACAAGAGAGGCCACGATAGTGAGAGGCCCGCGCACCGCAATGAACAGTAGCCCCCACTTGCCGCAACTAGAGAAAGCCCTCGCACAGAAACGAAGACCCTACACAGCCAAAAATAAATAAAATTAAAAAAAAAAAAAACTGCTTAAAAAAAAAAATTTAGAAAAGTACAAAGAGGAAATAAAATTCACTGAAATACTACTACTCAGAATTACTTTTCCAATTCAGCTCTGAAACTTGACCATACAGTTTCTTTATATTATTTTTAGCCTCTTGTTAAATATGGTCTATGCTAAAGAAATATGAATAATTCTCATCATTATCTGCAGCATCTCTGAAGAGCTAAATATCCAGTCAAAATCTGGATCATCACATAAGCACTGAGAATTAAATCTGGACGTGGACAGAATACAGTGAGTTGAGAGTGTGATTTCTAAATTCAATCTGTGCTAAAATATAACTTCTGTTACTTATCTGCCATGTTTCCTTGAGCAAGTCGTTTAGCGTCTACAGTTTTGATTTCCTCATCTCCAAAATGGGAATAATAACAATACATACCTTATTGTTGGGTAATAGGTAAAGAACTAGTAGGATATTTGGCATCTTAACACATGCTTAATACAAATACCGTTTACAAATATTATTATTAGTGTGTCCTTGCAGAAGTGAGTGTTTATGAGACTTGAGCTCAATTTGACCAGCACAAAGCATCCTTAAAGAAGAAAAGTAGGGAAAAAAGTTCTAAGAGGTTTACTGGGGTCTTGAAGAAGCTTCAATATGAAGTTAAGAAGAATCTACTTGGTTCTGCAGCAAAGGGACAGCACGTGAGGTCTGGTCAGAGCAGATGGACTATTGGAGCTATATTTCAAAATGGAAAACATGAAACTATTGTGAACCATCTCTTACTGGCATAGGAGAAGCAGGGTGTGGTTGACAGTGAAGACAAGGTGATTGCAGAGACGCCTGCAGCAGCCAAGGTGAGAGGTAAAGAGAATGGAAAACGGAGTAGTAAGAGTGGGAATGGGGAAACAAATGACCTCATCTCATTAGAGTAGCAGCACGTTTCAGTGCAACAAACACTAGAGTATGAGTACCTGTTTGTGTTCAGTTCCTTCATGCCACAGATAATCATGGGTGAGCATGTAACTCTGCCCTTCCAGTAACCTTAGGAGGAATCATGAGCAGTAAAGAAGATGATGTGTGCAAATATCCTATATTCTGTATAGCGCTGTATATGTTGCCGTTAAAAAGTGACATCCCTGTAACCCTATTACAGCTTGATACCCTCCCACACTATTTTGCATTTTTCTTTCTTTGGGTGAAAGCACTAAAAATCATGGTCAAATCAACAGTAAGGCAACCCAGAGGCACAGTGATTTAAAGTACTCTCAGCCCTTTGTTCCTGAGTGTGAAACAGCATACTCTCTCCTTCTAAAGCATGGAACTTGGGGAAATAAGGCCAAGGCTGGCTTTTGCGATAGAGAAAGGTTTAAAAGAGGTTAGGGCAGTTAAGTAGGGACTGCTACCTGAGAACTAAATGGTATGCGAGAATAATAGGCTTCTATACAAAGAAGCTGAGATTAAAATATCAATACTCTGAGTATTATGCTTTCATACTATTTGGAAAGGATTTATTCACTATACCAGTCACACTGTACATGGAAAATTTAAGTTCCCTGAGAACTTCAACATTCATCAGACATCACAGGGGAAACCACGTTATAGTGATTTGGATATTGTTCCCCCATCAAGCATGACAAATTTGAACTGTATTAGTCAGGGGTTCAGTCAGGAAAGCAAACTCACTATGAATAATAGAGTATAAGGGATTTATTTCAGGAAGAAGATCTTGTACAATTATAAGAGAAACTGGAGTACTAAGGGTCCAAAAGTGGAAGCTGAAGGATCACAGTAATGTTATCAACAAGCCCTCTTGGGTACTGGAGCAGGTGGATAAGTCAGATCTTACAAGTGGATCTGGAGGGGTTGCAAGTCCAGAGGCCAGAGTGGACATGAGGAGACCTTGGTATAGACTGTCATCTCTGAAACTGGGAGGGGGCCTGGGGTCGCTGTTGGTCAGCAGTGCCGGCAGTTGGGACAAAAGCTGGATATGAGGAAGGAGACAGGGACACACTCTCAGCTTATCAACATCTCTCTCTCACCACAGTTACTTACGTGTGGCTTTCGGAGAACCTTGTCATTTCCACCTTCCGAATTTCACTCAATTTCCTTTTTAATCAACTCCAACCCAGAACCATACAGGGAAAGGAAATTTGGGAAATTCAGTTTTAGCTAAGCCAAGTTTGTTGATCCTTCTTATCTCTGGATTCAGATTTCCCCTGATCATCACTCAGTTTTCTAATGAAAATAAGCAAGAGTTCAATGACTATATATTGGCAAAATGTTTACCTTCTTAACACATCAGCTGCTAAACACGTGTTTCATGCTGTCTCTTTACATTAATAGTTTGTCTGCAGTGTCGGAGTGTCTCACTGAATTAACCAATTTGACCACACTGACAGACAGGCAGGCTAAGCAATGAGCTTTCAAAGCTGGAACCTGGGTATAGCACAATCTTAGCCATGGAACTGTAGCATTCAACAACTTGACAACAACAGTGGAGTTTAAAAACCATTACCCATCTGTGACTAAATTCCATCAGTGATGCTCTTGAAAATAATTTCAAAATAACAATCAGAAAATGTTTAACGAAAGAACAGCACAGAGCAATTCACTCTATAGCATAAGATGGATAAATACAATTCAGAGATGAGTTCCCAAGTGCCTTTTAGCTAAAAGAAGTTATGCTGTCGTTGTTTGTTATGTCAAAAAATAGTAAAATTGTGTAATACTTTTCATCTTAAAATCATTGAATATCAGGGCTGGAAAGGTCTGCTGGTACAGAGATTATAAACTCTAATATTTTCAAGGGCCAAATCAGAACTAAGCTGAGAGGCTAGTCCCCAGGCATAGATTATTTTCCCTGGTCTCATTTTTCTTCAGCATCTCATTTCTTTTCTATTCCTACACCCTCATTTGGAGTGATTTTGATGTAGTAAAAATATAGGCAATGGGCAGGTGCAAAGGGGCATAATGTCCAGCCAGGAAGTAAACAGAAAAACCTGGCAGTTGAATAGAAGATGATTTTTCTGGAACCAGTTCTCTGAACAGCCCATCTGCATCATCAATCCTCACATGCTTTGGACTCTGGAAATGTGTTCTCAAACACAAAGCATGATCCAGCTTCCACAAATATTTTATCACACAACAACAAATCATTTGGCAAATTGTCAACTTCTACTTAAGAGAGACTCTGAGTCTGGGTAAGCAAGATAAGTGTATCGCCATGAACTTAGATATATTAAATTATACCTGTGGCCTTGGATTCAGTTTAGCAATGCTACATAAAGAGCACAAAGTAAAAGGACAATTGACAGTTATTAAGAGATGCTGTGACCACCCAGTGGATTTCGATAATTTGCTCCCAGAAAACACTCTTCCCTCAGTTACTGGTGAGTTTGAATAAGACTTCTGTGTAGAGGATGAGGGGTTGCACCTCTCCCCTTTCCAGCTGTACCATTGTGGCTCTGTAAAGCTCTTATCACAAATGTAGCACTTCTGTGTTCTTTGATATAAGTGCTTTCTGTTAATTTCCATGCATGCAAATACAGGTAAACCACACAAACTAAAACAAACAAAGCTTCCTGCTCTTTTTTGAAATAAATTGACATTGTTTCCGGGCTCAGTGTTGAAAACTGATTATAAAGCTGGTCAGAGCATTCAGGGAGAGTTTGTTTTTTATTCAAATGTTGATTGAATTCTGTATATACCAAATTTCTTCGTTGTGAGTTTCTGGCAAAGTGAGCAGACAACACCTATTGTTAGCTGCAAGTTTTAGGAAATGCAAGTTTGATTTTTTTTTAATTACAGGGAGGGAAAGAAACTCTCTTCATCTGTTTTTCTGGTAACCTAATAGGTATATTTTCAGATTGAGTTTTTTTTTAACAGAGTCAAAATCTGTTATCTTTGTTCCTGAAATTAGCACTAATTCTGTAGAGTAAACAAAATATCAAAATCTAAATTAATGCTAAAAGAAACAAAAACAATTATAATATCAACTCTCTCCCTCTCTGTAGAAACTTGATATTTAATATATTGATTAATATGATATATATATATATATATATATATATATTCTGGATATATTATATATATTCCTAAGGTCACCATGATCTGGGTCTCTAATAAATCTATAAACATGATATACTTCCACTAAAAAAAAGGCTAAAAATTTTTATAATGGTTAAATGAAGCAGCACACTAACAGATGTTTAACAACCACCACACTGAAAAAAAGTTTGTGTACACATATATATGTGTTTGTATACCTATATATGTGTGTGCATGTATGTATATATATGTTTATTATCAATAATATTAATACAATGAATGTTAGCAGACAATTTAAATATAATAATAAAATGTACAATACTCTTCGTTATAAATTCCATAAAGTCAATTTGTTCTCACTGAAGGCTTTTGTTAAGTTTGCATGAATGCATATACTCCTAGCTAATCACTTGTTGCAATTCAACAATGACTTGACAGTTGGAGTTGCGTTTCAATTCACTAACTCTATTCCAGGTTATTGTCATTAAATCTGATATGTTATATAATCTTAAACAGTTTCTCACCCTCTTACAAATTATTTCATTACTGAAAACTCTTTCAGCATCAGCACTCAGTCAAGCCCTGATTTGTAGCATTTGTCAATTTCTATGGTATAAATACTCCTGTGGCTGATTTCAAGCTAACATGACATCACCATGAATGAGGATTTGGGAAGAGAGATACAGTAGTTCTTCATGATACAGTATTTCCACCATACAGGTACTATATATATAAACCACTTCAAGACCATAAATAATAATAAAGTGTAGTAAAGCAATTAGGAAGTAGTAAGTTTTGAATATTTATTACTTTTTAATATAATTATTTTACTTGTAAGATGACATAATTTAACTTTGAATAATGGCTGTGTTTAATAACTTGCTTACAAAATTCCTGAAAGTAGCACTCAGCTCTCAAGAGCTGCCACAAGTCACTTGCTGCACATCCCTGGCTAAATAAATTATTAATAAATATATATGGTATAGATAAATTTTGTATTACATATAATTTACATATAAAATGTAAACCTAATCTATGTGATTAGAAATCAGATAGTGGTTATCCTTTTCTGTCTCAGCTGTGATTGGTGGGTCTTCTAGGATGACAGCCTCGGTCTGCATCCTGACTTGAGTACTGGTTACATTAGGTGGGTTCAATTTGTGAAAATTCATTGAGCTGATATTCATACTCAATCTCAATAACCAAACTGAGCATGATTAAATCTGAATTGCTAAGGGTGGGACTTTGACACAGTATTCTGAAAGGTCCTCATGTGATTCCAGTGTGAAGTTTGAGAACCAGAATTTTTCCACATAGTTTAAATGATCTGTCAACTCACAGTAGTTTAAAATATACTAATGTGTTCACTCAAAAAAAAGAAAAAGGTTATATAAAAGATAATATAGTTGCAAAAAAATCATATAATTAGGAGGTATTTTGAACAAAATCTAGCTCCCTATCATGACTTAGGAGGCCCTGGGTAGTTTAGCCTCTCTCTCTCTGTCCAGCCTTCTAGTTTTCTCTGATTCGAATTCAGTGAAGCCACATAAGCCAAACAAAGTGAAACCAGCAGAGAAAATATCCAGACAACCTGCAGAATCACACACACACACACAAAAATAGTGAATTGTTGTTTTAAAGCACTAATTTTGGGGTAGGTATATAGACAGCTATAGGCAACTGATACATATACCTACAGTTTTAAACAATATCTGTAGGATTGCAAAGGTGCTCTTAAGGTTTGCATATATTTTAATGAAATGAGGTACATTAAATCTATTTTTTCCCAATTTTACCTACTTTTGCATTAACCATGGTTTTAAAAATGTGACTGCATTTCTACCTCCAGTTCCTCTTTTATTCTGGTGAGTTGAGGAGAATTTCTGTAAATACAGATGGTTTTCTCTTTCCCTGTCAACTCCTCCACTTAGGACACATCCTTTCTTACCTTTAAAATACATAGTCTCCAAAGTGAGGTGGTTTGCACCTATAGAGTGTACAAAATGAACCATTGATGGTGAGGAAAGAAAATGTTAGGCATTCTATACCTGTCTATTTTATCTAATACTTTCCTTAACTTTTATTTTTCTGTGTTTTATAATGTATGTAATATAAATATAGATTTGTTGGGTTTATATGTTTATAACTACTACTTCTTTATTTTCTGGTCATAGAATTTTGGTGACTATCTCTTTAAATCATACTATAGTTTGAACAGAAGCTAGCTTCTCTACACAATGGACACCAACCTGAAAAAGCCAACTGTTACATAAATTTGAATTTATGTTGAGAAGCAAAGTCTTGAATAAATACTGAACAAAATTTTCATCTGAGTGTTGAATTCTTGTCATAAACTCTGCTATTTTCTAGTCCTATGGTCCTTGATGAGTCTGGTACCTCTGAATTTCAGTTTCTCCAGCTATAGACGAAAGATAATAATACTTCCTCTGCCTACTTTTAAGCACAGATGAAACACTGCATGTAAAACACTTTATAAACTGTAAAGCACTAGGTAAAAGATATAACTAATCAAATATCAAAGGTTAGTCTTTCTTTTCCCTTTAGAACTGGACATTCCATGATTATTAACTTATTTTCAACAAGAGCAAAATATATATTTCTCAGAATGAGTACATATTTGAGAAAAATGACATCTTTTAAGCAAAGTGTGTGGAAATGATAAAATTCCTCTTAAGAGTTAAGGAGAAAGGGAAATTATTGGTTCCTTGGAGGATTATTCAGAGTGGAGGTCACATTTGAACTTGGCTGAGAAAGGTTGGATTTGCCTTCAGTTAGGGGGAAATCGATCTGAAGAAAGACAGTGCAGGTGGAGACAGTCATATGAGGAGAGACTTGGGAATAAAAAAAAAACTGCAGAGATCGTACTAGTAGTACAGTCTGACTTAAATGAAAGATACATGAAGGAGAGTAAGGGAAGACATGGCTCATGACACAGGTGGAATTGAATTAACTGGAGAACTTTCAATATTTGTTGAAGGAAATTGCATTTGAATGCTTGATTAGACAGTTTGAACTTCATAGGAAATGGGATCTGTGAAGGTCTTGACACAGAGTAATGGCAAAATCAGCTGTGATTTATGATTTGTCCGCACAGGAGTCTGTGTCAATAAGCTATGTCTTGGAAAGGATGTAGAGGATGTCCTGAAATAGGGAGAAGTCTTAGGAGTCCACTATAAAAGTCTTGGGCAGAGTAATGGGGGATTGGCTTGACTGATGACCCTCAAACTGGAAAAGGAATGAACAAATTTATCCTGAGGTAAAATACAGCACAAAGGTTTTAAACGTTTGTATTATTTATGACACAATATCAATGGGCATCTGCTACCCAATAATATTAAAATAGCATTGGCTGTGTGTTCAATATGCTACTTCCTGAACAAACAACACTAACATTATGCCTGAGTAGGTCAAGTGTGTCTTAGCAAACTGTATTAGCTTTACAAATTAGGGGTAGCTTCATGTGTTCATTGTATATCATGATTTGTTTTAAAAACAAAAAAAGTACCTATCTGAGACCAAATTACGTGTTGTGATTAAAACACTTATGCCTAAAAGTGGATTCTAATAATATCCAATAAAATTCTAAAAGTGTTTGGGAATATTGGATTACACCTAATTAGTCATAGGGGATTACTTTGAGAGGTCAGTCATTTATTCATTTATTTCAAAATATTTATTGATTGCTTACTATGTGTCAGGCAGTGTTCTGGGCATGAAAGATGCAGTCATATATATGACTGGAAATAGTTTTATCTACGCAGAGCTTATATTCCACAAGATGTAGAAAGAAAATGGACAAGTAATAAATAAGCTAATTTCAGACAGTAAAAAGAGCACTGAAGACAGTAAAATAAGATTGATGAGAGTAGGGCCAGTGGTGGGACTAGGTGCTGACTTCCTCCATAGTGTTCTAAGGGAAGGTCGTTCTATGGAGGTGATTGATCTGAGGTGGATGTAATGGAAAGAGCCAGCCTTAGAAAGATTTGGAGAAGAGAGTTTTGGGCAACTGAACAGCAACTGCAGAGACCCTAAGGAACAATTTTGAAATTTCTGGGAGCCTAAGAAAGAATAATGGCTCTTATATAATGGAAAAAGGGGAGTTTAGTATAAGTTGAGATGGAAAGGGTTGACAAAGTCAGATTGTCTAGTGTCATGGTAAGGAGTTTGATTTTAAATCTCAGGAGAGATTTAAGTGGAAAAAAAAACCTATCAATCCCCCGTGTTATTTTCAATTTGTGGAATAACTATTTATGGTACCCCTAAAATTAAAAAAATTACCTGATGTTATCACCTCCATAGAAACCTTGACCCTCTTCTTCAAAGACTTCAGGTTAAAAACGAAGTTCCCCACATTCCTTTCTGCTAAGGGGTTTACATTCCCTATACAATATCTTGTCTACATAACAATCATTTCCTTCCAATGCTGACAAAACAATTTTTTTTTTCTACATTGTTATCAGTCTTAAAAAGCAATTTCATTTAGGGTTTAAGAATCAATTACTTTTGCAGGAGCTTCAAGATGGCTGAAGAGTAAGATGCACAGATCACCTTCCTCCCCACAAATACATCAGAAATACATCTACACGTGGAACAACTCCTACAGAACACCTACTGAACGCTGGCAGAAGACCTCAGACCTCCCAAAAGGCAAGAAACTCCCCACGTACCTGGGTAGGGCAAAAGAAAAAACAGACAAAAGAATAGGCACAGGACATGCACCTAGGGGAGGGAGCTGTGAAGGAGGAAAGGTTTCCACACACTAGGAAGTCCCTTCACTGGTGGAGACTGCGGGTGGCAGGGGGGAAGCTTCGGAGCCATGGAGGAGAGCGCAGCAACAGCGGTGCATAGGGCAAAGCGGAGAGATTCCCGCACAGAGGATCAGTGCCGACCAGCACTCACCAGCCCAAGAGGCCTGTCTGCTCACACGCCGGGGCGGGCGGGGGCTGGGAGCTGAGGCTCCGGCTTCGGAGGTCGGATTCCAGGGAGAGGACTGGGGTTGGCTGCGTGAACACAGCCTGAAGGGGGCTAGTGCACCACAGCTGGCTGGGAGGGACTCCGGGAAAAAGTCTGGACCTGCCTAAGAGACAAGAGACTTTTTCTTGCCTCTTTGTTTCCTGGTGCGCGAGGAGAGGGGATTCAGAGCGTTGCTTGAAGGAGCTCCAGAGAAGGGCACGAGCCGCGGCTATCAGCGTGGACCCCAGAGACAGGCATGAGACGCTGAGGCTGCTGCTGCCGCCACCAAGAAGCCTGTGTGCAAGCACAGGTCACTCTCAACACCTCCCCTCCCAGGAGCCTGTGCAGCCCGCCACTGCCAGGGTCCCGTGATCCAGGGACAACTTCCCCAGGAGAACGCACGGTGCACCTCAGGCTGGTGCAACGTCATGTTGGCCTCTGCCGCCGCAGGCTCGCCCCACACTCCATACCCCTCCCTACCCCCGGCCTGAGTGAGCCAGAGTCCCTGAATCAGCTGCTCCTTTAACCCCGTCCTGTCTGAGCAAAGAAGAGACGCCCTCAGGCAACCTACACACAGAGGTGGGGACAAATCCAAAGCTGAACCACAGGAGCTGTGCGAACAGAGAAGGGAAATCTCTCCCAGCAGCCTCAGGAGCAGCGAATTAAATCTCCACAATCAACTTGATGTACCCTGCATCTGTGGAATACCTGAATAGACACCGAATCATCCCAAATTGAGGAAGTGGACTTTGGGAACAACGGTATATATATTTTTTTCCCTTTTTTGCTTTTTCTGAGTGTGTATGTGTATGCTTCTGTGTGTGATTTTGTCTGTATAGCTTTGCTTTTACCATTTGCCCTAGGGTTCTGTCTGTCTGGGTTTTTTTTTGTTTTTGTATAGTTTTTAGCACTTGTTATCATTGGTGGATTTGTTTTTTGGTTTGGTTGCTCTCTTCTTTCTTTTTTTCTTATTACTTAAAAATTTTTTTTAATAATTATTTTTTATTTTAATAACTTTATTTTATTTTATTTTACTTTGTTTTGTTATTGTACTTTATTTTATGTTATTTTATTTTATCTTCTTCTTTCATTCTTTCTTTCTTTTTTCCCCTCCCTTTTATTCTGAGCCGTGTGGATGACAGGCTCTTGGTGGTCCAGCCAGGCGTCAGGGCTGTGCCTCTGAGGTGGGAGAACCAAGTTCAGGACACTGGTCCACAACAGACCTCCCAGCTCCACATAATATCAAATGGCAAAAATCTCCCAGAGATCTCCATCTCAACGCCAAGACCCAGCTCCACTCAATGACCAGCAAGCTACACTCTTGGACACCCTATGCAAAACAACTAGCAAGACAGGAACACAACCCCATCCATTAGCAGAGAGGCTGCCTAAAATCATAATAAGGCCACAGACACCCCAAAACACACCACCAGACATGGACCTGCCCACCAGCAAGACAAGATCCAGCCTCATCCACCAGAACACAGGCACTAGTCCCCTCCACCAGGAAGCCTACACAACCCACTTAACCAACCTTAGCCACTGGGGACAGACACCAAAAACAACGGGAATTACGAACCTGCAGCCTGCGAAAAGGAGACCCCAAACACAGTAAGTTAAGCAAAATGAGAAGACAGAGAAACACACAGCAGATGAAGGATCAAGGCAAAAACCCATCAGACCTAACGAATGAGGAAATAGGCAGTCTACCTGAAAAAGAATTCAGAATAATGATATTAGAGATGATCCAAAATCTTGGAAATAGAATGGAGAAAATAGAAGAAATGTTTAACAAGGACCTAGAAGAACTAAAGAGCAACCAAACAGTGATGAACAACACAATAAATGAAATTAAAAATTCTCTAGAAGGGATCAATAGCAGAATAACTGAGGCAGAAGAACGAATAAGTGACCTGGAAGATAAAATAGTGGAAATAACTACTGCAGAGCAGAATAAAGAAAAAAGAATGAAAAGAATTGAGGACAGTCTCAGAGACCTCTGGGACAACACTAAACACACCAACATTCGAATTATAGGGGTCCCATCCCAGAAGAAGAGAAAAAGAAAGGGACTGAGAAAATATTTGAAGAGATTATAGTTGAAAACTTCCCTAATATGGGAAAGGAAATAGTTAATCAAGTCCAGGAAGCGAAAAGAGTCCCATACAGGATAAATCCAAGGAGAAACATGCCAAGACACATATTAATCTAACTATCAAAAATTAAATACAAAGAAAAAATATTAAAAGCAGCAAGGGAAAAACAACAAATAACACACAAGGGAAACCCCATAATGTTAACAGCTGATCTTTCAGCAGAAGCTCTGCAAGCCAGAAGGGAGTGGCAGGACATATTTAAAATGATGAAGAAGGAAAACCTACAACCAAGATTACTCTACCCAGCAAGGATCTCATTCAGATTTGACAGGGAAATTAAAACCTTTACAGACAAGCAAAAGCTAAGAGAATTCAGCACCACCAAACCAGCTTTACAACAAATGCTAAAGGAACTTCTCTAGGCAGGAAACACAAGAGAAGGAAAAGACCTACAATAGCAAACCCAAAACAATTAAGAAAATGGTAATAGGAACATACATATCGATAATTACCTTAAATGTAAATGGATTAAATGCTCCAACCAAAAGACATAGACTGGCTGAATGGATACAAAAACAAGACCTGTATAGATGCTGTTTACAAGCGACCCACTTCAGACCTAGGGACACATACAGACTGAAAGTGAGGGGATGGAAAAAGATATTCCATGCAAATGGAAATCAAAACAAAGCTGGAGTAGCAATTCTCATATCAGACAAAATAGACTTTAAAACAAAGACTATTACAAGAGACAAAGAAGGACACTACATAATGATCAAGGGATCAATCCAAGAAGAAGATATAACAATTGTAAATATTTATGCACCCAACATAGGAGCTCCTCAATACATAAGACAAATACAAACAGCCATAAAATGGGAAATCAACAGTAACACAATCATAGTAGGGGACTTTAACACCCCACTTTCATCAATGGACAGATCATCCAACATGAAAATAAATAAGGAAACACAAGCTTTAAATGATACATTAAACAAGATGGACTTAATTGATATTTATAGGACATTCCATCCAAAAACAACAGAATACACTTTCTTCTAAAGTGCTCATGGAACATTCTCCAGGATAGACCATATCTTGGGTCACAAATCAAGTCTTGGTAAATTTAAGAAAATTGAACTCGTATCAAGTATGTTTTCCAACCACAAGGCTATGAGACTAGATATCAATTACAGGAAAAAATCTGTAAAAAATACAAACATATGGAGGCTAAACAATACACTACTTAATAACCAAGAGATCACTGAAGAAATCAAAGGGGAAATAAAAAAATACCTAGAAACAAAGGACAATAAAAACACGACGACCCAAAACCTATGGGATGCACCAAAAGCAGTTCTAAGAGGGAAGGTTATAGCAATGCAATCCTACCTTAACAAACAAGAAACATCTCAAGTAAACAACCTAACCTTGCACCTAAAGCAATTAGAGAAGGAAGAGCAAAAAAAAAACCCAAAGTTAGCATATGGAAAGAAATCATAACGATCAGGTCAGAAATAAATGAAAAAGAAATGAAGGAAACAATAGCAAAGATGAATAAAACTAAAAGCTGGTTCTTTGAGAAGATAAACAAAATTGATAAACCATTAGCCAGACTCATCAAGAAAAAAGGGGAGAAGACTCAAATCAGTAGAATTAGAAATGAAAAAGGAGAAGTAACAAATAACACTGCAGAAATACAAAGGATCATGAGAGATTACTACAAGCAACTATATGCCAATTAAGTGGACAACCTGGAAGAAATGGACAAATTCTTAGAAATGCACAACCTTCCGAGACTGAACCAGGGAAGAAATAGAAAATATGAACAGACCAATCACAAGCACTGAAATTGAAACTGTGACTAAAAATCTTCCAACAGACAAAAGAACAGGACAAGATGGCTTCACAGGCGAATTCTGTCAAACATTTAGAGAAGAGCTAACACCTATCCTTCTCAAACTCTTCCAAAATATAGAAGAGGGAGGAACACTCCCAAACTCGTTCTACGAGGCCACCATCACCCTGATACCAAAACCAGACGAAGATGTCACAAAGAAAGGAAACTACAGGCCAATATTACTGATGAACATAGATGCAAAAATCCTCAACAAAACACTAGCAAACAGAATCCAACAGCACATTAAAAGGATCATACAGCATGATCAAGTGGGGTTCATCCCAGGAATGCAAGGATTCTTCAATATACGGAAAGCAATCAATGTGATACACCATATTAACAAACTGAAGGATAAAAACCATATGATCATCTCAATAGATGCAGAGAAAGTTTTTGACAAAATTCAACACCCATTTATGATAAAAACCCTCCAGAAAGCAGGCATAGAGGGAAATTTCCTCAACCTCATAAAGGCCATATATGACAAACCGACAGCCAACATCGTCCTCAATGGTGAAAAACTGAAACCATTTCCACTAAGATCAGGAACAAGACAAGGTTGTCCACTTTCACCACTATTATTCAACAGAGTCTTGGAAGGTTTAGCCACAGCAGTCAGAGAAGAAAAAGAAATAAAAGGAATCCAAATCAGAAAAAAAGAAGTAAAGCTGTCACTGTTTGCAGATGACATGATACTATACATAGACAATCCTAAAGATGCTACCAGAAAACTACTAGAGCTAATCAATGAATCTGGTAAAGTAGCAGAATACAAAATTAATGCACAGAAATCTCTTGCATTCCTGTACACTAATGATGAAAAATCTGAAAGTGAAATTAAGAAAACACTCCCATTTACCATTGCAACAAAAAGAATAAAATATCTAGGAATAAACCTACCTAAGGAGACAAAAGACCTGTATGCAGAAAATGATAAGACACTGATGAAAGAAATCAAAGATGATACAAATAAATGGAGAGATATACCATGTTCTTGGATTGGAAGAATCAACATTGTGAAAATGACTCTACCACCCCAGGCAATCTACAGATTCAATGCAATCCCTATCAAGCTACCACTAGCATTTTTCACAGAACTAGAACAAAAAAATTCATAATGTGTATGGAAACACAAAAGACCCCGAATAGCCAAAACATTCTTGAGAAAGCAAAACGGAGCTGGAGGAATCAGGTTCCCTGACTTCAGACTATACTCCAAAGCTACAGTAATCAAGACAGTATAGTACTGGCAGAAAAACAGATCAATGGCACAGGATAGAAAGCCCAGAGATAAAGCCACGCACATATGGCCACCTTATCTTTCATAAAGGAGGCAAGAATATACAGTGGAGAAAAGACAGCCTCTTCAATAAGTGGTGCTGGGAAAACTGGACAGCTACATGTAAAAGAATGAAATTAGAACGCTCCCTAACACCATACACAAAGATAAACTCAAAATGGATTAAAGACCTAAATGTAAGGCCAGACACTATGAAACTCTTAGAGGAAAACATAGGCAGAACACTCTATGACATAAATCACAGGAAGATCCTTTTTGACCCACCTTCTAGAGAAATGGAAATAAAAACAAAAATAAACAAATGGGACCTAATGAAACTTAAAAGCTTTTGCACAGCAATGGAAACCGTAAACAAGACGAAAAGACAACCCTCAGACTGGGAGAAAATATTTGCAAATGAAGCAACCGACAAAAGATTAATCTCCAAAATATACAAGCAGCTCATGCAGCTCAATATCAAAAAGCAAACAACCCAATCCAAAAATGGGCAGAAGTCCTAAAAAGACATTTCTCCAAAGAAGATATACAGATTGCCAACAAACATATGAAAGAATGCTCGACATCATTAATCATTAGAGAAATGCAAATCAAAACTACAATGAGATATCCTCTCACACCGGTTGCAAAGGCCATCATCAAAAAATCTACAAACAGTAAATGCTGGAGAGGGTGTGGAGAAAAGGGAACCCTCTTGCACTGTAGGTGGGAATGTAAACTGATACAGCCACTATGGAGAACAGTATGGAGGTTCCTTAAAAAACTAAAAATAGCACTTCCATACAACCCAGCAATCCCACTACTGGGCATATACCCTGAGAAAACTGTAATTCAAAAAGAGTCATGTACCAAAATGTTCATTGCAGCTGTATTTACAATAGCCAGCACATGGAAGCAACCTAAGTGCCCATCAACAGGTGAATGGATAAAGAAGCTGTGGCACATATATACAATGGAATATTACTCAGCCATAAAAAGAAACAAAATTGAGTTATTTGTAGTGAGGTGGATGGACCTAGAGTCTGTCATACAGAGTGGAGTAAGTCAGAAAGAGAAAAACAAATACAGTATGCTAACACATATATATGGAACCAAAAAAAGAAAAAAAAGGTCATGAAGAACTTAGGGGCAAGACAGGAATAAAGACACAGACCTACTAGAGAATGGACTTGAGGATACGGGGAGGGGCAAGGGCAAGCTGGGACAAAGTGAGAGAGTGGCATGGACATATATACACTACCAAACGTAAAATAGATGGCTAATGGGAAGCAGCCGCATAGCACAGGGAGATCAGGTCGGTGCTTTGTGACCACCTAGAGGGGTGGGATAAGGAGGGTGGGAGGGAGGGAGATGCAAGAGGGAAGAGATATGGGGACATATGTATATGTATAACTGTTTCACTTTGTTATAAAGCAGAAACTAACGCACCATTGTAAAGCAAGTATACTGCAATAAAGATGTTTAAAAAATATTTTTTTAAAAAGAATCAATTACTTTTGAAAAAGATTTGATAATCATACAGCTACCTTTATTAGTAGGCATTGCATAAAAATGGGTTTTCAGCATTTCTTAATTGGACCATCTCCAGTAGAAATTGCAAAGACATCACTTGACTTAAGAATATAGCCTGGTGTTCCATTCCTAAAGGCGCTATTATGCTAACAATAAATCTGAACAAGACTGTAGGCAGAGTGTGGGTTGTGATGTACTCAATATTCATCACACTCTGACCCAAAGGAATATCCATTATGTGCTTCTGGGATCCTTGAGCAAAGCAGGTTTATTACACCTGCCAATTTTCATGGATTTGCTGTGTGATACATCGTCTTCTTTGAAGAAATCTTGGTCACAGTGCATATTTCCATTCTTGTGGCTTTCTTTGTCAGGCAGTTCAATTACTCTGGTTCTCAGTTCAATAGAAACTATGTTTGAAATAGAGTAAAATTCAAGCCATCATACATACTTTCAATGTCCCCTTATCACAGACCCCTGATTGTGAGTATTTAGAAGAAGGAACATTTTCTCCAGATTCACGTTAAAGCTACTCCATTTGTAAAATGGCATGCTGTGCAAAAACACTGACAAAACAGTTTTTTTTTTCTTCATTGGTATAATCCCTAGAAAAAAATTGATTCAAGTTTTAAGAATCAATTACTCTGGGAGAAGTTTTGAAAATAATATCAGTACATTTATCGGTAGATATTACATAAAAATAGTGGCAGGAACAACATCTTATAATTTTAGTCTCAGTTTATTCCTCAAGAGTAATTAATACAGTGAGAGAAAGTGGCTCATTAGGCCCTGATGACATAATACAATAGTTACATGCCTACAGGAGGCCTTTAATCCTGCTTTGCCAATAAATGTGACTAGCTTCCTGTTCACGTCCTTGAATTATTCAGTTTCTCTCTGGAAAAACTGAGTCTCATACTGCATAAGCAGTACTTCTTCAGGACTAACCAAAGAGATGTTCAGTCATAGTTTTACAAGATATGGACAAAAGTGTTTGGCCATAGGAAAACAAATACAAATGGCACACAAATGAGCCACATACATTTATGAACCAAATGTGTTGTTTAAAAAACTACCATTTAAGCTATAATATTTTCTTAAAGTAACAAAGTTAAAAGAGAATTTATTAGGCAGAAATTCTTAAGATGATATTAGTAAATCCCTTATAACTAGTGACGTTTGCTATTTCCTATTAGGTTTGAGTCTAAAATACCAGCCATTTGACCTTCATTGACACTACTCTTAAGGACAGCAGAGTTTTTATGAGGTTCTGGGTTTAAACTTGTGCTATCTCTAAGCCTGGATGACTCATAACATATATAGCACAAGATTTAGCTGATTATCACTTTTACACTACTAATCAAGTATTTAGTATTTTTAAAAATATCAAATTTTTAAAGATTTGGACTTAAATTGTGAAATCTGTCTATAATTTATCAAATTTTATATGAAAATCATAGTGAGATGAAAGACTTAAATGAATAATAACATATAGTACATTCTGAGCCTTTTTTTCACCATTGGAAAATTTAACACTTAACCACATCAGTAAACCTTGGGTTTCTTACACATGTGACATTCTAACATCAACAAAATCTGATCCTACATGATTTTTCAGCTTCTGCTATACCCTACAGATTTGTTCCAGCCACTTCATTTACTATTTATTTAAGCATAAAATATTTCTTCATGAAAACTTCCCGTACTTCATGAAAACTTTCTTGGCTACAAGAAAAGAAAACAGTTGTAGGTTTTCCTCTATTGATCAATGGGGTCTCCAGTTATCCCATTAATGTTATGTTTTTTCCAACCCTGAGACATAGATGGTTCAATAATTTGAGGGCTAAAAATCAACCTTCTGAGTCTATATTAAACCTCTTGATGCTTTTTATCCTTCCAGGAAATATTGCGCCTTTTCTGCATTCCTTTATTTTCTCTATTCCTCATTCCCAGCAGGGAGTAGGCATTTATCTCAAGTGGAATTCTATTTCTAATCTAACTTCTTCACTAATGTTCACTAACATACATTAAAAACAATTTTTAACCTGTATTAGACAAGATTCTTTCCATCACAAGGGACAGAATTTCAATGGAAATTAGCCTAAAATAGGAAAAGGGCACCTTATTGGTTTATATTACTTAAAGTTCAAAAGGTAAAGTTAAGAAATTGTGCCTTTCTTCCCTTGGATTGTTCTGCCTCTGTGTGAATTTCATTTCCAGGCCAACTCTTCCTTCATAGCAGTCCTTGGTACATCTTTATAGTAACTAGAACAGCACAGATGCAATGTCTTTCTGTCATTTTAATTTAGCAAAAGCCCAGGGATTTGTTCAGATATAATATATCCTGAACCAAATAGTATGGTGAGGGAGGATGGAATATGCCAATTGGCTGATCATGAGGTTATGCCAATCTCACTCAAACTACAAAGACTGATAGGAAAGATTGGTTTCCCAATAAAAATCAAATATTCTCTATCAGAGGAAGCAGAAATGGATTGAGGGTTGACAAAAACACCAGATGTCCTCTTAGAACATTTCCATGTTATATGCTCCCTACTATGTTTTTCAAATAGCCAGTTGTACTTTCTCTATTGCAATTGTTGACTTACTTGCTTGTTTCCATTTTTAGGCTGTAGGCTGAAGAGGACAGGGACCATGGCCCTCTTACTGGTGAAGGTCAACATCTAGCTCAGTGCCCGGCACATCTAAGGTACTAAAACTATCTGTTGAATTGAATGGAACTGCTTTATTTAATTAATTTGATAAATATCTACAAACCATATGCTAGGCAATGGAGAAACACCAGAGAATAAAACAGATGGAAATCTCTGCTCTCCCGAAATTTACTTTCAAATAGGGCATAGTTCGAAACTTTCAAATGTTACTAGAGTTTCATCTCTAAAATTCTATGATAATAACATAACATAAGGGCAATCATATAGGGATACACCTGAACAATTATTCCTCAGAGGAAATTATATGACTAAACTTCTTCTACTTGATGATAATCCAAATAGGACCAATGCATTGGATCTAATTCATTCATTCGTTCATTCAACAAGTATTTATTGAATCCCTACCAAGTGCCAGGAAGATACAGTCCCAGCTGTCCTGGAACTTAAAGGTTAGTGAGGAAAAAACATGTTGCATTAGTTTCCTATGGCTTCTCTAAAAATTACAACTTGGTGGCTTAGAACAACACGCATTTATTTTCTCACAGTTCTGGATGTCCGAAGTCCAAAATGGGTTTCACTGGGTGGAAACCAATGTATCCACAGGGCCATACTCCCTCCAAAAAAGAAAACATCTGTTTCCTTGCCTTTTCTAGCTTCTAGAGCTTCATTTCTCTCATTTCTTGGCTTATGGTCCCTTCCTATACACTTAAGGTCAGCAGCATAGCATCTTCAAATCTCTCTCTCCTCTTTCATCACATTGCCTTCTGCTCTGTGACAAATCCCCCTTTGCCACCTTCTTACAAGGGCATTTGTGATTTCCCACTCAGTTATTCCAGGATAATCTCTCCATCTCAATATCTTTAACTTAGTCACATCTGCAAAATCCATTTTGCTACTTAACGTAAAAGTCACAAGTTCCAGACATTAGGTCCTAGATACCCTTGTGGGCAATTATTTAGCCTACCACACACATTAATGAAATAATTAAAAAGTATATAATTAGCAATCATGTTTCTTAATTAAATGGTTTTCTCATAATATTTAAAAAATATTAAAATAGAACAATAGAACTTTTAAATACCCATAACTTCAAAAATGTTCCAGAACCATAAAGTGTGTCTGGGTAGATTATGGTTCATGGTAAAAGCTTAAAGGCCAATGTTCCTAGTAAAGGAGTTAGATGAAGTAAAGTTAATTGAAAAAAAAAAAAAAAACAGGAGAAGAGATTGGGGGCAAAATTTTTTATTTTAATTTCGAGTGTGGAGAGATTTAAAATGTGAACATTTTGAAAAGACTGTAACCATAAAAATAGGAAGGAAAAAGCACATAATTGTGAAAGATTTGCTGGCCTTTCAGAATAAATCAAAGGCAAGTTTTGGAAAAACAAAGAAGATATTACATATACACATAGAAAGAGTAGTATATCATTAGGGAATCTAATTTTCTAAACTAGCATAGTATCTGCAAGTAGGGAGACACACCATGAAATCTCTAAAAATAACAAGCAGATTTAAAGCAATACTCTCTTGTGTATATCATTATCAGCATCCTTACCTCTGGGGCAATGTTTAGCTCAGATTATCTTATTTAAATAGCTATGGCTTAAAAAAAAAAGATCCAATCTGTTCTTTCACAAGAAAATTGTACACCAAGGATATATGATTATTTTTCCCTTTAGGATAAAGCAAAAAGACATGTTGAATCACATACAGTTTTGATAAATAAAAGTTAACAGAAGAACTGGAGGATTTTTCAGATCTGATATGTGCTCTGAGAATAATAATTTATTTTTTTTACCATGAAAGTTCTTCTAGAGATACTGTGTTGATTCAATATAGATATTTAAAGGGCAAAATGTTAATGTTAAATTTTGACAGGAAGCTGAAACTTGAGGGTAGAAATATAATTTTTATTCACATATGTATAATTTGGGGGCACCTTGATGCAGCTTTTTTTTTCATCTATTACAAAAAAATATATTGTTATTTAACTCTGATTCTTTGTTACAGAGAGTTAGAAGTGACATGAATCAAAATAATGTTATAACTTTGAATAAACATGATACGGCTGTAGCACTTCTAGCCACTGGATTCTCTAGTAGTAAAAATACTTTTATTTAAATGGTTTTCTGATTCTAATAGTTGTTTTCTGCATATTTTAGCCTTCTCATAGCTTTTAAGATTAGAAATCTTTCCACTTCTTAGAATTGTCATTAAATATTTGTCTCTTACAATTACTGTGTTTCTGGGTTGTAAGTTACTATGTTTGTTCCTGTGTTTCTCCCAATATATTAGGGCTTTGTCATGAACACTGGAAACTTCAATAGTACCCACTACCACAGGTGATGGGAAGCAGTATGTTGTAATAGAAGAGCTGCTCTGACAATCAGATGACCCGGACGATATCCATTCTCTTTGGCAACTCACATAGGTAAGCTTGAAAATTCAGAACAGAATTCTCTGTTCTTAATAGACTATGGTTGATTATGTACAAAAACAGCTACTAGTATCCCCTTTACTATTTCCATGCCCCTTTACAGTGTAACTTTGTGGCTTTTCTATCAAGAGATGCAGTATATTTTCATATCTCTTGAATCTGGACTGATTGTGTGACTTGGAATTGTTAAAAGAATGCAGCAGAAATGACATTGTGTCAGTTACAAGCCTTGACATTAAAAAGACTTGCATACTTCTGATTTCTCTTGGAACTCTGAGCAGGCACTATGTGAAGGAGCCCAGACTCACAGAGGATGAAAGAACCCTTGGCCCAGGGCAGAGACAGCCCAGTGGTCTCAGCTGAGAATATCCTAGACTAGCCAGATCCCAGATGACTCAGTAGCTAACCACAGGTGTAAAGTACTCAGGCAAAATCAAAAGAATAGCGCAGTTGATCCCATTTAAAATTGCCAACCTACAGACTTAACTAAATACATGGTAATTTGTTATTGTAATCCATTCAGATGTGGGATGGTTTATTACATGGCAAAAGCTAACTGATACACAGACTTAATATATTTTAGTTGAGTGAAAGAATATATCATTGAAATGGAAAGAAAAAAAATTTCTAAAGTTATTCTACTTCTGATGTGAAATTCTATATTACTTTTTCTTCTATACCAATATAGCTTTTTATCCATACCAAATTCTAAATTTGAGGGAAAATATACATTTCTATTTTAATTTTTAAAGACTACTCTAAAGGAAATAAAAAAGAAATATTCTTCTCTGTTTATTGATGAGAAAATTACTTAATTACATTTTTACTATAAAAATTTCATATGTGACAATTTATAATTGAAATAATCTTAGTTCTGTTTAAAAATGGCACTTGATTTATTTTTTAAGGATTAAACTCTCTATATTAGCCATAGAGATTACCTTCAAAATTGTATCATTTAATCATTTAAATAACATAAGTATTTTGTATTTGAAAATTGCTTCCCTGTGGAAAAAAATAAAATGCCAATAGATTATCAATCAAAACTCATAATAATAGAACACTTTACCTGCATAAGTATTTATGAGTGTCAGCAGAATTACCAATTTCCAAAGCAACCTCATTTCCACTTGCTGAGGTCAAAATTTCTCCCATACAATCAGCCGGAAAGAAAATGTCTGTCTTCCAGTCTGAAAGAAAAAAAAATTGTCATGAAATGACAAATATACAAACATGCATATTGTAAAGTATGTATGAATTGTTGCATATTCATTCAAGTTGATATTAAAATATTAACCTAAATAAAGCAACCTAAAGGTCTACTTTTTATATATATGTGTAGTTTATAAATTTCCATAATTTCAGCTCATATTTCCATAATTTCAATTCATACCTTAGAAATACATGTCATTTGCTATAAAATTTGCTGTAGTAGTTTATGGGCTGGAGTACAATTCAATTGAATGTATTCTATGTGGATTAAAACTTTCATGAGTATAATTTTAAATTCGGTTCTTTTTGAAATGTTAGAGAGGTTTAAAAACATTTTAAATCAACTCCCACAATTCTGTTGGTGACTTTTATTTTTGATTTTACACCATTAGGAATAAGGTAAAATATTACTCTATCTTATATATATTAACAGTGATTTTATACATTTCATGGATTTTTAAGTGTTTTTTTAATCAGCATTATTCTCAATACATTGAGAATATATTCATTGGGAAACATTTTCCTATTGCTACTAGAACTAAAATTAATATTGTGCTACAAAATTTCTGCTGGAACTCAGTTTCTGGAAGTATTATCTTTCAAGTGTGAGACATACTTTTCCTTTGTGATCACGTCACAATTTTCTCTAATTTATTTTTACATTTAAGCTTTCCAGTGATAAATGAAATCAAGGTAAAGTGTTTGTTCAGCCTTTACTCCAAAAGTGAAATCTAGTAAGCAGCTCATAAAGCTCATAATCTCAAACAAGTATAGAATAAACTCACATAGGTCACATTTGATAAAATTATTATATATCAAATGATAGGACCCTTTGGAAACTTTTAACTTAGTGCAAATATATTTTCTTGCAACTTCAAATATCCTTGGAAGCATGTGGATTTTAAGTGTAAGTCTAGTAAAAAAAAAATTTTTTTTTGATCATTTCCTGATATATTTTTAAATTGTAAAAATCTTTAATTTCTTTCTGTAACTAGTTACTTCAACTTAAACCCCAAACACTGACTGTATTCAACTTTAAGTCTATATAAAATCCAAGTTAAAAGCTTTCAAATTTAATCTAGGAATAAAAATCAAAAAGAAAATAAACAATATTCAGGTCAATATGCTATGCTGAGTTGACAATGTCCTTCCAGAAATTCTCTCATATCTTACATCATCTTTCCATTCTCTTTGACACCACAGGTTCTAAGCTCTTAACCCCTTACATTTAAGTGAAATTATATACTATATCCATTCATTAATTTATATTTTTTCAAGAAATATTTATTTATTTATATTTATTCTCTGCCAGACATTAGGTACTTTGGTGTTAGTAGTGAATCTAAAACCCTTCATTTCTACCCTTGAGGTCTTGCCATCTTTTAAGAGACACAGACTTTTAAGAAAAACAGCAAAATCAAACACACACACACACACACACACACACACACACACACACACACACACACTGATAAATAGTTAGGTGTGGTAAATATGGTAATACTTTGAAGAAAACAAATGCAATCTATGAGATCTATGAGGCGGGGTTCGAGTAGTATTTTTGAACGGAGGCTTGAAAAATGAGTATGCTTTAGCCAGGCGAAGAGTACATGTACATGAGGTAGGGAGCATAGGAGAGCAGGGATTAAGATAGGTAAGATGTGGAAGGAGACTACTAGCTGTCTAAGCAAAAGGGAGAGAGTGTGACAAGGTCCTGAAGCAGGCCTGAGTTTGCATTTTCAAAGACCTGACAAAGATCCAGTTTGCTATTCAGAAGGACAGTAACATGAGACAAGGTTGGAGAAGGACAAAGAGGTTAAACTATGGGCCATGTTGACAAGTATGGATGTTGTACTTCCACATTATAATGAGGATTTTTAAGCAGGACAGAATCAATTTAATATACATCGTACAAACATCACTGGCTGATGTGGAGAATGGAAGGGGAGGAGTAAAAAGTAAAAACTTACAATTACCAACTTATCTGATGGGCATTCATTATTTTTTCCAACCAAACAATTCTTCTTCCTTCTTCTGATAAAAGCTCTGTGGTTTTTTGTTTTTGTTTTTGTTTTTTTAGGAACCACCTCCCTACACACCCTCAGTCCATATAATGAGAGTGAGATTCCCTTCACCTCCTAGCTCCAGGGATGAGGATGTGACCAGGGCTATGTCAGTCAGGAATCCATTCCCCTGGCTACAATGTTTTGTAAAAGGATGGGCATGTAGCCTAAGCCAAACCAGTGACAAGCCTTTGTCAATAATATTGACAAGACCTTTGTCAATAATATTAAGACAGTTAAGTTGTTAAGATATAATCTGTTGATCCAATGTAATACAAAATTTTGCAAGTCCTGTCTTGAGCCAATTTTGAAGGCATGGCTAAAAACGCTCAATTCCCCTTAGCAGACAGTTTGCTGAGTCCCCACCCCAACTTCTTCCCTTATCAGGCCCTGATGCTTCTGGGTTATAATGCACACAGACCAATTTCCAGAGGCCTCCAGTTACCTAACAACCAGGAATGGCCCTTCTTCCTAGGGCTGACAGAATTATTCAGAATACTCAATCTCAATCAAAATACTCAATCTCAATCAAAATACTCAATGCCCTCAAAACTTAGCTAACACTACCTCACTTGCCATACATTAGCTGCTCTTATCCTGTCCATACATACTTGTCATACATAAGTCCCAGCTTGCTATTATCCTGTCCCTGGGTATACTTCCGTGAATACCCCTTCTCTCATTTGGATCTGTAGGAAACAAGAGTTTTGCTTCATATATCCCAGTTTCACATATCTGAGTGTTATTATGTTGTGTTCCTCCATCTAAAGAACCTGTAGTCGTAGCTGATATCATGAAATTATGAAATGTCATGCTTAAAATCTGGAATTCCCAGATGTGAATGAATAAGACAAAATTTTTGCCCGATCCAGTTTGGGTTGTAAATTTTTTTGTCTCTTGCAAACAAAATCATCTGACTAGTATATTCATTTTTCAGCCTGAATTTATATAAAGTTTTTCTTAAAGACTTCAGTGCAAACTGACATGATATATACCCCTTGAGCCTCGTATTTATCAAAGACTCCATTATATTGCCAGCATTTTCATACATTATCTTGAAGATAAAGCTGTATGTAATGCTTGCTCCTAATACATGGTATGGTATGTAATGTAGAGCACATAGGTATTCAGTAAGTAGGTGTCTGGTTTGTATTTGACAACCAAACAATCTAGTATTATGAAGGAAAAGACTAAACTGGGAATCTAGAGACTCTGCTTCTACTACTGTCTTTCTCTTAACCAGCTTATTGATTTTGGCGGTTTCATTTATAATCACAATGATTGTCAGCTTCCTCCTATGAAAAAGGAAGGGTTTGACCTAGAGATCACCCTTAAATTTCTTCCAACTCTATTAGTCTAAGATTGTTTGATTCAACCAGGTATCTAACTTCATAGCACATATTTCCCTTTATCATCTGATTGCTTATCAACATCCTGTAATGAGGGCAAAGTCCAAGAGATATTTTATTTTGCAATGCTCTATAAAGATAGCCTAAATAGCTAATATTTATGCATCAGTTGCCATTTGTAAAAGTTCCATTTGTAAAAGTTTAAATTGCCTGAGGAAGGAGAATACACTGGCTCAATGAGAACAATCCAGATAAGAAGAGTCTGGTTATTTACTCACAGCAAAAAGGGATAGAAATATTCAGTAGCTAAAATTTATGCTGGGCACTGACACGCAAAATAGCCACAGGAATTATTTCTAGGTTCCTAGAATCCTAAAGATTGCTTGAGGCAAAATAAAGGAGGCCAGTATATAAACTTAACTTAAAAGAACTTCCTGAAGCTCTAAAAAAGTTTCAAAAATGCATCACCAGCACTTTGTTTTAGATGAGGTTTATAAACCATGCAATCTTTAAATATCATTTTGGCCTCGAGAAGTGGGTGTCTTGGTTCATAACCCAGCTGCTGAGGTTATTGTTCTATTATTACTGGACAAACTTGTCCCCTCCAGACCATATGTGTTTCTTTTTCCTCTCATGGAATTTCTCAGTGCAAAAGTAACAATTTCAAACACTTCAACACAAGAATATGTGTAGGTACACAATCTCTTTCTTGTAATCCGCCCCCCCCCCCGATTTTTTTAAAATCTCTGAAAGTTGAAATACCCTTGTAAGTTGAGTGGCAAAATTAATTTGGTGGTAAAATCTGTACCAAATTAATGTGAGGTTGTTTAGTCTGTTTCATCCAACTTAGCATGAATATTTAGGTTTTGCTGTTGAACAGAAAGTGTTGGTTGATGATAGAGCTGTTCAGCCCACTGAAGGTATTGTCTAAATACGTGTAAATTTGAACCACATTGCCTTTCTAAAGACCAAAGTAGGGATCAGCAAACTGAAGTCTTCTGACCAAAGTCAGTCTTCTGCCTGTTTTTGTAAATAAAGTTTCACTGGAACCCAGCATACCTATTTATTTATGTACTGTCTATGGTTGCTTTTGTGCTACAAACGCAGAGTTGAGTAGTTGTGCCAGAGACCATATGGCCCTCAAAACTGAAAATATTTACTATCTGGCCCTTTATAACCTTAGGGCTTCTGGAAGTTCTGTTGCTGATCTCTGGTCTAATATACTCTAAAGTCTAAAAACATTTGGCTCTGAAGATTTCAGGTAAAGGAACGTGGAACTCTATTTCTCTAACCCCATGTATACATACTCAGCAAGAATTGCACATGTTTAGCAGAAAAAATAAATGGGTTTTGATTTTGAAGTAGCTTCGGACTGTATCATACCTTAATAGGATATCTTCTTACCACGTGTCCCCAATCAGCATCTGACCCCAGATGGCACAGGAGAGAAGAGTTCAGAGATGATTGCTGTGACTGTGAGTTTGTACCTAAGACTGATTGTTCTCAACCCACACAACACAAACATTTCCTTCGTTTGGTTCAGAATAACCCATTTTTTTTTCAAATAGAAAGCCATCACTCAATTTCTTGGCCATAAAACCATTCATCAGTCTATGAATGTGCTACAAATGCTCATAAACCAGGAATGATTAGGAAGTTAAGTACTGGCTTGACTTTAGGTAATAGAATAATTCTGGGAGGTTGTTGCCATGTTAAATTGTGGTGTGCCCAGCAGACATGAGAGACAATGGGTGTTACCAAAAGAGAGATGAAATGCATCTCTGCTGTTTAGCTTTTACAAAAGCATCTTCCAACTTCTCTTTGCACTGAGAACTAGCAACATTTGCTTAAACAAAACGGTGGGTGGATGTGCATGTACAGCTTTGTAACAAGCCTTTGAAAGGGGCTCATGAAGGATTCTACTTGGTGCTCAATAACTACACTTACAAGCTACAGAGAATGCCTAAGATAACCTAACACATCACATTGAATGACAGAAGAAAAACCTGGGGAGTTATTCTTGTCTAACTGTCTCAACTTGATGCTCTTTAATATCTGTAGATACATCTATGTGACACCAATTTGGGTGACAGACAATTTTGTTAATCGGTACATACAGTGTATAAAAATCCTCAGGTCTATTACATATTGTACCTGTTTCTTGCCCTTTTTGCATTATCTGAAATGATTTTCTCACTTTGGTAGTAGGAAAAAGAAGCAACTACTCATTGGCTTTGGTGGTCACTATAAATACAGGGTAATAGAATGACCAATGGAGGAATATTACTTAAAATATTGCCAACTTCTCTCTATGTGTATTAACTGTGCTGCTTTAACATGAAAGGAAATCATTGTTGCAAGTGCATTATTCCTAATGGGCTTATTCTTCCTCTACTTATAGCAACATTGCTTTGACACTGAAGAATTTCATAGCAGAGATTAAGATCCATTTTCAGATGGCATGTTCATCATAAGAACAAATGTGCTCAGCACTAATTGCCCTTTTGTTTTTAATTGACCACTTAATTAACTGCACTAGATAAATTAAAAATCTCAAATCCATTTTCTTCAGGTAGCCGCACTGTTTTATTTCAGTATGATAAAAATCTGTGGCCAGATAGAAGGGAAGATGCTTAATAATTTTACAACAGATTTCCAACCTCAGCATTCATGGAGTTATTTACTATCAAACTAAATCAATAATAAATTAAAAAATGAAACATTTATGATCTGAAAAATCTGATTTAGACTAGGAAACCCCAACTGCCTTTAAGTCAGGCAAAGTAGCAAGATAAATCATGCCATCACAGTCTTTGTTTTCAGAATATAATGCAATCACTTACGGTAATTGTTATGCCAGCTCTCAAAATAGGCAGTCATAATAGATGATAGATTAGCAGAAAGATATAACACAGCGTGTTTAATGCAATCATAGAAGAAACATTCCTTCTTTTCTTCGAGGAGACATGATTACATGTTAAGTTGTTAACAGCATGAAATAAATGCAAATATGTTTGTTATGAAAGTAGTTAGAATCATTTCTACATTTTTTCTTATTAGAGAAACCAAGCTGTACAACTTAACCTAGTCATCAATACAGTCTATCTCGTATGGCTTTTGCTTGAGTCAGTGGAGTCTTGCTGAAAGAGACCAACATGAAGAAATTAGTTTTCTAAGTGATAAGAAATCATCCTTTCAATGAATTTCAGAATTGAAAGAAAGTACAGATCTTCCTCGATTTACAATGGGGTTATGTACCAATAACCCCAATGTAAGTTGAAAATATCATAAGTCAACAATGCATTTAATACACCTAACCTACTGAGCAGCATAGCTTAATCTAGCCTACCTTAAACATGTTCAGAACACTTACATTAGCCTGCAGCTGGGCAAAATCCTCTAACCCAAAGCCTCTTTTATAATAAAGCGTTGAATATCTCTTGTAATACGTTGAATATTGTATTGAAAGTGAAAAACAGAATTGTTGTAAGTGTATCAGTTGTTTACCTATGTGATTGGGGGACTGATTGGGAGCCGTAGCTGCCCAGCATCATGAGATAGGAGCCTACGGCATATTGCTAACCTGGGAGAAGGTCAGGGTTCAAAATTCAAAGTAAAGTTGAATTTGAAACATCGTACGTTGGGGTCCGTCTGTGTAGAGATAATATTGCTTTCATAGGGGAGGAAACTGAGGCCTCAAAGGAGTAAATAATTATCCCTATTCAGTTCATGACCTAGAGTGAGACCTGAGGGCGGATCCCTGATAGAGAGTCCTCCCTACTACATGCCCCTTTTGATCTGTGACACTGGACATGTCACCTAAGTATAGCTTCAGCCTCTGTGAGCCTATTTTCCCAACTGAAAAATGCAGGTAATTATATCTCATAGAAATGGTCTTGGTATCTCTGTTAATCAGGCTAAGAGAATCAGGGTGGGTGATAATGTAGTTTGGAGGATTTGTAATGTCAACTCTCATCTCTGAAAACGGTGACAAGAAATATTTGCTGTTCAGGCAAACCTAACTTTATTAGACTTACTACAGAAAGAGAGACTATAACTTGAAATAGTCTTAGTACTATCTCAGAAGGGGAAGTTATGGATGATATTTATAGGATTTTATGGCCTGAGCTGAGTGACTTTAAGGTTGATCTTGCAAGATGAAGAACTGACTAGAAATAGGCAGAATTCATGGTGTAATAGCTTTAGATTGATGGGCACCATGTGGTTAGACTCTTGATGTAGGTCTTGATGTTGTTCTTGAAATGAAAGTTTTATCCTATAGAAGTGAATACTTCCTAAAGCAAATAACTAAATTACTTTGCTTTCAGTATCATTTAACACAGGGATAGGGAATTATGCCAGTTTCAGTTCTCAGTAATGAGTTGAATAATAAGATGGACAGACTGCTAACCAAGCACCAAAGCAGAAAGGAGTTGGGAAATTTTTCTGTAAGAATCAGATAGGAAATAACTTTCGCTTTTACAGATCATTCGGCCTCTGTTGCCACTACTAAACAGGACTGTTGTAGCAAAAAAGCAGTCATAGACAAGACATTAACAAATGGGAGTGGCTGTGTTCTAATAAAACTTTATTTACAAAAAAGTGATCAAGGGTAGCATTTAATCCAAGGCCACAATTTGCCAACCCCTGTCTAAGGAATGGCATGGAGAGAAGTTTCTAGTGGGAAGTTATCAGCCCAAGCCTACTGAAAATTTGAGTAACCTCTGGAATGACAAGAAGCTGGGAGGGAGAGTGAGTATATCAGATACCAGATATATTCAGAAATATAATTCAGAAATATCTTGATTAAAACAAATGGAGTATAGTCATTTGCCCCATTCGTTTTAATCTAAATATTTCTGAATTTTGCTACTGATATCTATGTTAAATATATGATATATATTATAATGTATATGATATACATATATCATACATAAATAAGTTTAACAGTAAGAAGCAGATTATTTTTCTTTTCACTCTTATTGCTTCTTCATGTATTCCAAATTAAAAAAAGGGCTAAACAAAACAAGAATATTTATAGCAAGATCCTGTTGAAACAACTATGCATATGAAGCATTTTGTTCATTTGTTTTGTTTGGGGGAATATAAATAAGCTTATTTGGGAGCAGCATTAGAGCATCAGAGGAAAAAAATTTACTTCTTTATGTGCTTAAGAAAAAGCAGTCAGACTGGGGGAAAATTTTCTTTTTTTCTGCTTTGCTAAATTTGGCAAATTAAAGAAAAACAAAGCAAAACAGATTGGTATAGTCCAAAACAATATCTAAATCTAATAAGGTGGTATTTAATAAGAGTACATATTAAGTTTTAGGTTTAAAACATTGATCTACTTATTCAGCATAGGAGCAGCGTGGGGAAAAGTGACTTTACGTAATTTCAAGTTAGAAAAACAAACACAATATGGGGTGATTCTAGGCCAACATTCAATATTTGCTTATCTTTTGACATAGTTGCTGAAAATCAGATGTAACTGAGGTTGCATTAATAAAAGCATAGTGTCCAAAACAAGGGAGGTGCTATTTCTACCTTAACGTGTGCTTATGTAACCACATAGGGGGACTGCATTCTCCTCTCAACATCAAGGCTTAAGAGAAATTTTGACAAATTGAAAGCCTCTCCTAGGGAGCAGGGTGAGGATGATGAAGTGGCTGGGAGCTTATGAGGGTCATTGGAAGAAAATGAGTATGCTTAGCCTGGGGAAGAGAGGATTTAGCAGGCAGAGGAGAACCATCTTCAAATATTTGAAGGGCTGTGTTGTGGAAGAAGGATTAGACTTATTATTTGTGTCTCAGGAGAGCAGAACTGGGACCAAAGAGTAGACATTTCAGGGCAGCAAAATTCAGCTTAATATCAGCCCAGAGCATTTTAACAAGTAGAATTGTTTAGCCAGTGGTTAAGTGCACTGGCTTTGAAACCTAGACATTCTAGGTTTGTATCTCAAAACCTACAGTCACTTAATAGCTTTGTGACTTTAGAGGAAGTAAAATACCATCTCTGAGCCTCAGTTTTATGATAATGACAATGGAAAAAGTACTATCTACTGCATGGGTTTATATAAGGATTCAGTGAGATTGTGCATACAAAGAGAAAAGTGGTTTCTCCATGAGATACCAAGTTCTTCATGACTAGGCATATAGAAGGAGCAGCTAGATGACCACTTCTCTGGAATATTATAGAGGGCATTTCTGCACCAAGTAGAAGGTTAAACTAGACAACCTCTTAAGCCCTTCTAAACTTGTATCTTTTTATTTCTATATAGGAGCAGGAAGCTGAAAATCCTCTGTACCAGGGGTCATTGGGTGGTGGTCCAAAAGCTGGATTCCCCTAGAAGAACACTTGAAAATTGGGAAACCAGAATAAAAAGGAACATTCTGGCTTCTCTTTAAATATCTGAAGACTTGGTATCAATGGTTCACATTTCTACATGGTTAAGAAGCCGAATCCAGCCTCTGTACCCCAACACTGAATTAAATCTTGGAGACAGAGTTTTGGGTGAAGTAGAAAAGAATAGCTTTATTGCTTTGCCAGGCAAAAGGGGCCACAGCAGGCTAATGCCCGCAAAGCTGTGTGTCCCCACTTGGAGAGGGTAGTGAGAAGTTCTATAGTAATGGTTCAAAGAGGGTGTGATCAGCTCATGGACAGTCTTCTGACTGGTTGGTGGTGAGGTAAGTGGGAGTCAGCATCATCAACCTTCTGGTTCCA
This sequence comes from Balaenoptera physalus, assembly GCF_965194825.1. Classification (NCBI taxonomy): domain Eukaryota; kingdom Metazoa; phylum Chordata; class Mammalia; order Artiodactyla; family Balaenopteridae; genus Balaenoptera; species Balaenoptera physalus. The sequence goes on along the minus strand of NC_138896.1, from coordinate 96,148,601 downwards.
ACCAGTCTGGGGTCTACATGCTTGTGGGCAGCATACCTTCGTTAACTGTTAACTTCACTCACCTGATGGGGTTTTCAGTATCTGCAAAACAGCTTAAAGATATTGTTGTGTGTATCCCTTGATGGGGAACAGGACCTTGCCCCAAGGGGGCAGTATTGTTTGTTTCTCCCCTGTCTCATGTCCCCTCCCTTCCCTAATAACAACTGCTTGAATCTGTCCGTTGGGACTCAGGGAAAGTCATGGAGGCTGAATAAAGCCTATTTCTTATAATCAAAGAAATGGGGGACACAGAAAGGTTTTTGTGCATAGGAGCCTCACAGGGCCCTGCTTGGTATCAGTAACAACACCTTTAAAAGGCATTAACAGGGCTTCCCTGGTGGCGCAGTGGTTGAGGGTCCGCCTGCCAATGCGGGGGACACGGGTTCGAGCCCTGGTCTGGGAAGATCCCACATGCCGCGGAGCGACTGGGCCCGTGAGCCACAGCTGCTGAGCCTGCGCGTCTGGAGCCTGTGCTCTGCAACGAGAGAGGCCGCGATAGTGAGAGGCCCGCGCACCGCGATGAGGAGTGGCCCCCGCTTGCCACAGCTAGAGAGAGCCCTCGCACAGAAGCGAAGACCCAACACAGCCAAAAATTAATAATAAATTAATTAATTTAAAAAAAAAAAAAAAAAAGGCATTAACAACAACAAGCATCAGCAGTGCTTGGCCCTTTAACATCATTTGCCTTAGTTTAGACAATCAGACCCAGTTCGTCTAAGATCCAGCCCACCTTAGTCTCATATCACCTGCCTGATCTCTGAAGGCGGTGTATTGCCATTTCTGTCCTACATTAGCTAGGTGAGATAGCTGGAAGCAGTCCTTCTGGACTGCAGTCCTTTTGGACAGGATAGAAAAATAGGAGGAGGAAGAGAATGAATGGGATACCGGCAGGCTGTCTGAAAGGGAAGATTAACAACAAAAGTATTAATAATATTAGTTTTTGAATACTGACCAGTTACCAGGCTCTGTGTCAAGGACTGTATGTACATTGTCTCATTTAATCTTTACAGCAGTCCTATAAGGTGTGTAAAATGATTGCTTTCCTTTTATGAGTGAGGGTACTAAAGCTTGGAGGGGTAAATATTTGCGTAAACGTGTGCCCAGCTAATAAATGGCAGAAAAGTCTCTCATCTGACCAGTATCTGTTCCAATCCTGAGCCTTTGCTTTCCTCCACAATGGCCAATCTTACAAACTTTACAATTTTGCCTAAAGCCAGTCCTGGGAGATTCAGTTCTAATTTCTGAGCAAACATATTTCTGATAGGAAAGCTCTCTTCCTATCAGAGTTGCAAAGGGAAGATTCCTCCTTCATTGTGAATAACCTGAACTGTTATGAATCTTTATGGCACTGTGCAAGGTTTCCCACAGTGTGCTTTTTGGACTTAAAAAAAAGTAGCATGTAGTCAAATACTATGCAAAACACAAGGTTAAATAAGGTGAACAAGTTCTTTCCTGCAGGATTTCTCAGTGTCTCTACTCTTCTAATGCACATTATAGAATCTGAGGAGAAGGGTGCGTACTGTTTCTTAGACTTCCGTGATCCTGGGACTCTGTATTCTTCAGTGTTTACCCTAGAGTGAATGAATGCTCCATAGAACACAAACCTAATAGAGAGAAAAGAGCCCTGGACCAGAAATGCAATGGTATCAGAGTCCCAACTCTGCCAACAGCTAGCTATGTGATCTAAGTCTTGTAACCTCTGTTCTTATGTTGGGACAGTAATATCTGTCCTACTGACCGCTCCAAATTTTTATAGGGATAAACTAAAAGAGGATTTTAAAGAGCTCTCTAAATTGAAAAAAGCCCAAGATATGCATAAGGGATTAAATGACTAATGTTTCTCTCTCCTACATAACTGATCAGGGAAATGGGCTAGATTTTAATCACTTTCATGCCAATCAGCGATTTTCTGACCATACATAATGTTGTATCTTTTTAAAATGCATGAATGTGTGAATTTCCTGATCTACCTGGGAAGAATTATCAAAATATTATCTATATTTTCATATTGTCATGAAAACATTAGAGCTATGCAATTGTAAGCTCTCTGCTGAGAAAGAACACACTTTCTTCCAAGGCTATCCATTAAGGAAGGAAAGAGGAAAGAAATAGTGAGTACTCATAGCAGGATGTACACTGATTCCATTCTGTTCCCTTTGGCTAAGGTTCATGGTCCCCAGCCCCTGGACAATTGGACCTTTTGCCTTCTCTTCCATCAACCTGTCCCCTGATATGTGCTCCCATTGGCAGTCCTGACCTCACAGAAATAGGAGTCATCTCCGGAGGAAAATGCAGTTGCCTGTCAACACTGTCGCTGTAAAAGTGGGAAATTCCTCTGCTATTGAGAGGCTAGAATTTCTAAAATAATAAAAATAAAAAGGAGAGAGAGAAAAAAATAACTCATTTGGCAACAGGGAATGGCATTGAACCTTGGTCTCTTAAGTGCCCCATTCCTTGGCTTTTTGAAGTTGCAGAAATGCGAATCAGGCTTTCTGTTGAGTGTGTTACTCTTGCTAAATACATGGTCCCCGAGAGGAAAGATGCTGTGGCCTGGGGCACGGGGGCAGACCTCATTCCTCAGCCCTTTGCTCATTCTTTCACCTTTGGAGGTGGCTTTTGTAGGTAAAGAAAAAAAAAGTCATCTGCTGACCTGACGATACACTTCCCCAAAGGCAGGGTATTAAGATGTTATCTCAGATTTCCCCCAGTTCATGCCTGCTTCCTGCCTTCTTACTAATAGGACCTAAACTGCCTTCCAATACCTGGATCTCATGTTTATATAAATAGTACCCCACTTCTGTAAATTGATTTATAGTGTGAAAAGTGCTTTCTCAAATAAAATATCTCATTTTGATTTTTTTTTTAATTACCAAGAAGAACAAAAAGTGAGGCTCTGAGAGATTAATTAACTTTCTTGGAGTCAGCCAGGATAAAGTATGCATACTCTTTTAAAAATATTGTTTTATATTTTCCACCCTCTAAATTTTGGTGATTTGGGACAAAACTGTATTCTAATTTATATCCAGATCTAGGTAAGGGTATTGTGAGCTGTGAACAGTGGGGAGGGAATAACAGGAGGATGTGAAAAGCACTCTTAGAGGAAAAGAGCAGTACCTTCTGCAGAGGTTCCCCATGGGCAGACTGGCCCAGTGAAAACATCACTGGACCAGGAATCCAAAGGGCTCAGAGACAGTCCACCACTGCCAGTAACCAGTTACATAATCTTAGTAAATCCAGCAACATTTCCGGTCTCAGAATTCTATGCTGAGATGGGAGAGCAGGCAATTCAACAGAAACAAGTAGGAGGCAGGCTTCCAAATAATGTAACGCTACTTCAAGTATTGGGCCAAAAGCATATAGGTAGTATGTGGCCGAGCTGGACCTTGGACCTAGGTCTTTTGATTTTAAGACTAAGGCCCTTTCCATATTATATATAGGAAGCATAGGATTGATGTCAGTGATCTGGACATATGTACTTGGAATTATTCTGAATAAGACATTAATTGCTTTCCAGAACAGTAGGCAACTTGAATGTAAAGGTAGTTTTAGGAAAATATCTAAAGTGGGACAGGCTGTAGTGAGACTAAGGGCAGAGTGGTGCTCTTAAAACTGCCTTTTGTTCAGTCCCTATGGCCGCCTACTAGACTAAGCAGATCTGCGGAAGGAAAGAGAACACCAGAAAACAGCCACGTTTCCACTACAGTAGTTTCCTTTCTCTGCATAATGTAAACAAAAGGCCATGATTCTGGGGAATAGCTCCCAACCCAATCCAGCAGTCCATTTTGCATATAGGTAGATGGCCACTACTGCCCTGAACTCCTATGTGCAAGAGGGCATTGGTTCTGTTAGGCCACCATGTCTGAAGGGACATGGAAAGGACGACAGAGTCATTGACTCAGTGGCTTTGAGCTTTTCAAGAGGAGACAGTGGTAGCTGCAGGTCTGTGCTCTGTAGCCACGCTTCCTCCTTTCAATCCAGCCTCTGCCTCTCGTTCAGTAAGGAATTTGGTACAGGTTACCTAACTCTTCTGTGCCTTCGTTTCCTCATCAGTAAAATGGGAGTAATAATAGTAGCTACTTCCCAAGTCTGAGGCGAGGATAAGTTAATTCATATAAACTGCTTTGAACAGTATCTCATATGAGACCAGAGCTCACTAAATAATAGCTGATATTATTATTGTCATCATTATTGTTGTTATTATTAAGTACAAAACAACCAAATTTAAAAGATCAGGTCATTTTCAAGGATGCCTCTGTCTTTGATTATGTTGGTCCATCTTCCTAGAATTCTCCAATTTTAGAATTCTGCCAAGATTCAATGACCTTTATCCCATGAAGATTTTTATTATACCTTCATTTAGAAATGCTTTCACTTTCAACTTCTAATCAATTTATCTTTAATGAAGGAATGAATAAAATATTTAAGGTATGACTGCTTTTCCATAATTTTTGCTGGTCTATTTTTCAGGATTGTGTGTGTAAGTGTGTGTGTCCTTGTACACAGGAAGGATCAAGTTACACTAATTCACTGAGCGGGTGAATGGTTGCTGCTTATGACTTAAATGTATTTCAGGGGTGTTATGGAAAAAGCCATTCAGAAGCAATAATAATTTTGAGAGTTATCATTCTCTTTGTTACCTTATAGAATTTAGTAGTCTCCTTGAAAGGTGATACACTAGACCTTTTAAATAAGGGTAATGAAGAGAAGTAAGTAGGCGTACCCTTGCCTGTCTTCAAGTGACTATTACCCAAACAGTCTAGAATGAGGAAATAAGTGAAAGAAGAATTCTTTTTGCACTAAAGTGATTCCAGGCAAGGATGATATCACCTATCCTCCTCTTAACATCTTTTCCCAACCTATATGTCTGGTATGTCATCAATGGGACAACCGGTCTTTAGGCTTCCAGAAGAGGTATATATTCTGAAAGGGCAGTGACTTTGGATTCTGCATCTGAATCTCCAATGGCTTAAACTTGGCCTCCCAAGTGTAAAGTGGTACCTGGGTGCAACACATTTTTGGCTTATTGGTTGCAAACAGATTTTAAAACGATATGAGTTTGAAAACATATTGATCATGTTACAAGATGTTATTTGGAGATTTTACAGTAAAAGAAATATAAGCACAGCTGCATATTTCAGAAATTTCAGTCCCAATTTGCTTGTCAGTTCCCAGAACATACTAGTTTTTCAGGGGATGTACATATATAAATAAACTAAATGCGTATAGAAAAGCACATATATCTTTTCTTTCCAAATAGCTTTCCTTCACTCTACCTGACATAAACTCCCTCATGTCCCCAGCCAGAATGGTATTTTTGGCACAATATTGTTCCTGACTTCTCTATTGCCTCCTGGGGACCTGCCTTTCAAACATCTAATGTGAATTTTCTCATGAATGCCAATGATACACGGCTACATTTTTCCTTCGAACTTTTCATCCCCCAGGCACTCCAAGTACTCTGTAACTACTTCCAAGTTATCCATAATTAGATGAATAGCAATTACTTGTAATAGAGGGTGGAAAAGGCAAAGGGCATTTTTATTGGTTCTGGGAAGATTTAACTACATTGATACAGCATTTACTGAAAATCCCCATCACCCCAGAGCATGATGAATGGCCACCTCCATCTCAGCTCTGTCTCAGGAGGTTTCTGGGTACAAAGTGCCTGAGGTCTCCTTTGCCACAAAGAGAAGCTAGTCTCCATTCATTCTCTCATGTTAACTTCACTTGAGTTAAGTGAGCAGACAACACTTTATTCACTCCCAATTCAAATCAAAATAAAGGTTTAATTTGCTTCCCTGTCTTCTGGGGCTAATCTCCCTCATTGAACACTCATACTCCCATTAATTCAAGGAGAACAACCCCCTAAGCAGCCTTTGATTAGACTCGAAGGATTAATTGTTCCTTTGGAAGTTTGCACACAGCATCCACCAGTATCAACAAGAACCTCCCTTTGTGTACCCCATACCCCAGGGCAGAATTAGGTACGAGACATGACCATCAGCGTTTACGTGACTAGCGGCAGATAATTCACACTCTACCTACTTCTGAGCTCAAGTGCTAAATTTCTAGGATGCATATTATAGTGCTCCATCTTCCCTGCAGACCTACCGTCAACTCCTGCTAAGTGTCAGGAACTTTTATCACATAGGAGATGTCAGAACAGACTTTAGCAGAAGTTAGCTTTATGGAATATCTCCAGGATCTGCCTCTAATGTTAATGGATCAACCTCCCAGTTGAAAAAAAAAAAAAAAGAGTTCTCAGTTCTTTTGCTATTCTTTATATTCTATGACTTCAACTTTATTATTTACATTCAAAGAATCTCTTGAGATAAAGTAAAATAATACGTTTCAATAATTAGTTTAATAATAAGTTAATTAAGAAAGGATTCACTCCCCCCAACTCTAAGCTGAGTTCCATTTACAACAGCTCTTATAAACCAGCTTAGAGAAAGATGAGATGATTTGTATGTTGATACAGAGAGGCAGAAGTTTTTCTGTGTATGTGTGTATCTTTTCATAAGGGTGGACTAATTTATTTATCAAACAGTATTTTCTTTTTCTGAGTTCCCCCAAAAGTAGTCTGTGAGTCAAGGACTTTTTAACGCAAAAAGGTTGGTTGGGAAGTTGTCCTAAGAAACATGGGAAGGGAAGTGGCTTACTCAGACACAGAATAATGGAGCCAGTAAAAGTTTATTATCAGGCCAGTTGTCAGTGTGGTCAACTGGATCTCAGTCTCTCTGGGGAGTACTGGATGCAGAACAATGTTCAGTTATCCCAAATGAGGGGCACAGAAGGTGAGTATTTATTTATCGATTTCTCATCCATAATTGATTGAGAGTTGGTTCTGGGAACATTAACTCTCAGGCAATGCTAGTTTGGCCTGCATGGAGAAAAGCTTGTTTCTCAGGCCAGAAACAGGGTTAGTAAGGTTTTCACAGTCATCAGAGTTGTAGTTGTGAATCCTGATGGTGGGTATGGGGGTGGGAGATTCACTGAGAGCATGGACAACATCTGCATTTATTAGACATTGGGTTGTACGTTAGCCTTGAAATAGAATCAGTGCCTTTTATAAAAATTGGACTTCAGCAAAGATTTTTATTACTAGAACACCTGGATTATTGCTACCCATCAATCTTCTTGTTTTGCAATTGGCTTTTTCATTAAGTAAAGAGAAGAGAGAGAAGACAGAACATTTAATAGGTAAGTCACACTAAAATTAAGGTTTGGCCTTTCAAACCAATTTTTAAACTCCATATTAAGGAAGCATGCTTTTTTTTTCAAAGGGATTGAATATTTAAAGTAACAATAAAAAATTAAAGAAAGAAAACAAAATGTATTCTATATAAATGAACACTGCCTGATGTAGATAGTTTTCAAAAGCATGACCTGGGAGTTTAAATCAATAACTGTTGAAAATTACCTAGAAACTCATATCTAAAACCAATTCATGTACACTTAAATGTTTAAGTTACAGTACATATACCTCAAACACTTGTCACTTAGAAAGTGTTTTATGTTCCAGCATTGATCCTACAAACTTGCTGGAGTTAAGAAAAGCATCTTATATTTATATAGCATTTTGAATATTAAAATGTACCTCACATTCATATTTTTACTTAAACTTCATAAATATATGTGAGAAAAGTATTATTCACATTTTATAAAAATGGAAAGTGACAGTGCAAAAAGTCAGGTGATTTGCTATAGGTCACAAAACTAGGAAAAGTTGAAACCAAAAATCAGCCCAAACCTTCTTACCAGCTTGTGCCTACATGCATGAAGACAATACAATTCCAGCTACTATTTCACTTGGAACTTTTGGTCAGACCAATAGGACCAAATTTCTGAGTTGCCTGGGAATTGAAGGTTTCCTGGGATGCAATACTTTGAGTTCTATTATCAGGGCCATCCCAGACAAACGGAAAATTGGGCCTTCTGCCTGGCACTTAAAATATGTACATCGTTTTAGAAGCATATGCTGAAGTCTTTGGTGCTTATACTGCTCCGTAGTCGTTCTCGAAAGTTACAGTTCTTTAATAACATACAGCTGATCTCTTAATGTTGATAATATTCTATAACTTGCTTTTTAAAATGAATCCACTTTTTCCTAAGTGGCTCCCAAGAATAGCATTAGCTACATTAGTATTCTAATTCCTTTCCTGGAATATAGTTTACTCATTTTTCACTTATATTCGTTTACATAAACCCTAAAAGGAAAACCATAAATAAAAGAAGGCATATACCTAGTTGTTCCAATATTGATATGAAGATTAGATGAGATAAGAAATCAAAAAACTGCCTACCTAAAATAGCTTTATGGAACTTAATAGTACTCAGAAAGCTTGAATTATTAAAAGTCCAATATCTTTCAGCTTGTAAGTTGAATATATTTGGGCTGCTAAAGGGAAAATCAGAAGTTCTAATGTTGTCATTTGTTTGATCAAAAACTATAGAAACAAACAGCCCCCTCAAGCGTGTTGCTCTGTAGAAATACATGTATCTGTAGGAGGCTGTTGAATTTTATAACTAAAACTAATTAGGTGAATAGCTAGTGACTTTATTTCCCTGAATCAAGCACAACTAAATTCCTCAATTCTCAACTCATTGATTTCATCCTGCAGGTTTCTCCAGGGCAATCAATCATTAATCTATCTACATACCTGAGTTTTGGTACAGGCACTGTCTCTAATTTTCTGTGTGACGTTCGGAAAGTACTCTGCTTGTTTGAATGTCAGTTTTTTATCTGACAAATTGTGGAGTGGAGAGGCAGTTGGACCAGATGATTTCCAGATTATCCAGAGAATGAATGATAGAACTTGACCTGATGACAAGGAACATTACAGTTGATCCTAAATTAATGGAGATGCACAGGATTGGGGTGGTGCCCACTCTGTATCTTGGCCTCGCATGTCATTCTGGTCACTTTAGGGTGTCATCATATGGGAATTAATGCAACAAAGTAATCATTATGTAACAAAATGTCAAAAACATTTATTATGTACAAGTAATGTTGAAAGTTGTGGTCTGAAAAATTATATTCTGAGATAAAAGAAACATAATTTCAAAAGAATAAGTTGATTGATTCAGATAGGTTGTCTCTATAATTCAACCAATAAATAGGTTAAACCAACGCAAGGTAGACTCTAAAAGTAGCTAAAGAGAAGCAATTATGTAAATCTGGTTGGTACGCGCTTAATTTAGAATATTTCTTGTAGACAGCCATTCCCTGCTACAAAACTTTTGAACCTCTAGGCCCTGCAGTAGGTGCTCACTCAATTTCAGAGACATATCCTTTGCTTTCTATTGCTCATAGTTTTTTTTTTTTTAACAATCTATGTTCTATATATACATATATATATAAATATATATATATACATAAATATATATATATATATACACCCACACAAAATTGAATGGCTGCATCAAATATTGAAGTTTTACATATTGAGAATATCACTTTGGCCATTGCTTTAGCCTAGCAGAAGACCCTAAAAAATTCTGGAAACATAGAAAAGACCCCCTAGTTATATGTTAGACTGTCTTTTCCTAGTGGACAAGAATTCAATCAACAAAATATATTTAATGCTGAGAATACTTGATATCAAAGTAACAGATTAAAAAGCGAAAATTCAATCAACTTATTGTTTTTCTATACAAGATATCAAAGTAGTTCATTGACTTTACAGATTTCCTCTGGCTGTGTCAGCCAAATCATATTATTGGTTAGTGTTACTTATCCATAGCCCTAATTAAATCTCATGGTTATAGGGGAATAAAATATAGTCATTTAGAGAGGTTTATGTGCTTACATATATATCTGACAGTAGATATTAATACGGATAAACTTGATGCATAATCTGAACTCAAAGAATTTATGTAATCGAAAATGGATTTGGCTTACAAAACACAAAGTATCAGTCTTATGAAATTTTCCTTCTTGTGTTCATTATATAATAATATTGTTAGAATATAATGAAACATTTATATAAAGTTGTAATATCAAGAGAAATTAATTTTCCTTTTTTCTGGTTGTTGTATAGTTATTTTAGAACTGTGCTAGGATATGTCCTTTAAGCAAGAGTGTTTCCATATCACTTAGTAGACGAAAATAGGCATTTTTAACTTTGCCACTTTAATTGAAGACAAATAAATACTTTTACAAAAGTATGTGTAAACTATATATAATACATATAAAATACATGAAATGTATATACTTCTATACAATTTATATATTATATATATATATATGTATGTATGTTTATATATATGTATAATTTAAGGTACTTAGGGCACCAGTGATGTGGTGATGACATATCAGATAATTAATAGATAAGAGGATCCAGAACCAATGGGAAAGGTGCTGACTCTCCAGATGACTTTCCCTCTGTCCTTCCTCTGGTCATGTGGGGAGTTCCTGGTTGGTGATGGGAAGAAGAGGCATGTGGAAGAGACACAGGAAGAAGCTCTAAATATAAAGATTATGCATTCTTTTTGAAAGCCTTTCTCATCTCTTCTGGCTTGACCCAAGACATTGCTTTCATTCCATAAAATGTGGTGTCTGCAACCAAAAAAATCTTATTTAACAAACATTGATTGATGACCTGCTAAGAGCTCTTTGTGTCAGTGATAGAAAGTTGAACAAGGCAAAAATGGTCTGTGCCCTCCTGGAGCTTTTATTCTAAAGGTGGTGGTGCCAGAGACAATAGGAAAATAGGCAGAGCCATAATAAATAAAGATTGTGATAAGTATGAAGAAATAAATAAATAGAATAATTAGACAGTGACCTGAGGTGTAATGAGATGGGGAGTCTTTCTGCTACTTTAGGTAAACTGATTAGGGAAGGTCACACCACTAAAAATTCTTCCAATTAAATGAACTCTCACCTTACTATATGATAAGCCAAAAGTGGGGAATGAGTCTTAACCAGCAGAATTAGATTTATCTAAAGAATCTATAATTAGCATACATTCATATGCACGTGCTTGTTTTTTTGTTTTTTTTAATATCAAGTACTGACTTAACTTTCTCTACAGTTCTCCATATTGAAGATGAGGAAATGGAGGCTCAGAAGGCAGGCAAGCAAAATAAACTCATAAAATCTGAAACTTTTCCAAACAATTATCAATTTAACTATTTAGGAAAACATAGGAGGAAGACAAAAATAAACTGAGGAACATAACATTGGTTTGGAAGATTGTTAGGCTCTCAAGAACTGCTGTGATTCTAGAGGTTATGAAGAGTACCTAATGGTAAAAGGAGATATTAGAATTTAAAATGCTATGAAATATAAAAGCAAAATGAAAACTACAGTCCCCAAAAGGCAGAACACATCTAGCTCATCATAGAAATATGGTGTTGGCTTTTGTCTTAAATCTTTTCTCTTAAGATGATATCATCTCAGTGTGTTGGGGCTTGTCAAATAAACATTAGGATGTATGTAGTATCAGTACCTTGATTGGATTAAGTGGAAAAGTAGGCTTTGATTTACAGAAATTCACATCACAGCCAAGTCTTACTTGAAACACTTCTAGTCCATAAAGCAACACTGAAACTTGAGGCATCTTGCTGACACTATGACTTATTTTTTAATATTTGTAAAGGGCAATAAGTAAGAAGGAGTTCTTATATCATTTTACAAGCTGGGTGGCTGGTTAGTAGTCATTTTTATTCTGACCTGGTTTGAACTTGCACAATACTCACATTGCCTCTGGCATTTGACTGTGTGAAGACTACATTTTATTTCTTTCTCCAGAAATTGAACTCTGCGTGGGAAAGCCAGAATTTCCTAGAAAATTGTGCTCCAAGCCTATTGATTTAAAAGGCGGAAATAAACTGCTTTCTTTTGCCCCAGATTCTATTTTCAAATCTTGCTTGTGTATCTCAGAATTTTTTCAAAAACCAATTCTGAAAATGAGTGCTCTAAAACTCTGAGTTTGTCTCTCAGTCTTTGCACAGATAGCGAATCAATAATTTGGTAATTTAAAACAATCAGATATATTAACTGTCATTTATGGGTAAGGCACAGTATTAAAGATTTAGATAACTAGATTAAAAATATTTTAATTGGTTATTTTTGTTTCACAGAGATATCTTAAGTGTACACACACAAAACATTAACTTACATTTTTAAGTGCTACATTTCCTGAATGTTACAGATAAAGAAAAAAAAAATGTAGGCTGATTCATTCAGTTATTCTTGTGCTCATTCTATAACTTAAAAACAAGCAAACAAATAAACAAACAACAAACAAAAAACTACTGTATAAATTGCAAAGGCCCAGGTCTTGAAGATACAACATTGAGCAAACAGGATTGGGTATAAAACTTATAGAGATTAACTTGTTATTTTAATAAACTGATAAATGCTATGATATAAGCAGTGTGGGTATTAGGGGGAAATACTACAAAAGTACCTCTCTTAGTCTAAGGAGGATCAGAAAACCTTCCTGGAGGAAATAACTGAGAACTAAAGAATAAGTAGAAGTAAAACTCCATGGTGTTGGGGAGTGAGGAAGGGGAAAGGATATTCTGATCAGAAGGAAGTAAATGTGTGGAAGATGAGAGCAAAAGACAACTTGACTGACAGAAGAAACTAAGTGAGGTTCAATGTGGCTAGAGCATAGAAAGAAGAGGGTAGGGTGATTTGAGGAGGCTGAGGGGAAAGAGACTAAATGACAAGTTAACGAAAGAATAATGTTAGTAGGGTTGATGTAATTTAGAGTTTCTCAACTTGGGCAATATTGACACGTTGGGATGGCTAATGGTTTGTTGTAAGAGGAAAGGCAGCTGTTTTGTCTATTGTGGACTCTTTAGCAATATCCTGGCCTCCATACACCAGATGCTGCTACCACCCTCCTCCAATGTGATAATCAATACTACCTTGATATTTTCAAATGTCTATTTAGGGTGCAAAATCACTGCTGGCCCAGCAGCACATTAAATGGATTATGTGTCACTATCAACTGAGAATTATCCCAGAGATGCAAGGATGGTTTGACATAAGAAAAATTAAGCAATGGAATACACCACATTAATAGAGTGAAGGGGGAAAAAGAGGAAGAAAAAATGCTTATCTTAATTGATGCACAAAAAAAGGATTTGACAAAATTCAGCACCCTTTCATAATAAAAACACTCAGAAAACTAGGAATAGAATGAAACTTCCTCAAAATGATAAAGAACATTTCCTCCGAACCTGGTAATAAGACAACTCAGTTGAACTATTTCTCAGAACTTTTAGTAAATAGCATAAATATCTGGTTATGTAAAAATAAATATTATGATCATGGACTTTTTAAAGTTGAAGCTGTTCTAAGAGTTGAGCTGGACCAAGGGAGCACTGTCCTTGGATTTTGCAATTTTTTTTTATCACAGACACACACACACACACACACACACACACACAGGTTTTCTAATGTTACTTTTTCTTTTTCTCAAATGTGCCTAGACAGTAATGTTCTAAGGCCTAAAATCAGACCATCAACAAACAAATAAAATGATAGTCATATTATGATCTACATCTACTGACTTAAAAAGGACTGAAATAATCACTTTACTAATAGTTCAGCTTCAAAATTCATATTACAGTTATTTGGAAGAGGGAATCTGAAAGAGTCTGTGACACACTTGCCAAGAGTTCCCTCCTCCACTTCTGCCACATTGACTTCTTTTCAGAATTCTTCCAAAAGTGGGTGGAAATATTTGAGATGGCTCAGTGAATTAGACCGCTTATGTATGATTATATGAAAAGCTAGCCACACCATTTCCACCCTCTTAATTTATGGATCAGAGATTACGTTTGTAAATAAAAGAAAAAGGAGAGCAGAAAATGATAATTTCTATAGAGGAATTGGAAAGCAGTCATCTTAATAATACAAAGGTCATCAATCTGGCAGAAAACATTAATGACACAAATGCTAAACTTAACTCTCAGATGTCTCTTGGACTTGCCAAAATCATTTCCATTAAATTATGAATTAGAGAGACATGACTGTATGAAAGGCCAAGTGACCAGTACTTGAATTGAGGAAAACAACATGAATTGGATTGGTGTGAGGAATAAATATTCATTCTTTCAGCAATTATGTTACCCATATTTACCACCTGTCCACAGACTATAACCTAAAGAAGAGAGGAGAATAATAAATGAGAATAAGAGTTCAAAAAAATTATGGAAAACACACATTATTAAGGACCTGAGGACTTTTGGATCAGTGAATTGTGAAAGTATGGGCAAGTCACTTACCCAGAAGGTCTTACCTTTTACTTTTATGAAAGCAGGACTTTAAAGTCCCTACTCTCTTGGTTTTGGAGTCAGTCTTCACCCTGACATCCAATTTTTGGCCAAATCTCACTTTTCTTCATTGAAACCTCTATCAGATAAAATATTTTAATATCTCAAGGATATTCTTCTCAGTACATTTCACACCTGGGATATTTTTGTGATAATATGTTTTATATTATTTTCTGCTTTTTTCTTGTCTATGTTTTAGAAGTTCCCTAGGATATTATACTTCATAGATTAATTCTTTACCTTTCTTATTTTATTGCTACTACTATAAAATTATTATTATGTCTTTCCTTTCTGGATAATTCCTTCAACTTTATCTTACAACTCTGTGCTGAATGTAATTTTTGTTATCATTTTTGTTGTTTTGATTTTAGCTATCATAATGTAAGCTTCCAAAAACTATTTCTAATTCCTGTATTGTTTTCTTCCTTTTATTTCTTTAATGTCTTTTTTGTGGATGAAAAAATTTTTATTTGTATTTTTTTGTAAAATCATTAAAAAAAATTTTTATTTTATGTTGGAGTATAGTTGATTAACAATGTTGTGTTAGTTTCAGGTGTACAGCACAGTGATTCAGTTATACATATACATACATCTATTCTTTTTCAAATTCTTTTCCCATTTAGATTATTACAGAGTATTGAGAAGAGTTCCCTGTGCTATACAGTAGGTCCTTGTTGGTTATCTATGTTAAATGTAGCAGTGTGTACAAGCCAATTCCAAACTCCCAAACTATCCTTCCCAAGTTTTTACAGTCTTGATATGAAGAAATCAGTGATTTTTTGAAGTTTTCTTGTTTCCATATAATGCCATTTTAATGGTTATTATTTAGTTGGAGGCCTTACTCTTGTATACTGAGGGCTTCCTCAAATGGTTCATAACCCTAGCTCTTCATTCATATATCTGTATTCATGGATGTAGTGTGTTGGCTGATGCTCTTCATTTTTAGGTTATTAAGGCTGACAGTTTTTTATTGGAAAATTCCTAAACATGGATATTTTTAAGTCTATCTTTTGGGTCTTTCAATTTCTGCACAGAAGGATCATCCAAAGTCTGTTTTCTATCTCAAGCCTTATGCTATTTTCTTTTCTGTCTTAAGACTGAATGTCTGGAGATCCTGTAACTCAATTTCTCTGCAAATATTCTCCAGTCTCCCATAGGTTTTGTCTGTGTGTGAGTGAGAGGGAGAGAGAGAGGCAAACAGACAGACAGACAGAGAGAGACAGTCCACTGATTGGAGAAGGTGAGGACCTGGGAGGCCAAATGAAAGCCTTTCAAATAAGCCTTCTATTCCAGTTTTAGCATCCCTGTCACTACCTTCCAAGCTATAAGGTGACTCCAGTTCCTGGTCCTTTGAGGGGAATCCACAAGATATTTCACTTACTTCTTGCAGTCATCTTCCTTTGAGAGTATTTTGGTATGACACTTTTTCTTTCTGCATTTATCCTTCCACTTTGTGTTCTTGTAGTTTTTGAGATTATAACTTGTCTCTGTGTTTCATTGACAATGGAATTTTGATTTCTGTTTCTTGCTGTCCTAGTTATTTGTGAATCATTTTAGAGAGGGTACAGGTAAAGAAATGTCTTTTATCAACATCCTGAGACTAAAAACAGCACCTTTGTGAAGTCTTCTTCACACCGTCATCAACAATTATCTTTTACCTCTTCTGAGCTACCAATTTACTTGGTCTATATTTATGTTCTTTTTTGTTTTACATTTATTGTGAGTCTTTACAGATCCCTGTGTTCCTAATAGACCTGTGAGACAGGAACTTTGTCTTTTAGTAAATTACTATCTACATAATTTCAGATAGGACCTACCACATATGAGGTGCTTAATAACCACTTGCTGAATTGCATTAATAAAGGAGGAAGGAAGAGGATGTTATTCTGTGTCATTACTTCTATGCATATCTATCCTCCTTCCTGCCACACACAGGAATTCAGCTTTCAACATTTCCAAGGCTTGATTCATTGGATGAATAAAGCTGCAACTAAAAAAACCTAAACTGAAGTTATACAATGGCTAAAGAGAAAAGATGCTCACGCTAGTGAGTGAACACAAATAAAGAGCTCTTCAATTAATGCTACCAGTCATCTTGCCTTTACAATCATTCCTCTTTCTCTCTCTCTCTCTCTCTCTCTTTTTACCTTCCTGTCCTGGAGAAGTCTGTGACTGGAATTGTAGATACTCATGGAACCATACATAACTGAAAAGTCTGTTCTCTAGTACGTGGATTGTATGCCACCACCTTCTTGAAGACATCCCTATTTTCCCAGCTGGAAATCATCTCTTTCTCTTTTGAATTCTGTAGTACTTTTGCTATCACAGTGACTAGCTGTGAACACGCAAATCTCTATTGAAATGACCAATAAATGAGTAGTGACCATATGTGGGAACAGTATTGTTCTAGCTGTGTGCCCATACCAGAGTCATGGAGAGATATTATAGAAAGATGATTCTCCTAACCCACTGGGTATGTGAGGACTTTTAACTAATATGTTTTAGTAACATGATGCCATTCTGTGTAATTATACATGAATTTCTATGTGCAACCTGAGACAGTCTGCAGCTAAATAGAGGTCTCCAGTTAACACTAGAGTGGTATCTAGGATTAACTAGATGACACAGGAGAGTTATTACTGCATCTTAACCACCTGAGTCAATCCCCTAGGAAAGACAAGGCTATACAGATTCAATAGTCTCATTGTGAGTGTCACTGAATTTGTTTACTGAATTTGAATACTACATCCTACAAATGTTTTATTTATCTCTTAATTTAATTCTTAAGATTTTTTCATGTTATGTTTCTTCAGAAATCATTCCTTTTCCTAGAATTTATAATGAAGTTGTTCACATATTGAGCAATATACTTTATTGCATTAATTACTCCCAGCCTCACATTTTTCATATGATAATTTGTTATTTACCTTCTGAATCAATAATTAGACCATAAACTGAATAAGTCATGATCTGGAAAAATATACACATGCCTCTCATTTATTCACCAGGAGGGTATAAAAATCCAGCATCTTTTTTCAGTAAAATGAAGCTGATTTGAATAATATCAATATTTGTGAATGTATTTGGCTACTAGTTAATCCAAAGTAATTAGACTGTGTATTTATTATTCTAAAAGTTCCTTGCCTCTTCAGGAGTTAAAGGCAATATAGTATTTCCACCCCTATCTTTCCCTACTAATCTTATTTTCTACCACTCACCTGAACTCAGTTTTCTTGTCAGGAACCCCATGAGATATCAGAGCGTGAGGAAAGGCACTCTGACTTTCATCTTCACAACTCAGTGCCTATTGTATTGCCTAGTACCTAACAAGTATTTAATAAGTGATAATGTGATTAGTGAATGCTCAATATTACCATGCCCATTATTCTATAAGTTCTATACATTTTAACCTCTTTCATTCATTCATCTCTTCTTGGAAATTGCTTATGATTGCTTTTCCACCCAACAAAATTCCCTTGCATTTCTCAATGTCATGGACTTTCTGAATCTTTATGTCACCTGCCTGGGAGGATCTGGTCCCTCCAACACTTAACATTGCACTCTCCTATGACTCTTTGGGTCTATTTTCCCTATTTTGCTGTGAGCTCTTTGAGAAAGGAATTTCTAAGTACCTGACAAATTATAGGTGCATTAAGGTTTAATTAAACTGATAGAGTTTTCCCTGAGGGACTGAACAGTGAAGTGCAGAAGTTCCACAACTTTTTCTGATCCTGTTGTTCTCGGTGTCTCAGTAATTTTCTCCTGGCATCCCTAGGCCAAAATAAACACCGAACAGTTGCATGTATAAAGCAGTTTGATTCAAACAACTTATGTTTTAACAACCTAGGGGCTGTTTTGACAAATAATATGCATATCCAGGCATACCTCGTTTTATTGTGCTTTGCTTTATGGCACTTCACAGATACTATGTTTTTTACAAACTGAAGTTTGTGGCAGCCCTGCCTCGAGCAAGTCTATCGGTGCCATTTTTCCAACAGCATTTGCTCATTTCATGTCTCTTTGTCACGTTTTGGTAGTAATTCTTGCAATATTTCAAACTTTTTAATTATTATTACATTTGTCATGGTGATCTGTGATCAGTGATCTTTGATGTTACTACTATGACTCGCTGAAGGCTCAGATGATGGTTAGCGCTTTTTAGCAACAAGATATTTTTAATTAAAGTATAGACATTTTTAGATATAATGCTATTGCACATTTAATAGACTACAGTATAGTGTAAACATCACTTTTATATGCATTGGGAAACCAAAAAGTTTATGTGACTCACTTTATTGCAATATTTGCTTTATTGTGTTCTGGAATCAAACCTACAGTATCTCTGAGGTATGCCTGCAATGATAGAAAAGATAATATTTTTATTTTCTTCTTAAATAACCACTTTTACTTATGGCAGATATGCTCCTGTTAGGCAGAGCACAACTTCTCAACCCTTGCAATAAGAGTGCCCAGCCTTATTTCCTATCCGACACTGATTTTCACGCAGCATTTGGTTTTTGTAAAGCACAATCACTGGAAGCCCAGCTCCAGCAATGACACGATATCGAAAGCAAGTAGTGTGATAAAATGTTGGAGCAAAACTACCTCAAAGTAGTAGTCCATGCAGTAGCTGACAGGTGTCGAGCATCACTGTGTTTCTCTGGAACGTTTAAGTACATCCCGTGATGCCTCTGTGAATTCACTGTGGTGCTCTGGGGTGCCTTGGTTTTCAGTTTGGGAATGGAGAGTATGGTGGTAGAACACATTGATTTTGGCAAAAGACTGCTTGGTTTTGAATTCTGGCTCCTTTATTGAATGGCTCTTTGACTTTGAGCAACTTACCTTTCTGGATCTCAATTTACTTATCTGTAAAATGTGGAATGATATCACTTCTTCTTAGGGTTTTTATGAGAATTAACTGTGCTAGTCTAAGAAAAGAACTTAGGAAAGTGCTTGGGACTATATAAAGTGGGTAGCTATTCCTGTTGTGATTAATACTAATTTGAACTAAATATCTTGCTTTTGTAGTAGAGATCAGTCAAACACCATACAGGGTCACTGCATGTCCTCGGGGGGATACCACTATTCCTATACCATCTACGTTATTCCTTTACTCATAATGAATCTAATGATACTATATTACTTGAAATTCACCGAGTAATTACATCAGGCATTGTGCTAAGACTTTTAGATTCCTTCATATCAATTAATTCTCCAAACAATCATGAGAGATGTTATTTCCCATTTATACGAGTGAGAAAACTGAAGCTACAGATGTCAAAAAGTGTATCTCAGTTCAACCAGCTAGTAGGTGTCTCAGCTGACCAGTATTCAAATCCAGATGTGCCTGACTCCCAACTTGAATTCTTCACTACTACCCCTTCTGATGGACCAAAAGGAAAGGCAGTTTCTGTCACTAGACTAAAAGGATCTCAGATCTTCTTACGACTGAGGGACAAAGCAGAGGTTGTAAAACCAGGTACAGGTTGGGTCAGGACCCAGGAGGACTTGTATTTCACATCATTCACAATTGCAGCTTCATCTCAATCACAATCCTGATGACACTGTCAATCTGCTCATCGTTTTTTCT
This sequence comes from Balaenoptera physalus, assembly GCF_965194825.1. NCBI lineage: Eukaryota > Metazoa > Chordata > Mammalia > Artiodactyla > Balaenopteridae > Balaenoptera > Balaenoptera physalus. The sequence goes on along the minus strand of NC_138896.1, from coordinate 96,128,677 downwards.
CCTGAAGTACTGATTTAGAGTACAAGATAGAAATCTTCAGGGCTGCTGAATATTAAGTGAAAATCTTAACAGAGTCATTATAAAATATATCACCTTCCTGCAGGATTCATCTATAAAAGGAATTTATTTTTTCCAAATTTGCCAGCTTTGAGAGAGACTTTTAGAAATGTTCAGAGGCTAGAATATGTGCAGAGTCCACCATCTAAGGAATAATGGATGGTATTGATTTCTTTCAGCCACTCAAACCTCTATATGAGTTTATGGTGTCCTAAATCAAGAAGCAATTTTTGGTTTTTGACAATGATATAGAAAGTATCTACTTTCCCCATGATGTTATACCTGCTTTATGTGGTTTCTTTAAAAAAAAAAAAAAGTTTCTTCTATGGCTTTTCTATTGTTTAGCAAAATTGGATCTGTTTTAAAGTCAATCTTTTAATGAGTGAATATTTACATATCCTAAATCAAAAAGCAATTCTGTTTCTCTGACACCAATATTTTAAATGATGATTCTTCTATCTCTTTCATAAGACTTGGTTCACTGCTTTTTGAATGTCTGTGGTGTAAATATCAGATGTAGAAAACATAAAGCACTTTTCCTTAAGAAGGACACAGGTCTAACACATTTTTGGCCATGGGAAATATTTCCCATGAATATGGGAAATATTCAAATGTAACACAACAGCTGACAAGTAAGTGCTCCAACACTAGACAACAATTTAAAAACACCATCCATAGATAGGTTAAAATTGACCTACCCAGTGAAAACAGCTATAGGAGACATTTATAGAGAAGAAATATATGAAAATAATTAAACATTTAAAAATTACAATTAAAGAACAGAACAAGAGAAGGCACTGAAAAAACTGGAATCTGTTTGTAATTCATTTTTGAAAAAACTGTATACAAATACAAATCCTGTATGTGCATATAAATAGAAATATGGGTCTATTTGCTTTCCATTTAGATTTACCTCAGAGGATCAGCATCAAAACTGGTAAAGAGAGGAGAATGAAAAAAAATATCATTTTTTAAAGTTATTACTCAAACCTTTTCAAGTCTGTTCAGAGGCAATAAGTAATGTAAAATGACTTATTATGTATTCTAAATAAGAATACAGTGTGAATACAGGCTCAAAATAACTATACCATTTTAAAAAGTCAACAGCAGCAGAACAACTGCTGGCTATTTAGAGTTAAAAATCATAGCCACAAAGATGAACTTATTTCTTAAACTGGGAAGAGAAAAATGACGGTAGATAATGTCTAATTTACATTATTTTGACTATTTAAAAATGTACTGTATGTTCTATTTTCTTTTGGCTTTGGTAGGTTTTAAACCAGAAAATTAGCAATAAAAGATTACAGAGTATTTCAGAGCATTAGATTATTTTACTCGAAAATTTTGCACAATCCTACAAAAAGCTAACTTTTTCCTTTGAGAATGAATATAGAAACCACAGCCACTGGAGTTGCATGTTAAAATCTGAGTCTCAGTGTTTGCTCTACAGTCTTGGGCAAGTCCCCTTATCTCCATAGAATTCAGGGTCTCAGTGCTCATTGCAGATCATAAATTAACATCCAATTTATTAGAGTTTCAAATGTAAATACTGTTTTTCTCTTAAAATAATAGGCTTAATTTATATTCTTCACATAATCTTAGTAAAATAAGAAAAATCTCTTTACTTTTGCCATGATTAATGTTCAATTATTTCAAGTTGAGTAGACTAAACTTACCTAAACAATAAGGGCCGTTGATAACTTAGTTTATTATAATGTCCTCAAATATTTTAAATGGTAGTTATAAAATTTAAGTATTTTGTTCTCTTAAGTGTCTCAAAGGTCTAACCAATCAACATAAGGACCTTAACAAGGAAAATCTTTCCAAGTATTTAAATGTTTTATATTACCCTCATAAAATAGTAAATCTTAACTTTCTTTTCAACATTTCAAAATGTTTTAAATTACTTTTTATATATTGTTCAACTTAAACTGATATGTTTAAAATCAGTTATTTGGTTACAAACTTAAAAGTGTAAACGTAAGTCTTAGTTGTGCAGGGGATCCTCAGAGTTTTAATTATTACAGGCCCTTTATACATCAATATGCAGAAGTGGTACTAATGAGCAAAAACTTACCCTAAACTGAAATCAAGAGTATTAATACCATGGGTTTGATTTATGTCATTATCTCTATATTTCATTCTAAAACATTTTCATGTTAAAAGACATTTATCCTCTAAGGTGTTTACCACCTCAAATGAGTTAAAACTTTTGGGGGGCATAAAACTGAGAACAGGTGCTAGGAGCTAACTATGCCTCGGATAATTTTCTGCATAACACACACGAGACACGCTGAAACTTAATTGTAATTATATTTACTATAATAACTGAAGACTCCAAGTTTAAACCCTTCAGATGGAGGTGGATTTTTGCGGTTCTAGTTGCACTCTTAAATAGCCTTATATGGCTCATTTTGCAACCCGTGACCCAGGTTACAGTTAACTTCTTTCAGTAAACTCCTTGCAGTTCATCTAATTCCTTGTGCATTTCATATTATTCTCATGTGGCTGGGCCACACCTCTTATAGACATTTATCTGTCTTGGGGGGGGTGGTGGTCACAACTCCAGGTTTCAACGCTGCTAATTACACACATTAGCACCTAACATAAAAAGTGAAAGGTGATAGAACAGAGAAGCGAATCATCTTCAGAAATTCTCAAACACACCAGGAAGTATGGTCAAACATTGCTAACTTACTCAGCGTTTATCACCCTGGAAAATTTAAAATTCTGAACCATTTCATTTTGATCTTTTGGAGTCTAAAATATGATTAATGACACATTTAAAAAGCAATCTAATTTTAAGCAGGAGAAGTTATTTATTTTGCCCTCTCACAATATACACAACAAAAAGTGGCATTTTTGACATCTCCATGAATGGCAACTGCAAATGAATGTACTTGAACTTGCTATGAATAAATATGCAGTCATCTCATAATTATAGAGAGAATTGAATCAATTTAACATTTAGTCCTCAAATGAACAATGGAACTTTTAGGGAAATAGATAAGCAAAAATTATCATTTTAAACCATGTAACATATTTGATGGTCATTTCTCTGGCTTTTACATGAAAAGTATTTGTTTCTCAACCAGGTCAACTGAGTTTCTTTTATCTACTAATATTACGACACTTGAGAATTTCAATGTTGTTTTATTATTATTATCATTAGTGACCAGAAGGATGTATGTTAACAAAACAAAATTATTATGCTACAAAACAAAAATCCACATGGTGACACTCATTGTAACAATAAAGTTATGCTTAAAAAACATATAAATCTCTTTGGTTACATATTCATCTCTGAATTGTTTTGGTTAACCATGAGCCCGGAGAAATGCATGACATCTATTGATAGACTTCTAACCAAAAATAGTTATAACTTGATATTAAAATAGCACTTAAGTCCACAGTATATTAAAAAGAAAATCACTTAAGAAATTTACAAAGGTTTCCAAGAATGTAGAGAAGTCACATATATTCTTGACTCTAAGTATATGGGTACCTGTGAACCTGCTTTACTCTTTATTTTTCCCATCAAAGGCCAAATCCAGCACATAAGTCTTATATTTTGGTCTTGGTTCAAATTCTAACCAACTCTGTGCATATAATACACATTGAAGTGAAAATGAATCTAACAGATTTTTTTTGGTCTATTTTTTAAATTTCCTTACTCTGATTTAGCAGTTTATAATTACAAGACTTGGAAATCCAAAATTAACCATACACAACTTTTAGAGACAGGCTTGTGCCATGTGAACCTTGGGTATATTTTTCATAGGGCTGCATAGGGGTCTGTAATGTGAAAAACAGAACTTCGGGGGCACTTCATAGCATTTATTTTTTTCTGCTAAAAATTGACCAAGTGATTGTGATTGTGTCATTTATTGAATGCTCCCTAACAAACCACCACAAAAATTGGTGGTTAAAACAACAATTTATTATTTCTCAAAATCCTGTGGGTTCACTGGATAGTTCTTTGGATCTATGTAGTGTCTCCTGGGGTCACTCATATCACAACTGGACTGAAAGATCCAAGAAACCCTCTTTCCTGCCTTGGCACAGACTCTTAGCTGGGGAGCCTGCGTTTCCCTCTAAGCAGCCTCTCTCTTTGTGTGGTGTGTCTATAGGGACTCTACAGACCTCTTCCTTCAGAAGAAACGAGAACTTCCTTAATGCATGGTGTTTAGGTTCCAAGAAAATGAAAGTAGAAACAGCTTGGCCTCTTAGGGACCAAGAATTGGCATAGTTTCACTTCCACTTTTGGTCAAAACAAGTTATGAGTCCAGAACAGAATCAAGGGGAAAGAAACAGACATCACTTCTTGAAGAGAGGGTGGGTACATATATACGGGGAGTGGAGGGCTTATTGGTGACCATCTTTGGAGATTATCTACCACAGTGAGAGTCTTACATCTCTGTATATTTTTAGTAAAATTTTAGCTTAGAGTGGAAATATTAGAAGTTTTGTTATCCTTAAAATATAAAAGTTTAGGGAAATATTTAGGAGTAATTTTTGGAAGAACATATTATTTGTGATTTTATTTTTCTATATTATTATTTTATATACTTTCCAAACTTTCCATTTTGGACCTATACTTTAAAAATTAGTAGACTGTTCTTTTACTATTTTTTTTCAAATCTTTCAAATGACTATTGTGTGAAAAAGTCAACATAAGGAAAAAACAACAAAATTGCAGGATTTGTGAAATTCAAAACCGGTTTTGCTTTGTTATCAAATGAGAGGAAACTCTAAATAGGTGGTTATTTTCTCTGTTCCCTATGCCATTCCATCTTGATTTCCGTATCATCCTGATGCTAAATATTTGAATAGTGAAAAATGAATTTTCCCACATTGTAGACAGGAGAATTACTTCAGTACCTAAGTCTGGTGGTATTATTTCATTCCCAGTAGTCCTCAATAGCTCCTCTATTTTTGTAGGAAGAAAATCCAAAGCCCTAACATGAGCTGCAAAACCGTTGGTCAAGTTCTCGTCTATTTCTCTAGCTTCCTCTGGGCACCTGGACCTCTGGTCCACCTGGAACTGAATCTTGCCTTCTTCGGTTTCTCATTCCTGCTGTGCCCCCTCTGCTCATCTGCTCTTCCTTCTGTATGAACATCTCCCCTCACATCCAACTAGTCAGCACCTAGTCAGCATTCCCCCATGGAAGTCTTCACTGGTTTTGCTTATGTCATATTATCTTCTTATGGCACCATGGAGCTGTTCTCCTGGGCACTTAGCACAGGTTATACTTTATGTGGTAATTTAATTCAAATATATCTCCTCAAAATGCTGTAAGATTCATGAGTACAAGGTATGTTTCTCTAAGCCCTAATACTCCAAACAGAGTCTTGGACATGTGGAATAGATAATAAATAGTTACTGAATGAATGAATCAATGAATGAAAATGCTATGAACGAGGTGACTACTTAATGTATAGCAGACAAAAATGTTGATATGTATTACTCCTTAATAGGTACAAAGAGTGAAAATGCATCTCAGTAAAACAAAAGAGAGTGAGACTGCTTGACACAAATGAAGTAAATTTATTCATTGGCAAAAGGTACAAGCAAAATATTTTTTGTTAGCAAACTCAAAGTGGTAGATATTGTTGTCACTCAGCAATATTTCTCATCCTCCTCTTGTAAGGTACACAAGCAATTTCACTTCTTCACTCTCTTGAGTGATTTGCTTTAGCCAGTGAAGTGTGAATGCAAGTTTATGTATCACTTCTGAGTGGAAGCATTTAAACGCCACTGCAAGACTCTAGAATCCTCTTTTCTGAAATTGTGGAAGCACATGTTCATATGAAGTTGTAACATTGAGCTTTCTCATGGAGGATAGTTTCCTCAGAAGTGCACACAGAGAAATCTTGGTTGGTTCAAACTCCTAAGATTTAGAGGTTGTTTCCCTTGTGCACTGTTGGTGAGATTATATATTGTTACAATTACTATTGAGAGCAGTATGGAGGATTCTTAAAAAATTAAGAACTACTATATGATCCAGCCAGTTATTCCACTTCTGGGTATATATCTGAAAGAAATGAAATCACTGTCTTGAAGATATAGCTGCACTTATGACAACATAAGTGTCCATCGACAGATAAATGGATAAAGAAAATATACCTATATACATATATATATTAGAATATATATGTTAGAATATTTTTTATCCATAAAAAAGAAAGAAATCCTGCCATTTATGACAACATGGATGAACTTTGAGGACATTATGCTAAGTGAACTAAGCCAGAGATAGAAAGATAAATACTGTATAATCTTACTTACATGTAGAATCTAAAAAAAACAAACTCATAGAAACAGAACACATTGGTGATTGCCAGAGGTTGATGGATATGGGGGAAATGGGTGGATATGGGGGAAATGGGTAAAGATGGTCCAAGAGTACAAACCTTCAGATATAAGATGAATAAGTGCTGGGGATGTAATGCATGCATAGTGACTATAATTAACAATACTGTATAGTATATTTGAAAGTTGCTAAGAGAGTAGATCTCAGAAGTTCTCACCATAAAAAAAAAGATAACTGTGTGAGGTGATGGATGTGTTAACTAACCTTACTATGGTAATCATTTCACAATGTACAGAGCTTCATCAACTTCCAATGGGGTTACATCCTGATAAACCTATCATAAGTTGAAAATATTGTAAGTCAAAATACATTTAATACACCTAACTTATCAAACATGATATCTTAGCTTAGCCTACCTTAAACATGCTCAGAACACTTAGATTAGGCTACAGTTGGGCAAAATCATCCAACACAAAGCCTCTTTTTATAATAAAGTATTGACTCATGTAATTTATTGAATACTGTACTGAAAGTGAAAAAACGGAATGGTTGTAAATGTATCAGTTGTTTACTCTTGTGATTACCTGGCAGACAGGGAACTGCAGCTCATTGCTGTTGCCCAGCATCAAGAGAGATTATACTGCATATGTTAGCCCAGGAAAAGATCAAAATTCCAAATCCCAAATACAATTTCTACTGAATGTATATCACTTTTGCACCATTGTAAACTCGGAAAATTGTAAGTTGAACCATTGTACATTGAGGATTGTCACTATACACATATCAAATCCTTATGTTGTGTACCTTAAACTTACATAATGTTATATGTAAATTATATCTTTTAAAAAGCTGAAAAACAAAAAAACAAGTGAAGAGAGCACTCAGTAGCATTCATACAATGATATTTGCTTTCTTGTTTGTGTCTGTGTTATCTCTGTTTAAAGTAGACATCTACTGAATATACATCATTGAATAAAATGAGCAAGACCTCTTGTCAAAAAAAAAAAAAAAGATTTAGGGATTGTTTGTTATTGCAGCATAACCTGATTTATGAATGTCGTGATTCGAAACTAGAAGTAAAACATGTTTGTTTGATAGCGTTTATCTTTATCATTCAATATGCCAAACAAAGTGTGAATATATTTGGGTCTAAATCACACACAAAACTATTCCTAAAATGCTGTTTGGCCGAGCCAAATACTTCATTATTTTCCTCCAAATTAAGATAGGATCACATGTGAACATAACAAGTTATACTAAGTTAAATGCAGGTTAACACACAAAAAAGAAATCCTTCTACTGAGCATCTGGAGAAGAAATTTATGTATCTCATATAATTTTGAGATAAGAAGAAATTATTACATACCTCATATATACTCTCTCTGTAATTTATAAATTGCTTATGAATCTAGAGTTGTTTATAAATTTTACCCTCAAATCTATTCCCTATTACCTCTATGCACTTCTGAGTCACCCTTTTATGCCAAATCCCTGTCAAGCCCACAATATACATTAGGTCCAAAGACAAGACAAATACAATTTGTAGTGATGCAATAAATAATGACTTAAATTTCCTGATTGCTTCATCATGGAGAGGATTACCGAGGTTGCCAAGGGCAGAGACATAAATTTAAGTTTAACATTAATTATCATTTTAATATGTGCCATTTTTTACACCATTAGATTTAGATGGCATTCTAATAGCATACTTGGAATGGACACAGATGTATTTGAATTTATGTTTCTCTAGTATATTTAGAATCTACGTTCATTAAGCAAGCATTTATTGAGCACCCACCACATGCCAGACACTGTGCTAGGTACTAGACCTAAAAACTTGAAAACATAGTTCCTATCCTTAGTAGACTTCAAACTTATTAATTTAGACTTGTTTGTGATCTGATGAACAATCTAAGTCAAATAGTGATTTAATTTTAATAAGACTGAGAACAATAGTTACAAAAGTACATTTGGGAATACTAACTCATTTCAGTTTCTCTAAATTTGTGGAATCCAGGCCAGGTATTATTGGCTCCACTGTGAACATATGGAAACTGAGGTTCAGATAGTATTTCATACATTTTACAAGGTTTCACACTTAAAATGCAATAAGGTAAATATATTATAAAATTTGAAAAAAGTTTGAGACATGTATGTATGAAAATTAAGTGTTATGTCCTTATATGATGAATTTCTTGAGCATAAGAAAAAAGTCCGAATGGAAAAAACGGAAAAGAATATGGGCTGACCTTAACAAAAGGCAGAGATACAACCAGTTCAAACACCCATAGAATATTCAGCCTGTATTTATGAAAAAATGTGAGTTAGAGAAATATTGAAATAGATTTTATTTGTGCATTTGTTTTGCCAATTCAATCAAAAGAGCATTTACATTAATAACATGTAGTGTTTACAAATATGTGGGCAATGGGGATTCATCTGCCTGGGAGTACAAAGGGAATTGTCTTCCTAAAGCACAATTTACTAATAAACACAGTGACATCTTCAAAATAATGTACTATAGTGTGTCATATGACATTGAAATTGTAATACTAGAAATTTATTTTTAAGGAATAATCAGAGACACGTGTAAAAGATCGAGGTACAAAGATATATGTACATCATCATATTTTTATAAGTAGTAAATATTTAGAAAAAGCTAAATATCTAATGATAGGTTATTGGTTTGAGTAAAATTATGACATACCCATCTGGTAGAATATCCTTCAAGTTTAGAAGAATATTTATGATACTTAAAATGTTCACAATATGTTAATTAACGAAAACCAGTTACAAAACAGAACACATAGAATTCGTTCAAGATGGTGGAGTAGAAGGACGTGTGCTCACTCCCTCTTGCAAGAGCACCAGAATCACAACTAACTGCTGAGCAATCATCAACAGGAGGACACTGGAACTCACCAAAAAGCTTACCCCACATCCAAAGACAAAGGAGAAGCTACAATGAGATGGTACGAGGAGTGCAATCACAATAAAATCAAATCCCATAACCACTGGATGGGCGACTCACAAACTGGAGAACAATTATACCACAGAAGTCCACCCACAGAAGTGAAGGTTCTGAGCCCCACGTCAGGCTTCCCAACCTGGGGGTCCCACAATGGGACGAGGAGTTCCCAGATAATCAGACTTTGAAGGCTAGAAGGATTTGGTTGCAGGACTTTGACAGGACTGGGGGAAACAGAGACTCCACTCTTGGAGGGCACACACAATGTGTAATGTGTGCATCAGGACCCAGGGGGAAGGAGCAGGGACCCCATAGGAGACTGAACCAGACTTACCTGCTAGTGTTGGAGGGTCTCCTGCAGAGGTGGAGTGTAGCTGTGGCTCACCACGGGGACAAGGACACTGGCAGTAGATGTTCAGGGAAGTACTCCTTGGCATGAGCCCTCCTGGAGTGCACCATTAGCCCCACCAAAGAGCCTCTAGGCTCCAGTGCTGGGTCACCTCAGGCCAAACAACCAACAAAGAGGGAACTCAGCCCCACCCATCATCAGACAAGCAGATTAAAGTTTTACTGAGCTCTGCCCACCAGAGCAACACCCACCTCTGCCCATCACCAGCCCTTCCCATCAGGAAGCTTGCAGAAGCCTCTTAGATAGCCTTGTCCACCAGCGGGCAGACAGCAGAAGCAAGAAGAACTACAATCCTGCAGCCTGTGGAACGAAAACCACATTCACAGAAAGATAGACAAAATGAAAAAGCAGAGGACTATGTACCAGATGAAGGAACAAGATAAAACCAAAAAAAAACTACTAAATGAAGTGGAGATAGGCAACCTTCCAGAAAAAGCATTCAGAATAATGATAGTGAAGATGATCCAGGACCTTGGAAAAAGAATGGAGGCAAAGATCGAGAAGATGCAAGAAATGTTTAACAAAGACCTAGAAGAATTAAAGAACAAGCACCTAGAAGAATGAAAGAACAAACAGAGATGAACAATACAATAACTGAAATGAAAAATACACTAGAAGGAATCTATAGCAGAATAACTGAGGCAGAAGAACGGATAAGTGACCTGGAAGACAGAATGGTGGAATTCACTGTCATGGAACAGAATAAAGAAAAAAGAATGAAAAGAAATGAAGACAGCCTAAAAGACCTCTGGGAAAACATTAAACACACCAACATTCACATTATAGGGGTCCCAGAAGGAGAAGAAAGAGAGAAAGGACCCAAGAAAATATTTGAAGAGATTATAGTCGAATACTTCCCTAACAAGGGAAAGGAAATAGCCAACCAAGTGCAGGAAGTGCAGAAGTCCCAGGCAGGATAAATCCAAGGAGAAACACACCAAGACACATAGTAGTCAAATTCACAAAAATTAAAGACAAAGAAAAATTTTTAAAAGCAACAAGAGAAGAACGACAAATAACATATAAGGGAACTCCTATAAGGTTAACAGCTGATTTCTCAGGAGAGACTCTACAAGGCAGAAGAGAGTGGCATGTTATATTTAAAGTGATGAAAGGGAAGAACCTACAGCCAAGATTACTCTGCCCGGCAAGGATCTCATTCAGATTCGACAGAGAAATCAAAAGCTTTACAGACAAGCAAAAGCTAAGAGAATTCAGCACCACCAAACCAGCTCTACAACAAATGCTAAAGGAACTTCCCTAAGTGGGAAACACAAGAGAAGAAAAGGACGTACAAAAACAAACCCAAAACAATTAAGAAAATGGTAATAGGAACATACATATTGATAATTACCTTAAATGTGATTGGATTAAATGCTCCAATCAAAAGACACAGGCTCGCAGAATGGATACAAAAACAAGACCTGTATATATGCTATCTACATGAGACCCACTTCAGACCTAGGGACACATACAGACTGAAAGTGAGGGGATGGAAAAAGATATTCCATGCAAATGGAAATCAAAAGAAAGCTGTAGTAGCAATACTCATATCAGATAAAATAGACTTTAAAATAAAGAATGTTACAAGAGACAAGGAAGGACACTACATAATGATCAAGGGATCAGTCCAAGAAGAAGATATAGCAATTATAAATATATATTTACCCAACATAGGAACACCTCAATACATAAGGCAAATGCTAACACCTATAAAAGAGGAAATTGACAATAACACAATAGTAGTGAGGGACTTTAACACCTCACTTACACCAATGGACAGATCATCCAGACAGAAAATAAATAAGGAAACACAAGCTTTAAATGACACAATAGACCAGATAGATTTAATTGATATTCATAGGACATTCCATCCAAAAACAGCAGATTATACTTTCTTCTCAAGTGCACACAGAACATTCTCCAGGATAGATCACATCTTGGGTCAGAAATCAATCCTTGGTAAATGGAAGAAAACTGAAATCATATCAAGCATCTTTTCTGACCACCACGCTATGAGATTAGAAATCAATACAGGGAAGAAAATGTAAAAAACACAAACACATGGAGGCTAAACAGTATGTTACTAAATAACCAAGAGATCACTGAAGAAATCAAAGAGGAAATCAAAAAATAACTAGAGACAAATGACAACAAAAACACAATGATCCAAAACCTATGGGATGCAGCAAAAGCAGTTCTAAGAGGGAAGTTTATAGCAATACAATCCTACCTCAAGAAACAAGAAAAATCTCAAATAAACAATCTAACCTTACACCTAAAGGAACTAGAGAAAGAAGAACAAACAAAACCCAAAGTTAGTAGAAGGAAAGAAATCATAAAGATCAGAGCAGAAATAAATGAAATAGAATCAAAGAAAACAATAGCAAAGATCATTAAAACTAAAAGCTGGTTCTCTGAGAAGATAAACAAAATTGATAAACCTTTAGCCAGACTGATCAAGAAAAAGAGGGCGAACACTCAAATCAATAAAATTAGAAATGAAATGTGAGAAGTTACAACTGACATGGCGGATATACAAAGCATCATAAGAGACTACTACAAACAACACTATGCCAATAAAATGGACAGCCTGGAAGAAATGGACAAATACTTAGAAAGGTATAACCTTCCAAGACTGAACCAGGAAGAAATAAAAACTATGAACAGACCAATCACAAGTAATGAAATTGAAATGTGATTAAAAATCTTCCAGCAAACAAAAGTCCAGGCCCAGATGGCTTCACAGGTGAATTCTGTCAAACATTTAGAGAAGAGCTAACACCCATCCTTCTCAAACTCTTCCAAAAAATTGCAGAGGAAGGCACACTCCCAAACTCATTCTACAAGGCCACCATCACCCTGATACCAAAACCAGACAAAGATATTACAAGTAAAATTAGAGACCAATATCACTGATGAATATAGATGAAAAACCCTCAAAAAATACTAGCAAACAGAATCCAAAAACACATTAAAAGGATCATACACCATGATCAAGTGGGATTTATCCCAGGGATGCAAGGATTCTTCAATATACACGAATCAATCAATGCGATACACCATATTAACAAACTGAAGAATAAAAACCATATGATCATCTCAATAGATGCAGAAAAAGCTTTTGACAAAATTCAACATCCATTTCTGATCAAAAGTCTCCAGAAAGTGGGCATAGAGGGAAGCTACTCAACATAATAAAGGCTATCTATGACAAACCGACAGCCAACATCGTCCTCAATGGTGAAAAACTGAAAACATTTCCTCTAAGATCAGGAACAAGAAAAGGATGTCCACTTTCGCCACTATTATTGAACATAGTTTTGGAAGTCCTAGCCATAGCAGTCAGAGAAGAAAAAGAAATAAAAGGAATACAAATTGGAAAAGAAGAAGTAAAAGTGCCTCTGTTTGCAGATGACATGATACTATACATAATTATCTGACATTATCTTTAGATAATCCTAAAGATGCCACCAGAAAATTACTAGAGCTAATCAATGAATTTGGTAAAGTTGCAGGATACAAAATCAATGCACAGAAATCTCTTACATTCCTATACACTAACAATGAAGGATCAGACAGAGGAATTAAGGCAACAATCCCATTCACCATTGCAACAAAAAGGATAAAATACATAGGAATAAACCTACCTAAGGAGGTAAAAGACCTGTACTGAGAAAACTAAAAGACACTGATGAAAGAAATCAAAGATGACACAAACAGATGGAGAGTTATACCATGTTCTTGGATGGGAAGAATCAATATTGTGAAAATGACTCTAGTATCCAAAGCAATCTACAGATTCAATGCAATCCCTATCAAATAACCAATGGCATTTTTTACTGAACTAGAACAAAAAATCTTAAAATTTGTATGGAGATACAAAAGATCCTGAATTGCCAAAGAAATCTTGAGGGAAAAAAATGGAGCTGGAGGAATCAGACTCCCTGAGTTCAGACTATACTACAAAGCTACAGTAATCAAGACACAGTATGGTACTGGCACAAAAACAGAAATATAGATCAATGGAACAGGATAGAAAGCCCAGAGATAAACCCACGCACCTGTGGTCAACTAATCTATGACAAAGGAGGCAAGGATATACAATGGAGAAAAGACAGTCTCTTCAATAAATGGTGCTGGGAGAACTGGACAGCTACATGTAAAAGAATGAAATTAGAACACTCCCTAACACCATACGCAAAAATAAAGTCAAAATGGATTAGAGACCTAAATGTAAGACCAGACACTATAAAACTCTTAGAGGAAAAGATAGGAAGAACACTCTTAGACATAAATCACAGCAAGATCTTTCTTCACCCACCTCCTAGAGTAATGGAAATAAAAACAAAAATAAACAAATGAGACTTATGAAACTTAGAAGTTTTGCACAGCAAAGAAAAGTATAAACAAGATGAAAAGACATCCCTCAGAATTGGAGAAAATGTCTGCAAAAAATTAACAGAGGATTAATTTTCAAACTATATAAACAGCTCATGCAGCTCAATATTAAAAAAACAAACAACCCAAACAAAAACTGGACAGAATACCTAAACAGACATTTCTCCAAAGAAGACATACAGATGGCCAAGAGGCACATGAAAAGCTGCTCAACATCATTAATTATTAAAGAAATGCAAATCAAAACTACAATGAGGTATCATCTCACACTGGTTAGAATGAGCATCATCAGAAAATCTACAAACAACAAATTCTGGAGAGGGTGTGGAGAACCCTTCTGCACTGTTGGTGGGAATGTAAATTGATACAGCCCCTATGGAGAACAGTACGGAGGTTCCTTAAAAAACTAAAAATAGAATCACATTATGACCCAGCAATCTCACTACTGGGCATATACCCAGAGGAAAACATACTTCAAAAAGACATGCACCCCAATGTTCATTGCAGCACTATTTACAATAGCCAGGTCATGGAAGCAACCTAAATGCCCATTGACAGACGAATGGATAAAGAAGAAGTAGTACATATATACAATGGAATATTACTCAGCCATAAAAAGGAACAAAATTGGGTCATTTGTAGAGACGTGGTTGGACCTAGAGACTGTCATACAGAGTGAAGTAAGTCAGAGAAAAACAAATATCGTATATTAACACATATATGTGGTACGTAGAAAAATGGTACAGATGAAGCAGTTTGCAACACAGAAATAGAGACACAGATGTAGAGAACAACCTTAAAGACACCAAGGGGAGAAACCGGGGGCAAGGGGTGGTGGTGGGATGAATTGCGAGGTTGAGATCGACAAATATACACTAATATGTATAAAACAGATAACTGATAAGAGCCTGCCATATAAAAAAAATAAAATAAAATTTAAATTAAAAAATCAACTATCAAAAAAAACCAAAAAATAAAAAAAAGAAACAAAGAGAGAAGCCAATATGTGGTCTTAATTGGATCTTGATCTGAGACATAATCAGGGTGATTTGAATGTTGACTGAATTCTACATTATAATCCCTATATTAAGGGATGGTTGTTAATATTCTTTGGTTGTGATGTGGTTTTCTGGTTAGGTGTTTTTCAATGTCTTTATCTTTTAGAGATATATATGAAAATATTTATGGATGATAAGATATAATGTCTGAACTTGTTTCAAAATATGATCAGAGAACTAGAGGGATGGGTGGAAGATTTGAGATTTGCCAGTAGTTCTTTGTTGGAGCTGAGTGAGGGTTCCATAGGAATTCACTATGCTAGTCTCTGCTTTTTTGTATATATTTGGAAGTTTTCATAACAAAGAAAAGTGTTTTTAATGAATGGAAAGGACCCAAAGATGAAGAAGAGTCTAAGCTCTTTGCCAAAGTCCTACTGTCATTTCCAAGAAAGCCTGTTTACTGAAAGTAACACTTTCTATATAAATTTCCCCAAGTAATTATCTTGACAGAATACTTCCCGTTAACACATCTTCTTTCCAAATGTTGTTGAGAATTTCTGAAACACAGGACAAGCGCCCCTTCCACAGGGTTACATTAAGAAGTTTAATTCACAGAAAATACTGTATAAACTCATATGAAACATTAAATCGATGTTTGACCTGTGTATTGTATTTGTTGCTGCTTGTGCAGTCTGAGCCTTTGTAAACTTATTCACCCTAATTTCTATAATCTTAGCAGGGAGAGATCTTTCTCATCCTGACACAAAAGACAGAAACCATAATGACAGATTAGTTACACAAAGATGTAAAATTTAGAAGCCTGAAACCAGTGTCTTTTCATAATGAAAGGCATTTGCCAGACATGACAGCAAAAGAGATTAATATTCTTAGTATTTAAAAAGAAAAAAAAAAAAAAACCTCTTCCCAAGTCAGTCTGTGAGGTGAAAAATAAAACTACCACTGCTATTTTAAAAATCAGCAAAAATTCTGGACAGATGATTTCCGGAAGTAAAGGAACTAATGTAGGACTGCCAGGTACAATATAGGATACCCAGTTAAATTTGAATTTCAGATAAATAACAAATAATTTGGGCCATAACTATGCTAAAACATTACTTGTTGTTTATCTAAACTCCAATTTATGCAATTTACAATTTAGGCAATCCTACATTAGTATTTTTATTTGCCAACTCTGGCAACCCTAACTAATGGCCAATGAATTTGAGAAAATGATTAGCTTCAGCTCTAATTATCAAGGGAGAGCAAGTACAGCAAGAAGAGCAGAGGCCCCACCAGGGAGGGGTGGAAGAAGAACACTGCACCTGCACCCACCTGGCCCACCTGGAGCTCAGGGGAGGAGGCGTGACCTCAGGGCCTCACAAGGGCAGGAGGGAGGTGGCCAGCACTGAGGCAGTGGGGTTCACAAGTTTGTTTGAACAGCCCTGAACATGGTCTTCAGGGGAAAGGAAAAATATGATCAGCAGCTTGGAGCAGAGGACCCCGTGCAGAAGCAACACTTTTATTATTTGCTCTTAAAACTTTGTTGTGATCTATCCAAATGCATTTTTATCTTTTATGGAAAATTTTATGATGTACTATGTAATACTTACAAAAAGGAATTTAAATATCCATGTACTCACCTTCCACTTTAAAAACAAAAAACATTACCAACCAATGTTTCTCTCCCTCCTGCCCTCACACCCTAGGTAACTACTATAACCTGAGCTTAAGAATCATCATTGCCTTTAATTTTCACATGTTTTTTACATATGTTTGCACCCCTAAATAAAATACATAGTATAGTTTTCACATACTTTCAACTTTCATGTAAATAGCAGCATAACGTATGTATTCTACAATTTGCCTTTTTTCACCCCACATTTTGATTTTGAAATTGATCCATAATAATGAGTGATGCTTTATATTAGTCAGTTTCAGGGCTGTGTAATATTCCATTATTTGGATATACCAAAATTTCCATTTCTAGTCCCTGTTGATGGACAGCTGGTTTACAATTTTTGCTACTACCAAAAATTACTGCTGTGAACATCCTTAAACATGTCTCTTAGTATACATTTCAGCGCATTTCTCTAGGGTATATGTCAGAGTGGAATTACAAGCTCAAAGAGTGTATACAACTTCAACTGTAATTCTACAAAGTGATTGTACTAATTTATATTCGCCAGCATCAATAAATACATTTTTTACAGTTAAAAAAAAAAAACCACATAGATTCATCCCAGTGTTGTATTTTACACACACACACACACACACATACACACACACACACACAAAAGATGACTGAAAGGATGCCATTATCTTGAGTGATAGGATAATGAGTAATATTTATTTTTCTGCATTTCCAAATTTTGTATAATAAATATATACAACTTGCATAATCAGTAAAAAGGGATTAAAATAAGTGATATTCTGTTTGCTTTCAATTTCCTTCACTGCTATATAGAGTAATTTGCTGAAGTTATTTAAGAATTTGGTGTAGTTTGCAAATTTTGAACATATTTCATCATCTTTGTGAGTCCACAAGTACCATTTACTTGATGAAAATGAGTAACATTCAGGTAAAGAAGTTGGGACATGTGATTAGAAAATTATGTGAACATGTATATAATATGAGATGTTATTTTTTTCAGGTAGTTTATGAATCCACTGGATAACCTAGAATATATCGACATCTATAACAATAGAGGGATAATTATTCCAAACAAATATGCATTCCTTTTTATGTAGTCCTTTCTGTGTTTCTCACTATATACAGTTTTTTCATTAAAAATTATTTTGGAATTAAATATTTTATTAAATTCTAATGCTCATTTCTCAAGTAAATTCTAAAATTTTAGCCCCCCAAATTGGCAGAGATGGGTATTTAATTGAATTCAAGAACACATGTTAGAATTTTGATTTCACAGTAGCAGGACTCTTCTCTGTCTTGTTTATAGTTGCACTCCAGTACCTGAAGTAGCATCAATCACATAGTAAGTATTCAGTCAATATTTGTGGAATTAATGTATTAGTGAAAATCACTGTCTACAATGAACCAGGCACTGAACATACAAAGAGGAACAAGTCAGGGCCCAAGCCTTCAGGAACTCAGATTCTGGGGGAGAACAAAACTGGAATAAATAATTAAACAAAGTAAAATATGGTCCAAACTTCCATGAAAACAAAGTGTTAAAAAAATTTTTTTAAACTATGTTTATAAGACAATAATTATAAATATATGCATCACATTTTTTCAATCATTTATAAAGATAATATTGAAAAATTTTAGTGTACTGAAATGTTATTTAATTAAACTTGAGAATTCCTTTTACTATTGCTTTATTATCAGTACATTTTATTGAATTATATTATTAGTATTGTAATTAAGTATGTTAAATTATTGATCTGGATTAAACAGAATTTTTGAATAAATTGGGATAATTTCATATACACATAAAAGCATGAAAGAAAATGTTGCCCAGGGGCTAAAACTCTGAGAATAAAAAAAAATACTTTAGGACATCCAAAGATATATTTATAAGTCTTGAAACTTCAATGGCATAAAATGATTTTTTTGTTCTTCCACATTTCTTTGTGGAAAATGACTTTTACCTTTTTTTTTTTAAACATCTTTATTGGAGTATAATTGCTTTACAATGCTGTGTTAGTTTCTGCTTTATAACAAAGTGAATCAGCTATACATATACATATATCCCCATATCTCCTCCCTCTTGTGTCTCCCTCCTCCCACCCTCCCTATCCCACCCCTCTAGGTGGTCACAAAGCACCGTGCAGATCTCCCCGTAGTGCTATGCAGCTGCTTCCCACTAGCTATCTATTTTACATTTGGTAGTGTATATATACCCATGCCACTCTCTCACTTCGTCCCAGCTTACCCTTCCCTCTCCCCGTGTCATACAGAGTGAAGTAAGTCAGAAAGAGAAAAACAAATACCGTATGCTGACACATATATATGGAGTCTAAAAAAAAACAAAAAACCAAAACAAATGGTTCTGAAGAACCTAGGAGCGGGACAGGAATAAAGACACAGATGTAGAGAATGGACTTGAGGACTTTTACCTTTTAAGTGAAGAAGTCACTAATGGTAAAATAAATTGGCTCAAGTATTGTGCAGATGATGGACGTGTGTGTGTAAATGTATGAAAACTTCTATTTGGGTTTCTATGTTGAACCACACAGGGCAAATAGGTTATTTTTCTTTTAAATTCCATTCTCTCTTTTTCTATAAGAAAGCTGTTTCTGTCATTGCATAATCACTCTGAACATCTTACAACAATAGATGAAACTAGAGTGAAGTCAGCTGAGACAGTTTTCCCCATCAAAGTGCCCTATAGCTTGAAAGGAAGAAGCAGATAGAGGCCTCATTCTCTTGTCTACAAACCATATAGACACAGTTGGCACAAAATAACATATCGGCATCTCTGAAAAACATGTATATTATTTTAAGAGAACTTAATTTTAAGAGAACTCTTGAATACACACTTTTGTGTTAATTTAGATATAGGAATGTCAGAATTAGCATACCTGTCAGCACCACAGATTCACAATTAAGCGTGTTTAAGAATTTGCTAACAATATTAAATGCCTAGAAAACATCTTAACGTTACATATTTGAAAAAAACTTTCCTTCTATCAAACCTTGAGTAACTATAAGCTTTTCATCTCAATAAAACTTGAAGGAATTTCTTTAATTTACTCATATCAGCCGATAGAAAATTAGCAGCATATCTGCTTTCTGACCTCTTTCATTTGCTGCTCTTTACTAATTGGAGAAATTTGATGGATGCCAGAGAGGAAAATTAGGTTCTTTGGCTAAAAGCTCTATTCCAACAAGTGTAATGCACTCCTGACATTTACAAAGATACCATTAAAATTCTCTATATACAGCTCCTTACACAGCCCTGTCAGTCATGCAAATGTAATAGAAGCCAAATAAATTAAACTTTGAAATAATAAAATAAAAGTATTGAAAGTAATGTGTCCATATTGGCTTTTTTACACACAAGAGTGAGAAATTACTAGAAACTTTGCAAAATATCATATTTGAGTCTTTCCTTCCTGCCTTAAAAGGAGACTTTTAAAGAGCTTTTAAAACACATCCAACCCAATATTCTCACTTTAATCAGCAGAAGCCACCTAAAGGAAGAATGGTCTGTTTAGCACTCAGCTTTACTGTGTCATTAGGAATTGCTGTGATAAAAAACATTTTCAATAATTGCTGCTACATTTTAAGAATTTGCACATCATTAAATTTAAAGAATTAATATAGCTGCCACTCCCAAAGAATATATAAGCGTTCAGCTTTTCTACTAAATTCTAGAGTATTACCTAGCATAGTTTCTTATTGAATGAACTGTCCTTTTGGACTGAATCAGACACTTTAGTAAGTCAATGTTTGTGGAACCAATGGAAACACAAATACAGCTGGCTTTAACCATTTCTTGTTAGATAATGTGAGGATCTAGCGAATTACTTAAAAATTAAGGAAAGTAACCATCTTTAATTTCTGTGAAAAATCTATTTTTAAAGCTCAGAATTGGGGCTTCCCTGGTGGCGCAGTGGTTAAGAGTCCGCCTGCCAATGCAAGGGACACGGGTTCGAACCCTGGTCCGGGAGGATCCCACATGCCATGGAGCAACTAAGCCCGTGTGCCACAACTACTGAGCCTGTGCTGTAGAGCCTATGAGCCACAACTGCTGGAGCCCGCGCCTGGAGCCCATGCTACGAGACGAGAGAGGCCACCACAGTGAGAGGCTCGCACATCACAGCAAAGAGTAGCCCCCGCTCACCGCAACTGGAGAAAGCAACCCCGCGCACAGCAACGAAGACCCAACACAGCCAAAAATAAATAAATAAAATTAATTAATTAAAAAAAAAACAACTCAGAATTAACTTTCAGCTTAATATTTTGGAATGAGTGTATGCCTCCACCCCTAACGTACCATTGAATTGATCCAAAACATACCAAAAGAAATATATGAAATCATAGAGGGCCAGGAAGAAAAAAAACAGTAAGCCAGAAATTTGATGACTTTCTAAAAGATGGAAAGCAGATGGGGAAAATTCGAGTCAAGGTGGAAGTATATGATATTATGCACAATAATGAGAAATTTATCATTTCCACCACGGATGCATAAAATACTATCTAATATACTTTAAAACAAATATAAAAATGTATATAACCAAGGTTGTAAATGAAAACAAAAAATGCTCAGGGAACCAAAAATGAAGAGGAAACTCAAACATAGACTGGTGAGGAGGTGGTAAAGCTAAAATAATTCAAGGAGAAAAGGACCGTGCATGAAACAGGGAATCTTGAAGGATTCTGCTTATCTGGTGGAAAAAGAGTCTCTCATAGGTAGCCAGAATACCAAGTTTATCCCAAGCTTGGTTGTAGGGCTCAAATTTATTCCATCTGCATGGTGAGGTAATTTTAGGCCAAAAAGTTAACCTAGAAAGTAGTCCAAAACGGGGAAATTATAGAGCCACCCTAGAGGCAGAAGTGGAGCAATGTTATAGAGAAGCATCTTCTACTCACATGATGCTGGTCTCTTATGGAAAGCAACATCTGCTGAAGATGAATTTGCCATAAAAGGAAATCATAAACACCAGAAAGAATGAGCCACCATGAGGGAAATCCAGCAGCCACAAGTAATGGAATAATTTTCTCTAAAAATGAAAACTAGTTGAACAATCAAAATTCAACTTTAAAATAAGCTTAGTTAAAAATATGGGAAGCAGTTTAAAAATAAAATGAAAATAAAATGGTAGAAAGGCAGACACTGGGTAAAATACCTTGGAGAAAATTTAAACAAGTCATGATCCTGTTTGTGAAGAGGATTTATATATTATCTCTAGCCTTTTTAGAAAATATAAAGATATTTTATGTTAGAATATTTATGTTCACTAAAATGTGATAGAGTATCCAATTTTTAAGCTAGTAAAAAATATATAAATAATATATTTATCAATCCAATAAAAGGCAGTAAACAATAAATACAATAAAATAAACTGTTGAAATTATCTCTGGGAAGTGGGACTAGAAATGTGTAGGAAGGTATTTTTATTTTACTATCTTTGCTGTAGTTTCAAATTTCATTACTGTTGTTTCTAGGTGCATGTATTACTTTTTTAGGACATTAAAATTTTAATTAAAAAATAAAAAGCCCTTAGTAACAACAGGAAAGAAATGCATAAGCATTTTGTCATGGCTTTCCTTGGTGAAAGGAATTATGGCTTTTTAAAAAATGTTTTTCTGTGCATTGCATTCATAATCAGAAAATTAAATAAATCCTTTTTCTTGATCAGGCCTGACTGTTTGGTCTATGCAGAAATATCACTTCTATTTTTAAGCTATATGGATCTTAGGGCCAACATCTCTAAATCTTCTCTCAATGCTCCCTGAGCTCTATTTTCATATCTTATTGTGATTTACACCTCCAAATTTAATTGTCTACTAAATACCCAATATAATTGAATAGATGATTGTAATTTTCATTCGTTTCATTGTTTTGTATTATTTGTCCCAATTGATCCCAAAGCTTGTAGACAAATGTTATAGTAGTGATACTAACATAAAAACAATTAAACAACTAATACAAAGAGTACTTATTAATTTCAAGGCTTTCTTCCAGGTGTTTTCACATATTAACCTATTTATTCCTCTTGCTAATACTTTGAAGTCAGTACTATTATTCTCTCCATTAGGGATGGGGAAACTGAGCTAAAGAGAGGCTAAGTAACTCACTTAAGGCAACAAAGCTATTCTGTACTGGATGTAGAGAAGAGCAGGTATATAGCTGATGGGTGGCACTTCAGCTCAAGTGGCCTGCCTTCAGAATCCTGCTTATCACTTTATACCCATGCAGAGAATGGCACTTAATGGAACATGTTTTACCAGTAAGATCACTCATTTTTTACTTCATAGGATACATGATTCTTTTATTGCTTCTTTCAAAAATATCAATACCTAAATAATTTCATTCGTTTATTCATTTAATTGGAAACCAATTATGTGTAAGTTTTATACCCACTCTACTACCATAAAATATTTGAGAGTGCTAATTTTGATTCATGCTACTAGGACGCAAATTCACTGTAAATTACCTTAGGATTCATTGCAGGATAGTTAAGTAAGCCATAGACTTCATCATGAAAGACTAATAGGAGATCAAAAGAATGCCCAATGACTGTGGGTTGTTTTTTTTTTTTTTTTTTCTCTAGTATGCCCTGTGTTATGCCTTTACTATAACAAGTATTTAATACTAGAATACATAGTGCACATGAAATCAATTTTACCTAAAACAGCTCTTGTCAATATGAATGAGAATAATTTAGTTTCTAATTTTCTAATGAAATTTCCACTTAAAAGAATTTTCCCCAACTGAAAGATTTTTACTTAAAGTTCCTTAAAGAGATTTCTATTCCTCATTTATTCTGCAGAAACAAGGAAGAAAGAAAAACATCATGGTGGTGGGATACAAAAACAAAGCAAAAAACCCTCTGTTTTCAATGAAAAATGTGAGTAGAGGTTACCCCAAAACACAGACTCTGAAGCACATTTCCATCACTGCCAAAGTCTGAAGAAACATGGACCTAAGCGGGGGTGCATGAGGGAAAAGTGACAGTTACTTTCTCCTCCTCTTACTTTTAGGAGAATGCAGTTTGTCCCCAAACCCTCTAGCTTATACACCCTGCCCACACAGGTGAACAGCCCCCCCACTGTCAGCATCCCCACCACAGTATACATGGTTCTACAATTTGTTACAATTGGTGAACGTATATTGTTACATTACCATCACCCCAAACCCACAGTTCATATTAGGGTTTATTCTTGGTGTTGTACATTCTGTGGGTTATGACAAATATATAATGACATGTATCTACTATTATAGTATCATAGAAAATTGTTTCAGTGCCCTAAAAATCATCTGTGCTCTGCTTATTCATACTTCATGCCTATATTTTGAAAGGAAAAGAAGATCGTGGGGTGGGGAGAACAAAGGGAAATGCAGTTAAAAAATATAAATCTCAAGAAGAATCAGCCCCAGCTTGGGGAAAGTGCTTAGTTACTCTTACATAGATTTAATATCTTCTGCATATATTTTTAAAAAGAAAATCAAAGTGAACTGAAAAAGTATAAAATTAAAAATAATTTGGATAATATGATAGATATTGAAGACAGACAAGTGAGATCCAACATGCCCATAATTGGTGATCCTGAAGAAAAGAAGCAATGTAAAAACCATCTCCCCATTCTCTGGGAAAAAATTAAATACATAGTGTAACAATAAAAAATTTTGAAATAAAAGAACCTCTAATCAGTGGAGTACACCATATTCAAGCAAAGTCGATGAAGACCGACCAACTTCAGAACATATTCTGGCAAACACAAACAGACAAACAAGAATCATGTGGACATCCATCACAATAAAAGCAAGTTGTATACAAGGATGAAAATTTCAAACATATCTAAAAACCACTGGGCAGCACCATTCAGTATGGGAAGTGTCCTCAGCTTTGTTTATAAATATTTACAAATTTCTGAAGGAAAAAATAAGTTTGATTCAAGAAAGATAACTTGTCTTTCATGTATAAGGCAAATGGAATAAACAGTCTATCTAAGCACAGAGAAAATACAGCATCTATGACAGTTTCTTTGGTGGAGGGGTACTACTTAACAGTGACCTCCAACAACCTGAGAAATAATTCAAAATAAAGAATACAGGAATGGTGAATTGATCAATTGGTAAGGACTGAATCCTTTCAAATTTGAAATAAGTCCAAACCAAGAGTGTAGGAATTAAGCCAGGATGTAAATACTGTAAATCTCAATAATGTAAAACTGATAATATAATTAAAATTCAGGTGGTATGTGCAAGGGAGATAATCATAAAGTACATGTGCTAATTTCTTTATCACAACAAGGACTTATAAGAGATTGTTTAATAGTTAAACATGCATTCTAAAAATGAGTTGAAACTATTAACATTTTCATAATTGTTGTTCTTAACTCTAAGGTAATTTTTCTGGAACTAATCTCTCTGTTGCAAAGAAATGAATACCCAAAATTTAGTCATTTCTTCAGTTTCATATCAGCTCCTTTTTTTTCTGCTTAATCCAAATCTAAAATTAAATTCAGTACCTTTTTTAAAGAGTAGGGTAAAATCATATCCTTTTAAAAAAATCTATCTATGGATCTATCTATCAATCATCGATCATGTTATTTAAATTCTTCTTATTTGTAAAAAAAAAAAATTAAATATGTACGGTAAGAAATCGTTCTTACCAAAGTCTTTCTCTTTCTCATTTAGGCATTGGCATTGGATGTCTCCAGTGATAGTCTTTAAATTTCATGGTTGTTATTTATGAGTGTTGAGATTTCTTTTTCAAACTTTTATGTTTGAGTTATTTTTAATGAGTATAGCTTCTGCTACTGCATTCTAAATAACATGATGTTAAATACATAAAAGAATAATTTCATAACCTTCCTCCACTAAAATAATTTAAAAGGTACAAATTTACTTTTGTACTACTGAGTATTTTATTTGTCAGAAAAATTAAGTACGCAAACAATATACCTCACATGCTTTTTACAAGATAATTTGTTTTGTCTAAGTTTGTACCAAATATGTAATAATTTTCTATATGACAATGTAAATTCTTTTTATTAAGGAAAGTTACATGGAGAATTTAAAAAAAAACTATTCTGGTACTTCACTAGCAATGTTCAAAGAAGTAATGCACAGTAGTTGATGGGCTTTTTTTTTTTTTTTTTTGCTAAGATGTGATAAGTTATGCATTTATATAACCTCATATAAAGCCTTATATAAAAGTTTGCAGATTTATATATTTGAAATCTTTGGACTGCATAGCCATGTTGTTGCTTTAAAAAAAAAAATCACTGAAGCATCAAAGATAAAATGACTGTATTTCTGTTTGTTATACACATCTTGTCAGTATTTTTGTATGTATCTGTTTGTTTTGTGAATTTGTGTAGGTTTATACGTGTGTGAAAGAAGGGAGGGTCAAGGGAGAGTGTGCTTAAATGTCTCTTTTTTTTTTATAAAATACAATGCACATAAATTGGTAGTCTTTAAAAACAATAATCAAAAAAAGATGATAAACAAACCCATGAGGCAAATGAAAATTGTTCAAAACAAGCAATTCAGTATTCAACATATGGCTTCTTTTTTTTATAAAGACCTTTGAAAAACATTGCCACTTTAGATTAGATTATGAATACCTCATTTTCTGAATTGATTCTGTGTAATTCTACTGTTCTCCCTATTTTTTCCTCTTCTATTTAGTCATTCTGTGAATGTTTCTCAGAGGACATAGTCAAGATGCTGATTATTTAAACATAAGTAGTTTACAATTGGAGAAGCAAAACTGTGAATTCCAATTTCCCCCCAAACCCCCAATGTTGACAATATTCCATTAACATAATGGGTTATATGTGGCTAATCTCAGAGCTCTTAAAGTTTTATTCCCAAGTCATCAACTTTTGAAACTTTCCATAAAGTATTATACATACCTTAACACTGACAAGCTTAACTATTATAAATGGAAGCTCCAGAAGCTATTATCTAGAAGCTACATAAGAGGCAAAATACCAGATAAATTTGGTGAGCTCGTGTGACCTCCAGTCTTGCTCTGCTCCCCTAACTAAAACCCTCCCCCAGGAAACTTTTTATAAACATTCCTTTAAATCATCCGTTGGACACTGTAAACCCCGCCCCTTTACCCTTTGATGAAAAAAATTTAGCAATCACATTTTCCCTTTTGCCATTACAGAAAGGGCATGAAGCCATCTGAAAGTACCAGAATTAGCACTGTCATCCCATCTTGCCCATTAGTTTTACTGCAGCAAAGACTAGTGAAACACTGAAAAATATACCTGTAGTCTCTTTCCCTGGTTTGATCCTAAGCTCCTCCGAATACAGATTCAATACATTTTCTTTCACAGGAATAAATGCATTTTAAGCATCAGCATCATAGAAACACAGCATAAATAAAGCAGAGACTTCTCCCCCAACCCCAGCTTTTACCTGTTATGCTAATACAAAGACATTGAAAGGAAGAAAAGCTGCAGCTTGCCCAGCAATATTCTCATTGCAGCAGACAGCACAATTCTGTACTTACAGATCTTGCCAGGGAAATGTCTCGGGATCTTTACAATTTTTCTGCAGAACTCTGTTTCAAGCTCTCAGCCAGGCATGCTGTGCATCCAGGCAGAACCAAGCCGTATGGAATGTCTATGCAGCTGGGAGATAATGGGACTCTTTTTCCCAGCTGGGACCGCAAGCCTTTTATCCACTGAGTACTGCGTGGCTCTTCTCTGGTCTTAAGCATAAAACACGCTTCTCTCCTGCTGCATTCCTGACGGAACCTAGACAATTAGTTCTTGAGGCACATGTGCAAATCTCCCGTTTGGAATATTCAAGAGGAAAATTCTCCCTACATTGAAAAGCCAGTTCTATCTTCATCATCCTTCACAGAATCAGAGAATGCTGAGAGCAGCTGCCATTCCAGTGGCATGAAAGATTAAATTCACCCTCCCCTTTTTTTGACTAGAGATAGTCACTCCTGTTGGGTCGTCAGAAAATCTCTCTTATTGAAAACTGGGTCAGGCTAACTACTTATTAGGTTTCCAACAGGAAAAGAAGTAAATTTTTTTCTTCCTATGGTTTCACTGCATTGTCATTTGCAAGCAAAGATTAAGCTGGTCAAGGGTCTGCCCTAATTTAGACTATATTCAAACGTAAGCTTTCTTAAGCTTTCATGCCTGTAGCTCCTGCGACTCGTTAGGGTGAAGAGAAAAGGGAAATAAAACCCAAGGATCTTATGCACTGTCACTGAATCCTTTCTAAACCATAATTTTAAAATACGTGCATGAGGCTTCTAAAAGACAGGTAAGCACATAAAGAAAGTAAAGGCCAAAAGAGTATAGCTGCTCTCTCAGGTTACATATGTATAATCTCCTGAGGCCGAGAGCCACTGTATATGTGTTTGCAAAACAACTCTGTAAGGAAAAGAATGCTGTTTGTGTTTCACATCCAGCCCTTCAACTAAACTTTTTAATATGTTTGAGTTTTGCTATTGCTTTTGAAGGGAGTAACAGCTTGTTGAATAAAAGCTAAGAAATAGGAAGACCACCTGCATGCAGAGACACCAACAGATACACACATGGCTACAACATGAGAGCAGAAAAATTGCTTGGGCTTATTTTCATGTTGTAATAAAAAGAAATTGCACTTTTTACATCTTAAAGTAAATAGATACTGGGAAGATGAAATCCACAAATCAAATATGGTATCTTTCAGACTCAGTTTTCTTTTATCTGTTGAGCCAGAAGGTTTCTATGACTGCGTGTTATGACTACATTCTATGGATTTCTATGATTACATTCTTCTGTAAATATGTCAGTCACATACCTCATTTCTACACAGAGTCTAACAAACATCATAGGGAGGTTTAGAGAGGAGTTAATGCTTCATAACACTAGGTAAGCTCAAAATGGTCTGTACTATTCTTCTAATTCATGGGGAGGCAAATTGGAAGAATTATTTTATAGGGATATTTGTCTTAGTTGAACCTCAAAACTTTTTAAGTTAAAGGCATCTCTCTCTTTTGAAATCAAAATGTTGTTTATTTATAAAAATTCCAACATGCTGAATTTTTCTGAGGATGTATGAGAAAAATAGTCATAATGTAGTAAGTTTTTCCATGAAGAGGAATTCATTTAGTTTAAAGGACACCCCTTGACTCACATCTCTAATGCTTCTGCCCCATATTCAAAGACAGCTAATTGCTTTACTTCCTATTTCCCGGAGAAGGGAATAAAAATCAGAAGAGGGCTCTAGTAGCTCCTCCTACTGCATCTAATTACACACTTGCACCTGTACCCATAGACTCTGCCTTCACTTCTGCTTCTGTGTGTGAACCATGCTCCTTCCTCAGGCCAGGTCCTCCACTGTGTTCTAGTTACTGTGCTCTTTTACATATTCAAACACTGTTCCAGCTACTTGTCCCCCTTTTCAGAATCACCAGTTCTGTCTTTTTTAAAGCACCTTGAATGAATTGTCTATACTCATGGTCTTCAAATCATCCTTTTTCTTTCTCCCTTGAATCCAACTTAATTGGCTTTTTCTCCCCACTGTTCCCTGTCTCACTAGCTGTTCCTGCTCAGAAACTTTTGCTGGTATCTTCTCATCTTCCTAATCTTTAATCACTGGCAGCATCAAAGTTTTAAATTAAGGCCTGTACACTAAAAACTATAAAGGAGTACTGAGAGAAATCAAATAAGACCTAAATAAGTAAAGAAATATACCATGTTCATGGACTAGAAAACTCAATATTTTTAAGAGGTCAGTTGTCTACAAATAGGTCTTTAGATTTGAAATAATTCTAATCAAAATCTCAGCTAGTTTTCTTGTGGCAGTTGTCAAGTGATGATAAAATTTCTATAGAATGAAAATAGCTAAGAAAAGTAAAATCAAAATGATAAAGAACAAAATTGGAGAAATTATACTCTGATTTTACCACTTACTACTACCCTAAAGTGATCAAAGCAGTGTAGTATTGGCAGGATAGTTCAACAGAACATAATAGAGTGTCTAAAAATAGAACCACATTTATATGATCAATTGATTTTAGACAAAGGTGCCAAGATAATTCAATGATGAAAGCATCATATTTCAATAAATGGTGTTTAAACAAATGGATATTTATTTGGAATAAATTAACCTTGACCCACCATACATACACATACAAAAAAAGGATCACAAACCTAAAAGTAAAATTTGAAATGGATCACAGACCTAAAAGTAAAATTTTAAAACTTCTAAAAGAAAATATACAAGTTATTGGGCTAGGCAAAGATTTCTTAGGACACACACATACATACACATTTATACACAATAACACAAAACATAGCAAAAAATAGAAATATTGGGCTTTGTCAAAATGGAAAATGATCTTTGAAATATATCATTAAGGAATTTTTACAACTCAATAACAAGAAGACAACCAACTAAAAATTTTTTTAAAATATATAAACGGAGAATTCACCAAAGATATGTGAATATCATTTAAGCACATAAAAAAAAGGTGCTCAACATCATTATTCATCAGGAAAAATGCAAATTAAAACTGCAGTGAAATACCACTGCACACCTATTAGAAAGACTAAAATTACAAACACTGAAAATACCAAAGCATTTTTGAGGATGTGAGACAACTGGAATTCTTACTCCTGGCTGCTTAGAGTGTAAAGTGTTAAAACTACTTTGAAAAACAATTTGGTAGTTTCTTAAAATACTATTACCAAGAAACTCCACTCCTATGTATTTTCCCAAAAGAAAAGAAAGCGTATGTCTACACAAAGTTTTTCAGTGAAGATTCAGAGCAACTTTTTCCTAATAGCCAAAAGTTGGAAACCACACAAATGTCCATCAGAAGATTAAGGGATTAAAAAATTGTGCTACTTTCATAAATGTAATATTAGTTAGCACTAAAAAGACAAAAATTACTGATACTCATTACTTAGATTAATCTAGAAAATAATATGCTAACAGAAAGATATTCAAAAAAAGGTATGGCAGTTTTATACTGACAGAAAACAAAAAATGGTTGCTTAAGGCTGAGGTGGGAGAAGATTAATTGCAGCTGGGCATCGGGATATTTTAAAGTGCTGAAAATATTGGTTTTGATTTTGATAGTGGTTACCTGGTATGTACATTTGACAAATGTTTTCATACTCTACAAGTGGGTATGTTTTATTTCATGTAAAGTATATCTTATAAAGTTGAGTTTTAATAAATTAAATGATGATGATGGTAGGTAGTAGTTTTTCTTACGGTTTTGGAAAAATAAATATTGACAAGCCTATCATTCTGACCAAATATTATTATTTTTGCTATTATTGTTATTACTGATTTTAGTGGACAATGAAAATTGTCCTCTCCAATCTCTTCTATGATTGTTAGTCCTTTCAATCCTTTTTTGATCTACCTGTGTCAATTTGATTCATTTTTATTTTTCTAGGGATCAGTGATGATGATGGTGATGATGGTGATATTGAGAGGTAACTTTTATAGCCCCAAATATGTGCCAGGTAGTGTTTTAAGTATTTTATATTATTTATTTAATCCTCACAATAACGTGATTAGTGTTATTATTTTCCATATGTAACAAACAAGGAAACTGAAGCACATAGAGGTTAACTAAATTGTCTAAGAGCATCTAGGCAGGAGATAGTGTAAAGGAGGGATCAAGCCCAGGCAGTCTGGCTCAAGAATTCAATATTAATATTGATTTTATTATTCAAATCTTTATATTCCTTTTTACATTTTGTCACTTGACATGTCAAATTCTGTGAAAAGCATATTAAATTTCTCCCACAAAGATTTTTTAAATCAAGTAATCCTCATTTTTCAAGAAGCTTTTGCACTGCATATTCTCCTGCTAGATTGCTTAATGGATAAAGGTTATGTGTGTGTGTGTGTGTGTGTGTGTGTACATATATATCACTATGTATCTCACTATAGTGAGATATATATACTATATATTGTATCTATCTATCTATTCTCTACCTACCTATACAGTGAATTGCATCTTTATGAGTGTATATGTATGTATATATACATACGATTGCATCTTTATGATATTATAACAACTTTAGGAATCCTTTTAAACTTGTTTACATCTCTTGGACTTGAATTCTATTTGGCATCCCTGCTTTCTGGTTTGCATTTTCCTGTATACACTTGCACATTAACAAAATTTTTTGCCACTTTGTTTTAGCTGTCTTTCTCATAATCATCATAAGGTTGGGCTTTCTTTTTTTTTAACTGGGGTATAGTTGCTTTACAATATTGTGTTAGTTTCTGCTGTACAACGAAGTGAATCAGCTATATGTATACACATATCTCCTCCCTCTTGGACCTCCCTCCCACCCCCCCCCACCCCACCCATCTAGGTCACCGCAGAGCACCAAGCTGAGCTCCCTGTGCTACATAGCATGTTCCCACTAGCTACCTATTTTACACATGATAGTGTATATATGTCAATCCCAATCTCCCAATTCATCCCAGCTCCGCTTCCCCTCCCCGTGTCCACATGTCCATTCTCTACATCTGTGTCCTTATTCCTGCCCTGCAAATAGGTTTATCTGTACCATTTTTCTAGATTCCACATATGTTCATTGCAGCAGTACTCACAATAGCCAGGACATGGAAGCAACCTAAATATCCACTGACAGATGAATGGATAAAGAAGATGTGACACATATATACAATGGAATATTACTCAGACAGAAAAAGGAACGAAATTGGGTCATTTGTAGAGAAGTGGATGGACCTAGAGTCTGTCATACAGAGTGAAGTAAGTCAGAGAAAAACAAATATCGTATATTAACACACATATGTGGAATGTAGTTGGGCTTTTTTAACCCAATGTGGCTCTGCTTTCTGATAGGGTAGCTTAGTGCACTTGCATTTAGTGTGGTATCTGGCATTCATATTGGAATCTCTTTCTTTCTTCTCAGTCTGGCTGAGGCATGGAGTTGGGAGTCTTTCTGTGTGCAGATATTTGCCACATGCCCACATGGTCTGGGAGACATTGAGACCTACAGTTCAGGTTCTACCCAGTGCAGTAGGACAGCCTCATTCGGCAGGACCCCTGACATTAGGCACAGGCTGACGGGTGTAACGCGTGTCTCAATTCTGCCACAGAATTCCTTCAGCAGTTAAGTCAACGTCAGGGAACTACAAGACGCTGCTGTTTTTCCCCTCACGGCCTCAGGGAGCATTTCCCTTCATGCTGCTATTTCCTCTGCTCTCTTGGTACCAAAGGAAAACAAACAGACAAACAAACAAAAACAACAAAAGAAAACGGTGCTCATCTTCGTCCCAACACTTCCCAGTAGAATACATAGGCTCCGCTCACCTGCCGACTCTTGAAGTGGGTCCCCCAAATTTTATAAGCTTCAAGCCCCACAAAATCTTGATCTATTTCTTCCTCTTGAAAACATGCCTATTAACTATAACTGATACATAGTTGCTTTATTGTGAAGAAACCTCTAATGACATTCTTTCTCTAAAGGAATTAAAAGAAAGGTTACTTTATTGAACTAATGCAATTATTTAAAGATATATGATATACCAACATAGAGGTGTTGTTTTCTTGATGTTATTGTTTTGTTACCTTTATTTTCTATTCAGATACTTCGGTATGCACAGCTGTTCTAAATAACCCTTGTTTAAAAATGTGTATATTTAATGAGATATTTTCCCCTGCCCATGATAGGCATTTCTCCTAATATTACCAAAATATAAACAAGTTTTTATAATTTCCTGAGGGCTTCCCATGGGCCAGACGCTAACTCTAAAATCTCGCTTAACCCTTACGACGACCCTATGATGTAGTTACTATCACCTTTGCTATACTGGCACCTGAGATTTGGAAAGATTAAACAGCATGCCAAGATCATACAAATTGTAAAAGGCCAAACAGGGATTTGAACACAGGTCCATTACCCTCAACATCTGTCTCCTGAACCTCTCTGCTAGGAGCTCTTTGCTGTATCCAATGGCATATCTAATGGAAGGCAAAAATAACTGCTATAATTTTTAAGGTTATTTCACTCTTAAAGACATAAAATAAAAGGTTTCTCTTGAACACAATTGTTTAAGCTATAACTGCACAGACTTTGACAATTAACTAGGTAATTAAGCCCTATATTATTTATAGAACAGCTGATTTCTCATGAAAATAGTATGAATCTAAATATTTGGCTCAACTCTCCACTGTGCTTTGAAAAGGATAGAAGTATTAAATGGTCCCAAGAAATGTAAACTATAATTTTTCCCTTACCATTTTCTTTTCCTTTTTGGTGAGGGAGAGGTAGGGATTAGAGTGCTATGAAGGGAATTTCAGTACACATATTACATTTACTTTCCCTCAGAAAAAAGCACATTGAAGGAAGGATGATAACAGTTTTCTTAGTCTTTTGCCCCAACACAAAATTGGTTTTTCACTTTATACCACGTATGTATAATTTTAAAGATATTCAAAAATTCACTTCCCTTTGGGAAAAAAGGGAACAATTTTGCCTGGAAATGTATTGCTTTTCAAAGGGAAAATAGTCAGGGAAATGAATATATTCTTTTTCTACCACATAGTAAAGAAAAGGTATATTTTAGAAGAAGTATATTCCAATAATTCAGTTCAAACACCTTGAATATGTTCATATAAATATAGAAGAATTTTTACACAATGATAACTTACAACAGGGAGTAGGTAAGACCTGGTATCTTGTGACATGAATTATTTTTCTTCAGCCAGAGATGGACACTGAGAAACTGTTCTATGGAACTGCCTGCCACCTGCTGCTTCCAACACTGAATTTTAATGAGCACCAATTGCTCTGCAAGGCTCACTATTTTAGGAGTATTATTTACCATGAGGCCCACTATGATTTTTCTAAATTATAGAGTAAATTGCTTGGGCCCCAGTGAAAATAAATGTATTTCATTAATGCGGCTCCTCTTCTAGTCTAATCTTTTTAACCCTGAAGATTGAGACATTTTCCATGCATAATAATTATGATTGTATCCTATTTCCTAGACACAATGAAGAGGTCACAGCACATAAACTCTAAAATCTGGAGCTTAGCTGCTTAAACAACTGTTCTGGCTTCCCCATTCTTGTCCTTCATTTATGCAATATACAAACTATTACACTGAGTTTTAGTGGTGATTAGACATAGAAAACATGAGTTTCATCAGAGTTTCCATCAAGTAGAATTTACTTATTGGCCCACTGGCATCATTACCAGAAATACTGCACAGGTTTTTCTTTCACTGACAATGCAATGGTACTTCTTTCATAATCATGTGGTAGATTGGTTTATTACCTTCAAGTCTTTATCCTTCCCTGTGTATACACAATTGCTATTGCTTCATTGTAGGTGGAGTCTACTTCCCTGTCCCTCGATTTTTGGACTTGACATGTGGCTTGCTTTGACCAATAGAATATGAATATAAGTCACAGTGTGCTGGCTATAGGCCTAGGTTTTAAGTAAATCCATGTGTTTCTGTTCACCTTCTTGTTCCTTTGGTGTTACCATAGAAAAATATGTTGGCTAGCCTGCAGTCCAAGGAGAATGAAAGATACTTGGAGTAGAGCTACTTCAGCTGATTCACAGACTTGGGTAATAAGCAAGCTGCTTGGCTAAGTGCAGCCCAGATGGGCTGAACCTCAGCTGTCTTGTAAACACAAGCAATAAAATCAATTTTTATTATTTTAAGCCACTAAATTTTGGGGTGATTTGTCATGCAACAATAACTAGCCAACATAGATATTATTACTCCTTGAACCCAAGTCAACATAGTCTGGATTCTTTTTAGAGCAGAGCCTGAGATAAGGGCTTTTTGTCTTTTGTCATATATGAGTGATTTATTTGAAAATGTGATCTCAGAGGAGTGAGGGACAAAGAGAATTAAAAAGGGAGCAAGAAAATCCAATACAGGATGTATCATTGAGTTTTCCATCACTAAGTATGAATGGTTGTTCAATAATATGGGAACATCTAAGAAGTTTATCATATCCAGTGCCTCTCTGGGCTATCCACCTAGATTGAGCACGAGAGAAGCATATATCTATTGGCTCCCATCCCCAATGGTAACATGATCATATACTTCATTATGTAAAACAGGACAATTGTAACAGTAAAAAGAGAAAGTATTAATAGTAATGCTGGCACAACTGGTATAACTCAAATCTATCCTGGGCCATTGAGGACATGTGACCACCCTACATATTGGTCCAAGATTGTCCTAGGAGACATTAACTCTTCTACACATCCATGGTACAAATACATGAGTGCCAATCAGGTTTGTGTGCTCACTCAATACCATGGAATCAGAAAAACTGCTGAATGGGAAACAAGAGTTATGAGAGATAAAATTTGTCAGGTAGCATCTGTGTTAGATGAAACATTGCCTTGAATATTTGGTCAGACTGAGAAGATTTGAAATTGTGCAGAAAAAGGCATTGAATTTAGTTCCCACTTTGCCATACTCAGATCTATTCAAAACCTTCATTAAGTCCAATCAGTAACAGAGTCAACTTCTGGATTGAGCCAGGCAAATTCTCTGCAATGACTTAAAAACAAGAGGCTTAGAGAAAAATAGCTATAGCCCCACTGAAACTAGACTTGGGATGGTAACTGATAACTCTCATCTCATTTCTCTACTACCAATTCTAGATTTTCTTACCCTCAGCAAGCAGTTTGGCTGTCCTTGACTATCTGTTTAGGTAACCCAGATGTACTTCCCTGGGGAGATTATACCCTTAGACCTCTTGCCCTAGTGAGACTACATTGGCACACTTCCCAACTATTATTTTACAATAAAACTCAAGAGATAATCCAGTGTATAGCCAGCATTACAGATGTACTCCTCCAAGACCCCACTCTGTAGCAGAAAATGTTGCTCCTAATGGTTTTAAGGGTTAGCTAGTCCCAGCAATATATTAATTTCTTTCTTTTTCTATGTGTCACTAGAATAAGATAATTAAAGAGATCAAGTAGAAGTCATAGAATATTTATTGTCTCCTAGTAAAAGTTTTCTTCCGTTAGGATTCAGAACCTCTCAATTAAGGAGTCTGAAATTGCAGGGGTAGGAGCACAAATTCTGCAAATGGGCAATTGGGAATGATGGTAAGAAAGACTAATTGTACTACTGCCCTTCATTTCATGGATCTACATATCCCACTCATGGTGGACATCACCATATATCAAATGCAAGTTTAGTGTATATATCACATCCCAGATGACTGGCCTCTAACTCTGCAAGGTATGTTCCTGGAACTGTCAACTTAGCTAAGTCTTGAACAGTTCACTCCATCATTACATTTGACTGGCTGTCCCTGAGTAAGAAGGGCATATAGAATGAATGTTGAAAATCCCATTTTCGTTCACCCATTGTCACTCATACTTTGACATAAAATGAATCCCTTCAGCTTAGGCAGTGATATATAGGATACCATAATGATAGATTAAGCATTCTGCAAATTCTCAGATGGTGGTGCTAGCAGAGGAATTGCAGGCAGGGAAGGAAAATCTATATCCTGAGTAGCTTTCAGTTCTGATAAGAATAAGTCACTGTTTCCTTCAGGTTGGATAATGTGCACTATAATCAACTTCCCATCAAGTGGGTGCCTGGATTCCTGAGGAATGGTGCTGTATTGAGGAGTCATGACTGGTCTCTACTGTCAGCAGACTAGGCAAGCAGCAGTGGCAGTAGCTAGTCATCCACACGTTGAAGAAGGGCATGCTGTTGAATTTATGCCTATCTACATCCATGAGGCCGTGGCCACTCAGTTCTTGGGCTTACTGCACCAGAACTTGTGTGGCCAAGAAGAGAGAATGAC
Source organism: Balaenoptera physalus (assembly GCF_965194825.1). NCBI lineage: Eukaryota > Metazoa > Chordata > Mammalia > Artiodactyla > Balaenopteridae > Balaenoptera > Balaenoptera physalus. The sequence goes on along the minus strand of NC_138896.1, from coordinate 96,091,072 downwards.
TGGCATTCAAGATTAAGCTATTCGTTCCAGTTCAGTGGTTGAGGGCCTCTTTGCAGTGGATGCCTTCTGGTGGACATGAATATAAAACACAAAGAAATCACAAATCATGCTTGCTACTATGTGTCTATCACCAATGACTGTCCCTTGTTTCTGATTTTCTATTCTTGTTCTTTCCAGACTCTCTACTAACTAGGCAAACCATTCATTATTGCTTAAGGGTCCATGTATATTCATAACTCAGGTCCCTTCTCCCTCCCTACAAAGAGAACAATAATTGGACTGTTCACTGCTCAGGCCTCCAGAAAGATTTCCATTTACCACTTTGTTTAGAGCCACCTCTGAAATAGGATATAATGAGATAGTAGTCCATTTTTGGCTCACACCAATATTTCACAACAACTGAACTGTTATATAGGCTTGATATATGTTTTCCCTCTTCTTTTAGTTGGTCAGTATTTCCAGGTGCAAAATATGTTGGCTGAAAAACTCAGAAGGCCCACCAAGTGACGTGCCTCTTTATTAATGATAGGGGGTATATGGTGAAATAAATTGTCCTATCTTAGAAAGGATGTCTCAGGATGCCACAGATATTTGGACACCTAAAAATGTTAAAGCAGCAGTCCCAGAGCCTTTGTGAGTTCACCTACCATCATATGGGATTTAGCATTTCTTATAATATGGCAGGTCTAACGGTAACAAACTTCCTTAGCTTTGTTTGTTTAGTAAAGTCTTTATCCCTCCTTTGTTTCTGAAGGACAGCCTACTGGCTAAAAAATTCTTCGTTGGCAGTTAACTTTCTTTCAATATTCTGAATATGTCACTCCATTCTCTTCTGGCCTGGAAAGTTTCTGTTGAGAAATCTGCCTATGGTCTTATGGTGGTACCCTTACATACAACTTCTCTCTTATCTCTTGCTGCTCTTAAAATTCATTTTTTTGCCTTTGACTTTTGAAAATTTATTTTTAATGTGTCTATGTGTAGTCCCATCCAGGTTAAAACGATTTGGGATCTTTGGGATTCATGGATCAAGAAATCTATTTCTATCCCCAAGTTTGGAAAGTTTTCAGCCATTTTTGCTTAAACATTCTTTCTGTCCCTTATTCTTCCTCTTTTCCTTCTGGAATTTCTGTAATGCGAATATTGTTTCTTTACATTGTGTCACCTAATTCAGTAGGTTTCTTCACTCTGTCATTCTTTTTTTCTTTTTGCTCCTCTGACTGGGTGATTTCCAATGTCTTATCCTCTAGGTCACTGATTCTTTCTTCTGCACGGTCAGATCTACTTCTGAAAATTTCTATTGAATTCTTCAGTTCAGTTATTGTATTTTCCAACTCTAGGATTTCTGTTTCTTTGTCTGATATTTGCTATTTCCTTGTCAAACTTCTTGTTTTGTTCATGCATTGTTTTCCTAATGGTTTTATCATCTGCCTGTGTTTGCTTGTAGTTCATTAAATGTCCTTAAGAGGATTATTCTGAATCTTAAATCACTTATCATTTTGTCAAATTTAGAAAGTACTTCTACACATTATGACATATAAAGGAGTACTAGCATTCTCTGTTCTCTCCAAATTTCTCCAACTGCTTTCTTCAGCTATGTTTTTCCTTTTAATTTGCCAATTGTGATAACCTTGTTTTTTGGTCCAGTAAACGTAATTAAGACGTGTGAGTTTTCTATCAATTGATTTGAAATTCTAAAAGCCATTAATCGCATTTTAACTACAGATCTTCCTCAGCTTACAATGAGGTTACATCCTGAGAAATCTATCATTAAGTTTAAAATATCATAAGTTGGGGACTTCTCTGGCAGTCCAGTGGTTAAGACTTTGCCTTCCAATGCAGGGGGTGCAGGTTCAGTCCCTGGTTGAGGAGCTAGGATCCCACATGCCTGGTGGCCAAAAAACTAAATCATAAAACAGAAGCAATATTGTAACAAATTCAATAAGGACTTCAGAAAAATACATTTAAGAAAATTAAAAATTAAAAAGTTAAAATTAAAAAAAATCTTAAATAAAAAAAATCATAAGTTGAAAATGCATTTAATACACCTAATCTACTGAACGTCAGAGCTTAGTGTAGCCTACCTTCAATGTGCTCAGAACACTTATATTAGCCTTCAGTTGGGCAAATTTATCTAACATAAAGACTACTTTATAACAAAGTATTGAATACCTCATATAATTTATTGAACACTGCACTGTAAGTGAAAACCAGGATACTGTAGTTGTATGGGGACAGAATGGTTGTGTGTATATTGGTTGTTTACCCTCGTGATTGTGTGGCTGAGTGGAAGATGCAGCTGCCACTGCCCAGCATCACGAGAGAGTATCATACCACGTTTTGCAGGGAAAAGATCAAAATTTGAAATTTGAACTACAGATTCTACTGAATGCATATCGCCTCTGCACCAGCATAAAGCTGAAAAATTGTAAGTCAAACAGTCATAAGTCAAGGACCATCTGTATTTTGGATTTCCTTTTCTTCCTTGTGGTTCCAACATCCACTGCTTTTCAGCCATTCAATAAAAACTATTTCTGGGTTCATATTCAGATAAATTCCTTTATTTTCTGAACTCATCGATTGCTTACAGTCATGCTACATTTTATTTTACTTTCTATTTGAAACTTGGATACCCTTAAGTGTTTTTGTGATTTTATCTTTGCTTTTATTTGTTGGGAGGAAAAAAAATTCTTTTTTCAAGTACAACATACGACTATCATTTTCTAGCTTCTTATTAATTTTTTTTTTAACAGACTCCATTCCATTTTTTCTTTTTCTTTATTTGGAAGAAATTCAACTTAGATCTTAGAATTTCCTTCACTAAGTTAGACCCTTTCTGACCATCATCCTGCAGCTAATTTTATAGCACTTTAAAGTTCTTTTAATTTTTTCTTATGTTTCAAATCTTTCTCTCTCTTGGTTTTCACCTTCCTTTTTTCTGGCACATACCCATATGTATCCTGTGAGTCTTTTTGTCTGAGAAATATTTATTTGGGCACTGGTTCTTTGGTATAGGATTTATAGTCAAAATAGTTTTCTCACAAACTTTGAAAGCATTATCTTCTAGAAACTGGTTTTACTGATGCCAGTCTGATTCTGATTCTTAATATATTGCAGATTATCTTTTTTTCTGAAAATTTTAACACTTTCTTTTGTTTTTTCGAGATCTTATAAAGGTATGTTTAGGTATATCATTTTTTAAATTTCCTTCCTTTGTCAGTTTTGATTCTTTTAATCTCAAAATGTGTGTCTCTGATATGCTGGGGAATTTAATTTTATTATTTCTTGATAATTCCTTCCCCTCCCTTTATTCTGCTCTTTATTTCTAAAAAGTAAAATAGGTTGGTGTTGCATTTCTTTGATCTTATATTTATCATATCTTTTCTGTCTTAGTATCTATCTTCTTGATTCTTTTATCTTTTTTTTTTTAATTTTATTTATTTATTTATTTATGGCTGTGTTGGGTCTTCGTTTCTGTGTGAGGGCTTTCTCTAGTTGTGGCAAGCGGGGCCACTCTTCATCGCGGTGCGCGGGCCTCTCACGTTGCGGAGCACAGGCTCCAGACGCGCAGGCTCAGTAATTGTGGCTCACGGGCCCAGTTGCTCAGCGGCATGTGGGATCTTCCCAGACCAGGGCTCGAACCCGTGTCCCCTGCATCGGCAGGCAGACTCTCAACCACCGCGCCACCAGGGAAGCCCGATTCTTTTATCTTAATTATGTTTTTAATCTTCAAGTTTTTACACTCAATGTTTTTGTTTGTGTGTGTATTTAATTGTATTTTTAATATTCTAAATTTTAATAATTTTATTTCATAATTTGACTTGATTGAGAAACCCTACCTCCTCTCTGAAAGCATTATTCCTTTTCTCCATGATTCTAAATATTAGCATTTAATTCCTAATTCTAGAAAAATATCACTATGGAGTGAATTGTGCCCCCTTGTCCCCAAAATTTATAAGCTGAAGCCCTAACCCCAAATGTGAAAGTGATAGTGTCTGGAGATAGGGTCAAGAGGAGGTAATTAAGGTTAGGTGAGGTCGTATGGGTAGGCCCTAATCTAATAGGATTGTGGCCCTAGAAGAAAAGGAAGACCTCTCTCTCTCTCTCTCTCTCTGCCAAAGCAGCATCTGCAAACCAAGAAGAGAGGCTTCCCCAGAATCCAACCATGCTGGCACCCTCATCTTGGCCTTTCAGCCTCCAGAAGTGTGAGAAAATATATCTCTGTTGTTTAAGTCCCCTAGTCTATAGTGTTTTGTTGTGGCATCCTGAGCTACCTAAGACAAATACTTATCTTTTTTTTTTTAATCATGATAACTGCATATACCATTTGTTTATTGACTTATAAAGCTAGACTTCTCCTTATGAGTTTTTGGTTCTAGAGAGAAGGGGTACTATTTCTGTCTATATTTCCAACATGCAGTATACTGCTTAGTGCTCACTAAAAGGAATTTTGTTGGACTGATTTTATTGCGTGAGCATGATGTGATAGTTTGTTTAGGCAAATCTCAGGAAGTGCTATAGTCAGGCGAGGCAAGTCTATGCCATGGTAATAAGTAAACCCGGAATTTCCCTGGCATAACATAACCCAAGCCCAGTGCAGGTTACATGGCTTTTGTCTGTCTTCCAGAGAGTAATTCAGAGACTAGCCTTCTTCTATCTCTCAACTTTGTCACCTCACCCTCCTTTGTTTATACCTGTGCTAAGGAGAGAAAAAGCTTGGGAAAATATATCCACGTAGGTATGTCAAGACCAGAGGGACATGCCAGCTCTGCTCATTCTCCACTGGAAGAATGAATCACTTGATTCCTTCTAGATTCATGAGGCACAGGAAATGGATATTAGATAAACAATAACAGTTTATGCCAGATGCCTTCTATAATATGTTGAGAGTTGTGTTTAATACTCTAAAATCATCTTGTCTACTTTCTGAATAACCTGCCAACAACTCTCCTGGATCAGTGGTTCACCAGCAGTAAGAAGAGCTTCTGATTTTATTTCCCTTTAAGTTAATTCTTACATAAGTTTTAGTATAATATATATCCTATAAAATTCTGTAAAATTATTTTTCTTATTTAATTAATCTAATGTATTAGTAAATTAAATCTAAAAATGGAAGAAATAGAGCAGTAACCATAAATGTCTATGTAATTGTATAGTAAGAACAAGATAACTTGCAAACATCCCATATAATTAATACCTTTCTTATCTGGTAGAAACATTATTACTAGAAAAATTCTATGATATTTGATTGCTTAATATAGCCAATACTATTCTTATTACCTTAGATAGTTTGAGTAGAGTTATTTGGAGAAATTAAACATAAGTTAAAAAAATTTACTCTAAAGGAAAAATACAAATTACTTCAAGGTAGTTATCTAAATTAGTAGTTCACACTGATGGCATTAATTAGACAATTATTCCAAGTTCACTTTCAGTTATAATACTATTTAATTAATGATAAAAATCAATCTCTTATCAAATGAAAAAAAATCCCTAAATTCAAGTTAAAATGATTGGTAGAAAATAAACAAACTGATTATGAAAACTGGAGTTCAGGGAAAACTCCCCTAAAACTAAAATGTGTAAGCCAAGGTCTAAAGAACAGATAAGAGTTAACTGCACTGAAGGGAAACAAAAAACATGAACAACACTGGAAACAGTAGGGACAAAGGTCTTGAATGGGAAAGGAAGCAATGAGTATTCAAAACATCAAAAGAAGGCAGGAGTGACTGAGAAGCAGTAAGAAGGGTGAGAGTGGGGCCGGCAAGGCTGGAATGGCTTCCCAACATTTGTCACTCTCATTCGTTGCCAAATTAATACAGAGTAATTATTCTAAATTTATCATTCACTCACTCATTAAATTCATTCAATGAGCATCTTCTAGTGTTTCATTATGATATAGATTTCTGAGGGTAAAGAGACAAAGACCAGTTTTTGCTCATATGTTTGTTTGTTTTACCCCAAGGAGCTCACACTAACTCTTTTATACAGCAAACTCATTAATTTGCATGACTATAAAGTAGGTATTGTGAATTCTTGTCTAGCACAATATTTCCTTCCTGCTGACTGCCATGATGTCAGAGTGGCTCTCAGAGGCTGCTTTGCAGAAACCTTGCCTTATAACCACTTTCCATGTGTACTTATTGAACACTTACTGTGTCCCAGAGCTGCCTTTATTGCTCACACTTTTGTACTTCCTTTTTCTTTGGACAAACATAGGCCAAGCCTACACGATATCCAGTGAAATAGAAATGTAGCAAACGATTTTATGCATGTATCTGAGATCTGTCTTTCTCTGGAGCCATTTCTTTTCTGCTATGCAGCAACAGATTTGAACATTTTTTAGCCTTACCATGATATCTCAGACCAAGGAAATAAAAGGTTCAAATCAATATTTGAAGCTTATCTGTAATGGAATTGCAAGCTCTTTAACAAGACAACTCACTGTCAAGACTGATGAGAGATAATTGGATGTTTGGGGAAAAAAATGTGGGAAGGGTTAAACTCTGAAGTTATTTCAGCAGCCCATATTTTTCTGACTAGTTTCAAATGAATGATCATGTGTAAATTATAAACCATAATGCAATTGTACCATCTTAAGCTGTCCTCAGTATCTTTATAGAAGCTTTGTAGCTAGTCAGTCTCCAATTTATTCACAGCAGGTATTTTGCAACTTTTTCTTTTAACAATCTGTAGATTAGAATAAGTTGGTTTGTAAAGTCCAGATTTTTTTTTTTCTTTTTTAGTGGTTGCTGTTGTTACTGCAACTTGACTGAATCCTCTTAAATTGATTTCTCAAGTGGTGAAAAAAAAGAAATCAAAAATGACATTCTCAATGTTGTACTTCATGAGTTTGCTAAATGGTCACTTAAATTATTTTCTTTCTGAACATTGTAGAGTAGAGAAGTCTGTCATGTTATATATTCACCGATAAACCAGTTGTCCTGGGTGCCACTGAATGGCTGATACCGTGAATGTAAACATCATTTCATATTTATTCAATTATCATTAGTTATTTTCCTGGAAGAAAGTCTGAGGTGGGAATTTTTATTCAAGTAATTTATAGGCTAAGTTCTCTCTGGGTAAAGCGAGTGAGGAAAGCAGGATAGGGCAGAGGAAAAAAGCTAAGTAGCTGTAAACAAACTCCATTGTGTCTCAATGAAAGCTCTGGAGCATAGATTGCACCACAGAGTTGATTCCACTTTTTGGCAAGAAAAACAGCCTCTATACCCTCACGGAAATCAGTCTTGGCTGTGGGCTTTGGAAGAGTGTGGGTGGAGAGCAGTACACTCCCCAAGTCACCACAGATCCAATTAACTGAGGGCACTTCTCTGAAAAAAAAAGGCATCATAAAACTTCAGCAGCCCATTCTCACAGCAGCTGATGGTCTCATGCCCAGGTCTGGAGAAGTGGCCGGGGCCAGGCAGGAACAGCATCCTCTGCAGAAGCCTGTCCTTGGGTCACCACACGACAGCAGATTTTTAACCTAACCACACAAAGTGATTACTCCGTCTTATAAGATCATCAGAGGATGAAAAGAAAACCTTAATAAGTATCCCTTACAAACGTAAGTAAACAAGTATACATTTAGAAGGAAACAAAAAGCTACCATTAGTATTTTTCAGAACTTCTCCTAAAAGAAACTCCTTTGAACTCTCACTAACAATATCAAATTTTGGCACTTAGAATTGGTATGATTGTTTCACTATCTATTGATAAATTGTTTATTCTTCGGCCATAAAATAATTTTGAAAACCCATTTCCTCTCTACACTATTAGAAAAGCAAAGTAAAACACAAAAGTACACGTAGAAATATACATTTCTTTTCCTTAAAATATGCTAGTAAATATGTAAGTTTTACCAATCTATCCTCTAATTTGCATAATCTGACTTCTCTTTATAATTTAGCAAACTCAGTGGAACTTTAAAACTCCAATATATTTTAATGGAGAAATCAAATAGTTTTTCTTCTCACACTATTTTCCAACTTTTTTGATGTTTTGTTAGCACACTGTGAATTCCAGTATTAAATCATATCATTTTTTATTTTGATATAGCAGTACAATTGAGACAGGCAGTTCCTAGAAGGAGCAGTGTCTGATTCTTCATGTTTCTCCATGGAGGGGAGCCTTGCAAATAGGAGGTGCTCAATGAACGTGTTGAGTTGGTAAATAGAAAGTGAAGTTACATTTTATGAGAAAATCACGTTTTGAAGACAGCAAGGAAAGCAACAATTCCATAAAATTGAAATTATCTTTAGAAAGCTTATAAAACTCCCATTAAGTAACATATGGTTTTGTGTGTATATCCCTGTGTCCGCTCCTTTAATTTCATGTTGGTCAATATTCCTTTATGCGTCTCAATTTTTCATCAGTTTCTTCTTTGCTGATAGTGATAATTCATCACTATCTGCTTGAAGATCACTTAAACAATGCATTTAATGTTTTCCAATGGCCAGGAAATCTTGAAACAACTTTTATACGTACTTCTCATACGTTTTGATAGTTTGCATTTGTTGTTTTTGCTGTGATTACATCCATTGCCCATTTAATATGAAAAAGGAGAGAGGGGCATATCCTGTGTATGAAATTAAATTTGTGTAAGTTAAATACATTAATTATACAATTTTATTATATTGCTTCTTAAGTGAATATAATTAGCACACCAACTTAAAAATAAAATGACATTTCCCATTGATTTTATTAAAACTTCTAAATTCCCTCCCATCTTCTTGTCTTTCACATATATTCATTATCTTGAAAAGTATTAAACGGTTTCTTTTGGACCTTTACATTATGGTCATAACCAAGAGCCACTGAATAGTACCCAAATCCATCCCTTAACAGTGACTTGCTTTTCTAGATGCAGACTGTCACATTGTTGTGTTTACAGAATTGCTTCCAACAGCTAATTATTGTAAACAGCATAATGCTATATGGTACTGACAAGAGTAAATATGATAATGACCATGCACACTCATCATAGCTTTATGTTTGGAAAACTATTTCTGAAAGTAAGAAATTGATGATCATTGGAATACAAAGTGAAGGAAAGGGGGAAATTTTGATTACTAGGTTTTAGAGGTTTCAATTTGCTGAAAAAGTAAATCTCTAACATAATGACATGCAAGAATGTGGAAGAAAAGGCTCCATCACCACTTGGACAGCTGTTTATATTTTCTTCCATCTGGAACACAAGTGAAAAGAATAAAATTTTGTTTGATTGGAGCGACCCAGGTCAGGGAATTAAAAATGCAACAAAATTCCCCTAAAGCAGTATGGTCCACAAACTGATTTCCCAGAAGCTAACACAAATTTATTTCTTCCCCAAAGTAATCAGCATTCTGGACATTAAAAAAGATGGAGGTTTTCCAGCACTTGTTTTCCCCTTCTTCCAACCTCTATTGTCATTCATTGTTTTCTTCTGAAGTACCATTTCAACCAGGAGTCCCACTTCCATGTAGTAGAATCAAACAAGAGGACACTCACAACCATAGGGAGAAGATGATACAAGTTTTGGGAAATTTTAACAGATCTGCTTTGTCTAATCATACACAATAACATAGACACAGGTTTCTGGTGAGCAACTTAAAACAAAATTACATTAGTTGAGAAATATAACCACACAAAGAGAAATTGGTCTACAGCGAAATCAATTTTACTATGATATGGAAAACAAATTGAGGCTTTTCTAAAGCTTACTTACAATACTAACCATAAAGACATTAACATCTACAATTAATTCCAAAATAACAAATGTACAGAATAGCTTAACTTCTAGTTGAGGTGAAGTTTTGACCAGGAAGAAAGACTTTACTGATAAACAAAGTGACAAATAAGCTCCTGAGAAATAAAGTATCTCTATGATGTTTCCTTATTGTATTACAACTGTCTCATAGTATTTGTATTACACATTATGCTAGTCTTATTTCATACTACTGTAAAATGAATTCAATACAATCTGAAAATTATATAGTAATTCTGTATATATAAAAAGTAATTATATTACTTTTGCAATGAAAAATATAAATATATAATACATTTTGGCTTTTAACATCTTTTGTTTAATTATTGTGTCATTTTCAGTCTTCTTCCTTTATGTAATATTTTTCAAAACCTGGGTATATTTAGACCTATGTAAGTTTTCTATTGCTGCTGTAATAAATGATCAGAAACTCAAATATGAATTCAAAAAAGATCTTGCTGCAATTTATGTCAAAGAGTGTTCTGCCTATGTTTTCCTTTAACAGTTCTATAGTGTCTGGCCTTACATTTAGGTCTTTAATCCATTTTGAGTTTATTTTTGTGTATACTGTTAGGGAGTGTTTTAATTTCATTCTTCTACATGTAGCTATCCAGTTTTGCTGTGCATTAGAAGCTAACACAACATTGTAAAGCAACTATACTCCAATAAAAATTAATTAAAATAAAATAAAATAATATGAATTCATTATCTTACATTTCTGGAAGTTATAAGACCAAAATCAAGGTGTTGGGAGGCTGTATTCCTCCTAGAAGCTTTTGGGGAGAATCTACTTTCTTGCCTTTTTCAGATTCCTACATTCCTTGGCTCTTGGCTCTTACCTTGCTAATATTATTCGAACCTCTTGTTTATACCTCCTACTACAAATTCGATCTTCCTGCCTCCCTTTAAAAGGAACTTTGTGATTGATTACATTGGATTCACCCAGATAATCCATGATAATCTTCCCATCTCAAGGTTCTTTACTTAATCACATCTGCAACCCATACTGATGGGTTCTGAGGATTAGGACATGGATTTTGAGGGAGCCCATTATTTAGCCCATCACAAAAACCTATAATTTAAGTACGAACTGATTCTTTTCCATATTATATAATACCATGTAAGTATCACATTAATCTTTGCCCAATACTCATCTTTCATTTTTGGAATGTTTAAAAATTTTATGTTAAAGTATTTTTTTCTATACTACAATAATAAAAATCTCATTTAGTTCAGTCCATCTTATCAAGCTGACATTTAGAATTCTTATCTTTTCACAAAAATAATGTCATTTTATAATGCTTTTTATAAAGAATGTATGTTACATATGTGAATATTTATCATTTATCTTAAATTAAAATTTTCTCTAATAACTTTTTCAAGTATGATAACCAATTTCTCATAGTTAGGAGAAAAATTAGACTACCACTTTGTGTTCACCTACTATGTGCTAGAAATTATAGATACATAATTTTAAATTTCAGAACAAAATTCTAAAGATAGGTATTATTATGTACATTTTAAGAGTGACAAAACAGAGACTCAGAGTGGTATGATGAATTTTCCAAGGCTGTGCAGTTGATAGATTATGGATCTATTATTTGAACCTAGATCTTAGTCAAAAGAAGACTCCATCGGTACAAAATGGCTAAATTACCCTATGCAGATTATATCATTGATATAGTTTTGGGCAACATTTATCTTTTAAAATGTTCTGTATGTATGTATTCTAGTCTGGCGTCTGGGTTCTATTATGAATGAATGCTTCCCCCACAAGTCTGTAGATGAGTTTATTAAAATGAGGGCATAATAAATGAAAAGCATCATAACATGAAGTGGCCTTCAAGTTTTCATGGACACTTTAGGGAAATTTATCTGCTCTTTTGCATTCTTTTTTAATTTTTCTCGAGACACTTCAAAGCTGTATTTTTTTTTAATATGTCGTTTTCTCTAGGAGGCTGTCCTAGTTTAAAAACTGCATCACCATAACCTAGGGCTTCGGGGCTAGAAGACATCTCATAGGCATTAAATTCTGGTAAGTATTGTGTATATAATTGATGATAGAATGGATGAATGAATCAATTAATGCAATGGGAGTTTTACAGAAATAATTGTTGGGCTTTATGTTGGATAAATAGTTAATGGTGTCTTTCTAATTTTTCTTTTGACTTTCAGTATATGTTCAACATACCCCTGACATGATGCTGCATTCTGTGTAAACCTGTCCAGTTGGGTTAACACTCTTAAAGACTTATACTGATAAGGAAACCAAAAGTCTTAGCTTTGGCCGTATTTCATATAAAAATGACAGTGGTGTAGGGAAAAAAAAAAAACACAACACATCTTTGGGACCTGTTTAATAAGTACAGAAATTATGTAGAACATGTGCTTTAACAATGTTATTTACTCAGAGGAAGGTAACTAACCATTTTCGTTAAAAAATTAGCAGATTGTTTTATTAAAATGGTCAGTTGATTAACTGATTTTAATTTAAAAAAAAATTTAAGTTAATTTATATGTGTTTCCCAAAGTGGAAACTGAATCACACTATGTATAATACCACAGTTTGGATTTCTACAGGAATCATTCCTACATTGTCTTTATAAAGCTACAAATTCTTATTCTAAAGCAAACATTTGGCCCAGATTAATCTTTTTTATAAATCAATGTTTTCATATACAGAACTTGCTTAAGGCAAAGCACACCTGCATAGGCAAAAGCCATTTTAATTTTACAACACTTTCTTAAAGAAGAAAAATAGCCAAAAGGCATTTCTCAAGGGTTGGAAATTTACAGATTATTCATAATTGAGCTACTGCAATGCAAACAACTAAGTTGCTTTTTTTTCCCAGAGAAGATGTTAGATTCTTCTTTCAATTGGAAAAATCCATTTGTCAGAAGAGAACTAAAACTAAATCTAGTAGAAACTCTGTACCTACATGCATTTATATGGCAAAATCTCAATCTCAGTGTCCTCAGAATAAATGTTCAGTATATTCATTGGTACTTTTCCTTTATCAAGTTTTCACTTCAAGGAGCTGGGTTGAATTTTTATCTGAATTTTTGATCAACCCAAAGGCTGGCTCAGGATTTCTCAACCTTACACTTTTGACATTTGGGTGGTGAGAGAGGGTCCTTGGCCTTCACTCATTTGATGTTGTGTGTGACAATCAAATTGTCTCCAGACATTGCCAGATGTCCGTTGGGGATGAGGGAGGCAGCAAATTCACCCCAGGCTGAGAGCTAGTGGCCTAGCCAAATGGAAGATCCAAACAGAATCAGTGCTATGTCTGTTAAGCAGAGAAACATACTCTGATATTTCTGGGCAGTACCGAAAGAAGTACTTCATTCAGTAATGATCAGGGTCACTGCTTGTGTTCTAAACTGTAGATTTTGTGCCTGACTTTGAAAACCCAAGAGGTACATTATACTTGGAAACTGGGCAGAGGGCATGTACAGACATGCCCTGGAAACAGAACTAACCCATTTGATGATTTCTACTGCTGAGATTTATGACTTTAGAGTCAAAACCTCCACCTCACGTTCCAACCTTTAGTTAGGACAGCTAAGCTAGTTATCCAAGCGAAAGCATGAGGTGAATTCAGCCATTCCGACTCTATAGCATCCTTTCTGGCTTTTCGCAACAAATTCCAAAGGTTGCTGAACTGAAACTGCTGGAAGTATTAGTCAGAAACTTAGAGAGCAAAGGAACAACAATAACCACAATACACACACACACACACACACACACACGCACACGCTTACATTTTGAAAAAGTGTATAATACATGGTCCTCTCCTGTAGTATATTGCACACCTATCCACACAGACTGCTTTTAACTTTCTTTCTCTCCATGGTTGTATCAAATTGAGTGGTTTATGTTTTGGTCAAGGGTCCTCTCTGAATTGGAAGAAATGGCTTTCTCTTTGCAGGTCCACTTCTTCTATCTGTGTTGTTCCTGAAATGCTGACAAACTTGTTGGCCTTTTCAAATTCTGTCTGTCTCCTAGGTAAGGAGCTTCCTATTCTTCCCTGGCCTTCTAATTATTTCCACCGGAAGAGAGAGTTCTGAAAGGACTGAAACTCAAAGCTTCTGGGTTTTGTTTTCTTTTGTTTGTTAGTAAACGGAGCTGGGAGGCAATATTTACCTAAGGGATTTCAAATAGAATTTCAGGAAATACTATTCCCTGAATCTTACTACCTTTTTTGAGGTAAGGCAGTGAGCATGTGCACAGAGCATTACTGAAAGCGATCAGAAATAAAGAGCCTGCACTTTTAAACTAATTTCATAAAATGCAGAGATAGTAATTGGATTATGGATTAATTGTCCATACACACAAAATTATGGGGTTTTGGTCTGATTCTTAAGTTTAGCTGGTTCCCTTGTTTGAATAAAGCAAGACATGCCTCTTCTTTTTGCAGTAGACTGGTAAGTGCATTTATTGGGATAGAGTGAGAGTGAGGCCAAAATGCTGCCAAAACACTTCAGAGGATTAATTAAATGCTAACCAAAAAAAAAAAAAATGCCGGATTCTAGTCATCTCCTTAAATCGCAGATACTTTGCCTTTAGAAGGTGCATAGTACCAATTTCTCTTCTTAGGACTGCCAAAAATTCTTGATATTCAATTGGGGATTGTCCAGGGCATCTGTTTTTGAGTAGGTGTTGCTTCACAACTTAGTTCAAACTCTGAAATGGCTTCACCATCAATGTGTGGGTAATATTGATCCCCTAAACATCATGCATGGCACTATTATCTGGCATTATGAGGTCATCTTGTGAATCAAAGTGTATATCCAATGTTAAAAAGGAGTTTCAGTCTACCTGATGATGCAAGTTAGAATATCATTTCAATTTTAAAAAATATGGCTTGCTTACAATCACCTCATTTATTCTTCACAGAAACTAAATGGGGTAAATCCTATTAACCCCATTACCGGGATGAGCAAACTGAGTCTTAGAGATATTTTTATTAACTCCACATTACATAGAAGTTGGCTTTGGCTCTTATAGCTTCAATAGGTAAAACCAAGACTCAGAACAATGTTTGTCTGAATTCAAAACCATACCCTTATCTGAAAATCCCTTCTTCTCTTTTCAAACTATCCACCCATTTCTTCCACTTGAAAGTAGGTCAGGGTGCCTATCTTTCACAGTCCTTAATAGAAAAACAGTTCTATACTCAAGTATCAATTTTTGCTTAAAAGAGATTGTATAGTCTGTTAAATAAATGTGCACCAGAGAACCTCTTACTTGCATTAGACACATTCCTGTAGAGATTTAAAAAGAACAATGCTTGCAATTTATTTCCAATGAACAAATGTTTGTTGAGAGATAGTTAGGGACAAGGTAACAAGCACTGTGAGGCTACAAACATGCAGAAGTCTATAATCTTTCAGGGAAGCAGAGACAAAGGAGAATGAGATAATTCTAATAGGAGATTAAAAGCATTACTATGGGTTTTCATAAAATTATTAGACACAGAAGTTTTTGTCTCATTTTTTTCCTTAATAGTGTTAGATTGCGAAAGACCTTTATCAACTTCAAAAACCATAAAAGAAAAATGTATACATTCATGTACATCAAGTAAATTCTGCATAACCAAGAAAAATCAAAAGCAAATTATATACTTGAATAAAAATATTTAGAATTTGTAGAGGAGTCTAATTTCCTTTATATATAAAGGAAAATCCTTTATATATATATAAAACTCAATAAGAAAGAAGACACATGATATATGTACAATGTTATTCATTGAAACATTGCTGACAATAGCAAAAATGTTGGAAATATGTGCTCATCAGAGAGGACTGGTTACAGGTATTATGTGCATGGATACTATATCATATTATGCATCCATTTAAAAAATGAAGTTGTTTCTTTTAAACTGACAAACTATTCTATATATTGAAGAAGATATATTGCAAACTATTAAAGATAGGACCCAAAACAAAACTTACCTTAGGCTAAAATAAGTATGCACATTTGTGTATACATACATATCTTAATAAGGTTAATCTACAAGAAACTCATAGCAATGTTTGACTACACTGAGATCTAGGGAACTAGAAGTTAGAAATGGGAGGGAAACATTTCACTGCTATAAGTGAATTCATTACGTAGTCAAAATTTAAATTAAACAAAAAAAAGAATTGTAAAAGACATTATAGGGAGGCTTCTAAGGGAGGAATTATAAAGAGTTTAATAGAAAGTTAGAAGATAACTGACCACAGAAAAGAGAAGTAGTTCAGCCTAGAACTCAGTGAATGAGTTTAGTCTTAGAATAATTGAATTTATCATGCTAGGGCTCATGTAGATAAAGTTGTCTGGTGGACAGGTGGCAATGTGGGTCTAGAATTTTGATATGTTTAGGTTAGCATCTCTTCTCCAAACCGACAGCACCAAGCTACCTCCATTCCATATCCTTGCCAAACCTTGTCTCAGCCTAAGCCATAAGCCCGGCCTCCTCTTGGTTGTCTGAGAGGAGAATTCTGATGAATGGAGGATGCTGGAGTTTAGTGACCAGTAAAGAATTGTGTGAGGATCGTAGACATGAAAGTTGAAGTTAACGGAAAGTAAGGAAGACCATAAAACAGGTGTTGATATTATATTATATAATTCCCCCTTATATTTTTTTCACTGCTGTATTTCTTGCTGGCTATGGACACTGGCTGTGTTTGCTTACAGTTTTACACCCTTTCTCTGAAATCAGCACACTGATGTCTCCTGTAATGAGCCCTCGCTCTCTATTTTCATTCCCTGTGGTTTAGAAGGGACTGATTTACATCCCTGGAACCAGAGACATACCCATGATGTCAGCCATCCCAGTTCATCCCCATAGGCCACAGTTAGGGAAGGCAAGTGAGTTAAAAAAAATTACCTCAATACTGGGACCATTTTGTAAGTATTCAAAACAGAGATGATTTCTCTTCCACTAGGGATACTGGCTAAGATATAAATGTGTAAGCCTAGAATTGGGGGAGTCAACTACATAGAATTAGTGAGCTACTGGAGAATGAAGTTAACACCAAAGAAGGAAGGCAGAAGTGTGTGTGTGTGTGTGTGTGTGCGCACACATGCACAACTGTGCATGTATGTGTGTGAGAAAGAGAATAAATCCAGATCACATCTATTGAATTCCTGAATCAAAGCCAAATTCCTTCTGAAACTATTTCCTGAGCCAAAAATATCTATCTGTCTCCCTCCCTCTCTCTCTCTCTCATCCTCATTATCACCATGATGCTCTCTCAGAAGTCTTCACAACTGAGGTTTTATTATTTAAAAGAAGTGTACAGAATTTACACAATGTACTACTTGCCAATTTGGTAAGTATAATTATAAAACTCCATGATTCAAATTGTTTCTCTATTTAAGGTAAGACCCAATTTTATAAAATTTTTGAACATGAGTATAAAGTTTCTTAACAAGCAGTTCTAAGGGGCTCAGTGAACACTTCGTGCCTGTTCTCACATCTCTTTATGTCAATACACTGCAACAAATGTGTTGAGCAACTGCGGTAGTCAAGGCTTTGCTTCACTAAAACAAGCATTCGTACTTGTGCAAAGCACAGTCAGTTAACTGACTTTATAAGGCTGGGTCCAAGACTGTAGTGCATGAGTTTTGATATGGGACAGGAAATCTAGTGAAAAGAAGCCAGATTTCTTGTGGGCAACCTTATTTCACTATTAATGTATGGTTTCATCTTTCCATAATGTGTGTCTTTGAGTTTCTCTTTAGCTTTAAAAGAGGAGAAAATTCTGTAATCTTTTGTGAACAATGTAAAAGTAACATTTAGATTTAAGACAAAATAACAATATATTTTAGGACACACAACTCAGATCTATGTAGCTGATACGTTCACTTTTTACAGTGTACATGAATATATTACAAATAACATATTGTGTTTGGCTCTGCCCAGAAAGCAATAAATAAAATCTAGGTTTAATGTCATTGACATATTAGTAGTAGCTGAAATTTTATAGATGCAGCTTTACTGCAAAGAAAAAAAAAACAACAGTTATTTTGGGATCTCTACAGCTATAAACCTGTACATAGATTTTTACAGTGCTGAGTAAGCTTATATAAAATTAAAGCATAAAATTTCCCCACATGGCTACCTCGGTTATCTTTGGGAATATTATTCATTTGAAGATTTTTATTTCAAATGACAAACATATGGAAGTACTTTTTTTTCTTTTGCTTGATGTGGACCAAATTAATGAAACTAATATAACAAACAGACAGAAATCGTCTGTCACAGACACTTGCAAGACATTTTGCATAGAAATGTCCTTGTGTTTTGACATTCTGATTTCTTGTTTTCTGACAGTGCTATAATTTGCTTTAAGAATTGTTTTAATCAGTTGCCAAATGATTCTTATGCTGCACTGAATAGAAATAATTGAATTTTGTAAAGATAGAGTAGCTGTGGTATGATTAAACATTTATTTTTCATTGACCCTTCTTGATTTCAAACCCAGGGTCTAATTAAAGGCAATGCTTCTTAAAAGAGATAATCACCAAAAATAGTTTTAATAAAGCTTCACAGGTTAGTTTTGATGACACTGTTGTTTTCTTTAACTAGAGGACTAACGTTGTTCCTGCAAAGACCAAAGTCGGTAATTAAACGTCTCTCAGCTAGCCCATGTTAAATCTGCTCTGTTTCTGAGAGCTTATATATCCATGAAAATAAATCTCTTTGGGGCCATCTCAACTCAAGAAGCATATCTTTTAAATAAGCTATAGAATCGAACCTTGCTCTTTCCCTAAAGGGTGTAGCAGATTGCAGAATGCTTATTTATAGAACTACTTTAAATACAATCACGGCCTCTTCTTTTGAAAGAAATACGTTTTCACTGATGTTTTTTCATTTCACTTTGAGATGAAAGTCGTCTTCCTTTATTTATGAGATTCTATTCACATAAGGCAGGGTTGTATATTAAAGAAAGTACACCAAAAAGTGTGAAATACCAAATCATGATCTTATATTTATTCCTAGAATTTTTAAAACTCATAGAAGCCTTAGAAATCACCTAAGGAGTAAGAGGTGCTTTGGGGACAAACATTTTCTTTGGCCTGTCCAGCGTCCGTTATCTTTTCTCTTAGTGATTACTCAATTCTCCTTTGCAACATCGCTCCTCCCCTGATGACCACGGCACACGGTCCATTTCCTCCTAGTTCCTGCTACCTAGTTTTCAGGAACTCCTTGGTCTCTGGTCTTTCTGTAACCTGGATTTCCAGCTTCCCCTTCAAATCTGTCAGCTACCCTGGTTCCTTCTAATTAAGTCATTTTGGCTGGTGAGAGCTCCAGCTGGTTTTTGTTGCTTGCTCTCAAAGAAACATTGCTGACTTTAGCCCATTAAATGAAAGCACAAGAATTGTGTCTATCATTGCTTCATGCCCTAGTGTCTGAAACACAGTAAAGGATCAAGCAATATTTATAGAATTAATGAATAAAACCTAGAGGAAAGGAGTGGCATGTCAGTTCTCACAGCTAGATTGTGCCAGAGCCTGAGTTAGACATTAAGTTCTCCTTAACTTGTCCTTCCATTTTTTATTTCCCAAAACGCAGCCTTCTCTTAAGCTATACATGCCCTGCTCCAAGTTTTCTGAAGACAGAGCTTACATTGCTGGCTCTTGACATGTGTGCCATTTCTTTGATACGGTTAACTTACACTATTCTGATACTTCCAGTGTTTTATCTGAGCGTAAAAGTATTCCAGGAGTGCCACTGGATGACAAATTTATTAAAGTCTTCATCTTTCAAATCCTCTTAAGGTCATAAATCTAAAATTATGACATAAAATAGAACATAGAATAAGACCAATTATTTTCTCATTTACATTCATTCAACACACAGTGAACCGTACACTGTTTGGGTAGAAAAAAGTACAAGATCAGGCAGTTCAGGTAAGAACACAGATCGAACATAAATAACTCCTTGGTATAAAAGAGTATTTTACAAAGGGTAAAGTCAAACTCTTGAATATATCCTACAAAGCTGTGTGCTATCTGGCCTCACATTTTATTTTTCACCTCAAGTCCTACCTGCTCTGAACATCCAGAGCCTTCCAACCCCACTCACATTTTACCTCATTTCCTCCATATACACTGGTGTCTCAGAGAAATGTCTTGGACCCTTACTTATACCCTTACACATACTGCTTGCTCCACCTCTAATGCCATTTCCTGGGCTTTTTATTAACATCCCTTGAGACCCAGAAAAAACATTAACTCATTCATTGCCTCTTTTTCAGTTGGCTCAGACTCCCTCTCTCATCTCTTACAACACATTCTATAAACATCCATTCTAATGTTAAATACATTCGACCATAATTATTTTTACACGTTTCTCTCTCCTAATATTCTACACTCTCTTTAATAGTAAGAAATGAATCCTGTTAATTTAGTTATTTCCCCCACTTCTCTCCATGCTAACTGGCACATTATAGGCTCAACATATATCTGACAAATAGAAGCATAAATGAGCAGAAACGAGATAAAAGTGAGAACTTTCAACTCCCAGGCTGGGATTCCTTCCATCGCATCAAGCTGAATTTATCCATAACAGACAGAACGACAGCTATTATGTTATAATCTAACTATAAATCCGAATGATTTTCTTTAATTTCAAATATAGTTACAAGTATATTATGTAAGACTGAGAAAGGGAATATAGACAATCTGATGGTTTAGGCTACACATTCTCTAATTCGAATATCTTTAGGTTTTAGAATATATTCTTTTGGTTAGAAACACCCATTTAATTATTTCACTTCTTCACTTAACTTTGTAATGGGTATGTGTAACCCTTAAGCTCATCTTAATGTTGTGGTTTACATTCACTCAATACCAATTATAAATGTGATTCAAACCAAATAAATAAATAAATAAATAAACACATCTCAACCCTCTAGCTTTGCTTTGATTGAATAGTAGGACATAGGCACAGTTTGTAAACCTGGCTGACTGGGTAATTGGTAATGTGTAGACTTGGTCTGTGTTTGTTTCGTAGTGTATCTTCATTCTCAAGCCATTGTTTCTATTAGACTTAATTGTGCTCCCCTGCTACTTTAAATCGAGGGTATCCTCAAAATGAAGATTGCGTCTATTAAATTTAATTACTTCCCTCTGTGGATCAAGTGCCTAAGATGCCACCACTAAAACGAGGCTGTTATTAAGAGAGCCCATTCCTAAACTGGAACATACATTTATAAAACAGCTCCCAGTTTCTTAGCGTCATGGTTCCAACCAGCTGTGTGCAGTTCTTGCATGAGTTCATTCTTTTTCAGTAAACATGCCTTATGGAGTTAATATCCCAAGTGAATATGCATACATCTTCTTCCCCTGCACCTGATTCCATCCCCAGCATGTCTTCTGAACATTGATTATGTAGTTCTACTTGACTGGTATTTCAACAGGGAAACACCATATCTACTCTAGCATATTGTGGCTAATGGCTACCGGTAGACAAATCTTGAGGCTATATACGCTTTTGCAATAATTAATTTATTAGTAACATTCCTAAGAGTGTTGTAGAAACTGGAAGGTGATGGAAAAAGGAAAAACACACAGAGAAATTTGCCAGCTGTATACCAAGATCTATTATTACAAACCGTTTTAACTCAGATAATTGAACTCTAGGGGATATCATTCCTTGAATGTTCATTTTAGAATTGTCCCAACATAATTCCATTGATCTTCAGATGCATTTATGAGCAACCTAATACTGATGCTTTGTCTAAAGAATCTCAAACAACATTAGACAACAAGAAGGAACAAATTACACTATTTTCTATTAATAAGGACACTTACTTAGAATCATAGTATTTGTTTGCAAGTCTCTGACTCTGAGCAAATTCTTTTGGTAAAACAAAGGTGGTAATTATAATTCCTGCCTTACCTATCTTCTGAGGTTATAAAGATAATGAAACACGAATTTCCATTTCAAATTTCTATGTTAAAATTAATTTAAAATATCACTATTCATAAAAGTATACAAGTTCAAGACAGAACATAAGAAAACAGCAGAGAGGAAACCAAGCTATTTTGGACAGACAGTAAAAAATGCCTATCCCATAAACAAACTGTCTACATGATTCTGAGCTGGTTTGACTCAGAATTTTTTACCCAACTGATGGGAAGTTTTGGCATCCTGAAGACATCATTATAAAATAGCAATTATTTTCTCACCTTTTATTACCTTCTCTTGGACAAGAGCATATGCCAGAAAACTAATTATTCAAAAGCAGTTTTCATCATGCAAAACAAGGTGATCAAATTACTTGGGTCAGTTCCTAAATAAGTACTTTTATGTAATCTAGATATTTAAGTGAACTGTCTGTGCTCAAGAACCTGCTCCTACAATCCCTCAACCCATGTTCTCCAGGTGCTTTCCGCCACCACTTTTAAAAATGTGTTATGTTGTGATACCTCTGGATTATAAATTATTCAAAGCACAATTAAAATGACAGAGCAGTTAATCTCTGACCTTGGACAACTGAAAAGGAAAGATATCTTCTATACCCTGTGTGGAAGTCTTGAAGAGCCTAATTACTAAAGAATAAAGAGCTATGGTAAAGGAGGAAGGGTGTGAGACAAAAAAAGATCTGGATCTGTAACATGAAAGAGAGATTCTTTAATTCTTAATGACTCTTGAGAGCAGGACTAACATCAGTTGTTGCAAATTTTAAAAAATGAAAACTAATAATAATTACAACAATGACTAATATTTATTCAGTGCTTGTATGTACTAGGCACTTTGCCAAATACTTTATATACATTTTTAAAAACAAATTTATTTATTTATTTATTTTTGGCTGCGTTGGGTCTTTGTTGCTGCACGCGAGCTTTCTCTAGTTGCAGCGAGCGGGGGCTACTCTTCATTGTGGTGTGGAGGCTTCTCACTGCGGTGGCTTCTCTTGTTGCGGAGCACGGGCTCTAGGTGTGCGGGCTTCAGTAGTTGTGGCTTACGGGCTCTAGAGCACAGGCTCAGTAGTTGTGGCCCACAGGCTTAGGTGCTCCACAGCATGTGGGATCTTCCTGGACCAGGGCTTGAACCCATGTCCCCTGCATTGGCAGGTGGATTCTTAACCACTGTACCACCAGAGAAGCCCTACATTTTCTAATTAAATCCTTTGAACAACCTTACCAGGTAGTACAATTATTACCCTGACTTTACAAATGAGGAAACTGAGACAGAAAGAGATTGAGTAAATTGCTCAGTGTCACATACCAGGATTCAAACTCAGGGCTATTTGATATCAGAGTCCACTCTTAATCTCTATACTACATTGTAAGAGAGGCAAAATCCAGCTCAATATAACTTTGAGTTCTCCAACAACAGAATATGCTTATCAGTAGTAGTCATCTCTATTCATAGAAATTAAACTTGATAGAATAGCAAGCTTGAAGCTACCCTACAGTTGAGGAAAATGAAGTCTGGGATCTTCAAAGTGGCTTTTTCAACATCATAAAACTGTTTAGAAGCAGAGATGAGATGGATCTAAGTCTCCCTTCCCCAATCTAGTGATTTCTTCATTATATCCACTGTTTTTACGATTCGATCCTGGAGGAACACCTATAATGATGTTGTAGAATTGTTTCAGCAAAGAATAGTGCCTTGGGCTCTGTTAGTTATTTTTCTGTCTGTCCAGCTAGCTTTTCTATCCTTATTCCTATAACTGAGACTAGTCCCCTAGTTATAGGAATCAGCAATAGAAGTTGGCAACTGTTATAACTTATATCCCAAACAGTTGTGATTGGCCCAAACAATGGACAAATCAGAGTTTGGTATTAATCCATGGATACTTGCTATTAATCCATGGATTTTTAGAGGCACCATGTGCTTTTGCATTAGAGTTGCTGATATGTGGTTATGGTTAACTTATGTTTGGTAGAAGGAAATTGGACCAGCACACAAAAATTAATAGGAATTAGAGAAGGTCAAAGAGAACCCTGGAGCCATCAAACCCAGAGTTCTAGGTTTTGAATCCATTAGTCTTTTGGTTCTTTGATTCTATGAACTACCCCATATCCCTCCTTGACTATACTAGTCAATTAATTTCGCTTTCAGTTAGAGTTCAGTTTAAGTTTCTTGCAACTAAAAGACAGAGGCCTGACTACTCAAGATGGAAAAGGGGAAGTCTGTTTTCCTGAAGGTTTCTTTCTGAATCAATGTCACTGTGAGTCACTAATCCTTATGTCTTCCGTGTTCAGTCATTCGACACCACTGCCTATTTACCACCAATTCATGAAAGCATCCAGGAAGTCAAGCCAAGCCACTTACTGTGAAGTTAAGTGAAAATCTCTCCAACACTAACCCTCTTTTCAAATGGCAGAATGGAGAGAGATAGTCTAAAAATGAGTCCCAATCTTCATTAAAATGCTTGGCTTTCTTCAGTGGAATTAAAAACACTGTAGCTAGAAACTTTTCTTTAGCACCACTAAAAAGAGGCATTGGAATGAAGCATTTTCTTTAAAAAATTTTGTTTTCTTGCAGATAAACTCCTTAGTGACGTTATGCACTAGGTTATTTCCTCCCAAGCACTTGTTTATTATCATGTAGACACGGGAGATGAGATGGCTATTTGTTGTGCATAAAATGTAGTTATAATTCTCTTGCTGCCTCTCAGGAACAAGTTTTTGTAATTCAAAAGCCAATGGTCAATAGACTCAAAAGGGACAAGCCTTTTAAAATCACTGCAAAATTTCTTGCTTATGACACTTAGGTCCTTTGGAGAATAACTTATGAACATATTGATGACCAGCAACTTACATAAAAACAATGAACAACAATAACTGGGATTCACAGACAAGGAAGATACACCTAAAAATATATTTGTGATGTTCTCATTAAGCATAAAATTATTAAACTTTTAATGTTGCCTATGAATTCAAAACCTCCAAATGTATGTTGCTGGTTCTACATTATTTTTCATATGGAATTGACAAGAGAGATGTTACGGCATGAAGGTTGTCATTACGGACAATAAAAACTAGCTAAAATATTAGAATCATAACAGATAACTATATTATTACTTTTTATGTTGAATTGGATCACATTGTCACTTATACATTTAAAATGAATTCCAAGTCGTTCTATCTCTAGTCATTCTCAGGAGTAAGAAAAACAGATACTTCAGGAGCTGTCAGATACTCAAGAAGTGACCCGCTTTAACCACTGACAGTTGGTGATGTGGAAATTTTTTGAGGTCAAGTTATTGAAGAAGGGCTTAAATGGGTACCTCTATTACATGCAGTGGGCTTTAGCCTTCTGTCTGTAGCTTTGAACCGCCGACTTTGTATCAAGACTTACCAAAAATGGAGTGACTTTATGAGGTTAAGACATAGAGGGAATTATCGAATAGATTGATTATGCCTCAGGCTTAGTGTGGGATTATGTCTTATTTTCTTAAGTGCTGCTTAGACAATAAATAGGCCTAGAAGAAGCTCACAACGTGCTAAATATCTGATATGTCTCTAATCAGCCTTCAAAATATGGATTGCCATTTCGAAAGCACTACTTTATTTCAAACCATGACTAGGGGATAAAATTCTATTTTCAGGTGGTTTACTACACCAATGTGACTTTCTTCTCTGTAAATGATTAAAACTTAATTTTTAAAAACCTGTAAACTGGAAAGAAAATTAAAAATCACTCTGTTTCTGATACCTCTCTTGGTATTTTGTAATTAAAAACAGGGGTCAGCACCAAAATGTTAGCGGCAATTTTCCTGTGAATTCACAGCCTTAGAACAGTGGTGTCCCTTCAAGAAAGCATTATTCAAAATGACAAGGACAGGATATCACTAGGCAAAGAACCATTAATGTTTAACCTTTCCCCTCTTCTCTGACGTTTTGTGGAAAATATGGTAGTAACAGATAATTTATCTGTCTCATTCTGAGTCACTCTTGACCAAGCAATCTACCCTTTGGGGACATCTTTCTTTCCCCCACCTTCACAATTTTGTACATCTTTCATGCATTGAGTCTCCTTTGACTTTAAATAGAGATTCATATTTTAAAAGATGGAACAGTCAAAGCAAACGAATAATATGGACTTGCATGGGAACAGAATCCAACAAAAAATGGAATCAAAATTAAGAAAAATGATGAAAATATACACACCTGAATAACTTCGATTTCAATTATGAGGATGATCCAAATGTTTCTGTCTTTATAAGATTGGTTTCCAAGTTATAATTCATTTTGATGTCAACACACATGATGTTATTAGTTACAACTTTATGAAAAAATTAGGGTTAAAGAAGGTTATTATATAGGTTGGGAATTTTGTTCATTTTTCAAGAGGCTTGAGGAATAATGAATATTTACCTTAGTGCACAGTTGTATCATCACCATCACCCCTTTCATCGTTGTCATCCTTCTCCTCCTCCTCATCATTCATTAGTTACTATAAAAACAAGTCCCATGCTCAGCACTTTTACATACATGATCTTCTTAACCATCAAAGAAGTAGGAAAAAGAAAGGGCAACAAATCCACAAGATAAGCAGTAAAATCATTTGAAAACTGCATATGAAGTAAAGAGAAGTTAATAAATGCTCAAACGCATGGAGAGATCTGGTATAGAATCCAGGATTTGAATCCAAGCAATTTGAAAGTCTTGCTTTCAATTCAGTTTCTTAATTCATGAAGATTTATGTGAAAATGTCTTTATGCAAAAATTCTGCGATAGTATTTGAATTGTATGCTACTCAAAGAGCATACAAAGAGTGAAGATTACTGAAATTTGAAAGATTCTCAACACTTCTGGAAAGTTCTCTGAAGACAAGCCTTTATTCTTGGTTACTATCACAGTAACCAAGTACATGTAATGATGCTAAATCATTTTAACTAATTAATATTTTATCAACGTAAAACAAACATTGTGTTTACAAAATTAAATAGTGTCACCACATGCTTAGGATGAATGTCATAATCTCCTTCAACACTCATCCCAAACTTGGAAGAAGAAACTTTCTTCTGGATCTTGCTTCTATATTTCCAAATAACAAGCTTATATTGATGTCTCTAAATGGATATCTGTAGACTGATATTTAAATTTTCTTAAATTTTGTATTGTGGCAGGTGAGGATTTTAGCTCTCCTACTGTCTACTTTCCCTACCTCTATTCTCCAAATATGGTTATATCATAATCTTTAGGTAATGCCATATTCGGTATTTTAATAATCATGACCACGTAAATATTGTTCACTTTTGAGTCACAGTACACTATGATTATACTTGCTTTCTTGTTACTCCTTCTTTCGTTTATCCTGGAGTTAAGCGTTCCTCATTTTTATCACTTAATAGTCTTTGAATCTTTTGCCAAGACTTCCTACACCCTCCAAAAGATCCCCAAATCCTCTCAATACAATATTCACATATTCAGAAAATCTGTCAATTTCATTTTTTTCACCCTTTGTAGATATCTCTTCTGGAGTCATTTCCTTACTGCTCCAAATTATACTAGTTGCTTTTATCAGGGCCTATTGTACAGATATTATCACAGGTTTTCCTTTGATCTCATCTAGGGAATTCCCTTGATCTCATTCCAGGAATAGATCTCTCTTCTCTGGATCCAATGCCTCCATTTTCTTATTTTCTTTCTCATTATCTTTGTAGTGCATCCTGCATTCGAGTCCAGAACAGGGCATGGAAGGAAAATTTTTGAAACATTGGTTATGTCAACACATCATTATTCTTACTCAATTTATAAATCTATATTCAATCATATTATTTATTAGAATGAATGAATGAATGAACAAGTAAATAAACAAATTCACTCTGATTTTTGAAGACATTTGATTCAATTATCTTCTAGCTTTCTGTGTGGATGTTGAGTCTCCTGCCAAGATGATGTCCAGTTCTTTGTATGAAACTTTCTTATTATTAAGATTTAAAAGATATTGGATTTTTTTTTTTTTTTAACATCTTTACTGTAGTATAATTGCTTTACAATGTTGTGTTAGTTTCTGCTGTACAGCAAAGTGAATCAGCTATACATATACATATATCCCCATATCCTCTCCCTCTTGAGCCTCCCTCCTAACCTCCCTTATCCCACCCCCTAGGTCATCACAAAGCATTGAGCTGATCTCCCTGTGCTATGCAGCAGCTTCCCACTAGCTATCTGCTTTACGTTTGGTAGTGTATATATGTCAATGCCACTCTCTCACTTTGTCCCATCTTCCCCTTCACCCCCTGTGTCCTCAAGTCCATTCTCTACGTCTGCGTCTTTATTCCTGTCCTGCCACTAGGTTAATCAGTACCATTTTTCTAGATTCCGTATATATGCGTTAGCATACGGTATTTGTTTTTCTCTTTCTGACTTACTTCACACAGAGGGGATCTTTTTTAAATTCATTTTCTTGGATGCTTCATGGACCATTCTAATGTGGAGACTTATTTTATTCAGTTCTGGGATTTCTTTTCCAATACCATTTCTTTACTAATTTCCTATTCTATTCTCTGTTGTGTTTTCTGGAATATCTCTTACAGGATATTGGACTGTCTGACTCATTCACACATATCTTCTTATATGTTCACCACTATTATCTAGATCTGTATCCATGTAATTTCCAAAAAAATATTACAGACATATCTTTTAAAAATTAGATGCTTTTGGAGAGCCTCTTAGATAGCCTCAACCACCAGAGGGCAGACAGCAGAAGCAAGAAAAACTACAATCCTGCAGCCTGTGGACCAAAAACCACAGTTACAGAAAGATAGACAAGATGAAAAGGCAGAGGGCTATGTACCAGATGAAGGAACAAGAAAAAACCCCAGAAAAACAACTAAATGAAGTGGAGATAGGCAACCTTCCAGAAAAAGAATTCAGAATAATGATAGTGAAGATGATCCACGACCTCGGAATAAGAATGGAGGCGAAGATTGAGAAGATGCAAGAAATGATTAACAAAGACCTAGAAGAATTAAAGAACAAACAAACAGAGATGACCAATACAATAACTGAAATGAAAACTACACTAGAAGGAATCAATAGCAGAATAACTGAGGCAGAAGAACGGATAAGTGACCTGGAAGACAGAATGGTGGAATTCACTGCTGCGGAACAGATTAAAGAAAAAAGAGTGAAAAGAAATGAAGACAGCCTAAGAGACCTCTGGGACAACATTAAATGCAACAACATTCACATTATAGGGGTCCCAGAAGGAGAAGAGAGAGAGAAAGGACCTGAGAAAATATTTGAAGAGATTATAGTCGAAAACTTCCCTAACATGGGAAAGGAAATAGCCACCCAAGTCCAGGAAGCGCAGAGAGTCCCATACAGAATAAACCCAAGGAGAAACACGCCGAGACACATAGTAATCAAAGTGGCAAAAATTAAAGACAAAGAAAAAGTATTGAAAGCAGCAAGGGAAAAATGACAAATAACATACAAGGGAACTCCCATAAGGTTAACAGCTGATTTCTCAGCAGAAACTCTGCAAGCCAGAAGGGAGTGGCATGATATACTTAAAGTGATGAAAGGGAAGAACCTACAACCAAGATTACTCTACCCGGCAAGGATCTCATTTAGATTTGATGGAGAAATCAAAAGCTTTACAGACAAGCAAAAGCTAAGAGAATTCAGCACCACCAAACCAGCTCTACAACAAATGCTAAAGGAACTTCTCTAAGGGGGAAACACAAGAGAAGAAAAGGACCTACAAAACAATTAAGAAAATGGTCATAGGAACATACATATCGATAATTACCTTAAACGTGAATGGATTAAATGCCCCAACCAAAAGACATAGACTGGCTGAATGGATAAGAAAACAAGACCCATATATATGCTGTCTACAAGAGACCCACTTTAGACCTAGGGACACATACAGACTGAAAGTGAGGGGATGGAAAGAGATATTCCATGCAAATGGAAATCAAAAGAAAGCTGGAGTAGCTATACTCATATCAGATAAAATAGACTTTAAAATAAAGAATGTTACAAGAGACAAGGAAGGACACTACATAATGATCCAGGGATCAATCCAAGAAGAAGATATAACAATTATAAATATATATGCACCCAACATAGGAGCACCTCAATACATAAGGCAACTGCTAACAGCTATAAAAGAGGAAATCGACAGTAACACAATAATAGTGGGGGACTTTAACACCTCACTTACACCAATGGACAGATCATCCAAAATGAAAATAAATAAGGAAACATAAGCTTTAAATGACACAATAGACCAGATAGATTTAATTGATATATATAGGACATTCCATCCAAAAACAGCAGATTACACGTTCTTCTCAAGTGCGCACGGAACATTCTCCAGGATAGATCACATCTTGGGTCACAAATCAAGCCTCAGTAAATTTAAGAAAATTGAAATCATATCAAGCATCTTTTCTGACCACAACGCTATGAGATTAGAAATGAATTACAGGGAAAAAAACGTAAAAAAGACAAACACATGGAGGCTAAACAATACGTTACTAAATAACCAAGAGATCACTGAAGAAATCAAAGAGGAAATAAAAAAATACCTAGAGACAAATGACAATGAAAACACGACGACCCAAAACCTATGGGATGCAGCAAAAGCAGTTCTAAGAGGGAAGTTTATAGCTATACAAGCCTACCTCAAGAAACAAGAAAAATCTCAAGTAAACAATCTAACCTTACACCTAAAGAAACTAGAGAAAGAAGAACAAACAAAACCCAATGTTAGCAGAAGGAAAGAAATCATAAAGATCAGAGCAGAAATAAATGAAATAGAAACAAAGAAAACAATAGCAAAGATCAATAAAACTAAAAGTTGGTTCTTTGAGAAGATAAACAAAATTGATAAGCCATTAGCCAGACTCATCAAGAAAAAAAGGGAGAGGACTCAAATCAATAAAATCAGAAATGAAAAAGGAGAAGTTACAACAGACACCGCAGAAATACAAAGCATCCTAAGAGACTACTACAAGCAACTTTATGCCAATAAAATGGACAACCTGGAAGAAATGGACAAATTCTTAGAAAGGTATAACCTTCCAAGACTGAACCAGGAAAAAACAGAAAATATGAACAGACCAATCACAAGTAATGAAATTGAAACTGTGATTAAAAATCTTCCAACAAACAAAAGTCCAGGACCAGATGGCTTCACAGGTGAATTCTATCAAACATTTAGAGAAGAGCTAAAACCCATCCTTCTCAAACTCTTCCAAAAAATTGCAGAGGAAGGAAAAAAAAAAAAAAAAATTAGATGCTTTTAATTTTATCTAATCATTAATTTATAAGATCCTTATTTTGTTTTCTAATTACAATTTGTATAACTTTTGTAAAGCTTCCTCTGTTCTTATTTTGGAATTTATCTGAGAATATTGATTATACTTTTTTTTTTTTTGAAATGTTCTACTTTCTGTAAAGTCTTGTTCATCCTAAGTTATTTGTGTTTTTGTTTTAAGTTTATTCACTTAGTCATCTTCCACCTTGGAAAGTTTCCTAAAATGTGTTCCTCAACTTTGGCTATTTGTTTATATTTCACTTGGTACTCCCCAATATCAATATTTAGATGTCTCTTCTCTGGAGTGGTTCAGTTTAGCCAGAGAAGGATGCTCTTACATCCTTCATTGAAGGTCATAAGCCTCTCTGTTAGTTTTATAGAAACCAGGAAGAAAAAGAGAGCTCAAATGTCACAGTTCTGTAAGTAGCATCCTACCTTCCTGGGATCCTGGAGTTGGAAGTAACCGATTCAGTTACTTCAGAGATTAGATATCCTATCTCTTGGGATGTAGATGGTTTATCCACGTGACTATTAGTAACGGAAGTGGTAATCTTGGGTTTGTCTTTCT
The DNA here is from genome assembly GCF_965194825.1 of Balaenoptera physalus. Taxonomy (NCBI): domain Eukaryota; kingdom Metazoa; phylum Chordata; class Mammalia; order Artiodactyla; family Balaenopteridae; genus Balaenoptera; species Balaenoptera physalus. The sequence continues at coordinate 96,059,526 of NC_138896.1, read as the reverse complement.
CTATATACAAACTTTTAAAAAATATCTCTTAGAAGCATATCCACCATCAACCTAACTGCACCTTTTTCAATAATACGTGCCTTCAAATTTCAGCTTTCCAGGAGTTGTCTGGAGTAAATCAGCTTCCACCTTGTTACTATTTCCTTCATCTACTATGGGGATTTGACATTTTTTTCTGCCCTGGTTGTCCTATTACCATGTCTTCAACTTTCCATCTTTTTATATTGTGATTTGGAGATATTTATTTATCTTAGATTCATTAAGGCCAGAGTTTGCATTTCTGTTTCTTGTACTTCTTACAGCATAAGAGGTGAAAGGGCCTAAGAACATTTCTTTACTATCTTAAAACTAAAAGCCTGCTACCTATCAGATGGGATCTATAAATTAATAAATTGATTAATAAACAACTACAAATATCAGTGGAAGTATTGGTTTAGTGATCATTGTAAATATGCTTCAAATCCTTGTTGAAATTTGAACCACAATTTTCAACAATTTTAAATAGTGAAACAGACTGATTACATTTTTCTTTACAACAAAGCTTCTCTCCTTATATACGAGATGCTGAAATTGACCAGTGGGTGTGGAAAACTCCACTGAGAAATATTAAACAAAGAAAACTGATAACTAAGTAAACATAGTGCTCAAATTTAAATATATCTAGGAGCTCAGCTATTATTCTTAAGTACCTTAACCATCTCCCCCAAGTCTATCCATCCAGTTATGCAGAATGCAAAGAGATACCACTACTTACTCCACTATCTTCAATGGATAGATGATTACATCTATAAATACAAAAATGCTGCTTTACAATCCACATCACACTCCCTAGGAATTTACATGACACATTTGAGTGACTCAAGCAATGATATTTGCTAATTGGTCACAGTTGCTGATTGGCTGTTCCTTCATGACAGAATCTTGTGTTAAGTTTCTCAACAATTGAGAATGATAGGGTACCTACGATAATTTTATGTAGAACAAAGATATGGAAAAATAAGAGACGTGATTTTAGAATTGATTATATAAAACAATATAATTAGCCTATGAAAACTGTAATATGCACACTGTAGTTTAGGAAGTGCTCAGGTATAGAGAGTCCAAATAAAGCAGTTGTTAAAACTTACCAGCATATGTAGAGCGCAAACATGTTCTTTGATGTTTCAGCGCTTCACTAAATTTTACCATAACTTTTTAACATTGTAGTATACATGGTTGGTTACTTAATGTTGAATTCTCTAAAATTTCACCAGACAACCTGTTGATAAGTCTAACCTAACTTTTTAAGAATACCTAATAAATGAGAATACTATCTTAACAGAATCCTACCAGTTTCTTAGAAGGGGAAAGTCATAAGTTGTGTATTTACAGGAATTGTTCTGAATTCAGATGTTTTAAGGGAAATCTGTCAGGTCAGGATAACTATTAGGATAGGGAAAATTTTAAGATAACAATTTTGACTTGATGGATATAGTTAGACAAGGGTCTTTAAATGATTCTTGTTAAGTAAACTTGTTTGATAAGCAAGCAGTTTGCTCAGGTAAATAAACTCTTACCTCAGATAAAAACGATTTTCAAGAATTCCCTGGGCTTCCCTGGTGGCGCAGTGGTTGAGAGTCTGCCTGCCAATGCAGGGGACACGGGTTCGAGCACTGGTCTGGGAGGATCCCACATGCTGCGGAGCGGCTGGGCCCGTGAGCCACAACTGCTAAGCCTGCGCGTCTGGAGCCTGTGCTCCACAACAAGAGAGGCCGCGATGGTGAGAGGCCCGTGCATCGCGATGAGGAGTGGCCCCCGCTTGCCGCAACTGGAGAAAGCCCTCGCACAGAAATGAAGACCCAATGCAGCCAAAAATAAAAATAATAAATAAACTAAAAAAAAAAAAGAATTCCCTGAAGAAAATAAGATTTGTATGTAGTTTTCTCTTTTTTGGGCAAAGGTTTTTCAGAAAATTCAACAAAGACAACTTAAGTGGTCTAAATTCATTTCTTTCTTGGGCAAAATTTCCTGAACACAAAACTAAATAATGGTGATACAGTTAGTCTCAGTTATACTTCTCTTTAAATCAGTGTGCTTTTGGATCAGATGGCCTTATCCCAAACTCTAACAAATACATTCTGATTTTTCTCACCACTCTGATGCACTTTAGGTCAAAGAATAGAGAGGGAGGAGGGGCATCAGCAAAACGGCAGCTCCAAGTCTCTCTCCTCCAATTGAAACATTGAAATACAAGAAAAGCTATGAGTTCCAACTTTGTCAGAACGCTGGAAAAGAGTCAAAGATTTACAACAACCAAGCAAACACTAAATTAAGAAAGAAAACTTCAAAACGGTAAGAAAGTTTTGTGGCATTTTTACTTGCACTTGTCCCATCCCCATCCCTGGAGTGATACCACTACTGACAATGGAAGTGTATGTTCCCAGTGTGGAACTCTGAGCCCTCATTCTGGCAGGAATAGAGAAACTCTTCATCACGAATCATTATGTATGTCTGTTCTAACATGTATATTGTCTATCTGCACAATTGATAGAAGGCACCCATCTTTCTTTCACCTAGCTCATAATTCAAGCTGGAAAAGTGGTGGGCATTCCTCAAAAACACGGCAAGATGAACTAACAAACCACAGATATCTGGGGTAAGAAACATACAGTAGACTGCTTAAGGCCCAGAAGAAAAAGTTGGAGAGAACTTCTTTGGGAAATTAGGAAGTTCAAAAGGATTTTATGTGAATGGGGGATTTAGAAAACAATTTTGAAAGCTTGCCCAAAGCAAGATGCACGCTCAGAAAAGTTTGGAGAAGACCTTGAACTTTTACCTTAGGCTGAACCCAGGCTCAGTGCAAGACTGGCTAAGTGGTAAGGAAGTGCCTGACACAGAGCCAAGATGCAAAGACTGAGACAGGTTTTTTTTTTTTTCCTTTTGCATATTAACTTCTTTTTAATCTTGTCACACTTGAGAACATTGCTGTCAAAACAGTATCTGAGCACAAGCTGAGAAACAGAGACAATGATCTTATATAATAAGGAATACAGTCTTTTCGAAAATATAGTTTGGAAAATCACTAAACAAATGGACTACTATAGCCATCACCAATTTTAAAAAAAAGCAAAATAAAACAGCAAATTGGGGAATGAGGAGAATTTACATCTAGAGTTACTACATTATAGTATTCAAATGTCTAGTTTTCAGAAATAAACTCATACACCTATGGCCAATTGATCTTAACCAAGGATGACAAGATCATTCAGTGAAGTAAGAATAATCTTTTCAGGAAACTGTGCTGGAACAACTGGATATTTTCTTGCAAGAGTGAAGTTGAACCTAACACCATATACAAGAATGAACACAAAATGGAGCTAAATGTAGGCATCATAAAGCTTTTAGAAAAAATATAGGATTAAATCTTCATGACCCTGTATTTGGTACTTGGTGCTTTTGAACAAGACCTTCATTTTTAAAAGGAGGTACATATAAAGTGACAAACCTTTCTTTTACTGAGCATGGTTTCAGTTATGAGTTAAGACTCAGCTTGTAATCATGGCTGTGTCTGACTTGAAGGCAAACTCTATCTGCTAAAGAAGCAATAAACCTTATAAATTTGTGATGTTATTAGCTGTTGAATCAACCATTCCTTTATCTAGCATGTGTCTGGACCACTTGTTATATGAGATAGTGAATCTCCTTATTGTTTAAGCCCTTTTTAAGAAGGGTTTGGTTCCTTGGAGCCCCAAAGCACCTTATATGAATTAAGAAGTATAGATAGTAGAGACAAGATAAGTTGCTATTTTAGATTGTAATATATAGAATTTCAGTATACACCACAGCATTCTTCCCAACACTACACCATTCAGGTGTTACTCATCAGCAAAATATGTATAAATAAAAAAATAATTGTCAACTGATTTCATATCTATCTATATTTTCTTTGGAATTTGCCATAGATCAGTCATTAAAATTCATTAATTACCTAAATCATTTGTCAGTTGTAGCAGATGTTGTCAGTGCCTCACTCGTATTCCTCAGACCTACTATTCTGGTGTGCTTACAGCAATTTCCAACTGCCAGTAAATGTATCTCCGAGCCTAAGGCATTTTGCAGAACCACAGAAAGCTGTTCAGCCATGCTTGTGTTGTAGAATAGAGTGTCAGAGAATCAAAACTCTGAGAGCAGTTCTCAACCAATGAGTCTCAGAAGTTCAAGTATAAATATCCAGCTCCCTTTTCCTTCTGGTGAAATAATTCAAAGGATTGTGTTTTGCACCATGTTTCAGAGCTTTATTATAGAACTGAACTCCAGAGACTCACTGTGGTTACTGGCTTGTTATTATACTCTTGTTTCCTCTCTTCCCTTTAATACTTCCCTATCACCCTACCATGTTCCCTGCACCTGCCACATTAAATATTTGCTTTCAAATTCTCGTCTCTTCCAAGGAGATTTAAACTTAAGTATTAGAGTGCTACAAAAAAATAAAGGCAAAATTATCAACCTAGAGATATATGTCTTATTCACAATTACTACTTGTACTAAATTTTTCATCACAGTCTTCACTTTTTTGTCACTGGGAAGCCCTAGAAATGAATGAAGATTCAAGAGTAGTACTCAGTGAAGCCATTAACATTATTAAGAGTAAGGAACTGAATCCATGGCCTTTCCCCTCTTCTGCTTTGTTAACAGTGTGATTACCAATAACTCCTATTTCTTACTGAAGCTAATTGGACTTCTTATAGAAAAGTTCTCATTAATAGTTTTTGTTTGTTTGGAGAAAAATTATTTAATATATTATGTTCACTTGAAGCACTGCATTATGTATTAAAATAACATATATTGCTAGTATATTTGGTCATTTGAAAAACTAAAATTAATCTGTACAAAGCAAGCTTCATCAGTATTTAATGTATAAGAAAGTGAATGGAAAAACTAGAGCCATGCTTTTCATGCTTAGGTACAATGAATGGTGTTGATTTGGTCATCTGAAAACATAGTTACTAATTCATTCAGTCAGCTTTGCATCTTTTAAAGTCTTGTATAATCCTTTTGGAAGTTCCTTCCCAGTCTGCATGACAGCAATGAATAGATAAAATATACTTTTTTCCTATCTCTCCAAAAATATTCTCCACAAACTTGACAAGTTCAGAGAAAAATCAGACTCAGTGTCGCTTCAAATGGCATTTGTAGAAAAGTGTTGTTGAATAGAATCATATCATTTTGGTCAGGGACTAAATCTTAGTAGTCAGTCCCCTAATAATAATAATAATAATAACAACAACAATAATATATATACAAATGAAGGGTTGGCATTAAGACCAAACTAGAAAATGAAACCACCTTGTCAGCTTGCTATTTCATCATTTTAAAACTAAGAGCAGTATGCCAAATGTATTGATCCGACACAGCTATATCCTTCTCATTGGGGACTTTATTTTTAGATACACCTTTTGTAAATTAATTAGATTTATTGTTATTTATCTTTACTTGTTTATGTTACTCCATTGCCATTAAAATAATAGTGTTGTTATGTTTTCATTGTATATATATATATATATTTTTTAAATTATTATTTATTTATTTATTTATATTTATTTTGGCTGTGTTGGGTCTTCGTTTCTGTGCGAGGGCTTCCTCTAGCTGCAGCAAGCGGGGGCCATTCCTCATCGCGGTGCGCGGGCCTCTCACTATCGTGGCCTCTCTTGTTGCGGAGCACAGGCTCCAGACGCGCAGGCTCAGTAATTGTGGCTCACGGGCCCAGCTGCTCCGCGGCATGTGGGATCTTCCCAGACCAGGGCTCGAACCCGCGACCCCTGCATTAGCAGGCAGATTCTTAACCACTGCGCCACCAGGGAAGCCCTCACTGTATATATTTTTACAATTAGCTTTTATTTATGGCAAACACATAGATTTTTAAAATTTGTTCTACTGATATAAAATCTCCATTTGAAATAAATCTAAGAATACTAATTGAGTCAATTTAGACATTATTAAATGTATATTAGTGCATAGAAATGACAAAGATAGATGAAATATGACTACAGCAGAAGAAAATCTGTCTTAAAATTGGAATTGGATCCTGTCAAACCTGAAAGAACATAGTTTTGGGACTATCCTGTGCTACCTGTGTGAACTTAATCACTTCCCTTTATTCTTCTGGACTTCAGTTTCCTTCCAAAAATATTGCACCTTATAACCTAATATTTTATGATTTTTTAACTACTATTCATAAAACTTTCTATTGTTCCATAACCTTTTACATGTATTATTAAAGTATTTTTTTTCTACATTTTGATCTCTAAATCTCCACTTCTTGATTCTGCTACTTATGCCTCAGAGTAGATTGTACTTTTGGTTGTGATTTTCACTGTAAACTCATCTTTAGCAGGTTCTGTTTTCTTAGAATGGACGACCCAGAGCATCAGCAAATTTTTACCACTTGGAATAATTTCTTTGTTGCTGGCATCTTGAGATTTTTGTTCTTTTTCTCCTTCCTTCCTTCCTCCCTCCCTCCCCTCCCCTCCCCTCTTTCCTTCCTTCCTTCCTTCCTTCCTTCCTTCCTTCCTTCCTTCCTTCCTTCCTTCCTTCCTTCCTTCCTTCCTTCCTTCTCCTTCTCAAACAGACAATGCCACTACTTACTTGCTTTTGTTATATTTTATCCAGAAGTTCTTTTTACTATCTGGGGCTGAAGGGTATCATTCCACATCAGCTCATTTGTCATATTACTAAAGGTTATTTCATATTTATAGAATATAATGGGAGCTTAGGTCTGTATTCGTATTAGGGAATAAATATTGTTCTTAGCTGGATCAACTTGTTCTTTTTAATCATAACTATATTCCATTACAAAATCTAATCTATCCGTTCACATTAGAAAATGTTAAAATAAGTAGAGAAAGCTATTTTTCATGGCATTCTACCTTTAGCTTCTTATACTTCAGCATATAATTTTTTAATTAAAATACAAATGTTTCAAAAATTCTAAATATTGTTAAGAAAATTCACAGTCCTATTTAAGGGTCCATAATTCTTTGCATTTAGTCATGTAATGTGTTTTCTTGTCAAATGTGATTTACTATGTAATTGAATAGATTTTCATTTAAACATGAAGCACTTTCTGAAAATCATTGACATGTGGAAATGGCAACATTTCCCCTTAAGCCTTGAAAACAATTATGTTAAAGGACCAATTCTGATTGACTTTAAGAAGTTCAAGAGTTCAGTAAATAGAATAGGTCAAGTGTTAGTCATATTTTTATAGTGTAGCAAATGTGTGTGGCACTTGGACACAATATTTCGCTGAGTTCACTGTCCTCAATCACACTCAATCATTACCTTTTTGTTTCTAATTAATGAATATTTGTCCTTCAGAACTTAGCTTAAACATTACTTTTTACATAAAAACTTCTATGACCACCTGAATTGGGTTATAACATATGCTTATATAATACCTGGTAATTGTGTATGTCACACTTTATCAACGTTACGTGTTTAACGTCTATCTTTTTCCCATTGCCCTATAACCTCTCTGAGGGCAACAACTCTGTAATCTGGTTTCCCTTTATATCTGCAATCCTTACACTCTTTGAGGATGGAAGAGGCTGAAGAAATGTGTTGAACGCAGAAGTGAATATGTAAACAAATACATGTTCCAAACTATTTCTACACATAATTTCAAAACACATGTTGAAAGAAAGAATGTGATATAATGAAATCAGAATAACTGCTACTTTCAGGTGTTGGTCAAATATGCTGTCTGTAACCATGAGCTTGACTGATAGTAAAGACCATAACTATCCTTGGCTGCTCTTTCTGATCTAGTTTTTATCGTTCACAAGGTTGAAAAATAGGGGTCTTCACTAAGCCAGATTCATTTCCTCAACATCTTTTGTATTATCCCTGATGCTTGGGTCTCAATTCCCTTTTATATAAAATGAAGACCATGTACTGGAATGACCTCTAGGGAAAAGTTTTCAATTAATACACTAACCAGACTTTTCCTATTTGATTTTTATGTTTTCTACAGTATACCTTGGTATTTTCTTTCTAATATTCCAGGGGGAACTTAATACTTCTTTAGGAATTCCTTCATTCCGAATAAATACTAAAAACAAAAAACATTAAAAAAGAAATAGCTATAGGTCTTGATTTTATTTATTTTTTCCTCTTTTGGCATTTTTATTCCATGAAAATCATTTGCTTGGTCCACGATTTTTGTACATCTTGACCATCCAGCCTATTTGAGTACCTCTAAAGTAGCTGCTTATTTAATCAATAGAAAAGGAGACCTGAAAACAAGTTAATTGAATGCTTCCATAATCATACTTATTTTAAAAGCTACAGCCCCAAATCTCAGTTTTGCTAACAAATATCACTGCTTTCGAGGGGTTTCTCAGAAAGATATTAAATTCTGTTCATTTTGTAGACTTTATTTCCCCCCAGCTTGCAGCATTTAGATGGTCTCTGACTTGTTTTCCATCACTTGCATTGTTGCAAGTTGGCAGCAGACAATTTTCTAGTCTATTTATTTAAAGGCCACCTTCAAATACAACTAAAAAAAAAATATGATGCGTAACCTATAAATTAGAATTTAGATAGAAAATATAGTATTTTCCCGGCAGGATTTTTTTATTTCTTTTTTTTTTTTTTACATCTTTATTGGAGTTATAATTGCTTTACAATGGTGTGTTAGTTTCTGCTTTATAACAAAGTGAATCAGTTATACATAACATATATCCCCATATCTCCTCCCACTTGCGTCTTCCTCCCACCCTCCCTATCCCACCCCTCTAGGTGGTCACAAAGCACCCAGCTGATCTCCCTTTGTTATGTGGCTGCTTCCCACTAGCTACCTATTTTACATTGGGTAGTGTATATATGTCCATGCCACTCTCTCACTTCGTCCCAGCTTACCCTTCCCCCTCCCCGTGTCCTGAAGTCCATTCTCTATGTCTGCATCTTTATTCCTGTCCTGCCCCTACGTTCTTCAGAACCTTTTTTTTTTTTTTTTTTAGATTCCATATATATGTGTTAGCATACAGTATTTGTTTTTCTCTTTCTGACTTACTTCACTCTGTATGACAGACTCTAGGTCTGTCCACCTCGCTACAAATAACTCAATTTCATTTCTTTTTATGGCTGAGTAATATTCCACTGTATGTATGTGCCACATCTTCTTTATCCATTCATCTGTCATTGGACACTTAGGTTGCTTCCATGTCCTGGCTATTGTCAATAGAGCTGCAATGAACATTGTGGTACATGACTCTTTTCGAATTATGGTTTTCTCAGGGTATATGCCCAGTAGTGGGATTGCTGGGTCATATGGTAGTTCTATTTTTGCTTTTTTAAGGAACCTTCATACTGTTCTCCATAGTGGCTGTATCAATTTACATTCCCACCAACAGTGCAAGAGGGTTCCCGTTTCTCCACACCCTCTCCAGCATTTATTGTTTGTAGATTTTTTGATGATGGCCATTCTAACTGGTGTGAGGTGATACCTCATTGTAGTTTTGATTTGCATTTCTCTAATGATTAGTGATGTTGAGCATCCTTTCATGTGTTTGTTGGCAATCTGTATATCTTCTTTGGAGAAATGTCTATTTAGGTCTTCTGCCCACTTTTGAATTGGGTTGTTTGTTTTTTTGATATTGAGCTGCATGAGCTGCTTGTAAATTTTGGAGATTAATCCTTTGTCAGTTGCTTCATTTGCAAATATTTTCTCCCATTCTGAGGATTGCCCTTCTGTCTTTTTTAAGGTTTCCTTTGCTGTGCAAAAGCTTTTAAGTTCCATTAGGGCCCATTTGTTTATTTTTTTTTTAATTTCCATTTCTCTAAGAGGTGGGCCAAAAAGGATCTTGCTGTGATTTATGTCATAGAGTGTTCTGCCTATGTTTTGCTCTAAGAGTTTTATAATGTCTGGCCTTAGATTTAGGTCTTTAATCCATTTTGAGTTTATTTTTGTGTATGGTGTTAGGGAGTGTTCTAACTTCATTCTTTTACATGTAGCTGTCCAGTTTTCCCAGCACCACTTATTGAAGAGGTTGTCTTTTCTCCATTATATATCTTGCCTCCTTTATCAAAGATAAGGTGGCCATATGTGCGTGGGTTTATCTCTGGGCTTTCTATCCTGTTCCATTGATCTATATTTCTGTTTTTGTGCCAGTACCATACTGTCTTGATTACTGTAGCTTTGTAGTATAGTCTGAAGTCCAGGAGCCTGATTCCTCCAGCTCCGTATTTCTTTCTCAAGGTTGCTTTGGCTATTTGGGGTCTTTTGTGTTTCCATACAAATTGTGAAATTTTTTGTTCTAGTTCTGTGAAAAATGTCCCAGCTGGATTCTACTGGTATATTAATTCCTGTTGTAGCCTCAGATACTTGGCTTATAAATAAGGACATGTCATAAACAATTCAACTCCTCCCAAGTCTAGTAATAGTTTAAACAGCTTTTTCAAAGGCTGGTTCATTCATTTGACTAAGTAAATCTGTAAGGTACAGTTGCAAACTACCAATGAATCTGTGATACCACATTAAAAGAGAAGGAGCTGAAACATTTCTGTTTATGCTCTTGTGAGAACCAGTGTGTTATTTGTGTATAGTCTTTGTAGCTAAAATTAATACCTGGATACTTTAGAATTAGTTGTGCTATATAAATCAGCATTTGAATCTTATTAGTAATCCCCCCCCCCATTTTTTTTTTCATTACAGTTGTTTCAGTCTGGTACAAAATACTTCAAGCTTAATTTGAATATTAAAGAGTTTTATGGCAGCATTTTGTCTGCTTCTTGTAGTGAGTTCCATTTGGAATTGCAGTCTTGTTTCATCTGGCTTTTTAAGGAAGTGATTAATTATTTTACTGTGGTGGTTTATAATGTGTAACTCTGATTACTTCAGTGTTACATGGGCTCTAGTGTTAAATTATTTCTTTTTTATTTAGTTTAAAGGATTTCTCGGCTATACTGTTTCTTAAACCTAAAACAAAAACAAAAACAATAAAACAGTCAGCCCTTGGGATCATATATGAAATTTGAGACCACATATAGATCCAAGAATTGGAAGTGAGAATTTTTAACTGTAAAATCTATAGAGGTAATCCAGAGGTATAAAGAATCTTCACATTTTAAACTTCAAAGGGACTTTAAAAATCACCTTGTTTAATCACAGTACAGTTCCATTATGGATTCAATCCTTTGATATATCTTGTCTACCATATAAACTATAATTTATGAACTAATTATTAATACATTTCCTATATTTTTTCACCAAAGTAATATGTACTTAACATTCAGAAATTCTGATCAGTATATAATAATTATTGGGACATCAAAAATTAATTTCACTCCAGAGTGCAGAAACTACATTTTTTGGGTACAGTTTGTGCTTCACTATTAAACAGTTTTTTTTTTTAAATAATAAAATGATCCTGCACTCACCCCATTGCCAACTATCAAGAATTTCATTTTATAAGGAGCAAAGGGCCGTAGTAAGCAGTCTGCATTACCATGGGTTGGTAATCAAATAATTAATTGATACCTTAGAAAACTGAGCCCAGGAGTATGCATAAAACAATGAATGCTATAGAAATTCAGAGCTTGGGACATTGTTGTTTTTAAGTTTCTTAATACTGTGGACTATTGCTTTATCTCCAGAATTTTTCACTGTGCCTGGCATATAATTAGTGTGCAATGCAAGTTCCTTGAATAACTGAACTAAATGAACAAAATAAAACACTGAGTAACTTTAGTATTGTGAGTAGAAATTTGAGATATCTGTGTTCCTACAGTGAGCATGGAGAAGGACAATCGTAGAAACCTAGATGAAAGGGAATTTAAAAATAACAGTCTAATTCCTCCTTTTGCAGTCTCAAGACATGACATGTGATAAAGAGCATACAGCTGACTTACCAAGGGCATAGTTAGGTCTTGAACTCAAGGCTTCTAGGCGTGATGAAAATAATTTTGCTTACTTCATTCTTCATGTACAGCCAAGGAGGATTGCTGTATTTATACAACAAGAAGGTGATATTCCATAAGTAGGAATTAATACCTAAAGACCCCTGTTTTATACACTCTACTTCTGTTCACTTTGGCTTAAATCTATGATAAGGTTGTTAGCAATCCTGATAGAGGTTGCTGTTGAATTTCTTGATCATGGTGTTTATAATGCTTCAAGCAATGTCATTCAGCAGGCAGCTTAGTTGGTATTGATTTTACTAAAAGGAAAAATGTATCCATATAGCATTCCTGAATCATTTGTTGGTAGACTGGCTCTTAGTTATGGTCTGTATCTATTAGATTTAACTCTGGTCAAGTGTCAACATAGGTGCAGCAGTTGGATCCTATCTATCAAGGAATGATGTGTGATGTATTTTTTTAATGTAACAGAACTCCTCTAGTCTGAGGCACAAAATTGAAAATTGGCAATCTATACACCACATTTAAATCTTCTGGTCATGGGAAGGTATCTTTGGGGGGAATTTGAAGCCGATAACATAAAATGGCAGATTGTTCTGTCAACTGCTACTAGGTACCACTTATATCGTAGTAGCTGTAAGACTATTTAGCTATTTTTAACAGCTAGCAGGGAAGGTCCTATTCAATTGGATTGGATCAGTCAGAAATGGAAAACTTTATGTGTCTCATATCTTCATGGCTTATTGACCCATGTGCCTGGAAACATCTTTTACATCTCATGTTTACTACAAGAAATGTTTCTCTATAACTGTAATATTTTCCCCCAATATCCTTGGTAAGAAAGTAAAACCCACTTTTAGTCTCGATAATTCCACAACAAGTGTGATTCTGGATAAGTCATGTATTGCTGCATTTGTACTCGGAGAGTTTTGAAATATATGATGGTACATACCATAATATTAACACCTAAATATCAGATTCCATAGAAAGTCTTTAACCTATGTGATCTCACTTAATTGTTATAAAATCTTAAATATAATCTTCATTTTATTGATGTGGAAACTGAGGCTCAGATAGAATTTGTTGCCTATCTAAATTATGACAGAGCTAATTATGAATGCTGGTGGTTGTAGTTCCAAAGACCACACAATTTTTACTATATCATACTGACATCTTGCTCATTATGGAGGCTTGTCTTTTATTAAATTTCTGAATGTATGTTGTAGAGTGGTGTCCTTGGATATCTATAGCAAAGAAAGTTAACTGACAGTGATTCTGTCTAATTTACAAACATAAATGGAATTCAAATGCATATGGCATTTGCAAGGTTAAAAGTCTCACAGAAGATGATGTCTATACATGCTTCGTAATCTTAGAGTTCTTTCTGAATTGATTGTGGGTTTGTGTGTGTGTGTGTGTGTGTGTGTGTGTGTGTGTGTTTAGGGAACCTGGGGGCTTCTGTGGAATAATCCTTGTTTCAAGCAAGATTTTTCTGATTCTAACTGCAAAATTATCTTGCTTTGGCAGGGCTCCTCAAGTTTTTCCTATGATCTCCCATTCACATTGTTCCCCCAAAGAGATTACATTTTAAAAAACTGGCTCATAATAATAGATGGCATTTGTTAACACTGATAGTTTCATTTTGTTCTTTAATCAACATCAATTTTCTTTTTATTTAAAGTTAAAAGATAACAATATTTAAGTAGTGGACGTAGTGAATAAAGCTTCAAACTCCTTTAATTATTAATGTCCCAATGGTCTTTTCATTTGACTTGAAGTTGTACAACTATACGAAATCTATTTATGTATAATTAAAATGGTCGATTTTTAGTTTATTTTGTAATTAGATGATTTTTGATGTCACATATATATGCATACAGAGACACGAACATGCACTCATTTCTGTGGAATCCAAATTAGACAGATCTGTAGCTTTAATAGGGTAATTTTAAGCTATATGTAAGTACTATTGGTCTGAACTTTAGCAGACCAGATCTAAAAAGTAGTTTTAAGATTAAGGAGATTCTCAATCATAAAAAGAGTCTCAGAACTAATCAGATTCTTACTGATATACCAAGAGAAATATGGTATATGACCCAAGAGAAATATTGGATTCACTGATTATGTTGCAATATGATCAGTTTTTTGATTGTTTCAGCTGAAAGTTACACCGGGAAAATATTTTCAGAATCATTCAAAATGCTGGTATATCTGGAACTATATTCCTTTGAACATTCTCTTTCTAAGCAGTATTTCTTACTTTGTTTAGACATACAAGTAAGAACAGACAAAGTGTGATTCCACTCCCACGCTATCATCCTTGGAAAGTTTCCTTTTAAATTCAACTGTCTATGAATGTGCAAAAAGAGTGAAAGTTTTTCTGTCATATTATGCTTAGAAACTTGTATGACATTCAGAACATAGCAAATTGAAAGAAAAGAGATTGAATTTAAGACATTAAAAATGAACTAGACACATTGGTACTTTCAACAAGGTTACTAGAAACCTCTCTTTCTAATAATAACCACAGAAATAAAGGGAAAGAAAAAAAATCTCTTAAGTGATACAGCTTTAATCTAAATGGAAAGACTGCAAAGCATGCAATTATAGGTGTGTAAAAAGTCAGGAAGTGAAGAAGCCAAAATAATGAGAGATTCTTTTAATATCTAGTGTCACAAAGTTGCAGTACTGTCAGAAGTTTTGGTCTCAAGAGGAATCTTGGAAAGGAAAAAAAAAGCCTCAGGAAATAATAACTAGAACTTGGCAAAGAAAGCTCCTTTATGAGAAATGCCTGCAGGGCAGAAATAATTGGAAGCACAGGCTTCCTTTGCCTTGACAGGTGCCCCTTGATTCCACCAGGAGTGGATCCCCTAAAACACCCCAAAACAGAGTAAAATAAAAATTATCTGGGGATGATCTCAACATTGTATTTGGACAAACAGAGGAAAAAGTGAAGAGAGATATTAACTTAAGTGGACATTCACACCATGTCCACCATGGGGCTAGAAGGCAATTATTGGGGTAGTGCAGGGCAAAACATGCTTTAGCCTGAAGTATCCAGTGAGTATTTCCTCGGATGACTGGGATAACTTTTCATATCCCCATCCATTTTTGTGAGTGCTGAGCTGGTCTGAGAAACATTAGTGCTTAGCAGAAGGAAACTTCCCTCTTGGTGGCAGTGAAAACAGTGCCTTTGAGAGTTCATTTCATCTACCAGAAGGTTGAACACTCACAAGAGCATACTGGTAGAGAAAAAAGTATATCAACAACTACTCTTTCAGCACCAATGCCAGTTTAGCTGCCAAGATAGAACCAAAAATATGAGTCAAGTAAAACAAAAGGTTGAAAGCATTTAAAATTTATTTTAAAAATCTAGTATCAGAACTTAAATCCCTTATTATGTAATGAAGCAGTTTAAGATTATCTGTCTATTTCTCTATCTATCATCTATCTATCCAAATGGCTGCTTTATGAACTTCTTCCCAGTAAGAAGCATTGCATATTTCTAAAAGATTTGGTTGATGGGAAATGTTGAAGAAAGGAACTGAGGTTCATAATATTATAACATGGAAATTTGAAAATATTTTGAAAACTAATATTTCCCTCTATTCACCTTAGAACTTTGCTATTCTAAAAATATTTAATTTAGTAGAGTGATGCCTGAAGAATTTTATGTTTAAAATGGATCAAAGGATAACATTTAAGATGGTTTGACTGTGACAGCATGGTTGAGCTTGAACCTGTATTTCCCAGAATCCCCTTCATTGTATAGTTGCAGGTTGAATTTGGCGAAAAAATGAACTTGCATGAGATTTGGACAGTGTAAGTGAAGTAGTGACTAATACTTTCTGCAAGTTACCTTAGCCAGATGCAGTCCTTAGGTATCCTCTCTCTCATCTACTCTGTGTCGACTCTTCTTCCTGGTCTGTCACCAGAGGCTTGGCTGCATAACCATAGAGGAATCCCAACTTTCCATTGATCTCCTGCCCTTCCTTTCATCATGCTGTAGAGAAAAAGTACTAGATTAGGAAGTCGGAAGCCTTCCATTCTTATCCAGGTTTTCCCATAGCTTCAGGACCTTGAGCAATCACTTACTTACTCTGTGCCTCAGTTTCCTCAATTATAGAATAAAGGTACTGGACTACAGAAGTTCTCAGATCCTTTACAGGTCTAAACATTGATCTTTGTCTCTGCTAGGCTTTTATTACCAGTTGCCTTGTACAGGAGGTGAATCGAGTGAATGATTTCATCACTTCCTCAGGTGTGCACGCATGCTTGACCCCACAAAGCCTGCTGCCTCCTGAAATCGATTTTGTGTTCCGTGTTTTACTTCTGCTCTGATAGACAAAACTCTAGAAGCTCTACTTTGAAAAAAACTTATTTTAGCGTCCTGAACTTTTTTTTTAAATATATGAGAAAAACAACTGTAAGTAGCTTGTTACCACTGGGGATGAAATAATTACATTATGGGCATAGGGAAGCATTGATGCAGCAGTTTTCTATATTTTTAGTTATTTTGAAACGAATATAAATTATGCCACAGTTAAGAGTATATATTTAAAGTTGAAATAGTAAAAGAGAGTTGCAAGGCGAGATTTAAATGAGGACAGATTGGACTGTTTTATTGTTTGGAGTAAAATTGAGGTGTAAAAGTGAAGAGATTCCAGAATATTCTTTTTTTAAACTTTATTTATTTATTTATTTACCTTAGGCTGCGTTGGGTCTTCGTTGCTGCGCGCAGACTTTATCTAGTTGCGGCGAGCGGGGGCTACTCTTCGTTGCGGTGTACAGGCTTCTCTTTGCGGTGGCTTCTCTTGTTGCAGAGCAGGGGCTCTAGAGCACAGGCTCAGTAGTTGTGGCACGCGGGCTTAACTGCTCCGCGGCATGTGAGATCTTCCCAGACCAGGGCTCGAACCCACGTTTCCTGCATTGGCAGGCGGATTCTTAACCACTGCGCCACCAGGGAAGTCCTTCCAGAATGTTCTTAATTGTCAGGAAAAAAATTTTCAATTAGAAAGTCATTAGAAAGAATGATTTAATTATTATAATAAAATGCTAACATAATCAATCAAAAATACTTCTAAAGAGATCTTATATGTTTTAATATGTGATGATTGAATAATATCAAGTTCAGTGTCCACCCATTTTGACCCTAAACCAGGTTCATAGATTTGCAGTCTAATAGCAAGTTCAGGTGACTGATCCTCAGTTCAGCTCAGAGCTTAGTACCATACTCTTTCATCTTCCTTTAATCATAATATTCAGCTTATCAATTACTTCAAATCATTTAGGGAATACTGAGTTATCTAATCATTCCTTTGTCCAATCATTTGATGGTTAATGTGGAAGTACTTACCACATGCTGGAAATGTGCAAGAGACTCAATGCATTTTCCCATTTAATCTTTATAGGAACTATGGTAGATTATATTATTACCTATTTTCTCCATATGAAGAAATTGAGGCTTAGAAACCTCCGCAATTGGCCAGAGAACACTTAGTTAGAAAGTCCCAAACAAGGGTTTGAAGGCCAATGCACCTGATTGCAAAATCCACACTTCACATTTACAATATACTGGCTCGTAAGTATAATCCCATATAGTATCCAGCTGTAACCCTATATATAAGTCTCCTGCTCGTGGAAGTAGAAAATGAGTCCAGTGAAGTTAAGTGACTTGTCCCTGGTTTACATAGTCAGGGGTACAACATGCTCAAAAGATCGGAGGTGCTTGTGTCTAGATACAGACAGAATTCAATTCGGAGGGAGAATAGCAGTTGTATTCACTCAAGGTCTCTTCTTTTAACCTGTATTATTTCAAATGACTAGTCTCTTGCTGTTTTATGTACACAGTCTAAAAAAAGTGCTAAATATAGAACCCTGATGTGAAGAATATTCCATCTGAAGTCAGAAAGATGAACCAGATAACCTTTCCTATTTTTTTCAAGACAGCCAAATAATCTTTATATTTTCCTAAGGTTATTGAATAATTGCAAGTAAAAGTTCATGATCATTTGTTTTTATTTCTATTTTATTTTATATTGATGCAAGCAGTCATTTTTGTTATTTTCTTATGAATTAGGATGCTAAAACTTCTATTATATCTAAATATTTTCAGTGAGAAAACTTGAACAAATGGTTACATTGACAATTACCATTTTCTTTTAAAAAAGTGCAATAAACTACAGTATGATGATATATGCCTATGAAATTCCTAATTGTGTCTGTTTGACACAAAAAACTTTTCATGTTGAATCGACATTTGAACTTCAGTCGTAGCAAAGTATGGAAATCTAACAAACAAGATAAACTATATATTAAAATTACATTTTAAATTTAATCAGTTCATTTAATAAGTGCAATTTCTTCTTTATCTCACTTTTCAACTATTAACCCTAAATAGAATTTAAAATCAGAAAATTTTATTTATAATACTAATATCAGAAAGCATCAATTGTTTACATTATTAGTACTCTACCTCTTTATCTCCACATATGCCAAACCATTCACATTTTTATTGTTGCATAATAACCTTCATATAACTCTTAAGCTCAGTTCAACTGTGATCTCTTTTGAGAAATTGTCTCTGATGCCTCCAAAATATTCTACTGTGGTAGGCTGGTTAAAAACATGTCCCGAGCTCATCACCTCTTTCTATATCCAAGCCCTCTGCCATGTGACTTGATAGTGCTTTCCATCTCGAGTAGAGTAGGTTTCTCTACCCTGTGAATCTAGGCTGGTTATGTGAATTGCTCTGTCAAATAGAATGCAGTGTACATGAAACTCTGCCAGTTCCAAGGCCCCATACACTACTGCTTGCTCTCTTGATATGTTGCTATTACCATGAAAACAAGCTCTGGATAATGTGCTGGATAATGAAAGACACAAGGTCTAGTCATTGTGTCAGATGACTGCCAGCTGAGTGCCAGACAAGAATGAGGTCCATCCTAGGACACCTAGCCCCCAGCTCACACACCAGCTGAGTACAGATGTGTGAGTGAGCCCTGCCAAGATGGGACAAGCCTGACCCTGATCATCAGAACCACCCAGTCTACTCATAAGTGTAAGAGCAATGATATGCATGTTTGTTTACTACTCTGTTTAGGGGGTGATTTCTTATCAATATTATGATAGACCTTGTTGATGCCAAGCACTTATTCCTCTTCCCTCACAACTAACACTTCTTACATATGCCTTTAATCTCTAATCATTTCAGCTATACATATCTTGAATCCTTCAGTATTTTAAAGACCAATAGAAGAGCCGTGTGTGGTTCTTGTTAACCATTTTTAAAATATAATTTTTAATACTCAACAAAGTACCTATATTAGTGGGAGGTTTTATCGAGTAAAGGAAAGAACTGTGCAATAAGCATCTGCTAAGCTAACTGCATGCACTGCTTCTTTCCCGTAAGTGGCCTTTGGCAAGTCTCTTAACCTTTCTGTACTTTCTAATTTTAAGCCGAGTGTTCGCCACCACCTCACACTTTAGAGAGAACAGCATCTTGATACTATCCTCCGACTTTGGTAATGAAGCCAGAGAACATGCACTTTTAGTTTCCATTTTACAGCAGGGCCCAGATTTGAAAGCCTTACTCGCTCCAAATTCTGTTGGACATCTCTATCACTTTGTACCACATTAGCATTTCAAATGGTCTCTCCTTCCAGCAGCTTTTGCCTTTGCCAATATATTGAACAGGATAAAATGTAAATGAACTGATTTTTTTGGTAAGGAATGTAAATAATATTAATATATTTCTTACAGACCTGGTCAAATGATATACTGAATTCTGTCTCCTCTCATGTTAAACATGTGCTTATATATCTGGGTAATTTCATTCACCAGTTTCATCCAAAGGCTTAAAACCATTGTGGAGGTTAACTGAAAGAAACATACCATTTTGAGGATGTTTGAAATATGTATATATGACTATTAAAAGTACTGATATAAAGCAAGCAGAAAAAAAAATCACCTGATAACTAGCTAATCAGTAACGATTATACTGGGTTTTGAGAGAAATTTGCAGGTGTCACAAATCTCATTGTGCTTTTGCTTGGCTATGTTTAATTATAACTATTTGCAGATTGCAAATAATTATATACATATAGATGGATCTAAATAGCAGATTGCAGATACAAATGATATATTTCATAAATAGTGAGCTATCAGTAGAACTACATTTTAAATATCTTGGTAAGAGAAGTACTTCTGTGCCCTAATATGAGCTAAACAAATTTTTTAAAGCAAATGTTTGGCTCTCATAATCCTGGAGCACTTGTTTTCTGGAACACTGCACTTGGTTTGAAACCGGGGTAATTAGCCAGGATTGGCAAGGTTTCTGTGAATAAAGTACACGTTTGTGGTCATTTGGAATGCATAAGAATCTACCATTCAGTGGTAGCTCTTGTGTTTATTCTTCAGGAAATTTGGAACTATAGATATACAAATGAGCTTATGAGAATCTTAGAAATCTGCGACTGATATCCCACCTTAACAATTATTAGATTAGCTTGATATCATCAGATTCAATTTGTAGAGCGCAGATACTTATAAAAATTGTATTTATTTCCTCACACTAAATAGATAGCTTTTCAAAGCTGTGTTGATCTGAAGAACACTGGCACAGTATAAATTTTCATTCATATTACTGATACTTAGGGCTTCGACAACAGAAGTAACTAACCAACTAGTTTGCTTAGTGATTCTCATTGAACTTATCACTCTTGGTAGGCTGTGTGTAAGTCTTTAGTAAGGCTCTAATATGACTTTGAGATTACTTTCAGGTAGGGAATAAAGTCTAATTCATTTATATCCTACTGGATGTCACCCTTGGATCCATCAAGAAACCGAAGTGTGCTTATTAAATTATTCTGGGTCTAGAACAATATACACTAATTGAGATACAGAAATACCATATTTTATTGATATTAGGATGCATAAATTTCACAATTTAACATCTCTAAAATAGAGCTGTATCACAATCAGAAGCATCTTAAAATTAGAGTTGGCCAGATAACATTAATGAGGTAGTTGCTTGTGTACGTGCAAATTTTTATAATTTCTTTTTGGGTGACATTGCTGGATACGAGTAACCTTTTGACATGTAAATTATTAAGCCACTTGAGAATCATTGGAGAAGTCTACCAATTCTAGATACTGTCTGAAAAACCTTCAATTGTCATCATCTGGTAAAGTCAGGAAAGCAATAAAACTTGCATCACTGATGTCAGACCTTATAAGAGAATCCTGGAGAGAACAGTGAAGTCATCTTTTAAAAAATGTTCCTGCCCTCTCCTCTCCCCCAGGCCTTGGATGGTACAGAAGACATCATGGTGTGGAAAAACACTGACACCAACAACTGCGAGTTGGAAAGTGATGTAAAAGTTTTGGATTTTAATGTTAAGACATTTGCGGAGTACCTTAATTATTTTCAAAGTTGTTTTCCTTTTCACATACACGTAGGAGTTAACTTTTTAAATGACCAAAACAAACCTCGAAATGATCTTATTTAATAAGTGTAAGCACAGATTTTAGTAAGAAGAAGACATAATGAAACAATAAGAGAGGCTTGTGTCATAGTTGATTTGGCAGCAATTTTTCTTCTTTAGTTTTACAAAAAATAAGATGTCTAATGAGGGCAGCTTAGATTTAATAAGTAAGGTACTATTTATTTGAGAAATCATATTACTATTTACAGTTTAGGAATATGAGTTTGGTTTTAACCTGGTCATAAAATGGACACTGAGGATCCAACCATGCTGTGATAAACAAAATGTGATATTCTATGTAGAGAAAATTATTATTGGACATTGTAAAAATATTGCTTATGAGAGTAAAAGTCATCCCTATGTTTTATAAACTTTGAATTTGAAGCTTTTTAAATAAAATATAACATGGCTTTTTTTTTTTTTTATAAGGTGTTAAGTACTTATTTAGTTATTTATTTTTGACTGTGTTGGGTCTTCGTTTCTGTGCGAGGGCTTTCTCTAGTTGCAGCAAGTGGGGGCCACTCTTCATCTCAGTGCGCGGGCCTTTCACTGTCGCGGCCTCTCTTGTTGCGGAGCACAGGCTCTAGACGCGCAAGCTCAGTAGTTGTGGCTCATGGGCTTAGTTGCTCCGCGGCATGTGGGATCTTCCCAGACCAGGGCTCGAACCCGTATCCCCTGCATTGGCAGGCAGATTCTCAACCACTGTGCCACCAGGGAAGCCCAACATGGCTTTTAAAATCAATAAAGAGATTTTTGTCTCCCTGGCCAATTCTCTCAAGGCATCACCTGATATATATATTTGGGGACCTTTAAGAAGAATATATGACTTTACTCTGAAACATTTTCTTAATTTGAGAGTCCTGGAGATGCTGGGAAGAAAGACAGTTTTATTTGTGAATCCAGCACATCTTGGATCTGTTTTATTTAATGTCTTCCTTTAGCTTATCCTCTTCTCTAGCATTTTATCATAAGCAGCAAGAACCCAGGAGGCATCTTCCACATTCTGCCTAGAAATCTCCATAGATAAATTTTCCATTTCATTAGATACATTTTCCACTTGCTACTTTATCACAAGTAGTTTTGCAAAACTTTCTGCCAGTACATAGCAATAATTCCATTTCTTTCAGTTTCAAATTTTCTTCCTTTTTCTGTAAGATCTCACTGACAGCCTCCTCAGAGGCCATCAGACTTCCACTAACTATTCGAAGCCCTTCCAACTTCTGTCTGTCTACCATCCATAGCCACTGGCAGTTTCTAAAGTTTTTGTTACCAAGGACCCTATTTATGGTACCAAAATCTGCTTCAGTTATTATAATTATTACAAAAATTCTCAAAATGTAGTGGCTTAAAAAAACAATATCATATATTATCTCTCACAGTTTCTGTGGGTGAGGAATTTGGACAGGGTATAGTGGGAACAATTGGTATTACTGCAGAAGGTTTGGGGTCTCAGGTGGAAGAAGGGAAGACTGGGGACTGGAAAACTTTGAAAGTTTTTTTTCTCACTTGACTGGAAGTGGATGCTGCCTGTTCACTGCAGACTTCAGTTTCTCCTCCTGTTATACTCTCCATGTGTCTGGTTTGGGAATTCCAATAGCATGGTTGGAATCCAAAGGCAAAGTTCCAGAGAGAGATGGGTGGTGGGGGGAGAGTGTCAGGCCGAAGAGGATCATCTTTATGACCTTACCATGAAAGTTTCATATTATCACGTCTGTCATGCTTATTTATCACAAGAGTTACAGAGCCCAGCCTCTTTACGAGAAGAGAACATAGACCCTACCCCTACATGGGAGTGATGCTTGTACTATAAGATGAGCACATTTGGAAAATGCAAACTGACTCCGTGGGGTTCTGTGGGTAAATTCTCAATTTTTCTTTCATGAAACATCTTTATTTCACCTTTATAATTGAACAGTATTTTTACTGAGTATTATCTAATTCTAGGTTGGGAGTTATTTTTTTGATAATATCATTCCAGTGTATTTTATTTTTCATTGTTGCTTTCTAGAAGTCAGCTGTCATTCCAGCTTTCCTCCTTTGAAGGCATCCTGTTATTTTTTTCCCTTTTTTTTTTCCTCCTAGATTTATTTATAGTTTTATATTTGTTTTGTCATTTTGCTATAATATGACTAGATGTTAGTTTTTATTTATATTGCTTGGTATTTGTTAGGCCTATTGATTCTGTAGATTCATGTCTTTTATTGTTTGGGGGCAACTATCAGTGATTGTCTCAGCAAATTTTACTTCTGCTCCATTCTCTTCCTTCTTTGCTTCTACAACCCTTACATTAGAACTCCTCATTATATTTTTTTTAATTTATACAATTCTTTAAAAATATTTTGCCCCTTTGTTTTTATTCCAGACAATTTCTTTTTACATTTCTCTCAACCTATTACTTCTTTTAACTGAGTTCCCATCAGCCAAATCTAGTTTGTTGCTGAAACATCCATTAAGTTCTTAGTTTAGGTTATTTTGTTTTCCTTTGTAGAATTTTATTCGATTAATTTTAAAATATGCTATATTGTATTTTATGGTTTCCTGATCACTGGAAATTTGCAAAATTACCTGTTATTTTTTTTAAATAGACTACTTTTTAGAGACGTTTTAGGTTCACAGCAAAATTGAAAAGAAAGTACAGAGATTTTCCAGATACCACCTCCCCCAGGCCCTGTTCCTATACTCACATAGCCTCCCCATTATCATTCGCTCACCAGAGTGTTACATTTGTTACAATTGAATGTACATTGACACATAATTATCACCTAAAATCCATAGTTTACATTCGAATTCTTTCTTGGTGTTGTACATTCCATGAGTTGGACAAATGTATAATGACATGTATCCACCATTATTGTATCATATTGAGTAGTTTTACTGCCCTCGGAATCCTCTGTGCTTATTTATCCCTCCCTCCCCTCAAGCCCTGGCTACCACTGACCTTTTTACTTACCTTCACTTTTGCCTTTTACAGAATGTTATGTAGTTGAAATCACACAGTATGTAACCTTTCAGATTGGCTTCTTTTATTTATTAATATGCATTTAAGTTTTCTCCATATCTTTTCATGGCTTGATAGCTCATTTCTTTTTAGTCCTAAATAATATTCCATTGTCCAGATATACTACAGATTATTTATTCATTCATCTATTGAAGGGCTTCTTGGTTTGCTTCCAAGTTTTGTCAATTGTAAATAAAGTTTCTATAAACATCTGTGTGCACATTTTTGTGTGAACAAAGTTTTCAGCAACCTTGGGTAAATACTAAGGAGTGAGATTGCCGAACCATATGGTAAGAGTAAGTTTAATTTTGTAAGAAACTATCAAACCATCTTCCAAACACCAAAGTGGTTGTAACATCTTGCATTCCCACCAGCAGTGAATGAGAGTTTCTGTTCCTCCACATCCTCACCAATATTAGGTGTTGTCAGTAGTCTGAATTTTGGCCATTCTAATATGTGTGTAGTG
This sequence comes from Balaenoptera physalus, assembly GCF_965194825.1. Taxonomy (NCBI): domain Eukaryota; kingdom Metazoa; phylum Chordata; class Mammalia; order Artiodactyla; family Balaenopteridae; genus Balaenoptera; species Balaenoptera physalus. The sequence continues at coordinate 96,034,679 of NC_138896.1, read as the reverse complement.
GTATTTCATTGTTGTTTTAATTTGCATTTCTCTAATGATACATAGCGTATGCAAAGAAACATCTCTTTGACCCATTTTTTAATTGGGTTTGTTTTCTTTTTGTTCAGTTTAAGAATTCTTTGTACATTTTGGACAATAGTCATTTATCATATATATCTTTTGCAAATATTTTTCCCAGCCCATGGATGTCTTTTCATTCTCTTGACTGTGCCTTCTATCTGTTATTATTTCTTTTTTATTTCCAATATCTGTAGTACCTGTGCTTCTGTTTCTTCTATCTGTTGTGTATGTTACCAGTTTTCGTTTGTTTGTTTGTTTATCTGCCCAGATACCTTTTATTCTGTGCTGGACATGTCTTTGAAATAGCATTTGTAAAAATACTTTGAGATCTTGGATGATGTTATTTTCTTTCAGAAAGAATGTTTATATTTGCTTCTGTCAGTTACCAGGGCACTATTAATCCTAGATCTTAGTGGAAAAATATATGTAAAGTACCTAATATATGCTAGGCATTCTTTTGGACTCTGGAATGGAATAGAAAACTAAGTAGACAGAGTCCTTGTCCTCATGGAAATTATATTCTACTTTGAATTTGTCAGATTTTGAATATAGGGAAAACTTGTTACTTTTGCTATTTATATCAATTCCACACTCTTTTGGCATTAAAAAAAACTTCATTTTCCTTTAAATGACTATTTTTATCCATTAAAAATATTTCTATTGGAACTATAAATTACGTGGCTCTTCTGTACCACTGCCCCATAGTGAAAGTGTTCTGTGTGCATGGGAAGGGAAAATTAGAATAAATCAAAATATTAGTTATTTCAGAAGGAACTTTAATCCCTGAGGAAAATATAGTGACCAATTATTTTTAAAATAATCAATACCTTGAATTTATCCCTTTAGATTGAATATTAAATTACATAATTTGTATATTCATAGAAAGACTGTATTGTTCTTTCTTTGAAATGTGAATTTGATTTTTTATAGTAACTTTTTATAGAGATAAAAAAGTAAATGACTCAGATACATTTAATATACCTACTCAATCTTTCTTTTTGTTATATTTACAAATATATAGAATTTGCTAATTTTTCAATTAATTTCTCCATAGGAAAAATAAGTTTACAATAAAAGAAATTAACATCCAAATTCTCTGCTACTAGAAGCAATTGAAAAATGCCTTTTATAATTGCAAGTTCTTTGAATCAAACTGTGGTTTAACATCTGAGACTACATAATTAACTAGAAATAATACTATATTTGTTCTGAAAAGGTTTGTTGAAACTATGCTCTTTGTGTCTCTATTCAAATTTATCCACTGAAGTTAAGATTATAAACTTACAGTACAAAAAGCATACTTTACATTTAAATAGTGCTTAACTTTTTGAAAAGCATTTTACAGTCATAATCCTATTGGTACTTAACTAACTCTCACATAGGCAATGCTGGTGTTATATATGCCATTTTATGGATGGAGAAACTGAGGTTCAGATAAGTTACTTCCCAAAGCTTACATAGTAGGTGAGTATTTGAGTTAGAATCACCAAACTTCTGACTTCTAGTCTTGTCCCTTTCTTACACTTTACTGAATATATTCTGCAGATCACCATGCTGAGGGATGCAATATTAAACATTTTTTAAAGGCTCTATGGCAAATAAATTTCAAAAATCCCAATTATTGCAGATTCACAATGTATGTTAGCATATTAAAAAGCTCTGAGAAGACCATTGGCACTGTTTAACTTAGTTTAATCCAGCCTCTCTCACATTTATTTGTGCATGGAATTCCTTTTTCATGAGACACATATTTATAATCTGTGTAAATGTTTTCTGTAAAATATATTACGCAAAGAGCAGTACTGTATTATATTCTATGGCTGGTCTTATCTTTTATCCATTGTTTGTTTTTTGTAGACCAAAAGCACTTTATGGGATTCTAAGAGATGTGCTATATAGTTTCTACCCTCAAATGGTTTTCAATTCTCCTAGGAAGCAGAATACTTCACTGACCTGAAACATTTCACGAATTACATTATGTCACAATGAACAATAAGTGATGTGGTTGCTGAGAAGATGGAGTGATTAACAAGGGCAAAATTTTCTCAGGTATGTTTTCATGGAGAAGTCTATTATAAAAGATTACTGAACTGATATCTATTCTAATTTTTGCCTTCATTTCTCTGTGTGATACTGGATAATTCAGTTCAATTAACATTTCCAGATTTTTTTTTTTTAATTCTTCTAGAAACTTGTATTTATTTGACTAGATCATTACTTTTCAAACTGTACCTGACAAAATTCTTGAGAGAGCATGGCAGGGAAGAAGTTAGGAGAAATTCTGTGGCACCCAGTTCCCTTCTGATCTATCCCGAGAAGCTCCCCTGCTTCCATATTGGTATTCTTCACCAGATTTCAGGTGAACAGTGGATTCTCAGGATGAAATTAACTTCGAAACCAGTTCCTTTGGAAGACTAGTTCCTTCCTATTTTAACATTCTAAGAATCTCAATCTATGGAAAATTGAGAATGAAAAATCTAAACTATTTTAATTTTTACAATAAATTATTTTAATTTTTATAATATCTAATCAATCTGTGTACAGTATTTACATACTCAACTTTAAAAAATGTTTTTAAGAATAGTGTCATTAATTGATAACCAAAATTTCTTAAATGATCTGTTTAGAAAATATTGGGCACTCAGAATTTAAATCTTGATATCCATCATTATTTTGCAGTAATATGCAGTGATAACACAAAGCAAAATTGCAGAATATTCACTTATTGTTCAATATAATATCATATGCTAATTTAGAATGCAGTCTTTATATATTTTGGTTTCTGGAATTACTGATCAATCACTAGCAGAAAGTTTGAACACTAAGGGGAAATTACTTTGACTATTCATAAAGATTAATTTAAAGTGCAGGATGAATTCTTCTCACGAACATGGATTTATAACAGTGTCAGAAACAAAGGTACACTTGAGCTTTGGAAGAAGAGGGAAGGATCTCATTTTTCAAAAGCTATTTAGATATCCAATCGTCCTTCTCTTGGGGTGACTTAAATTTCCCAGAAAGCAACATTTTGAGATGAAGCAAAATGTGTTCATTTCTTTCTACCTCAACAATGACACTGACTAAAATTATATCTAAATTGTGTTTGCTGAAATAAACGGACTTCCACCATCACCTTCTGTGAGATTTATCAGACAGGTCAATAAAGTTAAGTGGAAGTAGATTGCCTTTTGGAGATATATTAGTGGGCTTTTACCACGTAATGGTTTCCTAATTACTTGCCTTAATGTACTTTCAAAAATTAAGCAATTTATTCCCTACCTCCTGAGTGACAAATATTGGGAATTTTTCATTCCTATGTCCAAGTTGTTTAGGATGAACCTTCAGGGAAGTGATGAGTAGGGAAAATATACAAATTTACTGCTTAAAAATCCCTTTGTTAGAAAAAGTTGTTGCGTTTGTAAAGTACTATGCAGAATTTATATAGTTTGTAGATGTATAAAGCAACAACAATAATGATGGCAACTTTTAATTAGAAGGTCTCTTCTATATAAATGGGGAAAAATTATTCTACCACGAGATAGCACATGCACCTTCTCCTTTTGATTTCACTACTATATAGATTTATCAATAGTTAATTGAAACCCATATTGGAATGGGTTTCATAGGTATACAGTTAAACACAGCCTGACTTTATACATGTCACCAGGTTTAAAATGATCTATTCCCATTTTACTCAGATAGCAAACTACGTAACAGTCCATGAAATGGTACCCAGCAATGAAACCTACTATTTGATCTGGGCATTTTGATGCAATTCACTTAATTTGGCTGAGCTTCAGATGCTTAATCTACAGGAAAGCTTATGTCAGAAAACCCAAGTAAATGAAAGCGCTGAGAATAGATATGACCTACGTGTAAGTAAAAGAATTCTTACCCTTGTAAGACTTTACTCCTTGATTATGGCACTCTTATGGTAAAGCAACAACAACATCTTTTTTTTTTTAATTAATTAATTTATTTATTTATTTATGGCTGTGTTGGGTCTTTGTTTCTGTGTGAGGGCTTTCCCTAGTTGCGGCAAGTGGGGGCCACGCTTCATCGCAGTGCACGGGCCTCTCACTATCGCGGCCTCTCTTGTTGCGGAGCACAGGCTCCAGACGCGCAGGCTCAGTAATTGTGGCTCACGGGCCTAGTTGCTCCGCGGCATGTGGGATCTTCCCAGACCAGGGCTCGAACCCGTATCCCCTGCATTGGCAAGCAGATTCTCAACCACTGCACCACCAGGGAAGCCCCAACAACATATTTTTAAAAATGTAAGTACAGCATACTAAAAGGGACATAAAATGGGGAAATGCAAGGGAGAAAGAATGAGAGAGAAAGTATGTATGTGGGGGGGGAGGGCAGGGTAAGGAGTACTTCAATGAAGAGCGATCGGTATCCCCAAGTAATTTAAATTCAAAATTGAATGTGTTACCATTGTAAAGCAATTATACTCCAATAAAGATGTAAAAAAAAAAAAAACAAAAGATAAATCTACATGGCGAAAAGAAAACTTAAAAAAAAATGGAATGTGTTTATACCTGTGGCCCTATCATCACCTTACTTCTGTAAAATAGCATGAAACTCTCTAAAACACTAGTCTCTCCTATTGCTCTTTTCTAAGTTTCAATCTGATACAATTTTTAAAGAAAGTGAATACTCAATCAGACACCCTCAGTAGGTGAAACAAAATGCAAACCTTTATCTTTTGTGTTTCCCTTCATAGTTTAGCAGTTCTCAAGCTTAAAGCCTTCAATGGCCATCACAGCAAAGAATACCTCAATCAAGTGCTACAATATGTTAAGGCATTTTAATAATAATAATGAAATAGACTCCCTTAAAGCGGGTAAAGGTCTTCATTTGTTATTCATTTAAGAGCTTAAATCTACAGTTAAAAAAGAACACAATTTTCTCTGATTGTCAGCCCACTGACGAGTGTGGAGCAGTAAGTACAATGTGCCTGGTGAGACTGTAGACAGAGTATCTGTTGCTCAAAACCATTTTCATTGTTCATTCTCCAGTTAAACAAATATTTATTGAATGTCCAAGAAGTGCTGGGCTATGCTAAGTGCTAAGATAAAAGAGTGATTGAGAAAAGAACTCACTCCTGAGAAGGTCTTGAACTGTGGAGGCGACAGACATGTATCTTTACAATTACAAGGCCTTTAATAAATGTGTATAGAAGATAACCTCAAATAAGTGGTAGACACTTTGGCTTAGGGTGTTAAGATGGTGGGGGGATCCAGGGACAATTTTATACTGAAGGAAGGACTTTTAAGGGAAACAAATCAGACCCTAGTTGTTCTATTCTATTTCTCTCTCTCCAGTGGCACTGAGATCCAACATTAGTTAAAGAGCACACTATATTACACATAATGCTTTTTCAAACATTGTACTCCAAATAAATAATACTATCTTCAAGTGATTCTCCCATTCTTTTACATTGTATAAGGGAAGAGTACATCTCTTTTTCTCTCCTCTCAAGCTCTGCATGATTTTGTGAGGTAGACTGTTGTGTCAAGTGGTCAGATTTTAGGAGAAATGAATTTGCTACCCAGTTTTTGTTGTTTTTTTGTTTTTTTGTTTCTTCTCTCACAAGGATGATCAGTTGTTAAAACACCTTTTTTTTTTTTTTTTGTCTGTAAAATAAAAACAAATAGATACTAACAAAGACGCTGGTCAGAAGCAAAAGTGTTAGAGTCTGGGGTTGAGATTAAACTTGAGAATTAGCTCTGATAGTTATTGGTTGTATGACCTAAGGAGAATGACTTAGTTCTTTGTGCCCCAGTTTACATCTTTAAAATGGGCTAATAACACCCTCCTCTTTGGATTGGGGTGAGGAATAAATGATCTAACACAGGCGAAGTACTAAGAATAGTACTTAGCACATACTAAATGCAACATAAATGTAAGCTATTATAATCCATACACATAAATCAGTGTGGGTGGGGCTGAGGTCAAAAAGATTATTAATCAAAAACTGAAATAATTAAAATCTATGTTGTTAAAAAATAATCATGTATTTGACTGAAGTAATTTTTTCCTATTCATGTAACATTCAATAAATATCTATTGAGTTCTTTACTATTGGCAGTGGGGATATACAAATATATACAAAGTTAAAAATGGGCAAAAATCTTGCCCTCCTAGAACTTAAATTCAAGACACTGAAGTTGCATAAGAAGATTAGATTAACTGACTTTTCAAATCCCATCCTAACCCATGATTTTAAGAAAATGTTTCAGGAATTTGTTTTTCAATGAAATGAGCCTTTACTGTATGGCATGCTTTGTCCTCAGCACTTTTCCTACATATTTTTTTTCTTTGTGATGGAGCTGTAAGGGAAGTATTGTTATCAGCATTTTACCAATGAGAAAACCATGATTGGGAAAGTTAGGAAACTTAACCAGGATGGAACAGTACTCAGTAGTAAAACTAAAATGCAAATTTAGGAGATCTGATTCCAAGGGCACATGCTTTTTACCAATAACTAGTATTGTGTCATTTTAAAATTCAGTGTGTCAGGATTACAGAAAAAAAAAGAAAAAAATACCTTTTCAATATTTCACTCCGTACAAAAAATGTATTGAAATATTTTATTTTGTTAGAAAGATAAAACTTGTTAGCACTTGTTTCTTTTTGGTACTGAGCATATGGATGCTTCTTGTATGAATCTTTATAATTTTATCTATTTTTTGAAAGGTACATATAGAGGATCAAGTCAATTTTTATGCATTTACTATGTGCCAGGCACTGTTCTATGCTCTTTATGTGTATTACTCATTTAATGCACACAACTGTCTTGTGTGAGAGACGCTATTATTAAATCACGAATTTTAGAGATGAGGAAATGGTAATACAGAGAGATTGAATAAGTGATAGAGCTAATATTCAGATCCTGGCAGTAAGCTTCCAGAGCATGTGTTTTTCTTAAAGCTGTCTACTACTCTCATTTCAAATAACAAGATGTAACACTTATGAAACATTTATAATGTGAAAGCACTGTTGCCTTTATTTTGCATGAATTAACTGGTTTAATTCCATCTACAACCTTATAAGGTTGTAGTATAATAGAAACTTGTGTATTTTTCCTTTAAAGTTAGAAAATGTGAACCACACAGAGATTTAGTTATTTGCTTAAGTCCACACATCTGAAATGAATATCATCATCAACAATAATAATTACCTTTGAGTATTCAAATGTGTCAAGTGTAGTGATACCATTTCTTTTTAATTGTTTTACTAGTTCATCAGATTAACTCTGCCAGGCAAGTTCTAGTCGTATTTTACGTATAAGATAATTGAGACTCAAAAAGCTTAGGTAAATCACCCAAGCCACAAAGAAAGTAAACGTCTAAGCCAATATTTGAACCAGTGTCTTTCAGACTTCAGAGGGCAGGGTCTCATCTAAAGGTGCAGACTGAGATATTTCAAGCAGTTTCATACTTACTCTGTAAAAAAGATGAGAACCCTTAAGGAGTGTCTTGGGAATAAAATATGATTTTTTCCACATGTTTTGCATTCAGTACTTCACCAAACCCATCCCCCTAATTTTTCAGAGAAGGTGAAAAAATTGGGTCAAGATTGAATACCATTCTTAATTTTGTCTTTTGAATATACTATGTAGTTCATCTCCTGAGTGTATAACTCTCTCCATAACTTACTTACAGACTGAGATAAAAGTTCCATTACATTCCGACTGATTACTCAGGTTTTTTCATTAGGTGAAGTTAAAAGCCCAGAATCTTTATCTAAAGACCATCTGACGGGAATTGTGCTGACATGATACTTTCATTTCTGGTTGGCACCATAGGGTGAATTTTCATTACTTAGCAATTCCTTACAAATATTGCTCAGGTTATGCTAGTGTGAACCGTAAGTCCCCTGAAAGGATCTGATAAGATAAAATGGCTGTTTTCCAACTATTTCCATTTCAATCTCACACATAAGTGATCAGAGTTCTGTATAATACCTGTCTGGGGCCATAAAGACCTCTGATGTCAGCTCTTTCCATTTCCCACTAGACCAATGTGATCGGTAGGAATGTGTACTGTCTCCTTTGTTGTCCTTTTTGAGTAAAGTTTTAACTTGTCACTACTTGTATTGCTAAGTACAACAATGAATTATTCACCTAGAAATCTGAAAGTAGAACTTCATTATCTGCACATGATATATATATATATATATTTTTTTTAATGGGCAGGTCCAGCTAAGAATTCTCTTACACTTCAGACAGAACTATTTCAAAGATAGATCAGTTGGGGAAAAAAGAAAAGTCCTTCAATAACCCAATCTTCATTTAACTGATTGTAGGACAAAGTCAGACTTCAATATGGTGCTAAAAGAGACCTTAAGAATTAGCTAAAAGTATCATAACCAAATAATGACTCACATTTACACTGTTCTCTTAAAATATAATACATTTGAGTAATGTTGGTATGTGGGTGAAAGCTATCATGAGAATATAAGTGTCCAGTTATGTGGGAAAATAGAGTTGGATTTCAGGGCATATGAACTGTTTTATGTTGTATCTAACATGTATATTGACTCACCACACTATATAACCTAGTTCTTCTACATGGATTTACTTCACAGCTTATAAAAATATATTTGTAGATTACTATCTAATCATAATAAAGTACATAAGAATATCTGAATGATAAAGGAATAATAATAATAACACTGTTCCTGATGCTAATGATGGTAACTTATATTTACTGAGTTCTTAGTATATTCAGTCTTCAGCTGAGCAAAATACCTCATTTAACACTCAAGACAATGAGTTTTGTATGTACACATAGGATATGCATTATTTTTTATTATCTCAATTATATAGAGTAATTGGTATTTAAAGAGATAAATTTTCATGCAACTCATATGAGGCAGAGGTGTGATTCAAATCCAGCTATGTCTAACTCAAGAGACAATGATTTTAACTCAACTTAAATTACAGACAGCAATTAAAAATAAGACACAAGGACATGCCTATTCATAAATCATGTTACTTTTTGTGGTATCTCCTCTCATGGAAAAAGATTTCCTGCAATTGTTTACCTTTATGAACACATGGTAGTTTCTTTCCATTCCCCAAGTTTGCTCTCACTGTACTTGTTAGTTTTCTTCTTTCTTCTCATAGAAAGTACATTCACATTATACTCTATTTCCACTTCTGGTCCTAATTTAATAACTGTTATGAAACTAGCCCTTCCAACAGATAAAACTTTATAATTTGACAAATATATGAAGCCTATGCTTTCAGGAGTAGACAGCAGGCAGCACAAGACTGTGATGACTGAGAGAAGGAGAACTCGCAATGTGAGCTTTACATTAATCCAGTTCTATGCCTGAGTATACTTTCATGACCACATTTCAGAGAGCTGTAATCCAAGCATAGCTTGGGTGTCCAACTGAGCTGAAGAGGCAGTCAAGAGAGTTTAAGCAGCTAATGTGGTAAAAATCTAAAGGACAGAGCAACAGAGAGGAGGGCTCTGAGCAGAATGGGGGCTTCACAGTTCCTATGAGGAGTCTCCGGGTTAGGACTGGGCTATGCAAATACAGGAAAAGACCTCCCAAAATGTGCTAGATAATGTGAAGAGTGAAGGGGTACTCTAAGTAGACTTTGACAAGTTAAAGATATATATTGCTCCCCGTAGAGAACCAATTAAAAAATAAAAGGAGAAATAGCTACAAAGTCAATAAGGAAAATAAAATGGTATGCTAAGTTAAATAATAATTTTTAAAAAGCAAGAAAAGTACAAAAGAGAAACAAAACACTGAAAGGACAAATGGCAAGCAAATATATTGATCTCTTAAACCAAAGAAATCAATAATTATATTAAATGTAAATATACTAAACAGTTCCAATTAATAAGCAGAAATTTGGTAGACAATGAAAATAAAGCAGATCCAATTAAGTGTTTTCTACAAGACATGATTTTAACATATAAAATATAGACAGATTGGGAATAAAAGAAGGAAAAAAGCATACAAAGAGTAAATAAAAAAAGATGAGATAGCTATAGTAATATCAGAAAATGTACATTTCATGACCAAAAGTATTACAAGAGGTAATGAGGAACAATACCTTGCAAGAGAAGCAATTTACCAGGAAGAGATAACAATTGTAACTATGTATATATCTAATAATAGAGTATTAATATGTATGACTCAAAAACTGTCAGAGAAGAAAAATAGACAAATACACAATTATGGGCTGATTGTTAACATCCCTTTCTCAGTAACTGACTGGACAAGCAGACAAATATGTATATCGAAGATTTCAACACAAGCAACTCACTTGACTTAATTGGCATATAACTGTGACATATAGCATTTAACTCTAGAGTATAACCTATTTTAAAGTAAATAGGAAACACTCACCATGACAGATCATACACTGGGCTATAACATGTCTCAATAAATGTCAAAAGTTTGAAATCTCACAGAGTACATGATCTGAACAAAACAGAATTAAATTTCAAATCAATAATAATAACATGGAAAATCCCTTATATATTTGGAAATTAAATTGCACATTTCTAAATAATCCAAGCTCAATAAAGAGATTACAAGGGAAATAAGAAAATACTTTGAGGAATAAAAATCAAAACTATGTATCAAAATACACAAATACCAAACTGTCAAAAATATTGCTAATAAATACAGTCACATTCTGAGGTACTGGGGGTTAAAACATGAATTTTTTGGGTGGGGGGCACAATTCAGCCAATAATACAGACTTTATGTTATGTGAATGAAGCTGGACACAGAGAGGTCTATACTGCATGATTTCATTTATATTGAATTCTTAATAAGCATAAATAATCTATAAAGATAGAAATTGGATTAGTATTGTTTGGTGTGTGGGATGGTGATAGTCGTGTGTATTGACTGCAGTGGAACCCAAGAGAACTTTGGGAAGATGGGAATGTCTCATATCTTAATGATTGTTCCATAAATGTACATATCTATCAAAAATGATGGACCTGTGTGATTTTATTTTATATAAGTTGTACTTCAGTATATTTGACCTCAAAAAAAGATATTCAAATTTTAGTTCAGTAAACATTTAGCACTGTGCTAATCTCTAGGGATGAGACTATTCTCCAAAATTTGTCACCCTTTGTTAGACCTGTGCTAACTTTAAGCTGATTTGATGATAGTTATTTTTATCATTCCCATATTACAGATAAAGAAATAGAGGCTTAGAGAGTGCACAATGCACAGTGAGGAAAGTGTTGATAACACCATGGAAATGTAATTCAGTCTCTGTGCTTATAACCTACACTTGTTTCAAGGAATTCTAAATTGAGTGGGTAATTTCCTTACCACTTGCTCCCTAAATGGATTTGGGAAGATCACCTTGAATTTGCATTTGTTTTTTTATTTATAAAATGGAAATAATAGCTATGGAGTCTCTTTCAGAGCATGTTAAAAGCCTAAAGTATTTTCTCAAAAATATGCAGTTTTGCTATAGTTAAATATGGCATTTTTAAACTATGAACTTCAAATTGGATGCAAGTAATTCAATTAAATATTTTTGAATTTACTCTTTTCAAATCGGGAGTAATGAGGAAAGTTTTGGCACCTGAAATTTGGAAATTATTTTATATTTTCATGATTATTTGTACGAAAATGCTGTTAATTTTGCCTACTTCCTCAAATTATTTTTGTAATAAAGGCCAGAATAAAATGTATAATTGTTGCTTGTTTTAAAGGCAAAAATCACACCTAGCAAAATTTCAAGAAGTTAGCATATGTGCACAAAAAATAGAAAATACATAAAACAACAAAATCCAGGGAATGAATAGTGCTCTAAAGACAACTTAAAAATAATATCGCATACAGGGCATATTTTGGGATTGAAAACAATTCTTATGCTGACTGCCAAACAACAAACATATAGAAATTTTTTCTCTAATAGTTCATATATATAAATCATGTCTGTGTGTGGGATGAGAAGCTCTACTCAAATAAAAGGAGGAAAAATATAATTTTTGATAATAAAATATCTACTACAATTATTTAACGTAGTAGATATTCTAAAGAGTTTTTACCGATAAATCCTTTCAATTTTGTCCAAGACTTCTTTTTTTAACTTATTTTATTTATTTATTTTTGGCTGTGTTGGGTCTTCGTTGCTGCTCGCTGGCTTTCTCTAGCTGTGGCAAGTGGGGGCTACTCTTCGTTGTGGTGCACAGGCTTCTCATTGCGGTGGCTTCTCTTGTTGTGGTGCACGGGCTCTAGGCACATGGGCTCAGTAGTTGTGGCTCACGGACTCTAGAGCGCAAGCTCAGTAGTTGTGGTGCACAGGCTTAGTTGCTCCGCGGCATGTGGGATCCTCCCGGATCAGGGATCAAACCCGTGTCCCCTGCATTGGCGGGTGGATTCTTAACCACTATGCCACCAGGGAAGCCCCTATCCAAGACTTTAATGTGTAGCTTTTGTTAAGTAAGGTGGTGGTGTTTATTTTATTAACACATTTCATAGTTTACATATATTTTATGCATGTGTTTATATGTAAATATATATGAATACATATCTGAATGTATATAAATATTATTTCCATGTAACAAATATTTCTTAGTGAAAAATTCAGGTTCTTAAAACAGGAGCAGAACCAAGATCTACACAATTAACATTTTTTTTCCTGCAATAATATGATTGAGCATCTTGCATTGCTGTTCTTCCAAGCCACATATTATGTACATGTACATTGACATTACAAATGATCTCAAGAAAAAATATTTTATCTTAAAAATGTAGAAAAATATTATCCTGTATGTATCCATGCAAATTAATTACTGAAGGTAATTCTGCCCCAACGCATAAAATCATTTAAAACAACCACCACACACATCATTTTTTTAAAAACTCAGATCTAATTTTTTTCCTGTCTCTGAAGTTAGTACATGTGGCTACTGACAATATGGTGAAAACCAAATATGTTATAAGTTTTCTTTATTATTATTTTGTAGTGGATTTTGAAAGGATTAGCAAAGAGTTTAACTTGTTGCTAAAAAGAAGACTACGGAAATATTTTTTCAAAAAAAGACAGTAAAAAGGGAATGCTATTTTTTTATTGCAAACAGTTAAGCTTCTCATTAGCCACTCACTTTTACTCATTTTTGAAAGAATGAAAAATGACTAGCATTACTCAATATTCTTCTGTTTCATCAGGAATGATAATGCTTTGTATAATTTCTGCTTCATGCCTGAGTAGTGATAATCATGCATTATATGTTTTTTTACTAATCAAAAAAAACTATGTCTCTATGAAATTCTTCAACATCTATTTAAGATGGAATATTTTCCTTTGACAGGTAACCTTGTATTAGATTTTTCTGAATGCACCCTTTGGAAAGCATGTCCTGCTGGTGCTCACAACTCCCTTTGGATCTTTCTTTTAATGCACATCACAGCAAGTAATACCACACACCTGTTGCTTTTTTGTGTCTCCTTTTTGTAAATTTAATTCCACAACCCAATTAATGTCTGTGTCCAACATGGAGTTACTGGGGGAAGGGAGGAGTTCCATAAAGCATCTGGCCCATTGCCAATTTACAATTATGATAAGAATCATCAGTTTGTGTGACTGTAAGAATAACCAAAAAGGCAGGTGTGAAATATACCCAGGAATGCACAGGTTTCGAGTGTTCAGAACTAAATATCTCCAGTCCCAGAATGGTATCAAGAGTATGAATCACTCTTAGAGAGACCAGTCAAAGAAAAGAGCCATTCACATTAACATTGTTTTACAGGTTACAAACATCTAGAAGGCATGACAACCTTCAGAAACTCCCATGTCACTGCTGAGGCACTTTGGCCCCAGTGATTACATAACTAGTTTTATTAGATGACTTGATTTGACCATTCTTTTAGGTAGTGTCCTCTCTTGCTATGCCGCATTCTTGCTACTCCATTCAATGCCTTTAATAAAGAGTGGAAAGACACCTGAGAATATATTCAGACTATTTTACTTTATAGATGAAAGAACAGACATCCAATTTTTACAATATGAAATATATATCTATATATATCTTTCATGAAAATACCTCAGACATTCTTTTATTTCAGAATTATTGCTATAACTATGGGTTGGTGAACAAAATTGAGATGTTCAGTCATTTGCCACAAGAACAATCTTTGATTATGCTTTTGCAAATTGTATGAAAATAACAACATAAAACTCTATGAAAGAGTAATTTTAATACGTTAACATTTCAGAGTTAATAGTTTATTTAGCTTGGACTTTTATTCTCAAAACTGCAGCCTTGAAAAATTTCCTTGACATGCTATTTAAAAAAAAAAAAAAAAAAAAAAAAAGATTACAGAAATCACTAGTGTCATCTGTTGGTGAAACTGAAAATTACAAGATATCTTAGAATTAGATTTCTTTTAAAAAAACTGTCTATCATCCTTATAAGATCCATTGAGGGGCTTCCCTGGTGGCGCAGTGGTTGAGAATCTGCCTGCCAATGCAGGGGACACGGGTTCGAGCCCTGGTCTGGGAAGATCCCACATGCCGCGGAGCAACTAGGCCCGTGAGCCACAACTACTGAGCCTGTGCGTCTGGAGCCTGTGCTCCGCAACAAGAGAGGCCGCGATAGTGAGAGACCCACGCATCGCGATGAAGAGTGGCCCCCGCTTGTCACAACTAGAGAAAGCCCTCGCATAGAAACGAAGACCCAACACAGCCATAAATAAATAAATAAATAAATAAATTAATTAATTAATTAATTTTAAAAAAAGATCCATTGAGGAAGCATCTGTGGGATTTTGAGGCTAATAAAACTCTTTTGTGCTTCATTTTATCATTTCTCATTTAAAAAAAATGTGCTCTTTTAGATCATAGTTGAACAATAGCAAAACTGTTTTTGCAAAATGAGTTAGAAATGTGAGGCTGTTTTAGATAAATGGATACGTATTTATGTAGCAAACATGGATGCTATTGTAGAATAAAATAACAGTAACTCCTATCTCCCTTTCTATTACTAGCTGTACTGATACAGTGGGGCTGCTTTGAACTTGGGTAAAGTATTGCCCAATAACATTAAGAATAGTAAGTTTGGAGTGTGGGAGGAGGAAAGAAGCTTATTCAGTTATTTCTTTCAAATGAGTCTTAATTCCTATTACCCCAAACCATCTACATCTTATCACTTCCTTTCTTCCAAAAGTTTATAAATGAGTGAAATGGCAGTGATTTAAAAATACAAAAAACAGTCAAGTCCCCAAGGAAACAAAGCCAGTTCTTCTTATAGTTTCAAAAAGAGAACAAGGGAAGAGAAGAGAAGGGGAAGGGAGGAGCGGGGAAGGAGGTACACCCAGAACTGGATCCTTCTGATGTGCCAGCGGAATTACATCCTTGCCACCACTCCAAGTGGTCCAACCAGTATCATTGGTAATTAGTAGAGATTTTGTTAAAAATGTAGGGTCTCAAGCCCCATTGAAATCTAAGGAATAAGAGTTGACATTTTAATAATATTCTCAAGTAATTTATGAGAATGTTAATGTTTGGAAATCATGGATCCCACCACTTGGCTTGTTTAAGTCTCACAATGCCATTAGGTATATACTTTTATCCCCATTTTACTGATCAAGAAATAGATCCTCAGAGAATTTCTCTTTACTTTCCCATGTGTTTCAAATACAGCAAGAATCTCCCAGCCAGGCAAAGTTTAATTTGTGTGCTTATCAGAAATGACATTTTCTAGAAATTTGTGTTTCCTAAACCAATCACTTTATCATTTATGTGTGAACATTTTTTTTCTCCTATTAGAAAGAATAGAGATTGTTTATGCATCTGTAGTCCTAGTCCCATATTTGTCATGCCAAAAAAAGTTTAACAATTTGAGAGTATGCGTGTGTAATTGTATCAGTATTCTCTGTACCTTTGGGCAAATTCCTCAACTTCTATTCGTTTCAGAGTCATTATCCATAAATAATCTGGTGGTAGAACAGTGGTGCTCAATTCTAAAGGAACTTCAGCCCTTTTAGAGAACAAATATTTTATAATGCCTCTTTTATTATCCTGAAATTAAATTCACAGACATTATTGTCTATCTCTCCACATAATCTAGGAAAATGGAAAAGTTATATGATGCTCTAAATTGACATAATGGAGAAACAGAAGGAAACCAATTGATGAAATATTTTTCACTGTGTAATTGCTTTAGTATGACTACTCTAGAAGATAAAATACAAGAGTTACCTGTTTGCACCTATTTCCCCAGAATTACCATGAATTTTGTGGCCGCAAATACAGATTGATATAAATAATTGTATTGGCAGTTTATATAGCAGAAGTGGTGTGACTACTAGTGATGTGACTTCCCCAAATGGCAAACAACCCTTAACTTTGAGGAAGGAAAATAAATTTGATTTATCGAGTTCATATAATTTGATCAATCTGGACAAAATACTTGTTGACTTAAACTGGACCAGACTTTAGTCAGGCTTCTCCCCAACTCCCACATCCAGTTCCTTCAGCTTTGTCCACTTATAAAAGAAGAGCCATTCTGCCTGACCTTTGAGACTCTTGCAGACCTTACAATCAAAGTGTTCTCTCTACTGCAATATTCTCCCTTTTCCTATTGCAATAGTCTTTTTGAATAAAATCTCTCTTTATCTAACTCTGGATTTTTTTTTTTTTTGACATACTCTAGAAATTCACAAAGGTATTTGGCTAAAGAAGATAACAGTCTTTGAAAGGACCTCACATTGTGGTCATCTTTCATAGGTTCCTTTTGATATGTTTAAAGGCAGCCTTCATAACTGAGTTTTAATAAATTTTCAGAAAAAAAAGGGGTACAATGTAATGGGCCCAATCCCATATATTAGCACTTGGGGCTAGAGTCTAGTTGGTATTTTTGAATGCAAAATATTTTGTCTTTAAAAGTAAAGCAGAATTATATACAAAGATGAGGTGATTATGAACAGAGTTTTGAAAGTTGTGTGAGATATGAAAAGCTCTCTTCATTGTGTAAGACTTTTCCATGCCTTGTGATTTGTAGCAATGCTGGCTACCAAATACCATTAGTATTCCCAATTATAATGCCATCACATCCCATCAAATTCCAAAATACTACCTAGAAAACCATACTGCCCCAGTAAAATTCCCTGCACTAGAAGACATCAACCTCTTTTTTACTTGGAAAAATTCCACCTTTCTAAATAATTATAGAGCAAAAAAATGTGTACTAAAAATGGTCTATTTGCAAGAGAATATAACTTTCATTAGTCTGAACTAATAAATCCCTGAAATATACAGATATGGGGGGGGCGGGGGAGGCATGTGTGTTTATACCTCACCTCATTCCAAAAAGATTTAAGAAAGTGACACTAATATATTTTTTTATCCTTTTATATATTTCCAAGGCTGGAAATATATTAAACAGGTCAGCATAATCATTTTCTTTAAATAGGAGATTTAATCTTCTTAAAGGCTGTGTATGTCTAAATTGTGTAATTAACATTATTCTAAATGTATTATAGGAGTGTATTATACACAGAAGTTCTAGTAATTAAAATTATGGAAAATCATTTGATTTTATTCCCATTCATCCATTTAGTCAGTCAGTCAAAATGTGGTTAGATACTTATGCATAGGATATAGTCCTAAATAATCTAGGAAATACTCATGAAACTTAGATTTTATTGGGAGGAGAAAGGGAAATAAAGGCACACACAAAATAAAACCATCAAATAAACACATAAAAGTACAATCAATGCTAAGAAGACCATTGAAATAGAGCTATGACGGAGAACAACCTTGTTGCTACTTCAGACTGGGTGGTTAGAAGAATCATTTCTAATGATATAACAGATAAGATGATGTCTGCATATTAGGAAACTACTAGATGTGTGAATATTATGAAGAAAAGCCTGTCAGGCAAAGAGAATAGTTTGTGCAGTGGTCCTGACAGAAAGAAGCCCAGTATAGCTAGAATTCGGTGGGCAAGGAAGGGAGGTTATAAGAAGTCACAGAGGTAGGCAGGGCCCACACTGGAAGTTACTTACAAGTCATGCATTCTTAAAAACCTAGCACAGTATATTATTCAGAAGGCTTTGAAAGTAAGTAGTCTAGCTCATCCACCCGTGATTCCATGTATCAGTCTATTCATCTATGCAACCAGGCATGCATCCATCCATCCATGCATCTATTAATCCATCCATCTATCCATCTATTTATCCATGCATCTATTTGCTCATAAACATTTATCACATACTGTGTTCTGTTTTGTTTTTTTTTTAAATCATCGAGTACAATGATAAATAAATTCCCAATTGCTGACCTCAAAGAACTCATGGCCTGATGGGAAACGTCTATTTTACAATAAATAGAGAACCAGGACCCCTCCTTCTGTCACTTTCATTGCTCTGAGTTCTGATGCAGAACCTGCTGAGAGTTTTACCCAGTTGAGTTGTCAGCCTCCTTGCAATCACACAGTAATGACTCTCTGTGTTGTCTGACAACAATCAAGCCCCTTATCTTCAGATAACTCGCAAGATAAAGCCTGTGACTGTGGCATCAAGCCAGACTAATGTGCCTCTCTCACTATATGAGAACACATGCCTTTGGATATAGCTTTAGACGGATACACAGGTGCTGACGATAAATAGATATATTACATTGTCTGCCTAAGTGCACAGATACACAAATAGATAAATTCAATGGGGAGAAAAGCCGGCCTTGGGATATCATCACCTAATCCCTGGGAAAGCTGATTGCTAGAGCCTTGACCGAAGGAACCTATTTACTTGTAACAAGCACCATGACAGGCTGATTTGACAACTCCTGAAGTAAATATTTTAAAACTATAACGGAAGAAGAAATTACTTAACTTCAAGTCCTTGTAAACCAAGGAAAGCTTGTCATATGATGTTTTTCCTTCTGTGACTTTATGTTGTTGTTCTCCTAAAGGCACAACTATTAACTGGATTTGATGGCTTTATTATTCAGATTTTATTTTGAGGAATAAAAGAGGGGGGTGGTGGGAACAGAGAACTACACAGCATGCTTATTAAGGGGTAGATTTTTTCTAACTGTTTCCTAAATGGAATTTCTGGCTCATCTGACCTATATTTTGTTACCTCCCATATTTGCTAGAAAAAGGTTGAGGGCTTAGCATGATATCTTAACTGTGATGATCCTGCTGTAGAGAAAAAGTTAAAATGTCTTTATCTGAGGAATAGAGAAGAGATTCACTAAAGATATCTTGCTGTGTGAATATAGAATTGTCTCACCCTATTCTCCCCCATCTTGTAGAAAAAAAGAACAATCTCCTCAAATTTCACCTCTAAAAATTACCACTGTGTTTTAAAGTCCCACTGAAATGATGTAGTTGACTCTTGCCCAGGGTCAGTTCAGAAAGCCTGGTATCTAAATAATAATACAGTTCAGGCTCCCTGTACTTATAAATGAAACAGTTAGGATTTACCCTTTCCCCCCTGCAGCGATCCTGAGATAAATCTTTCCCAGAGAAGTCAAGCTGTTGTTAAAAGCATGTCACCATTTTGGCCAGCTTGGAAGTTTCACAGCCTAGGGTCAGAGTTAAATATTAAGTAGTTTGTAGTTAAACGTAGAGAAGACAAGGTGCGAGGGAAACTAGTTCCTGAAGCCCGTCGAAGTGGACACCTTAGGTGCTGCAGAAACATTTGGGGGTTGACCAGGTATGTTCATCTTTCTCAGGGAACAGCTACCTCTACCCAGCTGCCCTAGCAGCCATGAATCAACTTTCAGAGCCAGAGCTGTGCAGCCTCAGATGTAAATTTGTAACCAAGGGTCGACCAATCAGATTCTTTTTCCTAGGAGTTTGGAAATGGAGCAAGTTAGCCTTAAGTCTATGCAGATGACTTTGAATGGGGTACATGTAAAATCAAGCATAATGATGGCCATTGACACAGAAAAAATTAAAGTCCTATAGAGAGAAAATAATAAAGTTCACATTGAGAAAAGTGAAGACCTCTCTGTTGTCTTTGCCCTTTATTCCATGCAATTTCCTTTATTAACTTAACTCAGTTTGAAAGGGTTTTATCATTGGAAACTAAAAGATTTTACCTAAAAAACACTACTCAAATAATTAGGCTACAGAAGTTATTTTCTCAAATGCTAATACTGCAGTTTACCTGAAGTATATTATGTGCATTGAAATATTAAATAACTAGTCTTAGTGTTTTTCAAAGTCAATAAACCATGCTATCAATTTCATTTAATCGCCTAGAATGTGTAACGCTCTGATAGTTTGGTGGGAATAGAGAGATTAATAAGATGTCCCTGACCTTGTAAATGAGCAGGTGGGGCTCTTTGTCACTACGTTTCTGTAATATTTTTATGTACAACATACAAATATTTATATGGAATGAGAAAGTAATCTGTAGTCAATGTGTAGATCACAGTGGTCATGATTTTAACTGGTACATGCAGACACATTCAGAGTCAGAGAAACATCCCAAGAGTTTTCAAGACTGTAATAAACTAAGTTCCCTGAGAAGATAGTGAAGTGAAATGATGTGATAAGCTCCTCTACTTATATAGACCTATCCTTGGAGAAATACAATTTCAAATGCTTGGGAAATCTATACAAAGAAAACAGTCCAATAACATACCAGGAAATCTATAAATCTAAGATGTTAAATGTCAACCTACTGTTAGTTGGATAGAAAAGCTTGGCAATTAACCTCTAGAGGTAACAGTTGAATGTGTTGGAAAATAATTATGGAGTGAGGTTGTTAATCAGAATTATTTGGCAGGTGATGCCTTAGATAAACTAAGGAGATGATGATGAAAATTATCAGAACACTGGGCTACACTCGGGTTTATTAGCTTTCTTATTTGGGGCACAGGGAGTCCAGTCCAAAAAAAAATGGATTTAAAATGTGTGGATATCTAGCATGCCATGGTAGTAATAGAGATTTGATTAGAAAAATGACTAAAGAAAACTAAATTGTAACTTCCTTACTTCTGGAGGTGCTTTAATTTGGTGCCATACTACATCACAGACTGCTCCCAGACCTCTGCAAACAAATAATTATTCTTGGTTCACAAGACAGAATCTTCAGGCCAGCATTCAAATTCCATCTCCACCACTCACAAACTGTGTAGCTTTGGACAAACCACTTAGCTTCTTTGAGCTTGTTTTTTTAATCTATAAAACAAGAAAAAATATCACAGTAACAGCACCAAGAAAAATAATTATATTTCTCCAGGATATTTTGGATATCAAGCCAAATGAAATAAATTAAAATGTTAACTACATTACATAGTGCTCTGAAGGAGTTAGCTAACATGTTTAACCTCGTGTCTCCCTCATTTCTTCATCTTTGATCATCACCATAAACACATGCCCATTTATTCATCACTAGTCCTGCCTGTTCTCCATCCTCATAGCCATCCCGCCCTGCTCCCCTCCCACACCAAATCATTCCATGTTCTAAACCAAATACCAATGCCTTTGATATAACATTTATCTACAGTTTCCTTGATAGCTTCACATAATGCCCGCTCCCCTCTTCCTTCATTTAAAGAAAGCTTTGGTTTGAGAACAAAATGATTATTTTCTTTTCTCTTCCTTTGTTAGACCCAGAAGAAAGTTGGAATTTTCCTTCCTCTCCACTCTTACTTGCTCATGAAAAACTGGGCATGTTTTAAACTCTTCTGAGCTTCTTCTAAATTAGTAAACTGTATCTTGAGGGTGGGGATGATTAAATTAGGTAATGCATACTAAATAATCTGATTAGTCTTTTGCGGCTGACCCTCCCATTCATTGTTTACCTCTTATCTGGGATTAGGTCCTGCAGAAGGCATCTGCTGGGCTCCCTGGCCCTCAGGCTTCTGGGTGGGCTTGGCAGGTCAAAGGAGGGCCTGAGCAGACAGCAGCCTTTGCTTTACCGCTTCTCTGTCAGTGACACTATTTTTCTCTGGCTAGAGTCTCTGTCAGGCACCCCTTTTCCGCAATCCTCATGTGACCTCTGATGATACCTCCCCACTCCTTGAGGCCTAGGGTAGTAACAGCTTCTCAGTTTTGCAAGATTTTGGGCACCTAACCAACCACCAATGATTCCTTTGACTCTGTCCATACTCTGTAAAATTGTCCTTTCATTAAATTCTGTTCAGTTAAACCCTTTTAATTAAGCCATCTTTTTTTCTGCCAGAGTGCTGATTGATGCAAAAAGGATTTAGCACAGTGCCTGTCAGTAGCCAGCATTCAAGAAACATTGGCTTTTTATAACAAAATAATATATAGAATGATGAAATAATTATTCATTTATTATTATTTTTAATCAGTGTCGGTATATCACGCCTGAAAACAACCCCTAAATTAGTCTATGTTGGTCTCTTCCAAGACTTCCGTAGACAAAGAGCTCTGTAAGACACAACATAAAGACCTGCTCTTTTTAGTTTGTCAGTAAACAGAATAGACAAAAGCAAACATCAATTTTTATTTTTCAAAACTGAATTTGTTGTTTTAAATCCTTTTTTGATTGATGGATTTTCTGGTTTTTTGTTAAGCTGAATAATCAGTTGTGAGATTTTTTATTTTATTTTTGTTTCTGATGGAACCAGTTTTAGTTGAAAGGACCCCTCAAGTTTCACGTGGTGGATTAAAGGCAGTTTAAGATTCAACAGAAATAAATTGAGATTTTGAATACTGGATTATGACAGTTGAAAAGCATTGCCTAGAATCCTATTACTCTCCTTTATAACACTTTGTACCCTTGGATGAGAAAGCCATCATCTTCTTGGAGATTCATCTGTTAAATAAGAATAATAATATATACTCCACCCAAATCACTGAGTTGTTGTGACTATCAGTTGAGTTAATATACGTACAAGAACTCCATTGTGTGCAAGGTGATTTATTTACAAGCATTGACTGAGTACCCATGATAGGCCAGATATGGTGCAAGATTCTCAGTATGAAGATGAGTTAGCACAACGCCCTTTGGTGGTGAGCAGGGTGGCAGTGAGGGTTGGCATGGGGGAAAATTAAGTAAATAATGTACATTGGTTTTGTATAGCTGCCTTAACAATGCACCACAAACTGGGCAGCTTAGACACAGTTCTGGAGGATAGAAGTCCGAGGTCAAGTTTGGTTCCCTCCAAGACTGTGAGGGAAGGATCTGTTCCAGGTCCTTCTCCTTAGCTTTTGATGGCCATTTTCTCTGGCTCTTCACATTGTCTTCCCTCTCTGTGGATCTGTGTCCAAATTTCCCCTTTTGATAAGGACACCAGTGTCCAATGACCCAGTGACCGCTCATTAACTTGTTTACCTCTGTAAAGACTCTGTTTCCAAACAAGGTCACATTCTGAGATACTGGGGTTTAGGACATCAACATATAAAGGGGGTAAAGGGAACAAGTCAATCTATAACATAAAGAAAACAGAGTGACAATACACTGTGGTAGAGGAGAGCATAGGGCACTTTGAGAACATAAAAATGAGATGTCTACCTGAAATTATTAAAAATTCTGTCTTAAGGCTCATTTTCTAATTTCTCTCTGTATTTAATTAGCTCTAAATCATTTTGTGTTTTCTCAGTATCCAGAGCTTTGCTGCATTAACCTAGTGAAAATACTTCTATTCATTAACCTATAAGTCATTAGATTCCTCTCTTTTCAAGTGTTTCAGTGGGACAGAGCCCAGGACTCAAGTCTCAGTTAAGGCACTAACTAGCTACGTGACCTTGGGCAGATGAGTTAACTGCTTTGAACCTCTGTTTTTCTACTGGTAAATCAAGCGATCAGGTGGTGAGCTTGCTAAAATATCTTTTAGCCCCTATATTCTAAGGTTCTAATTAATGTATGGATGCTGCCACACACTACCAGAAGGCCCTTCCTTTTTAAAGAGTTCATCTCTGCTAAATTGGATAATAAATTTACCAAATTCTATATAAAAAAGCACAGGTTGTACTGAACAGTTAATTGATTCATTTTGAAATAAAAAGTTAATATGAAATTCTTAATCTTCTGGGAGGAGACATTCAATTAGAGTGTGCTTGGTTTCAACTTCCAATGTAATGGCTCTGCTTAAGTGAAAAAGTGAATACTTAGTCACATTAACTTAGGGCCTTCAAAGACACACCTACCATGGTATTTGGATACTTTACTCAGAAATTTTATCTCCCAGGACTATATGGTTCTTTGCTTTGATTTTCCACTTTATGGTGTGTAGTTTTTCTTGAAGGGGTCCAGAATATACCACAATGGCATAAAAGTTATATTGAGCTGAAGGCATTAGAGATTCAATTGATGCAGGAAGATGCTTTCTCTGTACCCCCTTTCTCTGCCTAATAGCAGAGCCTTCCAGAAGAATTCAGCTGCCATAAATAAACCCTACTTTAAGGAAGGATTCCTGTACCGGAGGAAAGAGTGACTACCGTCACTGGGGATGAAAAATTGCACAAACAGACCTTATTAAAATAAACCTTGTCTTCCATTAGTTTTCCCCATATATTTCTCAGTCATTTTGTGCCATTTATTTTCCCTTAAAATTCTAGCTGTCTCCCCTTGTTAAGCTGGTATATAAACCCCAAATTCTAACTGCTTCTGTGAGTCATATTTTCTTTCTTACACACAGGTCTATATAAGTGGATAAACTTTGTCTTTTCTCTTGCTAATCTGCCTTTTGTTAGTTTAATTTGCAGACCCCTGTCGACTGAAAAAAAAATGCACAACCTAAAAGTTGAGAATTGTGTTTGGCGGACACAGCTGCAGACTTAAGCCTGGGACACAGCATCTTGGATAGCTTTGAGTCTGAACGACTGCTCCAGAGAGGTAAGGGAGGAGCCAGGATATATAGGAGTTTTTGCAGCAAAGACCAGGTAGGCAGAACTTCAAAAGATTACTGTTAATTTAAGAAAACCAGATATGTCATGTTAAGGAATTTAGCACTTTATTATGTATGGGAAGATACAAGTGTCTGGGCTCCCTGAAAGTATCCCTTTGATATGCATCTCAGCTATCTGGGGCCAGTATCCTGTGCTTTCTCATCCTGAGTCTCCTCAGGATGGTGGGTGGCTACAGGGGTTGACTGCTAGATGGAAGGCATCCTGTTTCTATCTTGAGTCCCCTTAGGGCTCACCTTCAGGGTGGCTATACTGTGAAGGCTTGATGGCTGCAACATCCTTTGTTTACTGATATGGCAGGCAACATTTTTTTTTTTTTCTCATTGACCCCCCAATCAATTACATAAGAGAGTAGAGGTAAAGTTTTTCTCCTTGACATTCTGCACATCAAACTGACAATTTAGAAAGTATTTGACTAGTAAACATATGTAATTATTAATATAATAGCTAGAATGGAGACAGTTCAGAAGTCATGCTTTTAAAGGTAGAAGGAAGCACAGTCCTTATATTGGTTGTTTGAAGGACAATTACAGAAAAAGAAATATTGCCTGTCTTAGTGAAAGTGTGGGTCATGAACAGCATAGCATGTTCTTTTTTGGCCACAACTTGGAGATGTTCCCTGAAGAGATGCTGCTGGTGTGGAGCTACACTGATAAAAAATCAGCATTTTCAGTGTAGCAGGGCAATGCTGTCTTGGGGAGCACTCCCTTCTGGTGATAATTCCACACATTACACTGAAATATATATTAGCATTCCTGGTGGGTTCAGGGATCTAGGTGTCAAAATGTCCCCCTACTGAGAGTCAGCATGATGTCCTTAGGAACACAAGTTACAATTCCAGATGGTGCCAACTTACACCAAACTGTACATTTGGAGAATCCAATTCCTTTAAGAAGTTGAAGAAGCAGAGGGAAATATGACTGCCTGATGAAAACTTTGCAGAGTAATAAAATAGCAACTTTCTTATAGAAAGTCTGTGAAATACTTTTGTAAATTTAGCAGTATGGATGGGGCCCCCTGACTAGTCAAGAGTTAATACAAAGATGGTTACCATGGAGACCCACTGATGAAGTGGAGCCCAGATGAAGAAGGGGTGTTTCTTCATCCCTGGTTCTTCCATTTGCCATGTACACTTGGTGAGACTTGGGAGACTTCAGTGGGCACCAGGAAGGAGGTATTCTGTCAAATTTGTCCCAAGGCTTTTTTCAGTTGCCAGCTCTTCATTCATTCCACAACTATTTCTTCAGAATCTACTGTGTATCAAGCACTGTGCTAGGCACAGGAGATAGAGAGGTGAACAAAACAGACCCAGTTCCTGTCATCATGCAGCTTTTCATATGTTGGGGGACTAGTGAAGAAGGCCTGGAAGATGGGGCAGAATGTGGAATAGGTGCAGACGTGCAGAAACCTCACGAATGCAGATCCTAAATGCTGGACCCCAAAGTTAAATTTCACGTGGAAGTCAGTAGGGATCTGTTGAAGGAATTTAAACACAAAGAAGGCATATCTTGTTTTACATTTCAGAAAGAATATTCCAGCAAGCCTTAGGAAGGGTACATTCATGAACAAAGCAAAATAAAAATCTGTAAGCAGACAAAGGTATTTCTTCTCATGAAATTCAGTTAATAATGGCATTTAAATATTCTATGCCTCAATTTTTTCACATATGAAATAGGTCAGTTGCAGTAGATGAGAGGTTGGCCAACTATATAGCTCTAAGGACACATTTGGTGCGCTGCCTGTTTGTGTAAACGAAGTTTTATTGGAAGACGTCATACTCATTCTTTTTGTGTGGTCTAAGGCTGTTTCTGCCCTACAATGGAAGCGCTGAGTAGTGGCAACAGAGGCTATGTGGCCCACCACACCAAAAATATTTACTGTGTGGCCTTTATAGAAAAAAAGAAAAAAATGCCAACTGTGCACTAGACAGTCAGTTAGGTTTCTTCCAGTCATAATATTATTTGAGTCTAACCAAATACTTGACTAAACACCTATAGCCTCTTCCCCCTTTCCTTCTCACATGTGTGCTATTTATCAATTAATACATACACACATATAATGATTTGGGATGTTTCAGATACTTGAATATATTGGTTAACTGAGAGTTACCCATGCTCAAAATATGTAAAATTTTAAATACTTAGCTAAAAAAATACATTAAATCTAGAGTTAAGTTAATTTGATACCTGAGGATACAGATTGTTTTGAGAGGAAGTAGAATAATGAATACTCAGTATAAAGTATTAGAAAGTAAAGTATGTAAGCTAAGGGACTAAACATACCATCGTGAGATTGATGTATCTCAGATGTGATTTACTGAATCAGTCCCTGACATTTCCTTTTCCAATTATCATTTGTTTAACTTGTAAACATGTTTATCTTTTAATTGTTTGTATTATATCAAATGTGATGACCTGTACAGAGTCATGAAAGGACAGCAGAATTGCTCAGAGGTCTCATCTGCTCAAGGATTCACAGATTATTGCTATTAATAATGGAAATACATCATATTTATGTAGCACCTTTCCTTGGAAGAATTCATTAGATCATTTATTTTCCCGGATTTTTATTTAAAATTCCATGGTTCATACTTATATCAAACTTTTCTTAGAAATATGGAGGGATAGATAATTTTTAGCTATCATTTATCTATGGTGAAATTAAAGTACAAAAATCACCATTTATTTTCTTTTTCCTTTTTCTTTGTTTTTCCTTATTTTTGTATTTAAGTGACAGAACTAGTTAAGTGTAGTACATCAGAAATCAGATCATTTAGACTGGGGTCTGCCTCCCAAGCTAGAATTGTTATGATATCTCTTTGTTATTTCTTTAGTCAGATGGATAAGGAACCAAATGCTGAGATTAGAAAGTTAGTTTCTGAAAATTAAAAAAAGGAAACCTCAACTAAAACTAGAGTTGGGAATGGTCTGTAAAGGGAGCTCTCCAGCCCTATCACTCACCATCATTTGTAGGCACTGACCTTCATTTGCATGCCGCACAGGAAGAAGTATACCTTGCACTACCAAAAAGGAAGTGCAACTACTTTACTATCTGGAAGGTAGAATTTCTTCTTGCCCAGAAACAGCCCAGCCAATTAGAAATGTTGCTACTCAGCCAATGAGAAGCCCCCGAACTCCTACTTTCTGCAAATGAACTTTCATTTAGAACAGCCAATCGCAACTCCCCTTTTTTTCCCCAATTAAAGCAGTTCCCTTTCTTTGTTCTCTGGACTTGCCTGTGGTTTGCTATAGTTTGTCCATCTAGATTGTAATTCTTTGCTACCCTGAAAAAAAAAAAAAGGGCAAAACAAACAAAACTGTTGCTGATAAAATAACTGGCTGTTTTACTATTTTAGGTCAAAATTCCTTTCTGACTTTCATGAATTTCTCAAGTTCTCTGAGTCTACTCTCTATTAAGAAGACAGATACAATGCCAGTGTAGGTAAATCTCAAATCTATTCCAAAAATGAATGAGAACCTAATAATTCTAAGTAAGAAAATTTCAAAGTTTTATTGATTGCTAGCTCCAACACTGTCATTGTTTGGACTAAATTTCTTCCTTTATTTCATCATAAAGGAAGAAATTTATTCCTACAGACTATTCTGAGCTTAGTTCAAATCTTTCTTCTTCCCTGAACGTCTATCAAACTCTTCAGTCCTGGGTAGTTTCTCACTGATCTGAATGATGTTAGCAAGTATTGAGTGTTTACTATGCTCTAGGCACTATGCTATCTAATACTTACAGCATTCCTAGGGCAGGAGTTATTAATTTTATTATTCCCATTTTATAGATGAGAAAGTTGAGTTGGTCCAGTGTAGGGAAGACAACTAATTTTTCCTCTACCCTTCTGAGTTCTTGGCTTACACATCCCCTGGTAATAAGAGACAGGTTAAAAGGAGAAAAACAAACAGAACTTTAATAACATATATACCTCCTGTATACATAAGATATACTCAGAAAGGCTGAGTAACTCCCCAAAATGGCCCAATCCATCCCTTAAATAACATCTCCAGCTACAGACAAAAGAAGATGTTGGTGGAGAGGGAAGCCAGTTCTGGAAGGTTACCGGGTAAAACAAACTAGATTATGGTTGCTAAGCAGATTTAAGTCATTGCCTTCTCTATTAATAAGAGTGTCTAGAGATTTAGTCATCCTCCTCTTCCTGTTACAGAGGGGGAGACCCCCCCTTTCAAGTAGAGATTTCCCTTATAATTGTGCATGTCTCTTATAAAAAGGTAACTTCTATTCAGTTTCCAGGCTTTTCCAGTGTCTGCCTTTTCTTAAAAATAATCAGTCTAAAATAATCCTTATGCCAAAGAGACATGTTTTGTGCAGGCAAATTCTGCTCCCCTTGATTAGTAAGTGGTAGATACTGGATTCAAACCCAGGAATCCTGACTCCCAGTTCCCCACTCTTAACACAATTCTGCTTTCTAGCTCATCAATCCCTATATACTCTGCTCATTTGATGTTTTGCCTTTATATTTTGTAAATAAGCTTTACACTTTTAATTTAAATAAAGTATCTGTACCTTTTCTCTCTAATCAGATAGTATGCCACCTGAGGGTAGTGACTGTCTTATCAGTATCTGGAAGATAGGCAGGTGTTTTTGACCGAAACAAAAGTGCACAATGTAAGAGTTTCAGTTTTATTTACTGAGAACTATATCCCAGGAAACAGCCTCTCCATAGCTCTGAGAGAGCTGCTCCTTGGAGGTAGGGGAGAAGGCAGTATATACATATACATGGTTTTAGCTAGGGAATATATGTGGTCAAGCATACATCTCAGTAAAAGGTCACTCCTAGTCTCAAGGAACAGATATCTCAGTTAATGATTTTGGGATTTTTTTCTTTGAGTATTATTTTTTTAAAAATTTTTATTGGGATATAGTTGATTTACAATGTTGTGTTAGTTTCAGGTATACTGCAAAGTGAATCTATTATACATATACATATATCCACGCTTTTTTAGATTCTTTTCCCATATAGGCCATTACAGAGTATTGAGTAGAGTTCCCTGTGCTATACAGTAGGTCCTTATTATTGGGTTGGGTTGGCCAAAAAGTTCATTTGGCTCTAGGTAAAAATACAAGACATTTTTCATTTTCACGAAGAACTTTACTGAACAACGTATTCACTAACTGAACGAACTTTTTGGCCAACTCAATAGTTATCTATTTTATATATCATAATGTGTATGTGTCAATCCCAATCTTCCAATTTATCCCTCTCCAACCCCCCCTTACCCTCTGGTAACCATACATTTATTTTCTACATCTTTAACTCTATCTCTGTTTCATAGATAGGTTCCTTTGTACCCTTTTTTAGATTACACATATAAGTGCTATCATATGATATTTTTCTTTCTCTGTCTGACTTGCTTTACTCAGTATGACAATCTCTAGTTCCATCCATGTTGCTGGAAATGGCATTATTTTGTTCTTTTTTATGGCCGAGTAATATTCCATTGTATATATGTACCACATCTTCTTTATCCATTCCTCTGTTGATGGACATTTAGGTCCATGGTCCATTTCCTGGGTATTGTAAATAGTGCTGCAATGAACATTGGGGAGCATGTATGTTTTCGAATTAAGGTTTTCTATGGATATATACCCAGGAGTGGGATTGCTGGATCATACGGTAACTCTATTTTTAGTTTTTTTAAGGAACCTCCATACTGTTCTGCGTAGTGGCTATACCACTTTACATTCCCACCAACAGTGTAGGAGGATTCCCTTTTCTCCACACCCTCTCCAGTAGTTATTGTTTGTAGATTTTTTGATGACGGCCATTCTGACCAGTGTGAGGTGATACCTTATTGTAGTTTTGATTTGCATTTCTCTAATAATTAGTGATGTTGAGATCTTTTCATGTGCTTTTTAACCATCTGTATGTCTTCTTTGGAGAAATGTCTATTTAGATCTTCTGCCCATTTTTTGATTGTGTTGTTTGTTTTTTTGAAATTGAG
Organism: Balaenoptera physalus; assembly: GCF_965194825.1. Lineage (NCBI taxonomy): Eukaryota > Metazoa > Chordata > Mammalia > Artiodactyla > Balaenopteridae > Balaenoptera > Balaenoptera physalus. Next base: position 96,003,805 of record NC_138896.1, on the reverse strand, counting down.
CTGCATGAGCTGTTTGTATATTTTGGAGATTAATCCCTTGTTGGTTGCTTCATTTGCAAATATTTTCTCCCATTCTGAGGGTTGTCTTTTTGTTTTGTTTATGGTTTCCTTTGCTGTGCAAAAGCTTTTAAGTTTAATTAGATCCCATTTGTTTATTTCTGTTTTTATGGTATATTTTTACATTTGGGAAGATGCAAGAATCTGGGTTCATTAAAATTCTTCCTGAGATGTACATCTAACTATCTAAAGGGACTGTTTTTCCAAAGCACCAAGTACCTCATCCTGGTTTTTGTCCTGAATTCCTTTCGGATGCAACATTGGTCAGCAACTGCAGCCACTAATCCTTATGAACTGAATGGTGGGCAGCATTCTTTGTTTTATAGTGTACACAAAAATCTCTGGAGTGACTGAAATAAATAAATGTATGTGTACCAGTGTGTCTATGTAGAGGGTGTATCTTCAGTCTAAGGCAAATGTCAGATGTTTTATAAAAGTTCTTAAGAGCATTACCATCCCTAAAAGGAAGAGGAGTTTCTCCTCCCTTAAACAGCTGTCTCATGTTATGTGCATCACTCTTCCAGAATTTTTTTACATTCTACCTATCACCATTGATATTTGGATATGTTTTAGCTCCCTTTTAAAATTATTAGCTTCTTGAGTTTAAAATTAAAGTCATTTTTTTCCCTTTTATCTCCACAGTTCTTCACAGACTGACTTGTATGTGATCTGCAAAACTACAAATCTCTGCTTAATAAATGAATAAACATTAGTTGATTTTATTTGTTGATTTTTTATTTTGTTGATGTGCTGATGCAAGGGAAAATTTTTAGCTTTCATGTTTAGACCCTTTTTCTCAAACTAGAAAGTGTTCCAGATTGTATGATATCTCAAAGTCCTAATAACATTTTAATTGAAGTTCTGCCTTTGATGCTTAACCTTGGGGCTTATAAGGAGTTTCTCTGATTTTGTGGTTAACTTTTTACATCTGAGTTGTAAATTTGACTAGTTTGAGGTGGCATAGCAATATCAGATTGAGCTCACCTTGAGGTCAGGAACTTTATCATTTGGAAATCATATTATTTTGAAGTAAGCAACTCTGGATACAAAGAGTAATTGCGTCAGGGTTCACCATATAACAAGTTGTATCTATAAGAAGAAATGAATTTTGTGAGCCTGTGAGAGGGTACAGAGCCATATGTCGTTTTACTTTTTTTTTGTTTTCATGCTGCTATGAATATGGTTGTACAAGTATCTCTTCAAGACCCTTCTTTCACCTCTTTTGGGTAAATACCCAGAAGTAGAATTGCTGGATCATTGGTAATACTATTTTTTTTATTTATCTATTTTAACATCTTCTTTGGAGTATAACTGCTTTACAATGGTGTGTTAGTTTATGCTGTATAATGAAGTGAATCAGCTATACATATATCCCCATATATCCTCCCTCTTGCATCTCTTTCCCACCCTCCCTATACCACCCATCTAGGTGGACAAAAAGCACCGAGCTGATCTCCCTATGCTATGCAGCTGCTTCCCACTAGCTATCTATTTTACATTTGGTAGTGTATATATGTCCATGCCACTCTCTCACTTTGTCCCAGCTTACCCTTCCCCCTTCCCGTGTCCTCAGGTCCGTTCTCTATGTCTGCGTCTATTTTCCTGTCCTGCCCCTAGGTTTTTCAGCACCATTTATTTATTTATTTATTTAGATTCCATATATATGTATTGGCATACGGTATTTGTTTTTCTCTTTTTGACTTACTTCACTCTGTATGACAGAATCTAGGTCCATCCACCTCACTACAAATAACTCAATTTCATTTCTTTTTATGGCTGAGTAATATTCCACTGTGTATACGTGCCATATTTCTTTATCCATTCACCTGCTGATGGACACTAAGGTTGTTTCCATGTCCTGGCTATTGTAAATAGAGCTGCAATGAATATTGTGGTACATGACTCTTTTTGAATTATGGGTTTCTCAGGGTATATGCCCACTAGTGGGATTGCTGGGTCGTATGGTAGTTCTATTTTTAGATTTTTGAGGAATGTCCATACTGTTCTCCATAGTGGCTGTATCAGTTTACCTTCCCACCAACAGTGTAGGAGGATTCCCTTTTCTCCACACCCTCTCCAGCATTTATTGTTTGTAGATTTTTTGATGGTGGCCATTCTGACCAGTGTGAGGTGATACCTCATTGTGGTTTTGATTTGCATTTCTCTAATGATTAGTGATGTTGAGCATTCTTTCATGTGTTTGTTGGCAATCTGTATATTTTCTTTGGAGAAATGTCTATTTAGGTCTTCTGCGCATTTTTGGATTGGTTTTTTGTTTTTTTGGTATTGAGCTGCATGAGGTGCTTGTATAGTTTGGAGATTAATCCTTTGTCAGTTGCTTCATTTGCAAATATTTTCTCCCATTCTGAGGGTTGTCTTTTCATCTTGTTTATGGCTTCCTTTGCTGTGCAAAAGCTTTTAAGTTTCATTAAGTCCCATTTGTTTTTTGTTTTTATTTCCATTATTCTAGGAGGCGGGTCAAAAAGGATCTTGCTGTGATTTACATCATAGAGTGTTCTGCCTATGTTTTCCTCTAAGAGTTTTATAGTGTCTGGCCTTACATTTAGGTCTTTAATCCATTTTGAGTTTATTTTTGTGTTTGGTGTTAGGGACTGTTCTAATTTCATTCTTTTACATGTAGCTGTCCAGTTTTCCCAGCACCACTTATTGAAGAGGCTGTCTTTTCTCCACTGTAGATTCTTGCCTCCTTTCTCAAAGATAAGGTGACCATATGTGCGTGGGTTTATCTCTGGGCTTTCTATCCTGTTTCATTGATCTATATTTCTTTTTTTCTGACAGTACCATAGTGTAGCTTTGTAGTATAGTCTGAAGTCAGGGAGCCTGATTCCTCCAGCTCCGTTTTTCTTTCTCAAGATTGCTTTGGCTATTCAGGGTCTTTTGTGTTTCCATACAAATTGTGAAATTTTTTGTTCTAGTTCTGTGAAAAATGCCATTGGTAGTTTGATAGGGATTGCATTGAATCTGTAGATTGCTTTGGGTAGTAGAGTCATTTTCACAATGTTGATTCTTCCAATCCAAAAACATGGTATATCTCTCTGTCTGTTTGTATCATCTTTAATTTCTTTCATCAGTGTCTTATAGTTTTCTGCATACAGGTCTTTTGTCTCCTTAGGTAGGTTTATTCCTAGGTATTTTATTCTTTTTGTTGCAATGGTAAATGGGAGTGTTTCCTTTATTTCTCTTTCCGATGTTTCATCATTAGTGTATAGGAATGCAAGACATTTCTGTGCATTAATTTTGTATCCCGCTACTTTACCAGATTCATTGATTAGCTCTAGTAGTTTTCTGGTAGCATCTTTAGGATTCTCTATGTATAGTATCATGTCATTTGCAAACAGTGACAGTTTTACTTCTTCTTTTCCAATTTGGATTCCTTTTATTTCTTTTTCTTCTCTGACTGCTGTGGCTAAAACTTCCAGAACTATGAATAATAATCTTAACTTAAGATTATGAATAATAATCTTGAATAATAGTGGTGAGAGTGGGCAACCTTGCCTTGTTCCTGATCTTAGTGGAAATGGTTTCAGTTTTTCACCATTGAGAACGATGTTGGCTGTGGGTTTGTCATATATGGCCTTTATTACGTTGAGGTAAGTTCCCTCTATGCCTACTTTCTGGAGGGTTTTTATCATAAATGGGTGTTGAATTTTGTTCATAGCTTTTTCTGCATCTACTGAGATGATCATATGGTTTTTCTTCTTCAATTTGTTAATATGGTTTATCACATTGATTGATTTGCATATATTGAAGAATCCTTGCATTCCTGGGATAAACCCCACTTGATCATGGTGTATGATCCTTTTAACGTGCTGTTGGATTCTGTTTGCTAGTGTTTTGTTGAGGATTTTTGCATCTATATTCATCCATGATATTGGCCTGTAGTTTTCTTTTTTTGTGGCATCTTTGTCTGGTTTTGGTACCAGAGTGACAGTGGCCTCATAGAGTGAGTTTGGGAGTGTTCCTCCCTCTGTTATATTGTGGAAGAGTTTGAGAAGGATACTTGTTAACTCTTCTCTATATGTTTGATAGAATTTGCCTGTGAAGCCATTTGGTCCTGGGCTTTTAATTATTGGAAGATTTTTAATCACAGTTTCAATTTCAGTGCTTGTGATTGGTCTGTTTATATTTTCTATTTCTTCCTGGTTCAGTCTTGGACACTTGTGCTTTTCTAAGAATTTGTCCATTTTATTGGCATATAGTTGCTTGTAGTAATCTCTCATGATCCTTTGTATTTCTGCAGTGTCAGTTGTGACTTCTCCTTTTTCATTTCTAATTCTATTGATTTGAGTCTTCTTTTTTTTCTTGATGAGTCTGGCTAATGGTTTATCAATTTTGTGTATCTTCTCAAAGAACAAACTTTTAGTTTTATTGATCTTTGCTATCATTTCCTTCATTTCTTTTTCATTTATTTCTGATCTGATCTTTATGATTTCTTTCCTTCTGCTAACTTTGGGGTTTTTTTGTTCTTCTTTCTCTATTTGCTTTAGGTGTAAGGTTAGGTTATTTATTTGAGATATTTCTAGTTTCTTGAGGTAGGATTGTAACACTATAAACTTCCCTCTTAGAACTGCTTTTGCTGTATCCCATAGGTCTTGGGTCATCGTGTTTTCATTGTCATTTGTTTCTAGGTATTTTTTGATTTTCTCTTTGATTTCTTCAGTGATCTCTTGGTTATTTAGTAATGTATAGTTTACCTTCCATGTGTTTGATTTTTTTTTACAATTTTTTTTCCTGTAATTGATATCTAGTCTCATAGTGTTGTGGTCAGAAAAGATACTTGATATGATTTCAATTTTCTTAAATTTACCAAAGCTTGATTTGTGACCCAAAACATCCTGGAGAATGTTCAATGAGCACTTGAGAAGAAAGTGTAGTCTGCTGTTTTTAGATGGAATGTCCTATAAATATCAATTAAGTCCATCTTTTGTAATGTATCATTTAAAGCTTGTGTTTCCTTATTTATTTTCATTTTGGATGATCTGTCCATTAGTGAAAGTGGGGTGTTAAAGTCCCATACTATGATTGTATTACTGTCGATTTCCCCTTTTATGGCTGTTAGCATTTGCCTTATGTATTGAGGTGCTCCTATGTTGGGTGCATAAATATTTACTATTGTTATATCTTCTTCTTGGATTGAACCCTTGATCATTATGTAGTGTCCTTCCTTGTCTCTTGTAATAGTCTTTATTTTAAAGTCAATTCTTCTCTGATATGAGAATTGCTACTCCAGCTTTCTTTTGATTTCCATTTGCATGGAATATCTTTTTCCATCCCCTCACTTTCAGTCTGTATGTGTCCCTAGGTCTGAAGTGGGTCTCTTGCAGACAGCATATGTACGGGTCTTGTTTTTGTATCCATTTAGCCAGTTTATGTCTTTTGGTTGGAGCATTTAATCCATTTGCATTTAAGGTAGTTATCAATATGTATGTTCCTATTACCATTTTCTCATTTGTTTTGGGTTTGTTATTGTAAGTCTTTTCCACCTCTTGTGTTTTTCCTTTAACTTTTTTGTTCAGTTTATTTCCAGACATGCCTTTCTTATTTGGGGTTATTTATTTATTTAACTCCGGTTTTTTCGTTTTTGTCTTCTTTCTTTCTGGCTAGTTCTAAAATTTTTTTGTAACAATACTAACAATACCAAATCACAATTTTTATTAACATGCTTCCAGGCAGAGTTTAATTTTAATTACTCATGATATTCTGCTCTGATTTTCCAGTAAAGATAATTTTTAAAGGAACAGAGATGTGATGCTTCTGTACATTACTTTTTATTAATTTTTGCAGAGAAGTGTGAAGATTATTAATTTTCAGGTTTTTAAGGTGGGAAACACAGAGCTTTTACAAAGTTCAAAAACATCTACAAAAATTATCTTTAGAACTCATAAATTGTACTTTCTCTTCCACTGTTGGTGAAGGTTAGAGTGAATAACTCTGGGATTAGGCTGTGGGTTCTCCTGATTGTTCCATTAATAACAAAAGGTAACATTGCTGGTGTACTTATCATGTTCCAGAATCATGATTTACACTTTTTATCTCCTTTAATCTAGTTTATGTTCTAGATCATCTTTAATTAAAGCAGAAATACCAGTAAGAGAGGACAAGATTCACAAAGTAAATAATGGAGGTGCCAAGATTTTTTGAACTCATGTTCTCACCTTTATCAGTAAGAATACTTGCATATGTAAAAATCATGGATAGCCAGAATTTTGCAGGGAGCGGTCTTTGAAATGAGTTAGTTCGATTGTCTCATTTTATAAATTAGGATGGATCAGTGAGTTGAGGTGAGTTGCCTAAACACATTAGAAGCTGTGTGTGTTACCAAATGCTGTGCAAAAATCTACCGCAAACCTTCATGAATTGAATCAACAATATTATATCTCATAATTGGGCAATCAGTGCTGGCTCATTGGGACAGTCTTTCTGCTCCACATTATGACTTCTGAGCCTGGAATGTCTGACATACTGCTAATTTCACATATGTGGTGCCTTAGCTAAGTGGCTGGAACCACTGGGGGGTGACCAGTCATCATTTCTTTTCATTTAGCCTTTGCATGTGGCTAACTTGGGCTTCCTCACCACATGGCATCTGGCTGCCAAGAGGGAAAATACTGTTAAAAAACAAAATTCAATTGAGTGTATTTTCAAGATTTTGTTGGCTTTATTCAATGGTTCAGGCAGCATCCCATCAAGCAGATAAAAAGGAGCTCCAGGGAGCTGTACACAAAGAAAGGCTTTTACAGGCAGAAGATAGTGGGAACAAGGAATTTATGCCAGCAAAAAGTGGATTAGTTGTGGCAAGGTCACCTTCCTTTAGGGATGGCAGGGGTCTATCAGGCAGATTACCTCAATAATGCTGGCCAAGTGATTCCTGTTTGACTGGTTTAAGATTCTTCTCTGGAAGAGGCTGAAACTGTAATTAAGTTAAGTCTGAGATTGGTGACATGGGATTTAGCATAAGTGACTCCATTTGGGGCCTGTTGTCTTGTTTTCAACAATCCCCTCCTTTTCATCAGACTCTCAGCCTGAGAGATGTGATCAAAGTTTAAGGCATTAGCACTGCTCCCAGTTATCACCTTGAGGTTCCTGCAGTTTTCTGCTGATCGTTTCTGTGGTATTCACGGGTCACAACTTTGGGCTCGCATTTAAGCTAGTCAGTCTTTTCATTTCTTTTCGGATGTTCTGTTCTTAGCGAGATTATTTTCTTGGTGGCTACCAGCTTGGAACATGCATTTAAACCTTTTGAGAGAAAGCATCCCATAAGGGACACTACTATGATTGTTATAAACAGGATAATTCCCAACGTCTGGAGTGCACTTTGGAGCCATGGTCCCCAAGACCCAAACCAATCAGAATCAAATATATCAAAGAAAGTGCTCTGTTGAAGGAGTCACCTTCTTAAGCCAAGTGGCTTGTTCAGTGATCTTATGTAGCTAAGAATCAACTTCCCCAGAAGTGTCTATCCAAGAGCAGCATGTGGTGTTGGCCACAGCACTAACACCTCTTTGCTCAGCTAAAAGATAATCAAGCCTATCCTAGTATCAAAAACAACTTTGTCCAGACAGTCTAGGGATTTTGTTGGGCAGCTATTGCTTTAGCAGCACATTCTGCAATATCTTCAAGAGCTAAGGAAAGATTCCTGATCATCATCTCATTTGTACTTACTCCTAACCAGGGCAGTAGGGATCTGCCAAAGGAGGCAAATTTTGAATTATGAATGACTCCTGGTAACTCCAGTTTGAGTCTGTGGCTCAGAACTGGAAAGGTGACAGCCATGGGGCACAGTAAAAAGTAAAGATCTGTAGACCACACAGGAGGTTTTATTCTGGTTACCCTTGCCTTGTGTCCCTTTCTTTGTATACAGCCTGGATGTAAGTTTCCGCAGGTTTGGAGTTGTTAACCAGAGACAGGGAAATGGACCCCCGGGTTAGGGAATCTGACACAGTAGAGAGAGGATGTGTTTGTCCAGAGAAATTGAGGCATCGGAAATCAGGAAAAAGTTTGTGATGAGCAGAACTTTATGATCACTGGCATTGTGGTAAATCCAACAGTTGTTTGGCGGTTGTATTACCCAACAATGAGTAATATCAGATATATGAGCATTGGCATTATCTTTCCAAGCCAGAACAAGGCAAAAGGTGGACAAAAGAATTGTAAATGCCTTCATGATGTAAGAATTAGGAAAAGGATGGTCAGAGAAGGAAGGAGGAAAGGAAAGAAACATTCTTGATCCTCTTGATCTGACAAATTGAGAGGAAGCAGTTTACTTTGATGTCGGCTACCTCTTTTCGTAGTTAATTTGATTTTATGGTCTCGAGCTGGTGAGCAGTTCCTAGGGCCTAAGGGAGCCCTTTTTAATTGGGACATATGGACCCAAGATTCAGGTTCCTGCAGTTTGGCTGCCATCTGGTAGTGAAGAGGATCTGGTATAGTCCCTTCCAGAAAGAGTCAAAGATAGTCTTTCTTCTTACTGATCCCAAATCAGAAAGTTGGGAGAAAATTGGAAATGTTAGTTTGGAGATTCATAGCCAGATATTTGAGGAAGCTAGAAGAATTCAGTAGGCAGTCTAGTTTATAGGTGTATAACAAAACCTCAAAGACAATTAATAGGATTTAAATCTAATATCTATAAAGATGCAAACATAATTTTCTCTTCAGACACAGAGGTAATAGAAGAGGATGAAGAAAAGCTTTAAGACTTTTGATGCAAAGAGGAGGAAAGTTGAGAGAAGATTTGATTGATTAGAAATATCACTGAACACTATTTTGGGGAAAATATTCAAATTTTGATTAAAAAAACAAATGTTGTTACCAAAAGCAAAGAAAAGTTAAATTAAAGATGATACTTCTGTATTGCTCTTTTAGGAACATTGCCATCTTTCAGAGAGAGGAGGAAAGAATAACCACAGCACAAGACACTTGTCTTTTTCTTTTTAAAACTTCTAATCTTTAATTTTGATATAATGCTGAATATCAGAAAGGAATGAGTAGTTAAATTAGAGCTTAAAATTGTTGAGTGCCAAATTCTCCAATTATTTTCCGCCTTTTGAGATTTTGTAAGTAGAAGATTAACAGTCTTCTCAATATTTGAAGCAATAAAATATATTTTGGAGATGATATTAACATCCTTACTTAGAGTGTTCTGAAGAGGAAGAGGTCAAGTTCAAGAAGAAAAATCTTCCACAGATACTCAAGTGTTACTCAGACCTCTGCAGTCTTTCCAATTTTTATGCAATGCCTCAGCCTATCTTAAAGAAAAATCTATGTATTGGGTTGAACGAAACTTTGCTTTTTCTTTTTTTCAAATAAATCTCTTTTTTAAAAAGAGAGCTTAATATCTCATCAGGAAGGACCAAAAACGAAGCCTCAGGAAATTAGCCATAAAGGCATTAATCAATTTCTGTGAGAATAGCCTGCAGTAAAGCTTCAGAGACATCATCCACTAATCTTAGCATTAGTCGACATTAATTTTGAAGTAGTTATTGCTAATATGAATATGTATAACAGATTAAACTATATTTATTTGCAATCTTTAAAATTCAACGGGATGTTTCCTCCCTTTGATATATACATTTAAATTCTCATTACTAATCATGCGTGCTCTCCTAAGAAGCACCTGATCACCCATAACCCATTTTTAGTGGGAAGGGGGAGTCTCATGCCTTCTTTATTCCACATGCCTAACTCATTTCACCAACTACCAACATTTTCATTGGAAAGTTAAGAGTTGTCCTCCTCCCTCTCAACTGCCTTATGTAGTGCAAATTATTACTGAGACCAATGAGGATCCATCAAGAATAAGAGCAACATTTTCTTTGGTGTGAAAGAATTCAAGAGAATATGACTAGTGGTTTAGGTCATGGAATCTGGAATCAGACTACCTGGGTATCAATGCCAACCTCGCCACTTACTAGCTGTGTGCCAGAACAAATTGATCAGTCAGTCTAACTTTCCCCAAGGAGAGATAATAGTAGCACCTGTTGCATAGAGTTGTCATGAAGGTTAAATGAAATGACCTATACTAAGTCATTATCAGAGCACGCAATATTATATTTTTTATTTTATTATTTTATTATATCAAGCATGCCAAAGTACTACAGAGTTTAATCTTTACTTTATATGAAATAATACAACTTATTAAAAAATAAAAATAACTCCCAGTGTTGTTTATACAATACCATGTAGCTCAAATGTCACTTTCTCAATAAGGCTTATCTCATTTAAAATTGATATCCATACTCCCCTATCTTGACCCAGTACTTCCAGCCATTTTTTTTTTCCATGACACTAATTTCCTAACCTCAGTATTTATTCTATTTAAATTCTTTCTCTTTCCACTAGAATATCAGCTCCTCAAGGACAGAGATTTATGTCAGTATTTTCCTCTAGTATATCCCAAGTGCCAAGAATAGTGCCTGGAATACAGTAAACACTATATAAATATTTGTTAAATGAAAGGAGGAAGAAGAAAATAAAGAATGGAAGCAAATACAATTGTTCTTTTCAAAAAAAACAAAAAGAAGAAGGGAAGGGAAAGGAAAAATGAGTGTATCACTTATAAGGTTTAAAATATTTTAAGGGAATAGTAACATTATGAAAATGATGAAAATGTTCTTGCTCCATGAGTAGTTCATTAACCTTTTCTAGCTTAAACTGTAACAACAAATTTAGAGCTTTTAAGAGTAAACATTTCCTCAAAAAAAGAAAAAAATAGCTTTAATTATATGAAATAAGAATAACATTGAGGACATGAATAGGCCAGGGGTGCTTGTTGCTTGTTCTGACACATTTTGTTTTTGTATTCTTTTATTTTATAGAAGCAATTTTCTCTAAATAGGGGCCACAGATATCCAGTAATTACCTTCCTCAGAAGTGGAACCCACAGAACAGAAAGTCACCTCTCTCTAGTCCACTGACTAACTGGAAAAGCCTACCTAGAACCTGTCACCTCTTATACCTAGTTCAGGGCAAGATAAGCATCTTGCTTCATCAACTCAATCACAGATTTGCTCTTGGAGGGACAAAGGAAGATATTAAAATTATTTAACTAGCATTTGAATTGGATCCAGAGGTAGAACCACTCATGGGGGTGAACACAAAACAAGCTTATGTCAAAAACAATACCAACAATCCTAATAATTGGGTGAGTCAAAGTCAGACCATATTTTTGCCTCATTCCATCATTTGAAATTTAGGAAGAAATTAATAAGTATCCTGAGAAAATGGTGCACAGAACCAAAAACAATGGGGAGAGATGAATTCTCTTTAAAGGGTGATTAATTTTATCCAGTTTTAGGAAAGTATTAATATGTTATCATCATGGTGATAACATCTAGATGGCATCTTTATGCAAAGGATTTCTCATGCTACTTTCTTCACCTTCTCTCTTCTCCTGTCTCACCTCTCCTACTTTATGCTATGTATGCAAACATTCTATCCAACAATTACATAATCTCTTCATAATTACATATTTATGAAGGGATATAAGAGGAATTTTCATACCACACCACCTAAGAGTCCAGAGTCCAGATGTTGAGGTTGACCATACATGTCAGTTTGTAGGACAACCCTGGTTTTTGTCAATATTCCTAGTGTCTCTATTAATAAAACCCCCTTTCATTCTCAAAAGCCTTTCAGTTTGGATGAAGAATGTTAAGGTCACCCTTAAAAAGTTGAAGTCCAGATGCCAAGAGAAGAGGAAAGAGTTTCAAAGAGGACACATCACGGTGAGTCCATCTTCCAAGGCCACTACCTATTAATGTTTACAATGGAGGATTCAGAGGACAAACGCAGCATTCATTCCAGGTGACTCCAGTCACCCACACCCAGATTTACATCATTGCTACATCTTGAAAATGGCATTCACTCATGGGTCCCAAGATTTTCCTAAAGTCTATTTATATTAAATACCTGTCCTTGTCCCAAAACTCTGATGTTCTAAAACTCTAAAATCTTTCTTTCCAAACTTCCTTACAGATTATTAAATACAAAAGGGGGTATCTTACCAGGCATGGCTCCAAACACTTAACTCAAGGGATAGTATCTATTTGCTCCATACTTCTAAAAAGTTATTTATCTACATCAAAAGTGCAAAAATATATTCTTTACATCTATGTAGGTATTTAAAAGATTTTAGTCATTTAAATCTAGATGAAAAATAAAACCTGACTATAATAAGTAAAAGAAATCCATCAGTTGAGTTCAAAAGATTTTTTAAATGCAAATAGTCTATTTCTCATACAGATATTGTACTATGGTAGTGGAGGGGGGGCTTATAGATTTCTGTCCATTTTAATTAAACCTCTCCTCATTTGATGATCTCTTTCCTTTTGTTGGAAAATCATGATCACCTCTACATTTGGTGGCATATTAAAACATAATTAACAAACTAAAAATTGGTTCAAACAAGGTGAACAGGCAGGCATAATAAAATCAGTCTATTGATTGTCATTTAGTTACTGTTTCACTCTCAGGCGGTGGAGAAGTGACAAATTGTGGGCCATGAAATCCTCAGCCTGCAGGATCATGTCATTTAAATGGGAGGATTACACAAAGCTTGTATCTGCAGAAAATGACACTCCTCTCAAATTACAATTCTGGCTACTCCAGTGGCAGAAATGACCATCATCAATATGAGAAAATGTACAGGATCACAGGAAATGCTGTCCTCCATTTCTCTTCCTTCCTGATACAGCTTTCTGCTCTCCAAAATGAGATAGCTGAGTACTTGCTGGATCGTTTCCTAATGATTAAAGATGCTGCCAGCGTTACACCATACGTTTCATACGTTTTATTGCTTGCACGTTGGGGCTCTAGTGAAAAGACAGATACCCCACTACAGGAGAAGCATGTTTAGGCAATGTCCTTTTCCTAGAACCTGATTAAATCAGGATGCTTAAAAGAGTTTTGCTTTTATGATACAAGTAGTTTGAGCCCTATTGGCACTGAGTTTAAACACTGCAAGCAAAATATTAGTTTTGGGTCTGCAGTGTATTCATAGCCCTGAGTGTCTCCAACAAGCTTATCTGGAGGATTCTGTTTATGTGAAAGAAATTGCTGTGATCAATCACTGTGTAGTAAGGGATCAAACAAAATGCTGAATCGAGAAATATTTTCCATTGGCCCTGTTCAGCAAGAGACAGGAGCACTACAAGTGAGCTGTTATATATTCTGCAAGAAAACTACAATTTATGTTCTAGATTTTTTTTTTTCCTTTTTTAATATGAAACCTCATGTTTCAGGATCATTTTTTTCCTCCAGTTCGTATTATGCAGTCTCTATAGAACAGAAGGCAATTTCAGTTGCCCAACCTTGGCTGTTATGAGTATTTTAAAATCATATATTTTTCCTGAAATAAAAGAAAACCACTGAAATTCTCAGTGTGCATTGCAGAAATGAATTCAATGTTTCTTCTCTAAATCTGTGAGACGGTGGCCAAAATCATTATCACCATTTCATAAATACATTGATACACTGAGAGAACATTTGGGTTATGGGAAGCTCTTCAAAGAAATAACAATGATAAGGAAAGAAAAACGAATCTGAGTCCTAATTTCCAAGTATGATGATAAATCATACAGTCATATGTCCTTTCAAAATGTATTTCTGTGTGCCCCTTTATGACTTCACAGGGTTAAGTGGGCATTTGAAATTGTACAGGGTGATAACTCTTTTGTAGAGTTAGCAACAGGCAAATTTTAGTATTCTAATTTTATATTTAGAATACTTCCTTTTCTTTTTTCTCCTTTTCTCTTTTCAATTCCCAGCCCCCATCTAGTCACATACTTATAAATAAATTTGGGGCAATCTATTTTGCCCCCTCACTTTCTTCCTGATGCTCCAATTAGATCTTGCCAGTGGTTTCCAATCTGGTACCTTTGTATCCAAACTTACTTCTTCATTGAAAAATCCACTGCTGGATTACTCATTTGAGAGTGATGCTCTGAATAGGTCATTCTACTGCTCGAAAGTTTCATGAATCTTATCCTATAGAGTAAATGTCAAATTTCTTATGTAAGCATTCAAGATCCTCCACCTTCTGGATGAAAATTTCCTTCCTTAGTTTTTTTGGGTTGTTGTTCTTTAATCAAATTCTACACTTCAGACAAATAGTCTTTATCCTGCAGCTTTACTCATTTGTTTCAGGATCACAAGGACCCTTTCTTCCTCTTGAACTTGCCCACAACTTAATTTTTTAAGATATGAATGCTATCCTCCTTCAAGCCTCTCCTTCACCAACACATACTCTATGACATCATTCCCCATCCTTTAAGTTTAGAGGAGAACTTTCTGGTCTTTCATACTCCCACAGCCTATTGCTATTACCACACTTAGCACTTTTACATGATATCCTAGGGGTGGATACGCATGCTTTAGTGTCCGTGAGCCTGCTAGGCTACCAATTCCTTGGGAAGAAAAGCCACAGCTTGTCCATTTTGCCCTCTAACTGATAAATAGTGATTTACGTGTGGTAGGTGCTTGATAGGATTTTGCTAAGTGAAATAAGAGGAGTGTTTCATTTTTCAATTCTATGGAAATCATCAAAACTTGTTTGTCACAACTTTCATTCCCTCATTGAGCTCTTTTCTTTCTTAAGACATTAATAAACTGGTTTATGATCATAGAGGTAAATGAATTAATGAGTTATTCTCATTCTAAGAGTCTTCATTTAGAAAGAGACTTCTTGGTGACACTGCCTTGGGGCTTTGACAGCTTTATAAGATGGACAGCAATACATTTTACTCTTGCTCTGCTGACTTTTGATAGCGTTGAGCTTAGAAGATTTGTCTTGAGTGCTTTTCCCATGAAATACCGGGACCCCTTTACCCTCAGGGGATTCATACCCCAAGCTCTGTTAACCCATATCTTTTCCTCTTAAAAAATACTTTACAAAGGTCTTCGTCCCACAGTTTAGTTGATCTTGGTTAAACTCAGCCTGGGCCTCCTGTTCTGAAACAATTTGGAGAGATATTTTCTTTATATAAAAAAAGTAAAACTTTGAGGAACTGAATATTCCAAATGGATAATAATTAGACCATCTATAAATACAGAACTCTGGCCCACAATCTATTGCAACCGGCTCAATGTACTATCTACAGTAACCAGTCCAGTAAGCCAAACAAGAACCCTTATAACTGTTGGCTCAAATGGACCACAAATTTTTATCAATTCCCTAATTTTTGTCCTCACCTCAACTTAGGACCAAAAGGAGATAGCCAATTATGTACCTTTAACCAATCACATAGATTGCCTGGCTTCTAGTTACCTGTATACAGCTTCCCAATGTCAACAGCTTCCAATCAGCACATACCTTTCCACTATAGAGCTTTCCCACTCCTCTGCCTGCCTTTGATTCTGCCGAAACACAAGTGATGGTGGCTGACTCCCTTGCTGTACAAAGTTCTGAATAAATAGCCTTTGCTTATTCTCATTTGGATTTATTTGCACAGCATACTAGTAACATCAGTAGCTAGAATATTTTAGAGACTATTCCTCAAGGCTCACCTGGGAAAGTTAGCTTGGTCTTATTCCACTTAAGTTCTCTATTGCTGTGTTAAAAACTAGTCTGAAACTTAGTGGTCTGAAATAATAACAAGTGATCATTTCTCATGATTTTGTGAGTTAACTGAGTGGTTTTTCTGCTGGCCTTACCTGTACTCACTACTGATGGAGCATTAGCAGGTGGGTTGCCTAGGGAATAGGCTCAACTGGGACTACTGGGACAGCTGAGTCTTTCTATGTGGTTCTTCCCTCCAAGGCATGGTAGTATCAGGGCAGCATCCTAGGAACTCAAATACAGAATGTGCAAGGCCTCTGGAGGTCTAGGCTCTGGAATGCACACATTGCCACTTCTGGTACATTGTGTTGTTCAAAGCTAGTCACACTTTTAGCCCAGACTCAAAAGGGTAGAAATTTCTCTTAATGAAGGCTTAGTGAAGTCACACTATAAAGGGGCATGTGTGTAGGAATGGGAGACCTATGTGGCCAGTAAACAATCTAGCATGTGCTTATATGGTGGTGTTCAGACTGTTGTGTCTGCTTCTACCACTGACTAATCTACCAGATTCTCAACCACTCCTGGGCTGGAAGTGGTAACAGCGAGGTGATCATAGGTATAGTCAAGGGTGGTGTCTGCACCAAGCCAAGCATCATCTTTTTCATCTTATCAAATAATTCTCTAGTGGTTTATTTATAATTCAGCCCGGCAAATACATATCAAGCACCCATAGTTCCAGGACTGTGAAAGATGCTAAAGACACAAAGATGAGGAGAATACTCAAGGAGTTGACAATGTACAAAATAAGATTAGATAAGTACTCTAAGGCTAATAACATAAGGTAGGGTTACTTAAGAACCATGGGCAAAGTTAAATTACAATGGGAATTATAAGGTTCAATTTAGTGCCCTTGGAAGGGTATTATTCTGGGTATTTATTGCTTTTTTGTTTTCTCTTCCTATTGTTTTATAAATGCCCCTTCACTTCATTTGTTCCTGGCTGGGCTGTCAATCAAAAAGCCATACCACCCCCAGGGTTATTCAGACTAGCCAATCAATTTCCCAAATCCCTGGACAAAGTGATTGGTCCAGGTGATCATCTGACACAGGTAGGACCAACTGGAGTCTGTGTTCCTTCCTCTCTCCCTCCCATCCTCCTTCCCTCTTTCCTTCCCTCCTTCCTTCCTTCCTTCCTTCCTCCTTTCTCTCTCCCTCTTTCTTTCTCTCTCTCTCCCTCTTCATCCCTTCCTCCCTTCCCCCCTTCCTCCCTTCCTCCCTTCCCCCCTCCCTCCCTTCCTTCCTCCCTCCTTTCCTTCCCTCCTTCCTTCCTTCTCTCCTTCCTTCCTTCTTTCCTTCCTTCCTTCCTTCCCTCCTTCCTTCCTTCCTTCCTCCTTTCTCTCTCCCTCTTTCTTTCTCTCTCTCTCCCTCTTTCTTTCTCTCTCTCTCCCTCTTCCCCCCTTCCTCCCTTCCCCCCTCCCTCCCTTCCTCCTTCCCTCTTTTCCTTCCCTCCTTCCTTCCTTCTCTCCTTCCTTCCTTCCATCCATCCTTCCTTGTTTCCTTCCTTCCTTCCTTCCTTCCTTCCTTCCTTCCTTCCTTCCTTCCTTCCTTCCTTCCTTCCTTCGTCTCCAGATTCTTCAACTTTACCACCTCACTCTGCTAGTGGAAGCTCATTGGTGAAGGTATTCTCTCTCTTCTGATCAATGCTTATGTGGACACTTCCAACCTTTTCTTTTAGGATATATTCTTCCGACACTGATCAACACATCTTCTGATAAATATGTTCTTTAGTCTTTGGTTATGTCTTGATGGCATGGAAGCTGTCTTGTATCTATCATACAAGGCTGCATACCTGTGCTAGTGTGTCTTAAGTTTTAGTTTTAAATCTCAGACAGGAACTTAGGAAGTTGAAGTTTTACAGAGATGCCTCACGGTTGCCTATAGGATCTGGCACCAACACAGTGTATTATAATTACATCTTTTATGTGTGTCTATCTTCCTACAAAAGTAAAATTTGCTTATTATTAGGATTTATTATTAGAACTCTAAAGAATTCATCTTTGCACCCTTATCTCTAACAGAGTGCCTCTCCCATGGTAGATACTAAATAAATAATTGTTGAAGATATTAGTTGTGTGTGTGTGTTTGTCTGTTTTTGTAAGCAACAGAGACTGACTCTAGCTAGCATAAGAGGAAAGAGATGAATTAGAAAAATATGAGAGTTTGTAGACTCAGAGAGGAGACTGGAAAAGTAGGCTTAGAAAAGACAAGGACCAGTATAACTCTAGGGGTCTGGGTTATATGACTTGATGTGCTATCTTTTTTTAGGTTAAGTATTTGGAATGAATAAACTCCTACTATTTCTAATCTTTGTGTTAATCAGATCAAGAGGGATTAAATGGGGTTCATGCACCAACCATCTGGCCACTACAGGGCAGGCTACCTTGACTGACATCCCACCAGACTGTAGCCAGTGGAGGCAGGGTTAGTTCCCTCAAATCTGGAGGTATTGCCTAAAGGTGAAAGGATGCATGCTGACTACCAGACGGAAAGAAGATCACTATTTTCCTGATTTAATGATATGACACTTTTGGAAATCTGAGCTTGGCTGGCATTCTTAGAAGATATTAGACATTTGGGAGATTAGAGACATTGATTCAGAAATCATTTGCCCATGATTACTATGTAAGGTTTTGAGAATAGGTAAAATCACAGAAGAGGCAAGAACAACAACAAAAAAAGAGAACAAAAGTAGAGAAACTGGGAAAACCACTCATTTTTACGGAAAAAAAGAATGAAAGTAATGAGAAGGTAACCTTCAGAAAACTGCCTAATGTCTCCAAACCCTTATTGGTTTATTTTTTATTTTGTTTTGTCTTTTGTACAATGCAGATTATAATAGCATCTACTCCTTTGGTGAGTTATGAGAAAGAAGTGAGATAATCTGTGTAAAGCCCTTACTAACTGTGTGGTCTATCAATAAATGTTATCTGCCATAGTTATTAGGAAAAGGAGAAAACAGAATTCCATGTTTTAGGAACTAAGGAGGTTGGGAAGGTCAGTAGGTTTCATGCTTCAGGGTAACTGAGAAGATGAAGACTGAGGATCTGACTGTTAGATAGTTATTGGAAATACGTAGAAAATAATTTTCAGTAAATGACAAAAGGAGAAAAATTGAATGTGGTGAGGCAAGCCATGGTTAGGGCAGCCTTTCTTTCAGAAGGCTGAAGTCAAAGGAAAGGAGCTGAAAATTCATGAAATTCTCCCTGCCAGTTGCCCATCTGAGATCTGTCCTGTTATCTGTGTCAGATTCTGGATTTAGACATCCCCCTTTCTTCTGTGCTGGAGCCTTGGAGAGGACAATTCTGAAACCAAACCTAGACTTTTACATAATCTATAAACGTGTGTCTACACTTGGGACTCAGAAATGAGCTTTTAATGGAAAATTAATATCCAAGCCTAGTTTAAAAAAATGAAACTGAATAAATACAGTAAGCAAAACAAAAAGCCAGCTGGCAGAAAATGAGATTGCTCCCCTTACTTGCACTTGTGAAATACCTACTTCCAAGAGCTAGGAGAGCTTCATCAGTACTTTCTGGTTTTGAGTTGACATAGAACAAGTCTGTTGCTTGAATTTCCATCAGAACAGTTCAGCTAGGTTTCTTCACCATCCCTAGTTTTTATCAAAGGAAAAAAATATTTTTATTGAACTTGCATAAAGACCAAAACTACTAATTGAAAAGAAACCTTTTCTATTCCTTTTATATTTTTGGTGAGTTTTTAAGCATAAGCTTACTCTTTGAACACTGTATTATTTACACTGAGCTCTATGTATACATTACTAAAAAGTGATGTTCCCTTTTGTGTGTATTAATCTCCTGTTGAAATTACATCCATCCTTCAATACCCACTGAAAGACTCCTTTTTTCCTTAAATTCTGCTCATTTCTTACATTTGCAATTAATCTCTTCCACATAACATGTTTTTCTCACAATCTACATTATTTTGTATTTCTATACCTTCCACTAGTTAAAAGCTCCTTGAGGTAAAGTACTTATTTCTGAGTTAGTCTTTTCAACAGAATCTAGCATAATCCCTTGCTGTTAGTAGGTACTCAATAAATGTGTATGAAATTGAATTTTATTGATGAATATATTTTTTAACATCAAGGAAATATTGCTGTGTTGAACTTGCTAAGTTAATTTTTCTGCATACTCAAAAATCTACTTACCCATCACCTGATGGTAAGACTCTTGGGGAAATAGTCTCATACAAACTTAAGAGACTTGAAATCAATGAAGATGAAAAGTGCATGTCTCTCCCAGTTTCTTCTTCTTCTTTTTTCTTCTCCAGGTCTTGTCCATCTAATTATAGTGGTTGGGCAAGAAAGATCCCCAAAAGCTAACAGTACTGGGCAAATTAACTTCAGTAGTAACCAACACAGTATCAAAAATGGCTATTGAAATTACATTACTAACAAGCTCAAACCTGATTTCAATGCAAGCTCTTTTTTTCTGTGTTGAGGGAGAGCTACCATATCTCAAAATATTATTAAAACTCTTTATATTATCATTTTGCCATGGACTTCTAGACCAACAGACTTTGAGAACAGAAAAGAATCTTAATTCTCACCAGATCTTCTCTCTCAGCTCAATTTAGTGATTATGAAACTGATATTCAATAAGATTATGTAACTCTCTACACACATAACCACTTATCATGGATTTATGACACAAAAGCTCCAGTAGCAGAGAACTTAAGACATTCACAATGTCTTCCTTTAATTAAGGGCAATGGTCAAGTTTTCTCCTTTAACAGAAGTGGGATTACTTATGTTGCTGTATTTCTCCCTGGCCAGGTGTCTACTTCTTATTTGGAATAATTTCTGTAGCACCCACCCACACTAGACCAAAGTGACCATCTTCTCCTTGAACGCTCTACAACCAGCAAAAGCCAACTTGTCCCATTCTTGACCTAACTCCAGTGGTATACATCCCCTTACATCTTCTATCCATGTTAGTGAGAAGGCTAATGAGTACCTTTTGCTAGGGGAGTTATGTCCCCAAGATACCTTGTAATTGTTATAAAGGTTTTAGAGTGTCATTCTGTGTTGTTGGAATTTCAGGTCATTTATTGTTGAATCTCACAATGTTCACGCTCTATGAATGGTTTTTTGCTGAAGATTTCTGTTGCCTCTGATCTTTGTTTTTTGTGATAGGTCAAAACAGTAGGATTGAGACTCAGCATATTAATGGTTGGTAAGCACAATTATCTATAACACTGTATATTTCATGGAATTCCTAACTTGTATTATTTTATGCCTCTCAACTCAGCTTGAAATAGTCATTAGATGGACAGTGGCAGTACGTAGTGTGATACTCTGTCACTGGGGCCATTTAAATTTTTCAAAGCCCAGAGGCAGGTTAAGATCAGAGGCAGCATCTACTTGCCTCATTAGGCATTTGTTTAACCAGTTTCATCAGTTCTCTGTCTCCAAGTTAGCATTGGAACCTCAGGCTTTAATAATGAACACAAAGTGGTTGAAGACTGGCCCAATCTATACTGATCACTAATGAAATCCTGGTGCTTTCAAAAACTCTTCAATAATTAAACCTGGCAAGACACACACCAGGTTTAGTTTGCAGCGTGCTTAAGGCAATCGAGTAGGATAATTGATGATTAAAACAAAAGGGATCTGCACTTTATTCCCTAGAATAGGAATTAGAACGCTAAAGAGAATTCACAGGCTCATAAATGAATGATAGTACACACATGAAAATGGGTTGAAATGTTAAAAAATTTAAAAAAGCAATTCAGTGTCAGCCTAGATATAATATACTATATTTCAGCAAAATAAATTTTCGTTTTAATGTTTGCAAAAGAATCAGGATTCTCTGTACATCTCTCTTTGGGAAGGGTACTAGAGCAGAGAAATACAAGTTATCCAAAAAAGCTCTGTAATATCACCAGAAAGATATTGAAAACTCAATGAGTCTGAAGAGCAACCAGGGAATGTAGTTTCCAGTCATTTTTCATTCCCATGTGCTTTAGATTGTCTTAGTATAATAGAGTATTATATTTCTGTGACATTACTGGAGCTGGCTTCCTGAGGTAATCATGTAAGTCTGCTTTTTGAGAAACTCTGCATGGGGCAGGAGGTAGCTATGGGAGCAAAAGGATGGGAAAATGGCACCATATGGCATTGCCACAATGGAAGAAGCCATTAACTACTGCCAACATTAAAAGAAAACAAATTGCTTTTCACATACAGGGAACATAAGTAGAGCAGCCTTGATAGAAGACTGCAAACATATAGTGCTGAATCTATAATAGAGTACCAATGGAAGAAAACAGAACTTGTTTTACTTGGTAAAATGATACTACTAAGCCACCAACAGTCAGCCATATACTTGACATGTCCTTATCAGAAGTGGTGATAGGTCTGGCCTCAGCCATGCAAACAATGTATCCTTTCTCCCTTATGCTAAACAACTGTTTGCAAGCAAATAGCCACCACTGAGTGAAATGGTAACTAGACTATTCAAAGATTAAACTCACAACTGTGTTCTCTTTAAAGTCAGCTGCCCAATAGACTAAGCTAATTTATAACTCCAGTATACATGTATAACTTACTTTAAGCAAACTTTCATGCAAAATAGGTCAAATTTTTCTCCTCTTTTACCACTCCTATTTTCTTTAGTTTATTGATTACATACATATTTACTTGTTTTATTCTCTTTCTGACCCTCACTAGGTTATAAACTCTCTGGAGGTAGCATCTACATCTCTTTTGTTCATCACTCTCTAGTGCCTGGAACAGTGTCTGCTGTATGGTGAGTTAATAGATAATTGTTGAATCAATCAATCTGTAACCAAAATAAAAATAAATGGTGGATAGATTAATATTTTTAAACTCTTTCCCAGAGGATAGTGAAATATAAATAGTTTGGTATTTTAGCAATAGATCTGAAGCTGAAAAGAAAGAAAACGTAATCTGTAAACTCTACCAGAGAAAAAGAATCTTCTCACTGTAAGTCAGGGGAGCCTTGGTTAAGTTTCAAAGTAGAAATCACCTTTATACTTTATCTGCAGCATTGGGCTGCATATCATGATGATCAGTAGCCTCCAAAGGCTTTTGAAATATATACCAAGCTCCAAACTTCTCAGCACAACAAACTCCAAATTTATGTCCACTTCAGCCTTTGCCATTTCAGTGATAATTTACTACTTGGGTTGGAGATAATAAGTAAATACTATATATTTCTGCTCACTTCATGGACAAGAGCTTTCAATGACTAGCATATCATTTATTTTATTATACTGTAGCTCTAGCCAAACATTCTTATCCTCTCACACCACATTTGCATTCAGTGATTTAGTATAAATCAATGGTTTTTCCTTGCCTCTTACTTTTGGATCAGAGTGCTTACTGATCATTTTATTTTTCTGGAGGGAGGTTGAAGGTTGAAGAGCGTACATGTACAAGTATGGGATGTATGTTTGAAAGAGGGGACATGAAGGTGTAGAGAGGATATCTACAGGTATATAATGGAAAGCTTTTGACTTGGCCTTTTGGATTACAGAAAGAATGTCATTGATACACACTTCTTCCCTAACAGTTCATTCTGTTAAATGAATAATATTCTCTAAAAATGTCCCATTTACAAATCATTTGAAGTATGCCTCTTTAGAGATGAAATTGCTCCAATACAGAAAGTGAGATAGAAAAACGTGTACAATAGCCACAAAAAGTTGTCATCCAACTTAACTTGAAAATCTCCAGTAATGAAGAGTGAAGGAACAAACGGAGGAGGGATATAGAGAACGGTCCATATTTACTTGATGGGTTTCTTTGTTGTTGTTGATTCATCACCAACACATTCCATCCACTAGCAAGTTCTATACATCCTAACACCAAACCATATCCTGGTCTATTTACTTCATCTCCATTGCTCATGGCCCCCTCTATGCTCATCAAGCCACTGTCATACCTCACCTAGCACGCTATAATTGTCTCCTTGCTTCCATATTTGCAATCCAGCAATTGGCTCTGCACATGGCAGTCAAACTGACATTTTCAGAACATAAACCATCTCATATCCCTTCCCTTCACAAAGCATTCCAGTATCCTCCCATCTCACCCAGAATCAAATCCAAATTCCCAAGGACCAATATGTTGCCTGACCTCTGTTTACCTTCCCAACCAGCATCCCTGTCACCTTTTCTGTTCCCCAAACGTACTGTTGACTGCCTCAAGGCTTTGATATTTAGTTTCTTCAGCCTACAAAACTCTCCCCCTTATCTTCTATTTGCTGAACCCCAGTCCACCACATAAGTGTTCATTTACTACCCTATAAAGAATTAACCTGTACAGTCACTCTCTGTCCTATTGCCACGTTTAACTTCAGGGAAACTTATGACATGAATTTATCCATTGAATTTATCCATAGCTTATCCATGAATTTATCCATAGCTTTATCCATGAAGCTATCCATTAATGCTTGCTGATTGAGTAAATGAATAAGAATTCTAGTTCAATATAGCAAGTTTCTGAAAATCACCTAACTTTCTTATCATGGAATGCGCCATTTGGAAAGTAGTAAATCCCATCATATTTGGCCCTTTTAACCTCTGAAAGCGCAAATTAACTAGTGTAACAATAGCACTTATCACATTGTGTTAAAACTCATAATTTACATGCCCTTCTCCCTAAACTCTGGGCAGTATGATGCCATAGACTGTGTATTATTCAATTCTAGATCTCCTGTGCCTATCATAGTAGAATATTTGTCTATAATGACATATGTTACCAAAAGACCTCATGTTCTGCCTAGTAGCAGGGGATGACAAAGCCAATTTTAAGTAAATATATTTTTTTAACCAAAGCACAAACAGAAAAAAAATAACAATTGCCTGTGGAGTTAACTAGGCAGACAGCTTAGTGTAGCTGAATGGTGCCATAGAATATTTTAATAATGTCCAAAAAACTTTAAGTAAGGAGTTGTGATAAGTACTGAAACAAAGCAGATGGAAACAGAGATCTCAGTCAGTGAGGCTGATAATGTGGACTTGGAAGGAAGCACAACTTGTACTGGTTGAAAAAAGCTGACGGTGAGCCTGTCTAGGGAGGAAGCCCTGTCTGCTTGCATTCAGCTGGAATGATCTAGAAGGGTTCTCACTGCCAGGGCAGTAGCTGAGATGATGGCTTTTTTCTTTTCTGCTATAGGGTATGATCTGTTTCCTTTTGTCTGGCTCCTTTTGCTTGAGAAAAATCACATGTGAACCAATAAAATTTTGTATAACGCTGACATCATTCCCCTACTTATCAATCACATATGAACCCTATGTAATGGGTAGAATAGACATAGTGGAGGTTGAAAGAATGATGTAATACAACAAGCATATTTTGGCTTAAAGGGCATCTTCAGAAGTTTTCTTTGGCAGTCAACGCAACTTGGAAAATAAAAGAGAACATTTAATCGCTTCACCTCAAAATAATGGAGTGTCCTAAGGGACTTACAATCTGAGATATTTTATTTGGAGATCAATGACGCAATGTCTATCTCTTTGGGGGTTTTCTTCTATCCTTTTGACATCCTCATAAAGAAGGATGGATTTCATACACACTTCCATTTGATTTTACATTTCTAAAGACTAATCTTAGTGTTAATTTTTAAGGAGTTGTGGTGCTCCTTTAGAAAATGGCATACTTCTATATAATTAGTATCAGAACACTATGGTTAGTGATAGTTTTAGAATGCTAACTTAAATATTATGAACTAATCCTTTTGCGGATATTCTCACCTGCTTTTGAGTAGCTCTTAATAAAATATGACTGATTAAATCAGGATGAATGATGGACTTTGTTGTCGACATTTCAAATTATGAATTGGCTTCACATTCAACATGTTGATTAAACAGAATTCTCCATTATTAAACATCCCTATGTAAAGACTATGCAATATTAAATCCACACATAAATTTTATGATCTAATAAGTGAATTATCTGTAAGCTAATTAAATGTATGAAAACCTAGGTAGGAAAATTAAGATCAAAGAATAGGTATACATTTGTAAATAGCCACTACTCATTCTTCCAGGTTGAGTGATTAATGCTAACAAGTGAAAGGAATAGTACTTGAACAAAACTTTTCAGTCACTGCTGTGTTTTAAATGAGAGATTACAGGGACTTCCCTGACGGTCCAGTAGTTAAGACTCCGTGCTTCCACTGCAGAGGGTGCAGACGCCGATCCCTGGTCAGGGAACTAAGATCCCACAAGCCACTCGCCAAAAAAAAAAAAAAAAAAAAAAAAAGAGAGAGAGATTACAAATTAATAGAAACCTAAATGAAGGTTATGGAGTTCTCTCTTCATCATCTTGAGTCAAATTACGTACAGTCAGGCGATTTTAGATATAAATGGTGAAGAAAGCAATGATTCAACACTGAATCATAGACTCTCTGAGTTAAAAGAAATATTATAACTTACTTATTGGAAGCTTCTATCTGATAAATTACTCCCATTTATCAAACCGTCCATATATTTGTGTTTCTTCCCCTTTTGAACACCTCTAGGAAGAGGAGCTTGATTATAAAACTTCATATTCCATTTTTAATACCTCAGTCTGTTTGAAATGTTTTTCTAAAGCTGACTGGAACTGTGACCACACAACTTCCATCCACTGATAGAGCCATAAAAATAAACTGAAGTCCACTGAAGTATGGCAGTTCTTTTTTAAAGTAATTATCATAATTAGGAAGTATCCACTAAATTTTCTCTTCTCACACATACATATGACTTCTCTATTTTTTTCAACTATTTCTCGTACGTATTGATTTACAAAGTCTCCGTCCTCCTGGGGATTTTCACTCAAATATACTCAATTTTTAAATGTTCCTCTTGTGTCCTGCCTACAACTAAACATAGTGCAGTCTACTCTCATTAAGCTAGAAAGCTTCAGTGTTTGAAATCACTCTGTATACCAAAGTGTATAAAATGGAGGTATAAAATATATTTCTCCACTTCTCACATTGGCAAAAACGGCAACATAACAAATTGTCAACAGTCACATTAGAACAGGGAGTTAGAAGCATAACTTAGAAGAGGGAACTCTATAAGCACATGATGAATGAGCAAATGCAATGGTGCCCAAACCCTCAAAATTGAGTTCCAGTGGTACGCAAGTGAAGCTTAACTTATACAAAGCCATGGGAAATGAAAACAAGTATTACTGAAGGTGATTGCACTCCAGGCATGATCTCTCAGATCTGGGCTGGAGAGGAGCTAGTATGAGCTTGCGTCTGCACTTCTCAGAGGAAGGGAAGATTCAATATGCACACACACATGCTCTTTACAGTCTTGTTACAGCATTGCCTCATGACGCGTTTGCAGCCAGCTACAGCCTTTTCTCGCACAGACTGCTATTGCTGTTTGAGTCTATCTTCTCCTTATTGGCTTCTTTTTTCTTTTCCTTTGCTTTGATTTTTTTTTTCCTTCTTAATTCAAATATGTTGATCCTTACTATACTTCATTTTATTAGGATCAAATTATTATTTCAATATATTGGTGTGGAATTGGATCTCAACACTACTAGTCAAAGTTTTTTTTTTATTATTTTGCTTTGAGCCACTCAGGATGTCAATGGTCTTAGCCAAAACACTGGTAAAATTAGGATGAGATAGGAAAGAAACCAGAGATTTTTAGCTAGGGACTCTGTTCTAAAATGATCAATTTCTATTTATTACATCAAATCTGAGTATATACTGTTGATATTTCTATGAGGGAAGTGATCTGGGGAAAAACAAATTAAGGTAGAGTCAAATGTAATCTGTTAATCATCCACTAGTAATAAGGACATTATGAACTTCATTCAATTTTATGTGCTACTCTGCCCACGTTTTCTAGACACATTTGTTGCCTCATCCTTGGAGGATTAAAAATAATAAACACACGTTGTAAATTAACTATACTTTAATTAAAAAAATAATACCCTACCTCACATTGTTCACAAAAGATGTCATATGTGATTTCTTATATGATGCTCCTGATTCTCATACCCTTATTCAGGGCACCAGTGGCAGCTGACCATGAGTCAGCATTTCTAAATCACATGAGTCATGCATTTCTAAATGAGTCATGCATTTCTAAACAGACTTCTCAGTAAAATTATTTCCTTTATTATTTTCACCAGGCATGTTGAAAATAGATGCTTTTGTAAGCTTTTCAATGAAGCAAAGAGAGAACTCCTGAAGGGTAAGATGGTTTTGACAGTGTGATTCATTTTTTCAAGCCATAGGCACTGAAAGGATAAAGCAACAAATAAACAAAACCTGTCAGGTTAGCTGTCAAATATAATTAGACTATAATGGCTGCTATGAGACCTCAGTTTATTTCCAGCACAATGAGCTGGTGCAGCACTTCACTGTGATTGTGCCAGCGGTGGGTTTAACGGGCTGGGCATGGAAACCTGATTGATGGGACAGTCCTTTCTTTTTACACCCAAATAATGCGCTAACAGTTCTCCTGACAAAGATGGCCCAGAAATTAAGGTTTGGTGTAGAGCAGTGTAAAAGGTATGACCTTTACGATCAGGAGCCTAAAGTTCTCATCTTTTCTCTGCCACCACCTAGCTTGGTAACTTTAGGCTGGACATTCGAACACGATGTGTCTCCATTTTCACATCTATAGAATGAGGGGCTTGAACTGAATTATCTCCTTTCAGGACAGCTTTAAATTCTTTTATACCATTCATTATCTGGGAGCCTTAAAATCAATCAGGCATTAAATAGAGAATATTCAATTCACTGCAGTTTTATTTTGCCTTTCATTGGACATTTTGTCTGTGATGGAAATCAATATTATTTTTGCTCTTTTTTTTTTTTTTTTTTTTGAAAGCTAAGTGGGCAAACTGGGGAGCCAGGATGCGTCACTGCTTTTTTTTTTTTTTAATTAATTAATTAATTTTTGGCTGTGTGTTGGGTCTTCGTTTCTGTGCGAGGGCTTTCTCCAGTTGCGGCAAGCGGGGGCCATTCCTCATCGCGGTGCGCGGGCCTCTCACTATCGCGGCCTCTCCCGTTGCGGAGCACAGGCTCCAGACGCACAGGCTCAGTAGTTGTGGCTCACGGGACCAGCCGCTCCGCGGCATGTGGGATCTTCCCAGACCAGGGCTCGAACCCGTGTCCCCTGCGTTGGCAGGCAGACCCTCAACCACTGCGCCACCAGGGAAGCCCTATTTTTGCTCTTAACATAGGAATATTAGAAGCTAGAGAGGGAAGTAAGGACGAGGTGGCAAAAGTTGGTGAGAAAATGAAAAAAGATTCAAAGATGCCTTTTTCCCTCATGAATCTAGGAATACCATGGGGCCCATGTAATTAACAGATCTCTAATTATTATACAGAATTGGGAGAGGAAAAGATTCTTGCTGTTGTATATTATTGAATTAAAATATTTAAAGTCTATAAACCCAACAGCCATCCCTTTTCTCCTTCCTTGCTGATATTATGCCTTGCTGGTGGACCTGATCCAAAGAGGCCTGTGAGAGCCAATTGCTCAGTTTCCAGGAGTTTTGCAAACCATTTTTTAAACATAGACGTTGTTAAAAACCAAATTACATAAACTCACAATTAATTACATTAAAAACAAGGGAATAAAAGCTCAAAACTCATCATTTCCAAGTATCTTACTATCTTGTACTATTATCTTTTCTCCTGTGTTTTTCTACATTTATTGCATCCGTATAGTGGAAATTATATATAGTGGTATGCTACTTATTATTGCACATCGCTTCTTGGTCCCATATGGAGGATGTCATGTTGGTAGCATGAACTTAGCTAAGCTAGGAGTATTTACACCAAGGAAATAGGCAAATGCTATAAATCAAGAATTGATTAATAAGGTTTTTGATTGTCTAGACCTAAGAGAGTGATGGAAAAATGTTAATAATGTAAATTAAATTTTAAAATGTCATGTCAATAGCAATTATGCTATGAAAACTGCAAAACATCGAGGAAATCCTGCTGGTATTCAAAGATTCAGGAAAGATGTCCTCACATCATTGATAAACAGGTGAACTTTTTTAAAATACATCTTTATTAGAGTATAATTGCTTCACAATGCTGTGTTAGTTTCTGTTATACAACAAAGTGAATCAGCCATATGCATACATATGTCCCCATATCCCCTCCCTCTTGAGCCTCCCTCCCACCCTCCCTGTCCCACCCCTCTAGGTCGTCGCAAAGCACCGAGCTGATCTCCCTGTGTTATGCAGCAGCTTCCCACTAGCTATTTTACATTTGGTAGTGTATATATGTCAATGCTACTCTCACTTCGCCCCAGCTTCCTCCCACCCCATCATCCTCAAGTCCATTCTCTATGTCTGTGTCTTTATCCCTGCCCTGCCACTAGGTTCTGACGTACATCTTCTGTGTGGTTTCACTTTCCCATCACTCTTTAACGCAAATGAAATTAGCAATTAACATGCAAGGTGAACTACTCTCAGGAGCTGCAACCACAGTTTGGCTACAAATATAATGTTTCGAAAAAGTCAGTGGACACATTTTGTGTGTATCAATTAGGTATATGGAATTTACAGTTAAGAATACTGTATAGATTAGTATCAATTATTTGTAAATAGTGTACTATACATCCTTTATATCAATGAAATTTATGATACACTTATATATGTATAAACATGTGCCGTCCCTTCAGAAAGCCATTTGTTAAACATTTACCAGCATTACCAGCCCTCAAAATTGAATGTAAAATCAACAGAAACTTGTATTCCCAGTTCCCACTGCAACTAGGAAGGGCCATTTATCCCAGTTCTGCCCAATTACAGTAAAGTGAACTTGTTTGAAGGCCTCTGAGAAGTATTTTATTAATTGGTAGAAAGGAAGAGTTGTATGAGAAGAAAGTCCCTGCCTCTTCTGTCCTGCCTTAAATATTTTTTTAGAAGTTACATGCTATGAGCTGTAGCAGCCATTTTGTGACTATGAGGGGAAGATTAAGAGAGTCATATAGAAGTTATCTGGAGCTCTGATATGAAAAATCACTAAAACCATCCTTGGAATTACCTCTCTCTCTATTTCTTTTTGAGATTTATTAATTCCTATTAACTCATTTCTTGAGTGCATCTCAAGAAAGCTCCTCCTAAACATACATGATTCCGTACCTACGTTGCCACGTTGATGTCTTGTGTGTGTGTGCGCATGTGGGCTTCAAGCTACACCATTCTTTTTACTCAATTATACTGTTTTCTTGGGCCGTTGCAAAGGTCAGCCACTCTGGTTGTAACACTTCCAAACCCTCCTCATTTCACCATCAGTGTTAAACTCTACAAATCTTTCATCTCAAGATCACTTCCTTAGAGAAGCATTCCCAACCCCATGTCTTCCCTATCCTTATTTGTTATTATTTATTGTTCGAAAACAGTGTCTTTTCTTCTGTAGCATTTATCTCAGTTTTATATTTTACATTCATTTGTATAGTTATTAATTAATAATATCTGACTTTATTATTTTTATTAATAATCTTTTATTCCTTTTATTAATAATATGACTAACTGCATTCTTACTTAACTAATATCTTAACTTATTTATGACTCTGTCATCCCTGAAATAAATTTTAAACTTATAAACTTCCAGGACACCATATAATTTCTTATTATTTATTCACTGGCTCCTCCTTCTCAACCCCCTTTGATGAATCCATATCAGCTCCTTAATCGCTTAACATCAGTGTGTCCCATTGCACAGTCATTATATCCCTCAATTTCTTGATACATCACTCAGTCCCTTTAGGATCTCATGCAATCTAATTTGCTTAAATAATATCTATGATGACAACAGCCCAGACTTGTACTTCCAACTATAGCCTAATGGATATCTTCACTGGGAACTGAAAAGCAACATGTTCAAACCAAACTCCTGATCTGTTTCCACTCCCCTCTCTCCTCCAAAGCCTTCTCCATCTGTACTCTCTCCCATCTCAATTAAACGTACATCTATTTGTCCAGCTATTCAGGCCAAATCATTTTGAGTTAACCCTGGTTTATCTCTTGCTCTCTTATTCCAGGTCCTATTGATAAGCCAGTCCCATCAGCTGTATCTTCAAACTATGTAGAATGCACCCACATCTCCCCAACTCCATCATTGCTGTCCTGGTCCAGTCCTTTATCACATCTCACTTGGATTGTTGCAGTTGTCTTCTAACTGATTTCCCTTCTTCCTCTTTACTCCATTTCAGGTTCTTCTCTATATAACAGAATTTAGCTTTTACTCTGCTTGAGAAAGGGAGGCTTTGGGGTATTAAGACAAAGCCTTTACAATGGCTTCTAAGAATCCACAAACTTTGGTTCCCTATCACTCTCTGGTCTCATCTGCTACCGGTATCTCTCTTGCTCAATTTACCGTTGAACCACCAGGCATCCTCCGAACCGAGGCCTGTGCACTGGCTACTTCTGCCAGAGATCTGTCAGAGAGCTACGTGGCTCACTCCCTCACCGCCTTCAAATTGTTCCTCAAGTATAACCATCTCAGGAAAACCTTTACTAGTCTCGTTTCAAAAAATTGAATACCTCCTGGTCCTGACACTCCCTTCTCTGCTTTATTTCCTTTCTAGCACATTCTGTCTTTTTATATAATGTACAGATTACTTATTTTTTCTTATGATTCTCCATGACAAGAATGTAAGTTCCATAAAAATAGGCGTCTTTGCATGTTTTTTACAATGTTATACTCCTAGAGCTTAAAACAACTTTGTACACAGTAGCTTTTCAATAAATACTAGTTCAGTTAAAAAAAAAAAAAGCCAGAACTATGTTGTAGTTGTTGTTGTTGTTATTGACACAGAGACACAAAGTGAGCAAATGTTGTTGGAAAAATGATGCCAATAGACTTGCTGTATGCAGGGTTGCCACAAAGCTTCAATTTGTAAAACATGCAGTATCTGTGAAGTGCAATAAGATGGGGTATAACTTTGCTGTGTGTTGGCCTGTACTGATGAGCCTTTTCATTCTGTAATTTTCACGTATCTAGTTGTGGCCTTTTCTTTTTGCTTAGAGAAGTTCCTTTAACATTTCTTTTAAAGGTGGTTTGGTAGTGCTGAATTCTTTTAGCTTTTGCTTGTCTGTAAAACTTTGATCTCTCCACCAAATATGAACAAAGCCTTGCTGGGTAGAGTATTCTTGGTTGTAGGTTTTTCCCTTTCATCACTTTAAATATATTGTGCCACTTCCTTCTGGCCTGTAGAGTTTCTCCTGAAAAGCCAGAGATGACCTTATGGGAGTGTCCTTGTGTGTTATTTGTTGCTTTTCCCTTGCTGCTTTTAATATTCTCTCCTTATCTATAATTTTTTCCATTTTAATTACAATGTGTCTTGGTGTGTTCCTCTTTGGCTGTATCCTATATGGGACTCTCTGGGATGGCTGGACTTGGATGGCTGTTTGCTTTCTCAGGTTAGGGAAGTTTTTAGCTATTAAATCTTCAAATATGTTCTCAGCCCCTTTCTCTCTCTCTTCTTCTGGGATGCTTATAATGCAAATATTAGTGTGCTTGATGTTGTGCCAGAGGTCTCTTAAACTGTTCTGTTTTCCTTTTTTCTTTTATCTTTTTTTTTCTGTTCACCGTCAGTGATTTCCACTACTCTGTCTTCCATTCCTCTGTACCATTTAGTCTACTGTTGATTCCCTCTAGTATTTTTCAGTTCATTTACTATATTCTTCATCTCCGGTTGTTCTTTATACTTTCTATCTCTTTGTTAAAACCTTCTAACTTCTTGCTCTATGCACCTCATTTTGCCTAAGTCGGTGTTTTTATTTTTATGTATGTGGTAGGTTAGTTACATTTCCCAAAGCTGGAGAAGTGACCTTCTGAAGGAGACGTCCTATGTGTCCCAGCAGTGCACTCCCCTCTCGTCACGTCACCCGAGCTGTATGCTCTAGGGGTTCCCCCATGAGGGCTTCGAGAGTCCTCTTTCTGTGGAAGGCTAACTATGTGGGTGGTCTGGTAGGCTTCATCCCGTTGGTTGCCAGGCCCTGCCTTGTGCAGAGGCTGCCACCTGCTGGTTGGTGGGACTGGGTCATGAAACCGCTGACTTGTGGAACCACAGGCCCCGACCAACCCATCCAGGCTAGTTCTGGCTCATTGGTGGGTAGACTCTGGGTCCAGAAAAGTCTGGGGCTGTTGCCCGCCCACCTGTGGGTGAAGCCAGGTCTTAGGGTTAGTGCCAGACTACTAGCAGGCAAAGCTGGGTCCTGGAGTCTGGTTGCAGGGCCCCGGGATCCCAGAGCTGGTGTCAAGTTTCTGAGTGGGCAGGACGGGGGTTGGGGGGGATGCGCAGGGTCCAGTGTGTCCCGAAGCTTGTGTTGGCCTGCTAGTGGGCAGGGCCCCAGTCCAGCTGGTCTCAGGACAATATCTGGCCTGCTGTGAGCCCGAGTCAGGACTGCGGTTTTCCTGAATGTGGTGTCTGCCCCCTGGTGGTTAAGGCTGATCCAGAGGCTAGAGTAGGCTCCCTGGAGGGCAGTGACAGGGCCTAGGGGATTCTGGGACTGTTGCCTGCCCACTGGTGGGTAGAGCTGGGTCCTGGGCCCTCTGGTGGGCAGGGCTGTGTCTAGAGGAGGCTGTGTGCACAGGAGGACTTAAGGCAGCCTGTCTGCTGATGGGTGGGGCTGTGTCCCCATCCAGTTAGTTGCTTGGCGTGAGGTGTCCCAGCACTGGCACCTGCAGGCTGTTGGGTGGGGCCAGGTCTCGGTGCTAAGGAGCTAGAGGGAGGAATCCATAGCACCTGCACCAAGTAGAAGGAAATTCCAAGAACGTCTGCTGCCAGGGTCCACATCTGCAGGAGGAGCCCCGGCACCCACCCCTGTTCCTTCAGGAAACTCTAAGACCAGCAGGTAGGTCTAGCCAAGCCTCCTATCAAATTACTGCTTTTGCCCTGGGTTCCAGAGGGAGTGAGATTTTGTGTGTGCCCTTTAAGAGTGAAGTCTGTTTCTCCCATCCTTCGGGACTCACAAAATTAAGTCCAGCTGTCCTTCAGAGCCGAATGCTCTGGGGGCTTGTCTTCTGGTGCAGGCCCCCCGGGCGGGGGAGTCTGGCGTGTGGCTCAGACCTCTCACTCCTGTAGGAGAACGTCTACAATGTAATTACTCTCAGTTTGTGGGTTGCCCACTCGGGGATATGGGACTTGACTGTATCACGAGTCCGCCCATCCTACATGTCTCATTGTGGTTTCTTATTTATATCTTTAGTTGTAGAAGATCTTTTCTGATAGGTTCTGGTCTTTTCCATCAGTGGTTGTTCTGCAAACAGTTGTGATTTGGGTGTGCCTGTGAAAGGAGGTGAGCACACTGTCTTTCTACTCTGCCATGTTTTTTACATCCAAAACTGTGTTTTACTCCACAATTATCTATCCCCAGTGCTGAACTTAGCATACAACCCATAATTGACTCTTTTATTTTTTTAACATCTTTATTGCATATAACTGCTTTACAATGTTGTATAAGTTTCTGCTGTATAACAAAGTGAATCAACTATATGTATAACCATATACCCTCCCTCTCGCGTCTCCCTCCCCCACCCCCACACCCCTCTAGGTGGTCACAAAACACTGAGCTGATCTCCCCATGTGATGCAGCTGCTTCCCACTAGCTATCTATTTTACATTTCGTAGTGTATATATGTCAATGCTACTCTCTCACTTCGTCCCAGCTTACCCTTCCCCCTCCCCGTGTCCTCAGGTCCATTCTCTACATCTGCATCTTTATTCCTGTCCTGCCCCTATATTCATAAGAACGTTTTTTCTATTTTCTTTTAGATTCCACATATACGTGTTAGCATATGGTATTTGTTTTTCTCTTTCTGACTTACTTCACTCTGTATGACAGACTCTATGTCCATCTACTTCACTACAAATAACTCAATGCCGTTTGTTTTTATGGCTGAATAATATTCCATTGTATATATGTTCCACATCTTCTTTATCCATTCATCTGTCGATGGACACTTAGGTTGTTCCCATGTCCTAACTATTGCAAATAGAGCTGCAATGAACATTGTGATACATGACTCTTTTTGCATTATAGTTTTCTCAGGGTATATGCCCAGTAGTGGGAATGCTGGGTTGTATAGTAGTTCTATTTTTAGTTTTTTAAGGAAGCTCCATACTGTTCTCCATAGTGGCTGTATCAGTTTACATTCCCACCAACAGTGCAAGAGGGTTCCCTTTTCTCCACACCCTCTCCAGCATTTATTGTTTGTAGATTTTTTGATGATGGCCATTCTTACTGGTGTGAGGTGATACCTCATTATAGTTTTGATTTGCATTTCTCTAATGATTAGTGATGTTGAGCATCCTTTCATGTGTTTGTTGGCAATCTGTGTATCTTCGTTGGAGAAATGTCTATTTAGATCTTCTGCCCATTTTTGGATTGGGTTGTTTGTTTTTTTGATATTCAGCTGCATGAGCTGCTTGTATATTTTGGAGATTAATCCTTGGTCAGTTACTTCATTTGCAAATATTTTCTCGCATGCTGTGGGTTGTCTTTTCGTCTTCTTTCTGGTTTCCTTTACTGTGCAAAAGCTTTTAAGTTTCATTAGGTCCAATTTGTTGATTTTTGTTTTTATTTCCATTTCTCTAGGAGGTGGTTTAAAAAGGATCTTGCTGTGATTTATGTGATAGAGTGTTCTGCCTATGTTTTCCTCTAAGAGTTTTATAGTGTCTGATCTTACATTTAGGTCTTTAATCCATTTTGAGTTTATTTTTGTGTACAGTGCTAGGGAGTGTTTTAATTTCATTCTTTTACATATAGCTGTCCAGTTTTCCCACCACCATTATTGAAGAGGCTATCTTTTCTCCATTGTATATTCTTGCCTCCTTTATCAAAGACAAGGTGACCATATGTGCGTGGGTCTATCTCTGCGCTTTTTATCATGTTCCATTGATCTATATTTCTGTTTTTGTGCCACTACCATACTGTCTTGATTACTGTAGCTTTGTAGTATAGTCTGAAGTCAGGGAGCCTGATTCCTCCAGCTCCGTTTTTCTTTCTCAAGATTGCTTTGGCAGAAGATATACAGATTGCCAACACACACATGAAAGGATGCTCAACATCACTAATCACACCATTGTAAAGCAATTATACTCCAATAAAGATGTTAAAAAATAAATAAATGAAAATTTTTTTAAAGTAAATTAATTAATTAATTAATTTAAAAGAAACCCAGCTCGCTTTGGCTATTGGGGGTCTTTTGTGTTTCCATACAAATTGTGAACTTTTTTGTTCTAGTTCTGTGAAAAATGCCATCGGTAGTTTGATAGGGATTGCATGGAATCTGTAGATTGCTTTGGGTAGTAGAGTCATTTTCACAATGTTGAATCTTCCAATCCAAGAACATGGTATATCTCTCCATCTGTTTGTATCATCTTTAATTTCTTTCATCAGTGTATTATATTTTTCTGCATATAGGTCTTTTGTCTCCTTAGGTAGGTTTATTCCTAGGTATATCATTCTTTTTGTTGTAATGGTAAATGGGAGTGTTTCCTTTATTTCTCTTTCCGATGTTTCATCATTAGTGTATAGGAATGCAAGAGATTTCTGTGCATTAATTTTGTATCCTGCTACTTTACCAGATTCATTGATTAGCTGTAGTAGTTTTCTGGTAGCATCTTTAGGATTCTCTATGTATAGTATCATGTCATCTGCATATAGTGACAGTTTTACTTCTTCTTTTCCAATTTGGATTCCTTTTATTCCTGCTTCTTCTCTGAGTGCTGTGGCTAAAACTTCCAAGACTATGTTGAATAATAGTGGTAAGATTGGTCATCCTTGTCTCGTTCCTGATTTTAAAGGAAATGGTTTCACTGTTTCACCATTGGGAATGATGTTGGCTGTGGGTTTGTCATATATGACCTTTATTATGTTGAGGTAAGTTCCCTCTATGCCTGCTTTCTGGAGTTTTTTTTATCATAAATGGGTGTTGAATTTTATTGAAAGCTTTGTCTGCATCTATTGAGATGATCATATGGTTTTTATCCTTCAGTTTTTTAATATG
Organism: Balaenoptera physalus; assembly: GCF_965194825.1. Lineage (NCBI taxonomy): Eukaryota > Metazoa > Chordata > Mammalia > Artiodactyla > Balaenopteridae > Balaenoptera > Balaenoptera physalus. The sequence continues at coordinate 95,966,192 of NC_138896.1, read as the reverse complement.
GTGTATCACATTTATTGATTTGCATATATTGAAGAATCCTTGCATTCCTGGGATAAACCCCACTTGATCATGGTGTATGATCCTTTTAATGTGCTGTTGGATTCTGTTTGCTTGTATTTTGTTGAGGATTTTTACATCTATGTTCATCCATGTTATTGGCCTGTAGTTTTCTTTTTTTGTGGCATCTTTGTCTGGTTTTGGTATCAGGGTGATGGTGGCCTCGCAGAATGACTTTGGGAGTGTTCCTCTCTCTGCTATATTTTGGAAGAGTTTGAGAAGGATAGGTGTTAGCTCTTCTCTAAATGTTTGATAGAACTCGCCTGTGAGGCCACCTGGTCCTGGGCTTTTGTTTGTGGGAAGATTTTTAATCACAGTTTCTCAGTGCTTGTGATTGGTCTGTTTATATTTTCTATTTCTTCCTGGTTCAGTCTCAGAAGGTTGTGCTTTTCTAAGAATTTGTCCATTTCTTCCACGTTGTCCATTTTATTGGCATAGAGTTACTTGTAGTAATCCCTCATGATTCTTTTATTTCTGTAGTGTCAGTTGTTACTTCTCCTTTTTCATTTCTAATTATATTGATTTGAGTCTTCTCCCTTTTTTTCTTGATGAGTCTGGCTCATGGTTTCTCAATTTTGTTTATCTTCCCAAAGAACCAGCTTTTAGTTTTATTCATCTTTGCTATTGTTTCCTTCATTTCTTTTTCATTTATTTCTGATCTGATCTTTATGATTTCTTTTCTTCTGCTAAATTTGATGTTCTTTTGTTCTTCTTTCTCTAATTGCTTTAGGTGTAAAGTTAGGTAGTTTATTTGAGATTTTTCTTATTTCTGGAGGTAGGATTGTATTGCTACAAACTTCCCTCTTAGAACTGCTTTTGCTGCATCCCATAGATTTTGGGTCATTGTGTGTTTATTGTCATTTGTTTCTAGTTATCTTTTGCTTTCCTCTTTGATTTCTTCAGTGATCTCTTGGTTATTTAGTAACGTATTGTTTAGCCTCCACGTGTTTGTATTTTTTACAGTTTTTTTCCTTTAATTGATATCTAGTCTCATAGCACTGAGGTCAGAAAAGATACTTGATACGATTTCAATTTTCTTAAATTTACCAAGGCTTGATTTGTGACTCAAGATGTGATCTGCGATCTGTCACATATTCAAGGAATATTGGAATATGGACTATTCCAATATTGGAATATTCCTTGAGCACTTGAGAAGAAAATGTATTCTGTTGTTTTTGGATGCAATGGCCTGTAAATATCAATTAAGTCCATCTTGTTTAATGTATCATTAAAGCTTGTGTTTCCTTATTTATTTTCCTTTTGGATGATCTGTCCATTGGTGAAAGTGCGGTGTTAAAGTCCCCTACTGTGATTGTGTTACTGTCGATTACCCCTTTTATGGCTGTTAGCATTTGCCTTATGTATTGAGGTGCTCCTATGTTGGATGCATAAATATTTACAATTGTTATATCTTCTTCTTGGATTGATCCCTTGGTCATTATGTACAGTGTCCTTCTTTGTCTCTTGTAATAATCTTTGTTTTAAAGTCTATTTTGTCTGATATGAGAATTGCTACTCCAGCTTTCTTTTGATTTCCATTTGCATGGAATATCTTTTTCCATTCCCTCACTTTCAGTCTGTATGTGTCCCTAGGTCTGAAGTGGGTCTCTGGTAGAGAGCATATATGTGGGTCTTATTTTTGTATCCATTCAGCCAGTCTGTGTCTTTTGGTTGGAGCATTTAATCCATTTACATTTAAGGTAATTATCAATATGTATGTTCCTATTACCATTTTCTTAATTGTTTTGGGTTTGCTTTTGTGGGTCTTTTTCTACTCTTGTGTTTCCCGCTTAGAGAAGGTGCCTTAGCATTTGTTGTAAAGCTGGTTTGGTGGTGCTGAATTCTCTTAGCTTTTGCTTGTCTGTAAAGCGTTTAATTTCTCTGTCAAATCTCAATGAGATCCTTGCTGGTAGAGTAGTCTTGGTTGTAAGTTCTTCCCTTTCATCACTTTAAATATATCGTGCCACTCCCTCTGGCTTGTAGAGTTTCTGCTGAGAAATAAGCTGATAACCTTATGGGAGTTCCTTTGTATGTTATTTGTTATTTTTCCCTTTAAGAAATGACTTTAAGTCATTTCTGCCTTGAGTCACGTGTACTGTATCCAGATGGTCTCAACACCTCAGTGCTCTCTCAGGGCTTCCTCCTTGAAGTAGCTCCCACTGTGGAAACTCCCATAATTGACTCTTAATAAATATATATATATTTTTAAATATTTTTTTAATGAATGAAAGAACAGACTACTCTTTAGAGGTTGCCTGATAGACCTTTGATGGCTGATTAATTATTTATGTCGTGTGTCTCTTGGACTGCTCAAGGTGATTCCGATGCAGGGTACTTGAAGATGGCAGTTGCTGTAACACTGAGATAAGGACAGGGAAGAAAGCTAGAAAGAGGGGAAAATCCCTTTTGTGACTTCTTTGGTCATTTCTCCTTTATCCTAGGGTTTCTGCTTGAGTTTCGATAGAAACACATGATGCCAATATACATCAGCAACATGTATTTTCCATCTTGGATGTTATTGCTTAGTAATGAATGTGAGACACCTCCCACAAATCCACAGGATGTCTTTACCAGAAAAGGACAGACAACCACCTGCAGCTTTTCATCCACCATCATCCACTTCCACGCCTGTTTAATACAGCATCAGTTCTCACGTCAGATCAAGAATGAATCTGTGTTCGATTTCATGTGCCTGTATTTAAGGAACACATTTTTATATTTGAGTGTGCAGTTTTAATTTTCTTAAACTTACCAAATTTATGGCTATCATAAAATATCTATACTTTTCTTACTGAATCATAATCTTTTCTTCCTCACACCCTTCCTCATTTCCTTTTTTTCCTTTTCTTCTCTCCTCTCACCCCTGCCCCCTCCTCAACTCTCTTTTTGCTTCCCTTCTTTCTTTCTTTCCTCTCTTGTCCTCTAGTGAAACTGTGGACATGTGAGTGTATGGATGACAGCAGGCACCAGCGTCTTCCATGTTATACACAGGGTTCTGAGCACAGCATGCCTTTGGTCCAGGCAGGTGGAGGAGCTGAGAGAAGCAGGCTAGCCATCTGGAGACGAACATATGGGTGGTGTGGCATACATTCTCACACTTGGCGGCTGGGAAGATCAGAAATAGAAAGGGGAGGTTTGACTCCTCTTAATCAAATAAACAACAACAAAAAAGGAATTTGAAAGGGATACCAATGTGGAAGGATACTAATTTTAAAAAGAAGCATGGGTTTCCTAAATTTTCATTTAAGGCTGAATTTTTAAACTTTAGAGATATTTCCACTTTTATATAACTAATGAATGACTTTCTTCTTTTTTATCTTATCATCATCATCATCATCATCAGTATTTTAATAGCTACTATATTAGCAGCATAATGAAATACTAGTTGTTTAGTACAGTAGTTCCATACATTGTAAGATTAAAAGAATCACTTAGGGAATTTTTATTCCTTCCTGCTGATAGCCAGATTCCAACTCAGATAAACTGAAACAGAATCTTCGAGAGTGAATACAGAAGAGGTACAAAATAGGGTGAAAAATGGAGTAGGTTTTTTTTTTTTAATCCTCCCTAGATTTATTCTAATCATTAACCAAATTTGGTATATTTATAAAAAATTCTGGCCTTGGACTCAGGAGTGCTATGTTTTAGTTCTAACTTTGATCTTTGCCAGAGCTTTAGGCAAATAACTTTGGTTTCTTGGGACTCCATTTCCTCACCTCAAAAACAAAAAGATCAAAATAAAAGACCTCTATATTCAGATATTCTGTGATGAGATTTATAATTCTATTTTTACTATAGTTGAAATCGAGTGAAATGGATAAAATGGAAGTGTTGTATTATACACTAAAACATATTGAGAATTATGTCAAATAATGTAATAAGTTGCCTGGTAAAACAGATTAGAGTGGTGGTCTTATAATTATTAGCAATGGTTCCATGATGGCTATTTTATTAGCTAATCTACTCTCTACAAAATTGAATGAACAGGGAAGTTGAGTGATATGTATAGAGGAAAATAAATTTTTTTTACTTAGAGTATTGGGTTTATTTTTCTGGTCACATCATTTTCAGAGTTTTTTGTATTTACCTAGAGAGTGAAAACCCTGTTCAAGGAGGAGTGATGGGGGTTATAAGGGGTCAGAAAACATTTAACATAAAGGTTGATTGAATAAATGAAGGTCATTATTCTTGAAGTGAGGACCTCCAAGTCAGAGTAAGGAGCATGATGCTTCTCCTCAAACATCCAAAGAAACATCAGGTAGAAATTCAGTTACACTTCTTTTACGTAGACTAAAGGAAGTCTACTCATTTCTTCCATAGATATTTGCTGAGTAGATGTTATATGTCAGACCATAATTTAGATGCCATGGATCAGATATTGAGCATAAAGAAATACAGCACCCACCTTTATAGAAATTTTTGGCCAGAACCTAATAAATCCTAGAAATAAATGTATGATAAGTTCTTTGTAGGAGAGAAATTAATCTAGTTAGAGTGGTCAGAAATTGTTTCCTGGGGAAGAAACCATTGAACTGGAATCTGGAACATGAATGAATAAGAAGGAATTAACTTAGCAAAATAATCATTTAGTGCGTGTGTATATGTGTGTGTTCTTGAAGGTATGGCTGAATGGAAGAGTGTTGTTTTGGTAGAAGGAACAGCATATGCTAAGGTCTTATAATAGGAGGGACATGGTCTAATTGAGAAACCAAACAGGTGGTTGCGACATATAGGCTGAAGGAGAGTGTGGGGTGAGTTGAGGCTGTATAAAGAAGCTAAAACATTTAGGATTTCATAGGTCATATGAAATGTGATCAGAATCCACTGAAGTGTTTCATGGGGTTAAGCATGTGACATCATTACATATTTATTTAGATAAGTGCAGCATGAGAACAATTGAAAGAGTTGGAAAAGTGCTGTGGATTAACCAGTTAGAGACCTTCCACCTCCAGACAAGAGATAGTGAACACTTAGTCTTAAGAAGTGGTAATGGCCATGGAGATGAAGTGAAGTGGGTATATATATAGGAATTTAAGAATAAAGACCAACAGAAGTTTTTGTTGAACTTTACAGTGAGAGAGAGAAAGGAAGTGTGTCAAGGATGATTCTGGGGTTTCTCGCTTGTATTGTACAAGCTATGGATGGTGGTGGTTTCCTTGTTCCCTGGTAAGATTACTCAGGAGGAGACCAGGTTTGAAGGCTTGAGTATAGATATTATAGGTTGAATCGAGGCTTGCTGAGCTCATGTGTCATGTTCAAAATTTTTATATCACCAAGTCCTTACACACGTACAGTCAAAGACTGGGAGAGAAAGGGCAAATGAAGAAAGACCTTTGTGAAAGCAACTTGGCTCTTCTTGGTCCTGATCTTGTTTTAAACCAATGCTGAGACAAGCATAAAAGGAGCCCTCAGCAAATATTCAGCAAGAATCCAGTGTGACATTACCCAGAGGTCTGTATTCAAGGTTGAAAGTGGTACTCGAAAAAATTTGCTTGTCTTTGTCTTCCTTGCTTGGCCCTAAGCCTCAGTGTCTGCTGATAATTCAAGCTGTTAGTAAAAAGAGGGCAACATTTTCCCCCATATCAACAATGAAATATATAAATAAAACACCATGTGAAGAAATTCATAAGGCAAAACAAGTAAAGAAATAGCTGAGAAAGGAGAAAACAAAGTCAATAAAAGCTAATAATCAGGAATGTTTTAAGAATGTAAACATTCAATATTGAAAAGAAAACAAACATATTTGTAGATGCTGTTTAGTATTTGTACAGCCTTCATTAGAATGCTCAGCACAGTAAAATTTTTTAGAAAAACCTTTCTGCACAAACATAGTGTGCCTATGGTTTAAACAATTCTCTCTTTGTTATCTGAACTACTGAATAAAATAGCTCCAAGTTCCCATTGACTGCCAGGACCTCTCCAAGTTATTTTATTTAAAATAGAAATTGTAGGACATTTGTGAAGTTTTACTGTTGATACACAATTCTACCTTTAATATCTTCAAGTTTTAAAAATTTTGGTATTTGGCAGTACACTATGCTGTGGGAAAGTTATAGCATGTCTTTCTCAAATATCTTGGGTTTATGACAGAAGGACATCACTAAGAAATCAATCATTCTCCAGGCTGAATCTTTTCCACTTTTGCCTCAGAAATAGTCAGCAACTTCAAGCTTTTAAAATGATGATTTCTTTGGTGGCCTATGGGCTGTTAAATCATGTGAATAATTAATTGATGTAATTAAACACATAAAGCACCACTTGCAAAATTTTGTACTGTGAAAATTAGCTAGGGTTTTACAGTAAATAGGCAATTCATGCCAAAGAATAGAGAAGTAAAGAATACATATTGAAAAAAATTAAAAAAGAATACATATTGAGATTCTGTTTTTTGTGTGATATTACCACAACCAGAGGAAAACTTTTTTTTCTTTGGCTGTGCGCGTGGCTTGTGGGATCTTAGTTCCCAGACCAGGGATCAGACCCTCACCCCCTGCCTTGGATGCACAGAGTCCTAACCACTGGACTGCTGGGGAAGTCCCCCATTTTTAAAAAAAAATAAACTCGTAATTTTATTTTATTTTATTGATTTGTTTATTTTTGGCTGTGCTGTGTGGCATGTGGGATCTTAGTTCCCCGACCAAGGATCAAACTCACGCCCCCTGCATTGGAAGTGCGGAGTCTTAACCACTGGACCACCAGGGAAGTCCCTGGAAAATTTTTTAATTGTCCCTTTTGGTGGACAAAATAACATAAACATTTATAATACTAATTGATCAGTTGGTATACTTAATACTGAATCAAAAGATTAAGTCCAGTTTTCTGACATACCTTCAGTTGAGAAGGAAGACTTACTACAATGGATTGCAGAGGGAAAAGGTTTTTTTTTTAAGAAAAAGGGAGGAGTCATGCTGAGGACCCTGGCTTCAAGCAAGCTTCTTTTAGATCCCTGTACCCCAGGAGATAAGCTAATTGTTCCCTCAACCACATCTTCCCTTTCTCCTCCACAACCCCTCAACCCCCGCCCCACCATCAAAAGTAGCTCAGCCCTGGCATGTTTACACTGCTTTCTTTCCTTTTATCCTTCATTCTTAAGAGTAGCCATCCTGGTTGATATTAAATTATGCACTTTTTATTTCTTAAACATCCCTTTCCTTCATTAGAACTGAATCTTGTCATGTTTCTGATTATGTTCCTGTTTCCTAGAAAAATGACTAGCAGTTTGTAGGGCTCAAACAATTTTTTGAAAAACTAAGCACTTATGTGCCAGGCACAATCCAAGGTGCTTCATATGTATTTTTCTTATAATTCTTCAATAGGTTTAGCTTATAATAAACACTCAATAAAACTAATTTTGTTAAAATGAAACAAAATATTCTTCCAGTGTAAGGGTGTGCTTGAATTCCAGTTAAATCTACCCAACTCTACTGGTTGAAATATTTCCAATGACTGATTTATCAATAAATGGCTATTTGGCCAAATTTACTACATTTCCTGCTAAATCTGATCAAACATACTGTTAGTAATAGCAAATATATTTTAAAAGAAAATATATTTTATTTATGGAAGTATCCTTGATTTCTGAAATTCAGTAGGTACGTAATAAATGTCTGTTTAATGAATGAAATAGTAGCTATATTAGTTTATGTTTGCAGCTACAGGTACACAGTTAACTAGGTCCTATGGGAAGTATAATACCAAACTGCATTTGTGCCTACTGCCTATGTCTGGGATCAGAGCTCTGCATAGACACTTATTTATGGACACAAATATTCATTAAATATGTTAGTGAAAATACAGTACAGAGAAAATAGAAGGGATGCAAATAAGTAAATTCTGTGAATGACAACCATCTATAGTAGGTGCTATTGACTAAATTGTGCCCCCCAATTCAAATGTTAAATCCTAAACCTCCAAACTGATTGTGTTTGGAGATAGGGCTTGTAGGAAATAATTAAGATTAAATGAGATAGTAAGAGTAGGTGTGTAATCCCATAGGATTTGTGGCCTTATAAGAAGAAGAGAGAGCCATCTCTTTCTCTTTTTGCACACGTCAACCCATGAAAGACCACGTGAGAACCCAGCAAGAAGGTGGTTGTCTGCAAGCCAGCAAGAGATGTCTCTCCAGGAACCAAAGCAATGGACAGCCTCCATAACTGTGAGAAAGAAATGTCTGTTGTTTAAGGCCCCCAGTCTATGATATTTTGTTATGTCAGCCTACGCAACTCGTACGTTTGGTACTCTTATTGTCTCCGTTATATTGATGAGGAAATCGAGGCACAGAGAAGTTAGGTGTTCTGCCTGAGGTCATAGAACTAGGAGGTAAAAGGGCCAGGATCTGAATTTAGCACATATGATTCCAGAGCCCATCCTATTAATCATTTACAGAGCTTCTAGGCATCAAATAAGTAAAAGGGTGCAGATACAAAGAAAACGTGCCATGTGGAGAATTCCAAGAGAAATGAACATGAGCCTGGAGAGGCAAGTAAAAGCCAAACCAGGCAAGGGCTTTTTAAAAAATGTCCTGTTTTCCTCAGGGCAAAAGGAAGTCACTGAAAGGGTTTAAGCAAGGGGGACAGACGATGGGGTGATGGATGAGATGTGGATTCTGAAGAGGCCACTCCAGCTGTAGCCTATTTGTTAAAAATATTGAAAAGACTTGATCTCAAGAGTGAAATAAAAATGGTCATTTGGAATCTACTTGGAATTCTTATCTTTTCCACAAGTCAGCTTACTGCCTGATATATCACTATAAAGGCAGAACTGTGTTAGTAAGGCAAAGAGGTTTAACTTCTCCAAAGAGGTTAGAAATGTGAGGTTTGCCTGCTTAAGCATCTCAGTTGCGGTAAACATAGTGCATTATTTTCCCATTGCTATCATAACAAATTACCACACAGTTAGCAGCTTAAAACAACTGAAATTTATTATCTTATGGCTCTGTAGGTCTGAAGTCCATGAAAATTGTGGCTAGTCTGGTTCCATTAGTGCTACACAATTGTAGAAACAGAGTTGCCATTTCATTGCTGGCTGTCTGATGGGTCATTCATGCTCATCTGCTAGAGCCCATGTTTCCAGGTTTTTGGCCCCTTTCAAAGCCGATAATGGTGTCTTCATATCTCTCACATGCTTCTCTTTCTGCCTTCTCTCTCCAATGCATCTCTTCTGCCTCAATATTCTGCCTTGGTCTTCTGCTTTCAAGGACCCATGTGATTCGAACCGACCCAGATAATCTAAAATAGTCTCCTTAAATTAACATGAGCTGATCAGTAATCTTAATTCTAACTATAAAAGCCCTCCCACAGCGGTAACTAGATTAGTGCTTGTTGAAATAAGCAAAGGATGGGAGTCTTGGGGGGAAATGTGCCTACCACACATGGTCTCCATTTTCTATGTACATATCATTTAGAATTAATTATATATCATGGACAATGTTCTTGAACTATTTTTTGGTTTAGTTTCAGTCTCTATCAATACACATGTTTTCATTCTTCCTGTAGTCATAAAACAAGAGTTAGATAAAAACATATTCTTTTCAAAGAAATCATAATTTCTAATGCTAAGGGTGGATATGTCATTACTTGTGGAGCCAGTATATATGGATAGAGACTGAAAGCCTAGAAATAAATTTCTTAATATGATAAATTAAGGTATTCCACTCATTCAATTATCTTTCCAGCAACTCATCATTCTTCTGGAATTTCATTTTTCTATTTCAGATACAAATGACATACTTTATTCAGTCAAAGCTGCATTAATAATTTCATAGCAAAATAAGACAAAAAACAAGTGCACTTTAGATGACAGATGATGGAAATTGGAAGTAGGAACAAATTCTGATTTCACTTATTTTACTATCTATGCCAATACCTCCAGCAATGAAGGGAGCAAGAGTATGTCATGGTAAATGTCTGCATCCTAAAGCAAGGAATAATTAGTCAATATTGGTATTTTGTATGAGTCTTCATGCTTCATCTAAATCAATCTTTATAAATGCATTAGGTACTTCAGAGATGCCCTTAAGGCAGCTACCAAATAATATCAGTGATTTTGAAGGAGTTAATGTGTACCCCTTAGAAAGGAGCTTATCTGAAGGTAACTAAGGTATTTGAGAAAATGCTCTAAGACATGATAAATATGGATCAAAACTGAAAGTGACATTTCATTCTACATACAGGTAAAAGAATAAGTATTATTTAATGGATTCCAAATCTATACTACTTTCCCTCCAGTAAAAAAATAATCAGGTAAGATTTAGTGAACAGCTAAATACCTTTATAATTTCAAAGAGCTTTGAAAAATAAGTGAACATTCCAACAACTAATAGGGAATTAAGTTTATCTTTCCTTAAACAGAAACAATAAATCTAGGAGCCAGTATTAACAGTTACTTTTCAGTTTGCCCTACAGTGTTCCTAAAGACCTATGTCTTATGTTCAGTGTGATCAACATCTCTATGCTTTCTGTAGGGGATAAGAAAAAATGCAGAGGGAATGCTAATTACATGGTCATTATAGAATTTACAGCATGTTGATTGATTACTAGGCACTAACATCTATGCAGATGAGGAACTGAAGGCCAGAAGTTATGAAACACAAGAATGAAAATGAGCTCAAGAATCCCACACGAGTCTTCTCAACTCTGACTCTTTAACCAGTAAGTGGAAAGATGATGAAGTTTAGATGTGTTTTTTATTTTGGAGTTCATGTTAAACACGCAGTGTAACTAAAATGGCATCAAATTACTTCTCACATACTGTATGAATACTGTATATAAGTAGAATAAGTATTTAGAAAGCAGTTGGTGGTGGTGTAGGAATATGTCCTTATCCTCAGCCAAATCCTAGTTACATCTATGTTGCCTTAGAAAAAAATCTACAATGTTTTACCATCAACTAACTTCAAAGGGTGTTCTATTTCCAAAGAGACAGAGAGTTTCTGAGCATGCATTACCTATAATTCTTTTAGAAAGTTCAAATGTTGTCACATTTATCTTGTGTTTACAGAGAATCACTCATTTTTCATAATACAACTACTTAGCACTGAGAAATGCATAGGTAACTGACAGTATATGTCTCCCAATATAAAATAAAGTTTATATTTTGGGCTTAAAATATGTAGGTCAATTTACCAATATTTTGATAAACAGGGTAGATCCAGCTTACCTCACAGACTATGTCTATGAGGTTTAGTGGAAGTTGCTTGTTCTGAGTCTTACTCATGAAGTTGAAATGATACATAAATATATATCTTTTCACCATTTAAATGAAACTCAAACCCAAGAGTATCTAATGAGCAATGTTTGCAGCCTATAAGGAATTTAATAACACCACTGGAGCCAACCACTTTATAATATATTTGGGGCTCAGTTGTGTCAGAGCTCAGAATAAATCAGGGAGCAAACTGCTGTTTATGCCTCTGCAATCCTCAGCCAAGCTCAGGATAACAGCCATGTTTACTGATACCATTTTTTGAGTTGTTAATGCCCTTACAAAATAGAACTCGGAAAAAATGATACAGAATCTGAATGAGTACAACTTTAAGACAACCGTTTTTTAAAAGAGGATAACATTTAAGAAAAAAACCAAAATTTACAATGCATGAGTTCCATGATTTCCAAATTTGTTATCATTGCTTATTAGCGGATTGAATAAAATCATGGCAACATCTCTAATGGGGTTGAATTCTGTGGAAAATCATACAAAGGGGAAGCGAGGTATATATGTTAGAAGAAAATGAGAAGAAATACGTTCTCCTACTTACAGTGTGGAATAATTTACAGACTCTAAACATTCTTGGCCAAAGTTCTGGGATGTATTCTATATAAGCTATCAATTTACAGACAGTTTGATGATATAATAAGCATGTACTCTCTAAAGGAAATTGTTTTGTTTTGAATCCTGGCTCCACCAATTACTAGGAATGTAATTTAAAGCTGTAAATATGGATAATAAAACATTTGTTTGTGGAACTTGCAAGAGGGCAAAATGTCCCACCCCAAAATGTGTCTCTTTGGCATGAGGATTATTTTAGGCAGGTGGTTTTTAAGAAAAAATTGCTCAGGAAGAGCTTTTGTCTCTCTATTCTTACTGCCTAAAAGAATTTAGATGGAGGACCTGTTCCACGGAGGGAGCCGTCACTGAAGATGACTACAGTTTAATATGAATTAGGTGTGATAGATCAGGAGGAACCTAGAAAAGTCTGTTTCTTAAAATTCCTCTTTGTATCCCAGCAAACATTTGTGTACCAAATATTTGCTCTTTTTCACCTTCCTGTGAATTCCCTTCCTTCCCTTTTATTTTTTAATTTTTTTTCATTTTTGCATGTTTAATTTTCAGGTCAATAGGAAGAACACCATGAATGTAATTAAAAATAGGTTATGTTGTTTTCTTCTATTGACTGATGCTAATGCAAATATGGGACTTTAGCTCACATTAGTTGCCTTCTTTACTGCAGGGCTGACTTGTTCAGATGAATAAAATCATCTTAAGTTGAAATTTTGGGGGGTGAAGAACTTATAAATTTTATGATGGATTAGCCATTTCGCTGTCCTATTTTTTTTTAAACATCTTTATTGGAATATAATTGCTTTACAATGGTGTGTTCGTTTCTGCTTTATAACAAAGTGAATCAGTTACACATATACATATGTCCCCATATTCTTCTATCTTCTGTCTCCCTCCCTCCCATCCTCCCTGTCTCACCCCTCTAGGTGGTCACAAAGCACCGAGCTGATCTCCCTGTGCTATGCACCTGCTTCCCACTAGCTATCTATTTTACGTTTGGTAGTGTATATATGTCCATGCCACTCTCTCGCTGTGTCCCAGCTTACCCTTCCCCGTCCCCATATCCTCAAGCCCATTCTCTAGTAGGTCTGTGTCTTTATTCCCATCTTGCCCCTAGGTTCTTCATGACCTTTTTTTTTCTTTTTTACATTCCATATATATGTGTTAGCATATGGTATTTGTTTTTCTCTTTCTGACTTACTTCACTCTGTATGACAGACGCTAGGTCCATCCACCTCACTACAAAGAACTAAATTTTGTTTCTTTTTATGGCTGAGTAATATTCCATTGTATATATGTGCCACATCTTCTTTATCCATTCATTTGTTGATGGACACTTAGGGTGCTTCCAAGTCCTGGCTATTGTAAATAGAGCTGCAATGAACATTGTGGTACATGACTCTTTTTGCATTTTGGTTTTCTCAGGGTATATGCCCAGTAGTGGGATTGCTGGGTCGTATGGTAGTTCTATTTTTAGTTTTTTAAGGAACCTCCATACTGTTCTCCATAGTGGCTGTATCAATTTACATTCCCACCAACAGTGCAAGAGGGTTCCCTTTTCTCCACACCCTCTCCAGCATTTATTGTTTGTAGATTTTTTGATGATGGACATTCTGACTGGTGTGAGATGATATCTCATTGTAGTTTTGATTTGCATTTCTCTAATGATTAATGATGTTGAGCATTCTTTCATGTGTCTGTTGGCCATCTGTATATCTTCTTTGGAGAAATGTCTATTTAGGTCTTTGGCCCATTTTTGGATTGGGTTGTTTGTTTTTTTGGTATTGAGCTGCATGAGCTGCTTGTAAACTTTGGACATTATTCCTTGGTCAGTTGCTTCATTTGCAAATATATTCTCCCATTCTGAGGGTTTTCTATTTGTCTTGTTTATGGTTTCCTTTGCTGTGCAAAAGCTTTTAAGTTTCATTAGGTCCCATTTGTTTATTTTTGTTTTTACTTCCATTTCTCTAGGATGTGGGTCAAAAAGGATCTTGCTGTGATTTATGTCATACAGTGTTCTGCCTTTGTTTTCCTCTAAGAGTTTTATAGTGTCTGGCCTTACATTTAGGTCTTTAATCCATTTTGAATTTATTTTTGTGTATGGTGTTAGGGAGTGTTCTAATTTCATTCTTTTACATGTAGCTGTCCGTTTTCCCAGCACCACTTATTGAAGAGGCAGTCTTTTCTCTACTGTATATTCTTGCCTCCATTATCAAAGATAAGGTGACCATAGGTGCGTGGGTTTATCTCTGGGCTTTCTATCCTGTTCCATTGATCTATATTTCTGTTTTTGTGGCAGTACCATAGTGTCTTGATTACTGTAGCTTTGGAGTATAGTCTGAAGTCAGGGAGCCTGATTCCTCCAGCTCCGTTTTTCTTTCTCAAGATTGCTTTGGCTATTCGGGGTCTTTTGTGTTTCCATACAAATTGTGAAATTTTTTGTTCTACTTCTGTGAAAAATGCCAGTGGTACTTTGATAGGGATTGCATTGGATCTGTAGATTGCTTTGTGTAGTAGAGTCATTTTCACAATGTTGATTCTTCCAATCCAAGAACATGGTATATCTCTCCATCTATTTGTATCATCTTTTATTTCTTTCATCAGTGTCTTATAATTTTCTGCATACAGGTCTTTTGTCTCCTTAGGTAGGTTTATTCCTAGATACTTTATTCTTTTTGTTGCAATGGTAAATGGGAGTGTTCTCTTAATTTCACTTTCAGATTTTTCATCATTAGTGTATAGGAATGCAAGAGATTTCTGTGCATTAATTTTGCATCCTGCTACTTTACCAAATTCATTGATTAGCTCTACTAGTTTTCTGGTAGCATCATTAGGATTCTCTGTGTATTGTATCATGTCATCTGCAAACAGTGACAGCTTTACTTCTGCTTTTCTGATTTGGATTCCTTTTATTTCTTTTTCTTCTCTGATTGCTGTGGCTAAAACTTCCAAAACTATGTTGAATAATTGTGGTGAGAGTGTGCAACCTTGCCTTCTTCCTGATCTTAGTGGAAATGGTTTCAGTTTTTCACCATTGAGGACGATGTTGGCTGTGGGTTTGTCTTATATGGCTTTTATTATGTTGAGGAAAGTTCCCTCTATGCCTGCTTTCTGGAGGGTTTTTATCATAAACTGGTGTTGAATATTGTCGAAAGCTTTCTCTGCATCTATTGAGATGATCATATGGTTTTTCTCCTTCAAGTTGTTAATATGGTGTATCACATTGATTTGCTTATATTGAAGAATACTTGTATTCCTGGGATAAACTCCACTTGATCATGGTGTATGATCCTTTTAATGTGCTGTTGGATTCTGTTTGCTAGTATTTTGTTGAGGATTTTTCATCTATGTTCATCAGTGATATTGGCCTGTAGTTTTCTTTTTTTGTGACATGTTTGTCTGGTTTTGGTATCAGGGTGATGGTGGCCTCGCAGAATGAGTTTGGGACTGTTCCTCTCTCTGCTATATTTTGGAAGAGTTTGTGTAGGATAGGTGTTAGCTCTTCTCTAAATGTTTGATAGAACTCGCCTGTGAAGCCATCTGGTCCTGGGCTTTTGTTTGTTGGAAGATTTTTAATCACAGTTTCAATTTCAGTGCTTGTGATTGGTCTGTTCATATTTTCTAATTCTTCCTGGTTCAGTCTCAGAAGGTTGTGCATTTCTAAGACTTTGTCCATTTCTTTCAGGTTGTCCGTTTTATTGGCATAGAGTTGCTTGTATTAATCTCTCATGATCCTTTGTATTTCTGTAGTGTCAGTTGTTACTTCTCCTTTTTCATTTCTAATTCTATTGATTTGAGTCTTTTCCCTTTTTTTCTTGATGAGTCTGGCTAATGATTTCTCAATTTTGTGTATCTTCTGAAAGAACCAGCTTTTAGTTTTATTGATCTTTGCTATCGTTTGCTTCATTTCTTTTTCAGTTATTGCTAATCTGATCTTTATGATTTCTTTCCTTCTGCAAACTTTGGGGTTGTTTTGTTCTCTTTCTCTAATTACTTTAGGTGTAAGGTTAGGTTGTTTATTAGAGATGTTTCTTGTTTCTTAAGGTAGGATTGTACTGCTATAAACTTCTCTCTTAGAACTGCTTTTGCTGCATCCCTTAGGTTTTGGGTCATCGTGTTTTCATTGTCATTTGTTTCTAGGTATTTTTTAATTTCCTCTTTGATTTCTTCAGTGATCTCTTGGTTCTTAAGTAGTGTATTGTTTAGCCTACATGTGTTTGTATTTTTTACACATTTTTTCCTATAATTGATATCTAGTCTCATAGTGTTGTGGTCAGAAAAGATACTTGATATGATTTCAATTTTCTTAAATTTACCAAGGCTTGATTTGTGACCCAGGATATGATCTATACTGGAGAGTGTTCCATGAGCACTTGATAAGAAAGTGTATTCTGTTATTTTTGGATGGAATGTCTATAAATATCAATTAAGTCCATCTTGTTCAATGTATCATTTAAAGCTTGTGTTTCCTTATTTATTTTCATTTAAGATAATCTATCCATTGGTGAAAGTGGGGTGTTAAAGTCCCCTACTATGATTGTGTTACTGTCGATTCCCCTTTTATGGCTGTTAGTATTTGCCTTATGTATTGAGGTGTTCCTATGTTGGGTGCATAAATATTTACAATTGTTATATCTTCTTCTTGGATTGATCCCTTGATCATAATGTAGTGTCCTTCCTTGTCTCTTGTAATAGTCTTTATTTTAAAGTCAATCTTGTCTGATATGAGAATTGCTACTCCAGCTTTCTTTTGATTTCCATTTGCATGGAATATCTTTTTCCATCCCCTCACTTTCAGTCTGTATGTGCCCCTAGGTCTGAAGTGGGTCTTTTGTAGACAGCACATATAAGGGTCTTGTTTTTGTATCCATTCAGCCAGTCTATGTCTTTTGGTTGGAGCATGTAATCCATTTAAATTTAAGGTAATTATCAATATGTATGTTCCTATTCCCATTTTCTTAAATGTTTTGGGTTTGTTATTGTAGGTCTTTTCCTTCTCTTGTGTTTCCTGCCTAGAGAAGTTCCTTTAGCATTTGTTGTAAAGCTGGTTTGGTGGTGCTGAATTCTCTTAGCTTTTGCTTGTCTGTAAAGGTTTTAATTTCCCTGTCGAATCTGAATGAGATCCTTGCTGGGTAGAGTAATCTTGGTTGTAAGTTTTCCTTCTTCATCACTTTAAATATGTCCTGCCACTCCCTTCTGGCTTGCAGAGTTTCTGCTGAAAGATCAGCTGTTAATCTTATGGGGATTCCCTTTTGTGTTATTTGTTGTTTTTCCCTTGCTGCTTTTAATATTTTTTCTTTGTATTTAATTTTTGATAGTTTGATTAATATGTGTCTTGGCGTGTTTCTCCTTGGGTTTATCCTGTATGGGACTCTCTGTGCTTCCAGGACTTGATTAACTATCTCCTTTCCCATATTAGGGAAGTTTTCAACTATAATCTCTTCAAATATTTTCTCAGTCCCTTTCTTTTTCTCTTCTTCTGGGATGGGACCCCTATAATTCAAATGTTGGTGTGTTTAGTGTTGTCCCAGAGGTCTCTGAGATTGTCCTCAGTTCTTTTCATTCTTTTTTCTTTATTCTGCTGTGCAGTAGTTATTTCCACTATTTTATCTTCCGGGTCACTTATCCGTTCTTCTGACTCAGTTTTTCCACTATTGATTCCTTCTGGAGAATTTTTAATTTCAATTATTGTGTTGTTCATCACTGTTTGTTTGTTCTGAAGTTCTTCTACATCCTTGTATTTTCTCTATTCTATTTCCAAGATTTTGGATCATCTTTACTATCATTATTCTGAATTCTTTTTCAGGTAGATTGCCTATTTCCTCTTCATTTGTTAGATCTGGTGGGTTTTTGCCTTGCTCCTTCATCTGCTATGTGTTTCTCTGTCTTCTCATTTTGCTTAACTTACTGTGTTTGGGGTCTCCTTTTTGCAGGCTGCAGGTTCATAGTTTCCATTGTTTTTGGTGTCTGCCCCCAGTGGCTAAGGTTGGTTCAGTGGGTTGTGTAGGCTTCCTGGTGGAGGGGACTGGTGCCTGTGCTCTGGTGGATGAGGCTGGATCTTGTCTTTTTGGTGGGCAGGTCCACATCTTGTGGTGTGTTTTGGGGTGTCTGTTACCTTATTATGATTTTAGGCAGCCTCTCTGCTAATGGATGGGGTTGTGTTCCTGTCTTGCTAGTAGTTTGGCATGAGGTGTCCTGCACTGTAGCTTGCTGGTCATTGAGTGGAGCTGGGTCTTGGCATTGAGATGGAGATCTCACGTTTGATATTACATGGAGCTGGTAGGTCTCTTGTGGACCAGTGTCCTGAAGTTGGCTCTCCCACCTCAGAGGCACAGCCCTGACACCTGGCTGGAGCACCAAGAGCCTGTCATGCACACGGCTCGGAATAAAAGGGAGAAAAATAAGAAGGAAAGAAAGAAGAAGATAAAATAAAATAAAATAAAGTTATTAAAATAAAAAATAATTATTAAAAATAAATTTTTTTAGTAATTAAAAAAAAAGAGAAAGAATGAAGAGAGCAACCAAACCAAAAAACAAATCCACCAATGATAACAAATGCTAAAAAGTATACTAAAACAAAACAAAACAAAACAAAAAACGGACAGAGAGAACCCTAGGACAAATGGTAAAAGCAAAGCTATACAGACAGAATCATACACAGAAGCATACACATACACACTCACAAAAAGAGAAAAAGGGAAATATATATATATATATATATATATATATATATATATATATATATATATATATATATATATATATATCGTTGCTCCCAAAGTCCACCTCCTCAATTTGGGATGACTCGTTGTGTATTCAGGTATTCCACAGATGCAAGGTACATCAAGTTGATTGTGGAGATTTAATCCGCTGATTCTGAGGCTGCTGGGAGAAATTTCCCTTTCTCTTCTTTGTTCGCACAGCTCCCGAGGTTCAGCTTTGGATTTGGACCCGCCTCTGCATGCAGGTGTCCTGAGGGCGTCTGTTCTTCGCTCAGACAGGACAGGGTTAAAGGAGCAGCTGATTCAGGGGCTCCGCCTCACTCAGGCTGGGGGGAGGGAGGGGTACGGATGCGGGGCGAGCCTGCAGTGGCAAGAGGCCTGCATGACGTTGCACCAGCCTGAGGCGCCCTGTGTTCTCCCAGGGAAGTTGTCCCTGGATCACGGGACCCTGGCAGTGGCGGGCTGCACAAGCTCCCGGGGCGGGGGCGGTGTGGAGAGTGACCTGTGCTCGCACACAGGCTTCTTGGTGGCGGCAGCAGCAGCCTTAGCATCTCATGCCCATCTCTGGGGTCCGCGCTGATAGCCCCGGCTCGCACCCGTTTCTGCAGCTCCTTTAAGCGGCGCTCTTAATCCCCTCTCCTCGCGCACCAGGAAACAAAGAGGCAAGAAAAAGTCTCTTGCCTCTTTGGCAGCTGCAGACTTTCCCGGACTCCCTCCTGTCTAGCCGTGGCGCACTAGCCCCCTTCAGGCTGTGTTCACTCAGCCAACCCCAGTCCTCTCCCTGCGATCCGACCTCCGAAGCCCGAGCCTCAGCTCCCAGCCCTCGCCCGCCCCGGCAGGTGAGCAGACAAGCCTCTCGGGCTGGTGAGCGCTGCTCGGCGCCGAGCCTCTGTGCGGGAATCTCTCCGCTTTGCCCTCCGCACCCCTGTGGCTGCGCTCTCCTCCGTGGTTCCGAAGCTCCCCCCTCCACCCCCCGCAGTCTCCACCCGCGAAGGGGCTTCCTAGTGTGTGGAAACCTTTCCTCCTTCACAGCTCCCTCCCAGAGGTGCAGGTCCTGTCCCTGTTCTTTTGTCTCTTTTTTTTCTTTTTTCTTTTGCCCTACCCAGGTACGCGGGGAGTTTCTTGCCTTTTGGGAAGTCTGAGGTCTTCTGCCAGCGTTCAGTAGGTGTTCTGTACGAG
This sequence comes from Balaenoptera physalus, assembly GCF_965194825.1. NCBI lineage: Eukaryota > Metazoa > Chordata > Mammalia > Artiodactyla > Balaenopteridae > Balaenoptera > Balaenoptera physalus. Next base: position 95,946,456 of record NC_138896.1, on the reverse strand, counting down.
TTGTTCCACATGTAGATGTATTTCTGATGTATTTGTGGGGAGGAAGGTGATCTCCACGTCTTACTCTTCTGGCATCTTGAAGCTAACTCCCCTTCCCTTTTAAGTCCTAGACCCCTACCCCCTTTTCCATAATCCAGGATGACATGTATACCTCCGTTTGCTTCACTGTCTTTGGAATCTCTCATTTTATGTGGATTCCCTGTAACTTCAAAATTAAATTTTATTTTCTCCTGTTAATCTGTACCATGTCAGTTTAATTATTAGGCCAGCCAGAAGAACTGGGTAGGGTAGAGGAAAATTTTCCCTCCCTGATAAACTGTTGAGGGGATTAAATTAGGTAATATATTTGAAGCATTTAATAGAATGCTTGGCATGCATTAGGCATGCAATAAAATTAGCTAGTAATATTGATAGAAGTAAAACCAAAGCAAATTTAAGATAAGAATTGCTAGGTGTTACAATCAGCAGCATATTGCCATATTGATGTTATGAGATTTTATTTGTGAGTGCTTTATATTCATTTCATTTAGGAATTACAGCCTATCTTTGAAAGGACCTTACACAAATTACAAAAAAAAAAAAAAAAATCTTAAGGGAGGATAGAGTCAGTATGAATAAAATCACATTTAATTAACATTTCCCCCCTTACCTAGTCCAGTGCTTTGTACATAGTTCACATACAAGTAATCCCTAATGAATAAATAAATAATGGAATGGAAAGATGAGTAGAAGTATGCATGCATAAATGAAAAGCACTCTGGATCATCTGAAAGATGCAGAAAGGTTATATTTTCAACATCTGACTTGAGCAGGTTGCCACATTTCAGCAATAGTTCTAAAGGGAAGGAAAAGTAGGACAAAAAAGAGAAATATTTAGGTATCTGCTTTTACTTCTTTCCTAAGGGAAAGAAAACATTTTTTTCCCCCGACATTAAGTGTGAGCAGAATTTCCTCTGTAGCTTGTGCTACAAAGGATAAAGATTCTAGTTTCTCCTGGTTTTGCCACTGTCTAGCCATATGAGCTTAATCTCCCTAGAACTTTGTATTCCTCAGTTGTAAAATGAAGTAGAACAAGAGTACTGACAAAGTTTCTTTTACCTTCAAATTTTTGTAATTTAGATAAAGGAGATTATTTAAAGCCACTGCATCAAGGAGCAGGAGGGGATTAGTTTATGAAAATGCAAGCTGATAAGTCAAATCTATTCTCCTGTAGTGGGATATAACTTTTGATTCTGAGATCCTGGCCACTGTTAATCACAAAGGATCATTCACTCCTTGATCAGCTGGAGGCAATGGAACTCAGACTGGATATGAACAGACTGACTTTAAATCTCAGCGCTTGCTACTTACTAGCTGTGGCCAGATGATCTCTCTGTTCCTCTTTATCCTCGTTTTGTAGTAAGTAGTAATAAATAGTATACACTTTCTAAGCTTGATTGAGGGGTTGAATGAGTTACTGTAATATGTGTAGTAGGAGTGTGGCACAGTAAGCACCAACAAATGTCAACTATTAATATTGAAGCTCAGACTTGGTTAGAGGAGTTTTCTAGAAGATGAATGGACAGCTGATTTGTCTCTGTAACTCTACCCTACTAGACACAGGTCCTTTGATGACAAAAGCTATGCCTTTATTTATTCTTCAGCACTAGTTGACAACCAATATATTTGTTGAGCTACATCTATGTCCCAGGCACTGTATAAGCATAGACAATGCATTAAAGAGCAAAATTTGTATGTGGACCATACCCTCAAAGAGCTTGAGTGGGACAGAAATTAACAAAACCATCCAAGTCAATGCTTAATTTCATTAATTTACTTAATTTGTTTTTGTTGTATAGTTACATGACTAATTATAACCAATTTTATGCTTATAAATATTTAAGAAAAACATAATAAAACAAAATTTTTAACAGGGATAGATATATTACTTGATACAGTTCATTGTTTTGCCTTCTGCCTTCATATTTAGTCTAAGAAAGCCAACCTGGTCTACATTCTTTAAGACAGCCTTGTGAACCTCTCTGACATACTAAAGCTGAGGTTTTTATTCATTCAAACACCACTATTCAGCACTGTTCCTAATACTGGGGATGCTTCAATGAACATAAAAGATCCCTATTCTCAAGAAATTTATATTCTACTTTGGAGAGACAGACAATTACCTAGAAAATAAATGAATACATAAATAAGTAGAACTATCTTATAGTGAAAAGTGCTTTGCAGGAAATTAAAAACTGGGTAAGTGATAATATGATAGCATATGTCTTGGTGATGGTATTAGGTTGAGTGATTAAGAAAAAGCCTCTTGAAGGAAGTGACATTTGAGCTGAAAGCTGATTGATGAGAAGGAGCTTTTCATGGCAGCCACTCATGGAGGAAGAGAATCCCAGGCAGAGGCAGTGATTAATGCAAAGGTCCAGAAATGGGAACTTAGCACGTCGGAGGAACAGAAAACTCAGTGAGGCTGGAATGTAGTGAGTAAGCAGGAGAAAAGAGCTTACAGCAGAAAGAGGAAGAATTCAAATCATCTAGGACTTTGTAAGATAAAATAGGGAGTTGAATTTTATTCTAGGTGAAATGGATAGCTATTGGAAGTTTTTAAGCAGGGGAAGGGCTATCTGATATGTAGTTTAGGAAGAACTTTCTAAAATTTAAGATGACTGTAAAGATTATAAAAGGGCAAAAAAAAGAACGGAAAGCATTAGGAAGTTGTGTCAGTGCTTCATACACCAGACAATGGTGGTTGCTGAGGAGATTTTAAAAATAGAAAGAGTTAGGGTTTATTTTAAAGGTAAGGTCCAGAGGGACTCCTGATACATTGGATGTAGTAGGTAAGGAAAAGAAAACAAACAAACATAATTTTTTTTTTTGTAAATTAATAATCACAATTTATTTAATAATCATTTCATATTATAGACTTAAGTGTTACATTTCATCTTAGAGGCCTGTAATCCACAAGTAGTATAAAATGGGATTTATATATATCTTAGCAGGAAATAAAAGTGATGTAATAATCACTGTTAATGATTTTCACTTTTAAAAATGAACTGTAAAGAAATACATTTCTATCAAACTTAACAGGACTCCTTCATAGCCCAAAGAAGTGTAATTTAACTCAAAATTTTAACAAGTAAGTTATTAAAAGAAAATGTATAATATAAATTAAAATGCATCTTAACAAGTTCCAGATATACTTATTATTAAATATAAAGATGTTAGCTCTGGTACGTAAGAAAATATTTACAACTAATAAAAAGCAGACTGTAGAATATATGTGTTCTATGTATAAAAATAAGTAAAATATTTTATAGTCCAGACCAAGGGACCTTTTCTAAGCCAGGTTTTATCCATGCAACTCTATTATAATACCATCTCATTAGCATTACTGGAACATATACATGCATGGAAGAAATCTAACAATAATCTTTATTTAAAGTTCATACTGCCTTTTGAGGGCCTGCACATCTTCTAAAGTAAAATGTTTGTTTGGTGTGTCTGAGAGGTCATCAAAGAGCTGTTTAATCTGCTCCTTTTGGCCCTTGCTAATCAAGATGTGTCAACATCATCTTAAACCTTTCTGCTTTACTCAGATATAAAAGATGCTGATATACCAAAGAAGGATCTTTATCAATAAGATTATTTTTCAGAGACTGGATGAGGAGCAGGAATGTATCCCCTTCAAGTTTGTTACTCAACGACACTGGCAAGTCTTTCGGTTCAGTGATGTCTAACAGGTGTGCACAGGCTTCTTTATCTTTCCTAGTACTGACAGCGTTTATAACCTGGCCAACTTCGTAGGCATTGTTAGGCTTGGGGATTGGTAGTTTCTCATAGAATTCTCGGGGCCCGTTGCTTGTGTCCCCCTTCTCAGAAGCACGGGAGTCAGTGGAGACGTCCTCCGAGGTCCTTTCAGGCTGCTCTTTACGGCCTTCATTCACCTCTTGAATCTCAATTTTCCTTCTCTCCTTTTCTTTGTTGAATGATGCTGCATTATCCTGAACATGCAGGATTCTGGTGACCTCTTCCAGTTCCATTTTTGCCTCAATAATATTTGGGTCTAGTAGGAGAACTTTATGGAGATCATTTAAACTTTTCTGATAATTCTGGAGTCCTTTGTGAGCAAGAGCTCGTCTATAGCATGCTGTCACATTGCTGAGATCTATCTGAAGCGCCTGGTCACAGCCCTGCTTTGCCTCTTCAAACTGGCCCAGCTTCAAGTAACAGAGGGCTCTGTTTGTATAAATGGCACATTCCTTGTTGTTAATCTTTAAGCATTCACTGTATTTACTAAGGGCATCTTTATAGTTTTTGTCCTTTACACATTGATTTCCTTCTTCTTTAAGGGTTTTAAACATTTTTTCATCTGTGATGCCCGGTTGGTGATGGCTGCAGGAATCTCCCACTTGGTCTAGGGGCGTCTCTGCCACAGGCCGCCAAGCTCGCAATGGTGCGGAAGTGGGCACAGCAGGAATGGGCGACAGCTTCTCCTGCCAGCTTGGTCCATCCAGGGCCATTAAAATTTTTGTTATCCTGTTAACACTGTCATTTGCTATCTGGATTCCGCAGTCTATTTGCAACACTGTTTTATAATCCACATAAGCTTTCTGATACTGCTCTAAAGTTTCATAGGCCATTGCTTGTCGAAGAAGAGGCTTGATTGAGAATGGATGAAGTTCCAGAGCCCTGTTACAGTCTTGAATGCAGCCCCTGCAGTTTCCGTCTTTTAGGTAACATGCTGCTCTATTTGAATATAAGATACTCAGATCATCTGCACTTCCACTTCCTGCAGGCTCCAGCTGCGCGATCGCCGCCGAGTACCTGAGAGCCGCCTCGGCGAACTGCCGGTTTTTAAAGAGCTCGTTACCCTGGCTCTTCAGGCCGGCGGGGCCTACCAGGGGGGCGGACGCCGGCGGCGGCGGCGGCGGCGCGCCACGTCCGGGGGACGCGCCGGGCCCAGGGGGCGCGCTGGACGCGGGGTCCTTGGCGCCCCGCCGGCCGCCCGGGTGCCCACTGGCGCCGCCCGCCGTCGCCGGGGCCCGCGGCCGGTTCCGCTTGTCCGCGCCGGCCTCCGGCGCCCGGCCCCGCCGCGGCGCGCCCCTCTCCGGCCGCCCGCCGCCCTCGCTCTTGCCCGTCAGCTTCTTCTGGATGTTGCCTATGGCGCGCGGCTCGGCGGCGCGCCCGGCTGGCGCCGGCTCCGCGGCCTCTGTGGGGAGTGGATGCGGGAAGTGAGCGTTTGCCTCCAAACAAACATAATTTTGAGAATTTTGGCTCGAGAAATGAGACAGAAGGTGGTGTTATCTAATCAGGTAAAGACTTACTGGAATAAGAGAAGGTTGAGTATATCAACCAGATGTTGACAAACTTTCTCTAAAGGACCAGATAGTAAGCATTTTAGTATTTGAAGACTATACAGTCTCTGTTGTAACTACTCAAATCTACCACTGCAGTGTGAAACAAGCTATAGACAAAATGTAAAAAAAAAAAAAAAATGATGTGGTTGTGCTCCAATCAAATTTTACTTAACAAAATTATGTGGAGGGTCAGATTTTAGTTGTAGTTGTAGTTTGCCAACAGATGGTGTAGACAAAAAATTTTGTCCAGGTCCTGTTAAGTTTGAAATGTGTCTCAGACATCCAAATGAAAGTACCAAGTTGGATATTTACTACTGGAGTTCTGAGGAGAGGTCAAGACTTCAGGGTGAGATTTGGGGTTTCTCAGCATTTAGAATGTGTTGAATTTGAGCTGCAATGTTGAGTGTACAGACAAAGAAAAAAAGGAGACTCAAGGATAATGTATTGAAACACTCCAATATTTGGCCTTTTGAGGTAAAAAAGGAGCAATCAGAGAGACAGGAGGAAAAATCATCATAATTTAGTGTCAATGAAACAAAGAGAAGAAGTGATTTCCAGAAGTCCTGTGTAGCCATCCATGTTGAAAGCTGCTAAAAGATTAAGTTAAGGGTAAAAATGAGGCTATTTGATTTAGCAATGTGGAGGATATTTTGATGACTAATAGTTGAATTTCTGTGAAATGTGAGAAGTGGACATAGCAATAAAAGACAATTGTTTTACAAAGTTTGGCTGGGTAGGGGAGTAGAAAATTTGGGTCACAGTGAAATACGAGCTAAAGTGATGGCTTTTCATTTAAGAATGAATGATGATAGAACATGTTTATTAGTTGTTGGGAATGAGTCATTGGAGAGGGAAGAACCGAGGTAGGCAGAAGAAAAAGAGAATACATGTAAGAATTCAATTCTGCAACAAGGAAAGATGGGCTCAAATCCAGAACACAAGGGGGTGAGGACTGACTTTGTCTCAGAATCTGGAGATTTTGGATAATTCACTTCTCTTCCTTCTTCTGGAAGCCTTATTTAATAGTTAGTGGTGTGCTAGAGCCCATTTGAATCAGCTAGAGAGCACCAGTGTAAGATATCTAGGAATTTTAACTTTTGATAACTTGAAATTGGCCATGCTGTGAGTATTTACTACAGAGTAATAAGCAAATCCTACAAATCAAGACCTTTTTTTTTTTTAAAGAATGTGAGAGCGTTGGACTCTTAGTCCCCTGACCTTTGTATCTGGAGACCATTACAGGGATTCCTTTGAGATGTCTTAATACTGAAGTTTCCATGTTAAAATCCCGCTATTCTAACCATTGTGAGCTATTGCTAGAAACTGGTACAGAAAGAAACTCTGAAACCAGCATATGAACTAGGACTCAAAGCACTGACTCTTCATAGTTAACTGGAGTGTTTTCAATATAAAGGGGACCTTGAACCTTAAAAAAAAAATCTGAACTATGAAAATCTGTCTGGAATGAGGTTTAATCAGATGCCTACTCTCATGACAGTTTTATTCTTACTCAGTGCCTGGATTTTTGACTTACAATTGGCCCATGGAATCAAAGTTCCCTTCTTGTGTTGTTCAAATATGCGACTTCCCGTTGGTTACTGATGCTGACCTTTTCCCTGACCCTAACTCCATTTGGCTTCCCAAGCAAGGTTTGGGCAGTGGGCTCATGTTTTCTCAGTAGTGATCCCTGTTTTTATCTCTATTTGGGCTTTGCAACTCCCATCAGGATGCTGATAACTTATTATGAATTAAATGTGTTTCCCCAAAATGCATATGCTGGTTTCCTGACCTCTAGTATGATGGCATTAGGAAGTGGCAGCTAAATAGGTCCTGAAGGTAGAGCTCCTATGAATGGGATTAGTGCCCTTAGAAGAGACTTGTAAGAGTTTGCTAGGAGAATGGAAAGAGAACATGGTTGTCTGCCAAACAGGAAGTGACTTTATCAGACACCACATCTGCCCAAGCCTTCATTTTGGACTTTCCCGGTTTGAGAAATGTTAGAAATAGATGTTTGTTGTTTAAGCCACCCAGTCTATGGTATTTTTGTTGTAGCAGCCCCAAAATGATTAAGACTCAACCTATACAAACAGTGTATGAGACCTAATTACCCCATAGAGCTTCTGTTTTATAAATGGGAATAATGGTTATGTATGTAAGGCACATAGAAATTCAAGCTTATTTTCATTTTTAATTACTGTAAAACAAACCAGAAACTAATTGCTACCAAGTCTTCAAACTTCATAAGTGAAACTCATGCCAGAATAAACAGATGGCCTCCAAGCCTCCTTCAAGAAGCACATCCCACCACAGTCAGGACTCGGTGGCATCCAAGTATGTGCCATAAGGGAGCTTAAAAGGCGACATTTGGATCTGCAGTCCTGCACATTATAGGCTCACATGTTTAATAGGATTGGCATGTCCTGTGCCTCTAAGTCAATTATGCTTCTAATAGGATAGTGGGGAGAGGTAAATTAATTCTCCTGAAAGAACCTCATTCCTCTAATTTTTAATAGTTTTCCCTAAGATTTCTCCCTGACTAAATACCTGGTTGAGATAGAGAATAGTGCAGTTTGGGAAGGCAGATATTTTATCTCTTTTCTCTTCTTCAAAATATCATTAGATTGCAGAGTTCAAAAACTGTGATGCAAATATAAGTAATTACTTATAATAGTAATTACATATTCATGATCCCATTGGTTAGACACTGTGATTGGACAGTGAATAAAATGTCCCTGCTCTAGGATCATTCTCCATCATTCTACTAACTAACAGTCTTCAGAAGTGGTGAAAGAAATGAGAAAAATTTTTTTTCTTCATTACTTTTATTTTCACTCTTTTCATAAGTTTTCTCATTAACCAAGTTTACCAAGTTTATTTGCAATTTTATATTACTTACACTATTGGAGAAATGTGAAAATTAGAAGTAATGGCAAGAAAGACATCACCAGGCTAGGAGGCAAAAGAGACTTGGAACTGGAAAATCAAAACAGGTCACAAAGATTGTATTTACTTTCATTGATTCTGTCTCGTACTTTCTTGGTGAAGGACTAGAAGTCTCTAAAGAAATGTAAGTACCTATGGAATTATCTTCTTTTTAAAAATGTTATTGATCTTATGAATAATAGCACCTTATATTTGTACATGGCTAGCATTATACAGTATATGTCCACATGTATTACATGCATTGTGTGCATTACATTTCCATTATCTTTATTTTACAAATGAGGAATGAAACCCAGAGATGAGGAACAACTTGGCTTAAGTTAAACAGACAATGAAAAACCAAGAGTGAAGTCAGTTCTTGTCAACCTGATTTCATTCCTCTTTCCTTTAACTAACAAACTCTAATCGCTTACATCGATATTCATTTATTAATATAGTTAATAGTAAAGATTGAAACACATCCTGTACCCACTCTATGCTAGTACTGGGTGTATAGTGGTGAATAAAACACAAATTGTCCTTCCCTTATTGGGACTTAGAGCCTAGCTGGCTATAGAGGAAACAGTAACAAAAAAATGTCTAAAAAAATAACAAAACATGTAAGACAAGTGTCATAAAAAATGAGCAGCGTGCTCTTAGACAAAGAATATGGGTATGTCTTATTTGAGGTGACAAATAATAAGTGTAGGTCTCTCTAATGATGTGAAATTTAAGCAGAAACATAGGAAATGGAAAGGGCCAAGTATATGAAAAGTGGGAGAAAAAATATTGCAGGCCAAAGGAACTTGTGTCAAGGAAACGGTTTGATATGCTTGAAAAACTAAAAGTTTGCCACTGCAATGAAAATGGAAATAATGAGTGAGAGGATGTCAGGAGAAGTTGGAAACGTGGTCAGGGGCTAGAAGAAGGAAAGCATTGCCGGTCGTGAAAGGAGTTTACATTTTATTCTAGGTTCACTAGGAAGTCAGTGTATTGTTTCCAGGAAAGAATGGCATCATTATTTTATGTGATTCTCTTAACAGTGCTGGTAGATAAGTAAGACAAGTATTATGATGGCTGGTGGGCTAGAGCATGAAAAGATGCAGAGAGCTTAGGTAACTTGCCAGAGTTATACAGCCCTTTAGTCACAAACTTCTCATCCAGGTTTCCCTGCCTAGCCTGGTGGAAATATCCGTGATAAATTTTAAGATGAGAATGGGTACCTCATGGTTTAAAAATAGGTAAACAGTTTCTGAAACTCTACTGTCAAAATGCATAAGTCCTGAGCAACAGAGAAAAAGCCAACTTTCAGCAGTGGATTGCAGTTCTCTTAGCTTTAGAGAGTTTAAAACCAAAATGCTTGTGTGGATTTTTGGCATTGGACACACTGTTTATAAGAATTGTCATTTTTTAAAAAAAAGAATGCGTAATGTTTAATACAGAAGCTTTATCCACTAGTTAGTATCATGAGGATTAATTAGTTAAAGCTGCACAAATACTTTTAGAATAAAGACTGCTAACACGTTAATATATTATGTTCTTGCTGCTCTAAATCAGACATGCTGATATTGGAATTTCTTTAGAAACCTTTCACATACCTAAAGTAAAATTTTAGATTTTCTGCTTTTGTTTGTTGTTGTATCCTATAACAGTGTCTGGCTTAAAATTAGTGCTCAGTAAAATTGTGGGCCATGAAATAAATTAAAATATGACTGCATAAACCCTTTGAAAAATGTGATTATGAAGATACTGATTATTTTGAATTTAATTGCATTTTATGTCAATGGTCATGTCATTTATACTGTTAGTTCTCTGCATATAAAGCAGTGAAAATTAACTGAATATAGTGTATACATGTGTGTGCATGTGTGTGTAGTTTATTCATCATATTGTGAAAGGGTGGCAGCATAGGGGGTCAAAATGTCAGTGTTCTATTCATTGCCCTGTCTCACCACACATTAATTTATAAGGTCAAGAAGATAATCTCTTTAGAGCAGTCTTTAGAATGTTAGGATATACATTTCAAATGTTTTTAAACACGGAGATCATATAGCATAAGGACTTTATTCTTGTCTTAACAAAAGATTTGAAATCCTGGTCACTCTATCCATGATAACTCCCCAGTTATTCTCCATGTAATTCCTGTGCTTGTTTCTTTCTTGGCAATGATGCAAGCTATAATTGAATCACTTATTTGTCTACTTCCTGTCTGTCCCAGCAAAGTATATGTTCATGAGGACAGGAACCTTGTCCTTCTTATCTTTCACTTCAGAGACTCGCACAGTGCCAAGGCTCAAGGTGCTCCATAAATATTTGGAAAATGCGTCAACGGGTTAATGAGTAGACTAGGTTCAGATATGTAACTAAGGCTTCTGTTCTGTAAATCCTCATACCCTTTCCCTTTATTCTTTACATCATTTGTTCTTCAACAAATATCTTTAAAAAGGCTTTATGTATCAGATACTGTATTAGGCTTTGTGTAGCAAAATGGAAATAAACATAGTCTTTGGGGAAAACAGCCTTTTAAGGGAGGCAGGACCAAAATAAGAAACACGCATAAATAAAATAGTCATAAATTATAATAATAGCATATGGTAGCCAAATTGGGTACTGATGTATAGGATAAAGAAGGACATGGGAGTCAAGAAAGATTTGGATGGAGAACATGAATGATTTATGAGAGCCTGGGAATGAGGTCAGGGGTCAGTAAGAGACTCCAAGAAGGGACAGTCTTGGGATTTCAGAGGAGCATAAAGGAAGAAAATGAGGCTGGAATGCAGTGATCGATAAAGAAAGTGAAGCATGGTAAGTTTGGAGAGGTAGAAAACTATCAGATAGGATTGCCTGATAAAATATAGGGCAACCAGTTGAATTTAAGATAAATAGTAATTTTTTTTGTATAAGTATGTCCCAAATATTTTGTGAGATATACTAAAAACTTAATTAGTGTTTATCTGAAATTCAAATATAACTGGGCATTTTATATATACAGTTGACTCTCATTATTTATAGATTCCATATTTATGAATTTATGAATTTGCCTCCTCGTTAACATTTATTTGTAACCCCCAAATCAATATGCGTGATGTTGTCACAGTCATTCATGGACATGTGCAGAGAATCAGAAAGTTTAACTCACCCAACATGTACTGTCCTAGCTGAAGTCAAGGCAATGCTCTACCTTCTTATTTGAGCTCTCATACTATACATGTGTCCTTTTCATAGTCTATTTAGCACCACCTATTTCTTGTACATTTGTGCTTTTGCTGGTGATTTTTCTGTTCAAAGTGGTCCCCAAGCTGAAGTGCTGTCTATTGTTCCTAAGCCCAAGAAGATCATATGTGCCTTAGGAGGAAAATATGTGTGCTAGATAAACTTCTCTCAGGCATGAGTTACATTGCTATTGATCATGAGTTCAAATATTAAATGAATCAAATATATTTATGTATATTTAAACAGAAACACACATAATACAAGATTATGTGTTGATTGGTTGATGAAAATGTTCCAACCGGAGGCTCTCAGAAACCTAACCCTCCATTTCCCCAGGAACAGTGGTTCTATATTTGCTAATTCAGTGTTGTTGGCAATTTTATACAACATAAGTACTGTGAATAATGAGAATCAACTATATATCCAGCATATATATGTAAATATATATACACACGCACAAGTGGACTGAATATATATCTATGTGTGTGTCATATTTATTTACACTTATATATTTTATATAATTTATAAATGTCTAAAACATAAAATTTTGTAACATATGTAAATATATATATATTTGTTACATATATAATTCTTTTCTTAATCTGGCAACCTGAGATACCATGCAGAGCCTTTTAGACCATGGTTGGTAGTTCAGATGTCATTCTATGTTTCTATGTTCAAAAAGTCTCTGCAGTTTTTTCAGCGAGAGCTTAAAAATGGAGAATAAGTTGAGAGAGGGTGAAATTTGGAAGCAGGGAGAGCAATTAAGTGTCTATTGTGGTAACTGAAGGAAGGACAAGATAAACTGATTTAAAGATAAACTGGTAAAGATAAGAAATAATAGACATTTTTGAGCTTAATTTTGAAGGTAGAATAAGACTATGGGCAAGCCACACCAGCCCCCTCGATAAACATGAACAGCCATATGCGTACACATGAGTGGATAGATTGGAGTGAAGGTTAAAGATGGAGGTAGTATTAGCTATCACTTTAGTGGGTCATTAGAAGAACGAAATGGGATAACACATGTAAAGAGGCTGGTGTAATTTATACTTATGGGGAATATGCGGGAAATCTAAATGCATTCTCCCACTGTGCTCACCACTCCACAGACAAATCTTATGTTTTGCCATAAATATTAGTTGAAAGGATTTTTTTTCAGAAAAATGAGTTTCCAGGATAGTTATTTTTAAACAGTTCATATGACATTGTTTTAGCATCAACATAGTTTTCATATCCATGAAAAGCTGCCTGCAAGTGAATTGGATGCTCGCTTAGGTTTAGCGGTATAGGCATATATTTGTCAACTGTCCAAAGCTTTCTTAGTATTCCACAGGAATAAACATATAAATATTCAGATGCTCCTGTTCTTGGCCAGCATTAGCAGCATAAGGCACCAAAGCCTGCCATGTGATCCAAACCTTGTAGTCTTTAATTCAACACTAATGGCTGAGACATAAGAGCAAACACTTGTTCATGTTCCAGGGTCATCTGCTATGAAATCCGCTTGGCAGGTCAAGTTGGAGAAAATGTTGACACAGAAAATGTTAAATAAAGGTTTGCTTTAAACCTCCATACTTCATAGGGCTTAAGTTGTTTCTGGTTTATGAGTGATAAATACTGCAAGATCAGATGTTAAATAGACCCTCCCATTTCTAGCAGGCAAATGTTGGAAGAGTCCAAGGAATGTAATGGAACGCTTTCCAGTCTCAAATGTAGGGGATAAAATGTTAGAAACCAGATTGTATTGGTTTGAGATTAGCTCTCATGTTAAATGAAATGGTTTTCCTGAATTAATTAATGAAACAATAGAATGCATACACATTATTTATTCAAATCGTTTGTATGTATAAAATGCATAGTTTAGTGTAATGCAGTTTTGAAACATTAAGATAGAATGGCACAAAGAAAAAGACAGGAGGAAAAAAACCCTGTAATTTCTAAATGTCTGCTCAAAGTTCTCTCAATAAGAAATCTGTAACTACTCAAGGAAAAAAGAAAACATCAGTCATGTCTACTAATTTAATGATGTACGCAATCAGTAGAGTCAGAAGGAAAAAGAGTCAAATTCAGTTTGTGGTATGTGCATATGGGCACACGCACGTGCACATACATAGGGATTGAGAAAGTATGGTTGGGGAAGGGGGTGGCAGGTTACATTTCTACCTGAGACATGGAATGCTGATTTTGTTGGCACCCTGTCTCATAATCTAGTATTCAAGTCCAGATCAAATTTCATGCAAAGTGATTCCATCTTCATAAATAAAAATGTGTCACCAGACTTAGAAGGGCAACAGTATTCTCTTCAAGCTTTTGGCAAGGATGTTCAACATTTTATTTGAGCCAGATGGACCTGATCAGCAGATATAGTGTCACTCAGAGTAAGTTTGTGTGTATTCGAGGAAAAGGGAGGAAAGTGGCAAGACATAACCATTGTTAGGCACAGATATTTGTACACCCAAGAGTCTAGGAATGCAAGCTTTTTAGCTTCTTCTGATCCTCTCTTCCAAAATGTTCATACACACACAAAAAATCCTATTTTTGTCTTATTGAGCCTTGTTGTTTTTGTTTTTATTACATTTGAATAAAATTTTGAGGTTTCAAAAGAATTATTTTATAGGCTGGCTCATTGCATTTTTATGTTCTAAATCCATACCACTAAGCGTGACTGTAAGGTACTTTATAATCTGACTTCTGTTTTACCTCTCTCTTGTGTGACTTTACTATACTAATAGTGTTTAATCTTCCACTCAACCCTTCTTGCCCTGTGTTTGGAACTTTGTTCTTTTCCACCTAACTCTGGTTGGTAATGAGGTCTAACAGTATCACCACCACCTGGGAGCTTATTAGAAATGCAAATTCTATGGCTCCAGCCTAGACCTCAGAATCAGAATTTCTGAGATTGGGGTCCAGCATTCAGCATTTTAACAAGCCCTCCAGTCAATTCTAATGCATGGTCAAGTCTTAGAACTACCAACCTAACTTTTGGTTTAAAGGCCCAGCTCATGGTCATCTCCTACAGGAACTTATTCACAAATCTTTCTTATTGACCAAATTCCCTCCTCCTTGTGCCCTTAGTAACCCAAATACATCAATGCTTATAATTTTTATTGAAATTATTTGCTTATATTTTTGCAGTAGGGATCAAGATTCTTTTGCTACAATTCCTATGAGTAAAAACAAAACAACAGTGGCCAAAAATTTATTTTCTAACACTGGTTTCCTCATGATTTAGGTAGGCAATATACCATAGTGATTAAGAGAATGAATTAATGTCTGACTCTACCGCTTACTACCTGGGTGACTTGGTGGGATTTGCTTTATCTCTGTGGATCTCATTTGTAAAATGGACATAATAATGTCACTGGACTGTTGTAAGGATTAAATGGGTTAATACATGTAAAGCACTTAGCATGGTCCCTGGTATGTAGAAAGCAGTGCCTAAATATTCCTCCCCATTTTCTCTCTGTTCTCCATCTGGGACCACAATAATAAATATTTTAGACTTTTATTCCCATGCCCTATGTTTCTTATGTTCTTTTCTGGATTTTTCCTTATTTTTATTTTCTTCTTAATGCTTCAGTATATGTCTCTTCTGACCTACTTACCAGTTCATTAATCCTGTTGTCAATTGTATCTAACATGTTGTTCTTTGAATCTGAGTCCTTAATTATATTTTTTATATTTTACATTTCAAAATTTTAATTTATTTTATAGTTTACAGTTAGTGTTGCCAAATAAAAGAAAGGGTTCCCAGATAAATACAAATTTCAGATAAGCAAGAAATAATTTTTAGTATGACTATGTCCTAAATATTTTATCAGACATACTTTCACTAAAAAAGTATTTGCTGTTTATCTGAAGTTGAAATTTCACTTAAAATTCTATATTTTTATTTGCTAAATCTGGCAACCCTATTTCCAGTTCTCTACTAAACATTTTTATGACTACACAATTTTTTAGTATATAAAACGCTGGTATTTAAAAATCTGTGTATCCAAATATCTGGAAGTTATCCAGGGAATCTGTTTTATTTTATTTTTCTTTCTCTTGGTTTTGATTATATGGACTTGTCTACTGGTGCCGTGGGCAGAATTCTAAGACAGCGCCCAAGATTGCTGACCCCTGGTGTATATGCCCTGTGTAATCTTCCCCCTTGATTGAGAGATGGAACTGTGACTGTGATGGGGTATTATTCCCCTGATTGTATTATTTTCTATGACAAAGGGAGTTTACAAATGTAATTAAGGTCCTTAATCAGTTGATTTTAAATTAATCAAAAGAGGTTTTATTCTTATTCATTCTAAATCAGATAAGTAGGTCAGTGTTGTTTGACCTAATTATATAAACTCTTTAAAAGTGGGTTTAGAGCTCAAGGACAAGAGAAGTCAGAGAGATTTAAAGCAAGGGAGATGCTCTTTTCTGGCCTTGAAGACAAAGTAAATTTCCATGTTGTGAGAGGGACTATGAAGGGGGGCACATGGGAAGAAACTGTGGACATGTGTTAGGGACCTGTAGCATCTCCCAGACAATAGCCAGTAAGAAAACAGCAACGTCAGTCCTGTAGCCACACAGAACCAAAACCTGAACATTCTTAAGAGAGGACCCTCAGCCTCAGATGGGATCACAGCCACGGCTGACACTTTGATTTCAACATTGGAGACCCTGAACAAGGGACCCATATAATCTGTGCTGACAGTGGAAACTGTGAGAGAGTAAGTTTGCGTTTCTTTCCTACTGATTTTTAGTGTGAGAACTGGCCTATATCAAACTAGCTTACCATTATAAACTACAGAGATTTCATATAAAATTTTAACAATTCTAACTTGAGAAATACAGTCAATCCAAATAGATCCACTCTAGATACATCATTGTTTATAAAGATAATCTTGACCCTACAAATATGAGTGTCTAAAAGTACTCGGTTAGGAAATAAGAGAAAATCAAACTTTTTGAGTAAATATGGAGGGTTATTAGGAGACGGATATTAGATTCTTAGATCTGTAAACAGTTGTCATACAGGATTTATTTTTAAAAGCATACTCCCAGTTTGAATTCAATATGGTAAACTAGACTTACATATTTACCTCACTACTGACAGTCCACTGGAAAAAAAAGTAATAATGGAAATAACTTTAGAAATGCAAAGGAAAAGAAAGCATACCAAAAAAAGGAAACATTTCAACAAATTTCTAGGTGTTGTAAAATGGATAGAATAGGTAGAAAAATTATTTTCCTTAGAAGTGGGAGAATCTGCCCAACAAAACCCCTTTCCAGCCTTTGACTTCAGAGTAATCAGGTACTGAAAGTTCGGGAACACAATGGGAGCAGAAACCAGAAATTAATTGGAAGGTCCTATAAATTGTCACAACTCGACAATATTTTCTCTCCCAAAGGAGCATAGAGGGTAAACGACAAAGATGTTTACCATGAAGGAAACAATATCCCAAAAGCAAATGACTCTTCTCTAAAAGAACTGGATTATCTCCTTAGGAAAAGGTAAGGTCTTTAATGAAGACACTGGTTCTTTCCTTATCTGAGCATTTTGGGGAATCTGTGGCCAGTATCACTGTCCTTTTAAAGTATGAAGTGACAACCAAAGATCACTAAAAGCAGCAACTTGAAAGAGTAGGAACAAGAGAAATAAATAGACAAGCTTTTTTCAAAGGAAACAGACCTAATTTATAGGAAAAAAATTAAAGTTATAATCTATACAGAAAGATTTAAAAACCTATTACAACCATAAAAAATGAATGGTATGCTATAAAATTTTAAAATCAAGAAAGTTCTCTTAGAGAGTAAGAACATAATTGTCAAAAATTAACAATAGAACTTCTAAATAAAGTTGAATAATTCTTACGATATATGAGGAAAGGAAAAAAATACAAAAATGGGACAAACTCAGAAGGTTCAATATTGCAGAGTGAACATTAGAAATAAAGAATAGGAAATAATAGAACATAATTTTGCAGAGTTGAAGAAAGACCTAAACCTTCAGAATTGAACCCAGAGCATGCAGCAAAAAAAATATTAAAGAACCCAGACATGTTATCTTGAAATTTCATAACACTAAAAATAAAAAGAAAGTCCCAAAAATGTCCTGAGAAAAGAAAAGCGAGTTCACTACTAATGAGAAGAGCATCAAAGTCTCATCAGCTATTGTGAATGCTAAAAGTTATGGATAGATAAACTTAAATTTGGGAGGATTGAGAAGGAAGTAAAGGAGGGAGGGAGGGAGAAAGGGAAGAAAGAAAAGACATTTTCAGACACCCAAGTAGAAAGAAAATAATCTCCTGTTTGCCCACCCTTTTATAGAGATAGCCCTCATAACAACCTAAAATCAGAAACAGAAGACTTAATTTCTGGAGAGGAAAAGGGTGGGAGAGAGACTGTGTTTATGGTTACTTTTATTTTATTTCAAACCCCTCTGCAGCCATTAGGTTTGTAACTAGTGTTTATCTTAAGCATGCCCTGATTTAAGGAATTGAAATTAATTAATTAATTATGTTAAATGTCAATGTGACCTGAAAAACTTCAGCCCGACCAACAGAAGCACCTTATTTTGATTTTTGTATATGCAATTAGACTAATTCTGATTAATCATTTAATTATACTACTCTCTTAGTTGTCTATAACCTCAGTCCTGATATAAATAATCAGAGTAGTCAGTACATTTCATAATTATTCAGCATAAATCCTTTCTTTGTGATACAGTCTCCCTTGTCAAACTCCCTTTAAAAAAATATCTAAAGATATTCTCTTCATCATACCTGACATGTAACATCTGTGGCTAGTATAAGACAACAAAGGGAATATGGACAATAAAGCTTGCTAGAAAGAAATTTAATTTGAAAAATATATTTATTTTCACAGGTGGCTGTATATTGCATCTTGTCATAAAATCGAAATGATGTGCTTGGTGTTGGCGTGTATTTGAAACAATAAAGGACTTGTACAGCCATCAAATACCACGTTTTGCTTCTTCATTTTACTGAATTCCAGAGTCACTGTAATATGCTGTTGTATGAAAGAATCTCTAACGGGGTACAATTATAGTTTTGTTTTGTTATTTAATCTTTGAGAGATCACTGGGATTATCTAATTCAATTAATTTATGCATCTCTTGTCTGAACAATTGATTAGACCATTAGATTCAGACTTTCACAAAAAAGCATTAAATATAACACAGACTGAGCTAAAAACAGCCAGCTTAATTATCACTTGGCCTTGTGTGCAAGGTATATTTTTGGCCACGGGGATATAGTGGTTAACAAGGTAGATAAATAGATAATGCACCTTCCTTCATGGAGCGTCCATTCTAGTAATTTTGGTTTTGCAAAAGGATGACAATAAAAGAGAAAACGGGGGGCAAATGGAGCCCATGTTCAAATACTAAACACATATCATTTGCATTTTTAAAACAGCATTAATCAGATGACAAAGGATCTCAATTTTTTATTTTACTTGATGAACATATTCAGGTTTTTCCTCCCAAGAGGAAAAAATTTATACTTGGGACTATATAATTTCTCTGAAAGATGTAGTTGGTCAGAAGTCTCCCCTCCATCTCTAGAGGGAAAGGTAGTTCATGAGAAATCCTTTCGTTGTGTTTCTTTCAACTGTACTAAGAGATGCAAAAATATGTAACTAAGCCTTGAGAAGATGGAGACTATGTCAGGAAGAAAGAGATATCGAGAGAGGCCTTGAAAAGATGAAGAAAAGTAGGTACACAAGCCAGAGGCAGGACTAAGTACTTGCTCCAGATCTCCAAGTTCATCTGAGACCAACAAGAATTGCTAGAAGTCCCTAAAGACAATTACAACCCCCTTGTCCTTGATGCTGTGCAGCCACATACATCCCACTGTAACTACTTAGTGTTCTTTTAGATATTCACCCTGAACTGAAGCATTTAATTTCCTTCTCTGCTTCCACTGATGGTACCCAAACTCTCTCACTCATTGGGGTGATTTTGTGGAACTTCTTGCTCCTGCCTTTTCTTCTGTGAGTGTCTTTGGCTAAAACATTCACTTGCTGAAATCCCAAATGTTCCTCAGTTTTAAATGAAATTTCACTTCAACTTCGACCATGCCCTTGATCCCTCTAGCTGGAGGGATCTGTCCTTCAACTTCACCATCATGTCATGTCACTCATATAAGATATTTCACATATACCAATATCTTGTGGATATTACTAACAATTGTTTATCTCTTCAAACCATCATCAAATTTCCTTGAAGTGCAGGGGTATGTTTTGTTCGGCTGGAAAGAAGCCAGATAGAATTTAATGAGTTTTGAACTGGACTATGAATGCTGACTGTCACTACCAATCTCTATGATCATATTTAAAATCCTTAATGATTCTGAATGCAAATTTTTCATCTATAAAATGAAGGTGCTTCATCAAAATAGCTGTGTGATCCTACTTCTGCTCCACAGTGCCTAACATACTACTTTTAATATGGTAGGCCATTATAAGCATTTATGGAATTGTGAATAAATTTACTTCAAGAGTAAATGATTCAGGGTGACAAAAAGGTATTTGTCTTTCTCTTTCTGACTTACTTCACTTAGTATGATCATCTCTAGGTCCATCCATGTTGCTGCAAATGGCATTATTTCTTTTTTTGTGGCTGTATAGTATTCCAGTGTGTGTGTGTGTGTGTGTGTGTGTGTGTGTGTGTGTGTGTGTGTGTGTGTGTGTGTATCCCATCTTCTTTATCCATTCGTCTGTTGATGGACATTTAGGTTGCTTCCATGTCTTGGTTATTGTAAATAATGCTGCTATGAACATTGGGGTGCATGTATCTTTTCAAATTAGAGTTTTGTCCGTATATATGCCGAGGAGTGGAATTGCTGGATCATATGGTAGCTCTATTTTTAGTTTTTTAAGGAACCTCCATACTGTTTTCCATAGTGGTTGCACCAATTTACATTCCCACCAACAGTGCAGGAGGCTTCCTTTTTCTCCACACCCTCTCTAGCATTTATTATCTGTAGACTTTTTTTTTTTTTTTTTTTTTTTTTTTTTTTTTTTTAAATTAATTTATTTATTTATTTTTGGCTGTGTTGGGTCTTCGTTTCTGTGCGAGGGCTTTCTCTAGTTGTGGCAAGTGGGGGCCACTCTTCATTGCGGTGCGCGGGCCTCTCACTATCGCAGCCTCTCTTGGGAGCACACGCTCCAGACGCGCAGGCTCAGTAGTTGTGGCTCACGGGCCTAGTTGCTCCGCGGCATGTGGGATCTTCCCAGACCAGGGCTCGAACCCATGTCCCCTGCATTAGCAGGCAGATTCTCAACCACTGTGCCAGCAGGGAAGCCCATCTGTAGACTTTTTGATGGTGGCCATTCCAACTGGTATGAGGTGTTTTGATTTGTATTTCTCTAATATTAGCAATATTGAGCAATTTTTAGATATGTTTTGTTTTTCTCTCTCTGTATATTGCACTTTCCACTCATTGAGATTGTGCTTATTGGCTTAATGGATGGATACAGCAGGGAACAAGCTTGAAACAGCCAAAAGGGCTTCCTGGCTCTTTCTAAGCCTCAGTAAACAGAAGCAGTGCAATGGACATAAAGAAAGTGCTTGCCGCAGAGATAGAACCATAGCAAAGATGATGGGAAATGATGAAAGTAGAGAGGATAGTAGGTCCAGGGCTGAACTTCTGAAGAGGCATTAAGACCTGAGAAAAAGGGTACATGGTGCATAGAGATGAACAGAGGCAAAAGCCATAGACAAACAGAGAACCATGAGCCTTGATGCTATTACTGTCTCATTACTGACTGGTGCCGATGACTCATTGACCTTTACTCCATCTTGGCACTACTGAAGATTCCATATGTACCCACAACACATTTTAAGTTTGGAGGAACCCTGAAAAAAACTGAGGTTAAATTTTACATAGTCTTGGTGGGATTAAAATATGAATAGTCTTTAAAAATATATAACATGTTTTTGCACATCAATGTATATAGGCTGAGATTCATATCTTCAAAACACAATGAAAGGGCTTTACAAACTGCAAATTGCTACCGAATAACTCTAGCTCTTTTGAGTGCAAAGCTTTGCTCTACAGACCTGACAGTGGGATCTTCTGAACTTTGCTAATCTGAACTGCTGCTCTCCAGGCTTAATATGATTCTGAGATATCTGAAAGACTCCCTATCTATTGGCTCAGTTAATTCTTATTCTTTTTTGTTGTTTTTCTATCAGCAATCCTGTGGAAAAGCAACGCTGAGATTTACAGTCGTTTCTCTGTCAGTTATGCTTACTAATTTTTGGATATCATTATAAAATATCACATTTGCATGATGAATTCCCACTTAGTATGTTTCAACAGTGTCTCATATTCTATTTTAACAGAAGGGTAAAGTATTTTTAATCTCATTTTTGAGTGAAGCCAAACATTAATATTATTCCTGGTGTACAGACCGGTAACTTGAGGCATGATCCTATTGCTAGTGGTTGACAAAGCCTAGTCAACCAGGAACTCCAAACTAAACTTTTGTCTGTAGATCTTAGGCTCTTTTCACTACACGTTGTGGCTTAAAAACTATTGTTTTCCTGGGAATTCCCTGGTGGCGCAGTGGTTAAGACTCTGCTCTCCCAGTGCTGGGGGCCTGGGTTCCATCCCTGGTCAGGGAACTAGATCCCGCAAGCATGCCACAACTAAGGAGCCCACCTGCCGCAACTAAGACCCGGCACAACCAAATAAATAAATATTAAAAAAAAAATAAGCTTGCTTTAAAAACAACAACAACAACAACTATTGTTTTCCAGCCTTCTCATTTCTCATTTCTGTTCCATTCTCCTTTTAGGAATGGTGTATTCCAGCAGCCAACCAAAAGATCTCCAAATGGCCAAAGCCAGAACAATGTGAGTAACAAAATGAAAGTATTGGATTATAAGTCAAATTCTAACATAAACATTAATGAGTCCAAAATGAAATAAGTGATGATTTAATTATATTTAATAAATAGATAAATCAATGAATAAGGAGAGTAAACAAGTTTTCAGTGTAGAAGAATGTCAAATAAACCATATAGATACTCTCCCCTTTCACCTCAGGAAGGCAAAGCATGATGCCCTGCTTCATAAATGCAGGCTGTTTAGTAACTTCCTTCCAAACTGTGCAGTGCACAAAGGGGGAAAAAGTAACTTTACAGTGGACCTGACAAACATTACCTCAGCCAAGTGATCAAGGTCAACCTCAGCAGTGATAAGTCATGTTGATACTATGCACCCTTGAACTGGTGTGATGGGAATGCACTTTACTTTTGTGGTCTTCCTCTCAAAAACCTGTATCTCAGTCTAATCATGTGAAAAACGGCAGACATACCTCAGATGACCAATGCTGTACAAAACGCTTAACCAGTGCTACTTAAAAATGTTAAGATCATCAAAAACAAGGAAAGCCTAAGAAATGGTCACAGTCAAGAGGAGCTTAAGGAGACATGACAAAGAAATGTAATGTGGTATCTGGAAACAGAAAAAGGACACCAGATAAAAACTAAAGAAATGTAAATATAAATTATAGACTCTAGCTACTGATAATGGCTTATTAATTGTACTATAGTAATGTAAGATATTAATAATAAGGGAAATTGGGAGGGAAGAGGAACTCTGTTCTATCTTTGTAATTTTTCTATAAATGAAAACTATTGTAAAATTTTTTTAAATGGCGTATTTTTCTTTCTGTATAATCATCTGCACAGCCTCCTTGCACTGTAATATCTACTCTTATTGTCCTATATAACATTTACCAAATTTTCATTCTAACTTTATGCTAAAGAATCAATTAATTTTTCAAAACATGTTGATAATCTGAGGAAAATAGGATATAGATTTGAGGTCTAGCTTGCTCTCCTCCCAAGCAGAAAAACGCCAAATCTTGCCAACCACCAAATCCATGGTAATTCCCCACAGAAATAGCAAGTCCACTTTAAAGATTTATTTACAAAGCAGAAACCCCAATCTCCTCTCCTTCTACCTGCCTCCAGCTGCAGGGAATTACCAGAAAGGGCTTAATACCCTAACAATCTAATCAATTCCAAACTGAAAACTTCATTTTGCTTTTAAAAGATTAGCACTGCCCATTTATACTTTCTGCCTACACAGATTTAAAATAGATATTGCATGGCCATGCCATTCAATTGATTACAAAATTAATCCACGTAAAGGGGAGAGACAAATGAGCTTGAATGGACTTTTTGCTTTGTAAAGTAGACTCTAGCCGTAGGATAGAGACAAAAGCCTGAGAGATTTGGAAACGTATTCAGCAGGGCAGATAGAGGCACAATCTGAATATTATGACCACGAGCAATAGGAACAGCCTCCTGCCAACACTACTTTCAGAACAGCGTTTTGCTTCTGGGAAGAAACTTCTCGGTATATCCAGTGCTATCCTAGCCCTACCTCAGAAATACCAATTCCGTGTGGAAGTGCAATAGTAAATTGACTTTCTTTAAGGATTTTATGGTCAGTGTCAAGTCACTGACTGTCTTCTGTGGTTCTGAGGCTTCTCTGCTAAAGGAGATGTGGGAGCAAGCTCGTCAAGCAGGTGGGCTGGGATGGCAGGGAAATTGACCCGTCGCTGCCTGACACAGACCGCCCAGCTTAACTGTGCACGAGGGAGTCTTAGAGATCCTCTCACAAGTCGGACTACAAAGATTCAACTGCCAGAGAGAAAATGCCTTTTAAAAGGACAGCTGTCTGAATTTTTAAGAATTCTGAAAAGAGGTGAAAGTTCAAGAGCTCCTGGTTTTCTTTTCCTCTGTACTCGTTTCCTTCTGTGTGCTGTTTATGTAAAACTGCTGTAAACCAGGCTTTGGGGTTTGTCTTTTGTCCACAGTCAGTATCTTGAGAGGCTAAAATCATGAGGAGAGTCAGGAGTGCTATGTCTTAGGCCAAGTTTTTGCATTTTATAGTTCAGCTCCAGTGCTTCTCAAATTTTAATGTGCCTGGGAATCACCTGGGATCTTCTTAAAATGCAGATTCCAATTTAATACGTTTGGGTTGGGGCCTGAGAGTCTTCATTTTTAACGAATTCCCAGATGATGCTAATGCTGATGGTTTACAAATCATGCTTCGAGCGGCAAGGGTCTAGCTAATGTATTTTTAGGCACCATACAACTATACAGAGTTTCAATGCCCAAGTCTTGGGAATGTCAGAAAGGCATCCGTCATGGGCAATGACAGAGGTTTCTTAATGTCAACCTCTTTTCTTCTCCTAGTTCATCGATTTTTAAAAAAAATCCTTCTCTTGTCCTTCCACTTACTTTATCCATAGCAATTAACATACCCCCTAGCTTCTTTTATCTTAGATCATTTTTATTTCCTTTGAATGAATATATATGTTCAGACATGTTACCATATGAATTTCACCTTTTTCCAACAGCCCTCTCCAGACTTATTCAAAAGCTAAATTTCTTTCCTCTTTCTCCACCATCATCCTTAGCATAAATTTAGTAGATTATTGTGTTAAAATTGTATGTATCTTCTATCTTATATTAGGTTTATATTAAAAGCATTCTGCCATTAGCCTAACACTGGAAGGTGTCAGTCCTAATTTTTTCTTCTCCCAATTACTAATGATGGCTATCAGAGCAGCACTGATGTGGTAAGTAACTGAGGACTAAACACAAACACACACACACATTCTAGAAAGCACATAGGTGACTAGGTTAGTTTTTGTTTGTTTGTTTTGTTTCAAATTAAAAAATTAAGTCAATGGGAGTTGTGAATGTATAGGAATACAAAGTGGGTATGATGAGAAGAGACACAAATTTCACTCTGAAGATATGGGTAATTTCCATAAAATTATACCAAGAGCTGTTTGAATTATTTTGCCATATTGTTTTACTCTTGGAAATGAGGATAAGCAAGTAAAGTGAAGGATATCCTAGTCTTCATGGCTTTATGGTATGAAAGATTTGATATAATGTAGAGAACATCTACTTCTATGTTCTGTATAACTAGACATAATCTCGCTCACAGGATAGGAAGACAGAATGAGAAAACCTCACTAGTTTGTGAATTCTGCTTTAATTCATCTCCTTCTTATGAATAAAAAAAGAAAATAGCCAAACATGGCAATTTTGATCTTATTTTCATTGTTACCAGTGATTTTTTCGCTAGGGATGTTGTTCAATTAATGAAAAGATTCCACCTATAGCTTGGATTGCGTAACACCTCCTTGTCCTGCTGTGTGAATGAAAGCAGATGAATAAATCACTGTGCAGTGGTGCCTCTTTTTTCCATTGGAAAATTGGTCTGAAAACACAAGGTAAATACATCACGTTAACTTTATAACTAATGTTCACTATTTAGCCAGCTAACTATAACTGAGAGTGTTTATTGTTGTCATTGTATTGTTTTGTTTCTGTAATTATGTATTGCAACTGTTTAGTGTAGAGTTCTGAGGATGAGAGCTCAGACTGCTTGCTGATGGAATCTAAATAGGACCTCAAAGTTGTTTTGATTGGCTAATACAATATTTTAGAGGTAAAAAGACAGTAATTTGGATGCCATGGGAAGGGGCTTGCATCTTAGTTCAAGGAGTTTTTTTCTCCTGTTTCACTTCCTCACATTCTCACCTTTCCTCTCCCCCATCCCATTCACTTGTGTATATTCCCTGACTTGCATTTAAGGTATCTGAATTTACATCCCTGTTCTAGAGTTGGTCTCAGTAAAGACTTGGAGTCAACACCAGCATATCTCCTGGATGGCATTTGCTATCCTAGCACAATGCATACTAGTGTTTTTTGTTTTAATTACCTTCCAGCATTCATCTGTCTATTCTGTTATTTAAACAATTCACTTACAGCCATGGTAGCTTTTCAGTGGGAAACAGAACACCTGATACAAAATCTGATAATTCAGTTTGTTCTTTTCCTTGTTAATCTAAAATGAAAACACACTTTTAGTTAAACATCCTCTTTGTATACCTAAAAGATGGGGGAAAATAAACCTCTGAAATATTCTAAAATAGTAAGAATTTGTTTAGCTCATCTTTCCTTTTATCCACATATGTATAAATTAGCCAAGATACACTTTGGGCTAGTAGGTTCCACTTTATTTTGACAATTAGTCAAATAATAGTATAATGTTTTTTCCAATGTATACTCATTGAAATGAGAATATTTCTTTATAAAAAGAAGCTGCATCAGACTGATCTTAAAAAATTTATAGAGAAAGACAGTATAAAGGACTCCTCAAAGGTCTTCTGAACTTTTAAGATAATTATTACACGTATTGATCATATTTAAAATGGACAAATGAATTTTGGATGGTCATCAATCATTAGTAAATTATCTATATGGTGGTAATATCTGCATCTGATTTTACTTTCAAGTTAACCAACACATTCACTCAACAAATATCTATTATCTGCTCTGTAAAATGCAGGTACTAGATTCTATTCAGCGGTCATCTCCTTTGCTATGGAATCATTCTTGTTTTGTAGGTTTTTCTTGTATGTAATTTTGAAAGTTTCATAGCATTCAGGCAATGGAAAACAGTACAACATATTGAAAGGCATATGAGAGAGAGAGGATGGATGGGAGCGAGAGAGGGAGGGAGGGAGGGAGGACGGAAGACACTTATTTTAGGAAAGTTCACTACCTGCGTTTTGGCCAATTTTTTTTAAAGTTTTAAAAGTTTTTAAACTTTATTTTGTATTACGTTGACCTTTTAAAATTAGACAAATACAATCTTCTCTTTTGCCTACATTTCTTATTCATTTTCCTAACAACCACAATTTTATGATTTATGATGATCCTTCATGGTATGATAAATTTATAGCTTGGTACATTTTGCAAAAACTCAAATCTGAATAGTAACTTTTTTTTTTTTCCTGTAAATCCTTGCACAATAAGCAAATTGCTTAGGAGAGGAAGAATGAAAAATAACCACATTTTCTTGTGAAAGGTCAGGTAACGTATTGCAAATCTGGTGGAACAATAGCTTTTGAAATTTAGGAGTCAGGCTTATATAGGTATGTGTTATTTTTTGTTTTTAAAGGAGGGCTCAGAGTAGCCTCAGGCCTCACTCTGGTCTTTTAAAATATGGTTAACTCATATAAATCATATAATTTGAATTTGTATCTTTAACAGCTAACTTATCTAATCCTTATTAGAAAAAAAAGCTACCTGTAAACTTTTCATTACCTGCCACCAGGACTGTCTCTATAATTTGTGCATCCACTGCAAATGCAAATGTGGACCCCTTGTTCAAATATTCTTAAGAATTTCAAGATGGCAGCAGCAGAGAATTAAGTCCAGGATAGAGACTTTCTAAGCATGGGGTACTCTGTCCGCATAGGTCACACACCCATAAGGCCTGTCACTAGTAAATGTTTAAACGTAGGATAACAATGGAAAAGTGCTCTGGAGAAACTTGGCATTTTGGGTGATGTGTGTGTGTGTGTGTGTGTGTGTGTGTGTGTGTGTGTTCAACATTTTCTTTTGAGATCATTCATATGCAGTTTCAGGAACTAATACAGAGAGCTCTTCTGTACCCTTCACCCAGGTTCTCCCAATGAACACATTTTGAAAAACTAGAGTGCAATATCACAACCAGGATATTGACATTGATACAGAGAACTTTCGTCACCACAGGGATCGTTCATTTTACTTTTTAGTAACCACACACACTTCTGTCCTGGCAACCACTTATCTGTTCTCCATTTCTATAACTTGGTCAATGTTTCAAGGATGATGTTTCAGTGGAATCATACAGTATGTAACCTTTTGGGATTGGCTATTTTTATTAAGCATAATCCACACTGTTGTGTAGCACTCCAAAGTATAGACGCACCACAGTTTGTTTAGCCAGTCACCAGATGAAGAACATCTAGGTGTTTCCAGTTTGGGGCTATCATGAATAAAGCTGCTATGAATATTCCTGTGCACATTTCTGCCTGAAAATGTCTTCACTTCTCTGGGATAAAGACCTAGAAGAACAATTGCTGGGTTACACAATAGTTATATGTTTACCTAAGAAACCGACAAACTCTTCCTAAGTGGCTCTCCTTTCTTAAACTCTCACTGACTATATGAGTGATTCAGTTTCTCTGAATCTTTACCAGCGCGTTATGTTTATTTTATTTTATTATTTTTAATATTAGTCATTCACATAGTTGTATAGTGGCTTTACTTTGCACTTCTCTAATGGCTGATGTTATTGAACATATTTTCATGAGCTTATGTTATCATATGTATACATACTTTGCTGAAGTTTTCTTTTTTTTTTTTTTTTTTTGCTCATTTTCCAATTGGATTGGTTGCACTGTGAAAGTTGAGTTTCGAGCATTCTCTTTATTTTCTACATAGCGGTCCATTGTTGGATATGTGATTTGCAAATATGTTCTTCCTATCTGTAGCTCTTCTTTCAATACTTCTGACAGGGACCATTGCAAAGAAAAGAGTTCTAATTTATCATTTTTTCTTTTGTGGATCATGTTTTTGGTGTCACGTCTAAGAATTCTTTGTTTAGTTCTAGATTCCAAAGATTTTTTTCCTGTATGTTTTCTAAAAGTTTTATAATTTTATGTTTACGTCCATTATCTATTTTGAGTTAATTTTTATAAAAGACATGAGACATAGGTAGAGATTTTTATTTTCCCCTATGAATGTTCTATTTCTCTGGCACTGTTTGTTAAAAAGATTGTCTTTTCTCTTTTGAATTGCTTTTGCACGTATGTATGAGATCAGTTGCATGTGTTAGGATGAGTCAAACTCAGGGTTTTCTATTCTGTTCCATTGATCTATGTGTCTATTTTTCTGTCAATACCAAGTCATCTTGATTACTTGAATATGTCTTGAAATTAGGTAGACTGATACCTCCCACTTTATTCTTCTTTTGAAAATTGTTTTGTTTATTTGCCTTTCCATATAAATTTTAAAATAATGTTATTTAAGTCTACAAAAATATTGCTGGGATTTTAATAGAAATTGTGTTAACTTATATATTATTTGGGGGAAAGTTGACTTCTTTACTATATTGAATCTTCAAATCCATTAAAACAGTATGTTCCTCCATTTATTTAGATTGTCTTTGATTACTTTCATCAGCATTATATAGTTTTAACATAGAAGTCCTATACATGTTTTCCTATATTTACACCTAAATATTTCATTTTTAACAGCTGTAAATGGTATTGTACTTTTACGTTTGGTGTCCATGTGTTCCTTGCTTATGTACAGAGATAGAGTTGAGGGTATTTTTTTTTTTTTTTTAGATCTTCAACAAGTTGAGAAAAGTTCTATTTCTGTGTTTCTGAGGGTTTTTAAAAATTTTTATTTTATATTGGAGTATAGTTGATTTACAATGTTGTGTTAGTTTTAGGTGCATAGCAAAGTGATTCAGTTATACATATACATATATCTATTCCTTCAGATTCTTTTCCCATTTAGTTTATTACAGAATATTGAGTAGAGTTCCCTGTGCTATACAGTAGGTCCTTGTTGATTATCTTTTTTACATATAGTAGTGTGTGTATGTTAGTGCCAAAGTCTTAACGTGGATGGTGTATTTCGTCAAATATTTTTTCTACATTAATGCAATTATATGATTTTTCTTCTTTGGCTTATTGATATAGTAGTTTACATTGTTTCATTTTTGAATATTAAGCCAGCCATGTATCCCTGGAATAACCCCACTTGGTCAGAGTGTATAATTCTTTTTATACATCACTGAACACTGTTTGCTAGTATTCTGTTGAGGAATTTTGCATGGGGAATGGGGAGTGTTTCCTATTCTTATATCTACTTACATCATATTTGAAACAAATTTCTTATAAAGAGCATATAGTTAGATCATGTTTTAAAATCCACTCTACTAATCTCTGTATTTTATTTGGTGTATTGCCATTTACATTTAATGTAGTTATTGATATGTTAGGGCTTATGTCTGCCATTTAGTTTTTATTCTCTATTTTTTCTCCATGTTTTATTTCTGAATTGTATTTCATGTCTTCCTATTGGTTAATCGAAAAATTTTTAGGCTTCCATTTTGATTTATCTATAGTGTTTTTGAGTGTTTTTGTAATATAGAAATTTTAGTGGTAGCTCTGGGTTATTATTCGTATATAACTTATCACAGTCTACTGTTGTAATGTCACCTGTTTGACTGAAGTACAGAAACCTCACCTGTTTTATGCCCCTTTACTTTCTCATATTTATAAATACTTGTCTCAAATAGTTTCTTTCATACATTTAAAGCCACATCAGACAAAGTTATAATATTTTTTTTCAATGATGAACATAGTTTAGAAAACTCAGAGGAGAAAGGAATCCTATTGTATTTATAATAATTTTGCTTACCGTATTTATTTTTATTCCCTGATGTCCCAAGTTTACTCATTTTATCCTTCTGTTTTTGTTTAGAGAGAAACTTCTTTTAGCCCTCCTTTTGGTGTAGTTCTGCTGGCGACAAAATAATTTTCCTTTTGTTTAAGTATATCTTGATTTCCCGTCCAGTCATGAAGGATATTTTCACTTGGTGTAGGATCCTTGATTGAAAGGACTTTTCTTTCATTACTCTAAATTATTGTGCCACTTCTTTCTGCCTCCCATGATTTCTAAATAAGAAATCTGCTGTCATTTTTATTTTTTTTCCCCTAAAGGAAGGTATTTTTCTCTGTATACTTTCAAGATTCTTTTTCCTTATGTTTAGTTTTCAGTAACTTAAGTATTATGTCTCATGGCACGGATTTTTGGGGGTTCACTCAGTGTTTATATGTATATGTATAAAACATTATAAATTGTATTATTAGAAAAGTTGGGGGAATATTTACATGTTCTTTTCTAAGAACTAGTTACCTAGCCCACTGAGAATTGCCATATAGCATGTGTACAAAAAGCTCATACAAATCAATAAAAAAAATGTCCAGATGCATGTCTACTTAATGGGAAAAAGGATTATTTATGGCATAGGCCATTAATAAAAGAAAAACAAGTGGCAAAGTAACCATATATTAAATAGTTTATCATAGCTGGATTATGGAGTTTTTTCCTATTAAATTGGGAAAATTCAAGAAGAAAGAGGACAGAAAGAAAATGATACTGCCTAGTTTAATGCAGGGTATACATTCAAATTTGTAAATTTGAAAATAAAGTCATTCTGAATAATATCACACTTTATTAACATATTGTGGAAAATAATGCAAAATATCTACATTAAAATGTATTAAGTTTATCAGTACCGTTTTTTTAGATTCTATATATGTGTGTTAGCATACAGGATTTGTTTTTCTCTTTCTGACTTACTTCACTCTGTATGACAGACTCTAGGCCCATCCACCTCATTACAAATAACTCAATTTCATTCCTTTTTATGGCTGAGTAATATTCCATTGCATATATGTGCCACATCTTCTTTATCCATTCATCTGTTGATGGAAATTTAGGTTTCTTCCATGTCCTGGCTATTGTAAGTAGTGCTGCAATGAACATATGTGGAATCTAGAAAAATGGTACAGATGAACCTAGTGGCAGGGCAGGAATAAAGACGCAGATGTAGAGAATGGACTTGAGGACATGGGGGTGGGGAAAGGGGAAGCTGGGCTGAAATGAGAGAGTAGCATTGACATATATACACTACCAAATGTAAAATGGTTGGCTAGTGGGAAGCTGCTACATAGCACAGGGAGATCAGCTCAATGTTTTGTGACCACCTAGAGGGGTGGGATAGGGAGGGTGGGAGGGAGATGCAAGAGGGAGGAGATATGGGGATATATGTATATGTATAGCTGATTCACTTTGTTATACAGCAGAAGCTAACACACCATTGTAAAGCAATTATACTCCAATAAAGATGTTAAAATAAAAAATAAATTAAAAAAACAAAAGTAATAGGGAAGTTTTGTGATGAGAAGAGAGAGGTGCTAGAAAACTCACCTCAACTGAGTCAGTCTCCCTAAGAGTTAGAGAGGTGGGATAGGGAGGGTGGGAGGGAGGGGATATGGGGATATATGTATACATATAGCTGATTCACTTCATTGTACAGCAGAAACTAACACAACATTGTAAAGCAATTATACTCCAATAAAGGTATTAAAAAAAGTGTATTAAGGATCATAGAACTTCAAAGCTTCTGTGCTGAGTGGATTATAAATGGATTTAATGTAATTGCCACTTAGCTCTGGCTCTTTAGTGAGTAAAAAGTAATAGCTACCATTCTTTATCAGGATTAGTCTTGAATGATGCAAGTTTTGAATTAGGGGAGTCTTTTAGAAAGTCCTCTTTCACACACATAGCACATACATCAACTCTGTTATAATATGACAAAAGTGTTTCTAAAAATTACACTATGCAAAGTCATGAAATAAAAAATAAAGAACTTATGGGATAAACGGAGTTGGAACGTAATGCTTTAAAAACTTTTTGTCAGTGACATACACACACAAAAAATAGGAAAACATTAAAAATGTTAGCACATTTTTATGCATGTTAAATGGTTAAGAAATACATAATTACAAGAATAAATATATACTTTACCCTTAAAAAGAAGACCTGAAGCTCCCTGTGGAAGTGGGTGTTGAAAGTGTTTCAGCTTTTGAGGGACTATGAAATGGTGGGAAAAGGGTTATCTGAAATGAGACAAAAAGTCATAACACAGACTATAAATGGGTTAGCTATTGATAATAACACGTGCTGAACTGAGGTGTCTGCTAGGTGTTTGGGTGGATGCATGTTTACATTTTGTATATGTATATATTCCTACAGGGCTTAGTTCAACCAGGTGCTGTTTTGTGCCTCCACCTAGTGTTTCTCAAAGACAAAGTAGCACAAAAGCAAATGTGAAATTTGTATTACGCTTAAACTGTCCTTTAATATGTCAATAGTATTGGAACAAATTCACTTCTTCCAAACAAGCATTTTAGCAGAACTGCCTACACCTTCTTTATAATCAGGATACATTTGTTTACAGGTGCTTAAGTTGGCTGAGACTTTGTGTAGTGTAGTTCAGTACAATTCCTTTTAATATCACGTAAACCCTGTAAAATCTGTATGCCATTTGATCCAACATATCAACTTCTGGGACTTTACTAAGGAAGTTAAAATCATTTCATTTCAAAAACATTTAGTGTGAGGGTAAATTTAAATACAAGTAAGTTAAACCCTACTTTAATGTATAAATATAGGTATTTGGTTTAATAAATTATGGTATATCCATATAATCTACTTCCATGAAAATATTAAAATAGCTTTGCAAAACTTATCTTTTGATATGAAAAATATTTATGGTATACAAGAGAGAGGAAAGAGAAGATATTAAAATAATACATATGGTGAAAGAATGTCAAGGATAGTCATTTTTTTTCAGGGTAATGCATTATCACCATGTCCCCTTTTGATGATGTATTATACTAATCAATCAATAAATTGTTGCCTCTGGGTGGATGGGATTATAGTTTTCACTTAAGTATTTTTGTTCCTTTTGTTTCTAAATATTTACTGTTATTTTATTCTTGTAATACATATAGAGTTAGCATTATAATAAAAACATACATTATGCAAATTATAGTGTGATTTTCAGAACAATCTGATGATATATTTTTATTAAGTGATTTACCTGTGACCCAAAATTTTAATAGGTACACTGGCTTTATTAGACCCAGGCCTTATGTCTTGGGCCACTGGCAGACATTCTAATTGATCCCTGACTCACAATTTTTATCAACACACTGTTGGTATAACTGCCCCTGAGCAATTAGAACTGGCACATGAGATGACATCTGTTGGCTTCCTCTCTATTTCACCACACTTGTCAAGATGACCAGTATGATGTATTCCCACTTGAACACCCATTGTCACTATCTATCGTGAGAAATTTAGTATGGCTATTTTTAGAGCTGACCAAAATGAACTACACTCACTGTATTGTCGTATGTGTATTTTTGAAAAAGATATGTGTCCTACAACAACATCAAGAAATGATCTATTTTTTTCCAGCATATAATGCTATCTTTCTTCTAATGTATCCTCAGAGGATTCATTTTTAGATCTCACTCTTGGACAGAATATTGCCACGCTCTCCTTCACTGGTGACATTGAAATAAAACTGCTGTGAGCCAAGGACTAGAGAAATAAATACAGTATTTTTTTAAAGAAGCTAATTTGATAGCAATTGAGGGGGAAACAATACTGTGCCAGTATCAAAAACAGCGCTTCCTCAAATCCTATCCTTTTTGCAGTGTAGAACAACCTTCCTGAGTTATACTTCTCTCAAGTCCCGAAGCCAAACTTAAAAAGTTTAATCCCACATGAATGAGAAATGAAATCCTTCATAAAAATAGCTCCTGGCCAAAAAGCTCTACTTAAAAAAAGAAAGAAAGAAAGGAAGAATAAAAAAAGCCGACAGCAAATAGGATGGTAAGTCAACAGAATTCTAGCACTGTAACCTTCCCACCTAGCACACAAAGATTCTGGGCAGCCGAGTGTCAAGCTATGTTGAGAAAAAACATGAGTCTCTGGTGCTTACAAATTCAACTCCATTAAACAAGTATTTATTGAGTGTCTTCCATGGGCTCAGCAATGTTTTAGACACCGTGGAAGAAACAAAGGAAGTATAAGACAGTTACTGCCCTGAAGGAGTTTGCAATCTTGTTGAAGAGCTTCCTCTGGAAAACAATTTGCTGCTGAATAAGTCAGAAATACACAGGATTCAGAACACCCTGTGGACAGAAAACCTATTCACATGTCATCGACGTGTCATTTTAATAGAAGTTCAATCACCTCATTTTTAATTTACCAAAGGAATCAACCCAGAGCATACAGACGTCTTTAACCTTGTCCACATTTCAAGTAGATCATTGTAAGCAAACAAACTCACTTCCAGACCCAGAATGCTGCTGATGAACTGTGTTGGAGCTGCCTGAATTTGCTCCTTGACCTTGTCTGGCAAGTATGATAGTCATTTTTCTCCCAGTAATGTATTATCACCGTGTCCCATTTTGATGATGTATTATACTTACACATCATTGAAGAGGCAATTTGCTTTGATGATGTACCGACATGCAATAGACCACAGTTCTGAAGGAGCGAGAGAAGGAGCACCCTGGAGCTCTATAATTCAAGTAGCGATGACATCTGTAGAAGAACAGGGAGACGATTAATTTAAATTATCTGGACAGGAACTGGGCTGACAAAGACTTTTGACCCTTTCCCAAATGTAAAATGTAAAAATAGTCATGCTAAAAGTGCTATCACATGGTTATAAAAGAGCAACATCGGAGACCCTGTGTTTATGGAACTGTTCAATATCTTGAGTGCATTCGTGGAGGCACAGACCCACACAGGTAACAAAAATGCATAGAACTTAATATGTACACACACACACACACACACGGGTGAGTATAAGTCAAACTCAGGTAATCTGAATAAGATAAATGGATTGTATCTGTGTCAGTATCCTGGTGTGATATTACACTATAGTTTTACAAAATGTTAATATGGAGGGAACTGAGTAAAGTGTATACAGAATATTTTGTGCTATTTTTTACAAATGCACATTTGTACATTTGTTCTTTTTTATAAATGCACACAATTGTACAATTGTCACTAACGTCAATGAAAATATTTCACATTAAGAATCTCAATATTCTAAAATAACACTCAATATTGGAATTTGTTATATTTTAAGAAAGTTTGCAGAAGTTAGGAGAAAATCATAAATGCTAATGTTTATAAATCATGAGCAACTTTATGTGATATCTAAACTGATTGTATGTAAATTTAAGAAGCCTATAGTTTATTACAATTGGGGACTAGCTACTTAAAGTGAGGCCATAATTTCTAAAACACAGTGAGTTTAGGTTAAGAGTCAATGATTCTCTATCACTTTTTAATGAAGTAATTAATAAAAAAAACCAAAAATCTGCTGTGTATAGTAGCGAATAAAATTAAAGATCTGGTGATGTTTAAAATGGAGTAAAGACAACTTGACAATGAGGTGAAGGGGAAATAATGAGGCAAATATTAAAGGATTATTATATAAAAGACAGAAAGGACTTTGGTATCATCTCAAGTAAAAGAATTAGACCCAATGATGGAAATGCAAAGGAGGTAGTCAAATGAAGGTGTATTTCAAAATGGAAAAGACTTCCTCAGAAGATTTGAGGGGCTCTTTCTAGAGGTGCTTCAAACATTTTGTAGGTCTTACACTTCCTTTTAAATCTGAAATTCTGTCATTCAATCATAGGCAAAGTTAGACTGAAGAAACAAATATTTGACAAGGATGTAGATAACACAATTTACAAAAATTGATGATGATTAGTAAAGAGTTTCCAGGGATAGATGGAGCATATTCTTAACTGTTGAATTTGAAGTCACATACCACAGCCAAGATCTTGGTATCTCTTTCAAGAAATCAGAATGCACCAGGATGAGTCTTCACTTAGGTTCAGTTTTACAAGTCTGATATTTCTGGGATAATGAATATATTAGCTTTTCTAAATAGAGAATTAGCATGAATTGTAGGAGAGATGGCTGAAGCAACATTCCTTTGTTCTGAAGAAAATAGTTCTAGAGCTTATTGGAACATACCAGCTAAAGTAGTCTTAATTTATTGCTACTTAATTCAATCCCACCTTAAACTCTCCCTTTGTTTTAGTTTTTAAAATTTGGAAATGTGTTCATCCCTAATTGTGACTTCTTACTCTCCTCTCTGACATGCATGATAAATGCCAAGCCCATGAGAGCTTATCCTGTTGAGAATGAAGTTAAAAGGCATGTTTGTCTTAGACCTGTGATATAATATACAACAGGTTTCCAAGAGGGCCTATTCTTTTCTTTTTATCTCAGTGTGATTGTTTTAAGAGAAAAATTTAAAGCCCTTTTATATACCATTTGTTTTCTTTCCGGAGATAAAGACATAGCAAATATAGAGATTTAAAAAAAGAAAACTTTCTTATTTTGCTAGCCAAAAGTGTTTTTTTAAACCATATCACAATAAAAGTCCAGTGGCAGTAACATTTATTCCATTCTTAAGATGCTCATCAATTCAAAGAACAAATGTCCCTATTTGTTTGTTTCGGTAGTTTAGCATAACCAAATACAGCAGTATTTTAATAAAGCTGAAGGGGATTGAACATTCCTTTGCTATTCAAAATTAATTAATACTAGCACTGAAGCTCCTAATTTTTTTATGTACTGAGGATAATTTTTCAATTAAAAAGTGATCTATGACTAATACAGAAAATAAGTCAAATAATAATTATATATTCCCCAAAAGAAGCAGAAATTAGGATACAAGTATACATTTGATTATAGATTTACCATTTTTTATTAATGTTCCCTACAGATAAAAATACTAAGTTGCAAAAGACTTAAATTATGACATTAATTCACACATATGTTTTGTCATTGACATCTGGATTAATTTGCAAATTTATTTTGAAATTAATCATACCTCAATAGTTCCAGGACATTGATAAATTTGGAATCTAAGAAAATCCTGAAGATTTTATCTCTTTGGAAAAATTAAAAATGGATTGCACTCAAAGATGCATATCATACAAATAAAGCAATAGACTTTCTAATACATGTTTTGGGTTGGAAATTAAGCCTGAGTTCGTTAACAATGGGTTGGTATCTACTTGGATTTAGTTTATCTTGAGTAATCACTTAGGAGTCAGGCCAGTCAGGTCATTTTTTGTTTGTTTGTTTGTTTTTGGTAGCATTGCAAGCTAAGAGAACTAGATATTGAAATTCAAAGTCTCTTGAAAAATGGAATACTATATGTAGAAATAATAGAATCACAAGTACATAGATTATTCACATCAGTTTTTTTTAAAGATTTTCCTCTTTTAAAATTAATTAATTAATTAATTTATTTTTGGCTGCATTGGGTCTTCGTTGCTGCACGTGGGCTTTCTCTAGTTGCACTGAGCAGGGGCTACTATTCATTGTGGTGCACAGGCTTCTCATTGTGGTGGCTTCTCGTTGCGGAGCATGGGCTCTAGGTGCGCAGGCTCAATAGTTGTGGCACACGGGCTTAGTTGCTCCATGGCATGTAGGAACTTCCCAGACCAGGGCTCGAACCTGTGTCTCCTGCATTGGCAGGTGGATTCTTAACCACTGTGCCACCAGGGAAGTCCAATTCACATCAGTTTTAAGCATGACGATTTTAAAGGGATAAAGACAAAATGGAAAATATTTTGTGGTGATAAGCAATATGATGAGAGGATTCAGAGCCATGACATGTTACTGACAGCTGAACGAACTCAGTGTTTACCCTCTATACAGATGACTCTGGATTTAGGTCAGTATTGCATGTAGAAGTGAAGAATGTAACTGGGCCTAGTGGTGGAAGTTTCCACAAGGGGCTTTCAGTTCTATATGAAAATGGGGACATTACACAGAGATGTCATGGACTTCCCTAAAACTTTCGTGAGTCTCTAAGTTTTTCTGTTTTTTTTAGTTAGAGGTATTAAAAAATAACAATTGGCAGGGAAAGCGTAATTCTTAATATTCATGATTCTGAATAAGGATAAAATGGAATAATACCATTTTATTATTATATATTAAGGACTAGTTATATATCAAGACAGTCTAGTGTCAAAATACAACTTGGCCCTATATAACCCTATTTCTTAAGATACATATTTTCACAGCTTTCAACTAGCGTATCTGAACACGTAAGTATCTAATGAAGTTTCATAATGGATTCAATGCGGTATATCACATATTCAAGCATAGTGATGGGTTGTACAAGGATTCTTTCTGTTATTAATATTAATAATAAATGCAATTTTTGTTAACTAATGATAACATACTATGTGCTGTTCTAAACACTTTGAGTCAATAATTCATTGAATCATTAGAATCAAAGCATTAAAGGGTTAAGTATTTATTTAAGGTCACCCATAAATCGTAGAATGAGAACTGAAGCTTCAGTTTATCTGAAACACATAGGATACTTTTTCATAATTTAATCACTTTAATTAAGCTTTTGGGATTATTTTTCGTTTATACCACTCCAATAATTCCTTCAATATCTTCTTTGTTCTATAGAGATGAAATATGAAAAAATTAGCTCAGGGATATATATATTATAAATATAATACACATATTATATAACATTATAAGTTACATAATACTATCTAGTATAGATATATAATTTTGCTAAGGGATAGATATATATATGCCATGTATATGGCATAATTAGTGTAAAAGATATCTAGAACAGAAAGACTATGAAGAAAACTGCTTGTTTTTATACTTCATATAATAAAGACAGTAATTGCTGGAGAATAATTTTAATCAAGTATTATTTTAGAGTTTGGGACATATGTATTTATTTTGTTGGCTACTGTATTCTTTTATGCTTGAATGAGGCACATTTGAGTCACAAATATTTTTGGCAAGGTCTGTGATGTTTCAACCAGGATGATGAATGAGGCCTTTGAAGACAGGAGGCAACAGCCTCTGACTTTGGCCCCAGGAAACTATGAGCCCTGACATTGTCTGTCTTCAGTAGGAAGCAAGTTTATCCTTGAGTCCTTTGACCCCAGATAAGTTTATTTGCTTGCCTTTCTTTGCTCTCTAGTGGTTTCTCTGGGCAGCAAACTCAGTCCCTTTCACTCAAAAAATAAAAGATCACACATGATTTGGCAAGTTTGTTATAGTTTCTTCATAAATGGGCTGGGTGATCCAGGTAATGTCATTTCTTTTGCCTGTATCTCTACACATAAAATGGAAGGAGATTATTGGGATCACTATCCAGGTAATTCAGGCGAAAGGTTTTATTTGCAAAAATTAGGACTCTGTGTGAGTTAGCAGGATGTATTTAAATCAATGATTAACATTGGTCAGCAGATCATTTAACTGAGTTGCACAATCATAATATTCATTTTGGAGGGGTTCCTCACTTTTTAGATGAAACTAGCTAAAGTTTAACACAAAAAGCAGAGTAATGTACTGAAGGTGATGAAGAATTATTCACTAGCTAACAAAAATGTTGCAGAGGATTATTAGAAAAATTACAGTTTTCTGCAATGAGAAATAGAGACAGCCAAGAAACTGAAATATGTACAGCTCAGGAGGCAGCTGATCAGTAGTAGGGCAAAAGCCTGTCTATGTGATTTCCCCTGGATTGGAATTCCCGAGGAATAATAGCTTAGAGATGTGCAGTCCATGGAGACAAAATGCATATGTTTGTTCCACCCTTTCAAACTTCTTCTGCCTGAGGTTAATAATAAATACTATAATTAAAGCAGTTTGTGATATATGAACCTAGAGAGGTGAAAACAGGAATTGCACAGGTGGATAAATGCCCATTAAGTTGTACTCCAAGTATGTGCGGCATGACAGCTCAATGTGTTGAATCTTAGCCATCTGAGTACCTCCACACTTGCTGAAACACTCCAGACAAGCTAAATGAGGATGATTCAAGGTTTTGCTGAAAATGTATGACTTTTCATAAAGAATAAGTTTCAGGTTCTTATTCTATAATTTAAAAGTGGCTCAAAAACTAAGGTATTCCCCACTACCACAAATAAATTTTCATCAAGTTTTGATGTTTGCATCTTGTCTTTAACTCTTTATCAAGACCACCTAGAAAAAAACACCATCTGGTCAAAAACATAAAGTTTATTCTTTCTTAAGCTTTCCCTGTCTGAATCTATGTGTTGAACCCTAAAACTTCCTATTTTATAAAGTTATAATAGATATGCTACATCTACTCCGATATGACCAGCGTTATATCTGAGTAGCATATATATATTATCGCATTATATATAATGCTATAAAATGAAAGCATTATTTGTGTGTCTGCCTACTTTTAGACCAAGTATTTTCACCAAGAGTTAATATGCTTTGGTGCCAAGGAAATTCAATGAGTAAAAGAAAGAAAATATTTAATAAATGATTTTGAAACAACTGGATAGCTATATTGGAAAAATGATGAACCTCGACTCTTAACTCACTTCATAGACATAAATGAATCTGGGATGAACCATAGATGTCAATGTAAATATTTGAGCCATAAACCTTCCGAAAGAAAACATAAGAGAATAGTTTAGTGACATTGAGGGAAGCAATAATTTCGTTGGATTCAAAAACAATAACCATAAAAGAAAATAATATATATTGAGTTTACTAAACTTAAAAATTATATGTCATCGAAAGAAATATGAACCTAGAAAATGAATAGGTAAGTCATAGATTGGAAAATATCTATAACGCATCTATCTGACAGAGAACTTGCATCAAAAATATATGAAAACACCCACTAATCAACAACAAAAGGGAAAACAATTCAATAGAATGATGAGCAAAAACCTTGAAAAAATACTTCACAGAGAAAGATACGCAAGTGACCAAAAAGCATATGAAAATGTGTTCAACATCATTGTATCATCAGGCAAATGCAAATTAAAATGACAGTTCTAAACCATTTCACACTCACTAGAATGACAAAAATTAAAAAGATTGGAAACCCCAGAAGTTGGCAAGGATGCAGATTGTATTAGTTTCCTGTTGCTGCTGTAACAAATTGCCACACACTTAGTGGCTTAAAGCAACACAGCCTTTTAAACTATAGGTTCTGGCAGTCAAAACTCCCAAAATCGAGGTGCTGGAAAGGTCATATTCTTTCTGGAGGTTCTACAAGGGAATGTATTACCTTGCCTTTTCCAACTTCTGGACACCACTTGCTTTCCTTGGTTCATAGCCTCGTCCTCCATTTTCAGAGCCAGCACTGTGGCCTCTGTTTTTTCTCTCTCTCACCCTCCCCTCTGTCTCTGCCTTCATCATCATATTTCCTTCTATGACTCTGACTCTCCTGCCTCCCTATAATAAGAACCCTATGATCACCCTTGATGCACTGAATAATCTAGGATAATCTTTCTCTTTCAAGATCCTTAAATTAATCACATTTTCAAAGTCCCTTTTGGCGTGTAAGGTAATATATTATCAGGTTTGGGGGAGTAGGACATTTGGGTGTCCTATTATCTTGCCTGCCACACAGAGCAACATGAATTCTCAAAAATGCTGATGGTGACATACAGTGGCACAACCTCATTGAAAAATAGGTTGGTGATTTTTTATACATTTAAAGATAAGCATATATAGTTACACCTTATGACCTAGGAATTCCAGTCCAGGTTATTGACCCAAATGAAAATTAAATATATATACACAAACAGGCTTACATAAGAATGCTTACAGCAGCCCTAAAAGCAGACAAAAACTGGAAATAACTCAAGATATTTATCAGAGATTATATAAATGCATTTTGGTATATCCCTACAATGGGATACTACTTAGCAATAAAAATGAGCAAACTAATGATACATGCGACAGCATGCATGGATTTTTAAAACATTATTTTGAGTGAAAGAAGACTATACACTGTGAACCAAG
Source organism: Balaenoptera physalus (assembly GCF_965194825.1). Lineage (NCBI taxonomy): Eukaryota > Metazoa > Chordata > Mammalia > Artiodactyla > Balaenopteridae > Balaenoptera > Balaenoptera physalus. Next base: position 95,903,608 of record NC_138896.1, on the reverse strand, counting down.
AACAGGCAAAACAAGCTGGTTCACTGGAAATAAGAATCCAAGAATCCAAGAACAGGCAAAACAAACTGGTTCACTGGAAATCAGAAAGTGGTTGCCACGTTGAGGGTGGAAATTGAATAGAAAGACATATGAAGGAACTCTCTAGAGTGATGGAAATATTCTATGTCTTGCTTAGGGTCTTGGTTACACTGGTATATACAATATCATAACTCATCAAAATGAACACATAGGATTTGTGCATTTTATTGAATGTAAATCATACAACGATAAAAACATGTTTTAAATGTTTAAAAATTCTTGTCTTGAAAAAATTTTGAGACCTTATGTTACATTTTTCTTCTACAGGTCTTAATTCTACCTAAAGGTAGTACAAATTTCATTATATTGAATCTATGTAAAAGAAAATAGCAACCACCAGCACAAAACTTTATTGTTAACACACATGTATGAGTGGTCTTTTTCCCTCTCTTTATTTCTTCTCTCCCTCTTCCAGAACAATTGATTATCATCACTAAAAGCAAGCAACTTGACCTATTAGTAAACTGGGAAATGTTATTTTTTTTCATTTTAATATACCACAGACAGCACTATGGCAAAACATTTTTATTAAAATCAATCCTAACAATATTTGGATTTTGAAATAAAATTTCTTTCATCCTTGATCGATGAGTTTATTTTATGTTAAATGAAGATACGCTATAGACCTAGAATCAATCCACCTTTATTTCTACTCTGTGTCTATATTTATCTATCTACATGGAAAACATAGGTTATTATAAGCCCATATTTTTCGATTTTGCACTGAGCTTTCTATTATTTCCTCTTAGAATGTCGCTTTGAATATTCTGTTTATTCATCAGAATTATTGATTCTGCCTAAACAAAGGAAAACATTAGTAAGAATCACACTAACTGTTCCCTAGATCCTTGTTAAAAACACTCAGGCAGACAAAGGGGTTTTGTTTCCCTTTAACCCACATGTACTTTTTGCATTGAAATTCCACAGCATTTTGTTCACCAAGGCAGGCAGCTGACATATTCATGTTCGTCATTTCAATAAAACCAAAGCAAATACTGCATTTCTCCAAGAAATTCGTACTGTGAATACTGATAAAGTTAACAGGGATATGCAGGCTTTACCTGCAACCTCTTTGTTAACTCAAATACTGTCAAAATAATAATGGCTTTTACTTGTGCTTCTCTACGCTATTCTAGCTAATGGTGCATTCATTTTTTTTCTGAAATTATCCTGCAAAGATGATTTTTGTGACATCTGTATAAGTCCACAGAGCTGCATTGCCTTCTAAATTGTATCCACTTGTTCCCAAGGATTTAATTAAGAATCTCAAAAATTGAGTAGTAAGACCAAAATATGCTTTGAAAGTTTTCAGAAAGGGGAAAGGTTTGCTTGATGAAGCTGCTTTAATTGTGAGTACAAGAAAGACTACTTAATTGATAATAAGACTGATCCTAATTTCATAATGCAAAAAGAGGATGGAAAAGGGAAGGTAGATAGTAAAAGAAACATCAGATATTTTATACTATTATAGTAGTCCAGAGATATAAAAATATGATGCATATTAAATTATCATATTGAGACCAAAACATACAGGTGTTTAAGAATTTAATTTTAAGTCCAATCCAAGCATTTTATAGCAAACAAAATGTCAGTAATTGTTCCTAAAATTATTATATAGCATAGAAAAAATAATTAAAATGTGTTGTTGCAGAAAATAAGTGCAAAGTATTTATCAACTTGTATGTGTCCCTCCAATTTCCTCTAATCAGATAACGTTACTTTGGCTAACTGTTTAAAATTAACTAACAGTTATTCAAATTTACCTGCTATTGAAAAGATTTCAGCTTGCCCCCCCCCCCCACTACAAAATACCTGTTTGGGTAATAAAATGTGTATGTATGACTGATCCAGCTCAATAATTAATTACAATTCAAGGCTAGATTTCCCAGCTGGTACTAGTGAGGCCAAAGTCATGGTTTTCAATCTATTAAGTTTTGTTGTTTGCCTTTGGACTCTGTACTGTGAATTTAAACCCCCTCATTTTTAAGCTCCCATTCATCAAAGACATTATCCATGCCATTATCATGATATTTCTCACTCTGGCCATCTTTTTAATGAGGGCCTTAACTGTCAGAGAAATAGGAAAGGAAAATCTGGGTAGATCAGTAAAACCCTACGCCACTGATGGAAAAAAGATAACAGAGACCATTTGTTAGGATGGGTCCAAAATAGCATGTTCATCCATAGAGGACACTGCATGTTTAACAGTATATAGTATCAGCCATCATTATCCCTCAACTGCGAAATTGAAATAGTCTTCTCTCTAGCCTACATCGCTATAACTTTTCACCCTTCAAAACTATCTTCTCTGCAATGCCTGTGTCCTGTACTAAACAAATATAAGAAGGCAACTGCCTTGAATAAAAAAAAAAAAAAGTCCTCTGTATTACTGTATGTTAAAAGCATTATTCCTTGGCTTACACAATAGCCATTTTCATTTGATTTTGTCATTCCTCTCATCAGTTCTCTCCATGTGCTTTCATAACTAGGTATTTTATCATATGACAGCTTTAAAACATCATTTCTTAAGCCGATTGTATTTGTTTCCTGGGGCTGCCATAGCAAATTGCCACAAACTGGGTAGCTTAAAAGAACAGAAATTTATTCTCTCAAAGTTTGGAGACCACATGTTTGAAATCCAGGTGTCAGCAGGTTTGGTTCCTTCTTGGGGACAAGGAGTGATAATCTGTTCCAGGCCTCTATCCTAGCTTCTGGTGGTTGCTGACAACTTTTGATGCTCCTTGGCTTGCAGGTAGAGCACTGCAATTCCTGCCTCTGTCGTCACATGACCATCCTCCCACTGTGTGTGTCTGTCTTTACATGGTGTTTCCACTGTGTGTGTCTGTCTCTGTGTCTCTTCTCCTTTTCTTATAAGGTCACCAGTCATAATGGTTTGAGGGCCGACCTTACTCCAGTAAGACCTCATCTTAACTTACACGTAAATTACATCTGCAAAGATTCTATTGTCAGATAAGTTCGTATTCATAGGTACCTGGAGGAAGGACATCAGCATATTTGAAGGGAGACACAATTCAACACACAAGTAGGATATGCATTTATGTCTTCCTCTTATTTTTCTTTTTTTTTCTCACTTTACCATGTTTTTGCCCTCGTTCCTACTTGGAAAAGCTTCTACCTAATCTTAAAACACCAGCTCAAATGTCCATTCTTTTTGTAGATTTTCATACTCTTCTTGAAGTAGACTCATTCTTTTCTCATAGTAATTTTCACACAAGTCCTTAGAACAAGGGTTATGGCATCATGTCTGATACATAGTATATTCTCAATAAATGAATTTCAAATGAATGCATGGTACTTATATTTTATAATATTTATAATAATGTATTAGACTAGACATCTTTGAGCATATGAAACTATGTATTATTCATATACTCATGCTAGTTCTTAATAATACTTATCTATTTGAATTGAAGAATTTTCTAAAAATGAATATTACATCATTTAGCTGGATATTAAATGCTTACAAATCACTTAGTCTATACCTGTCTCTTTTTTAGAAATGGATGAAAATCATCCCTCACAAATAAAAGCATATTGATTTTTAGGACCTTTTCTGTCCCTCATCACTTTCTTCTTTTTTTTTTTTTTTTGATTTTATTTATTTTTAAATTTATTTTTGGCTGCATTGAGTCTTTGTTGCTGCGCGGGGGCTTTCTCTAGTTGCGGCGAGCGGGGGCTACTTTTCATTGCAGTGCGTGGGCTTCTCATTGCGGTGGCTTCTTTTGTTGTGGAGCATGGGCTCTAGGTGCGTGGGCTTCAGTAGTTGTGGCTCGCGGGTTCCAGAGGTCAGGCTCAGTAGTTGTGGCTCAGGCTTAGTTGCTCCGCGGCATGTGGGATCTTCCCAGACCAGGGCTCCAACCCGTGTCCCCTGCATTGGCAGGCAGATTCTTAAACACTGAACCACCAGGGAAGTCCCCGTTCCTCATCACTTTCACTTTCACAGGTTTGTCTAAAGATACAGGATCAATGAAATGTTTAATTTGCAATCGAATATAATATAGAAAAATGCAAAATATTTTCTAAATATCTATATACATGAAAACAATATGATTATTGTTATGCATAGAAAAATATTAGATGGGCACTAACCACAAAATACTATTAGGAAGCTATTATGATCATTCACTGGGTGTGTCATCATACACCAAATCCATTGTCTATAAGCCATTAGAAGTACACATTTAGCAGTTTACTAGGGAAAATGAAAAAGTCTTAGAGACTTACTCTTTGAGTCAATGGTTCTGTGAAAAATTTAAATTCTACCAAACTGAAGCTTAGAGAAATATCTTTCTTGATTGGGCTAGATGTTAACATAAAATCAACTAGTTTCACCTACAGTGTGTGGAAAGAGGCAGGCATTAAATAATTTATAACGTTTGTTCTTTCAAAAAAATCATTACATTTTATATAAAAACAACAGGTAGCCATACTTTTCACCGTAGTCTAATTTGCATAAATTCTCTTTCTGGTACCTTAGCCAGTTTCTCAAAAATGTGGGCACCACTACTAGTCATACTTTCAGCCTATTAGTATACTAATACTAATAAATAGAGTTACGTTATTCTATAATAGCATGAACTTTGACATTATGTAATTATTCCACGTTCATGTGAATGTTCCAAGTGTTATTTCGGTGCCTACACTTGCCATAAATATAGTTTTATATTTATCTTACAACTAGCGATTCAAAGATTCTCAGGTGTCTCTAACCTTACCAACTACAACACAAGTAGTTTTCTCTCATTTAAATTAAGAGCACTCTGTATGTATGTAAATATATTTATATGTATGTGTTTTTTATATGTGTATGTACATGAGTGTATATGTGTGTGTGTGTGTGTGTGTGTGTAATTGTGCATTTTTTTCCCTGAAAATATCATTTCTAAAATCTACTGTTGACAATTTTATTGTTTTAAGAGAGCACAAAACTCTACTTGGTATTTAAGGTCTAGGCTCCACGATTTAGTTTTTCACCTTCTATTCCCACAGCTGTACTCCATGCTTCAGTTAAACAAAAGGACTCACTATTCCCATCTCCTTTACTTTGTATTCACATCCACTAAAGTCTGACTCATCCTTAATGGACCATCTCCAATGTTACCTCCTCCTTGAAATCTTTATTAATCTCCCCAATTAAAATCAGTGTTTTTCTCCCTTAATTGTTTTCAGTGCTTTAATCTCATTTAGTGAATGTAAAACATCCTCTGCTTTGCATGGTATTAATTAGCATAATAGATGCATCTCGGCTTTAAAACTACAAACTCCTTCAGGATAGGAATTTTTCTAGTCATCTTTATGTTCCTGTATGATAGCATAATGCCTGGTCCAGAGAGGTTATTAAAAAAATATTTGTTAAATTGAACTGGATAGAAGTATTAATACAAATTCTAAGTTACAACCTATTAGTAAGGAGTTGTGTCACAGAGAATCAGACATACTTTATACATACATCTAATATTGAAAAAATTACAATTAGAAGTTAAAACAGAGTATTTAATAATGGGTGAGATAAATGTATCTTATTTATCTTTCCCTAATGCACTTCACAGGACAAGTTCTGTATTTTGAATCGTTCTTATTGTCAGAACAGGTAAATGTGGATTCTTAAAGGCTACATCCATGGTGTGTAGGTGCTGGGGAGATTCACAGAGAAAGGAGAAAGCACCACCAGGTCTCACGTGTTAGATTTTCACAGAAATATGATGTCTTGGATTATATCTCTACTTACTCACCTACTGCTCCCTGAGTGTTGTCAAGTCCTGAAACCAGAGACCTTAGAAAGGCATTTCTGACATATTTTTATTTTAGCAACAAAGAAAATGACCAGAGACTTGGAAGTACAGTCTCTCTGACTAGTCTTGGGATTTAACAAAGGCATAAAATCTGTGAAAACTCTACGGAAAACGGAATTAGTGCCTTAGTTCTCCTTCAGGGCAGAGTTAACCTCTCAGTCATCCAGATTATTTTTTTTTAATCAAAGAAGATTATAATGTTAAGGAAGAATCCACAAAGAGCAACAATTCTGAAAAAAAAAAAGTACTTCCTCCTTATTAACCAGTAACAATAGATGTTTTACTAACCTCATGTTAATACATGTTAGAGGTGCTTAGGTAATTAAGTATCTAAGGCCTCTGGAGAAACCAAAATCACCCAGGAACTTGGCCAATATTTAAGTAAAAAAAGTATGAATATCTATAATGACAATTCACTAGTAGTCACCCTTAAAAAACGTAAGTATTAAAAAAAGTACTCAATCTTAAATAATCTTTAAGACATGCTTTTCCTTGACTGCATAAAAAAAATAGACATTTATTTAAAGCTAAAAATGTTAATGATAGTGGCATTCATTCACTTCAGTGACCTATGCTCAGAGTAGGGCTGGTTGTACAATTTTTTCTCCTAGAGGAACTAGAGCCTCTTTTCACTTTTTTTAAAAATATCTTTATTGGAGTATAATTGCTTTACAATGGTGTGATAGTTTCTGCTGTATAACAAAGTGAATCAGCTATACATATACATATATCCCCATATCCCCTCCTTCTTGGGTCTCCCTCGCACCCTCCATATCCCACCTCTCTAGGTGGTCACAAAGCACCAAGCTGATCTCCCTGTGCTACGCGGCTGCTTCCCACTAGCTATCTATTTTACATTTGGTAGTGTATATATCTCCATGCCACTCTCTCACTTAGTCCCAACTTACCCTACCCCCTCCCCTTGTCCCCAAGTCCATTCTCTACGTCTGCGTCTTTATTCCTGTCCTGCCCCTAGGTTCTGCAGAACCACTTCTTTTTTTTAGATTCCATATATATGTTTTAGCATACGGTATTTGTTTTTCTCTTTCTGACTTACTTCACTCTGTACGACAGTCTCTAGGTCCATCCACCTCACTACAAATAACTGAATTTCGTTTCTTTTTATGGCTGAGTAATACTCCATTGTATATATGTGCCACATCTTCTTTATCCATTCATCTGTCGATGGACGCTTAGGTTGCTTCCACGTCCTGGCTATTGTACATAGTGCTGCAATGAACACTGTGGTACATGACTCTTTTTGAACCATGGTTTTCTCAGGGTATATGCCCAGTAGTGGGATTGCTGGGTCGTATGGTAGTTCTATTTTTAGATTTTTGAGGAACGTCCATACTGTTCCCCATGGTGGCTGTATCAATTTACATTCCCACCAACAGTGCAAGAGGGTTCCCTTTTCTCCACACCCTCTGCAGCATTTATTGTTTGTAGATTTTTTGATGATGGCCATTCTGACTGGTGTGAGATGATATCTCATTGTAGTTTTGATTTGCATTTCTCTAATGATTAATGATGTTGAGCATCCTTTCATGTGTTTGTTTGCAATCTGTATATCTTCTTTGGAGAAATGTCAATTTAGGTCTTCTGCCCATTTTTGGATTGGGTTGTTTGTTTTTTTGATATTGAGCTGCATGAGCTGCTTGTGTATTTTGGGGATTAATCCTTGGTCAGCTGCTTCATTTGCGAATATTTTCTCCCATTCTGAGGGTTGTCTTTTTGTCTTGTTTATGGTTTCCTTTGCTGTGCAAAAGCTTTTAAGTTCCATTAGGGCCCATTTGTTTATTTTTGTTTTTATTTCCATTTATCAAGGAGGTGGTTTAAAAAGGATCTTGCTGTGATTTATGTCATAGAGTGTTCTGCCTATGTTTTCCTCTAAGAGTTTGATAGTGTCTGGCCTTATGTTTAGGTCTCTGATCCGTTTTGAATTTATGTTTGTGTATGGTGTTAGGGAGTGTTCTAATTTGACTCTTTTACATGTAGCTGTGCAGTTTTCCCAGAACCACTTATTGAAAAGGCTTTCTTTCCTCCATTGTATATTCTTGCCTCCTTTGTCAAAGATAAGGTGACTGTATGTGTGTGGGTTTATCTCTGGGCTTTCTATTCTGTTCCATTGATCTATATTTCTGTTTTTGTGCCAGTACCATCGTGTCTTGATTACTGTAGCTTTGTAGTATAGTCTGAAGTCAGGGAGCCTGATTCCCCCAGCTCCGTTTTTCTTTATCAAGATTGCTTTGGCTATTCAGGGTCTTTTGTGTTAGCATACAAATTATGAAATTTTTTGTTCTAGTTCTGTGAAAAATGCCAGTGGTACTTTGATAGGGATTGCATTGAATCTGTAGATTGCTTTGTGTAGTATAGTCATTTTCACAATGTTGATTCTTCCAGTCCAAGAACATGGTGTATCTCTCCATCTGTTTGTATCATCTTTAATTTCTTCACCAGTATCTTATAGTTTTCTGCATACAGGTCTTTTGTCTCCTTAGGTTGGTGTATTCCTAGGTATTTTATTCTTTTTGTTGCAATGGTAAATGGGAGTGTTTCCTTAATTTCTCTTTCAGATTTTTCATCATTAGTGTATAGGAAGGCAAGAGATTTCTATGCATTGATTTTGTATCCTGCTACTTTACCAAATTCATTGATTAGCTCTAGAAATTTTCTGGTAGCATCTTTAGGATTCTCTATGTATAGTAACATGTCATGTGCAAACAGTGACAGTTTTACTTTTTCTTTTCCAATTTGGATTCCTTTTATTTTGTCTTTGTCTCTGATTGCTGTGCCTAAAACTTCCAAAACTATGTTGAATAATAGTGGTGAGAGTGGGCAACCTTGTCTTCTTCCTGATCTTAGTGGAAATGTTTTCAGTTTTTCACCCTTGTGAACGATGTTGTCTGTGTGTTTGTCATATATGGCCTTTATTATGTTGAGGTAAGTTCCCTCTATGCCTACTTTCTGGAGAGTTTTTATCAGAAATGGGTGTTGATTTTGTTGAAAGCTTTTTCTACAGCTATTGAGATGATCATATGGTTTTTCTCCTTCAATTTTTTAATATGGTTTATCACATTGATTGATTTGCTTATATTGAAAAATCCTTGCATTTCTGGGATAAACCCCACTTGATCATGGTGTATGATCCTTTTAATGTGCTGCTGGATTCTGTTTGCTAGTATTTTGTTGAGGATTTTTGCATCTATGTCCATCAGTGATATTGGCCTTAGTTTTCTTTTTTTGTGGCATCTTTGTCTTGTTTTGGTATCAGGGTGATGGTGACCTCGTAGAATGAGTTTGGGAGTGTTCCTCCTTCTGCTATATTTTGGAAGAGTTTGCGAAGGGTAGGTTTAACTCTTCTCTAAATGTTTGATAGAATTCGCGTATGAATCCATCTGGTCCTGATCTTTTGTTTGCTGGAAGATATTTAATCACAGTTTCAATTTCAGTGCTTGTGATTTGTCTGTTTACATTTTCTATTTCTTCCTGGTTCAGTCTTGGAAGGTTGGGCTTTTCTAAGAATTTGCCCATTTCTTCCAGGTTGTCCACTTTATTGGCATATAGTTGCTTGTAGTAACCTCTCATGACCAATTGTATTTCTGCAGTGTCAATGGTTACTTCTTCTTTTTCATTTCTAATTCTATTGATTTGAGTCTTCTCCTTTTTTTTCTTGATGAGTCTGGCTAATGGTTTCTCAATTTTGTTTATCTTCTCAAAGAACCAGCTTTTGGTTTTATTGATCTTTGCTATTGTTTCCTTCATTTCTTTTTCACTTATTTCTGATCTGATCTTTATGATTTCTTTCCTTCTGCTAACTTCGGGGCTTTTTTGTTCTTCTTTCTCTAATTGCTTTAGGTGTAAGGTTAGGTGGTTTATTTGAGATTTTTCTTGTTTCTTGAGGTAGGATTGTATTGCTATAATCTTCCCTCTTAGAACTACTTTTGCTGCATCCCATAGGTTTTGGATCGTCATGTTTTCATTATCATTTTTTTCATAGCTATTTTTTGATTTCCTCTTTGATTTCTTCAGTGATCTCTTGGTTATTTAGTAGTGTATTGTTTAGCCTCCTTGTGTTTGTATTTTTTACAGATTTTTTCCCTGTAATTATATCTAGTCTCATAGCGTTGTGGTCGGAAAAGATACTTGATATGATTTCAATTTTCTTAAACTTACCAAGGCTTAACTTGTGACCCAAGATATGGTCTATCCTGGAGAATGTTAGATGAGCACTTAAGAAGAAAGTGTATTCTGTTGTTTTGGGATGGAATGTCCTATAAATAACACTTAAGTCCATCTTGTTTAATGTATCATTTAAAGCTTATGTTTCCTTATTTATTTTCATTTTGGATGATCTGTCCATTGGTGAAAGTGGGGTATTAAGGTCCCCTACTATGACTGTGTTGCTGTCGATTTCCCTTTTCATGGCTGTTAGTATTTGCCTTATGTATTGAGGTGCTCCTATGTTGGGTGCATAAATATTTACAATTGTTATATCTTCTTCTTGGATTAATCCCTTGATCATTATGTAGTGTTTGTGCTGTCCTTCTTTGTCTCTTGTAATCGTCTGTATTTTAAAGTCTATTTCGTCTGATGTGAGAATGCTACTCTAGCTTTCTTTTGATTTCCATTTGCATGGAATATCTTTTTCCCTTCCCTCACTTTCAGTCTGTATGTGTCCCTAGGTCTGAAGTGGGTCTCTTGTAGACAATGTATGTATGGGTCTTGTTTTTGTATCCATTCAACCAGTCTGTGTCTTTTGGTTGAAACATTTAATTTGTTTATATTTAAGGTAATTATCGATATGTATGGTCTTATTACCATTTTCTTAATTGTTTTGGGTTTGTTATTGTAGGTCTCTTCCTTCTCTTTTCACTTCTAAAAGGTAGATTATACTATTATGTGCTCTTTTGGGGAACTTATTTATGCTGAAGAGAATGGAATTATTAAGCATTTCAGGCTTATAACGTTAAACTATTAACATTTGGCTTTTAGACATTGATTATTTTTGTTAAGTGACCTCAGGGTCACAAGTTCCTCTTTATCATTTATTATATATAATTATTATATATTAAAACATTATTATTTTAAGTTAAGTAAAGTAAAACTCACTTTTTGATGGTATCCAGACCTATGAGCTTCAACACATACATAGATTTTTGTAACCACCACCAATAACAGGATAAAGAACAATTCCAACACCCAAGGGATTCACAGACACTGCCCTCAAACCTAACCAGGGACAACAGGCAGTCTGTTCTCTGTTCCTAATAGTTTTATGTTTGTTTATATTGTCTATGTCTACAAAGAATCCTGCTAGGCATTTAATTGGAATTGCATGAAATCTGAAAATCAATTTAGAAAATTTGCATCTTAATTATACTGAGTCAATCCATGAGCATGGTATTTCCCTTCATTAATTTAGATTGTCTTTGATTTCCTTCATCAGCATTTTGTGGTTTTTTATCATATAGCTCCTACATGTAACTTGTTATAATTAGAGTTAGGACATCTCATTTTTGAGGGGCCATGGTAAATGGTATTTTTAAAATTTTAGTTTTCAGTTTTTTATTGTAAGTATATAGAAAAATGATTGTGTTTCTATGTCAATTTTGTATCCTGCAAACTTGCTGAACTCACTTATTAGCTCTAAGAAAATTTTGGAGATCCCTTGAGATTTTTCTACATAGACAATCATCTTGTCTATCATCATTTCTTCCTTTTCAAATTGCATGCCACTTATATATTTTTCTTGCCTTACTGCACTTGCTAGTACTGAGAGCAGTATAATGTTGAATAGTAATAGTGAGAGGGTACATCTTTGACCTGTTCTCACTAATAGGGGAAAAGCATTCAATATTTCCCCACTAAGTATGATGTTAGCTGTAGTTTTGGTTAATATTTTAGAGATATTCTTTTTTCAGACTGGGAATGTCACCTTCTCTTCCTAGTTTGCTGAGCATATTTTTTTTTAACATGAATGGATATTGATTTTGTCAAATGCATTTTCTTCATTTATTGATATGATTATATGTTCTTTTATATTATTTAGTCTGCTGACAGGATGGATTACATTGATTGATTTTTGAAAGTGGAACCAGCCTCCCTTGCCCCAGAATGTGACCCATTTGGTGAACATTCCATGTGCCATTGAAAAGCGCATGTATTGTTGGGTTGAGTGTTCCATAAATGTCCATTAGGTCAAGTGTTAAGTCTTCTATATCTTTGCTGATTTTTCTGTCTGTTGTAACAATTACTGAGAAGAGAGTGCTACAGTTCCCAAGAATTTGCATTATAGTTCCTCATTTAGTTCTATCAGTTTTTGCATCATTTTGTTGCAATTTTAAAATTTTGTTGTTAGATGCATACACACTTAATTAGAATAGAAAAAGCAGTTTTGAAAACGAAGAACCAAGTTGAAGGACTCACACTAAATGATTTCAAGATTTACTAAAAGGCTATAGTAATTGAGACAGTGTGGTTTTAGCAAAAGTTCAGACAGAGATATTAGTGGTACTGAATAAAGAGTCCAGAAATAGATCCACCTTTGTATGATAAATTTGACAAAGATGCAAAGAAAATCAATGGAGAAAGAACAGTCATCAAAAATTGTGCTAAAACAATTGTTCATCCACATGCAAAAAAAAAAAAAAAGTAAGAAAGAAAAAGAAAGAAAAGAAAAAAGAAGAGAAAAAACCTTCTCCATACTTCACATCATATACAAAAATTAAGTCAAATAGATTGTATACTTAAATATAAAACCAAAAGTTATATAACTTCTAGAAGAAATCATAGGGAAAAAATCTTTGTCACCTTGTGTTTGGCAGATAATTCTTAAATATTACAAGAGTTTGATGCATAAATTTGTCTTTATTAAGTTTTAAAATTCATTTTGGGTACAAGAGGCATAGGGTATATTTTCAGGTGATGGAAATATCTTGATTGTGGTGTGGTTACATAACTTATGTGTTTGTCTAATTTATGGAATTATACACCAATTAATTAATTTTCCTTTATGTAAATTATGCCTGCAATAACCTGTCTTTAAAAATAAAATGTGGCTAGGAGGTGAGTTGTTGAGGCATTTGAGAGATGGGAAAACCTGTTTTGATGTTTATTTTGGGAGTTCTGGGGAGCTACTTGAGGATTTTGAGGAGTTAAATGAGTAAATATATGGGGCATAATAATTTCTCTGTTTGAAGCGTGTAGGATGGGTCATTCCATAGATGTGTATATGATTAGAAGGAATGTGTGCTATATTTTTCCTGTGGTTGCTGTTGCTAAGGAAACATCATTCCTGGTAAGCCTATCTACCTTTCTCTTCTGAAAGACAAGAAGGCATCTCATGAAGGAACCTACTGTCTGTCTATCTATCTATCTAAACATCCATCCATCCATCAACTATCTGTCATCTATTTTAGCTTATACTATTCTCCATACAAGGAAGAAGTGTTGTTTTATTTTTATTATGTATACTTTAAATTACTCTATAAAATTTAATATTTAATGCTACAATGCATTATTATTATTGTAATTACGCCTACCTATCTAAAAGTACAACCTTCTAATAGATGTTTTAAGAACTCAGGTCTTTGTGGTGGTAGCGTGACTTATTGGGGAAGCTCTGGGCATTGGAGCAAGATAACAGGCTAAATAAGAGCTCTGTTATATACCTTGATTGATCTCATGTAATTGTATTTAGCTTATTTGCATCATCCTGTAAATAAATAAATAATGATCATAATGTTAATACATTTCCATCATGTAGCTTTGTCTATTTTAGCCACAAAACAAACCTATGTGGTGAGAATTACTATTATATGCTAATAATGTATATGTATAAAGATAGATACATGGAAAGAGTACTCAATATACTACCTATCATATATTATTCATTATATGTCAATTCTTCCTCCATCCCCTGACCCTTTGCTAACCAGAACAACTTACATGGTTTAAACCTGTTATGTACTCTTTAAAATCACTTATTTGGCTCAATTAAATGCTAAATACAAAAACCCAGTAATTGAAGTCTACATACTAAAGTCCATATGTTTAGAAATTATATCTTATGATCCTGTTTATAATACATTAACTTACAGGATAACTTATATTCATAGACTTGAGGTCTTGAAGTCTCTGATATTTTTAATATGTTATATCTTAATATATTTATGATATTCTATGTATCTTCTTTATTCAGAAATGCTATGGAAGAGGAAAATCAATATATTAGATAAATGGGGAAAGTTGCCTAAAGTCTACATAGCCATGTGTTAGATGTTTCTTCTGAAAGAAATGAAACAGACTAGGTGGATGTTTCCTTGAAGTGGAAACTAAGCAAAATTTGTAGCTGCTGGGGTACAGGAAAATTACTAAAAATCAGGAGACTTTTGTGCTGATATCAATTCTTCCATATCCAATTACTGGTCTTAAGTAACGACTGGTCTTTAACCAATCTCTTTGTTATCTCATCTGTGCAATGAGAATGCTGGACTAGTTGCGGCATTGCTGGAATTAGCCATTCAGCATAAAATGCTCCTTCTTTTACTACTGTAAAATTTTCCTTCGGGAAAACACTCACCTTCTATTCTTCATATGTTTCTACTGTACATGGGGCTCCACCCCTGACTCTAGGGTTTTATTTAAAACTTTGGCCCAGGCAATCTGAGCACGACAGCAACTTGTCCCTAGTGATTAGTTCAAGGATGAGCACAGGGCCCTCATAGCCCACAAGATAGACTGCAGAGACTTTTTCTAAGACTCTTGAAAGTGAGATGTTATATTTTTTCTACTAACTTGATAGGTTGTGGGTTCCATTTCTCATCACTTAGAATGTTGAAATTAAGCCAGCATGGGGGAAAACTGAAGTAAGATATAATAAAAGCTGAGTCCTGGTGACATTTTAAGCCAACAAAACCAGGTATGCCTGAAGTTATATTTACCTGTGAATCAAGTTACATGAGGCCGTGTAATACCCACATTACATATACATGTTAATAATCACATGCTTGTATGTATTACATGAAAAGATGGAATACGTGTTTTAAATGATCAAGCTGGCTAATGTATTAAGAAAACTTGTGCAGAGAAAGAGTGACTTCCCTTTGCAAACTGGATTATTAAAAAAAAAAAAAAAAAAAGCCAGACATCTCACCAAACAAGATATACAGATGGCATATAAGCATATGAAAATATGTCCCACATCATGTGTCATTAGGGAAATGCAAATTAAAACTACGAAATACCGCTATACACCTACTAGAATGGCCAAAATCCAGAACACTGGCAACTCCAAATTCTGGTGAGGATTTGGAGCAGCAGAAACTCTTATTTAGTGCTAGTGGGAATGTGAAATGATAGCCACTTTTGAAAACACATTGGCAGTCTCTTATAAAACTAAATATATTCTTACTATACATACGACTCAGCAGTTACGCTCCTTGGTATTTACCCAAAGTTGTTGAAAACGTATGTCCGCATAAAAACCTGAACATCATAGTTCATAGTAGTAGCTTTTTTCATAATTGCCAAAACTTGGAAGCAATTAAGATATCCTTCAGTTTGTGAATGGATAAACTGTGATACATACAGATAATGGAATATTATTCAACGCTAAAAAGAAATGAGCTATCAAGCCATGGAAAATAGTGCTGCGGTGAACATTGGGGTGCATGTATATTTTTGAATTATGGTTTTCTCCAGCACTATTTACAATAGCTAAGACATGGAAACAACTTAAATGTCCATCAATAGATGAATGGATAAAGAAGGTGTGGTACATATATACAATGGAATATTACTCAGCCATTAAAAAGAAGGAAATAATGCCATTTGCAGCAACATGGATGGACCTAGAGGTTGTCATAGTGAGTGAAGTAAGTCAGACAGAGAAAGACAAATATCACATGATATCACTTATATCTGGAATCTAAAAAAATGATACAAATGAACTTATTTACAAAACAGAAACAGACTCACAGACTTAGAGAATGAACTTCTGGTTACCAGGGGGGAAGGGTGGGGAGCAGAAATAGGTTGGGAGTTTGGGATTGACATGTACACACTGCTATATTTAAAATAGACAACCAACAAGAACCTACTATATAGCACAAGGAACTCTGCTTACAGTACTCTGTAATAACCTAAATGAGAAAGGAATTTGAAAAAGAATAAATACATGTATAACTGGATCACTTTTCTGTACACCTGAAACTAACAACATTGTTAATCACCTGTACTCCAATATAAAATTTTAAAAAAAAGAAAACACAGAGAGTATAGGGATGATATTAATATTAAAATGTCATTAAAAGCAAAAATCATTATGTGAGACTGAAGTGTTTGCCCTATATTTATAAAGGTACAATAAACAACACTGTTTTAGTTTAAAAAAAAAAAAGAATAGTTGAAGGAAAGGGAAAAAAAATTACCAACCAAAGATAACACTGTCCATTTTGATACATGTTTTTTCTTTTATTTTTTGAAGTATTTTTATTACATCTTGTATTCTGTGTCTTTCTTTTAGCATAAAACATGCCTTTCCCCATGCTATTAAAATCTTTCATGATTATTATTCTAATGGATAAATAATATCCCATTGTCATATGTCACATATCAACATTTACATAACTTAATATGGGGCATTTAGGTTGTTTCCAAATATTATAATATTTAATGTTTATCTTATAAACAAAGCTGCATCTCAGTGCAAAAAAGAAAAAGAATAAATGGTCAATAAACAATTATAATTATTAAAAAAAAAAGACGTGGAGGAAGCTTAAATGCATTTTACTAAGTGAAAGAAGCCAATCTGAAAAATCTACATACTGAAAAATTCCAACTAGGTGACATTCTGGAAAAGGCAACACTATGCAGACAGTACGTAGATCAGTGGTTGCCATGGGTGGGTTGGGATGGGGAAGATGATTAGGCAGAGCAGAGAGGAATTTCAGGACAGTGAAAATACTCTGTATGATACTATAATGATGGATATATGTCATTATACATTTGTCTAAACCCAAAGACTGTACATCAAGAGAGAACCCTATGGACTTTGGGTGATTATAATGTGTCAATGTAGGTTCATCCTTGGGAAAAATGTAACACTTGTGAGTGATGTTGATAATGACTTTACATACACCTGGGGGCTGAGGTGTGTGGGAAATCTCTGTTTCTTCTTCTCAATGTTGTTGTAAACCTAAATCTGCTTTCAAAAAATTGTCTTTAAAATTTGTTTTTAAATAAGCTAGAAACATTTTTTTCCTGAATTACAGTATTAGTCCTTTTTCAAACAAGATGTTAATGATATACAAAGATTGCAAAACACAAATCTTCAATATTATCTGAATTTAATAAATCTTTCATAACTGCTGGGAAATAAACATTATGTGTGTCAAACCTATGAACTAAACCACACATCTGCTAAGGCGTAGTGGTGGACTTTTTAAGGATCAAGGAAAGTGCGTCTACTTTCAGATTGTGAGTCAACATTTACTCTCCATCCCCCACTACTCCCAAGCCACACTTTGGAGACACGTTGGGAGATTTTTTTTTTTTGGTCAAAGCCAAGATCGCTCACAGTAGACCATCTAGAAACTGCTACTATTATTTCTTCTGGAAAACTTAAGAATGAGGGAATAAAATAACTTGGCATGTCTTCTACTCTCACAAGAGCCATTTAAATATTTTATCTACATTTCCCTGGGGAGTGGGCTGGGGAGTGGAGGAACCAAGAATAGTGGTACATGAGTGAGTGTGTACACACATGCATACACAGATGGTACTTCATGCTTTGAAATAGATATTTTGTGCTGAATTACTTGATTTTGTTGCATACTCTTAAATCTGTTTTCTTAGACGATGTTTAAATTATAATCTTGTAAAGCCTTATTGATTACAATGCTAAACTCACATGATGGGCTTAATAAATACACACTCAATTGATTAATAGTGATCTTCATAGCCCCCCTGTTGGGATAGTGATCTGCTTCATGCAGTTCATTAGGATAGCAGCATGAGTAATTCTCCAATTATACAGGGACCAGCAAACAATGGCCAAATCCAGATCTTGCTTGATTTTATAAATAAAATTTTACTGGAACAGCTACATAGTTACACCCATTTATTTATATGTTGTCTGTGACTGCTTTTGTCCTAGAGTAGTTGAGTTGAATAGTTGCAATAGAGACCTATGGTCCTCAAATCCAAAAATATTTACTGCCTGGCCCTTTCCAGGAGAAGTTTGCTGTCCCCTACTCCAATATATTTATTTTCCATGTTGTCTACCATGGTGAAAATGTAACTTTGGTCTTTATCCATATGAACTTAAAACTTAAAAGATCAAGACATAAGGACTAGGATTCAAGTGATGGAGTAAAAAGTGTCGATAAACATACAATAATAGCTTGCATTGTTTTCATATTTTATTTTCTGTAATCAGATAAATTTTAAATAACACACTTTAAGTAATTAAGATAGATATTGAATGTAAGGAAAGCAATCAACATGAAGAAACCAGGATTCTATGTGTTCAATTCCTTTGAGCTTAAAATTTTATTATAAAGTATTAAAATGTTATCTAGTGGGTATGATAGGAATTTTTAAAAATTTAAGCATGTATGTGTTTTGCCAAAGCATTAAAAAAAATTTCAATGTTTAGAAGATATGTAGCAATAGAATAAGTCCCATATGTTCAGTGAATTCTTTGCGGCTGGAGATACTTAAGCCCAGCTAGATGCAGAAGCACTACTATGGAGGAGAGTCAGCACGGTAAGGAGGGTCCTCCAGATTCCTTTCAGCTGAGATTTTGTGATTTGACATGGTGATGATTAGGTCAAATATATAAGACTCAAGAGCCACCACTGAAAAAAAGAGATAAAAAAGTGTGTATGTGTGCCTGTGTGTGTGTGTTTGTGTGTGTGTATACGTACACATCTGAGTATTTTCTGGAGAATTCATTTTTAATTCTGTGGGGTTTTTACCAAACCACTTTCTACTGCTACAGAAGCTACAAATTATAAGCTATGGATCCTGCCCTCAAGAAGCTTAGATTTGGTTTTAAGAGTTCTGTGGAGAGATTGTTCACATTAGCTCGTCCATTCAGGAAACTGAGGTATGAAGGCAACAAAATCTGAACAGTTTTTCAAAAGAGTTAAGATGTAGGAAGAGAGAAAAGGCACAGGTAAAAAGAAAGGTATTGTATACTTTCAGAAAAGAACAATTCAGCTACACTGGCTGAGATCACAAGAAGTGAAAAATCAACCACATGAGACACCTGACAATCCATCATGTAGAAGTAATCACTATTCATATTTTGTTATATGACCTTCTGGTCTTTTTATGTATCTGCACACTTCTGCAAAATTAAGGTGTATTGAATATAAAATTATGTAACTTGCTTTTTCCACTTAGCAAAATAAAATGACTATTTTCCCATAGCACTAGATATTCTTTCTAGCTGAATGCTTTGTCTTGAATAGTTGAATCATAATTTAATTAATCCCCAGTATTTGATAGTTCCACTAAGATGGTTAAAGAGAAGCATGATTTATATAAATCTGTAGTGCCCATAGACAAATCTGATATTTGAACTTATAGTATCCTAAACAAATTTTTCAATGACTAAAGACAAGTAGCAATGCTATTTTTGAGTTGTTATTACCTTATACATTTATTTGATGGATTTTGTTAAAGAGAGAGACTAAGGAAAGGGAGTCATGGACAGACTTACTTTAGCTTATTATGTGTTTGAATACCAAGTGTGGCATATTATGGTAAATATTACCTTAAATGCAGAAGTTATCTTAAATAAGAACCCTTTATTTTAAGACTATAGCAGGATTCAGTTGTTTCTTACTGATGGGTATTACAAGAGATGGAAGATTTCATCATTATCCTTGGATTGTTTGTGGATTCTGAGGGGATTGTTCACCTTCACATTTCCTTTTGCCATTACTATTATTTTTGTGTGAAGAGAACGAAGATGAATTGTATGCTTGTACCTTTGTCCAAGTTTTTCTCCTATGTCCCATTACCAACCTACTAGCTTTCTTTTCCCTTTGTACTTTTCTGTGAAGATTTCATATCCTGTGTACTGGGAGAATAACATCTTTGGAAGGAGTGTTTTATCTATATTTTGTAGAAAGAAGTAAAACAGGGAATGTGCGTTGTTTAAAAACAGGGAATGTGTGTTGTTTAAAATATATCAATAACTTAATGAAGAATTGATAAAAATAGGAAAAAAATAATTTCAGATAAATGCACTTTATAGAGAACATGGTTGTCCTCAAAAGAAGAAAATTCAGAGTAAAAAAAAAAAAAAACTCTATACATTTTTTATTGAGTCTATCTCTGTAGCACTTTCATGTTCTTTAATCTCTTTTTCTTCCTTTTTTATCAGTTGGTTTTTGAAAACTTAATTCTCCGTGCTGTACCTTGAGCAGTAAAAAGTATAGCCAGAGTGAGAAAACTTCTTAAATTTTGCTTTTTATTAGAGCAAAGATCCGTGAATAGAGCAAGAGAGAAACAAAGCTTGTAAGATTGATGCGGGAAGAGAGAGAAAGAGAAGCTGAAGAAACAGAGGTGCTAATAATGGAATTTGTTTGGTCCCAAGCTGCAAAGCATTCTACCAGCCTAAGTACAAATGTCTTATCCTCTTGTTCTAGGTCAAAAAGTCTTCTCGTAATTATACTGTTGGTTCTTGGCAGCTATAAATATAATTGTTATCAATAAATGGGGAAGCAATATTAAATTACAAGTGAAATTTCTGATCAGGTTTTTCTGAATTCAAAAATGTGCTCTTGACACATGGCTTTTCTTAGTAAATTCATAACATACAATCCTATTTTTTTCCTGGTTTTAACTCACCATATACAGGATGATTCAATTTAAAGTCAGTTTACAAAAAATTATCAATATAAATTTTGGCAATTATCTGTATAAATCTTACAGCATATTGAGCTGCCAAATCAATATTGACTTAGAATCACTATGTGTGCACTTGGTGAACTATAGCAGGTAGGAAAGTCATGGTTGAAGTCGCTCTCTTATAAGTATAACATTTTGCAATAGTAGTTTCATTGTGAATTCTTCTACTTAGAAAAAAATCAGTGATAGGCAGTATAAATTATTTAGCGAATCAGCCTATCTGCTTGCTAACAGTTTGCGATTTCTTTCCTAAGCACACGAGATTGATTCTGAAAAGTGCTCCTCTTTCTGTGGGTCTAGAATTTTCTGCTTCAGCCACTGTGCAAAACCAGAAGGATGCTTCAGACTAGATGTTTAGGATTTCTGCTTCAATTGTGTGATTATTTAACACAGTGTTTTTGTAAATAGATCTGATTTCTTATTAATCACAAATATCACAGTTATTAGGCTAGTGCTAGAGGAGAGGGTGTAGCTTTGTGGTTTGGAGAGTTGGATTCAGACCTTAAATCTGCCACTGCTGATTAAGAGTTATGCTATGCTGGTGAGTCATTAACCTCTTCAATACTTAGTGCCTCATCTATACAAAGGAAATACTAATATCTAATGTACACAGTTGTTAGGAGTAAATAAGATAATGGCATTAACCACTTAATCTACAGTAGCTCAATGCATGGTAGGTCTCTCAAAATCCCCTGTTGAAAGCTCCTTGAAGCTGGAGATCCTATCAAACTAATTTAATATCTCCGCTGTATGATACCATGTAGATTATGGACAGTAAGGCTGATTTCTCATTATGAACACCAAGAAAATTGGGAAGATAAAGATTTATTCACCTCAGGTTCTACTCATCTTCAAATTCTTAGTTTTATTTTACATTCTTTTGGATTTTATTTATTTCAGGCCTCAAAGCTGTTATCTCAGGTGAGACTGCAAAAAAATTTTAAAACATCATAAAATTAAATTTGCTAGTAGCTACAAATAGCATGTTGACAGCACTGCTTTTTTTCTCATAAAAAGCATGCATACATATGGAGAGTATTTCATTTTTCTTAATATTTTTCTGGTGTTAAATATCTGCAGTAAACAGAAAAAGTATACATGATTTTCATATATCACTTGTAAGTGTCTGAGAAACTGCAGGATATGGCACTCACACTCTAAGTCATAATTGATATTTTAACACAAAATATAAAACCACATATATCATTATTACTAATAAGGAATAAGTTGAAATCTGATCCTGTGAACAGTAATCCTGTGTCAAAATCTGATGTTTAAAAACTTTGTAGACTGATAAAAGAGTTGATCTCCATGTGCTTGTTAGTTTGTTTTTTTC
This sequence comes from Balaenoptera physalus, assembly GCF_965194825.1. Classification (NCBI taxonomy): domain Eukaryota; kingdom Metazoa; phylum Chordata; class Mammalia; order Artiodactyla; family Balaenopteridae; genus Balaenoptera; species Balaenoptera physalus. The sequence goes on along the minus strand of NC_138896.1, from coordinate 95,881,453 downwards.
TTGTATTACAGGATATTAAGGCAGCTTTTAAAAATATTCTTGTCTAATAGTCATATTCTATAATGTGATTAGCTAAGCGTGTTTTTAGTAAGCATGAAAGTCTAGCCTGCACTGAAAGAAAACTTGGTATATTAAAATTTAAGTCTCAGGAAAATTATATTTATGTCAAAATAATTTAATTTTATACTATTTTAAAAATGTGCTTCCTAATGTAATGAAAATTATGTAATTAAAAATAAAAGCTTCTATCCATGGGTAATTTTCAGGAAAGTTACCAGATTTTAAAAGTGGTGGTAAGCTAATGTAAGATAAATGTACAAATCCTAGATAAGGACTACGTTTTGTCTCTTTTCTAGGAAGTAGAACTGTAACAGAACCAGATAAAGATGATTTTATATGAAACTCATCAATCTGGCTTCTCTGCCATAGGTTGTGTTTAGAATGCTCTATATTCTAGTCTTTGCTGATTAGGTCATTTTGTAGAAACCCTATTATTGATGTGTCCAACCCACAGCTCCAGCTTAGATTGGGCCTAGATCAGCTAAACCATGATGTTGTGTTATCCAGCTGATCTTAATACTTAAAGACTTTTGGATATTAGCACTATGCCTCTGGATCCTTGACTCCCTACTTTCAATTAAGGATTATCTTCCTTTAGTGGTGAATAGGGAGATTCCTTTGGTACAACCTGGCCATTAATTGCCTGAACCCTGGTAGAAAATTAGTTACATGGCCCAGGCTTCTTTAATCAGCAATGACAAATACAAATACAGTAAATATCAGCTAATTTCACTCGTTGCCGTGGCAGCCACCCATTGCAGCTACCATTTTTGATTACAGTCTTTTCTATGAGGTGGAAAGAGTTAGTAGGTGTGAACTGTTGTACTATGAATAATATTCAGGCTCCTTATAGGTCTGCATGATATGACCCTTACCTCTCCCCGCTACCCCAACTTCATCTTATACCACTTTTCCTCTTGTTCAAACTCTCTGTGCCAGTGTTCTCGCAGGTTCTTAAACAAAACAGCCACTCTTGCCATAGGACTTTGCACATGACATTGATGGAGAAGAAGCCAGCAAGGGTGTTGTTTCAGGTCAAGTCCTTTTGAAGGTAGCTTCATCCTGATCTTACAGGATGCTGAGAATTCATACTCACACCACTATCAGCTTCTGGCTAAGGGCCTCAGAGTAGCAGGGGGATGTAAATTCCCAAGAACTCTGGGTCTTCGTGCCTATGGGCAAAGTGTCTCCAATAGCCCTAGGTGAGGCCACCAAATAAGATTTGCAGGTACAGCTAATTGACATCAAAAACACACTGAAGCTGGAGGAGGGCCACTCTGAAATGAGAAATGGGAAGAAGGAGTCTGGACAGTAGATCAGTAGGGTCTTGTAACATCCATCCATATAAATAGAGTTTTATCTCTAATCATGATCTATTCTGAAAATTTTCCCCTTTAGCTATGTTCTGCCAAAAGGAAAAGTGCTACACATCAGTGAATTGTCCAAAGAGTACTGGCAATTGGAATAATAAGTATGGAGTATAAGATAACGAATTAAAACACAAAGGAGGAATCAAAACATTATCAATTGCAACAACAATGGCAAAAGAGGATATAAAGAACAGTGAATGTAAAGTTCCTTAAGAATCAAGGGTGAAAGAAAACAGAACTTATGAGGGTCAATGGAAGACTAGTCTGTCAAATTGATTCGCAGCTTAGCACACCTTTTCCTCTCCTAGAGGGAACACTCCTTAATCATCTTGATAGTCCTGCTAGCAAGAGAGGTATGCTAATTGGATGCCTGGCCCAGTTTTCTAAGACCGAGCAACTACTTTATTTCATAAACTTTTTTTTAAAAACACAAGTCTGCATAAGCAAGGAGAAAAACAACACTTTATATATATTCCAGGTAAGAACTTCTTAGAATATAAAAGAGAATTGGTAAGATATACTGAAAAGAATAAGAAGGCAAGTTTACTATTTTTTCTATCACAAAACACCACATGCTGACACATAGTGACTGGCTAAGACAACTCTGAGACTTGGCTAGGAATCTAGTAGTGTTCCCTTTGAACCCCACACCCCATCCACAACTAGGGTGGTATCAGAGTTTCATAGTGTCATATTTATTCTATACTTTTTGCTAGAGCCCTGGTTTAAGTAAGCAGACAGGTGATTTGTTTTACAATTCCACATTCATTTTGCCTTCTTTTGGAGACAGCACAGTAGTTTCCTATTGGGGAATTACTTCTCTCCCACTGTAAGCAATATGGTGGATCTGTCAGTCAAGGTGATGTAATTCTCTTAACTGAGAAGTGAATATATGATTCAAACCAGGTCAAGCCAACATTCTCCTGCTGGTCTCTGAGTCAAGTGGAGGAATTCAAGAACAGAAAAAGAGTTGGAGTTGATATATGCTACTGTCAGTGTTCAGGTAAGATGGAAACCTACTATTTGGGTGATCGGAATAGCCATTGTTTCTGCCCCCTCTATGGTGCCTCAGCCATTTGTTTGAGTCTATGAAGTATACTGGAATCTTACAATAAACATAACTGATATAAAGAGCAAAGGGAGCTGGTAGTTAACTAGTCTACCTACCTCCTCCCTGCTAAGGTACAAGCTAAACTTCAGTATCAAAGCTCTTTGTAATTTGATGCAATTAAACCTTAAATGGGTTGAATATTAGTTTTAGTCTTGAAATATGTCATTGGATGTAAGCTTTAAGAGGGCATTGCCCAGACCCTTACAGAATGTTTGTTATATAGCAAGTGCTTAATAAATATCACATTTTGCAATAATAAATGGTGAAGAAAAATAAATATTATATGAGTTATCTTTAGCAAGTCATTTAATGCTCTGGGTCTTTTTCTCCTTAGCAATGAGATGAAAAGGCTAGATTTTTTTTTTTTAAAGGGAACACTATTTATTTATTTTGGCTGTGTTTGGTCTTCATTTCTGTGCGAGGGCCTTCTCTAGTTGCGGCGAGCGGAGGCCTCTCACTGTCGCGGCCTCTCGTTGCGGAGCACAGGCTCCAGACGCGCAGGCTCAGTAGTTGTGGCTCACGGGCCTATTTGCTCCACGGCATGTGGGATCTTCCCAGACCAGGGCTCGAACCCGTGTCCCCTGCATTGGCAGGCAGATTCTCAACCACTGCGCAACCAGGGAAGCCAAAGGGCTAGATTTTAAACTGAAAAATCCTATGCTTCTTTAACGTTTCCTCTCCTCCCCCAATGCAGGTAATAATTATTGCTTGCTTTGTGCTGGAATCTAATCTTAATTCTTTATATTCATTACTTCTTTGAATCTTTATGACAACCCTGTGAGAAAGACATTAGCATTAGTTGGGAATTCATTTGGTAACTAGTGGCAGAAAACCACAGTATGCTGGCTTAGACCCATTAATTTTTCTCACTTCACACGAAATCTAAGTGTTGGTAGCTGATGTCTTGTTGATGTCAAAATTAGAACTTTTCCTCACATGCTCACAAGATTGCAGACCTAGCTCTTTGCACTGTGTCCTTGTTTGAGGCAAATAGAACAGAGGAAGGTGGAACAGTCTAGAAGCCAGATCTTTTTTTTTTTCCATCAAGAAAGAACATGCTTCTTTCACAGCCTACAGCTGGCTTCCATTTACATCTTATTGGCTGGGACTGTTACATGGCAACCCTTAGCTTGAAAGGAGCCAGAAAAACAGAGTATTTAGCGGGGAATATTTCTAGGCCTCAAATTGGGGTTCTGTTGCCAATAAAAAAGGGAGGGATGGATGTTTAAAAGACAATTGACATGGTTAGTTGCAATACTTTTTGAAAATTTTAATTTTACGGTTGAGAAATGAAGACCCCAAAAGGAGAATAACAATGTCAAACAGCTAGTAAATGGTGAAGAGAGGAATCTGAGGCTCAAAAGCCTGTTTGAGAATCCAAACTCTTAACAAGGGTAGGGGCAGTACGGTACAGGACCACAAAGGGGCAGCCAGGACTATGTAGAATGTCCAGCTGTTCTGATAACTAAGTATACAGAAACCAGTTGGATCAATGGGGCCAGATTTTTAAAGATGACTTTTAAATCAATATTAATTACGGCAAAACTATTTTTTTGTCATCTTCTTTTTTATGGTTATGTCTTTTTTTAGTTTTTATTTTACATTGTAGTATAGTTGATTAACAGTGTTAGGTTAGTTTCAGGTGTACAGCAATGTGATTCAGTTATACATGTACATGTTTCTATTCTTTTTAAAATTCTTTTCCCATTTAGGTTATTACAGAGTATTGAGCAGAGTTCCCTGTGCTCTACAGCAGATCCTTGTTGGTTATCTATTTTAAATACAGTAGTGTCTTCTTAACGTGTGTGCTTGGTCTTAAATCAGTCTCCATTGAAGGGAATTACAGTAAATCTTTTAGGTCCCTATATTTCAAGATCCTAAGCCACATTCCCATACAAATCATAAGTTTTTGGGGTGGTATGGGGTGGTAATAATAGCTTAGTTATGGGTGGCCCAAACTAGGCTTGAAACATGACATATTCTTTTGTGAACCTCTGTTAGTAAATTACAGTGATCCTCAGTTTATTCATATGTGAAAGGAAATGATAATAGATTAAACATTTTTCAGAATAGATTAAATGCATGTATAATTTCTAGCAGAGTACATGGGTACATTGTAGACATTCAATAAGTGGCACATATTATTTTCATTATTTATGAATATTTCTGAGTTTTTCTCTTATTACTAAAAAATACATCTACTTTAAAGCAAATGTTTTAAATACAGAAAGTAAAATCAAGAAAATAAAATCACCAATAATCTCATAATAGAGCAATAAGATCAATATGATTCTTATGTATTCTACCCTAATTTTTTCTGTTTGAATATTTATTAGAGCAACACATGTCCCAGATAACTAATGAATTTGTACAGAAAAACTCACTATAGAAAACCCTCAGTCTATAGTCTCATTCCTCTTCAACCCTAGTTCCACTTTTTAAGAAAAACTCAGCTTTTAGATAATGTAATTATACAACTATTTCTCAATCTATCAGATGTAGAAAATATCTCTTGACTCCTCAATGTGAAAAATAAAGTTTTAGTTTTAATATACTGTACTATAATTCTTCTAATGATTATATTTTCAACATTAAATAATATACTTAAAACTCAATTTCTGGTTCCATTAACATCCAGCAGTATTTCTTGACTTTTTAAGATTAGCATTTAATTTCCCTTACTCTCTCTTCCATTTTTCTTTTTCCACTTTCTCTCCCATGTTAATGTACTACCTTCTGTAAGTTGTGCTTTAATTTGTACTTTGTTGATGTTTTAATATTAATATTTTATATTGCAACTACAAACAAGTTTATTATGTGTTGTCCTTAGGTTGATGCTAAAAAGTAGTTTCACATTTTTTGATTATATAAATTTCTGGTTGTTCAACAAAGTACTATAAGAAGATTGCATTTAGTTGTCCTCTGATCCAATATCTGCACTCTGTGTTATGTATAGGAGAATTTTCTTAGCATGAGGTTCAAATAAATCACCTCCTTTAATTGCCTAAAACCATTCTATCAGTTCGTTTGCTTTATGACTGGACCATGACAGCCATATAAAACTTTGTTTTTCTTAGAGTTTATAACTGTTTTTTCCCCCTCTCCTTTTTTTTTTAATTCATCATTTTCCTTTATACATTCATGCTTTTCTAAATTTTTAATCCTACTATCCATTCTGTGGATTCCCCTTTTCTGGATGCCTCTTTCATCAAGACTTCCTCCTGTTTTTAATCTAAAATTGTTATATAATCCAGGTTGTCTGTCCTGCTGTTGTTCTAGTACTTCTCATCATAACTTTCCTGGTAGGGCCCACTGTTTTTTGATCTCATGTGTTATTTTTTCTTGGATTATTCTTTGGTGTGGATTGTTTACCCTGAAGTGACTTTTAAAGAATGCTTTGTGAGAGGAAAGGCACCAATGTCATTTCATATATTTTTTTATTAAGCTTTACATTTGATTTGTAATTTGACAAGTATAGAATCCTAGGTTAAAAATATTTTTTCTCCAAAAATTTGTGGTTCTAAGACTTCATAAGAATATAATTAGGTATTATATAATTGATTTTTTTAGTATGTGTTTCTGGGGCCTTTACAAGCCATTTCGATCTACATTTTAGTGCCTATTTTCAGTTCTAGGAAATTTTCTTTCATTATTTGTTTGATAGTTTCCTTTGGTTTTTCATTCTGTCTTGTTTTGGTTTGTTTTCTCATATAATTCTTATTTCTGAGGGACCTCCTTTATTGGTCCTTTGTATCTCAGGTTATTTGTATTTTTATCTCTTTTTTTCTATTTAAAAAAAAAAATCTGCCCTTAGTATTTTAATCTTGACAGTGACCTTGTTCTCTGATTGCTCCTTTGACATGGCAAACTCTATTTTAGAAATTTCATACTTTCCCCAATTTTTAATTATAGACTGGATTATTTTAAGTTCTGTTCCCTGAGTTATCTCTCTTTGCTCTTAAAATAGATTTTCTGTCTGAGTTTCTTGATTTTCTCGATTCTGCTAGCTCTCCTCATAAGCAAGTTTTGAATTTAAGAAGTGAAGATGCAAAGAATGTTCTCTTACGATTTTGCTTGATAAATAGTACAGTTTCCTTTTGATTCTCCTCACTGAGTTAGAACTTTGAACAGAATCTCTACATGGGGTAGAATGAAGTCTGACATGTTAGCTGTGTGACTATCAAGCTTCCTCCACCAAATGCCAAAATGACCATGACCCCATAATTAATACCGACAGCCACATTTGAAGCCTTAACTTTCCTCTAACTGTGGGTGCTTGGCAGAAGGACCCTGCTCGGGCTTTTGCCTGACTAGCAGATGCCAGTGGTCTGAGATTGGCTGTAGGATTGCTACTTGGTTTAGTTGTTTTGCATAATGATGATTTGGGACCCCACTTGCCCCTTGCCCTTGACTGTGTTTCCTGTTGCTGACTTCACAGCCTCTAGTGACCCAATTGGTTCCAAAGTCCCTCAGCCTTCCATACTCTGGGATGTGTGGCGTTCCTCATATTGTTCATCGATTAATCCACTCCCCTCTAGTTTTTACCTTTCATTCAGTTATAAATCACCTCCAGTTACCTCCCTTGTTAATATATAATCATTCTATGCTAGCTTGAAACATAGAAAGCAGCTAATGTTTAACCATTTTTGACTTAACAGAAATGGCGATTTCAAATCGCTTAACTAATATGATACAGTCCGTAAACTATGCTTTCCCTTCAATATTTTTATTTCAGTCAGTTCTCAGGATGGAAGACAATGATTGTACTAGCGATCCATCTTAAATTGGGAGCTTATATTATTTTAATGGGAGTATTCACAGGGATGTAAATTGAGCCCTGCTGGATTATAAGCCTGACAAAACCGGTTCCTTCTTGCCTGGGAAGGCTGAAGTTGTCATATGATAAAGAGGAATAGTTTTTCTACTCAGTATTTTATCTACTTAAGATCCTGACTGTTTTGCAGATATTACTTAAAATGATACTGGTCAATTTTGGCCTGGTAATCCTTCCTTACTAAAAACAAAGCAAACAAAGAAACAAATCCACCAAATCACAATAAACAAAAACCTTCTGTACTTCTAATGCATGATTTTTCCACAAAAAATTAAGTCCAAGAGTGAAAAATAAAGACTCTCTTCCTTGAAAGAGAAGCGTAACCTTAGCTGACGGTTCTCTCGAACAGACACACCTAGGAGAACACGCCAGGATGCAAATATGTGGTTAGAGGCCAGGAACACAGAACATTCGCTCCCTGTTCTGCTTCCATAGCCATGTGATGGACAAGCTGAGAGTGCAGTGAGGCCAGCACGGACAGACCAGAGTGTCAGGTTTAGGACTCCCACACGAGGCTGCCCTGCCATCGTCTTCAAATTGCTGTGCAAGATTTGCAGCTCTGCTCGGCTTTCTGCTGTCCAGAAGAGAGAAAATGGGGAGGCAGCTTTGCAGAACGCAGAATATTTTTGCATGTTTTCAATCTTACATACTGCAATAACCTCTCCAGGGCCATAGCAATGAGGCCCAGATCCTCCTTATATCCTCAGAGCTTGTGGCCTGAGAGACTGAGAAGGTGTCTGAAGGTATGTGACCCACCCTACGTTCCAGGAAAGGACTGAGATACTGAGTACTGGTTAACACTTCATTCATGGAGCAGTTTATTTTTCTGTGTTGAGCTGGTGTTTTCACTTAATCTTTCAAATGAATTCTGCAAGGGTCAATCGAACTTCTGTGCTCTAGTTGAAGATGCTTAAAATCTCAGATTAAGCTTTATTCTGCCACAATAAAGCTATTGTCTTCATCTGATTAACTTCCTCAAGTATGAATTGGTATCATTTTCTGGCTAAAAAAAAAGGTAAGGGGCTCTGAAAATATTGGTCTAACTTAGGTCTCAGGTGTGTTGTGAATTGAAAAAACCTTGTAATAAACTGTGTTTTAATTCTTGACAATTATAATAGAATTATAATAGAAATTTGTTGCTTTTGCCAATCCACATCAGTTTTCTTATATTCTGGTAAGAGCTCCCAATTTTGCTTTGATGTATTGGTCATTTAGTAGAATTGTCCACCGTGGTATCCTGCAAGTAGGTGGGCACATAATCCACATTTGTCCTATTCCATTCACTATAGAATCTCAACCTTGAGCAGAGCGATCAAAAACAGAAAAGATTTTTAGCCACTTCATCCATCGCAGGGGTAATGCCCTGAGTACTTTGATTATAATTTCCTGCTCCTTAGACCACTGGAACTGTCTCTGTTTTTGTTTATCCCCAGCCTTGTTCTTCAAATATGTCTTCAGTTTTCTGAGCTATCTATTATATGTCAATATATTTATTTCCTGCTTAAGAAAACCAAAGTCTGCTCCTGAAAAACTATTACAAGAATATAATGACCTATTTAAATTGGGAATGCTCGAGTGTCCAGAAAATGTGGCAACAGATATGCTATACAAGTCTTCTGATAAACAGAATTTTCTTTGTCAGTTGTGACACTGTGTAAATGAACCATGTCATTCAACAGTGCTAATTCAGGGTTAATTCTGCCACTGAGCTCAGGCATCTTATTCTTTTTATTTCTTTTTTTTTTTTTCTTAATTGAAGTATAGTTGGTTTACAATGTTGTGTTAATTTCTGCTGTACAGCCAAGTGATTCAGTTATACATATATATATTCTTTCTCATATTCTTTTCTATTACAGTTTATTACAGGATATTGAATATAATTCCCTGTGCTATACAGTAGAACCTTGTTGTTTTTCCATTCTATACATACTAGTTTGCATCTGCTAATACCAAACTGCACTCCATCCCTCCCCCACCCCACCCCTTGGCAACCACAAGTCTGTTCTCTATGTCTGTGAGTCTGTTTGTGTTTCATAGATAATTTCATTTATGTCATATTTTAGATTTCACATATAAGTGATATCATATGGTATTTGTCTCTTTCTGACTTACTTCACTTAGTATGATAATCTCTAGTCCATCCATGTTGTTGCAAATAGCATTATTTTGTTCTTTTTCATGGCCAAATAGTATTCCATTGTATACATGTACCATATCTTCTTTATCCATTCATCTGTTGATGGACATTTAGGTTGTTTCCGTGTCTTGGTATTATGAATAGTACTGCTACGAATATAGGGGTGCATGTATCTTTTTGAATTATAGTTTTGTCTGGGTATATGCCCAGGAGTGGGATTGCTGGATCATATGGCAACTCTATTTTTAGCTTTTTGAGGAACTTCCGTACTGTTTTCCATAGTGGCTGCACCAACTTACATTCCCACTAACAGTGTAGGAGGGTTTCCTTTTCTCCACACCCTCTCCAGCATTTGTTATTTGTAGACTTTTTAGTAATGGCCATTCTGACCAGTGTGAGGTGGTATCTTATTGTAGTTTTGATTTAGATTGCTCTAATAATTAGTGATGTTGAGCAACTTTCCATGCAGACACAGTCTTATTCTTAATGAATCATGACTCACCCAACTCAAATGTGAAAGATTAATATAAAACTGCCACATGATTTCATGTCACATATATGGTCAGGTAGACACAAGGCCAGGAGAAAGAGGACAAGAGAAAATGAGACTCCAGAAAAATACTACTCAACTTTTTTCTTCCTTATACTCTCTGTGTGAAAGCATTATACTGGTACTGACAGCAAAAATGACATCATTATGCAAAAGAGGCCATTGGGGAAGTAACGATCATTTTAAAGATGGGCAGAGCTGAAGCAAGTGCATATGCCTTAGAGAAATGGGGGAGGAAAAGAACCTGTGCTTCTCCAGGGACTGATAAATTAAAACACATCTTTAAAAAGAAAGCAACATTCTGTCCATCAGCTTTTGTTTCAGTGGAGTTGTCTTCTCTGTAGAATATTTTCTTTAGTAGAAAAATGTTTAGGATACCAGATGCTATACAGACAAAATGGATAGTGTACTACTTATCAATTGTTTGAGCTGGGAGACTGGGGTAGGTTAAACATTGTGAAATACAAAATTCACTATGAACAACCTGAGGATCTGTTGACATTAAAAAAGTGGGGCAAGATTTGCATTTATAAATGTTTTAAATTAATATCTACTAATAATACTGCTTTGAGCTCCATAAATCTTTTTCTTCAGTGACATGCATTATCTACTTAATATAGTAATACTTATATTAATATGTGTGTATACAACACATACATCAGTACCATGTAAGACATATATCTTAATACACATAAAATATATACTGCTTACAACTCTCTGACTTTGGGTAAATAGCTCACCTATCCTATTTCTTCATCTATGAAATTAATTATAACACCTACCGCATCAACTTGTTGTGAGGGTTAAATAAGGTAACATACAAAAAGTAATTAGAAAATATACATATTATATGAATTATAAATCTCATTTTACTTTGGTTGAAAATGTCTCTAATCCCTTTATTATTCCTGCAATATTCTGTGATAAAATTATTGACGGGAAAATCGTTACTATTTTACTGAAATTTTTCTGAGTTAAACTTGAAACTTGGTATTGCATAGCTTTTGATATAGTCATAAACTGACCAGCTTCATGCATTCAATCATTCAAGTAAGTAATTTTAGGCATGTATTTTGTGTCCAGTGCTGTGCTATGTAAAGCAGATGCAAAGATGAAAACAGGTGCATCTGCTCCAGAGTCTCATGATTGTGGCCCAGTAGTTGAAAAAAAGCTTTAAAAGATAGAATTTAGATGAAAAAACTGTGTTCTGTGTGAACACAATTCATGTGTGCAACTTGTCTGCACTCACTTAAATGTGGGCTCTTAAAAAACCAAAAACAACAAAAAAACAAACTCATAGAAAAAGAGATCAGACTTGGGGTTATCAGAGGTGGAGCATGGGGGGAGAGACACTAGAGGAAGGTGGTGAAAAGGTACAGACCTCCATTTATAAGATAAATGAGTACTGGGGATGTAAGGTACAACATGATGACTATAACTAACACTACTGTATGCTATTTAGGAAAGTTGTTAAGACAGTATATCCTAAAAGTTCTCATCACCAGGAGAAAATTTATTTTCCTTTTTCTTTCTTTTTTATTGTATCCATGTCAGCAGATGGATGTTAACCTAACCTATTTTGGTAATCATTTCACAATATAAGTAAATCAAACCATCATGCTGTTTCTGTAAAACTTATACAGGGATGTATATCAATTATTTCTCAATAAAACTGGAAAAACATTTTTTTAAGTTGACTATATAAGTTAAATGAAGAATTGTGTTATTAAGTTCCCAAAACATTTTAAGTAAGTTGTAGGGAAGTTAAAATGAAGTGGTTTCTTGGACAGAACATTTCTATAAAATAAAGACATTTCCACTGTGTTTCAAAAATATAGTCATTGATCTTATTAATAACCCTCCCTTTTTGCCATGTGGAGAATATTTCATTCTTCCTCTGATGTCAGTGACTTCCTTTTAGAATTGCTTCCCATTCCTAGAAAGGTGCTCATTACAAAAGAATGGATCTGCCAATAATCTGAAGTACTAAAGGTTCAGTAGACAAAAGAGCTTACTGTTTTGATAAACAGGAGGTTTTAATTTGAATACCCCAGATAGTCCATTTATATTAACCAAATTAATTTTTAACTTGTCAAATTATATAAACCACATGATCATACCCTTTAGTATTTTACTGGATATATATTAGGTCTTGTTATTGCTAGATACCATTTCCATCATCATTTGTTTCCCTGTTTATTTGTTGCCCAAACAAGAAGTATATTCTCTCTTCCTGTGTTTGAGGATCTCCCAGGTCTTTAAATAAAGACTTGGTAAAAGGCAGAGTTCACCATAAAGCTGAAAATATGAAACATTTGTGTACTACTTATTTCCTGAGTCACATTATCTATACTTCCCAATCATTCCAAGAAGCACTTAATACCTATTTTAATAAATTCCTTTTTCACTTAAATTACCTAGAGCATAATACATTTGGGCACAAATTAAAGATACGATATATGGAAAGAAACATGTCTTAAAAGTTTCCACTATATGCTAGGAACTGTTGATGTTTTTTGAAACATATTAACAACAGCAACAAATAATAATACTTTAGTCACTATTTTATTATTTATAAAAGTTGTTCATTTCCACTGTGCACATACTGAAACAACATAAACTTACTCTAAATTATTAATAAAATTATTATGCACTTCAAAAATCCTTTATCATAAGACACACCAAAAGCCTTTCTTCTTTTCCAAATGGCTGAGTGTATACCAAGCTTTGCCAAATTTGTGTTAATGAGGAAGTAAAAATCATTTTTCACACACAGAAGCCTGAAGCACATCCTCTTGCTAACATTTTTACAAGCTTTTTTAGTCTTTACAGCAAATTTCCATTTGTGGTTCTTCTTCGAAAGAAGGCTGGGAAATTTTTGCAAGAGTTCATCATTTTTCTGTCTCTCTCATGAACTTCGAATAGATAAGTGTCTTGCTTTGCAGTTCAGTTATTCTGAAAAGTTAAAGTAGACCCTTGGGGTTACTGTACAAATATCTACCCACAAGATTCAATGTAGAACAATTCTGTGCTGCTTGTGTTTTACATTTGCTACTCATTTCCAGAGCCTGACCTCAGCTGATAAACATTTTTCACTTTTAGTTGCAAGTGAAGGAGCTGAAAGAAAGCTGGTCTCATCTGGGACATGTTATAGTCACAGCTAATTAATGTTCCCAATGCCTTTCTTCACACCTAGAAATGTGCGAAGCTACCTTGATAGTGTGCAGGATAGTTTGTTACTTATTCGTATGCTTATTTATGAATCTTTCTGTCAATAAGAAAATGAAATTTTGCTTGGAAATAACTGTTAAAATAAAATTTCTTCCTAATCACCTTTTAGGTAAAAGCAATTCAGAGCTATGATTACAGGTAGCTGCAGGTAGCTGGCTATTTCTTCTCCTTGTGATTCTTTTTTCTTTCTTTTCGTTTTCTTCTTCTTTTTTTTTTTTTTTTTTTTTTTTTGGTGAGCAAATTATTCAGATTCCTTGCAAAGGATTTCTGAATTAGGGTTTAGGTAACATTTTCAGATTCAAAATAGAATTTCAAGTAGGGAGAAACCAAATCAAGTTCCTAGAAGGGAGAGAATAGAGTTTGCTTTTTAAGTACAGGCCACTAGCTCCCAGTACCTCACACCATGTTTCCCTTAACCAATTATTGTCTAATGATGGGGAGAAGCACTCTGCCAGTAGACTGAGACAGTCTGGAGAATATCAGTGTTTTTGCAACTGCAGTCCAGGAAGTACAAAAACCAATAGCTGTAACAGAAAATCATAAATTATATTTGAGACAGGTTTAAAACTGAGATCATTCAATTTGTGGTGCTATTTAAAATCTGCAGTTAGCCCCAGTTTGCTTAGTAGTGGATCTGTGATTGTAGAAGGAAAAGAAAAGCCTCTTCAACAAGAAATAATAAAGACAGGAGACATTTACAGGAGGCAGCTTGGGGAGCTTATATCTTCTTTGTGATATACAGAAATCATGTTTTAAAAGGCTGTAAATCTCCAAATCACCTGTGACCGCAGTGTGAAGTCAATTCAGAGTTAGCAATCATTCTGGAGGTCATTTTTTAATCCAATATCAGTTTGATGGGATAGGGAACACATAGCATTTAGGATTAACATAATGCTTTATGACCACAAGACCACAGAGGTGGGCTGTGAAGAACAAACGTAGTAAATTTCTCCACAGTGGAAAATACCATTTTACTGATCAGTTCTAGCGTTCTAAGCTAGGGAAGAAGCAGTCTTTCATTCTCATAGTTCATGGATGATCACCAACAACAACAAATAAATACTTGAGTCCAAAATAAGTTGACTTAAATAATTTCAAAACATAATTGTGTATTTATTATAGAATCCAAGTTACAGAGATCTTAGAAAGTATAGTGAGATACGGCTATGCTTCCACCACAATGGTGGGAATTCAGTTAACAAATTAAAAAGACTGACAACATCGAGTTTTAGAACAAACGGCAGCAGCCTCAGACCGGAGACAGTGTGAATTTATCTCATGATTTAGAATTATTTGCCTTTGTCTACTAAAGTAGGACATATGTTTCCTCTGTTACCCGTTAATTCCACTCTTTCAATATCTAATTAATACAAATGTGATTTGCATCAAAAGAGAAGGCCAGAAACATTCGTAGTAGCATGATGTCTGATAGTCCCAAACTGAAAAAGTCCAAAGGTCCATCAGTGGTTGAATAGATAAATAAAGCATGGCGATGTATACAATGGAATACTATACAACAATGAAAATGAAAATGCCGTTGTACAAAATAAGAGTACATATTCATGTTCTCATTTATAAAATGTTCAATTGAAGCAAAAAATAAGTGGCTTGTAATAAGAGATATTTATTGACTCACAATTCTGACGCTAGAAGTCTAAGATCAAAGTGTCTTCAGGGCCATACTCCCTCTCATGGCCCTGGGGAGCACCCTTCTTTACCTTTTCTGCTTCTGGTTGTGCCAGCAGTCTTTGGTGTTTGTTGGCTCCTAAATGCCTTGTTCCAGTCACATGGCCATCTTCTTCCTATGTGTCTTCCCACCATTTTCCCTCTGCATTTCTTTCTTCATGTCCAGATTTCTTCTTTTTATAAGGATAATAGTCATACTGGATTAGAGGTCTGTCCTACACTACTATCTCATCCTAACGAATTACATCTTCCACAAGCCTCTTTCCAAAGGAGGTTACATGATGAGGTACTGGGAATTAGGATTTCAACATATCTTTTTGGAGGGAAACTCTTCAACTCGTAACATACCTGAAATTCTCAGTGTGAAACTACTGAGGTGAATTGAAAAATACCTGGGGTTGGATACAAAGCTGCGTGAACCCCCATGTAGGGTGTACCTACTGGCTTTATGATGCCATGTTTGTCAGTAATAACTCAGGTACCAACATTTGAGGGTGATTTCTCTGAACACGACCATTATCTGACTTTCCTACAGTCTACACTAGTGTATGTGTAGACAACACCTTTAAATTTAAAGTCCATGTCTTTAAATTTATATATATTTCTGGGTCGAATATCAAATATCTCAGAGTCAACCCATTTCTTTTCTGTTACAGGACTGATCAGTGATTCTAGGAGATTAAGAGTCAAGCATCAAGCCATGAAAATGTTAATATAGTGCAAGGATAACACATATAGGAGGGGAAGTGTAGAGCATTATAATCTACATCCAAGCTCATCACAGACCTTGAGAAGGGAGAGCAGAATACACTTCAACAGAGACCAGACAAGACTTTACACTCCATCTTAATACCACATTCTAGGCAGCCATTCCCAATTACCCAGAGTTGGTATGTGAGGTGAAACCTATGATTAGTGTATACTGAACATGGCAGGGCCAGGCCAGGGCTAAATGATCAAGTCAGGTAAATTTGACCTCTGCGACATCTTTCATACCTTCCATTTGGGCTCCTTTTTCCTTTCTTCATATTCTTAGCAATATCCTGATGTCTCTGGCCACCCATGACTCAGTGGTTTATAATCTCAAGACAGGTTGCTCTCATTGCTTACTCGCCACGTTAAGTTTGTACCCGCATCCACTCTCAGCCACCAACTTTTGCCAATTTCTAATTAAATGATAATATGTATATTATAACCATGACTGTTAATGTAGTATATTATTACTGCATCTATGGCAAATTACCTTGGCTTGAAGCATTGCTTGATTTTGATAACAGAGATGGTACATTGTGATGGTTATGGGCTTTGACTCTTGACTCAGAGTGTCTGGATTCAAATGTTGATGGTTCCACTCATTCATTTTGGGCAAACTACCTTCCTGGTCCATGCCTTTGCTTCCACTCTATATAATACAGATAAATAAAGTCCTGTCTTACAGAGCCGTTGAGATTAATGAATGAGTTAATACAGAAATGCTTTAAAACATTTTTGGCATATAGAAAGCATTTCACAGCAGTTAGATATTTTAATTGTATAATTATGCAAACAGGAATCCTATATATGATGGTTAAACTTAAAGGATAAAAACAAAAAAAAATTCTATTTGATTTTTACTTATATGTTGGGCACTGTGTTAGATTTTGGAGATATATGGCTGTGTCTTGAAGGAGAATTTAATGAAAGAGAAAGACATAGAAATTAAAATGAAATATGGTAAGTGCTATAATGACTTTATTTAGTTCTTGTTATGAGAACATGCTGACATGATGCAGCAGATTTTTTTTTTAGCTTTGAAACTATTTACTCTTACTGTTTTCTTTTTTACTATACAGTAGAGAAATTTTCCAGTTAAAGCAATGACGTGCTTTTTACAAAGATCTGGCTATCCTGTCTTGCTGTCTTTTCTCCCTACACTATTCGTTCTCACTCCATGCTTTTCTAGCCTAGATTATCAGATATTCTTAGACTAATACACTTTATAGATGAGTGGGGTTCTTTAACATCTGACATTCAGTTTCTAAGAAACGTCCCTGTAATTTAAAGTTAGGTTTATTTATGAGAATTTATGATGTTGGTTAGCATTAATTAATTCACTTGTACTTTGAAAAGAAAATGTGTATATGCATATATATATGTATGTATGTGTACATATATATATAATTTAAATTTTGGCTGACAAAAAGACTTATTAGACATTGCAGGTAGTTTGTTACAAACATGATATATTTTCTCTCATGATTTAGCTCAGCAATTCTACTTTTCATAGTTCCTAAACAAAATAACATTTTGCTCAGTATTCAAAGATTTCTTTTTAATCTGATATTTCTTTCTAGTGTATGATACAAACAGGAAGAAAAACATCCTGAAGGTTGTTTTCATATTTAAACTTACCTTTTTAACATAACAATAAAATATATAACTTTTAAAATATCACTTGTCACCAAATATACAGGGCCAGATATGATAGCACATCCTGGGCTCTAAAAGTTTACGATTTCATATACACCTCGTCATTCATGAACAAATGTTCAGAGCGCCCAGTTGTTTGCCCATTTTGAAATAGAAGTGTAATCTTTAAAGCTTAAAATCCACAGTTACTTGCTTTAGGCATTTGATAGAATTCTATGTTGATAAAAATAAAAGTTGTTAAATACCAAGGCTATAGGCTAACATTCAGAAACTTTTTCAAAATACTCTACCAGGCCAACCCTGTGTTAAAGATTTGACTCTAATTGCTTAACAAAAGATACATCTCTATGGTTAATATGAAAAGAATTCTAAATTGGCTGTTTACTCTCTCGTCCCCTTCCTGGAAGCCTTGAATGAAACCCTCCTCAGGATATTAAAAGAGAACATGTGTTGGAGCCATGAATATATATGTTACTCTAGTTTCTTCCTATTGACAAAGTTAGTTATGCAAGTAGAGAATGAGTTCACTACCTTTCTTCCAGATTCTCTTCTATTCTCTTTAGCATCTCCCCGTGCTTTTCTTAAACCCTTAGCAATCTGTAAACTTAGCTCTTTATGAACTTTTTATGGATAGTTCAAACAACAGATGCTGCCCTTTGAAATCTGTTTTGAAATCTGTTGCAAGATGCAATCAAAAGTAAGTAGGTAGGAGAAGAAGGGCAGACCTACATTTGCTTTCTGTTTTTCAATAGCATGAGCCTGTCATAAAAGCATGGTTTCTTACCTCTATTTTGTTTGAAACACTGACCTTTCTGCAGTAATTAAAGCAGAGTGTGTGGTTTCTATTCTGTAGAGTTTTAAATTTACTGTTAATGTGTATGTTTGCTGGGTACTTTCAGGCATAACCTGTGCTGTTTTCAATTTTAATTCAAGTTAATGTGGGAAGGTCTTGAGTCAACCTTTAGAAATGCAGATGGGTTGTCATTATAAACAATACAAGATGGCATTCAGTAACTGTTAGGAAGGAAGAAATAACATCGAGTACAAATACACTTTGTGAACAGAGGTTATCAATTATTTTTGTCCTGTGGAATGAAAGCAAGAACATTATTATGTTGAACATAATAGAGTTGTTTACTTAGACTGAAAATATTTGAATCCATCTTGGATTCAGCTAAGCTTTAGATCACATTTGTATTGTTGCCATCACTGAAGCAATGATTTAAAATCAACCACAGAGGAGGAGCTTCAAGATGGCGGAAGAGTAAGACGCGGAGATACCTTCCTCCTCACAAATACATCAGAAGTACATCTACATGTGGAACAACTCCTACAGAACAACTCCTGAACGCTGGCAGAAGACCTCAGACCTCCCAAAAGGCAAGAAATTCCCACGTACCTGGGTAGGGCAAAAGAAAAAAGAAATAACAGAGACAAAAGAATAGGGACGGGACCTGCACCAGTGGGAGGGAGCTGTGAAGGAGGGAAGGTTTCCACACACTAGGAAGGCCCTTCACGGGTGGAGACTGCGGTTGGCAGAGGGGGGAGCTTCGGAGCCACGGAGGAGAGCGCAGCCACAGGGGTGTGGAGGGCAAAGCGGAGAGATTCCCGTACAGAGGCTCGGCGCCGAGCAGCACTCACCAGCCCGAGAGGCTTGTCTGCTCACCCGCTGGGGCGGGCGGGGGCTGGGAGCTGAGGCTCGGGCTTCAGAGGTCGGATCGCAGGGAGAGGACTGGGGTTGGCGGCGTGAACACAGCCTGAAGGGGGCTAGTGCACCACAGCTAGCCGGGAGGGAGTCCGGGAAAAGGTCTGGAGCTGCCGAAGAGGCAGGAGACTTTTTCTCGCCTCTTTGTTTCCTGGTGCGCGAGGAGAGGGGATTCAGAGCGCCGCTTAAAGGAGCTCCAGAGACGGGCGCGAGCAGCGGCTATCAGCGTGGACCCCAGAGACGGGCATGAGACGCTAAGGCTGCTGCTGCCGCCACCAAGAAGCCTGTGTGCGAGCACAGGTCACTCTCCACACTGCCCCTGCCCCGGGAGCCTGTGCAGCCCGCCACTGCCAGGGTCCCGTGATCCAGGGACAACTTCCCTGGGAGAACGCACGGTGCACCTCAGGCTGCTGCAACGTCACGCTGTCCGCTGCCGCCACAGGCTCGCCCCGCATCCGTACCCCTCCCTCCCCCTGGCCTGAGTGAGCCAGAGCCCCCGAAGCAGCTGCTCCTTTAACCCCATCCTGCCTGAGCAAAGAACAGATGCCCTCAGGCGACCTACACGCAGGGGTGGGTCCAAATCCAAAGCTGAACCTTGGGAGCTGTGCGAACAAAGAAGAGAAAGGGAAATCTCTCCCAGCAGCCACAGGAGCAGCAGATTAAGTCTCCACAATCAACTTCATGTACCCTGCATCTGTGAAACACCTGAATAGACAATGAATCATCCCAAATTGAGGAGGTGAACTTTGGGAGCAACGATATATATATATTTTTCCCCTTTTTCTCTTTTTGTGAGTGTGTATGTGTATGCTTCTGTGTGTGATTTTCTCTGTATAGCTTTGCTTTTACCATTTGTCCTAGGGTTCTGCCTGTCTGTTTTTTTTTTTAATTACTTAAAAATTTTTTTTCTTAATAATTATTTTTTATTTTAATAACTTTATTTTATTTTACTTTATTTTATTTTATTTTATCTTCGTTCTTTCTTTTTTTTCTACCTTTTATTCTGAGCCGTGTGGAGGACAGGCTCCTGGTGCTCTAGCCAGGCGTCAGGGCTGTGCCACTGAGGTGGGAGAGCCAAGTTCAGGACACTGGTCCACATGAGACCTCCCAGCTCCACGTAATATCAAATGGCAAAAATCTCCCAGAGATATCCATCTCAACGCCAAGACCCAGCTCCACAATGACCAGCAAGCTACACTGCTGGACACCCTATGCCAAACAACTCACAAGACAGGAACACAACCCCATCCATTAGCACAGAGGCTGCCTAAAATCATAATAAGGCCACAGACACCCTAAAACACACCACCAGACATGGACCTGCCACAAAGACACCAGAAAGACAAGATCCAGCCTCATCCACCAGAACACAGGCACTAGTCCCCTCCACCAGGAAGCCTACACAACCCACTGAACCAACCTTAGCCACTGGGGACAGACACCAAAAACAACAGAAACTACAAACCTGCAGCCTGCGAAAAGGAGACCCCAAACACAGTAAGTTAAGCAAAATGAGAAGACAGACAAACACACAGCACATGAAGGAGCAAGGTAAAAAACCCACCAGACCTAACAAATGAAGAGGAAATAGGCAGTCTACCTGAAAAAGAATTCAGAATAATGATAGTAAAGATGATCCAAAATCTTGGAAATAGAATGGAGAAAATAGAAGAAACGTTTAACAAGGACCTAGAAGAACTAAAGAGCAAACAAACAGAGATGAACAACAAAATAATTGAAATCAAACATTCTGTAGAAGGGATTAATAGCAGAATAACTGAGGCAGAAGAACAGATAAGTGACTTGGAAGATAAAATAGTGGAAATAACTACTGTAGAGCAGAATAAAGAAAAAAGAATGAAAAGAACCGAGGACAGTCTCAGAGACCTCTGGGACAATATTAAACGCACCAACATTCGAATTGCAGGCGTCCCAGAAGAAGAAGGGAAAAAGAAAGGGACTGAGAAAATATTTGAAGAGATTATAGTTGAAAAGTTCCTTAATATGGGAAAGGAAATAGTTAATCAAGTCCTGGAAGCACAGAGAGTCCCATACAGGATAAATCCAAGGAGAAACATGCCAAGACACATATTAATCAAACTATCAAAAATTAAATACAAAGAAAAAATATTAAAAGCAGCAAGGGAAAAACAACAAGTAACACAAAAGGGAATCCCCATAAGGTTAACAGCTGATCTTTCAGCAGAACCTCTGCAAGCCAGAAGGGATTGGCAGGACATATTTAAAGTGATGAAAGAGAAAAACCTACAACCAAGATTACTCTACCCAGCAAGGATCTCATTCAGATTTGAGAGAGAAATTAAAAGTTTTACAGACAAGCAAAAGCTAAGAGAATTCAACACCACCAGACCAGCTTTACAACAATGCTAATGGAACTTCTCTAAGTAGGAAACACAAGAGAAGGAAAAGACCTACAATAGCAAACCCAAAACAATTAAGAAAATGGTAATAGGAACATACATATCAATAATTACCTTAAATGTAAATGGATTAAATGCTCCAACCAAAAGACATAGACTGGCTGAATAGATACAAAAACAAGACCTGTACATATGCTTTCTACAAGCGACCCACTTCAGACCTAGGGACACATACAGACTGAAAGTGAGGGGATGGAAAAAGATATTCCATGCAAATGGGAAATGAAAGCTGGAGTATCAATTCTCATATCAGACAAAATAGACTTTAAAACAAAGAATATTACAAGAGACAAAGAAGGACAATACATAATGATCAAGGGATCAATCCAAGAAGAAGATATAACAATTGTAAATATTTATGGACCCAACATAGGAGCACCTCAATACATAAGGCAAATACTAACAGCCATAAAAGGGGAAATCGACAGTGACACAATCATAGTAGGGGACTTTAACACCCCACTTTCACTAATGGACAGATCATCCAAAATGAAAATAAATAAGGAAACACAAGCTTTAAATCATACATTAAACAAGATGGACTTAATTGATATTTATAGGACATTCCATCCAAAAACAACAGAATACACATTCTTCTCAATTGCTCATGGAACATTCTCCAGGATAGATCATATCTTGGGTCACATATCAAGCCTTCATAAATTTAAGAAAATTGAAAACGTATCAAGTATCTTTCCCGACAACAACGCTATGGACTAGATACCAATTCCAGGAAAAAATCTGTAAGAAATACAAACACATGGAGGCTAAACAACACACTACTTAATAACCAAGAGATCACTGAAGAAATCAAACAGGAAATCAAAAAATACCTAGAAACAAATGACAATGAAAATACAACGACCCAAAACCTATGGGATCCAGCAAAGGCAATTCTATGAGGGAAGTTTATAGCTATACAAGCCTACCTTAAGAAGCAAGAAACATCTCAAATAAACAACCTAACCTTACACCTAAAGCTATTAGAGAACAAAGAACAAAAAAACCCCAAAGTTAGCAGAAGGAAAGAAATCATAAAGATCAGATCAGAAATAAATGAAAAAGAAATGAAGGAAACGATAGCAAAGATCAATAAAACTAAAAGCTGGTTCTTTGAGCAGATAAACAAAATTGATAAACCATTAGCCAGACTTATCAAGAAAAAAAGGGTGAAGACTCAAATCAATAGAATTAGAAATGTAAAAGGAGAAGTAACAACTGACACTGCAGAAATACAAAGGATCATGAGAGACTACTACAAGCAACTATATGCCAATAAAATGGACAATCTGGAAGAAATGTACAAATTCTTAGAAATGCACAGCCTTCTGAGACTGAACCAGGAAGAAATAGAAAATATGAACAGACCAATCACAAGCACTGAAATTGAAACTGTGATTAAAAATCTTCCAACAAACAAAAACCCAGGACCAGATGGCTTCACAGGTGAATTCTATCAAACATTTAGAGAAGAGCTAACACCTATCCTTCTCAAACTCTTCCAGAATATAGCACAGGGAGGAACACTCCCAAACTCATTCTACAAGGCCACCGTCACTCTGATACCAAAAGCAGACAAAGATGTCACAAAGGAAACTACAGGCCAATATCACTGATGAACATAATTGCAAAAATCCTCAACAGAATACTAGCAAACAGAATCCAACAGCACATTAAAAGGGTCATACATTATGATCAAGTGGGGTTTATCCCAGGAATGCAAGGATTCTTCAATATACGCAAATCAATCAACGTGATACACCATATTAAGAAATTGAAGGAAAAAAACCATATGATCATCTCAATAGATGCAGAGAAAGCTTTCAACAAAATTCAACACCCATTTATGATAAAAACTCTCCAGAGAGTAGGCATAGAGGGAACTTTCCTCAACATAATAAAGGCCATATATGACAAACCCACAGCCCACATCATCCTCAATGGTGAAAAACTGAAACCAATTCCACTAAGATCAGGAACAAGACAAGGTTTTCCACTCTCACCACTATTACTCAACATAGTCTTGGAAGGTTTAGCCACAGCAGTCAGAGAAGAAAAAGAAATAAAAGGAATCCAAATCAGAAAAGAAGTAAAGCTGTCACTGTTTGCAGATGACATGATACTATACATAGAGATCCTAAAGATGCTGCCAGAAAACTACTACAGCTAATCAATGAATTTGGTAAAGTAGCAGGATACAAAATTAATACACAGAAATCTCTTGCATTCCTATACACTAATGATGAAAAATCTGAAAGTGAAATTAAGAAAACACTACCATTTACCACTGTAACAAAAAGAACAAAATATCTAGGAATAAACCTACCTAAGGAGACAAAAGACCTGTATGCAGAAAATTATAAGACACTGATGAAAGAAATTAAAGATGATACAAATAGATGGAGAGATATACCATGTTCTTGGATTGGAAGAATCAACATTGTGAAAATGACTCTACTACCCAAAGCAATCTACAGATTCCATGCAATCCCTATCAAACTACCAATGGCATTTTTCACAGAACTAGAACAAAAAGTTCCACAATTTGTATGGAAACATAAAAGACTCTGAATAGCCAAAGCAATCTTGAGAAAGAAAAATGGAGCTGGAGGAATCAGGCTCCCTGACTTCAGACTATAGTACAATGCTACAGTAATCAAGACAGTATGGTACTGGCTCAAAAACAGGTATATAAATCAATGGAACAGGATAGAAAGCCCAGAGATAAAACCATGCACATATGGTCACCTTATCTTTGATAAAGGAGGCAAGAATATACAGTGGAGAAAAGACAGCCTCTTCAATAAGTGGTGCTGGGAAAACTGGACAGCTACATGTAAAAGAATGAAATTAGAACACTCCCTAACACCATACACAGAAATAAATTCTAAATGGATTAAAGACCTAAATGTAAGGCCAGACACTATAAAACTCTTAGACGAAAACATATGCAGAACACTGTATGACATAAATCACAGCAAAATCCTTTTTGACCCACCTCCTAGAGAAATGGAAATAAAAACAAAAGTAAACAAATGGGACCTAATGAAACTTAAAAGCTTTTGCATAGCAAAGGAAACCATAAACAAGACGAAAAGAAAACCCTCAGAATGGGAGAAAATATTGGCAAATGAAGCAACTGACCAAGGATTAATCTCCAAAGTTTACAAGCAGCTCACGCAGCTCAATATCAAAAAAACAAACAACCCAATCCAAAAATGGGCAGAAGGCCTAAATAGACATTTCTCCAAAGAAGATATACACATTGCCAACAAACACATGAAAGAATGCTCAACATCATTAATCATTAGAGAAATGCAAATCAAAACTGCAATGAGATATCGTCTCACACTGGTCAGAATGGCCATCATCAAAGAATCTACAAACAATAAATGCTGGAGAGGGTGTGGAGAAAAGGGAACCCTCTTGCACTGTTGGTGGGAATGTATGATACAGCCACTAGGGAGAAGAGTGTGGAGGTTCCTTAAAAAACTAAAAATAGAACTACTGTATGACCCAGCAATCCCATTACTGGTCGTATACCCTGAGAAAAGCATAATTGAAAAAGAGTCATGTACCAAAATATTCATTGCATCTCTATTTACTATAGCCAGGACATGGAAGCAAGCTAAGTGTCCATCAACAGATGAATGGGTAAAGAAGATGTGGCACATATATACAATGGGATATTACTCAGCCATATAAAGGAACAAAACTGAGTTATTTGTAGTGAGGTGGATGGACCTAGAGACTGTCATACAGAGTGAGGTAAGTCAGAAAGAGAAAAGCAAATACCGTATGCTAACACATGTATATGGGATCTAAAAAAAAAAAAAAGGTCAGAAGAATCTAGGGGCAAGACGGGAATAAAGATGCAGACCTACTAGAGAATGGACTTGAAGATACGGGGAGGGGGAAGGGTAAGCTGGGACAAAGTGAGAGAGTGACATGGACATATACACACTACCAAACGTAAAATAGATAGCTAGTGGGAAGCCGCCGAATAGCACAGGGAGATCAGCTCGGTGCTTTGTGACCACCTAGAAGGGTGGGATATGGAGGGTGGGAGGAAGGGAGATGCAAGAGGGAAGAGATATGGGGACATATGTATATGTATAACTGATTCACTTTGTTATAAAGCAGAAACTAACACACCATTGTAAAGCAATTATACTCTAATAAAGATGTTAAAAAATAAAAAAAATATAAAATAAACTACAAATCTCAGAGTGTCAAACGATGTTTAAACTTAAATGTTATTTTCATCATTTCACTTTAGAGTAAACAAAATTTATTTCAGGTATTATAAAATTATCATGAGTCAATAGTTTGGCAATGCCAGCATGGTGAAAGATTTTAGATATTTAAAGTTTTCCCCAAATAACTTACATAATAGTGTTTCCCAAAAAGAAATAGTGTTTCTAACCTAGAAAATAATGAAGCAAATGCCCAGTAAAACCATCAAAAGACAGCAATGCACCCCATAGAATGCATGATGAATAGAGTTTCTTTTGTCTCCTGACTTTTTAAAATGTCTTCCTGCTCTCTATCAGTGATTCTTGAAATCCCCCACCTCTTCAGATCCTCTCAGAGATGTTTCATTAGGTAGAAAAGAAATAAATTATGAAACAGGAGGAATTGAGCTGAAAAAACTTAGAACCAGTGTAATCCAGTATTTGCATGTGTGTGTTCACTACATTTAATGATAATGATGATTAATCAACTTGTTTCAAGGAATTCTTTACATTCAAAGATAAATGACTGTCTAGGCAGGAGCTGGCATATTTGTTAACCAATAATGTGCTTTATCGTGTTAGTGGTTTAAACATGGTGTTTGATATTTTTTTCAAATTATAGCATTGTTTCAAGCATCACAGTTAAAAAGCCCTTCAAAATGCCACAAAGAAATCATTAGTCTAGTAGAGTATATTTTTGTATAATTGATGACAACTGTGTAATGATGTGGTAAGCTGGCAATTAGTCATAATTTGCTTATGCAAGCTCGTTGAAAAAAATGGGAATCAATATTCAATCTACACCTATGTGAAAAGCAATTAGTTTAATTGATGGGGAAAAAACCCTCAACAATGGCTAATTATTCCAAAATGACCTGAAACACTCATGCAAATTAGTAGAATTAATTATACATGAATGACTAGATTATATAAATCATTTTTAAAACCTTGAAGTTTCTATAGTTATTCATATAATGTAGTAGGAAAGGTGATTTAATAATATAATGGATGCACCTTAGAGAATAATCATCAGGTTTTGCTTACAATCTGTTGGCACGATGCCATCTCAAAATAGACAATAATGAATACAGACAAAACACATGTCATAGCTTCTCACTCAGGTATAATAGTTCAACAAAGAAACATTTATCCAATAAGACACTGCTTTGTATAATTATTATTTTCTCTCAGTTCCTGCTTGGCATCTACAGGAATTACTGAGAAACTTGTAACATTTTATTTTCTCTTCTGAAGTTAAACTCAAATATCTTGATTTACTTATCACCAACACTGGTTTTCTTCATGAAATAGATGACGATTTACTCTGTACTTATTCTGCATTTTATTCATCATGTAACCATGCCATTCTCAATATTACTTCTATGAAAGAAGCAGTTTCACGAGTGTCTGAAAACAACATATTTGCTATACACCTGAGATTAATTTTAATTCAGGGCTGATTCGCATTATCAATATATCAATCTGTAATCTAAATATTACATATGGATTCACTGATGACTTTTTTGAACTCCAAGCCCAAGCAGCATAATCGATTTTAAATAAATTAGGGGCAATGCCACAAACAAAAGCAAGTATTTGGGTCTGACTTCATTCTCTGATGTAAAGTTATAAAACAGAAGTCCTGTTGTTACAAGAAATTTGTTTCAGCTGAAGTGGTTTCTGATATAAACATAATATTTTTAGGAAGAAAAACATACACACACACACTCAGAAGATGGGTGATGCCCTAATTCAGGTTGCCTATTTTGGTAGGTACCCCGCTTTTCAGAATATCTTTAAACTTATCTCAGTATCTTATTCTGCAGAAAGTCAAAAAACAGCTCCCACAATGATTCATTTTCTTATAAGCTTGCCTTCACAGTGCTGCTAGAGTTTCATTCTAAGATAAACCTAAATATCTTCACTATTTTTAACGTTTGTCAGTTAGTCTATCCCCAGTTCATCAGTGGTCTCTATAAAACCTTGCTTTTTAACTTGCAATTCTAGTCTTCATCTTTCCCTTCAACATCATAGCTTTATCCCTGTGTAAGTCGGACCTGTGGTGCTGGCCAGTGGCATAACACAGTATTATTAGCACTCTATAAGGACTCTGCACACATTCTCACAAATTATGGGAAGATATTAAGCATGAATCTTCAGAATGCCCAAGTGCATTTTACAGCAGCTTTGATAGCACTCTGAGCTGTATTACATTTTTGTTCTGAATGGGAGCCCCTCAGAGAGGAGGTAAAAAGTTATCTGCTGTCAAAAAGCCTTGATGTGTTTCCAGTCATGGAAGTTTCACACTTGAGAACTGAACACGGTTTTGTATGGAATATTTTGACCTTTTCCAGAGAATGAACAAGTCTGAAAACAAATAATAGAAGTGTAGGGCTCTGAGCTCTGCCACTGGCTCCTGGTCATTGCAAGTCTTTTCATAGCTGCTTATTGAACCCATAAAATTTGGAGTTATCAAACTTGTGATTCACCAGAGTCCTGTTATCTGGACCTTGTAGGGTGACCAGGGGCAAAAGTTTCTCACCTGAGCGTTGCAATAAGAATTTCAAATTCCTGATCACCTTTCTGAATTTAAGTAGGAACTCAATAGGTTTGGAATACGTTGTTTTATATTTGTTTATGTACTTTTATTTTAATTTCCTCACAGTCTTTACCACAACTGTATGACTTAAGCAAAGCATTGTACGTAGGGGGTGTTGAGTCATACGTGAAAAAAGAAAAGGAACCGTAGGATGAGAAAATGTTCACATAGAATGTTGGCCCCAGAACTAAGATTAGTCTATGATACTTTTCTTCTAGGTGTGGAAGTTGTTGCTAGATTGGGCTGCTCATCTAAAGGGTTGGTATGATCTGTTCAACTCAGCAAGCAGTTCACAATCAATGTCCCTGCATCAATCCTAGGTCCCCAATTACAGCCTACACAAAATATATTGAACCCCTCCAATCTTTAAGACAGTCTTCTTCAGAATTACAGAAGTCTTAGCATTCAGGAAACAGGAGAAATCTTAGAGAATGTCTAAAGCAGCAGTTCTCAACCTGGCTGTACTTTGGAAACCCCCGGGAAGGTCTAAAAACTGACACCTGGGTTCCACCCACATCTATTGGTCTGGAGTGCACCCTGGACACTGGGATTTTAAAAAATTTCTCCAGAGGATTCATAAGTATAGCCAAGATTGGGAACAGTATTGTCACAGATCTGAGGCAGTATTGTAGGACTTAGAAACTTATATACCTATGGGAGCCAAAAAGATTACATAAAAGAGGGAAGTAGGACAGGTATAAGAAAAATAACATTGCTATCTTTTATTGCTTAGTTTTTCTACTCTTGATTGAAATATGCGTAAGAGAAATATTGTTTCACCATATGTAAGAAAAACACCTGTACAAGCTCAATGTCAAATGGTAATTGGGGGGTCATAGGAAGTGTTGGGGATTGTGTTTAACTAGAAAATGCATGACCATCTAAAGTGTCAAATGCTAAGCTCCAGGTGAATTTGGGCTTAGAGTGTACAGATCTATTGATTTCGTCAAGAGAATATAACTTTTTAAAATTTCAAATTGCTTGTTGGTTTAAATGCTGGCTCATTCAATAACTAATTAATGTTAAAAAATTTAAACAGGAGAGCTTTATAGTCAGAGTGGAGTAGAAGGAAATGAGTGTCTGAGGAGGAGGCCCTTCCAGCTCTTACCCAGTTTTTTTTTTTTTTAAACCACAGGGTTAGGGTGAAGTCCAGGCTGCATATGTGGTCTCCACCGACACTGCCCTGGGAGTTGGGAGCTTATCACTGCCTGACGTGGATGAGAGATCCAGTTCCCTACTCTGCTTTTTCTGACACCACCTGGTGGGATTTTGAACACCTCCGTGCAGCCTGGTAAGCACGGTCTAGGCTCTGCACTTGGCTTTTGCTAATGGGGGTGGGACTATAATCTTTTCAGTGGTGCTTGACTAGAGTAATGCATTATTGTCTGAAAATTGTCTTTCTTCTGAGGCTATCTCATTTCTCCTCCTTGGGCCAGAGAGAGCAGGCTTTTCTTGAGCCACCTTTGTCTATATACATTGACCTTCCTGAGTTGCTGGCTCCTTTACCTTTAAGTCTGTGCTATGAGTCAAAAAGAAAACCCAAGGAATTCACCACCATGTTGTCCTTGGGTCTCAGGATCTTTAACCTGCCTGTCTTCTTTCCTCCACCTTCAGAGTCTTCTTTTGTTTCTTTTGTATAAATGTCCAGGGTTTTTAGCTTCACTTAGCAGGAAGAAACGTGTAAATGTGTCTACTCCATCTCTCTGGACATGGGAGTCGGTTAAAATATATTTTTTAGAAAAGAACTCTAAGAGATCAGCTAGCCATCACTTGCAATATCTAGTAACTCTGTTAATAAAAAGACATTTCTTCATAGACAAATTGCTGTTTTCCTTTTAAAAATATATCATCTCCTACTGATGGTTAGTACTTGGACTTCCTCTCAGTGATTTGCTTTCAACTCTACAGTATAAACCTAAGAGACTCACCTCACTGCTTAGTCCCTGAGAAATCTAGCACACAGCAGTTTGTGTTTACAAAGCTCACTGACAGCATTAGCTCAACTATACTGAGCTGGATTATGTGAAAAGTTCAGCATTTCTATGGCATTCTCATCCATTTTCCTCCCACTGACACCTAAATTTCAGACAGAGCAAAGAACCTGGAAGAGGACAGATCAGAGCAAATAAAATATAAATTAGGGCCTCGTCATTAAATTCAAACCCTAGAAAAGCTGGTAAATGTAACTTCTTACTGGTATTTTTAAAGCTATAAAAATTGTACACAATAAAAGCAATCCCATAAAACTTTTATAATTGTCATTGTAAAATGTATTTTCAAATCAGTAGTCCAGATATAAAGCTCTCCTAGAACTTTAAAATCAGCATATTGGGCTTATTTATGAGCATTGTACTGTTCTAATAGTGTAAGCTTGTGAGTATGCCACTGCCTAAAATTGTATACTCTGTACCCAAGACATCACCTACCCCAGTGCAAGGCATCAATAAATGCCTGTTAATTGAATTTTGAATAATTAAATACATACTGCTACCCACCCACCCCTTCCAAGTTCTCATCCTGGTATTTAGGAAATGTCCCTAACATTCCAGAAGAGTACTACTTGGATACTCATAACTGTAGCATTGAGTAAATGCTTTGAGTGTTCAGTATATGTGTACATAATATACTACTTCCTTGACTGTCAGAATCCCCCTCTTAATTTCCTATCTCTTGATTTGACATCACTCTAGGTGTGTCAGTTCCTTAAGAAGCTACATTCTTCACATTTCATTTGGCACTCCTCTTGATTTTAAATTTTATGAGCCTGAAGATCAATGCCTGTCCTCACTAGTTTTACCTTGGCATGCAGCCTGTCAAGGTGATTTTATTCAGCTACCCCATGTGTCACTGTGGGTCAAGAAGTGTACTATTGGGGAAGACTGCTGATATCTTTTGACTAAAGTCACCCCTTCCATGTCAGTGGGCAGCAGGACCAAATCTCTCATGATCCGGAAATACATAGCAATCAGGCACCTTCTGGATGTTGTAAGGGCATGCAGAATGAAAACACGAGCACCAGCCCATCCCAGGAAAGTCAATGATACCTTGATGATAAGCAAGTCAAAATAGGATGGTATCCTTCAGCTTCATGAAGATAGCAACCAACAAAAATGCAAAAGGGTCTATCATACCTCTGTAGAGGATTGTCCTGTGGAAAAGGAATGAGACTCGTGCTAAATATTAACAAGGGTGGAGTTTGTCACCATGTAGAAACTTCAAATGGATAAACTCAATCTCAATATGAGGAAGAACTTTCTAACTGAACAAACTGACTTGTTTTAGGACAGGCTCCCTCAGAAGACAGTGAGTTCTACCACTAAAATTATTTGAGTTTAGGCTAGACATCAAATTCCACATGTAAAAATCAGTTGCTTCACAAGAAGATAAGTTTTAAATGGAAATTAGCAGGGTTAGGTTAAACTTCCTCCTAATACCAGCATTCTGGGATCCTATCAAAGATGAGCTCAGTCTGCCGATGTTTGCCTGCAAACACTCAGAAAGAAAGAAACAAAGAAAAAAAGCCAAAGCATAAATAACTGAAAATAGATACCAACACAGAAGTAACACCTACTCTACAACTAATTGCTGGTGTGATTCTCCTCTAATTGCATAGCTGTGCATGTGTCTTTTCTTTTTAAATCTTCTGCCAAGATGGCTAAATCCAAGCATAGTTTACAGCAACTCTAATAGGGAAATATATTTTGGAGTAGAATTTGTTGAGTCCTTGTCAGTACCTGTCATTATTTTATTTGATATTATTGACTTCAATAGCATTCTCAGGTGATATTTCCTAGATTAACGAGTGGATTTTTGCATAGAGGAAAGTAAACACTTTTCTCTTAATGAAATGCATTAAAGAATTAACTTTATGCCAGTCCATTTTATAGAAGTGGTATTTCTAAGCCCTGTTAAAACTGTTTTATAGATTTCCTAACTGCTGAAACACATTAGGAGGTAATCACATTAGATGTTGCCTGCTGAGTCTGGCAAGACTTGGTCAGTAGTTTAAAGTAACTGTTCCAATGGTACAGTCAGCTCACTAGTAGCTGGGTGACTCTAATTGAAATAACCTGACTGCACCATTAGTCCAAATGAGCACTTCAGTCCCATTTATGCTTCATTTGAAACTAAGATTAAGAAGATGTCACTTATAAAAATGAGCTTCATTATGACATTGTCCTCAAGGGTCAGGATAGTGGGCATATATTATAAGTGAAACCTCATACTCATACACATTTTTAAATCATGTGTCTGTTACTTTTTGATTACAAGCACCTATTACCTACATAGTCAAATCATAGAAATCCCTATGATATAATAAATCTTAATATAGCCATTTCAGTTGATCACTGTTAGATGAAGATCAAGCAGACTTTAATTTGTTACTCTTGACAAAGCCCAGTCTTCAGGGTGTTGATGGAAATTATACCTTAATAACCGTAATAGCTAACCTTAAAGATCCACCCCCCGCCCCTGCCTCCCATGATCCCAGCTTCCTGCTATTCAGACCCTTATGCAGCCTTCTCCCACACTGTACCGTGGTTGGTCTGTGTGACCATAGAATACAGCAGAGATGATGGTATGTCACTTGTAAGATTAGCTTGGGTTGCCTCTCTTGCATAGCTCTTCCTGAGGGAAGCCAGCTGCCCTTTGTGAGGATACTCGAGCAGCCTATAGAGAAGGCCATATGGCAAGGAAGTGAGGTATCTGGTCTCAGGAACTATGCAAAATAATACGTGTTTGTTGTTTTAAGCTACTAAATTTAGGATTTTTTTTAATGCAGTTATAGATAACTAAATTCAGATTTTAGCACCTTAGAAATGGAATGCTGCAATAACAAAAATTCTAAAATATGAGAATGACTTTGGAACGGAGGGGTGGGAAGAAGCAAGAAAAGATGTAAAGATTTTGAGGAGTGTGCTAATGAAAACTTAAAGTGCCTTGAACACAAGGATTTAAAGGAAAGTGAAGAAGATCTGATAGAAAACTGGAGTTTAGAAATACTGTTGCCTGCAGTAATGTACAAGGTAGAAAATGTGCCTAAAGAGCTGGGTGATCTTGCTGAAAACTTTTCTGAGCAAAGTATTTAAAGAGTCCCTTGATTTATCCTTGCTGCTTATAAGAAAATTTAAAAGGAGAGATAAACTAAAGGAAGGGTTGTTAAACAAGAAGAGATCATTTTCATGCTAGTTATATGATGTTAATAAATACGTAATGAAAAGAGATGACATGACAAATTCATTAAAATATGCAAGAAGTAGGAAATTTGAACACTTATTAACATGAAGTAAATTGAATTGGTAGTTAAAGACATGTTTCCATTCCAGCAGCCCTTACCCACCCTAATTTTTTAAAGAAATTAATCCTAGATGGATTCAGATGACAATTACCAAACTATCCAGGATAACTTATTCTATGCTTATTAATTTCCTAGGGCTACTGTAATGAACTAGCACATAATATGTGGCTCAAAACAACAGAAAGTTGTTTTCAGAGTTTTAGAGCTGGAACTCCCAAATCAAGATGTTGGCAAGGTTATGCTTTCTCTCTTAGCTTTTGGTGAACTTCTTTTAAAAAAATAGACTTTATCTTTTAGAGTTATATTAGATTCATGGCAAAATTGAGTGGAGGGTACAGAGATTCTCACACACCCCCTGCCCACATAGCTTTCCCCACTATCAACATCCGCCACCAGAGAGGTGCATTATTATGATTGATGAATCTGCACTGACACATCATTATCAGCCAAAGTCCATAGTTTACATTAGGGTTCACTTTTGGTGTTGTGCATTCTGTGGGTTTAGACCAATGCAGAATGACATGTATCCACTGTTACAGTATCACACAGAGCAGTCTTACTGAGTTTTTAATACTCTGTGTCTATTTATTCATCACTCCCTCTTCTCTAACCCCCAGCAACCACTGATTATTTTATGGTCTCCATATTTTTGCCTTTTCCAGAATGTCGTATAGTTGAAATCATACATTATGTAGTCTTTTCATATTTGTTTCTTCCATCTAGCCATATGCATTTAAGTTTCTTCTATGTCTTTTTGTGGCTTAATAGCTCTCATTTTTTTTTTTAGCCCTGAATAATATTCCATTGTCTAAATGTACCTAGTTTACCCATTCACCTACAGAGGGATGTCAGAGTTGATTCCAAGTTTTGACAGTTGTGAATAGAGCTGCTATGAACTTCCGTGTGTAGGAAGTAAGTTTTTAACTCCATTGGATAAATACCAAGAAGCCTGACTGCTGGACTGTATAGTAAGAGTGTGCTTAGTTTTATAAGAAGCTGCCAAATTGTCTCCCATAGTTGCTGTACCATTTTGCATTCCCACTAGCAAGAATTACTCCATATCCTTGCCAGTATTTGGTGTTGTCAGTGTTTCGAATTTTGGCCATTCTAATAGGTGTGTAGTGATATCTCAGTGGTGTTTTAACTTGCATTTCTTTGGTGATATATGATGTGGAGCAACGTTTTTATACGCTGATTTGTCACCTGTATATCTCATTTGGTGAGGTAATTGTTAACGTGTTTGGCACATTTTTTAAATCAGGTTGTTTGTTTTCTTATTTGTGAGTTTTAAGAGTTCTTTTTATATTTTGGATAACAATCCTTTATCAGATATGTGTTTTGCAAATATTTTTTTCCCAGTCTGTGACTTGTCTTTTCATTCTCTTGACAATGTCTTTCGCAGAGCAGAAAATTTTAAATTTTATTCAGGTCCAGTTTATCAGTTATTTCTTTCACAGAGTGTACTTTTATCGTGGCATCTAAAAAGTCATCATCAAACTCAAAGTCATTTACATTTTTTCCTATGTTATCTTCTAGGAATTTTATAGTTTTATATTTTACATTTATGCTGGAGATGGTTCATGTGAGGGCCAAATTCCTCTCCATCCATGGATGTCTAAAACAGGGGGAAAAAATTATCTTTTTCCAAAATTCAATGGTGAGCTAAGCATAGGACAAACATTCCCATTCCAAAAGAAAGACATTTGAAGGGGGACAAAAATCACAGGTACCAGTCAAGTCTGAAACCCAGCGTGGCAAATTCCATTAGATTTCAAGGCCTGAAAATACTCCTCGTGGCTCTGTCCGTTGGGCCCCTCAGGGCAGTCCCACTCTCTGAGCCCTCCTCAGCAGCGTCCCTGCCCTCTCCCCCCACAGCAGTGGCAACCCCAATCTCTCAGTCCTTGAAAATCCCCCTGGCCTCTGAGCCACTGTTTGAGTCTTTCTTCTCTTTTCTTTAAAGATAACACGTGTTTGTTGCCGAGTAGCTCTAGCCACCCACGTCCTACCTATAGCATCCCACAAATCCAGTACCTTTCTTCAGGTATTCCCATCTCTGTCCAAGCAGCATTTCTGCTGAGATAGTTGACTGCATCCCTGAGTCATATACCTAATCTCTCTAACAA
The DNA here is from genome assembly GCF_965194825.1 of Balaenoptera physalus. Classification (NCBI taxonomy): domain Eukaryota; kingdom Metazoa; phylum Chordata; class Mammalia; order Artiodactyla; family Balaenopteridae; genus Balaenoptera; species Balaenoptera physalus. The sequence continues at coordinate 95,845,663 of NC_138896.1, read as the reverse complement.
ACGTTTATCCAGGCACACTCTTGGTGTTTTCTCTCCACAACACATTGTGTAATTCTTTGAAATATGGATAGACTGAAAATTTTCCAAACTTTGATTACATCCACAAAGACTCTATTTCCAAATAAGATTATATTCACAGTTACTGGGGTTCGGACTTCAACATATCTTTCGGGGGGACACACTTCAATCCAGATCACATACATTTTGCATTCTTTTTCTGAGAAATTAAAAAAAGTAAAAGCTGTTTAGATTATTTTATGTCATATAATTTTATTCAAAAATCATGATCTATATCAGATTATAGAAGAAAATACTACTGATTATATAAGAAAATAAAATTTTAGCCACATTTTGCTTATTAATATAAATGCAAATACCAGTAATAAAGTATTAGCCAAACCAATCCAACAGTACATCTACACAACTTACAGTACATTCTGATGAATGAGGGTTTATCACCAAACTTCAAGAATGTTATTAGTTGGGATAAAGGTTTAATTGAAGTCGTGAAGAAACCCCAAATTTCAGTGATGTAAATAAATGGGAAGTTCATTTTTGTCTTATGGGAGATTCTGATCAGTTCAAGGTTGTGTCATAGGTCTTCCATGCTTGATCCATGGCTTCTGAAGTCATTCCAGTTATTGTTATTTGCAGTCAGCAGGAAGGAAGGAATGGTTATGGTCAATCCAGGGCAGGTGGTATATATGTTGGAGATAATCTGTAAGTCACTCATAATAACTTTACTCTCATTCCATTTCCCATATTTAGTCACATAGCCCCAACTCTCTGCAAGGAAATCTTGCTTGAAATATAGGTACATGAACAAGTAAACAGGCATACAGTTTGAGAAGAATGCTTGCACCGTACAAAATGGCAAAGTGTGTTATGTCTAGAATATATAATGAAAGCAACAAAAGATTCAAGATTCCAACTAGAAAAACAAAAAATAATATGAATAGGTATTTTATAGAAGTGGAAACTCTAGGTTCTAAAATGCATAGAGAAAAAGCTAAAACTAATTTTACACACATTAGAAGGTCAAATGTGGAAAGATGGCATGACTAATGCTGTGGATTGATCCTTTCAAAATCCTTTCCACCCCCCTTTTAATGTACTTTTCTGTATTACAGAAGCCAGAAAGCTAAAATCACATTTCCCACACTCCTTTGCAGCTAAGGTTCTGGAAACAAGTTAAGTTCTACCAGTAAGGTAAACACTCATGCATTTGGAAGATGAAAATATGACAAAGGACCTCTCCTTGCCCTTTTATCTGCTTTCTGCTAGCAGGAATGAGTCAAGAGCTGTGAGTAGTTTCTGCAGCTATGTCCCATTCTCTGGCATTCTGAACATCCTTTAGGGATGCCAAGAAGTATTTGCATCTGTAGTAATGGTGGGACCTTCTTTCTAGTTGTAGTTTCCTGATACACAGATAGCAGGTACAACAGCTTCTTAATCTCCATAGTTCAGGGTGGCCTCAGAGGTTGTAGCTACCCTTTTAAAGGTATTTGAATATCATTCTGGTGTCATTCCTAGCAACCCAGCCTAGACTTGCTTCTGTATCCCATTCAATAATTTTTTGAAAGCACGGAAATTACCTTTGTTAAACCCCTTTCTCCTAAAGTAGAAAAATTAATTTCCATTTCTGCAATGTGACCTGTTTGAAACCACGGGCTATTGCTGAGTTTGGTAGACGGTCTCATAGATTCCTACTATAGACTGATGGAGTCATTCTGGAGAGCCACTCATGAGTCCCTAGTCAAAGTCAGTATATGAATACCACATTCCAAATAATTCCGGTCCTGGGTATATAAGTCAGATACGTGCTTACACAAGTTTATAAGAAGATGTTGGCAGGAATTTATTGCAGTGATGTTAGTGATGGTGCAAAGTTAGAAGCAAAATGGGTATCCATTACAGAGAAAGTGATTAAGTAAAATTCAACTTATGCTCACCTTAGAGAATTGCACAACAGTAAGAAGCAATGAACTGGGTATACCTGTACAAGTATAGGTATATTATAGAAATGTATTGTGAACTTCAAAAGTGAGAAATGGAATAAGATCAACACTACTATTTATGAAAATGCAAAACAACAAAACAAATTTTATGAAGCATACATCAACAAAGGGATACCTATCAAATGCATTCAAAGCGTTGCTTTGTTAGGGGAAAGATAATGCAAAGTGAGGAATAGGGATAAAACTGAATGAATGAAGAAAAGTGAATTAATGGTTTTGTTTATCTGTAACATAAGATTAAGCTACATGTACTTAGGATTACATTAATTCATCCCTCTATGCCTGCAGTCAAATAATTAGAATTCTACGTACTCAACACAGAGCAGTTACACACTGAAACTTAGTTGTAGTATACATTGTGGTTGTCTCCATAGAATTGATGGTACCTCCCCCCTCCCCCTGCCATTGTGTAACATTCTTGTGATTAATGGGACCAGTAAAAGAGATAGGACATAAATGGCCAGTTCCAGACAGGATATTCCTGTTCACCCTTGCAACAAAGATCACTGTAGCTAACCTAAGTCTAAGTGTCCTACCCTTGGCTATAAGGATGATTTCCAGTCTGATCCAACCTACAGGAAAGTCAGGATTTATGCTTGAGAACTCTAGGTCACAGATTTCTCGAAACTGCCATTGACCTTTGCAAACATAAGGGACGCCTACAAGTAAATGTGACACATTTGAGAACAAACCTAGGAGACTCATGAGAGCAGTGGCTCTGGACTTTATATTTACATCAGTCAATAAATCTCCTTAATGTTCATACGAGGTAGAGTTGAATTGTCCAGCACAGAGAACACCCTAATTCATCCAGCAAATACACGTTGCTTTCTCTCTGATTTTATTCTTTTTCTTGCTGTCTTCGTGTGTGTGCATGCTTGCACATGAGTGTCCTGGTGTATGCACACACCTATCCTTATGGCAGTAGTGTGACTGCGTAGTATGAAGAGGGTCAACCTTGACGTCTAAAGAACTGGGTCCAATATGCAGCTACATTTCCTACTGGCATTATAACTGTGAAGAAAATACTCATAGATACTCCATGTATTCTTTAGGGGAAAAACAGACTAGTCCTAAACTATTCCATGTATACCCCAGGACCACTTTAAGTTTCAAATGAAATGACATATGTGAAAGAGTTTTTAAAATTCCCATATAACATATCATAATTATGTTATCATATAAACAATTATTATTACCTTGTATATGATGCAGTCTATAGAAGCATTTAAAAAAATGAAATCCCCAATCTCTTCAAGTTTATCTTGTATTCTACTCAACTTCCTTCATTTTTTTTTTTTTAATTTATTTATTTATTTTTGGCTGTGTTGGGTCTTCATTTCTGTGTGAGGGCTTTCTCTAGTTGCGGCGAGCGGGGGCCACTCTTCATCGCGGTGCGCGGGCCTCTCACTGTCGCGGCCTCTCTTGTTGTGGAGCACAGGCTCCAGACGCGCAGGCTCAGTAATTGTGGCTCACGGGCCTAGTTGCTCTGCGTCATGTGGGATCCTCCCAGACCAGGGCTCGAACCCGTGTCCCCTGCACTGGCAGGCAGATTCTCAACCACTGCGCCACCAGGGAAGCCCCCTTCATTTTTAAAGCTGCACAAGCAAAGGACAAAATGTCGTTTTTTACTTTGAATTCCTTATCTTTTGTCAGTGTGTTTCACAACCTTCACTTCATTTAAGCATAGTTCAGTGGTAAATTTCTATATATAACTGCACTTTCAAGTTGCTTAAAGATATAACATAATTGGGTGTACCTTTAACCCAGTGGCTTAAAATCCTAAAGGAATGGTGTGCACACAACATCTTCTAGTATTAAATAGCCTGAGATCAAATAAAATGCAATGAACAATGTCTGCTCCTGCTGAACTGGAAATATTGTTAGTGTGATACTGGGCACAAATGACAGTGCTACCTCAAGAAACATAATGAGAGAGTTTTGTCAAGCCAAACCTTTTAAAATGTTTGAACTCCATAAAAACCTCCAGGCATGACAGATTAAATGTAATGCTTACCTCTGATTCTGAGCTGCAACTTGTATCATCTAATTCCTATAAATAAGAACAGATGTGCTGTTAGAAGGTTTTGATTTGTGTTTTTATTTTTCAAAACCCATCTAGCATAGTGAGGTTTTTCCACTTGGGGGATGGTGGAGGAGCTTTGTTTTCTCGTTCAAGCATGTCAGAAACAGGAAAATAAGTCTCACTCATCTACATCCTATTAAAAGAGAGGCTCAACACAATTTACAGAGTTGGATGTGTGCTTTAAAGATGGATGAAAAGAGACTGAGCTATTCAGATACATCTTCAAATATTTAGAGTAGCAGGAGAAAAACATTACTTTAGCAAATTTTGAAACTTAACAATTATGAGTTTCAGCTTGTATTTATGTTATACCAGCAGCAACTTGAGAAGTCAGTAAGCACCTAGAATAAATAAACAGGGTAAAGCTACTTCAGGCATCCCATTTCTAGGCAAGCTTGCTACTCCTATAAATCACACACCCTCTGCTTTAAGGATACATGTTGCTATTTTTTAATAGGGCAATTTCTTCAGCAAAACATAGTAGTCTCAACTTTAACACATATAAAAAAATATAATTTACAAGTTTTGCATTTTCATTTCTGCTGATGACAGTTTCATAAGAGCCTCACAAATCTAATTAAACAGTTCACAGACACACATTTGAATATATTCACATGACAATGATATGAAAAGAATGATGATAATACTTTTCACTTACAGTGAACCAAGAAACTCAGAATAATGCAGTAAAGCTTGCATAGTATCAAGAAGTAACATGGAGTCTGTTAGACTTAAGAGCTGCATGTAATAAAACAATATATAGAGGTCTTTTAAGTGATGTTTTTCTGAATAATTGTATTTATATACTAATTATAACCCACATATTAAAATTATGAGGGAGAAAATATCCAGCTCTCTTCACATGCCACAATAAGTGAAAAGCAGAAATAGTCAACTTACGTGGATTGTCTCCATACTCTGAAACAAAATGACTTTTAAAAAAATTGAAGTATAGTTGATTTATGGTATTATTTTAGTTTCAGGTGTACAACATAGTGATTCAATGTTTTCATAGATTATACTCCATTTAAAGTTATTACGAAATAGTGGTTTATACTTCTCTGTGCTGTCAACAGATCTTCGTAGCTTACCCATTTTATATATAGTAATCTATACCTCTTAATCCCATACCCCTATCTTGCACCCCCTTCTCCTCCCCACTGTTAACCACTAGTTTGTTATCTACATCTCTGAGTCTGTTTCTGTTTTGTTATATATATTCATTTGTTTTATTTTTTTAGGTTCCACATATAAGTGATAACGTAGAGTATTTGTCTTTGGCTTATTTCACTAAGCATAACAAAATGACTTTTTAACATTACATTTTTTTAAACGAAATCACCAGTTTCGTTTGGTACTATGCAAATACCACTTTTGACTACATATATATACATGCTACTGAAAATTTTATATTTTTTAAATAGTAAGAAACCAAGAATATAGGTAAAATATATAAGCAGAAAGTAAAAATCCATTTATTGTTATTGTTATTTACATTTGACCTCATCGTGAGAGAGTTAAAATCTGTTTTGAATGATAGTGAGGAAAACAAGGAAGGTAAACAATTCAGATCACCAGTAAATATATTTGATTTTATTTTAATAGTTCCTATTATTTTGGGGTAGCAGTATTACAGAAAGCATAAGATTGAACAGTCACTTTCTCAGGACAGTGTTATGAGATGATTAATTAGATGTTTCATACCATCCATAATGATAAGAACTATAAACCATATTTCTGCCATCTTTGAAACCCTAGTTCCATGCAAAGTGAACAACAATTACTAATTACTTCAGAAATATTTGCTAAATAAGTTTAAACACAAATGTAAATGAGAACTGCCAACACACAGCAGTGTGATGGTCAAGAGTGTGGCCTTAGGCATTAAAGGGACATGAGTCTGAGACCATTTAACAGCTGTGCGACTTTTGGCAAATTTTCTAAGTGCTTAAATATCAGTTTACCAATCTACTGGGCTCATACCATCTACCACATAGTATTGCTAGGAATATGAAATAAGGTAATACATTTAAAGTGCTTTGTACTGTAGACTGCAATAAATGCTAGCCATAACTAAGAGTAATCACTATTATTGGTAAGTCAGCCCTGAATTGTCCTCCAATAATCCTATTAGATTGATTTTTGGATTCAGTTATTAATGTTATCACTCATTTAAGTCTGGATTTCAACACAGAGGAGGTTTGTCTCGAAAAGAGAACGATTATGTGATAAAGTAAAAGAAAAACCTCATTGCATAGTTGCATAGTCATAGATTTTGGTTTAGATCCAGAAAACAGCAATTGTATGGGGTCAATAAAATAATACCTTCCTTTGAAAGAACATTGACTGATTTCTCTTTGATCTGCTACTTAAAAAGTGGCAGTCCCCATATCAAAGGCCAGAAGTGACATTATTTCACTTTTTCATACATATTTTTAACTTTTACTAAAAAATATGTAGTAGTCCCATCTGCTTATGACACTTTTATACAAACAGGATGCTGCTTCCTGACTGTTCTCTGTGAGTTCACAATCTGAGTAACCCTAACTCAACATACAAGCATATGCTCTTCAGAGAAACCGTGAGAGACACAGGCAATGGAAGAGATATTTTAGGATTAAAAGCAACAATATTAATGGAATCATCTTTAAAAATATGAAATAGATCAGTGCGTATAAGATGCATCTTTTAGAACCCCTTATAATATAAGACAAATCCATCAGTCAAAGCTTATTCTTCATATACTAGCCGATGTTAAAAAAAACGAACTAAGGGAAAAGGCAAGAAAAATTTTAAGTGAGGATTTACCTTCTTTTCCTCTTCTAAATACGCTTCAGTAAACATTTATCTCTTTTGTCCTTGTGTGCAATACTCAATGATTGGGAAAGGGAGACCTATTAATCTGAAGAAGAAATAGAGATGGGGTAGGGAAGCCTGATCTCTGCTTCCATGTACATATTATGAGCAATGAGCAGTAAAATTAAATCTTATTCTATACAGGAGAAATGATAATCAGCAAACAGTAGTGTCTTTTGGGTGTGAGGTGAAAACGAAAATGAGGCCATTAGAATAGAATAGTTTGAGAATAGTTCCACAGATCCAAAAAAAAAAAAAAAACCATCGTGAAAACTATATTGTAGCAATTTGGAGAAACATATTTTTAGTTGGGTTGCAAACATTTCACAAAAATCATAGTTAAAGTTTCATCTTGAGATTACACACATATATGCATTTTTTTCCACCCAAGGAAGGCAGAATTCTCCATCAAGATTAGTTTCTTCTGAGGCAAACTTGTGACAAGGAGGCTAAAAATTGCATGGAATGCTCTGATGTTGCTAGTTTGAGTCGACAGAACTGCAGTTATCAAGAATTGTGTACACTCTCATGCTTTCAGAATTAGACACTTTTATTTATGGTGTTATTTTTTTTTTGAGGTAACGTGTGTTTTCAATAAATAATTAAAACATATTTCTTCTACAACTTATCCTTCTGTTTCTGGGAAAAAAATATTACTAGAAAACAAATGGCACTTATATATTTTACCTCGGAGCTACAGGGGGAAAAGTAAATAGAAAATAAGGAAAAGCTAGGTCTTTGCCATCTTTAAAAAAGATGAAAACTGTCACTTTCCCTGGTCATCCAATAGTTTATTTTTTTATGGACAATGTTCTAAAATGTGTACATACTGTGTGGTCTAGGGTACCTGCTAATTTTATTTCCATTTTCCATTTACTAACCCCTTGAAATCTAACTTGATCACTATAACTCCATAAACTCTTTATTTTATAGCTTCATTGAGGTATAATTGACATACAAAAAACTGCATGTATTAAAAGTGTACAAGTCGATGAATTTTGTCATATGTTTAAATCCATGAAATCACCACAACTATTCTAGCAAACATATCCACCACCCCAACAGATTTTTTCATGCCCTTGTTACAATCTATTCGACTCTCTCCAGGCAATCATTGATCTGCTTCCAGTCAATAGAGATTAGTTAACTTTACAGAATTTTCATAAATTGAATCATACAGTATTTTTTTTTTAGTCTGGTATATTTCAGCACAGTTATTTTGAGATCAGTCCATGTTGTTTCATGGATTAATCATTGGTTAGTCCATTCCTTTTTTATTGCAGAGCAATATTCCATTGCATGGATATCCTACAATTTGTTATTCCATTCACTTATTGATAGATATTTCTGTTGTTTCTTCCTTTCAGCGTAATCAGAAGCCAATATTTTACAAAGTCTAATAGCTCGTTTCCAGTCTTCATCTTCTTAGACCATAGCATCTGGTACTCTTAACCACACACTTGTGTTTTGAGCCTTCCCTTTCTGAGGCCTGTACTATTACCATTCTGTTTCCTGCATTTCTAATAGGTTGTCCTGTGTTCTTCCTGGCAAGCCTTCTTTTTCTAACTTCGAGAGGAAGGCCATCCTGCTCACTGCCCTTATTTCTCACTCTGAACTTCCTTTTATTAAAGAATCAAGTACTCCCAGGATTTCACTGATGTCGTCATGTGGATGACTCCTTGAATCTGAATTTCCAGTTTCAGCTGTTTCTCTTGGTTTCAAGACATCATCTTGTTTCCCTTTGAAAAATGGCCTTTAATTCACATCACGCTATGGAAATTGCACTTGCAGAGGTAGCTGATGGTGAACTCAATGGCTTTTCTCTTTCTTCATCCTCTTTGTCAAATATCCCAGGCTCAGCATTTGAATTAATGTTCCCTTTATCCTTTTCTATATCTCATGTGACCAATCAGTCTCAAATCATAATCTCCTTTGAAATTTGTGTCAGTATCATTCCTTTTTCTCAATTTTTATACCTCCCACTCTTTTGAGAAATAACAAAACCTCATGATTTTTTTGTTGTTCCCCCATCTCTCATCTTCCTTTCCAGTCTCCTCTGCTTATTGCTATAGAACCTCCCCAAACACAACTTTATTTTGTGTTCCTTGACCCACAAGTCTTTTGTGGATCTCAGTTGCTTACTATATCAAAAAATTAGCTTCTTTTACCAATAATCTAGGAGCCACCCTACCTAGCAAGTCACTTTCTCACTTTTCCCCAATTAATACCTCCCTTCTCCAACTGGCAGCCGCCTTATCTCTGTACATTCTTTACTGTATTTGTTCAGACCATTTCACCTGCTCTGAAGATCGACACTGCGGCGTCTAGAGTCAGGTTTACCAGGCTAGCATTCTGGCCCTACTAATTGCTGTTGATGTTGCTTTGGATGATGCTGTCTTCTTTATATCCACAAAGTAGGGTTGTGAAGATTAAGGAGATAATTTGTAAAAAGCTCAAGCATATATTAAGTGACCAACAAATGTTAGCTATTATGATTAGGTAAATCCTATTTATTTTCAGAGACTAGCTCAAATGTCAACGAACAAATCGACGTAAACCTAATGGCAGTGTAGGGCAGTGTTTAAAAGTAGTGGCTCCTGAGATAGACTCACTGGATTAAAAATCTAGTTTTACCATTCTCTATCCATGTGGCCAGGGAAAATTCTTCAGATGTCTGTGCCTCAGTTTCCTTACTCATCAAATGAAGATGATATTAGTATTCACTTCATAGGGTTTTTCTTTCCTTTATTTTCCCCCTCAACACCATTTATTGAAGACTGTCTTTTCCCCATTGTATACTCTTGGCTCCTTTGACATAAATTGACCATATATGCTTTTGTATATATGCATATATGGTTTATTTCTGGGTTCTCTATTCTGTTTCATTAATCTATGTGTCTGTTTTTATGCCAAAACCATACTGTTTCAATTGCTCTACCTTTGTTATATAGTTTGAAATCAGGAAGTTTGATGCTTCCAGTTTTGTTCTGCGTTCTCAAGGTTGCTTTGGTTATTCAGGGCCATTTGTGCTTCCATACAAATTTTAGGATTGTTTGTTCTGTTTCTGCAAAAAATGCCATAGAAATTTTGATAAGGATTGCCTTGAATCTGTAGATTGCTTTGGGTACTATGGACATTTTAACAATATTAATTTTTTCCAGAATATCTTTCTACTTATTTGTGTCTTCTTCAGTTTATTTCACCAGTGCCTTATAGTTTTCAGTGTATAGGTCTTTCACATTCTTGGTTAAATTTAGGGTTTTTCTGGAGAAAAAAATAAGATCACCCCTGGGAGGAATTGAGAAAAGTTCCTGACACTATGCTCATTGCTTACTCCAAATTTTATTTCTTATGAGACTCAGGTTTATGGTAGTTTCTGGGCTTATGTTTCTGTGGGATATATTTATCATTAAACTATATCTAATTTTTATGTAAATTGGATTGATTTTTCCCTTTGCCCTGCAACAGTGAAAGACATATAAAGACAGAATTTTTTCTAACTATGGATTCAGCCCTGAGTTAGATGTATCTGTACCACAGAAAAGCCTATTCCCTGCATGGATTCCTGTTAGTGGTTCAGAGTAAACATCTGGTAAACATTCATTTTTATGTGATGGTCTCTTAGTGTTGCATTAATTTTATTCAACTTTTTACATGCCTGATCCTAATAACCTTCTAGAACAGGGTCACCAAACTACAAGCCACAGACCAAATCTGGCCCACTGCCTGACTTTATAAGTAAAGTTTAAATGGAAGACAGCCAAGCTCATTCATTTGCATATTGTCTATGACTGCTTTCACTCTAGAAAAACAGAGAAGAGTAGTTGTGACAGAGACCATTTGGCCTGCAAAGCCTAAAATATTTACTACCTGGCCCTTACAGAAAAAGTTTGCTAACCCTTGTTCTATAAAACATTAATTTCTTCCCTAGTGAGGAGGGATGTTCATTTAACAAAAATTGCCAGATGTAGATGTCAGTGGCTCAAATTTTCTTATTACTTCGATATCTGTCCCTACTGTGAATATATGCACTCGAATATGCTAAGTGTTTAGCTTGCATTTATACCTGCCTCAAACAAGCCGATTAATATTTTAATTAATTAATTTTATTTTTGGCTGTGTTGGGTCTTCTTTGCTGTGCCCAGGCTTTCTCTAGTTGCGGTGAGTGGGGACTACTCTTCGTTGCGGTGCATGGACTTCTCATTGCGGTGGCTTCTCTTGTTGCGGAGCACGGGCTCTAGGCACACGGCCTCAGTAGTTATGGCACTCGGGCTCAGTAGTTGTGGCTCGTGGCTTCTAGATTGCCAGCTCAGTAGTTGTGGCACACAGGCTTAGTTGCTCTGTGCATGTGGGATCTTCCCGGACCAGGGCTCGAACCTGTGTCCCCTGCCTTGGCAGGTGGATTCTTAACCACTGCGCCACCAGGGAAGCCCCCAATTAAGTTTTTAGAAAACAGTCATTCAGTCAATTTTTAATATTTTTTAAAAATCAAGGAAACTATTTCTCTGGCAACAGGTAGTAAAATAAATGGTTGAATGAAAATGTTTTACTGGTTGCTCTTAAGTGCAGAAACAACCTTAGAGTGAGCTATACTAGCTATTAACATTTATACTAAATTATTTTTAATGATCCGTAAAGTCAAATGGGTAGTAAAGCAAATCAGAATTATTAGGCATTCGTGTCCCACCAAGATATTTTTAACCGTCTCTCACAGCTCTCCCCAACTCAATGCATACTCCCACCATCCTGAACATCAGAACAGTTGTCATTTTCATATCTTCACTAAAGTCATTTCTCTGCTTGAAATTCCCTTCTGCCTAACACCATTTTTATCCCTAAAGCACACTATTGATAAAATCCCCATTCAAATATCATTCACTCCATGATATTTTTCTGCGATTTCAGCCAATATTATATTTATGCTACTCATTTCTATTTTGTGCTGAAGAAACTAGTGTACATGGTTCTTTTCAATGATTACATTGTAAATTCCCTGAGGGCAAAAAACATATATTTTAGGCATCCGTGGAACTTAAACACCAGGAGCCTAATTCTAGAACTCGTGCTTATAATCCTCTGAATAACCCTGAAGACTGGGAAAGAAATAAGGAGAGCCTAATTGTTTCCAGGTTAGGGGAGCTGAGAGATATAAGAAATAACTAAGAAGTAAAAATTTTGATATAGGGAAGAGTATTGGGAGGAAATCACTATGTAGCTTCCCAATTAGTAGAAATCTCCCTAAAACTATTTAGACATCATTGTAGAGAAGCTGATGAAGACATCTGTTCAGTGTTCAACAACTGACATATCAGTAAATATGATTGTTAGACTCCATTCAGTCTTATATGTCAACAACTTTATGTAAAATGTTGATAATTTTCTCTATGAACGTGAGTTTAGTATTAGCCGAGTAATTTAAAAAATACAGCTGGAGTAAAATAGAGATATAAAGACTTGTTCCTGAGAAAACATTACACATTCAGAGCTCTTACCATGTCTTCTCTCATCCAGGCCAATATTTTCAACTTAAGTTAAAAATTGAGAATATATATGCATATACATACACATATATCTTAATGTTATGGGATATACATATATACATATATCATAGGATCCCAGGTATGTAATATATGTATGTATGTATAACCCATAAAATGCATTCTTTAGAAGTAATTACTTAATGCTAAGTGAAGTAACACCAGTATCATGCATGATGCCACCATGTTGATAACCACTGTTAATACTTTGGTAGAGATATGCACACTGTTCCCTGTTTCAGTAGCACTGTCCCCTCCCAAAGTTTCCACAGAGATCTGAACAGGAGTGAGAGAGAGCCCAGATCATCATGCTTTCCTAGTAACATCATCCTTCCTTCTCCTCCAACTCACATTTGCTGTTCTACCACCATCTGCCTCTCAGACCAGACCTCATGTGATCATGTCCCACACATCTGTTTGTTAGTGACTGCAAGACTCCTTTGCCAGCAGGGCTCTTTTCCCTATATATTGCTGAAGATCTCAGTCTGACCCACCTCCTACTTTCCTTGACTCCTAAAGCTGTTCTGATCTTGCTCAGCCGTGTGGACTTCATGGCTCCAGCAAATTAACTCATGTTTTCAGTCTTTTTCCTGAGCATCCCCTTAACAATTTAGCTGGAATTGAATCCTAGCTCTTTCTTAAGGACATGGCTTCCCCATGACCTTCTTTAAGCTGTGACAGTTTTCTCTCCCATAATCCTTGTTAATTCTGAGTCTTAAGGTAGGATAGACCACCTTTGCTCTTCAAAGCTTCTTTCAGATTATGATTTATCTCTGTTCCCTAAAATACCCAGCTTTGTAGCTCATGTCATCATATTCTACCATCTGCCTCCCTTCCATGTTTTAGACAATGATACCCCCTTGAATCCTCTATTCCACATTCCTGAAGATTTTAGTGTATGAACCACTGCTACTCTTTCCATTCCAACTTTTGTGATAATTCTTGGTGACTTTAATAATAATCTGAGCAGTTCTTCCAGGAATCCGGCTTCTCATACCCTTCATTCTTCAATAATCTTGTCATTCACACTATCTCAGCCACCTACTCTCATGGTCATAGTCTAGATATTTTCATTTTTAATAACTATACCTCCTCTATAATCTTAGTTTCAATTGTTGCATTTTCCACTTATTAACTCATTATCTCTCCAGCTGCAATAATCTGTCAATCTCTCAGGACTTCTCTATTGATCCTAGTGCTTTTTACTCTTACAAGATGAAACAATACAATCTCTCATTTGCATGAACCCTGAATGCCTTTATCAATCCCTGTTTCTCCTTTCTGTTCCCATCCCTTTCCTCATCTTCAGCTGACAACCTTGCTTCCTTCTTTTACCGAGAAAATAGAACTACATAGAAGAGTACTCCAGTTGCACCAATAACCACAACCACCAGTCTGCCTCTATCTATAGCCTGCATCCTCTATATTTAGTACCACTGTTATTATGTATCATCCATCGGTAGTCCCAGTAAAGACCAACCGCTTCACTTCTGCAAAGGAGCCCAGGTCCTCTCACCCTCACCCAGCCATTGTTTCTTCTACTCTAAGTAATCCTTGATTTTTCTCTCTATTGCATTATTGCCATTAGCATATAAGCATGCTATAATATCTCTCATGTAAAAACAAGGACAAAAACCTTCCTTCACCCCCATACCCTGCTGTCTATTGTTCCCGGTCTATGCTCCCTTATAGGAAATCTTTTCCTACTCTTTCATGTCCTCTTGTTTCATTGTTTTAAAACCACTGCAATTAGATTTTTATTTTCACCACACTACCAAATGCTCATACGGATGCCACCAATGATCTCCATGTTGCAAAATCACATGGCCAATTTTCAGCTACCTTCCATGACTATAAGATGTATTTGAGGGAGTTCATCACAAACTCCTACTGAAATACCCACATTTGGTTTTGTTTTCAAGTCTCTCGGTTCTCTTCCAATCTGACAGCAAGCTCTACATGCAGGAATACTCCAGGATTTAATCCAGAGATGCCTTCTTTTTCTGTCTATATCCTCTCTACATGATCAACCTGAGTCAATCCTTTAAAAATCCTTCAGTACTTTTGCGCTAATGACTCCAAAATTTCTGTCTTCAGTCAGACTTACATATCCAACTGCCTAATCTCCATTTGATGTAAAATCAGCAGCCCAGTCTAAACATGCCCCAAACTAAATTTCCACTTTTCTCTTAAATCTATTCCTTCCTCAGTCATTTCCGTGCACCCTTTCACTTGGTCAGGTTAGAGACTTGGAATCATCTTTAAGTCCTTTCTTTCTCTCATTCACTGTGTCTATCCATCTGCAAATACTAATTGTTCTGTCTTTTAGTTATTTCATATCTCTCACCACTATCATCCTGTTCTAAGTAACCAACACTTCTTATTTTGCTTTATGAAATAGCCACCTAACTGATCTCTTTGCTTCCATTCTTGTCACTCACATACACACACACATGCATATATCCCTACAGTGGAATATTATTCACCCATAAAGAAGATGGAAATCTTGCCATTTGCAACAACATGGAGGAAACCTGAGGAAGTTGTGCTAACTGAAATAAGTCAGACAGAGAAAGACAAATACTGTATGATTTCATTTACATGTTAAATCTAAAAAAAAAATCAAACTCATAGAAATAGGCAGTAGATTGGTAGTTGCCAGGGGTGAGAGGGTGGGGGAAGAAGTTGAAGGTGATTAAAGAGTACAAACTTCCAGTTATAAGATGAATAAATTCTGAGGATCCAATGTACGGCATGGTGACTATAGTTAACAGTACTGTATTATATACTTAAAATTTGTTAAGAGAATAGATCTTAGAAATTCTTAAGACAAACAACAACAACAACAAAATGGTGATTCTGTGAGATGATAGATGTGGTAACTAACTGGATTGTGGTAATCATTTCACAATGTATACATATTTCAGATCATCATGTTATATACCTTAACATTACACAATGTCATATGTCAATTTTATCAATAAAGCTAGGAAAAAAAGAAACTCTGAATCCATAGGTCAGTGGTTAAAAAAAATCTACTTTTTAAAGACATTTTCCAATTCATTATGCAGGTAGTCTGAGGATAACACTTTGAGGATCACTGATAAAGACAATGTGTAAGATGCATCTGATCATTAAAAATAAAATTATTTTAACATGTGTTGATTTTTCAAACAATGAGTCTGCTTCTACAGGGAAGTCACTAAATTTTTTCCTTTCAATATTAGGTCACAAATGATTTTTTAGTTTACAAAAATTATAAACTGTTTACTGTCAATTTTTCCAAGGGCAGAGTGTTATAATGAATTGCAAAAATAAACATGCTATGGTGTTCTAACTCACAAACACCTCTGTTAAAGTCACACAGCCAAAGGCTAAAATTGAACAGCTTTCGTAAGCAATAAAATAATTTTTTTTGTTAAAAATGAAACGTCCTAATCTCCCAATTCATCCCACCCTCCGCTTTCCCCCTCTGTGTCTACAAGTCCGTTCTCTACGTGTACGTCTCTATTCCCTCCTTGGAATGGTTCATCTGTACCATTTTTCTAGATTCCACATACATAAGTTAATAGAAGATATTTGTTTTTCTCTTTCTGGCTTACTTCACTCTGTATAACAGACTCCGGGTTCATCCACATCTCTACACATGACCCAATTTCATTCCTTTTTATGGATGAGTAATATTCCATTGTATTGACATAAATACACTACCATGTGTAAAATAGATAGCTAGTGGGAACCTGTGGTATAGCACAGGGAGCTCAGCTTGGTGCTCTGTGATGACCTAGATGGGTGGGATGGAGGGGGGTGGGAGGGAGGTACAAGAGGGAGGGGAGATAGGTATACGTATAGCTGATTCACTTCGTTGTACAGAGGAAACTAACACAATGTTGTAAAGCAATTATACTCCCCCCCCCCAAAAAAAAATCAAACGTCCAATTATCCTGCTGACCATAAGACTGATTGAGACGGGACGGAGGAAAGTCTTGAACAGGTAGTAATACATTCCAAATGCTTAAAAATACATAATATTAAAAGGAAAAAAATGACCACTGAAATAAGTCAGATTGTTAAATTCTTCACTTCTACATAATTATAAATCCCTTTGCTCACAAAACAACCTTCTGGTCTGTAGTTTGATAAACTGAATGGATTTTCTTACCAGAAAGTTATGCCCCGTGAAGACAAATAGTTCTGGGTTGTAGGCCACATAAATCTCCAATTTTAAATCAACTGCCATTCTGGTTTTTGAGATATTCTCTGGTGAATCTAGTTCATTTCAATTCTTCAGATGATTGCTGAACAAATGGATCATAAAGAACTTCTCCATGTACAGTCACTTCGTGAAATCATGGAGTGATTTACTACCATGTTGGGCAGGGAAACAGTAAATGGATTTTATTTTGCTAGACAAGTTCGCAGAAACATTGAAGGACCATGTCCCAACAATAGTGCACAAAATCGTCCTCCGATGGGGAGAGTGTTGAGTTTGGAACATTTTTCTACACTTCTTCAAATTCTGAGGTCTCATGAAAGAACAGGAAACTTATCACTGTTAAGTATCAGAACTGTCTATTGATGTCACATTATATAATGAATATAGTCAAAGGAATTTGGTGAGTGGGGCACTTCTGTTGGATTTTATAAGACTTTCTACTTGATTTAACTCTCTTGGTGATTCTGAGGTGGATAAAGATGGTTTTCAGTTACAGTCTTAAGTCCTGGTAGCACTATTTATCTGATAGGAAACAGAGACACAAAATAATGGTTTAATCAAACAATACAGTTCAGTCTGCAACTTTTTCTATATAGTTTAATATGTGTTCTGAATGGAATGTCCTCTTGGCACTTGAGGAAATTTCAGCAGAGATTACATTTGTTCCAATACTTTTTTGAGAGTAGTACCAGTCTTTTGACTATAATAGACATTTAATATGGGGCAAGGTTGCCCCACTTTTATTCTCATTGGATAATCAAAACGTTTGATAAAATACATTAATAAATTGATTATTGTCAATCAATGATCAGATTGATTAATGTCTTTTTCTTCTCCTAAACCATCAGCCCATGAAGCCAGACCTCATATCCGTTTTAATCGGTATTGTATACCCAGTATATGACCTACTACATAACAGAACTTAATAAATAGTTATCAGTGAATGAAGAATATCTTAATATGTGGATTATAAAAAACAGTCAGGAAGAATGCCCTATGCATTTCTTTTTTTTTTTTTAATTTTTATTGGAGTATGGTTGATTTACAAAGTTGTGTTATTTTCAGGTGTACAGCAAAGTGAATCAGTTATACATATACATATATCCACTTTTTTTTTTTAAACATCTTTATTGAAGAACAATTGCTTTACAATGGTGTGCTAGCTTCTGCCCCATAACAAAGTGAATCAGTTATACATATACATATGTTCCCATATCTCTTCCCTCTTGCATCTCCCTCCCTCCCACCCTCCCCATTCAACCCCTCTAGGTGGTCACAAAGCACCGAGCTGATCTCCCTGTGCCATGCGGCTGCTTCCCACTAGCTATCCATTTTACATTTGGTAGTGTATATATGTCCATGACACTCTCTCACCCTGTCACATCTCTATGCATTTCTTTTGTTACAGAATTCCTTTCAGTGCATTTAATTGAGAAACCATTCCATTTACCCTTCTACGAGCCAAAGAATCTTGCCCAAATTAAGAAATAAAAAGTGTCATTAAAAACAATAATAGCAACAATTTGCATCTATCCTGTTTAAATGATAATCTAAACAATGTTCATTTAAGACAAGCACAAAGACAGAACAATAAAACCCTTTAAAAGCTTTCAGTGCTTTGCTTTTTTATACATTAAAGAAGAATCAGGGTAAAAATTTAAGCCTTTCTTTATCTTTTATGTGATAATAAACATTAGTTTTCTGATAGTCTTATTCTCCTAATTTCTTTAGTAAGAGTCACAAATAGATTTACACCTTTATTTAATACACTTTATATGAATTGTAAAATACATTATCTAACTTTAACTTTGCAGTATTACCATGATAACCATTTCTTCTCATTTACCGTGTGGATATTGAAGATAAGACAACTTAAATAGTTTGTGTCATACAACTAATATACTGGGGCCAGCATGTGAAGTCAGGTGTTCATATGCCAAACTCACATTCTTTCCACTGCCTCAGGGAGCCCAAGGTTCCATAGCTGGTCAAGATACTGGTAGGTCTTGTTTCCAGATTTATGATTCTCATTTCAAGTGTAGTTCCATCACTCTCTACTATCTCATATCTGGGCTCCTAACATTCAGAAACAGTATCTCCAGTCTTTTAACTGTTTGATTGTTAAAAATTCATAGTAAGCAAATAAATTATGTTCAAGTTCTTTCTCTTTCTCTGTTCAAAAATGGCAAAGGATCTGAGATTTTCTTAATTATGAAAACTAATTTTATTTGTAAATATAATACAGGTTTGAAGCTACAAAAAAAATTAAAAATATAAAAGAAAATGTAGAAAATATGCAAGAAGGAAGGAAGGGAAGGAGGGAGGGAAGGAGGGAGGGAGGGAAGACAGAAGGAAGGAAAAAAGCAGGAAAAAAAAAATGATATCAAGATAGACAAAATGACTTAACATTCCCCTAAAGCCTGCTACTCTTTTCTCTGTTTATATATTAGTCAATTATAGATATTGTAGTTAGCTATATATTATCAGTTCATTTAATAAAAATGAGAATGCACATGCCCTAAGGCCACCAGTGTATGTAATAATGTGTTTGCTATAGTAATTTTGTTGAAGAAAACAAATTGCTAATAATTTGAATGTTTTTGAGTAAGAAATGGTTGAGCAAATTACAGCATATATTTCTCATGGAATATAAATCAGTTATGCTTTTCATAAGTTAGATTCATATCGACTGGCCTGGAAAATTGACTGTTAGAAAGTGATAAGTTAAAAAATAAAAGCAAGTTTCAGAGTAATAATTTTAGTATATTCACATTTATGTGTAAAAAATTTTAAAAGATAGAAAAATGCATTTGTGCTACTAGAAGCATAGAAGAAAAACTGGCATTATGTGTGCCAATCTGTTACTTTAGTTATTTTAAGAGATTTAGGTCTGGAGCAAAGAAGGAAAGTATATTCTGTTTTATTCTCCTTAAATTCCTCTGCATTATTTGAATTGTTTGAAGCCTATATTACTTTAAAATTGAAGAGAAAATCTTATATTATGTTTTAAAATTTCTACTGAAATCAAATCTAGATTGCCATAGTATTATGGTGTATATTTACTATATAGTAATTGAAGTGAAATGGGCTCAAACTATCTTTCAAAAAAAGTTCTAGGAAACCTCCAAATAATTAGATAATGACACACAGATACAAAACCATAATTGTGCCCCTTGGTCATTTTTTTAAAGTTTTTTTAAAAAATTAAATTATAATTGATTTACAACATTGTGTTAGTTTCAGGTATACAGCACAGTGATTCAGTCATACATATATACTTTTTCAGATTCTTTTCCCTTATAGGTTATTACAAAATATTGAGTATAGTTCCCTGTGCTATACAGTAGGTCCTTGTTGGTTATCTATTTTATATATAGTAGTATGTATATGTTAATTCCAAACTCCTAATTTATTCCTCCCCCCCTTTCCCCTTTGGTAACCATAAGTTTATTTTCTGTGTCTGTGGGTCTATTTCTGTTTAGTATATAAACATTTAGTATCATTTTTTTTTTTAGATTCCACATATAAGCGATATCATATTATATTTGTCTTTCTCTGGCTCACTTCACTCAGTAAAATAATCTCTAGGTCCATCCATGTTGCTGCAAATGGCATTATTTCATCCTTTTTTATGGCTGAGTGATATTCCATTGTATATATGTACCACATCTTCTTTATCCATTGATCTGTCGATGGACATTTAGGTTGCTTCCATGTCTTGGCTATTATAAATAGTGCTGCAATGAACAATGCTTTCAGAATACAATCAAATATTTTATTAGGGTTCTCATAACTGTCACTTAGTAGATAGTCAGAATTTAAATCCAGCCTTCATTTAATGTAGCTATACTATACATTAGTAGAGAAGTTTGGGGGAACAAAAGACGATTTCATATATACCTACCAAACAGTGGAGAAACATCTGTGATTGAGTATCACCCCATCTCAGAGGCTTGGAAAGATATAGGGATGTGTTTTTTTCATTTCCTTTAGAAAATTTTGTTAAGTTGGTTTGGTTAGGTTTTTCACTTTAAAATTAGCTAGCGATCACAAAACCCTCAAAAGACAATTAAGGAGGTCAGAATCAAGTCTAACATTGCTGTTGTGAGGTCCTCTATCATTTTAATTAAAAATAATATAATTCTTAAGCCATTGGGAAAATAAGAAAAATATCCATATTTAGACATGTTCAACTACTTCTCCCTGATTATTTGCCTCATCCCATATACATTGCAAGTCCTCATATGACAATGCTATTAATGTGAGAGAGAGTGAGGGAGAGACACAGAGACAGAGAAACAATGACAGAAAGACAGAGAGAGAGAGGGAGAGAGAGGGAGATGGGGTGGGAAGTAGGGAGATGAAGGAAAGGAAGGAGAAGAGAAGGAGGCAGAGAAAGATTTAACTCTGAGACTCAAGCTTCAGAGCTACAGGATATATACAAGAATGTATACATAGTAGGTGAGCAATAAATGTATGTTGGATGAATTACCTTACCTGAGATGTTTCACTGCATCTCCATTCACAATATTTTTTTATAATACTGAGAAATTGGAAAGGAAGCCAATAACCAACAAAAGTTCCTTAAAAAAAAAAAAAAAATCTATGGTGCACCCATCCATTAAAAACAATGTTACAGAAGTACATGGACAGACATTAAGAAATATTCTATATATTAAAGATTAAAAGTACATCAAAAATATCGGCAATAAAATCACATTTTTGTTTAAATCTATGTTTTGAAGGAAATGAATAAAAATATCAATAGTAGTTATTTCTAGGTGATACGGGTATAATGTTTTTGTTTATGGCACATCTACATTTCTGAATAACTTATTAAAACAGAGCAAAAGTATAATGTTACTTTAAAAATAAGAAAGTAAAATACCATTCAGTTGGGATATTTGTGTAGCCTCATAAGAAAATCAGTCAGAGGCGTGTGTGTTTTGCACGTGGATAGATGGGGGATGGTGTTGGATATCTAGGAGCATTTCCACTTTTAGATCATCATGTGCACCTAGGTTGAATTTTGGAATGATTGAGAAAGACTTTAAGAGTATCAAAACCTGTGTCCCAATCTTCAGAGATTCTGACTTATTTCATCTTGAGCTGAGGCCTGAGTATGAACCTTTTTAAAAGCTCTGACAAATTAGTGATTCTAATTTGCAACCAAGGTTGAAAGATACCACCTTAATCTTTTCTTTTCTTTTCTTTTCAAAATAAATCTCATCCCAAATCAGGGCCTCTTTCTGCATTAAAATATAGATGCACAACTAGGAATGACCATTTATTCTAGGGCATGTCATCGTGCACTTCCTTAATCTAACTACATCTTGTGTATTCTCTATTTCCTGATTCACATCCTGCATTTGTTTGAAAACAAAATATAAATTCCTTTCGAACCACTTCATAACCACAAAGAATTTCGAAAGTACTTCCCACATGTTACTTTGCCAATAGCTATTCTCATTTTATATTAATACATTCAATTGCTCTGCTCTCCGCCATGTTATAATAGCTTCTATAGCCCAAGTCCACCCACCCCACCCCCAATACCCAGAAACACACAGTTCCACTCCTGTGTGAGCACATATTCAAAGTTCATTTATCAGTTTTGTAACTCTAAAATGTACATATATGTTAATCTTCTATAAATGCATGATTTTAGACAGAACTGCATCTACATGAGATAAAAACCTTTATTAAATTCTGATTACTTTTTTACTACCCTCAAATCACCTTGGTCAACATTTCTTAGCCATGAAGTCCAGTCTGATGAAATAATCTGTAGTATACCAAGCGGAGGAGCTAACCTGAGACTACCATTTCACTTTCTCTTTTAATGTTTTGAACTCTGGTAGATGAAAAATGACTGCAATTAATCCACCATGTCACCTCATAGGCAATAAAAATACCTAGCACTGAAGTAGCACTTTTCATCAAAAGGACTCCAAGCACCTTATACACGATTTTCTCAGGAAGCCTCACAACAGCCATGAACACTAGGTAGGCAGTTCTCATTATCCCTATGTTTCCTAATGAGAAACCATAGCGTGGAGAGGTAACTTGCTCAAGTTCACACAGGATGTAACTGAAATTTTTGCTTTTCAAGGATGTAATTAAATATTTTGCTATCCATCCAACGCATGTTAAGTTAAAATCTTACTTTTACTTTTTAGGGTAAAAAGATTTTTATCATCTGGAATATTGTTCAAAAGTCTAAGAAAATCATTTATGTTCTCTAGAGCCCCTTATTATTTAACTGATTTTTGATAGTATTTGCCAATGACTTTTTCATTATTTATATCTAAATTAAAATACACCATCTTACTAGCTACTGTTACCTAATGCTGCATGTATTGCTCTCTTGCCCCATTCGCACGTAAGTGAAACCTTACCAAACACAACAGGTTTTTAAAAAATAATTTGTAGCATTACTGTATTGCCTTACAGCCTCCAAAATAATTATATTTTTTCAATAAGAATTGTCACTGAATTGTACCATGATATAAACTCTTTCCTTTCTACAAGAGGCAAAGGTTAATAACTACCGTAAATAGCATTCCCCATCCTTTGTGGAATAATGCTAGCAAAAAAGGAAAACGTTGGTGTTCATTTGTCCAAATAGTATTACACTGAGAAACTATATCATCGTAAGTTCAAGGACTTCAGCAGCCTAGCGCATACTCCTTTCTATCTCACTCAATAGAAGCATTGACTATTCATTGAAGATAACTACATGATTTTAAGTTTATCTAGCAGAGAGTTTTGATTATGTTTCAAAAATTCCCCAGGTCATTTAAAGTTAAAATTGTTAGTATTTTATTCATAGTCATACACTGACAATATAAAATGTCCATATAGCATAAGAAAAAGTGGTGCTATAATAAAGAAAAATATATATATTTAATCATATCCCATAAACTGGATAATTAAAAACTGTTATTTTAGTATCAAGTGTGATCTTTATTATATATTTGATTACCTAATTATAACTATGCGTTTGTAAGTTCCATAAATCAAGGAATTATCTAATTTATACTTAGAACCTTGCCAATGTCTGGTACAATGTCATATACAACGTTTTTTGTGTTTTGCAATGTTCATTAACTAAATGAAAGAATGAGTGAGTGAATGATTAAGTGAAGAAAAGCATTTGAAAAATAAGTAAAGTTCTTCGAATACTAGGAAAATGTGAGTCTTGAAGCTTTAAGGAAGAAAGAGGGTGAGTGGAGATGTAAACCCTGATATTCAATAACGTTAAAGGAAGATATACACTACAGAAAGTACAATTAGGTTGATGTTAAAAGTTTCACAGGATTTTATAAAATTTAAATTTTAATACCTATTTTATGTTAAAAAAAAAGTTAACTTTTTTGAAATAGCAAAATGCAGAGAAAATAATGGTTGGGTTTCAGAAAGTTGCCAGAGCCGTTAATATGTAAAACAATACTAAAACACTACAATGTATGAGCTAATCTCATGGAACAAGAAGTGGAAAAGATAATTTAAGAGATTGAATCACTTAAAATATTTTGATTGATTTTACATTTCATACACACACACATATGCACCAGGATATTTTCACTCATTTATTATTCATTCATTTACTCATTTATTCAAATATTTTTTTTGTGCCTAATATATGCTTGTTACTCATCTCCTGTCCTTAAGGAAAGTATAATCTTCTTGAGGGATCTAAATCTTAATAACCATGTAAATGAATGGAAATTTTTGATTTTAATATGTATCAAGAGAGAGAAATAAGTGATGCTCTAAGAGAATAAAGAGGATAAAAGAATAAAGCTGATAGATTAAATTAGTTTAATAAGACCCTAATACATCATCCTTCTTGTATCTTCCTAGCTACTCATAAAGCTGGAGAGGGTGGAGAAGACCATGTGATTTGGTAACATTTCACAAACAAGGCACAATAAGTGTGCTGCTTCTACCCTCCCTCTTTTCTCCCTTCACAAAAAGAAATCAAATCAATTCCCCAATATACAGATTTAAATATACAGAATAAAAATTGGATGGATTTGGTGAGTACATGAGGAAAAGCAGAAGATATGCAGCCCTTTAACAGTGATTTTTATATTAACATAAAAAATCTATTTCCACTAGTTTTAGACATGAATCAAAACTCAAAAGACATAATAATTTTAAATTGAAGATCATACACTCATTGACTTTGTTTAATCAGGAGAAGTTGGTTCAAGTTTAAAAGTCACAGGAGAGGAGTTTTTAATTGTGTATCTGTACAAACCCAAGAAAAAAATGTACTGGGAATTCTTTTGCATTACTTTAAAAATGTTCTAAAAGGAATAAGCAAGAGGTTATTATTTGGACTCTGTAATTCAAAAACATTAAAATGAGAAGAAATCTTAATGATCATAAATATGTTGCATTCCTTCATCCCCCAAACCCTATTTCTTAAATGAGGGACGTCAAGGCCAGAGAGACTGAGGAAGACTATTAGAAACCCAAGTCTTCTGAAAAGGATAGGGAAGAGCATAGCATGATGGGAAAAATATGTGCCTAGAAGTCAGACAGATATAGGCTTTAGTCTTCCCTCTGTCAGTCATATTATTTTTCACCTTTATTCAGAATGCCCTTCCACACCACTGACTTTGCCTTTTCATCTTTCAAGCTTCATCTCAAGTTTAACTTACAACTTTGTCTTTACTGCTCCCACTCTACTCTTAGAGCCTATAATATTTGTTTTTGCAGTTAATGTCACAAGATTAGTTTTCCCTATCAAGCACTCAAGGGCAAGGTGTTTGTGCTACTTATCTGATTATGCATTATTTGTCTTTGTACTCATTTTTAAGTCTTTTGCAAATATGAAATGTCTCAAAGGGTTTATTCAACCCATTAATTAATGAGGAAACAAGTAAGATGTTAAAAATGGCTCTGAGAACATATGAAGAGATAGGTATTCGTAAACAATTTAATAAAGGAACGTTAAGATGAAAATGCTAAGTAAAATACAGACTTGATTGATACCCAACAGGGCAATAAACCATAACCTTCTATATTTTTTTAACATCTTTATTGGAGTATAATTGCTTTATGATGGTGTGTTAATTTCTGCTTTATAACAAAGTGAATCAGCTATACATACACATATACCCCCATATCTCTTCCCTCTTGTGTCATCCTCCCACCCTCCCTATCCCACCCCTCTAGGTGGTCACAAAGCACCGAGCTGATCTCCCTGTGCCATGTGGCTGCTTCCCACTAGCTATCTATTTTACATTTGGTAGTGTATATATGTCCATGCCACTCTCTCACTTCGTCCCAGCTTACCCTTCCCCCTCCCCATGTCCTCAAGTCATTCTCTACATCTGCATCTTTATTCCTGTCCTACCCCTAGGTTCTTCAAAACCACTTTTTTTTTTTTTTTTTTTTTAGATTCCATATATATGTGTTAACATACGGTATTTGTTTTTTTCTTTCTGACTTACTTCACTCTGTATGACAGACTCTAGGTCCATCCACCTCACTACAAATAACTCAATTTCGTTTCTTTTTATGGCTCAGTAATATTCCTTGTATATATGTGCCACATCTTTATCCATTCATCTGTCGATGAACACTTAGGTTGCTTCTATGTCCTGGCTGTTGTAAATAGAACTGCAATGAGCATTGTGGTACATGACTCTTTCTACATTATGGTTTTCTCTGGATATATGCCCAGCAGTGGGATTGCTGGGTCGGATGGTAGTTCTATTTTTAGTTTTTTAAGGAACCTCCATACTGTTCTCCATAGTGGCTGTATCAATTTACATTCCCACCAACAGTGCACGAGGGTACCCTTTTCTCCACACCTTCTCCAGCATTTATTGTTTGTAGATTTTTTGATGATGGCCATTCTGACCAGTGTGAGGTGATACCTCACTGTAGTTTTGATTTGCATTTCTCTAATGATTAGTGATGTTAAGCATCCTTTCATATGTTTGTTGGCAATCTGTATATCTTCTTTAGAGAAATGTCTATTTAGGTCTTCTGGCCATTTTTGGATTGGGTTGTTTGTTTTTCTGGTATTGAGCTGCATGAGCTGCTTGTAAATTTTGGAGATTAATCCTTTGTGAGTTTCTTCATTTGCAAATATTTTCTCCCATTCTGAGGGTTGTCTTTTCATCTTGTTTATGGTTTCCTTTGCTGAGCAAAAGCTTTTAAGTTTCATTAGGTCCCATTTGTTTATTTTTGTTTTTATTTCCATTTCTCTAGGAGGTGGGTCAAAAAGGATCTTGCTGTGATTTATGTCAAAGAGTGTTCTGCCTATGTTTTGCTGTAAGAGTTTTATGGTATCTGGCCTTACATTTAGGTCTTTAATCCATTTTGAGTTTATTTCTGTGTATGGTGTTAGGGAGTGTTCTAATTTCATTTTTTTACATGTAGCTGTCCAGTTTTCCCAGCACCACTTATTGAAGATGCTGCCTTTTCTCCATTGTATATTCTTGCCTCCTTTATCAAAAATAAGGTGACCATATGTGTGTGGGTTTATCTCTGGGCTTTCTATCCTGTTCCATTGGTCCATATTTCTGTTTTTGTGCCAGTACAATACTTTCTTGATTACTGTAGCTTTGTAGTATAATTTTAAGTCCGGGAGCCTGATTACTGCAGATCCTTTTTTTTTTTTTGTTTGTTTGTTTTGTTTTTAACATCTTTATTGGAGTATAACTGCTTTACAATGGTGTGTTAGTTTCTGCTTTATAACAAAGTGAATCAGCTATACATATACATATATCCCCATATCTCTTTCCTCTTGCGTCTCCCTCCCTCCCACCCTCCGTATCCCACCCCTCTAGGTGGTCACAAGACACTGAGCTGATCTCCCTGTGCTATGCGGCTGCTTCCCACTAGCTATCTATTTTACATTTGGTAGTGTATCTATGTACATGCCACTCTCTCACTTTGTCTCAGCTTACCCTTGCAGCTCCGTTTTTCTTTCTCAAGACTGTTTTGGCTATTCAGGGTCTTCTGTGTATCCATACAAATTGTGAAATTTTTTGTTCTAGTTCTGTGAAAAATGCCAGTGGTAGTTTGATAGGGTTTGCATGGAATCTGTAGATTGCTTTGGGTAGTATAGTCATTTTCACAATGTTGATTCTTCCAATCCAAGAGCATGGTATATCTCTCCATCTTTGTATCATCTTTAATTTCTTTCATCAGTGTCTTATAATTTTCTGCATACAGGTTTTTTGTCTCCTTGGTAGGTTTATTCCTAGGTATTTTATTCTTTTTGTTGCAATGGTAAATGGGAGTGTTTCCTTAATTTCTCTTTCAGATTTTTCATCATTAGTGTATAGGAATGCAAGAGATTTCTGTGCATTAATTTTGTATCCTGTTACTTTACCAAATTCATTGATTAGCGCTAGTAGTTTTCTGGTAACATCCTTAGGATCCTCTGTGTATAGTATCATGTCATCTGCAAACAGTGACAGTTTTACTTCTTCTTTTCCAATTTGGATTCCTTTTACTTCTTTTTCTTCTCTGATTGCTGTGGCTAACACTTCCAAAACTATGTTGAATAATAGTGGTGAGAGTGGGCAACCTTGTCTTGTTCCTGATCTTAGTGGAAATGGTTTCAGTTTTTCACCATTGAGAATGACGTTGGCTGTGGGTTTGTCATATATGGCCTTTATTATGTTGAGGTAAGTTCCCTCTATGCCTACTTTCAGGAGAGTTTTTATCATAAATGGGTGTTGAATTTTCTCAAAAGCTTTTTTGCATCTATTGAGAAGATCATATAATTTTTCTCCTTCAATTTGTTAATATGGTTTATCACATTGATTGATTTGCATATATTGAAGGATCCTTGCATTCCTGGGATAAACCCCACTTGATCATGGTGTATGATCCTTCTAATGTGCTGTTAGATTCTGTTTGCTAGTATTTTGTTGAGGATTTTTGCATCTGTGTTCATCAGTGATATTGGCCTGTAGTTTTCTTTTTTTGTGGCATCTTTGTCTGGTTTTGGTATCAGGGTAATGGTGCCCTCATAGAATGAGTTTGGGAGTGTTCCTCCCTCTGCTATAGTTTGGAAGAGTTTGCGAGGGATAGGTTTAGCTCTTCTCTAAATGTTTGATAGAATTCTCTTGTGAAGCCATCTGGTCCTGGGCTTTTTTTTGTTGGAAGATTTTTAATCACAGTTTCAATTTCAGTGCTTGTGATTGGTCTTTTTATATTTTCTGTTTCTTCCTGGTTCAGTCTCAGAAGGTTGTGCTTTTCTAAGAATTTGTCCATTTCTTCCAGGTGTCCATTTTATTGCCATATAGTTGCTTGTAGTAATCTCTCATGATCCTTTGTATTTCTGCAGGGTCAGTTGTTACTTCTCCTTTTTCATTTCTAATTCTATTGATTTGAGTCTTCTCCCTTTTTTTCTTGATAAGTCTGGCTAATGGTTTATCAATTTTGTTTATCTTCTCAAAGAACCAGCTTTTAGTTTTATTGATCTTTGCTACTGTTTCCTTTATTTCTTTTTCATTTACTTCTGATCTGTTCTTTATGATTTCTTTCCTTCTGTTAACTTTAGGGCTTTTTTGTTCTTCTTTGTCTAATTGCTTTAGGTATAAGATTAGGATGTTTATTTGAGATGTTTCTTGTTTCTTGAGGGAGGATTGTATTTCTATAAACTTCTCTCTTAGAACTTCTTCAAGAGTTGCATCCCATAGGTTTTGGGATCGTCCCATAGGTTTTGGGTTGTCGTGTTTTCATTGTCATTTGTTTCTAGGTATTTTTTGATTTCCTCTTTGATTTCTTCAGTGATCTCTTGGTTATTTAGTAGTGTCTTATTTAGCCTCCATGTGTTTGTATTTTTTACAGATATTTTCCTGTAGTTGATATCTAGTCTCATAGCGTTGTGGTCAGAAAAGATACTTGATATGATTGCAGTTATCTTAAATTTACCAAGGCTTGATTTGTGCCCCAAGATATGGTCTATCCTGGAGAATGTTCCATGAGTACTTAAGAGGAAAATGTATTCTGTTGTTTTTGGATGGCATGTCCTATAAATAACACTTAAGTCCATCTTGTTTAATGTATCATTTAAAGCTTATGTTTCCTTATTTATTTTCATTTTGGATGATCTGTCCATTGGTGAAAGTGGGGTGTTAAAGTCCCCTACTATGCTTGTGTTACTGTTGATTTCCCCTTTTATGGCTATTAGCATTTGTCTTATGTATTGAGGTGCTCCTATGTTGGGTGCATAAATGTTTACCATCGTTATATCTTCTTCTTGGATTGATCCCTTGATCATTATGTAGTGCCCTTCCTTGTCTCTTGTAATAGTCTTTATTTTAAAGCTATGTTATCTGATATGAGAATTGCTGCTCCAGCTTTCTTTTGATTTCCATTTGCATGGAATATCTTTTTCCATCCCCTCACTTTCAGTCTGTATGTGTCCCTAGGTCTGAAGTGGGTCTCTTGTAGACAGCATATATACGGGTCTTGTTTTTGTATCCATTCAGCCAGTCTATGTCTTTTGGTTGGAGTATTTAATCCATTTACATTTAAGGTAATTATCGATATGTATGTTCTTATTACCATTTTCTTAATTGTTTTGGGTTTGTTATTATAGGTCTTTTCCTTCTCTTGTGTTTCCTGCCTACAGAATTTTCTTTAGCATTTGTTGTAAAGCTGGTTTGGTGGTGCTGAATTCTCTTAGCTTTTGCTTGTCAGTAAATGTTTCAATTTCTCCGTCGCATCTGTATGAGATCCTTGCTGGGTAGAGTAATCTTGGTTTTAGGTGTTTCCCTTTCATCACTTTAAATATGTCCTGCCAATCCCTTCTGGCTTGCAGAGTTTCTGCTGAAAGATCAGCTGTTAACCTTATGGGGATTCCCTTTTGTGTTACTTGTTGTTTTTCCCTTGCTGCTTTTAATATTTTTTCTTTGTATTTAACTTTTGATAGTTTGATTAATATGTGTCTTGGCATGTTTCTTCTTGGATTTATCCTGTATGGGACTCTGTACTTCCTGGACTTGATTGACTATTTCCTTTCCCATATTAGGGAAGTTTTCAACTATAATCTCTTCAAATATTTTCTCAGTCCCTTTTTTTTTCTTCTTCTGGGACCCATATAAATCAAATGTTGGTGTGTTTAATGTTGTCCCAGAGGTCTCTGAGACTGTCCTCAATTCTTTTCATTCTTTTTTCTTTATTCTGCTCTGCAGTAGTTATTTCCACTATTTTATCTTCCAGGTCACTTATCCGTTTTTCTGCCTCAGTTATTCTGCTATTGATTCCTTCTAGAGAATTTGTAATTTCATTTATTGTATTGTTCATCACTGTTTGTTTGCTCTTTATTTCTTCTAGGTCCTTGTTAAATGTTTCTTGTGTTTTCTCCATTCTATTTCCAAGATTTTGGATCATCTTTACTGTCATTACTCTGAATTCTTTTTCAGGTAGACTGCCTATTTCCTCTTCATTTGTTTGGTCTGGTGGGTTTTTACCTTGCTCCTTCATCAGCTGCGTATTGCTCTGTCTTCTCATTTTGCTTAACTTACTGTGTTTGGGGTGTCCTTTTTGCAGGCTGCAGGTTCGTAGTTCTCATTGTTTTTGGTGTCTGTCCCCAGTGGCTAAGGTTGGTTCAGTGGGTTGTGTCGGCTTCCTGGTGGAGGGGACTGGTGCCTGTGTTCTAGAGGATGAGGCTGGATCTTGTCTTTGTGGTGGGCAGGACCACATCTGGTGGTGTGTTTTGGGGTGTCTGTGGCATTATTATGATTTTAGGCAGCCTCTCTGCTAATGGCTGGGGTTGTGTTTCTGTCTTGCTAGTGGTTAGGCATGGTTTGTCCAGCACTGTAGCTTGCTGGTCTTTGAGGGGACCTGGGTCTTAGCACTGAGATGGTGACCTCTGGGAGAGCTTTCGCCATTTGATTTTACATGGAGCCTGGAGTTCTCTGGTGGACCACTGCCCTGAACTGAGCTCTCCCATCTCAGAGGCCCAGACCTGACATCCAGCCGGAGCACAAAGACCCTGTCAGCCACATGGCTTTTGGGAAGTCTGAGATCTTCTGCCAATGTTTAGTAGGTGTTCTGTAGGAGTTTTTCCACATGTAGATGTATTTCTGATATATTTGTGGGGAGGAAGGTGATCTCCACATCTTACTCCTCTACCATCTTGAAGGTCCCTTAACCTTCTATATTTACTGCTGGTCAGAGTTATGTGTATCTCTACCAGACAAACACTTATAATTTTATAATGTAATATGTCAATTCACTAGATATGGGCCTATCTTTTATAATAAAGTGATTTGAACAAAATGCATTGCTTAACACTGCGTGATATATATGTGTGTGTGTGTGTATATATATATATATATATATATATATATATGCCACCCATATTTTGCCTAATTTCAAAATCCAGGATATTTTGCCTTAACATCCAAGAAGTTGTATGCAAATGAAAATGTTTGTCAAGTGGATGAATGAACAAATGAGTCAACAATTTTAGCATATAATTTAATATGTCTGAACATCAGTTTTCTTATATGTAATGAAAAGTTATACATTTTACCTTATAGGGAAAATAAAAGGATCATAAATAAATATCATATGCCTATTGCCTGCACTCAGTAAATATCACTTCTTGTCCTCTATTTTGCTTACTGTTTAGCGTCAGTGATTTCCACGACTGTGTCTTCCAACTCTTTGATCTGTCCCTCCATATCATTTACTCTACTGTTGATTCCTTCTAGTGTATTTTTCATTTCAGTTATTGTATTTTCATCTCTCTGTTATTGTATTCTTCATATTTTCTAACTGTTAAAAAACTTCTAACTTCTCCTTCTGTGTATCCTTTCTTTTTCCAAGTTCTTTGATCATCTTCATAATCACTACCCTGAACTCTTTCTTGGGTAGATTGACTATCTCCACTTATTTCTTCTTCTGGAGTTTTATCTTGTTCCTTCATCTAGAACATGTTCCTGTGTCGCCTCATTTTTCCTAAATTGCTGTTTGTATTTTTAGGTAACTGGTCGGTTTGTTATGTTTCCCGACCTTGGACAAGTGACCTTCTGTAGCAGACGTCCTATGCATCCCAGCAGTGCACTCATCCTCTCATCACTTAAGGTACATGCTCTGTGGGTTCCCCCATGAGGTCTGCGTGGGTCCTTCTGTTGTGGCGGGCTGTCTGTGGGGGTGGTCTGGTAGGCTTGGTTGGTCCCCGGTCTGGTTGAGTGCCAGGCTCTACCTTGTTCAGAGGCTGCCCGCTACTGGTTGTTGGAACCAGGTCAAGAGGCGGCTGACTGCAGAGCCCTGGGGGTCCCCAGGGCTAGTGCTGGAGTGAGCTAGAGGGCATGGTCAGGGTCCAGAAGACTCCAGGACTGTTGCTCCCCTACTGGTGGGTGAAGACAGCTCCTGGAATTAGTGTTGGACTACAAGTAGGCAGAGCCAGGTCCTAGAGTCTGGTTACAGGCCCCAGGAATCCCAGAGCTGGTGTCAGATCACTGGTTGGGGGAGGACTGGTTCCTGATACAGTTGGATTTGGGATCCAGGTTCTCCCAAAGCTTGTATTGGCCTGCTAGTGGGCAGGGCCAGGGACCAGCTGGTCTCAGGGCAGATTCTGGCCTGCTGTGGGTAGGTTCATCTGCAGGAAGTGGGACTGAGGTTTTCTTGTGTTTGGTGTCTACTCTCTGGTGGTTGATACTGGTCCAGAGGCCAGAGCAGGTTCCCTGGAGGGCAGGGCTGGGGCCCAGGGAATTCTGGGACCTTTGGCTGCCTATTGGTGGGTAGAGCTGAGTCCTGGGCTCTCTGGTAGGCAGAGCCATGTCCAAAGGCTGCTGGGAGCACAGGAGGTCTTTAATCAACCTGTCTGCTGATGGGTGGGTCTGTGTCCCTGCCGGTTATGGGCTGTTGGATGAAGCCAGGTCTTGGTGCTAATGAGCTTGAGAGAGGAATCCACAATGGTGCCCTCCAGCACCAGCATCCACGTAGTAGAAGGAGCTCCCAGTAATGGCTGCCACCAGTGTCTGTGTCCCCGGGGTGAGCCACCCCCTGCCTCTCTGGGAGACTCTCCAAGACCAGCAGGTAGGTCTGGGCCAGGCTCCTGTCAAATTACTGCTTTTGCCCTGGGTCCTGGAGTGTGTGAGATTTTGTGTGAACCCTTTAAGAGCAAAGTGTCTATTTCCCCCAATCCTTTGGGACTCTTGAAATTAAGCCTCACTGGCCTTCAAAGCCAAATGCTCTGGGGATTCATCCTGACATGGGGCTCAGTGCTCTCACGCCTGTGGGAGAACCTCTGCAATGTCATTATTCTCCAGTTTGTGGGTCATTCACCCAGGGCTATGGGACTTGACTATGTTATGGGTCTGTTCTTCGTACTCATCTTGTCGTGGTTCCTTCTTTGTGTCTTTAGTTGTAGAACACTTTGTGTTTTAGTGGGTTCTAGTCTTTTTCATCAATGGTTGTTCTGCAGATAGTTGTGATTTTGGTGTGTCCATAAGAGGTGAGCTAAAGGTCTTTCTATTTGGTCAATCCTCTATCACTACTGGCCCAGGCACAATAGCAGCAGCAGTGGTGTCAGCACCCCAAGCAGCCCAAAGAAGTGTGAAGACAGCCCCACACTTGGCTTTTTCATTCTTTTATCAGTGCTTTTCCCAGAATGTCTGTTACTTTTCTGCGAACTGCCCCCTTATTAGTGACATACATATTTTCATGTATAAAGTCCAGCTTTATCATGCCTTTACATAGTTTCAGAAACTCCTTAAGTATGAAATACAAGAGGCAGAGACAGCAATAGCAATGTACATCACAGCTGTAAATTATATTATCTTATTAGTGCAATATCCTGGCACCTTGTTTTCTTGCTTCTTATCTTATTTACCCAAGGCTACTGTATTTTTCCTCTTAAATTCTCTACCTGTTAGTTTGCTCACATATCCCACAAGGTTTCATCTCAGCCATATACTACTTTTTCTTAATTTATTATGCTCCTAGCTGTGGAACAAAGATGGCCTGGAGCACTTTTAAATCAGGGACATGTGATAGGAATTGTTTTTTTCTTCATGTTTTGTCAGTGGCACAACTGAACCTCCTGTTTTATTTGCCATTAAGCATTTGGTGATGCTAATCGTCAATTCACAGTATCCCTGTTTTCATGGGAGAGAATTGTGGTGGTGGTAGCAGTTAGCTGGTCATTAAGTCTTTCAATATGCCTTGTCAGCGTTCTATTTGCATATTAAACTAATGGCTTCAAGGCTGGAGTGAAGGAGCCATGAAGGAGATCATTATCTTGGAGAAAAAAATGATGCCTTTGCTTCTTGGAGATAATAACACTTTAGGATTTTTTAGTACATCAAAAAGAAGGAAAACAAGGAATAGGAAACATGAAAGTATGACATGACAATAACAATCTCAAAGATAATCTAGGTACTCTACCAAGTTTTTTTTCTAGTATTGAAATGTAGTTGACATACAATATTATATTAGTTTCAAGTGTACTACATAGTGATTTTTCCATTTGCATACATTATGCAGTGATCATCACGGTAAGTCTAGTAACCACCTGTCCCCAGACAAAGTTATTACACAATTACTGACCATTTTCCTTAGGTTGTATATTACATCCCCATGGCTTATTCATTTTATAACTAGAGGTGTATACCTCTTAATACTCTTTATCTATTTTACGTGCCCTAATTGTCACCTACCCCAGCAACCACCCATTTGTTCTCTATCTATGAGTCTGTTTTTGTTTTGCTTGTTTGTTTTGCTTTTAGGATTCCACATATAAGTGAACTCATACAGTATTTTTCTTTTGTTGCCTGACTTATTTTGCTTAGCATAATACCCAGAAGATCCACGCATGTTGTCATAAATGGAAAGATTTCATTTTCTTATGCCTGAGTAACATTCCATTATATATATACAGGCATACACACACACACACACACACACACACACACACACACACACACACCACATCTTCCTATCTATTCATCTATCAATGGCCACTGCCGTATGATCCAGCAATTTTGCTTCTGGGTATTCACACAAAGAAAACAGAAACAGTCATTTTAAAAATTATATGCACACTAATGTTCATTGCAGCATTATTTACAATAGCTAGGATATAGAAACAACACAAGTTTTTTTTAATCTAAATAATTTAAATATTTAACAAAAGATTGATATTGCTGACTGAAAACAAAACATAAAAAGCAAAAAATAAAAACTATCAACCTCATTGCCTCTAGATACAGTTAAACCTATAATATTTTAAATGACTTTTCTTTGAAATGTAGAGAATAAACACATATAATGTGTTACTTTCACA
The DNA here is from genome assembly GCF_965194825.1 of Balaenoptera physalus. NCBI lineage: Eukaryota > Metazoa > Chordata > Mammalia > Artiodactyla > Balaenopteridae > Balaenoptera > Balaenoptera physalus. The sequence continues at coordinate 95,809,665 of NC_138896.1, read as the reverse complement.
AACTTTGTGATTGACTAAAATTGTCATTGACATAGTACATATTTAAACACCAGAATAGACAACTGTGATAAAGGTGGAAATAAAACAATCAAGCAAATAAAATTAATTGGCTATCTTGAGGAGATTTATAAAAAGACTAATATAAGAAAGGGCTTACTGCAGGTAATTGGTCAATATTCTGTCAATTATTTGGTAAAATTCAGGAGTGTAGACATGAGGAACAGAGAATATAGGGTCAAAGAACTAGAAAAACAAATAAAAGAAATAATTATTTTTCCTTTTCCAAGAGTCCACAACAAATGAAGATGCTCCAGTAAGGTCTGTATCTTACATAAAATTTTACAGGTGAAATTTAAATCTATTTCCTTCTTCTCTACAATAAACTGGTGAATAGTTGATTATCATAAAATAAATCTTTCAGATACTTGGGAACAGTTAAGTATCCTCTTAGTTTTCTTTCTACAATATAAAATTACTTATAAATTAATTTATGAATCATACACATACCTTTAGAACAAGCACAGTACATAAATCAACAATTCCCCTTGAGAAACTTGTGTGTTCTTTTAAAATATATGCAAAACTTTCCATTTATATAACATTTTTTTCTGCCAGAGTGCATGGGCAACCTCACATATATCATTCTAATAGCAGCGCTTTGTTTACGTTTAGCATCTTTATACAAAAAATGCAAACCAGTTTGGAGACAAATTCACTCTTTACAACTGTTCTAAGAGACAGGCAAAATCTTCCCTAAATATAGGAGCAGTATTAGTGTTTTCTCTTATAGATTTCCATGGATCAAAATTTAGGGCAGCAGTCTATTGGGGAAAGAAGGAAGGGAAGCGAGGAAAGAAAAAAAAGGAAGAAAAAAATGAAACCTCAAAAGAAAAAATAAAAACACTATGTCATTCTTTATTCACTATTAATTATTTCCTCTCATTTTCTCTCATTTATTCCTCTCATGGATTCTCTGATATTTCCTTGCTCCCCAAATTATCCTTTTCAGGACTCAGGCTCCCTTTCATTTTAATGGCCCATTCTTCTTTACATTGTGTAATTCAGTGTCACCTAAACCTCTTCAATACTAATTCCTTTGTTAAGTCTAACTGACTTCCATCCTCATAGCTTCCCTAGCCACATTTCTAGAAGCAACTTCTTTTTTTTGATTAAGGGCATGCTCATTCTTCCAGACACTTGGAATCAGAATTTCTATGTCATCTTCGATTTCATATTTCAGTATGTAGGTGTTACCAAATTCTGGTACATCATCATAATATCTAGCTTATCACTCCCTTCCTTCTAATTTTAATAATGATCAAACTAGTTTAATCCTTGTTTCTTCTCACCTGGATTTTTATAACAAATCTTAAGTTGATACCTGTGTATCTTGTCTTTCCCTTTACCAATCTATGCACAATGCTTCTGTATTACTTTCTTAGATTATGAAGCCCAATTTATTTGATCCTCCAAGATTATGAACAAATTATTCACCCTGACATGTATGACCTTCAATAGTATGTCCTGATACTTATTTTCAGCTAGATTTATTTTTCATATATACCTTAGCCTCATAGATTCTGTCCTGCTCTGTGTGTTTTCCTCCCTCTCTATTTTTATGCATGCAATATCCTCCACCAGGAAACTCTTCTCCCTTTGGAAGGCCCAAACCCTCTATTACTCCTCCTAATCCATTAAAATTCTATCCTGCCTTTGGTTTTCAAAAGCAATATCATTCAGTAAATGTCCTAAGTTTTCCTAATCCTCATAATAAAATGTTTTTCCTCCTTCCTTTGACTACACATGCATTTAGGCTTGTACTTTTTAGAGGCACCTAATTTTACCTCCCTGTAATATATATATGTGTACTTCTCTAATTCCTTTTATCAAGTCTTAGAGCCATTGTGAACAAGGATGTTGAGAAAATACCCACTGTTCAAGGAATGATTGTGGTCTTGTGATATACTCCTAAGTCACTCCCAACCATACACAGAAAAAGGTGGAGAAGATGGTTTAAAAAAACACACAAAAAAGCCTGGTTTAAAAAAAAAAAAATCTCTGTCCCTATTGGGTTTACATTTGTGCGACCGAAGACTAGTCTAGGATATTCAAATCAATGAATGTACAAAAGCACATAGTAAATCTTTCAGCAAAATGCTTATTCGGCTGGAAAAGAGAGAGTCACACACTGTGGCCTTTATGGTTTTGCTCAAAAGCAAATCCATAGTCACCCTTGTGTTTTTAACCATGCATCAAAGCATGCTCTTAAAGAACGGGAACTATTACACGTATATGAATGTTTGTATCCTGAGAAGGTCACATGCAGCTTCAGTCATTGTAGTTGGCCTCATCCATTTCCTTCGAATCCTGTTAAGACAGAGAAGGGCCACCTGATAGAGTTCTTGAGGCAGTCGTTTCTCTTTGGGGCCCCACATCATACTACAAACTACTTTAAAATGTTCCTGGAAGCAATAAATATTTAATTTAAAATGAATCCTCACTACAGAAGCTTGAATGTACTTGGAATATCTGAGAAACCCTTGAAGTTATGAATATATAAAACCTCAAAGCTAGTCATTTTATAAATAAAAATCATGAATTTGTAATCAAAAGAAGATTTCCTCAGTGTAGGCTCCTAAATGTTTTATATCCGATATTCAGTGAAAGGTTTGCTTTTGTGGATGCCTTATCCTTAACGCCCTGCTCATCCTATTTGCCTTAATCTCAGATACCATTCCAGCATGTGTATATAATTGATTTTGTAGAACTTAGAGTACAATCCTGGCATCCAGCCTGAGTTTTACAGAAAATATAGCAGTCCAATCATTTAAATTTTTTTTTTGTCTTTGATTTACATTGTTTCTGAACTGTGTTAAAAACACATTCTTGGGCTTCCAAAAGAGAATTTCAGAAAGAATATTTTGAGATGAGATTTCTCTTTAAAGTTCAAGTGGATAATAGGGTCTTGTAAGACTCCTCTGGTAGAAGATAGCCCTGAATTTGCTGGGGTTTTCTACTTCTTCAGGTGATAAAATATCACATTAGCTTAATATTTGGGGGAGAATACCATTTTATTACTAAAAATATAGACATTTATTTATTTTTTATCAAAGATGCATTTTAAAAGTCACATTTAAAAAAAATTTATGGTTTATTTATTTACTTTTGGCTGAGTTGGGTCTTTGTTGCTGCACGCGGACTTTCTCTAGCTGTGGCGAGTGGAGGCTACTCTTCGTTGTGGTGCGCGGGCTTCTCATTGCGGTGGCTTCTCTTGTTGTGGAGCACGGGCTCTAGGCACGCAGGCTTCAGTAGTCGTGGCTCTCGGGCTCTAGAGTGCAGGCTCAGTAGTTGTGACATGCAGGCTCAGTAGTTGTGGCTCACAGGCTCTAGAGCTCAGGCTCAGTAGTTGTGGCTCATGGGCTTAGTAGCTCTGCGGCATGTGGGATCTTCCCGGACCAGGGCTCGAACCCGTGTCCCCTGCGCTCGCAGGTGGATTCTTAACCACTGCACCACCAAGGAAGTCCTAAAAGTCACATTTTTGTCACCAGTTTCCAATTGCTATCTGGAATCCAGTTTAAAATGTTTAAAGATATAATATATTTTTAAGTCCATGAGAAGATAAATAATAAGGAAAGCCTATAGGAAATATTTTAAACTTCCTGTTACTATCAAACCCTTGTCTATAGAATTCTACTTTTAACAATGCACAGTCTAGAAGGGAACCAGAAAACCAAAAACATAGAAGAAGCTAAGGAAAATGAATTGGAAAATAGCCAGTATGTTAGAATATTCAAAGAAAACTATAGATCTCAAACTATTTCAAGAGTATACACCCATGATTACAAGTAACTCGGAGATTTTAAAACTCTTCATAATGTAGTTACACATTAAATAAAACTTTTATTTTTTTTATCCTAGTTCAAATATTTTCCTGTAAAAGGTCAGCACACATTGCCTAATTAACTTCGGAGGTGAGCAGAGACTAAGACCAAAGGAACAAGGAACTTCAAATAAGTACCGTACTCTAGTTGGTAAAGTTGGTTCCTATCGGGTACAGGTTAACAATTCAGAAAACCTTATATATGTAAAATGAAATTCAACAATTAAGTAAATGGGTGGCAGACAGTGGGAGCTAGGTTTCTCGCTGTTGGCATGGGGGATTCTAGATAAGCAAGGGAGAAGGTTAGAATGATCCGTGTTGTAATTGCAATTAAAGACATGAACATGAACTCATGTTTAGCATAAAATAGATACCAATAGATAGATATGTATAGAATTATCTACAGATATGTGTACATACCTGGGTTAGTATATACACATCTATTTCCTTCTCTATGAGCTGCAGGAGCCTAGAAGCCACACCCCACTAGCAATAAGCACACTCCACCCAGATCTTGGTTTCTCTAATAAAAGGAACCAGAACTCCTTGTAGAAATGGTTGATTCTAGGGCTTGAATAGGGAATATATAATATTATCATAGAATATCTTGTACTGCCAGACAGCAAAGTAGTGCTAAAATCCAAACCAAACCAAACAAACAAAATCAATGATGGGGATGTATCAAAGGGGCACAGGAGTCAATAGAAAGAGCTCCTAATAGCCATGGCTAGAACCATATGAGCAGCAAAATTTAAAACATGGAATTAGATTAAAACCTAAATTATAAAGTATCTTTAAATCCATACTTACATAAACTAATGATTGAATAAATGAATCATTGGAGGGGAGTAGACAATTATCCTGTACAGAAGAATCTCAAATGATTTATGTAGATACTGTCTCCCCAAAAGAAGTGGAACATAACTTCCCACTCCTTAAGCTTCACATAGGACCTCCTTCTAAAGAAAACACTATGGAAAGTGGAGGAAAGAATAACTTTATAGCAGAGAAACCTGACAAACACTCTGTCAGCTAGGTGACTAAAGTCAAGTCAACAGTGATAAAAGTCATGTTGATAGCATGTGCTCTTGACATGATGTGAGAATGGTACTTCATCTCTCTGTATTCTTTTTCCTAAAAACCCATGACCCCAATCTAATCATGAGAAAAACATCAGACAAATCCCAACTGAGGGACAGTCAACAAAACATGTGACCAAAAATCCTCAACACTGTCAAGGTCATCGGAACCAAGGAAAGAAACATCTAAGAAACTGACACAATATAGGAGCCTAAGGAGACATGATGACTAAATGTAATGTGGTGTCCTGGATGGGATGCTGGAACAGAAAAAATGACAAATGTTCCATAATAATGTAAGATGCTAACAATAGGGGAAACTGGGTGTGGGCTATATGAGAACTCTGTACACTTTTTTCATAGCTTTTTTGTAAATCTAAAACTATTCTAAAGTAAAAGTTTATTTTAAAAAAATAATAAAACTTTTTCAGGGTGATGGACATGATCTGTGTTTGACGCTAATGGTATTTACACAACTCTGTCAGAATTCATAGAACTGGGCACATAACAAAAGGTGAATTATAACATGTGTACATTACATCTCAATAAACTTTTCAAACTGTCCCGTGGCTTGTGGTTGTCAGGAAATCTGTGAAAGTGATAAACCTCAGAGAATGTCTCTCTTTAAATAGCAGTGATGAATAAGAAAACGATGTAACTATTGCATTACCTGGAGGCACCATATCAGTGATTAGATTGGAGTACTTTCCATTGATTTTAAATATATTACATATAGAGTTAGATGTCAGGGAATAATTGCAGTCACTATCACCTTGTTTAAAATACATTGCAATGAATGATATGACTGATAAGTGGTTAATATCCAAAGTATAACAATAGCTCATACAGCTCAATATCAAAAAAACAAACAGCCCAATTTAAAAATGGACAGGAGAACTGAATAGACATTTTCCCAAAGAGAGCATGCAGTTGGCCAACAGACACATGAAAAGATGCTCAACACTGCTAATCATCAGGAAAATGCAAATCAAAACCACAATGATATATCACCACACACCTGTCAGAATGGCTATCATCAAAAAGAATACAAATAACAAATGTTGGTGAGGATGTGGAGAAAAGGGAACCCTTGTACACCATGGGTGGGAATGTCAATTGGTGCAGCCACTGTGGAAAACAGTATGGAGGTTTCTCAGATAACTAGAAAATACCATATGACCCAACAATTCCACTCCTGGGTATATATTCAAAAGAAACAAAAACAGTAATTTGAAAAGATACATGCACTGCAATGTTCACAGCAGCATTATTTACAATTTCCAAGATATGGAAGAACCTAAGTGTCCATCAACAAATGAATGGATAAAGAAGTGGTGTACACACACACACACATACACACACACACACACACACACACACAAACACACACACAGTGGAATACTACTCAGCCATAAAAAAGAAGAAAATTTTGTCATTTGCTACAACATGGATGGACTTGGAGGGTGTTATGCTAACTGAAATAAGTCAGAGAAAGACAAATACTGTATGATATCACTTATAGGTGGAATCTAAAAAATACAACAAATTAGTGAATATAACAATAAAGAAACAGACTCACAGATATAGAGAACAAACTGGTGGTTACCCGTGGGTAGAGGGTAGGGGAGAGAGGCAATATGGGGTACAGAATTAAGAGGTACAAACTATTATGTATAAAGTAAGCTACGAGGATATATTGTACAACATGGGAAATATAGCCAATATTTTATAATAACTATAAATGGAGTGTAGCCTTTAAAAACTGTGAATCACTATATTGTACACCTGTAACATATAATATTGTACATCAACTATACTTCAATTTTAAAAATAAATAAACTACATTGCAATGCAAAGTTATATTTAAGAAAAGAGTGTTGGAGCAGATCCACCTTAGATTTGAGTCCCAGTTCTGCCACTTACTAGCTGTGCAAACTTGCACAATTCATTTCACTCACCAAAGCCTCAATATCCACATCAGCACAATGAGAATAATAATACTTACATCATAAAATATTTAAGGATTAAATAAGATAAATTTAGAGCTAAGTATCATGCATAAATTAGTGGAGGTGCTCTATTAGTAGTAGAGCACCATTATGTTTATTATAATGTAATTTTATGTTTATAACAGTGTGAGTGTGTAAAATGGAGATAAACGGAAGCATCAGAGTAGTGGAAAACTCTAATTGAAAGGCAGGCCCACCCTCCCAGTAGTTTTCAAAACACAGTGTGTTTTTTACTCTGGCTTCCCATATAATGTTAAACTAAGAACTAATGTTAAACGCAATCTGGTTGGGTTGTAACAATTCCATTTCGATTTGAGGGAATAACAGTCTAATTAGTGAACTTCTGCAATGACCAATTTGCTTCTCCTAGAAATCTAGGGTAAAGGGCTCACTTAGTGGTTTTTACCTACACAAAATAAGCTATTTTTTCCTTTCTGATAAATTGTGTAACTCAAAGGTCAATAATAGTATCATGCATCACAAGTCCTTTCTCATGCCTCACAGTGCCTCAGGGCGCCCATTTTAATGTGATCTGTCAGCCCCTACCTAACAGATTCAGTTCTTACTTGTAATATATTAATAGCTTCATTTTTAGATTTTGCTTTCTTCCCAAATAGCACTAAGAAATTGATTGCCAGCTCACTGAGTTGAGAATGGAAGCAGATTGTTGAGCATGAATTACAATCATAAAAACAGCATCAAGATTGCAGATTTGAATATGATAAATAAGAGAGAACTTACAAAAGAGTTGGGGAGCCAGCTGGGGTGATTTTCTATTAGAAATGGAAGAGATGGGACTTTCTGGTATGTTTTTAAGCTTCAGAAATAGTGGCCAAGGCATGCAATAAGAAATTAACCATCTACTTCAAAAGAGGTAAACATTTATTTTGCTTTTATTCTAAAGCATGGTAGTTCTCACAGGTCCTTAAAAATGCACAGTGGGAAAAAAATGGGTCCTTATTTAATCTACATTAAGTGAAAGAGTAGAAAATAGATATGGAATTAAAAGACCTATTTTCATATACTGCCTTCATTACTCTGCCAATATAACATCAGGGATAATAAAGTCATTTAATCTGCTTAAATTAGCAGGTTTTGTACAGTCTGCCTCACAAGGTTTTGGTGAATTTCAAATCAATCCATGAAGTAAAGAATTGATAAACTGGACTTCGTTAAAATTGAAATTTGTGCTGTGCAAAAGATACTGTCAAGAGAATAAGACAAGCCTCAGACTGGGAGAAAATATTTGCAAAAGACATATCCAATAAAAGACTTTTATCCAAAATACACCAAAAAAAAAAAACCAAACAAACCTCTAAAAACTCAACAATAAGAAAATGAACAACGTAGTTTAAAAATGGACAAAAAACCTGGACGTCTGACCAAAGAAGAAATACAGATGGCAAGTAAGCATATGAAAAAAAATGTTCCTAATCTTATGTCATTAGGGAAATGCAAATTAAAACAACAGTGAGTTACTACTACACGCCTATTAGAATGGAGAAAACCCAAACTATGGACAGCACCGAATGCTAATGAGGATTTGGATCAACAGGAACATTCATTCATTGCTGGTGGGAATGCAAAATGCTACAATCACTCTGGAAGACAGTATGCTGTTTCCTCACAAGACTAAGCATATTTTACCATACAGTCCAGAAATCATGCTTCTTGGTACATACCCAGAGTTGCTGGAAACTTATGTCTACATACTGTATTTTATAGCAGCTTTGTTCGTAATTGACAAAACTTGAAGTCAACCAAGATGTACGGTAGGTGAATGGATAAATAAACTGTGGTACATCCAGACAATGGGATAATACTTAGCACTAAAAAAAATGAGCTACCAAGCCATGAAAGACATGGAAGAACCATAAATGCATATTACTAGGTGAAAGAATCCAATCGGGATAGGCAACGTACTGTGTGAGTCCAACTGCATGACATTCTGGAGAAAGCAAAACTCTGGAGACAGTGAAAAGATCAGTGGTTGCCAGGGTCTGAGGGGAGGGAAGGATGAATAGGCAGAGCACAGAGGATTTTAGGACAGTGAAACTTTTCTGCATGATACTAATAGTGGACACATGTCATTGTATTACATGTGTCCGTACTCATAGAATGTAGGACTCTAACAATGAACCTTAATGTAAACTATGAATTTGGGTGATGATGATGTGACAGTGTAGGTTCACCATTTGTAACAATTATACCATTCTGGTGAGGAATGTTGATATTGAGGGAGACTGCATGTGTGGGGGCAGGGGTATATGGGAAGCCTCTGTATCTTCCTCTCAATTTTGCTATGAAACTAAAAGTCTTAAAAAAAATAGAGTGCATTAAAAAAATATGTAGTATGTGGATCACCTGCATTAGAATCACTTCAGGGCAGTGGTGCTTGTTTTTAATGCAGATTCTCAGACCTCTTATTAGTCCTACAGAAACTTAATCTTTGGACATGGGACAAGAGAATCTGAATTTTTAATGGGCTGTCTAGATGGTTAGTAAGAATAGGATAGCCATATGATTAATCATCCAAAGTCAAGATATTGAGAGAAAGAAGCATTGTTAATAATTATACCAGGACTTTATTCAGGCAAACTAGCACATATGGTTACCCCATATAAGAACACCAACTTCAGAACTGCTACCTACAACAGTGATTCTCATTCCCAGATGCACATTGCAATTATCTGGGGTGCTTTTAAAAACAGTGACACACAGGACCTCTCCAAAACTCTTAAATCAGGCACTGATATTTTAATATAGCTTCCCAGATGATTCTAAGTGGACTCGTCTGATCCCCATTAAATCCATGAACAAGTTCCTTTTTAATAAGAGGGAAAAAACCCTTTGTTAGAAAAATAAAGACAACATTGTCACATTTTTTAAAAATCTGGGATCATATTGCCTAAAGATAACAATAGCATCCTAGAGCTCATGGGCCCTATGTAAGTTAGAAGAATATACTTTTATATAGTACAACATAAGGTTTTATGGGTTGAGATAGCATGAGTGACATGAAACACACTTCTGGGAGAAAAAGAGAACATGTGGGGGCAGTGGCACAGATCAGAAAAGGCTTCCGTTACTCCGAGGAATCACGTTTTCAGGCCTCTGGAAAAAATCAGTGGCAAGAGAAGAGGAAGGGCTATTGATTGAGGGCACATAGTTAAAAGGGGGTCAAGAAATTACTCACAGGTGTGAGGCCATGTTCCTCATGAAAAGGGTGAGCCTCATACAGGGGTAGCTGGGAAAGAGGAAGTGGTAGAGGTAAGTGCTTTCAAGAAAAAGTCATGACCATTTTTCAAGGCCTGATGTCGGGTTCTGCAGTGGGGGAAAGCACCCTGGGGCATGAGTGAGTTCTGATTTGGGTTTGATGATCACCTTCAGAAGTCATCCTCAGGTTTCTAGTCCTTGAATTCTTTTCCCTTAAGTAATGTCCTCTTCTTCTCCTATATACCTAGGGTCAATTCACGGAAATCTAGCTAAAGAATTAGATAGTTATGAGGGTTTCATGATGGAGCACAGAGAGGGCAAGAAAATGTATCACAAGACAATAGCATCAAGATGAAAGTTTTGGAGACAAGCAAACCTGCGTTCAAACCTTGACTCTCATGTACCAGCCATGGAATCTTTATTCTTGGTTTCTCTTCTGCAAAGTGGAGAGATTAACACCTGCCCCAAAGTTGTTGTGAATAGTGAGATAAGACATGAAAAGCTAATTCCATCTTAAGTGCTTAGCAAATTATTGGTATTATTAATACCAAACTAATAACAGCTGGAGTTTTGATTGTTATTTAAGAGAAAAGAAGGCCAAAGGGTGATAAAGCATGTAGAGAATAACTTGGCAAATGAATAATCAAGAACATGGAGTAAACAGGAGTTCTCAATGCCCAAAGATCTGATTCAACAACCCAATAGGACTTTCTCAGATAGAAAATCTTTAAATGTTAATAACCAGACAATCGGCGTGACAAATGTAGTGCTACGAAGTAGAACAATGGAGTTAACAGTCCATTATAATCCAAAAGGTCTACAAAAAGTGGAGATTTAGAAAGAAGTCAAAATTATTCTTTCTATTTTTCACTTCTATTTTAGAACTAAATTTATCTATAGTAAATTTAATTTATGGATTTAATCTAAGGATGATGGTATACTGGTATTTGTGATTTATGTGGTATATGCAGTATTTGTTAAAGGGCTTGAGAAAGCATGAAGCAAAGTTTAATAAAGTATTTACCAAACAACTCGTCACCGAATGCTTTTCACAAGTAATGCTTACTTACATCTCCAGCACTAGAATTCCTAGAACAATTATTTTATATGGAACCTGGTAGGGTATATGGTCTGAATCATTCATTTGGCAGTTGAATTCGTTTACCTAGATTTAGACAAATCTATTTTAAAACTGCATTATTAGCTTTAAACTCATTTTTAGTCAAATCTATGTAAATAAAAGATTTTTTCATCATTTTCCTGTTTTTACAATGGAATTACTTTTGCATAAGAATTGCACATGTAATTTAGTATTGTCCACAGTAGCATTTGGCAGGCTTAGTTACCTTTTACTGTTAAATATTCCTACTTTCTTACAAAAGCCCTTGTGAAAAGCCAGATTTACTTTTTCTATACACTGATTTTATTGACAATTTTCCAGTCTTCTATTTTGCTCTGTATATGTCTTGATTTAACATACTCATTTTTGTTTTCTCTGTAAATGCACTTATCATGTCAGCATTATATTTGTTCTTTTAATATATAAAATTGACATTTTTATAAGGTGCCAGAATTTTTTCTTAAGTGTCTATTTTCATCTCATTCATAATTGGCAGTATTTGTTTTTTCATATAATTTAGAGATTACTTTTTAAAAATTCTTTAAAAAGTGAAACAGCTTTCTGTGAGTTTCTAGATCTCAGTTATTACATACATTAGTTTGGGAGGTTTTCATTTGTTTGTTTTGACGATAATGTTCGTATGATCTCAAGAAATGTTCTGATTACTTACAAAAAAGGAACTAAATATAATAGAACATCTTTCTCAAGCAATGTTATTTTTGTTTAATTAGATCCATTTGAATTTTTCTCCAATTAACAATTTCTCAGACATTGTCATCCTACTTCTCTTCCTTATTCCACTGCCTAATTTGCTGAAAATATGGCCACACCTGCTGCTTCCATTCTTCATTTGTAAGATTTTGTAATAGGTTTCTATACTTTTTACTGAAACTGCATATCCATGTAAACAATAGCCATCTGTATTAGTTTCCTATTGCTGCTATAACAAATTGGTATAAATTTAGAGGCTTAAAACAACACAAACTTATTATATTACAGTTTTGGAGAGCAGAAGTCTGAAATCGGTCTCAGTAAGCTAAGATCAAGATGTCAGAATGGCTTTGTTCCTTTCTGGAGAATCAGTTTTCTTGTCTTGCCACCCTCTAGAAGATAAGTGCATTCCTTGGCTTCTGACTTCTTTCCATCTTCAAAGCCAGAGATGGCCAGAGGAGTCTTTCTCACATTGTGTCACTCTGATACTGACTTTCTGCCTCCTAATTCCATATACAAAAGAGCCTTGTGATTAAACTGGTCCTACTTGGATAATTCAGAAAAATCTCATTTTAATGTCAGCTGATTAGCAACCCTAATTCTATCTGCAACCTTAATTCCCCTTTGCCATGTAATATAACATATTCACGGGTTTCAAGGATTAGAATGCAGGAATCTCTGGGGACCTATTATTCCACCTACTATACTTTCCTATCATCAAATTCTCTTCATTTGTACATGTTCTATCTCAGTCTCCATTGCTGGTAATCCTTATTTTTGGAACTCCATTGTGGGTGTCCTGTGAGGTTTTCTAAAGCATTACAATCTCCTTCTCCTTATATTTCCTTTTCTGGAGAAATTCTCTATTTTTCATGTAAAGATATGATTTTTACTCCGTGCTGATGATCCCAAAATGTTTAATTTTGGCCCTGATATTTCTGTCTCCCCCTCCCCCCTGCTCTTTCTCAGAACCCAGTCCTATATCTTCCAAATTTTATTGGGTAATTTCTGCAGCCCTCTCAAATTTACCCTATCTGGTACCAGGACACCAGTTTCACAAGTGTGGCTCTTAGGACTGTGGCATAACTTAAAGGAAGACAAGACACTGTGGTTTACTCTCAGAAAAGATTACTGATAGAATTAAGTCTAGAGCAGCATGGGGTATTAATGTCTAACTGGAAGAATGTAGAACAAAGAATTTATTTTATTTTTTCTTGCATTGCTTTATTATTATTTTTAAAACTTTTTTAATTGAGATAGAGTTGATGTAATATATAAATTTTAGGTGTACAATAGTGATTCACAACTTTTAAGGTTACATTCCATTTATAGTTATTATAAAATATTGGCTATATTCCCTATATTATACAATATATCCTTGCAGTTTATTTATTTTATACATAGTAGTTTGTACCTCTTAACCCCCTACGCTGTTTTTTCCCGTTCTCCTTGCCCTCTCCCTACTGGTAACCACTAGCTTTTTCCCTATATCTGTGAGTCTGTTTCTCTTTTGTTATATTCACTAGTTTGTTGTGTTTTTAGAACAAATATTTTAATGTTCCCTCTTCCCTTGCAGAATTACGTACAAGCATGATAACACCCCAAAGTATAAGACAGGGAGTTAATAGGAACGTTTCAATAAGGGTGAGAAAAATTGTCTTGCCCTAGCTTACTTTTGCCCATCCTTCATGAACATTTGTCCTTGGAGGATTCCTGATTTCTTTACATTGTGTACTCATAATATGTTACATTCTACCAAAAAGCACTAAAGTATCCAGATTTATTGATTATCATGTTGTTGAATCCTTCTTCCACGTAAATCACCAGTAAATGTGACACATACTCAGTAAGACATGCTTGTACATAACAAGTAGGTGAAGGATGGCAAAATACTTGTCAAAAGGAGTGTTTATTATCTTTTAGTTCTCTTTTCTAGATTACAAAATGCAAGATAGAGAGCTGAAACATGATTCAATCCTTGACAAATTATGACTCCAAACAACTTAAGTGGAAACATCAGAATAATTCCCTAGGTTTTAGGCTCCTAAAATATTTTCAGTATTTTTCCACAAAAGCCCTCTTGATTTGATCTTTTTGAGGATTACTTATTACAATATTTTATTCACTCTTTCAGGCATGAACCCTCTTGCCAGTTTTAATTACTTTCTCTTACAGTCTTTTCTCCTTCCCATCCACATCCACTAGCCCCCATGTCCTGTGGATTAATCTCTTCTATTTGTGGCTTCTATTCTATGTTCAGTGCCTTCATTCTAATTCTTAATTATTTTCTCAAAATAGAGATATCACAATAGCCTATTAATGAATTCCCTTGCCTCCATCTGTTTTCTTTTTTTAATGAAGTCTACATATCATTGTCAATTAATCTTTCTAACTTACCACTTCCTTATTGTTCTACCTCAAAAATCTTTAATTGCTCTCCTGTACCTGGAGGATAAAGCTCCAAATATATAGACTGTTTTTTATGAGTCTTCATAATTGGTCAGTCCTACCTTCCAGTTTCATTTGTCATTATTGAATTATATCAACTGTGTACCTTGGATCATCACAAAGTGTTCTGTAAAAACAAATCTAAACAAAATATTTTTTTAATTTTATGTTAGTAGGTTGGGAGAAATAAAGGTTTTAGAAAAATGTGACAGGTTTATTTACTCTGTGATGTTTCAGTGTCTTTAATACACTAATATTAATGGTTAAAAACCTCAAGAAGTAATGCTGATAAGCAGGGATTCTGACATACAAATGATTAAAAAACTCTCTTTGTTCATAAAGCACTATTGATATTTTGAAACAACACTGGAGAAATCTGCCCACTGCTGCATCTGGCTGGGTTCACCTCTTGGTGCCCTGCAGGATCTGCAGATTCATGGGGTGCTTGCAGTTTGGTGCAGCTGGTTTTTCTTCACGGTTACTTCTTTCCTCTTATTAGTTGCCTATAGACTCACATCTCAGGAACAACCTAAAATCCTACTTAAATGAGCTGCAGTAAAATGTTATTTGTTTACTTAAGCATAAAACTCTTAGGACTTAGTACCATCCTAACACACTCTAGTGGTTTTTAAAGATCCTTATTCTCTCATGCTTTTAATTACTAGATGTTAAGGCCTGGGAGAATATCATTTTAAAAGTGAGAACTAAGTAAACAGGCATAATATTGAGAAAATAAAAGCAAGAAAGATATAAAAGTCAAGCTGAAATTTGACTGCAAAGACTGGTGTCTCAAACACAGTGAATACAAATGATACTTGTAGGTCCATAGACTGTATTGAGACTATGTAATTACTAATAGTGATTACCATAAACTGCACTGAATGCCTACTATGTGTGAGTACTAAGTTAGAGTCTTTGCTAACATTACCTCATTTAATTCTTATAACAATTCGCAGAGCTGGTATTCTCCCTATATTCTCCCTAATTTACAGATTCACTACAGTAAAGAAAGGTTCATTGAGTTACTAAAAGTCACACAACTACTAAGTAGCAGATTTAGACTTTAAATTTGTGTCTTTAGCTGATTTTAAACTACCAGACTCTATCAGGTGCTGAGTTTGGACCCTCCACTGTTGAAGAGACACAAGGATGATCAGAAGAGAGCTCAAATTATGACATAAAGGGAATAGTGTATGGAAGGCTAAATAAATATTTATTTTCTAGATGAGGGAAGAAAAAGCTAAGAAGCAAATATACTACACATCCATTGATTGTGCCAAGAGAGTTATATCAGTGAGAGCCCTCAGTTACGAGTCACAGAAATTGACTCTGGCAGACCTTAATAAAGAGAATCTATTGAATGGATATCGAATAGATTAGAGTACTATCAGGAAATCCAGAGAACTAGACTCAAAAATACACAGAAACAATAAAGAAATAGGCAGCTGGGAGGATCATAATGAAAACTTTTCATAAAACGAATTCAGGGAGGACACCACACCTGTCTTCTGGAGCAGTGTATGCCACAGACCTTAAAGCCATGGCTGCCACCTCTGGATACCACGACTGAGCCACTTAGTCTCTTACCCCTGACAGTCACGTATTTATGCCACCCCGTCTACCTCTGCAATAGATTCTCAGCCAGTCTCTTTTTTTTTGTTTTTCATCATTACCTGCCAATTTAAACACTTGGTTGGAAGCATCTCGTTGATTGACCATACCCTAGTGTGGGGAAGGTTGAATACACTGGAACGTGCTGTTTTCAACTTTTAAAGAAATAATCTCTGCCTTCTACTGAGACTCTTAAAATAGTGAATTATCCAAACATAGAGTAGAAGGTACAGATTCTAAGCCTTGAAAAAAAATAACAAGTATTTTCTGTAGTCTACAATGTGATATGACTGCTATTTACATAAAATCTAATATCAAATCCATGGCTCTAAGCTGCAGTAACCACTTGAGGTACACAGTTAATTCATACTATTCTATTGATCTATATTTAGATTTTGTAAGATGTACAGTTTTAAAAGTTAATTCACATACCAAGTTTTTCCAGATATACTTGAGAGTTTTCTAATAAATAAGCCAAATATTAGCTTTTAAACTTAAGTTTTAGATAATTAAATTAAATGCATTTCTACATTCACTTTATCAATAAAAAAGAAAAATAAGTAAATCTGTATAACATTAGAAATTACAAAAAAGAAATTATTGAAACCAAAGGAAAATTTTAAACTGTAAGAAACTACGTTTTCTATCTCTACAGAAATAAACTTGAAATTCTAGGCAAATGAATTATTTCCCAGAGAAATACAGATTACTGGAAGTGATCCCTTTGAAGTTAGAAAGCTTAAGTAGACCAATTTCATAGAATAAATATAGGAAACTATTAGGAAAACACCACACAAAATAGCACCAGACCCAGTTACTTTCACAAGGTAATTTTTCTAAACATTCAAAGTCCAGATAGTCCCAATGCTCTATGATTATTTCAGAGCATTAAAAGGGAAGAAAAATATCTTAATTCCTTATGAAGCAACTATAACAGGGATACTTAAATTAGATATATACCACATGATGAAAGAAAACTACAGGTCAATATTACTCATAAATATTAGTGTAAAAATCTTAAATCATTAGTAAGCTGAATCCAACACCACATTAAGAAAATAATACACTATGAACAAACAGGATTTACTTCAGGAATGCAAGGTTGGTTACATATTAGAAAAATCATTTATACTATATGCCATATTAACAATTTAAGGGAGGATTATATTATGTTCATAGACATTAAGAAAGCCTTTGACAGAAAACATGACTAATTTATGATAGAAGCACTCAAGGAGATATGAATTAAGGTATTCTTTCTTACCCTGCTAAAATATATTTACCTTGGTCTTAAGGCGGGTATGTTCTTTGATGCTGAAATACAACAGGCATTTCCAGTAAGATTAGGAACAAGGTAAGGATACTTATTATTACTACTACTATTTCACATTATTCTATAGTGTTGGCCAACTCAATTAGATGAGAGGAATCAATAAGAAACATAAAACATTGGTAAAGAAGAAATAAAACTATCTCTATTTGCTGTTGTGGAAAACCACATAGGATCAATAATAGAGCTCACTCAAGGAATCAAATATTTCAGTTAATTAGGTGGATATAGAATTAACATTAAAAAAATCAATAGGCTTTATGTAGTCTCTAACAGTGAACATTTAGAGAACTTAAGAGAAACCCCATGTACAATAGCAAAAAGAATACTAAATATTTAGGAATAAATTTAATTAAAAATGTATACATGTATGATGAAAATTTTAATGCTCCTGAAAGACACTAAAGAAGACGTGAACAAATGGAAAGGCACCCCCTGTTCTTGCATAAAATGACTCAACACTATAAGGATGTAAGTTCTCCATAAGTTGTTTTATAAATTCAATACAAACCTAATCAAAATACCAACAAATTACAAAGTTAGATAACATGATACTAATGTTCAGATGGAAGAAAAAACATGCAAGAGTACCCAGGAATACACTGTAAAAGAAGAAATACCAGGGAAGACCAGTCTTACCAGACATTAAAAGATACTACAAAGTCTCTACAATTAAAATAGAGTATTACTGGCACATGACTAGACAAACAGAAGAATGGGATAGAAGGTCCAGAATTAAACTTAAATATATTGGGGAACTTAGTATATGACAACAATGGCATCTCAAATCACTGAGATAGAAATAGACTTGTTAATAACATGTACTGGGATGACTGCATAGCCATTCGACAAAAGGTAAACTTAGCTCCACATCTCACACCTTAAGCAAAAATAATCACCAAAAGCATTTGAACTCTTTCAATCCATGAAAAACAACAAGAAAGGAGGAAATTGAGTATACATCAAAATTCCTACCCACGTCTTCACTAATTTCTTCATCATAATTAATAATGAATAACAACTTCCGTATACGACATTCTGTCAATATATGATGGGCTTGACTACACATGAGTCAGCGAAGCTCTTAAAATTCCCCATCACTTTAATTGAGAAACAAAATTGAATTTAAACATGTTACTTTGCACTTAGAATGCCACACAAAATGTACCTTTGTGGAGTCTATTTTTATAACTCCTAGCTGCGAGGTGGCTCTGTGAATACATTATTTGCACATATACATTCCCAGCCCACCTTTAATGACAGAGGTCTCTTAGCGATTTCTCCATTATTTCCCAAACTGTCAGAGAATTTGAAAAGTTGTTTTACCCTCTTATACGATCATTTCAAGCCCATTTTGCAATGAAAGATCCACACCTGAGATGCCTAATAAAGAACTACCAGTAAGTTACCAAGTGGCAGGGGAAGGAGAGAGGCATTGAGGTCTCGTTAGGTCAACACTAACCAGGAGATCAGCGCTCTGGCTTCTGGTTTCTGCTTCTGCTCTGACACTATATTTCTTGGTATAAATCCGTGCCCTCTGGATTTTCAGTTCTTTCAAAATAAAGGGATTAGGCATGAACTGATTACTAAAACTCCTAATCGTTTTAGTAATGAGAGAGTTGTTCTGTTCTTAATACATACAGATATACTTTATTATTTATTTTTGAAAAAATGCAAAAAAAGCACAAAGAAACAAATCAAGGATAATATCATTTTTATCATTTCTGTCTCCTTCAATCCTTCTATCTATCTCTCTCTTCTTTCCTTGATCCACTATTTACCTATCTGCCTGTTTATATATTCACGTATTCAACTATTTCTTTTTGAAATTAGGATCTTAAGGTTTAATAGACTCCTTTTTTTACCTAAAATACATTGTAACCATTTTTCTGTGTGATTCCATCTTCTTCTATTATAGCACTCTTCGTAGCCATGTGGTTATTTTATTGATTAGATATCCCATGGCTATTTAATCAATGTCTGTTTTTTAAATAGCTAAGTGTATCAAATTTTGATTTTTGATTTGTTTGACTTAGGGTGAAGAAGTTGAATTGAATCATTAATATTTTACAATCAGGGCTTCAACTCTATACGTTTGGTAGTTTGGGATCAGATTTTGAACGTGAAATTTGACAGCTATAGAATCATAATCAGAAACCTACGTCCATCAAAAGGATAAAATGCCTGACATATGTATCTGTGAAACCAAATTGAAGCTAAATCAGTTTCAAATAATGGTTTAAACAGCAAAGAAAAGCAATATGAGAGACATTGCATCAAGGAAGTCTCAACATGAATGCACTAACTATTGGTGTCATATTAAGGGAAAGAGCTATCCTATTTTGTATTTCACCAGGATTGTGTTAAACATTATAGATGCTGGTGACT
The DNA here is from genome assembly GCF_965194825.1 of Balaenoptera physalus. Classification (NCBI taxonomy): domain Eukaryota; kingdom Metazoa; phylum Chordata; class Mammalia; order Artiodactyla; family Balaenopteridae; genus Balaenoptera; species Balaenoptera physalus. Next base: position 95,789,873 of record NC_138896.1, on the reverse strand, counting down.
TTTTTTTATGCAGTCATATTAGAGAAATATTAGCTCCCATACTTAATAATGCCTCTGAGCCATTGTTGAGATCCATATTTGTGAATTCAGTTGAAAAGATACATGTTAGATACCTTGACGTTTACTTCCACCAGTGACCTGTTATCTAACACTGACACTTTTAAAATGATAACACAGTGTGATCATATTGTAGCTGAAAACAAGTTATAAAGCCATATAAATCTCTCCAGAATTTGCAGGCTTAAAATATGTATGTCAAAGTAGGCAGTCCAATGAATTTATCTAAGTTTTATTTTAGAGTAATGGAAATTGCAACAGAGAAGTAAATGAGAACCATTGTTAACATGAAATTTAGCCAGAGGGCACTCTTCTTATAAAAAAACGAGATGATGGCAGAGTGGTCCTTAATTCATTTTCTATATGCAACACCTATCAAATGCATCATTACTGTTTCCATTAAAGCAGAATCTTACAAGTCATTCTGTTTGCTATCTCTGGAGCAAGGGCATTTCTAATCAATGTCACTGTGTTTGGAAACTTGTACAAATGACTGGTGTCTTGTTAATTCTTTAACTGCCAGTTATAAGTACATTTAATTCAGTAAAAATTTTATGGCTGTTAAATATCATACTTGCAAAAGTGCTTCCAGGCTGCTATGCCTGCCATGATATCATTGTAAAATTTCTCAGTTGCTTGTGAATTTTGTTATACAATTTATATCCTAGTACAATTAATGCAGTGAAAATAGGAAACACTTGTATACTCCAGCAGATCACAAATGGAACGCTTTTAATTGGGTATGAAAATCTGTTCTCGTGCCATCAACAGAATTTTAAAAACGCTTACCTACTTTCTATCATGCTCAATTATGAATCATTGAAAATCCTCTTAGAGGGCATACCAAGAGGACAAAACTATTTTTTTTGTAGATGTCATGACTCACCCACAATATTTTGCAATTTTCCAAATCCAAATCTATATATGTTCTCAGATGACTAATGCTATGTGGGTGGATTATCATTTGAAATTGAGTGGTTTTTGGATGATTGCATTAGACCATGCAGTTATCATTATATAAAAATTGAAACCAAAATTCTTCACAGCTGAAATATTCAAATGATATGTGTTCTAAGCTTCACTGAGTAAATGTGTTTTTGCCTTAATATAACATTTGAATACCTAATACCAATCTCATAACTGTCACTAAACCTCACTTGAATAAGACTAGACTAAATTCCCTGATCTACCACTTAACAATTGTGAAAACTTGGAAAAATTATTGAATTCTCTGAGCCCTAGTGGTAGATTAATAATAATCCTTGGAATAGAGTGGGGTTTAATATCAATTAAATAATACATGCAAACCACTTAGAATAGTTCTTTTCACACAGCGAGCAATCAGTAAATATTAGTTAAAAGTATTGTGTTATCTTCCTTAAACCAGTATATCAGACACAAGAGTTTATTCCATAATTAAAGCACACATAAATTTAGGTTAGTTCTCTCCATTATATTAAACATGGATATAAAGATATGGACAATTAGGCTTTTCTGAAATGTGTTTACCAAATATTCAGAAACAGCATTATCTTAGGAGATAAACATTAAGATAAACATAAAAAGTAAAGAAAAAGTGCATAAAAACTCTGTTCAGATTATGTAGCTACTCTACCCTCAGAAAGGAGATACGTAACTCCCCACTCCATAAATGTAGACTGTGCATATGAGGGCCTTCCGAAGAGTACCGTATGGAAAGGGGGAACAGAAGAGAAAAGAAGTAACTTTGCAATGGAGAGACCAGACAAGCTCTCTCTCAGCCAGGTGATAAAGATCAAGTCCTAAATAATATTGATGGTATATATAGTTGATATGATGTGATAAAAATGGCACTGTATCTCTGTGATCTTCCTCCCCAAAACCCACACTGCCAGTACAATAATAAGAAAAACATCAGACAAATTGCAATAGAGGGAAAGCCAACAAAATACCTGTGTTCCAAAAAAAAAAAAAAAGAAAAAAAGCCAAGGTCAGCAAAAAAAGGTAAGTGTGAACCTGTTACAGTCTGAAAGAATTTATGGAGACATGACCACAAAATGGAACTAGATGGGATTCTGGAACAGAAAAAGGACAATTATGTAAAAATGAGGGATATCTGAATACACTATGAAATTTAGTTAATAACAATGTTTTGATACTTGTTCATTAACTGTAACAAATACAGTACCCTAATGCAAGATATTTATAACAGGGAAAACTGGGTATTAGATGTATGGTAACTCTCTGTACTATCATTGTAATTTTTTTTTTTTTGGTAAACCTAAAACTGTTTTAGAAAATAATATTTTAAAAGTTGGGAAAGACTGTGTAAATGAACGTATCCTCTATACAGAACATCATGCCAGGAATATGTCCTAAAACTCTAGGGGATCCTGTTGTAGAAAGGTAAGTCCCTATGTTAAACAGGGTTTGTTTTGCCAAGTATAAAGCTGTATAATCAGAAAAATGCAATTATCTGGGGTTTAAAGTATAAGACCAAAATTAACATTGAAAATCAGAAAGATAAATAATTGTTTAATTATGCTGTACACTTTAGGGCTTGTTTTATGACTTTTTTCTGGTAATATTTTGATCATTTTACCTGTTAGAAAGAGCAACATATGCTTAAATTAAAGGCTGCTAAGTAACACAAATTTGAAAGTTGCAAAAGAGATAAAGATGATCACTGACTTAAATTAATCATTGGCTTGTAGTGAGGTGATTCAGCTGTTAAAAATGTCATGATGGGAGTTTAAAATACAACTCACTATATCTTTGTGTCATAGATGTGGTTTAAATAGAATGACAAAGATAAAATTAACTTTTGGATATTATATTATCCATGCAATTGCAATATTAATAAAATGACAAAACAGAGTGTCATGAGCAAGATAAAACTTTTTTTTTCTTTCTCACAGAGTAGTTTAGGGTTAGTTTAGCAGTCCAAAGTTGGTTTTCTCATCTTTAATATATGGCTTCCTCCTTTGGGTCCAATTTAGTTGTTCAGATTGTCACCATCTGTCAGGCAGCATCATGTGGAACAGGACCAGGGCTCACACACATTCACTTTCTAGGCCTGACCTGAAAATCACAGACCACCTTCTACTCACATTCCACTGGGCAGAACTTTGTCCCATCACTACAGGAAGTTGCAAGAAAAACTGAGAAATGTACTCTCTTGATGGTTAACCTAGTAACCAGCTAAAACTAAGAGGTTCTTTTATTTAAAAAAACATAAAATAAAGAATTGCTGGTAGATACCCAGTCATCTCTGCTACAGTAATGTCCAGGTCTCACATGTCCAAAACTTGCATATAACCCACTTGAGGAACTTGTTAAGTTGCAGATTGTGATTTATTAGGTCTGAGATAGAATCTGAGGTTATACTTCTAACAAGCTCCCAAGTGGTACCATTGCTAATTATCCAAGAATCAAACTTTGACTTTCAAAACTCTAGATTATATCCTGCCTAGAAGATTTGCCTTTGAGTCAGATCTGGAATGGACCAGTATTCAGCTTAAGTAATACTTTTACTCTTTAGTTTGCGTTTTTTGTTTCTTGTATATGGGATGATGATGGTGGTGATGAGAGAAATCACAAAGAATGCACTAGCATTGCAAATAAAATTAGAAATAAATGGACTCTATACAAGAAAAATTTGCAGTATATTTTCTCTTTATTAGAGTTGTGTATTTAATGTATCACTGCGACAGTTAATCATAATAATGAGCTGAGAAACAGGATGAAATTGTGGTGAGGCAGTATGTGGGTGAATGCATGCTAGAAAGGGTGAGAAGAAAAATTTAAATCTGTGTATGAATTGAGAAAATATAGTATATTTCAAAGGGCAAAAGAACTGTTAAAGTGAGTTTTTTCTACTCAGTAACATATTGAATTTTATATCTATTTTTCCCTGTATAGCTGAATACTCTTATTTTTGCACTCAGTGTATATATTGACAGTAAAAAGATCAGATATTTTTGTCTCCATTTTGCAAATATATACCCCAGACCCATCAATAAAAAATGGGATGGGTAGAAACACATAATGCAAACACGTCCACAGGAGCTACCACTTTGGAGTAGGGAACACTTACCAGGTAATGGGCAAGGCTTGGGAACTACTAAACCTCCCACAGTATTTCTAGTATATAAATATAAGCATTTCCAACTCACCTGCATAAGTCACCCAAAGAAAATGTACATTATTTATTCATTAACACTGAAATTTCTAACATATGATTTCTAGAAACAAGATAATCAAAGGGTTTTTTTATAGTTTATTTTCTGAGTGAAATATTCACTCTGAGAGTAGAACTATGTAGCACCACACTGCTCAGGGTCAACAGGGCTAGGATCACTACATACTCAGTACACGCTCACTGGTGGTTGGAATCAAGAAAGGAAAATGAAGCTTCCTGAAGGTCACTGAAAAAATGTATTGGCTCATTTTAGATAATTTTAGTTCTTACCATAAGCAAAATACTGGCACTCTGAGATATAGATTGAATTATGTTGCATCTCTGAGATGCAACATAAATTCCCTCTGAGAATTTATTATCTAGTAGGGGAGATGAGAAATTGATGTATGAAAATTGCTATAGATGATTAGTTCCAAAAGCCTAGTTAAAACTATGCCTGTCACAGGCATTTTACAAAATGATCAATACTGGTTGAACTAATTAGGAAGGAGTTCATAGAATCACAGGATAAGAAGGCATTCAGAGGTCTAGATATATAATGCATTACTCATCCAGTCTCCCCTGGATAACCCTCACCACGTTTTTGCCAAACTTGTACTTAAATGTATAGGAATGGCAAACTGATCACCTTCTAAGGTAGGTCATTCAGATAGCTCCACGATTAAACATTCTAATAAACAGTGTTTAAATAAATCTTAGATTTGAATGCTATCTTAAAGAATACTGGAAATTCAGTAAGCCAAGATTATTCCAGGTAGTGGGGATAAGGGGAGTTATGCAGAAAAGCACAAGACCATATCAAAGGAGAAAACTTGTTAATGGATGCCAAGAATGAAAAAAAGCATAATAAGACTAACTTATATGAATGTAAGCTATGAGTTTGGGCTGAATCTTATAACAACAGAATACTTACTGAGGACTATTGACAAAGCACATAACACGAGGGATGGCATGCTTTAAGAATATTCATCTGTCGGTGGTATTCTAGATAGATTGGGAAAGAGCATAAACTAAAGACCAGAAAGATAATAGTCAAAGGTGAGAGGGAGAAAGGCTTGAGCTACATGATCACAGCAGTACTAAGCCTCAGGTAAACTGTAGTAGTTGCTATAAATGTCTTGCGTGAAAATATATATATATATATATATATATACACACATATAATTTTATATATATATAAAATTTTTCAGTGCATCTGAGAACTTCCAACTGCCAACATCTGCATATCCTTGTCCAGAATCTTTTCTCAGAAGGCCACTCTGTTTGATTTATCCCTGCTGGAAAATCAACTTTCCTCCTAAAGTAATGATGATGAGGAGTGTATTAATACCTCAAGTCCATTGACCATTAAGTTGGATATTTCTGGGTTTATTTTACATTGTTTCCCAGTCTTCCCTATGAAAGTCAGCTTCATTCACCCAATGTGGTTTAATAACACATTATTGGTTACCTATATTTCCCTGTATCACTTTCCCATTTCTCTCTTCACATTCTCCATTCCCAGTAATAAACTACATTCACTTGAATATTTCAAATTAGGGTCTGCTTCTGAGAGAACCTAAATTAAGGCATTAACTTTTGTCAAAATGGAAGAAAACACTTGGTGAATGTTTGCATTTAGAAGGTCTCAGTAGCAGTTTAAAATGTTTTGAAGAGTACTAGGTCAAAGTCAATTAATTAATTAATTTAGTACTTATTGAATGCCTACTATATGCTAAGTACTGCATTAGAGCCTGGAAATAAGAGTGAACAAAACTAAACTTAATACTCACGCTCGTGAAGCTTATATTCTAGTGAGTATTTTATTTAACAATGAGACAAATACATGTAAAGATTGCAACAGAGACAAATGCTACAGAGTAGAGAGACACAGTAGGGTGTAGCTATGAGAATACATAACAAAAGGACTTGACTCAAGTTGGATCAGAATTTGACAAAGAATTCACAGTTATGCTGAAACCCAGGGGCAAAAAGAAAATACATGTGTAAAAACTTTATATTTAAAGGAATCTTGTGGCATTAAAGAGATAGAAGGAATACCCGTGTGAGCCAAAGGAGTGCAGGGTACTTGATAAGGCCAGAAATACAGGGTCTTACATGGCATTTGGGGGGATAGGATCGTAGCAGAGACAGTTGGCTATCCACTGAAAACTGTCTCACCATTTATGGTGGAAAACTCCCTGGAAGTGGCTTTGTATTGAAGGAACATAAACCCCAGATAGAAGTCCAGCTATATATGGCCATCAGACTATTTCAAGCCAATGGAATGTGTTAAAATTTATGTGCACATCTGGAATAACATGATTAAGGAGTAATGTGACTTCTTCACCCTTTCTTTACTCTTCCATCAGAATGTAGCAAACTCTGAGTCCTTAAGGGATGGAACTGGTGTTCTCATATCATAATTAGATTGAATCGCGCCTAGCAGAGACATCTGTTTTTTACTGAACATGAATGAAAGAGAAACTTGTACTGTGTTAAGCCAGTGAAATTTGGGGTCTATGTGTTACGGCAGCTATTCTTTCTCTAATACGATGTCTTATACTAAGAGAAGTTCTGAGCCATTGAGGGGTTTTAAGCAATGGAGTGGATGTCATTATATTTGATTAAAAACAAAATTCCTGTGGTTACAGATTTCAGAATTTGAGTATTTGAGCCTAGGCAGAGTGAGTGCAGGTATTCCAATTAGGAGGCTCTTATAGTACTTGTGGTAAGAGCTGATTATAGCCTGAAACTTGAGCAATGCAAAATTTTGGTTGGTAATACCTATGCTTAAGTTTTACTTGCAGTAGGAAGAAAATAATTCATGACTTAAAACTTGTTCTTCCTTGATAAAAACACTCATTATTTCCTTTTTCCATGACATATGTGCAATATAACTAATGGAAATACCATTAACTAATGAAAGTTATAGGCAAAAAAGACTCATGAACCTGTATTTCATCAATTGTAAGACATAAAACATACCTTGACTTATTCATCCCATTTCTTCATGGTATTGCAAACTGTCAACTAAATCAATGTTTCTAAAACCTATTAATTATAATGAAATAGCATTTGTGTTAAAAGTGATAAAATATGTTTATATGTTTATAATTAAGCATAGCAGCATATTCTTTAAGCTTAAAGTATACTTCAATTAGTCACTGATGTAGCAGTAATAAAAATGACATCAATATGATACAGAATTCCTTTTGATGGTTTTCAATTCAGGAAGTGAATAAATATGGATAATTCCAAATTTGCACTGCTTGATTAAAAAGATTTTTCAAGGACATTTAGTCCTTTACAATTATAAAAGTGAGAATGTTGTTTCATATCGCTTGGTAAAATCACATGTACAGTGGTTCTGTAGATCTAACAATACCGAATTCTTACTGCCTTCTGACATTACTCCCAGGTGTCACTGCTTCTTATCAAATAGAGACAAAGCTGAGAGTTTTACACTGTGCAAACTACCAGAACCTGTTTTATATCTAAACTGACACATCCAATATTTATTCACAAAAGTAATAATTTCATTGAGGCTTGTGCACACCATCTCTTTAAAGGATTACCTCCAAATGCATAAAAAAAGTTTTGGGGGAACACGCAATGTTAAGTGGTATATGCCATATGAGCTAGTAGGTGCAATGCTGTACTACTTGTAAGAAAGACCTAGAGTTGGTTATTTGTCATTCATTCATTCATTTACATTCATTCATTCATTGCTTTCCATCAATAGGCAAAATTACCATCTCAGTGCTGTCTTTTTCCAAATATGTGATCTTAATCAATCTCTTTAACCTTTCTGGAGTCAATAACTGATCTGCCTACTTACAAGGCTTTTACTAACATCACCTAAAGCTATAGATGTGAAAGTATTTTGTCAAACTGTAAAGATCAGTACTAATGTGTTTCCATCTTAAATCATCATGTGAAGCCCCCCAAATTTCTTGAGTGCTCTCTGATCTACAACACAAATCATGCAAGAGACATCTCAGAGGGAATTCTTTTCTGAATCTTAGCATACTAACAATTGAGAAAAGCAAACTGGATATAAACTCACCATGAAGCTGTGAATGTAAGCTCTGGATTTTCATTCCCCACACTAATCCCTTGATCTTGCAGAATTATTGTCTCCTGTGTTAGTCCTTGCAAAGCAGCTCTTCCTGATCTTTAAGACAAAGTCATTCCTGAGAGTCCTAGTGAACACTGGACTACGGCTACATCATACTATGTTGTAACACATTAACACATCAATGCATTTAATGTGATCGTGCATCTTCCCTTGCAGAACATCGACTTCAGTTACATTATCCAGAAAGAACAAATGAATTTAAAAGTGAGAATAACATGATTTGACAAGGTAAATTAGCTGCCGAGATCCACCCTGCACACGGGAGTTAGCCACTGAGTTACATTTTAACGTATAATAAGCGAACTTGTTCCCTCTCTCCCTCTCTTTCCCACTCTGCCAACACAGAGAAGAAGATATCATTCCTCCAGATAAACATAAATTGATTTTTTGGCTTAGAAGGAGGATCTCCTAGTAAAAGCTGTGCATTCAAGAGTATAATGAGATTGATTCCATGCTCTGCAAATAAAAACATATGGCATTTAAATTTGGCTACTTCAAGGATGAGTGAATGATTAAGATGAGTACATATGTTGAAGAAGCAAGTTAACTGAGACTGTTAAAGAGAAATGCCATGACATGTCGAACAAGTGAAACATCATTTGGAGATGTGACTGAACATGTAGGTTTTAATCTGCTGCTCAATCCGTACTTCAAACCAGGCAAGGCCAAGTTCAAAAATATCAGGAGCTTGCAAATATTTCCTTTGAACATAATAATCCTCACTGTTTGATGTCATATGTAACATGAGAATATGCTGGATTATTTATTTAAATAAAATTAATGACAGAGTGACTGGATTGTATTTCTTACATACTTCGGTAATTGGATCACCATGAACCGATTTGAGAGCTATTTTTTTTTCATCATATGAATTTTGATATCTTGAGCAGCCAAAATTTGAAAAACAATGAAATCACCCATAGATATGATTAAAACAATAATTTCCTTATAATCTACTGAACACCTTCAGTCTCCTTGCCTTTATGTATGTTGTGTTGTATACAATCTATATTTATTAGTATCTATTGACTTCTTCTGCAGTAGGCACTATGAACTAGAAACTTAAGAATTAATAAAAAGTATGGCTAAATACCAAAAAGGTAATATCTAGTGCACAAACCACACTTTATGAGCAAATATGTACTCTGCTTTATTCAGTTACATAGCAAGTGTTATTCCTTATGAGCACATACTCTTCTTAAAGAAACCAGTTTAATTACAAATTTACACATGTGCATTATAAAAATCTCAGTGAGAATTACTTTGAATATAAAGTAAACTTCATCTTTCTTTACAATACCCCACATTATAATCACCAGAGTTAACCATTGATAATTGGATTGTTTCCATTTAGCTGAACACTCACTGACACATACCAGACTCAGACAACTTGATTTATACTAATGTGATCTACCTAGGCATATATTTTGAGGCTTGGTGTTTATCAGTTACCTTACTTTGAAGTTACTTCCAAATGTTGACTGATACAGATCTGTGTCAGCATTGTGTGTAAGACATTCTTACACTTAAGTAACTGAAAGTAATTAAGATCTTGAGTTATATTGCCAAATTAATTTCAATGAGCGCTTTTATTTTGAGATAACCGAGTCATGTGCTGTTATAAGAAATACTACAGAGAAATCCCATACACTCATTACCGAGGTTCCCCCACTGTTACATAGTGCAGCAGCACAGCTAGGATATTGACATTGGTACAATCCACCAGTCTTATACAGATTTCTCAAGTTTTACTGGTACTTATCTGTATGTGTGTATGTGTGTGTATTTTTTAGTTTTGTACAATTTTATCACATACGTAGGTTTGTGTATCCATCACCACAGTAAGGATACAGAACAATTCCATCACCACAAGGATCCCTCATGCTGCCTTATACAACCATATCCACCACCTACCCTTTGCCATACCTCCTTTCCTAACCCCTGGCAACGTCTAATCTGTTTGCCAGTTCAAAAATTTTGTCTTTTCATAATGTAATCTAAATAGATTTATAAAGTACGTGACCTTTTGGATTGACTTTTTTTTTCACTCAACATAATTCTCTGGAGAGTCATACAAATTGTTGTAGGTATCAATAATTTGCTCTTTTCCATTGCTAAGTACTCTTCCATGCCACAGATCTATAACCGTATGTTTATTCACCAACTGAAGGATATCTAGATTGTTTCCAGTTTGGGGCTGTTTTTAATAAAGCTGACATGAACATTTGTGTACAGAGGTTTGTGTTATTGTACATTTGTTTTTGTCTAGGATAAATGTCCAAGGGTGCTACTGCTGGATTGTGTTGTAATTGATATATAGTTTCATAACAAATTGCCAAACTGTCTTCCAGAGTTTCTGTAACATTTCACATTCCCATAATATATGGGAGATAGTCTCCCCCAGTTCCTCCACATCCTCATCTTCATTTGGTGTTGTTACTGTTTTTCATTTTAGTCACTTATGTAGGTATGTAGTGATATCTCACTGTATTTTAAATCTGCATCTATCTAATAGCTACTGATGTTGAATATCTTTTCATGTACTTATTTGTCATCTGTACATTCTCTTTGGTGAAATATCTCTATACCTTTTCCCATTTTCTAATTGGAGTGTTTGTTTTTTCACCATTGAATTTAAAAATTCCTTATGTATTTTAGGTACCAGTCTTCTTTTGGATTTGTGGTTTATAATTATTTTCTCCCAATCTGTATCTTGTTTTTTTCATCCTTTTAACAGGGTCTTTTACAGGACAGAAGTTTTTTTGTTGTTGTTTTTGTTTGTTTTTGTGTTTGTTTTTGTTTTGATGTGATCCAGTTTATCAATCTTTACTTTTATGAAACATGTTTGATATCAGTCTAAGAACTTTTTGCCTATCTATAGATACTGCAGTTTTCTGCTTAATTTTTTTAAGTTTTATAATTTTACTTCTTATATTTAAATCTGTAGTCCATTTTGAGTTGATTTTTATGTAAGGTAGGAGGTTTAGGTCAAGGTTTATTTTTATTGCCTATAATCAGTCACCATTGGTTGAAAAGCCTATCTTTCCTCCATCAAATTGCTTTGCTACCTTTGTCAAAAACCAGTTGGACATCATTGAGTGAGTCTAATTCTGGGCTCTATTGCTGTATGTGCCTATACCTCTGCCAATACCACACTGTCAGACTCCTGTATCTATATAGTAGGCCTATATTCAGGTAGAATAATTCATCCCATTCAATTCTTTTTCTTTTTTTCTTTAATATAAATGTATTTACTTATGTCTGCATTGGGTCTTCGTTGCTGCGTGCAGGCTTTCTCTAGTTGCAGCGAGTGGGCTACACGTCGTTGCAGTGCGTGGGCTTCTCATTGTGGTGGCTTCTCTTGTTGCGGAGCATGGGCTTTAAGCGTGCGGGCTTCAGTAATTGTGGCACTATTAAATTTAAGAATAAGTTTGTCTATGTCTATAAAAAGCCTCACTGGGATTTGATAGAAATTATATCAAATCTCACTGATACACACAGACCTCACTAAAAATAAAAAATGCCTGAATAGGTAAATCAGTTTGTCAGAATTGATATCTTTGCATGTTGAGTCATTCAATCCATGAACATGATATATCTCTTCATTTATTTAGGTGTTCTTTAATTTCTTTCGATCTTATAAATCTTTTGTTAGACTTATACCTAAGTATTTCATTTTTCTTGGATCAGTTGTAGAACAACAGTTTTCTGTTTTTCAAATGGTTTTGTGGTGTTTTTTTTTAAGCTCATTCTCTACATGATCATTGTTAGTATATACAAATGTAATTATTTTTTGTGTTGATCTTATGTACAGTAACCTTGCCAAATTCACATAGTAGTTTTAAGAGTTTATTTTATATAGATTTATGCTAACAAGTTAATTTTTATAGAATTATATAAATTATGTATTGACAGAAAGTATTTGGAAATATTCCCGCACTTACTGCACCCTTTTCAGGACTAACTTCTCATTTTTTAATGCCACAATTATAGCTAAAAATCTTAAATAAATATTTTTCCATATGTGATAATCATTTAATGTTGTCACCTAGAACTCTTGTTTTCATCATTTTAGATAAATGGTAATATTTTACTTATATCATGAATATGTGACTGCTTTGACCAACAACAGTAGTGGAAATAACAATTATCATCTTAGAAAGAAGCTTTAAAAAAATTCCCACTTTAGCCACATTCCTTTTACCTGTTTTAGCCCCTATGAAGGCCTGTGTTAGAACAGAGCCCCCATCAGCTATGTCCCTCGGTGATACCGTGAGCAGAGCTTCCCTGCTGCCCCATGTTCAAAATGTAACAGGAAATAAACTTGTGTTGTATTAAGATTAGATTGATACAGAAACCGGTACTAAAAGTAGGAAACTGGTCTTAACAGATATCTAATGTAAATCAGTCAGGTAGGGCCTCAAAAGTTGCAGACAGGAGGTAGGCTGAGAAAGCTGTTCATCTCCTAATAGGGGATATTTCCTAGTCTCTCCTATGGATATAGTCAAGAAGGATAATAAATTGGAAAGTATCTTTCAGAAGGTAAGACCAGGGGCTACAGAGACCACTTTGCAAAGGATTCTCAGAAAATAGAATCAGAGCTTAACCAAGGGGTATGCCCCACCTTCAAGGTAGAGGGCCCATAGAGTGCGTTTTCAATTTTTATAGAAGCATATATCTTTTTTTTTTATTTTAACATCTTTATTGGAGTATAATTGCTTTACAGTGGTGTGTTAGTTTCTGCTGTATAACAAAGTGAATCAGCTATACATATACATATATCCCCATATCCTCTCCCTCTTGCTTCTCCCTCCCATCCTCCCTATCCCACCCCTCTAGGTGGTCACAAAGCACTGAGCTGATCTCCCTGTGCTATGCGGCTGCTTCCCACTAGCTATCTATTTTACATTTGGTAGTGTATATATGTCCATGCCACTCTCTCACTTCGTCCCAGCTAACCCTTCCCCCTCCCCGTGTCCTCAAGTCTATTCTCTACGTCTGCGTCTGCATCTTTTTTCCTGTCTTGCCCCTAGGTTCTTCAGAACTTTTTTTTTTTTTTAGATTCCATATATATGTGTTAGCATACAGTATTTGTTTTTCTCTTTCTGACTTACTTCACTCTGTATGACAGACTCTAAGTCCATCCACCTCACTACAAATAACTCAATTTCTTTTCTTTTTATGGCTGAGTAATATTCCATTGTATATATGTGCCACATCTTCTTTATCCATTCATCTGTCGATGGACACTTAGGTTGCTTCCATGTTCTGGCTATTGTAAATAGTGCTGCAGTGAACATTGTGGTACATGACTCTTTTTGAATTATGCTTTTCTCAGGGTATATGCCCAGTAGTGGAATTGCTGGGTCGTATGGTAGTTCTATTTTTAGTTTTTTGACGAACCTCCATACTGTTCTCCACAGTGACTGTATCAATTTACATTACCACCAATGGTGCAAGAGGGTTCCCTTTTCTCCACACGCTCTCCAGCATTTATTGTTTGCAGATTTTTTGATGGTAGCCATTCTGACCGGTGTGAGGTGATACCTCATTGTAGTTTTGATTTGCATTTCTCTAATGATTAGTGATGTTGAGCATCCTTTTATGTGTTTGTTGGCAATCTGTATATCTTCTTTGGAAAAATGTCTATTTAGGTCTTCTGCCCATTTTTGGATTGGGTTGTTTGTTTTTTTGATATTGAGCTGCATGAGCTGCTTGTAAATTTTGGAGATGAGTCCTTTGTCAGTTGTAGAGGCATATATCTTATGTCTCCTATTTTTTTCTAAGTGAAAATTCTTATTATGGATATCCTATCACTGTTTCATGATTATATATTTTGTGTGAGTAGGAGTAGATAACTTATCATTAATTTTGGAGGTTTCTGGATCAAGAAGAGATATAGCCAGTACTTTTTATGACTACCATGAACTACAGCCCATCACTCAGGTATCCTAGACATTAATCTTGATGTTGTGACTTTGTGTGGCTTATAGGTTATTCCCTTCATAGACCAGGTGAATGTTTGTTGTTGTGTGTATATAGGAAGGAAAGGAGAGTACATAAAATATGTGGTGACCAGAAGGCAGATTTTGCCGGTCAATAGGGATAATCATAAATATTCCAGTTTTTCTCTTTTCCAAGCACATGGTAGGATTGTACTCAACTGGGCCCCTTGATATTAAGCTTGGCTTTGGCCCCTGTAATAGGAGCAAAAAGTTACAAGTGTCATTTTTCAGGCAGAAGTCTTAAAGCCAGTTTTGACTAACTATGTCTCCTTTATTGATTGTGGAAGAAAAGGAGTTTTCAGCACTTGGATCCTTGAGTGACTACAATGAGAATAGACCAACTTGCCAATCCCTGTTGGGCAAGGAGCTTGTGAAAGAGAAACTTTTGGTATTTCAAACCACTGAAATCTGGGGGATTGTTTGTTTCTGCAGCGTAAACCAGCCTGTGCTGACTGATACACCACATTTTAACCAAGTGTCTTCTTTATTCTTAAATCACATAAAAAGAAAGAGTTAAATACTGTGTTAAGGTCTATACGTGTGATAGAAATTTAATGAATAACAACTAGGAATTTTTATATATACCAGTTTTAATTTTAAATTATTTTCAAAATCTGAGAAAGAGCTACTAAGCCTAATAGGACCAGATTTTCACTGAAAAAGGACAAAGTAGCACTTCATTGCACTGAACTAGCTAGCTAATGAGCTGTAGTAAAAGTTGCACGTAAACCAGGAGAACAGAGACAAGCAATCTCATTTTAATCTCACTTATTTGCACCCATTGCAGGAAGGTCAGCTTGAATTAGTTAAAAGTCTTAATTACTGGACCAAAAAGCAAAGGTATTTTTATTACATTGAAGAACACATAGTAATTGGAAATAGGCAAAAGAAACCCTTTGTTAGTGAACCTATAAACATGCTATATAGACAGAGAAAATACCAGACTAAGCAAAGATGTTGACTACATTGATGGTAAAATACGCTTCAAAATTCCCACAAACTGCTTATTATTTTAAGAGAATGAAACATGAACTCGAAACTTGATACTAACTTTACTACCAAGCCATGTTTTGCTGCTAGAAACACCTTATGTCCAGTTTCTGATCAAATTAGCACAGATTTTCAATGGAGCAGAAATTAAACTGTGCTCAAACTGTAATAAGGAAAAACATAGTAAGAAGGCCAAAGCAGAGAAGAATATATACTACCTTTAAAATAGTTAAGGTTTTGAATGATCTCCCTAGTTGTCCACCTGGAGATATTTGGGAACCTGGTTAACAAATCTGAGTATATTCTGGCAACTGAATAAAATCAATGATATGCATAGTGGTATATTTATGTTTTCGTATTTACTATATATTTTACTGAATCTACTTAAATGAACTATAAGTAATTAAGTGGTGTGATCATTTTTCATATTTGGTACACCTTTATTAAATACCTTTTGCAATTAAACCTGAATTTACTTAGAAGTGTTCAGGAAGAATTGTGAACAATTAGAGTGATGAATATTTTTTTCTTATTGTTTGTCATTTAATTTTAGTAGTGTCATTATTAACATCCCAAATTATCAAATCATACCGTACTGCTTTAGCATACTGTCCTTCAATTTTCTAGCATGGTCAACTTTTGTTGATGAGCACTAGGAAGAAATTAGCACATTTATAGAACATAGAGAACACTTTGTCCAGCTAGACTTCAGAGAGCATATTGGATGGGCTGCCCCAAGCCTGTGATCTCCTGCCAGATGCAGGATATAACTCCTTACACCATTTGGAATCCATAATCCACTACTGAACTACCAACCTGAGGTGGAATTCAATACCTGACTGTAGCACGTCACCTTTTTTTGAGGAAGATGTCAAGCTTTTGAATCTGCACGTTTTATTTTAAAGCTGAAAGCACATTATTAAGTACGAAAGATTTCTGTATATTTCTTATATATAAACATCCTGCATGTGCCTCTGGAAATTCTCAAAACTGGAGCATTTAATGGTACAGTCTTCTATGCAACTAATAAGGGGTAATGATAGAGATACAGTGTGGACAAAAGTCAGAAACTTTTTCTCAGTTTCCATATGAGATCAAGAATTTGGATCTGTAATTATAAATAATAATATTATAAACCTCAAGGTTGCTAAGGCTAGGTCTGAATTGTTCCCAGCACAAAAAAGAAATGATAACATACGACGTGATAGAAGTGTTAACTAATGCTGCCATGCTAATCTTATTGCAAGTCATAAAATGTATCAAATCAACATATTGTACACCTTAAACACAAACACCACAATGGTTTATGTTAATTATATCTCAAAAAAAATTTTAAAGAATTTGACTCAGATTCTACAACTTTTTTTTACTTCAGGCATGTGACAGTATCTATATATAAAGTGCTAAATTTGTTATTATAAGTTTGTATATATAGGAATGAAAATAGTGTGTAATGCTGCTTAGTGACAGATATATAAATGTTCTTCCTGTCTTAAAATCAGGCAGAAGGTAAAATATCCTAGATCTTTATTAATATATATTAAGTACCAATTTTATTCTTCCATAATATCAATAATATCTAACATTAACTGATCACTGACTATGTACAAGCCCCTGAAACTGCATAGATTTAAGTGTGAAATAAAAGGAAGTCCAGTGATGGTGTTAACAGACTTGGCATTTGAGGACTGGCTGGTGTCCTCTGCTGATTCCTGAGAAGAGCTGTAAATTCCTGCAACTTATGTTAGCTGGGCGTCAACCTTCTCCTGAGAACTTGCTGCTTCCAGAAAGCACTGTTCTCCTTCTTTTCTTATCTCTGCCCTTGGGGACAGAGGTGAAGTTTGGCGGGAAAGCCAGAGCTTCTGTGACTGCTTGAGATAGGCTGCAGCAATTTTCAGTGTGCCTTGCTTTTCCATGAAGAGAATTGTTCTATACATCTGTATAACCAATAGAATACTACTCAGCCATAAGAAAGAAGGAAATTTTCTCATTTGCAGCAACATGGATGGACCTGCAGGGTATTATGCTATGCGAAATAAGTGAGACAGAGAAAGACAGATACTGTAGATATCGCTTATATGTGGAATCTAAAAAGTAAAACAAACTAGTGAATATAATAAAGAAGAAACAGACTCATAAATATAGAGAACAAACTAGTGGTTACCAGTGGGGAGAGGAAAGGGGGGAGGGGCAAAATAGAGGTAAGAGATTAAGAGATACAAACCATTATGTATAAAATAAGTTAAAGGATATATTATACAATGCAGGAAATATAGCCAATATTTTATAATAACTATAAACAAAGTATAGCCTTTAAGGATTATGAATCACTATGTTGTATACCTGTAACTTATATAATATTGTACATCAACTATATCTCAACTTAAGAAAACCCATGTGCTTTGACCTCTACCTACTAATTTGTCCTCATTTCATAGCACTTTTCTCCTTTATACTCCAAAAATATATACCTTCCTTCTTTTTGTGAACATGCCGAGATTGCGAGCAAACTAGGGTTTTTGTACTAGTTGGTCCATCTGCCTGGAATGATTTCACTGCATGTATTTTCATAGATGGTGTGGCAAGCGGTCTATTAAGAAGGCTCCACCTTCTGCTATTTTTGTGTCTTTATGTTATCCCCTCCCCTTGGATGTGGATTGGAGTTAGAATTGCTTCCAATAAATAGAATGCAGCAAAAAGTGATGGGATGCCACTCTGAGATTAGGCTTCCATTTTGATTGCAGACTTTATTTATTGCCTTCGTGGCTTACATGCTTTGAGGAAGTGAACTGCCATGTTAGAGAAACCTACACATGACTAGAACCTGAGGGCAGCCTCTGATTGGCTGCCAGTGAGGAAGTCAGGTCCTCAGTCCAACAACTGGTGAGGAACTGGTAAGGAACTGAATTCTGCTAACAACCGCCTGAGCTTGCAAGTTGATCCCTCCCCACTTGAGCCTTGAGGTGAGATTATAGCCCTAGTCAACACCTCGAGTCTAGCCTTGTCCTGGGACAGAAAGCAGATGACCCAGCTAGGTCATGCCCAAGTTCCTGACCCACAGAAACTGTGAGACAATAAATGTAGATTATTTTAAGCCACTAAGTTTGGGGTTATTATTATTCAGAATAGATAACTAATATAATAGAAGAAGTTTCCTCTCATGTAGGTGTCAACCTAACTATCAAATCATCAGAAATTCTGTCATTGACAACCCAATCTTAATGTCTCATCCTCACTAAAAAAATCACGCAGTTTATTTTATCACTTTTTTTTTTATAGCTCATTGCTATCTTAAGGCAAAGCTACTAGTTGTCACCAACTATCTCTTCTCTCCTGCTTCCTCATTACTAGAACTTCTGGTCACATGAATGCTCATTTAAAAAACAAGTAAACAGACAGACAAAAAACATCAACAAAAAAAACACCGTAACTTCCAGCTTCCCTTGCAGTTAGTCGTGACCATAAGAATAGGTTCTGGTTGGTGAGATTAAGTGAACGTGGAACGTCCAAATTCCAACAGACATTCTTCTTCCCACCTTTTACCACTCTCCCTAATGTGGATGTGATGGTTTAAGCTCCATATTGGACCCTGAAAACGAGGGTTACTCACAGGGATGGGAGCACAGACTGTTGAAAGTAACTTGACCTCATTTGACTATAGTCACCAAACCAGCCCTGAACCACCTATCTAGACCTTGACATAAGAAGGACACAAACTCCCTTGTTTAAGCCACTATTATTTGGGAATCCAGATATACCAAGGCAATCCTAAATCTAAGAGATATACATTTATTAGATTTTGTTTGCTTATTATTTGATTATAGACCTTCCTCATTCTCCTTGTTACATAAATTCCATCTCTAAAAGCTCCATGATGGATGACCATTTTCTTATTTCCAGTTTTCATTGGTCCATCTCCCATGACTAGAACAGTGTTTGGCATGTAACAAACATTTGATAAACACTTGCAAAATAAATGTATATGAATGGTCATTTAGACTGATTTAAAATTTTTGCTATTACAAAGCTGTAGCAATAAATACCCTTGTACATACATCTTTGTGCAATGATGAGTATTTGTTCTAAGGAGGATACCAAGAGGTAGAATTGCTGAATGGAAGAATATGTACATTTATATTTAATAGTAACTGCCAACTTGCCTTCCAGAAAAATCTCTACCAATTTATATTTTTATCCACAGTTTATCTTAGGAACTATTTTCCTATTCTTGCACAAAGAGTGGATATTACAAATCATTTTTGCTTTTGCCAGTCTGATGAGTGAAATAGATCTCTTGTGATTTATATTTTGATACAAAAAGATTGCTCTTCTGCAAACCTACTCAGATTCTTAATATGTAACATGCTTTGAGATTCTCTGTAAGGGATAGCGAATATACAATGTTTCCCAAAGTAACCATGGCACCTTTTTTCTTTCTTAAAGGGTCTCAAGACACAAGAGTTCA
Organism: Balaenoptera physalus; assembly: GCF_965194825.1. NCBI lineage: Eukaryota > Metazoa > Chordata > Mammalia > Artiodactyla > Balaenopteridae > Balaenoptera > Balaenoptera physalus. The sequence goes on along the minus strand of NC_138896.1, from coordinate 95,770,056 downwards.
GCACTCTCTCAGAAATGTTAGCTTGGACTCAACTGGTGGCTGGGATGCAGTGTACAGTTTCTCTCTAAGCTTCCTGGAGGCTAAGATGAATATATTTGGAACTTTCCATCAAAGGAATTCACTGAGAAATGAGACAGTTATAAGAGGTAATTATCTTCAGATTTTAATTTAGCGGAATGACCTTGAGTTCATAACTAAGCAATTACATTAAGCTGTGTGACTCTTGGTTAAGATAATGGGGTTCTCTGAGAAAGAGGAATACTTGTCTCAGCATAGATGCCAAGAGGAAAACCTTAGTCCAGTTCACTTTGTGTACTTGAAGAGTTCTGGGTGGGTTGAACAACTGACATGGCTTACCCTAGAGTGAGGGCTTTCCCAGGACTTTGATCTTTCAGTGCTGAAACTAGAAAGACCTGGGCAAACTTGGATGAGGTGGTCACTGTAGTTCAGGCTTCATATCCTGGGCTGGTTATTTTTTATAAAGTCTTGTCTTTAGAAGAGTATTTGCTGCAGAAACACATTGCATTTTCACATACAAACTTTTTGTCTTTCATGCAGCTTGTGGTTAAACATTGCTGTTCTAGCTATCTCTTCCTGCATTAAAAACTAGCCCAAAACTTGTGGCTTAAAACAGTGACAATTTAATCTCGTCTCATGATTTTTGTGGGTCAGGAATTGGATAGAGCTTAACTGGGGAATTATTCTCTTCCAATTTGTATTAGTTTAAGGCTTTTATGAAGCAGAGGTAAAAATGAGTCTAGACATGCGTGGGGTTTCTTGGGGAAATGCCTGTGAAGGATAAAGAGGAGGGAGTGGGAATAGGTAGGAAAAGACTCAGGCTGGGATGCAGGTCTGATACCTATAAAAGAGACAGGGAGGGAGAGCGGACTGGGGAGGAAGACCAAGACTGCAGTGTTAGTTTAAGAAAGGCTCAGGCAGGCTGCAAATTACCTGTGAGAAGAAATGTATTGAATATGTCCTTCAGGAATGAGATTCCACTAGTAGACTAACTGTACTCAGTCACTGGATACTAGGCGTCTAGGAGAAGGGTGGCTTTGGAACACCTGGATCAGGACGGGTGACTGTCAGTCATACATACCCCCTGCAGCCAGTTGTCTTGACGATCTGAGCAGTACATTTTCATGGCTGTCACACAGCTGTGGGATGGGTGGATCTCAGTGGCCCAAGATAGCTTTGCACACATGCTGATAGCATGAGCGGGTGTCTGGAGTGTCCATTGGAGCACCTTTTCTAGAATGATAAAGGTAGTGTGAATGATAATGGTAGTGTGAATTCTTATATGATGGCTCAGGTAGTGTGTTCCAGTGAACACAGCAGAGCTGCACAGCCTTTCATTAGGTAGCACTGGAAGATACCTAGAGTCCCTTCTGCCATACTCTGTTGGTTTAAACAGTCACAAGTCTGCCCGGGTTCACGGGCAGGGGACATAGACTCCACTTCTCATGAGAGGAATAGCACAACATTTGCAGCCATGTTTTAAAACAGCCACATGGCCTAAGTTCTTCCATCTTTCAGCTGGCACACCCTCTCTCCATTCTTATTATCTCTAAGAGGAAATTAATTTAACTGTTAAGGGAGCCCATTCTTTGAAATCAGATAGACATGAAATTGAATCCAAGTTCTACGACCTCAGTTGAGTTTCCCTTTTTTTTGCCATAAACTCCCAAATGAAATGGAAATAATAATAATATTGAACTCACTCCGTTTTTGTGAAGAGTGAATGAGATCATGCATGTAAGGTTCCTGGCAGGCAGTAAGCGCTCAATACATGTTTGCTAGTACTCGTGTATCTTTGCCATTTTTTTATACTGTAGCACTGCCAATTCCATTGTTTTGGGACAAATCATTTTGAGTGTGCCCTGCTGCCAGAGAAGTATCTTTGTGGGTAAAATTCATTCATTTCACCGAAGGGTTTCAGACTTTTAGATCTAGAAGGGACACATAACAATCAATTAGAGTTAGCATTCCACCAACATTTATTGAGCAGCTCTTCTGGACTTGGCTTAGGAGTTAGGACGAGACTGCAAATGGAAGAGAAAACAAGGTACAAAGATATACATTTTGCCTGTGTAGTACTGTAAATGGGTTAAAAGGTGGCACTGCAGCCCATCTCTCCCCTCCCTACAACCCTATCCCGGAATGCCAGCAGCAGGCTGGCTGTGCTTCCCATGCCCAGGTGTGCCAGGGTTTGACTATGGCCACTTTGTGGGTGTCCCCGATCAGGCTCCCTGTGGATGCAGAGACAGGAGGACGGAGCTTTGCGCTGATAGCAGCTGAGCACCTCAGACGGGGAGTTGTGCCAGCTCACACAGAAAAAGGTCTGGCCAGGCCCGGCAACCAGATGGCTGGCAGCTGGCCCAGCTGATTTTTTTCTCCATCCAGTTTCCGGGCTGAATGTTACTGTTCCCCGTGGTGACCTGGGGACTGCAAATTTTGAGACTTGTTGATGAGTTTGAGAAGTACCGTGTAAATAGATCTTATGAGATGTAATGCATTCTTAAGTCACAGACACCGTGTTAAGTGCTTTATAACATTATCTCATTTAATCTCCCCAATGCATTTCTGAGGTTGGACTACGATACGTATTCTACAGGTGAGAAAGCTGAGGTTCTGCTACATGAAGGGAAGAATTAGAGAATCAGGGTTCGGCGTTTTAAATGGACCCATGGCAACAAAGTGAATGTTTTCTTTCTTAATACAACAGAATTCAATGAGTGGGTTTTTTTGTCCTTTACAGGTTAGGTGTAAAGAAAAGTGTACAGTAGAAACCCAGTCTGATAAAACTGGCACTGATATTTGATCACCCATAAAAGTACCACGTAATGTGTGGGATCACACAAACATTTTTAATATAAAAATATAAATGTTCATTTATTCATTAACTGTTTGCTGCAAAACCAAGGCTTCTTATTTACTGAGTATAGGCCTGCTGACAAAAGTTCCCCGCTGCCTTTTTACTCATTAAAAAAATTCTCAGGACACATCATCTAACATTTCCAGCTTTAGTTTCCTTACAGAGTGAGGTCTTTTATATTTTCATGATGGTTTGCCCCAATTATTTAAAACTACTGTATACCTAATTCTACAATAAGTTTTGAGCAAGATGCCCTTTCTGACTGACTTTATAGAACACACGTATTTCTTCAGTTTTAAAAATATTTATTGATAAATAAAACTTAAAACTTATCATTCAGCTCAAATAAGTGGTTTGGGTAGCAAATGCAGCAACTAACTGTTAGTAAGCACATCCCTGGGGGACCAGGAGTGCATCTACGTCCCCGAGGGCAGTCAGAGGGGCAGGTGCCGGCTCACCTGTAACATTCATTAAACACAGGGGGTTGGAGCATAGAGGGTCGACCTCTGGCTACTTTTTACTTATCATTAGGATCACATTTGTTTCTATTGACACATGTACCGTTTGATCCACTATTTCGGCTTTGCTTCATCATTATGTTCCTAGGCTATCCCTTTGCTAACGATTCATTTGCTTATAGAAATGAGTGGGCCATTTTTGTTCCGTTGGGTTGTTTTTCTCTTATTGATTTGTATGTTTGCTTTATATATTCTACAGATACAGTGTCCAGTACATTGTCATTAGCTACATACAGCTGTTGAACACTTTAAATATGTCTAGTACACCTGAGGAGCTGAATTTTTCATTTTATTTAATTTTAATTCATTTAAATTAAAATAGCTACACCTGTTTTGTGGCTGTCATACTGACCAGCAGAGATCTATACTTATTACTCCAGAATTTCCTCCAGTACAGGGCTAACTTATATGACTTGCTTCAAAAATAAATGAAGAGATTTCAGAGGTAAATTATAAGGATGCTTTAATGTTACCCTGGGAGATTTCCTCTTAGTTTGATTGAAAGAGAAGGTGTGCTGTAAGTACATGTCTGCACACAAATACATACTAGCTGTATAGTAAATTATTTTCTAGATGATTCTTTCTTTTGGCTTAGTTTAGCTTAACTCTCATTTATGAGTGAGCCAAGAAAGTCAGAGGGCAAATGTCTTGCCATTAGGGTGTAAACTAATTCTTGTGTGCAATGACATGCAAATCAATGTAAATGTCCATATTTGTACTACAGCTCATTAAATGAGCTTATGATAAAGCAGAAATATGCAAAATAATGCAAATATGAAAGCAAATCAGTCAGTGATCATGTTCAAAATGTAATGATCACTGCAAAGCTACCTGGATTTAGGAAAGTTATTCAAATCCTGTCTACTTTGATTTCTGAGTCTACCAGGTCAGCCTTCCCATTGCATTCAGGTATTGGAACCTTCACTGGCCTGTGAATTGTAACACCCCAACTTGGAAATTATATGTTTCATAGACCATTGTGTGTCTTAATTTATAATCAGCATCTTCCAATCAGCATAGGTACAATGGACTGAAAGTTTTGAGATAGAAATAACCTATTGATATTTGTAATGTTCAAAACTGGGTATTAGATCAAGCAGAATATAATCAAAACATGTGGTTGAACTATTTTACTGCTACTGTGGTATTTTAGTGTTTTGGAGGGCATTTAAAATGTCTGCTTTTAACTAAAATATTTTCAGTATACATTAATTGTAAAATACATTTCAAAATATGTTTTAGCCATGCTTTCTCCCACATTTTAACGAATACAGTTTTGCTCTCTTTTTTTAATTAATTTTTATTCAAGTATAGTTTGCTTTACAATGTTGTTTTAGTTTCTGCTGCACAGCAGAGTGAATCAGTTATATGGATATATATATCCACTCTTTTTTAGATTTCCTTTCCATCTAGGTCACCACAGATTATTGAGTAGGTTTCCCTGTGCTAAACAGCAGGTTCTCATTAGTTATCTATTTTATACATCGTAGTGTATATATGTCAATCCCAATATCCTAATTTGTCCAACCCCCTTCTTCCCCCCTTGGTAACCATAAGTTTGTTCTCTACATCTGTGACTCTATTTCTGTTTTGCCAATAAGTTCATCTGCACCATTCTTCTAGATTCCACATATAAGCGGTATTATATATTTGTTTTTCATTTTCTGACTTACTTCACTCTGTATGACAATCTCTAGGTCCATCCACATCTCTGAAAATGACACTATTTTGTTCCTTTTTATGGCTGAGTAATATTCCATTGTATATATGTACCACATCTTATTTATCCATTCCTCTGTTGATGGGCATTTAGGTCACTTCCATGTCCTGGCTATTGTCAATAGTGCTGCAATGAACATTGGGGTGCATGCATCCTTTCAAATTACAGTCTTCTCCAGTTATATGCCTAGGAGTAGGATTTCTGGGTCATATGGTAGCTCTATTTTTAGTTTTTTAAGGAACCTCCATACTGTTCACCATAGTGGCTGTACCAATTTACATTCCCACCAACAGTGTAGAAGGGTTCCTTTTTCTCCACACCCTCTCTAGCATTTATTGTTTGTAGATTTTTTTGATGACGCCCATTCTAACCCGTGTGAGGTGATACCTCATTGTAGTTTTGATTTGCATTTCTCTAATAATTAGTGATGTTGAGCATCTTTTTATATGTTTGTTGGCCATCTGTATGTCTTTTTTGGAGAATGTCTATTTAGATCTTCTCCCCATTTTTTTGATTGGGTTATTTGGGGGTTTTTTTTTGATATTTGCCATCTAAATTGATTTTAATTATATTAAGGAACAACCTCCAGATATTATTTGAGTGTCAGGGAGGGATAGGTATAAGGTGACTGTTGGGAGTTAGGAAAACTCTTTTCTATGGAAACCATAAGATTGTGTGTTGTCAACACTATTCAGTTGCTAGAGGGGTGGGTAATAATTGTAATGAATGTAAAGATTAAATATTATACTAAAAGCTATTATACACTGGACATTTTGAAGTACGTGCAGCCTTGCATCCTGTGAAATATCCTTAATTGAGGATTACTCACTGAAAAAAACTTTTTTTAAATTTTCTTGTCCTTTTGTTGACTGGCTACTCAATTTGATGGATTTTATTCAGTTATGTTCAGCCAATTAATATCACAGAAGAGAATAAACCACTTAAATTCAGCATCTTCCCTCTTATGGAAACTTTGCAGAATAAATGTTCTTCATTGAAAAGCCAGGAATGGTAATTTCTGCATGAGAGCAGAACCATACTGTGCATTAAAGTGGAATGAAATAAAGTGCTCTACCAGGGAAACACGGAGCATTGTGGTCTGTGAGACGGATGAACATGCTGAAATTGGAATTGTGATTTAGACTTATGAATCAAGTGTTCCCAGAGGAAGCGGCTTGTAGAGGAGCCACTTTCCTCAAGTGATGTAAACAAGAGTTTGGATTAATTTGTCTTGACAGTCTCTTGCCACTGACAACTCCTCCTTGGCAGGAGAAACAGTTGACCTCTGCCAAGCATTTGTGTTCCTCTCCTGCACCCCTGCCTTTTATGCAAAGTAAAATGAGGCTGCTTCCATTTTTTTTTTTTTTTTTTTTTAAATTTATGGCTGTGTTGGGTCTTCGTTTCTGTGCGAGGGCTTTCTCTAGTTGTGGCAAGCGGGGGCCACTCTTCATCGCGGTGCGCGGGCCTCTCACTATCGCGGCCTCTCTTGTTGCGGAGCACAGGCTCCAGACGCGCAGGCTCAGTAATTGTGGCTCACGGGCCCAGTTGCTCCGCGGCATGTGGGATCTTCCCAGACCAGGGCTCGAACCCGTGTCCCCTGCATTGGCAGGCAGACTCTCAACCACTGCACCACCAGGGAAGCCCTGCTTCAATTTTATAGAGTTTACTAGTTCATCCAGCAGTAAAGGAACTAAAAGTCCACACAATTGGTTTAATATTTTAAAAAGAGCATCCTTAAGGTGACTGAAGTCTTTGTGGATAAATTTTAGCAATCTTTTGGCAGAATCTTTTAAACTTACAGTGTTGAAATGCCCATTTCACAGATTGCAAATGTGTCTCATGGTTGAACCAAGTGCACAGTTATTATGAGTATCAGATTATCTTAAAAATATTTTTTGTGGTCTTTGTTACAAGGCCTACTCACAAATATCCAAGTAGGAATACTGTTGATTTTTATAGATAAATAAAGATTGCAGCCCCTTTTCCACCAAATTTTACTATAATGTAATCATAAGTGTACAGTACAGTTCTACAGTTATGTAAAAATTCATTAGAATTGGACAGAAACTTCTGAATTATCTGAGTCAAATTTCAACTCCTCCCCAAAGTCAATGGAAAGAAAATATTACTAATGGACAATGAATGCCAAAGAGCAATGGCAAGAAAGAATGAACGGGCAAAAGGCTAAAACATGAATATTTAACACATTCTATAATGAGCCAGTGATAAATCTAGAATTGATTTGCACTTTCACTCTGGCACATAAGGCCCTTACCTTGTTAAAACAAAATAATACACAAAATGAAACAAAGCAACAGACAAAAATCTCATGATATTATTTTACAGAATGCTTTGGCTGCAAGTAATAGATAAACCACTCAAATGGTGTAAACAGTAAATGGATGTGTTATCTTAAAATTGTGTGCCTACCTAAGTACATATGTAGGGCAATTCCAGGCATAATGCTCCATCTTTTATTCTTTGGGTTTTTCTTGAATCTCTCTTCCATCTTGTTCTGGCTTCATCTTCTAGTTGATAGCAAGATGATCATAGCATTTCTAGGCATCACATACAGGGAGAATACCATCAAGAGTCAGGAGGGGCTTTGTGCTTCAATGAACACCCCTGTACATTTCCTATTGTGCACATGTGCAAGAATGATCCTAGTTTATGAACCTGGAATTGAAATTATTGGATGGGAGTGTATACACAATATTAATTTTCCTACGTACATCCATGTTTCTTAATGTAAGAAAATTAATATGGATCAACTTATAGTTCTACTAACAGAGAACAAGAGTTCCTGTCTCTTCCTATTCTTATCAACACTTAACATTGCGAGACTGATTAATATTCTAACATTCTCATTAAAGCTTTTATATATACCTCTCTGATTTTAGTGAAGCTGAACATCTTATATGTTTACTGGAATTTTTTCAGTTCTTATCATGGCCTGTACATTGTATTGTTTATGATGGTCTTTTTGAATCAGAGAGTTCATGGAGTTAATGATACTCTGGTTCAATCTCCAGTATAGAATGGAATCCATTTCATATAAGCACAGAAGGTCCATCAGCCACCATCTGTTTAAATACTACCAATTACATAATTTTTTACTAGTGCCCTATGAATATATTTTAATATTGGAGAATTCTAAACTCTAACAAATAGTTCTGTAAAGTGTTTCTATTTAGTAATCCCTAATGTTTAAAATCCCTATATTAATTTTCATAATGCATGGTGGTAAGGTTTTGTAAGCAATTTGTTTTCTTCTTATAGTTTGAATATATTTTTAATATGTTTTCAATTTGTATACTTAATATTCCTAATTTTAAATATGATGCCACCAACGACTCATCTTTAGGATGTTAACATTTGTTCAAAAGCAGGATTGCTACAGAAATGGCCTTTTTCCGTTGTTAGTATATCTTAGTTATTTTTCTTATAACTTCCAAATAACATTAAAGAAAGAAACTCTTCGGTGCTTGGTTGCAACCAGACTGCACCATACATATGTTGGTGTATTGCATGGGACATTTTTAGTTATATATAACAAAGCCCACTTGAACCAATTTAAAGAAAATGAAGGAAATACTGTATTTATGTTATCACATAAACACATAAAATGACAGAAATGCATCAGAAATGAAGAAATGAACTGAAACAAAGGATTCAAATTCTGAAAGGACATTCATTCTGTCTTTCATATATGATCTTTTTCTTGAATCTAGTTCATTTTTCTTCCTGATAGCACACTGGCATTCACTATTTCCCAGGCCATATGTTGGAAATGTAGCTTCTATGACATCCTGAGTTTTCCTGTTACTGGACCACCTACATGGAGAGCAATTGAATTGACCCTTTCCATTTTTAATCTCCCAGGGAAGATATGTCATGAGCTCATGTTGGGTTAGCTGCCCACTGCAAGTCAATAGACTGTACACAATATGGTTGAGACATATAATATAGACATGGCTGCTTTGGCTCTACCAACATGATTTGAGGGGTACAAATCACATAAACTAGAATGGGATTGGGCTTGAAAATCAGTGTAATAGATGCTCACTACAGTATCCATTATATTGAGATGCTCACTGCAGCTAGTGAATGTTGGGTAATATTTTATTAAACACCTACTTTGCAATCAGCACTGGACTTGACTTCTGGGTAAGATGACTGAACTTTGAGGCTATTTATACTTCCAGCAGTTAGGATGATAGTATCATTTTGTAGTTTCTATTACATGCCAGACAATACAGCAGACTCTTTTCATATTATCTCATTTGACACAGCAATGCTAACCTTTTAGCCCTGTGAAACTACACTGCTCAGATGGCTCTTCAAGAGAACCAGCTGCAGGGAGCATTGCTGTTTGACAGCTTCTAGCTGCCATCTCTTTGAATTTGCCTCTGTGTTGACACCAGGCAATGCTTTCCCTGGGCTGCTTGCTCCTGGCCAAGGATCAAGCCCACTGGGGACACTAGAAGTAAGCCATTCCTGCCCTCTGCAGAACTCTTCTGGTGGGCAAGTTAGGCCTGGGCGTTCTCCCTCGGCTCTAAGATCTTTGTAGTCCCGTGCTCTCGTCTGAGGTTCTTCATACCCAGTTCCCTTCCCTTTCACCTTTCACAGGTGCCAAATCTCGCCTGCAATGTGAAATTCTGCCTACGTTTTGCTCCATCTCTTTTTAATCTTCACGAGTGTTTTCCCCAGCAAATACTGTGCATATCTTACCCTGTCTTGGTGTCCATTTCCTAGAGGATTCAAACTAACAACTTCCCCATTTTACAGATAGAAAACCTAAATAACTTTCCCCAAGTCACATACCTATTGTTAGTAAAAGGCAAGTGTCAGGATCACACATAGATCTTTCTTACATGAAAACCCAGATTTTTTCTACTTCATCATATGCTTTTTACAAGTTTTATAAGAGTGATATCATTAATTTAATGTGTGAGGCATTCGGAATAATGTATGGCATGTAAAAAGTCATGTATAACTGTTATTATTCTTCTGATTTTTGCCTTTGTTCGTGTGTTGTAAGAAATTTGGAAAGCAGCTCAGCACAGCAACTTCTAGGAAAGCTGTATGGTGGATTGTGAAAGTGGCCATACATTTTTCCTCGCCTGCATTCCCCCCACCCCCTGCAACATGATACTGTCTATCTTTTCATTAAGAAGCGGATACTATTTTCAACCCTTGAATCCGCATTAGCCTTGTGACTTTCCTTGAGCAGTGAGACATTAATAAATATGACGCAACAGAGGTTTTAAAAAAAAATTTGTACATTGGGGATTACTTTTTTGTGGCTCTGGAAACCTTTCCATCACCATGTGAACAAGTCCAGGCAAGTCTCTTGGAGGAACAAAGAACATACAGAATAGAGCAGAGCTGTTAAAGCAGAGAACCACCCCTAGAACACAACCTCCCCTTGACCTAACTGCCCCCATCTTCCCTGCAGCTCACTACAGATACATACACAATAATAGTCGAGATCAGCAGGAAAACTACCTGAGTGCAACCTAAATGGCTGACTCACAGAATTAAAAGCTAAATAAATGGTGTTGTTTCAAGCCAGTAAGTTATGGAGTGGTTGGTTATGTAGCAAAATTTAACTGTTACCCAATTATAACTGCAGAAGGGAAAATATTTGTAGTGGGTGCTTTTGGTTGTCTATTCAATGGCTGTTCCTTCCCTCTTTCTGATTATCATTACACTAATGGCCTTCAGGAACTAGGTACATAAAAGCTTACGAAGCCTCTCTCTGGCACCCACTGGTTAAATTTTGATTGGTGTAAGCCAATCATGGTAATTCTATTTATTTTGCTGTTGACTGGGCAGCAGATATAATACTGACAAATGAGTCATCTGGGAATTCTGTTGTTGGACATTTCCAGATACAAGGCAGAAACATGTCACATCCTGGCTTTGAATATTGCTTTGTTGCAATGTGATGCTTGGTGCTCTGGCAGCTACCTTGAGGGCATGAGGTGAAAGTCAAGAGAAACCGAGAAATTGATGTGGATACCTGATACCACTGAGTCACTGAATTAATCAACCCTTGAACTGCCTGCTCAAGATTTCCTGTTATGTGAAATAATGTATTTCCTACTCTTTAAGACATATGAGTTATATTTTTCTGTAACTTTTTCTGTAACTTGATGGCATCCAATTTAATACAGTGGTTAAATTTAAGCTTCTTAGAAATTCAATACAAACTTTTGAAATGAACTCATGAATATTCATGCCAGGAGATGAAATCTAACCACTAATAAACTTCACCTTTCAGAGTTTCTATTCCCTTCTTCCTCCTCTTCCCTAAACCTACACAGAGCTTTATAAAAATACTAAACAAGAAAAGCAGTGCTTCAGTTTCACACCAAGAGAATGTTCTCCAATTTTCCGAAGTATTGCTGAATATTTCCATTTTAAAAACACAGCTGATTCCTTTAAAATGAACTTACTTAAACCAGAGAGTTATGTGCCACAAAATTAGAAGGGAGCCTAACATAATATGTTTGATCTTTGAGAGGGTGATCCGATCCCTTCAGAGAAGGTCAGAAACCGTGGCCTAAAAATACCATTTTCATAATTGCTCATGAGGTTACCCATCTAGGTAGGGAAATAAAATGTGTTTTTTATTTCTAGTGTAAAACAGTATCCACTAGGACCAACTGTTGCCTCATAACTCTCCAATAAAATCCCTTGTTTCTAAAGTGTGTTCATAAATTGTCCCTGCCAAATGCAGAATGTCTTGTCTGGCTTTCTCAAAACAAACATGCATGTTGCTGTTTCCTTATTTCAGTGCAACCTAGAAATTGTCTTGCTATAAGATGGAAAAGAATGATGTTGGAAAGCAGCTAACATAAGAGTAAGTTTGATAACTGGCAACATTATAACGTCTGATGAGAGCGCTGCAGTTGAAGCCTGCCAATTATTCACATCTCCAAAGGATAAATGATTTCCAAAATGGCATGCATCTACCCGGGTAGGGTATACAGGGTGTTGCAGGAATGTTTCTAAACTGTGATTTGAAGGGTGATGGTCTGAAAGCAACGTTAATGGAGCTTTGTGCCTGGCAAACACTGACAAGAGGCATTTAGACACCCTACATTTCCTCCTTGGGAATGACAGTGTCAATTATGGACTCCTCAGGTAATTTCATCTGGCAGTAGAGATGCAGGCGGTGGGAGAGGATGCTGACTCAGAAGGGAGACCGCTTATCAGTCCATCAGCAAATAATCTTTGGTGCCTGCAGTATGCCAGCACAGTAGGGTCTGAGTCTTTATGATCAGAACTCCTGCCAAAGATAAGTGGGTCATGGAGGGCAAAAGATATGACGAGGATAGACGGGGGTCTCTTCCACATAACCATCGGTACCCATGGTGTCACCAAAAACCTTTAAGGACAAAGACTGAAGTTTGGATATACGCTTTTAAATGTAGTAAATTAAATTAAACCTAGGTGCTTTTATACAGTGATGAAAAGGCTACCATGGTCTCAACCCTCAGAAAATTAGAAAATCTGAGAAACATCCCTTATGGCAAAATCACAAATCATGTTGGCCTTGCTGCCTGTAATGTTCTCAACAGTTAGTACCTTTTACCATCGCCTTCCAAACCTCCAGCCACATCTCCCAGGACTAAATCCATGCCATGTTTTTCAGCTTTATGTCTCGCTCCTTAAACATACACGCACGTACATACACACATACCCCTCTCCTCCAAGCTTCTTCCTTAACTCTTGTAATTTGCCATTTTCCTGCTCTTTTCTCAGTTTGGAATAAGCTTCCTTTCTTTCCCCCATCTACTTATACCTTCTCATCCTTTTCTTTCCATAAGAAATACAATTTCATCTACAAATCCTGTATTTATTTCTGTGAATTTGTTTTATTTCCTAGCATTTACTAAGATACATATTGATGCAGACCTTTTACCTAGAACAAAATAGATGCTTAATAAACATTAGCTATTTTTGGTTTCTTTTATCTTTTCTTCCACGTTTTGTATCATGCATTCTTTTTCTTTTTCCTTTAGAGCTTAAAGGTCCATTTACTTTTGATTTTGTACAGAAATGCTTCCCTTATCATTCTTTTTTTTTTTTAATTGGAGTATGGTTGCTTTACAATGTTATGTTAGCCTCCACTGCACAGCAAAATGAATCAGCCATACACATACAGATATCCCCTCCCTTTGTATCATGCATTCTTAGTTACATAGTTTTCCTGTATACCATGGAAGATTGTCTGCAAAGATGGCTGCCGACACCTCTCATTCCTGAATGCCTGACTACTTCCTCCATCAAGCGGTGAGGTCTGTTTCCCCTCCCGTTACATCCTTGATGGGCCCAGGATCAATTACCTTGATCAACAGAATGTGGCCGCAGAAGTGTTGTGAGACTTCTAGGCCTATGGTGGAAACTTTGACTTTTAACCTCTTGAGACCCATCTACCATGTGAAAGGTTTGGAGGGTTATTGTAGACATGAAAAGAGAGAGAGAGAGAGAAAGTCCACTCCAGCCACTCCAGCTGAAACACGTGACATGTGAGTGAACCTCTTAGATGTTCCAGCCGCAGCCGAGCTTTTAGCTAAATGAAGCTGCATAAGTAACTCAAGTCAACTCTATCTCTGCACAGATGATGCATACCCCACAAGCCTGGCACAAATTGTGTACTTGCGAGCCAACAAACGGTAATTGCTTTCTAAAGCCCCTCTAAGTTCTGGGGTGGCTAGATATACAGCAATACAGATAATTAAGATATCTACAATGTACAAAATGCAAACACTGAGGGAGAGCAGCAGGCCTTCCGCATTTGTAAAACCCCTAATGCCTAGATCAACATCATGCCAATAGTCGTCATTAAGTTAACATCTTAAAATGAAGAAAAAATGCTCCTTGGCTAAATACAGCTCCTGCTCACCCTGTGTCATTTAGGTGATCTCTTTAAACCTGAATGATTGCACTGCAGATATCCTTGGCACTTCTGCTTAGCTGGCATCTCACTTGTACACTGGCAAAATTTGCTCTGAAATGCATATTTTCTAACCTGATTTCAAGCCCAGTGTTCATCATTCTGTCCCAAGGGTGTTCTTCTGGATACCTTTTTGTGTGCTGATCCAAAAATGTGGCCTCATCTGCTTCAGTCTTTTGCATTTCAAAGGAAATATGAAGTTATCCATAGCTATGGACAAATACTCTTTCAACAATCAGAAAATAAAGAAATATGGAAATCACTTTCCCTACACCTCCCCTGCCCACATAACATAGCACGTTCCGGTCTTGGTGGCATTAACAACTTCCAGCTGATGTTGAGGGTTCTTCCAGATGTATGAGCTCTTCCTTGGCACTCTCAGGTTTTCTTGATCTTTACTATGTTGTGAAATTTTGAAATGCTAAAACAGCTGTTTCACTGGTTTGATGTTCCCTTCCTCTAGGTTCTGTAACCCCTGTGAAAATACCCCTCACATCTAATTGCCAGCAAATCTCAGTTTTGATTTTAGACCTTGCATGAAAATGTCAATGGTGCTGGCTAGCATTAGCTTTGACACAAGTTCTCCACTTTGTCATGTCCACATGACATGATGGTTAGTTTTTAATATGAAAGAGATCATTTTGCATCAAGATAATACCACCTATGGAACTTGGATTTCCACTGCCTTGGACTAAACTTCCACTTCCAGTTGTCCATTTTGTTGAGGCTGGTAGAAGACATATCCACTATTGGCTACTATGCAACAATTTTCTCTTATTTTTACTCTGTTACTAAAGTCATACTATGTCACTTTCCTTTAAAGCACCTTTTTAGACTGGGATCCTAATGCTAGATAAATCAGTTGAGTCATGTATGAAGGAAAAAAATCCATTTCATCTTCATTAAGTTGTCAATAATCCTAAAGCATTTGTTGTTTACAAGCACTGAAAACTTGACATCTTTCTAGAAGATTATTGTTCTGAATTAGTATTTATATATGAACAAAACATGCAGCCTAAAATATTTTTATTCATTAATAGTCCAGTGATCTGTTTATCGTTAGGGAGGATTTTACCAAAACCCATCTTCAAATTTGCTCATTTAAATCCAACTTGCATACTAAGGCTAACATATTTGGATCAAGTATTAATAAAAGCAATCATGGTGATAAGTAATCAAGTATTAGAAACTGTGAATTTGATGTTTTCAACATTCGGTAATTCAAAGATTTTGCTATCTGTATTAAAATTTTATTTCCCGGCTCTGTCACTTTTCTATTATCAGATGTTTGTGCTCCTTTAGTAAGTGCTACTTGGTTCAAATGGTGAAGTCTGTGCTGGATGTATATTTTCATTGATATAATAAGAATGGCTTTAATCCACCCTCAACACAGAGGAGAGGTTTAAAGGAAATTCTTTAAATAATGAGCATCTAGATATAATCAGCTGTCATTCTCAAGAAGACTCCATTGCCAATTCACACTTCTCATTCTTTGCGTCTAGATCAATGGTTCAAAAATTTATTCTGGAGGACCTTAGAGATGGTGGAGGAGTAAGATGTGGAGATCACCTTCCTCCCCACAAATACATTAAAAATACATCTACATGTGGAACAACTCCTACAGAACACCTACTGACTCTGGCAGAAGACCTCAGACTTACCAAAAGAGAAGAAACTCCTCACGTACATGGCCATGAGGCTGAGAGGGTCTTGGTGCCCTGGCTGGGTGTCAAGCCTGAGCCTCTGAGGTGGGAGAGCTGAGTTCAGGACACTGGACCACCAGAGACCTCCCAGCCCCACGTAACATCAATCGACGAGAGCTCTCCCAGAGATCTCCGTCTCAATGCTAAGACCCAGCTCCACTCAATGACCAGCAAGGTCCAGTGCTGGACACCCTATGCCAAACAGCTAGCAAGACAGGAACACAACCCCACCCATTAGCAGAGAGGCTGCCTAAAATCATAATAAGTTAACAGACACCCCAAAATAAACCACCAGACGCAGTCCTGCCCACCAGAAAGACAAGATCCAGCCTCATCCACCAGAACACAGGCACCAGTCCCCTCCACCAGAAAGCCTACACAACTCACTGAACCAAATTTACCCACTGGGGGAAGACACCAAAAACAACGGGAACTACGAACCTGCAGCCTGTGAAAAGGAGACGCCAAACACAGTAAGGTAAGCAAAATGAGAAGACAGAGAAACACACAGCAGATGAAGGAGCAAGGTAAAAACCCATGGGACCAAACAAATGAAGAGGAAATAGGCAGTCGACCTGAAAAAGAATTCAGAGTAATGATAGTAAAGATGATCTAAAATCTTGGAAATAGAATGGAGAAAATACAAGAAACGTTTAACAAGGAGCTTCCCTAGTAGTGCAGTGGTTAAGAATCCACCTTCCAATGCAGGAGACATGGGTTCGAGCCCTGGTCTGGGAAGATCCCACATGCTGCAGAGCAACTAAGCCAGTGCACCACAACTACTGAGCCTGCGCTCTAGAGCCCGTGAGCCACAACTACTGAAGCCCGCATGCCTAGAGCCTGTGCTCCGCAACAAGAGAAGCCACTGCAATGAGAAGCCTGTGCACCACAACAAAGAGTAGCCCCGACTCGCCGCAACTAGAGAAAGCCCAGGCACAGCAATGAATAACCAATACAGCCAAAAGTTAATAAATAAAATAAATTTATATATATATATATATATATATATATATATATATATATATATATATAAAGAAACGTTTAACAAGGACCTAGAAGAACTAAAGAGCAAACAAACAATGATGAACAACACAATAAATGAAATTTAAAATTCTCTAGAAGGAATCAATAGCAGAATAAATGAGGCAGAAGAATGGATAAGTGACCTGGAAGATAAAATAGTGGAAATAACTGCCACAGAGCAGAATAAAGAAAAAGGAATGAAAAGAATTGAGGACAGTCTCAGAGACCTCTGAGACAATATTAAACCACCAACATTCGAATTATAGGGATCCCAGAAAAAGAAGAGAAAAAGAAAGGGTCTGAGAAAATATTTGAAGAGATTATAGTTGAAAACTTCCCTAACGTGGGAAAGGAAATAATCAAGTCCAGGAAGCACAGAGAGTCCCATTCAGTATAAATCCAAGGAGAAACACACCAAGAAACATATTAATCAAACTATCAAAAATTACAAAGACAAATACAAAGAAAAACCATTAAAAGCAGCAAGGGAAAAGCAACAAATAACATACAAGGGAATCCCCATAAGGTTAACAGCTAATCTTTCAGCAGAACCTCTGCAAGCCATAAGGGAGTGGCAGGACATATTTAAAGTGATGAAAGGGAAACACCTAAAACCAAGATTACTCTACCCATCAAGGAGCTCATTCAGATTCCACAGAGAAATTAAAAACCTTTACAGACAAGCAAAAGCTAACAGAATTCAGCACCACCAAACCAGGTTTACAACAAATGCTAAAGGAACTTCTCTAGGCAGAAACACAAGATAAGGAAAAGACCTACATAACAAACACAAAACAATTAAGAAAATGGTAATAGGAACATACATATTGATAATTACCTTAAATGCAAATGGATTAAATTCTCCAATCAAAAGACATAGACTGGCTGAATGGATACTAAAACAAGACTCGTATATATGCTGTCTACAAGAGACCCACTTCAGACCTAGGGACACATACAGACTGAAAGTGAGGGGATGGAAAAAGATATTCTACGCAAAAGGAAATCAAAGGAAAGCTGGAATAGCAATTCTCATATCAGACAAAATAGACTTTAAAATAAAGACTATTACAAGAGACAAAGAAGGACACTACATAATGATCAAGGGATCCATCCAAGAAGAAGATATGACAATTGTAAATATTTATGCACCCAACATAGGAGCACCGCAATACATAAAGCAAATACTAACAGCCATAAAAGGGGAAATCGACAGTAACACAATCATAGTAGGGGACTTTAAAACCTCACTTTCACCAATGGACAGATCAACCAAAATGAAAATAAATAAGGAAACAAAGCTTTAAATGACACATTAAACAAGATAGACTTAATTGATATTTGTAGGACATTCCATCCAAAAACAACAGACTACACTTTCTTCTCAAGTGCTCTTGGAACATTCTCCAGGATAGATCATATCCTGGGTCACAAATCAGGCCTTGGTAGACTTTAGAAAGTTGAAATCATATCAAGTATCTTTTCCGAACACAGTGCTATGAGGCTAGGTATGAATTGCAGGTAAAAAACTGGAAAAATACAAACACATGGAGGCTAAACAATACACTACTAAATAACCAAGAGATCACTGAAGAAATCAAAGAGGAAATCATAAAATACCTAGAAACAAATGACAATGAAAACACGATGACCCAAAATCTATGGGATGTAGCAAAAGCAGTTGTAAGAGGGAATTTTATAGGAATATAATCCTACCTCAAGAAACAACAAACATCTCAAATAAAAAACCTAATCTTACACCTAAAGCAATTAGAGAGAGAAGAACCAAAAAAACCCAAAATTAGCAGAAGGAAAGAAATCATAAAGATCAGATCAGAAATAAATGAAAAAGAAATGAAGGAAAAGATAGCAAAGATCAATAAAACTAAAAGCTGGTTCTTTGAGAAGATAAACAAAATTGATAAACCATTAGCCAGACTTATCAAGAAAAAGAGGGAGAAGACTGAGATCAACAGAATTAGAAATGAAAAAGGAGAAGGAACAACTGACACTGCAGAAATACAAAAGATCATGAGAGATTACTAAACGCAACTATATGACAGTAAAATGGACAACCTGGAAGAAGTGGACAAATTCTTAGAAAAGCACAACCTTCTGAGACTGAACCAGGAAGAAATAGAAAATATGAACAGACCAATCACAAGCACTGAAATTGAGACTGTGATTAAAAATCTTCCAACAAACAGAAGCCCAGGACCAGATGGCTTCACAGGTGAAATCTATCAAACATTTAGAGAAGAGCTAACACCTATCCGTCACAAACTCTTCCAAAATATCTCCCAAACTCATTCTACAAGGCCACCATCACTGTGATACCAAAACCAGACACAGATGTCACAAAAAAAGAAAACTACAGGCCAATATCACTGATGAACATAGATGCAAAAATCCTCAACAAAATACTAGCAAACAGAATCCAGCAGCACATTAAAAGGATCATACACCATGATGAAGTGGGGTTTATCCCAGGAATGCAAGGATTCTTCAATATACACAAATCAATCAATGTGATACACCATATTAACAAATTGAAGGATAAAAACCATATGATAATCTCAATAGATGAAGAAAAAGATTTTGAAAAAATTCAACACCCATTTATGATAAAAACTGTCCAGAAAGTAGGCATAGAGGGAACCTACCTCAACATAATAAAGACCATATATGACAAACCCACAGCCAACATCGTTCTCAATGGTGAAAAACTGAAACCATTTCCACTAAGATCAGGAACAAGACAAGGTTGCCCACTCTCACCACTATTATTCAACATAGTTTTGGAAGTGTTAGCCACGGCAATCAGAGAAGCAAAAGAAATAAAAGAAAGGAATCCAAATTGGAAAAGAAGTAAAACTGTCACTGTTTGCAGATGACATGATACTATACACAGAGAATACTTAAGATGCTACCAGAAAACTACTAGAGCTAATCAATGAATTTGGTAAAGTAGCAGGATACAAAATTAATGCACAGAAATCTCTTACATTCCTATACACTAATGATGAAAAATCTGAAAGAGAAAATAAGGAAACACTCCCATTTACCATTGCAAGGAAAAGAATAAAATACCTAGGAATAAACCTACCTAAGGAGACAAAAGACCTGTATGCAGAAAACTAAAAGACACTGATGAAAGAAATTAAAGATGATACAAACAGATGGAGCGATATACCATGTTCTTGGATTGGAGGAATAAACATTCTGAAAATGACTCTACTACCCAAAGCAATCTACAGATTCAGTGCAATCCCTATCAAACTACCAATGACATTTTTCACAGAACTAGAACAAAACATTTCACAATTTGTATGGAAACACAAAAGACCCTGTATAGCCAAAGCAATCTTGAGAAAGAAAAACGGAGCTGGAGAAATCAGGCTCCCTGACTTCAGACTATACTACAAAGCTACTGTAATCAAGACAGTATGGTACTGGCACAAAAACAAAATTATAGATCAATAGAACAAGATAGAAAGCCCAGAGATAAACCCATGCACCTATGGTCACCTTATCTTTGATAAAGGAGGCAAGAATATACAGTGGAGAAAAGACTGCCTCTTCAATAAGTGGTGCTGGGAAAACTGGACAGTTACATGTAAAAAAATGAAATTAGAACACTCCTTAACACCATACACAAAAATAAACTAAAAATGGATTAAAGACCTAAATGTAAGGCCAGACACTATCAAACTCTTAGAGAAAAACATAGGCAGAACACTCTATGACATAAATCATAGCAAGATCCTTTTTGACCCACCTCCTAGAGAAATGGAAATAAAAACAAAAATATATAAATGGAACCTAAGGAAACTTTAAAGCTTTTGCACAGCAAAGGAAACCATAATCAAGATGAAAAGACAGCCCTCAGAATGGAAGACAATATTTACAAGCGAAGCAACTGATAAAGGATTAATCTCCAAAATATACAAGCAGCTCATGAAGCTCAATATCAAAAAAAACAAACAACCCAATCCAAAAATGGGCAGAAGACCTAAACAGACATTTCCCCAAAGAAGATATACAGATTGCCAACAAACACATGAAAGAATGCTCAACATCATTAATCATTAGAGAAATGCAAATCAAAACTACAATGAGATATCACCTCACACCGGTCAGAATGGCCACCATCAAAAAATCTACAAACAATAAATGCTGGAGAGAGTGTGGAGAAAAGGGAACCCCCTTGCACTGTTGGTGGGAATGTAAATTGATACAGCCAGTATGGAGAACAGTATGGAGGTTCCTTAAAAAACTAAAAATAGAACTACCATATGACCTAGCAATCCCACTACTGGGCACATACCCTGAGAAAACCATAATGTAGAAAGAGTCATGTTCCCCAATGTTCATTGCAGCTCTATTTACAATAGCCAGGACATGGAAGCAACCTAAGTGTCCATGGAGAGATGAATGGATAAAGAAGATGTGGCACATATATACAAGGAATATTACTCAGCCATAAAAAGAAACGAAATTCAGTTATTTGTAGTGAGGTGGATGGGCCTAGAGACTGTCATACAGAGTGAAGTAAGTCAGAAAGAGAAAAACAAATACCGTATGCTAACACATATATATGGAATCTAAAAAGAAAAAAAATTGGTTCTGAAGAACCTAGGGGCAGGACAGGAATAAAGATGCAGACATAGATAATGGACTTGAGGACATGGGGATGGGGAAGGGTAAGCTGGGACGAAGTGAGAGAGTAGCACTGACGTACATACACTACCAAATGTAAAATAGATAGCTAGTGGGAAGCAGCCACATAGCACAGGGAGATCAGCTTGGTGCTTTGTGACCACCTAGAAGGGTGGAATAGGGAGGGTAAGAGGGAGAAGCAAGAGGGAGAGGATATGGGGATATATGTATACGTATAGCTGATCACTTTGTTATACAGCAGAAACTAACACAACAATGTAAAGCAATTATACTCCAATAAAGATGTTAAAAAAATTATTCTGAATGAATAAAACTGCCACTCTCATAACCTTGTTTTAAAACTTTAACTGGAATAATTTTTTTTATAATTTCACTTGAGTTGGTTAGTCTGAAATCAAGTGATCTTGCCCAGGTGTATGTGTGTCTTGATGCTATCACCTGCCTTGCTCCTCAAAGTTTTATATGGTCTTACAGGTCCCCACATAAATTTAAATAATAGTAAACATAAGTTCTATTTGCCCTTTATCTCCTTCTGTAATAATTATCCAAAGCATTCAATTTAAGTATTTTGCAGTTTTTTTCTTTTTTTATTCTTACACGATAAAATACAAAAGCAAGATTATACAACACCGAGTAACTCTCCCAAGGTACCACTCTGACTCAGACATCTCATGGGCAAGAGGTGAGGGCTGGAGAGAATTGCAATGCATGAAAAGCTTTTCTGAACCACTGTAGGCAAGATCACTTCATGTTCTACCTAGAAATAAGCTCCCCAGTACTATGAGAGCTGTCACTGAAGGATAAGTGTCTCACGAATGGTTCCTCAGTTTCTTGCTGTTCACCTGCTTTAGGGCTAGAGCCAGTCACCTAACTTTTCCTGGGTTTTAGTGTTATCCCATGAAGTATGAGTAAGATGGCAGTCAATTGTATTTGAGGTCACTTGCTCCTCAAATGAAGTTTCCACTCTTGATAGGTGTCTCTGCCTCAGGGCCCCACAGAAGAGGGAAGGAAAATGGGGAAACCAGCACATTGGTTCTGTGGGCTGGGACCCCTGTTCTGGGAAGAGTGAGCAGACAGTCTTTCACACACATCTTGGTGACATTCTTCCATGTATATTTACACAAAGAGAATCTCTTCTCTTTCCCTATAATCCTGACCTTTCTCTTCACCCCTTTTTTCAATGAGTTTATTTAAAATCAAATGCCTCTTTTTTTCCTTCCAAAGTAGAGAAAAATATTACCTCTCCTCAGTTCCAGTTGTAACCTGCTGAAATAGGATGAACCCATGCTCTAATGACAACTAAACTTTGAGAGAAAGTGAGAGGGCATGAACAGAAGGACGGTTAATGGACCAAGGGGCTGTGGCTTGGCATAATGAGGGGGTTCTGAAGAGATTGGGAGGGATTTAGAAGCTTGCCCAT
The DNA here is from genome assembly GCF_965194825.1 of Balaenoptera physalus. Taxonomy (NCBI): domain Eukaryota; kingdom Metazoa; phylum Chordata; class Mammalia; order Artiodactyla; family Balaenopteridae; genus Balaenoptera; species Balaenoptera physalus. Next base: position 95,747,149 of record NC_138896.1, on the reverse strand, counting down.
GTGCTAGGCAATGAAAGAGTATATTCTTGTCCACATCCATCCATAACCTTTCTGAGGAGGCAGCAGTCTACTGCTTCCATGGCACAGTTGATTGAAAAAATAGTTGTCACTCACCCCTTTCAAAAAGAGTTATTTGACTGAGAATCCAGGAGCAGAGTTGACTATGAGCTTGGCTGCTGTAACTGAAAGGTCATGTCGATGCAGGTCTTGGGGCTGCCATTTTAGGGAATAGAAGATTAGAGTGAGAGGAAGAAAAAAGAAGAGAAAGAAAACTGAGTAAATGTCTGGAGAAGGACAGATATGCAATGTCACTGTGGCAGAAATAGAGACATGTTTGGACCTAAATGCTGCCTGCATTTCTGCCTTTCATAAGAATGGTTGTCGAGGTACTCTTGAGTTCCTTCCCGTGTATGGACATCCTTTCAAAATCTCCCCTTTATCCTGAGGTTCTTTGGTCAAGTCTTTGTTCCTTGAAGCCAAAATTTCTTGATGGGTACAGTATTTTGAAAAAAAAATAATGAAGCGTAAAGAAGAACAACACAGAAGAAAACTCATGAAATTGATGGGAGAAGCCACCCAGAAAGAAGTAAAAGTATGGATGTATTAGTGACACACACAGAACAATGAAGGGGGGTAAAACTTTATTTGGAGGCTGAAATGCACAAAATGGAGTCAAAACAGGTGTGGACATACTTCAAGGGAAATGAGAAAGGTTAACAGGATGGGTCAAAACAATTTAGGATGGAGACAAAGTATTGTAAAGAAAATGCCAAGGAAGGTTAAGTTTTGATATATCTCCTCTCTGACTGAATCTTCAATTCCAACATTTCTACACCTCCTTTCTTCTACAGAAATCACTGAAAAAATTTGCATTTCTTTTTTTGCAACATGCTTTGTATTAACCTTTTCTAATTAAAATTTGAACCTTTCTTTTACTTATGAGTTACTTCAAATGTTATTGTTACTCTGAGCACTGTTTCCCTTCTTTAATAATTTGTAAATAGCATAATTCCTTAACAATATTTTTATGGAAAGGTCAGTGAGGCCACAAAACACATTTAGCCGACAATACTTGGAGTTTCTGTGTTTGAAAACATGTTCAGCTATTTCCATCTATTTCTTGTTTATTTGGAACTTGTGAACTGTAAATTTCACTTTTTATTTATTAAGTTATTTATTTGGCTTTCCCCTGGGTCATAATTGAGACTCACTAAGGACTCACTCACTACTTAATTTGGTTATGATTCCTATCAGAAAATGACCCTGGAAGGTTTGAATATGGAAAAAGAGTGTCCTCGTGTGGAGGTTTAGCTTTAGTATAGATCTAAAGGTCCTGGTGCAGAAGACTCACACTGCTTTGGAAAGGTGATGCTTTATGGTGCTTTGAAACATAGAGTCCATTAATAGAAACCAGCAACTAGCAGCCCTCAACAGTAACACCATATGTAGACTGGGCCAACAGTCGGCTAACTTTCACGCAAGCACTGCAGCAGCCAGGTGTTCAGATTCCCTTTGCCTCCAGGTTCTCCAGGTGGTCCAAGCCTGAGTCCCCTGGAGAGCTTTTTCAGACAGCATATGGTGTATATCTGTATGTATGTGTGGGTCCACGTTTATCACTACACACTCCTAAGCATATACATAATACATGCACAGATTCACCTCCATGGACGAGAATGCTTCAGTAGCTCGTGCTGGTCACATGTCTGTTTGCTCTCAAGTCCATTCCTTACAAGGGAGGGTAGGGGAGTGGAGAAAGCAGGGTATGTCTGCTCAGTCCCTCCTGCTTCCTTCTGCAGCAGATCGAGCCACAGGGGAAACTCTACCATAAGCTCCGGCTCCCACCGGGTGGCTGTTCTTACAGGTTCTCAGCTCCAAAGGGACAGCCCTTCCATGGCTGCCTGGAATTTTCTGAGCTGCTTCACAGAGCAATTTCTGTTTTCCTGGATGGCCTCCGGTGACTCACACACTCTCATGTGTGCATACATATTCGATAATATTATGGTTGTTATTACAGTTGCAGCAGCTGAACACTTTCATAGTGCTCCCTATTTGCAGGGCACTCTTCTAAGCTCTTAAGTCATTTAATCCTCATCACAACCTATGAGGTAAGATCTAGTATTATCATTTCCTTTCTATAGGGGAGGCAACTGAGACCTGGAGGGGTTAAGTGACTTGCCTGTGGTCACACAGCTAGAAAGTGCAATATGAACGTGACAGTCTGGCTCCACACGTGTCCTCTCAATGGCGTGCCCGTGTGGTGGAGAGCCCAGACACTCCATCGCTACACACGCTGCCTCTACGTACAAGCACGTACAGGCGTGTGCAGCTCGCCTCCATTTCCTCCACAGGAAGGTACAAACGTACTTGTGCAAATCTGATTTAGCATGGGAGGGTGTAGCCCAAGTAAAAACATGATCAGAAAGTCTTCCAGATGATTTACATTTACAGTCCTATTTAGAAGTCATTACTTTAATTGTTACCTGCTGTGGCTCTTGTCGAATTGTAAGGCGGAATTGGGCAAACCTTCACAGAGGTGAGAGGTTTTTTTTTTAAAACGCATCCTTTTTCTTTTTTCCTGTTTTAGCCAGAGGCCAGCATGGTGTAGATTTGTTTTTAATGTCAAAGGATCTTTCTAGATGCCCATAGTCCCTCCCCCCCCCCCCCGCACCGCCCCATTTTGGTCTTTTACTATGAAAAACACAATCACCTGCATCTCGCCTCATCTATCTACCCCGAGTGAGTTGTTACAGCCCCCCTCGCCTTGGCCAGTAAGGACTGCAACGTTTTCTGCTTTAAATATTATACATTTAAAAATTGAAATCTATCTTAATTTAGAGTTGATTAATGGGTGGATCCAGACCTTTAAGGCTAACTCCATACCTCATGGGTATCTTGAAAGCAGGGGTGATTTGATGCATCTGCTATTTTTGTAACCTCATTCGTGATGAAGGGGCTCAGGACAAGAAAATGAATCTCAGTGTTTTCCTGAGGGGGGGATTGCTCTGGTAATGCAGGGAGGAAACTGAGAGAAGATGTAGGCAAAGTGTGTCCTCTGTATACTTAGAAAAACCGCTAGTGCATGATGTCAGGAAAATAATACCTCCTACATTTTATCCGGGGCCAGCAGACTTGAGTCTAGCTTCTCCACAGTATTTAGGAAGCCCCGGGACGTCCAGCTGTAAGGTGGGGGGAGTGTGGCTCGGAGTCTGTTCTAATGACAGGAGAAATTTTTTTATTAAGAAAATAACATCAAAGTAAAATCACATTCTGTTGACACAATAGATTCTTCTTCCACTTTCCTCTCCAGTCAGGCACAGTTTTCTCAGCTCTAAAGTTGGGGTAATGATAATGCTACCGTCGTTGATTGTCGGGGGGATGAATGAGTTCACAGCTGTAGAGCACTCAGAGTACTACCAGCTTCCAGATGCTGAGCACGTGTTAGCTCCTAGTACTGGCATCATAACTGGTCATGAGTAAGATAATTTCTGGTCAAAGGGCTCAATCAAAAAAATTGAGGTTTGAATTGTGTTATTTATGGATGGCTTAAGAGTTTAATATAGCACTTTGACACCCATTTTTTTTCTTTCTGAAACTAGAAGGTATATCCAGTTTCTACTGTCACATAATGGAATACCAGGACACCATTATAATATTTTATATTTGAGAAATCTAAGCTAGAGACTTTCTTGAGGAGGCAGAGTTACCAAAAGCATAGTCAGGACTCAGACTCAGGTCTTCTGACAAATAGCTAGAAACCAAGACAAACTATGATAAGGCCTAAATAATGGAGGGATATGGTCTGTGATGCTTCAGATGAAGAAGCGGAGATATTTTATTGGAAGCTGGGATAAGGAAAGGGCGTCTGCTTGAAATTCTGTTCATTGGCTTGTATTCTGCCTGGATGTTTCCATAGATGGCGCTGAGTCAGTCAGCCTCACTGTTGTGGGGTCCTAAATGACCATAGAAGTTGGCCCTAGAGCCATTTCTTCCTAATCCCGTTAGAACTGGCCTCACCCTTTTCACTTACATGGTAAATCAGCCTTAAGCCTTGCCCTCTGCTTGAAAGGTGGCTGGGAATGAGTTCTAATTCAGAGTAAGACTAACTCACTGCACGTGGGCCACCCAGGTGTGATCATCTCTGCCGTGGCTGCCAAACCAATTCTGGGTGTGTGTCGGGGTATAAGTTACTCGCCCTAAAAACCTAGATCAACCAAATTTTATTTTATTAAAATCCACCTGCCCTCTCTTTGGTACTCTTTGCCCTGTGTCAAAGGCGGACGGGCTAAAAGTGCTTGGGCAATTTTGGGGCAACTTGGGATTATTGTTTCCCTGGCTGTCTTTTGCCAGTAAAGACTAGTCCTTCATGCTCCATGCAGAGAAGAGTTCTGTGATCACTCCCATGAATAAAATGGTATACACAGACTCGCTAATTCAAAATGAACATCACAGAACTAGGACCAGGGTGAGGTGAGTGAGGCCCTCATCTCGGGCCTGAAACTTAAGCAGGTGCCCCAAAATGCAGTAATCAAGATAAATAATATTTAATGGAATATTAATTTAAAATCAATTTTAATGAGAAAAATCCATGATAGATGCTATATCGAAATTGCAAATGAATATGAAATCCAGTACTACCTTTCACAGCCCTTCCTCATTCACCTCACAGCCTGCAGCCTATAGTTTACTGATTTTTTTGTAATATTGCATTAAAATATTTCTCTTGATTCCTGAGTTTTTTTGTTAGAATTTCGCTCCAGTAGCACGTGCCTCAGTTTCCTTACCCTGGTCCAAATTAGGTTCTTAGTAATCTTGCAGTAGATATGCCTAGATAACTAGCTCCAACCCACTGCACATTTTTCATAACTTCTGACAAAACTCGAGTTCCAGAAAAGCCCTGGTGTGGAAAATTCCAGAGAATAGAGAATAATGGTGCCTATTCATTTCATGCTCTCAACAACCAAATGAAGTGGGCACTTTTATTATGACCCCACTTAATGGATGAGAAAGATGGAGCAATAGTGGTTACATCATTTGCCCAGGCTAAGAGAGTAAGGGACAAAGCTGGGTTTCAGACTCGGACAGACTGACTAGAGTATCAGGTGGCAGAAATGAGAGCCCATGTGGTTCCAGAAAGAGAGAGTAAGAGCCATGGGATGTGGGAAGAGTGTTTCCTACGGGCGTTCTGGTTCCTAGTTCTATACTATGTGAGGCCAGCTACCCTCCTGCCCTTGGATTCCATGAGATTTTTCTGTATCCTTTAAAAAAATTTCCATCATAAATTTGTGTTAGTAGAGGTAAATTTCTGCCTGCCCCCAGGAGTCTTCAGTAAAAGAATAACTGGGTGAAACTTGGTTCTTCCAAAACTCTACCCTGACAATAGCCATCTCAGTTTTTCACTTGGATAACTCCATTAGTTTTCATCATTTCAACAGTTATTCCATTTTCATTAAATGTTTACAACTTTGTCAGTAGGCAGTTTTATCATTATTTTTCATTCTTAAAATAAATGTTTATAGAAGTACACACATATCCTCCTTTTTTTCTCAGCTGGATTGTACTTGTGTTGCACTAGCTTTCTGCCCATGGTATCCAGTTGTGTTGTGTACACAGGTGTCACACAATAAACATTTTAGAAAGTACAAAATCCATCTATTGACTATTGTTATTTTTACCGAGATACAAGGACAAACTTCATCTCCAGCACTTTTAATATGCAACCATATAAGCATAAAAAGATGTTCGCTTTCTGTGCTGTTAACCCTGGAATAAACAAGTCTGAATTATGAGGTGCTGTAATTCCTTAGAGAGCCACCGATGACAATAGAAAACATGAGTGCAAAGCTCAAATGGTTTGTGGGTTGACCAGAAACTCAATTCGAAATTATGGCTCAATAATTCATCTTTCTCCTATGAGGTTGTTTTATTTTTAATTTTATATCCTACCTAGATCAGAGTACCTAGCACATAATATGCACAGACAAAATCAAACAGGGCCTAGAAAAATATTAAGTATTCATAAATCCATTATAACTGAGTAGTCTGGGAAATTATTTTATTTTCATAACCTGTGCAATGATATGTGAGTCTGAGTTCGTTGTGGACTGTATTCCTGAAGTTGTGTTTTGGAGCAAGTGATGGATATGTCCTAAAAATACCAATGATGTTTCCGAACCCACTTTGTGAATTTCCATATTCTCAAGGTTTACCAAGTCCAAAATAAGCATATTGAAGCCCAGCTGGCAAAAAACATGATCTTAGGAAGAATTACTGGTGATTCTAATGCAGATCCTAACGCCTAGAAATCATTGAATGGCCACTGCTTGAAAAAATAGTTAAAATTACTGTACTGAGTCATACTTAGAGCCTGTGAAGAAGTCTATTTTCTCTCTATTCATGCAAAATTCCAGGAAAAATCTTAGCTGTCCCTCTGTGATATCACCCTTAAAGGGTCAGAAATATATCCTTCTAAAATCTAGCATACCTCCATTAAATTTCTGAGCCTCAGTTTTCTCCTCTGTAAATTGGCAATGACAGTATCAATTTTGAAAGAGTATTGTGAGGATTTAATCAGTTAATGTATAAGGGTGTATTGACTGTGTTATGAATGTACAATGTTGCTGTTTTTATTATTTGTTATGATTTTACTCTTAGAGTTTATTTCCCTGTCATTAATTTAACTAAATCTTCTTTGAAACTGTATTATGAAACTCTACTTAACATCTCCGGGGTTAACCAAGGTATCCTCAGGTTTATTACTTGCTATATAAGGAGGACTTTGTTCGAAAATCAGCCTTTCAAGTTACAGAAGGTACCTTTTTCTCGCTGTGTGCTACTGTCTGGCTAAAAATGGGCTTTGTTTTCCTTCATCAGCATTTTGTCACGACTGGGATTTCCTCGGTCATGGTGCAGTTGTGTGTCCCTCTGGAAATACTTTTTCTTTGGCTTGATTACTGCAGCCCTTACTTTTTATTTGACTGTGACTTTTCCTTCAAGCTCAAATGTGAGCATCAATCACCTATTTGGAAAGCTGTTTTGCAACATCTTTCCATCTAACTAAGGATTACTGTCTTATTTTCACTCTGCACTCGTCTGACCTTCCAACTAGAATCTAAGTTCCTTGGTAACTGCCCTATTTCATTCACTTTTGTAGCCCTTAGCATAGGTCAGTGCCCAGATTGTATTAGGTTTTAAATGAATGAATGAAAAAAATGTGTAAGATACGTAAAAAAAAAAATGTACTAGAGTGCTTAATTTTCATAGTCCCTTGGCTACTCCCTTCTTTAAAATAGAACATTTTGGGGGACTTCCCTGGTAGTCCAGTGGTTAAGAATCTGCCTTGCAATGCAGGGGACACCGGTTTGACCCCTGGTTGGGGAACTAAGATCCCACATGTCACAGGGCAATTAAGCCCACGCGCTGCAAGGAAAGATCCTGTGCACCACAACTAAGACCCGACGCAGCTAACAAATAAATAAATAAATAAATATTAAAAATAAAATAAAATAGAACAATTTGGAAGGTTGTATTATGCAGACATTTTTTCACTTAGTGGCTCTGTTTACCGAATGGGATCCTGATTGCCTAAAAAAAATGGATGTAAAACCCAGAGGTGCCAATGGGATTCTAGGCACTAGGGGAATCTGACTTAACCCTGTTATCAATAATAACAGCAACTACAGGAACGAAGCACGAAAAAGAATTATTTAATATTGTCAATTTCTAAAAAATAAGCAGATGACAAAATCCTTCTAGGTGTTTATCAATTCTGTTTTGTTGTAATGAATTCGGATATGTTTCAAGTGGACATGTTCAGCAATTTTGGATATTGGCTAAATGTTAGAATGACAGATAGCATGTGGATGAGCTTGATATCCATTCTTATGTCAACCAGTAACTGTTCAATTTATATAAAACTATAGAAAATTTTCATTCGTGTTAGGGAACTCTATCAAAACAAAAACATAATGTGAAATTTCAGAGTATGTGATGCACAAATATTTTTCTAGAGTCTCTCTTATGAACTTTTCTTAGATGTAGATTGTTTTTCCTAAAACAAATTCAAAACACAAAGGCTATATTCACTGGAAATTTTGGTGCTATGTGTAATGAAAAATATCACGTTTGACACTAACAAGCTGGAGAAGCTTTATATTTATTTCTAATCTAATTTGTTGTGTTTGCATAGACATAACTTATGCAAAAATTATGTAATTAAAATGCTAAAATTGTGCCAGCTATATTTAATACTAGTGTTTTATGATCATACTTCTTGATCAGATATGAGTTTACCAAAATATGAAAAGAACCAACAGCATCATTTTCTTTCTTGATGTACTTTGGGCATGTGTCTGTGATATTAATCACCTGAGACGTCATGGACCAAAGTCTAAAAACTGACTCTGCCAGATTTCTAGGATTTAAAAAACTGAAATTTCCAGAGGTGATAACTTGGTTTACAGCATAATTTGTCATTCTGTGTACCTAATTGTGGTTTTTACTTATTTCACATTATCTAATAGTTGGCAAATGACAACTAGAAGTCATTTGGATTTCATTTTTTTTTTTAATTGTATGATATTTATAACCCACCTTAAGATAGGTGGAAGACACTTCAGGATAGTCTTTTATCTACTCACTCAGTTAATCTGAAGAATATTTTTTTTTCTGTATATATAATCTATTACTTAGTGATTCCAGAGGAATGTTATGCCTTGTATTTTTAAAGTTTGTGTATTTAAATTAGGAAATGGCCAAGTTACTGCCTTTATTACCTGATTTTTACAGTTAATAGCATCCAATAAATATGATGGACCACCAATGCTCAAGAAAGCACTCAAAAGTGGAGTATCAAATCTAGAATAAGGGAATTCGTGCTTCTTCATTAATCATAATCATAATTGAACTAGCTTGACAGATCAGGAATTGAGTTTAATTCTAAAATTTAGGAGCATGGAAGTCAGCTTTGAATATTTTCCAAACATCCCCAAGACCATAGGTTTGTCGAATGGAAATGCTGTTCCTTTTGCGTTCCAGTCATGCTTATCTTTAAGAAAACATCATCCCAGTCATTTAGAACCCGAAACAACTTCCAGTGGGAAATTTCGTAACTTCAACACAAGCCTAATCAGCAAATCCCCAGCCACGAATAAATAGTTCCGGTTTAACGTCTTGAAAATGAAACCATCACCCAGAACGTCTTATTTCCCATTGTCCATTTGCAGTCTCATTCCAGTCAAAGTTACAAGATTTGGGTGTGCACATTTTTAGAGTCTAGGAAGGTATTTACATGTTCTGTAGTTCATTGTAGTAGAACATTTTTGTGTTTGTCTAAAAATTATGTACACAATCTTTAAGAGCATTTTGGAAAGAGCAGGAACCTCAAACTCACATGTATTTTTCATCACTTTCCAGCTGCTATTTCTTAGATTGTCAGAAGTGGGATAATAACCTGAAGACTATCATTCTGCGATTTGCTGAAAGGGAAGATGGGGTTGCCACCAAATCCCTAATTGAGACCAAATTAGAATAAACGGTTGTTAAGCTCTCCAGCCTAATTGTGGATGGTGTGTATTTGACATTCACTAAGATATAAATTAAAATAAAAAGAGCATTTTCAGAGTCATTGGAGAAGCTTTGCATTACTGATGGCCTCCCTTGTACTGCTAAAGGTTTGCATTATTCATAATGTCATTATCAGGACTATTCAGTGCTGAATGATTTGTGCACCCAGAAATTGTATGGCCTGACCAGATAAATAATATCTGTAGTTTGTATTTATTCTTATGACTGCTTACCCAGGTATGGCTTATTTTATCTCTGTTGTGAGCTTACTTACTGCTGTTCAGCGGGATGTACCATCAATGACATAAGCTTTATTCATTTACAGATGCAGAGGGCTGCATCAAAGTATTAAATCCTGCAAACGTGGGTAAAACTCAAAGGCTTTAATCCTTGGACTGGCAATTGGCCTTGTACCGCTGCCATGTGTCAACGCTGAAGTTGAGTTTCTAGTCTGCGCACAGTCAGGCAGGCATGCGGGCATGTGCTGCCTGCTTGTTTGTTTAAGATAGAGTCTTCACTGCCACCGCAGTAACTTTGCCATTCAAACCCGTTTCATCTGCACAAAATGCAGTACCCGGAGTCACACAATGAAATGCCAACGGGTACTTTCAGAACTGATTGGTCTATTTCATAGCTGCTTTCTTATTCTAATTAAACTTAGGAGACAACTGTGTTTTAGAATCTTGGGCTATGGAAAGACAAGGAATGGCAGGTGGGAATCAGAGCATGTAGAAAGCTCTCTGCTGTGAAAGCAAGCTTTAAAGGTCTACAGGGTTTTCTTTTTTTTTCCCCAGCAAAGAGATCATCTTTTGAAATCTTCTCCATCAGCTCCCCTCTACACATACCAATTTCAGTTTTATAACACCACTTGCTGTGCATCTCTTGGCAGGAAACTTGCCCATCTTGCAGAGTCTTGCATGAATAATTCATTTAAGTGTCATGCTGACTCTCAAAAGCCTGAATTACTGCTTTGGAGGAAATGTTTAATAGGATTCTTCCAAACAATCCAAAATATAGTTCTGAGTTCTATGAGTCCTATCTCTTAGAAGGTCTGAGTGCAATGAAAGAGTGAATGTGCTGAAAGCCCAAACACATCTAGGCCGTTCAACCTCTGTCTAGTTGGATGGTGACCTCACAGAGAGGTTAGTGTTTTAAATTGGGGTCACTGCTATTCAGACACATGATTCTTAAGTACAGGGTTTCAGTTGAAGACATTGGCACAATTACTTTTTGTGAATCTTGAGTTTTCAGCCACTCTTAGAGAATAACAAAGGATCTTGGAGAACCAGGCAGACAAGCAGCTGAGAGAAGTACTGAGTTGGATGTGGGCAAAAAAACCCTACACAGAGCAGCCATTGTGATCTCCTGCTGTTACCCATTGGCACTGTTCTTCAAACAGTAGTCCTAGTCTGGCTGTTGGCCAAACTAGAGTATTCAAAGATTTTCTTTAGACTCAGAAACTTACCTCTTTTAATCCCTGTCTGGTCATTTCACTGTAGCTCTTCACCTTTACCTCCTCTTCCTTTCCCCACAAAGCCTTCCTTTAGCAATTCCATCAAAGCCTACCTTCAACAACGTCTTTAAAAATATTCATATTGCCCTGTGAAGGACTGATGGCCTAAATTTTAGCCTACTCACCCTCTCCCAGGATGATTTGCATTATAAATCAAGAAGAGCATCACAAACTTGAAAAACACTCTCTGTTGAGGCTTTTTTTTTTTTTTTTGCTTAATGAGTTTGAGAATGACAAAAGTAGTACTTGCTCATTGCAGAAAAACAAAACAGATAAAGCAAAAGAAAGAAAAATATTAAAATGATAATCACCAATAACATCTTGGTATATTGATAATACCAATATACCATCTTGGCACTATGGTATATTAATCTGTATTCAAATTTTATATCTATATATTGATCTATCTATAGGTCTATAGATCCATATGTCCATGTATATCACTTTACAAAGGAGAAATAATCTACAGCAGAATTTTAAACAGTGGTGGAATTGCAGAGGAGTGTCTACTCCATAGGTGTGCCCTATCTAGGTCATTGGGTTTTAAATTGTTTCACAGAGCCCTGCAGATTAGTTGAAGGGGTTTGAGTTAGATATCACTTTTTGTTTGTTTGTTTGTTTTGCCCTCAAGTTCTGTGACACTTGTTTCCACTGTTCTTTGTCTCTTGAAGCTAACTTGAATGGATTATATTAATAGGCACCCTTACCCTCTGGCTTCCCATTGGGTTCAGCCAATGAGAGAATCAGCAGGAGCTCATCAGGAGGGAAGATAGTGGGTTTTTGGGTATTTATTCTCCCAGTTTCCTCTCTTGGGAGGGGCCATTAATAGCACACACTTCTTTCTTCTTCTTTGTTTTAGTAACCAAAACCTCCCCTTTCTTCTTCAGGCCTAAGGGTAGTAGCAACTTCTCAATTTAGTTATTATTAGTGCAAAGCAGGCTATCCCAAAAACATAGTGATTTAAAACTACAATCATTTATTTGCCCCAAGATTCTGCAGTTTTTGCAGGGCTTGGTAGAGATTCTGCAATTTTTGCAGGGCTCATTTCTGTCTCTTACCAGTAGAGGGTCTACTTCCGAGAAGGCTCCCTAACATGGACGGCAAGTTGGTACTGACTCTACGCTTGGAATTCAGCTTGGACTGAGAGTCAGGGGGCCTTGGTTCTATTTCACACAGGCCTCTTCAAGGCTGTACTGCTTGAATTTCCAAAATTCCCAATATAGTGGTGGGGTTCCAAGAGCAAGCTTCTCAAAGAAAACCAGCATGTAAATGGCATCACCTTTCAGGATGCAGCCATGGACATTGCATAGCATCATTTTCTACTATAGTCACAAATGTTCCCAGATTCAAGGGAAGGGAACAGAGATACCACCTCTCAGTCAGAGGAATCCAAGGGATACTGTACAAAGAACACCTGGGATGAGATATATTATAGCCATTTTTTTTAATGCAAAGAGACTGCTTTAGACAATTAATAACTCTAGGGTATTGTGCTATTTTGGGTTTCTTTATACCCTGTCTATACCTTTGTAAATAATCTCTGCTAAATTATCTTCAAATTATCAAATTTGAAGATGCCATATTTTCCTGCTGGGACAGTACCCAGTAAAGGCTGAAAGTGGATGAGTGCAAGGAAGATAGAGGAAGATGGCTCCATTTAGCAAGGTGCCAGGAACCAACCTCAACCTCAACTACTGCAGTACTATCTTTAATTTTAATAGATATTTTGTACTTCATAAGATCTCATTTGAATGAAGTGTCCTTCTGCTTAAAAAAAAATTGTGTTTTACACCACTGCTTAGGTCCTTGAGCACATTGTTAACAGTTTTCAAAGTTGTTTCCTGCCTACTCTAATAAGTCTTAATCAAAGCCTTTACAAGTCTGTGCTTCTTACCATGAAAGTTCATTCTTTGTTCTTGGTTAATCACCAGATATGTACAAAGCATGTGCAGTATTCAACGCACTGTCAGATGCTTTAACAAAACATTATCGTCACTAAATTCCTGAATTTCTCCAGACTGACAGTCATGGTGTCATTAACCTCAAACTTGAACGGTCTGTTCAAACAGTGGACTCATACAGGAATAGTTTTTTAAAAAATGTTCAACGAGACTTTTTCTCTTTTGCACTGTACATCTCTTCTCAGGTGAAACCCTCCAAATGCCTATTGAACCCACAAAAGGAAATAAGAGGCAGGAGCTAGGATATATTCTACTTGTGACAACAAGCAGAATAGAAGGGAGTTGCTGCCCTATTCAGCTGGTGGAATTGAATTCTCCTGTAAAATAAAAATAGAAAAAATCAATATTTTGGCTAGTAGGGAATCAGGTAAAGGTTATACCTTTGTTTTTTCTTTTTTTCTTCTGGCTTTCTAAGCTTTTTCCTATGTGAAACAGAAAGCAGTAGAACTGCTAAACACAATGGAGCAGAAATAAATGAAGAGCTGCAAGTCATTGGAAAATTTAAACCTCAGGTACTTGTGCATGTATTTGTCTATTTTGAAGTGCACAGTAGAGACACAGTCACAATAAATTGTAATACAGAACAATAATCTATTGATACATACTCCCTTCAATGAAAAAAATGCCAATTTTAACTTAATCATTAATGTTCTGGGTTAGAAAAACCAATACCCTTTTCCCATTGTCCCCTGTGATATTAGGGTAGAGTTGGCCCTTAGGTCATTGTGTTAGTCAGGGTCCGGTTGAGAGACAAAAACCACACCAGTTTTTTTAATAGAATGTGATATAAAGAAATGTTAACCATGTATAAAGTTGTAACTAGGTAACTGAAGAGGCAAAAAGGGAAACTAAGGTATCATGGAGATGGTAACTGCAGGAAGCAGCTGTCACCCAGTAGGGCTGGGGAAACAGGGAGAAGCTTGGAATCATTGCAACTTAGAAGCTTGGAAGAAAAGCCCTGTGGAACGGACACACGGACTTCTGAGCAGGGATACTGAACAGCTGGCCCTGGTCGTCTCAAGGGGGACACAGTGAGGCTGGTTCTACAGGTGCTGAAACACCCCTACGACAGACACAGATGTTCCAGGGTGGAGAAGCACGGCTAAGGTGAGGGTCACAAGAATAGGAAGCCCACATGAAGCAAGCAGGAAGGAACAAGTCCATATTTCCTCCTCTAGCCTTTCATCACTCTCTATCACCTCCCTTCCCCACCCTGAGATGGAAGAGCCAGTAAGCACCTGGCAAAGAGGAAATAGGGTTTGCAGAGTCCCAGCCCTGCATCACAAAGCTGAGTGTAAAAGGATGGGTTTGGACCACAGCTAAATAATTGGCAAAACCATTCCTTATAAAAATCAATGTCTGTATTAGTTATTTACTGCTGCATAAAAATTAACCAAAAAATTAGTGACATACAAAAATCCCCAAACATTTATTAACTCAGTTTGAATCAGGTAAAGGAATCCAGGTATAACTCAACTGGCTGCTTCTGTATTGGGGTCTCTCACAAGACTGTAGTCAAGATGTTGACTGTGTCTCCATGGTCATCTCAAAGCTCAGCTGAGCACATCCTCTTCCAAGCTATTTGCAGGGCTGTTGGCCAGCCTCAGAAGATCTACTTCCAAGCTCACTCATACGAGTGTTGGCAGGCCTCGTGTCCTTGCTGGCTGTTGGCTGAAGACTGTAGAGAAATAGTTTCCCTTTCCACTGGGGAAGTGTTTCTGTGCTGCTATCTCTAGTCTTGATGCAGATGTAGTTCCAGGTGATGGCCTTCTGATACAGAAGACCGATGTACCAGTCTACTCTCCCTGCTCCAGTTCCTGCCATAAAAATTACTGAACCAAAGCTTGCCAAGCTGTTTCTTGGAAGTTGAATCTTGAGTAAATGAGAAAGAGATAAGAGAAAATGATTGCAGATGATTCATTGCAGTGTTGATGGTGACAATCAAGGCAGTGTCGTGACTGCCCTCCTTAGTTCCCTTCATAGCTCCCAGAAATCCCTTGGCTACTACTTCTAGTAGATTCAGTGAGAAATATCTCTGGTCCAACTCACTCATAGAGTTATTCTTCTACTAGATCCACTTCACTAAAGATAATAATTTTCGGTACTCATTGCTCTCCTTAAGAACTCTAAATAATAAACCAGAGCATAATTTTAGTCTTTCTTTTCCATTTTTCCTCACATATGAGATTAATTGCTTCTAGTGCAGGTAGATTTATTACAATAAGATGTTTTTTCTCTCTAAGTATTTTATCCTCTCCTATAGATTATTTGGAGTTTCTTGGAGCATATGTGGTATTGATAAAGACATTTTTAATTAAGAGTATTCAGTTCTTGGTAAGCCATGTAGATTGTTTTCCCTATTCATGCTAGTTGAATAAATCTAGTAATTAGATATCACGTGAGAAGTTGTCTTATTTATTTATTGGAAATGTATTATGCTTATTATATGATAGGGGAATAATATAGCCTAGTCTCAGTCTCATATCTATACAAGAAAGCCTTTGGCAGGCTGGCAGTTTCCTCCATAAACAGCCTTTAATTGTGCCTAAACTCAAACTGGTATAATGGAGATAGGAAAATCGCATTCGTTCAGTATTTACTATGTAACAGCCTGTTGAGGTTGGTGCTTTTCAAAAATTGTCTCATGTGGGACTTCCCTGGTGGCACAGTGCTTAAGAATCCGCCTGCCAATCCAGGGGACACAGGTTCGAGCCCTGGTCTGGGAAGATCCCACATGCCGCGGAGCAACTAAGCCCATGTGCCACAACTACTGAGCCTGCGCTCTAGAGCCCCCGAACCACAACTACTGAGCCCGCGTCCCGCAACTACTGAGCCCATGCTCTGCAACAAGAGAAGCCACCACAATGAGAAGCCTGCTCACTGCAACAAAGAGTAGCTCCCGCTCACTGCAACTAGAGAAAGCCCACGCACAGCAATGGAGACCCAATGCAGCCACAAATAAATAAATAAAAATTATCTCATATGATTTTTCCCCATAATCCAATCACATAGATGATATTGTTCTCATTTCTCATTTTAACAATGAGAAAACTGACATTATAAAACTTATGCAAAGGTGCAAATAAAATAAGTGAGGTAGGCCAGATTTGAAGCTAGAAAAAACTCCTTCAAAAAGTTTAAATCCCAGGGCCCCCACCAATGTTGGAACCACGGTCAGCCCATTTTTTGTCTTTGTGCTTAGAAGGAAAAGACGCCTCCACCAGGTAGACAAACCTCGCGGATACATGTCTTGGCAAGAGGACTAAACATTTGCATGAATTAACGAAAGGCACCTTTTCTTCTGAGTAGATGCAACTCTGAGCCAGGCCACAAAGCTTGGAGAACAGAGCATGATTTGATTTTAACCTCCAGGCATGTCCTTGGTTTGGTCCCCTTGGGTGGAGTACAACCTATGCAATGGAATATAATGATCTTTTCTCAGAGACACCTCTGCCAAAAAAAAAAAAGTCCGTGTCTAAGATCTCTCCTTTATTCAGATTTCAGCATTAAGTACTACATAATTTTTTGCCCTAAAATGTTTATTTTTCTCTTCATTTCTCTATTATATAATAATGCCAATTATATAGTAAGTCAGTGGGCTCTTGCTGAGATAAATAAAAAATTATCTCAAAACTTAGCTTCCTAAAATAACAAGCATTTATTATGTCCTACGGATTCTTAGGGTCCGGAATCCAGGAGAAGCTTAGCTGGGTAGTTCTGGCTTAGCATCTTTTATGAGGTTGTAATCAAGCTGCCAGTCGGGGAATCGGTCATCTGGAGTTTTACTCTAGCTGGAGGATCTGAGCTCACTCCAAAGGCCACTGTCAGGGCTTCAGTTCCTCACCACAGGCACCTCTCCCTAGGACTACTTATGACGTGGCTTCCCCCAGAGTGAGTGACTAAAATGAAGAAGAAAGATAGCAACCGTAATGGAAGCTGCAGTGACTATTATAATATGATCTCAGAAATAATTAATGCACCGTCCCTTCTACTGTATTCTTTCTACTGGTCACACAAACCAACCCAGGTACAAAGTAGGAATCATTGGGGTCCATCTTGAGGGGTAGCTGCCACATAAAGCTAAGACGTCCTCCTCGTATGTGTCAACAATCTGAGGAAATGAAACTGGCTGATATTCTGGTTGACCGTCAGCAATATGTATGTTGACTGGCATTTATTTTGACCAAATGGATGTTTGTTCTGATTTTTCTAGGCTTGGGTTCAACCAGTTGTTAAATATTTTGAATACCCTTCCTAGAAATAGGTATTATTATTATTCTCATTTCACAGATATTGAATGTGAGGTTTGTAGAGCTCAATTTCTCCCTTGAATAAATGCAGTAACAGAGGTTGGAACCCCAAAATTTTCAATAACCATAGTATTACACCCTTTACCATATTCAGTTTTAACTTTGGGTCATGACTTCTGGAAGTAAGCTGGCACCACACCAGTATCAAACATGCTTCTACGTGGATAAGTTTCAGTAACATATTAAATATAAAAGGCTCTTTTAAAGCTAACGATGCTAAAAATCCAAGGAAGAGATTTTATCATTAGACAGGTCAGAGGCTCATTTTACCCTTGTGTTCAAAGAGCAGAGCCCATGCTTCAGATAAAGAGTTTGCCTCATTTTGAAGAAGACGTTCGACATTACTGTTTTCTTTCTGGCTTATATGATATTTGAAGTTAAGTTTTAAGGAAATAAACCTCTCCCCAAATATTTAGCTTCTGAGTGTCATTTCAATAGGGATGCATTGAGAGTGATGGGAGGTGGGGTCCGTATGTTTGTATCCCCCTCCAACAACAAAAAGACTCAGTTCTATTTGTTAAAATTATCAGATAAAACTGGTTGACAGAAAAAAAATGGCAACCTGACTGAACCTTCCTATTTTCAAATAGATACTAACCATGTTATATAAGTGCTGCCTGAAGCCTGAGTTTGAGTTTATCAAAGAGCAGTAAATGACAGAAGACATACTGTGTAAGAAAATAATGAATTTATGCTTAAGAAGGATAAATGCGAGTTATTAATAGCCACCATTTTATCTAGTCCCTAATTTAGGCAACATTTAGAAAGGCCAAGTGTAATTGAAGCTAAGGTTATTACCCAGGTATGAGCTCAGGGAGAACCCCCAACATTTTGCTGTTGTTTGTCAGAACTAACTATGCTCAGCCCCCCAATATATCAGGATCTCTTTGGCTCTAGAGTAATGTAAACTAAGACAAAACCTATTTGGTTTGCATAAGCTTCGGATATTTTATTAGCCATGTGGCATTCTGCAAGCTATGGAAATCGAGCTCTGTCCAGGGCCAGGTCTAAGAAAAATAGACTATCACACTACTTTAATAAGCTCACACATTTTAATATCATCTCAAATCTGCTTTCATTTTCCCCATTTCCCACCTAATAACCACTCCCACACTGAAAAGCATGGGGTTTGGGGCCCAAAACCTCCCTCCTTTTTTTAGGAGAAATCTTATTCAATTAGTCCATAAGTAAACACTATGGCCCATGCCATACCACAAGCTAAAACAAATATCTAATATATTTTTCCTGTTTCCACCTAGCGGCTTGTCCTAGATGCATGGGCCAGAGGCTTCCTATATCACAAAAGTCCTATAATTCAATTATTTGTGAAGGAAAATATCAAAGGAAAGTCTTTGTGGAGATGTCAAGTTAGAAGTGTAGAAGCTGAAGTTTTCTGACTGAATTCAATTTCAATTAGATTTTAATATCAGATTTCCCTCTGATTATTAATATTATTTCACACATTTAAAAAAAATTAATTTGTCCTGCATTACCCTTGCTAGCTCTGTATGTCCATCATCAAATTTGCAGTCATGCCATATTCTTTATTGTCTTTGTAGATAAGCTCTTAATCAAAATCTTATTCCACCCTTAAAAGTGTAACTTTCCTAAATTAAGTTTATAAAATGAGAAATTTCCTCATGCAAGCTTTGTAAATCAGAATCTTCTTAACCTCGATGTATTCTGCAGAATGAAGGAAAGATGGAAAGGGAGGTTTGAAATTTTTAATAACCCCCTCCCTTTGCTTCTTCTAATGATGATTTAAGATTATATGTTACTTAATGAGACAGTTTTCTGTTGACTTGACTTCTATGAAATATTTTCTGGATAACATATAAAGTGGGCCTCTCTTGGGGAAAAAGAAGATACATAGTTTTTTATATTTAAATCAGCATATGACATTAAGAAATTAATCAATTTACAAACCATAAGTGGAATAACTATGGTATGAACGCATGTTGCTGCTGCTTAAGTTTTGACCATCTTTATAGTAATTGAATTAACTCAGTCTCTTTTTCCTTTTAGTGCAAATAGGTTTGAATTTTTTCCCCCAACTTGTGTTGCTAGTAGCCACCAATAGTGCTGTAATGAGGATTTTGAAACTGTCTGAAGTTATTGGAAACATTATCATGACCAACTAAGGATGTCTGTCATGAGTTTGAGAGGGAGAAGTGGTAGCATATATTTTGCAAGACATTTTGCCTTCCTCGTGTATATAAGGTCAAAGGGCAAGACTGACTAATTTTTCCTATTATTTAACTTCAGAACTCAAGGGACATAGCTCCCATACTTATGGAATTAAAACTCTCCGTGCTGGTGTTTGGGAATGCAAACTTTCCAAAACTTCCCCAAGTGATTCTAATGAGGGCCCAAGTTTGGGAGCCATTATCTTAAGAACCAGAGTTAAATCAAACATGTTCTGCAGTTCAGAGGTAAGTGGTAAGCAGTGAGCTGAGCATGTGCATGTATGTGGCGGGTGAGAGGGGGTGGTATAGGGAAGCAAGCAATCAAATTCTTGTTTTATGATAGACTCACAGGATCGCTTTTGTGCTTTGTAATTTTTTTGCATGTGTGTTTTTGTTATTCTGAAGACAAATTCACAGGAAAACAAAAAATAGGTATAGACTTGTCCAGGAAAATAAGAACGAGGTAGAGTATAATCTCCGTTAGGGACATAGGATCCCTCTTGTTTCTCTCTTAATTTAGAATGGCTCACCTGCCTTTAGATACAGTGGAAGTGGAGAACTCTGGCAACTGTTTTGAAATTCATTGAATTACCTGATAACTGCTTCCAGTTTCCATCTCAATCAGACTGTGAAGACCTAACCATAATTTACTTCCTGGTTGGTTGAGTGATTCCTAACAATACTTGCACTGCTTTCTCTTAATACTGTACAATGTTATCACAGACCATAGTGACATAAATAAGGAAACACATGAATTCCCTTACCTTTTCTCATATATTTAAAGAATTTATTAGCTTCTAAATGCATGGGGCAATAAATATCTAAATGTTTTCACAAACATTTCTCTCTCTCTCCCTCTCCCCTTTCCCTCTCACACACACATGCTATATAGCTATTTTTGTTAATGCATTCTAATAAAGAAAAACTTTGAAAAAGTCCACAGGCATTAAAGTTTCTCAAGATGTCATGATCTAACGATTAAAAATAACAATGTTTTGTAACATGCAAAATTATAACATATTGCAAAAGATAATTAAAATTCCTGCATATGCCTAGGATATTAATATTTTCCCCTACTTTTTTTCTAATTAGAGAGATGTGGGTATTTAAAAATCTGCTCCCCACATGTGCTGAAGCACGCCAGGTTTTTCCTGAGTCATTCTGCCAACCCAGATACTGTGTTTGAATGTGTCTTCTATTTCAGTGATAGTATATACACATATGATATTTTAATATCACTGGAACATACTGGTGTGCTGGGGATGTCAGCACAGATGTAGAAACATGCTATCATTATGAGAAAATAATTCATTTACTGGGCATATTCATCTTTCTATTGACAGTGGTGGCCCTTACAATCCAATGTGATTTATAGCCTCAATATTTACCTGCTAAAACTGATAGGCTTCCAGAACATGGAAAAGTTTTGAGGTGCTGCTATGGAATGAATATTTGTGTCCCTCAAATTCGTATGTTAAAATCTAACTGCAACACGATGGTGTTTTGAGCTGGGGACATTGGAAGGTGCTTAGGTCTTAAGGGCTGAGTCCTCATGAACTAGATTAGTGCCCTTACGAAAGATGGCCCAGAGAGCTGCCTTGTTTCTAACACCATGTGAGGATGCAATGACCAGATGGCCGTCTATGAACCAGAATGTGGGCCCTGACCAGATACTGAATCGGCTGACACCTTGATCTTGAACTTCCCAGTCTTCAGTAACGTAAAAAATAAATTTCTGTTATTTAAGCCATGCAGTCTGTGGTTGTCTGTTATAATAACTGGAGCAGATTAAGAGAAGGGAAGACCTTCTTTTAGAGCTGGTCCTCTAGTAGCAGGACCTGACCAGGATCCCTGGTCCTCTAGAACCAGGGATTTGAATGCACTTGACTAACTGAGGGAGGGTGCTCAAGAAGAAAGAAGTGAGGGAAGCAAGATAGGAAGGGGATGGGATCAGCAAGAGGTGGCTCCACCTTGAGGCAAGAGGGCCAGCATTTTATGCCCCCATTTTCTTAGTTTGCTAGAACTGCCTTCACAAAATGCCACAGGTTGGGTGGCATTCTCTCTTAAATGAGAGAAATGTATTGTCTCATAATTCTGGAGGCTGGAAGTCCAAGATCGAGGTGCCAGCAGGGTTGGTTTACTCTGAGGACCATAAGGGAAGGATCTGGTCCAGACCTCTGTCCTTGGTTTGCAGATGGCCGCCCTCTTGCTGCCTCTTCACTTGGTCATCTCTCTGCGCACTCGAGTCACTGGTGTCTCTTTTTTTTTTTTTTAATTTTTTATTATTTATTTTTGGCTGTGTTGGGTCTTCGTTGCTGCACGCGGGCTTCTCATTGTGATGGCTTCTCTTGTTGCGGAGCACGGGCTCTAGTCATGCGGGCTCAGTAGTTGTGGCTCACAGGCTCTAGAGCGCAGGCTCTAGAGCCCAGGCTCAGTAGTTGTGGCGGACGGGCTTAGTTGCTCCGCGGCATGTGGGATCTTCCCGGACCCGGGCTCGAACCCGTGTCCCAGGCATTGGCAGGCGGATTCTTAACCACTGCGCCACCAGGGAAGCCCTGGTGTCTCTTTTTATGTCCAAACATCCTCGTGTTTTACGGACACCAGTCAGATTGGATGAGGACCTCCCCTAAGGGCCTCATTTTAATGAATCACCTAATTAAAGGCCCTGTCTCCAAATATAGTCATATTCTGAGGTACTGGGATTAGGGCTTCATTGTATGAATTTGGAGGGTGGTGAACAATTCAGCCCATAACATACATTGATCTGCCAGTCAGTGGCTGAAGGCCACCTCTGGGCCCACCTTCTGGGTGTCTCTGGAAAAGACTTAGACCAGCTGGGGGCTGGGGAAGGGAGTCTGGCCAGAGCCCCACAGGGTCCACTGCAGAAATGATCATAAGTAACAATAGCTAATATTTCCTGAGCTTTAATAACATAGTTCATCAAATTTAGGGCCCCACCAATTATAAAATGCACTATTATTTTAAGTACTATAAAGAAAGGAAAAAATGCCCAAGGTGGGGGTCTAATAGAAAAAAAAACCTTCACGTAAAGCTGGGACACCCAAGAGCTAAATCTGCAGTGTCAGAGCAAATGAGTAAAAAAAACACTAGGCAGGAAAGGGCAGTAATGAACTTTCATATTTCGACGTTGGCACAGGATGGAAGGAAGAAAAAGACAACTCCCATTAGAGTTAGAACCACAAGCTCTTAGTACCATGGATATTTTACTTGCATTCACACCACCAAGATGGTCCCAAAACCTTGAGCAGACACTTTAACGTGCTCTCAGGTATGTGGTGCTCCCAAATGACTCGCAGAAACAAATACAAATCTGGATAAACAGTCAAGTAAGATGTTATTGATTACAAAACATTTCCTCCAGAAATATAAAATAATGATAAAGATAGATAAATTTTGGTATATTCCAGGGCTTGTTCTCTAGGGGTTGACAAGATATAGTTCATGGCCCAGATGTGGCTGCCACCTTTTTTTTGTAAATAAATTTTATTGGAACATAGCCACACTCATTCATTTGTATAGTCAGTCTGCGGCTGCTTTTGTGTAGCTGATTCATTGCAACAGAGACCATATGGTTTACAAAACCAGAAAGAGACACTATCTGATCCCTGACAGAAAAGGTATGCTGACCCTGATGAACGTCCACCTATTAACTTTTTAATTTTCATAATAATCTTATGTGGTAGGTAGTGTTATATCCCCATTTTATAGACAAGGAAATAAAGGCACCAAGAAAGTAAAGGAATTACCCAAAGTTGTATAGCCTGGTAAGTAGTATAAGAAAGATGTGATCATAGGTGCGCCATTCTTATATCCAGTAGTTACCTATAGAGAAGTCAAGATGTACAAAGAAAGGGATTGGCTGATAATAGGAGCTTCGTAGACAATTTGTGGCCTGAGTGAATGAGTATAGCTAGGAAGTGGCAGAAGCAAAACTTGAACCCAGGTCACTCTGAATCCAAATGCCATTATCTCTGGGAAACTAGATTTTAAAATGTAATTAAGAACAGACTCTTTTAACCTCTCCACTTAACTAACTTGCCAGAGTAATTCATACCACTGCCTCTGATAAAAATATGCTGACTAATGCATCTAATAGGCTACGCTCAAGTACTTTTGCTCCTAGCAGTTGAGGTGGATGATTCTTACTTGAATTAGTATTTTAATTAACTGACCTACTATCGTCCTGATTTCACTGAGGAAGTGGTCGTCCATTGTACCAGATATAGAACTTTTTGTGAGTTAATAGAGATTCTAAAGACAGAAAATTTTTTTCCTTGACAAATTATTTATTTGTTGCCTAATGCATATAAAGAATAGTTATTCTTTTTTAACAATTAAAATTAAATTATTGAAAGTCCTAGCTGTTTGAATTTAATACCCAGTATAAATCTTAAAATCATTAGAAATTGAGGTAGTTATATATGTGCGTATAAATCTTCCTAAAAATATTCCACATAAACTCTTTTTTTTTTAAATTTAATTAATTAATTAATTTATTTATGGCTGTGTTGGGTCTTCGTTTCTGTGCGAGGGCTTTCTCTAGTTGCGGCGAGCAGGGGTCACTCTTCATCGCGGTGCGCAGGCCTCATCGCTGCCTCTCTTGTTGCGGAGCACAGGCTCCAGACGCGCAAGCTCAGTAGTTGTGGCTCACGGGCCTAGTTGCTCCGCGGCACGTGGGATCTTCCCAGACCAGGGCTCGAACCCGTGTCCCCTGCATTGGCAGGCAGATTCTCAACCACTGCGCCACCAGGGAAGCCCCCATAAACTCTTTTTGAAAGGATTATTTTTAAATAATGGGAAAATAGGAAATAATATTAGGAAATATTAAGAAAATAATTGAAAAATATTTTTTAAACTATTAAATCCTTTAAAAATATATTAGAAGGACTTGATATGAACAAGAAGAAGGCAAGGTCTTCTGTCCAGTGGGCGAGCCTGTGTTGAACTCAATCGGTTTTGGCTCCAGTGTACTTGCTTTTAACCACTACCTTTTATTTGCCTTTTTCTGGGAAATGCCACTCTGTACAAGTTCTGTACAAAGGGCTTAAGGAGCTTTCTGATTGAAGCAGAGAGGAGAAGACATCCGAGCTGAGTTGTGAATGGCTCATGGGAGCTCAGCAAAAGAACAAGGAAGAGAGAAGGGTTGGGGGAGCAGGTTAGTCAAAAGAAAACCTATGCAGAGACCAGACGCACGAAGCCGCACAGCAAGTACAGAGAGTTTAAAGCAGTTCCGTACTAGCAGAGGGTCGGGTAAATGCTGGCCCCCGGTGAAGGATGAAACCAGGAAAACATACATGCCGTGTCTGGAGTGGGAAGGCTTTAAATGCCAAGCTTAGTCTTCAGCCAAGGAGCAGAGAGGAGCCACTGAAGAATTTAAACAGTGGGCCAAGGAACTCATATTTTCATGACTGAACAGTCTTCGTGGCAGAGGTGTATACAGTGATCTGGAATGGGGACAGATGGGGTCTCTCTGAACCTTCCTTATCAGTGTTTGCTGACTTCTCCGCTGCCTACGCTTTCCGTGTGGCCGTGATGCAAGAGCCAGTCCTTGGCCCCTTCTTCTTACTCTCCACACTCCCTTGTTCAAACTTATCCAGTCCCATGACTCGCAAATGGCTGCAAGCCAGCTGGGTCCCTCTCATGAGGAAGAGTCCATCACTGCCCACTAACAGGTGCTTGGAGCTGAGGAATCTCAAACTCCCGTGCATCCAAATGTGACTCATAATCCTCCAAACTGTATCACGACCTCAAATCAGTAATGACCTCCCTATTCCATCAGATAGGCCAGCCTATCAGAAAATCAGATTTCCTAAATCCCTCTCTTTTTTTCCTTTTTTAAAATTGTGATAAGGACACTTAAACACCGAGATCTACCCTTTGAAAATTTAAAGTGCAGAAGACAGTACTGTTAACTGTAGGCGCAGTGTTATACAGCAGATCTCTAAAGCTTATTCCCCTAACATAACTGAAAGGTTATACTTGTTGAAAATCAACTTCCGATTTCCCCTCCCCCGAGTCCCTGGCAACCATCATTCTACTCTCTGTTTCTATGAGTTGGATTAGTTTAGATACCTCATATAAGTGGAATCATGCAGTATTCATTCTTCTGTCTAAATTCCTCTTTTTCTGTCATCACTTCTCCCGTTTTACTCAGTTTCAAAATGCTGCTTGAATCATGTTAACCTATTACCAGCCCCATCCTTGCTCTTGGTGTGGGTCTTCGATATCTCTCCCCTGAGCTGTGTCCCCTGGTCATCTCCTAATAGAATGGGGCCCTTTGTGTCCAGTCTTGCCCATCTTCCATCTATTTTCCACCCTCTGATGAACACAGTCCTAAAATATCAGGCTGCCCCTTGCTTAAATCTCTTCTCTGTTTCCCCATTGCCTACAAGATGAAGTGAGCACAGTTCTCAACTCTTAACTGTGAACTGGAATCTCACGAGGAGCTTTCACAATGCACAGATGTCAGAATCCCACGCCCAGAGTCAGAGTTACATGCTCTGGCGTGAGGCTCAGAAGGGCTGGTTTGTCAAAGCTCCCAGGTGATTCTGATGTGCAGCCATGAGTGAGAATTACCTCCATGAGCCACAGAAGCTGTCATTGATTTGCCCGTTGCTTACGTCTCCCCTTTCTCTCCCACCCTTACCCCACTTTCAGCCCATGGCTGGTCCTTCATCCATGTTGAAAGAATGGTAAATTGTCAAATATGTCAATCTATTTCAAGCCCTCTGGCTTTAACGTGTGCTATTCTCTGTGTCTGCATGGCTCACCTTCTCTCCTCACTATCTGCCTGATTCTTCTCACCTCAAGCAGAACTGACGACTCCCTCCCTGGGCACCCAAGCCTTCAGGTTCTTCCTCATATTTTAGAACATCTATCGCTTTATTGCATTTGCTCTTTACCTGCCTGTCTTCCCCCATAAGAAATAACTCCCTGAGTTGAGAGTTCAGGTCCAGTTTTGTTCCTAGTGTTATCCCAGGACCTTACATCTAGAACAGTCTCTCAGCTTTGGCACTGTTGATATTTTGGACTAGATAATCCTATTGTGGGGCTGTCCTGCACATTGTAGGAAGTCTAGCATCCCTGCTCTGCCCACTAGATGCTAGTAGCACACCTCCTGCACTCGGGATGATCACAGGCGTCTCCTCTGAGTGGGGGTAAGGGGTCAAGATCAGCCCTGACTGAAGACAGCTGAGATGCTAAAGCTGATTGGAGGAGGGAATTCATCTAAGGTAAGGCAAACTGCTACAAATTGATGGCCTCTGTGCGTCAAGCCTCCTTATATCCACACCTGTGGAGTTCCCCTCCCCATACTGAGGCAGGGCTTGGTCATGTGACTTGCTTTGGCCAATAGTCATCAACAAGCGTGATGCCTGTGGAGGCTTAAAAATCGCTTGTTGAACGGGGGCTCGCTTCTTGCAGTGTAGCCACCGTGTGAGAAGTTCCGGCTAGCCTCCGTCAAGATGAGAGGCCGGGTGAAAATGGAGACACCCAGACATTAAGGAGAAAGAAGGTGTCTTTCCCAGCATCCCAGCCAAGACAAGCTTCCAGCTTACCTACCACATGGATATGCTCAGGTAAGACCAGAGTCGGAGCCTCCCTGCCAAACCACAGAATCATGAGAAATAATAAATCATTGTTTTAAGCCACTCACTTTGGGGTGGCTTATTAGGCAGCAGTGCAGAATGTGGAGCTAATTGCCCAGGTCCAGTGGAAGAAATGGGGAGTCTGAACAAGGGCAGTGGTAGAGGGAATAGAAAACATGGGAGTTAATTTGCTTTTTATGTTTTCTTCTGGAAAATCTAAGTCTCCTGAAGGATTTGATTTTGTAAATAATGGATGATTTATACTTGCACACATCTTTAAGGATTTGAAATCCCTTATATATCTTGGTACTTTTTTCTTAAGTGTTTGCCATGCATTGGACTCTTTAAAGCGTATTTCATTTAACTCTAATAACACTGCGAGGCCAGTCATGATATCATCCCATTTTACAGATTAGGGAGCCGAGGTTCATAAAGACTTGGCCCCATCAAACAGCTATTGAGTGCTGGAGCTAGAATTCAGGTCGAGCTACGTGTGGTTCCCAAGACATTACTTTCAAACGCTCTACTGTGTTTTCCACAAAAGCCTTTGGTGTAATTTAAGATCTTCTTTATTCTTGATGGCAGGAAAAATAAGGGATTTACCATGCCCTTCATTCTCAACAACTCCTTTCCCTGGTACATCTTCACTTCCTGAACCATAAAAGCTATAGGAGGATGGATGTGGACATAGACTTGCAGCCTATCGTAGGAGCCAGGGAAGATTATTTGCTTTCAGTTGATCAGCCACTTAGTTCTCTCCCCTCCTTCCATATCTAAGGGAAATTCAGTCTTTACCAGCTGATCCCAGGGCTCTTTGTGATGCAGAATTAAGAGCTCAGGTAGAAAGTCGTCTCGGGTGGACAGAGCCACAGGTGTGCTTCTACTAAAGGCAGGGATTTGAGGGGCGAGACAGGGATCAGCTCCAAGAGGGAACAAGTTCACCTGTGGCCTTTTGATAAGTCAAGGTCACGCATTCCCTTGTGAATGTTGTGCACTGCATCTGAAGCCACTTAACCAAGGAATATAAACTTTCTTGGGAAAAAGTCAAGAAAAGAAAACTTTTCTCCAAACTTAGTAAAGGCCGGGCCCATGCTTAGTCATCCTTATCATTCCTGCAGCTGTGAGACCTTCTACTGAGATTGTCTCCTCCCCTTCACCAAAAGCAGGGTCAGGAAATCCCACCTGAGAAGCTGTCAGTTGAAACATGGATCTGGTGATTTCAATCTCAATTAACAGCAGCCGGCAGTCTTGACTGCTTCTGGTGACAAAGGTGCATAGAAAGTCCAGTCATCTTTTAGTCTAAATGTTCCTTTTCATGTTTAAAGTTCTTACAGTCAAACAGACGTTAGGAGTGCCCATTTGGATTTGCTGAGTTGGAAATAGTTGTGTATCCGTTTGTTTGCCAAGGTGAGAAGGGACTAACATTCTTAGCACAGTGCAACGTTTGGTATAGTCAAGTGCTAGTTAACTGACTGCATATATCTAAGTTGATAGTTTTCTGGAAAATACAATAAAAATTACTTGGTGCTCGAGTCTAGGCCAGTGTCAACTGTGACAGAACTTTTCTTCCTTTACTATTTAATCTGGCACATACCCAGCAGGGGGCACTGGTTTAAAACCAGAAGGCTTGCCACTGAATGGTTTCATTGCGATTAGATTATTGTTCTTTTCAAGCCATTTTCTAACTGGAACAAATGTTTGAAAATGATGTGTACATTGGCTTTGGTAAATGGTTTATGAATTTAATCATTTTCAACACAACTGCAAACTGGATTCTATACCAAGTCTATCAATACAGTAGCCACTTGCCACGTGTGCGATTGAGCACGTAAAACATGGGTATTTTTGAGATGTGCTGTAAGTGTAAAATGCATACCAGGTTTTGAAGATTAAGTACCAAAAAGTAATGTAAAATGCCTCACTGGTTTTTATATTAATTACCCATTGAAATAATATTTTGGATATATCAGATTAAACAAAATAAAATTTGAGCTGGTCTCAGTTTTTCAAAAATATGGCTGCTAGAAAATTTGAAATTACAGGTGTGGCTTGTATTTCTATTAGACTGCACTGCATTTTCTTGTACGAGGAAGTATTTTCCCATTATACTGTCTTTTTTCGGTTCAGTCAGTAGTTTTGCTTTCTCTCAGTGTTTCTCATTTTCTCGGATGATTCCAGAAACCATGAGGCCCAAATGGGACTGTGGCATTAAGGGAATTATCTGAAAACTATTTTTAAAAATCATAAGGTGCCTCTCAGAGCTCTTATTATCACCTTGGGAGTGTGTTTTGAACTGAGAGAAGGAGTCTTCTGAACCCAGAAGTGTATAACAGCAAACAGGAAAGTTCTATTTGACTAAAAAAAAAAAAAAAAAAAGACTGTTCTTGGTTAAATGCAGAGGGTTTTGTTTTTTTTTTAATGCTAAGGTTTTCGAATCAAAACTAAGCCCCTAGTTTATGCCAGAGACTTTTACATAATCACCTCACTTAATTCTTGCAGAGAAGCTTAGCGAGATTCAGAATTAGTCCTATGCTACAGATGAAAACTTGAGACTCAGAGAGGTTAAGCAACTTCACTGAGATCACACAGCTGGGAAGTGACAGAAGGAACTTTGGAACTCTTATTTGTTGAGTCTGCTAGGTCCTCTCTGTAAGTCTCTGGCAGATGAAGAGCACCCTGGGTTTGGGGTCGGGGACTGGCAAGTGGTGAGTGAGTGGGCTCCGCTTGCTCCCAGGTGGTCTTCTGTATCAACAAGAAAGGAGGGAGCTGGCTAGTTGAGAGCAGTGATATCACCGTCGACAGCTGTAGGATGCTGAATAGATCAGTTACGGCACTCAGAGAGCATGTGCACAGAACAGAAAGCAGTGCCTTCTTCTGTGATCTCAAGATAAATGTTTCACTGTTCTCAGCTCTGGCTGGGGCCCATTTTCAGCAACAAAAGAACTGCTTTAGAACTGTAAATATTCTGCTGATTAGACAAACTGGGTTCATTAGAAAGATCAGGCAGAAAAGAAAAGTTAGAGGGAAAGCAGAATTTATCAGCGCAGTTCAGACTCTTGGGCTTAGTGAGGTGTCATTTTCTCCACAATTGGATTCCTGAGAACAGCAAAGCCATCTCTTCTGTCATCACCCCTACTGTTCTCTCTTGTAAAAACCAGGGAAGTGTCACGGTAATTGTGTTCATGGCATCTTTGTCATTTTCTAGGCTTTAAATGAGCCAGCCCCAAAAGAGTGCACATCAAGCTGGGTTAGGCAAAGTGAAACTTAGTCTGCCAGGAAGAATACATATTTGTGTAACGGCTGAGCTGATGATAATATTGATTGAGCATGGACTATTTGATAGATGGGTTACCAGCACTATTTCACTTAATCCTAATTCGTATTAAGAGAGCAGCACAGTAATCAGCCCTATTTTACTGAAGAAAACACAGAGGCTCAAAGTTGATGTAACCTGTTCAGAGTCATGGGGCTGTCTAGGCCAGGATTTCAACCACTGACTCACCATGACACCATCCTGCCTTACTCAGAATATCTTACTTTCACGAAAAAAGTTACTTTCTTTCTCTGGTCACTTTCTTGAAAAAAAAAAAAAAATGCAAAAACCTATATCGAAGACATTTGCAACACACTGGATCCTCTTCTCCATTTTCATTCTCTAACACAAAGTTGATACCAAATGTCAGTCCATGTATTTATGAAGGTAGTTGCTTCCTACTCACCTCATTTTGCCATTTGCTTTTTTTTTTTTTTTTAATTTCATTTATTTATTTTTGGTTGCACCAGGTCTTAGTTGCAGAAGGTGGGCTCCTTAGTTGTGGCATGCATGTGGGATCTTAGTTCCCTGATGACCAGGGATTGAACCCACATCCCCTACACTGGAAGGCAGATTCTTAACCACTACACCACCAGGGAAGTCCCTTGCCATTTGCTTTGATTCGAAGAAAGGAATAACTAAGAGTAACCTTTACTGCTGTAATTGGATTTTTGCCATCGGGAATGGCTTGGTCCAATTGTATCCTAGAAGAAATAACACACATTTTGGGTTTAGTTTTATAGAACCTATTTACTGTAACCTCAGAGGTCTCAAATTTTATCTAGGATTGCATTATGTTCAAGACTTGCAACTTGGTTGTAACCCACTAGGGAAAAAAAAGGCTAATTTAAGAAGATCTTTCTAATCTTGTCTTCCAACCTTCACAGTGGACATACCCATCTGAAATTTACATTTGTAGTAATCTTGAACTCTGCATAAAACTTCTAAAAATGGTCTTATCTACCAACTGCAGGAACCATAAGGATAATCTGGTCTCCAAAATCATTACTGAAGCATTTTGGTTTCCTTTGTGTTGTTGAGAGATTCTGTCATTTCTTCAGTATGTGGTTTTTATAGAAAATCTTTGTTTAAGACACTATGTATCATACATACAGTATTAGATGAAAGGGGATAATTTGGGTAAACTATTATTTTCATTAGTACTAACAACATGGAGCTTGCATTTTTAAAAGAAACCATTTAATTGGCCACAGTTGAGGAATTAAGAGTTTTCAACTTGTGTTGGAAAGCATAAAGGATATTGAGTATGGTTTGGGAATTAAAACGGGCAAGGGTAAGGGGCCATTTTGCTGCTGGTTTACCCCTTCCTAGTGAAAATGGAATATGTATCCTAACTATAGAAACATAACAGTTATTTGGAGCCTTATGAAATTATACTATGTTCTTCTATTAGAAATAACCCAAAACAGAACATGCAATTCAAGATCAAGATTCTGAATATAATTTTTCAGGAAAAGCTAAGTCCTTTAAAAAATAAAATAAAATGAGTGACAGATAATCCCCAAAAGGCATTATGGTAGATTAATCTCTCAATAGAGAATACTATTTCTATTTTGTGGATTTTGTACTATCTGAAGAATTTGAATAAAAGCCTGTTTTCTTTTCCTTATTTTTTTTTAACATCTTTATTGGAGTATAATTGCCTTACAATGGTGTGTTAGTTTCTGCTTTATAACAAAGTGAATCAGCTATACATGCATACATCCCCATATCCCATCCCTCTTGCCTCTCCCACCCACCCGCCCTATCCCACCCCTCTAGGTGGTCGCAAAGCACTGAGCTGATCTCCCTGTGCTATGCAGCTGCTTCCCACTAGCTATCTATTTTACATTTCGTAATATATATAAGTCCATGCCACTCTCTCACTTCGTCCCAGCTTACCCTTCCCCCTCCCCGTGCCCTCAAGTCCATTCTCTATGTCTGTGTCTTTATTCCTGTCCTGCCCCTAGGTTCTTCAGAACCATTTTTGTTGATTTTGTTGTTAGATTCCATATCTATGTGTTAGCATACGGTATTTGTTTTCTCTTTCTGACTTACTTCACTCTGTATGACAGACTCTAGGTCCATCCACCTCACTACAAATAACTCCATTTCGTTTCTTTTTATGGCTGAGTAATATTCCGTTTTATATATGTGCCACATCTTCTTTATCCATTCATATGTCAATGGACACTTAAGTTGCTTCCATGTCCTGGCTATTGTAAATAGAGCGGCAATGAACATTGTGGTACATGACTCTTTTTCAATTATAGTTTCATTAGGTCCCATTTGTTTATTTTTGGTTTTATTTCCATTTCTCTAGGAGGTGGGTCAAAAAAGATCTTGCTCTGATTTATGTCATAGAGTGTTCTGCCTATGTTTTTCTCTAAGAGTTTTATAGTGTTTGGCCTTACATTTAGGTCTTTAATCCATTTTGAGTTTATTTTTGTGTATGGTGTTAGGGAGTGTTCTAATTTCATTCTTTTACATGTAGCTGTCCAGTTTTCCCAGCACCAGTCATCGAAGAGGCTGTCTTTTCTCCATTGTATATTTGTGCCTCCATTATCAAAAATAAGGTGACCATATGTACATGGGTTTATCTCTGGGCTTTCTGTCTTGTTCCATTGATCTATATTTCTGTTTTTGTGCCTGTACCATACTGTCCTGATTACTGTAGCTTTGTAGTGTAGTGTGACATCAGGGAGCCTGATTCCTCCAGATCCGTTTTTCTTTCTCAAGATTACTTTGGCTATTCAGGATCTTTTGTGTTTCCATACAAATTGTGATTTTTTGTTCTACTTCTGTGAAAAATGCCATTGGTAGCTTGATAGGAATTGCACTGAATCTGTAGATTGCTTTGGGTAGTAGAGTAATTTTCACAGTGTTGATTCTTCCAATCCAAGAACATGGTATATCTCTCCATCTGTTTGTATCATCTTTAATTTCTTTCATCAGTGTCTTATAGTTTTCTACATACAGGTCTTTTGTCTCCTTAGGTAGGTTTATCTTCTCAAAGACCCAGATTTTAGTTTTATAGATCTTTGCTCTTGTTTCCTTCATTTCTTTTTCATTTATTTCTGGTATGATTTTATTTATTTATTTCTGATTTTATTCTTTTTGTTGCAATGGTATATGGGAGTGTTTCCTTAATTTCTCTTTCAGATTTTTCATTATTAGTGTATAGGAATACAAGAGATTTCTGTGCATTAATTTTGTATCCTGCTACTTGGCCAGATTCATTGATTAGCTCTAGTAGTTTTCTGGTAGCATCCTTAGGATTCTCTATGTATAGTATCATGTCATCTGCAAACAGTGACAGTTTTACTTCTGCTTTTCCAATTTGGATTCCTTTTTCTTCTTCTCTGATTGCTGTGGCTAAAACTTCCATACTATGTTGAATATTAGTTGTGAGAGTGGCGACCTTGTCTTGTTCCTGATCTTAGAGGAAATGGTTTCAGTTTTTCACCATTGAGAATGATGTTGGCCGTGGGTTTGTCATATATGGCCTTTATTATGTTGAGGTAGGTTCCCTCTACGCCCACTTTCAGGAGAGTTTTTGTCATAAATGGGTGTTGAATTTTGTTGAAAGCATTCTCTGCATCTACTGAGATGATCATATGGTTTTTCTCCTTCAATTTGTTAATATGGTGTATCACATTGATTGATTTGTGTATATTGAAGAATCCTTGCATTCCTGGGATAAACCCCACTTGATCATGGTGTATGATCCTTTTAATGTGCTGCTGGATTCTGTTTGCTAGTATTTTGTTGAGGATTTCTGCATCTATGTTCATCAGTGATATTGGCCTGTAGTTTTCTTTTTTTGTGACATCTTTGTCTGGTTTTGGTATCAGGGTAATGGTGGCCGCATAGAATGAGTTTGGGAGTGTTCCTCCCTCTGCTATATTTTGGAAGAGTTTGAGAAGGATAGGTGTTAGCTCTTCTCTAAATGTTTGATAGAATTTGCCTGTGAAGCCATCTGGTCCTGGGCTTTTGTTTGCTGGAAGATATTTAATCACAGTTTCAATTTCAGTGCTGTGATTGGTCTGTTCATATTTTCTGTTTCTTCCTGGTTCAGTGTCAGAAGGTTGTACTTTTCTACGAATTTGTCCATTACTTCAGGTTGTCCATTTTATTGGCATACAGTTGCTTGTAGTCGTCTCTCATGATGCTTTGTATTTCTGCAGAGTCAGTTGTTCCTTCTTTGTCATTTCTAATTCTATTGATTTGAGTCTCCTCCCTTTTTTTCTTGATGAGTCTGGCTAATGGCTTATCAATTTTGTTTATCTTCTCAAAGAACCACCTTTTAGTTTTATTGATCTTTGCTATTGTTTCCTTCATTACTTTTTCATTTATTTCTGATCTGATCTTTATGATTTCTTTCCTTCTGCTAATTTTGGGGGTTTTTTGTTCTTCTTTCTCTAATTGCTTTAGGTGTAAGGTTAGGTTGCTTATTTGAGATGTTTCTTGTTTCTGAGGTAGGATTGTATCGCTATAAACTTCCCTCTCAGAACTGCTTTTGCTGCATCCAATAGGTTTGGGGTCGTCGTGTTTTCATTGTCATTTGTTTCTAGGTATTTTTTGATTTCCTCCTTGATTTTTTCAGTGATCTCTTGGTTATTTAGTAGCGTATTGTTGAGCCACCATGTGTTTGTATTTTTTACAGGTTTTTTTTTCTGTAATTGACATCTTGTCTCATAGCACTGTGGTCGGAAAAGATACTTGATACGATTTCAGTTTTCTTAATTTTACCGAGGCTTGATTTGTGACCCAAGATGAGATCTATCCTGGAGAATGTTCCACGAGCACTTGAGAAGAAAGTGTATCCTGTTCTTTTTGGATGAATGTCCTATAAATATCAATTAAGTCTATCTGGTCTAATGTGTCTTTTAAAGCTTCTGTTTCCTTATATATTTACATTTGGGTTGATTTGTCCATTGGTGAAAGTCGGGTCCCTTTTAAAGTCCCCTACAGTTATTGTGTTACTGTTGATTTCCCCTTTTATGGCTGTCAGCATTTGCCTTATATATTGAGGTGCTCCTATGTTGGGTGCATAAATATTTACAATTGTTATATCTTCTTCTTGGATTGATCCCTTGATCATTGTGTAGTGTCCTTCTTTGTGTATTGTAATAGTCTTTATTTTAAAGTCTATTTTATCTGATACGAGTATTGCTACTCCAGCTTTCTTTTGATTTCCATTTGCATGGAATACCTTTTTTCCATCCCCTCACTTTCAGTCTGTATGTGTCCCTAGGTCTGAAGTGGGTCTCTTGTAGACAGCATATGTACGGGTCTTGTTTTTGTATGCATTCAGCCTGTCTATGTCTTTTGGTTGTAGCATTTAATCCATTTACATTTAAGGTAATTATCAATATGTATGTTCCTATTACCATTTTCTTAATTGTTTTGAGTTCGTTATTGTAGGTGTTTTCCTTCTCTTGTGTTTCTTGCCTAGAGAAGTTCCTTTAGCATTTGTTGTAAACCTGGTTTCATGGTGCTGAATTCTCTTAGCTTTCGCTTATCTGTAAAGGTTTTTCATTTCTCCGTGGAATCTGAATGAGATCCTTGCTAGGTAGAGTAATCTTGGTTGTAGATTTTTCCCTTTCATCACTTTAAATATGTCCTGCCACTCCCTTCTGGCTTGCAGAGTTTCTGCTGAAAGGTTAGCTATTAACCTTATGGAGTTTCCCTTGTATGTTATTTGTTGCTTTTCTCTTGCTGCTTTTAATATTTTTTCTGTGAATTTAATTTTTTATAGTTTGATTAATATGTCAGGTTCCTTATTTATCCACTCTTCCTAAAATTGGGGGAAAATTATATATGTGTGTATATATATATATGTAAAATTATAATGTACACACATATGTGTGTGTATATATACATACATATACACTTAGAATATTAAATATATGTATGTATGTGTGTATATATACATATATATACATACAATTATATATATATATAATTCCAGCAGATGCAAGGCATGGTATAATTTGAAGAAAATGTAAGTAAATAAAATATTGATACATAAATATAGCCAAGTAGAATGTGAGGTTGTAATTATAGTCTTTGATGTGCAGATGAAGAATTTAAATGAAGAATTAAAACTTGAAAAGTTGTGTGATTTTCCTCAAGGATACAAATTTAGCACAAGGATTTAGCTTTTACTTGCCTCTTCTAGTTTTGCTGGGTCTCATCCCATGTATAGGAAAGACAGAAATTACAATAGAGAAGCGAGTACTACTTTCTCTTTTACTTCTCTGGTTATTTGCTTGAACTCATTTTTTCTTCATTGTGAATTTTCAGAATGTTTCCCACCAGCCAGGGAGTAAAACTCATTAATTTATTAAGTAGTAAAGGAACTAGAGATCATTGTAATAATACTTGAATCAGCAGCATAATGGATTCCATTTGGAAGTGCCTACTAGGATCACTGTCATTATCATCAAAACACATTTAATTTGCTTCCTTAGGCAGTGTTGACCTCCAGGAGTCTACCTCTACTCATATTTAAAGAGAACTTGACAAGATTAAGTATTTGTACAGGGAATGACCTACCTTTTTTTTACTTCCCTCTTTTTGCTTACCTTTCAAATTGTTATTTCA
This sequence comes from Balaenoptera physalus, assembly GCF_965194825.1. Classification (NCBI taxonomy): domain Eukaryota; kingdom Metazoa; phylum Chordata; class Mammalia; order Artiodactyla; family Balaenopteridae; genus Balaenoptera; species Balaenoptera physalus. Next base: position 95,710,089 of record NC_138896.1, on the reverse strand, counting down.
TTTGGAAATATCTAAAAGTAAGACACTGAATCCTTTCATCTACTCTATAGAGATTATGATTAATACTGCTCTACTGTTTCTAGAAAGTGAACTATGAGATAGAGTCAGCTCTCTGTGATTTTCCAAGTCTTTGATGTTATTAACAGCATTAGTAATTATAGCTAACACCTTCTAGAATGTAAGTGCCAAAAGAGCAGTGGTTTTGGCTTGGTTTTTGAAGTGTTTTATCTTAATACATAACAGGCACTCAATAAATAATTGTCAATAGATAAATAAATTGATTACACCTTCCTAAAAAAAAAAAAGATGTGTCTTGGCATGTTTCTCCTTGGATTTATCCTGAATGGGACTCTCTGCACTTCCTGGACTTGAATGACTATTTCCTTTCCCATATTAGGGAAGTTTTCAACTGTAATCTCTGCAAATATTTTCTCAGACCCTTTCTTTTTCTCTTCTTATTCTGGGGCCCCTATAATTCAAATGTTGATGCATTTAATGTTGTCCCAGAGGTCTCTGAGACTGTCCTCAATTCTTTTCATTCTTTTTTCTTTATTCTGTTCCATGGCCATTATTTCCACTATTTTATCTTACAGGTCACTTATCTGTTCTTCTGCCTCAGTTATTCTGCTATTGATTCCTTCTAGGGTACTTTTAACTTCGTTTATTGTGTTGTTCATCATTGTTTGTTTGCTCTTTAATTCTTCTAGGTCCTGGTTAAACATTTCTTGTATTTTCTCCATTTTATTTCCGAGATTTTGGATCATCTTTACTATCATTACTCTGAATTCTTTTTCGAGTAGACTGCCTATTTCCTCTTCATTTTTTGGTCTGGTGGGTTTTTACCTTACTCCTTCATCTGCTGCATATTTCTCTGTCTTCTCATTTTGTTTAACTTACCATGTCTGGGATCTCCTTTTCACAGGCTGTAGGTTCATAGTTTCTGTTATTTTTGGTGTCTGCCCCCTGTGGGTGAGGTTGTTTCTGTGGCTTGTGGAGGGGACTAGTGCCTGTGTTCTGGTGGATGGGGCTGTATCTTGTCCTTCTGGTGGGCAGGGCCACAACTGGTGTGTGTTTTGGAGTGTCTGTGAACTTAATATGACTTTAGGCAGCCTCTCTGCTAATGAGTGGGGTTGTGTTCTTGTCTTGCTAGTTGTTTGACATGGGGCTTCCAGCACTGGAACTTGCTGGCCGTTGGGTGGAGCTAGGTCTTAGTGTTGTGTCGGAGAGCTCTCGCCGATTGATAATACGTGGGGCCGGGAGGTTTCTAGTGGTCCAGTGTTCTGGACTCGGCCCTCCCACCTCAGAGGTTCATGCTCGACACCCAGCCAGAGCACCAAGACCCTGCCAGCCACATGGCTCAGAAGAAGAGGAAGAAAGACAAAAAAAAAAAAAAATGACAGAGAGAACCCTAGGACAAATGGTAAAAGCAAAGTTGTACAGACAAAATTCCAAAAAGAGGTATACACATACACACTCAGAAAAAGAGGAAAAAAAAAATATATATATATATAATAAGCTCTAAATACTAAACTAAGATAAACATAAAACCAGAAACAAATTAGACACAGAAAGCAAACCCCAAGTCTACAGTTGCTCCCAAAGTCCACCTCCTCAATTTTGGGAACATTCGATGTCTATTCAGGTATTACAGAGATGCAGGGTACATCAAGTTGATTGTGGAGATTTAATCCGCTGCTCCTGAGGCTGCTGGGAGAGATTTCCCTTTCTCTTCTTTGTTCGCACAGCTCCCGGGGTTCAGCTTTGGATTTGGCCCCGCCTCTGCGTGTAGGTCGCCTGAGGGCGTCTGTTCCCGCCCAGACAGGACGGGGTTAAAGGAGCAGCTGCTTTGGGGGCTCTACCTCACTCAGGCCCGGGGGAGGGAGGGGTACGTATGCAGGGCGAGCCTGCGGCGTCAGAGGCCGGCGTGACGTTGCACCAGCCTGAGGCGCGTCGTGCGTTCTCCTGGGGAAGTTGTCCCCGGATCACGGGACCCTGGCAGTGGCGGACTGCACAGGCTCCCGGGAGGGGCGGTGTGGAGAGTGACCTGTGCTCGCACACAGGCTTCTTGGTGGCGGCAGCAGCAGCCTTAGCGTCTCACGCCCGTCTCTGGGGTCCGCACTGATAGCCGCGGCTTGTGTCCGTCTCTGGAGCTCGTTTAGGTGGCACTGTGAATCCCCTCTCCTTGCGCACCGCGAAACAAAGAGGCAAGAAAAAGTCTGTTGCCTCTTCGGTAGCTCCAGACCTTTTCCCGGACTCCCTCCTGGCTAGCTGTGGCGCACTAGCCCCTTCAGGCTGTGTTCACGCCACCAACCCCAGTCCTCTCCCTGCGATCCACCAAAGCTCGAGCCTCAGCTCCCAGCCCCCGCCCGCCCCAGCGGGTGAGCAGACAAGCCTCTCGGGCTGGTGAGTGCTGCTCGGCGCCGAGCCTCTGTGTGGGAATCTCTCCGCTTTGCCCTCCGCACCCCTGTGGCTGCGCTCTCCTCCGTGGTTCCAAAGCTTCCCCCCTCCGCCACCCACAGTCTCCGCCTGTGAAGGGGCTTCCTAGTGTGTGGAAACCTTTCCTCCTTCACAGCTCCCTCCCAGAGGTGCAGGTCCCTATTCTTTTGTCTCTGTTTTTTCTTTTTTCTTTTACCCTACCCAGGTACGTGGGGAGTTTCTTGCCTTTTGGGAGGTCTGAGGTCTTCTGCCAGCGTTCAGGAGTTGTTCTGTAGGAGTTGTTCCACATGTAGATGTATTTCTGATGTATTTCTGGGGAGGAAGGTGATCGCCATATCTTACTCCTCCGCCATCTTGAAGGTCTCGCTTCCTTATTTTTTTAAACAAATGTCCAGTCCTGCCTGATCCTCTTAGGGTCAGACTTTAAGAATCAGCATCTTACTTGACATATCCATGTCTTGAAAACAATGCTTTTTTGCATGTGAATTATATGAGCATATTGTGAAAAAGCAGATTCTGATATAGTGGGAATGGGATGGTACCTGAGATTGATCATTTCTAACAAGCTCTTCACTGCCGCCCATGCCACTGGCTAGCTGACTACACTTGATGTAGGAAGGAAGGGAGGCTGCCACATTGAGCCTCACTTTCTGTCTCTCTTCTCATTCAATCCAACTGCAAGTCTATTGGTTCTACCGTCAGACACTATGCCTGATAGGACCACATCTCCCCGAATTGCATAGATAAGACCCTGAACCAAGGCACTGTCTCACCCTTCCTGATTACTGTCCTTGCTTCCTAGGTTCCTGACTTCTGTCTTTGACTCTTGCCCTCGCCCCAGAATATTATTCCTACAAATGGCAGAGACATCATGTTTCACACATAAATTAAATGATATCAAACTTAATTGTTATTATCTTCCAGCCCATTGTTTGTCAGCCCATTAAAAACAAAATCTGAACTCTGCCAACAGTAAAACCCTCCATTATCTGCCCCAATTTCCTCTTCCACCTTGTCTCCTATTTTTCTCTTCCTTTTACTCCATGCCAGCCATACTGGCTGTCTTGTTACTCCTTCAAAATACCAAGTGCATTCTTACCTCAGGGCCTTTGCACTTGTTTTCTCTTCCTGGGAAGTTTGTGTTCCAAATCTTTGAATGGATCATTACCTTGCATTATTCAGTTCTCTGTTCTAATATCTGCTCTTCAAATAAACCTCCTACATACCTTATTTTAACTTCTTCTGTTCCAGTTATTATGGGTGCTTAAATGATCACCAAAAATTACATGGCTTCAAAAAAAAAAACAATTTTGTTCTCTAATCTACTGGTCAGAGTTTGGTGGGAATAACTCATTTCTCTTCCTCTCAACTTTGGCGGGCGTGCCTCAAAGCTTGGTGCTAGAACAATCTGAAGACTCATTCACACATACGCCTGACAACTGGCCTGAAAAGACTGAGCAGCTGGGCCCAGGCATCTGTCTGTATCTCTTGTGGTATCACCACATGGTCTCTTTCTCTTAGCTGCTTCAGGTTAGCCAGACTGTAAAACCCCGGGGAGTAGGGGGAGCTGTGTGGAAGCCAAATGGCCATTTGTGATCTAGCTGCAGCAGATATGTATGCACTGTCACTTCTGCTTGATTCACATCTGCCAAATTCTGTTTGTTGGAAGCAAGTTACTAAGGATGGCCCATATGCGAGGGGAGAGGAATTAAATTCCACCTTTTGGAGGAGGAATGTCGAAGACTTTGTTAAACATTTTGTAAAAACCATCACATATTCCAACTGCTCACCCAGTATCTTTCCTAGCAGTGCTCACAAGGTGAAATCACACTCTTCTTGGTTCCTCTTACTAGAATATAAGTCCCATGAGAGAAGGGACTTGGTCCTCTTTACTGCTGTATCTCCAGCAACTGAAACTGCTGGACAAAGAGTCGGCTTTTACAAGTACGTGATGATTTGTTTATTTAATAAACCTATTTTCTCTGCAGAGCTCAGTTGAATTCCCATTTACTGCTGTTACTAATGGAGTTCACACAGGAAATCCTTAGAATAGTGCAGCTACATGGTTTATGCTTAATTAATACTAGGTGACATTCCTAATAGTAGCTAACATTGATGGTACACTTCATACACACCTAACTCTTCACATGGATTACTTTATTTAATCTCCTAAGAAATCTACAAGATGGTACTGTTATTACACATCTACTTAGTGGCAGAACTGGAATTCAAAACCAATCCTGCCTAATTCCAAAGGAAACTTGTCCTGGCTATTCGATTTCACTTTTGTCTTTTTTTAAGGGGGGCTGGGGCGGTGCTGTAAGCTTCAAATGAGTTATCTGTGAGAGTGACTTGCCAAAAGTACACTGCTAAAGGAGTGTAATATAATCCTTTATTTGCTTATGTGTCTCAATCTTTGTGATAGACATTTGTGTGCATATTTCATCCTTATTTGTAAGTTTTTATTTTCAGGCAATGACTGACTGTACTTGTCTATCCCACAGTGCCTTAGATAGACCAAGAGTTTGATAACTATCTGAGGAATTAATGCGTAGGGTCCAGAAGTCCTGATAGGAAGAATGATCTTAAAATTTTAAAATGCATATTATTTATATGCATCATATGCATAATTCACTATTTGCAACTAAAATGCCTCACATTCTTTGAGAAGTAGATAAGGCAATTGTCATAAAATAGCCACTTGACTTACTATGCATGGAATCATGAAAGTGGAAAGATGGAAAGAGTGGAAAATAAGGTTCAAAATTCTGATGTACCTCTTAGTAGAATGAGCAAACTCCTAAATGTTTCTGTTTTAAGCTTTAAAGATGAATTTAATTATTGCAATTGGATTGCCATTGTAGCATTAGCTAACAACTCAGGCGTGTCACACAATTATTTCTTTTTTGTGGTGAGGGTAATTAAGGTCTAGTCTCAGAACCTTTGAAATGTATAATACAATATTGCTGACTGTAATCATTAGGCTGTGCATTAAATCTCTAGTTGCAAATTTGTACCATTAAACAATGTATACCCAATTCCTTGGGCCCCTGGTAACCACCATTCTCCTGTTTTCTGAGTTTGGCTTTTGGAGATTCCACATGTGAGTGATACCATATATATTTTTCTTTGACTTATCTCACTTAGTATAATGCCCTAAAGGTCCATCTGTGTTACAGATGGCAGGATTTCCTTTTTTCTGGCTGAGTGATATTCCATTGTATATATAAACCACTTCTTCTTGATCCATTCATCCATTGATGGATACTTAGGTTGTTTCCATATCTGAGCTATTATGTTTATTGCAGCGTTATTCATAAGAGGGCAGATAACTTTTAATATCCTGTTTTCATTTCCTTTGGATATAGGCCCAGAAGCAGGATTGATGGATCATTTGGTAGTTCTATTTTTAACTTTTTTGAGGAACCTCCGTAAGGTGTTCCATAGTGGCTGAACCAATTTATATACACACAGGTTTCCTTTTCTCTACATCTTTGCCAACACTTGTCTTCTTGATGATAGCCGTTCTAACAGATCTGAGGAGATATCTATATTTTTTATCTGTGTTTCCCTGATTATTAGTGACTTGGAGCATTTTTTTCATGTACCTGTTGGTCTTTTAGAAATTATTAAAAACTTGTATTTTAAAATTATGAAAGTTTATTATGGAACACAAATTGTTGTCTTTTATTACATAGAAAATTGTTCTTAAATGACTGTGTTACCCACAAATGTTTTAATGGAGGCATTCCAAACCCTTGATCGTTGTTACCAGGGAGAAATAGGGCATGGCCTGTGATGAGTCTTGGGTCTCCCAAGTGTCACCCTTCAATTGTTTCCTTTTTAAAAGGTGTTTGATTTTGTTTGGAGTAGCAATATGACGAGCCCCAAGGGGAAATTCACAATGGATTTTAGCCCATTGTGTCTATTCTGTTTTCCTCTGCTAGATATGTGCCCAATCATGTGTCATTAGAATTATCCATGTAATAAAATTATGTTCAATGAAATGTAGTGGAGTATACTGCAGAACTTCTAGGGAGGGGATACTTTCTGATAAGCTGAAATTGTACTGTTGCATTTTTTTCCATCCCTTTCTGCTTGAGCCATTGATGACTTCCTCATATTTGCAACAACACAAGAGACCACTAAAATTGAAATTCACCCTCATCTAATAGAATCCTGAAAAAATTGAGCCTCTCGATAACCCTTGTACAGGCTACCTACAGATTTCTTAAGTAAACAATCAAAATTCTATGAGTACAGCCACTCCTCATTTGGTTATTTTTGGGATTACTCACAGTTTACTGTACCCTAACTTACCCACATTAGACAATCTCAAAAATCTAGAATGGTCGCAAAGCAAGGGTTTCATTTACTATGTTGAAACAGTAGCATCTTGAAAGAAGCAGTTTTGATTCTAGCAAAAACAGAAACAAAAAAAACCAGAAACAAAAAAAAAAGCCCAACAAAAACAATTCTAATTTTCTCAGTCTTGAGCCAGCCAGACATCCAGAACTGATCCTTCTCATAAGCCATCAATAAAATTTCACTTAAATTTAGTTAAATGTCGCGCGACCAGTTGAGCAAAAGGACAATGAAGAGTTCTCAGACTATTCTTCATCAGTCCTACTGACTTAAAAATTTTATACTCTGTTATTTAGAGACCTCTTATTTTTGTATGAACTGACCCTTTGAAATTCTGTGAAGGAACTGAAAACATTGTAAAGGAACTGAAAGAAGTTCAGGGCATCGGGATCCAAGACTGAAAAGTCAGGTGACAAAGCCGCCCAGCAGAAGTGAAAACAAGAGTAAGACCATGTGAGGCCAACTTAGAGAGTTAGGACTCTGTCATAGCAGCAAGGAGCAATTGCTCTCCTAATGAGAGTTAACTTTTCTAACTGCAGCATCAAGAAGAAGTTAGACGGGGCAAGATGGAAGAATATGGGGGAAAGTGACCACTCGGTGGTTGATGGTATTTAGACAAAAATAATGGTAGCCTAAGTATGGGGCTGGATAGAAGGGACCATGTGTGAAGGTAGTTTAGGAAAGTATATAAAAACAGAACAGGAGTTGGTGTTAGGTTAGATAGAGACATAGAAGGAATATGAGTAGTTACAATGACATCAACATTTGGGTTTCAGATTTAAGAAAACCAGACAGAAGATAGAGGAACTGTTTGCTGGGAATGGCAAATTAGGCCAAATTCTGCAGAGAAATAACATTAAAAGAGAAACATATAGAAGACATTGGTGAATAGCTTAAGAATACGGTCACTCTGGGGGAAGCCAGACAGTTGTGGATTGAAGAGGGGGGTGGGCAGTGAGTTGTCAGAGATGGTGAAGGCAGATGAATATTGAAGGGGTGGACAAGAGAGGAGTTAACTGGAGGGAAATGGGAATGGAAGGTGGAAGGAACATCTCTGTTTGAATAGGAGGGAGCTGAGGATGTTTCTTGGATCCATCCTGAACAGTTATTACCTTTATTCTCATCTCTTACAAATCATACACTAAAACAAACAGTTTTCTGTTGTTTTCCCTTCCTGTGCCAATGCAGGCAATACACAGAAAACAGTCAGACTCTGAGAATGTGATTCCCAGAGGTAGTGTTGTCACACAGAAACCAAAAGGGACCATTTTAAAGTTGAAAACAACAATAAAAGTGCAAGCTCACTGGGACTACAATGCTTCTAGCCTCCTCTTCATAGCAGACGTTGCTGAGAGGCTGCTGCTTGCCACCTGGGTGCCTTCCTCGTAGGATCCTCCTGGAGGAAAGCAGAATCTCCAGTGTGCGGCCTCCCTTCTCAAGGGGCCTCCTGTTTCCGTTCCGTTCTCACAGAAAGCCATTTCAGCTTTTGTTTCACTTCCTCTTGTTGAGCACGAGTCCATTTCTACAAACAAGGTGCCAGATAGCTCATGCGTAGAATTGTATATCAGCCTTGGAAAACCGACTATGTTTGTGGCAGAGATGCCTTCCTGTTCCCAAAATCTGTTTCCTCTGGGTCCTGGGTACTTAATGAGACTCCATTTCCCAGCCTCCATCGCAGTTACGGGCAGTCACGTGCAGTGTGCAATGTGGGCTGAAATGATACCTGTCACTTAAAACCTTCAAGTGTTTTCACACATCCTTTTTCTTTTCAACTACCTAGAATGGATACAAAGTCCAGGACAAACTTGTAAGCTACTTATTGAAGATAATGGTGTCAAAATGTGGAAGTCTGTGTCCCTGATTTAGCACCTGGAGGAGAGTCGTCTGAGAATCAGAAATTTTTATCAGCGAGACATAAACTTCTCTGGTATTAAGCTTTTGTAATTCCAGAGTTTAATCCATAAAAACAGCCACAGTAGTAACAAATACATTATTTATTCATGGTAATAATGTGCCATATATTGATTTATATACCACTCACTATATATAAAACTATTATATTATTTAATTCTTTTATCAACTCCGTGAAGTATCATTATCACCATTTTACAGGTGAGTTTAGGTTTCAGAGCAATTACCAAATGGTCCCAATAGCTTCTACAGTAACTCTCTAAAAGCCATGTAGGGACTTATAGTATCTTCACCTGAAACATTACTATGGAACAAATTCCAGGAATGTTTGCCTATTTATAACTTCTGCTTCAGAGCAAAAGTAAGCTCTTAATTCATTTTTAAATATATAGGTATAAAACATTTGAAGAATGCAGAGCTAAACTATTATTTACAGTATTATAACTCACAGTAACATTTTAATTACCTCAAATTAGATTTTCTACCATGCATATGCAAGGTCAAATTCTAGAGTCCCTTTTAAAATAATAAAAAAGGGAAAGGTGCTCTCCTGTTAAAAGTCCAAGATATAGGAGTACATCATAATAAAAATTTGCCGGACATTCCTTTCACTTGGTATAACCTATTTAAAATGAATAGCTCAAAACTGGCCTGGCTTGACCTAAGTATATATGCAAAATCTTGAATATTCACACTATGGCTCATTGAAAAGGCAGTGGGCTTTACGACAAGATTGACAACGAAAGGAAAAATGATGAGGAAAATTGCCTTACTTATCTGCTACAGTACTCTTGATTGCCAACTGTAATTTTACGGTTCATTATAAGAGGGGGAAAAGTTTGACTGTCAACTTGGGTACGTGTATATCATACTGATACAAAGAATAAGTTTGCTTGAAACACTCTTAATGAAGTCACTATAACTGTGTGTTTTTGAAGCATCAATTTTCTTCGTTTTACCCCTAATGGAGTTATGTGGGTAAAATATTTAAAGGTCATCAAACGCTGTGGGATGTGAATCAGCTGTAGGAAAGTGAAGATATTAAAATCACACAGGGGTGACAGGCTATTTTCTGAGTTATCCCTTGATATAACATAAGATTTGACTGAGTAATTGAGGTAAATAGCATTGCTTTCATAGATGTCAGGATAGATCAAATAAGGGTCAGAAAACTTAACAACTTTAATCACCCTTTAACATAAGAGAATGCCATTCTGCAGTACCGTGGGGATGCCCCCATTTAAAGTCTTATTTCCCCATTTTACTAATAGTACTAAACTTCACTTTTTCAAGGGATACTTCCATACTCAAAACACCTGACTACCTTCTCATTATCTAGACCAGTGCTATTCAATACTACAGCCACTAGACATGTGTGGTTATTTAAATTTACATTAAAAGTAAAAATAAAAATTCAGATCTCAGTTACAATAACCACATTTCAAGTGTTCAGTGCCTTCAGGGGGCTTGTGACTACTGCCTTAGACAATGCAACTCTACAACATTCCCATCAACTCTGAAAGTTGCATTTGATAACTCTGATCTAGAGCTGGGCTACCTGATAGGATACCCACTAGCCACGTATGGAAATGTGGCTAGTCCACACTGAGACGTGCTGTAACTCTAAAATACACAGCAGGTTTGGAAGACATAGTTCAAAAAGAATATTACGTAATTTCAGTAAGTTTGTGTGCTGATTACATGTTGAAACAATGATATAGGATGGACCTAGAGTCTGTCATAGAGTGAAGAAAGCCAGAAAGAGAAAAACAAATACCGTATGCTAATGCATATATATGGAATCTAAAAAAAAAAAAAATGGTACTGATGAACCTTTTGATAGGCTCAAAGCAAAGAAGGGCTATTTGCCAAGGGTTTAACCTCAAGCCTGAGGTTGAGAAGCAGACATTTATCTTATCTTTGGACAGTAACAAAGTCAAGATAAATGCAAAACATATTCAAAAACCCCTTATTAAAAGTTCTGTAACTAGGTTGGAAATTGAGGCTTCTTCCTTGTGTCAAGGAGACTCAGTCCAGTCAAAGGTGGCAGGCTGTATTCTTACTAGTATGATTCCTTAATGTTACATCCTTTTGTTAATTATCAAAAGCAATTTTTACAGGCTAATAATAAAATTTCATATTTCTTGACCTAGCATTAAAGTTCAGCCATGGTCTCTGTCATTCCCAGTAACATCCCTTATTCTTCTTCATACACACTGTGATTATGCAAAAATGTCCTGTTCTTGCCACTTCTTTGGCTCATATTCCCCGTACCTAGAATGCTCTTCCCACTCCTTCTGTTGTAATGTTTCAAGGCTTAATTCAAGTATCATAGCTGCTTCTAAAGTCTTCCCAGATTTTACCCACCACAGTCAAACTAGCAACAAACAAATATTTCAGACTGATCTTGACCTTCCTTGGGCAAATGATGGACACACTTTTTATTTTGTGTTGTAACTATTAAGTCCCCTTCCTTCGTTCCTTCCTTCGTTCCTTCGTTCGTTCGTTCGTTCGTTCGTTCCTTCCTCAGTCATTTCCACCCATCTAATTCATGCCAGACATTACTAGGCAATACATGTATATGTTGAGATATTATTCTCAACATATTTTGCAGGCCATAGGTGAAATAGGAGATAACTAGGTAGTATTCTTTGAGGAGCTGTTGGAAAATTATCTTATGACTCTGGTATACTGTCAGAAAATCTGATTTTTCTTGGCAAGAATAAAATATATCTGACATAGGAAATTCTATACTTCTGAAAAAAACATGCTAGTAAGCAAAAGGCTGGTGCTTTGCCTGATTTACTAGGTAAGTGATTTGGGAAATAATACCTAGGCACCAGGAATACAAAGACATCTTGTGACTGTTTCCTCTTCAGGCAATCAATCAATCAATCATCAATAAATAAATAAAAATAGAGTATTGTTCTCCAAACTTTTTTCATAAGAATCACAAAAAAAAAAAATGATTCCCAGGCCTGGTCCCCAGGGATTATGATTAGTGAGTTTAGAGAGGTCTAGAATCTATTGTTTTGTTTTTACGAAGCATCCATCCCAGTAGTTACAAGGAAAGTTTGCGACCTAACTTCACACTTCTTAGTGTATAAGAGTCACTGGGAGGCTTGTTAAAAAATGGAGATTGTGCTGTCTCACCTCTAATGATCCTGATTCAGCAGCTCTGAGGTGGGGTTCAGGAATCCAAAATTTTAATGAGCATTTCCAGGTAATTCTGACTTGGGTTCATAGACCACAGTTTGAGAAATACGGGAATCAATTGCGACTTATGAGAGTTGAGAGATTGCCTAGTTGATGGCTATAACTCCGGCAACCAGAGCAGAGATGGTGCTCAGTAACCATTGCTGAATCAAATCGAAATGCCCTATGATGCGGTATTGTTTTATTTAGCTAAAGAAACCATTATTAAGAAGGGAAAAATGAACTGATTTACTAATAAAATAACAAAGATTGATATGTCTCTTCCAGTCCTCTGTGTCTTCAGTACATTGATTGTTTCCAATTCATTCTTTCATTTATTCAACAAATACTTCTTGAAATCCTACAATAGTCCAGGCAGCCTGTGAGGAATGGGTGGTACAGCCATAAATAAGGAGACATACCTTCTGTCCTGCTGGAACCCAAGGTGTAGGAGGGTTTTATGGTTATCTATTGCTGGGTAATAAACCATCCCCAAACTTACTGGCTTAAAACCAACAATCATTTATTTTGCTCACAATTAGCAGTTTGAATAGAGGCAGTGGGACATCTGTCTCCGTTCCATGTGGCATCAGCTTGGGCATCTACTGTGGCTGGGAGGTCCAGTTTCAAGAGGCTGCCTGGCCACTTGGCGGTGACTGTCACCTGTGCGCCCAGCTGGGGCTATCAGCAGGGGTCCTGGTCCCCCTGTATGTGGCCTTCCCAGGGGTTGCTTGGGCTCCACACAGCATGGAAGTCTGAGGGTAGCTGAACTTTTTACGTGGATGCTGGCTTTCCTCAAAGACAGTGTTGTGGCAGAACAAGGTGTAGGCTGCAAAGGCGTCTTCCCAGGTAGCCTCTGAAGTCACAGAAGGTCACTTCTACTAAGTTCTGTTGGCAACTCAAATTGCTAAGGCTGTCATAGATTTATAGGGTGGGAAATTTTCTTCCAACTTCCACTAGGAGAAGTAGCAAAGAGTTTGTTGCCATTTTTAATTGTTCACCGGATGAGACAGATGTTTAACAATGAACTAGATACACTTGCAGTAAGTACTACTAAGAAAAAGTATCTGGTGCTATGAAAACGTAAAACAGAGGGAGATAATTAGGAAGGGACCCCCTAAGGAAGTAACATTAAAGATGAGACAGGCTCCAAGTCACAGTGCTCCATAAAATGTGAAGAGATAACAATTAGAAAGCAGGTAGAAAAACTAGGCAAAAGAAATGAGGCTAAAAATGGTAAGAGGTAGTCTTGCTTGCTTGATCTGTGTTAGGCACTATTTCCAGACTTTGTATCTATTATCTCATTTAACTCATAAAAATCCTAGGTGGTAAGTAATCGTATTCCCATTTTGCACATACTGAGAAATAAAGAGCTCCCCAAGGTTACAGAGATAGTGAGTGACAGTGCCAGGGTTTTAGGGTCTGGTTGTATTCTAGAAATTTGAGAGTAGGGACATCCTTGTACCAAAGGCAATTACAGTGAGGAGCCGTGAGTAGCTAGGAAATTCCAATGGGGGAGCTGGCACCCACGGAGAAAGTTATGCAGAAAGTAAGAATGAGCAAACACCAGAAATGAACTTCATCTCCTGCACGCCTTGCTCTGGTGAAGGGTTGTAATTTTCTCTCACAGCAGAGTTTCAGAAGGAGATTGAAAAATAACAGCTGGAGTCCCATTTTTAAGTAAGGAAGGGAAGTCATTCCCTTTGATTTGGCTCCATTTTCCAACTCGAATTTTTTTAAGCCCTAAAAGACCTTAACTACCTCTTTCTCCAGGTACAGTGGAAATGGATGATCTTGCAGCACGGGACAGGATTTGCTAAATAAATAATATCACTTTAAATAAACCTTGAAAGGTGTAAGTCACTTGTATAGGTTTCCACAGGCCGAGGTGACAGTTCAGTAAATGCATCACCTGAGTGATGTGGTTCTTATGATGTACAGATGTAATACTTCATCTGGACCAGTGTGATATAGTATCAGGTCTGTGTTGCTTTGATGATGTATTACTTGGTAAAATGAGGTTAGCTGTCAAAAACTCATTCCAAGGAACTGAAAGTTTGGCTGGGGGAAAAAATTCATTTCAGGCCTTTAAAAAATACATTTTTCACTTGAGTGGAGGGAGAGATGACATGGTTAGAGTCAAAAGGCTTGCGAGCCTTGTGAACCCTGGTGAAAAAAAAAACATCTTTCAATACAGACAACTCAGGGGAAAGTCAGGACCAAATCAACGAAGCCAGAGCCTTCCTATTTTGCAGGAGCCAATCACACACAATTGCAGAATGGTACAACTTGGGTGACTTTTTGTAACTTCCACTACTATGTCCTTGAGACAGCACAGGATGGAAAAATTACTTGCGTAGGTGTTTCAAGAGACTAAATTTTCATAATAAACATTTGGAATTACTGTTCGGTACATGGGCTAGAAATGTCTTATTATTTAGCATAGCCCTATTTATGGATGGCTTAACAACTGTTGTTTTTTTATAGAAGGTGATAATGTATTCTAAAATGATCTTTAATACTGATATTTCAAAATCTGTTCTTAAATATGTGTGTGGTATGAAATTAAAAAAAAAAAACTTTCAATGTTTTATTTGGTTTCAGACGTGCTGACTAATCTTGGAACTTGATTTATATTTATCACAAAATTCAGCTTTTAGATCCACCTATTTTTAATTTCTACCTGATATTTTCATTATAATGAGAAACTTTAAATATAGGGTTAGGGAAAATAAATACCTTAAAAAAAAAAAAAAAAAAGCACCAACAAAAGAGAACCTCTAAGAAAGCCAAATGGAAGAAGTATTTCTTTTAGGCAAAACAAGCAGGTCCCTAAGTTCTGAAGTTCTAGAGTTGGGCTCTGATTTTGGTAACAGTTGGATCTTTTCACTTGTCTAGAAGATACAAGAGAAAGAAAACTTATCTATTCATCATTGAGATGAATATCACTTTCTATCAATGATTCTTGGTTTTTTTAAGAAAAACCAAGAATCATTCAACTAAAAACTATCAGACTAAAACAAAGTAGCCAAACAGTGATTGTGAAACAAAATGTTTATTCTCTGTTCCCTCTCTTCTAAATACAGTAGAGGTAGAGATAGAGCATGCAGTGTTACATCGTTTTCCAACTTTAAAAAATAATCCAAAGTGTTTCAAATTTTGTCTGCCACAATTTGTTCTTACTAATTAGAATGTGTAATTATATGTACATGACTCGAAAATATCTTGGTATTGGGGTAAGTTGGAGTGGACTTAGGTATGGTGGGGAATCTATCCAACTACTTATCTGAAAAATGGATGTAAAGAAGAGTCACAAACTCAATAATTGTTTTGAAATCAGTTCATGTATTATTAGTTTTGGCCTTAAAATAACTTCTCAATGATTAAGCACACAAACAGTAATTTTATCATCAAATAAAAATCGCAGTTGCCTATAAAGCTCTCACCACTTGTTGGCCAAAAGAAAATATAGCGTCGGGAGAGGAAGACATAAATATATCAACTGGTATCTATTTCTAAATTTCCTTTTTAATTTAAATACACTTTTACTTTCTTGAAATTTCTTAGGATTTTTTTAAAGTATTGTTGAAGGAAAGATCCTAGAGAGTTTATAATATATCACAAACATATTTTTAAATGTCAATGTGATGGGTATTTTAATTATTTAGTATTTTTTTGAGTTTAGAACGGGTGATTTGTTACCAGAGAAATTTACAGTGATGAAGCCCAGGTGTGTTGGTTCTGTTCTGGGCTGCCAGACTGCTTACAGATGATGATGATAAAATATAATAATTGGGTTTTGTTTTTTTAAAAAAAGGCAATCTAAAATCATTTTGTGTTTAAGTGCCCAAACCAAATTTTAATAACAAGGCTGAGAGAAAGGAATTATGGACTGTGTGTGTGTGTGTGTGTGTGTGTGTGTGTGTGTGTGTATATGGATATCAATATAAATAACTATGTAGATATATTTCTTGCTTTTTTTTTTTAAGGAGAGAGATACTGTGGGAATCTAAAACATCAGAAGTCTTATAATTAAACACAAAGGTTGTGAGGTTGTAGGAAAATATGTTTCCATTGTGAAAAATGTGTAAGAACTAAAGGAGTATTTTAAACTAAATGGAGTCCCTACTGTGTGGAGACAGAGGTCTGGTAAGAGATTGGAGTGCATGACATGAGAAAACCTGAGACACTCTTACCTGGGAAAGGAATTTTGAGTGACATGAGAAAGAAAGGAATAAGTACATCAGAGAGGGGGTGTGACTTACATTTAGCTGGTTACATGATACCTAAGTGGAATTTTTGACAAAGCAATACAGTGAAAATACTTAAATTTCCAGACCTACATCTGGGCCAGTGTGCTGTCCGGTAGAGTGGGGCATGCATGTCTTCAACTCTGCAACTAAGGCTCATGTGATCAACTGCCGGAACTGAGGTGTGTCATTACGATGGCCTCTGTTACCTAGAGGGGTGCATACAGGGTTAGAAGACATAGTTCAGTGAGGACAGGACAGAAAGTTATAGGGGCTTGATGGTAAAATAGTATGGAGAACACTTCAAGAGACATAATACCTTGCCCTGTCCTCCATACTCATTTATGGATTTGATAGTTACCTTAACAGGGAAAGTTTCAAATACACGTTCTTTTCATTTTATGTCTCTGTGTTTCCCAAAGTGTAGTAAGCCTAGTATTGGGAGTATTCACAATGATTTTAGGTGGTATGCCATAGACATTTGTTCTAATAGTTGTTCATTTAAAAGTATATATATCAGAAAAAAACGTGGCTGAGTCATGAAACTGATGATTTGACAATATCTTTGCTTAAGATAAGGTCAAATCAGTCTTTAAGTACATTTTGGAAAAAAAAGTGAGTTGCTAATCAGTAGGAATGTTTAGGGAACTCAAAGATGTTGGAAAATAGTCAAGACGTTAAGTGGAAGGCTGAGATGGGAAAAACCCTGGTTCCCTATTTTTCTTCCTACAGCTTTTTATGTCTCTGATACAGTCTAGATTTATTCCTTTCATCATTCTGTACCCATCCTCTGTCCCATGACTGACCACATAATTTGTGAGACCCAGTGCAAAATAAAAATCCAGGGCTCCTTGTTCAAAAATTATAAATAATTTCCAGATGGTGACAGTAGAGCCTTAAATAATGTGTGGGGTGCTTGTGAGCTTGAGGCCCAGTGCAGCTGCAGAGGTCACACACCCGTGAAGCTTGTCCTACCCCCTCTCTGTGTAAAGGGATAGGTTAAGTTGGGATTTGCCAAAGTTACATGTTAGTCTTTGTTGCAGGAAATCTGAGATGCAGAGTCAGAAAATTTGTGTAAGTGTTTGTGTATGTGTGTGTGTTTGGGTATTATTGTTTCCAGTGGAAAATCAGAGTATATCTAAGACATTTCCAGAAAAGTCAAACATCAAAACTTTCTCTGTGGGCTTCCCTGGTGGCGCAGTGGTTGAGAATCTGCCTGCCAATGCAGGGGACACGGGTTCGAGACCTGGTCTGGGAAGATCCCACATGCCGCGGAGCAACTGGGCCCGTGAGCCACAACTACTGAGCCTGAGCGTCTGGAGCCTGTGCTCCGCAACAAGAGAGGCCGCGATAGTGAGAGGCCCGCGCACTGCGATGAAGAGTGGCCCCCACTCGCCGCAACTGGAGAAAGCCCTCACACAGAAACGAAGACCCAACACAGCCAAAAATAAAAATAATAAATTAATAATAAATTTAAAAATTAAAAAAACAAAAAGCAACAAAAAATTAAAAAAAAAAAAAATCTTTCTCTGTTGTTACGTATGTGGCAGAACATGTAGTCATGTGAGTTACAGAAACCAGGGTCCCAGTGGTCTCCTTTGGAAGATCTTAGGGCCTCATATTGGTCTCTCCTATGAAATCTCCTACTTTATATAGATAACCAACTATCCCAAGTTACTTTTCTAGGTTAACCTAGGACTCCCAGGAGGTCATCACTTCTGGGAAGAACGACATTTCCGCCTCTACTGCATGAAATGGGAGATGATATATCAATTGCTTTTCTCTCCAGGTTCATCTTAAGTCTCATCAAGCCTGCAAAAATTGGAATGTTTCTCTCTCTCCCGCCCTCTCCCACTCTCCCCATCCTCATGTTTTTGCCGTCATCCAACTTATATTTTTGCCTTCAAGTCTCAGCTTACAAGACATCTCCCCATCATGCATTTCTGAAGCCCAGGTGTGTTGGTTCTGTTCTGGGCTGCCAGACTGCTTTGTTCTCCTTGATGCTCTCCCCTAGAAGAGCACTTCAGAGGCTTTCTGGAAGTTCCTTGCTTGCCTGTCTTCCCTCTAGATCCTGAGATGGGTGAAGGCAGGACTTTATCTTGTTGACTGCTTATTCTCTATATTCTGCCAAAGATCCTGGCACATAATACACTATACATATTGAGTGAATGAATGATTGAATGATTTAATGCATCAGTTAAAATATATGTGAGGGGTGAGAGCACTAAGAATGTCTACAAAAAGACACAAATGAACTAGCCGAAACAATATTTTTACTGCTTATGACATAAACGTTATGGTTGCCATATGGACTTTTAGGCATGTATAAGTATCTTCAGCCTTATATATGAATTCATACTGTACTTTTCAAATAAATGATTGCTCTTAAAAATACTTTCAATATTCATTTAATGTCTAGTTTCAAAATAGATTTCATATCAAAAGCCTGTGCATACCAAACCAATAATTTTGTCTAAATTTTCATAATAAATGTGAATTTATCCTAGTGCTTAAGTAATAATTTTTAAAAATCACCAATATTTACCCTTTAAACATTTAAACCATGTTTGTGGTCGATTGTTTTCATGTATTAACCTACTCTTCTACCGCATGTGAAAACATATTTAATTTGTGTAAAATGTCTTTTAGTGGGGACAAAGGGTAATTCATGTGATAAATCATTTCTGATTCTTAAATACATCACAGAGAACTTCAAAAATGAAAATTTTCAAACTTCTAGCTCTAGAGTTTATTGGCTTTGATGTTACATGCTTATGTTTTCTAAAATAATATCCATTCCCAAGTCTCTTAATTCTATAAACTCTGGACTTAGATTCAGTTATGAACCATAGATCAACAAATTTGTAATCTAAAAGGTCTGTCTCCTTATGTATATAAAATTTACACATTGTGTATGATTATATTTGGGGGTTCATGTGGAAAACAAATTTTCAATTGTCTTATAGAAGTGTTCCATCATTAAGAAATTTTGCAGTAATATGTATAAGGGCTTAAGACATCTGAGCTATATGCAAATGAAGTAGAAAAATTAAGCTTTGTAGAAAGATGTTTCTGCCTGTGACGTATGTTGTCAGAAGGTTTTGGACAGTCTGACAAGGGGATGAACAATTTGGATCTTTGGGTGAAAAAAATGTACAAACATAGCTGAGAGTTATTACACATGTGCCCTGCTTTTCTCTGTGGGAAGTAATGGACTGGAATTGCTATAATAAGCATGAGTTCTGTTCTTTTTTGTTTTAATTAATTTTTATTGGAATCTGGTTGCTTTACAATGTTGTGTTAGCCTCCACTGCACAGCAAAATGAATCAGCCATACACATACAGATCTCCCCTCCCTTTTGGATTTCCCTCCCATTTAGGTTACCACAGTGCATTAGGTGAGTTCCCTGTGCTATACAGTATGTTCCCATCAGTTGTGTATTTTATACATAGTATCAATAATATATATGTGTCAATCCCAGTCTCCCAATTTCTCCCACCCCACCCCTTTCCCCCTTGGTATCCATACATTTGTTCTCTATGTCTTTTTCTCTGTTTTTGCTTTGCAGATAAGATCATCTATACCATTTTTCTAGATGCCACATATATGCATTATTATATGATATTTGCTTTTCTCTTTCTGATTTACTTCACTCTGTATGACACTCTCTAAGTCCATCCACATCTCTACAAATGACCCAATTTCATTCCCTTTTATGGCTGAGTGATATTCCATTTATATATGTACCACATCTTCTTTATCCATTCCTCTGGTGATGGACATTTAGTTGCTTCCATGTCCTGGCTGTTGTAAATAGTGCTGCAATGAACATTTTGGTACATGACTCTTTTTGAATTATG
Source organism: Balaenoptera physalus (assembly GCF_965194825.1). Taxonomy (NCBI): domain Eukaryota; kingdom Metazoa; phylum Chordata; class Mammalia; order Artiodactyla; family Balaenopteridae; genus Balaenoptera; species Balaenoptera physalus. Next base: position 95,690,071 of record NC_138896.1, on the reverse strand, counting down.
GTTTTCTCTGGGTATATGCCCAGCAGTGGGATTGTTGCGTCATATGGTAGTTCTATTTTTAGTTTTTTAAGGAACCTCCATACTGTTTTCCATAGTGGCTGTATCAATTTACATTCCCACCAACAGTGTAAGAGGGTTCCCTTTTCTCCACACCCTCTGCAGCATTTATTGTTTGTAGATTTTTTGATGATGGCCATTCTGACCGGTGTGAGGTGATATCTCATTGTAATTTTGATTTGCATTTCTCTAATAAATAGTAATGTTGAGCATCTTTTCACATGTTTGTTGGCCATCTGTATGTCTTCTTTGGAGAAATGTCTATTTAGGTCTTCTGCCCGAGTTCCGTTCTTAAGTGGGGTTTAATAGGGACTCATAGAAGATGATATCTGACTTCCTTTTGATCTGCATAATTCATTTCTCACATCTTTTCTACATAAATAGTCAAACTTTGCTAGAGAAAATATAAATACTTACCATAAGTATATTTTCTTTGCCATTTTTTCTCTAATGTTGCTAGACACAAAATGTGTTTTCTGAAAGGCTGTTCTTTATATAACAAGGTCAAATATATGGACATTTTGACTTTCAGCAAAGAGGAGCATAGTGTTACAAATCTAGTGCCTTGATATCACAAAACCTTTTTCACATGCTGAGAGCATTGCGACCAAACTGTGAGACCTTCATCAATAACTTACCTTCTATTTAAAAATATATATATATTTTTAAGCAGTTTAAGCTTCCAAACGAAATTGAGAGGAAGGAACAGAGATTTCCCATATGCCCCTAGCCCCCAAACATGCATAGACGCTCCACCACCCCACCACTGTCAATATCACTCACCAGAATGATACATTTTTTACAAAGCACCGACATTGAGACATCATTATCACTCAAAGTCCATCGTTTACCCTAGGTATTACTCCCAGCGTTGTACATCCTATGGGCTTAGACAAATGTATAAAGACATATATCCGTCACTATAATGCCATACAGAGTATTTTCACTTCCCTAAAAATCCTCTGTGCTCTGCCTATTCATCCTTCCCCCACCTCCACCCTGGAAACCCCTGCTCTCTTTATTGTCTTCATAGTTTTGCCTTTTCCAGAATGTCATATAGTTGGAATCATACAGTATGTAGACTTTTCAGATTGGCTCTTTCCCTTTGTTATATGCCATGTTTTTTCATGGCTTAATAGCTCCTCTTTTTAATTTTATTGCTGAATAATATTTCATTGTCTGGATATACCATAGTTTATTTATCCATTCACCTACTGAAGGACATCTTGGTTGCTTCCAAGTTTTGGCAGTTATGAATAAAGCTGCTGTAAACTGTGATATGTCCATTTACATGTGGATATACATTTTTATTCATTTGGGTAAATACCAAGGAGAGCAATTGTTCAATCGTATGTTACCTATGTTTAGTTTTGTAAGAGCTGCTAAATTGTCTTTCCCAGTGGCTGTACCATTTTGCATTCCCACCAGCAATGTGCAAGAGGTCCTGTTACTCCACATCCTCACCAGAATTTGGTGTTGTCGGTGTTGCAGATTTTGTCTATTTTAATGTCTGTCGTGGTATCCGACTGTGGTTTTAATTAACATTTTCCTAAGGAAATAAGATGTGAAACATCTTTTCATAGGGTTACTTTCCCCCTGTATATCTTTTTCATTGAGGTGTCTGTTAAGGTTTTTGGCTCACTTTTTAATCTGGTTGTTTGTGTTCTAATTGTTGACTTTTAAGAGTTCTTTATATATTTTGAATGATAGTCCCTTCTCAGATGTGACATTTGCACATATTTTCTCCCAGCCTGTGGCTTGTCTTCTAATTCTCTTGACACTGTCTTTTGCAAAAAAGTTTTTAACTTTCATGAAGTCCAGCTTATATTTCTTTCTTGGATTGTATCTTTGGTACTGTATCTAAAAAGGTGTCACAACACCCAAGGTCATCTAGGTTTTCTCCTATGTTATCTTGTAGGAGTTTCATAGTTTTGCACTTTACATTTAGGTCTATGATCCACTTTGTGTTGATTTTTGTTCAGGGCGTAAAGTCTGTGGCTATGTTCATTTTTTTTTTCCATGTGGATGTCCAGTTCTTTGAGCACCATTTGTTGAAGAGACTATCTTTGTTCTGTTGTATTGCCTTTGATCCTTTGTCAAAAATCAGTTGACTGTATTTGTGGGGGCCTATTTCTGGGCTCTCTATTTTGTTCCTTTGATTTTTTATTATTTTACAAATACCACCAAATACAAATGTCTTCATTATCATAGCTTCATAGTAAGCCTTAAGGTTGGGTAATGTCAGATGTCAGAGTGCCACCTTTATTCTTTTCTTTCAATACAGTGTTAGTTATTCTGGGCCTTTTGCCTCTTCCTGTTAGGTTATTACGTGAAATAATCCTCGTAACTTTGTGGGGAGGTATTACTATGATTCTCAGAAAACTAGGGCTTAAACTATTACATAAGTTGCCTAAGGTCACAAAGGTAATATGTTTTGAAGTCAAAATTCACTTGTGGGCCTTCTGACTCAAACACATTTACATTTTTAATGCTTAATTAAAGATCAGCATTAGTATTTCAAACCTGAGGGACTGGAAAGAAATACATTTATGTTTGTGTTTATGTATTTGCCATACTAAAAATAAAGATAAAAAAGCTATTAGAAGAAATATAATAGGAGATCATGTCAAAGGATCAACAGTGGAGGATTGTTATATCAACAATTCCTCTCTACATTTCCATCATTTTTGAATCTTACTAGCGTTAAGAAATTAGTCCAATGATGAATTGCTCTGAAGGGATTATACATAACCTTTCCCATCACTCCACCCCTGCTTTGCTGTTCAGGACACACACATATATATCATATTATATATAAACAAAATAATTCTAGTATATAAACTTAGCATTCCTGGAGAAAGATGTATACTGAAAATAAGTGAGCTTGCCTAAACTTTAGATGACTGCCATGGCCAGTAAAATACTTGGTTAAACATACAATTTTGTGGAAAGTAAAGGTTAAAAATTAAAAGTTCATATTCAGGTATGCTGCTTAAGTGTCGTGAAAGTTGCATGGTTAATATTGGGCAATACATTAGCATTGGACTGAAATCACTTGGCTTCTTTTTACTCACAGTCTCACTTGGTTTTTAAAAGAATAATTTATTTAGAAACAGACTAATAATCTTCAACCACAACCTTTATCTAGTAAACTTTGGTTACCAACTGCCATATTATTATCATGGAGCATTTAGAAATAAAGCCCATATATTTTTGATTGTATATTTGGAGTGTATGAAATAATTGGTAGTTTATTGACTAATGGTTAAAAGTTTGGACTTTAAAGTCAAACAGGCAGATATAAATTTGGATCTGAGCTATACTTTTTGTTAGCTCTGTGATTTGAGGCAAGTTAACTAACATCACTTGTCTTTAATATGTGATTTAAAAGTTCCTATTTCACAGTCCGTTGAATTAGAATGAGATAAAACAGGTAAAGTGAATAGCTCATAATAAACCATGTAGTAAACAACAGAACATACTGGCTGTTTTTATTATTCACTGTCATAATAAAAAGGGTTTCAAGTGAGTGTCGTCACAAAGCCAAGTATTGGGGCTCAGGTATTACAGTAAGAAACTAAAATTTTTAAAGCATATTATACATTTATTTTAAATTTTTGAAAATAGTATATGCTATCTGAAAACCATCTAGATGTTCAGTAGCTAACTTCAAGTTTAAAAAAAATTGTCAACTAAAGTGAACTCTCGAATAGTACAGGCTGTTTAGAATCTTCTCCATCCCTATTCATTCTGTCTGATACATTAGTACAGCCTATATGTGTTGAACTAAAGACTATGGACATGCATACTACCTTTACATTTATCAACAATACAATCAGAGTTTGCTCTCTCAGGGCCAAAATGGTCAGTCAGTGTGAAGGGTGGGACAGTGGAATATTTAATCAAACCATTGATTCCTTTTTAAGGTAACACATACATGGGCTGAAATATTCACTTTTTTATTTGGTTGTTCCATGTTGGAAGCTGAAGAAACTTATCCTCTATTTGTCTTCTTTGGCCACACTTATTTCTGTGTGCAACATCAGTCAACATGCCTCTGAGACTAATTCATGCCCTCTGAAAAATGTGAATAAGAAGCATTGCCTCAGACTTAAGTTTCTAACTTAAGGGAGAGACTACAGGCAAATTTTTCTTTTTTTTTTTTTTTTTCGTAATGGGAAGTGGTTTGGTATGGTGATAAAATGAGACAGATTTTGGAGGAAACTAGCAATGATACTAAAGTAACAACTTGTACACATCTATAAAATCTTTATAAAAATTTACCTTGTGACTGAGACTCATGCCTTTTTCTGCCTCCACTTTAGGGCAAACTTAGTTCCTGGGTCTGCTGTCCAGAACTTTTGGCTTCTCGACATCATCCCGTTCTCCTAAAAGGGTCACAACAAGCAGAGGAGGAAGGTAAGAGTTGTTAACATTCCAGGCGCATAACATATAATCAGCAATATATTGCGAATTAACGACTAAAAAAGCCAATCAAATTGTTATGTACAATAAATCTCATATTCCGAGGTCATAGGAAATTTTTTCTTGAGCTTTTAAACACCAATTCTATACTTATATTTACAGAACATAAAATTGCAGTATTTTAAACTTACAATTACTTACCCTGGGATCTTTCAGATCCCTGCTACTGGAGGAGTGATCCAGAGATCAGTAGCATCTGCATCATCTGGGGGTTTGTTGAAGTATAGAATCTCAAGCCCTACCCTTAACAGTTGCGTATGAATCTGCATTAACAAAACACCTAAGTAATCCAATGCACATTACAGTTTGGGAAGCACTGGTTTACATGACATGTTTTTTTTTTTTTTTTTTTATGTTGTTTTGACATTATGAAATAGAATAATCCTGACCTTGATAAAAAAGTGATGTGATATTTTCCACTTACACTGCATCATTTATTTCTTGTCACAGATATTTATAACTACTTTGCTGTGTCAAATCACAGAAATTGGTAATCAAATGAGATTGGCTCTAAGTGTAAACATTGATGAAAGTGATATTTTAAAATGTAATAAAGATTTTTAAGAGAGATAGTGCTTAATTAAGGGTGTTATTGAGATAGTTTTATGTTATGGGATTTACTTTCAGGAAAAGCATGATTCCTAAAATATATGAATTATAGAGATCTAGAAAGCGACCAGATACATTGATTATTACATTTGTTGATATTTGTATGTAACATTGGCATTATTCAAAGACCATCAGTTGGTTTTGAAGATTTTAAGATGTATATTATGTTGACAATATCTATTGATATTCTATTGACAGTATCATATTGCTTGATACTAATTGGCGTTAAACCCAGAAACATTAATGCACAACAGCTGATGCAGTTGGTGATATTTCATTGTGCTCTTGTTTCAAATCTGGAAGTCATCATAAGATATCTTCTTTCAGAATTAGAGTTGTATTTTGTGCTAATTGGATGTTTATAGCTTTAAGGGAAAATTGGTGTTTATGAATCATTTAATTACTGTGAATTAAAATGTATATGTAATCATCTACATTGTATTAAAACTGGACAGATTTATAAGGAATTCTAGGTGAAATATTAGTGTTAGCACCATGCAAACCAGACTGATAATTGGGAAATCTGTATAATTTCTTCTACTGTATCAAATTAACTCATTCTACTAATTTCTCTAAGGCTTCCTGAAGCAAAAATTCTCTGGATACATAAATTCAAGGGCAATTTTACCATATTTTTAAATTTTTTCATTGAGGCATAGTTGATGTACCATGTTATGGAAATTTCAGGTGTACAACATAGTGAGTCACAATTTTTAAAGGTTAAACTTCATTTATAGTTGTTATAAATTATTGGCTATGTTCCCAGTGCTGTACAATATATCCTTGTTGATTATTTTCATACATAGTAGTCTGTACCTTTTAATCCCCTACCTCTATCTTGCCCCTCCCCCCTTAACTCTTTCCACTGGTAACCATTAGTTTGTTCTTCATATCTGCGAGTCGGTTTCCTTTTTGTTATGTTCACTAGTTTGTTTTATTTTTTAGATTCCACATATAAGTGATATCATACAATGTCTGTCTTTCTCGGTATGACTTATTTCAGTTAGTATAATACCCTCCAAGTCCATCCATGTTGTTGTAAATGGCAAAATTTCCTTTTCTTTTTTCTTTTTTGGCTGAGTAGTATTTCATTGTATACGTGTACCACATATTCTTTATCTGTTCATCTGTTGATGGACACTTAGGTTGCTTCCTTATCTTGGCAATTGTAAATATTGCTGCTATGAACATTTGGGGTACATGTTTCTTTTCAAATTAGTGTTTTTGTTTTTGTTTTTAGATAAATGCCCAGGAGTGGAATTGCTGGGTCATACGATAGTTCTATTTTCAGTTTTTTACATTCCCACCAAAGTGTACTAGGGTTCTCTTTTCTCCACGTTCTCATCAACATTTGTTATTTGAGGTCTTTTTGATGATAGCCATTCTGACAGATGTAAGGTGATATTTTTAGTGGTTTTGATTTGCATTTCTCTGATTAACGATGTTGAGCATCTTTTCAAGTGCTTATTGACCATCTGCATGTCTTCTTTGGAAAAATGTCTATTCAGCTCTTCTGCCCTTTTTTAAATCGGGGTTTTTCTTGGTGTTGAGTTGTATGAGCTGTTTATATATCTTGGATATTAACCCCTTTTTGGTCATATCATTAGCAAATATTTTCTCACATTCAGTAGTTGTCTTTTGTCAAAGGTTTGCTTTGCTGTGCAAAAGCTTTTAAGTCTAATTAGGTCCCATTTGTTTATTTTTGCTTTTATTTCCTTTGCTTTAGGGGACAGATCCAAAAAATAATACTATGATTTATGTCAAAGAGTGTCCCGCCTATGCTTTGTTCTAGGAGTTTTATGGTTTCCAGTCTTACAATTAGGTTTTTAATCCATTTTTTAGTTTGTTTTTGTTTATGGTGTGAGAAAATGTTCTAATTTCTTTATTTTACATGTAGCTCTGCAGTTTTCCCAGCACCACTTACTGAAGAGACTGTCTTTCCTCTATTGTATATTATTGCCTCCTTTGTCATAGATTAATTGACCATAATTGTGTGGGTTTATTTCTGGACTCTCTATTCTGGTCCATTGATCTATTTGTCTGTTTTTGTGCCAGTACCATACTGTTTTGATTACTGTAGCTTTGTAGTATAGTGTGAAGTCAGAAGTGTGATTCCTCCAGCTCTGTTCTTTCCCAAGATTGTTTTGCAATTCAAAGTCTTTTGTGTTTCCATACAAATTGTAAAATGATTTGTTCTACTTCTGAAAAAATGCCCTTGGTATTTGATAGGGCTTGCATTGAATCTGTATATTGCCTTGGGTAGTATGATTATTTTAACAATATTAATTTTTGCAATCCATAAAAACAATATATCTTTCCATCTGTTTATGTTGTATCCAATTTCTTTCATTAGTGTCTTAAAGTTTTCCAAGTACAGTTCTTTTACATCCTTAGGTAGGTTTATTCCTAGGTTTGTTTTTTTTTTTTTTATGTCATTGTAAATGGTGTTTTTTCTTAATTTCTCTTTCCGATTGTTTGTTGTTGGTGGTTATTGTATAGAAATGCAACAGATTTCTGTATATTACTTTTGTATTTCGCAACTTTACCGAATTCATTGATGAGTTATAGTAGTTTTGGTGGCATCTTTAAATTTTTCTATGTATAGTATCATGTCATCGACAAACAGTGACAGTTTTCCTTTTGTCCTTTCCAGTTTGGATTTCTTTTACTTCTTTTTCTTGTCTGATTACTGTGGCTAGGACTTGCAATATTATGTTGGAAAAGAAAGTGGCAACAGTTGGCCTCCTTGTCTTGTTTCTTAGAGGAAATGCTTTCAGCTTTTTACTATTGAGTATGATGTTAGCTGTGGGTTCGTCATATATGGCCTTTATTATGTTGAGATATGTTCCCTGTGCCCACTTTCTGGACAGTTGTATCATAAATGGATGTTGAATTTTATCAAAAGCTTTTCTGCATCTGTTGAATTGATCATATGGTTCTTACTCTTGAATTTTCCATGTGGTGTATCACATTGGTTGAGTTGCAGATATTGGAAAATCCTTGCATCCCACATTTTCTTTTTCAAAAACAAAGAACTAATAGGTTCTTTGAACTTAAATTATTTCTTTCAACATATATTTATTGAGCCTCTATGAGAAGAATATCATTCTGAGTACTGTGTGGGGAAAAAAGAAATCACAAACTGTTTCAGATCACAAGCAGAATATGTACGTAATCTCCATCTTTGTGTGTGTAATTATCATTGAAAATAAAGGCTATTCATTTCCGTCTAATTGTTATTTTTCATATGTTTCAGGCACTAGTTATGATTGTAAATAGGTAGTAGTAACAGTAGGCCTTACTCACCACTGACATTATGTCAGCAACGTTGGTAAGCATTTCAATTTCATTATCTCTTTGAACTTAATAAAAATCCTATGAATTGGACATATGTGTTATTTCATTTTGCACATCAAAAAACAGAGGCTCCGTGATGTCTTGGATATGTTGTTCAAGATCACAGAGATAATAAGTGTTGAATCCAGAAATAATAGCCAGTGTGCAGGATGTGTGTGTGTATGTGCGTGTGTGTGTATGTTTATCAGCGCTCAGTATAAGCATCTGATTATTGAATAACTCTAAAGAAACACCAAATAAAGAGACCTGCAAAAACAATAGGGTAGACTCATTCTGTGAATACCATTCTTAACTGAGTAGCAAACAACTACCATCAGAAAGGTGAAAGAAATCAGATTGAACATTAATGTTTCTCATCATGCACAAGGTTTCTATTTTTGCCTCTTATGAAAGAAAAAAAAAAAAGAAGAGATTTAGTATAGGCAACACTATTCCACTAGTACAAGTTACTGTCCTGTGACAGTATAGAAATTCCTTTTCTAAAAGGATAGAGAAAAAAAAGAAAGTTTGAGTATGCATATAATGTCTGTCAGAATGCGACCAGTACCATTTTACATCATTCCCTTCTTCTTGGTACTTTTTTCCAGAAGGTCCAGAAGTACAGGATGTTTCTGAGTCCTATTTTCTGACTTGACAGATGATTTTCCTTAAAAAAAAAAAAGTAATACCCTTTCAGGGCAAAGATGGAGATGCCTGCCTGACAGTAGCCAACGGTGCCAGATACTCAGGTTTTTTCACTGTTCCACAGCTAAACTTTTAAAGGAGAAAATGGAAGGCACACAAACTTGTCTGCCCCCTGAGGGCCTCTAAAGTGACTAATATATACTTTGTTTCACGATCACATGGGGCCTGTTAAAACAGAGGAGTGACTATTTTTATCTAGTTGGGTTAGAGTTGGACTCCCCATAGAGCCATAAAGAATGAGAATGTAGACCATCATTTTGGAGGTAGTTTCAATTGAAAGAACATTAATATTGGAAGTTAGAACAGGAGTCTTCTTCATATCAAGGAATTAGACACTCCTGTATGGGTTCTGCATTAAAGACCCACTGTTACTCTTTTGTTGTTATTGTTAAGTAATACAAGGACCATACTGATTTTCTTTTTTTTATTATGGTATAATGAAGTTATACTTGTTTTGAACTTTTATATTTGTGAATAGTCTTGACATTTCGTCACAGTTTAATATGTTATATATTTAGACTCAGTCATCACTCTCCACAGCCTCTGTTTAACACATTTGTAATTGGGAGGAACTAGTTCATTTAAACCAAATGAATCACCCTCTGCCTGAATTAATATTTATTAACATGAGTTATATTGATGGCTCATTTTTTTCCTCTCCTCCTCTCCCGTTTTACTTGTTGTCATTAAGCCTAGCTGTATCTTATTTTAAGAAGAGAAAAGAAAAAAAGGGAAAAATAAGTCTCAGCCCAGGGCTAAGTGTTGAAGATAACAACAGCCAATAAACAAAGTGCTGATATTTTTCCTGATGGAATAATGGACACCTTGCTTAAACACATTCTTTATAACTTAACAGGTTTATTTTGCTTCTGAGTGCTAATGAAATGGTCAGAACTGTACTGCATTTAATAAAGTTAAACACTTGGAAATAGCCATGCCCATATTCTCAAGTCCCGTCATGGGAATGATAAACCTAAAGGCCAGTTAGGAGTTTATGGTTTAATTTAATGAACATGCATTATGAACTCATGTACCATCCAGTGGTGTGCTAGAGACAGCTTGTGCATTATTTGTATCCTTACCCAACTCCATGTTCAGTGATATCACAATGTTGACTGGAAATGGGTTACAGTAGGAGTATTTATACCATGGGAATCAGTAAATGCTATAAATTACAGCTCTCCTGTTTTTTCCCATCCATAGAGAAGTTATTAAGCATTTTCTAGTACACCACTGCATCTGAGAATGCAATTCTTTTTGACCTATTGGCATCTGTACTTGCTTGTTGCTTTACAAATGCCTGGCATTATCCACAGGCTAACCACACATCAATCTGGATAAACTGCAAATTAATTGGAAAATGTCCAGCCCAAAGCTCATGTGTTGTATTTCCTCGCTATTTTTGTCACAAATTCGGACCTCACTCAGTATTTGCTGAGTGAATAAATCACCATACGTGATAAAAAATAAAAGCCTTACCTATTTGAATATAAAGTTCTTTTTATAAGTAAGTGCATTTAATGTAGACTAGCTGGAAATTGGAAATTGTAGTATACTGATTTACAATTATTGAGGGAAAGTTTCACATGATAAAAGAGAAAAAATATTGAAGAAATAAGACTGGACTCAAAATCCAGCTAAGCTACTTGCTAAATAGACCTCTTATTCAAGTTGTGTATTCTTCAGTTTCTCATCTGCAAATAGAATAATATCAACTGTGGGCTTACTGTAAAGATTCGGGCAATATAAAGTGTTTGGCACATAATATGCTTAAAAGTGGCAATAGATATTGCTAATATAACAAGGTCAATAAGTATTATTCTTGCTATTATTGTTATTTTAGACATCATCACCTGAGGACAAGTGACTTTTCTAAGTAGTATGTGAGTTATGGAGTCACTGGTAATTCCTTTAACTGCACTGGAAATAAATCTCTTTGAGTAGAATCTTTCATGAAGACTGAGAGTTCATCAAGATCTGGTCTAAGCATTTTCTTTACCAAATAGTAAAATTCACTTTCAATTGTCCAGCTAAAATTTGCAGTGAAATTTACCTAAATAAGAGACTTAAGTTAACAGTAAATTTCTAAGATGAAAAAGAAGCAAGTCCCCAAACATCTGATAATTGGGAAATAGACATCTCCTTTAGGGAAATAGGGGAGTAAGTGATTATGCAACAATTTTGTTCTAACTTAGTGGTTTTCAAACATAATATGCAGAACAGTCACCAGAGAAGCCTGTGGAAGAAATGCAGATTATTGACACCCCTTTTACTAACTCCCTACTCAGGGAGGAAAAGTAGAGAGGGAAGAAGAGGAGGAGAAGAGAGAGGGAGGCAAAGGAGAGAGGGAGGAAAGAAGAATGAATGGGTAAGAGAGAAGGGAAAGGAGACAGGGAGAGGGAAGAAAAGAGGGAGGAGGGGGTAGAGAGAAGAATATTTTTGGAAAAGATTCATATTTACTTCTTAATGTCTTCTGATATTCTAAAGTCTCAACACTGGGTTTTGTATTCTTTTCACTTTTTCAGAGTTTTGACATTTGGAAAAAAGATTGGGAGTTTATATTGACGTAATTTAGGTAGATTTATATTTTAGGGTAAATCATCTTACTGGAAACGGTGTCGTAAGTCAGAATGATATTAAGTCAAAACTGATTTTCTCAATGGAACAATAGTACGTTCCAGAGCAATATCCCACACACATCATGAAATGAGAACAAGCATCCTCTTTTTTTTTCAACTGCAGGTGATAGACATATACAACATAAAGCTTTCTCAAGGGATGCAAATGTACTTGACTGTGCTTCAGAGTCACCAAAGATATAAAATTGCACTTGATACGATACTGCATCTCAGTGTACTCTGTAGAGTTATTATGCTCTTCATAATTCATGTCCTATTATTAATGCAACAAAGCATAAATAAAGGAAAGCCATTGGTATCCTGAAAGTTTGAAGGATTCCACTCCTTGAGGAAATTTGTTCCAAGCATTTTTTTTCTTTTGGTAAATATGGGATGATTTGATTTCTCTAATAATCATTTTGACTTGTGGATATATTTCTTGATCTTTTTTCTTGGTATAAATGTTAATGGACCAAATTACCAGCACTAAAGTTCAATTTGTTGGTCTTTCTGCTAAATTGTAAACAAGTGTCTTTGCTTTCTTAAAAATAATGTTATCAATATTAATAATTGACATTCATAATGTCTCAACCCTAGCAATTGCATAGTATCTACCTTGGATGGGTACATAGCTGCCTTTAAAGTGTACACATTGACATGTATTTACATATTTCTCCCCGAATTTTCAGTACTTTTTTTTTTTTTTCTTTTTAACAGACTTTTCATGAGATTTAAAATTTAAGTTTGCATGGTGGTCAGATTCAAATGCACTTTGGGCTGAGTTTTGCCTCAACTCCACAGAATTAGAAATTCTCCTTTCTTAAAAGAACTGCATTTAAAAATAATATACTCACAGATCCCAAATTGTGTTATTGCACCATCATTCAATGTATTAAAATTTCAATATACAGTATGACTATAGATTAATGTAATTGATATTATAGAAACAAACACATCAGAGTCATATCAGCTGGGATCCAGCCAGGATATAGAAACCATTCTAAGAATTTTAAGCAGTTAATTCAGTATAGGGTCTTGATGACACAAGCAACATGAAAGCTTACAAAATCAAAAAGAGAGTGGGGGGATGCAGCACAGTTTAGTAATAGCCAACTCAGCTACGATGCCTGAACCCTGAGAGAGAAGAAAAGGATTGTTCCAAATCCCAGGGAGATGTCCAGCAGATAGCCTGGTGAGAGCTTCAACTACCCAGAAATACAGACATTCCCCCACAGACATGCCAATGCAGAGCAAGAGAGGAAGAAAGACCCTAATTTCTACCTTCCTAGGAAATGTACTTTGCAGAAGATATAGAATGTCTCTGAGAATTAAATAGATAAGGAACAGCTCAGATAAATATCTTGATGTATATTGTTCTTTATAAAGTTGTCTTCATGAAAGACTCCAAGATCACTCAAATGATGATGCCATTGCAGAGTATATTTTTACATTTCCATTTGTAGAGTTTTTACTACTCTCAGAAGAAAATCTGTCTTTCCCAGAGCCTGTGAATAGCATAACTTCAGTTATGTCCTGACTTACTGTTATAATTACTGCACATGACAACATGCCTGTAATTTGCCTGTGCTGCAAAATGTGAATCACCAGATGTTGATTGCCACGAAATGAGATCTATCTGTTCTAGCAAGTTTTAAGAGCTTTCCCATTAGGGAAGTGAAGGATGATACAGTTTTGGCTGTATATATTATCACAAAGCTCAAATTTTGTGATAGCCAAGTAGAAATTCTGAACACTCTTACTGCTTTTAAACTATTACCCTTTAACTGGGCTGTATATCAGGACTTTAAGACCAGTTAATGGTAACATAGAGTTAAGATTTACTGAGTACCTACTATGAGCTGGGCACTATGTAGGAACTTTGCAAACATTACCTTATGGTGTTATGAGGTAGGTGTTCTGTTTAATGTGATCTAATATCCATTCTCTCTCCGTTACAAATCTATAGCATGAATATTTTGAACTCACCTGTGGCTTTATTTTAGGTGACCTAAACCTGTCTCATTTTCCCACTTATTTTCAGTTCATTCATTCGTGTATTTTTGTGAGCAACTTTTAAACTTTGAGGGAATGAGACAAGCTTTAAATAAATATCGTTCCACTTGAAATAGGATTGTCGATTATACATTAGACTGTGAACTTTCTTAGAATGCGGCTTTCTTATTAAACAATCTTCTGAATACCACTGGGATGTTTCATACTTCAGAAGTCTGACAATTCTCACAATTTCACTCACGTATTTTTTAACAACGCAGGTCTCTAATTTCAGAGTAACCTTTCTTTGTCTTAGAACAGTAAGGTTGTGAGTAACATTAGCATGGCCTCTCAACAATTCTTGTCAGTGGAAAACGTGTTTGTGTGTTGCTAGTAACGCTATAAATCCCTCATTGGGGATTTATGCAGATGACAGAGAGGATTATTGCCTGAGTCTTAATGGTTATTTTACATAACTTGGCTTGGGGCCATGCTAAGGAACAAACAACTTCTAAGAGCTATCTATTTTGCTTTAATAATTTTGTGTTCTTGAAATCACATGGAGAAGCAGGCAGCTCTGCAACCTATGGAACAATGAGATAGCATGCGTAAAGCTGAGCTGATACCTTGAGGTAATTCTCGTTTGCCAACTAAAAACATATTCATTAGTCAGCTACAGCTAATGCGTCTCCATGATAATATATTCTTGTCTTGAACACAGCAACTTATTTCTGCTAACATATTCCTTTCAGCACTTACATCTCTATCTCCCACTCAGTTATATAGGCATGGGTTCATGTTTTCACATTGCGTGTTTTATTCACACCTTCTACACTTGCAACACTTAATCCAACAGTGTATTATTTACCTCTGCCAAGCATTGTGTTCAGACAGGTACAAGCTTATCCAAGAACTTCCCAAACACCACATAATCACAAGTCAACAAGACCACTGGTTTTGTATACATTTGACAAAATTACTATTTAGTTCAATGGGAGGCAATGTCAATAAAGCAGTTTTTTAAAAATTTAAATGAATGTGTGATCGACTTGTCAAAATGCCACTCAATGAAAAGAGATTTGGGGAGACAAATATACTAAGATAGTCCATTTGGAAGAGCATTTTTCAGTTGGCACGTTAAGCTTCTCTTTGCAGATACTGAGAGAAAGGGGATAGTCTGGTATGTCCATGTGATTGAGGTCTTGTTTTTGAACTTAGTAACTTTTGCCTATTTAAAAACTTGCAGCTGGATATCGACCAGAATGACATCTTGATAGCAGGAGAGGTTCTGCCACTCTCTCCTGCATGCTTACCATATTAGTCTTTTCACTGGCAGGCGACCTGGTACCCTCCAGCTTTAAAGTGGAATGTCTTAGTGGCTACTCTGAAACCTGGCACTGACTTGCTCTTCCTTGAAGTAGGAAATAGCCTCAAAGATAATTACCAATATTAACGAGTCCAAGCTCATACTACTCACCATGTGACAGGCTAGTAAATCAAGAGACGAGGTGTTGGGGCAAGAAATAGTGGCTTTATTTGCAAAGCCAGCAGACCAAGAAGATGGTGGACTAGTGTCCCAAAGAACCGTCTTACCCAAGTTAGAATTCAGGCTTCTCTTATACTAAAAGGGGAGGGGGCGTGGCTGGTTGTCACAGACTTCTTGGTTAAGGAATCCTTTGTTCTTTCATCTGTCAGGTAGATCTGGTCACAACGTTCCTATAAACCTCCAACAAGACAATTGTTATTTTCTGTTCTGCAACTTTTTATGAAGGTCAGAGCCTTGAGAATGGGCTGTCATGTATATTTCAGGCTATAGGCAACGTTCTTTTACAAAGGTGCAGACTCAGCATGACTAAGCACAGGCAACAGAGCACAAGGGTTAGAGCTAAAGGAATAGATGCAGTGTGGAGTCAGGTTTCTTCTTTGTTTCACCATCTCTTCCTGTGTTGGCACAAAGCACTATTATGGCAACTCATGGTGGTTCTTACTAGTGTTTAGAGCTTACATTTTTTTAACCTCATCAAAGCAGAGTTTCTAGAATAAATTTTGGTGATATTTCATCACCATCGAATGGAGGAGGAAGATAACTTATCTGTGTAATTCAGTAATATTCTTCTTCTTTCTAATGGGGGATTAAATCTTTTGTAACCTCCTTAAACTTTTGTTACCTTTCTAATTTAAAGCGACAAGTTAAATGCTAATGCAATTGATAGGGGTGAGCAACTGGTCAATGACCAGCCTGATCAGACTACATAATGTAGCTGAAATTACTAAAATATGCATGCCCATTGTAATTTTGACAGAAAACAATTTTTTGCAGGGCTTTATCTCTCCCTAGGTGATATTAAAAGCCAAGAATGTTGTAAGGAACACATTTCTTTCAAGGAAAGTTGGGAGACATCAGCAACCTTAACTTCAAGTTAAAAATATGTCCATAAATTTCTGAGTATCTTGAGATTTGTGTCTATTTTGAATGGGATATTTGATGGTAAATTATGTTAAAAAATAAGAACACAGCCCAAACTGGGGTGGCTTATGCTAGGCTCCACGTCACCAGAATGAAACTTGACTTAACTACAGTTTCAGCTCTACCGAAAATGAAATCTTAAACCAGTCATTCACGATTTGCCTGATCAACACTAGCTGGGTAATCTTCCTGATAGACCCCCGCCATCCCCTAAAGGAAAGTAAACTTGCAATCACTACCCAACTTTTTTGTCTCCTGTAAGTTCTTTGTTCTTGCTCCCTTCTGCCTGTAAAACTCTTTCGTTTTGTACATCTTGTGGGAGTTTCTTTCTATCTGCAGGATTGGATGCTGCCTCATTCAAATAGATTTTTGCTTAAATAAACCCTTAAAGATTTTAATATACCTCAGTTTATCTTTGAACAAGTATAATACTGCAGTTTAAAGGTCCTTGTCCACTTTGCAGCCACAATCAAATGATAAGTTATAATAGGTGAGAACCTGCTTTTTCCACTTAGCTCTAGGTCCTCTAAGGCAAAATGAATTAGAAATTTTTAGCAGTTATTTGGTGATGTGTAGGGGTAGGCAATGGGAGTGGGGAAAGCTTGCATGCAAATTAGAGTACATTTATTTCAGTAACTTTGGTAGGACCAGGATGTCTGTAAATGGCTAGCATGATGAACGTACATCTGTTAGTATTTGCTTTCTAAAAGCTCATATTTTTTTTTAGTATATCCTTTTTATATCTATTTGGTGATCCTTGTTTTTTTGCAATATTGAACTAGATTGCTGTTAGCCCATATTGCACTTTTGTACAAAAAGGAAAAAGGCACCACTTCCGGTGTATTCAGCACTACACCAGGGCTCATGGCAGAACTGGCTACGTAATTTGTGGGAAGCAGTGCAAAATGGAAATGTGGGGTCTTTTGTTTAAAAAGTACTAATAATTTGAAGACAGTGACAGTGGAGCAGTAAACCAAGTGCAGAACCCTTCTAAGTTTGGGCCTGTTCAACTGTATAGGCTACCTGCCCATGAAGTTGGCCCTGGCTTGTGGTTTTGTCAGTGGAGCACAAGCTGTACTTTGAATCACATTTGCCCTTTGATGGCCAGATACCATCATTCAGGAAGAATGTAGGGCCTTGTTAACTAGGCTGTGATGAGTTCTGGCATCGACAGCAATTATATAAATTAAATGCATTTTAAGATGGTATTAATGCCAATTCAAATTTTTGGCTAGAATATTTTTCTAGGTAATACAAGATGTAGGTTAGTAAGTGGTGAAAGGGGCACTGAATAACTTCTCTTGCTCATTCAGTTAAGCACCTAATCAAAATTATGTATTGTTCATTTATTTGTGATCATTTTCCTTGCTTAGTCATTGTGGTAGGGGGCAGTGTACTTTAGTACGTTAGACCTGAGAAAGTCAGATCTGAGGGTGGATTCAGACTACATCAGTTCTTAGTTGAGAACATTTAGCCAAGTTACTTAGATCATTAAGTACCTCCTCTGCAAAATGGGGAAAATATCTACAACCTAGAATAAGTCATGTACACCTCTACCATAGGCATTCACTAAATAATATCTCGGATTATGCTAAAATAAAATCAGGTTATTTCTCTTAATGGTAAACAATCTGTAATAATATCTATGAGCTTTGGTTAAGAATGTCTTAAGTTATTACAAATGATACCTTGCAAATCTGAAATACGATCTCCAAGGAAATTGAATCTCTCCTTTTTAAGGAGAGAAAGGGTTATGAAATCAAACAGTGAAATAATATCAAACCTAAAAATGGCATAAAGATTTTCTTTAACACTATAATGGAAGCCTAAGTGGGAATTTTAATCATTTCCTGTGTGTGTGTGTGTATTTTATAGGAGGAATTTTTTCTTGTTAAAATTGTACTTTTATTTAGAAAATCAATTATTTAAATATATGTCACTAAGGAAATTAAGAGATTGACAGTGAATGAACAATACAAATGTAAATAACTAGTACTCTGTGGAGAGAAAGCAAAGAATTTAATCTGGGAAACTTTTCAGTGTTAGCCAGTTAAAATATTAGCATTGTGCAAAATGATTTCCATAGCAATGGGAATTTGGAAGTCTCAAAACAATTTAATTTTAACATTTCATCTCATTTCCTAATATATTTCATCTTGATGAGAGGCCAAAAATTCTTGTGATATCAAAAGATATAAATATCAATGGACAAATTTTTGCCAGAAGAACACATTTTAGAAAACATGATGTATTGGATAAAGTGCAGGATTTACATCCAAACAGACCTTGTTGAAGTTCCAGCTGCCAACATTAAATAATATTTCTGTAACTTGGCAAGTCATTTAATGTTTGTGACCCTAGATTCTTTATTTTTTAAATTAGGGCAATAACACCCATTTTACAAGAATTAAGATGGAGTGTGATATATGTAAGTGGCCTTCCAACATGGTTCTTGCTTAATAATTGATTATTATTGATGGTTATTAACATTAATAATTTTGAAATGTATCTTATTTTTATATTTCATCTTATTTTCCCAAGTAGATTATTAGCTCTTTGTGGGTAGGTGCCATAGTAAAACTCTTTTGCATACTCCAAAACCAACAACAGAACTTTGACCAGTTAACTACTTAGTAAAGACCTGCTGGAAAAAGACATGATTCTATTCAACAATTGAGTATTCTCTCTTAGGTCAGGGATTGGAAATTCAAATGCCTAAAGAACAGGACAAAAGATGCCCTGGAATGTTTTCTTATGAAATATTATGCTGTGCTCTTTTGATCCAGACACACATTATTTGCATGTGAAGCTCAGACAAATATTTTCCATTTCACCAAGGTACATTCTCCTCTGTTTTTGTAAATTCAGAGACTTTTCAGGCTTTGACTTTCCCACATTTAAGAGTCATAGACTAAGAGGTATTTTATCTCTTAATTCTAAGATTAAACAAGTGCATAAGTATAATGATAAATGACTAGATTGTCTTTCCCAATGTCAGGCGGCAATGTGGTATAGCAGTGACTATTACAAATGGGAAGGCTTATGCCCCATCCAAAAAGACAGCTACACTTCATCCTTAGCCAATTATTAGTAGTGAGATGTGACCCAGTATTGCTAGATGGCTTTATTTTTCAAGAAAATACGAAAATTCCACTTTTTGTGAAATTTTAAAAATTGGAAACTACTTTGTTGTATTTTGATATGACTACTAGCACTATGTGGACAAAGCGAAACATTTCTTGGGCTGATTGCACATAGTAGGTCACCACTTAATAGTCCCTGATTTAAGTAGTAGCAGATCTTTGTTAGCCGAATCTATAATCAAACCTCCTGAAGACATGACTCCATAGCCAGTTGGTTGAACTGGTGGTCCAGCAACCATTTCTACCTATAGGATGGGGTAGCAGTGAAGAAAATAATATACACATTCTTATGTCTAGATAGAGACCCTACCATAAATAAATGTCATTCCCAACTGTATTCATACAAATAGTTTATGATTATTGGATAACTGAAAAAGGCTAGAGAACTATTAACTACTTATTGACTGTTCCATTGCTAATCCCTCTTTTCATTACAAGCTCCTCTATATGCTACCCCCACTTTCAAAATTAGAAACAGGTGAAAAAAATGGAAGAAGAGTCAGAATATAGCACAAGTTAAGTTCTGATAATAGTTTTGACATGTTACCCTAATTAGCCTGAATATATCTGGATTTCTATGACTACTGCTGACTGGTTGAAATTAGTCAAAATAGTAGTGATTAATGCATCCTTTATGCCCTTCCTAATCACAAGGAATAAAGAATCCCTGCTTCACTCCTGAAAAATGAAGATGTCTTGTAAAGATAAATGATGAGGTAACGAAGACAGGAATGGGCCTCAGTAGCCAAGGAGTTAGGTTTTATAGAGAAACACACTGCTGTTCTTGTGATTCAGAAAGAAAGGTCTGTCAGTACTTCTGGTGAGTTAACACCTCTTTTAGCATTTGCTCCCTAAAGCAGGCATTCAGGTCTCCTCATTAGAATTCTGCTAACCCTGCTACTCTCTCTGCTTTACTCTCAACATGTTTATATGCCATTATTGAATTTTTCTATTCTGCTTTCTGTCTCATAATTACCACTGCACTATTGGCTTCCAGTGACTGGTGACTTCCACTTGTCTCATGGATTTAGCTGCATGCCCCTCAGCTCAAGCTCCTACAGAGAGGAAGTTCTTACTGGATCTGTTAATCACAATCCAGTTGATACGGTGTTCTTCTTGGTAGAGTTTTCAAGTCAGTCATTGCTTATCGTGCATCCCACCAATCTATGGACAGATGCCTTAACAGCAGGTCCCCATTTTGGTCCAATCAGCTGTGGCCAAGGCCGGTGGGGTCACATGGTCTGAAGTGCACAAACTCATTCACTAGGAATTCCTTCCAGGAGGAATGAGATCATGACAGAACCGCTGAGGCTCCTCAGAAGGAAATACTCTAGCTTGTAGTATCTTGGGTGGCTGGGACAAATAATAGTTTCCTCTACACCCTCAACTTAACCATAGGTTGCCAAAAATTTTCAATGATTCAAACACACCTTCAACTCAGTAACACAACATATTATTCAATGTTTTGTTCAGTAGTCCTATGGCTTCTGAATTCAGAGGGGTTCACAAAGTCTATTCTGCCCTGAAGTTATTGAGACTTTTTGATGCTAAAATACTATTAAGAGTTTGTAAAGTTTTAAAATAGAATTGTAAATTTTCATATTTCCTTCCACAAAGCTCAAATGCATGAAAGCTCACTGATGTCACGGAGTGAAACTGCTTATGCCCATAATTCTGAAAAGTGGGTTACTAAAATATCAAATAAATGATTGGGAGAGATTTATTTAAAGTTTCTAATAGGTAACTAAAGTATCTGTCTTGAATGCTTGATTTCTAATTAGCTATAAAGTTCTAGAACTAGGGAATTAATTCTGCACAGATTGAGACAGCATCCTTTCACATAGACAGTGAAACTTCAGGATAAATAATGCCTTTCAAGTATTCATTTCTCCATTTTGGTCAACATCTATATCTGCAATTTCTTATTCCTTTCGATGTGATGTAGAGTTCAGTGTTTTGAAAAAACTACTTTTAATTCTGAACCTTTGTATTTGTGAAGCCCGTCTTATTTCCTGTTCAAATCCAAAATCCTCTATTGATAATGAGGTCCATTTCCTCCGTTAGAAGGATGCTCAAATGCTTCTCATACATTTAGGCCATGTGCACACACATGCACACACACACACAATATGAGAAGTGAAAAACTGAAATGTTCTAATTACAAATGATTAAACATTCCCTGAAATAATTTGTTTTCCACTGAAGTCTTACTTTAGTAAGTTTCCAAATTGAAACTCTATGGTGCTTGGAAAACTTAGCAAAAGGTTAAAATTTGAAAAAAAAAATGAATAAAAGAACCATCACTAGGTTATCTCTGTAGCATATATTAACATAAACCAATATTAATAAAAAGACTACTGGTTTTTCATATCCTTTTCTCTGCTTTACTTTGATCTTCAGTCAACTTTGACACGGAGCATAATAAAAATGATCACTTTTGTATAAAACCCAGACCTCAAGGAGAACACTTTATTTTGATTTTTCCTTTTTAAAAACTGTTGTAACGAACATGTACCAGAAATCTAACCTCTTAACAAATTTTTAAATGTGCGGTAATGTATTGTTAACTTTAAGGCTATCGTTATACAGCAATAATGTTGTACCAGTTTTTCTTCTCATATCACTAGCAACTTTATACCCATTGAACAGAAAATTCTCATTTCTCCCTCCTCTCAACTCTAGGCAACCACCATTTTACTTTATGCTTTGATGACTTTGACTGCTTTAGATAGCTTATATGAGTGGAATCATGCAGTATTTATCCTGCTGTGCCTGGCTCACTTTTTAGCATAATGTCTTCAAGCTTCATCCATGATGTAGTATATAACTGGAGTTCCATATTTTCATGATTGAATAATATTCCACTGTAAATGTGTATAAATCACACTTTTTTATTGGAGTATAATTGCTTTACATTGTTGTGTTAGTTTCTGCTGTACAATGAAGTGAATCAGCTATACGTATACATATATCCCTTCCCTCTTGGTCCTCCCTCACTAGATCACACTTTTAATCCATTCATCTATTGTAGGACATTTAGTTTGTGTCAACTTCTCGGTTACTGTGAACAATGTTGCAGTGAACATGGGAGTACAGACATCTCTTTGAGAACCTGGTTATGTTTTTGGATAAATACCCAGAGATGGGATTGCTATATCATATGGTAGTTCTATTTTTAATTTTTTGAGGAACCTTTATACACCATAGTGCTCCATAGTGCTTACACCATTTTACATTCCAGAAAACATTGCACAAGTATTCCAATATCTCCATATCCACACCAATACTTGCTTTTTTATTTTCATAATGGCCGTCTTAAAGAGTGTGATGTGATATTGCATTGTGGTTTTGATATGCATTTCCCTGGTAATTAGTGATCATCTTTTCATATATCTGTTGGCCATTTGGATGGCTTCTTTGGAAAAACGTCTACGTTTTTTGCCCATTTTTTAATTGGGTTATATTTTTTGTTACTGAGTTGTAGGAGTTTCTTATATATTTGAATATTAACTCCTTATTAGATATATGGCTTGCAAATATTTTGTCCTATTCTGTAGGTTATCTTTTCACTCCATTGATTGTTTTCTTTGCTGTAAAGAAACTTTTAGTTTGATGCAGTCCCACTTGTCTATTTTTGCTTTTGTTGTGATTTTGATTTCATATAAAATAAATCACTGCCAAGATCAGTGTCATAAAGCTTTTCTCCTGTGTCTTCTTCAAGCAGTTTTATAGTTGTCAAGTCTTATAGTGAAGTCTTTAATCCATTTTGACTTTATTTTTCTGTGGGGTGTAAGTTAAAGACCCAACTTTATTCTTTTGTATGTGGATATCCAGTTTCCCCAACACTTTCTGTTGACAAGGCTATTTTTTCCTATTGTGTATTCTTGGCACCATTGTCAAAGGTCATTTGGTTGTATATGCATAGGACTATTTGGGGGCTCTCTCTTCTCTTCTATTTGTCTAAATGTCTGCCTTTATATCAGTACCACATTGTTTTGATTACTCTAGCTTTGTAATATGTTTTGAAATAAAGAAGTGTGAGACTTCCAACTTTGTCTTCTTTCTCAAGACTGTTCTTTCTATTTTTTTTTTTTTTTTTTTGTAGTTCCATTTGAATTTTAGGGTGAGTTTTACTATTTCTGTAAAAGGTACCATTAAGGGTTTGATAGGAATTGCATTGAATCTGTAAAGTGCTTTTGAAGGTATGGACCTTTTAACAATATGAAGTTTTCCAATCCATGAACATGGAATATCTTTCCATGATTTGTATCTTTCATTTTTTTCAGCAATGTTTTATAGTTTTCAGTGTACAAGTCTTTTGCTTCCTTGGTTAAGTTTTTCTGAAGTATCTTATTTGTAATGCTATTGTAAATGGAATTGTTTTCTCACTTTGCTTTTCAGATTATTGTTAGTGTAGAGAAATGCAAATGATTTTTGTATGTTAATTTTGTATGATGCAGCTTTTCTGAATTCATTTATTTTAACAATTTTCTGGGGGTTTTGTTTGTGGAATCTTCAGAGTTTTCTACACATAAGATCAATTCACCTAGAAATAGAGATGATTTTACTTCTTCCTTTCTGATTTGGGTGACTTTTGTCTCTCTTTCTTGCCTAATTTCTCTGGCTAGAGTATCTAGTACTATGTTGAATGGAAATGGTGAGAGTCAGGTTTGTTGCACTGTTCTTGATTTTGAAAGAAAAGCTTTCAGGTTTTCATTGTTGAGTATAATGTTAGGTTTGGTTTTTTTATATATGACCTTAATTATTTTGAGGTACTTTTCTTCTCTTCCTACTTTTGTTATTTTTAATCATAAAGGGGTATTGAATATTGTCAAATGTTTTATATACATCTATTGATAAGATCATATTGTTTTATTCTTTTATTCTGTCAACCTGGTGTAATAATTGGTTAATAATAATATGTTGAACCATCCTTGCATTCCAGGGATAAATCCAAGTTGATCATGTTTTATAATCCTTTACTATGCTGTTGAATTGAGTTTCCTATACTGTGTTGAGGATTGTTGCATCAATGTTCAGAAGGAATATTGGTTTGCAGTTTTACTTTCTTATAGTATGTTTGTTTGGCTCTGGTATCAAGGTAAAGTTGGCCTCATAAAATCAGTTTTGGAGTGTTCCCTCCTCTTCAACTTTTTGGAAAGAAAGATGTACATTAATTCTCCTTTGAATGTTTGGTGGACTTCACCAATGAACCCATCTGGTCCTGGCTTTTCTTTGTTGAGAGGTTGTTAATCAGTGATTCAGTCTTACTAGATCTGTTCAGTTTTCTCTTCTTCATGGTTCAGTCTTGATAGGTTGTATGTTTCTAGATATTTATCTATTTCTTCTATATAATTCAATTTATTGTCATAAAATTGCTTATAGCAGTCTCATAATCCTTTTTTATTACTGTGGCATGAGCTCTGATGTTTCCCCTTGATTTCTGATTTTGTTTATTTGAATCTTTATTTTTCTTTCTTAGTCTATCTAAAGATTTGTCAGTTTTGTTCATCTTTTCATAAAAACCAGCTCTTAGTTTTCTTGATTTTTATTTTATTCTCTAATTCGTTTATTCCTATCTCAATCTTTATTATTTCCTTCCTTCTGCTAACTTTGGAGTGTTCTTGAAGCATGTCCTTAGGTATACTCCTTGCTCTCAAAACTCTATAATGACTTTAGTTTCTTCCTACTTTCTCAAACTGAGTTTCTAAACTCAGAGCAATTCCTTGAGCCTTTAGCATCTTTCGAGTGCACTTCCTTTTTGATTGAAAAATCATATTCTGTTATCCAAAACCAAGAACCATGGTATTTTTTGAGCAACAATTGTGAATTAGAACTTTACCTGTATTAAGCTCTATTGTTAAGGTATATTGATGGCATTAATGGTCCAATTCTTTACTGCTCCTTGTATACACATCCTTTGTAATGTAACCCTAGAGTTATTCCCATAAAGAAAGAGAATATTTCACTACCACATGGGATTTATTTTGCCCAGTGGTATTTGATGAAAGGGACAGTGTACCAGTTCCAAACCTGGGCCTCAAGAGACCTTGAGTGCTTCTATTTGTATTCTTGACTTCTGCTATCAGTCATGAGAGAACATTTCTAGGGATTCTGCTGACCCCATGTGAAGGACGGGAGGTACATGGAAAAGAGAGGAGTCACCTGAAGCTCAGCCTAGATGAGGTCCCCAAATGAGCCCAGACTACATCAGCTAAATGACTTAGACACATGAAAAGTAAATTCTTATTGTGATATGCCAAAACATTTTGTTATGGTTTTACACAGCAAAAATAACCAATATAATTATATTGTGTTACTAATCCCAAGTTTTCAAATGAGACACAGGGGCTTAAAAAATTAAATTTAAATAGCTAGTAAATTGAAGAACCAGGATTTAAAATTGACTTTGGCTGCTACAAAGTACATGGTCCTCCACTATTCTCTGAGAAATCTAATATAGCAGTATTTTTACATGTTCAATAGCCTACATTTAGAAAGGGATCCAGCAAGAAATATTACATTTATCTTTTTAAGATTTGAATTATTTTCTGTGACTATGAATCCAAGCATCTCCTCTTTTATTTGTACTATAAATAAGAAACAACTATAGGAAATATCTGATTTTCACCTGCTTTTTATCAAACATAACTTTCAGTCTTGTTTTTAAAGTTGTATATCAGTCAGGGGGAATTGAGACATCACTGAGCATTACTGCCACAAATAGCATGATGCTCGAAATGAACAGTACTACCATGGAGACAGTTATTTGCTTACAGAGATAGATTGCTAGGTAGATACAAAATTTTCCCACATAGGAAAATATAGCTCATAATTTTACCACCATGGAAATCTAGTAAACGTTGAAAAACAAGCAAAGAGGAAAGGGAATTTTAAAAAATCAACCTATATTAAAAAGGTAAAATAATACTAGTGAATAAAAGCTTTTCCTACTAAAATCTCTCTCTTTAAAGAGAACTGTTAACATTTTATTTTACCCAAGGAAAAAAAGTTTTTTTCATTTATCACAGTATACCATGTCCGTACATAGGCTTTCTCCCATCAATTATTTTCAACAGACCCCTAGTGAGGAACCTAAGATTATTTCCATTTTTTAAATATTTGTAAATATATCTTAGAGTACATATGGAATGAGTTATTTGCAGGACAATGCCAAGCTGAGTTAATAACATGTACATGCAAAGTTTTGCTAAATAGTGTCAAATTGATTCCTAGAAATTTGCCCCAATTTGTGCTCTCTCACATACAAAAATTACCCCAATTAGCATGCATACACACACACACACACACACGCACGCACGCACGCACACACACACACACACACACACCCCTCACCCTTGCCAGCCCTAGTATTTGGTAGATTAAAAAAAGAAATATTTTGGTCATATTTCAACTCAACACAATAGCAGCTACCTATCCCAGGCCTCCAGCTCTGTGGCAGACAGCTATGCATGCATTCCAAGAGAAGTTAATATCGAACTTTGGGAGCCAGGATGGGCAAAAAGGAGCCTGTGGTCCAAATACTGGGGATCTGTACTCTAATTGCTTATTGCTGTGTCTGATCACAGAGGTGCAAAGAGTTTGGCAGTCATTATTGTTGCATCTCCCCCCCATTAAGGCAATCTCCTATCCCTCTAAGTTGAAATGACTTCTAGAGACTTAAAGAGCCAGTGCTTTTCCATTTCCTTTCATTTTTCTCTTTTCCCCCTTTTGAGAGCTGGACATTAAAGACTAGAATATTCTAAAGAAACTGCATATATGGGAGAAATTAGAAAGTTTTTGTGCATGCCCAGGGAAAGGCATAATAGAAGACCTAAGTAGATCTTAAGTTTATACCTTAGGCTGATCCTTGGCATGGAAACAGTCTATGTAAATTAAATAAACAAAAGCAAAAAGTAGAAAGCCATAGGGAAGAGTAAGTATCTGACTTGCATAGTTACCACATTATTATATTTAAATGTACAGTTTTCAACAACAACAATAAAAAATCACAGCACACAAGGAAACAGAAAAGTATGGTTCATTTAAAGGAAAAAACAAATCAACAAAAACTGTCCCTGAAAAGACCTGATGATTGGCATGTCTACTAGACAAGACTAAAACAATTGTTGCAAAGATGCTCAAAGCACTAAGGAAGACATAGAGAAAGTCAGGAAAACCAGATATGGACAAAATGGAAGTATCACTAAAGAGAGAGAAAACCTAGAAAGAAACCAAAAAGAAATTCTGGAGCTGAAAAATACAGTAATTGAAATAAAAAAGTCACTAGAGAGGATTCAAAGGCAGATCTGTGCAGGCAGGAGAATGAACCAGTGAACGTGAAGGCAGGATGATGAAAATTAAGTCTGAGGAACAGGAAGAAAAAAGGCAAGTGAACAGAGTCCAAAAGAGTCCTTTTTGAATCAAAAAGAAGTTACAAGAGATAAGGACATTACTTATTAACAAGATGTTCAATAGATCAAGAAAATATAATAATTATAAATATTTATGCAGCCAATAACAGACCATCAAAATATATGATGCAGAATTTGACAAAATTGAAGGAATAGACAATTCCACAATAATAGCTGGAGACTTCAATACTCCACTCTCAATTATGGATAGAACAATAACTGATAGAACAATGGAGAGAAGATTAGAAAATAGAGAACTTGAACAACACAATAATCTAACTAGATCTTACTAGACATCTATAGAACACTCTATCCAACAACAGTATGCATATTCTTTTCAAGTGTTCATGGATTTTTTAGGATAGGACATATATTTGACTGAAAATTGAGTTTCAATAGATTTGAAAGACAAATATAATACAAAGTAATATTTTCTCTAACAACAGTGGGATGAAGTTAGAAATCAATAACAGAAGGAACCTGGAAAACTTCCAATGGATACCTATATGGGAAAAGAATATGAAAAAGAACATTTTATATATATCTGAATCACTTGGCTGTACACCTGAAACTAATACAACATTGTAAATCAACTATACTTCAATAAAAAATAAATTTTAAAAAATCCAATGAATCAAAGAAGAAATCATAAGGGAAATAAAATACTTAGAGATAAATAAAAATGAAAATAAAATATACCAAAACTTACAGAGCACAGCAAAGAAATGCTAATGAGGAAACTTATTGATATAAAAATTTTCATTACAAAAGAAGAAACCAGGCTTCCCTGATGGCGCAGTGGTTAAGAATCCGTCTGCCAATGCAGGGGACAGGGGTTCAAGCCCTGGTCCGGGAAGATCCCACATGCGCGGAGCAAATAAGTTCGTGTGCCACAACTACTGAGCCTGTGCTCTAGAGCCTGCGAGCCACAACTGCTGAGCACACGTGCCACAACTACTGAAGCCTGCGCACCTAGAGCCCGTGCTCTTCAACAAGAGAAGCCACCGCAATGAGAAGCCCTCACACCGCAACAAAGAGTAGCCCCAGCTCGCGGCAACTAGAGAAAGCCCGCACACAGCAATGGAAGACCCAATGCAGCCAATAAATAAATAAATAAATAAATCTATTAAAAAAGCAAAAAACAAACAAAGAAACAAAAAAGAAGAAACCAACTTTACAACCCCTAAGGGACTAGAAAAAGAAGAACCTAAACCCAAAACTAGTAGCAAGAAGGGAAAAATGAGAACTAGAACAGAGATAAATGAAATAGAGAATAGAACAGCAACAAAAAAAAAATCAACAAAACCAAAAGTTGGTTCTTTGAAAAGAAAAACAAAATTGACAAACCTTTAGCTAAGTGGATTTCAGAAAAACAAAACAAAACTCGTTACTACTGTTTCTAGAAAAATAAAAAGGATTATAAGGGCACGGTAGTCCCCCAGATCTGTGAGTTTGCTTTTCACAGCTTCAGTTAATTGCTATCAACTGCAGTATGAGAACATTAAATGGAAAATTCCAGAAATAATCAATTCATAAGTTTTAAATTCCATGCCATTATAAGAAGAGTGATGAAATCTTGCAGTGTCACAAATTGTCCTTTTCCTTTCTACCTGGGATTCCCAACAATCAACATCATCCTGGCTTGGTGGCCCAGGATCACGTGAAGAAGATTATTGTCCTGACATGTCAGAAGGTCCATAGTAGCCCAATGTTATGTCATAATACCTACATCATTGACTTCATTTCCTCCCATAGGCATTTTGTCATCTCACATCATCACAAGATAATATATTATTTGCCCATTTTTAAAAGCTGAGTATTTTTGTTTGTTTTTTGTTTTTTTACTGATCTGAGTGTAGTGTCCTTAAACTTAAAAAAACAAAAAAGTCCTTTATCTGACATTTTTATATAAATCTTTAAAGCAGAAGATTTTATCATTATCTTGGTACTAAGGGTAACTAAAATTGGTCTGAGGGGAGGAAACACTTGAGCCCAAATAATGCAGATTGGTGGTAGTCTTACTTTTTCAGTGGACTGCCTTCTTGTCTCCCAAATTTTGCCAATTTAAACCTATAATTTGTATTTCATCTAGATCATGTTATTATTTCAAAATAACTTTCCAAAAGTAAACATTTCTATAGTCCTGCAAACTGAAGTCCCAGTAAGGCTTTTAAAGTTCTATTTTTCCATGAATTAGGTTTGTGATGGTGTGTTTAGCTTTTATTCTGGGAGATTTTTTATTCTTAAAAGGTGTTATAAAAATAAATGAGTTGATTTATAAAAAATGCAATGCATTTTTATTTTGTTCTCATAATGCTTATTTTCCCTCGATTCCTAGGTGAGTAATATATTGGATTAATTCTCCACATACACTGTTTGATTTTAATTTGTTGAACAGCATTATCCATAAATAAGAAAATAAATAATTGCATGTTAAAGCTGATTCTAAAATGCATCTAATTTTCAGCATGTCTTTGTGTTTATCATCTAAAATATTTGATCCTCCAAAACATTCATATATTTTGGAGGCTTTATAGCATTTCTATTATTATGCCTGGAAACAATTAAGTTCTTTATTATAA
The DNA here is from genome assembly GCF_965194825.1 of Balaenoptera physalus. NCBI lineage: Eukaryota > Metazoa > Chordata > Mammalia > Artiodactyla > Balaenopteridae > Balaenoptera > Balaenoptera physalus. Next base: position 95,659,663 of record NC_138896.1, on the reverse strand, counting down.
TATAACTGTCCTAGAAACCATTAAACTATATTCACTAAACGCATTTAAATTAACACACTTAAAGTCACAATTTAAATGAAATTTTAGCTGCTGTTACTTAAAATAGGAAGACTCAGTTGTGATGGTGTTGCATAAAACTGATGTTTGACACCTCAAATAATTTTTTAAAACTTCAAAATGGACCAAAAGCTGTTGCTCTGCCTATGGATTTTTAACAGCCCATTGCTTTTCAGGATTCAGCAATAAGAGATGGCTATTTTAAAAAGTTTCTTTTCCACTTCAAAGGAGGTCTTGTGGGAGTATACATCATTCCTTGTATGAAAGTTGAAAAAGAAGTCATGTATATAAAACCCAATATTGAACATATAAATATGTAAGAGTATGACACAAAGAGTCACAAGACCTAGAGGTTATTCTCAACCCTACCTCTGCCTCAGTGTGTGAGAACATGGCCAACATTTAGTGGTTTTGACCTCTGTTCTTCACCCTCATAAAAATTGGTTGGAATCACAGAGGGATTTATTGTAAAGCTTATGAAGTTTCAGTTTCAGGGATTCTCATTTGCACAGGTCACTTCCAAGACCGCAGGTGGCCCAAGTATTTTTGTATTCATGCTTTAAATATCTTTTTCTTAAGAGAGGCCTCCCAAATGGATGTGCTTCTGGATTCCTAAAGCCTGGATTGGTATGCATTCTGGAATACGTTCTCCTGAGTTTCTTCCAGTTCTACAATTCAGTGCTATTTTATGAATGCTCAGTAATTGTTCATACAGTTACTCACAACTCTTTGTCACCCATAGTGTTTTCTGTCATAAGATGTTTCTGCTTTTCTTGCTACTCTCTACAACTGATAGGAAGACTGATTTTCACTGGGATATTAAAAAACCCTTGAGATCTCTGTTCTTTATTCTTTTACTTTTCTATCTTTCCTTACCTCTTAGTATAGGGATTCCATCATTGGGTGTATCAGAATCACCAGGAGTTGTTCTTTTTTTTTTTTTTTCTTTAAATGCAGATTCTCACCACTGCAACCTAGATTTACTGAGTAAATGAAAGAAGGAAAGGGTTGCTGATACCAGAATTCAGCATTTTGAAGAAGCCCTTCAAATGCTTTTTGTGTCCACTAATCTTTAAGAGCCAGCTACTTATGTGCATGTTCTGGAAGGCTTCTGTGAGTGTTTCTTAGAAATTAGGACCATATGGCAAGGAGAACAAGAATGTAAGAAAAGCTAAACTCAGGTTAATGTGTGTGACCCTTTCCCCAAACAAAATGGATAAGATTAGCACATTTTATTGTATTATATCATATTATTATCCCATGTCCCAATTTATATTCCCTTCTTATTTGACATTTTTCCCTTCCACTTTTCTGTGCCCTTATAGCCAGACTAAAGAGAGGAGAGACAAAAGCTGCAAAGTAACGCTGCCTTACATTCCCTTGCCAGACTTCTTGCTTGAAGGTTCAGAACCCAGATTTGGAGAATTGGTATAACCCCTCCCTTAATACTCTGGGGATAATCTTTGCACAGACCTCTCTTACACTATAAGGAGTTGCTTCAATAAAGGTCAAAAAGTGGAGTAGCATACACACAGAGAAAGAAAGGCACCCCCAAGCCTTTCTGAGTTCCATGCCTGCTGCATGCCATGATGGAACTCAAGATGATCCCTAGCAGGGCAGACGTGTACCAAGTGCAGGCCAGGATCCATATGGAATGAGCACTAGAAGCTCCGAGGGCCCTGACATATCTGACACGGCAAGAAGGGATCATTTTAGGATGTGGTAGTATTTTGACTAGTCCCACATCATCATACACAGCCCATGCGCCAGAAGATCCTGAGAAACAGCTACAGAACATGTTTTGGAAACACAATTTCCATTGTTAGAAATGCAAAAGCACAAAAAGTTGGAGAACAAAGAGTATTTTCAGAGACCTTCTTTACCACCCTACAACATATTTAACCAGTGTTTTAGGGTGATAGTTTGCTTGAAGAAGTGTGCCTGGCAGATAGGGAAGCAAAAAGGAAAAACAGAGGTAAAAGTTATTTGGAAATGACCTCAGTTTTTTTGCTGTGCTCAAATTTTGTGATAAGACTGGTATTCCATGCTGGGCTTTGGAGGACATAGTCACATGTATGTGATTAGCAAGGGTATGAGCAAGCGGAAGTGTGTGCGTATTAGTGTGTGTCTCACACAGAGAAATGGGTACTTCATTTGGCCTGGTGTGTTGCTTAGTTGAAATGTTTATGTTGCCCCATCAATTGAGATTGTTTATGCCCTTTCCAGTAGCCATGATTTTCACTGTGCGATCATAAATGGAAACTTGCCTCAAAAATGTTTTAGAAAATGAAAGTTCCTACAACTAGTTGAAAACTACATTTTAACAAAATATTAGTGTTCTTTATTTTCTTCTTTCCTTCTTTTTATTGACCAATGAGTATAACATGGTTGAAGACAGAGTATAAATGAATATTAGCAAGGGGTATAAATGAAAAATTTGGAAGGGGGGAGAATTTTTAAAGCAACTTTAGTGAGAGAAATATTGTTAAGGAAAACAAGAAGGCAGATCCATCCAATTGTTTGCAGAATGTGAGTTCTGAATGCCAAAAAAGACTGGTAGGAAGATATTAAATTTGAGTGATCACATGAATTTTCATTAATTATCATGAGTGTTCATGCTACTTAAAATCTTCCTTATAGCTTGGCCAACAACTTTAGTCTTTATGGCCACATTTAAAAATGTGGAGGATCTCTTAATGTGAGGCTTGGCATTGAGCATCATACCTATCGGAAGCTCTCTATGATCATAATTTTCTTTTTAACCATCTTTAGATTTTTATCTCAAACCTGGTGCTTTTATTGAAGATAACTCAGCATTCAAAAAAAAAGAATTAAGAACAATATGCAGAAGTCAGGCCATCCATTCATATGAACTGTTTATAGACATGCTGTTAAAACACATTACCTTTTATTCCAGCTTGGTTTTCTATATGTCATTATTAACATTTACGCAAATCTTATTGCAAGTGTTTTGTTTCATGAGGATACAGAGGAATGCACACAAAATGGCAAGTACTATTGTCATTGACTCTTAAATGGTAGCTTTGAGATTTGAAGACATGCCTTCAGGATGTTTATCAGAAAGAAAAATTAGCCTTAGGAAAGAGGCTAAACTGGTCTATAAGGTTATTTGAAGGAATCATCTTGGGAAGTTACTTCTATGAGAATAACTTTCTGTTGTTAGAGGGTCATTCACTATCTCTAAGACTGGCAGATTAGTTAGTTGTTGCTATCTTCGATAACACGGGAAAAGTAAGCTCAAAGTTAGGGATCAATTCTGATATTAAAGAGTTAGTTTCACATTAATGCATTATTGGGCTCAGCCAGGTTCCCAGGAGCTATTTGGAAATGCTGGGATGCTTATCACAAACCTATTCCCACTACTCAGGATATGCTTTTGTCTACGAGTCAGTGGTTTCAATGACTAATGCTGGGCATATAGCAAAAGATGGAGTAGCTCTTACCAGAAACTCTTATTCATTTCATTTCATTTTGAACAACAGTATAATTCTTAAAATTCTTGAAGTAGCACTCAATCTAATTAAGCAAATGATTTCCAAATTATGATCCTTACTAATGCCTCTCCCCAAATTCAATGTCTATTAAACTTTTTATATTACATCTTCTCCCAGGGTTTCTAATTCCCTTATTGCTTGTTTAAGCTGACTCTTCTAATATCAGATTTTTTTCAATGTAGTATTAATATTATTACTAAACATTTATTTGGCAGTATATATTTCTAACTTAACTCTTCAAAGAGAAACATCATCTCTACTAGCCAATGTTATTGTTCTTAATGATACACATTACTTGCCATTTGATTGGTAGGGCTGCATGAATCACAGTGAGAAAAATGCTAGTGATGATTGCACCTTCTAGGTATGTCTGTTGTGCTACTGTCTGCTCATTTCCTATATATAAAAAAATAGCATTTTACTTAGTACTGACTTTGCCTCAAGCCTGAGAAAGTATTAAACTCTCCAATACTTTAGCTACATATTTCTATAGAAACAGAAAATCGAACTATAATGAAAACTATAAATTCAGATACTTGTTAAATGGCTGAGGAGTACATTTGGTAGTGTGATAGCTATTAAATGCATTCTAACATCCATAATAATTGAGAATAATAGCAAAGCAATCATTATGAATGGTGAAACCAACATAAACTAAAAAGAAATTGCTATTCATTATTTTTTGTTGCTTTTTCTAGTGCCAGAGTTTTCCTCCCTACTGTGATAGTGGTATGAAGCATCAATGTAAGCTGTAAAATATGAAGCAATTTTCAAAATATTTTTATAATTATTTCATTGTGTATACTCTCATTTTCCAAAATATCTCAAAATAGTATAATACTATACTTGAGTTAATGAAGCTGGACCTTCCAAGGAGATGGCACTTTATTTCATAAAACATTTTTTCAGTAACATTTATTGTGGACTTACTGTGTGCAAGGGTCATTGCTAAGTACTAGGGATACCAAGATTAATGAAATGTGTCTTATTTCAATAGGCTGTAAACTAATGATAGAGAAAAACATTAATAGAGAAATGTACAAGGAACTATGAGGATACTGTAGAGGAAGACGACCCAGGATTACTCGGGAAGGGACCAAAAAAAAAAAAAAAAAATTGTTTTCTCCCTTCCCCACCAACTGCAAGTAACATAAACTTCAGTTGTCTTCCTCAGTCAAAAGTATTACTCTTTCCCTCCAAATGCTTAGCATTTATTTCTTCTCCCTTCCTCTCTGACCCTTTTGCTTTGAGAGAGGAGTTGAAAAGGAAGGGTGCCTGTCACATACTTACATAAAATTTCCCCTGTTGGATCCTGCAAAGGTGACCAGTTTTCCAGTGATGTATCTAGAAAATAGTGACTTGCCTGGTTTAATTTGTGGCATGAAAGCATAAGTTTTGTGGCAGAAGAAAAACCTTAAGTTTAGTATGCGGAGCTCGTTGTCTGTGGTACAACTGAATAGATTTGCACTGGGGCCTGCCTGCATTGGAGACAGGGTAATTGAGTCCATAGATCTGCACTCCATGATCTGCTGGGCTGTCAGTTAATTCTCTTTCTGGTGCATCAATAAACTTCAAAATTAACATTCATGAGAGCTTAAGGAAAACTACCTAGCCGAAAAGATTTAGGCTTTGTCTTTATTTGTCTTCTATATGAAGGAAACAAGTTTATAAAATACCCAAGTATTCTAAAATATTCATAGCCCAGCAGTATCTTAGAATTAAAATTCTTTAGCCGATTCTTGGACGTTTTGAACGAGGACATTAGATCATTCTTGGTACTTAGGGCTACACAGCAGAAGTAATATCTGGAAAGGAAATAAGTCATTCAAAATGATTTTGGACATCTGTTTTCTAATAGAAAACTGCTTCCTTCCTGTAAAATATTTTATCGTAATAAGAAATAATAGTGTTTTTGTTTGTATGGAAATCTGTTTATTTTGTGTGTTTGCTTTTAACTTGAGGCCACAGAATTTTCCTAAATAATGCTTATTTGGAATATTCTGCCCTTTTAGAGCATTTTATCTGATGGCAAGTTTGAGTCTTTGTAAGGACACTGACAACTGATAAGCGTGGCACACTGTGGTTTTGGCGTCAGAAAGACATTAATTCAAATCTCAGCATATATAACAGGGACTCCCTTAAATTCCCTTCTGATGGGGGAATGTGCAATTTTTACTATCCCCATATCTACCCTTTACTGAGGAGAGGAAAGCCAGTCATGCTGTTCTTTAAACCCAACTCCATTAGTCAACCAATAAAAAGAAAGAGTTCTTCTCTGGCACCCTGTAGCCCTAAAGTGAAAAAAGTAGATTGGAAATGACTTCAGTGGGAAAAGTTGACCACAGCAATATGGTATCAGGTGATAACCAAAGGGTAAAGCCAGTAAGAGATTGCTGATCTTAAAAACACTGGGTCTCTGTGGGTGTGCAACAAATTGTCTGTTCTTTGATATTGTCAGTGGGGACTCTTAGACTAACTCAACTAAAACTAGCTTTTCTATTTGCATTTTTTTCCCATTGTTTCTCCTCTACCACCTTTACAACCCAAGCGCTAATATCTTCTTATCCTCCCTCCTAAATATTGCATGCATGAAGTCAGCTTCCATCCATCCCTATTCTCCACCGCCGTGTTCCACTTTCTAAGACCTTTGAAAAGGTGCCATTGACTGAGGCTTTCAGCAGTTTCCATATTCCTGAGAGAGTCTTCAAGATATCAACTTTATCTACCTCTTCAGCTTAAATGTGTGTCATTTACCTTCCTATTACTCTACACTGAAGCCATTTGGAATGTGGGACTTCTAGTAGCTATTCACAAAAGCCATGTTCATTCCAAGCTAGGAATATCTCCCTTGCACCTTCCGTGTGCCATACTCTTACTCACCCTTGATGTCTCAGCTGAAATGCCTTTCCTGACTTTGTAAATTATTATTCTTACAAAGGCTTTTCCTGACTTTGTAAATTATTATTCTCCTTGTCATAAGCTTTCATAGAATCCTATGTTTTTCTTTATATCAAGCTTTTCTATATCAACTTTTTAAAAAAAATCAGTTACCTAATGTGTTGATTTTCCAGTAACTTACAAGTTCCAGCAGATTAGGAACCATTTTATCTGTGTTTATCTTGTATCCTCAGTATTAAATAGAGTGCATATAGGTAGTATAGCCAAAATAAAGACTTGATGATTGATGAAGCAGATGATAATGCTGATAATCTGTTTAGGAATTAGCCACCAACACTAATTTACTCTATACAGCACCATTGAATAATCAGAGACATTGATTAGGATATTACAAATGATTTAAATCATTATATTCACAGGAAATCCATTATTTTTCATCACTCAGTCCAAATTAAATTGCATAAATAACTTTAATCCCCCCAAAACTGTATTATGTCAGAATTGTTTTGAAATGCATAATTTTGCTGATGAAGATTGTTTACAGTACGATTTATTCTGTAGGTTTGGTTTTAAAAAGCCATAATTTTTATAGTGTGGTAGATTAGATTATTATTAAAAAGTATTTATTTTCTCTCCATGAACATCCATGACATACATATACTTCTCTGCCTTTTGACTTTGGGTTTGGCAAAGTCATTTGTTTGGCCAGTGGGTTGCTAGCAGACATGACATGTGATACAGGCAAAGGTTTGGTATATGTTTGTGCAGTTGGGCGTGAGCAATTTTTCTTCTTCTCTGTGCAGAGCTTTTCCCTGAAAGTTGTGGTCCCCTTAAAATGGGGTCTCAAATGTGAGGATGTGGAGAAAAGGGAACCCTTGTGCACTATTGGTGGGAACGTAAATTGATACAGTCATTATAACAGTATGAAGGTTCATCAGAAAATTAGAAATAGAACTACCCTCTGATCCGGAAATCCCTCTTCTGAGTTTATACCCAAAGGAAATTAAATTCTGTAAGAGATATCTGTGTTCCTATGTTCATTGCAGCATTATTCACGATAGCCAAGACATGGAAACACTTAAGTGTCCATTGACAGATGCATGGATAAAGAAATTGTGATAACATTAAAACAGGAGGTCCTGCCATTTGCTACGACATGCATGAACCTGGAAGACATTATGCTAAGTGTAATAAGTCAGACAAAGAAAGAAAAAAACTTCATGATCTCCCTTATATGTGTAATCTAACAAAGTCAAGTAGAGAGTAGAATGGACGTCACTGGGGTCAGGGAAATGGGGGAAGAGGAGATGTTGATCCAAGGATAAAAAGTTGCAGTTATGCGGGACGAATCACTCTAGATATCTAAGGTTCAGCATGATGACTATAATTAACAGTACTGTACTGAAACTAAAAATTTGCTAGGAGAGATTTCAGGTTCTCTCATCACACACACGAACTATGTTAAATAGCTTGACTGTAGTAATCATATCACTGTGTATATGTATATCAAATCATTACGTCATACCCCTTAAATATATAAAATTTTTATTAAAAAAATTAAAACCCTTAAAAAATAAAGAACCAGAGGATTGAATGGTTTTGTTCAACTGCTTCTGGATTAACATGTTCACAAATAATAGATTTTAAATGTTGGCTTCCAAGTTAAAAAAAAAAAAAAAGCAAAACAAAACCTCTCAAATGAATATACAGGGAGCAGAGCTAACTCAGCTGAACTGTAGACTCAAGAGAAAAATACATGGTCATTGGTGAATGCCATTGAGAGTATCAGGATTTTTATTAGTGGCAATAGTTGATTTTTACACATAGTACACAAAAATTTATAGGGAAGATGGTGTAAGGCAGAGAACACCAGTTGTTGCCTGGGCGAATCACCCTAAGTGAAACTTCCTTAAATACTTGAGTGTAGTATAAATGAGTAAAGGCTATTAACACTAGGACGTAAAGTTGTCAGAGCAGTCGGAAATATCACATGAGTAAATAGTAAAGATATTCAGTAATGTTTTTATACTTTCCACACACTAGATACATCTCACCCCAGGTTACTTTCCTCTCATCCTAAAATCTGACCAAGCTCTGTTTCTTACTTGTGTCTCTCTATGTAATTTCTAGTCACTTGATAAGATCTGAAGCCCAGTGCATCCTTAACTAATACTAAAAGCTAACAATATTTGTGCCCAAATGTTTACACTGAGACATGCAGAGATTTTTGCCAAGCCTGCAACTAATCATTAAAACATAGAAGGGTAATCCTCTTTTCACCATCATAAAGCATCAAAAGGCATTTTTAACATGATGCTATAACTCATAATCAGTTAAAATTTTCCAGTATGTTGGAAGCTGAAGTATGTTTTCAAAATGAAATTTGTCCTCTACTCTCATTAATGAGTGCTTTGGAATATGTATGGAAATAGTTCTCCTCATTTTCAATAAATCTTCTTGTTCATTACAGAATTTAAAGGGGTAGAGGGTGGGGAGTAAAAATACCATTTTGCAGGCACAAAAATTTTAACTAGCAGCAGATGGTGAGACTGTAAAGAAACTGCTCCTCATATCAAGTTTATGGAAACTGGTCTCTTTCTCTTAGAGTCACACATCATTTAGTACTAGAATCAGGGGTCAGGGCAATACTTGACATATGTTAACCCCAGTATATCTACCTCTTGCTGTTATATATGCTACATTTCAAGGAATTTGATTTGAGTCAAAGCATGCTATAATTTCTATAATAACAAACTGTGACCTTTGATGATATTTTACCACTGCCCAGTAATGAATTCTCAGAAGAGCTTGAATCTCTTTTTTTTCTTTGAAATAAAGCTTAATCTTAATATAAATGCTTTGTGGAACCAAAAAACTGTATTCTTTTTACATACAACCTGGGAGGGGGGTGGTTTGAGGCAAAGGAAACAGTGGGAAATATGTGTGTTGGGGTGTGTGTGTGTGTGTGTGTGTGTGTGTGTGTGCGCGCGTGTGTGTGTGTGTGTCTTGATGTGGGCGTGGAGAAGTCATGGAGGGAAAGGAGGTAGGCTAGAAGTTAGCGAGAGAGGAAAGATCCTTTACCGTCCTTCTATGGTAATTTTTTTTTTAATTCCCATAAATTCTTGGATATGCTTCCCTTCTAAAGTTGGAGGCTAATTCCCCTCCCCCTCAATGTAAGATGGACTTTCTGGACTTGTTACTACTGAATAAAATGAGGTAAAAATGATGCTATGCAACTTCTAAGAGCAGATGATAAAAAGGATAGCTTTTATCTGACTCTATTGTACTATTTGCATTAGGGAAAGGCATCTGCCATGTTGTGAGGTAACTCAAGTAGCCCCGTGGGGGAGTCTGTGTGAGGACGAACTGAGGCCTCCTGCCCACAGACAGCATGACTTGCCAGCTATGTGGATGAGCCACACTGAGAGCAGATCCTTCAGATCCAGTCAAGGCTTCCGATGACTACAGCTCTCAAACATATGACTAAAACCCATGAAGCCAGAAATGTCCAGCTAAGCCACTCTCACAGTCCTGACTCTTTGTCACTGTGAGAATTTATAAAATTTTATTAATATGGTAAGCCACTAAGTTTTGGCGTAAGTTGTTACTCAGCAATAAATAACTAATATGCACAAGTTTAAATTCATTGATCTCATTTTATCATCATAACAGTTAGATACTATTATTATCTCCTTTTATTTTATTTTTTTAGATGAGAAGCTGAAGCTTCCAGAGTTGCAGTGACCAAATTATTACATTGTTCAGGAGGTCAATATATCAGTAAGAATTAAATATAGCTGCAAGTAATAGAAAATGCAACAGAAATAGTAAGACAAATACCTATGTCCACTTAAAAAAAAAAAAAATTGCATGTTAGAAAATTGAGGGCTGGTTCTCTGGCTGATGGAACAAACACACAATCTATCCTAGCTCCTTCTAACTATTTTGTTCACTATTTTTAAACTGTGTTTTTTTTTTAATACTCATGTTCACATGATGGCTACTGCACCACCAGCTATTGCGACCATATTTGGGGCAGGAATAAGGCAAAAGGGCAGCGGTCAACACTTTGCTTTGAATAGATTTGCTTTTTTGTGTCAAGAAGAAAAACCCTCTCCATGACTCTCTCCTACACCACAGTGGCCATGGTTTTAATTGCCTCTCTTAGCTGCAAGGAACGATAAGCACATTGACCTCTGGGGGAAAACCTGGGATGTGTGGGTAGTAAGAGATGGAAAATGGATATTTCTAGGCAACTCATTGCAACTCTCATCACCTACCTCTTTGGTTATCCTATGTTCAGATAAACTCTTTTCCCCTTTTAATTTTGCAGGCACACTCATCCCAAAGGGTAACATCCACACGGGTCATTGACTGTAGCTCAAAGGTTAAGAACTCTGGGTAGTGTACAGATGAGTCCATTACTCCCAGAATAAAGAATAAAAGTAAAAACGTATGCCATAGAAAAAGAATATTTTATGGTTGTAAAAGAAATAGGTCTTCATACTTACTAGCAGCCAGGTACTGGCTAAAATAACAGTTAAGTAGTTTACATTTTCCTAACATGAAGAAATCATTCAAGAGATGTAAAATTATTCTTGCTCCAACATTCAAGTTATGCTTTGATATAAATCAAATTATTTAGTGCAAATTTTTACAGTCTCTTTAGATTTTCATATTTCTTTAGATCTTAAGTGAAGCTGCTGATTATAAGCCAAAAATTAAATTAGCCCACTCCTCAATTAATTAGTAAATTCAGAATTCATTAAATGCACACTTTACTATCAAGAAACAATTATGTACAATCACTATAAGTTCTTCCCAAACTTGTATAAAGTTTACCTTAATTAAACTTAAATGGCTAATTAAATAATACGTATATGTGTTGTTTTCTCATATACACAGTTAATCTGCTCAAATCAATTGCAAGGAGGTTTTGTATGAAAACAGCCTATTATAAACCTAAAAGTTTTAAGGATGTTTTTCTAATAGGCTTCTGTTAAATTCAATATTGTTTACTGAGCAAATGATTTAAGTGCCTCTCCAAATTATATTAAATGAGAAAAAGAGGAGTTAAAAAATATTAAGTCCTTATTATACCTGAGACTATGAGAGAGGAATTTTATGAAATAGAACAAAGGTTTTGTAAAGTTTCTTAAAAATACATGACATATAAAGAAAAAACGCAACAGAAGAAAAAGAAATACTCAGAAAAATATGTAACATAAATGGTCAGAATAAAAGATCAGTAGAAATATTTAAAGATTAATCAAACAAAATTGCCCATAACATAATTCATTGACAACAACAGCAGAAGATATGGAGAGTGAGAGAGAGAAGAGAGAGAGATGTTAAGAGATATGAAGTTTAATTCAAAGGACAACTTCACACAACAGAGTGGAGAAAATAAAATATGAGGAAAAATTATAAAATCTGGAAAAAAAAAAAGCTTAGCTTTAAATTGGAAAAGCCAACTAAACACCAAACAGAATGAGTTTTTTAAAAATCTCATACTTTGATACATTCTTGACAAATTTTTGATAAAGTTTCTAAAATTTTTATGAAGAAAATCTTGAGGATGTATTCCAGCAAAATAAGAGTAATTTAAGCGAAAGGAAGAGACAGGATCCAGACAACATTGCAATTCACACAAATATTCAGTAAAATGAGATTTTAGAATGACAATTTTATAACATACTTAGAAAGCAGTCAGGACAACTGAAAACAAGAAGTCTGTGGTCTCTATGACAAATGTTTTCAAGAAGAAAATGGTTTCTATTTAGCCTATACTATAATTATGGATTTGGAATATCTAATGACTGTCAATGGTGGTCTATGTATGAGACATACTGAAATGATTTATCATTGTGTACAGTTGCTAGAAAGTTAGGAAAAAACTCGTGTAAAAACCTCTCATCTGAGCTGCCAGACTTAGCAACACGGTTTTATTCTTTTTGTCTAGGCATCTTAGTTGATTTTGTAATAAAATAAATTCACGCAGTAACAATATTGGCATGTAACCCCTAGTACCTCAGAATATGACTGTATTTGGAGATAGGGCCTTTAAAGAGGTAATTAATGTTAAATGAGATCATTAGGGTGGACCCTCATCCTATGAAAATCTATACATTTTTTTCTATAAACTATCAATATAAAAAAATACATTGCTGTTGTTTAAGCCACCCAGTTATTGGTTCTTTGTGATGGCAGCCTTGGCAAACTAATACTTTGTAACTATCACACTCAGGAAAAGAATGGAATGAGAATGTGCTAAGTTATTTAAGTGAACTAATTACATCACCTTCATAACAGAACAAAATAGGTCCTGACTGATTTTGGTAAGAAAAACAGAATAAACAACTAATGTAGAAAATTGTTGATGAAAAGGAGAAGAATTAAAATGATTAAAAGTGATTGCTTCTTAGAAGCAGCACTAGAAATGAATAGGAGGTGAGAGGTATTCAGCTTTTTAAAAATAACCTTCTGTACTGTGATTGTTTTTTGTCCATGGATTACTTTTTACCAAAAAAGTACATGTAATTAATTATTTAGTTTTGAACTATTTATAGAAAGTTACCATAGATTCTGTGGCTTCTGTGTCAGTTTCTTTTCCTGGTATATTTTTATTGCATGAGCCATTCTGGTTTACAGAATATGAAAAAGAAAATAAAACGGTTGTGAGAACTAATTTATTCTCCGGTTTCCTAAAGTGGAGACTACATTGGTGACAAAACACAAGGGAAAAGTCTAATGTAAGGGACTGACTTCAAAGGAGTTTTCGTTGGAAGATGCAGACTGGGAGTAAGATACAATGCAGGGAATGTTTATAAATTATAACCACACCCATTGAAACAGATGGAGTAACGAGTGGTGGAACAAGAGATGAAGTGTAGAATGCTGGTGGTGAAGGGGAGGCAAAGAGGACCAGAATCAACTTTCTGAAAGGACTTCATTTCAACACAGTATGTTTGAGAAAGTGGATGCTTTCTGAAATAACTGAGGGACCATTCTATTGTACCCATGTCCTAGCCATTGACATCAGATGGATCTAGTAATACAGCTTTTGAAATTATTAGAAAATAAGTAATGTAAAGTTGATTAATTGCAGCCAGTCAGTATTTTAGACGAGGTTGAGGGTCATAATCAGTTAACAAAGGGAAAGACAAAACTCACTGCAAGACTAGGGGTCTGAATCAAACTATTTACTATTTATACCCTATGTGCAGGGAAGGCATAACTTGGATCAAAAATTAAAATATAAAAATTTTGGGTTTCTGCCTGTTTTATAATGCAGATGGGATGCTTTTCATAAAGAAAAACATTTTTTCATATACGTTACATAATTTTATTACTCAGTTTAAGTGAGATGGAATTTGGAGATAATTTGTGAACAGATTGAAACATTTATCTATGGACAAAGTAAACACAACCACATAATCTCAAATGCAAGTCATTCAGAATGAATTGTTTAGACTTTTATTTTTAATTGACCAGAAAATTACTTATTTGTCCCTATAATAAAAAGAAAAAAATCACCATCAAATGACTGGCAGTGATAGAGTCTCCATCATGTACATTACTTGCCTTTCCATTACAGCCAAAGGCATGGTAAAACATTCTACACTTATTTTAGTCCATCAGGGCTGCTGTAATGAAGTACCACGGAGTGAGTGGCTTATAAACAAAAGAAATGTATTTCTTACAGTTCGGGAGGCCGTGAATGCTGATGTCAGGAAGCCATTATGGTCGGGGAAGCGCCCTTCTCTGGGTTGCAGATTTCTGGTTGTATTCTCACATGTCAAAAGGGGCTAGAGTTCTCTGGGTTCTCTTTTATGAAAGCACTAATCCCATTCATGAGGCTCCATCCTCATGATCTAAGTAGTTCCCAAGGCTGCCACCTTCTAATATCATCACGCTGGACATTAGGATTTCAACTTAGGGATTTGGGGAGGACACAAATATTCAGACTATAGAAACGTTTGTTCATTCTGCTTCTTCATGTCTCTCATTCTTCAATCTCTGGAACCTGGCCTTGACCCCCACAATATGTTTGAAATAATCTTTGTAGATGAACAGGGACTTCTTTGTAATTGTCCTCATCTTACTTGACTTTTCAGAAACTCTGAGTGCCAGACTACTTTATATATCTCCCTACTGGTTATTTATATCTGGATGTTCCTCAAATAACTCAACGTCAAATGTTCCAAAATGGAACTGTCTCCTTGTTCTTCCGTGGTCTAATCAGTTGACTCTTCCAACTTCTTTTCATCCCCATGTATTGATCACTAATTAAGGTCAGTGCTACCTCCTAGGTATTTGTTCTAATCTAGCCATTTCTCTCTGTCCTTGTGTCCTTATTCTAGTCAAGAATATCTTTTGCCTGAATTATGGTCATGCCCTTCTAACTAATCTTTTTGTCTATGTTCTTCTGCAGCTCCATTCCATTCTCCATATTGTATACAAAGAAATCTTTTTCAAAAATTACTCTCACAAACATGCAGTATGTATGAACATATATGTGTGTATATAATATATGTATACATTTTGTGTGTGTGTGTGTGTGTGTGTAATTCCACAGCCTTGGTTCCTCTCAGTGTAAAATTCCAAATGCTTACCCTGGCTCATAAAGATCCTATGTAGTTTTGGCTATCTCTTCTTATTATTTCTGTTTACTTATTCAGCCCCATCTCTCACTATATCGCCCCCGCAATGAACAATTACTGAACTATTTTCAGTTCCAGCATAATGATGACATGTTTTCTTCTTATTTTAGGGTTTTAAAGCATCCTTTTCCTTCTATTCACAACTTTTTTATTCTCAAACCATGTCCCTCTACATTCCCACTCCGACTTCTGGATAATTCTGTGGATTAAAATGGTCAGTAGCTGCTTCTGCCCTTTCCTTTAGCCTCCTGGATACAGGAGGGTTGCCCATGGTCATTTATTCTTGCCATATCAACTCAAGGAGTTTCTGGAAGTATACTTGTATTGGATCAAAATAAGTGATAATCCAGTTGGGGACTACAGGACTGGCTGAAACACCTATTTTTTAAGTATGTAGTGTTGACGATGAGATGCGGCTGAGAATATGCGGGTAAGACATACCCCTGAGTGGATGCCCAAAATACTAGGCATAAAAGTTGGAATGGACTGAGGGCTGGGACTTTTTAAAGCCGAAGCTCTGCACATACTTAGCTTGTCTTTCACAGCTACGCTTCTCTCGAGTGAGGAATGACTTAAAGTGTGCCTGGGAGCCATAGGAACTCAGTAATGCTGCTGTTGTGCACATTCTCAATTGTTTCCTTTCTGTATCTTTTTCTAAAGATCAGTCAACCTGATGCTAGTTGAAGTATGTTGAGTCTCATGAGTTAGGTTGTCAGTTTAAACCTAAGATCACTGCTGCCAGTAGAGCAGAGAGGCAGTTGCATCTCTATTCATTCTTTAAACTTAGCTAGTGGGTCATTTCCTCCAGGAAGTATTCCCTGGTTGACCAGGTAAGTCAAGAATTGAAGGTCCTAATGTTCTCATAAAGCAGATACACGTCTCTCCTCAACAGTTATAAAGCTATATAATTATTTCTTATCTTTATCCATCACTAAATTACATAAATACTTTCTCTTATTCATTGGTATATCCCCAATGTATAATACCTGACACTTAGTAGGTTTATAATAAAATTATTAGATAAACGAATGGCTAAAGGACATAAATCTATCTCTGCCATGGGGAATAGGGAACTGGTTAATAAGATTTAGGTAACTAAAGCTAAGTTTTCTATTTATTCTCCCATTGTATCAACTTATTCTTGCTGTGTAACAAACCTCTAAAATGACAATAATCATTTATTACTGAGCATGTGTTTTCAGGTTGGCTGCGATGTGGCTGGTCAAGGCTAGGCTTAGTCAGGATACCCTGCTTTAGGCTGCAGTAGCTGGATAGCTCCATCTCTTAGTGTAGGACTATGGGTTTAGTCCCCAGGTCTCTCATGGTTCTCGGACCAGCAGGATGGGTAGGCCATGCTTTTTATATGGTGGTGGCAGAGATGCAAAAGAGCAAGTAAAAGTATGCCAGTTCTCTTTCAACGCAGGCTTGGCACTGGCATGCTGTTACTTCTGCCCACCTATCATTGACCAAAGCAAGTGACAGAGTCACATCTGAAGTCAAGGGCCAGGAAGATACATTGCACCCACAGTGAGGCCATGGCAGAGCAAGTGAAGCAACAATGCAAAAAAAAAAAAAAAAATGTAACTCTGTGACGAATGTATTAACTAACCTTATTATGGCAATCATTTGGCAGTATATCCATATATCAAATCATTTCTTTGTACACCTTAAACTTACACAATGTTATATGTCTATTTTACCTCAAGAAAGCTGGAAGAAGAAAAAATGTTTCCATACTGCCTCACATTTCAACTATTAATTCTGATTTGTCCAGGAAATTTGAAGCAATATGAAACCTAACTTTAATAATATGGATACATGCAAAATTTCTCTAAGTTAGGTGGTCTGGGCTTTTTCTTATGAATATAGAAAAATAACATTATATATATTCTTATGACCAAGTTAGTTTCTCCTGAGGTGAAGAGTGGTTATTTTAAATACAGAGTCTCAACTGCTTAGTTCTTCAGATCCAAGTATTGTTTTTGTTGTTTTTACTTGGATTATGTGGATAATTTTCTTGAGCATTAATTGGTCATGGCCTGCAAATATCTGACTCAAGCTGTATTGCTTTTTGCTGAACAGTTGAGGTAGTCATTAGCATTACTGAACATGTTTCCACATTTTTGTAATTTATTTTAGTCAAAGGAAAGATCAGTTTTTGCATTTTGAAAATACTGTTCACATTGTTAGGATCCTTCCAATCAATTCAAGCCAGGAAGGTGTAGATTCATTATTTTATAATCTAGATAGCATCTAAGATAATGATAAATGCTTTCCTTGGAATAAAAACACACATTTATTTCTTTTCTAACCTACAAATTACTTGTATAACTTGATATTTTAGTCTGCTTCCAATATTTACAAAGTAGATGATTTAAGGTCAATCAGTGAATTCATTCCTCTTGACTTTAAATGTGTCTTCATTATATGCGTCTTAAAGAAAAATTATTACCTAATCTGCAAAGATACATTTTAATCACTAAATAATCTGCTGGATGCATTTACAACTGTAATTTTACGCATTGTGAAGCACTCTAATTGCTCAATGTGAACTTTAGTCTAATGTGTAGCAAAAAAAAAAAAAAAAATCAAGGTGCAAAAGTATGCATAATATAGGCTGCCTCCAGATAAACAAATGCACTGAGGAACAGAAAGAATTAGGCAGTGTTTTAAAGGCAGTCAGATTCCTAGTTCTTAAACCTCTAATGCTGGTTATAAAGTTGGTTAAGGCAGGGATAGGGGAGAAAATGTTTGAGGAGGGGTTATAAAACATCATGGAGTTTTGATATTTTTTCTCTTATTTTAAAATGTCTATCTTGACAGTAGTTATACTGGGATAGGAACTATGGAGATCTGAGCCATTTTGTCAGAATGGCATGGAGAAAAGTGCCATTATGACACATGAATGACTGTGATAGACTGAATATTTGTGTCCCCACCCCCTGCTAATTAATAAGTTGAAATCCTAATGCCCAAGGTGATTGTATTAGTAGATGAGGTCTTTGGGAGGTGATTCATGAAGGTGGAGGCCTCATGAATAGGATTAGTGCTCTTATAAAAGAGGCCCTGGAGAGCTCTCTTGCCCCCTATGTATGTTGAGAACATTGAGAAATCAGCCGTCTGTTAACCAGGAAGAGTCCTCTCACCAGACACTGAATCTGTAGGCACCTTGATCTTGGACTTTGCAGGCGCCAAAACTGTGAGAAATAAATTTTATTGTTTATAAGCCACCAAGCCTATCATATTCTGTTACAGCAGTCTGAATGGAGTAAGAAAGTGACTTTTATAAATCTTTGTTTTATTTTACTAAATATGTAGTTAGGTGAATGTAGAGTGTTTTCTACCCTCTACACTTGCTACTTTATAAGATTGGTCTGTACCTTTGTGTTTATGTATGCATAATTACCTTAGGATTGCTTGATAACCTTATGAGAAAGGTCACCATACCGGGGGAAGCAGAAGAAGAAAAGCATATGCTATAAATCACTGGAGATGTTTGATCCCTGAATGTGTACATCCCTGTAGATATTTGATAACCTCATCTAAGTATATGCAACTTCTTATGATACCTGATGTTTCAAAGAGTAAGTGCATTGATTCACATGTGAACTTTAGGATAATGGTATTGCAGGTAATTAGAACCTGAGGGACAAGAGACAAAAAATTAATAAACCTGTTTCTGTCTTACTTACCCTGGTATTTCCCTATTTTGCATAGGGCAAACAGTTGATATTCATTGAAGGAATGAATAAATGAATGGTACAGGAGTCAGGGATTGTGAATTAAAAGTATAGTATATACATGGGATAAAGGGGTTAATATTGTAAGACAGGTGGACTGGTGAGACGGTAAAAAGTAGAACCTGAGTGAAGAAAGTAAAGACTCTAACCTGGGAAAGATGCAGCTCTTAAGGATAGAGAACAGAGTCTTTTGGAGACCTGGTTTGGCCTGAACTGAGCATCTAAAGATAGGCAGCAATTGAGACTCAGTGTTGAAGCCGAGAAGAAAGACACGTAGATTGGATAGGCAGAGCTAAAATTTAGCCTTGACTACAGATCCTGGATCCTAGCCAGAGATGATCACCTAATGAGACCCCAAATTTATAGATTCTTACTCTTTTCTAAACCACATAAAACATCTTATATGAAATATTTTATTCATTTCTTGCAACAACCCTGGGGTAAGTATTATTTTATGATCAGTCCTTTGCAAAGGAAGCAGTTGAGATACTGAGAGGTTAATCTACCCCAGGTTCCCACAGCTGGGAATAGAGAAAGCCAGGATGGAAGCCCAGGCAGAGCTCTGTGAGCTCATGCCCTTAACCCCTGGAGGGTCCCTGGAGAAAGAAGGGAGTTAAGGGTTATGGCTTCTCACCATTCAGATGGAGTTAGGAGCACACTGTGTGATGACATGTGTGGGTGGAAATGTCCTGGTAACGGGTAGGCCTGCAAGCAAACTAGCACTTCCATCAGCGAGACTCAGCAGATATAAAAGCAGCAACACCATCTGTGGGTACAGATTCCCAAGGCATCTGGAGAGATGGCCTTGAACTTTCTTCATTACGAGGCTAGATGGGAACAGTTCTAATTGTGGCCAGGACATGATGGCATCAAGGCCAGAATGACATTCAGTGTTTGGAGTTCCCTGGGGAAAGAAAAAAAATTTCACTAACCCTTTTAAACCATAGATAATAGCCAGTTACATCCTTAAACATTTCAGAGGGCACTGGTGCCTAGATTTAAGCTGCCGAATTTAATCATTTTGCATCATCTACCTTTATAACAAAGGCTTATAGGTTTTCACTACTTTAGGGGGGACAGTCTGGTGACCACAGAAAGAAAATTTCTTTTCAACATGTTATTTGATTGAAAGGGTTCTATCCCTGAAGGGTATTATGCTAGGCACTCATAGACAATAAAATAAATTGAAATACAGACACCAGACACTGTTAAGTTATAGACGGTTACTAATGGGTATCTTTGCAGTAAAGCACTGTATTTGGAATCGCACATTGAATTCTACCACAAGAGTTACTAGCTGTAAAATAAGTGCATTATGTTCCTTGTGATTTCAGACCTTTTGAGCATTATTGCACTTTTTCTAGATTATTTATAACTGGACTCATGGCTTTAAATTGAGAGACGCTCTCCTGAAGAAGATATTTGAAAAAATATATTGTGCATATTATTTGAAAATGCAATTAATATCCCTTTAAAAATAAGAGGCTGTCTTGTGTTTTCCAGTTTTTCAGATACCCTGACATATATATAGTATATGCTTAGTAAATGGTAACTGCTCTGCTTTCCATATCCGAGTTTTAAAAACACAGCTTGTCATACACAAAAATAAACTCAAAATGGATTAAAGACCTAAATGTAAGGCCAGACACTATAAACCTCTTAGAGGAAAACATAGGCACGACACTCTATGACATAAATCACAGCAAGATCCTTTGTGACCCACCTCCTAGAGAAATGGAAATAAAAACAAAAATAAACAAATGGGACCTAATGAAACTTAAAAGCTTTTGCATAGCAAAGGAAACCATAAATAAGACGAAAAGACAACCCGCAGAATGGGAGAAAATATTTGCAAATGAAGCAACTGACAAAGGATTAGTCTTCAAAATTTGCAAGCAGCACATGCAGCTCAATATCAAAAAAACAAACAACCCAATCTAAAAATGGGCAGAAGACCTAAACAGACATTTCTCCAAAGAAGATATACAGATGGCCAACAAACACATGAAAGAATGCTCAACATCACTAATCATTAGAGAAATGCAAATCAAAACTACAATGAGGTAACAACTCAAACCAGTCAGAAAGGCCATCATCAAAAAATCTACAAACAATAAGTGCTGTAGAGGGTGTGGAGAAAAGGGAACCCTCTTGCACTGTTGGTGGGAAAGTAAATTGATAGAGCCACTATGGAGAACAGTATGGAGGTTCCTTAAACTACAAATAGAACTACCATACGACCCAGCAATCCCACTACTGGGCATATACCCTGAGAAAACCATAATGCAAAAAGAGTCACGTACCACAATGTTCATTGCAGCTCTATTTACAATAGCCAGGACATGGAAGCCACCTAAGTGTCCATCAACAGATGAATGGATAAAGAAGATGTGGCACATATATACAATGGAATATTACTCAGCCATAAAAAGAAATGAAACTGAGTTATTTGTAGTGAGGTGGATGGACCTAGAGACTGTCATACAGAGTGAAGTAAGTCAGAAAGAGAAAAACAAATACCATATGCTAACACATATATATGGAATCTAAAAAAAAAAAAAAGGGTTCTGAAGAACCTAGGGGCAGGACAGGAATAAAGACGCAGATGTAGAGAATGGACTTGAGGACACGGGGAGGGGGAAGGGTAAGCTGGGACGAAGTGAGAGAGTGTCATGGACATATATACACTAGCAAATGTAAAATAGATAGCTAGTGGGAAGCAGCTTTATAGCACAGGGAGATCAACTCAGTGCTTTGTGACCACCTAGAGGGGTGGGATGCGGAGGGTGGGAGGGAAACGCAAGAGGGAGGAGATATGGGGATATATGTATATGTATAGCTGATTCACTTTGTTATACAGCAGAAACTAACACACTGCTGTGAAGCAATTATACTCCAATAAAGATGTTTAAAAAATAATAATAAATAACATAAAAAAATTAAAAAACAGCTTGTGATTTATTTGCTGAGATGTTTTATGCTATTCTCATAGAATATCTTTGTTTCCCAAGTCACTGGATGAAAGAGTGTCATAGAGGGCCATGAGGAGTAAGGCTGGGTTTCTAGGCCTATTATCTCAAGAAATAGCTGTTCTCTAGGCTGGGACTTCTCTTTATTCCCTTGGGCAGTAGAATGAGAACAGATGTGAAAAGGAAGAATCCTTGCTGATAATTTTATCAGACCTTGTGATCCTTTGACTTTTAGTAACTTCTTTATCAAAACTTTAGGAGGAAATGTGAAATAGTGTGGTAGAGTTTGAGGTCTACACAGCAGAAAAAGAGTAGGTTGTGTACATGAGTGTGGCCATTTTACGTAGGTGTGCATGTATTTATGTGCTTGCCTCAGAATTCTGTCCTATCTACCTTCTACAGGTAGCATGGCCCTCTTTCCTTTGAGAATAGCCTCCCTATTTCACCTGGTCCTGATGGAGCCAGGGAGGCCACACACTGTAGTGATCTGAGCATAAAGACCTGGGCTGGACTGGCTGGGTTCACATCCAAGTTTTAATACTTACTGTGTGACCTTGGGCAAGTTACTTAACCTCTCTGTGTGTCCATATCTTCATCTTAAAATGGGGTTAATACAAAACCTTCCACATTAGGTCGTTGTATATTACAATTTGTATAACCTGGGTTTCCCTCAAAAGCAGAGTCTAAGATAAGGGATTGGGCACAGTTGGTTTGTTCTGGAGAGTGATCACAGGGAGTGGGGACATGGGAAGAGTAAAACAGTGAAGAAGCAAAAGCATTTTAAAGATGTCTCCAAGCTGGTCACTGCTATGGGCACTGGGGTTCTACCCTGCTGCAAGCCCTTTAAGGCCTGTGCAGACTGTCTACCAAGAGGTTGAGGAGAGGTGTATTCCTATCAGATCTCCCTTCCTCTGTTGGGCAGTGTTTGCACCATGGGGTGTTAACTTTGATGCACTTGGAGGTTTGCACACATTTATCTGAATAGTTCCACAGGAATCTCTCCCAGCTTTGGGACGGAAGCCCAGGGCAGATACTGGGAAGTTTGTTGCAACACATAGGTGAGATATTGTCAGATTATACCTGGTGGTTGCCACCAAGCAGCTGGAGTGGAAAAGATGGACCAGGAGATGTGACAGGAGAGGTGTTGACTTGGGACTAAATGGAAAAAAAATAAATAAAAGTGTCCAAAATGTGTAGACCATTGTCTGGCTCATAGTAAGCACTCTTGCATACTGTTCTGGGCAGAGGTATACAAGAATTTTACAGAAAATCATGTCTCTAGATTTCCTTCCCTTCTTATAACATGTATATATTATGTCTTACAATAGTATGGTCAGAGCTTTACTGTGCCACGTTCCAGGAACAATAGTGACAATTTGTCACTCCCATCTCTTCCCAGGGAAAGGAATAATTAATTGCAACTTGACCAGTGTCCAAAGAATCCCTAGGCTTGTAAGTAAGACTATCCAGGGGACAGAAAGGTTAACAAATTCCTGTGGACCCAAAGATGTGTGATCAGTGTTAAGTGCTTGAACAGGATGTTTTCCCAACCTCACCACACACACACACACACACACACACACACACACACACACACGCACACACACGATTCAGCTGAGAGAGAATATCTATGAGTATGAGCTACTTCTCAGAGAAGTTTTAGATCTGTTTCAACCCACAAAAGAGGCAGTTTGAGCTGAAAGTGGGACCTACTTATTTTCTTAATTCCCAGTTGCTTCACTGAGAACGTTAAACTTTTTCTCATCATTGTGGATAATGAATTAGCAAGCTTAAATTTAGATCATTCATACTTTTTTTTCTTAATCTATAATTGAAAAAAATGTGCTTCCTTTTGTCTTTATTTCCTTTGATACTTCCTCATGATACTTAAATTTTTATTTCTTTCTGCTTATAAAATATGAGGAAGAACATAGCCAGAGTGTTCAGCAAGATATTTATCTATAAGTGAAGACTTTTTCAAGTTTGCCTTTCTTACCGAAGATGGGGAAATTGGATAGATTTTCTGGGGAGAAAAGAAAGCATACTGAATACAGAATTTTTTTTATTAAAAAGCAGAAAGGATTGCTTGGAAGAAAAGTAAAAATGCAAATAATTATCAGCCTTTTTGTCCACAGTTATGTTCACATGGGTCAAGATGTCCTTTTAAATATTTTAAATTTGTTTTGAAGTTTAAAAGTTACTTATACATTTTCTGAAATGTCTATCTTGTATGTGTTAGACATATGCTTTACAATATTATCAAAATTAAAACTATTGACTTTTAACAGATCATTTTTGGTTTATTAAATCTAACACATTGACTCTTCTGTGCATGAGCTTAAATATCAGAGCACTGCCAGTGCAAATGAAATCACTGTTTGGGGTTTTTGTGCTCTTTCACAGAAAATGCTAAAGAGATCAGGTGAGTACCCCAGAATGGGTTTACCTTGGCTCCTCACAACACATTTACCTACAGTAGTGATAATGAATGGCCACAAATCTAGGCATACATTTAAGATTTGGGAAGTTTAGATGTGGTGTTAGGAGTGTCTTAGTAGAAATAAGGACTGGCTGCCCTTGAACGTTTTTAAAGCATGTGTGAATCTGGTGTTAAAACTAGCAAAATTCATTGCTCATTTTTCCTTTGCTAGGAGAAAAATTTACAGTATGTCTCTTGGGTCTCTTGAGCTATGTGGGAATAAACAAATCTCAGTTTTAGTGAGAGCCATATAGCACCTTAATTAGGCTTTTGGGAACCAGAAGCAGCTCCATTGACTGGGGGATTTGCTCATTTCAGAAAATTACATGGACTTTTGTGTTTAGGATGCCCTATATTATCTTAATTGTGACTCTTTTAACATACTTACTGCCTAATGTATGACTTTTCTTTGCAACTTTTATCACCTTAACTCTGCTGCTTGGATTTGAAGATTACAGCGATTAGGAAAAAACGATTGACCTTCCCCAGGGTCATCATGAGAACCTCTCCCAAGCAGTGATATATTTGGGTTATATTGGGCTGTGATCATCTAGATTATTTAAAGTAGTAATAATAATAACTAGTAGAAAGTTAGGAAAATGGTTTGTTGCTTGATTTCTCATTTTATATAAGATGATGTTTTCCAATGGATTTTATACACTAACATGTTCCACTAATCATTATTTGTATTTTTGGCATGAATACTGTAGGAAAGATTCTGGGAAAGTAAACAGGGAGAGACTTTGCCCTAAAGATGCTCATAGCCTGATATGGGCAATGAGGCAGTTTAAAAAATAGCAATATACCCAAAAGAAATATATATATACACTTATATGAATTAATATATATGCCTGTATAATAATTAAAATATTAATTGCAGCACTATCATGATAGTCAAAATCTGGAAATTACCCAAATTTCCCTCAAGAGTAGAATGAATTACTAAGCTGTCTCATAGTTGCATGGTAGAATATAATATAGCCATAAGAATTAATAAATCACAACTACAAGTAGAAACATGGAAGAATCTCATAAACATAATGCTGAGTAGAAGAAGCCGGACACGAAAGAGTGTATACTGTATGATTCTACTTACGTAAAGTACAGACAAATGCCCCTGCGCTGTTAGAAGTCAGGCTAGTTACCAGTGACTAGTGACTGTAGTGATAGATGGGGACATGAAGTGACCCTCTGGGATGCTGGTCATGTTATGCTTCTTTGAACTATGTGCTGTGTGTACAGATCATGAAAATTCATATACAGTACATGTATGATGTGTGCATTTTTCTATATAGACATATTTCAATTGAGTTTTTTTAAATGAGCGGTATTAAGTAGAAAAAATAAGAAACCTTTGTGGAAGAAATGTTTTGTAAGAGTCTGGGCTGTATTTACCAGGTGCCACTGCCTTAGTTTTCTTGATGAATTGACAGGGCTTGGAGATCTGGAGATAGTCATGAAAGAAGAGAAATACAAGCCAAAGCAAAGAGAAAGTGTCGGGTCTCATGTTAAATGAACTTTTAAGTACTTGAAGAGAAGTAGGACAAATACAAAGAAAAAAACTAAGGTTGGGCCAGACAATGAAAAATTTTTAAATATTATGAATAAGATTTCTACTTTTCTTTAGGTGATGGGAGTCGATGAACATTTTTGAGCAATAGAATGGCATAGTTGTGTTTTTGAAATCTAGTAATTGAGTTTGGGATGATGGATTGAAAGGCAGAGTGACTGAAGGGGAAGAGATTTAACCACGCCTGCAGTATTAACAGGGGAACTTCACATGGATCTGTACTGGGTGACTGACAGCAGTGGGACGGTGATTGGCACATAACTGGTGCTCGTTAAATATTTGCTGAATGAACACCAGTGTAAAGCGGTAAGTGAAGGAACGGGATTTTGCTTTAGACTCTGTAAATAGGCATTCTTGAAGAATGAGTTTGCTTTTTCAGTGGTTCATCATTCCAAAGCAGGATCTATTTTTTATAAAGTGATGCCATTTGAAATTGGGGCTGGAGCACATGGTAAACTCTCCCACACTCTTAGGTGACAGATCATGGAATCCTAACTGCGTCAAGTCCAAATTGTATATAGAACGCAGCAGTGGGCTGGGTTGTATTATCTGTCTGTTAATTCTGCCAAATGCATTTTGAAGTAAAATACAAATTTCTCTCAGGTAGAATATTGGACCTCTTTCTTGATAATTATCCTAAAGAGAAGATCAACAGTCACAATGTACTTTGGGTGATTTGGTTAGGAATTGTTTTACACTGTAATTCTTTAGTAGTTCTTACCCTGAAGGTTACTAATTCCAGCATTCTGAGAGAGAGATCAATGATGGTAAGTGTGACATCAGTGTTTTCCCTTAGAATTCTGACCATAGGTATACTTATTAGGTTTAGGGTCAGTTTTCAAGGAAATGGTATAGGTTTGTGTTGAATTCCATTTTTTCACTTAGTTTTGCTTGTGAGTCCTGGAAAGAACTTTGGAGCATTTGGTGGCGATTGGCTCTGGCCATTTATATCTGAGGAGGGCAGAAGGGGTGGTCCAGCTCCCAAATCCAAGCAAGGATGTGTGCCAGGTGGATCAGGGAGACAATTTATCAGCAAAGTATGTGGGCGGAAAGGATGCCTGGATCATCTAATTCTTTCCAGCGAGTGTTTGCTTAACTGAATCTGCTAGATAATTATCTTCATTTTCTCTTTGCTCTTCTCGACACAGTTTAATTGTAGAGGAATGAAGAAGATAGAAAGCTTAGCTGATTCATTATATATTTAGTGGGAAATAAATACAGTTTCAATTCCAACTTGTATTTCCAGACTTTTCATCCTTCCTGTTTTTGCTTTCCTACTTCCAGTCTGTCTTCCACATTCTCACTAATGCTATCCATAATTTTTTTTTTATTCAATCATGCCACGTCTCTGCTGAAGAAGTTTAATGTGACAACTGGGGAGGCATTAACTGGCTTTTCGTAGGTGTTAATGGTCTGTTTACTGAATCAACACTCACTGAGGAAAAGAAAAAAATCTATCATAAATGGCAACTTAGAGATAATATGACCCTAAAAAGATTTTAGCTTAGTTTTGTTTTGCTTTGCTGATTATATTTTAAATTATCCAGCCTATGTCAAGGTCTTCGGTAGCGATAATGAATTGCTTCTCTCTGAAACATGTTCTGGAGTTCATTGTAAGGAAATACTGTTGCAATTTAAATACTGATGCAGGAGTAATTGAGGTTGTAAAATGTGTTTTATAAAGCCATGCTGTTATTCTTGTTTATTTACGGGAAGAAAACAATCTTTGAGTTTGAATTTTCACATAAAAGAGCTGAAAAGTTTACACCCTGCCCAAAAATATATATTCAGAATTTAGGAAGGGAACATAGTGATTAAAAGAAATACCAGGTTCAGTACATGTTAATTATGGAATGAATCAAGTAACTTTACCTTCACACATCATATTTATTTCTGAAATCTAAGAGGACTATTTATTATGTATCAACATGTCACATTTTTATGGAAATTGTTGTAACATTTTAAAGAAACTTCTAACATAACCCCCATACAACTCATAAACCCATAAACGTGGAAACATTTTTCATGTGTCATTATTTAGAATTTTTAAATAATAAGTACATTGGAAATAAAGTTTCACTTGTTTATTGTAACAGAAAACTGAGACACAAGTTCAGAAGAAGATATATGCCAGACAGGAAATGGAATGTTATCAAGGAAAGTTGTTAGTGTTTTCATTAATGTTTCTAATATATGATTTCTCTCATAAAAAATAGTATATGCTAGGTTCATAGTTTCCTTCTTTCAAAGAAAATTTTGCTGTTTCTCTTGGCGTCCATCTCTTCTTTGCAAAGTGATAAACACAAAATCATTTGTAAGTCATGGTTTCATAAGATATGATTATAAAAAGATAAGCAATGCAAATCTGATGCATCTTGTTTTTTCTTTACCTTTAAAAATGTTTTTCTTTTGCCTCCAGATATTTACTTTCTTAGACTCCATCTAAAAATATTTTTTAAGGAAAAAAAAGTACCTTGTGACAATTTGCATATGTTAATGCAGATAAGCATCTAGACATCTGGATGGCATTTTAATACCTCATTCTCATTCAAGGAACTAGACCTCACACAGATGTTAGAGACAATTTTAAGAGCATTGTTGTAAGCAAATAAGGCAGCCAGGAAACCAAACACACTCCAAGATAGGCTTTGCCACCAAAGAAGCTTTTTAGTGAGATGTTTTGACTACAAGATTGTACAGCCCTTATCAGTATCTGACAAAAGGAGAGGGACCAGCAGGCAATTTTCCTATGCAAAGGAAAGGGGAAAAAACCTACACTACCGGCATGCATTTTCAGCTTTGAATAATTGAAAGATTACATGTACTTTTTAAACTTACACAGAATATATGTGTGCGTGTACCCATACACACATACATATGTACATATAACATGTATAAGTATATATACTCATACGTATATTTTAATAAAGTAGGCATATAGGATTTACCAATAAGTTCATCTCTTCCTTCTCTCCCTAGAGATACCTACAGTCAAATCTTTGGCTATTAATAGCTGATAGTCTGGCATCTTTTTGCCTGGGTTTAAACCCTGAGTTTAAATCTACAATTAACTAGCTTTGTTGTTTTGAGCAAGTGACTTAGTCTCTTCTTGCATCTGTTTTGTCATCTCGGATCATGATGGTCCCTATCTTAGAGGGTTGATAAGAAGATTAAATGGATCAATTACTTAGCACATGCCCAGACCTATCACACATTCAATAAATGTTAGCAGTTATTATAATTGTTTTGTTTATTTTTTTTTTTATATTCTACTTTTGAATCTGGCCATCTGTAATACAAAAACAGTTAACTTGTTCTCTCACATGGTAATAGTGGGTTTCAGGGTCTCCTGGGGCTGTGATAAGGATCATGCTCTGGAATCAGACAAACTGTCTTAAACCTGAGTCTTTCTGTTACTAACTGGTCTGTCATTAAAATTCTATCAGGGTCAACTTCTTTATGTGGTAGGTGGGGACAATACCTAACTGTTTTTCCTATATGAAAATTCATATGAAGTAAAAGCTTTTGGAGACCCCTATGCAGGTCACATGCCTTGTTACTGAGATTTGCATGGCTACTCCTACCCAAAGGAAGGGACATTCTGCAACCATATTTCTCCTTATTCTATCTCTGTGGTAATCACTGCTTAATTTGGGCCAATATGGATTTGGGGTTGAGTGACATTTGTGAGTTGATGCTTAGCTTTTTTTTTTTTAAGTATTTTTATTTTTTTAAATAAATTGATTGATTGATTTTTGGCTGTATTGGGTCTTTGTTGCTGCGCACAGGCTTTCTCTACTTGCGGCGAGCAGGGGCTACTCTTTGTTGCAGTGCGCAGGCTTCTCACTGCGGTGGCTTCTCTTTGCTGTGGAGCACCGGCTCTAGGTGCGCGGGCTTCAGTAGTTGTGGCACGTGGGCTCAGTAGTTATGGCTCATGGCCTCTTGTGGCGCAGGAACTTAGTTGCTCTGCGCATGTGGGATCTTCCCGGACCATGGCTCGAACCTGTGTCCCCTGCATTGGCAGGCGGATTCTTAACCACTGTGCCACCAGGGAC
Organism: Balaenoptera physalus; assembly: GCF_965194825.1. NCBI lineage: Eukaryota > Metazoa > Chordata > Mammalia > Artiodactyla > Balaenopteridae > Balaenoptera > Balaenoptera physalus. The sequence continues at coordinate 95,629,717 of NC_138896.1, read as the reverse complement.
GCCCTGATGCTTAGCTTTTAAAATAATGGCATTTCATTTGAGGAGCTATGTATTTGTCATGGTTGTCCTTGGTTATGCCAAAAGAAGTAACAGTTTTTTAGTAGAGAAAAGCAGAAACGGAAATAGAGGAGTGAAAGCCTATCTGGAAGAGAGAAGACAGAGTGAAACAGAGAAGAGATAAAGTAGAGAGAGTGATTTCCTGGGTTCCATGGCATATCTCAGATTCATTCAAACTGATTTTTTTAATCTACCCTGTATGTGATAGATTTCTTTCACTAATAAATAAAATATCCCTGATTAAGATGACACATAATTTGACTTTCACTGTTAGATCATCTGTGGGACTATACAGTGATATACTTTATCTTGTCCACAGAATAGAAATGATCATTCTCAGATTCCATGGAGTTTGGAAATGAACTGACAACTACAGGGAAGGGGGGAGCAGGGATAGAAAATCATTGCTACATCTGCCGGCACTACCTTATCTTAAACCCTTGACAGACATCATGAATCAGACATCACAGCCTCTCTCCTATCGAATAGAGAAGCAGTATTAGAATGCTTTTCATTACACAACTTCAGCAAAACACTCAAACTGAGTAAGACTCGAGTGGGATGTGATGTCAGGAACAGGTCAAAGCAAATGCTTTAGGACTAATCCCAGGAAACACTTTCTAAGTGGGCTGTACATTCCATGCGATATGTGGGGCAGGTGTAGTTTCTTGAAAAAATGATGGAAGATGGTCATAAATAATAAAAAAATATATTGTATATAGTTCATGTCTTTAAGAGGCAACATGAATTCTGAACGTTAAAGTAGGTACATAAAAACAAAGCAAAACAAGATAGTGATTATTTTACTATGGGTCAAATAAACAGAACAGATAATAAGAGTAGTAAGAGGTCATGTGCCCTGAGGACTGGGGAGCCTGGCAAGGACTAATAGATGAGGGCCAAGCAGGGGACAAGCTGTGGGAGGCCTTGAATGTCATGCTAAGAAATGAGGACTTCATTTGTAGGCAGTGAAGAACATTTGAAGATTTTTGAATATGGAATTGTTGATGTCAGAACTGAGAAGGATGTTACATCAATCGGCCTAGCTCTCTACCTTAAAGCATGAGAATTTATAGTTGTTTGATAGTAACAGCTGATTATTCATGCTCACAAGTTAAATATACTACTTATATAGCTGATTATATATTTCCAGGTTTAAAAAAGTGGAGAAAATTGTCCATGGTGATAAGAGGAGGTAAGACAACTAGGGCCATACTTTCTAAGGCACTGGTTAAATTCCATCTAATCATCTTAGTAAATATTTTATAGCTTATTTTATATATAGCATCATTATCTCCTTAGAGCAATGATCCTCCACCTCAGCGCTATTGACATCTTGAGACAGATAATTCTTGATTGGTTGAGGGAGAGCCTGGTGCATCATAGGATGTTTAGAAGCTCTCCCAGCCTTTATCAGTAGATGCCAGTAGCACACCACTCCCATAGTTGTGACAACCAAAAATGTCTACAGACACTGCCAAATGTCTCCTCAGGGTCAAAATCATCCCTGGTTGATAACTGCTGACTTAGAGCATGGATTTCTATTTAAAACTTAAAGAAATAATTCCTTAGATTTCAAAATATAGTCTTTACATATAACCATGCAGTGGTTTGCAAGGTAAATTAGAAGAGATAGAAGTGGAAGACAATAGAATATTCATGAATGATCATGTTAATCTAGGAGTGAGTTGATGCGGCAATGAACTAGAGCTTTGTGCCAGGGAATAACAAACAGAGGCACTGTTTCTGGCAACTATTACTATTATTAGTAATAGCAGGAGTTGCAGGAGGTGTAATGCAACTATTACTAGTAATAGCAGGAGTTGCAGGAGGTGTAATGCAACTATTACTAGTAATAGCAGGAGTTGCAGGAAGATTAATGGCAGTAGAGGCAGCATTTATTGGGCACGCATAATATTACTTCTCCCAAGAACCCTTTGAAATCATTGCTACTATTATTATCCTCATTTTACAGAGGAGGAAAATAAGGTTAAGTGGTCATTCAAGGTAGAATCAAGAGTTCAACTTATATTGTTTGGACTTCAACAGTCTGTAATGCCTCACTCCTCAAACTGTAAGTTTGCATTGTGAATGGTAAATACGAAAAGGCCATCAGAATGGTCACCCTCTCTGTTAAATTAGGCCATCCTTCCCAGATCTCATGTGTTTTGTCTAAAGATGTGAACAAAAATGGTTCCCCTTAAGAGTGGAATATGCTAGTGCGAGACTTAGAGCCCTATCTATTCTAGCTGAATTTGATACTGCTACATTACATTAATTGAGAACATTTACAATGCAAAATGGGCCCATTTTCCAGGGACATATTTTGCATGGTTCTGTCTTTTACTTAAAAATTCATTACACAGATAAAAGTGTGATTGTAATATAACAGTTGTAGCCGATTTATTGTATAAAGAAACTTGTTAAAAATAGACAAAAGTAGTTATAAAATTTTAGACGTTATAAAACCTATTTCTTACTGTTAGTACTATAAATTTTTTTATATTACCCTAAAGACTTTTTGTAGACATCATTTTATGCCCATAACTTCCTTTCACAATTCCAGCATGCTCCTGAATATAACAAAATAAATCAGTTAGTGCCAAAACTGATTAATGTTTTGTGGAATCTCCAAGCTGGCCACTTCTCTCCTTTCATTTGGAGATAAAACACCTTTTGTTTACTTCTCTATAACACAGACCCTCCTACATTAAGCCCCAGTAGGAGAAATAAAAGGAAAAAAAAAACCCAAACACGACTACTTCAAGTTGGTTGGAAGCTTGTCCAGATGACCTTTAACATAGTGTTGGGAAAATACAGATGCCTATCTTGGAATCAGCAAATAAATTAAACTCATGGTAAAATTCTAAATTTCTGACTTTAGAGGTTTGTTATATATGTCAATTGAAATATAAGCTCGAGAGTAGGAGATAAAAAGCAGGGTTCAAATATGAGACCTGGTTTGTTTAGCTTCTCTCAGCTTTAGTTTCTCAATCTGTGAGGTGGTAATAAAATATGAACCTCACAGGATATTAAAAGAGAAATGAGATAATGTATATAAAATGCCTCCATAATGTCTATCACAAAGCATAACAAATATGGTTACTTTCCTCTGGTAACAGAGCTATTGACCAATTTCTACAGTTGTCATTAAGCAAGAGTAGTAAACCTGGACATGTAAGGCTGTTGTAATTTGAGTCCAATACCCAATATTTATGGAAATGACAATATTTATGGAAATACGTGGCATATTTTTCTCTCCCAAACACCTGTTTAGGTGGTCTTTAACCACTAAATGGGTCAATGACCTGTCTTCTATTGCAAAATTCAGTCTGTATTACCAGTAAAGGATAAACACTTATGCACATAAGAAATTCAGGTATGTGACACTTGAGTGTGCAGTCATAAGTGGGCTATGTAAGTGTTGTCACATAAAGGCTTTCTAGCCTAGCCATTGAGATCCTGGCATTAACCTAGATTCTAGATCCTAAGTTTGTGTTTATTGAAAATTCACCAAGCAAGACATATTTCAATACATTTTCCATTTTTATTATCAGTCGCCATCATTTTAATTATGTATAGGATAAATAATAGGAATAAAACAGCATGATTCAAAGCACGGTATTTATGTATATTCCTTGTGAAAAACACAACTGAAAGGTTAAGAATAAAGTTGACACCTATTTAAAAAATTGCTTGGAGCTGGCTAGCGTATAGTTAAAACTATTGCTGTGGGAAGAAATCACACTCACTTTAGTATTTTGGTATGTTTTCTTTCTAATAGAAAAAAAACCTTACAAACGTGCTACATTTATCCTTATTTCTCTGTGTGGATGAGGCCTCCTTTTCCATTTTTTTGAACTCTGCAGAAGTGTGCACTGTATTTGGAATATATTAGATTTCATCAAATGGCAGGTGGTTATGGATTTTGTTTCTAAAAAGGAGACCTCAGGGATATTCCATATTAAAGGCTTTATTCCCTTTTGGTAGAAACATGCAAATCACTTGTTTTTGCTAAAAGAAATTTATGAAACATTTCTTCTCTTATTATTTTCCTTGGGAATAACAGTTCCCTATTATTCATAATTGTAAATGCGATTGACATCTTGAAGTTTATGTTCATGGGAATAAGATATTTTTGGACATTTTAGGGATATCAAGCCTAGGAAAATCTAGTTTTTATTTGTAATTTGTATGTATATACCATATGTTAATTGGACTACCATGAAAGCTACTTCAAATTTGGCTCTATTATTCATCTTCTGGGGGAACAAAATAGAGCAAGAGGTAAATTTAACCAACAGAGCAATTGACTCTTCATTGAAATTATGATACAGTTGAAGAATAAACACACATATGCGTGAAGAAACAATATGTGAAGTAAAACATCGTTAAATAGAATCTATTGCCATCATAAAGTACAAAAATGTTTGAAACAGGAAAGATCTGTACTTTCAGTTAAAATGACAATAAAATGTCAGCAAAAAAAGCAGGACTGTCTATGCAAGGCTGGCTACTTCTGTGATGTCCCAGTCTTTATTTATCCGCTATGTAGTTAGCTGGTGTTAACACTGATGTACTACACCTGAAATACTGGAAGAGAACCTTTGAATCTATTCCAGTCCACATATGATGCTGGAACTAGGACATCTCCCCCTAGTAAAATTTCACTGGGGAAAAAAGAATCCTCTGCATGTGGATCAGACAAGTGCTAAAATACACAACTCATCTAACTGCCTCTAAATAATTGGTTAACTTCGGCCACCAATTATTCATAAGCATGTAGGTGTTCTGTGCCACGACACATTCTCCGCAGGCAACAACTGCCTGGAGTTGCCAAATGAATAATGGCACCACGATGAGACACTGCTGTTTGAGCACTGCCAAGGTGAGGGATAAACAATGAGGAACAGCAGTGAAAAGTAAGTGAAGACTGCAATATAATATGAATTCCACCGAGGAATTCATGTGGACCGGGAGAACGGGCGTTTAATGGATGGATTGCCACTACTTTCAATCCTCACTTCTCTAACCTTGTTTTCCCCCAGCCTCCAACACACACCCCAGGCGAACAGACACACAGCTGTATGTGCTTGGCAACTTCCTACCCATTTCATTGTTCAGTGCTTCTGGAAGGGCACGGAATGCGACTCTAGCCTGGAAACATTTGGAAAAATAATACTGTTCATGACATCTTTGTTTCTTCCTGAGTGATAGTGGAAGGTGAGTTTCCTGCCTGCCGTTAGCAATTTTCCAAAATTAAATACCAGATTTTTTGTGTTTGATAGGTACAGCTGTGTCTTTTACCAAGGGCACACACACCTGCACAACACTCTGTGTTCATTTTTATACTGAGAACTTTTTTTAGAACCCAGTTTTATGGGGGGAAAAAGTCAAATTTTGAGGGCAATGAATTCTTGGATTCCACATTGAGTTGTGAAAAGGGCACATTCATTTCTTTCCAATAGACGTGATATAAGCTTAGCCAAAATCTTAGCAGTGAAGCAAATGGAATCTCCATCTACCTGTGTGAGCTTTATGTGTATATATTTTTGAATCTAGTTTTTAAAACTCCATGGTGTTCTAAGTTTGATAAGTACTAGTGGAAAATGGCAAGACCAAATTTAGAGACTGGTGTGAGAGTTCTAACTCTGGTATTTGGTCAGGGGACTCCATTTCTCAAAGTCTCCATTATTTTATTTGTCAACTGCCGTGTCAGAGTAGATGAATGCCCGCAGTCATCTGGAACTCTAAAGGTTCCACAATTTGGGGACTGGGGAGGTGGAGTATATGAACTCTCCCAATTAAGGTTGCATCTCTCCAGGCAAAATTAATTTGATGCTTCAGGTAACATTGGTTGACCCTTGTTATTTATGAGGGACCACAGTTTCCAAAGTGTGTCCAATGGGATACTAGTCCCTCAAGGTGTTCCACAAGAACAGAGGTTCTATGGTAAGTATGTTTGGCGTGCTGCACACACTTTCTCCCTCCTCCTGATGAAGTCATAAATCACATAAGCATTTTAAGGCTCTCAGAAATCCTACAGAAAAGAAAATTAACTCTGTTTGATCCAAGCTTTCTCAAACTTAATTGGCCTTGTGTGTTAATGTCGTCTTTCCTTATTTGGCATCCTTCCTTTGCCCCTGCAAGTTTACTCTGAATCCTTCTCCGTGCTGCTCTGTGTTCATGGAACTGCCCTGTGTGGGTTGTAACACTGGGTTTCCTTTCCACTGGCTTGTGGTTGCGCAGCAATGAAGAGCACCCTCTGAAGAAAGGAGGGAGGGAGACTGTGTCTGAAAGAAGGGGAGTTAAGGTTTTTAACTCCCTGGCTTCCTCCTTACATGCTGATCGTGTCCTTCCATCAGAGATCACACTTCCGGTCCGGTGGCCCTCTGCACACAGCTCTTCCTCTAGGTTCCTGTAAACCGTTCTCTCGCTGCCTCCTTTCAGGTAGAGGCTGGAAACACACTCCTTCTAGGTTACTGGCTTCTCTTTTACTTTTCCTAAAACTTGCCCACATCTGTTTAAATACTTCCTGTTTTAGACTCTTCTCAAATCACCCGTTTTGAGTCTTTCTGTTTTCTGCTGGAACCTTGAACCATACACATAGTATCCCTTTTACCTCCCTGCTTCATGATATTTTGATGGAAATACAAATTACTACCCTTAAAGTGAGGACAGTTCTTGTGGTATCAGAGTGTCTGGAACACTGTAGTTTTATCTGATTTATACAGCTAATTATAACTATTCAACCACCTCTGTATGTGTAGACATACCGTAAGGCCATGTCAGTAAAATCAGATACTCCTAAATCCTATCAGAGTTTATTTCACTCCTGTGAGCCTTCCTTTTGCTCTTATTGGATCTTACTGTTACCTAGTAGTAATAGCAATTTAAATAGTCAAACATCAGGAAGTCATGCCATTTATCTATTTAGTCAATAAATAATTTTTTTTTTGCTTTTTTAAAGTATGATCTTTATTTTTTTATTTATTTTTTATACAGCAGGTTCTTATTAGTTATCTATTTTATACATATTAGTGTACACATGTCAATCCCAATCTCTCAATTCATCCCACCGCCACCCCCCAACAAATAATTATTAAGCATATATTTTGTGTCTGTGTCTAACACAAATCTAGGTTTCAGGAATAAAAAGGTAGAGAAAAATTAATGTGATCATGGAGCATCCCAAAGAAGACTGCATTCTCTCCACCACAACAATGATAACAATATCAATATTAAACAGAGTGATAGCTAATACTTAACATAGTTCTAAGTGCAATGAAGGGTTTATGTAGTCTGAGTACTTTATCTGTGTTAACTTACTTAGTCTTCCCAAAAACCCTATGAAAAAGGTACTATGTCACAAATAAAAAAATTGTGACAAGGCAGAATAAATGAATCTGTTCAAGGTTACCCTGAAGGTTAATGATGGAGCTGGATTTACATCACATGCAATTGCTACAGAGGAAGCATAATGAATCATGAAGACAGGGCAAAAGGAAGACTTGACTAAGTTGACATCCAAAGGATGAAAAGGTGAAGAGAGAAGAGTGTAAGGGAAGAACTTGTGCAAATGTCCTCAAAGAACTGAAAATAGAACTACCATATGATTCAGCAAACCTCCCTGTATATATATGAAAGAATTTATAAAAAAAGAATTGAAGTCAGGATCTTGAAGAGAGATTACCACTCCCATGTTTATTGCAGCACTGTTGACAGCAACAAAGATGTGGAAACAACTAAATGTCCACCCCAGATGATCGGACACAGAAAAACAAAGGGTGTTCACCTACAGTGGACTACTATTCAGCCTTAAAAAAGAAATTCTGCCATATGCGACAACATGGATGAAGCTTGAGGACATTATGCTAAGTGAAATAATCCAGCCATGGAAAGATAAATACTGCATGATTCCATTTAAATGAGGCGTCTAAGATAGTTGCATTCATAGCATCAAAAATAGTGGTTACCAGGGATTGGGAGGAGAGGAATGAGGAGTTACTAATCAACAGATGTGAAGTTTCAGGTGAGCAAGATGAACAAGTTCTAGAGATCTTCGGTATATCGTACTTATAGTCAAAAATAATGTGTTGACTTAACAAGCTAAGAGGTTGGATCTCATGTTAAGAGTTCTCACCACAATAAAATATAATTTAAAAAATTTGTATGACATTCCATCATCCAGAGCAGAAGGTACTTAGGCCAGTCAAAATGCAGTTGTTAGGTAGTTGTCTGTACAAAAATATCAGTCACGGTCTTAATGGCCTGATATTTAGCAATGGCAACATCATGGCAACATCATGCATCATGGGATATGGTTACAGACCTTCAATTGAAAAATTTGCTTCTTGTGTTAGCAAGATATTTTTTTGACCGAATTATTGGATTATTGAAGGAATTAAAGTGAAAACAAAATGAGTTTCAGAATAAAGACTATTTCCACAGCTATTGAAAGTTCTGTTTGTTATTAGTGAAGAAGTAAAGAACTCTTTACTGTCCTGACCATATTCTCTTGTATAAGTCACGATACAAGTTTCTTACCGTTTCTAGCATATGGGATATCTTTCTTTACACTAGTGTGCCTTTATATTAAGCCTCATCAGTTCCTGGCAGCAACTTTTTCCCAACCCTGCTGAATGTGCAGTGCTCTCCCAGAAAGACATCCGTGTAAGAGTGTCGTCTCAAACCTAGCAAAAATCGGTTTTTATATGATATCAGGGATAACGTGCTTTTGAGGACTCTTTCTCGCTTCCCTGACAATGCTGACAAGCAGAGTAAATTAAATGTTCCACATTTCTAGGTTCAGAAAAATACCCATCGTAGTGCTAGGAATGAACATAGCAAAAGTATCACTTCTGAAAAACCCAAGCCCCTGGACGTTGAAAGGACTAGAGGGGGGAAAGGCTACTAATTTCTGAAGTAGTAGTTACTTTTGATCTTATCCCTTTGCGTGCTTAGGGCAGAGGAACTGTCCTTCACCCTTGCCTTTTACAGATGGCCTGGAGTGTGAAGAAAGGGACAAGGGTAAGGGACATGGTGCCAGAGGGAGATCCCAAAGATGTCTGCAGTCTCTCGGGTTGCCATGGCAAGAATATCAGAGCTTCTCAAGAGTCATGTTTATTCTACAGAAGTTAGTTCGGGCTTAAATCATCTTGTCAGTGTTCCACAAAGACCACACCCATAGGAAAAGGGAACCCCAGCCACAAGAGTGTGGAGGGTAGATTATTTGGGGACCAGGAGTATGGGACAGAGTGATGCTGGGGACCTGGAGACAAGAGTGTGGAACTGTAATAATTGGATTGCATCGCAGAAATACTCATGCTGAGCTTCATTTTTCACCAAAAATGATTGGAAAAAAAAAAAAAAGATGTCCGCTCTAGGCAGATGGAGGTAAAAGGCTGCTCTAGACCCAGAATGTTAGATTCAGATTTACCATGTAACGAGATTCATGTGTGTGCATAGCAGCATTGAGATTTCTGGTTGGAATTGGCTACCTTAACGAAGGTCAAAATTTGGAAGCCTGTTTGTAAAATGGCTTAGTGTAACGTACTGTTGGAGACTGATTAAGAGCCACTGGTCTGTGGTTTTCTAGGAGGGAAAAAGAACATTGCTTATCTGTGTATAACTCAATGTAAGAAATTTCACTCAAACACAGTGATTAAAAAACAAACAAACGAAAAAAAACTGCCCTTCCCAAGAAACACATATTTCGTTTCATATTTAATAAAATTCTCTTTGCCTGGGCAGCTAGGAAGTTTGGATGCAGGCTTCTTTATACTCTGTCACAGCACCTGTTACAGTTAGTACAGTTTCCTTTTTATTGCAACAACTTTTTCACATTTTGTGTTAATTTTCCTATCTATCATGTTCTACGTGTCTACCATCTGTCTGTGTATCTATGTATGTATTTATCTGTCTATTATACCAAACTCTTTTTGGAAGTGTTGATATCTAAATAAATTTAATAGTATTTGTTAAATACACTTCTTTTGTTCTTGATTTATTCATTTCTTCTATCATAAATACAGTTTGGAAATAGAAATTTGTAGATAAAAGTTACATATATATTGATCATGCAGTTATATAAAAATATATATATACATATACGAAACTCTAATCATGTACATGTACATCCACGTATGGGACTTGTAGTAAATTTCTTTTGGTTTCTTATTTGTAAACGTAAATCTCACAACTGTAAGTTCCCAACACAGTTGGAAATACCATTTATCTACAGAATTCTTCTGCTGGGGTTTTGCTCCCAGGGAAGCTGAGAAAATAAAGAGTTCAGTGCCTTTAATGTTTCTGCTTTTTATGTTCATCATAGTGTCTGCTTTTAGCAAACACCCCCTCACATTAAAAGTTCACTTCATATTTAACCTTAGGAATTTCCTTTGGTAGCCCTGCCCTAAAAACTTGCCCCAGAATTACACAAATGCCATTGAAACATCTATTCGTGCTTTTCATTTGTTTTTGTTTTTTTTTCATTTCAGCTGAAAGTATACTTCCTCTAAAGTGCACATTTGCAATAGGCATATATTACTGATGGCAGAAATAAATTTCAATGCAAATTCATATTGTTGTTGTATGTGGTAAAGTGACAGCCTTTTGGAAATCATGTACCCAAAACTCCAGGGAATCTGAGATCTATTATCGATTTCATGCATTGTGAGACTTTTATTTTAGTGTCCCCTATCTCTCATTTTTAGTTGTTTTTTTCAGTCTGTTAGTATTATCCATGCCCTTTGAATCACCCAGGATTTTGTCTAAGACTCCTCCTGGGTAGATGACATACTCATATGTGACTATATAATTGAATTTTGACATATGTCAAAAAAGCTGTAAAGTAGATAAGAGAGAAAGTACTATAAATAGATATTTAAAAGAAGGGAACAGATGGCCTCTTTGTGAAGATGTTCAGATACAGCCAAAAAATGACAAACAGATGGTTCACACATGTTGGGTAGGTTGATGATGGAACCTGGAGCTGGTGGGGTAGAATGGACAGAGCTCCAGCATTTCCTAAAAAACTGAAGTTTGGATTGTCAGAGGAAAGCACTACAGACTACATGAAAATACAAACTTAAAAACGTGGCACACTCCATATCATCTTCCTAGAAACCTCCATTTGCATTTCCTTGTTCCATCAATAAGTAACTTACACTTAACTGTTGAGGAGGAAAATTTTAAATGTGAGGATGATAGGGTAGATGATGTACAAGTATCTCAACTTGTTCACCCCTCAATTAGTGCTGACTTAGGTTTACTTCTTTTTCAATATTGGCATAGCCTTGTTTATTTTACAAATCAAATATTAAGAATATTTAAAATATACCAGCTTATTTCCCATATATATATGTTGCTAGTTATTTCTACTTATAGGGAATATGTGGATTTTTTTAGGAGAATAAAGGGCCAGTGAGCTCTGTCCTCTCTTAGGCAGCACTTTCTGTGTTAGGTAATTCTCCAAACAAAGAAACAGACAAACCTGTTTTCTTTTAAAAAATAATTACAAAGGCAGTGCTTGAATGTTACAGTTTGAACAATGCAGAATTATATAGATTGAAAAGTGCCCCCTGCACCGTTCTCTTCTTCCTATTTAAAATCTGTATTCTAATCTTCCATGGCAACCACTGTTATCATTGCAGTACATATTTTATTCTATCAGTTTCTATGAATTTACATGTGTGTATGCATGTCCAAATTCACATATATGGATTTTATTAAATTCTAAATTCAATAATTTCTGTTCATGAGCTTTTTTCTCTTAATAATGTCTTAAGAGCTTTATACAAAAATCTAACTCATTTTGAGAAAGGTTTGCATATTATTTCATAAAATGGAAGTCCTATAATCTATCTGTGGAATATCTGGCATATTTCCATTTAAGAAAATTTATTACCACCCATACTTCATTGAGCAAGCATGAACAGATGGATTTATGATCACGTGTGGAAAATGAAAGCAGAATTTTTAGGTGAATACCAAAAATATAACTCTTAACTTTTTTTCATAGACAGATTGGCCTTTTTAATTTCTATTTCTCTCCTCTGTATGTATTCTGAGGTTTTTGTGTAATGTGAAAAAATAATGCTCAGAAATATACAGTAGTCACATGGAAAAAAGCTAGGAGTTTACAGAGACCAACCTAAAGAGCAACTCTGATAGTACTTGTGTCTTCTATTGTTTTGCTTACTGATCTGCAAGGACTTTGAATCATATGGGACAAATTTTAAAGAGTCACATTTTTTTTTTCCTAAGAACTGATCTGTGTATTCAGGCATGTTACCTGCCCAACTGGGGCAAAAAAAAGATTGATACTCAGAAGACTGATACTGATATCCCCTTGAATATATATCCCCCTGGGAACTTGCTATATTAATTGGACACAGTGATTAAAATCACCAGATTTTATTTCTATTTTACTTTACTTGACCTTTGGAGGCGCAGCTTTCATTTTTCCTATCCATCCTTCTGGCTTCTGTCTAGCTACTGTCCCATAATTTTTTTCTATTAATCCCCACATTATTCATGGTCTTTATTACGCCAGTCCTCTGTAATTAATTCCTCTGGGTTCTAAATGAGAGCAGATTTATCTTCAGTCTCATTTAGATGTGCTTTGTTCCTAAGTAACACAACTCTTGAAAAGATAGATTTGGTTGATTTATTTGGAAATGAGACCCATAATTCTTTGCAGTAAATATGCCTGATTCTCATTCTTAAAACTCTTATTTCGGAAGATTCCAGTTGTATCCTAAAAGAGATTTTAGATGCGATGGATATTTTAAGGGGTATCTGCTTTGGATCAAGAAACGTTCACAATGCATTGTTTTATTAGTAAAGCTTACTAAGTATATGCGAGTGAAACTGTGAAATGAGAGCCATGCTTTTTATCATAGGAAGAAGAAACAACCCATATCTTAAGTCTAAATCTATAAAAAAAAAAAAAAAAAAGGAATTCCAATATTTTATATATGCATAATGGTTTCCAATTTAAAAACACTATATTAGCTCAAGTGATAGAGACCACAACCACAATATGGTGGAATATTAATATTTTAATTTTTAAAGAAAATAAAATTGACTTGCCAATATGTCACAGCTACCTGCCCTAGGATTCTGGTGTTTTCCTTCTTCTCTGGCTTCTAACAGGCTGACAAACTACTTCTTAGTTTTAATTGCCTTATTCCAGGAGTGTCAGTAATCAATAGAAGCAGCAACTGTTCCCTGCTTATTGGTGTATATAGATTCATATCATTTTTTAATTAATATATTTTATGACTTTTTCAAACTTCTTTGTAGTTTCCTTCAATAAATCGTGAAAGGGAGCATATGTGACATTTTTGCCCAACATAACCCTATATTTCCATCAAGTTGGCTTATTTTCAGTGTACACTTTGTTTACACATTCTATAAGTCTTTGTTAAATGAATGAATGTAGGGCTTCTATAGCATTTAAATCATTCTGTACATGGTCTCTAAGTGACCTACCTATATATTTTTATCACCTCAAGCTCCAGTATTTTGATAGCATTTGTTGAGTATTCATTTGGTTATAGCAGCGTATTTCCTGAATAAACATTTTGATTTAAAACTTTGTGCATTGGAGGAAAAAGTGAATATGCTTAAATATCAACCATTTTATTTCTTCTGATATAGCTTTGTCTATTCTGATATAGTTCATGCCAGTATACAGTTTAATAGCCACATTACATACTTTTACTTTCCGCAGATAAACTATGGTTTGATTCAAAATTTTGCAACTATTGAACTTCAGAGTTGATATTTTGTAGCAGGGACTGCTCAAACTTTTGTATTTTCACTATAGTTAAAGGGTGCTATACACATTTTCCTCTTTCTTTGCTTGTTTGAAGCTCCTTATGTGAAAAGTTATTATTCGTATAACCTCAACAAACTTGTGTGTGACTACAATATTTATAAATTAACAACACTGGTACTGTCATTCAAGCTTTTAAGGCAGAAGACATTGTCTATCCTTAGTACTTGTTTTGTTCCCCTTATTTGTAGTTTAAAAAATGCTCTCAAAAGGTAAACGCTTTGTTAATAGGTCTAAAAACACTTTAAATTTCATTGGAATACTACTTCTGAATGGTGCTGTGGGCAGTTTCCATTCAGTCAGAATATTTGTCCTCAGTTTCCTTAGTTACGGTTCCTATATTGATAGGATTTCCGCTTCTTTTGTTACGTTTATTAACCACAAGTTGAATCATTCTATTTCTGAACTCTATCAGTTTCTTTTGCATGAGTAAACTACAGTTAATTAAGCCATTTTTCCAGTTTACTCTCCTAACATACACGTTGTATAACAGAGTATTTTTTCTGTCACATGAATTGTGCCATTTGCAAATACTATTGATATTTTTCTCTGCAATTTCTTACTTTACAACAGCCTTTATTATTTCATATTTTATTTTTAGGGGTCATTTATGTTTTTCTTTTAAATAGTTTCTCCAGGGTGAATATCTTTGATAGATTTTGTTCACTTCTTTATTCTTTTTTGTGTTAGTTTTATCTGGATCTGACACTTCCCCCCCCCTTACTTTGCCAATAATTTTTGAAGTTTCTCATTGATACTTAATATTTTTCTTCACTATATAATTTTTCATGTTTTTTTTTTTTTGAGTTTTCTTAGGAAGTGGCAAAATGTACTTCATTTATAGGAATATTCCATGTCTTTCAACTTCAGTAAAATTTATGCTTATTAATAGTTTCCTTTTCCTATAACACTGGCAATGGAATGAAACCAGACATGTTTCTTTGCACTATCAGCATATTTAGGAATTGGCAGAACAGTTTGATTGAAATTTTTCTAAATACGATCACAGTACTTTATAGATTTTCATCTTTTTTTTTTTATAACAACATAAATATGGATTACATTTGCCCTTTAATCAAGTGTTTGTGAGTCAAGTAGACTTACCAAGACTTAGATGGTTCTGAGGAGAGACTGCATTTCTCAGTCTAGTATACGAAAAAGGAAGTTAAACTATTGTTAGAAAGAAGAAAATATCTTCCATACCCGATGTCATGTGCATTCTTCCTGGTCTCCAGGATTTTCTTAATCTTTAAGATGGGGATATTACTATACTTTTCCTACCAAGCTACCAGAGAGGGCCTTTAGGAGGATCGGATGAAATAATTTGTTAAACATTTTACTTCATGGCTTATCTACTGTTAGTAATATGTTTATCCTTTTATATATAATATATATTATGTGATAGGATTTCATAGAACTATATCATATATATATACATATAACATATGTATATATTTAAGCATTATCTTATAATGGAAAAAAAATGCAGTGGCAGCTATAGATTTTGAGATGTGATTTGCTAATTTTGTGGTGTTGAATGATTTCTCCAATCATGACAAAGTACACAGTGATTAGAAATAACAAACGTCATCCATTCTTTTGATAGAGTACCCAGGCTTCTGTAAATCTGGGGAAACTCTCCGATCATTATTGGCTTTCTAATTCTTCAAGGCAGCTATACATTAGGCTATTGTCATATTACAATTTTCTCCCAAAGAATTGTTCACATTAGTACTTCCTAAAGTTAAAATGGCCTTGGATTTGGTCTTGCTTTCAATGTGAACTGGTCTATGGGTCAGAGATTAATTGCCAGCAGTGTTCCTAAAAACACTATGAAAATAATTTTGAGCAAAATACTCCATTTAATATAACAGATCTTTGGTTTTTGTGATAAAAATGTTCATTTTGAATCATATTTCTCTCCACTTAATTAGCCAGATATTTCGATATGCTCTATAGATACCTCAATTTTAATATGGCCAAAAAATATCTCTAAATCTATCTCTACCTACAAACAGTTTCTCTCCATTATTTTAAATTTTGGTTACTCTATCTGTATTTACTCACTATCTCAAGCTTAAAATCTCAGAATTATCATTGACTACTTCCTTTATTCATTCCTGTAAGTCCTTTTGACTCTACTTTCTAATGCTTCTCAAATGTGATCTCTCCCCTTCTTGCCCTTTGCCAATGCTTTATTTTAGGTAAAGTTTACCTCTTACCTGGACTATATCTGAACATTTGATTTACCTCCCTATTCTCAGTTTTTCCTTAGCCTCCCATCCCTGGATGTTTCATTCTATCCTCTACATAGTTCCCCAAATTACTTTTCCATTATAAATTGTCATCATTTTTGTATATTTAAAGGCTTCCAATGCAAGATCATTGGCCATTAGGGAAATGCAAATTAAGCTACAATAACGTACTACTCCACATTTACTAGAATAGGAAAACATACTGACCATACCAAGTGCTGGCAAGGGTGTGGGGCAATGGGATCTTCTCTACATTGCTGGCGGGAATGTAAATTGATATATCCATTCTGAAAAAACAGTTTGGCAGTCTTTTTTTTAAGTTAACTATACACTTACCATGTGACACAGAAATCACATTCTTGGGTATTTATCTCAAAGAAATGAAAACTTATGTTCACATAAAAACCAATACACACACACAAAAAAAATACAAAAAAACAATACACAAAAATTTATACCAGCCCTAAACTAGAACAACTCAATTTTCTTTCAGTAGGTAAATGAATAAACACAGTGTGGTACATCAGTACAGCAGAATACTTCTTAGCAGTAAAAGGGAACTATTGATACACACAACTGGGACATGTCTCAAGGCCTTGTGCTAAATGGCGGAAAAAAGCCAATTGCAAAAAAGTTACCTAGTATACGACTCCAGGCATATAAAAGTCTCAAAATGACAACTGTAGTGATGGAGAACAAACTGATGATTGCTAAGGGTTATGGTTAGGTGAGGTGGAGAGTGTGACGATTAAGGAGTAACATGAGGGAGTTTCTTTATGATGATGATGATGGAACAGTTCTGTATCCTGATTGGGGTGACGGTTGCCTGTATCTATATATGTGATAGAATTTCATAGTAGTATACCCTGAGGGATGAAAGGGGGCTTATAAAAGCTGATGAAATCTGTGTAAGGTCTGTACTCTAGTTACTAGTATTGTACCAGTGTTAATTTTCTGGTTTGGACAGTGTTACTAGGTTACACAGGTATATGAGAATCTCCATACTATTGTATTTTATTTTTTTAAAAACTGCACTCTTTTAAAATTTGTTCATCTTAGGCTCTTTTGAAGTAAACTGTTGTTAAAAGAGTGGGAAAAAAGGCTTCTGCTGATTCCTCAAAGCCAAGAGAGATAAAACCCAACCTCTTACCAAGGCATAATCCAATGTAAATTGGGTTATCCATTGTAAATCCAGTGTAAATCCAAATTATTTTTAAACTTCATAAACATCATTCCTCTTCATTCTCACGAGTAGTTTCTATCTTGACCACCTGAAACCCTCACAGCTGTGCATGGGATTCCTTCCTCCGCCCTCTTAGGGGCCGATTCCTACTCACCCTTCAATACAAGGGTCAATCTCCTCTTGCTTGTAGTCTTTCTCAGACCTCAGTTGCTGCTACTCCTCTGTGCCCCATCACACGCTGTCATACTTCCACTTGAGAACTCACCACATTCGCTGGGGTTTTTTTGTTTGCTTGTTTAAGCGTAGGTTTCCTCCACTAGACCATGAACTTAGGAAAGGATACAGCACCTTGCTATTTCACTTTCAGCCCAGAGGAAACTCTACATTAGTCCATTGAAATTACAAACACAATATAACTGAGTTCATAATTTAACCCCCAATAAATTAATGTTTCCTGTGTTTTTATCAAACTTTCACCCTTAGACTTTGTTAATAGAAATATTTTTATTTTCTCCCACCCATGATTCAAGTCTACTTTGCATTGTTGTTTCTGACCTTTGTATTCTTCAGTGATTGGCAGAACTTAGTGATTTTTGGATACAGTTTTAAAAACAACCTTTGTGGATTTAATAAGCATTAATGCCATCTGTGCTTTTCTATAGCCCAGGGAAATTCTATCTAGAGTTACAGAACATTTTCAAATAGAGTTAGAAATATCTACAGTCCCCTTGGAGTCCATAACGTTTTATTTGCCAGATATTATGTCCATAGCATCTAATGCCTGCTGTTATGTGCTATTATAGCCACAATTTAAAAAACATTTGTTTTATATTTAATCTCTTAGGTCAAGCTCTCAGGAAGTCATTTTAGATTATGTCATTTTGATAGGATAGAATCACTTCCAGAAATGACCGTAGTGACAACATGAAAGACAGTAGGACTTCGCTATAGGACACAAAAGCAGAACCAATAAATAAATTTTGCATGAAGCAAATTATTAAGTTGGACACCACAATTAGTAATACTATGGTGATGCTTACAAATTTCAAACTTCTTTTCAGCCTCATTCCCAAACATTTTCTCATACTCCTTCCATCATCAGACAGCCAAGGTCTCTCCCTCCCTCTTTTTGACTTTACTATAGACAGCACAGAGTACGTGCAACATGAGTTTTAGTCATGACAGTATGATTCATAGACTTTCCAGCCACATTTCTTACCCTAGATTATGAGGCTGTACATAAAGGCTTTGGCTGTATCTTTCCTTTGCTCCTTACACTTCAGACTCACTGGCCTTCTTTTTGTTCCATCAACAATTGGAGCTTGGACTGGCTTTGGGACTCTCCACTAGCTGTTTTTCTCTGCTCGGAATGTAGCTCCTGTAGCTCAACACGTGCCTTTTTCTGGTTATTCAAACTTTAGTTTAAATGTCACTGTCTTAGAGAGGGCTATTCAGCCTGAAGCACCTTTATCAGAATATGGTAGGGCCATCCCAGAACAGTTCATTAGGGCTAATGGTACGAGTCTCTTTCCAACTTGATATTCAGCAATGTTACATTGTAGCTTGAAAGCATGTTTCATGTTGGGATTATTTACCCCACAGAAAACAGCCAACACTACAACCCCGGGCTTTTCTTTTTTTGAGAGCTGGTTATTAAATATTTACCAACATGCATTGCCTCTACCACCAATCGATATGTAACTCTTTTAATTCATTTATTTTTAAATAATCGTTTGTCTTTTCAAAAATCTGTATTCATACATGTGTATTTCTTTCTGGTAGAATAGAAGCATCCTGAGAACCGATTCGCTGCTCTCTGCACAATGCCTAGAACAGTACTCTCCACAGACAGGTATACAGCAAATATTTGTTGAATGAGTGAATCACCAGGCTAGACCTGCTGTTTAGAAGAGGTGAATTTACTAACACCTAACACCCATTAGTTGATATTTTTCCTACAAAACTTATTTAACTCTGCGAATGATTTCCTCAAGTAATGTTACATCTAATGTATGCTGTATGATTAGTTTCTTTCAAGTAAAGTCGAACACGGGCCAAATTTCAGGAGGGCTAGTTAGATCTGCTTTATCCTGCATATGAACTTCACTCAGAAGAGAGAACTTTTAAATCCTTAAATCATCTATCTCTTCAATTCTTTCATGTCAAGGTTAATAATTAAATGTTTAAGACTTCGTTAAGCTATCAAGCTAACAATAAAAATGCAATATTTTAGCCCAATTGACTCGACTAAAGAACAATTCCAGATGTTATTTAACAGGAAGAATAGCAGTGAGCTGCATTTCATTAAAATATGAGAACTAGAAAGAGAATTTTTAACATATTATGTAAAGAAGTTGATTTAACTCTTTTTGATAAGGGAAGAGTATCTTCAGTTCCCTAAAACCATGCTGATTATCATTAGACGCTGAGGTTACCTAGTACGAATCATTGCCTTTTTATCGCCTGCATAGCTGTGAACCCATATTTGTTAAGTCACCCATTATCAAATGAAATTTAAGTGCAGGTTCTCTTCTTCTTTTTTTGACTGGATTTATCCTGCTAGTTCTTATTTATTCACTTATTTTTATCCAAATGATCATTACCTTTATGTTAAATCTGTCACTTATTTGGAAAATTCTTTTGAAATGCTATCATTATAATTCAGTCCTGAAAAATGTATGTTTAAATTAATAAAGAAAATGCAAAATATCATTCTTTGTTACAGCTCTTTTAAACTTTACTGAAAGGTGAGTCAGTGTGATAAGGAATGGGTCAAAGGCCAAAATTCCCCTTAAGAGTATTGGTAAGACTTCCCAGTGTCTTCTGCTCTCATTATAGGCAGAGTTAATGTGTCATTTTTATTTTTAAAAAATTGAATAATCTAAGTATTTGATGATCTTAGGGTTTAAAGAGAAAAAAATATTGAATATCAGATATCCTGGATGGAGATTCTACTCTCTTAAAAAGCTAATTCACCTTTTATGCTGTTAACTACCTTCACAGATGATATTGTTAAAGTGATCAGTTATGACATTGCTTTCCATTGTTCAGTGTGCACAGAATCAAATCTGCAATATAGTGTTATAAGTGCCTTTGGATCCTAAGACCTGGGTTAGCTGAAAAAGTAAGACCGTGACTAAATGGCATTCAGTTTTATTGTTCAGCATCTGATAAAGTTGTTTACCATTTGTTTTTAGGTCCACGGTTGCTAAAATGTTATTCTTACCTCATGCTCTAGGAGTGATGCATGGCACTAGGAAATCATTGTTCTTTATGGCAAGTCAACCACAGCACAAAGCTGCAAATAATCATCGGGCCTTTATTTACTAGTACACTCTGAGATATACTGCAGAGAATTCACGTGGAAGTAGGAGGGTCCTTTACCACAGGGGAAAATAAGTCTAGTTTAGACAGGTTTAAATTCACATGGGTAATAACGAAGGGAAGAGGGAGATGACTGAAACATGAGAACAAACCAGTAAGGAGTATTTAGAGAACCATTATATCCAAACTCTGCAAACAGGGATTCCTAAAATGGAAGAGAAAATAAAAGAAGTGTTTGTTGATTGGAGATCATGGTTTTGTTGTGAAGCAAAGCTAAGTCCCTGTTCTAACTTGTGTAAAATTAGGAGCAGAGAAATGATTAATGTATTCATGGCATATATTCCTCAACAGACCACCAGCCTCTGTGTATGGGGGACACAAAAAGGAGACAACCTCCTGACAAAATCACACGAAGAAGCATACATATACACACTCACAAAAAGAGAAAAAGGAAAAAAAAAAAAATATATATATATATATATAAAATAAAATGGAAGAGAGGAACCAAATCAATAAACAAATCTACCAATGATAATAAACTCTAAACACTAAACTAAGATAAACATAAAACCAGAAACAAATTAGATGCAGAAAGCTAGCCCCAAGTCTATAGTTGCTCCCAAAATCCACCACCTCAATTTTGGGATGATTCGTTGTCTATTCAGATATTACAGAGATGCAGGGTACATCAAGTTG
This sequence comes from Balaenoptera physalus, assembly GCF_965194825.1. NCBI lineage: Eukaryota > Metazoa > Chordata > Mammalia > Artiodactyla > Balaenopteridae > Balaenoptera > Balaenoptera physalus. The sequence goes on along the minus strand of NC_138896.1, from coordinate 95,608,359 downwards.
ATTGTGGAGATTTAATCCGCTGCTCCTGAGGCTGCTGGGAGAGATTTCCCTTTCTCTTCTTTGTTCGCACAGCTCCTGGGGTTCAGCTTTGGATTTGGACCCGCCTCTGCGTGTAGGTCACCTGAGGGTGTCTGTTCTTTGCTCAGACAGGATGGGGTTAATGGATCAGCTGATTCGGGGGCTCTGGTTCACTCAGGCCGTGGGGAGGGAGGGGTATGGATGTGGGGCGAGCCTGAGGCGGCAGAGGTTAGCATGATGTTGCAGCAGCCTGAGGCGCGCCGTGCGTTCTCCCGGGGAAGTTGTCCCTGGATCATGGGACCCTGGCAGTGGCGGGCTGCACCGGCTCCCGGGAGGGGCAGCGTGGAGAGTGACCTGTGCTCACACACAGGCTTCTTGGTGGCGGCAGCAGCAGCCTTAGCGTCTCATGCCCGTCTCTGGGGTCCGCGCTGATAGCCGCGGCTCACGCCCATGTATGGAGCTCCTTTAGGCGGTGCTCTGAATCCCCTGTCCTCGTGCACCCCTGAAACAATGGTGTCTTGCCTCTTAGGCAGTTCCAGACTTTTTCCCGGACTCCCTCCCGGCTAGCTGTGGTGCACTAGCCCCTTTCAGGCTGTGTTCACGCCGCCAACCCCAGTCCTCTCCCTGCGATCCGACCGAAGCCCGAGCCTCAGCTCCCAGCCCCGCCCGCCCCGGCGGATGAGCAGACAAGCCTCTCGGGCTGGTGAGTGCTGCTCGGCGCCGAGCCTCTGTGCGGGAACCTCTCCGCTTTGCCCTCCGCACCCCTGTGGCTGCGCTCTCCTCTGTGGCTCCGAAGCTCCCCCCTCCTCCACCCACAGTCTCCACCCGAGAAGGGGCTCCTAGTGTGTGGAAACCTTTCCTCCTTCACAACTCCCTCCCACTGGGGCAGGTCCTGACCCTGTTCTTTTGTCTCTGTGTTTTCTTTTTTCTTTTGCCCTACCCAGGTACGTGGGGAGTTTCTTGCTTTTGGGGAGGTCTGAGGTCTTCTGCCAGCGTTCAGTAGGTGTTCTGTAGGAGTTGTTCCACATGTAGATGTACTTCTGATGTATTTGTGGGGAGGAAGGTGATCTCCACATCTTACTCCTCCGCCATCTTGAAGGTCTCTAGGTTGTTTCTTATATATACAGTGATCAAGAGCAAGAACACAAATGAATATATAACTATGACTACTGTGCAGTGTTTTGTTTGCTTTTCTTTTTTAAACATTTTATTAATTGTCAGATAAACAGTACGTCATACTGGGAAAATTTCGTTAATGAGGGTACAGGTTAAGTTGTCTGTGGAAAACTAATGATGGAAGCAATTTCTTTCTCACTCTCTGCATAAAAAGGTGGAGTTCATTCCCTCTCTCCTTGAAACTGGGTTGGCCCTGTGACTGTTGAATCAGAAAATGTAGTAGAAGTGACACTGTGCGAGTTCCAAGAGGGTATCAGCTCCCGTTTCCTTTTTGTTGGAATGCGTTCTCTGGGGTGAACCAGCTGTCATAAGAGAAGTGGACACCCCAAAGTTGCCATGCTATAAGGAAGCCCAAGCGGGCCATATCCTTATGTCATTTAGACATTATGCATTTTAATTGAGTAGCCTCCTTATTTGGATGTTACCTTTCAGAAAAAAAAAAGAACAAATATATCTTATTCATTTTCATTAATTTTTACAGTACACATTTATGGAGTGCAATTAGAGATACAGAAGTAAAAGTATGTTTGCCTAGAAGGAATCCTTATTGTGATTACATTCTGAGAGACAAGAGAAGTGAACGCCCACAAATAATAAAATATTACAGGTGATACGACAGAAAAATGCACAGTGTACAAGTTGGGACACTAAGCTAAGAATGCTAATTCTATCTAGAACCATGGTGTCTACTATACTCTTTGCATATTTTACTTTTACTATTATTATATTTTATGTGCATTATTATTAATAGTAATAACAACTCCCCAATTTTTAAAAATTTATTTTTATTGAAGTATAGTTGATTCATGATGTTGTGTTCATCTCTGCTATACAGCAAAGTGACTCAGTTATACATATATTTACATTCTTTTTTTAATATTCTTTTCCATTATGGTTTATCATAGGATACTGAATATAGTTCTCTGTGCTATATGGTAGGACCTTGTTGTTTATCCATTCTATATATAATAGCTTACATCTGCTAACCCCAAGCTCCCACTCCATTCCCTCCCCCAGCCCCCTTCCCCTTGGCAACCACAAGTCTGTTCTCTATATCTGTGAGTCTGTATCTGTTTTGTAGATAGGTTGATTTGAGGCATATTTTAGATTCCTTATATAACTGATATCATATGATACTTGTCTTTCTCTTTCTGACTTATTTCGCTTAGTATGATAATCCTAGACCCATCCATGTTGCTGCAAATGGCATTATTTTGTTCTTTTTTATGGCTGAGCTACTCTCCAATTATTAAGCACAAATCAAATGCCAGGCATTATGTAAGTGATATAGTACCCTGCTTCTACCTGAGAAAGAGACAAGGAATTATGAATGAAACGGTTCTAAAATTTTCATTTCAAAGAAGTCTCAAAAGTAGTATGGCACTTAGGTAACTCAATTTATCAGGGAAAGGAAATAACTAGATTATAAAATTGGATACCTCTCCAAAAAGAAAACTCATCAATGATAGTACCCTAAAGTGTTATATATGAAGATAGAAATATTTAAGGTTTGTCCTTGACCTCTTGATGCTAACGTCAGAAAGGACAATATTGTGTTCCAACAAAAATTCCTATTATTCTTCTTACTGATAGAAATACGTGTGGAAAGAGCTTGTCTCATTAAGGCAGATCTTATAATAACATACAAATGCTAACAAATGTCTCTGAGTAGAATCTCTCTTCTGATCAGCCAGCCTTACTGAAAGGGATGATTTGTAATCTCAATTTAATTGTTTGCATGAGGATGAAAGTACTGAAAATGTGACTCTTAAAGCACTTGAAAATAATTTGAATCCTTTAGTTTTTGAAAGTTCACTTCAAATTTGCTTTGTTTTCTCATCGATAACACAAACATAAATCTTTAGCCTAGCACTTTCAGAAATTATTTCAAAATTGGAATTAACAGTCTGAATTCAATGTATCATACTTAAATTGCTTCATTCACAGGGTTGAGTTCCAAATCCACCACTTTCTAGCTATGTGTTTTCACGCCAGTCATTTTTCTACCTCACATAGGCCTTGTGAAGATGGAAGGAGAGAATACATGGTGGTAGTTTTCAAAGGGACTTCAGCAGAGACACCCATTCTTTAAATCACAGCTTACTAAGAAGCCAAATACAAAAAGCATATAACCTTAGTGTTACTTGAAGGAGTTCCAGTCAGTACAGTTTTAATGTATAAGAAAGAGATTTGCAACAATATAAAATCATTTTCTTGGTGAATATCAAAGAAGAAACTTTAAGTTCAGTTATATTCCTTTTTCATCCTTTCTTCCCACAATACTGGCTAACATCAATTCCTACATATGGTAAGGACTTCAAAATTCTCTATGAGATAGGTGTCTAACTAAAAATTTAAAAATTAAAAATCATCCCGTGGAGAGGAGAAATGGGCAGGGGTAGGACAAAATGAATGAATAGATAGGAATGTGTTAGGTAGGAAATTTGTTGTAGATGTTACACAGAAAAAATCTCGTTGTCAAATAAGTTTGAAAGACACTCAGTGATTAGGTAGTCAAATAGATTTCTTTATTGCACGGCTTCTCAGAGCCTTAGATACTGACGTGCACTGTGATTCTCCAGGAAATGGTATTATTCTTCAGAGTTAGGCAGCAAACCACTGAACTTTAGGAAAGACAGAAATGTGTTTTATTCATCATTTTATCCCCAGTGCTTCCTATAATATCTGACACATAATCGACCCTCAATATGTAACAGTTGATCGAATTGAAATTGTTTCTGAGTTTTAGTTCCTGTGCCACTACTAAGTGGCTTTTTGACTTGAAATACATAACCTTTTCTCTCTGGCGCTATTTCTGTTATACTAGAGGTTTAAAAAACAAAACAAAACAAAAAAAGTAGAAGCAAGCACAATCAAACAAACAGAAGCTCTGAAACTGTACCCACTGAACTGCTAAAAATTTCCATGTAGATTTATTACATTCTGGGATCTAGAGAGGAGTTGCAGTCTCAAATGGGAAAGTCGTATCCAACATAGGAAGACAAATATATTTATCTGTGTCAGTGTTTCACATCATCTGTTTTATTGTTTCTTATTGCTTTCCATGTAATTTATGCTTAACATACTCTGTCCACATTTAATGAACTTCATTCTAGGAGGGTTATTTTGTTAAATTTAGTTTTTAAGCTTATTCCAACTAAATTACAAATTTCTATATGTGCGTCACAATTGAAAATAAATGTAGGAAAATATACTTACCATTATTAAGCACTTATGTACCAGGTGCTATTCTAAATACAGTACATTTATCATAATATCTAATTTTATTAATTCTCTCAATATTGCCTGAGATAAGTATTACTGTCTTTATTTTCTTAATGAGTAAGAAATTTTGAGGGTAAGAAACATTAAGGAATTTTTCCAAACACATAGCTAGAAAATTATAGAGTTGAGGTATAGACTTAGTTTTATCTGACTCAGAATCACATACCCTTAAATAGTAAGTAACAGAAATTTAAAATACAAAAATTAAAGTTCTCTCCCATCCTGGCTTCCCCAGAACTTCATTACTCTGAGGCAGCAATGGAAAGAAAATGCCTTCTATATTAAACCTCCTCGCCCCATCATGAATATGTACACTATTCCAGGTTTAGTCCCAAAGTAATGGATGAGTCCAAACAGGCAGAAGGCGAGAGATTGGAACATTAATATCAGAGGTCTCAAGCGATTTTCTCCCTCCTATGACAGTATTGAATGAGCTTAAACTAATGCTAGCATCAAGATCTTCAAAACATCATTGATCGTGGAGAAAAGGGAATCAATATTAACATCAGGATCTTCCCTCTTACTTACAGCTTTACTTCACTTTTATGTACAACTAACATAACCCCAAACAACTAATTTCATTTTATAATATTCCCTATGAATTTCACACATTCATCCTTTGTTGTTCCATTAGTCATCACTGCATTCCTGCCTCTGTTCATTTAATTAAATATTTATTGAGGACCTATTTGTGCCGGCACTGTTGTAGGCTCTGGGATACATTAGTAAACAAAAAAGACAAAAATCCATGACATAATAGAGCTCAAATTTTGATGGGGTAGAGACAGACCATAAATAAAGTGAACGTGTTAATATTTATGTAACATGAGAATGTTATAAGTACTATGGGGAAGATAGCTCAGAGAAGTCAGATAAGGAGTTTTGGAGAACAGAGTGAATTTTAAATTGAGTATTTAAATAAGAACTTAGTGGAAAGGTGACATTTAAGCAAATAAATGAAAGAGGTGAAGAAATGAGTCAGTTGGATGGATATCTGAAGGAAGAGCAGTCCAGATGGAGGGTCCAGCCAGGTGGCAAGTATGTTAGGAATATATCAGTGAGGAAAGGAGTGCTAGGAAGATGGAAAAGCCATCACAGTTGCAGAGTAAAAGCCATCATAGGCATAGTGCGTGACAGGTGGCTCTACATCTCACCCTTAATTTGGCTGGGCTTCTGACTTCTTTCACCAATAGAACATGGTGGAAATGTTGCTATGTGACTTCTGAGCGCAGGTCTTAAAAGGCATGCGACGCCCACTGTTCCCTTGGGATCGTCATGCTAGACAAAGCCCACTGCCATGGAGGAAATCTGACTACCCTGAGGGTGCTGTATTGGAGAGACCACATGGAAAGATCTCATAAGTGAGTCAGAGAGATGCCTGATGAGCCTCCAGATGTTTGTCATCCCAGTTCAGGCACCAAACCTGTAAATGAGGAAGGCTTCAAGATGTGTCAGCTCCAGCCTCCATCAGACTGTGATCATATGAGAAAACCCAAGCCAAAACAACCCAGCTGAGCCTAGTTGGTCCCCGGGCCCTTGAAAGGCAACAATAAATGATTATTAGTTTTTTAGAGCCTCTCTGTTTTGGAATTGTTTGTTACATGTAACTAGGTAATTGAAAGTAGTAGCCTTCTGAGTATTTTGAGCAAAGGAATGATATAATATTATTTCTGTTTTAACAGGATTTCTCTGGCTTTGTGGGGGGCAAGAGGGAATAAGAGAGTATTTTAATAGTATAGGCAAAAGTATTAGTGGCTTGGACCAGAATGGTTGCAGTTTAAGTATTCAGAAGGAGTACTTAAATCTACTTTGAAGGTATAGACAACAACTTTACCTGATAGAGTAGATGTAGGGTATAAGATAAAGAGTTGAATTAAAATGTTTGCAAGGTTTTTAAGCATCTGGCTGAACATTAGCTCTCATTTAGTGATTGCGGGCAGAATATGGGAGGAGCTAGTTTGAAGGTATAAAGTCAGGACCTGAGTTTTGGGTTTCTTAAGTTGTACATGTCTATTTGACATCAGAGTAGAGAAAGCACGGAAGTAGATACATGTAAGAGCCTAGTATTCCTAGGAGAGGTCCTGTCTGGAGATATAAATGTGCCAGTTGTTAGTGTATAGAAAATACTCAGCCAAGAAACTTACTGAAAGCGTAAAGGGAGAAAAGAAAGACCAAGAACTCAGAGCACTTCAATTTTAAGAAGGCAGAAAGATGAATTGGGGCTAGCAAGGGTGTTCAAGAGAAAAGGGCCAAAGAAATAGAAGAAAAATTAGGAGTAATGTCCAAGGAAGCCAAGTGGGAATAATGCTGAACCAAGACCAGTATTCATTATGAACCTGAATACCCAGAAAACAGTGTGAAGGTTTAAAAACTATTTTGTCTGTATTCATCAAACCATGACAACCACTACTGACATCTTGAGTCCATTCTATGTGTAAGTGCCAGTAGAACTTTAGCACATGATCTCAATTATAAGTGAAATTTCAGAAATTGGTGGAGAATTGGGAGGAACTTGGAACTTTTTTCTAGACATGATACCAATTTATAATAAGAAAGGGGAATGGTTAGGGCAGGGTGTTTTAGCCTCTTCTCTGTTTGTTGAGTGTCAGGGGGCATCTACCACCATAATATCTCTTTGATTTTAAGTGGGGATTTTCCTGCAGGACACTGAGGCTGTATCATTCTTACTGTTCATATTAACAGCTCAAATGATCATTAGTGATACCATATTTGTTTCACATGCTACGCATTGTCACAAATTTAAATATATAAGCTGCAGAAATAAATTAGTCCAACCATCCTATAGAATGGGCTTTTCTTTCCAAGAGGCACAATTAGACTTCACTCTGCTGATTTTTCTTTTCTATATTTCCCCATGTGTTTATTTTAATCCCAATACAGATGTCACAGTCCTGTTATTTTACCCCTTAAGGATGTTGGTAGTAAATACAATGTAAAATCTCAAAGAAATGCAGAATAATATACACATACAACTAGTTTCATAAGTAAAGCATTGAAATGAACTCTCCAAGGATTATATTTGCTATTAAATGTTCCCTGTTGAAATGAACAGATAATTAATATGCCTCATGGTTAAAATGTAAAATCTGCTTCATTACACAAAAACCTAGGGAATTAAAACCATCCTTTTCTCTTCCAATTTATGAAAGATAAATTTAAATTTTAAATTCCATGTTTTACTCATTATTAAGGACTGATAATATACACAATATATGTGAAAGCCAGTTATCTAAGAGCAGTTTTAGGTTCACAGCAAAACTGAGATGAAAACACAGACATTTCTCATATACCTGCTGCCCCCATACATGCATTGCATGCCACCAGAGTGATAAATTTGATACAGTTAATGAACCTACATTGACACATCATAATCACTAAGGTCCATAGTTTACCGGAGGATTCACACTAGGTGCTCTACCTTCTTTGGATTTGGACAAGTCTATAATGATATGTATCCTTCATTTTAGTATGATACAGAGTATTGTCACTGCCCTAAAAATCCACTGTGCTCTGCCTATTCATGACCTTCAGTTTTAAACGATAATTTTGCAAGGTTAAGAATTCTAGGTTGGTATTGTTTTTTCTCACCACTTTAAATATTTCACTTCAGTGTCTTCCTGCTTGCATAGTTTCTGAGAAGTTGGATGTAATTCTTATCTTTGCTCCTGTATAGGTAAGGAGCATGTAGATTTTTTCTCTCTGGCTTCTTTCAAGATTTTTCCTTTAACTTTGATTTTCTGTAGTTTGAATATGATATACCTAGGTGTAGTTTTTTGAGCATGTACCCTGCTTTGTGTTCTCCGAGCTCCCTGGATCTGTGGCTTCCTGGCCTAACACTGATTTGGGGAAATTAGTCAATATTACCTCAATGATTTCTTCTGTTCCTTTTTCTCTTTCTTCTCCTTCTGGTATTCTCATTACATATATGTTTAACCTTCTGTAGTAACCCCACAGTTATAAAATATTCTGCTTTTTAAATTTTTCTCTCTTTGTTTTTCATTTTGGGTAGTTTCTATTGGGATATCCTTAAACTCAAAGATTTTCTTCAGCCGTGTCCATCAAAGGCATTTTCATTTCTGTTATCCTGTTTTTGATATCTAGCATTCCTTTTTGTTTCTTTATTAGGATTTCCATCTCTCTGTTTACATTGCCTATCTGTTCTTGCATAATATCTACATTATCCCTTAGATCCCTTAGCATATTATTCATAACGGTTTGAAATTCCCAGTTGGATAATTCCAGTGTTCATGACATATCTGAGTCTGGTTCTGATGCTTGCTCTGTCTCTTCAAATTGTCTTTTCTGCCTTTTAGTACACCTTGTAATATTTTCTTGATGAGTGGCTGTGATGTACCAGGTAAAAGCAATGGTTGTAAATAGGCCTTAGTAATGTGGTGGTGGGGAGTCAGGGGAGGGGAAGGGATCTATATTTCTATGACTCGGTCTCAGTCATTTTGTGAGCCTGTCCCCCAGATTTGAACATCACATACGCTTCTCAGTTGCCGTCTCCCCAACCCCCATGTGGTACAGGGTGGCACGAGTGGCCTGTAGTTGGATATTTCCTTTCTTCCATGTGGAAGGATAGAGGAGGTTGGAGTTGAATACTTCCTTGCTTCCATATATAATGCTAGAGTGGCTGAAGTTGACTATATTCCCTTCCTTAGATTGGTTAGGCCTAGAAAACACCCCAATAGTTTAGTGTCTGGTAAAATAGATTCTCTTGGGAGCAGACTATATTGAAAAAAAAAAAAAGAAAGAAAGCTCTGACATATTTTTAAAATGTTCCTTTTCCTCTCCCTCTGCCAGAAGCACAAGGGATTTTTCTCTGAGAAAAATTTTAGTGTGAGAATCTAGTCGAGGTCCTATAGGTACAATGCACAAGTGTGTGGGTGCCCCCAGTGACTGGGTTCCCTGGAGTTTCTGACTCTGAGAATTGTCCACACTGAACCCCCAGCAATTCATCAATTATAGTTGAGGTTTTCCTACCCTGGCCCTGGTTCCTGTGGAGGTTTCTGCTTTGGGGGTTCTGCTCCTATAAGTTGTGATCTTCTGTGTTTGCCCTGTGTCTCTCCAGTTTGGGGGGCAGTAGTTTGCCCTGTGCCCTCCCATCTCTTATGAGTTTAAGAAGAGCTGTTGATTGTTCACTTTGTTCAGCTTTTTACTCATTGTTGGGATGGAATGAAAATGCCAGAAAACAGAAGTTCTTTTTAGACCAGAAAACAGAAACCTTCTAATTATTATTTGAATAAGCATTCACATTACTACCACAAAATTCAAAGCAATTTTCTTGAGTTTATAGGTCATTTTTATAACTTATATAAAATGCATATTTATATATTTTGCCCACATTTGTACATTTTATTACCTTACTGATTTGTAGGAGCTCATATTACAGGAGATTAATCTTTTATTTTTTACATATATTACAGCTCTTTTTCTTCAGATTACTGTCCTTCAGACTCACACACCAGTGTGTTTTAACATGGATTGTGCTCTCTTTTTGCATATAATAAATATAGTAGTATGTTTCTTATAGTAGTATATAGTATAGTGTAAAATATCTCACTTCTTTTCCGTTAGTTTAGAACATTAGAAAGATCTTCTTCACCCAATTCTGCAATTTCTTGAACCAACACATACACACTTCCATACACACAGGTGTATATATATATGTGTTTGAGTATACAGTTGACCCTTAAAATGTGGAGGTTAAGGGTGCTGACCCACCCCACCCCCCCCACCCCGCTGAAAATCTTTGTATAACTTTACATTTTTTCCTTGGTATCTGAGGGGGATTGGTTCCAGGACTGGCCTTGGATACTAAAATTCGCTCAAGTCCCATAGTCAGCCCCTCTTATCTGCAGTTTCATATCCAGGGATTCAACCAACCATGAATCATGTAGTCCTATAGAATCTGTTGAAAAAAAAATCTGCATATAAGTGGACCCATGTAGTTCAAACCCAAGTTGTTCAAAGGTCGACAGCAGATGGTGTGTATGTGTGTGCATTCCATATTTGGAGCTGACTTGTGTAAGTGCTAGTATGAATCGGAGACTTCTATTTTCAAGAGCATCATCGACGGTTTCAACACGATTGAACACTTATTGAACAACCCCGCTTTTCCACCACTGATTTGAAGTGTCTTCTTTGTCATAAACAAATCCTCATGTGAGGAACTCCTCAAGCACATGGTGCTCACTGACACCTCCTTGCCTTTGCTGTTCTCTCCCATTCACATCTAATGCCCATCTTTCCTTTTTCTACATGGTGTATACTACTCATTCCTTATATCCTTAGTTTAAGTGTCAAGGGTTGTGCTTTCACTCTACTTGTTGTGATATCGTATACTGAATACTAATCAGCTGGTATTGGTAGGATGTCTGATATACTTCTGGGTAAACTTGACCCATAGGAATATATATTGCTTTATTTCTGAAAGGATGAAGATGAAGATAAGGAACAGGTACATGTGTTGCTCAAACTACATAAGATGATTAAATTTATGTCTCATTACATCATTAACATATTGGGATTTCCCTTTTACTACAAATACTCTTTTTCAATATGTGCTTGTTTTATTGAAGCATATGTTTTAAAAAATATATATGCATAGCCTAAATATGTATATGTTCAAGTAGATGTATTAGTATTATAACGTTCAAGAAAATTAGGGTTCCCCTAGAGTGTGACAAAATCAAAGTTAGCAATTATTGTTTTAAAGTTTCTGTATTTCAGGCATTCAGCCTGGCACATTGCAAGCATACTGTTGTCTTGTAGGAAATGGAAAAATGTTCATGACATTATCTCAGGCAAGGCTTCCAGCCTGGAAGGCAGCATACATCTGAGCTGTTAATTTTGCCAGTTCAGTCTTTGTCCTCTTTGTGGGAAAAATCAAAGGGACGTCACTTGATCAAAGTGCGAATCACAGAAATGTTGTGGTTGGTCCCTTTGAAAGTCTGATATCAATTGAACACTTCATTAGTTGGAAATTCTCTTTGGTTCCAGTTACCACTTTCCCAGTTTAAGTCCAGAAAACAACAACAGCAACAGCATCTTTGCCAGCTAACTTGAATTGAACACTGTACCTCAGCTTGGGGGAAGGTGATAGCTTTGGTACTGATTCACCTGTTGAGCCTTTTGTTGAGGGTAGTCACTAGCAATTGGATTACTTCTGTGCACAGAATCTGTGGGTGAACACCCCGCTCTGATGGAAGAGAACTGGAGTTTGCCAGCTCGTTAACAAATGTAAAATTAGGCGATTTTCCTGGGAAGTAAATATATACAGTTAAGTGTGTGTGACTATTATACAGCAGCAGAAAAAGCCACATGCCGGTTTGGTTTATTTGCTTACGGTGCTTTGGAAAATGGGATCCTTTAGAGAGAGAGAGAAAAGGAGAAAGAGAAAGCACAGACTTTCAACTCCACTGATTTTAATTAAGCTAACTGTAGACTGGCAAACACTGCAAAATTCATGAAGCTGATGAGACAAAAGAGATTACACAATAGGTACCGGGACCAATGGCTAGTCCTTAATTACCTGAAACTGACAAGACAGTGACCTGTCAAGTTGATGGAAATTATTTTCCATAAAGCCTGGCTGGTATGGCAGTGCAATATTTATATTTTGGTTGCTCTGTTTTCTTTTTTATTTTTTTATTGAAGTATAGTTAATTTACAACATTTTTTGCGTTTCAGGTGTACAGCAAAATGATTCAGTTATATATATTTTTTTCAGATAATTTTCTATTATAGGTTATTACAAGATATTGAATATAGATTCCTATGCTATACAGTATTTCCTTGTTGCTTATGTATTTTATGTATAATAGTTTGTGTCTGTTAATCCCATATTCCTAATTTATCCCCTTTGGTGGCCATACATTTATTCTCTTTGTCTGTGACTCTGCTTCTGTTTCGTGTATATATTCATTTGTATTATTTTTTAGATTCCATATATTAGTGATATCATATCATGTTTGTGTTTTCCTGTCTGACTTACTTAATATGATAATCTCTAGGTTCATCCATTTTGTTGGACATGGCAATATTTCATTCTTTTTTATAGAAGGCGGCACAGTATTAAGTTTTAGAGGAAAAAGAAGTCTGGACTAAAAAGAAGTTCTTTGTCATTAAAAATGAGTGTGTGTGAAAAGAGAGACAGGGGAATACTGATGATATATTAAGTGAAAAAAATATATAGAAAATAGTAGTCAGTGTGCTTCCATCTTGGTGAAATTTACATGCACCAAACCATTTTAACCTGTTCAGCTAATGCAGGAAGATATATAGTCACTTATCTTTCTTTTTTTTTTTTTAAATTAATCATTAGAACAGCCCATCTGCCTTGCTATGAAAACATCTAGTAGTGCTTCTCTGTCCTTCTACAAAAGCACAGAGTCCTTGAACGGTGCACCAGTGACGTTCTTCTCAAAGCCAAACAGTGTGTTACTGTCAGACTGGGCATGAAAAACTTCACACTTGGCTACTGCTACTGGGATGCCTTTATTGGTTGAAACCTAGGCCAGATTGGTGCCCATAAGGCACCAGGGATAGAGTCCATTTTAGATCACACTCCCATGTTCTGTTTTGATTCCAAAACACACAATAATAGAGCTAGTAAGACCGGGTTTAGAGGATTTTCATCAGGAAAACTCTACTAGCCCAGCCTCTGCACACCCCTGTCTCTAGAGCTGATCCCAAGTCACCAGGCTAAACCATCCTGGATTACATTAATATGTACCCCTCATTTCACATCCAAGGAGTAGGGATTGATGTTTTATTCCGTTTTCTCTTCTGTCTCCAGCAGCTCAGGTTTCTACCTGTATTGACTACTTTTTGATTTTCAGTCAGTTATATCTAATTTCAGGGTAATGAATGGCCAACAGTCTTAAATATACATATCAGAGATGGCAAAATGTAGCCTTCAGAAGATGCACCTAAGTTCTATCTTCATATGAACATAGGCTTAGAAAATACCAGGGTATTATTTCTTTTTTAAAATTATTTATTTATTTATGGCTGTGTTGGGTCTTCGTTTCTGTGCGAGGGCTTTCTCTAGTTGCGGCGAGCGGGGGCCACTCTTCATCGCGGTGCGCGGGCCTCTCACTATCGCGGCCTCTCTTGTTGCGGAGCACAGGCTCCAGACGCACAGGCTCAGTAATTGTGGCTCACGGGCCCAGTTGCTCCGCGGTATGTGGGATCTTCCCGGACCAGGGCTCGAACCCGTGTCCCCTGCATTAGCAGTCAGACTCTCAACCACTGCGCCACCAGGGAAGCCCCCAGGGTATTATTTCTAATTGGCAATTTTCATTTTTTTATTCTAATGTGTATTGATCCTTATTACTCTTTCTATTCACTAGCAGATACACGCATTATTCATGTCACAATAAATGTTTGAAATTATTAGAAGATTGTCATTTTATGTCCTATTTCATGTATGTCAAATATTTTCATTGCTCAGCTTCTGTGAAGAAACTTCTAACTCTAATATGGGAGACGAAAACATACAATGTAGGCAATTAGTAATGAGAAAAACGGTTAGTGTGAGAGCCACACAGATTCCTAAATGAAAGTCGCAGTTTACTAAATGTCCCCCCTTGTCCCTCTATTTCTGCAGATTTATAAAAGTTAGAAGCAAAGTCCCTCTGCATGGACTCCCAAAGAAGTTTCTCTTAATATGTCTGGCATAGCTGATTGTACCAAATCATCATCTGTCTATATCAATGATACATACAGTTCAGGGCGGTGAGAATTGAGATAATTGTGTAAAACTCTCCAATACTTTTCTCTGACGTGTATCTCGGCATTTGAAAATCAAAAATGTCTTTGACTTCAATTATCCAGAAAATTGCTTTCACTACATGCTCAAATTTGGCTTATTTGGTCCACCACAGAAATTCCCTCTCAAACTGAAGAAATAAAAAGCAAACAGGATGTCATTTTTTTTAATATTATTTTTTATTTATTTCATTTATTTGGCTGTGCCACATCTTAGTTGTGGCGCTCAGGGTCTTTGTTGCTGCTTGCAGGATCTTTAGTTGCAGCATGTGGAATCTAGTTCACTGACCAGGGATCAAACCCGGGCCCCCTGCATTGGGAGCGTGGAGTCAACTGCTGGACCACCAGGGAAGTCCCAGGATGTCATTTAAATAAACTTTCTATTTTATTTCAGTACCTGAATCTCCAGGGCAATGATCCTGAGAGTTTGGGTTCCTTTGTGCTTCTATTTTTATTTTCTTTAATAGTGAACATTCTGGACATTCAGTAGCAGAGGTGCATGGGGGATAAAGGAGGTGCATGGGGGATAAAGAAGATAATTGATAAAATTAGTTATATTGGTAATCCCACGTGATATTTCTTACTAAGACATGTACAGTCACACCTACTTACATAAAGCGGCTTATTATTTGACTATTGGCTAGACAGGCCAAATAATACACACAGTAAATTAGAGCACATTTGCTTAAATGTGTCATGGAGATTCATCTTAATTATAGACTCATCCTAACTAAAGAGGTAAATTTGGACTTTCTAGGAAAGAAAGAAAGAAGGAAAGGAAGGGAAGAAGGGAGGGAAGAAGGAAGAAGGAAGAAGGGAAGGAAGGAAAGGAGGGAGGAAGGAAGAAAGGGAGGAAGGAAATTTAAAAAACTGTCTGTACCATCTCAGTAGTAAGTGTCCTGAAGTCCATCTTTCCATTTTTAAAAAGTCACCAAACTTATGTTCGATAAATGTAAACGAATTTTTTTTAGCCTGTCATTTTAAATGCTTTGGGAAATGCTTTTAGTTTATTTCGTTTTTTTCTGATGTAGCTCCTATCTTTCATGCTTTGCTTATCTTTTGGAGCTGTCTGTCCAACTTAAGCTCTGCCAAGAAGATATTTAGCAAGGACATCTTCTGCTCCCAGGTATAAAAATGAGTCAAACACCACTATTATTTTTACCCTTCAGGAAAAACCTTCTGTGAAAATCCTGATTGCATTTCCTTTTTATAAGACTCCCTCTCATATTTATTAACTGAAAGGTTTGGGTCAAATCAGCCACATGTACCCTCTGTAGTTTATCAGCAGAAGGATTCTTTGAAAGATTAAATTGCATAAGACTGACTTCTAAAGTGCAGTAGCAGAAAAATAAATCACCTAGTAAAAATGCTATAACTGTTATTTTCTTGGGGAATGTTGTAAAATTTTAGCAAATTAAATATATTACATTTAAACCTATTTGTACTTGAGACTGCAGTGTTTATAGATGCTTGAAAGAACTGTCATTTGTGTGTAGAGATAAGCAAATTGAAGCATGATAATTACCCATAACAGTGTTTTCTGTTTCCTGGAATTTTAAAGTAGTCAAAAAATATCAATGAAATCAAGCAGGGAGAAACTATTGCATTATTAATAGTGTATTTAAAAGTAAATGAATGTCTTTATAAATCATTTTTAGTCGGCATAATCCTTCAAGCATCAATTCACTGTATTTTTAAATGCACATTCATCATCTCTGTATGTGGTTTTCCCCATCTCTCATTTTTCTTCTCTGCCTTTCGGTTTGGGGAACAACGTAAAAGTGATCTCTCAGAAATACATGTCTCCTCTCCCTTAGATGGAGTCCACGTTTATGGTTAAATAATGATTTGAAAATTCTAATTTGTTTCCCGTTAGCCTTTCTGACTCCAATTGCTTCTAATCTCAAAGGTTAAGAGAACCACACACCATCTTCTTGCATCTCCCGACACCAGATCCTACTTAAATTTTTCTGAATAGGTCCTCAACCTCTCAGCCCCCTGTGCCAACTCCTTAGTTCAGGTTCTTATCACCACCCTCACCCCTGCCGCCTTAGGTTA
Organism: Balaenoptera physalus; assembly: GCF_965194825.1. Taxonomy (NCBI): domain Eukaryota; kingdom Metazoa; phylum Chordata; class Mammalia; order Artiodactyla; family Balaenopteridae; genus Balaenoptera; species Balaenoptera physalus. The sequence goes on along the minus strand of NC_138896.1, from coordinate 95,592,024 downwards.
TTTCAGTAGCCTTTTAACGTCATGCTCTTGTTGCCTCTCTCTCCTAATCATCGTAACAATGGCTGCTTTTAGTTCACATATATTATGTGCCAGGTCCAGTGCTAAGACTTTTTACTATTGCATTTAAACCTTAGAGTCAGCAAGCACAGGCACACATAATATTATCTGACTTTTCACACGACCAAACTGAAGGTTGCTTAGGGTTTAGTTTTAAATTAAGGCTCTGATGTAGATCCAGTTCTGTCTGACTCTAAAGCATGAGCTCTTGTATGGTACTATATGCTCCCTCCCTCTCCATTGTGGCCCCAGGAACCTTTTTTTAAACCATGAATCTGACATATTTCATTATCTTCTGCAAAACTCTTCAGTGGATCTTAATAAGAGTAGGTTTAAGTACAAATTCCTTAATATGATATCAATGTCCTTAATTATCTGATTATCTCTTGCATTTCTGACCTGTTCTGTTTTTAGCCACTTTCCCAGTTTCTCCTTATATTTCTGGCTAATCAGGAATATGTACTCAGTTTGTAGATCCCACCTAGAACATGACTCTCTGCCTTTGCCTATGCCGGCCTCTCTGCCTGGAAACCCCTTAACGTAACCCTTATCTTCCTATCCTACACCCTCAGCTCTGAAGACTTTTCTCACTTCCAGGGAGAGGTGGTTTCTCTCTCCTCTGGGCACCTTCACACCTGTACTAGGTAATGAACTCCTCAAGGGTAGAGCCTATGTGTTTTCTGTCTTTATGTTTTTGAGAATCTAGCGTCATGCTTTGCTCACACTGGGATTAAACATACATTTTTTTTTTTTTAATGAATGTAAGCACACTTACTTTACACAGGAATTTTTGAATCATTTGCTCCCCAAATAGCCCTATTCTCTTTTTTCATTTTGGAGAGGAGATAGAGTTTTCCAAAATGATCCTGTTTGACCAATATAACCTGTTCACTGAGTCAACACATTTGGACTGGCTTCACTGCCTAAGGAAACGTCGTGCAAGTGTTCCTTTCTGGAACTATGCCAAGAGCTAAATACGAGGCTATTGAATCCTCTGCTTCAAAACCACTCTCTGACTTATTACCAAGATTATTTTTCTCAGTTACACTGATTCTTTATGTGTATTTCCTGCCCTTGGCCATGTTTAAAATTGAATTGCTTATGTCTCTTCCCTTGACTTCTCTTTTAAACCTATTATTATTTAGTTCATTTTTTCTTAGATCCTTATTGGAAAATTTCTGGCTGTAACACTTTCTTGTAACTTCTATTTCTATCCCAGGTTTTTGCTTAAGCTCAGTGTTGCATTAATAAGATTGGGCAAAGTTTCAACAGCATTTAATCTTACATTTTAAATTATTCCTCACATTTTACTATCTTGACATATTAACTGTAATAAAGGGAATCATTAATTCACTTAGAAATATGTGTGTGAAAACTATATTTTTCCTTTTGATTAATTTCCATATTCATCATTACTTTGCTGTTAATTTAGTATGCATCCAAGAGAATGAGAGTGAAGAACACAATTTTTTTCCCTTTTGTTCAAAAAGAACTGTCTTAGAAATCAAATGGGGCTGCAAATTAATTTGTGTTTTGGCTGTCAGAGGGGAAGAGTATACTTCTTGAAGATGTTTCTTTGCTCTCATCCTCACGTTTCTCCTCAATCTAAGTAGATGATACCCTTCTATACTTTCCTAGAAAAAAATACCATAAATTGGGTGGCTTATAAGCAACAGAAATTAATTTCTCACAGTTCTGGGGCGCTGGGAAGTCCAAGGTCAAGGCACCAGCACATTCAGTATCTGGCGAGGAACCACTTCCTGGTTGGTAAATGGCATCTTCTCACTGTGTCCTCACATTACAGAAGGAGAGAGGGAGCTCTCTGGTGTCTCATTTATAAGGACACAAATCCCATTCACGAGGGCTCTACCGTCATAACCTAATCACCTCCCAAAGGACCCACCTCCTAAAACCATCGCACTGGAGATTAGGTTTCAACACATGAATTTCGGGAGGACAAACATTCAGTCTATAGCATTACCACTGTCATATCAATTTCTAAAATACATTCTTGTCCTTTATGAAAAGGAAAGAAACCTTGATTTCCCTTTGGATTAAGGAAAACAGTCATCCAAAACAAACTTTTACAAAGCCAGCTGCAACTTAAACAGTATTTGAATGACCCCTCTGTCAGAAAACAAAAACCATGCTTGGGTGTGGAGGTCAAATATCTTATCCAGAGTTAGTGGCAAGTGATGGAGTCCTGGAATAAAGGGAAGGTCTTGAATCACGTTTGGCATTTTCTCTTTTGTGCACGTAGTGAATTGATAGTGATAGTGACTCCTAAAATTAAGAAAAAGGAATCGACCGTTTTTACACCGGTGATAGAAATAGCCATGTTGGGAATATACCAAAATTATAGTTGTGAAATGAGAACGAAAGTATAAAACTGGAAATAGCTAAAATTGACAGATGGCTATACATGCCACACACTATTCTTAGACCTTTTTATAAATCAATAAAAAGTCCTCACAACAACCCAGGGAGGACTTCTACTGTCTACATGTTACAGAGGAGAAAATTGCGGTCCGCAAAGGTTAAATAAGTTCCCTTAGTTTATTTATTTATTTATTTATTTTGAGAAATAACCTAGTTGGTTTATTGGGGTTACTTCCTGGTCATCTACAGCTAAGACATTCAGCTCTTCAATACCAACTCGGTCGCCAGGTGTGCAGCCCTCTAAATGAAGGGGCAGGGGGGAAACATGAAGAATCTGAGTCACCAAAAGGCCGTCGCTCCAGAGGTTGAATCTTGTTTGGTAACTGATGTTAATTCCCCCCAAAGTTCTTTTTCTTTTTTCACACACACACACTGTATTTTATTTTTACAGGAGATAAATAAACTGACACCAAGCATTGTAAATGGATGACCACAACCCTTAGTTTATTTTTAATAAGTGAAGGGACTTGGAATTTGAACCCAGGCAAGCTGACTCTGGAGCCCAAATTATTAACTTCAACAGGATTATGCAAGTTACCAAATAAAATAAAACCTGGGCAATTCCTGATGTCTTTCTGGCTCCAGGCTTTACTTTTAAGAGACCCCTTCTGTGTCTGTCCTTACTGTGCAGGAGTGGAGGAGGCAGGATTGCAATGGTTTTGAAGATGGCCTTTGTCTTGGTCTCCTCCTGGCTTTGAATTCGGGTTTTGCCTTTTACCACAGCTGTGGCAAGTTATCATAGATGGTCATACATCTGTTTGCTCATCTCTAAATGGGCATAAGAACATTGGATGCAAAGAATTTGGAGGGAGGGTGAATAAGAGGTGATGTGTGTATAACTAGCTCAGCAAAGTACCTGAGATATACTTGGCCCTCATAAATGATTCTTAGCTTAAAGCATCCCTTAGAGTAACCCCTACTGGAAGAGGAGAATAAAAACTTATCAATACTTGAGAGTTGTAGAGAGCGTAACACCAAACCCAAACAAAATTTTTCTTGTTTTAGTTTACACATTCATGCAAACTTTGTATTCTGCTCTATAATACATAATTTTATGTTAAAAACATGATATTTGGAAGTACTTATTACCAGGAACTTATATTTTAGGTGTGCTACCTATGTCCTTGGCTAACGGTCAGAGGCTGTATAGCAGTAAATCTGTATCCATTTTGAAAAACTGGGTTGTAGCATAAAGCCACATGCAGCAGAATTGCAATGATTTGCTCATAAATAGATGCAAGAAAGACTGTTAAGGTAGCAGAAACTTTGGTAGCATTTATTAGCTTTTTCTGTGTCATAGGCACAGATGGTGTCACACACAGATAGCCTTCTTCAAGTGTTGTTTGATAATTCACAGCTGCTTGGCTGGTAAGCTTTGCTCCCACCTCCTCCCCTGCAGATATGCTCTAGGGCAATGACTCACTGACATGGCTTTGCCTCTAGGTGGCGCGAACCATGGTGTGTAGCCTTCCTTTCCCATCCTTGTGATTAGACCGCAGCTAGTCTCTCATGCCCTATTCAGTTTCCTTCATTCTCAGTCTCCAAAGAGCAACTCTTCTCCCCTCCCCACTCCCCAAAAACCTCTTGAACCAGAATTCCCAACTCTGGCTCTGCTTCTAGGGAAGCAAACTTAAAACATAGAGACTTATTACTCAAACAGAATGCTGTGAACTCCGTAAGAAAAGGGAAACAGAGTTTAAACATTTTAAAGCAGAATGATTTAAACGCTCAGATATTTTTTAAAAAATATTTTTTGAGTATTATCTATCTCAGTGTTTCAAATGTAGTACTGTAGTACTGGGGTGTGTGAAATAGTTTTAAGTGACAGATTGTTAAATTACTGTAGTTTCGTGTTTATGTTAATACCAGTTAGTTAAATATGTGTGTGTGTGTATACATGTATGTGTATGTGTGTGTGTGTGTATATATGTGTAGCACACCAAATATATGATTTTGCATTTATGATTGCTTAGAAGAAAGAAAACATGGAAGTTATATTTAAATTTGATCTTAAAAACATTAATTATGGATACTAGTTGGATATGGCAAATATATTAAATGTATAAATTGATGGGTAAAATGTTAGGAAACACTTCTGGTCCCCTAAGTTCTTCTTGTCTATAGCAGGCTGAGAATTTATTTGGTTGCCATGTGATGGTGCTGTCCAGCATGGTGGCATCCGGCAAAAGATTATAGTAAATTCCAAGTGATGGCCAAGTGTTGCAAGGTTGGAAAAGGCTTAGTAACCAGCTTCTGTCATGGGGACTTGCTCTGTGGAGTTATTTGGAATGATTTATAGTGTACTCCACCTTCCCCACAATATAAGTGTGTATTTTCCCATCGCCTCGTTTTAGGCATGATTCATTAGGAAAAAAAAAATCCCTGCATCAGATTTCAGGGGCTAGGATATGATCTTTAATCATTTAGATCAAGTGCACTAGCTAGGGGCTCATGTGTCCTTGCATCCAGTGGCTTTCTGTACCAAATTGTTTATGTATGTGTGTTTGTGAGTTTTGTAGAAATAGGTTCTATAAATAACAGTAGGTTCTAAAGATTTTCCTGGTCCCCAAAAGATCAAGAACTACTAAACAGCACAGAAAACTTGTGAAACAGAAGATCTAGAGAGAGTGGGAATAATTACATTGTTCCCTGTAGAATACATAATCTTAAAAATCAGATGGATTTTAGGTTAATCATAAATTCATATTGATAATTCCAACTTATATTTTTACCTCACTAAATGTTCTTTTAACTGAAACCAATATCTTATAAACGTATCTCTCTTAAAAACAGCATTTGTCTAATATCTTCTAAACCATGACTATTTTTTTAAAAGTATTGGGATAAATATGTATAACATAAAAATTTATCATTTTAACCATTTTAAATGTTCAGTGGAATTAAGTACATTTGCACTGTTGTGCACCATCACCACTATTCATCTCCAGAACTTTTTCATTATCCCAAACTGAAACTGCACCCATTCAACACTAACTCCCCATTCCACCCTTCCCCATTCCAGCCCTGTTAATCTCTATTCTACTTTTTGTCTCTATGAACTTGACGATTGTACCTACTTCGTGTAAGTGGAATCATACAGTATTGGTCCTTTTGTGTCTAGCTAAACCATGATTATTTCAATTCTGTTGTATTCAGCAGAGTTCATGGTGACAAGAATTGTTCTCATTTCCTATTTTTCTTTAGCATCCATGTATTACCTAATACATAACGGTTTTCAAAATGTATCTATATAGAAAACAAACTAGTGGTTACCAAAGGAAAGAAGGAAGGTGGGGAGAGGCAAATTAGGCGTATGGGATTAAGAGATACAAACTAAGTTGTATAAAATAGATAAGAAACAGGATATTTATACCTGAAACTAATATAATATTGTAAATCAACTATACTTCAATAAAATAAATAAATAAATTTTAAAAGAAAAAAATAACTATCTTGCTACATAGTAGGTTTATTAGCACAGATATTATTGGAACAAATTTTATATCCTCTGTAATAGTATATTTTTATTATCTCCTTGTGTACTAATATTTCGATAAAAAACAACTTATGAGTAAGAAACATATCTGGAAAAAGAACATCCATATAATTTAGTTCATAAGTTTTTAGACTCACATTGTCTCTTGTGAATGTTGAGAATTCAAAAGCTGTATGGCGTACAGGTGGAGAACAGTCTTTGGATACAGACAGACACGAGTTCTAGTTCTAACAAGACCACTAACTAGTTGTGTGACTTTGGACACATGTTTCATTCTTGGGAACATTCGGTTACCTCATGCTAAAGATGAGCATGGTGAATCTAACTCAGGAGTTGGTATGAGAATTAAGTGAGGTAATACCTCCATCTACTCAATAAGTGTTTATTAAATGCTTATTATAAGCCAGACAATGCATTAGGTACTGGCTGGGCTGTGATGAATAATACAGAAAAAGCCCATGCATTCATGGAGTTTGCAGTGTCTGCATATAGTAAATGCTCAAAAGTGTTAGTTGCAATTATTAATATCCCCCAGTGTTTGATCCCTAGTCTGAAAAAAAAAATAAACCTGCTTTATCATATCCACATGTATGTTAGAAAGTTTCAAGCATTTTATCCAGTCCTAAATACAGGACACAAGTCAGAATGCTAAAAATTCTCTAAAAGTTGATCATTGCCTTATTAACCAGACAAGAACTTTCTGGAATGGCAAATTTCACTGAGTTGACATATTGAATAATAAGATGGTAAAAGAGCATCAGGATGAGCCCCTTTATTGAGAGGTTATGAAAAAATGTAATCCGGAGGCATTGGAGTGACCCAGAGAAGCTACATTTCACTTAGAAGTGTTGGAAATTCTTTGAGAAATTGGTTTATATCTGAGAACCTGAATGAGTCTAAAATGGCCTTCATCTTCTGAAAAGAACAAATGTGAAATAAGACTGCTGTTATTTCTTTGTCTTATTGAGATTCTTTTTTGCAAGAGGATGTGAGTATGTGAGTTTTCTATAATAACATCATACCTGATGTTGGATCACTAGGTAGTTATGGGATAATCTAGGGCTCAGGGAGAGATTTTTATGACAAGCTTTTTTTTTTTTTTTTTTTTTTAACATCTTTATTGGAGTATAATTGCTTTACAATGGTGTGTTAGTTTCTGGCTTATAACAAAGTGAATCAGCTATACATATACATATATGCCCTTATCTTCTCCCTCTTGCGTCTCCCTCCCACCCCCGATCCCACCCCTGTAGGTGGTCACAAAGCACTGAGCTGATCTCCCTGTGCTATGCGGCTGCTTCCCACTAGCTAGCTATTTTACATTTGGTAGTGTATATATGTCCATGCAACTCTCTCACTTCGTCCCAGCTTACCCTTCCCCCTCCCCATGTCCTCAAGTCCATTCTCTACATCTGCGTCTTTATTCCTGTCCTGCCCTTAGGTTCTTCAGAACCATTTTTTCAAGCTTTATAATAGACTTGCAGTGTTTTTCAGGAAGAAAATCCCACTGAGGATAGAAAGTTCATATTTTTCTTTGACTGTTACATATCACAATAAAGATGATATTCTGCTGATATTTGAGATTCATGTTTTCTGCAAGAAAACTAAGTGTTTTGTTCTATGTGATAGTGAAACTGTCTAGGAATGCTAAGGCAAGGGGGCAAATGACATTTAGGTAATATTTACAGAAATAGGGAGGAAAATTTAAGCCTATGAGCCAGAAAGTAAACTGATAATTACTTTTTCCCCTGAGTCTGTTCAGTTTTAAGTGGCTTTGCCACTGTTTATGAGATGATTTTTCTTTATATTTCATTATCTTTTGATTTGAATTAAAAAAACATCTTTAGATGCACTATGGATTATTTAAAATCCACCAACCTAATTCTTGGTGAAGAAACTATTGTTTGTTCTTTGCCAACCATGGTCCATCCTTCTGTGATGGTTAAGATTATGTCGACTTGGCTAGGCCGTGGTACCCAGATACTTGGTCAAAACACTGGTCTGAATGTTACTGTAAAGCAACTTTTTAGATGACGTTAACATTTAAATCAGTAGCCTTTGAGTAAAGCAGATTAACTTTCCATAAATATGGGTGGGCCTCATCCAGTCAGTTGAAGGACTTAATAGGAAAAAAGATCCATCTCCCCAGAGGAAGAGGGAATTCTGCCAGCAGACTACCTTTGGATTCCAGCAGTAACACTAACTCTTCCCTGGGTGTCCATCCTACCAGCTCACCCTGCAGATTTTGGACTTGTCAGCCTCCACAGTCACATGAGTCAATTCCTTAAAATCTTTCTCTTCTATATATACATACGCCTTATTGTTTTCCTTCTTCTGGAGAACCCTGACTAATACACCTTGTATGCATGACTCATTCTTGAAACAGAAATTTCTACCTAGGCGTTCACCTTGGACAGTTGATTTGGAAGTGGTTTTGCCAGGTCTGTACAAGACACAGTTCAGGTACATTTGGAAGCCCGGCCATGAAAAAAATAGCAGAGAGATTTTAAAAATAGAGCTATATTATCTATCTAATTCTACACTGATGCTTCTGGTTTTACCTGTGTGTCTTCTAATAGTTTAATCTTCCCCATCCACACATTTTTCCTATTGTTGACATCAGATACCATAAAACATAGTCTAATAAAAATTTCTTTTTAGCAATCAGATGAAAACAGATACTCTTTCAGTCTAATAAGGACAAATGCTAGCAATAAGTTAATCTCATTATTAAAATTCCAATTGTCTTTTAAAATCTCCAACATGAGGGCAGCTAATGGGTTACAAAATAGCAGAAGATTCTATGACAGAAAAGAGATTATGACTCCCATAAAAATTAATTAAAAAAAAGAGATTATGAGGGCTTAAGATAGCTGATTCCTCAAGAAAATTTTTTTGTTGGCTAATGGGGACAGCCATTTGAATGGAGGATGGGTATAAACTGAATGAGCTAAAGAAACCATACTGGATTTCTACCGCTCTGGAGACAGAATTTAGAGTATTAGGATTGAACCTGAAGTAAAGAAGTGAAGTAAAGATTACCCCCCGGATTCCAGTTGGTCATGATGAAATAATAAAACTATCTGGCTACTATAGACTACATTACTTATCCCTTTCATGACAGTCCCTTTCATGCCCAGTTGGAAACATGGAACACAAAATATAGGCTGGATACTAAAGACATGATGGTAAAGAAATCAATCTTGGCTTTCAAGGTTTTTAAAAACTTGTGACATCCTTCTATTTATTGCAACTCTTTGCATCCATCCCCTTTTTCAGTGCATTAGCTCGTTGCAGTCAAGGGACAATGAATTTATGTATGTTTAGATGCTTCACAAAGTTAAGCATAGATACAAACATACACACACACACACACACACACAGCTGTTTCAATTTGCTATTGCCACAAAATTCTGCTTAGCAAATCTCCTCACACTCATTAGCTTAAAGCAATAAGCATGTATGAAATCTCATGCATCTCTGAATTGCCTGTGGATCAACTGGTCTGGAGGCTGGGCCGGATGTCGCTCTCCTGATCTGTGCTGGGCTTGGCTGGGTGGTTTGCTTCTCATTTATGTGTTTTCTCTTACTCCCAGAGAGATAGCTTGGCATGTTCTCATCACAGAGGCAGAGGTACAGGAGGTCAAGGCCAATCACACAGGCATTTCAAGCCTCAACTCTGTCACATGTACAAAATTCACATTGGTCATATAGCAAGTCGCCAAGCTGTATCCAGGGACAAGTGGAAGAAGAGATACTGTAAAGTTACCTGACAAGTTTGGATGTATAATTCCATTGCTGGAGGAGGGGGAGTGAAGCATTGAAAGAATCTACCACAGACACACTTAAGGAATTCTAAGTGTAAGCATGTTTCTCCAAACTATATCTATGTTTATGGATTCTCAAGAATAACTTACAAAAGTGAGAGTTTTGGTCTTTGTTATTACATTGAATATGCTGATATGCAGAGTTTCAAAGGCATCTTTAAGGTAAGAACTTTTCGCATATTTTAGTGAAAAAGAAAAGCAGTACACATACTTCACGGAAGGTGGAACAACTTTTATAGGAATGCTGTAATCCAGAGCTATGTGGAGTGACAAAATTGTTCTTATGCCCCTCCTAGGATGGATTAGGGTTTTCTTTGGTGTAAAACTTCTTATACAGATCAAGAGAGAAGCTGTCCTCACAGCTCTTCATGAAAATATGCTAAAGAAAATTCACTTCTTTATGCCCAGTAACTTGATTTTATACCTCACTTTGTGGACTACACATCAAGCAAGAGCAACCAGTATGACTTAGGAAAACAAAAAGCCTAAAAAAGGTTTTTGTTAAAAAATGTCATCTGAGGGCTTCCCTGGTGGCGCAGTGGTTAAGAATCCACCTGCCAATGCAGGGGACACGGGTTCGAGCCCTGGTCCAGAAAGATCCCAGATGCCGCAGAGCAACTAAGCCTGTGCACCACAACTACTGAGCCTGCGTGCTACAAGTACTGCAGCCCACGCGCCTAGAGCCCGTGCTCTGCAACAAGAGAAGCCACCGCAATGAGAAGCCCACGCACCACAACGAAGAGTAGCCCCCGCTCGCTGCAACTAGAGAAACCTTGCGCACAGCAACGAAGACCCAATGCAACCAAAAATAAATAAACAAAATAAAATAAATTTATTTAAAAAAAAAGTCTCATCTGAGAGTAACTTTTGATTCCTAAAAGAAAAATAAACTTGTTTTATTTTGGTCACATAGTAGCATCTTACACACATTACAATCTTTTACAAAGTAGAGTTGACCCTTAAACAACACAGGGGTTAGGAGCTCCTGCCCTCTGTGCCACTGAAAATCCATGTATAACTTACAGTCAACCGTCCATATATGTGGCTCCTCAATATCCATGGTTCTGCATCCACAGACTCAACCAACTACAGATCGTGTAGTACTGTAGTATTTACTATTTTAAAATATCTGCATATAAATGGACCTGTGCAGTTGAAATCCATATTGTTCAAGGTTCAACTATATTTTCACACATGTCTGGTTGGATATGTATATAATATCATTTATATAGACAGAGATTTGTATCCTCATTTACCATATGAAGAAATTAAAGCTCAAGTCAATGAAATTAAGACTTGATTGTAGTCTATGTAAAAGTGAAGGATGCATCTGACAGCAAATAAAAGATAATCCAATTCAAATTGGCTTAATCCTTCTTTAGGATTAGGTATTCTAAACTGCCTCTAGCTCAGATGTAGATTAGGATAATCCCTGGTTTAATAGGAGTTTGACTTGTCTGTGACTGCTGTAGGTCTGTCTTTCTCCATATACTGATTTTATATTTTGACCATATTCACAAGATTGCCACTAGCAGAACTGAGGGCAAGTGCTTTCTGATTTACATCCGTTGACTAAGAGTACTGAGCTTTCCAGTCACTGAACCATCCTGCAACCAGTCTCGCAGGCCCTGGAATACTGTGTGGTGATTGGTCGGTGCCTGGATTACACAAACCAATCCCTGTAGCTGTGAGTTGGACATTTTGTCCCAAACTCATGGAGCTCATTGTAGCCAAGGTTTATCCCCATTATTGGAGAAGAAGATACTCAACCAAAATTGAACAAACAGATCATACCAAAGAAATCTGGGGATTTAACCAAAGATGAGGGTGTAGGAAGAGGTTTAAAGCTAATAAATAACATATATAAGATTAAAATCTGTCCCCCGCACTCCTTTAGTGACCTTTTCACTCTTAAATAACCTATCTTTCATTGTTTAATACACATTTTGAAATGGTTTGTGTTACTAATATTTACCTACTTTCTCCATTATGTGAATAATAAGAAAGAGCACATGTCTGATTATAACAAGGTGGTAAGTCAGGTAATAATCTATTTCTTGAGCCTCTGTTGAGATTTTCTATGAAATAGCAGTTAAGGCAAAAGCTTTGCTACTTTTGAGACATGGTATTTCAATGTATATCATACATTCTGATATTATTGTTCAGTTGTCATCTTTTACTAATAAAACACTTCAGAGCAAATGACCATTTATTTGATTGATTCATGTAGACAAATTCTTATACCTTTAATGGCAGCTTGACTTGGAAGGCATATCAAGTCGTACATTACAGAGCCATTTCCTCTGAAGATTGTTCTTCCATGTCAGCAAATGCACATTTTGTTGGGACTAAATCACCAGAATGTTTGTGGCTACATATATGTTATATATGAAACATTGTTAATGGCTTACTGTCTTTGCGCCAATATGGTTTTATGCTGGACAATTTAAGGACAGTTTCCAGTCCAAAGCCTTTGGTCATTTTTCAGAGGCTCCATTAAATTTTCCAGGCTACTTAGAATACCACTTAGTAAATTGCTGCCTCAGGGCACTAGATAATGATTTTATGGTTTAAAGAGTTAATATACTTAAATTGCCTGACTTAAGTAAAATGCCTCATTACACCACACACACACACACACACACACACACACACACACACACACAGACTCATTATAACTTTGGCCACTAAATTTTACTGCTGGTGTTCGCAAGATGTGTTAGAGTAATAATAATTCAGTTTTCAACATTAAAGGCACTCCAGAGACCATGTCATCAAACTTCCTTATTCTAAAGAGGAGATAACGGAGTCACTGGCTTTATCTGTCTGTTCGCTGCTCTAGTACTTTAGAAGGCTACAGCTCTCCGAACTCCAAAACTTGCATAATTTGAGGAGTAGTTATTTCTTTCTTTTCACAGAGAATAAAATATTCCCAAATTGTGTTTGAGGATGAAAGAATAGTGAGCCACCAGCCGAGGAAGCCTGTCTAAAATCGATCATTGTGGGGAAAGGGTAACAGCATTTCACAGATCTCTATAATTTTTTTTAAATCTTATTTAATTTCCCAATAAAAGGTGTGGTTATTGCACATGCTATAGTTCTCAAGGCTAAAAAGATCCGAATATCTTCAAAAAAAATAATCCATAAAGAGGTGACTTCGTCGGACTGTAGTTGGGCTGATTGAGTTTAGGTTCAATATTCCTCCTTGGCTCTAACGTCCCCCTCTGCTGTTTCTAGGCATCGTCCTTTCCTTTCGCAGACTTGACCTTCTCTTTTGACCTTAACTTCTTAATGTCCCTTCATTCTCTCAATGCTTCATGTTTCACGCGTTCAAAAATGGAGTCTTTGAAATAAGGACACCTGTCATACTGTCAGTTCGTAGTAAAATCAGCACCATAACCCAGACGTCACACTTCTCTGTCTGGTTGCAGTCGGTTTGTATAACAAGATTTAAAACAATAATGTTAGTGTCGTTCCTGTGAGTCTCAGAATGCAGTTTTTTCAGCTTCTCTCATTCTACACACTCCCTTTCTTTCTAACTTTTAACATTCTTGTCTCTCTGATCCCTAAAAATAGATAAATAAAAATATACAAAACCTTTCTTCCCCACATACCTATCTAGCTACCTCCCTTTTGACTCCATATTCCACGTTCTTTAAGAATTAATCAATGTTCTCTGCCTTTATTACAATTAATTTCCACCCTGACCAACCCCCTAAAACTGGCCTCATTGAGTTAATAATGATCTTTTATTCCTCAGATCAAATGGATACTTAAGTTATTCCATCTCTAGAGCAATGACTTCTTTCTGAAACTCTTTCACTGTTAGAAAGAAAACGTTTGCTTGGTCTCTCTCCCACCTCTTAGGCCGAACTTCTTTCACTTCCTTATCCCCTGCCATGCTTACCCTATAAATTTTTTTTGTAGCTCACAAGTCAATTATTGATATGTTTCACTTTCTCAATTTCTAATAATCAGATTAATTTATTCAGCTCTTTTACAAAGGAAGACTTTTGTAAAGGTGTTAGTGAAGCCCAGATCACCAACTTTTCTTCTTTGTGAATACACACACATATACGTGTATATATACATGTTTATGTATACACATACACACATACATAAATATATACACATATATATACATGAAATGTTTGCCGGTGATGCTGTGTTTACACAAGATTGAAATGAATAGCTTTAGAATAATACTTCTCAAAGGCTCCTTGGCTATACATAATTAGGATCTTAGCTTATTATCTGGAAATCTGCATTTTTAAACAACTACAAGGTGGTTTTATGTGAATTCATGCTAAAGAATCAATTCCTTTGCCAAGGTCCAGGCCAATCACAAAACAGGCTATTACATGTTACTAGTTGGCTACTCTCTGTTGCATCTATTGAAGAGCTGCCATTTCCCCTCTGTCAATACAGTAGAGCTGTTGGCAGGAGGTAGCAGATAATTATTAATTTGTAGGCTTTTAGGCCACGAGTTTGGACACTGGGCCTCTGGGCTGAATGTTTTCCTGAGACCATATTGAAAATTTTTTGGCATCACCCAGACTCACACCCCTTATTGCTAATGATAGTGATTGCTTTAAGTGGTCACAAAATTGATCGCAGTCTAAAGGATCAATGTAAGATTTGAAGGTAAGGACTTCCTTATGTGGAGAGGGACATTTTCTGATCTGAAGGCACATCACTTATCAACCTAAGGTGATTTTTTTTCCTCAGCCCTTTCCCTTCTTCTATCAATACTTGTCCCTATTTTAACTTTCTTGATTTGTATACTTGATTGCTGTTTAATTTCTTCGTTGCAGCCCTTGGGGCTTCTGGGAACTTGTGCACATCAGTGCATGATTGTAGTGTGGTAGCATGAAAGGGACCCTTGACAAGGAAGCTGGGTACCTTCTTTTCCAGCTCTGATTCTGATACCAGCCAGCCATACCTGTCTATGTTGGCATTTCACCCTTTTTTTAAATGGAGAATGTTACAGCACATTAATCTTGAGCTTTTTTGAAGTGTTCTGAGGTCTTACTGAGCTCTGAGGAAAGGAGTCGAGTTATGAATGTGGGAATGGCATCTGGCAGTAGGTGTGCTAGTCCTTTTCCATATGTGACCTGAAATTTTTAATTGTATAGTATAAACAACTTATGTACGTGTGTGTGTGTGTAAATAGTATAAACAATTGTATAGTATACACAAATGTTAAGCATTTATGTGTATGTACATGTACGGGCATTTATACACTAACAGTAGTAGAAAGTATTGATGGGAAAAGGTCAACCTGTTCTAATAAAAATATTTGAAATGAATTTGAAGAAATAGACCCACATATACACATATGTATATACACGTACATATATATTTAGGTGTTTGTACCTATACACAAGCATTGGACTTTGATTTTAGATAATGACAGTTTTGAGTGGGAAGATGAAAATATAAGAAGTTCATTACGAGACAGTTGGTCTGGCCACACTGTGTGAGACAGATTTGAGGGATAAAGATTTGAGACTAAGACAGCCATTCGGAGACTCTTAAAATAGCTCAGAAAGAAAGAACGAGAGTCTCAACAGGGTAGTAGCCCTGGGAATGAAGAGGAAGAAATGGACAGGACAGAGTGTGAATCAAAGTGGTGGTTCATATAATCAACTTCTGTGAACAGTTTCTGAATCAGAGTTACCTTAGGGAAACCCCAAAACATTCTTAAGCACCCATATACCTTCTCAGTATGAGAAATAACCAGGTTCTTTTGTAGGTGCTGAAAGACTTTAATTAAACTCAATCAACTTATAAAAGAAGTAAAAGTTGAGGAGGGGACTTAATTGGGCCATGGGAGGGCTCTCCCTTTAAGGTCAGAACTTCCCATTTAAAGTACAACACTCCCAATGGCAATGTCTGTACTACATTTGGAGATACGAATCTTTGAACGATTCCACTAATTCCACTAATTGGCTGCCACCACCTGCATTAATGGATATACTGCAGTCTTTTCCCTGCGAGCCCCAGACATATGTGGCCACATTGCACAAGGTACACAAATTTCCTGCAAAGCCAGTGAAACTTACGGCTCCTGTCAAGGTGGTGGCTGGATTATTATTATTACTGATCCACTTGGCTACATCTTGTCACTATGTCACAGCTGGCTTGCAGTCCTAGGGAAGAGCTATTACATATGCTGAATCTTGAAAGCTAAGGGGGAAAAGTGAAGGGGGATAAAGAAACAGTATTAACCACCCGATACCCTGCTGTGTTTTGGTTTAGGATGCTGGTGAGAAAGTAGAATTCATAGTCTGGTGGAGAGACTGTTGGTGTTAGAGAAAAAATTTTATTTAAATTTTAATGAACGGTGGATAAGTGCTTTAGATTATGTGAACATTTAATTTATAAGTTAATTTTGGAGTGCCTACCCCAGAAATCACATTATCTAAAATCACTTTAATAAGAGTTTGGCTGTGACTAAATTCACAGTTAAAGGAGAGATGTTACTCTAAATTTAGCCTCATTTTTGGATCATGAAAATTGTTAGATTGGGTCATACACACCATGGTGCCGAGTAGTGCTTAATTAACTTAATGGGCCAAGACTTCATTTTGCATGATCTTTATGGGATTTGTGGAACTATTGGCAGCGGAACTAGCAGCAGCCAAAGCCAAGACGCTGCCACCAGGGGGCGCTTAAGTACTTCCTTTCTCTACAAGTCACCCAAGCAAATCAGAACTTATTGATGTCTGGAAGAGGCATAAGAGTAGACGCTGATATCCTAAAGGGGGACATTAAACTTCTTTAAATGCGTTAGAAACATATACTGGTCCTAATGATAAGATTTAGTCTATTAAGTGAACCAGACCACACAATACACACACATAAAGGGGACAAGTGTTTTCAAATGACAGTGATTATATCAAAATATTGTTGAGTGCTTATTTGATGTAAGAAACAGAGTTCATTAACTCCTTTTATTATCTCAATTCACACATTATCTCATGTTAAGTATCTCGAGTCTCACAACATTATTATGAAGTAGGTACTACTATTATCATTTCTTTTGTAGGAGAGGAGATGGCAACTCTGAGAGGTTAATATAGGTTACAGGATTGGTTAGTCGAAGAGCTGGTATTCTAATGCAGTCATCTACTAAGAAGCCTCAATTTTTAACCAGTGTGTCCATTTGCCTCTGAAATCAGCACCCGTAGAATTGACTGAAGTCCAGATGTTTGTCAAAATTTTGAACAAATGGTATTTAAAATTTAGGCGAAATTTAAAAGTTTTAGTTGACACTAAAGTTGTATTGAATTTCCTTCCTGGTAAAAGAAAGTGACAAAAGAGGATGGACAATTGCATTTGGTAATAAACGCAGAAACACTATAATAGTAATATAATACACTCGAGCTGCCTTTGTGAATTAATTTTAAAATGGTTGCATGCCTGGAATCGCTTAATAGGAACTTGCCAGTAGAAGAATCTCTGACTTAGCCTTTCTTGTTAATAGGATTGTCACTTTTTTTTTCTCTCCAACTCTGAACAACAGACAGCATTGTATAAAACTTGTCCCAATAGAGTCTCCGAATCAGCAGAGGATGGAATATGCACACTGATATTCAGAGACCCATTTCCTTTGTTTTGTAAAAAACAGTTGGGAAGAAGGTTAATCACAGAGATTTAATTCAGCCCAGGGAAGAGTTCCTTCCCCATTCTGGCAATGGCCTTAATTTTAATTACTTGATTTACCCCAAGGAAGGGTCAGATTAATGTACCTGTTAGAACAGCACCCAGTTTGTCTAATTAATGTAAATTGTAAAATGTTCAGGAGGTGTTAGGAAGCAGAATGTGGTTTGTTCCTCTAATTTGAAATCACTCTAATTAGGTTGTGTTCTTGGAGAGAGGGTTCCTTGTGTACCACCTCCAGGAAAATCAGGAAGATTTCTAAGAAACAACAGAAAGGGTTGGGCTGAAGTTACGTGGGAGATGCATTGTTTTTCTGAACAAAGACATGAAATAATGGAATCCGTGAGTGAACGTGTGTTGGTCTCAGATCGGATCAACTCCTTTAAATTGTCTCAGGCTGAGAAGACACAGTTAGAAGTGCAATTCAGACTTTGAGAACACTAGCCTCAATCTCTGACCATTAGCACAGCACTCTCTTTTCATCACCAGCCCCGCCACCACTACAACCACCACTGTCGTCATCCAAAGTGATTATACACCTGTTTGTTTAAGGGGCTATAAACATAAAAATTAAATAAACATTGTCCCTTTCACCTAGGGGTTTACTATCTAACGAAAGAGATAAAGAGAAGTATTCTTTTTAATTCATAGTTTGAAAAATCTGGGCTTTATTAGTGTCTCGTATAATATTGGATAACGTGGTACATACAGAAATACTACTGGAGGGGAAGAAAAAAGCCTCCTAATAATTTTAGTCATTTATTGAGCATATATTTATTGGATATCTGCTATGTACTGAAACACCTTGCTTGGTAGAAAGGACACCAGAATGAACGAGACCTGTGACCTCCAAGAACATTGCATCTAGTGGATGAGATAGGATAGGAATCAGGAAAGGATAACACCTGGGAAACATATTATGCTGGGGTTAAGCATGGGTAGCCGTGGGAACGTATGAGAGGTCCCCCACTCTATTTTCTAGAAGTGTTTGTGAGAGAATATCCCAGGAGGAGGTCAATGGGAAGAGTTAAGTGGGCAAGGGGAAAATGAGAGCATTTCAATCTGCAAAGATCAAGAGGTAAGAGAGTACAGGGATCACCCAGGAGTCAAGAGTGAGCTTTACACGGTTAGAGTTAAGAGAGTGGAGTGAGAGATGGTAAGAAATGAGGCTGGGAAGGTAAGCAGGAACTGACTCCTAAAAAGCCTTCTTTTGCTATGGGAAGTTTAGGCTTAACCTCGTAAGTGTTGAGAAGACATGAGAGCGTTTAAACAAGACACTTTTGAACTTGAGAAAGATCACTGTAGATGTTGTGCGAAGAAGGAATGGCTAAGAATTAAGAAAGGAATCAAGTAAATTCGGTGGCAGGCTATCAGAACTTTGGGGTAGAGATAGTAGGTAGTATTCTGACTGTGGTAGCAACAGTGGGGCTGACAAAGTTGGATGGTATCGAGATATTCCAGAAAGAATCTTAACTGGATTAATGATTGGATACATGGAGGTAGGGGAGATATAGGATAGGATTCCTTTCAGACCTAATACAGATCTTCCTCGACTTATGATGGAGTTAAGTCCTGATAAACCCATTGTAAGTTGTTAATATCATAAATCGAAAATGCATTTAATACACCTAACCTACAGAACATCATAGCTTAGCATAGCCTGTCTTAAATGTGCTCTGAACACTTTCAATAGCCTACATTGGGCAAGTCTTCTAACACAAGGCTTATTTTATAATAGTGTTGAATATCTCCTGTAATTTATAGACTACTGTCCGGAAGGTGAAGAACAGAATGGTTATATGGTACAGAATGGCTGTGAATGGATCTGTTGCTTACCCCTGTGACCACCTGGTTGGCTGGGAGCTGCAGCTCACTGCCGCTGTCAAGCATAAGTATCGTACCACATATGGCTAGCCCAGGAGAAGATCCAAATTCAAAATTTGAAGTAAGGTTTCTACTCAATGTGTATCACTTTTGGACCATCGTAGTCAAAAAAATGTAAGTCAGGGACTCTATGTATTTTATAATTTATTTATAAGACAGACTTGTGGTTTGGAATACACAATTTCAAAGAAAATTAATATGGCGGCATAAAGATGCTGGTAAGAAAACTGGGAATTTTAGAAGTGCTGGAGGCAACTGAAATTGTCTCAGTACATTGCTAATTCTCTTATCTGCGTATGAGTTCTTCAACTTTAAAAACTGAACATACTTGACAATCAGTAGGCAAGCAAACATTAACTAGGAGTTTTCTAAATGGTTGAACTTTGTTTCACGTACTCGGGGAAATTCTCATCTCTGCTTACATACTTAGTAGGTCTGCTGGCTTCTTAGATATAGTTATGATATCATTTCTTAGCTGGTTTTCCAGCTTACAGGAAATTAGAAGCACCAAAAATAAGGAGGCTAGTAGAAAGCTGGCACACTGACAGCAGGCACAAGAAGAAATGATGGTGAATATTTATTCTTCGGGGAAGTCTTTTTTGAGCACTTCCTAGGTGCGTAGCACTGATGATATCCTCCTTCTGGGGAATCAGCAATTGGGGATTCAGCTGACAATGGAGGAAAAGGAAAACTATATAATACAGATGCAAGAACGCAAAACAGCATCACAAACTGGAGTAATTTAGCATAGTTTATCATAATCCCATACTTTACAACCCATGCAGTCAACCAGCAATGTTATTTGTGACAGCAAGTCTTTAAGAATAGAAAGAGGTACACTAGACTTCACTGCATAAAAAGAAGGGAGCATAAAATGTTTCTAAAGCATTGCATCAAAAATGGCGGATCTTTAAATTGGTGAAATCTAGATAACGTAAGCTTTTTTATTTTCCTTAAACTTTTTTTTAGGTAAGGAGGAGTAACTCTACTAATTTTATGTGAGAAAACAGCAGTGTTTATTTTTCTTCATTTTCTTCTTCTTCCTCCTCTTTTTTAATCTAAAAGTGCACCTCAGCCATACACATTCTCAGTTGTAACGATTCATTTTTATGGAGTCGAGGAATGTTGAAAAGCACTTTTCAGCTCACTTTCTTGAGACTTGCCTGGGATATGTGGGTATTTTTGGCTGGTCGAATTTATGGAAGGAAAGAAGTGGGAGCTGTCTTCCCATGGAAACTGCACTGGCCCATAGAACTTCTGATAAGAAATAGTAGAATTTCCCGAGAAGATTCTAACTTTTCCCATTTGATGGCCAAACTCCTCCGTTTCCCTCGAAAATATGGATCTACTTTCTGCCTTGATTTCTTCACTTTTCATTTGCTCTTAACATTTCATAAGCTGGATCTAGCACCTGTACCACCCCATAACAGCTCTCTCTAAAGTCTCCGGTGATTCCTTTATAGTTAAGGCAGTAGAATCTGGCCTTTTGGCAGCATCTGGCACCCTTTCCATCACTTTTTCTTGAAACACTGATAACTGCCTACTTTTTCCTCCTAATGTGTGTCATAGCTTTAAGTGCCTATTTGTGTGATAATGTGATTAGGTCTGTCTCCTCTATCAGACAGTAAGTTTGGTAAGAGAAGGGTCCTTGACTATTTTGCCTATCAGTGTATCATTAGCACCTAGTGGATGCCACAGAGAAAGTTCAGTAAGTATTTATTGACAACATGAATAAATAAAAGGCTAACTTGGCCAGTTTTAGGAATATGGGACTGGAGAAAAGAAAAATTTGTACTCTCCTAAAATTTGAAGTCAATGTTCCTTTGCTAGTTTAGTTGTACAAGTTTGATAACTCAGTAGAACCTGTCCAATAATAACTTTAAGATCATGTAATTCTGTTAACTCTTACCTCAAGACAAGAGGCAGGCACAGTGATTTCAATGGCTCAATTAAAATCAATGAAAATAGTCAAAATATTTTAAAATGGTACAGCATTTCCTGATGAATCAGAATAGTTACTGACTATAAACACTTTGGCCCTCGTACTAGTATCAGCTGAGTACCCGGTATGGACTGATTTGCATCCCCACAAAATTCGTATATTGAAGCCCTAACCCACATTTTGACAATATTAGGAGATGGGGCCTTTTAGGGGGCAATTAACACGGTCATAAGGGTGGGGCCCAAGTCTGTTAGGATTGGTGGCTTCATAAGAAGAGGAAGAGAGATACCTTTCAATCTTTCTCCCTCTCCCCACCT
The DNA here is from genome assembly GCF_965194825.1 of Balaenoptera physalus. Taxonomy (NCBI): domain Eukaryota; kingdom Metazoa; phylum Chordata; class Mammalia; order Artiodactyla; family Balaenopteridae; genus Balaenoptera; species Balaenoptera physalus. The sequence continues at coordinate 95,570,397 of NC_138896.1, read as the reverse complement.
TTGCTCAGAGGAAACTGTCTTCAAGCCAGGAAGAGAGCCCTTACCAGAAACCAAACCCTGCAGAACCTTGATCTTGGACTTTCCACACTCTGGAACCATGAAAACATAAATTTCTGACATTTAAGCCGCCCAATCTATGGTGTTATGTTATGGCAGCCCTAGCAGACAAACATGCAGCTCTGATTAATAGGAACAATCTTGCTGCCAAGAATCTGGTACACTTGTTACACAGAGATTGACCTTGAGCTTATCTTTAAAAGCTTCTGTATAACTTCTACAGTTCTTTGTAATACAAGTTAAAACTTAAAAGTCCATTGATAGGAATACTCATCTGGACACCCCATGCCAGTTCTCACAGTAGTAATAAATTACTTTTTGCAGTATGTGTATCCTAGAAAAACACATGTGGTTAACTTTATAAAGAAAAGTATCACTTATTACAGGAATTTACCATTTCCAGAAATGGTACAGTATGCCACTTACCATAATGAAGTTTTTAAAGGATAATTTTGTAAGATGTTCCAAAAGTGTTTTTTTTTTTTTTAAATCTCTTGATAGAGCAAGTGTGGAAAATGAAGCTTTGTTAAAACAGAGTTCAATGTGGTTATTTCATTGCTGGACCTTGTAGACACTTCCACATGCCAGTGTGTTGCATGAATTGATCAATAATGTTCATCAGGCTTCTCAAGAGGTAGACACAGACGCAGAATTTTCCAAGGACATCTGACAAAAGGATCCTTATTTCATTTAGTACAAATTAAAAACCCACGGGGGGCTTCCCTGGTGGCGCAGTGGTTGAGAATCTGCCTGCCAATGCAGGGGACACGGGTTCGAGCCCTGGTCTGGGAAGATCCCATGTGCCACGGAGCAGCTGGGCCCGTGAGCCGCAATTACTGAGCCTGCGTGTCTGGAGCCTGTGCTCCGCAACAAGAGAGACCACAATAGTGAGAAGCCCACACACCGCGATGAAGAGTGGCCTCCGCTTGCCAGAACTACAGAAAGCCCTCGCACAGAAATGAAGACCCAACACAGCCATAAATAAATAAATAATTACTTTAAAAAAAAAATCTATTAAAAAAAAAAATCTATAAAAAAAAAAAAAAAACCCACGGAACCGGTACCTGCAGGACACATAGCTTCTCAGTCAATCCTATTTTATTTTACTTATTTATTTATTTATTTTTATTACCTTCTCCCCTTTATTTTACAGTGGTCTTATATATTATATGTATGTACTTTATAAATTCCATGAGTAAATATTTTAACTTTTGCTTGCAACTGTCAATTACATCTTAAGGAACTCAAGAGAAGAAGAATAGTCTATTAGATTTACCCAGATATTTTCCACTTCTGCTGCTCTTCCATCTTTTCTGAGGTTTCAGGTTTCATTCTAGAATCACTACCCTACTGACTGAAGAACTTCCTTTATCAGTTCTTTTAGAGCAGGTCTTGTGGCCATGAATTCTCTTATTTCCTTTATTTCACCTTCATTTCTGAAGAATATTTTTGCAGAATATTGAATTCTAGGTTCATTGTTCTTTGATTTCACTTTAGCACTTTATACATGTCATGCCATTTCCTTCTTTTTTTTTTTTCTTTTTTCATTCTTTACTTTTTTTTTTTTTAAACATCTTTATTGAAGTATAATTGCTTCACAATGGTGTGTTAGTTTCTGCTTTATAACAAAGTGAATCAGCTACACATATACACACGTTCCCATATCTCCTCCCTCCCACATCTCCCTCCCTCCCACCCTCCCCATCCCACCCCCCAAGGCGGTCACAAAGCACCGAGCTGATCTCCCTGTGCTATCCGGCTGCTTCCCACTAGCTATCTATTTTACATTTGGTAGTGTATATATGTCCATGACACTCTCTCACCCTGTCACATCTCACCCCTCCCCCTCCCCATATCCTCAAGTCCATTCTTTAGTAGGTCTCTGTCTTTATTCCCATCTTGCCACTAGGTTCTTCATGACCTTTTTTTTTTTTTTTTCTTAGATTCCATATATATGTGTTAGCATACTGTATTTGTTTTTCTCTTTCTGACTTACTTCACTCTGTATGACAGACTCTAACTCCATCCACCTCATTACAAATACCTCCATTTCATTTCTTTTTATGGCTGAGTAATATTCCATTGTATATATGTGCCACATCTTCTTTATCCATTCATCTGTTGATGGACACTTAGGTTGCTTCCATGTCCTGGCTATTGTAAATAGAGCTGCAATGAACATTTTGGTACATGACTCTTTTTGAATGATGGTTTTCTCAGGGTATATGCCCAGTAGTGGGATTGCTGGGTCGTATGGTAGTTCTATTTTTAGTTTTTTAAGGAACCTCCATACTGTTCTCCATAGTGGCTGTATCAATTTACATTCCCACCAACAGTGCAAGAGTGTTCCCTTTCCTCCACACCCTCTCCAGCATTTAGTGTTTGTAGATTTTTTGATGATGGCCATTCTGACCGGTGTGAGATGATACCTCATTGTAGTTTTGATTTGCATTTTGCTAATGATTAAGGAAGTTGAGCATTCTTTCATGTGTCTGTTGGCCATCTGTATATCTTCTTTGGAGAAATGTCTGTTTAGGTCTTCTGACCATTTTTGGATTGGGTTGTTTGTTTTTTTGTTATTGAGCTGCATGAGCTGCTTGTAAATCTTGGAGATTAATCCTTTGTCAGTTGCTTCATTTGCAAATATTTTCTCCCATTCTGAGGGTTATCTTTTCCTCTTGTTTATGGTTTCCTTTGCTGTGCAAAAGCTTTTAAGTTTCATTAGGTCCCATTTGTTTATTTGTGTTTTTATTTCCATTTCTCTAGGAGCTGGGTCAAAAAGGATCTTGCTGTGATTTATGTCATAGAGTGTTCTGCCTATGTTTTCCTCTAAGAGTTTGATAGTGTCTGGCTTAACATTTAGGTCTTTAATCCATTTTGAGTTTATTTTTGTGTATGGTGTTAGGGAGTGTTCTAGTTTCATACTTTTACATGTACCTGTCCAATTTTCCCAGCACCACTTATTGAAGAGGCTGTCTTTTCTCCACTGTATATGCTTGCCTCCTTTATCAAAGATAAGGTGACCATATGTGTGTGGGTTTATCTCTGGGCTTTCTATCCTGTTCCATTGATCTATATTTCTGTTTTTGTGCCAGTACCAAACTGTCTTCATTACTGTAGCTTTGTAATATAGTCTGAAATCAGGGAGCCTGATTCCTCCAGCTCCGTTTTTCTTTCTCAAGATTGCTTTGGCTATTCGGGGTCTTTTGTGTCTCCATACAAATTGTGAAATTTTTTGTTCTAGTTCTGTGAAAAATGCCAGTGGTAGTTTGATAGGGATTGCATTGAATCTGTAGATTGCTTTGGGTAGTAGAGTCATTTTCACAATGTTGATTCTTCCAATCCAAGAACATGGTATATCTCTCCATCTATTTGTATCATCTTTAATTTCTTTCATCAGTGTCCTATAATTTTCTGCATACAGGTCTTCTGTCTCCTTAGGTAGGTTTATTCCTAGATATTTTATTCTTTTTGTTGCAGTGGTAAATGGGAGTGTTTTCTTAATTTCACTTTCAGATTTTTCATCATTAGTATATAGGAATGCAAGAGATGTCTGTGCATTAATTTTGTATCCTGCTACTTTACCAAATTCATTGATTAGCTCTAGCAGTTTTCTGGTGGCAGTTTTAGGATTCTCTATGTATAGTATCATGTCATCTGCAAACAGTGATAGCTTTACTTCTTCTTTTCCGATTTGGATTTCTTTTATTTCTTTGTCTTCTCTGATTGCTGTGGCTAACACTTCCAAAACTGTGTTGAATAATAGTGGTGAGAGTGGGCAACCTTGTCTTGTTCCTGATCTTAGTGGAAATGGTTTCAGTTTTTCACCATTGAGGACAATGTTGGCTGTGGATTTGTCATATATGGCCTTTATTATGTTGAGGAAAGTTCCCTCTATGCCTACTTTCTGCAGGGCTTTTATCATAAATGGGTGTTGAATTTTGTGGAAAGCTTTCTCTGCATCTATTGAGATGATCATATGGTTTTTCTCCTTCAATTTGTTAATATGATGTATCACGTTGATTGATTTGCGTATATTGAAGAATCCTTGCATTCCTGGAATAAACCCCACTTGATCATGGTGTATAATCCTTTTAATGTGCTGTTGGATTCTGTTTGCTAGTATTTTGTTGAGGATTTTTGCATCTATGTTCATCCGTGATATTGGCCTGTAGTTTTCATTCTTTGTGACATCTTTGTCTGGTTTTGGTATCAGGGTGATGGTGGCCTCGTAGAATGAGTTTGCGAGTGTTCCTCCCTCTGCAATATTTTGGAAGAGTTTGAGAAGGATAGGTGTTAGCTCTTCTCTAAATGTTTGATAGAATTTGCCTGTGAAGCCATCTGGTCCTGGGCTTTTGTTTGTTGGAAGATTTTTAATCACAGTTTCAATTTCAGTGCTTGTGATTGGTCTGTTCATATTTTCTATTTCTTCCTGGTTCAGTCTCGGTAGGTAGTGCATTTCTAAGAATCTGTCCATTTCTTCCAGGTTGTCCATTTTATTGGCATAGAGTTGCTTGTAGTAATCGCTCATGATCGTTTGTATTTCTGCAGTGTCAGTGGTTACTTCTCCTTTTTCATTTCTAATTCTATTAATTTGAGTCTTCTCCCTTTTTCTCTTGATGAGTCTGGCTAATGGTTTATCAATTTTGTTTATCTTCTCGAAGAACCAGCTTTTAGTTTCATTGATTTTTGCTATTGTTTCCTTCATTTCTTTTTCATTTATTTCTGATCTGATCTTTATGATTTCTTTCCTTCTGCTAGCTTTGGGGTTTTTTTGCTCTTCTTTCTCTAATTGCTTTAGGTGCAAGGTTAGGTTGTTTATTCGAGATGTTTCCTGTTTCTTGATGTAGGCTTGTATTGCTGTAAACTTCCCTCTTAGCACTGCTTTTGCTGCATCCCATAGGTTTTGGGTCGTCGTGTCTCCATTGTCATTTGTTTCTAGGTATTTTTTGATTTTCCCTTTGATTGCTTCAGTGATCACTTCGTTATTAAGTAGTGTATTGTGTAGTGTCCATGTGTTTGTATTTTTTACAGATCTTTTCCTGTAATTGATATCTAGTCTCATAGCATTGTGGTCAGAAAAGATACTTGATACGATTTCAATTTTCTTAAATTTACCAAGGCTTGATTTGTGACCCAGGATATGATCTATCCTGGAGAATGTTCCATGAGCACTTGAGAAAAATGTGTATTCTGTTGTTTTTGGGTGGAATGTCCTATAAATATCAATTAAGTCCATCTTGTTTAATGTATCATTTAAAACTTGTGTTTCCTTATTTATTTTCATTTTGGATGATCTGTCCATTGGTGAAAGTGGGGTGTTACAGTCCCCTACTATGATTGTGTTACTGTCTATTTCCCCTTTTATGGCTGTTAGTATTTGCCTTATGTATTGAGGTGCTCCTATGTTGGGTGCATAAATATTTGCAATTGTTATACTTTCCTCTTGGATCGATCCCCTGATCATTATATAGTGTCCTTCTTTGTCTCTTGTAATAGTCGTTATTTTTAAGTCTATTTTGTCTGATATGAGAATTGCTACTCCAGCTTTCTTTTGATTTCCATTTGCATGGAATATCTTTTTCCATCCCCTTACTTTCAGTCTGTATGTGTCTCTAGGTCTGAAGTGGGTCTCTAGTAGACAGCATATATATGGGTCTTGCTTTTGTATCCATTCAGCCAGTCTGTGTCTTTTGGTGGGAGCATTTAATCCATTTACATTTAAGGTAATTATCGATATGTATGTTCCTATTACCATTTTCTTAAATATTTTGTGTTTGTTATTGTAGGTGTTTTCCTTCTCTTGTGTTTCTTGCCTAGAGAAGTTCCTTTAGCATTTGTTGTAAAGCTGGTTTGGTGGTGCTGAACTCTCTCAGCTTTTGCTTGTCTGTAAAGGTTTTAATTTCTCCATCAAATCTGAATGAGATCCTTGCTGGGTAGAGTAACCTTGGTTGTAGGTTTTTCTCCTTCATGACTTTAAGTATATCCTGCCACTCCCTTCTGGCTTGCAGAGTTTCTGCTGAAAGATAAGCTGTTAACCTTATGGGGATTCCCTTGTGTGTTATTTGTTGTTTCTCCCTTGCTGCTTTTAAAATGTTTTGTTTATATTTAATTTTTGATAGTTTGATTAGTATGTGTCTTGGCATGTTTCTCCTTGAATTTATCCTGGATGGGACTCTCTGTGCTTCTAGGACTTGATTAACTATTTCCTTTCCCATATTAGGGAAGTTTTCAACTATAATCTCTTCAAATATTTTCTCAGTCCCTTTCTTTTTCTCTTCTTCTTCTGGGACCCCTATAATTCGAATGTTGGTGCATTTAATGTTGTCCCAGAGGTCTCTGAGACTGTCCTCAGTTCTTTTCATTCTTTTTTCTTTATTCTGCTCTGCAGTAGTTATTTCCACTATTTTATCTTCCAAGTCACTTATCCGTTCTTCTGCCTCAGTCATTCTGCTATTGATCCCGTCTAGAGTATTTTTAATTTCATTTATTATGTTTTTCATCATTGCTTGGTTCCTCTTTAGTTCTTCTACATCCTTGTTAAGTGTTTCTTGCATTTTGTCTATTCTATTTCCAAGATTTTGGATCATCTTTACTATCATTATTCTGAATTCTTTTTCAGGTAGACTGCCTATTTTCTCTTCATTTGTTAGGTCTGGTGTGTTTTGACCCTGCTCCTTCACCTGCTGTGTGATTTTTTTGTCTTCTCCTTTTGCTTATTTTACTGTGTTTGGGGTCTCCTTTTCACTGGCTGCAGGTTCATAGTTCCTGTTGTTTTTGGTATCTGTTCCCAGTGGCTAAGGTTGGTTCTGTGGGTTGTGTAGGCTTCCTGGTGGAGGGGACTAGTGCCTGTGTTCTGGTGGATGAGGTTGTATCTTGTCTTTCTGGTGGGCACGTCCACGTCTGGTGGTGTGTTTTGGGGTGTCTGTGGCCTTATTATGATTTTAGGCAGCCTCTCTGCTAATGGATGGGACTGTGTTCCTGTCTTGCTAGTTGTTTGGCATAGGGTGTCCAGCACTGTAGCTTGCTGGTCGTTGAGTGAAGCTGGGAATAGATGTTGAGATGGAGATCTCTGAGAGATTTTCACCGTTTGGTATTACGTGGAGTTGGGAGGTCTCTTGTGGATCAGTGTCCTGAAGTTGGTTCTCCCACCTCAGAGGCACAGCCCTGATGCCTGGCTGGAGCACCAAGAGCCTTTCATCCACTCGGCTCAGAATAAAATGGTGAAAAAAATAGAAAGAAAGAAAGAGGATAAAATAAAATAAAGCTATTATAATAAAAAATAACAAAAAAATTATTAAGAATAAATGTATTCAGAAAATTTTTTTTTAATTTTTAAAAATAGATTTATTAATTTTTATAGTAAAAAATAAGAAAAAGTTATTAAGAAAAAAATTTATTAAGAAAAAAATTTTTTTTAATTTTTTAAAATAAAAAATATGAAAACTTATTAAAATTTTTTTTTAAATTTCTAAAAATAGAAAATAAGGAAAAAATTATTAAGAAAACATTTATTAGGAAAAAAAATTTTTTAAGTAAAAAAAAAAAAAAAGAAAGAAAAAAACATGGACGGACGTAACCCTAGGGCTAATGGTGAAAGCAAAGCTATACAGACAAAATCTCACCCAGAAGCATACACATATACAGTCACAAAGAAAGGAAAAGGGGAAAAATTAATATATCCTGCTCCCAAAGTCCACCTCTTGAATTTGGGATGATTCGTTGTCTATTCAGGTATTCAACAGATGCAGGCACATCAAGTTGTTTGTGGAGCTTTAATCTGCTGCTTCTGAGGCTGCTGGGAGAGATATCCCTTTCTCTTCTTTGTTCGTACAGCTCCCTGGGTTCAGCTTTGGATTTGGACCCGCCTCTGCATGTAGGTCGCCTGAGGGCGTCTGTTCCCTGCCCAGACAGGACGGGGTTAAAGGAGCAGCTGCTTCGGGGGCTCTGGCTCACTCAGGCCGGGGGGAGGGCGCGGTACGGAGGAGGCGGGGCGAGCCTGCGGTGGCAGAGGCCGGTGTGACATTGCAGCAGCCTGAGGTGCGCCGTGCGTTCTCCCAGGGAAGTTGTCCCTGGATCACGGGACCCTGGCAGTGGCGAGCTTCACAGGCTCCCGGGAGGGGCGGTGTGGAGAGTGACCTGCGCTCGCACATAGGCTTCTTGGTGGCGGCAGCAGCAGCCTTAGCGTCTCCTGCCTGTCTCTGGGGTCCGCGCTGATAACCGCAGCTCACGCTCGCCTCTGGGGTCCGCGCTGATAGCCGCGTCTCACGCCCGTCTCTGGAGCTCGTTTAGGTGGCGCTCTGAATCCCCTCTCCTTGCGCGCCACGAAACAAAGAGGCAAGAAAAAGTCTCTTGCCTCTTCAGCAGCTGCAGACTTTTTCCTGGACTCCCTCCTGGCTAGCACCGAAGCCCGAGCCTGAGCTCCCAGCCCCGCCCGCCCCGGTGGCTGAGCAGACAAGCCTCTCAGGCTGGTGAGCGCTGCTTGGTGCCGAGCCTCTGTGCGGGAATCTCTCCGTTTTTCCCTCTGCGCCCCTGTTGCTGTGGGATCCGCGCTGATAGCCGCGGCTCGTGCCCGTCTCTGGAGTTTGTTTAGGCGGCGCTCTGAATCCCCTCTCCTTGCCTCTCCTTGTGCGCTTTTGGGAGGTCTGACGTCTTCTGCCAGCGTTCTGTGGGTGTTCTGTAGGAGCAGATCCACGTGTAGATGTATTTCTACTGTATCTGTGGGAAGGAAGGTGATCTCCGCGTCTTACTCTTCCGCCCTCTTGCCAGTATCCTCTCAATTCTATTTTAAAATGAAGAACTCTTTTGCAAAGGAAAGAATCACTGTATCAGTAGATTTCAGAGCAGGAAAAATAAAAACAGAATATTTTCTAATTGTTTCAAACAGAACAGAATTTCACACTTGGAATTAGGTGGGAGATGGGTGGGAAATATTGCTGCTAAATCATTAGGTCACATCCTGTAAACTGCATTAATGGCAGAAAGGTGCCACTGCCAATGGGATATCAAAAAATAAAGTCATAGGAAACTATTAAGGAATCACAGTGCTCCTCTGCCCCAAAGGTGAGAACTGTCAGAGGACGTGCCGTCCGGCCAGGCCCCACGGATGCTCATGTCTGCTGAAATCAACACATCAGCCGCCACTGCTGGAGGAAGGTGGCCCGCTCTCCTTCTCACATCTTCCTCGGCCTGCACAAGCGCATCTCATTGGCACATGTAGGTTGAATCCAGAGCCCTAGAGACACAGGAGTCTGTGAAAGGTAATACCCAGGCTCCTACCTCAGAGATACAGACCTATGAATCATACACTCTGGATTTCTACTTCTCTTGTCAGTGAAACACACTGTAAACAGGTATTCTAAGATTTAAGTCCTGTTTCCAATCCCCTTTTTTCTAATTCCTTCAGGGAAAACAGAGAACAAATCTCTTTAACACTCTTTTACCTGCTTGAAGAATCATAGGCACATAGTAGGGGCTTCAGAAGTATGTGTGGCATGAATAAATGAATAAAAGACATCTACATTTTTATGTAACTGAGGAAAGAGGAAAATACAGTGACGTGAAAAGATTGTTAATAAATGAAATGCTTCTAATGTGGAATCCACGGGTTGTCCTCAGGGAGGGTCACATTTGCTCTATGAATTAACTTCATTTAATAATGACCGATTTCAGTTATCTTAAGCTTATCTACACAGTAAAATTGAATTAAGCTATATTTACTACAAGCTACTCATGAAAAGAGAAAAGCACGTGTACTGAATATGAGGACATAGAAGATAAGGTCGAAAGAGGAACAATCATTATGAATCCGCTGCGTTTTTCCCTTTCTTTCCTCTTTGCCGCAGTGGTCAGAGACTCTCAGAGGACCTGACACACTTCTCTTCAGTGTAGACATGGCTCACAGTTGACGGAGTATCAGTGCTTCCTCCTGAAACATGGCTCAGATATACAGGTTCTCATCTGTCTTTCTATCACAAAGCCAGAGATTAAAGTTGGGGCTTGGACTTGCCGGTCCAGTGGTGAAGACTCCACACTTCTACCGCATGGGGCATGGGTTCAATCCCTGGTCAGGGAGCTAAGATCCCTCATGCCACGCGGTGCAGCCAAATAAACAAAGTTGGGGCTTAAGGTACCATGTAAATAGTATCAGTGCCAACGTGTGTGTGTGTGTGTGTGTGTGTGTGTGTGTGTGTGTGTGTGTGTGTGTGTGTATGTATTAGGGAGGAAGAGTTTCTCTCTCAATATACTATTTTATGGTAATATCCAGGCAAAAGAGGGGAGATTCTAAGTAGCTCAGATATTTTTTCTTACTTAGGTGGATATTCTAAGAAATTAGAACATTCTTCTGAGTGGATCCTATTAAGCAGCATAAATGTACATTTTGATCTTTTATTTTTGAAGAAAAAATTAACACCTTACCTAAACTCTGGATGGTAGTATGGCGTTGGTTTCTCCCCTTCACCCCTCGCTCTTTCCCTGTCTCCCTCTCGCCAAGAAAAGTTAAGAACACAGGGAGATAATAGACACCAAACCTAATAATAAGATCAGATACCAGACATCATATTTTCAGACACCAAATCTGATAATACACGCCAAATATTCAGTCACTCTGTCATTGTCTAGTTTCTCTTACGGGTGGGTTTGAAACATGAGTAGTTCTATAAACAATACTGACATCAGCCTCATGGCCTGGGGTGATGCATTTCCTGTGTGGCCTGCCCTCACCATCTCTATCCCTTTGTTGTTGTCACCTTGGAGCCACATGTTCCACCAGATGCCTGACTCCACATCAGACCTGGTGAGAAAAAAACGAAACAAACACACACACACACAATACTGTGTTATACCTCTAAGATTTCAGGATTTGTCTCTTTTAGGAGCTAGTATTTGCAACCCTGGCAAATGGGAGGAGGGCATCTTTTGTACGAAAAGTCCCATAGGCTGAAATTCATTTTACCTTTTTCATTGCAAACCCCTGGTGAGATCAACAGAAGTGGAATTTCAGAAACCTTCACTACAAAATAGATAGCTAGTGGGAAGCAGCCGCATAGCACAGGGAGATCAGCTCCGTGCTTTGTGACCACCTAGAGGGGTGGGATAGGGAAGGTGGGAGGGAGACACAAGAGGGAGGAGATATGGGGATATGTATTTGTATAGCTGATTCAGTTTGTTATACAGCAGAAACTAACACACCATTGTAAAGCAATTATACAATAAAGATGTTTAAAAAAGAAAAAAGAAACCTTTACTACTGTATCCTGGGAATTGTATGCAGTACTCCATGTGTGTGCTTTTCTTTTCGCTGGAAAGAGGGTAGATAACTTATATTGGAGCCTCCAAAAGGTCTAGAATCCAAAGAAGGCCAAGGGCTACCAGATGAAAAGTTGTCTTTAGTTGAGGGAATTTTGAGCTTCTGTGAAATTCTCAAATCATGGAAGCCATTACCAAAAGGCAAGAAGTCTGCTTAAATCTGAGCAATCTTCTTTAGGCTATTGCCCTTCAGGGACTCAGAAGCCTGGCATTTGGGCTTGGGTTTGCAAGAGGCAGGTGTGTGGCAGGTGTTGGGAGCTCTTGTGATTAGGAAGAATAGTCTGGAGCCAAGAGGCTTGTTCAATCATGTAACACAAAGGGATTAAAAGAAAAGAGGCAAGCAAGTGCTGAGCAGTTAGTCTTTGTGGTTGGAAGTCTTTTGTCTTCCTTTAATCTCCTTAAATGTGATTGCTGTGATGGCGTAGGCTTTTATATTTAATAGACTCAAGTTGCTTTGGAGATGAAACGTTTTACACTTACATAAAATGTATTTTATACCAGAACACAGATGCTACAGTCAGTACCCCCTCGCTCCAAGAGAGCATTTCACAAAGGGTCCCCAAAGATTTCGGGACTGCGTTTATCATATATAAAAGAAAGATTACAATAATACTAAACTCCAAGATTAACGTACCAGAAATAGAAGTACGGAAGATGGGGTTATTTATTACTTTCCCTCTTGGGGAGTATCAGCCAAAAATGTTTTTTAAAATGCACTTAACCATGGCAAGGAGAACTGTTCCAGGTATATAGATTTTCAGTAACTGCTCAAGTTGTCAATACATTGCACTCACTGCTCGGTAGGTGCCCCTAAATTGTGTATTTTGTTAATGAAGAACTGTCAAGAAGTATTGGCTTCATTTAGAAAGCAATATTCTTCTCAGTAGCCTTGGTCTCATTTTAGGAAATCCACAGGGGATACATAATGTAAGAGTTCAGAGCACAAGGTGTCGTATCATTATTCCCCAAATCTTTGCAAGTGTCCCCCAAAGCAGAAAAGATTAAATTATAAGGTTTTGATTTCTCTACTGTTTCAAAGCACAAACCTATAAAAGGGGAACATTGACACTCTTTTTCAAGGGCATAAAACCACCTTTAACTTACATGAGATGCTTTAGTTGGTATAATTTGCTCCTCAGATCTCAAAGCACTTTGTCATGTTTCATTGAACTTGACACTTCCCTTTGCGCAGGAGAGGTTAACCAAAAAAAAAAAAAAAAAAAAAAATCTTGCACTGTTTGCTTCTTCAAGCCACTCCAGGATTAAAAAGAGACACAACATGTCTTTGTGGCCTTACAATTCTTAGCAGGGAGATTTTCTATGCATTCCATTTATGGGGATAAGTAGGAGTTGTCTGTACATACGTAGACAAAGATGGGAACTGTGCCTTCTCCAAATCTACCCATTTCAAGATGGTGTCTGGAATCTATGATTCAAAAAACGACTGAAGACTATCCTGCTAAAAGTTGCCTTTATTTTGGAGAATTGTGAGCTTCTATGGTGTCGTGAAAACACGTAGGCAGTTAGAAAAAGTCTTGGTAGTACTTCACCCATACGCTCTCTGAAATGGTAAATGGGGATAATAAAAAGTTATTGCTTCATCCATGTATTTTGAAGGTTGAGTAAGATGAAACTTGTAAAGAGCTTAAAATAGGGCAGAAAGTAAACTCAGTAAACGTTAACAAGTAATACGAATAGTAATGGTAGTTGTAAAAAACCTTCGTTGCTCCCTGTATCCAGTTTGCACATGTTACCACATCTATAGAGTTTAATGTATAAAATCTGATAGTTAGTAGTTATTTTCTATAGAGCTTAATTTATAAAATCTGAAAGTTACTAATTATTTTCTCGCTTCCTCCTTTTCTCCCTCCTCCCCCCCCTTCTTCCCTTCCTTTCTTCTTTCTTTGCTTGCTTTGCTGTTTATTTCATTCCATCAGTAATTCTTAGTGAACACCTATTTGTAAACACTGTGGATAAAGTGAAGACCAAGCTAAACCCAATCACTGAAACATGGAATTTATATTTTAGAGCATAGAGGCAGATATGAAAGCCAAAATTTCACAAATGCTTAGTGCCAGTTGTGGCATGTATTATACTAGAGATAGCATGGGAGACATTAATAGACTGTAACCTGGGCATATATACAAATTAGGGGCAGACTCACAATGTATGAAGCACTAATTGAATTGTTTTCTAAATTCTTTGCTAATGGATAGACATACAGTAGTAGATAAAAACGTACAAATCTTTTCCCTCATGAAGCTCTCATTTTAGTTTTCGAATTGTGTGCTAAGAAACTCTAAGGGTCTTAGAAATGTGAGACTCTAAATGCCCACTGGACCATGTTAGGGAGAGGGCATGCACTGAATCTGCACAACTCCACACCCACTTCAGTCAGATGTGGGCAGCCCTCACTTTGCATGACACCATATTAACACAAATGTGTGACTGTGTGTACATAGGAACGCAGTCCTTGCTTTAACAGGTTTCTAATATGCATTAATGTCAGTTAACTTGGTACCATGTAAACTTGGATGTCCTCTCATGTATGTTGACAGAGGTCATACAGCTAAAACGAAATAATTGTCAACTCTTAGTTAAAAGTTCTAGTCTGGAACATGGTTTTCCAGTTCAAGAGTCCTTATAAGATTAAATAGCTCCAAAGAACTATCCTACTGCACTGGGCTAAATATCTCATTTCCTTGACTTATTCTCTTAAGAATCAGCTCCGTTACTCTCGCTACCCTGGTCATCTCTTTATATACATACTAGTTGGACAACATTCCTCTTAAAGCTTGGAACTCAAGACTGAATATCAAGTATACTTTGCAATGGAATATTTATCTGTAACACTCTCCAGACTGTATGTTCTATCAAAGTAGGTACATGTCTATGCAATTCATTCTTGTAACCTCAGTACCCTAGCAGAGTACCTGATATCTAATTGGCACTTAATGGTCGTTTCATTAATAAATACTCTAAGTGTTGTATGATCCTCCATAATATGGATACCTACTTTAATAACTATAACATTATCACACGACCTTTGCTGGTAGCCACGTCACACAGTTGACTAATTTTGTGTTTCTTATCGATTTATCAGATTGGCTACTTTTCATTTGTGAAGGTCCTGAGGGAGCAGCCATGAGGGCGGTAAATTTTGTTGGGGAGGGATTGTGAACACAAAAGAGCAAAAGTCAGATCTGAGTGGAATCCTAAAGTGGAAAGGAAGTTGTTAAGAACATTATGATCTCTCTCCCCTAAGTGCTTTGTGCTCAGAGACTGAAAAGAACAAGGAAATCAAACTTCACATCATTCTGGAAATGCCAAGGCATAATGCAGAAATTTTATGGGTTTATATTTTAAAGGCTCTGCATTATAGTATTGATTTGAATGATTTGAAATTTCATACAAAACTTCATTACCTCTTAACTTGATGAAAGTCACCGCAGAAAGGAGTGTTACAGAAATGGACTATTCCATAATGCCTTTCATATTCATGTCAGATTGTCAATGCAGACAACTGGGACTTCAAATGATGTGGGGAAAGTACACTTGAATGTCATATTTGGGCAAAGCAACTTGGCACTTATGTGACCAAGCTTAAAATACTCACACTGAAATTAGAAATTATACTTCTGGAAATCTAAGGAAATAATGAAGGGACAGTCAAAGATGTATGTACAAAATACTTCATCATGGCACTTTTTATAATAGAGAAAAAAGACAGTGTTCTTTAACATGGAACCACTAAGACCAAATTATGGTTAAACCTATATGATAAAAAACAAAACAATTATACTTCCAGAAAGATGCAGAACAATATGTATAGTAAGTTAGCCTTAAACTGAAAGAAAAAGATGGAAAGGTAAAGCAAAAACTAATAATAATTGTTACCTGTAAGAGGAAGGAGGAAAGGAATAAAGTACAAGAAAGAGCCTACGTTACTTTAGTTTTGAATTTGGAAGCAGGTAAATGTTTTATGTAACATGTAATATGGAAAAAAGAAATCCTGACACTCCAAAGGAAAATAAAACAAAAGAACTTGTGTGTGGAGTTAGTGCCTTAATGATGTTAAAGAAGAAAATTTGCATTCTAATAATTTGTATAAGTTTTGTGGAATATATCTCAATAACAAAAAGATGACAAAAACATCTTTGTTTTTCTTTGATTTTCTTTAAATTGAAGTATAGTTGATTTACAATATTATATTAGTTTCAGGTGTACAGCTTGGTGATTCAGTATTTTTACTGATTATACTCCATTAAGTTATTATAAGATATGGTTATAATTCCCTGTGTTATACAATATATCCTTGTTGCTTATCTATTTTATATGTAGTAGTTTCTTTGTATCTCTCAATCCCACACCCTTAATTTGTCCCTCCCCTTGGCAAAAAAAAACACCTTAAAATGTTATCTGTAATCATACTTAAATAATACTAATATTGTTATTTTTAATTCATTACCCACATATTTTGGAATAAATCAAAGAAGTATTTTTATATCACGAGGAAACATGACTTTAATTGTTAAACTAAATCAAATATAAAGTCAAAGAAGTTAAGCAAAAGCCCTTTCATCCAATATTTGATTTGAAATTATCAAAATGAACTCATACTGTATTTTAACATGATATTTTCTATATCTCTCCACTAAAATGTCCAGAAACAATGACTGTCCCCGTATTAGTGAATAGCCCCAGCACACAGATTGTGGTCTCTAAGTGCCTTTCCTAATAAAAGAAATCAGGACACCTTGGAGAGATGGCCAATTCCAGGTTTGGGGCAGAAAGAGTATAAGATGAGACTGAAATATATGCTTGAACCCCCAAACAGGGAAGTCACATAACTGACCTTATAGTGGAAGGTAATTATAATCATTTTTAAGGGCACAACCCTATCTAAGAAAAGATGAGAACTGTGAGCGTTGAAAATAGCGAAAATGGCAATGAATTGAAATGTACCAAAATATAAAAAAGGTAGATTCATAATGATAGCAAAAAATGGTAAAAAGAGAATCATGTACTTTTCTTACCGTTTCTATTCACACCATCTCAGTGTAGCTGAAGAGTTTCTTTATATAGAAGTATTGCAGGTAATAAATGTGGAAAGAATGATAAAATTAGATTATTACAATTTTGTAACCACTAATGGAAAAAAAGATAATAGCTGCTAAAACCAAAACCCAGAAATGATTGGCTGGTAGGAGCTTTATAATGGATAGATCAGGTTGTCAGTATCTTTAAATCTTAGTATCAGGCACACACACATACACTCATATACACACCCACCCAGAAAGCAGAAGAAGATGTGCATATAGATGTGATGCAGTAGGAATTATTCAGCATCACCTACAGCTATGAATTATCCATGCCATGATATTGAAACTGAATCTGATCAAGCTTCAAGACTTACCAGTTTGCAGGACATACACAGGTAGAGCAGGGTGTTGAAAACATCACAGAGAAACTATCAGCAAAGTTCAGGGTGTGAGAAATTCTTCAGGACGAATAACTGATTTCTTCCACAAATTAATGGCATGAAAACTAAATAAGAGAAGGAAAGGGACCAATAGATTAAGAGACTCAACAGATGTCTCACCTAAATGGTATATGTTGGATATTTTTTTTAATCCCAGTTTAGGCATACAAAATAGTAAAAACACATTTTAAACCAATTGTGAAAGATTGAACATTGACTTGGTGATACTGAACACATTTTCAAATGCATTGAGTGTGATAATGGTATTTTAATTTGGTTAAAAAATAAAATCATTATCTTTTAGAAGTACAAACTGAACTGTTCATGGATAAAATTATATGACGTGTTAGATTTGATTTAAAGTATGCTAGTGGAATGATCGAATAATGGGTGGTGGTGTAGGTGAATCAAGATTGGCCATATGTTGATAACTGTCTAAGCTAGGTGAAGGGTATAAGATGTTTTAATATAATATTCTCTCTAATTTTATCTATGTTTGAAATTTTACATAATAAAAAGTAAAAATTAATATTTTTAGATAATATTAACAACAGTTAGCTCTGGGTTATAGGATTTATGAATCTTTTACTTTCCTTGATTTATTTTATTGTATAACTTTTTTTTAGCAAGGGCGTATGACTTTCATGAGCATTAAAAAAAGGTATATAAATTTTAAGTGAACTCAAGACCAAATCTAAGCTGATATAACCAGGTTCAAATTCCCTAACGCTTGTAAAGAATCACTATATTGTTTTCCAAGGGCTGCTGTAACAAAGTACCACAAATCAGTGGCTTAAAACAATGGAAATTTAATCTCTCACAGTTCTGGAGGCTAGAAGTCCAAAATCAAGGTGTCAAGAGGGCCATGTTCTTTCTGAAAACTGTGTGGGGGAATTCTTTCTTGCCTCTTCTAGCTTCTGGTAGTGGCCATCAGTCCTTGGCTTATAGCTGTTATCACTCCAATCTCTGCTTCTGTTGTCACATGGTATTCTCCTTGTGTTTGTGTCTTTTCCCCGTATAAGGATGTCAGTCATATTGGATTAAGGGCCCGTCCAACTCCAATATGCCATTATCTTATAACTAACTATAATTATATAACCAATTATATCTACAATGACCTTATTTCCAAATAAGGTCACATTCTGAGATTCTGGGATTAAAACTTCAACATGACTTTTGGGGACACACAGTTCAACCCATAACAGTCACAAGTGCCATCTATGACTCTTGAAATAGCTGTGATATACTAGGCAAATACCCTACATAAATTTGGCCCAGATTCAAATCACAAATAAGCCCTTTATTAGTTCTGTGCCCTCAGATTTAATTTTTTGAATCATACTTTCCTTGGCTGATCATACTAAAAGTGATAATAATAATAATTTGTCTTAGGTCAAGTTCTCTACCAGAAACCCTAAGGTAGAATTTGTGTGCTAAACCCTGGGGGGGGGGGGGGACGGGGGGGGGCAGGGTACAATCCTGCAGCAGCAAGAATGAGGGAGAAAAGGCAAAGAGGTAGGAAAACACTGGAAGCAAATATGGTGGGCCCTCCATACCAGTGGTTCAGCATCTGCAGATACAACCAGCCTTGGATCCAAGGTTGGTTGAACCCAGGATGCGGTAACCACAGATAGAGAGGGTCAACTGTACCATGCCATTTTATATAAGGGAATTGAGCATCCACAATTTTGGCATCCTTGGGAGCCCTGGAACTGATCCCCTATGGATACTGAGGGATGACTGTACTTGCTGGGACACTATTACCAAGTTGGTCACAGCCTCACAAGAAGACAGTGTCAGCTGCTCAGTCATGTAGGGCATTTCCAGACAGGCTGTGTGGGGCCTCCAGAGCTTAGCATCCTTCAGTGGGCTAAAGAGAAGAAATACGTATTTGCCAGCTCCTCCCTATCTCCTGTTTCTCATTGTTCCTACTTAACCCCATGAATCCTTAACCCTCCAGCTGTCCCCATACGCCACTCTTGGTCTTGTTACCCAGTCCGCCTAGGCAGTCCAGGGAAGCCAGATCCCATGCCAAGCAGGGAAGGGCTTCCTCTGAATTCGGAAGTGGAAAGAGTAGACAGAGCCTCTGGTGGGTAGGGCTGGGATGGATTAATGGCGGGTAAAATGGAAGCTGTGTCCAAACCCAGTCCTTACCCTGGAAATTGTTTATGGAGATGAGGCATATGAAGCTATATCCTGAGATTTTCAGTGAAAAGCAGCTGAGGCCCAGGGGCAGATAGACTGAGAAAATCTAGCGTGACACATAAATTGGGTCCAAAAACCACTCACCAACTTACAGATCATTTGTGATGAGTACATGAGAAAATACGTAAAACAATTCCCTGCTTCTTGGTACCACCTGGCTTAAGTCAGCCACTCCGTAAATGGTCCTTGCTTATTTCTGTTTATTTGGAAGAGATATATTTCAGCATCCAAGGAGCTTATCATAAAAATCATGTTAAATTTCTTTAAGAGGGCCACATGAATTTGAGAAGAAGGGGTCAAACTGTGTTTAATTGAGAAGATTTTATTTTAAAGCCACGGTGATTTAAACTCAGCCTCTGAACTACTTGTAATGGAAAGGCAACTAACCACACAAAATAATATGAGCTTGGAAAAAAAAAGGATGTCTTAGAATTATATTTGAGTTTTTGAACTATTGTAAATAAGAGTTCAGACTGTGGCCTGATGCACTTTTATTTTACTACATTATTTTATTTTTATTTTTTGCAATGAAACAACACTCCTTTTTATTGATCTTCCCTTATTCATTCCTCCTCCCACTCCTCCATCCTCCTTAATACTTCTTGTAGTTAAAAGTCTGGGCTACAGGGAAAAAAGAGATTTAAAAATTCAGATACCAACTTTGTAACTCAAAAGCTACATGCAAATTGTTTAACTTCTTAAACTTTGGTTTCCTCAGTTGTAACTAACAAGTCACAAGGATTAAATAAAATCACATACACCAAATGCTTAGCACTTGCTGTCTCTTGGCATTGTCCAGTTTTCATCCCCACTGTCTTCCTCCTCTCTAGATCTGAACAGAACAGCTGCCTAACTTCCCCACCCACCTTTACTCCCCAGACCCTACCTGCCAGCCTCTCTCTTCACTCTCTCCTTATACCGTAACTGGAGGAATCCTGGTCAGAGGGAATTCTTTTCAGTGCCTTCTCACTAACAAAAGATAACCATGAAATTCCCAAGTTTGTCCCACCTCTCTGTCCAACTTTGTTCCTCACTATCCCCATAGTAACCACATGCACACCATTTCCCATGTGCCCTATGTGCTCTGACCTAGACCTTTATCCCTGCAGTGTTCTTCCTCTTCTGGCATATAGCTAATGTCTGCTTGTCATTCAGGCATCAGTTGAAATTTTTCTTCAAACTAAAAAGCTTCTGTACAGCAAAGGAAACCATCACCGAAATGAAAAGGCCACCTATGGAATGGGAGAAAACATTTGCCGACCATATATTGTATAAGGGCTTACTATCCAAAATATACAAGAGATTCAGACAACTCAATAGCCAAAAATACATAACCCACTTAAAAAATGGGCAAAGGATCTGAATAGATATTTTTCCAAGGAAGACACAAACCTGGCACCTGAAAAGATGCCCAACATCAGTAATCACCAGTGAAATGCAAATCAAAACCACAGTAAGATATTACATTGCACCTGTTAGTATGTCTTTTATGAAAAAGACAAGAGAACAAATATTGGCAAGGATGTAGAGGAAAGTGAACCCTTGTACACCACTGGTGGGAATGAAAATAGGTACAGCCATTATGGAAAACAGTATGGAGGTTCCTCAGGAAATTAAAAATAGACTACTATATGATCCAGCAATCCCTATTCTGAGCATATACCCAAAGGAAATGAGATCATTATCACAAACAGATAGCTGTATTCTCATGTTCATTGCAGCAGTATTCAGTATAGCCAAGATAAGGAGACAACCTAAGTGTTCATCGATGGACAGATGAAGAAAATATGGCATATCTACACATGGGAAAATATTCAGCCTTAAACAAAAAGGAAATCCTGCCATTTGTAACAACATGGATGAATCTGGAAGGCATTATGCTAAGTGAAGTAAGCCAGAAAAAGACAAATACTACATGGTATTGCTTACGTGTGTAATCTTACAAAATAAAGTCAGTCTCATAGAAACAGAGGGGGAAATGTTGGTTGCCAGGGTGTGGGGTTTTGGGGAAATGCTGAGAGATTGGTAAAAGGGTACAAACATTTAATTATAAGATGAATAGTTTCCGAGGGTCTAATGAATAGGATGGTGACTATAGTTGATAATACTGTATTATATATATTTCTATGTATCTGGACATGATGTACTGGATTTAAAAAACTGGCTATAAATAGGCCTTAAGAATGTGGTGGTGGAGTGTGGGTGGAAGGGAAGCTTTTCATAGTTCGAAAATTAGGTTTCTGTCTTTTAATGAGCCTATGCCTCTGGAATGTGAACTTCACAAGAGTTTCTCAGGGTGTTTTTGTTGTTGTTGTTTTGTTGCTGTTGTTTTCCCCCTTCTGAGACGGAACAGAATGGCTTGAGTGGGTGGGAGTTGGGTGTTTCCCTTCCCTCAGGTCAGCTAGGTGCTGGTAATACTTGATTAGGCTAGTCTCTGATGACTAGTTGCCCTGAAGTCAGACCTTGTTTAAAAGAGTTCTCTGATGTATTTAAAAATGGTTCCCTTTCCCCTGCCCCTGCTAGGAGCAAAACAAGAATTTTCTCTGGTATTGACTTTAGGAACCTGGTCAAGGCTCAGGAGGTATAATCTCACAGGATTGTGGGCCCCCCTGATGGCTGGGTCCCCCTGCAGTTTTTAGCCCTGAGTTGCCCACATTGAGTCTCCAGCAACTGGTCAATCCCAGTTCAGCTTTTCCTACTACAGCGTGCGTTCCCGCCTCAGTTTCTGCCAGTGAATTTCTGCTCCAGGAAACCACGGTTCCCTGTATTTCCCTGTCTGTCTCTCCAATCTTTAGGGCAGTGAAACACAAAACTTTGTGTTTTCCTCTTTTGTGGATCCAAGAAGAGTTGTTGATTTTTCAGTCTGTTCATCTTTTTACTTGTTAAGACAGAGCAGCGACTTCCGGGTTTCTTACACGTGGAACAGGGAATTGGGAACCCACCGTTAGATGATACTCTGCATTCTTTCCCCAAAACTGAGCTCTCATAAGACAGAGGTTGACTGTGAAAGAATTTCGCCTTCCTGAAATCTATTTCTGAGGCATTTATCCAGGGTTTCCAATGTATGTCACCTAAGAGTCATCCAGATATTTTCCAGCCTTTTCTTGAAGTGTCAATTTTGAATGACAGTCTTAAACTGCATTTTTAAGAATGTTTCTCCTCTCCTTGAATATTGCCTAGCAATGACAACTGCATTCAGGCATGTTTTTGTTTGTTTGTTTGTTTGTTTATGGTAGGTGCTATTTTATTGTAACAATGTGTAGCCACAGTACCTGTCGGGGTCTCCAAAGGCGTTTAAGCAGGATGATCTTGGGACCCTGTGCACCTTGTACTGCTACCCTTGCTGTGTTCTGGGGTTTTTTTGTTTTGTTTTTTTATTGGGGTATAGTTGTTTTACAGTGTTGTGTTAGTTTCTACTGTACAGCGAAGTGGAGTTCCCTGTGCTATACGGCAGCTTTTTATTAGTTATCTATTTTATACATGTTACTGTATACATGTCAATCCCAGTCTCCCAATTCATCCCACCCAAGGCATGTTGTATTTTTGTTTGTTTGTATATTGGTGAAAAAATTTGAATGCATAATGCCCCTTTGAGGGTACCACATTTCTTCTGTTTCAGTACTGTCTTAGAAAAGAATTAAGGATTTGAGGGCTTTAACCCATTCTAAGTGTGCCTGTCAAGAATGTCACCACCACCTCACACCTTAACCCAGCCTTCAGTGAAGTGCTTCTATAATTACACTGTAAGTATCTAATTAAGAAAGTGTTTAATGTACTGTAGTTGAGAATGCTTTCTATTCAGGAAATTAGTTCTACTGCTTATTAGGAGTTGCAAATAAGCAATTCAATAACCTGAATCCACTCGAAACAAAATACTAACCGGGTATCTTCATGGAGGCATAACTCCAGCCAGAATAAGTGTGCGTGGAAATTACTTTCTCCCCCTCCCACTTCTTCACATTATTGTTATCCAATTCCACAAGGCAGAGATAAGAAGCACAACACCTGCATTTCTCAGATTACCAATCTCTTTATCCTGTGTTGGTAGAATGACACTCATTTTTTCGCTGGTAGCATTGCTGCCACCATCACAGCTGGATCTTTATTTCTTTTTCAAATAAATGAAACTGAAGGTGCTCAGCATGGCATAGTTCAGCTGTATATCTCCAAGTTGCACGCAAATTGAAGCTGCTTGTAACTTGTATTTTTAAATTTCTTTGCCAGCATGCAATGATAAAAGTAAAGAGAGTCAGACAACGTGGTCCATTTACCTGCCTGCCTTCCTTCTAAATAGATAGCAGTTGGTTGTGAATGTGTTACTACTATAGGGCAATTTTATGGCAAAGAACTTTTTTTTTTCTTAAAAGGTAATGGAAATATCTGGAGAAAAAGACAGATTTTGTTTGCCTTTAAAAATTTCTCAGGCATCGGTAAGGTCAGAGTTGTTGATAAATGAAGTTGGGGTAATTTACTGAAACTTTTGTGGTGAGTAGATTGGGAAACTGGAAGAAACTATATTTATTGCAAGGTATATAAGGCATTTTGTATTCTGCAATCATAGCATTCACTTTTTTTTAATTGAAGTATAGTTGATATACAGTGTTGTGTTAATTTCTGCTGTATAGCCTAGTGATTCAGTTATATATGTGTGTGTGTGTATATATATATATATATACACACACATACATACTTTTTTATATTCTTTTCCATTATGGTTTATCACAGGATATCGAATATAGTTCTCTGTGCTGTACAGTAGGACCTTGTTGTTTATCCATTCTAAATATACTAGTTTGCATCTGCTAACCCCAGATTCCCACTCCATCCCTCCCCCCACCCATAGCATTCATTTCCATAAGATAACTATATTTTGGAAAACACCAGCAACTTAATTGCATGGAATTTTGTGAAACATGTTGGGGACATGTGATCCAAACTTCGTTATCTGAATTTTTCTCCCAGGATTTGGAGCTTTAAATGCAGTCATATAAGATAAAAAAAAGAGGGGGAAGTGGTTGGAGCTGATTCATTCTTGCATTGAAGAGACTTTGCATTATGGATTGAATCATTTTCCACTCAAAAGTATATTAAAACCCTAACATCCCAGGTAGCTGTGAAATAGAGTCCTTGTAGATGCAATGAAGATAAGGTCAGACAAAGACACAGAGGTAGGATAGCCATGTGAAGACAGAGATAGAAGTTGCTGTTATGCTTCCACAAACCAAGGAATGCCTGTGGCTACCATAAGCTCGAAGAGGCAAGAAAGGACCTTCCCCTAGTGGATCTGGAGGGCTAGAGCCCTACCTCTGCTTTCCTTTGCACTTCTAGACTAAAGAACTGTGAGAAATGAAACTTCTGGCATGCAGAACTTCCCTGCCCAGGGATCTAACCCACGCCCCCTACATGGGAAGCACAGAGTCTTAACCACTGGACCACCAGGGAAGTCCAAAATTTCTGTTGTTTTAAGCAACCCAGTTTGTGGTCATTTGTTCCATCAGCCCTAGGAAACTAGTAAACCTTTCTTTTGCCTTTTCAGCTTTGATCTACTAAGATGCCCCATTTCTGGTTCCTTCCCAAGCTGAACTCATCAGTTTCTCCTTTGTTATTTAAGTTACCCCATAGTCTTTCGAATAAATTCCCTTTAAACTTAGATTAGCCTAAATGGAGTTCTGCTGCTTGCATCAAACTGTCCTAGCTAAGAAACATTTCTTGCTGCCATCCTAGGTGTCTTTTGGTATTGGTAGGTAGTCAGACATAGTTTATTAAGAAAAATGAACCAAAATTGAAGTCAGGCAAAGGTAGGGCAGCATGTATTCTTATAGACATATTAAGATAGAATACTGTTTAACAGGCCAACCCAAAGATTTTTAAATTATCTATATTTAAGAAATGTACCACTGATTGACTTAATGCTTACTATAAGAGTCCATAGTCTGTGAAATTGCCGTGAACTTCTAGACTTTTGTCTGGTAGAGATGCAAATCGTTATTTTCTGATAGAAAATATAACTAAAACGTTTGGGTTTCACTGCCCTGTAGAACATTAATGAGTTTTATGTCTAATCTAGCAATGTTATGCCCACATTCTTTTTTCCAATGCCTATACACCCTTTGTTCTAACAATTATCCTTTGAATCAACTTTGCCTTCCTGCTGATTACTGCATTAATGAGGAGAATCAGTCTTGATACATTTGTATGAAAATATATTTTCAAATTTTTGGTAATTATACTTTGCTGCATGCACATACAAAATTATTTGAGAATGCTGATAGTTCGAGATTAGCTGAATACCTTGTGTAAACATATCTACAAGGCAGAAGTTAGAATGTTGATATTAAATGGAAAATATGAAAGGATTTCATTGTGCTTAGAGAAAAGAATGATTTTCCTATATATATAAAATTCTAGAAAGCTGATTCACTCAGATACATTGACTGAGAGAGTACTAAGTGTCTCTTAAAGCTAAGACAAATTTTCACTGAAGATACAGTCATTAAGAGTTATGTTAAATATCTTCAAGTCCACGTTATTTCACCCAGTTCTTTGGGTGTAACTAAATCTGCACACAGAAGCATAAAAATATTAAATAAACTGAAACCACCCAAAGCAGCTGAAAACCAGCTGTAAGTTACTTGAAACTGATGAGAAAATGAGGTAATTTCCATAGCAATATCCAGCTTTAGTTTTCATTGCAATATTGAAACGTCAAAGTAAAAATAAAAAGAACAAAGAATGAGTGCAACCAAATCCCATAATATTTGTAATGTAGGACCAATATGACTTTTTTTTTTCCTTTTGGGGAGCGCAGAGTCTCTTTTATTTTTATTTTTATTTATTTATTTATTTTATTGGACATTTTTGAAAAGGACCAGACATCTCCCTAATGGCAGGGGAGTGTGTGTGTGTGTGTGTGTGCGTGCGCACGTGTGTGCGCATGCACGCGCATGTGCATCACAGAGGTAAAATTTGGGACAGCATAAAGGGTAGAGAAGTAAATAAGGATACCACCATTTTCTGAGTGTTATTATGTGCCCTGCTCTAGGAGAAGTCTTTTTAAAAAGTGAAGTTTTCAGTTCTTGCCATATGAGAGCATATATTGTTATCAGTCCCATCAGTAAATGAAACTCAAGGTGATTATCTTTCCCATGCAACAGCTCATGCAGAAACAGGATTCAAGTTCATGTCTAACTCCGGTGCTCCTCTTTTAGATTTTCTGTTAAAGATCGTTGCATTACTTCAATGAAAACAGTTGTTGGCTCATTTAATGTGAATAAATCTGAGGTGCGATTATTTGAAAAGTGACATTATTTTATGTCCCATTGAGAAAGAATAAAATGTTAGAACTTAAACTGATACAGTGCTTTGTTATCAGTTAGTATTTTATTTTATAGTTATTGAAAAAACTTTTTACTTAGTTAGAAATAGATACTTTTATCATATATCACAAAAAGGAAATATAAGAAAAATAAATTTGTGGTATTCCTAAATTTTTTCCCATTCAGTGTCCAAGTTTTCCAGATAACATTTAGACTCATAGTTATATATGATTTTCCACATACAACTACAATTAACATCTACAAGTGCTTCAAAACTAATGGTAATAAAGCCTTTCTTTAACAAATTGTTGATTGCTATCCCTGAGGGTTTCTTCAAAGACAGTGATATATTTTATTTTAATTTGACGCTGGTAAATATACAAAAATGTGTATCTCTGTGTATTTGCCAGTATGTGTGTATATGTGTGTGTGTATGTGTGTACAGTCATATGATTAAACATGTGAATTTGGGGCATATGTATATATTCTATAACATTTCTAGGTTGTGAACACCTAGCAGGGAACACTTGGATATTATTCATCTTGACAGTCCCCTCAACATGCATTACATTGTCTTCCACAAAATAAGAGCTCAGAAAATATTTATCAACATGAGGACTTCCGTGGTGGTCCAGTGGTTAAGACTCCGAGCTTCCACTGCAGCGGGCACGGGTTTGATCCCTGTTCGGGAAAGATCCCACATCCCACGGCGTGGTGAGGCAAAATAAATAAAATATTTATCAAAATGAAGTGGGCCTAAAATATTCTACTCTGATTTTTACAACTTTCAAATTATTTGACTTCATATGTAATAAAGAAATCCATTAACTAGAGTGAATTTTCTAGACATACTGAAAATATATCCCTAAATGTTTACCATTTATTAGCAATAGAAAATCAGTAAAGATAGTAAATTCCAAAATATATCAATGAAGGCAAAATTTTTCCTTAGAAAAGATAATTTGAAATTATAGTATTCCATGGAGTTCTGCAGTGTTATTTGTTGATTTCTGCCTAATTAAATGCAGATTATAAAGCAAACATCTGCTAGGCTCATTCCCACCAATCAGTTGGGTAACTAAAGGTAACAAAATTGGTATGTTTGGTTTTCTATCTAACACAGGATTTCTTTTATTACCAGCATTTTAAAATAGGATTTTTATCACCATTTTATGTGACTTGTAATTTATACATTAAAAATAGAAGTTTCAAAAATAATGATCACTTTGCATCTTATTCAGTAGGAATGTAGGGTATGAAATCTTGCTTTGATTGAATACTAAGTTAGACTCCAAACTTCTAAGTCCCCGACTACCAGCTGGTCTTCCCAAATACTCATTTGTAATTCTGAATTAAATTTGAAATAATTTATTTAAACATGTCATACAAATACGTTGGTATGTTCTAGAACAAGCTGTTCCTACTAGTAATACATCAGTGTATCAAAACAATTGTTTCTCTAAGCTACTGGTTTATAACTAGGAAACCAGACTTTGCCTTTTAGCTGATGTGCCCACTGCCTTACTCCCTCCAGTTCTGGGAATTTTGCAATTATTCTTCTAACCTGAATGCTACACACAGACATACACACACACACAGTTTTTGAAATAAATAGTATAACATAAAAATTCAATGGCCTGAATACCATAACACGGTGGCTAACAGTACAGATTTTGGAGTAAATTGCTGGGTTCAAAGCCTGTCTCAACCACTACTAGCTTATGGCCCCTGGGAAAGTGACTTAGCCTCTCTGTTCCTCATTTCTTCATCTGTAAAATGGGCTAATAGTACCTAATACATAGGAATACTTTGAGGAAAAACTAATATTTGAAATGCATTGAGAATTCTACCTGCCACATATTAAATCATGTAAGTGTTTGCTAAATTTTAAACAATGAAAATATATTTCTATTAGTAGTCACATCACACGCTGAAGGATTCTGTAAATCTTTTTTTTTTTTTAAGTGACAAAGCTGGTATTTTTATTCTATTTTTTAATTTTAAAAAATTTTTTAACATCTTTATTAGAGTATAATTGTTTTACAATGGTGTGTTAGTTTCTGCTGTATAACAAAGTGAATCAGCTATACCTATACATATATCCCCATATCTCCTCCCTCTTGCATCTCCCTCCCACTCTCCCTATCCCACCCCTCTAGGTGGTCAGAAAGCACCGAGCTGATCTCCCTGTTTTATGCGGCTGCTTCCCACTAGCTATCCATTTTATATTTGGTAGTGTATATATGTTAATGCCACTCTCTCACTTTGTCCCAGCTTACCCTTCCCCCTCCCCATGTCCTCAAGTCCATTCTCTATGTCTGCGTCTTTATTCCTGTCCTGCCCCTAGGTTCTTCAGAACCTTTTTGGGTTTTTTTTAGATTCCACATCTATGTGTTAGCATACGGTATTTATTTTTCTGTTTCTGACTTACTTCACTCTGTATGAGTCTCTACGTCCATCCACCTCACTACAAATAATTCAATTTCGTTTCTTTTTATGGCTGAGTAATATTCCATTGTATATATGTGCCATATCTTCTTTATCCATTCATCTGTCAATGGACCCTTAGGTTGCTTCCATGTCCTGGCTATTGTAAATAGTGCTGCAATGAACATTGTGGTACATGACTCTTTTTGAATTATGGTTTTCTCAGGGTATATGCCCAGGAGTGGGATTGCTGGGTCGTATGGTAGTTCTATTTTTAGTTTTTTAAGGAACCTCCATACTATTCTCCATAGTGGCTGTATCAATTTACATTCCCACCAACAGTGCAAGAGGGTTCCCTTTTCTCCACACCCTCTCCAGCATTTATTGTTTGTAGATTTTTTGATGATGGCCATTCTGACCGGTGTGAGGTGATACCTCAATGTAGTTTTGATTTGCATTTCTCTAATGATTAGTGACGTTGAGCATCCTTTCATGTATTTGTTGGCAATCTGTATATCTTCTTTGGAGAAATCTCTGTTTAGGTCTTCTGCCCATTTTTGGATTGGGTTGTTTGTTTTTTTGATATTGAGCTGCATGAGCTGCTTGTATATTTTGGAGATTAATCTTTTGTCAGTTGCTTCGTTTGCAACTATTTTCTCCCATTCTGAGGCTTGTCTTTTCACATTGTTTATGGTCTCCTTTGCTGTGCAAAAGCTTTTAAGTTTCATTAGGTCCCATCTATTTATTTTTGTTTTTATTTCCATTTCTCTAGGAGGTGGGTCAAAAAGGGTCTTGCTGTGATTTATGTCATAGAGTGTCGTGCCTGTGTTTTCCTCTAAAAGTTATAGTGTCTGGCCTTACATTTAGGTCTTTAATCCATTTTGAGTTTATTTTTGTGTACAGTGTGTGTTAGGAAGTATTCTAATTTCATTCTTTTACATGTAGCTGTCCAGTTTTTCCAGCACCACTTATTGAAGAGGCTGTCTTTTCTCCATTGTATATTCTTGCCTCCTTTATCAAAGATTAGGTGACCATATGTGCGTGGGTTTATCTCTGGGCTTTCTATCCTGTTCCATTGATCTATATTTATGTTTTTGTGCCAGTACCATACTGTCTTGATTACTGTAGCTTTGTAGTATAGTCTGAAGTCAGGGAGCCTGATTCCTCCAGCTCCATTTTTCTTTCTCAAGATTGCTTTGGCTATTCAGGGTCTTTTGTGTTTCCATACAAATTGTGGAATTTTTCGTTCTAGTTCTGTGAAAAATGCCATTGGTAGTTTGATAGGGATTGCATTGAATCTGTAGATTGCTTTGGATTCTGAAAATGTCATGCAGTATCCACCTATTTTTTGATATTTACCTCTTCCCTTACCATAAATATATTTGCTTTTTGCTACTGCTCTCTCAAAAACTTTATTACAATGTATAACCATATATAAAATGCCCACATAGCTGGTTATTTCAATGAAACATAAAATTAGCCCCAGCCCTCCACCCCTCAAATGATTAAACTGTTCTTTGTTGGAAATGAGTAGAATTGGGTGGATTTTACCAAGCAGAGTTTACAAATTTTAATAGGGCCAATACTATAGAGAGCTTATGGCTTAGATACTCTTATTGAGGAATTTTTGTGGAAGGCCACAGGAATACAAACATTTGCAAAGTCTTAACCTGATGCCCTTGATGTGCCAGCATTAGTGATCACTGATCCCATCCAAGTTGGGATTTGAAAATTTCACCATGTTCATGTACTAAATCACATTCCACGTGAATAAGAAGCACTGTCTCTGACTCTGAGGCATGAAAGGAATTCATAGTGAACTTTTACCAATGTTTCAAACTCAGTAGGATCCACATAAAGTCATACATTCTGTCTGCCTTTCTGTGCATCTGAATTGAAGAATTGAAACAGGTCTCTGCCCTACCTAGGAACCTGAGACTTGCTTCCTTTTACAAGTAGAATTTGTTTCATATAAATATGTTTTTCATCTGTCTTTTTTCCTTTTAATTATCTTATAGTTAACATGAATGGGATTCCCTTAAGAGTTGTACACATTGTTAGAGGTAAATACAGTTTATTACTTAATAGGTGAGGCTACTGGGTATCTTCTTCTCATTGACCCCAAATTGTCTGATTAGCTCCCTTTAGACTCCCACCTGGTTAAAGTATTGGAAACAATGTGAATAGTTTTCCTTGAGCAGCTCTCCCTGCAAAAGTTCAGTGGTCCCATTTTACTATTCTATTTACATACTAAGTTATACATTCACTTGTACAATAATCTTTGTTCCACGTATTGTAAATGCTGGAATATTAGTTTTGTATAATGTTAAGAAATGTTATAAGGAAAAATTTTTGCGGTAAATTTGTTTGAAAAACAGTGAGTTAAATCAAAAAAATGGGTTTCTTTACCACAAGTCTTCTCAGAACCATGTTAATATGCATCATC
Source organism: Balaenoptera physalus (assembly GCF_965194825.1). Lineage (NCBI taxonomy): Eukaryota > Metazoa > Chordata > Mammalia > Artiodactyla > Balaenopteridae > Balaenoptera > Balaenoptera physalus. The sequence continues at coordinate 95,539,154 of NC_138896.1, read as the reverse complement.
TTCAAGGGGGAGATGCAGGATGCTGTGTCTTCCCAACATTTTTACCCGCCTTTTTTTTTTTTTAACTTAGAATATTTCTCAGAATTCGTGTTATGTGATACACTGTTTGGGAGTGGCTTCTTGGTACACTTTTCTTATTTCTGAAAACTGAGGCTAAAGTAATAATTTGTTTACCATCACTTGAATTCTTTTATCTTTTATCTATTCTTTTTTTTTTAGTTAATCCTTCTTCATGTTCCCAGATAGTGGAGGGTTAAGGAAAGCAGTGCAGTTGTGAATAATACTAAAAAACAAATATATACAGCTTAGCTTATTCCTCCCCGGGAAATGTAATTACAGCTTTGAAATTTACTATTTCTGTCATCAATGTAGAAATTGATAGTGTTGAGAATATTTATAAAGAAAAGCTATTAGCAAGACCAGCTAGGTCTGCCATGGCACTAGAGAACCTCCAGCTGTTTCCCCTAGTCTAATGCCAAGCCATGGCTAGAGTACTTCTTCAGTGGCAGTGAAAAACAAATGAACACTTTCCATTAAAAATCAAATGAGGATCAGTGAATAGGTACTCCAGGAAGCCAGCTTTGGGATTAATATGAGGGAAACATGGTCATACAGAAAGGCCAATGTGGTAAAATATGTAACAGAATAGATTAATGCTATGAATGTATGACCCAAAGCCAGTTAACCATACCCATGGACTTAGAGAATGTTTCTATTTGGAAGAGAACTTAGCGTAATAGTAGGAGGATTTCAGCTCCTATGATGTCTTAGCCCCTTTGGCCTGCGATTATAGAATATTATAGATTGGGTGGCTTATGAACAGCAGAGATTTATTTCTCACTTTTCTGGAGACTGAGAAGTCCAAGATGCAGGTGCTAGCTGATTCACTGTGGAGTGAGTGCATGCTTCCTGTTTCACAGATGGCTCTCACATGTTGCTGTGTCCTCACATGGCAGGAGGGGTGAAGGAGCTCTATAGGGTCTCTTTTATAAGGGCACTAATCCCATTTATTAGGCCTCCATCTTCATGACTTAATCACCCCCAAGGTCCCCACCTCCAAATACCATCACACTGGGGATTAGGATTCAATTTATGAATTTTGGAGGGATAAAACATTCGGTCCATAGCACATGCCAACTCTGATTGACTTGTAGTGGCTTTCTGAGCAGTATGTGGAGGAAAATTCAAGTCTCAGTGTTAAAGTGTAGCATGAACAATTAACAAAAGATCATATTTTTAGGAATTGGAGTGTTGAGAGTGTATGGGTCACCTGCTTGGAATTTGAACCAGGTGTTTGCATCCCAAGTCATCTGTAAAAATAGACTTTGCTGAAGTTTACCCCCTGAGACAGCCATCATTGCCCTCCTTGCCATTTAAAATCTTAAATAAGACATTCAATTATATGTCAATCATATTCACTCATCACAATTAGAGCTGTTGAAATGAGACCAATTTTTCATAAACCCATTTGGTTCTGAAAGTCTTCACAGAGCTATAGGCTGAATAAAAGTGGAAGGGTCTGTCATTCCAACTTGTAGAGCAAACCAAGTTGGAAATCAGGCATGTTATTCTTTGTAAAGAAACAAGTAGGGAAGAACAGAGAAATGTCCTTGTGTAGAAAAAGAAAATTTAAATATCATAGTTTTGCTTTTACCTTAGTGCCATCTTTAAAATCTTTTGTCTCTTGACTACACAATAAATAATGAACTCTATACATCTTATAGCAACAACATACCCATACAAAAGCTATTCAAAATATGTAATGGAAAGCTTTCTTTGCAGTGTTTCTTTTCCTCTTTCCTTTTATCTTTGTCTTTGGGCTTAAATAGACTGTCAACCATCTATTTTTATGGAATTTTTTGTGAATGGAGCATTTGGTAAAAGATGAAAACAGAATTGTAGGTCTTAATCACATAGAGTGGGAGACATAGAGAATAATATGTTCTAAAATCTAGGAAATGTCTTACATATAAAAATAAAGTGCCAGGACTTCCCTGGTGGTCCAGTGGTTAAGACATCACCTTCCAATGCAGGGGGTGCGGGTTTGATCCCTGGTCAGGGAGCTAAGATCCCACATGCCTCGCGGCCAAAAAACCAAAGCCTAAAACAGAAGCAATATTGTAACAAATTCAATAAAGACTTTAAAAATGGTCGACATCAAAAATTCTTTTAAAAAAATAAAGTGCTGACTAAACATTAACAGAATGTGCTTTGTGTCTTCCAGTTAATAATGTCTTTTCCAGATTTCAAGTAACTAGAATCTTGAATGTTCACAATGACTAGGATTGTCTTTGGTCATGGAATGCAAACTGTGATTGTAACCTGATTAACACTCTGGTCAATTTTGCACTAATAGGATAAAACAAGCATGGTAAAAGGAAAGCAGAAATTTATCACACATAAAAATCAGAAGACCTTATTCATAAGACTAGAGAAATTTAGAACTGCAAGGGATTGTTAAAGACTAATTTAAACTTCTCCTTTCCAAATGAGGAAACATACCCCAAGAAATGTAGTGATGTGTGCTAAGCACTTGGTTCAGTGTAATGGGGCCAAAGGTGAAACTCAGACTGTAAGATTATGCCATTTTAGTGTCCTTCCCATTTGCCCAATAGAAATGATTTTAAAATGACAAAATCATAAACTGGTATAAACAAATTCCACTCTCATCCAGCATTTGCAATGACAATTTGGAAGGTCAGAACCACATTTTTTTCATTGTTCTGCAAGAGTACATTCCTACACTGAAACAATTTGAACACTTTATGGGATGTAGGCTTTCTAAGACAATTGCCAAAATAGTAGAACACTCAGATTGTTAATTTTTGAAGACACAGCTATTTCCAAACTGTTTTTATTTTCGTTATGTTTTATCACTTACTTTTTTACACATGATGAAGATTAAGGTCTTGGTAATTTAAAAATTATGCAACAGCTGCTGCAAACTGCTTCTTACACTGGAACATGAAATTTATATTGGGAAAACACCTATTACTAGCTATAAAATATGTATGAGCCTCTGCAGCCAACTTTGTAAAATGGAATTTCTCCTCGCAGCAAAATAGAATGGTTACTTTGCTTGGGGGATTCACCATTAAAGGAGAATTGTATTGATATGTGTTAAGTATTGTTCTACTACATGAATAATGCAACCATCCTTTGTGATGCTCAGTATTTTGGAATTATTTCTATACCAATTTATTATTTAGACACTTAAGTATATGCTGCCTTTTGCAGCAGATCTTATTTTGTTTGATAGAATGCGTAACTGTATAGGTATAAATGGCAAATGTGTATCCGTAATTAATTTTGGTTCTGTGTGTTTCCACAGCTAATTAGATGGGCATGTTTTCTATACCATATACAATATCCACATCAACCAGAAAGAAAAAATCATAGTATTTTTGGGGTGTTTTATGTTTATGACGAATGACAAAAAGTAAGCTGTCAGGGATTTACTTTAAAAATTATTTCTCAGAGTATTTTGAACATTTCACAAAGATAGTGTTATAATCTCGTTTTGTTCTCTTAACCATGTCTCACAGACTTAGCAGCCCTGTTTTCAAAATCAAGACACATGGTGGTTAAACAGTTTAATCATCTTTTGCCAGTGCTACCCCCAAACAGCCAAATTAATCTCCCCAAAGTACTTCTCATAAGATTTGGTCTGGCAGCTATAAAATCTTCAACATCTCTTACGGGTCTGCCGAACGGACTACAGATAGCGTAGCTCATCTTCACGTTTCAGGTCCTTTTGAGAAGCACAGCCAAGTGACTTTGCAACACTTTCCAACTCCACTCTCTAAATACACCTTACATACTACAACTCTGCCACACCCTTTTTTTTTTCTTTTTGTTCCATGGCTCAGTCCCCCTCCAAAAGAAGCTCTATCCATCACCATCTTGAACAGTTCTTACCATCCTTTCCAACACAACTCAAATGCCTTTATCTGACAGTCCGATTACCTCTCATTTCACGGACTAGATATTTTGTGGGAAGTGGGAACAGTGGCCTGCGGGCTCCTGATAATCTTTCCTCATCCCCGAATTCCAGTAAAATGTACAGGTTAATATGTTGGAGATAGATCTACACTGCCTGGGTTTAAATTCCAAATGCACCATTTACTAGCTGTGTGCTTTAGGGTAAGTTATTTAACCTCTTGTTACCTATCTTAATTTGTGGCTGCTTTAACAAAACACCAAGAGTGTGTAATACCCAGTTCTGGAGGACGGAAGCCCCAGGTCATGGTGCCAGCACGGCTGAATGAGGCCACACTTCCTCGCTCATTGCTAGACCTGTTTTGCTGTGTCCTCACATGGAAAGGGCCAGGGAGTTCTGGGGGTTTAACTTTGTAGTTACGGGCAACGACCACATGACAGCAGCACTTCCTCCTGCCCAACTCTGGTTCCTGGTGCCACCAGAGCCTGAGGGAAAGAGGGGTTATGTGGTTTGAAGTTAGAGTGGAGTGTGCCAGCAGAAACGCCCCAGGGCTTGTGTCTCATTTCTTCTTTCCCCGTACCCTTCAGATTCAAGACAAACGGCAACCTCTGCCAAACCTCACTGCTGCGGCTGCCCCCTCAGGAGTGCGGGGCGATCTGAGGAAGGAGGCTGGAGGTGGGAACCCCGCCACCGGGAGACCTGGAGACCTGGGGACATATCAAAGCTAATCCCACCCAGAGGCTGCACCCTCCTTTGGGTGCGCTAGGCTTGCTTTAGCTGTAGGAGGGCCATCTGGGTCTGGAGATTATGTTGCCAGCCAGAGGGGAGCAGGCACTCCAGGTCCAATGAGGGCTTATTGCTGGCACATCCTCCCCAGATCCCTTAGCCCCAGGACAGTCCAATCTTAGACCCCAAGCCTGCCTAGGCTCCAGGGTTGTGACATCAGTTCCGTTTATCAAGGCCTGAGGGGAATAAGGATGGCATTTTAAAAATTTTAACTAGTTTTTTTGTGGGGGGGGGGAGATTCTGCAGTCGATTTATAACATTGTGTTAGTTCATGGTGCACAGCAACGTGATTCCCTCCTATATGTACCTATATCTACTATTTTTCGTAATCTTTTCCATATAGGTTAACATAAAGTGCTGAGTAGAGTTCCCTGTGCTCTGCAGTCGGTCCTTTTTGCTTATCTGTGTCATATATATTTGTGTGTATATGTTAAGCCCAGCCTCCTATTTTATCCCTTCCCCCATGTCCCCTCTTTCATAACCATAAGTCTTTTTTCTAAGTCTTTGAGACAGTCTGTGTCTTGTAAATTAGCATCTTCGACTCAATTTTTAGATTCCCCCATAAGTGATATGCGATACTATTTTTCTTTGTCTCTCTTATATCACTTAGCCCATGGTCTTCCTAGTTCCATCCATGCGTTGCATATGGTAATACGGCTTGCTATTTCATAGCTGAGTAATATTGTTTTGTATATATGTACCACATCTTCTTTAGGCCATCCTCTGTCCATGGATATTTTGGTTGCTTCCGTGTCTTGGCTATCGTAAATCGTGGTGCAATGAACATTGGTGTGCATGAATCTGTGCGAATTACTCTTTTCTGTGCCTATACGCCCAGGAGTGGGACTGCTGGATCATGTGATAGGTCATTTCTTAGCCTTTTAAAGAAGCTGTGTACTATTCTCCTTCGTGATTGTACCAATTTCCATTTTGCCCAACAGTGAGGGAGGGTTCCCTTTTTTCCAGGGCCTCTCCAGCATTTATTGTCTGTAGACTTTTTGACGATGGCCACTCTGATTGGCGTGAGGGTATCCCTCGTTGTAGTTCTTAACTCCATTGTTCAAATAGTTAGCCATTTTGAGAATCTTTTCATGGGTTTTCTTTTTTTAAACCGTTTGACTACAATATACTTGTTGAAGTGGGCTTCTTGAAAGTCGGCCCCCTTTTGAACTGCTTTTCAACTGCCTACCCCAGGGAATTTATGGGGTTCCTGTGTTGGCTGCAGCCCCGCAGGCCTTGTGGATATTCAATGCCAAGAAGCTGGGGTTTTAACGTTGTAGTTATGGGAAATGTCCACAAGATGGCAGCACTTCCTCCTGCCCAACTCTGGGTCCCAGTGCCACCGGAGCCTTAGGGAAAAGTGTGTTTTTGTGGTTTGAAGTTAGAGTGGAGTGTGCCAGCAGAAACACCCCAGGGCTTGTGTCCCATTTCTTCTTTCCCCGTATCCTTCAGATTCAAGACAAACGGCAACCTCTGCCAAACCTCGATGCTGCGGCTGCCCCCTCAGGAGTGCGGGGCGATCTGAGGAAGGAGGCTGGAGGTGGGAACCCCGCCACCGGGAGACCTGGAGACCTGGGGACATTTCAAAGCTAATCCCACCCAGAGGCTGCACCCTCCTTTGGGTGCGCTAGGCTTGCTTCAGCTGTAGGAGGGCCCATCTGGGTCTGGAGATTATGTTGCCAGCCAGAGGGGAGCAGGCACTCCAGGTCCAATGGGGGCTCATTGCTGGCACATTCTCCGCAGCTCCCTTAGCCCCAAGACCATCAACTCTTAGACTTCAAGTTTACCCAGGCTCCAGGGAAGTGATATCAGCCCAGATTTTCGAGGCCAGAGGGGAACAGGGTCGGCTTTTTTTTTTTTTAATTAATTTTTTTTCGGGGGGGTGATTCTACAATCGATTTCTAACGTTGTTTTAGTTCATGGTGCACAGCAACGTGATTCCCTTCTATACATACAGCTATCTATTATTTTTTGGAATCTTTTCCCATATAGATTAATACAAAGTGCTGAGTAGACTTCCCTGTGCTCTGCAGTAGGTCCTTGTTGCTTATCTGTGTCATATATGTTTATGTGTATATGTTAATCCCAGCCTCCTAATTTATCCTCTCCCCACGCCATCCCCTCTTTCATAACCGTAAGTCTTTTTCCTAAGTCTGTGAGGCAGTCTGTGTCTTGTAAATTAGCTTCTTCGATTTAATTTTTGATTCCACCTAGAAGTGATATGCGATGCTATTTTTCTGTGCCTGTCTGTCTTACATCACTTAGCCCGTGGTCTTCCTAGATCCATCCATGCATTGCAGATGGCAGTACTGCTTGCTATTTTATAGCTGAGTAATGTTTTTTTGTATATATGTACCACATCTTCTTTAGGCCATCCTCTGGCCATGGATATTTTGGTTGCTTCTGTGTCTTAGCTATTGTAAATAGTGCTGCAGTGAACAGTGGTGTGCGTGAATCTGTGCGAATTACTGTTTTCTGTGCATATAATCCCAAATATGGGATTGCTGGATTATGTGATAGGTCACTTCTTAGTATTTTAAAGAACCTCCGTACTGTTCTGCGTAGTGGCTGTACCAATTTCCATTTCACCCAACACGGAAGGAATGTTCCCTTTCTTCCAGGGCCTCTCCAGCATTTATTGCATGTAGACCTTTTGATGATGGCCACTCTGACTGGTGTGAGGGGATTCCTCGTTTTCGTTTTTATCTCCGTTGCTCTAAGCGTACGCGATTTTGAGCATCTTTTCTTGGGTTTTCTTTTTTGAAACGGTTTGACTACAATGTACCTGTTGAAATGGGCTTCTTGAAAGTCGGCCCCCTTTTGAACTCCTTTTCGACTGCCTACCCCAGGGAATTTATTGGGGCCAGGTGTTGTTTACAGCCCTGCAAGCCTTGTGAATATTCAGTGCCAAGATGCAGAGGTTTTCACGTTGTAGTTACGGGAAATGCCCACAAGATGGCAGCACTGGATCCTACCCTACCTGGTTCTTGCTGCCACCAGAACCTTTGGGGAAGACTGGTGTTAGGGTTGTATTGGGTTGGCCAAATGTTTCGTTCGTTTCTTTCCCTAAGATGGCTCTAGTAGCACTTAGTTGTCTTTAACTTTATTAGAAACAATTTTGTTAGATTGTACGTGACAGCTGTCATATCAGCGTGCATTTAAAGAAGAACATATCAAAACTGGTGACGTTTTGTGTAGCCATTTTAATATTGAAGATAAAAAAAGCAACATTTTTGACATAGTGTGCTTTATTATTTCAAGAAAGGTAAAAACGCAACTGAAACACACCAAAATTTTGTGCAGTGTGTGCAGAAGTTGCTGTGACTGACCAAACAGGTCAAAAGTGGTTGCAAAGTTTCTTCCTGGAGATTTCTCGCTGGACAATGCTTTACGGTTGGGTAGACCAGTTGAAGTTGATAGTGATCAAATTGAAACCGTAATTGAGAACAATCAACGTTATAAACATGGGAGACAGCCGACATACTTAAAATATCCAAATCCAACTTTGAAAATCATTTGTCCCAACTTGGTTATGTGAATCGCTTTGATGTTTGGGTTCCACATAAGTTAAGTGAAAAAAACCTTCTTGACCATATTTCTGTATGCCATTCTCTACTGAAATGTAATGAAAACGTTCCCTGTTTAATACAGATTGTGATGGGCAATGAGAAGTGGATACTGTAAAACAAAGTGGAACAGAAGAGATCTTCCGGAAAAAAGCGAACGAACATTTTGGCCAATGCAATACACATATTTCTTCTTTTTCCGAATGTTTTCCCATGTAGATTTTGACAGGGTTGAGTAGATTTCTTTGGGCTCTATGGAAGGTCCTTGTTGATTTTTTATTCCATATATATTTGCGTGTATATGTTTATCCCAACCTCCTTATTTATCCTTCCCCCACTCCCCAGTCTTCTATTTGGTAACCGTAAGTCTGTTTTCTCAGTCTGTGAGTCTGTTTCTCTTTTGTAAAGTAGTTTTTATCTCCATTGCTCTAATAGTTAGTGATTTTGAGCCTCTTTCCATGTTTTTTCTTTTTTTTAAACAGTTTGACTACAATATCCCTGTTGAAATGGGCTTCTTGAAAGTCTGCCCCCTTTTGAACTCCTTTTTGACTGCCTACCCCAGGGAATTTATTAGGGTCAGGTGTTGTTTACAGCCCCGCAGGCCCTGTGAATATTCAGGGCCAAGAAGCAAGGGTTTTAACATTGCAGTTATGGGAAATGGCCACAAGATGGCAGCACTTCCTCCTGCCCATCTCTGGTTCGTGGTGCCACCAGAGCCTGAGGGAAAGTGGTTTTTTGTCGTTTGCAGTTAGAGTGGCGTGTGCCAGCAGAAACACCCCAGGGCTTGTATCTCATTACTTCTTCCCCGTTACCCTTCACTACCTAGGCAAATCTTAACCCTTCCAGAACCTCAATGCTGAGGGTGCCATCGTATGTGGGTGGGGTGACTCTGAGGAAGGAGGCTGGAGGTGGAAACCCCACAACCAGGAGATGCTGAGACCAGGGAACATTTCAAAGTTAATCCAACCCAGAGGCTGCACCCTCCTTTGGATGCACTAGGCTTGCGTTAGCTGTAGGAGGGCTTATCTGGATCTGGAGATTGTGGTGCCAGCCAGAGGGAAGCAGGCACTCCAGTTCCAAGGGGGGCTCATTGCTGGCACATCCTCCCCAGCTCCCTTGGCCCCAGGGGAGTCCAGCCTTAGGACCCAAGCCTGGTCAGGCTCCAGGGGTGTGACACCAGCCCCATTTCCCCTGGGCTGAGGGTAATATAGTAGGTATACCTTTTTTTTTTTTTCTAATATAATTTTAATTTTTTTTGGAGTATAGTTGATTTACAATGTTGTGTTTGAGGTGTACAGCAACATGATTTAGTTCTATATATACATGTACCTGTTCTTTTTCAGAATAATTTTCCATGTAGATTATGACAGTATTGAGTAGAGTTCTTTGTGCTCTATGGTTGGTCCTTGTTGGTTTTGCAATTCATATATATTTATTGTATATGTTAATCCCAAACTCCTAATTTATCCTTCCCTCTCACTTCCTCTCCTAGCGCTAACCCTCCTATCTGTCTTGTTGTGGTTACTTGCTTTTTGGTTTTTTTTAATTTTATTCATTTTTTGGCTGTATTGAGTCTTCGTTGCTGCGTGCGGGCTTCCTCTAGTTGCGGCGAGCAGGGGCTACTCTTCATTGCGGTGTGCAAGCTTCTCACTTCCGTAGTTTCTCTTGTTGTGGAGCACAGGCTCTAGACACGCGGGCTCAGTAGTTGTGGTACGTGGGCCCTAGAGCGCACGGGCTTCAGTCGTTGCACGGTGTGGGCTCAGTAGTTGCAGCACGTGGGCTCTAGAGCACAGACTCAGTAGCTGTGGCACACAGGATCTAGATCACAGGCTCAGTAGTTGTGGCGCATGGGCTTAGTTGCTCCGTGGCAGGTGGGATCTTCCCAGTCCAGGGATCAAAGCCATGTCCCCTGCATGGGCGGGCAGATTTTTAACAACTGCGCCACCAGGGAAGTCCTAGTGGCTACTTTTTTATGTCTTTATTTGTAGAAGTTCTTTTTTGCTCGGTTCCGGTCTCTTTCCTCAATGGTTGTTTTACAAATCGTTGTGGTTTTGGTGTCCAATGAGAGAAGATAAGCTCATAGTCATTCTACTTCGCCATCTTAGCTGATCTCCTGCTGAGTTCCTCTTTCTGGCTGTTCTCTTGCTACCTGTGGAGGTGTTAGGCAATTCCCTCTTTGGTCCTAGATCCTAGCTGTGCAGTTTTTACATTGTGAGCTTTCAGGCTGTTTGAGCATTTCTTTTCCTGGACTGGGTCCAAAACTCCTGAACTGGCAACATTGATTCCAGGGTTACCGCATGTCTCTTAGAACACACACTTCAATAATATCCACATTAACTCAACTTCTTCAGGAAGAAAGATATTCTGGGTAGTATTCTCCCATATGGGGCTTTTTAGTCCAGGATCAATAATCTGGATGTTAATATGCTGTAGAGCCTTTGGAAGATTTTGAGCAGGAGAGTGATATGGTCTAGTTAATGTTTTTAAAAGTTCACCTTGGGTCACTTTGCAAGTTAAACCAAGGGGACTGCAATGGCATGGTAGTGGGTAAGAGGAAAACCATTAGAGTGTGATATTCTGGAAGGCAAGGAAAGAAAATAATTTTCACCATTGTGATTACTCCTGAGAGGTCTAGCAAGCACAGGGGCCTGCCCATTGGGTTTGGAAACATTAATGGCATTAATTATATTGGAAGCAAGTTTTGAGCAGTGGTAGGTATTTGAAGGATGACGGGAGTTGGAAGGTGATGAAGAAATTGAGAAAGTAAATACAGACAGCTATATTAAGAAGTATGGCTTTGAGGGTGGGTGAAGTTGGAAGCCCAAGGATGGAGTGTGGTTTTGCGTATGATATCAGTTAAGCCTGGCAAGGTTATGCTGACGTAACAAACAACCCTGCTGCTCAGTAGTTTAGTGCAACCCTTATTTTTCTCCCATGCTATAAACCTAATCAAATTTTGCAATGGGCTTTGCTTATCATTCTCACTCAGGGAGCCCGGCTGATGAAGGCTCTATATTTGCTTCCATGAACACCTGGAGTGAAGCAGAAAATGTGAAAAATTTATTCCTTATCTCACATCCAACCATGTGAGTGGTTGAAAGCAGCAAACTTTTTATGTACATGAAACATTACACCTCCAGTATCCATAGGCAGAAAGAGTTGTTTTGGCTTTTTTAAAAAATAACTTCTTGCCTATTTACAATGTGCCCTGCAATCATTGGTTTTAATTTCCATCAGTGTGTTAACTGTTTTAACACTATGACCATTTTTCTTTCACTATAGACTACTTTTTATTTCCTCTTGGAGGTCATTCTGGTTATTTCAGAACTACAGAAAGCTGATGCTGTTTTATTGAGCTTGATTATATTGAACCAAGATCCACAAACTTTTTCTGTAAAGAGCCAGACAGTAAATATTTCAGGCTTTGTGGGCCATGTCCTCTGTCATCACTACTCAGCTCTACAGTTGTTATGTGGAAAGAGTTAAAGACAATATATGTAAACGGGCACAGCTGTGTTCCAGTAAAACTTTGCAAAAACAGGAGGGGCTTAACTTGGCCCAGGGGTAGTAGTTTCCCGACCCCTGATAGGAAACTCTAGCTCTTAAACGCCTGAAAGTTTAAAGCATGCATCTATGTCTGTGCTACTTCCTATCAGTTTAAAGAGAGTAATAAATTTATACTAATATGTATGAGATGTCGACTGCTATCCTGTGTGCATACTTTTTGTAATTTTAAATTACTCATTTGCCTTATTTTTAGCAAATTGTTGATGATTGATGGTAAATATGGAGAAATTCATCATTGCCTGTTTTAACTGGGAAATAATGCTATGATACACATTGAAACAACAGTGGAATTCCAAAACCTGATAGCAGCAGTAAGTAAAGATCATATATTTTAGTACCATCTCAACTTCTTAGTCACTTCTCCTCTGTGTAACCAGCTTCCTCTCCTGACTGGCGTTGCTCATGCAATATCACAGCACAGATTAGATTGCAATTATCGTCAACATTTTATGTGTGAAAATACAATGCCCATAAATGTGGAATGACTTGCCCATCATTCCCAAACCTATTTAGTAGCAGAGCTGGTACTGGCTGTCCAGTGCTGTTTCTACCACATCACTCCGCTCTCTGGGTAGAAAGAAACCCCTATAGGTGCTAGAGAGTGAGTGATCTTGTAGCTTTTCAGCAGAATTTCCAGGAAAAGTACCCAGATTTGGGGAACTGAGGGAGGCAAGGCTCCAGAGAGTCAGCCAATGTCGACCAGACATTTATTTATTTATTTTTTAATATTTATTTGTTTGTTTGTTTGTTTATTAATTATCTTGGCCACGCTGGGTCTTTGTTGCAGCACGTGGGATCTTTGTTGCAGCATGCGGACTTCTTAGCTGCAGCATGCATACGGGATCTAGTTCCCCAACCAGGGATCAAACCCAGGCCCCCTGCATTGGGAGTGTGGAGCCCTACCCACCGGACCACCAGGGAAGTCCCTTGACCAGACATTTAGATGATGCTGAGTGGTGCAGAGGTCTGAGTTGGTGGCCTTCATCTTTAGCAGCAGTATTCCATATGTTTGGTAGTTAACAGCTGGAGGTTGATCTCCAAGTACTTGTTAGGTTGTTGTCTGGGACTTCAGCAGATATCCCAGCCTTTATGCATTAGATATCATCTGCCTTCTTAACACTCAAGTCAGGGATGCTCAGTATGTAACATGAGTCATTAATTAAAATGATGTGTGTTCCTAGAATCTCCCATCCATACCATGACCAGACCAACGTTTCTTACCAATCATGGGACCCTTGACATCAGTATTACCTCTGAATCTTGAAGAGAACCCGCACATAGACTCTATTAGCCAAGTGAAATCTATTTGCCTTCGTAGCCCTAGATGACCATACTGTTAGCTGTAGTTCAGATCTGAGGCAGGCATTGGTTCCAGTGTTCCACAGTGGCTGTGGGTTTTTGGATAAGCACCACCTTTTGGTCCCAGACTTAGTTGACTAGTAGTGTTCAGGTTGGGAGCTAGATCTTCGGTGCATTTAAGAATGTAACTTCGAGTAGCAGTAGATTTTTTTGGGGTCTTAGTAAGTGGGAGAAGTTTAAGAAGGTATTTATGTCTTGAGCATCAAATTGTAGCAAAGGAGGAAGAAGAGAAAAATAAGCAAAGTGAAATGAATAGTTGAGAAGGGAAAAAGGAGGTGCAACCAACATTCAGTGTTGCGAGTGGAAGCTTCTGGAGAATGGTGGAAACAGAAGGAGACTTTCTGCTATTCCTACTGAGGCCTATTGGGCTTCTTTTTGGAATAAAGGTCATTCTTCAGTGTTGCATAGATAAGTCCTTTGTCTTTTATTCTCTGAGTAATCACTAGTGTTCAACAAGTTTTGAGTAGTGCTTTGTCTTTCACTTAAGCTTGTTCATATATCTATGTCTTTTGTGGCTACTGCAAATCTCTTCTATCTAATATAATTATACAATTAATGCATTTATTTTTATATATATATGTTATTTATCTACATTTGAAATAATGTGATATAAACCATAAAAAATTCTTAATATGTGCAACACCCTTCTCTCCCCAAAAATTATGTTCAAGAATTAACTTGATTTCATAGCTAGCTGTGTAAATTATAAACAGTGTTTCTGCTTTTTCAATCGGCATTACCTTTTTCAGCTGATAAATAAGATACCCAGTTTATCAAGATGAATCTTCAATTATGCAAGTTTTCAATCATATTAGGGCGTTAGGAACACACTCTAGCATGAGGTAGAGTGCCCTGGACAGCCAAGTGTATTAGCTGGTGTTTCAGAATGTGAGTAACTAAAGATAGGTTAAATATCCCAAGAGGTCTGAAAAACTATTAACTATATAAAAATTTCTGAGCCCAAAGGGGCTTGGAGAATGATGAACACAGGCTCTATAGCAATGAGCAATCTTGTAGTATCTTCCCTAACTACCTGGGAAAACAGAAATATCACGGAAGGAAAGAAAGTATGCTTTCTTGCTAATTGAACCAATTACCAACGTTTGTGCCTGAAGTTCTAGGACTGTGCACTCACTAAAATATATTTGACAGTGGATAGAGGATAATTGTGGGCAATTACTGATAATAAAGACTCCATAATTATGGCAAAAGTTAATCTGTATTTTTCCATTGCAGAGAAATCTATCAAATAATTTTACTGGTTATTTTCTTGATAAGCGAACAAAAGAAACTACTATAGTCTTGCCAAGCTGTCCAGAATGTGAAAATAGATTGTGGGTGTAGAAAAGATAGATATGATGAATATCAGCCAATCCTTTATCTAATCAGGGATTTTAAAGTCAACTCCAATTTATATTTCATGTTTATTTTATTAAGAATAAAGCTAAATTTTGTCTCCCCCTCACTTTTACATATCTCCTTATTTCACAGTATTTGGAAATTGCTTTGCTTTCAAATTCCCTTTTCTGCCCTTATGATTTGGGATTTCCTTGACCAATTACTTCTTTCTCCATTTGTTTCTTTCTTGAGGCAGATATTTCCCCTTAGCCAAATAATGTACAACACATGACTGTCTAAGCATTTTTTTCACAAATGACTTTTCTTTGTACTTGGAGTTTTGCTATTTAGCTTTGGCGTGGAGACCCGTGTCTAAACAGTGTCTCTTAAATCATATGGAGAAATAGAAACATTTAAATTAGAAAGCCAAAACAGCTGTTACAGAGGTCACTCAATATTGACTTCCCACACATAATATTCATCAAGTATGAATAGATTTTTTTTATAGGAAGGTTATAAAGTGGAATTATTGGTAAAATTCACAAATACACGATGTTGGAGCTGTGTTAGTCGTGAAGTCGGACAGTTTGGTGTGGATGAACTAATAGGGTGCGTGCTAGGACGTGAAACATGAAAAGGTTTCACAGTGAGTTCTGGCGTGTAATTTTATTCAAAGAAATTCTGTGAATGTAACGACTAAAATGTTGTACACTAAAGTTACCATCGTATAACCTTGCCAGTTATTCTAAGGAAAGTTAAACTGATAGTTATTGGTCTTTTAGTCTCCATGATTTACATCCTCTTACGGACTAAATGTCGATCTAAGAAAGAAATGGAAAATCTTGTTTGAGCCAAAATTTGAGGATTGTAACCCAGAAAGAGCATCTCAGAAAGCTCTGAGAACTGCCCTACCCATTAGAAGTCAAGGCACACTTACACAAGTTTTTTGAGACAGAGGGCTATACACTAAATGACATATTACTGACAGTTTACACAATCCAAATCATCGTGGCCCCTTATGAGATCAAGAAGAAATGTTACCTTTTAAGGAGTTGTCTTGTTGTTGCTGGGAGAATGTTGCTCTTGATGGTTGAGCAGGTATTCCTGCCAGTGGAGGAGATTTGGTTGATGCATAATGCAGATACACGAGGCACAGTGAGGGAGAGAGGAGGCCAAAGGGCAGAGAAAAATTTTTGTGTTTAAATTTTTCTTGTCTGGCCATAAAATTTGAATTTTATTTCACATGTATATGTCCCCTGAGAATTCCTGTGTTGCAACCCTCACCCCCAGTGTGACTGTATTTGGAGATAAGACCTATGAGGAAGTAATCAAAGTTAAATGAGGTCCTGAGGGTAGGGCCCTCATCCTATAGAAATAAAAGAAGACACATCAGAGAGCTCTCTCTCTCTCTCTCTCTCTCTCTCTCTCTCTCTCTCTCTCTCTCTCTCTCTCTCTCCCTCTCTCTCTCCCCCTCTCTCTCTCTCTCTCTCTCTCTCTCTCTCTCTCTCTCTCTCTCTCTCTCTCTCTCTCTCTCTCTCCCTCCCTCCCTCCCTCCCTCCCTCCCTCTCCCTCTCTCTCTCTCTCTCTCTCTCTCTCTCTGTCAGGGGAGGACACAGGAACAATGCTGCCAGCTACAAGCCAGAGAGAGCATCCTCACCAGGAACTGAAGAAGCCAGCACCCTGATTTTGGACTTTCCAGCCTCCCGGACTGTGAGAAATAACTTTCTGTTTAAGCCGCTCAGTCTGTTGTATTTTGTTAGCGCAGCCCAAGCCAACTACGACACACAGGAAGTAGTATTGTATCTATTAATGTTCACAGGGATGAGTACATCAATTAATGTGGGTAAGGCCCCACATTAATCTTGTTGAATTGTAGCATTAAATAAAACTGATAGGTTGATGATTTTTGAAAATTAGTTGTAGACCTTTTCTAAGATAAAGTCACTTTTGACTCTATAGCATAGATCGGTGCTTCCCTACATACAGATATTTATGGTGACAATGTTGAATTTTACCTCAGCTCTGTGCTCCTGGAAGAAGCCAGGACTCAGAAATCCTCCCACCATTTTGTGTTCTGGAAAATGGCTACTGCAAAAAACACCTTTCCCCAAATGACTTAGGTAAGAATCAAGATACCCACCCCCCAATTTACATATGACAAGGCTAGAGACAGCCGCTCCAAATTCCCATTCTTTGCCTTTTAAATGATTAGCTGAATCGTTTTTTGTTGCCACTGACCAAGATAACAAAATACTTGTTAGAACTTGGTATAATATAGCTTAGTTTTCAGGTCTACAGAAGGTGCTGAACAACAAGAAAATGTATTAAAATACGTAGAATTGGATTAGGTAGAAATTTCTCCCCTTCGCATTCTCAGTTTTGACCCATGCTCAGCCAGTGCCGGCATACAGCCCCTCCTTAAAGGCCCTTCCAGGGAATAGGCAGGAGGTGATATTAGGACAAAATATTCTTCTCAGTCATCCTACTTCCCCAAGCCTGGTGTTGCCTGAAAACCGGCTTCGCCAAAAGACACAACCAAGCCAAAAGCGGGGAAGGAAGGATTTATTAATTGCAGAAAGTCAGGAGACCACCAGGGATCTTTCCCAAAGCAGTCTCCCCTACAAGAAAACTGGGGAAGTTTTAAGCTAAGGGTACATGCACATTCATGCAGGAGCTTGAGGGGGTAGCCTGAGTCCAAGCTTTAGTTGAAGTCATGAGGGTCAGAAAAGGTCAACATCATCCCTTGGGTTCCAGTTGATCTGGTGGTTAAGCGCCTGAGGGGGGATTTAAATTCTGTAAAACAGCTTTGTCGTGGTCCAAAACGCGGGTTGGAAAAGAATTTCCAGACACAAGGCAGAATGTAAAGAAGATAGAATTTATTAGAGAGAAGGGTCACTGCCAGAACAGCCGGCCAGCTTCCTAGTAGTCTGGGAGAGTCGATCCCAAACATGTGCTATTGATCAGTTTTTATAGCCAGAAAGCAAAGGAATGGTCCGAGGTGAAAATTTTGTTTACTGATTCGTGGAGGCACATATACCTCCCTTCTATAGGGTGGGAGTGGGACGGGCCAGCTGCCTTTCCTTATTTGGGAGAGGTCTCATTGCCCAGGTGGGCTCAGGAATTTCATAACCATGGCAACGTGGCAGGGAGGGCGATTAAGAGTCCGGTAGGGGGTGTAACATTTTTCAGGCAGGGTCATCCTTTGTCCTTGAAGCACCATTGTCCTTGGAGCACCACAAGCTTAAGACAGTGCTTTAGGCTCATCTTTGCCATTGAAACAGGAGTGACAGTCTTTACAACTGCTGTTATTTTTGCTATTGTTATTTTTCTTGCCTGATAAGTTTGTCCTTTTGTTCTCTTAAGCTTTCGTTAGTACTGAGACCTGTTTAAGCACTGTGGCCCGGTTTAGATCACAAAATGACTTAGGCCAAAAATGGCTTCTCTTATGTCAAGAAAGCCATGCCTGATTCTCCTTCTCCAGAGACCCCACCCCCCCACCCTCTGAGTTGACACTGGTACTTCCTAGTCTTGTTTACTTATCCTGAGAAAAACTGCTTTTGCCTAACCTCTGAGACACTGGCTGATCTTGTGATCCCAGTACCTCCCCCATTGCAATAGTCCCATTCACCCCTCTTGTAATAATCCTTTAGAACAATCTCTCTTTTCATCCAGATTTATCTTGCATTTGACGAAGGAAACCTGAAGGAAATAAAATTTTGTCAGAAGGCTCTGGGAATCTTAGATTATCTAGCTCCACAGACTGGTCTCTCTTCTTTCCCAGTGACTACCACTGTTTTGGTTTCTGCTCCTATAATTGAACATTGATGGGTAAAATAAAGTACTACATGATCAAACTGGGGGGTTTCACCTTCCTTCTGGGAAGATCTCCTCTAGAATATTTTCTATCTCATCCAGTTCTACATGCTGTAATAAAGATTCTTGTTGTTCGGCACCTTTTGTAGAACTGAAAACTGAGCTATTGTACCAAGTTAGTTTTAGGGGATTTTTATAAGATACATTAGAAAATTTAAACCACCTTTCCTCTAGAGAGCGATGGGTATGATTAATAGTCCTATAATGTTCTGATCAAAAGGTTTGCCTATTGAAATGATTGGGGTTCTCTCTAGGAGCGACATGTTCTACTTAGAAGTAAGTTGGGCTTGGATTTGCGATGTCCTGAGAAGAACTGTGGTTTAGAATCATGCAGAATTTGGCCCCAAGTTCAGTCTCCTGTTTTGTAGCAGCTGACTGACTTAGCATCTCAACTGTTTCATCTGAAAATCAGGGGAAAAAAAAAAACCTCACATGGTTGTTGGGATGATTCATTGTGGGCAAAGGGCTTAGCACAGTGCCTGGGACCGGTTAAATAAAGAAATACTATTATTATTAATAAGGTACTTTTTTTTAGTCCTCCTCTGCCCCTTTGCTCAATGGAGGAAGTTCTCTTCCTGTCTCTGGCTGAAACGTTAGGCAGTTCTCTGACTCTTCTGGTCCATTTTAATATCTTCAAAGTCCTTTGTTAGTTTAAGTTGCAAGACACATCCTCAGTTTAGAAACTAGAATGTCTAGATCCAGAAAATCCTGATTGTAAAGTAAGCCAGCATATGGGATCTGAATAAAGGATATGTATGTATGTGGCATATCTGATTTGTGTCTCTTTTTCTCCACCTCTAATCCTGGCAGGTGTTTGTTGAAGATTCTTCCTCTCCTGGAGGATTTTGTTGGTTCTTTGGGGACCAACCCCATCCTATTGTTGGGGAACTCTTTCCTCCAGCTCCATTGACTGGGGCAAATGGATTTTCATTTCTTCTGGTCACTTCCTTCCATAGCAGTTCCTTTAGAAACCAGAAGTCTACTGCTAGCTTTTCTCTGCTGATGTTATTCCTCCTGCAGGAAAATCTTCTTGGACAAGATTTGGCCACTGACTGCTGACCCTCCGCCCCACGCTGGATCTCACTCCCTCATGGTCCTCACAGGAAAGACCTGCCCATCCTTGGCCCCAACAGACACTTGTAATACAAGGTGATTCCCAAGCAGCTTTCTCTTTTCCAGCCTCTATGCCCTAAATTATCCATCTTTTGCTGTTCAGATTTCAGATAGAAGTCAAACACTAGTTTCCTGTGTCCTTTCAACCTCAGGTGACCCATTTCAAGGTCTCTGTGTGATTCTGTTGAAGTTATTTTCTCTAAAGCAAAGGGAGAAACCCTTCCCTCAATGTTGGTGATCTATGCAGAGACATATAACTGGTTCTTGGCCATCTAAAGCTTGCAAGTTCCACCAGGTAGGCTCTTTTACAGCACTCTTAGATATCTGCTATCTGATATCTTATAGATTTGAGTCCATTTTAACACCCTCTTCCATTATTGTTATTGGTTTATTAAGGCTCTTCAGCTCAAATCCATAGGTGTGTGATTAACATGAGCTTAGCACTAGAAATGATTCACTCCCTCTCCAAGTACAGAAACCTTGGGCAGGTGATCTAAGAAACTTCCAAAAGGCTCAGGAGGGAAAGTAAATAAACGAAAAGAAAATAAAAGGATGAGTTTTAATATTCAGCCCAAATTTCATACCAACAGCAGCAGCATGGGTGTTAGTGAAGTGCGTGGTACCAGCTTTAGTGGACATTTTAGCTTCCTTCTCAATACATATCCTCCCTGATAGAATAAAAACAGTAGCTACTATTTCAGTGGGCTTTATTAGCAGGCATTGTGCTAAACACTTTTCTATATTTTTTATGTCATTTAATCCTCAATGTCATTCAGAATGCCAGAAGAATTTAATAATGTGTCCAAGATCACATGATTAACAAACACAGAGGTATAAAGTTCACACCAGCTCTGTCTGGATCCATAACCTGAGCTCTTAGACAACTGCACTGGTTGATGTTATTCCAGACCCTTTCCTAGGTTTCGCAGAAAATTTGTCCAAGGTCTTGTGTCACAATCATGCCCTGGGCAAGCTCATTCTGTGAGGAGGAAAACATGTTCTGAGAGTTTATTCAATATTTTTCCTTGAGTTTGGCTGGAGAAGTATCCTGCCACGTATCAGTTAGAGAGCAATGTTTTCTTTAAGTTTCCAGATGGTCCACCAGCGACACAATCAAAATCAATAATTTGGTAATGGATTCAAAAGGTGCATTTTGTACACATAAACAATAGAAAATGATGTCTTATTTCTTCTTTGGGAAATACCAGACAGCCTAATGTTAGCTAGAGGGGTAGAGATTATGCAATGAATGTACATACATCTGTTTATAGAAAGAAAAAGAAAGAGGGAGGAAGGGAGGGAAGGAGGAAGGGAGGGATGAAAGAAGGAAGGAAGGAAAAGAGAAAGGGAGGGATGGAAAGGTGGGGGGGAGGAGAGAGAGCTGGAGAGGAAATGATTGAGATTTAAGAGTTGGAGAGGAAATGATTGAGATCATTAGCTCCTGAACTCTGTTTTTCACAATGTCCCACACGATGTTAATGCGGATTCTGTGATAGAGTTCTAAGAACATGCATGTTTGTGAAACACTGGATTAAACAGGCTTCCATCCTACATTTTCTCAGTCTTTAACATGTGTTTCAACTCTCTAAGAAGGGGACACAGTTTACCGTAGTTTCACACTCCTTTGATCATAGAAGCCTTTGTTCCCTCCATCCACCCACCTCTCAGAAGAAACAAATATTACAAAGTGTCAGTGCTCCAGGGAAGTTTCTTTGAGAAAGGATGGTCTTCGTGGTCACAGGAAGGAAGCCACTGCTCTAATCAAGTGTGATTATTGGAAGAAAAATAGAGTCAGAACTGCAGGGGTCTTTTCTCCTAAAGAAACAAAGTCAAAATGGTTTTCTGATGAGAAGGAAAGTGTCCAAGTCAGATGCTTCACCAATGGGAACACAGCATAATGAGGCTGCACATTCAACGCCACCGTCTGATGCACATTCCCTGAGACGGATGGCAAGACTTAGGCTTCTCTTTGAAATTTTTAAGTGATAAATGCTTATTTTTGGCGCCAAATGTCACGGTCTTTTTTAGAGACTGATTTCCCCACTGAAATAATTCATCATAATGATGTGCACAGACTGTACACTACAGATAAACTTCCTTCTGCTATCTGCAAATGGAACATAAACAGTAGGAGGGCACCGAGGCTACAATATGCAGCTTCTTTTAGTAAAAACCAGAGAAGAGCAGATGTTAGTAAGGGGAAGGTTACAGGGCTTTCTAATTTATTTACTATTTTACATCACACAGTGTTAGAGGAGTCATATTAACCTCATTTTGCATTAGAGGAATAGGAAATAAGCTCTTCTGCTGGAAGGAAGTTATCCATGCTACTTTGGAAAACAGTGTAATGAAGATATCATTCACAGAAACTGACTTTACTGGATTCCAAGCCTTTCTTTGCTACTAGACCCTCTTTCAACATGGCTGAGCCCAACAAAATTGTCACCCATGGAGGATTCATGTTGACAGCTCAGAGACTGAACAGCCTTTTGCTGTGACCCTTATAAGCTAGCTCTGAAGTCACTTGGCCATTCCCCATCTTCTTGGAGAACCCCACTATTTTACCAAACCCTGCAACCATTAGCTTTCAAATCTCTTCTTAATTCTATATGAAAGTAGTTGCTGGGATTTCTTGAGAGCATAAATTCTTCACCCCTGAATCTAAGAGATTCCAAGCAAAGGAATTATGAGGTTATGTTTAAATTAGTAATTATATAGTCCGAAATAAGTGAGAAGATATTAACTCTGGTAATCTCAGATATTGGGTAAATGGGTGTGTGGTATTCCTTGTTCTTTCTGAATTTTTTAATAACATTAAAAGTCCATATTTTTACGTATGTATAGAACTTTTTAATTTAGAAATTACCTTTGCTTGCAGTGAGGAAGATGGAGTAAGAATTTGAAGGCCAGCCATGTGATTGGCCCAGGAGCACTGGCGAAAATGGGTCCCCCTTGAAGCATGATGTTTCAAAGGTCAGCTCACCCCCCTCTATGTACGGTGTCTCCTGCAAAGATTATGTTTTGAGACGTTTAGTTTTGAACTTGTTTGAAAGGCATGAATTTGGGGGGGGGGGGGTGGTTTAGGAGAACAGGTAAGGAATTGCTGTGTATTCTTTTCTTTTTTTTATACATCAGGTTCTTATTAGTTATCTATTTTATACATATTAGTGTATATATGTCAATCCCAATCTCCCAATTCATCCCACCACATCCCCCCTGCCGCTCTCCCCCCTTGGTGTCCATAGGTTTGTTCTCTACTTCTGTGTCTCTGTTTCTGCCTTGCAAACCAGTTCATCTGTACCATTTTTCTAGATTCCACATATATGCATTAATATACAATATTTGTTTTTCTCTTTCTGACTTACTTCACTCTGTAGGACAGTCTCTAGGTCCGTCCACGTCTCTACAAATGACCCAGTTTCATTCATTTTTATGGCCGAATAATATTCCATTGTATATATGTACCACATCTTCTTTATCCATTCCTCTGTCAATGGGCATTTACGTTGCTTCCATGACCTGGCTATTGTAAATAGTGCTGCAATGAACATTGGGGTGCATGTGTCTTGCTGAATTATGGTTTTCTCTGGGTATATGCCCAGTAGTGGGATTGCTGGGTCATATGGTAGTTCTATTTTTAGTTTTTTTAAGGAATCTCTGTACTGTTCTACCTAGTGGCTGGATCAATTTACATTCCCACCAACAGTGCAAGAGGGTTCCCTTTTCTCCACACCCTCTCCAGCATTTGTTGTTTGTAGATTTTCTGATGATGCCCATTATAACTGGTGTGAGGTGGTACCTCATTGTAGTTTTGATTTTCATTTCTCTAATAATTAGTGATGTTGAGCAGCTTTTCATGTGCTTCTTGCCCATCTGTATGTCTTCTTTGGAGAAATGTCTATTTAGGTCTTCTGTCCATTTTTTGATGGGGTCATTTGCTTTTTCAATCTTGAGCTGCATGAGCTGTTTATATATTTTGGAGATTAATCCTTTGTCTGTTGATTCATTTGCAAATATTTTCTCCCATTCTGAGGGTTCTCTTTTCATCTTATTTATAGTTTCCTGTGCTGTGCAAAAGCTTTTAAATTTCATTAGGTCCCATTTGTTTATTTTTGTTTTTATTTCTATTACTCTGGGAAGTGGGTCAAAATAGATCTTCCTGTGATTTATCTCAAAGAGTGTTCTTCCTATGTTTTCCTCTAAGAGTTTTATAGTGTCCAGTCTTACGTTTAGGTCTTTAATCCATTCTGAGTTTATTTTTGTGTATGATGTTAGGGCGTGTTCTAATTTCATTCTTTTACATGTAGCTGTCCAGTTTTCCCAGCACCACTTATTGAAGAGACTGTCTTTTTTCCATTGTATATCCTTGCTTCCTTTGTCATAGATTAGTTGTCCATAGGTGCGTGAGTTTATCTCTGGGTTTTCTATCCTGTTCCATTAATCTATATTTCTGTTTTGGTGCCAGTACTGTATTGTCTTAATTACTGTAGCTTTGTAGTATAGTCTGAAGTCAGGGAGTCTGATTCCTCCAGCTCCATTTTTTTCCCTCAAGATTGCTTTGGCTATTCGGGGTCTTTTGTGTCTCCATACAAATTTTAAGATTTTTTTGTTCTTGTTCTGTAAAAAATGCCATTGGTAATTTAATAGGGATTGCACTGAATCTGTAGATTGCTTTGGGTAGTATAGTCATTTTCACAATATTGATTCTTCCCATCCAAGAACATGGTATATCTCTCCATCTGTTTGTGTCATTTTTTATTTCATTCATCAGTGTCTTATAGTTTTCTGAGTAGAGGTCTTTTACCTCCTTAGGTAGGTTTATTACTAGGTATTTTATTCTTTTTGTTGCAATGGTGAATGGTATTGTTTCCTTAATTTCTCTTTCTAATCTTTCATTGTTAGTGTATAGGAAAGCAAGAGATTTCTGTGCATTAATTTTGTATCCTGCTACATTAGCAAATTCATTGATTAGCTCTAGTAGTTTTCTGGTGGTGTCTTTAGGATTATCTATGTATAGTATCATGTGATCTGCAAACAGTGACAATTTTACTTCTTCTTTTCCAATTTGTATTCCTTTTATTTCTTTTTCTTCTCTGATTGCTGTGGCTAGGATTTCCAAAACTATGTTGAATAATAGTAGCAAGGGTGGACATCCTTGTCTTGTTCCTGAAGTTGAGGAAATCCTTTCAGTTTTTCACCATTGAGAATGGTGTTTGCTGTGGGTTTGTCGTATGTGGCCTCTATTATGTGGAGGTAGGTTCCCTCTATGCCCACTTTCTGGAGAGTTTTTATCATAACTGGGTGTTGAATTTTGTCAAAAGCTTTTTCTGCATCTATTGAGATGATCCTATTGTTTTTAGTCTTCAGTTTGTTAATATGGTGTATTGCATTAAGTGATTTGCGAATACTGAAGAATCCTTGCATCCCTGGGATAAATCCCACTTGATCGTGGTGTATGATCCTTTTAATGTGTTGTTGGATTCTGTTTGCTAGTATTTTGTTGAGAATTTTTGCATCTATGTTCATCAGTGATATTGGTATGTAATTTTCTTTTTTTGTAGTATCTTTGTCAGGTTTTGGTATCAGGGTGACAGTGGCCTTGTAGAATGAGTTTGGGAGTGTTCCTTCCTCTGCAATTTTCTGGAAGAGTTTGAGTAGGATGGGTGTTAGCTATTCTCTAAATGTTTGATAGAATTCATCTGTGAAGCCATCTGGTCTTGGATTTTTGTTTTTTGGAAGATTTTTATTTGCAGTTTCAATTTCCTTATTTGTGATTGGTCTTTTCATCTTTTCTATTTCTTCCTGGTTCTGTCTTGGAAGGTTATACCTTTCTAAGAATTTGTCCATTTCTTCCAGGTTGTCCATTTTATTGACATAGAGTTGCTTGTAGTAGACTCTTATGATGCTTTGTATTTCTGTGGTGTCCATTGTAACTTCTCCTTTTTCATTTCTAATTTTATTGATTTGAGCCTTTTCCCTTTTTTCTTGATGAGTCTGGCTAAAGATTTATCAATTTTGTTTATCTTCTCAAAGAACCAGCTTTTAGTTTCATTGATCTTTGCTGTTGTTTTCTTTGTTTCTATTTCATTTATTTCTGCTCTGACTTTTATGATTTCTTTCCTTCTACTAAGTTTGGGTTTTGTTTGTTCTTCTTTCTCTAGTTCGTTTAGGTGTAAGGTTAGATTGTTTATTTGATATTTTTCTTCTTTCTTGAGGTACGATTGTATTGCTATAAACTTCCCTCTTAGAACTGCTTTTGCTGCATGCCATAGGTTTTGGATCGTCGTGTTTTTGTTGTCATTTGTCTCTAGGTATTTTTTGATTTCCTCTTTGATTTCTTCAGTGATCTCTTGGTTATTTAGTAACATACTGTTTAGCCTCTGTGTGTTTGTATTTTTTACGTTTTCTTCCCTGTAATTTACTGGTAACCTCAGAGTGCTGTGTTTGGAAAAGATGCTTGATAGGATTTCAATTTTCTTAAATTTACTGAGGCTTGCTTTGTGACTCAAAATGTAATCTATTCTGGAGAATGTTCCATGTGCACTTGAGAAGGAAGTGTAATCTGCTGTTTTTGGATGGATTGTCCTATAAATATGAATTAAATCTATCTGGCCTATTGTGTCATTTAAAGTTTGTGTTTCCTTATTAATTTCTGTGTGGATGATCTGTCCATTGGTGTAAGTGAGGTGTTAAAATCCCCCACTATTATTGTGTTACTGTCGATTTCCTCTTCTATAGCTGTTAGCATTTGCCTTGTGTATTGAGGTACTCCTATGTTGGGTGCATATATATTTATAATTGTTATATCTTCTTCTTGGATTGAGCCCTTGATCATGATGTAGTGTCCTTCCTTGTCTCCTGTAATAGTCTTTATTTTAAAGTCAGTCTTGTCTGATATGAGAATTGCTGTTCCAGCTTGCTTTTGATTTCCATTTGCATGGAATATCTTTTTCCATCCCCTCACTTTCAGTCTGTATGTGTCCCTAGGTCTGAAGTGGGTCTCTTGGAGACAGCATATATATGGGTCTTGTTTTTGTATCCATTCAGCCAGTCTGTGTCTTTTGGTTGGAGCATTTAATCCATTCACATTTAAGGTAATTATCAATATGTATGTTTCTATTACCATTTTCTTAATTGTTTTGGGTTTGTTTTTGTAGATCCTTTTCTTTTCTTGTGTTTCCCACTTAGAGAAGTTCCTTTAGCTTTTGTTGTAGAGCTGGTTTGGTGATGCTGAATTCTCTTAGCTTTTGTTTGTCTGTAAAGCTTTTGATTTCTCCATCGAGTCTGAATGAGATCCTTTCCAGGTAGAGTAATTTTGTGGTAGGTTCTTCCCTTTCATCACTTTAAATATAGTGTGCCACTCCCTTCTGGCTTGTAGAGTTTCTGCTGAGAAATCAGCTGTTAACCTTATGGGAGTTCCCTTGTATGTTATTTGTCATTTTTCCCTTGCTGCTTTCAATAATTTTTCTTTGTCTTTAATTTTTGTCAATTTGATTGTACTCCGGCATGTTTCTGCTTGGGTTTATCCTGCCTGGGACTCTCTGTGCTTCCTAGACTTGGGTGGCTATTTCCTTTCCCATGTTAGGAAAGTTTTTGACTATAATCTCTTCAAATATTTTCTTGGGTCCTTTCTCTCTCTCTTCTCCTTCTGGGACCCCTATAATGCGAATGTTGTTGCGTTTCAGGTTGTCCCATAGGTCTCTTAGGCTGTCTTCATTTCTTTTCGTTCTTTTTTCTTTATTCTGTTCTGTGGCAGTGAATTCCACCATTCTGTCTTCCAGGTCACTTATCTGTTCTTCTTCCTCAGTTATTCTGCTATTGATTCTTTCTAGTGTATTTTTCATTTCAGTTATTGTATTGTTCATCTCTATTTATTTGTTCTTTTATTCTTCTAGGTGTTTGTTCTTTAATTCTTCTAGGTCTTTGTTAAACATTTCTTGCATCTTCTCGATCTTTGCCTCTATTCTTTTTCTGAGGTCCTGGATCATCTTCACTATCATTATTCTGAATTCTTTTTCTGGAAGGTTGCCTATCTCCACTTCATTTAGTTGTTTTTCTGGGGTTTTATCTTGTTCCTTCATTGGTACATAGTCCTCTGCCTTTTCATTTTGTCCATCTTTCTGTAAATGTGGTTTTCATTCCACAGGCTGAAGGATTGTAGTTCTTCTTGCTTCTGCTGTGTGCCCTCTGGTGGATGAGGCTCTCAAAACTCCAGAACCCCACACTCTGGAGGCCCAGCTTTGGCCTGCTTTGGACATGCTGCCTCTCCCCTTCTGCACAGGTCCTCTGTGAATTCTTAATATCTCTGCTGTCTAGTTACTTTTTCAGTGTGTGAGGAACCTGAGAAAATATTCTTTCTTTAAAATATCATTAGTAGGAGCAGTAATAGTACTACCTAATTTTATTGACTACATAGCTATATGCCTGGTACCACTTTACATGCATTTAAAAATTGTAACCGTCAAGACAGAGACTGAGGTGGGAAGAGAGAGAGAGAAAGAGAGAGAATATTAGTTTCCTCAATTACAGTTGATGAAACTGAGTGATACAGACTCTGAGAGATTAAATAACTCCCTTGAAGCCATTTACTTAGCTGGTTACTTAGCTGGTAAGTGGTGATGCCAGACAGTAAATCCAGGAAGGTCTGACTCTTAAAACCTAGGGTTCATAACCACAAACCCAGGAAATGCAAATACCCTGTGTATGTGCTGCCAGTCCCTATTCCTATGTCCACGGCAGACATTATTAATCGATACTGGCACTTTCTATTGGACTACCTCAGTGTGCCTTCCTTCCCCACAGAGCTCTGCCAACAGCCACTACTATGTGATTGGAGTTGGCGTGTAACATGAGTTGCCATTCTTTCATCAACTATACTGACTTAAAAATTCATACTCTCAGTCACTAAGATATACTTTGAGGAAAAAAGTAGCTAACTCATCATCAGTTATTATCACACTGTCAGTAGTAATATCACATAGGCATGGTTATATATGTCTTTTAGTTGGTGACAGGTCGGAAAAGAAGTGAAGGATTGTTAATTTGGACTGCAGTGCATGCAGCCAAAGAGTGATGATCACAGACTTTGTTTGATATGGAATATGCATTTTTAATTATTTAGGCAAGTGACTCATTGTTACTAGTTCCAAAGTATAAATAACACTTTAGAGACCATGTGTCCAACCATCTGCAGGATTCCCGTATAATGTGTGTTCTAATGAACTTAACTATACAATTGGGAGCTGTGCAAGCAATTAGTTGCTTTCTCTTTGTCCTCTGATTTCACCAAGGCTGGCAGAGGAAGGAAGAATTTTGTAAGGAAAAAAAGTAAAGACAAATAGTTTTAATGGGTGGGGGTGTCATGAATGCTATGGCCATTTGCGCATAGTCCCAAAG
Organism: Balaenoptera physalus; assembly: GCF_965194825.1. NCBI lineage: Eukaryota > Metazoa > Chordata > Mammalia > Artiodactyla > Balaenopteridae > Balaenoptera > Balaenoptera physalus. The sequence continues at coordinate 95,510,216 of NC_138896.1, read as the reverse complement.
AAAGTGTAAGGGTCCTGAAATCCTTAAAAGCAGGTTAAGGTCTTCTGTGTTACATTAGTTTCCTGAAAATCCTCAGACTATAAAAAATGGAGAACTACCCACCCAAGGGAAGCCCAGCAGTGGGCTACAATTAGAAGTGAGTCCATAGAATTTTTCAACACTTGTTTCAATTATAACAAGTCCCATACATTTTTCTGAGAAAGGCTGCAGACAATGATCATTTTTGAAGTGATGATTTCAGCGAGAGGATGGAGAAATCCATGACGGCTGTTACAGAAGCTTTACGTCTAGTAGAGTAGAAAGATGCAAGACCTCTGGTGAGATGAAAAATTCAATAGTTCCTACTTAAAAGCTCTTTTCCTATAACTTGTGGTACAGATAGTAGTTAAGACATTAAGATATTTTATAAAAATCCATAACATAAATTGTAAGGGATTTTATATTTTATGTAAGCAGTTATGGGTGTTTCCATATTGACAATCATAGTCATTTTCTTACTAGCTTTCACACATGAAAATCATTATATCTTACAAATACTTACATTTGGCTTAAAGTGTCCAGCAACTATTTGGCAAGAACCTATTTTGTTCCTTGTTATTTTAGTTAAAATTTTCTTACTCATTCCTTCCCACAAACCTGAAAGTTATCATCACAGATGAGAAAACTGAATTTCGAGGGGCTTGCTAGGTCATACAACTGGAAAGTGGGGGAGCCAGGCTTTGAAGTCTGAAATATTGGGTTCATATCTACCTAAAATATTGAAGGCTACCTTTTGGATTTCATCACTAGAGGTAAGCAATGTGACCTTAGGCAAGTCCCTTTTTCTGAATTCATCATATAAAATAATGATGTTAAACTAGATATCCTATTTTTTTCTACCAAGGGATTCTAATCCTGAACAATGACATATGTAAAAGCACAAACAACACAGCACATTATAGAGGTTATACATACACACACACATTATATCCATATTTGCATACATACATATTAAATACATATATATTTAAATACAAATATATATAGATATATGTATATAGACATATGGATGTAAATATAGATAAGAAACTATGCTATATCTATATACTTTTTTCTTTCTTTCTTTTTTTTTTTTTAACTTTTTGGCTGCACCACGCAGCATGTGGGATCTTAGTTCCCCAACCAGGAATCAAACCCATGCCCTCTGCAGTGGAAGCGTGGAATCTTAACTGCTGCACGCCCACGGAAGTCCCTATATCTATATACATTAACTACATGCTATAACTAGCACAGTGACTTCGTCAAACATTTTTTTTTTAACATCTTTATTGGAGTATAATTGCTTTACAATGGTGTGTTAATTTCTGCTTTATAACAAAGTGAATCAGTTATACATATACATATGTCCACAAATCTCTTCCCTCTTGCGTCTCCCTCTGTCCCACCCTCCCTATCCCACCCCCTCTATGTGATCACAAAGCACTGAGCTGATCTCCCTGTGCTATGCGGCTGCTTCTCACTAGCTATCTATTTTATGTTTGGTAGTGTATATATGTCTATGCCACGCTCTCACTTTGTCCCAGCTTACCCTTCCCCCGCCCCATATCCGCAAGTCCATTCTCTAGTAGGTCTGCATCTTTATTCCCATCTTGCCCCTAGGTTCCTCATGACGATTTTTTTTTTTTTTTTTAGATTCCATATATATGTGTTAGCATGCAGTATTGGTTTTTCTCTTTCTGACTTACTTCACTCTGTATGACAGACTCTAGGTCCATCCACCTCACTACAAATAACTCAGTTTCGTTTCTTTTTATGGCTGAGTAATATTCCATTATATATACGTGCCACATCCATTCATCTGTCGATGGACACTTAGGTTGCTTCCATGTCCTGCCTTTTGTAAATAGAGCCGCAATGAACATATTGGTACATGACTTTCTGCATTATGGTTTTCTCAGGGAATATGCCCAGTATTGGGATTGCTGGGTCGTATGGTAGTTCTATTTTTAGTTTTTTTAAGGAACCTCCATACTGTTCTCCATAGTGGCTGTATCAATTTACATTCCCACCAACAGTGCAAGAGGGTTCCGTTTTCTTCACACCCTCTCCAGCATTTATTGTTTGTAGATTTTTTTTTTTAGAAAGTTGTTTTTTGTTTTGTTTTGTTTCGTTTGTTTTTGTGTTTTTTTTAATTTTTATTTATTTATGGCTGTGTTGGGTCTTCGTTTCTGTGCGAGGGCTTTCTCTAGTTGTGGCAAGTGGGGGCCACTCTTCATCGTGGTGCGCGGGCCTCTCACTATCGCGGCCTCTCTTCTTGCGGAGCACAGGCTCCAGACGTGCAGGCTCAGTAATTGTGGCTCACGGGCCCAGTTGCTCCGCGGCATGTGGGATCTTCCCAGACCAGGGCTCGAACCCGTGTCCCCTGCATTGGCAGGCAGACTCTCAACCACTGCGCCACCAGGGAAGCCCTGTTTGTAGATTTTTTGATGATGGCCATTCTGAGTGGTGTGAGATGATATCACATTGTAGTTTTGATTTGCATTTCTCTAACGATTAATGATGTTGAGCACTCTTTCATGTGTTTGTTGGCAATCTGTATATCTTCTTTGGAGAAATGTCTATTTAGGTCTTCTGCCCATTTTTGGATTGGGTTGTTTGTTTTTATGATACTGAGCTGCCATGAGCTGCTTGCAAATCTTGGAGATTAATCCTTTGTCAGTTGCTTCATTTGCAAATATTTTCTCCCATTCTGAGGGTTGTCTTGTCGTCTTGTTTATGGTTTCTTTTGCTGTGCAAAAGCTTTTAAGTTTCATTAGGTCCCATTTATTTATTTTTGTTTTTATTTCCATTATTCTAGGAGGTGGGTCAAAAAGGATCTTGCTGTGATTTATGTCATAGAGTGTTCTGCCTGTGTTTTCCTCTAAGAGTTTGATAGTGTCTGGCCTTACATTTAGGTCTTTAATCCATTTTGAGTTTATTTTTGTGTATGGTGTTAGGGAGTGTTCTAATTTCATTCTTTTACATGTAACTGTCCAGTTTTCCCAGCACCATTTATTGAAGAGGCTGTCTTTTCTCCACTGTATATGCTTGCCTCCTTTATCAAAGATAAACCCACGTACCTTATCTGCGTGGGTTTATGGTATGATATGGTCACCTTATCTCTGGGCTTTCTATCCTATTCCATTGATCTATATTTCTGTTTTTGTGCCAGTACCATACTGTCTTGATTACTGTAGCTATGTAGTATAGTCTCAAGTCAGGGAGCCTGATTCCTCCAGCTCCGTTTTTCTTCCTCAAGATTGCTTTGGCTATTCGGGGTCTTTTGTGTTTCCATACAAATTATGAAATTTTTTGTTCTAGTTCTGTGAAAAATGCCAGTGGTAGTTTGATAGGGATTGCATTGAATCTGTAGATTGCCTTGGGTAGTAGAGTCATTTTCACAATGTTGATTCTTCCAATCCAAGAACATGGTATATCTCTCCATCTATTTGTATCATCTTTAATTTCTTTCATCAGCGGCTTATAATTTTCTGCATACAGGTCTTCTGTCTCCTTAGGGAGGTTTATTCCTAGATATTTTATTCTTTTTGTTGCAATGGTAAATGGGAGTGTTTTCTTAATTTCATGTTCAGATTTTTCATCATTAGTGTATAGGAATGCCAGAGATGTCTGTGCATTAATTTTGTATCCTGCTACTTTACCAAATTCACTGATTAGCTCTAGTAGTTTTCTGGTAGCATCTTTAGGATTCTCTATGTATAGTATCATGTCATCTGCAAACAGTGACAGCTTTACTTCTTCTTTTCCGATTTGGATTCCTTTTATTTCTTTTTCTTCTCTGATTGCTGTGGCTAAAACTTCCAAAACAATGTTGAATACTAGTAGTGAGAGTGGGCAACCTTGTCTTGTTCCTGATCTTAGTGGAAATGGTTTCACTTTTTCACCATTGAGGATGATGTTGGCTGTGGGTTTGTCATATATGGCCTTTATTATGTTGGGGAAATTTCCCTCTATGCCTACTTTCTGGAGGGTTTTTATGATATATGGGTGTTGAATTTTGTTGAAAGCTTTCTCTGGATCTATTGAGATGATAATACGGTTTTTATCCTTCAATTTGTTAATATGGTGTATCACATTGATTGATTTGCATATATTGAAGAATCCTTGCATTCCTGGGATAAACCCCACTTGATCATGGGGTATGATCCTTTTAATGTGCTCTTGGATTCTGTTTGCTAGTATTTTGTTGAGGATTTTTTCATCTATGTTCATCAGTGATATTGGCCTGTAGTTTTCTTTGTGACATCTTTGTCTGGTTTTGGTATCAGGGTGATGGTGGCCTCGTAGAATGAGTTTGGGAGTGATCCTCCCTCTGCAATATTTTGGAAGAGTTTGAGAAGGATAGGTGTTAGCTCTTCTCTAAATGTTTGATAGAATTCACCTGTGAAGCCATCTGGTCCTGGGCTTTTGTTTGTTGGAAGATTTTTAATCACGGTTTCAATTTCAGTGCTTGTGATTGGTCTGTTCATATTTTCTATTTCTTCCTGGTTCAGTCTCAGAAGCCTGTGCATTTCTAAGAATTTGTCCATTTCTTCCACGTTGTCCATTTTATTGGCATAGAGTTGCTTATAGTAATCTCTCATGATCCTTTGTATTTCTGCAGTGTCATTTGTTACTTCTACTTTTTCATTTCTAATTCTATTGATTTGAGTCTTCTCCCTTTTTTTCTTGATGAGTCTGGCTAATGGTTTATCAATTTTGTTTATCTTCTCAAAGGACCAGCTTTTAGTTTTATTGATCTTTGCTATCATTTGCTTCATTTCTTTTTCATTTATTTCTGATCTGATCTTCTTGATTTCTTTCCTTTTGCTTACTTTGCAGTTTTTCTGTTCTTCTTTCTCTAATTGCTTTAGGTGTAAGGTTAGGTTGTTTATTTGAGATGTTTCTTGTTTCTTAAGGTAGGATTGTATAGCTATGAAATTCCCTCTTAGAACTCCTTTTGCTGCATCCCATAGGTTTTGGGTTGTCCTGTTTTAATTGTCATTTGTTTCTAGGTATTTTTTTATTTCCTCTTTGATTTCTTCAATGATCTCTTGGTTATTAAGTACTGTATTGTTTAGCCTCCGTGTGTTTGTATTTTTTACAGATTTTTTCCTGTGATTGACATCTAGTCTCATAGCATTGTGGTCAGAAAAGATACTTGATATGATTTCATTTTTCTTAAATTTACCAAGGCTTGATTTGTGACCCAAGATATGATCTGTCCTGGAGAATGTTCCATGAGCACTTGAGAATAATGTGTATTCTGTTGTTTTTGGATGGAATGTACTTTAAATATGAATTAAGTCCATCTTGTTTAAAGTATCATTTAAAGCTTGTGTTTCCTTATTTATTTTCATTTTGGATGATCTGTCCATTGGTGAAAGTGGGGTGTTACAGTCCCCTACTATGATTGTGTTACTGTCAATTTCCACTTTTATGTCTGTTAGTATTTGCCTTATGTATTGAGGTGCTCCTATGTTGGGTGCGTAAATATTTACAATTGTTATATCTTCTTGGATTGATCCCTTGATCATTATGTAGTGTCCTTCTTTGTCTCTTGTAATAGTCTTTGTTTTAAAGTCTATTTTGTCTGATATGAGAATTGCTACTCCCGCTTTCTTTTGATTTCCTTTTGCATGGAATATCTTTTTCCATCTCCTCACTTTCAGTCTGTATGTGTCCCTAGGTCTGAAGTGGGTCTCTTGTAGACAGCATATATACGGATCTTGTTTTTATGTCCATTCAGCCAGTCTGTGTCTTTTGGTTGGAGCATTTAATCCATTTACATTTAAGGTAATTATCAATATGTATGTTCCTATTACCATTTTCTTAATTGTTCTGGGTTTGTTATTGTAGGTCTTTTCCTTCTCTTGTGTTTCTTGCTTAGAGAAGTTCCTTTAGCATTTGTTGTAAAGCTTGTTTTGTGTTGCTGAATTCTCTTAGCTTTTCCTTGTTTGCTAAGGTTTTAATTTCTCCGTCAAATCTGAATGAGATCCTTGCTGGGTAGAGTAATCTTGGTTGTAGGTTTTTCTCCTTCATCAGTTTAAATATGTCCTGCCACTCCCTTCTGCCTTGCAGAGTTTCTGCTGAAAGATCAGCTGTTAACCTTACGGGGATTCCCGTGTGTGTTATTTGTTGTTTTTCCCTTCCTGCTTTTAATTTTTTTTCTTTGTATTTAATTTTTGATAGTTTGATTAATATGTGTCTTGGCATGTTTCTCCTTGGATGTATCCTGTATGGGACTCTCTGTGCTTCCTGGAATTGATTAACTATTTCCTTTCCCATATTAAGGAACTTTTCAACTATAATCTCTTCAAATATTTTCTCAGTCCCTTTCTTTTTCTCTTCTTCTTCTGGGACCCCTATAATTCGAATGTTGGTGTGTTTAATGTTGTCCCAGAGGTCTCTGAGACTGTCCTCAATTCTTTTCATTCTTTTTTTTTATTCTGCTCTGCAGTAGTTATTTCCACTGTTTTATTTTCCAGGTCACTTATCCGTTTTTCTGCCTCAGTTATTCTGCTATTGATCCCTTCTAGAGAATTTTTAATTTCGTTTATTATGTTATTCATCACTGTTTGTTTGCTCTTTAGTTCTTCTAGGTCCTTGTTAAACGTTTCTTGCATTTTCTCCATTCTGTTTCCAAGATTTTGGATCATCTTTACTATCATTATTTTGAATTCTTTTTCAGGTGGACTGCCTATTTCCTCTTCATTTGTTAGGTCTGGTAGGTTTTTGCCTTGCTCCTTCATCTGCTGTGTGTTTCTCTGTCTTCTCATTTTGCTTAACTTACTGTGTTTGGGGTCTCCTTTTCACAGGCTGCAGGTTCGTAGTTTCTGTTGTTTTTGGTGTCTGTCCCCAGTGGGTAAGGTTGGTTCAGTGGGTTGTGTAGGCTTCCTGGTGGAGGGGACTAGTGCCTGTGTTCTGGTGGATGAGGCTGGATCTTGTCTTTCTGGTGGGCAGGTCCACGTCTGGTGGTGTGTTTTGGGGTGTCTGTGGCCTTATTATGATTTTAGGTAGCCTCTCTGCTAATGGATGGGTTTGTGTTCCTGTCTTGCTAATTGTTTGGCATAGGGTGTCCAGCAGTGTAGCTTGCTGGTCATTGATTGGAGCTGGGTATTGGCGTTGAGTTGGAGATCTCTGGGAGATTTTCGCCATTTGATATTACTTGGAGCTGGGAGGTCTCATGTGGACCAGTGTCCTGAACTTGGCTCTCCCACCTCAGAGGCACAGCCCTGATGCCTGCCTGGAGCACCAAGAGCCTGTCAACCACACGGCTTCAGAGTTATGTTGAGTGACTGGGCACATGGAGTTCAGTTGAAGGATATTTTATCTGTATGCTGGTGTAAACTTTAGCGGGTCCCGTCTCAGTCCTGTAGACATTTCTGAATCCCAGGGTAAAAGTCACTTGCAGTGTTCAGGTAGGGATCCGTGTCATGGTGGCCAGGAAAAGGCCCTGACCTTCGACCCGGCCTCCATCCAGGCTCTCCTACTCCCTCCTGGCTGCCATGCCCTGCTCCTCCTCAAACATTTTTTTAGACCTCAGTTTCTCTTAAATTAAACGTGGGGGTGACTAGATCAGGAGTTCCTAAGAAAGGTGAATATACTGTGCTTCAGGAAATTCTCCAAACCCTTGTTTAAATGGAAAATTGTGCATATGAGCAGCTTTGGGAATCTGATGAAAGCTATTACAGATTTTTCTCAGAAAATAGACATATGCAAATAGATTCCAGGCTTATCTATCTGTCAGAATAGTAACTCCCGGACTGTGAATTCCAGAAGTTTTCATTGTGACATTCTATCACTGTAAAGTGCTATCTTCATAACAGGTTTACTTGAAAATGACCACTTTTAAAATTTGAGTTGTATTGCTATTTTTTCCCTTACAGTTGAATATAAATTGTAGGAAATACAGTATTCTTAATTATATTTCTAGAGTATATTTTGGGACTTCTTCTACATTTTGACACATACTGCCAAATTGCTCTTTTAAAATGTTTTACCAATAAGTGTTACCAGGAGTTATCAACAGTTGACCATCTCCCTTGCTAACCCTAAATACTATGATCATTCTTCCTCTTTACCTATCCTGTGGAGACTAATTGTGCTCTTTCTTTAAATTTTAATTTTACTGTTACAATTTTTGCACTCTGTTTGCATGTCTCAGATTTGAATTTGCCACAGCTACAGCCTTGGTTGTAAATATTTCTAACATCACGGCAAAATCTGAGAATGAAAAATGTTACCCTCTGAACAGTTATAGTTTCAGGAAGAAGTACGAACATAGATGCTTTCTCTCTGGAGTAGTGGGTTCTCGTGTAACTCTAGGAAAGTTCAGTGTTGGTATAATCTGCATGTTTATTTTACCATGTACACTAGGCGTCCCCATTAACTAAAAAACTTTCTAAAGATCTGTGAAGCAGAGGCTTGGAGGATCCTGGGAAGTAGGATAATTTCGAAATGGTTTACAGTAATCTGCTGTAGGCATGCACTTCTGCAGCCGCTGGGATGATAAAGAAATGGCCGAGAGAGTGGGGTAGAAACTGATTAAAGGTTTTGAAGGATTTAAGAAGTGTTGCTTATTCCAGTGCAAAGAGACTCTCTGCTCAGACTTGTAGAGAACCAAGAACTGCGAGATTGCTCTGCCGCAGAACCAGAACAGATGCTGAAGCAATTTTCCAACCATTTCATAACTTCTCAGAGTCCCTCAAGAGTAGCTGTTTCATTTGCTTAATTAAAAATATATATATAGGGACTTCCCTTGTGGCGCAGTGGTTAAGAATCCGCATGCCAATGCAGGGGACATGGGTTCAAGCCCTGGTCCGGGAAGATCCCACATGCCATGGAGCAGCTAAGCTCGCATGCCTAGAGCCTGTGCTCTGCAACAAGAGAAGCCACCGCAATGAGAAGCCCAATCACCCAACGAAGAGTAGCCCCCGCTCGCCGAGACTGGAGAAAGCTTGCACGTAGCAACAAAGATCCAACACAGCCAAAAAATAAATAAAATAAATTAAGTAAAAAAAAAAAAAAAAAATATATATATATATATATATACACATGTATAATAGGAAGTTGTGCAATTTATCCTAGACCAGCATTTCTTGGGGTAAAAAAGAAAACATCTGTCAGCTATCTGAAAACACTGAAGATTAATATTACTTTGTTGTGGATTTTAGTCCGTAAATCATCAAGGGGATATGCTATTACTTATCATTCTGGAAGTTAATTTACTACTTCTGTGAAAAGAATATTCAGAGAACTGATGGAATGTAATTTTGCTCTTTCTAAATTTTTCTTTATTTTAATGGATTGTTTTCAAATATCGGCATTGTTGTAGGTCAGTTGTTCTCCAGGTGCCATCACCTGACCAGCAGGGAAAGCAGCAACATCTGGGAACTTTTAAACATGCAAATTCTTGGGTGCAACCCCAGATCTACAGAACCAGAAATTCGGGATGGAATCCAGCATTATTGTGCTAACAAGCCCTTCAGGAGTTGCTGATGGTGCCAAAGTTAACTTTTATGTACTGAAGTGAAAGTTCAACTTGAGTTTGAAGTTAATGTTTTATTTGTATTAGATGTCAACTCAGATTTCACCTCGTCACTTTTCTTAACAAAATAGTTTGCTTCAAATGGCACTCTATCTTTTACTGCATAATGATCAACATGATCATAACTACATCTTTTCAGTTAACAGTTCTTAAAAAGTGTTTCATTAATAATGTCATAATGTGTGATTAGCACTTTGCATATGGCTGAGTTATTCACATATTTGAACTCATTTTCATCTTTACAACAGGCTGATGATACAGGTGTTACTATTAATTTAGCTATGCAGATGTTCAGCAGAAAATATTGTATCCTCGTACCCTATGGTATTTATAAATTACAGAAAAAAGGAAGAATTATCAATTTGTTTAGAAATAATAATATAAACAAATTCGAGGTCACTTCTGTTTCTACCAGAAAGGAAAAGATGAAAAAGAACATATTTTTTTCATGTTCTAAGTATTACAACACAATTTCATCATATGTTAAGAGTTGAAAAATCCTGATCCCTTAGAAAAGACCTGTATAATTGACAAAACTTGAATTAATGAAGTTCAATAATGACCACAACTTAGAAGTGAAAGAGTAAGAGTAAAATCTCTAAGTAATATATATGCAATACATGTTTCACTCTTGAAAACTGCCTTCAAGGAAAAAAACACCTTAACTATAGAATGCTTTCTACAAAGGGTATAATATTGTGAAACACTCCCATCTGGTGGTTGACTCTTTTAATTACATTTTTATTAACATAGCAAAATTATGATACTTCTACTCATTAACTTCATCAAAGAGGCATGTGTTGGTATTTTAAAAATTAATTGTAAAACATAGTAAATTTTTATACTCTATGATGAAATGTATTATCTTAGAAATATTTTCCCTGTGAAATTATAAACATAAATTATAAATATTTAATCAAAATCATTCTAATATACATTGTACAACAGTTAACTTCTTTGTATGTAACTTGCTGAAATTTACCTCCCCCCCAAAAAATTTGTATTCTATCTCATAAGTGGTTTCACTGAGGTGATTACTGACTTACATAGTTGTTTTACAAAACATTAAAAACAACTTCTCCTGCAAGCAGAAGAGAGGGCTTGGCATCAGCTTTGAAAAAAAATTGTTTTTCCATGATCAGGCCTGCTGTATGTAGTTTTGTATTTTTATTGAGGCACCTGTATATTCTTTTTTAAAACTGAGATATAATTGACATATGACATTATATTATTTTCAGATATACATCTGACTTGATCTTTATATATATTTTGAAATGATCACCAAAATAAGTCTAATATAGTCTAAATATATGAATACTTATAAAATGCAAAATTCAGGTCAACAGGTTTTTTTTGAAGTATAGTTTTTTTTAAAGTATACAATATTAGGTAAGTTACAGGTGTACAACATAGTTATTCACAATGTTGAAAGGTTAAACACCATTTATAGTTATTATAAAACATTGGTTATATTCCCTGTGTTGTATAATATATCCTCGAAGCTTATTTAGTTTGTACCTAAGAGTTTGTACCTATGAATCCCCTACTCCTATCTTGCCCCTCCTCGCTTCCCTTTCTCCAAGGTAACCACTAGTATGTTTTCTATATCTGTGAGTCTGTTTCTTTCTTGGTATATTTACTAATTTGTTTTATTTTATAGATTCCACATATAAGTAATATCATACAGGATTCGTCTTTCTCTGCCTGACTCATTTCACTCAGCATAATGCCTCCAAGTCCATCCATGTTGCTGCAAATGGCAAAATTTTGTTCTTGTTTTTTGTGTGTGTGGTTTTATGGTTTGTTTTTTTATTTTGGCTGAGTAGTATTCCATTGTATATGTATACCACATCTTCTTTATCCATTCATTTCTTGATGAACACTTAGGTTGCTTCCCTGTCTTGGCAGTTGTAAATAATGCAGCTACAGACATTGTATGTATCCTTTCGATTTAGTGTTTTTGTTTTTCTCAGCTATATACCCAGGAGTGGAATTGCTGGGTCATCTGGTAGTTCTACTTTTGTTTTCTTTGAGAAACCTCCATACTGTTTTTCACAGTGGTTGCACCAATTTACATTCCCAAGAAGAGTTAGGGTTTTCTCCACATCCTCTCCGATATTTATTATTTGTGTTCTTTTTGATGATAGCCATTCTGACCGGTTTGAGGTGCTTTAGATTTGCATCTCCCTGATGATTAGCGATGTTAAACATCTTTTCATATGCCTGTTGGCCAGAGTATTTCCTCTTTGGAAAAATGTCTATTTAGTTCTTCTGCCCATTCTTTAATTGTTTTTTTTTCTTTTATGTTGACTTGTATGACCTGTTTATATATTTTGGATATTAACCCCTTATCGGTGATATAATTAGGAAATCTTTTCTCCATTCTGTAGGTGTCTTTTCATTTTGTCAGTGGTTTCCTTTTCTGTGCAAAAGCTTTTAAGTTTAATTGGGTCCCAATTGTTTATTTTTGCTTTTATTTCCTGTGCTTTAGGAGACAGATCCAGAGAAAGATCGCTGAGATTTATGTTTAAGAGCGTTCTGCCTATGTTTTCCTCTAGGTGTTGTATGGTTTCCAGTCGTACTTTAGGTCTTTAATCCATTTTGAGTTTATTTTTGTATATGGTGTGATCAAATGTTCTAGTTTAATTTTTTACATGTAGTTGTCCAGCTTTCTCAGCACTACATATTGAAGAGACTGTCTTTTCTCCATTGTATACTCTTGCCTCCTTTGTCATAGGTAATTGACCATAAGTGCATGGGTTTAGTACCAGGCCCTCTATCCTGTTCCATTGATCTGTGTGTCTGTTTTTGTGTCCACTTTGTAGTATACTCTGAAGTCAGGGAGTGTGATTCCTCCAGCTCTGTTCTTTCCTGGTATTGTTTTCTATTCAGAGTCTTTTGTGTTTCCATACAAATTTTAAAATGATTTGTTCTAGCTCTGTGAAAAATGCCATTTTTATTTTGATAGGGATTGCTTTGAATCTGTAAGATGCCTTGGGTGGTATCATCATTTTAACAGTATTAATTCTTCCAATCTATAAACGTGGTATATCTTTCCATCTCTTTGTGTCATCTTCAGTTTCTTTCATCAGTGTCGTACAGTTTTTGGAGTACAGGTCTTTTGCCTACTTAGGTAGGTTTATTCCTAGGTATTTTATTCTATTGGATGTGATGTTAAATGAGAGATTGTTTCCTTAATTTCTCTTTCTGATATTTCATTGTTAGTGTATAGAAATACAAGAGACTTCTATATATTAATTTTGTATCCTGCAGCTGTACCAAAATCATTTATGAACTCTAGTATTTTTCTGGTGGTATCTTTAGGATTTTATACGTGCAGTGTCATGTAACCTGCAAACAATGACAGTTTTACTTCTTCCTTTTCCCTTTGGATTCCTTTTATTTCTTTTTCCTGTCTGATTTCTGTGGCTAGAACTTCCAGTACTATGTTGAATAAAAGTGGTGAGAATGGACATCCTTGTCTTGTTCCTGATGTTAGAGGAAATGCTTTCAGCTTTTCACTGTTGAGTATGATGTTAGATATGGGTTTGTCATATATGGCCTTTATTATGTTCAGATGTGTTCCCTCTATGCCCGCCTTCTGGAGAGTTTTTATCATCAGTGGATGGTCAATTTTATCAAAAGCTTTTCTGAATCTATTGAGATGATCACATGGTTTTTGTTTTTCATTTTAACACAGTGTATCTCATCGCTTGATTTATAGATATGGAAAAATCCTTGCATCCCTGGGATAAACCCCATTCGATCATGGTGTATGATACTTTTAATGTGTTGTTGGATTCAGCTTGCTAATATTTTGTTGAGAATTTTTGCATCTATGTTCATCATTGATATTGGCCTATAATTTTTGTGTGTTATACTTTTGTCTGGTTTTGGTATTAGGATGGCGGTGGCCTCATAGAATGAATTTGTAAGTGTTCCTTCCTCTGCAACTTTCTGGAATAGTTTGAGGAGAATAGGTGTTAGCTCTTCTCTATGTGTTTGGTAGAATTCACCTGTGAAGCCATCTGGTCCTGGACTTTTGTTTGTTGGGAGCTTTTAAATTACTGATTCAATTTCTTTACTGGTAATTGGTCTGTTCATATTTTCCATTTCTTCCTGGTTTCGTCTTGGGAGATTGTACCTTTCTAAGAATTTGTCCATTTCTTCTAGGTTGTCTATTTTATTGGCATATATTTGTTTGTAGTAGTCTCTTATTATCTTTTGTATTTCTGTGGTGTCAGTTGTGAGTTCTTTTTCATTTCTGACTTTATTGATTTGGGCCCTCTCTTTTTGTGTGTGCGTGATGAGTCTGGCTAAAGATTTATCCATTTTTTTTTTTTTTTTTACAGGTTTCCTTTATTTATTTATTTATTGGCTGCATTGTGTCTTCATTGCTGCATGCGGGCTTTCACTAGTTGCAGTGAGTGGGGGCTACTCTTTGTTGTGGTGAGCAGGCTTCTCACTGCAGTGGCTTCTCTTGTTGCGGAGCACAGGCTCTAGGCACACGGGCTTCAGTAGTTGTGGCACGTGGGCTCAGTAGTTGTGGCTCATGGGCTCTAGAGAGCAGGCTCAGTAGTTGTGGAGCACGGGCTTAGTTGCTCCATGGCATGTGGGAATCTTCCTGTACCAGGGCTCGAACCTGTGTCCCCTGCATTGGCAGGCGGATTCTTAATCACTGTGCCACCAGGGAAGTCCCAGATTTATCAATTTTGTTTATCTTTTCAAAGAACCAGCTCTTAGTTTCATTGATCTCTTCTGTTGTTGTTTTCTGTCTCTATTCCATTAATTTTGCTCTGATCTTTATGGTGTCTTCTACTAACTTTGGGTTTTGTTTGTTCCCCTTGCTGTAGTTCATTTAGGTGTAAGGTTATGGTGTTTATTTGAACTGTTTCTTGTTTTTCAGATAAGCTTGCACTGGTATAAAGTTCCCTCTTAGAACTGCTTTTGCAGAAGATTTTGGGTTGTTGTGTTTTCATTTGTCTTCAGGTTTTTTTAAATTTCCTCTGTGATTTCTTCAGTGGTCCATTGGTTGTTTAGCCTCCATGTCTGTGTTTTCTGCAGTTTTCTTCCTTGTAGTTGATTTCTAGTCTCATAGTGTTGTGGTTGGAAAAGAGGCTTGCTATGATTTCAGTGTTCTTAAATTTATAGAGGCTTGTTTTGTGGCCTAGCATGTGATCTGTCCTTGAGAATATTCCATGTTCACTTGAAAAGAATGTGTATTCTGCTGCTTTTGGATGGAATGTCCTATATGTATCTATGAAGTCCACTTGATATAATGAGTCATTTAAGGCCAGTGTTTTCTTATTGATTTTGTCTGGATGATCTGTCCATTGATATAAGTGAGATGTTAAAAATTCTCTACTATTACTGTGTTACTGTTTTTTTTCCCTTTATGCCCATTAATATTTGCCTTATGTATTTAGGTGGTCCTATGTGTTTAGATGGTCCAAGGCAGCTGACTGCAGAACCCCAAGGAGCCCCAAGGCTAGTGCTGGCTCACTAGTGGTGGGCAGAGTCAGGGTCCAGAAGACTCTGGTGCAGTTGCCAGCCTAATGGTATGTGAAGCCAGGTCCTGGGGTTAGCACTGGCCTACTGGTGGGCAGAGCTGGGTCCTGGAGTCTGGTTGCAGGGTGCAGGGGTCCCAGAGCTGGTGTCTAATTGCTGGGAGGGGGGTCAGTTCCTGACACAGTTGGTATGGGGCCTGGGGTGTCTCAAAGCTTGTGCTGGCTCGCTAGTAGTGAGGGTTAGGGCCCAGCTGGTCCCAGGGCAAGGTCTGGCCTGCTTGGTGGGCATGCTGTGCCACTTGCTGCAGGATTGTGGTTTTCTTATGTCTGCTGTCTGCCCCCTGGTGGTTGAAGCCGGTCCAGAGGCTAGAGCAGGCTTCCTGGAGGGCAGGGTGAGGGCCCAGGGGTTCTGGGGCTGGTGCCTGCCCCCTGGTGGGGGGAGCTGATTCCTGGGCTCTTGGGTGTCCAGAGGCAGCTCAGTGGGTCTTAAGGCAGCCTGTCTGCTTATGGGTGGGGCTGTGTTCCTGCCCAGTTATTTGCTTGGCCTGACACATCCCAGCACTGGTGGCCTATAGGCTATTGGGCCAAGGTAGGGCTGGATCCTGGGGCTAAAATGCTAGAGCAAGGATTCCACGATGGTGCTTGCCAACACCAGTATCCACATGGTGGAAGGAGCTCCCAAGAATGGTTGCCACAGGGTCTTTGTCCCCAGGGTGAGCTGCATCAGCACCCTGACTCTCCACGAGACTCTCCAGGATCACCAGGTAGGTCTGATCCAGGCTCCTATCCATTTACTGCTTCTGCCCTGGGTTCTGGAGTACAGGAGAATTTGTGCGCACCCTTTAAGAATGAAGTCTCTATTCCCCTAGGCCTCTCGTTTTTCCAGAAGCAAGCCCCACTGGGCTTTGAAGCAAAATGCTCTGGAGGCTCTGCTTCCTGGTCCAGGACCCTTAGGCTGGGAAGCCTGACATGGGGTTCAAATCATTCACTCCTTTGGGAGAACCTGTGCAATGTAATTATTCTCCAGTTTGTGGATCACCCACTCAGGGATATGGGACTTGACTATATCACCAGTCTACCCCTCCTACCTGTCTCCTTGAGGTTTGTACTTTAGTAGAAAGTCTTTTCTGGTAGGTTCCAGTCTTGCATCAAGGGCAATTCTGTGAATATTTGTGATTTTGATGTGCCCTTGTGAGGAGGTGAGCTCAGGGTCTTTCTACTCTGCCATCTTGTTTGATCTTTCCCAGGTCAGTAGGTTTTAATAAGCAGACTAATTTGTTTTTTCCCCTTACTGTTATTTGTTGTTTCCCATTTGGTGCTTTAGCTCATTCATTTACCCAACAATTATCTTTTTGAGATCTATTACATGCTGGGGCCAATTCTGGGTGTCAGAGCAGGGAAAAAGACAGGCAAAGTTGCTTTTCTCATGGAGCTTGCATTGTAGTAGGAGCAGAGAAGAAAACAAAAAATCACATAAGGATATAAATTAATACAGTAATGATTGCTTTGAAGAAAGAAAAAGGAATAAAGTAGCAACCCGTGACTATTTTAGAGTTGATAGTCAGAAACATCTTGTCTGAAGAAGTGACCTTTAAATGGCCTATGAGGCAGTTTATATAAGATTTGGGAGAACATTTCAGACAGAAAAATAGCAATTGCAAATGTCATTAGGCAGAAATGAGTTTTCCTGGGCTCTAGAAACACAGAGAAGGTCAGAGTGGCCAAAGCATAGCTCTCTCCAGAAAGAGAGTATGAGATATAGTCAGTATGGTAGGCAGGTCACTAAGATAGCTCATATGGTCATGTGGTTAGCAATTTGGAATTTTGGCTAAGTTCACTGAGAAAGCATTAATATAATCTGATTTATACTTTGTAAAGCTCCCTGGGATTGTTTACAGATTGCAGAGGAGGACAAAAATGAAGCAAGAAAACCAGCCCTAGGAAAAAGATGTCTTTTGCTTGGTTTAGGATGGTGGTAATAGTGGCGAAGAACTATGAAAGGGTTAAAAATGTATTTTGGAGCTAGAACTGATAGGAGGTGATGTGAAACAATGAGAGAGAGTGGATCCAGGAATGACTTTCAGGCTTTTGGCCTGAGTCATTGAGTGGATCCTGGGGTCATTTATTAAGACAGAAAACCCGGGGAAAGAACAGTTTAGGAGTGCTAATGGAGATTCTTTCATATTTCTGGACTGGCATTTTTCTCAAGTGCATTCATTAGTTGGGATATCTCCTTGTGACTCTCATTCTTTTATTTATTTAACACATATTTAACAAATGTCCGTCAGATGTCATACACTATACTAGACAGTTGATGTTTCCAGTAAAAAAAAAAAAGAAGATGCAGCCACTACCCTTGTAGAATTTCTAGACTAATCAGAGAAATAGACATGGTAATTAAATAGCCATACTATAAAGGTAAAACTGCAACAGTGATTAGTGCAAAAAATGAGAGGTAAGTAATGTTGTGATACGCTAAAGTAGCGTGATTTGACCTAGTTATGGAAGTCTTGGGAGGTCTCTCTTAAGAAACGACATTAAACTTTAAAACAGATCAGTGATCTTGTGAAGAAGAAATAAGAAGTTTAAGGGGCTCATGACAGGAAGAAATTGACCAAATACTTGGAGCTGATAAAATATGAGTCTTAGCCTGAATTCCTTAACAGCAGAGCCTGCAGCAGTCAGGATATGGGCTACTAATTTACTAGGGAGTACCGTCCTTATAAATTAGTGTTAGGCATTAAGGGAAAGGGAGAATGAGGCAGGGAACAAGTGAGAAACTATTAATAGAGGATGCACTATTCCACTGGTCACTGTTAAATGCAAACGACTGCTGTAATCCATGGGACCATCCTGTAAAAGGGAGGTGGGAGGGGACGTGGGAAAAGAGAGAAGGTTGGAATCTATCCACCAGTGTCCCTGTCTTATTGTGTAAACCTTTCCTCCATGGGGTGTTACTTCCTCCATGAGCAGGGTTCCGTGGCATCTCGTGCCATAGTAGCAAGGGAAGAAGCCTGCCGGAAGAGTTTCGTCCCGAGCACCCCACCCCCCCACCCCCCCGCCCTTAATCTCCACCTGGTTTTACTCAGCTGTAGTCCACGCAGAGCCGCTCACTCCAGCAGCGGCTGCTACAGGCAGACAGCACCTAGAGTATCGGAAGCAGGGCATGCGAGGCATTGGATGCAATCACTGTGACAGGATGGGAGTGAGGAAGGGAAGAAGAATGGGAAATGATGGGATCTGGGAGCTTAGGAGGAGTCTGACCACGCTGGATATTGAAGAACAGTTAAAGATGTTTGTCCCTCTCTTAAGGGCACTGGGAAGTCATTGTGGGGGATCAGAATAGGGATGAAAGTGGTCCAGCTAACGTGTTCACAGGGCAGAGCTGGGGGCTGATGCAGGACATACACAGGCAATAATCTCAAGAGAATTTAGTGTAGGTTGAGTGTGGGGGACAGGGGAAAGCTGGGTGTGAAGGATGGTGCCTAGGTTTGTGGCTTGAGTACTTGGATGGGTGCTGTTGCTTCAAATCACTGAACTGTACAGCTGCAGGGCGGGGGTGGGGGGCGGCAGGGGGGAGGTGGGTGGGAGCTGAACAGCTTTGGAAGGGGGCAATTAGGCCTCCGCTTTTGAAACACTTCTCCCCCAGTCATCAGAGAGCAGACATCAAAACTTCAGATATAAGAAGAATTCTAGGCTAAAAATACCTTGAAGTCACTGGCCTGCATGTGACAATCAAAGCCTTGGATGGATGTGACACTTCAGGAAGACAATAGAGTGGGAAACAGACTTGGAATTGAGTCTGCCAAGAACTTCAGGATCCAGTAAGTTTGGATGCCATATTTTCTTCCTGGAGAATCCCAATGTAGCAAATTTATCAATTCATTTCAATTACTGCTTTTTAGGTTGCATGCAGTGAGCTGTTTTCTAGATATAGTTTGGCTTGTTTTCCGCTATTATATGTTCTGACCACATTATCTTAAAACCATGCAGTTTCTAAACATGATCAATAAGTCAGCTTTAAACTCAACCTCACCTTTCTAAAGCATTCCTAAGAGGAGTGAGGGAATAAAAAATACATACTGTATGTAAACGGCTTAGTACACAGAAAACACGTTTAAAAATCACAATTGTCCATAGATTGTCTGCTGGGCCAGATGCAGTGCCCCAATTACCCACTAGCCTTATTTGAAAGTACAGCATATTGGATGTTTTCTTGCAAAGCAACACTTCTACATTGTTCTAAAACAATCAGATGAATATACATTCATCTTAATTTCACATTTATCATAAACATAGAGTTTATTGGCATATTATAGTTTGTAGATGTGCATGATGTTAGATGGTCTGTTTGTAAATATAGTCGTTCAAATCAAAATACTTTATTTATACCTCATTTACGTTCTACTAAATTATAGTGCATTTATAGATATCCCAGGATCAGAGGCAACTGAAGTTAAGGTTGATACGTAAGTTCTGATTCTTCTCATCTGGGTAGAAAAGAATACAAACGTTTTTAGAGTACATGAAGGCGAACGTTTATTTGGAAAGTTGAATTTCTTGTATACTGAAAATATTTTTTTAAACCATACATATTCATAAGTGTAATACAAACACCACCTACAATACAAACACATTTTTAGCAAGTTCTACTATGAATATTAATCTAAGCCAACAGAAAATCAGGTAAACCAGTTTCTACATACCTTGTATCTGTTTTGGTGTTGTAATCAAACAATTTAAGATACAAACAAAGAAAGCTTTGGCTCAACCCTACTTATTTCACTATGGGCACACTAGGATATATACGACCACAGATTACAAACCCAATCCCTTTATGATCAATGTAAAATTGTTACAAGAATCGTATCTTAATGACATGTAAACATTTTTAGGGTTTCAATTGGCAATTATGTTTTAAATGCTTAGAAAATCACACCAACAACATTTCTCATTTTTGTTCTCTCTTGAGCTCATCTCTTCCATGAATATAAAGTAGGAAAAATATTATTTGAGAATTCCAGCATAATTTCATTGTGCTTTACACTTTTATAAACATGGATACACCTAAAACATCAGATGCCTTTACACCAACAGAATAAATCCCCCAAATTCACATTTTCTTATAAATACACATGCAAAATTAGTGAAAAACACTTTTGTATAGCAAAGACCCTGCTTAATTATCTTCAGATTAATAATTTTTGATGGCATGTGCAAGTCATACTGCTCATTGAACAGTAGATTTATTTCCTGCAGATTTGTTTTTCTATAAAAATATATTTATGTGTTCACAGGAAAAAAGTTGAGTTGGTATGTGTGGGGTGATTTTCGACCTATCATTAGATTATAGGTTTATGAAGTTAGAAGGCATGTTAGCTTTTATCATTTTCAATTTTTTCTTCATAAAAAAGAACACCCTGTGACAGAGAGAAGGTAACTGAGATAATCATTAGCACTTTAGAGACAGTTTGAAGCAAAGGGGTCAAGCAACTTGTCTACGGTTTATGTACAAAATCAGTGCTGGAACCAGGAAGAGAACTTGGATTTTCCCAACCCTTGGACAGCTCTCTAGGAACGGATCCCCACCACCAGTCCTTGAGATTATATACACCCTATTACATTGAAATCCTATTGACAGTAGACTAGAGAAAGTTAGTCATGGACCTATCCCTTCTGTGAAACTTCCCGGTAGAAACCACATGCTATTGAGAAAAGGTAATAGAGAGTGATAGCAAAAGGCAGTCTGAAAGCAATCTCATTTTTCAAATCCATAAGTTTTGGCCGTTCAGAAAATATGAGCAGGAACATCCTTATTACTCACACAGTTAAGGGAGAACTCTGCGATCTAGGAAAAGCAAACATTTCACTATTTGTTTCCTTCTAACTTAAAGGTAATTAAATTGATAATAAATCTAATCCTAATGCACTTCTGAGATTATGTCCCTCCTGCACGATTCTGTTAAAACCTTGTTTAGAGCAAGTGGAATACTAGTGGAACTAAATCCAGAAGTCCTAACCTTGGCCTCATCGACAGCTGAGTACCCGAAATTCCTCCCAGGTAAGCCAAAACAGGATGATTCTTCCTTGAAAAAAGTTGTGCCTTAAAATTAGATGGGGATGAAGCTCAAGGGGCTGGATGGGTGGGTGCGTGGGTCCTCAGAGTCAGGGTGAGGCCCACAGTGCCTTCCCACTTTGGGAATTCTTACTTCAGAGGTGTGGTCAAGTCCTGAGCCCACAAAGTACTGTTTTAAGTAAGACCTTCTTTTGCCGCCTCTCCCTTTTGGAGGACAGACAAGGTTTAAAACGATAATTAGATATTCCATGTGGATTATTGCGTTGACCATTATACACACTCCCTCATTTTGGTCCACAAGAAAGAGAGCGGGCTACATACATCAAAGTCAAGGCTTTAACAATATACACGGATGGGTACAGTTCAAAAAATAAAGTAAAATCTGAGTCAATTTCACTTAAACATAATTAAGAAATGCACTTAAGAAGAATGTCGAGGTAAGGTTAAAAATTTTTTCCATAAAATGAGAAGCTCCACACTGAATTTTACTGACATGCATGCACCGTCCTTCATAGTATTTCTAAACCGCTTCCATGTATAATTTTAGAAGGACGAGTAGCTCACGTGCCAGGAAATAAATTCCCTGAATTTGTACTGGTTTTGACGGAAGGAGAACATAGAAAACTATCCCACCCTGAAGATGTTTAAAATGTGATACAGGCAAAACCTATGTATAGGAATTTCTACTCTAAACAAAGTTTTTCTTTCGGGGGGCTGGGGTAGGAGTACACTCAACAACAAAAATTTACTTTGAAAAATATGGAATCATTCCCCTCAATATTTATATGATATTTTATTTTGAGATGGTGGGAAAAGCACATAAGAACAAAATCCAAATGCTTTGTACAGAGTCTTCAGTTTGGGAACCTCATGTGATTGATGGGTTGTAGCTTTGGAATGATGAAACATGGTGTATTACTATATATACTCCATCTGTACAGACATGCCTGTTAATGTTCTTTTTCTCACCCCAAAATAAAACAATCTCTATTTTAAACTGTGTAAATATTAACATAATATTTACAATGCATTCACGAAATATGTGGAACATACCATTATACAAACATAGAGAAAAGGTACAAGCAATCAATTTAGAAATGGAGATATTAAATAGATACCAGTTATTAGACCACAGCATTACGGACACCTCCTGCCTGTTCTTTCATAAGATAACCTTCTGACCACTGCTTCTTTTGCAGCTGAATTGAGTCCAATAAAACACAAAAAACAAAGATGTTTGTAGATGTCGTAAGTGATAGAAATTACAAATTCACGTTGATACTGAGAAAGGTAGAATTCTGTTTAAGCATGAGCATCTCTGGGCAAAGAGTTAGGAGCTCAGTAAATACTAGTTGATCATTTCACCTAAGACTTCTACTACTCAAATTTTAAATAATAAATTTAGACTGTATATATTCAACGAACTGTTTAAGTAAGACATTCATTCTCTTTACATTTTAAATAACCAGTTTGCTTACCATCTTTTAACCTGTCAGGAAGCAAAGTCACTAAGACAGTTCTCCGAGACGGAATACACATGTGCATACACAGACAACCCACAAGGTAGCAACATCTCTGCAAACACAGTGAAGAGTAAAACCAGGCAAATATGGAGTTCACTGGATGGATACTTTGGATTCAGGTGAGGTGAATCTAAATACAGGATTTGTTTTGTGTTCTGCATTTTGAGCACCTGAAAAAAAAAAAAAAAACACAGGCGTGTAGTGCTAGATATTTTACTTTTTCAAGGCAGTGCTATTGTTCTCAACACAGCTGCAGGAAGTTCAAATTCTGGATGAAGTCTTTTGCCACAATGTTTCTATTCCTATAGGAAAAGTTCTTGCTCCCTTGAACAGATAAATATGGAAGGTTGGTGTGAACCGCTGATGTGTTTCTAGGCTCTGCGTTTACGCTCGGAGTGGAAATGTTGCTGTAGAACTTCCATTGCTTTCCGCCGATCCTTTCTCCTTAGATCCAGCATAGGCGCCAATAAATGACCCATCCTCACTGAACAGACCGTGGTCACCTTCTCCGTACTCGACTAAGCTGTCGGCACTTTCTGTGGCCTGCATATCCCTGTTAAGGGACCGAAGGCTTCCTTTGAGAGGTTTTTCATCGCTGTCACTAGAAAATAAAAAGGAAGAATTCGACAAAATCTAACGTGAGGTACTCATGTAAAGCAAGACTCAGGCACAAGTGCTAATAGGTTTTTAAACTTTCCGGATATTCATATTAGCACTGAAGACAGGTAAATCCTGAATGACTCCTTTCACAAAGAAATGTTTAAATCGTCATTACCAATTTGTGTCGTTCTGAGTAATTGAGAAACTCACAACACTCCTGCTTGCCTTTAAAATTGAGACATGCAGATATTCAATCTGTTGATTACATAGAGAACAAATGTTATTTCCTTCACTTTCATGAACTTCTCGAACCCTAGTCTCGATCTTCTGTCTTTCTTTACCTTTGATCCTGCATGTTCCTCCAAATCCCTCCAGAAATGTCTCTCTTGTTTAGGTTAATCAATCAAATTCTGTTTCTTGTAACCAAAGAACTTTCTTTAATAAACTCAGGTTTGTAAAATTAAAAAAAAAAAAAACTGGCATTTTTAGACCAGAAATACTACAAGTATCCTACATTCATTTATGCTTTGCGTTCTATTCTTCAACAAAAGCAAGTCTGAGTTAGTAAAAAGGTCTATAAAATGATATAGTTTTCTTAATTTCTAGATGATGGGTGTTTTTTAATATCAACTTCCATCACACTAGAAAGCTGTACACCAAATTAGAAGATTTTATAAAATTCTAAAAAAGGAAAATTTGGGAGAAAAATATAATTAGCGTGCTATTAGCACTTGCTAGTATGTGGTAGTCACTGGTGCTGTTCATCAAACAGGTCCATATCTCAGCTTTCTGGAAGCATGGCAGGATGATAGTTCACTGCCCTCTGAGTTATGCATTGCCAGGTGACTTGCTTTGGCCAAAGTGAGCAGAGGTGACATATGTCACTTTCCAGCCCGTGCTCCATTTGCCATCTTCCATTTCCTCTGCTGTGCTGACCCTCAATGCTCGCTCACCAGCCGGTGCTCCCAAGTGACCAAGATGGCTCGAGCCATCTGCGTTGCACACGCAGTTTGAGAAAGAAAAATATATGCCGTTGTTTTCAACAGCAGCATGACCCAGACTGTCCTGCCTCATACAGTAACTGGCTCCCGAACTGGGATGCTACAGTTATAAAAGCAAATACGAAGAAAACAAAGAGACAAAATGTGGCATTACCTTAAGGACCAGGCCACAAATAGCGAAGCAACTCTTACCAGAAGCTGGAAAGACGAGAATTCACGTTATGTAACTGTCTCCTTGCATAATTTTCCAGATAAACATGTAGTTTTGGGGAAAAGATGAGGGAAACTGTATTAACTAACAAGATGCCAGGTGAAAGCTTGCAGGGGATGATTGTACCCATCTTTTTACAGCAGCAGCAAAATATGAGGGAATGGGTTTTAACTAAGACATGTCTTAGTTTTTTCCTCATAAAATCGAACTAGTAATATCTGTCTTTCAAAAGTATTTTCAACAGTTGCCATCATAGGCTCTCAGTGATCCCTGCCTTGTGGGATTTGAGTCACCATTTCCTAAATGTGTATAATTAATTCCAAGTTTTCTTTTTCTCTCTCTCTCCCTTCAGCCTTTAATGCTCCTTCGTGGAAAGCACCTCAGATGGAAGAAAGAAAAGTAAGTATAGAGCGAAGTAGAGCCTAGAATGAGGCTCAGATGTACATCAGTTAATGCAGGATGGCTAATCAGAATACTCCACATCCCTGATGACAGTAATGATCCAGGGTGAGGCCAATCAAGTCCGTTATTTGGTATGGACGCTGGTCTTGTGTGCCAATGGCCATGTATGCCTGGAAACTGTAACAGCCCCTTTGGCTGCCGTATACAGAGGACCTGACTGACAACAATGGCATCCTAAAAAAGAACAGGTAAGAAAAGAAGAGGTACCTACCTCATACCAGATTTCTTGCAATTTCCCCTACGTGTGACACACGTTTATACCTTCATAAGTTTGGTCTGGGAGCGAAGAGTAACACAGTCTTTTTCGTCCTTTCCTCCTTTGGAATGGACCCTTCCCAGAACTCCTCTGAGGCAGAAATGGTTGCTCCCTTTTCCGCTCTCTTATCCTCTTTCATTAATTACAGTTATTTGCACTGATACTTTTTTCCTCTGAAGACTAGGTTCATCTTGAGGACATGCTCTGTGACTCAATCACCTTTTAGGTACACACCGTAGGTGCACAGGATACAGGTTTATGGGTGTAAACTGCACACAACCTGGGTTCACAACGGCCATGGTGAGGAGAGACTACAAGCTGTTTTAGCTACTCCATATATAGATATTCAATCTAAATAACAATAGTGTCCTTTGCATAACACCTTTCAAGAAAAGTGTCCTAGCACACACGCTACCTAGACAGCAGTTACATCTCCACCTCGGCACAGAGAAATCTGACTGCTACCAAATTTGATTGGGCCACTTAAGAAGGCCCCCCCCCTTTTTTGTTTCTTTTTAAACAGACTATTCTTTATAGGAGTATTAAAATATAGTCCTGTAATCGTTAAGAAGAAACACTTTTTTATATTTGTAAGCTTATAACCTGATGACTATGTGCTTTGGTACATTTTTCAATGGAACGTAATGTTTACCTGTATTCACCAAAGGTTTCGTCTTTCACTGACTGAACTTCTGGGTCTGGATGCAGATCTTCCTTTTCTTTTACTGAAAAAAAAGGGGGAGGGGAGTAATACAAGGAATTTTAAAAGACATATTTAACGGTGCTGTTGACAGTGAAAGTCAGGTTTGTTGTGGTTGTACCTATCACCCATCAGAGTTATCTCTGTGTTCAAATAAAAAAAGAAAAAGGATCCTCTGGCTTGTCTTTATTTGTCATCAGGGTTACAGGCTGCTGCAGATATGCACACAAGTAATGTAGTGTGACGTGGGCAACACGTCGTACTGGAAGAGTCCGTAACTTCGTTATGGTCTCTTAATGAAGACCAAATTACTGTATATACATTTTACTATCCTAAACTTTTTGAAGATGTCATTGGCTGATTGCTAGCAGATCTATGTCATTAAACTAAAGGGAATTAAGAAAAAGTCAATCATTTGGTGGTTCTCTCTCTCTCTTACTCCAAACTGCCTCAATAATCAGAATATTCAAGTCTATCATGACATAGAATAAATTAGATTTATTCTGCATAGTGGGGTACAGGCCAAGGAGGCTCTTGCTTCACTTTACCAGGAAAACTCGAACTAAAAGCCTTCTTCATGGCACCTTTTACTACTACTTGCCGAGACCTGAGAGTTTCTCTTAGTTGTCCTAAAAATGAAATGCTGACTTGTTTTTCTTTTCTGGGCACGATTTGAAGAAGCTTCTTCAGAATTTGCATAGGGCAACATTTCACAAATGACAGTTTGCTGGGGACACTCAAAAGGAAATGCTCTATCTATCTCTTTAAAGTTTCCAGTTAATTACCTCGAGCATTCATGAGTCATTAAAAATCTAATTCCTAACAAATTCAGTCTAAGCAAGAAAAAACATGTATAATGGCATAAATTCTGTGTAACTGTACAATTTAGAAATTATTCTCTTGTTTGATTGTACAATATACATAATGGGCTCCCCAAAATATTTGCTGGATGAATCATAAGCCAGTAAAGAATTTCACACTGATCTGAACATCAGCAAACGAATAGCACTGGGATCTAAATCTTTCCCCCTGTGTAGAAGCATCATGAATGCTAAGCAAAAATAATAATAATAGTAACAACAAAACATGGATATCTGAAAAAGACAAAAGAAATTTGGACACTGAATGAAATTAAAGTAAAGCCAGATATTAATTAATAATTAATTAATTCAAGAGGCAGTGTATCTGATATATGTCATGGTAATAAGAAATGCATTCCCAGCACTGGTTCAGTTTAACACAGTTGACTAGCAGAGCCAGTACTATTAGAATGGACTAGTGCAAAACAACTCTGGGTCATGAATGTGTAGAGAGGCATACTATAAATGGGTCCTTCTTTAAACATTGAAATATATGAGTGTGACTTAGTAACAGGTCTTCCCAACATCTGTGATATTTTACAGATAGAAAATAGAAGCTTGGAAGTATTATATGTCTCCCTAGAGCCTGTTTTATATACTAGAAACAAGAAAACAAGTAACCACCTAGAGATAATATTCTAGACGACATGTATTCCCTTTGGTTAGTTAATATAGGAATTTTTTTCCCCCCTCTCAGTATACTGTATACCTAATGTGCTCAAATCAATTTGACTTAAATGTGTAATTAAAAAAAAATTAAAGATGTCTCTGAAGATGGCCTCCTAGAAATCAAAGAGAATTTAATAAAATTCAAAGTCATGTTAAGAAACAACTTTACCTGAGTACTTTCCACCTTTGTTCCTCTTCACAAAGCAAACAGTCAACAATATTAGCGTGAGAAGAGCAATCGCACACATCAATCCAATAAACCAGCCTTGCGTGGAGATGTCATCATATAAACCAGCATATTCTGTTGTACAAAGAGAAGTCACACGTTGAGCACGAGAAACGGTCTTTGGAATTATGCCCCTCTGGGGAAAATTAAACATCATTTTTAAACATACAAAATAGCATCAATTTTATTTTTTCCTTGGAGTGACCCTAGAGGGAATGTGATTTGAAGGACATTTCATTGGGAGAATACTGATAAATCATTTAATCATTTTTTAGAAAGGGCCCTCTCAAATTGCATTTGATTCTGAGGATGAAAACCGAAGAGAGACAGTAGAGACAGATGCAGTTAAATACAGC
Organism: Balaenoptera physalus; assembly: GCF_965194825.1. Taxonomy (NCBI): domain Eukaryota; kingdom Metazoa; phylum Chordata; class Mammalia; order Artiodactyla; family Balaenopteridae; genus Balaenoptera; species Balaenoptera physalus. The sequence continues at coordinate 95,482,201 of NC_138896.1, read as the reverse complement.
AGCAACAGCAAGCAAGCAAAAGCACAAGCTGCCTCGGTTACATGCAGATTGCTATGGAGATTCTGGGGTTTTTGGTTGTGGTTTTCTTTTTAGTTTCTGTTATTAACACATGTTAATTAGCAGCAGACATTTTTAGGCAACTACTCTGGTAAAAACAATAAGGGATAACTCGGACTTTTTCATTTTGACAATTTTAAAATGCTATGCCAAAACAAATGGAAACTACTGTTTTTATAGCTAACATACTTCGTATTTTTATCTTTAATATAGGAAGTATGTAACATTAAATAATCTACAGAACACAGATGTATTGTCTAAGATGGCTCCAAACAGAGTCTCATTTCTCACCTCTCCCTCTTGTCTCAATTACATCTTCAAAAATGCTATTGTTATCAACCCAATTCTTAGTCAATAGGCGAACTATATGTTCAGCTCCCGGCTCAAATGCCTCTACTGGGTGAATCTTTTGAGTAAGATTTACTCCTTCTGATATCGTCCCGACACTTTTACCTAAGAAACGTACACAGTTAAATCATACGAATCGTCATCACTGAAAAGTAGGACATGAAAAGTAAAAAAGTATTGTTATTTGAGATGAATAAGAGAGCCCTTTGTAGCATTTTTTTCCTCAGTTTCTGAATTATCTGAAGATCAAGAAAAGCAACGTTTCAAGATTTTCTTTTCTAATATGCTGATATGGAGTAAATGAAATGAACTGAATTCATGTCCTTTTAAGATGATGCACTTATTAATGAAGTGATTGATACTATAAATCCGCCTGGTCATACGAATGGTTTAAAACCAAACACAGACTTCAAAAAAGTTATACAATGTCATCTGTTGCAATTTGGACTCTCACAAACCCAGCAGGGACGGAATATGGCAATTTTGGCTTATAAGTGAAAGCACATGGCATTAAAATCTTAACTCTGTATTATTACTTCTTTTTGCCTTGGTTGTCTTCATAAATACTGATGGAATAGCATCATAGTATGCTCATATATTAAATATTTGAGAACTGTAGAAACTTAAGCTACATAAAAGTGCAGGTTTACAGGTACATTTAAATGAAATGCATTGAGATTTTCAAAGTGAGAAATTTACACTTTTCAAAAGAAACGTGAATATGTCAATATATTAATTGTAGAATATCAGCAGATAAAAACATGACTCAAGTGTCATTAAAGTATACATTTAATTTCTAATATTATAACAAAATACCTAAAATATTTTTCCTTTTGATCCATACTTTTGCTAAGAATTAACTCAAAAAAATAAATGTAAACCAAGAAATGTTAACAAGTTATATTGAAAAGGAAATATATTCCATGTTGAGAATATTAGGAGTTATTACACTGTTGTAAATGAGAATGTGTCACACGTTAAAATTTAGTTACAACTTTTCACCACAGAGTAAAAATTGATTATATAGTTACTGATAACACAAGGACCGTTAAAAAATGGCACCATGGGAAAAATAAGACCGGTTATATTAGCTGCAGAAAGCCTTCAAGATTGAGCACCATTGAAACAAAACACAATTAATTTGGCCTTTGAAAAACAGAAATTTAGTGTTACATTAAGTAGTGCAAGCTTTTGAAAAATAGAGCAAAGCAAGTGTTTTATTCAAACCAGTAATGATACAAAAAAGAATATTTCTGATGAACTCCATTTTTTCCCCCAGTTAGATTAGGGAATGTGAGCCACCTGAAACTCAGAGTGACAACCAGAAAATGATGGGGAAAAAAATGCTTGTGTATCAGATCCCACTCTCTGACTTAATGCCAGATGACCTTAAAATGTGCCATCTATGCAAAGAGAAGAAAGATACACAGAAATACATTCCAATTTGCACAGAACTTATCATTTTTAGAGTATTTAGTGATAGCAAGATGGATCTCCTCAGTAGAAGTATATATATATTTTTTTCTCTTTTTTTCAAAGATCATGCCGAAATTGAGTGGCAGAAGGAGATTACAGTTTCTTTCCTGTAAATATGGCAAGATAGGCCTATAGAAGAAAAATCAGTGTCAACTAGGGAAGGGGACAGTAGCTGAAAATGCAGAATCCTGAAAAAGAGCACAAACATACTAGTAAGAAACATTTTCAAATTACAACACGTGAGAGAGTGAACAAATATGCTGTAAAACACTCAAGCACATTAGTTATAGCTTTAATTTGCAGAAAAGATGTAGCATCATTTATAAAACCACATAAACAGCATTTTCTACCCTCTGAAAAGAGTTTGTCAAACATAAACACAACCAAGCCCAAATTCTCCAAATATTTCCATATATACTAGAATGCCTAACTACTGTAAGGCAATTTTGTGAATTTTTTTTCTTACATGCTTCAAATTGGCAGGAATGGGATTAGCATTTCTGACACATACTATGGTCTTGGTCCTAAAAAACAAAAAACAAAAAAACCCTCTCCATGCCTTAAATTCTGTTTTAGAAAATACAAAAGTTGCATATTTACATTACCACTATTCTGACTTATTTTCTTTGTGTTGAACACTTGATACCCGTTTGAACCCTTGAGAAATAAGAACCTTTTAGTCTAGAAAGTTTTCAATCACCATCTTTAAATCTACCTCTTAGGAGTAAGTAAATGAGTTCTTCATTTCACTTGGTGTCTAATTCATCCTTGGGAATAACTTGTGGGTTTTTGGGGAGAAACCATTTTGAACACATACATATATTTTTTTTCCCCATAAAAGGGAGTTTTGAGTATTTAGGGAGTCTGAGGAAAACATAAGCTCTTCATTATTTAGCTACAGTAGGAACAAAATAAGAGGAAGAAACAAACTGACAATAAAGGTCACAGCATAACCATTCACACAAACACACTGATTTTACACTGATTCACAAATTTAAATACATTTCCATATGTATCTTTTATAAATGATAGACAATTCAATTTTCTTCATTATTATTTTTTCTTTTTCCGTAGTCTAAAAATTGGGAAAGCATCCAGAACAGCGGACACGTAGTATATGACACATAAATGACTTATTTACATTTCCCTTCCTACCATCTCCCATTTCCTTTTGCCTGCCTCAAATATCCCTCTAAGTCTGATCGACTTTAATTCTACACAAGGCCCTCTTTTTAAACTCATTAGTGTGTATATCCATTCCTCCAATCCATTTCCCTTTCTTGTTCTACCTTCTTATTTTCTCTCCTGATGCCCTGTTGATAACATAGAAAGCTTAGTAAAAATACCGCTAAAATCATAATTGGAGAAATAATTTGGGAAGGGAAATGGCCATGAGTTGGGAAAAAAAAGTGCAATTGCATTAGGAGAATTGTACAAATGAAACCAGAGATTTATGAGCCATTTTCAAGCTAGGTATTTGGCATCAACCAGTAGAGAGTAAAAGAAAGAAAATTGATATATGAATCAATGTATATGAGTCATGACATGAAGGTGAAATGTATTAGATCAGTGTTGCAAAAGGTCTACCAGTGCAAGAGGCAAATATTTTCCTGTGTAGAAACATTTCCAAAAGAAAAATACCCCTCTACTAATCTTACGAGTAACTTTTTGACCTTATATCCCCCTATTTTAATTAAGCAAAATTATAGTTCCTGACCTTATATACACTAAGGCTATAGTTTGATTACTGATGTGTAGAAGTTCATACATTAAGTCAATGTGAACTTTAGAAACAAGATAAATAAATTCTCTACGTCAGTGGAAAACAGAAGGTCAGACAGATTGAGATCACAATCATTTCTAATTTACAGTGACTAGCATGGCGCAGTCCTTTCAGAGCAGTTTAAAACATAGCATGCATAAACCTCCTGTACTTACTCCCTTCTCCTAACGTGGAGCTTTCCTCAGTGATGGGTTTTCCACAGCCCTTTGAAGTGCAAGCCCTCAAGTAGAATTTGTACTTGGTAGTTGCATTGAGGTTTGAGAGACGCCAGCTGGGCTTTGATGGAGTTGTAATGTTGATATCATTTAGTTCTCCAATCTCATAGGTGTCATTTACTACAGAAATAAACAGGCATATCAACGGCTCAAATTTCACAGCCTTAACCATTCAAGTTATGTTGTCTCTTATTTTTGCTTCTATGTCTGCTGTGGTCTGCAAGATATTATCTTAATTATTCAGAGCTATCAACTTACTTAATTCTCTGAGGTAGATGTAATTATTATGATGTATTATACATGGGAAAATTAAGGTCTAGCAACAATAAACACCTTGCCTAGACCTAGAGCCACTAACTGGCAAACTGGGATTTGAATCCAAACTACAGCCTTTTCACTCCAGAGCCCATGTTCTTAATCACTCTGCCGTACTGGAAAATCACCCCAGCTTTACCACACCTATTTAAAATGATGAACTTTCCCCCATTATTATATTTTCATTGTATCCTTAAGTATTTTTTAATCTCCTTCTGGTGTGATAATTTGGACAATAATTTACATGAGTCTTCTATAGTTTCTGGTTTAATATGTGGCGCCAAATAAGTACTCACATATGTAGACTCAAGAAACTGGTAAATTACATATTTTAAAATATCTACTGTATACTAAGCACTATGTAAAGTGATATATGGAAAAAGATGATTTAGATAGTGCCTTTCAAAGAATCTGCCACATAGCAAGATCATGATATTTGTGCAAGAGCACAAAGTACTGTAAGACTGCCATAAGAATAATCCAAGAGATGAAATGGTATTTCCAAAACTGTGCAGCCATTAGTGGTAAGAAAATGACTAGAATAAACACTCTTGACTCTCAGTCCAAGAGGCCATCAAAAAATACATTTACTCTTTAACATAAAAATGCCTCCATTGGTCTATTTAATGCAACGATATGAATGGAAATGAAAAAGAAACTAATAATCCAAACACAGGAAAGAAGAAAGTAAAATAATCACCATTTGTAGATTATTGGAGAGCATTCCTGTAAAATACCACCAATCAATTGAAAAACTACCACAATCAACGTAAGAATTCAGGAAAGTACAGAGAGAGCTCTCATATACATACTCGACAACTATTTAGATCATATAAGAGCCACAAAAATATATAAGCCACCTAAAAATATTTCAATCACTTAATAGAGAGCAGAATAAGTATATAATTATATCATTTTATTAAAAAATCCACATATCAAGTGGTACAGTAACCACTGCAATTGTTACTATTTCAGCCTTTTCTCTATATATTCTAAGAACTTGTTTTAAAAATAAATTTATAGATTATATACAGATCAACATGAAGGTTGGAATTTAATGTTGAGTTTCTTCATTAGGAGGATAAAGATAAGGCATATCTTTATCAAACAAAGTGACATTTGAAAAGTCTTCAAATATTTCTTCAGTGCTTTCTACATGTTTGAAATCCAGTCCATGGAATAGTGTAGGCTTTACAGTTCAGCATCTAGAATGACTGAGCTGGGTCTGAATCCTTGTGTAACACTTATTTTACTGCACAGCTCTCTGTAAGTGACCTCTATATGCTTCTCATCCATAAAGTAGTGATGGTACATACCTCATAGATTTCCTGTTTTAATGAAAAAAAATGCAGGGAGAATTCTTAGTACTTACTGATCCTGCTATATACCAAACACTCAAAGACGCTAAAATGTTGCCTCTATGGCTGTATCCATTTAATCATAGGTACCTAAAACAGAATAGGCCATCAGAAGCTAAAGCTGGTACCTGACCTGAATTGCTGCAAGCCTTGAACTGATTGATGGCAGTTCAGGGCTATATCAAGTTGACTTTTGCAAGCAGTGGAGACTGGGTTTCTATAGTCCTGGTGTTTTTGTGGTTTAGGAATTCATGTCTTCAAAGTTTAAATTTTTTCTATGAGCTCAGTCCCCTAATTTCCATTTTGAGATGATGCCTAGATTTGAAAACTATTGAAGATGGGAGGTGTTATGATTAAAATGAGCTGATTTCATCTAAACATTATTTTTTTTACCCTAACAGCACAGCAGCAAAGGGGGAGAGCCTAGGGTAATGATCCAAAGACAACTCCTTGGTTCTCTCAATATTACATGACTGTACCACTGCGCTACCAATAGAGGATTCTCAAAAACAAATATATGCAGGGTTGAGATTGGAAACATGCACCAGAGACAGAACAGGCAGTGTAGTGTGGAAGTTAGTGTGCTTTGAATCTCCACTACATCATTAACTTTTTTCTTTGCGTATTTCCTAATGCTCAAGGCCTCTTATATATACGTATTAAATGCATGTTTTCTGGTACCTATTAACATACTGCTTTTCTTCTAAAACAGGAATTGGCAAACCTTTTCGAAAAGGACTAAATTGTAAATATTTTAGCCTTTGTGGGCTATGCAATCTTTGGGGCAACTACTCAGCTTTGCCACTTTAGTGAGAAAGCAGCTATAGACAAATTTAAGTGAGTGGACATGGCCGTGTTGTAATGAAACGTTCTTTATACGAACAGGCAGCAGGCTGGATTTGGTCTGCCAGCCGGTTTACAAACCCCTGTGCTGTAAAGGAAGTATGCCAGCTTACAAAGCATGAATTGGATTCTCAGCATGGTAAACCAAATACGCAACCAGAAAAAATGAAACATTACTAGGCAAATCCAGTTCAAATATGTACTTACTTATCTGGTACTGTAATAGATAGCCAGTTAAGTTTCCGTTTAATTTCTTAGGTAGTCCCCAGGATAAAGTGGCAGTGTCTTTATCAACTTTGATGACCTTGAGAAAAGTTGGCTTTTCAGGTACTGGAAAACACAAAGCCAACAACAGACGCTCATAAATTGGTAAATTTCTTTTAAAAAATTACAGTTTATTAAATTGAGAAGCTAACTCATATGACATAAGTACAGATTAACTAACTAATAAGGGAGGAAATGTCTTGGCCATTGGGATATTTACTTTGTTATTTATTTTAAATTGTTATTTATTTTAAAATTGGATATTTAATTTATTAAATACATCGTTATTCTCTCACCTCCTTCTGGTGTTTGAAATATGTAAGGCTCACTCTCTGGACCAGCTCCTTTGGAATTATAGGCTAAGACTGTTAAGTGAAATTCACTAAAGGCATCTAGGGAAGGAACCATTCCATAGTTTCTCTGTCCTGAAAATCTCAGAATGTTTACTTCTTTGGGATATGTTCTTCCATCCAACAGACTTTTTGTTTTCCACCAATTTACCTGCAATGAAAATAGGAACCCTTTAACATATCAGCCGTGGTGGCACATTGTCTTTTGGCTTCTTCTGGAATCAGTTCTTATTTACAGGAAATATATTAATTCCACAGTGAGAAGAAGAAAATCTGTGATAAAAACCTGATATCCTTTCAGATGTCCATGTACTCTTTCCTTTGGAATTGTTGACCAGGTAACTTTAACTAATGTGCTGTTTATCACGTCCACCCCATGGATCACCGGAGCTGTATCAGGATCTGTTAAGCACATGAGAAGGATTAGCTTTCAGTAATCTCCAAGCACGATCATTAGGGTCATTTCCAAAAGGTGATCTTTCATGTTTTTTAATCTGAGGAAAACACTTGTCTCGAATCAATTGCAAATGGAACCAAGAGTTTCTCATTACAGAAGAGTTTCAGGGTCCAAATAGGTTTCTAGAGAAGAGGAGAGCCTGGACCACACTGAGAAAAGCCCCCCTTCAGATGGATACAGTGTGGGCAATGTAACTGGAAACAGTGGCCAGTAAAATCTTCTCTGGGCATCTGCCTCCGGAAACATGTGAGCTAGACTAATAATATAACTAAAATTACTGGGGAGTTTGATTAATCAAATATTAATAAGAAGAGCTGACATTGAGCATATTCTGTGTGTCAGACACTGTGCTGAGGGCCTATACTGGATTGGCTCACATCATTCTTAGAACAACCCTATAAAGTGGTATTAGTATCCCCATTCTACAGGGGAGCTAACCACAGACGAATAAACCAAACCCACCACAGCCAAGACTAATATATTAGTTCACAGTGAGAAGTCCTGTGTAGTGAGAATTTAGGTAGCAGGTGAACTAGACCTTCTTCTATTCTTGGATCGAAATATTACTTTGGATACTGCAAGAACAATGAGAATAACTCCTACCGTGCAGAGATTTGGAATACAGTCTTTCCTTTTTCCAATAATTTATTTGCAGCTGTTATTATGGTATAAATATTTAATAATAAGATCATATCACCAGTACCTCAAAACTCTGTGTGTGTGTGCGTGCACGCGCACATGAGATTCTATATGCAAATCTGGGTGTGCACCTCATCTCCGTTAGGAAGGCTCCAGCTCTGAGGCCAGGGTGCGACAGCAGGCAGCTGTTAGGAAGTCCTTGACAAGTAAGGGCAGATGTGATTGGAAACCTTATGACAGTTATGCTGCTTAACTGTGGGCACTGCTGATTCCAAGCCTTTGATTTTCATTATAGAAATAGCTTTTTTTGGAAACTGAATAAAATTAAACCTTTCAACATTCTTCCTTACCACCCTATACTGATCAACTCTCCTGCAGTCAACCCTGGAGTAGAAACTGTGTGTTATATGTCTTTTTATCTCCTACAGCTAGTACATCCACTTTGCATGCAGTAGTTGCTCAAAAATATTCATCGACAGAGTGTAATATACTTGAGAGAAACGATTCCTGAAGTACTTGGGGTTTCAGGTGCGCCACTTACAGTCTTCTCCAGAATAGAGAATCACTGACTGAGGCTCAGGGCCAGAGCCCAGGTGATTGACGGCTTGGACTTGGACATCATACGGAGCATAGACAGCAGATGTCATCACCCGCAGGGTGTGGTTTGTGACTGTTTCTTCCTCCCACTCCACCGGGGCTCCCTGTGGTTTCCAGGTCACTCTGTACTCCAGTCCAGGTCCATTCTGCTCCATGGGTTTCAAAGGCTAAAACAGAAGGCCAGACTCATCTCGCGTGATCACAGATATGCTGAGTCAGAGACAGAGAAGCCACCCTAAATGGCCCAAGAAACTCTGCAATAAAGGTATCATTTCTTGGGAGATCTTCAATCCCGCTCTTTGGTTTGGAAATCCTTGTGAAAAATGTTGTCATTCTGTAAATTTAACCTTGAAAGTTACTCCCTTACCTCCCCAAGTAGAGACTCTCACAATTTAGATGCCTGGATTATGCCTAACAGTTCACATATGAAAAAATTTACTAAGAAATTCCACAGAGGGTTTTAGCTTTTGTTTACACTTTGTTCTATATTCTGGTTTGTTTTTTTTTTTTCACTCTCAGAGAAGTTGCAGAAATAAAAAGGACATGGCCATGAATTCCATGGATGTAAACAGGATTTTTTCCATGGCTTTTCAGTCAGAACTCTTTGTACCTGACTCCATCCATCTTCCTTCCAAGAGAAGAGAGAGAGCAAGTAAATATTTTTGGATAATATGCATTTTTATACAGTAGCACCCAGAAGATGTACTCCTCTCTACAATAAAATATTTCCCCAGCTCCTTGCCCATTCTCTTTCTATTTCTTTTACAAGAAAGCACTCCCCACCCTCCACTTTATTTTGCTGTATAGAAATATATAGTGGAGGAATTTCTCATATAGGAAATTGGTTATTTCCACTCCAGTTTTTAATCGAACAGTACTTTAATTCAGAAAACATCAATGTGATTTAAACCATCTGTTTAATATCATAAAAATGGGAATGTGCATTTAAGTGAATCAATTATATAGAATACATAAAAAATGTGATTTTAGTCATAGATTTATAAGGGTCACTTATATAAAACAGTAGTTTTGTCTGTATATGCAAGTGATTCAATAATATCATATATAGTGTTCTTACAGAATTTGCAATGCTTCTGGACTCAGTCTACTTTACTAAAATACTTATTAGAGGGATTGGATGGAATTAAGTTGAAAGTACAGCACTACATCAGCAAAATAATTTCAAGTCTATGCCTATTCCAGGGTGAATACTTAAATTAGCTAGGAGGAAAAAATATCAAAACAAAAACTTTCTGAGATTTTCATAGTCATTGTTTATGTTTTGCTTTCCAAGTTTTGCCCCAAGATATTTTCTACTCTCATATAGATATAAATTCACCAGAGGCTTTAGCATTGCCCGGATAAATCAGGCCACAAGCTTTTAGTTCCATACTACAATCTGCAATTACAATTTCCTTCAGTCCCAACTGACAATAAATGTGTACAAATACTATGATTCAATTTACACATGTTTTGCTTCAAGAAAAATAGTTACATTTGATAAAGCTCTCTGGAAAAATTTAAAACTAACTGTGCCACCATAGGCAACACTTTTAAGAAAAATCTTACCTAAATTGCCAGCCTCCTTGGTGCCTAGGCTCCCAAAGAAACTGCAGGAATACTTTGTATTTGGCTCTCAGACAGTGGACAACAAAACCTCAGCAAATTCTCAAATAGGCCCCCACCAAAGATAACAGACCAGAGGAGCAGTATGGAGCCAGGGATGTGAGTGGTGGGGAAACACCACCAGCCTTCCCTCCGCTCATGAAGCTGCTCGGAAGGAAGGAATCTCTATAAAAGAGGTTCTTAACTTGATGGCTAGGCACCTCTAGATGGGGTCCATGAGTGCCCTTCAAAGGATCTGAAAAGCCGTGAAACTGTTAGCAAAACTTTCTATGTATAATTTTCTAGAGCAAAACTATACTTCTATCGTATTGTCAAAGAGATCTATGGACAAAGCAAGGTTACAATGAGTCATCTAGAAACTGGACAGATTTTCTGTACTGCCTAAATTCATTTTAAAGGTGATGGATTTTCTTATTATACTTGCAGTAGAAATAATAAATCCTACGTCCTTTAGTAGTGAAACAACTTGGCTGTGATCATACAATCAGGTAACTGAAGCAGTTCCTATTTCCCAAACATTAGTGAATTGGGTTTTTTTTGTTTGTTTTTGTTTTGTTTTTGTTCGTCTGTTTTCTGGAGTCTTTGAGATTAGAAATTTGCTATTTTATAGAAGTTCAAATTTAACATAAATACATTTACACGTAAGAACACAGGGAAAAGTCAAGCAAAACTCATCATGGTATAATTATTTAACCAATCAGGGTGCAGTGGGCTCTTTTCCTCTGTTTTGAGGGATAGGATATTATCATTTTTTTACACTTAAAACATGTGGGTGAGTCATGACCTACCTAATACAAGAGAAGTGAATCTTAGAAGATAATGCTAACTAAAAAGATTAGTTCTATCAGTAAGTTCAAATTTAATACATTACATTTAAAAAAATTTTCTATCCTTAATATTAAATGTGACACATTTTAAAGATAATTCATATATAATAGAACATGAGCTAAATAAAATAAACTGAAATTCATTTTTGACTGTAATATAAGGTTCACCCATTCAATGAGTAAATGCATATTCATTAACAAGCTACATACAAAAGTCTGTATATTATTTTCCTCCATTGAATTTTTCAAAATGGTATTGTTTTATTTCTCATGTATTTGCTTATTGTCTGTCTCTCCAACTAGATTATACATTCCAGGAGAACAAAGACTTTTTTTTAATTGCCATAAATAAACCAAGGACCTCATAATACATTACTTTTATTCATATTTAATGCTAAAAAGAAAACAAAACAAACAAAAATTAGGGACAACTAGTCTGTTCCTATTTAACCCTTTTGTGAAAGTTTTTTTTTTTTTTTTTTTTTAAACAAATTGCTTCTCTCTGGTTATTATCTTGTAGACAGGAATTATTTTGTGAGTCAGTCTTTGGATGGGACCTGGTAATACGTTCACAGTGTGCGCTTGTCAACTTGGGGAATTATCTGGCATTTAACTCCTTTTTACAGGATAATCGATGCAAAACAGTAACTGATGAGTAAATGTCCTTAAACTTCACTGGTTGTGCTTATAGTTGTTAGATCTCTGACATTTCAAAATGATATGAAACACAATGGAGTATATTATGAATGTAATTGTCAACATAGTTCCAAATCTGAGTACTTTCTTCCTCTGGTCAATTAATTACTAAATTACATTGTCATTTACTCTTCAAAGACAAGTTGTAAACACTTTCATGGTATAATCCCATTCTTCCAAGAAGAGAGCATTAGTAATCAGTCTTATATATCTTTGGGGGGGGGTGTGTGTGGGGGGGTGATTTATGAATAAGATGATCAGTAAGAAGGACTGCAGATTCCTGCCCTCTTTTCATTACTGACTCAGGGCATGGCATCTGGATAAGGTCACTAAACTGATAGTCCCAGCTTCTCTGGACAGAATGTAATGCTGATACCATGGAGCTACTGTAGCCCTCCCAGAAGAGTGGTGAGGATTACGGAGCTAATGTTAGTGGAAAATGGTATACTTCTCTGAGGATCTGACCTGGTAATTATACACTATTACTGTCACCTAATCAATCAGTTATATCATCTCTCTTACAGAAATTTCCATGGAATTTAAAAGAAGATAAGATACTCTAAAAGAATAAGATACCAACATAATTTCAAATTCTAAATTAAATAATCATCAGGACAATGTGGTAGCAGCTATTTATGGCCACATATTCAAGAAAATAATAATATTCTTGAATATATTTAGTTTCTGTATATTACCAATTTTTTTTTTCAAATTTGCAAAACTTAATTTCACTGAAATGGGAATAAAGGGTTAGTTTTGACATAAAATTACTGACTACATATTTTGCAGGTATGGGCAATGTTATCATATAAGACCAATATATGATGAAGAAAAAAGGAAATCAAACTTTGTACATTCTAAAATTCTTCAGAAAATCACATCTGAAATGAGGTGTGGAAATAAACTAATATATTCCAGCATACATTCAAAAATGTTTGTAAAATTCAATGAATTCAATGTCGGAAAACTATTATTTATCAGAATCTTTGGATGGCAATCTACTTTCAAGTAAGTTAAAATACTTGTTCATCAAACATGTCAAAATAATAGAGGGGGAAAACAGCTTTCCACTGTTACAGAAGAAATTTAGAAATGACATTCAAAAAAATTAAAGTCATCTGAGCAGATATAAGATGTTATGCCAAATTCAAGGAGGAAAGTCTATTTTAGTAACTTTTAACAGAGACGTATATAAAGAGAAAATGAGTAGGGTTTGAAATCCAAAGATATTCATGTTGAAATCTTAGCTCTGTTGATTTCTAGTTGTGTGGTGATGGGCCAGTCTGTCTATCAGCCTGGACCTCCGTTTCCGTATCTAGAACACGGTGTTAATGATGCTCTCTTGACAACATTGTTCTCAGAATGTGAAATGAGTATACAGAATGCCTAATAGTGCTTAGTAAGTGGTGACTATTCCTTGCGAGTCATCCTTTTGATACGAATAATCTTTATTAGTCCATGTACCAAAATTTACTGAAAGACTTTCAGTGTTGTTTTGAATGGGAGAGGATTTAGAATATTGGTAATAAAAATATTAGGAATTGTAAACTTTGGGGTATGGATTATAATGGAATCAACCTGTGTAACCTTTCTTAAGTTATCTACCACTGTTAAACTCTATTTCACAACATTCTAATCATGATGATCTTTAAAATATACAAATAAAATATATTTATAAAATATACAAATCTTAGCCCTTTGTTCTTAAAAGATATTGTTCTATCATTATACTTAGCATGTGGACCTAAAATAAGGAAAAACACACAAAGGTAATAAGTAACACATAAAGAATCCTCACCTCCCATTTGATAATCATTTCCTTGGGTTGAGAAGCTTGAACCCTTATGTTTTGTGGATTCTTGTCTGGAGCTGAAAAGTTACAAGTATTAAAATTACTTTTTCACACTGTGTGGTCCATAGATAAATCATCATATCATCCCTCCTCCCACAAAAAACAGATTTTTAAAGACTTTGATTATATTTGTTTATTTCTATCTGGCCCAGTTTGAAAAAAGATTTGCGGCAGTTTTTTTTTTTTTTTCCCCAGCTGTACTGAGATATAATTGACATATAACATTGTGTAAGTTAACATTATGTTACGGTGTACAACATAATGATTTTAGAATGTATATATATCACATATATATAATATTTATATGTGTATATTGTGAAATGATCACCATAATAATGTTAGTTAACACATCTATCACCTCACATAAGGCAGCTTTTAAATATATATTTTACTTCAGGGAGTAAAATCGTGTTCATGGAGTGATATAATGATTATTCAATGGAGAGTGGAAGGTTTTCTTTACCTGTCTTCATTTTAACCCTGCTCTTTAAAGTTTAAACCTTCTTTTAAAAATCTAAACCCACGATTTAAATATACATTTTAAGTTTTAAATCTGCTCTACCTTTTCTATTAGAATTGTTAGAAATTTTGTTGTGAATATTTGCCTCGAAGTGAATAAAATTAAAGATCGTGTATTAATATCAACAGCCAAGTTTTAGGGGCATCAAATAGGAAACAGCAGTTAATGTGCCCATGAAATATATTCAGATGGATCCATTTTATAAACAAGGGCTAAGTATGGAGTTTAGTGCCAAGATGAATTTATACTAAAATCATACAAGTATCTGATTCAGTTATTATCTCCCCTTGCTTTTTCTCAATCCTAAAAGGGAATTCTATCCTAGCATATTTATTTCAGCCAGAGGGAAAAAAAACCAGGCTATGGCCACATTGATACCCAATCCCAATTCAGTAATACAAATTTCAGCACTGTCATTATTTTATTGGTTTATAACATTATATAAGTCTCATCCTTACAATATTATAGTTTGAATTCTGTATATACTACTACAGCATGCTCATTCTTGAGAACTTTTTTAAAAAGCATCTTGGGAATTTAGATAGGTATTAGATATCCGTTTAGCTATTGAGATACAAAAATACACTAAATGGATGAAATTAATGGCATTAGATGCAATGAAAATTTAACAAGCTGCCTATAACATGTCAAATGTTTTATTTCAGAAAGTTGAAATGAGGAGAAAAATAAAGAGAGAAAGTTGACTTTCTCCCTATATACTGAACTTCAGTTTAGAACTTACTTTATGGTACCTGATTTTAACACAATACTTAGCTATCAGAAATTACTCAGAGTAATGCTTGTTCATGTACCTCCTTGTAATATCCTGCTATCTATCAAACATTTACATACGACTTTTGAGACTGATGTACTTTAAATAGTTTGCGTGCTGTTAAGTTTACAGAACTATTCAAGCTCTCTACTGGGAGAAATCTAAAATCCTACACCAGGTTATCAATCCTTTTCTTTTTCCTCCGTAGATGTTCAAAGATGCAACAGACTAAAACTTGTTAGGAACTTGAGGTGTGAACTTACATACCTGCTGGGGGTGTTTCATGATGGTCTGATGGCTGGCTAGGCTGGCTTCTCCCTACTTCATTCACGGCTATGACCCTGAACTGGTATCTCACATACGGAGCCAAAGATAACATGACTGTTGTTTCCTCTCCTTGGACTCTAGTCAATTCTTCCCACCTTCCAGGTTCCTCTCTGTTTCCTTCAAATTCTATAATATACTCTGGCAGTAGGAACATAGAAAAACACATTAGAATGGATTGAGAATGTTGAAGTTATACTAAGATTTATATACAATATTAAACATTTTAAAGGATGTTCTAAGGATAATCCACCCTTGGTGGTATTAATGGCTTCAATATTAATTTTAACTCTGGAAACTACAGTTATCCCAAGTCTTCCCTACCGCTAATATTGCTGTTGTGATCATCTCCAGCCTCCCATGTCAGCCGAACACTTCTGTTCTGTCTTTCAGACAAGTGAAGGTTTTCTGGTGGATCTGGAACATCTGATTAATAATGAAAAATAACGGTGAGGAGAAGGCAGATCAATGCCTTTGTCGATCCCACTTCCTCACTCAGGCACACTGCAAGCCCCCTTCCCCTCGGGGCCCCTGTCTCCACTCTGAACTGCCAAATCTCACCAATCCTTCTGGTTCTATTTCAAATGGATAGGGAGGGTGGGAGGGAGATGCAAGAGGGAGGAGATATGGGGATATATGTATATGTATAGCTGATTCGCTTTGTTATAAAGTAGAAACTAACACACCATTGTAAAGCAATTATACTCCAATAAAGATGTTAAAAAAAAAAACCCAAAAAACAAATGCAGCTTCCTTCACATCTGTACATTCCTTCCCTACTGTATTACCTCACTCTATGGTGATTCCCAGTTCTCAAGGGGCCATCTTTGCCCACCGGCATCAGAATATTTTTTAGGAGTAGTTATTAACGATGAAGATTTCTGGGCCCTATTTCTCTGGCTTACTGAAAGAGCTGGGCCCAGGAGTCTGCATTTGTAAACAACTGTCCTGGTGGATATCATGAACAATGAATTTTGAGAAACATGAACTTGATCAAGGAGACCAGTATCTTCCAGCTCACATGCTTACTTATATGCCTGGTTCATCTCCTGTATGTGACTAAACGGATGTTCCAGAGTAGGAACCATATTTTATTAATTTTTGCACCACCCACAGTGCCTTGCACATAAACGTTTTGCGACTAAATAATTAAGTGAAAAATATATTATCACTTCAACCATGCATCTAATTATCATATTAGAGCAATAAATTTAGGCCCTATGACTACAGGAAAATAAGAGAACATGAACTCAGGCTTTCTTTTCTACATGGTTTGGATTTTTATTTTAATTTGTAACAGTGAGTTATCAGTATATTATAGCAACTTTTATACTCTGTTGGCCTGGAGTTCTAAAGAAGAGTAGGAAGGGCGTTTATATGGGAAGAGGAAGATATGGCACCGAATGTTGTGACAGAGACTAGAAAATTGAGTAGGCGATGACAAATTTTAAGTGTTAAACTACATGGAAATTTCTGGTACTTTAAAAATAAAAGGAGCAGTTAAAAGAAAATCTGATCCCTAATGATCCTGACTTCCAAACTTTGGTTTCAATTCTCCCATGTATTCAAGGACATTTATCTTTTCTCAGAGGAGACAATGGAAGTAATATCTAATGGGGCCTTCTTATGGGCTCTTTCTTCTCCAAGTGGGAAGCAACATCCATGGCTCCTGCTGAGTATTTGACAATTGTTGGAAATTTATACTGACAAAAAAATTGTTTTCAATTCAGAAGAGAATGTGTTTATTTTAAAAATGTGGTCAGTGGCTGCATCCACACTGTAGAGCCTTAAATAAGAGCTTATTTCCTCAACAGGCTTGAGGATCTCTGAGCTCATAGAACTTAGGCTCCTGTCTTCAGCACTTACTAAGGGCACTCATTTCTGACGTTTTCTGAACCAACCAAAGCGGCCTGTTTTGTCTGACATTAAAATCTGCTCTTTCCGAGAATCACATGGAGCTACGATTGATGGACTGCAGTTGAGACCTAAACGAATGATGCTTTTAAAGGACGTTTCTGGCAAGGCTTCTGAAAGTAACTTCTGTTTAAAATGGGTCAAGCATAGACTTTAAAACACTGTTTTCCAGGAAAGAGAGTCTTTTAGAAATTATACATGGATTTGTCATTTGTTACTGTCAGTTATGGGGCTATGCTTCTTAAAATCAGAGGCTGGCCTGAAAATTAGAATGCAAATGCCAAGAAGTGGTTAAGAAAATGCAGCCTATCTCATAGATTATTTTTTATTATTTTCTTTTCATTCTAAAAACACTTGGTAATTACCTCATAAGTAAATAGTACATGTAATCCTAGCCACTATTTATTTAAAATGATCAAAATTGAACAGTTCTAGAAGATGGCAGCCTCATTACAAGACAGATGTATTAAATTTCACAAGAAAATTTAGATGGCACGTACCAAGTGGTAGGGACCCCAGTCTCCTTGCCATTGCTCAAAATACTCGGGGACAAAGGTCATGGATCGTGACATTTACACTCATAATTGTCCTGCCTGGGATAAACTCCAGTTTACATTAGGCTCAACTATTTTGTCTGGAGAATTACTACTGGAATGATTACTAAGGACTGAACCTTTCTGCCCCTGAGGTAGCTGAAACATATCACCTAAAGGTTTCATTCTTTTGAACCAAGTTCATACCACCCCTACCACCTGGGAACTACATTTTTTTTTTTTTTTTTGAAAACCCAACATGGTGGCCATTTGCTTCACTTGAAAGATGGTGGTCATTTATCTCACTTAAAATATAGTGGCCATTTGCTTCACTAGGAGAGAACCTGCCTATTTACTCATTTTTCACCAGCCTACCTCAAAAGAGACTGAATTCTTTCCTCTCAGTCTGTACCCATGGTAGGCAACCTACCTGTGAATCCCAGCAACCAAAGCGCTAAAGATACAAATACCTGTTAATAATCAGGATTAATCTAGACATATGGCAAAGGTGTTTAGGCCAAATCAAACCTCTTCTAAGGACTATCAGCAAACTCAAGGAAAACTAAATGGTACCCACTGAAACAGAATTATGAGAGAAAACTGTAAAAATGTCTTTATCAGTCAGGGTCCCAGCAGAGAGTAAACAGTTCACACAAGTTAGGGTACTTCAAAGAGATTCTAATCAAGACTCTTTCAAAAGATGTGAGCGGGATATCCAGGGTGGGGGGTGAGGGGTGGGCAGGGCAGTTACTGGAATCCCA
Source organism: Balaenoptera physalus (assembly GCF_965194825.1). Classification (NCBI taxonomy): domain Eukaryota; kingdom Metazoa; phylum Chordata; class Mammalia; order Artiodactyla; family Balaenopteridae; genus Balaenoptera; species Balaenoptera physalus. The sequence continues at coordinate 95,463,674 of NC_138896.1, read as the reverse complement.
TCAGAGGGAGCTGTGTGGACAAAGCCTCTGAGAGAATCAGTGACTTTGGCAGAGGGACACACACAGCCAGCCTGCAGGGAGGGATTATCCAGAAAAAAAACACTCTCCCCCCACTGCCTCTGCTGCCAGGGCTCCCCGACGGCTGAACCGAATGAAAGCTTGAGGGTAAGTGGTTTGTTGATGTCCACACAGGTCAGGTTTCCAGATTCAGAGAGCTGGTGGACGGTGAATCTGGAAGGGAAACTAGGAGAGCTATCCAACAGACGGTCTAAGAGCTATCAACATGGGAAACCGCAGGGGTAATCGCACTGATTACACCACTGAGGTGTGCACATTGTTTTCTAATTAGTATTATTATTTTAAAAAATCAGAGGCCTTTCTTTGCAGAAGAACCCTTGAAGTCCCTCCCTCCCCCCCTTCCTGGGACCCTGGGAGCTGAGCTGGGTCTAGGCCACTGGTTTAGGGCAGGACCACTGTTTAATCACCACTGGGCCCCTACCCTGACCCCTCCATGCTAGCCCATCTCCATTCCTCAGCCACATTTCTCTCTGCACTAGGAAAGTGTAGCTCAGGGGTCTTGGGAACTCAAGCATGCTTCAGTTTTCTTTCTGCTGATAGCATCACCTACCTCCCACTGCTTCTGGCAACATTACCCAAGTAGAAAAAAGAAGTTAAGCATCAATTAACTTCTTTAGAACCAGAAGAGGCGAAAGCATTCGAAAGTAGGGTCACTCTTTAATTGAAAATTTCAAACTAACAATAAATTGCACGGGCTTAAATAATCATTGGTTTAATTGCCTAAGAACAGTGGAATTTAATCAGTAATGGAGAAGAAATGAACAAAGATTTCTTTATTCGTTAGTGCACTTACCAAGGACAGTTACTTGAGCCATAGCAGCAGTGCTATCTAGAGCAGTGTGAGCTGAACACGAGTATACACCTTGGTCTTCTACGGTGACATTAGATATCGTCAAATTAGCTCCATCAATAAGTATCCTACCAGGAAAAAAGTGAGTCTATGATGAGGATGAAACAAACAGAAACAATAGAAATGTAATCCTTTCAAAACTAAATATTCCCCATAGAAAGCAATTTAAGGAAGAATTAAAAAAAAAAAAACTTGTCCCATAATGCAAATTTTATTAGAGAATGCCATACTTGAAAACTGGAAAGTATTATTCAAGCACACACAAATGTCTACAAGCCATGAAAGGGATCAGGTTGGTTGGTTGGTTGGTTGGTTTTTAAATTGCCAAATCCAACCATCTGTGATTCATGGGTCAGTGACGGAACCATCTTGCCTGGTGTGTCTGAAGAGTGTACCATACCTCACAATAGCTAAGATAAATTTGAATAATCCTTAAGGTATGTTTAGGGAACCACCTACATAGGATCAACTTGGGTGCTTCTTACAAAGGCAGATTCCTGAATCACACCCCAGTTCTACAGAACCAGAATATCTGAGATGAGGTCTGGCAATCTCTATTTTTGACAACTTTCTCTTTTCTCCATCCTTCCACCTCCCACATAGAATGCACTTTAAGATGTGATAAAAAGTGAACTCTGTGACTTATCTGAACAGTAGATGGCAGACTAGTACTTCTTTTTGCAAATCATTTGGTACTGGCTTTTTATTATTTGTTCTCTTTTTGCCAATTTGTAATTGAGTTTACTATATGAATTTTTAAAATATGAATTATACCTTTTACCCTATGCCTGTGTATTGTTAGCGTAACTATTCAAGTATTTTTTAAAAAAATAAAGTTCCATTAAATCTGAGATATATTCACAGCAGTGTGCTGTTTAGTTGAAATAATGTCTTCCTTGTGGGGAGGGAGAGAAAGTCTTAAATAATTTAGTTTCTTAACATAAAACTCATATAGGCTGCTGAAAAGTTCGAGTTATAGAAAACCAATTAAAACTGTAGTAAAGTCAAACATGGTTCTGCCCTTTGATTATAGACAAAGTCAGCCCCTTACCCCTCCACCAATCACTGAATGATTTGCTAATCAATACTACCTGGTATTGCTAGTCAAGAATCTCACTATGATTGTAATGATAAAGCTTTGACACAGTTTCTCAGTTCATGTTAGTTATGTGTCCATTTGGTACAAATATCAGAATATTACATACACTGACAATTTTGCAAAGTTTACCTTCTTAGATGAAGAAATACAAATTAATAACCTCTTCAAGAGGGCTGTTTGTGCCCTGCACATCCACGAGGGCCCCGGGGAGCTGAAATGTAGCCTACAATCTTCTTGCCAACACTTGTACCCTGGTGTGGGGCTGCTTCACGCCAGAAAGAAAGGGCAACTTAAGGGCAACTTTTCTGTAACGCACTGTCTTTTAAAACTCACAAATGTACCTCGTTTTAATCAAGGTAGAATGACCCCCTGGTCCTTGAAATCTGGTAGGTATGATGTACCCAGGGAGGTGATTAAAAATTTCCTTTGTTAGGCTCAGTCCAGTTTCCAAATCAGAACTTTTGGGAATAGGACAAGGGCCACTGCATTTGAACATGATACCTAGGTAATTCTGGCTCACATCAAAATCTGACAATTATTTGTGTTAGCAAGGATACACTCTGCTATGCTGAAGTAACAAACAGCTCCAAACTCTCAGTGCCTAAGACCACAACTCTTTATTTCTGTCTTACACTATGTTTCCATCATAGGTCAACTGTATTCTGCTTGAAGAAATCCTTGTTAAGCACATAATACATTTTAAAAATGGTTTCTACTCTACATAGAACCTGTTCTCTGGCTTCATCGTCATCTCTGTTCCTCTCAGTCTTCTCCCCTGTTTTTACCTGCTTAACCACCTCCCATGAGAAACTTGCCATCATTCTACAACCTCTCACCTCCTTCATCTGAAATATCCAGAACGCTAGTCCCCGAACCATGTTAACCTCCAGTGTTTTCTTGCTCCATTCCGTCTTGTAACAAATTTCGCTCCAGGCAATATTAAAAATGTTGCTTTCTTTGGAGACCTGTGTTTGAGGCTCAGTTCCACCAACTATGACTTGTATAATCTTGCACAAAACTTGGAGCCTAATTCACCTTATTTAAGAAATGGGGATAACAATATTTTCTTTCTTTTCAGGAGAAGTAAATGAGGGAAAAACACATAAAGTGATTCGTGTATAGAGCCTGGCTTACTATGTCCTCAAAGAGTGTTAATAATAATATTAATCAAATTGATTTAATTCATTGTTGGCTTGTAACTAATCACATTTCTTAACGCCCCCAACTCCCATTCCTCCTGCCTTTCTGCTTGAACAAATTACCTTAGTTCCTCTTTTCTTAGGAAGAGACCCTTCTATCCTTATAATCTCTGCCTAATCTAATGCCTTATAACCTCTGCATTCTTATTCCCCAGCCCTGAGTTCTACCCCATTCATCTGCTGCCATTTCTGAGGGGGAAAAGAAGCCCTTCCTTGATGCCAAGATAAAGCCCTCCCACTTGTGCTTTTGACACCTTTTCCCTCTCATCCACCTATTCACGGACACATGGACACATCCCATATCCCTCTGCCATCCCTCTCCTTCAGGACTGGGTCGTTCACTCTGTCTATGGTCATGAACAGTCCCCATTACATTTGTCAAGGACAGTCTAAATTTTAAAAGTGGTTTGATAGCATATCCATACTCCATTTCATTTTTCATAACAATATTGTATTGTCTAGAGCCACCTGCAGGTTAGAAATCCACAGAAAATTCCTTGAGGTCATTTCAGCCTTCCTAATAGGTTTACTGTGAGGATAATAGAGGGAAAGCATGTATGGGAGGCACTAACATAACATGAGGCACCCAGCAGGTATAATGGTCCAGGGTAGCAGTTTCCAACGCTTCTCATACCCCTGTACATAACAGGGGACAAAAGGGGAGACAAGAAGGTATTTTACTTCTCATTTTCCTCTATGTGCCTTTGCATCAGAAATTTAACCACTTTCTAGGTAAAAGCTTCTGGTTCCCAGCCTAGTGACAAGGAGAAGGTGTCCCGGCAGAAGGTGAGAAATGGGAGCTTACTAATGGTTCTACAGAAATTTAGCAGATAGCTGTGATCTCAACTCCCTGCTACAATTCCATGCCTGCTCCTGGCTCCAGTCAAGACCAGCCTGCAACAGTCACTCCCAGCCCTTCCCACCCCAAATATCACTTCTGTGTTAAGGAAAACTAGAAGAATGTCTGCATTACTTAGGTGACTCAGAGAGCCAGAGGCTCAATTGAGTGTCAGCCCCAGCATCCTGCAGAAGCTATAAAACTGAGTCACACAAAGAGGCTGGTTGGAGAGTCTGGATTCAGGGCCTAAATATGCAGGTCACATTACCAACAAGGCATGAGTCTGATTCCCTTCTTGGCTATAACCCAGAGGTTATACAGAAGACCCCAAATAACTACACACTTGACAAAAGAGGGAGAATTTGGGGGGGATCTGAGCAGTTGACAAATCATCTCACACCTAATCAAAGGCTGAAGATCTCTGTTGCAACGTGTAGCCTGTTAGGTATCAACAATTATTCTCCTTTTGTGTCACTGACAACTGGTTGCAGTACATATACTGCCTTTCCACAAACATGAAATACAGAGGAGGGATGAGATGGAATAAATTAAGTACCCAGGCTGAGACCAATCAATGCCTTTATATAGAAGTGGCACACACACCCACAAATACGAAAAAAGACCAAGCAGGTAACAGAAATGAGACAAGACTACCAGAGAAATGAGGAGAATGAGTCATCACAGCTAAATTGGACTGAGTACTGAGTATATTCTAAGTGCCTGGTGTTGACTCATAATAACCCTATGATGAAGTTACCTTAAACAATTTTTTTGAACTAAACTATGTTATAGAATATAAAACTAAGGCACAGAAAAGTTAGGCAGCTTGTCTAAGGTCACAGACCCAATAAGTGACAAAGCTGGGATTCAATCCCAAGCCCCTGGGTTCCAGAGCCCATGCTCTTAATGATGACACTGCCACCATCTCGCCTAAGGAATGCAAGTCCTGTCTAAAGACCTTCAGATTTAGTTTTTCAGAATGATGAACAACAAAATAAGACGGCGGGTGAGATTTGGATCAAGGATGGTCAAATTTTAACCCCTAACTCAGCAACAATGCGAAAGGAAGAGGAATGTCCTCTGCTTCCAAAAGCCAGTACACACATTCATTAAATATTGACTGTTTTCTCTTCCTTTGATACACTTAACAGTGTTTAAATATAGTACTAGTCAGCGTCTAGTCACACTTACTCTACATTCTCTCTTCTACACTTTTACATATTCTTTACAAAGAAGCTGGAAGGCTCAAAAATATACTTGTCAATACTTACCAATGGGAAGGATCTGAGATATGATTTAGCTTCCACCCATGAGATAAATTCCTATGAGACTGGGAGGTAGAAGAGAAATGGGCACCATCTCCCCTGGGGACTTGTGAGCAGACAGCGACTCTGGCAGATATAAGAGCTGGCAGTATTGGACTCACCAGGAGAACCAGTGGGGTGAGGGGGGCAGTGAAGACGGCAGCAATTTCCAGACATGTGAACTGCAGCTGCAGTGCCACATCACCGAGAACCCAAAAGCTTAGTAAGCAGCACCCATAGACCTATCTCCTCCACTCTTTCCAATGGTTTTGTGAGCACCCAAGCCCATGCAATAAATATTCCTCAAATAGCAGGAGCGGTTTCTGTTGCCTGCACTCACAGGATGGTACAAGTTACATGAAAAATCGGTAGCAAAAATGAGGAGAGAAACGTGTGGAAGTAAAGTGAAACAAGTACACTGTTTGACCCTTTAAATATTGCCTTAAAGACTGAAATGTAATAAGCAGTTTTTATATTTTAATTCAGTGTGTATACTTTTACAACTATTTTTCTTTCAAATGCAAGGTTTAATCCCAAGCAAATATTATGAGATACTATAATAGTTTACCATAAGTGGGTGTTGTATTTTGTTAAATTCTTTTTCTGCATCTATTGAGATGATCATATGGTTTTTATCTTTCAATTTGTTAATATGGTGTATCACATTGATTGTTTTGTGTATATTGAAGAATCCTTGCATTCCTGGGATAAACCACACCTGATCATGGTGTATGATCCTTTTAATGTGTCGTTGGATTCTGTTTGCTAGTATTTTGTTGAGGATTTTTGCATCTATGTTCATCAGTGATATTGGCCTGTAATTTTCTTTAAAGACATACCAATTGCCGAGAAACACATGAAAGGATGCTCAACATCACTAATCATTAGAGAAATGCAAATCAAAAACACAATGAGGTATCACCTCACACCGGTCAGAATGGCCATCATCAAAAAATCTACAAACAATAAATGCTGGAGAGGGTGTGGAGAAAAGGGAATCCTCTTGCACTGTTGGTGGGAATGTAAATTGATACACCACTATGGAGAACAGTATGGAGGCTCCTTAAAAATAGAACTACCATACGACCCAGCAATCCCACTACTGGGCATATACCCTGAGAAAACCATAAATCAAAAAGAGACATGTACCACAATATTCACTGCAGCACTACATACAATAGCCAGGACATGGAAGCAACCTGAGTGTCCATCAACAGATGAATGGATAAAGAAGATGTGGCACATATATACAATGGAATATTACTCAGCCATAAAAAGGAATGAAATTGAGTTATTTGAAGTGAGACGGATGGACCTACAGTCTGTCATACAGAGTGAAGTAAGTCAGAAAGAGAAAAACAAATACCGTATGCTAATGCATATATATGGAGTCTAAAAAAATGGTACTGATGAACTTAGTGGCAGGGCAGGAATAAAGACACAGTCATAAAGAACGGATTTGAGGACCCAGGGGGAGAAGGGGAAGCTGGGACGAAGTGAGAGAGTAGCAATGACATATATATAGTACCAAATGTAAAACAGATATCTAGTGGGAAGCTGCTGCATAGCACAGGGAGATCAACTCAATGTTTTGTGATGACCTAGAGGGGTGGGATGGGGGTTGGGAGGGAGGCTCAAGAGGGAGGGGATATGGGGATAAATGTATACATTTAGCTGATTCGCTTTGTTGTACAGCAGAAACTAACACAACATTGTAAAGCAATTATACTCCAATAAAGATAAAAAAAATAGTTTACCTACCTGCCATCCTCTGTGCCATTAATTTCAAAGGCTTCACCATCTTTACTCCAGGATAATTTTAAACTGTATTTCAAATGTGAGTCACATTTGCTCTCACAATGTAATTCAAGTGTGTGTGATCTGGGGACACGAGGATTCTTAGGAGAAACTCTAAGTTTTGTAGCATCTGTTTTTACAAAATAAAGATACTAGTTAGAGCTACAGAGCACAGCTTACTTTGCTATCAAGTGCCTGCAATTTAATCAACCAAAATAGTCAACACTGATAGTCAAATCCTCATGCAATGTTTGTCACACTGTTATTTCCTAACATCACATATCATTACTATTTTCATTCCTTCCAAGCCAGGGCACCTGGGTAGAAGTATTATATTAATAGCAATTTCCCAAGAGTGTAAGCAAGCAAATGCCTCTGGATATTGAAAATAATATAAATTGTCCTTCTAGTGCTTCTGGACATGTGATCAAAATACCATAAAGAGGAAATCAATTAATTTTCTATTAACTTGTTTATTATTAACTCAAATCTGAGGTTAAATGGTGAAGCCCATGCATAGATGAACTAACAACATGAAGGTGTGGAATGCGAACATAAGCACCATGAACGTGGAGGCTTTGCTTGTTTTGTTTCATTCAAGTAACTCCAGAGCCCAGAAGGGAGCCTGGGTACAGTAGGTACTCAATACGTATTTGTTGAATGAGTTACAGTGAGTCATATTTGGAAAGTAAATTAGTAATATCAACAATATGAATAAAATACCTAGGAATAAAAATAAAATACCTAGGAATAAACCTACCTAAGGAGACAAAAGACCTTATGCAGAAAACTATAAGACACTGATGAAAGAAATTAAAGATGATACAAACAGTTGGAGAGATATACCATGTTCTTGGATTGGAAGAATCAACATTGTGAAAATGACTATACTACCCAAAGCAATCTACAGATTCAATGCAATCCCTATCAAACTACCAATGACATTTTTCACAGAACTAGAACAAAAAATTTTACAATTTGTATGGAAACACAAAAGACCCCGAATAGCCAAAGGAATCTTGAGAAAGAAAAATGGTGCTGGAGGAATCAAGCTCTCCAACTTCAAACTATACTACAAAGCTACAGTAATCAAGACAATATGGTACTGGCACAAAAACAGAAATATAGATCAATGGAACAGGATAGAAAGGCCAGAGATAAACCTACGCACACATGGTCACCTTATCTTTGACAAAGGAGGCAAGAATATACAATGGAGAAAAGACAGCCTCTTCAATAAGTGGTGCTGGGAAAACTGGACAGCTACATGTAAAAGAATGAAACCAGAACACTTCCTAACACTGTACACAAAATAAACTCAAAATGGATTAAAGACCTAAATGTAAGGCCAGACACTATAAAACTCTTAGAGGAAAACACAGGCAGAACACTCTATGACATAAATCAGAACAAGATCCTTTATGACCCACCTCCTAGAGAAATGGAAATAAAAACAAAAATAAACAAATGGGACCTAATGAAACTTAAAAGCTTTTGCACAGCAAAGGAAACCATAAACAAGACGAAAAGACAACCCTCAGAACGGGAGAAAGTATTTGCAAATGAAGCAACTGACAAAGGATTAATCTCCAAAATATACAAGCAGCTCACGCAGCTCAATATCAAAAAAACAAACAACCCAATCCAAAAATGGGCGGAAGACCTAAACAGACAATTCTCCAAAGAAGATATACAGATAATTCTCCAAAGAAGATATACAGATTGTCATCAAACACATGAAAGGATGCTCAACATCACTAATCATTAGGGAAATGCAAATCAAAACTACAATGAGGTATCACCTCACACCACTCAGAATGGCCATCATCAAAATATCTACAAACAATAAATGCTGGAGAAGGTGTGGAGAAAAGGGAACCCTCTTGCACTGTTGGTGGGAATCTAAATTGATACAGCCACTATGTAGGACAGTATGGAGGTTACTCAAAAAACTAAAAATAGAACTACCATACAACCCAGCAATCTCACTACTAGGCATATACCCTGAGGAAACCATAATTCAATAAGAGTCATGTACCACAATGTTCACTGTAGCTCTATTTACAATAGCCAAGACATGGAAGCAACCTATGTGTCCATTGACAGATGAATGGATAAAGAAGATGTGGCACATATATACAATGGAATATTACTCAGCCATAAAAAGAAACGAAATTGAGTTATTTGTAGTGAGGTGGATGGACCTAGAGATGGTCGTACAGAGTGAAGTAAGTCAGAAAGAGAAAGACAAATACTGTATGCTAACACATATATACGGAATTGAAAGAAAAAAATTGGATCTGATGAACCTACGGGCAGGACAGGAATAAAGACGCAGACGTAGAGAATGGGCTTGAGGACACGGGGAGGGGGAAGGGTAATCTGGGACGAAGTGAGAGAGTAGCACTGACATATATACACTACCAAATGTAAAATAGATAGCTAATGGGAAGCAGGTGCATAGCACAGGGAGATCAGCTCGGTGCTTTGTGACCACCTAGAGGGGTGGGAGGGAGGGGATATGGGGATATATGTATACATATAGCTGATTCACTTTGTTATACAGCAGAAACTAACACAACATTGTAAAGCAATTATACTCCAATAAATATGTTAAAAAACAAAACAAAGCAATATGAAGCTCAAACATTGGTACCATGGCTGTCTTGGAAAATGTCTGTTTCTTTATAATTGTTTCAAAACATATAATCCTTACTCTTAAGGACCATATTAAAGGCAGATATACTTTACCCCAATGTGGCACTTGGTAATCCTCTCAGAAGCCAAATCTCATGAGCTGACCTCCAACTCCACAATCATGTTCTAATATTTGCTATCTATATGTTACTCAAGAAACTGATTAAAAATTGAAGTGTTAGTAAAATTGAGTTTTTGATATTCCAAGCATGAAATTTGAAGAGGTTATCAAATTGAGTTAATTTCAAGTGAATTACTAAACATCCTACTCCTAATTCTAAATTTAAAGAAATCCATTGAATAACAATTGATACCGTTTAATAAGCACTTATTTCATTTAACTAGACTCTGGGAAGAAGTTCACATTCATTGTGACATTTTACAACAATTCTATGAATATTAATATCTCTACCTTACCGAGAAGATAACTTAAGGCTAAAATGAAATTAAGTAAGGATACTAATATTTTCTACCTAGTAAGGGACTGAGCTGTGATTTGAACTCAAGACTGGAAGAGACCAAAGCTCATGCTGCATAGCCTCTTATTCAATTCCATTCCTGACATTCCTTTTTCATATTTAAAAAGTATGCCCTTGATTCTCATGGATACGATTCCTATATAACCCTTACATATAAAATGGACATTAGAGGAGACCAAAAGCTTATGAACTTGGCCTTCTCTCTGGCCACTAGCCGTTTTGAGTCCACTTTGGGCCAAGCACTGTGTTGGGCAATAGGAATGTGAAGGTTCCTTTGGATTCCAGACTTCACTCTCATTATCTTTCACCTGGCGGAGTTGCTTATCTTTGATCTAGGTTGGTTTTATAAAGTATAAAAAGAATCATCTTCACTGATGTTATAGGAGCATTTTAAAAATTGCACATACCACTTGAAAATGCAGAGAGACATCCACTATAAGTAGACATCAATGAATATTAATATGCCTTAAAAATATAGTCCATGGGGCTGGCATGTTGGATAACTTAGGGTATAGAAAAAAATACGATGAAAGAATAAAAGAAGGAAAGAAGGGTGTGTGTGTGTGTGTGCAGAGAGAGAGACAAATGTTAAGGTAGCAGTGAAAACAGATGATTAAACGAACATGTACCTGTTATCTAAGCAGAGGTAGTAGCAGGCCATGAGAGTGACCTGTCACAGGAAATACAAACCCTCGCTCCATTTACTATAGAACCTTTCTATTCTTTGTTTCCCTGAAAAGGGTTCTCTGAGCAATTTTAAAATCAAAATATTGCTGATGCCTGTGGATCTGGGTTCCAGTCAGCCTGAATCTAGGTGCTGAGATGCTCCTCTTTGGGACACTGACATATCTTGGCACATACTTAACTATTGGGAGCAATTAAAAATGAAACAGGCTGCTTGAGCAAGAGAAAGAATACAGAGCTGTTTATGACTCAAGAAGAGGACAAAACCCTCCTCATTTTGTCATGCCGGAGTCTTTACGAAACTGATCCTTTATGAGTTTATTTGTGAAATTTTTAGTTCAAAGAGTTGAATACTGGTGACATTACATTGAGTTGGTTATTGAAATAAAATAGAGTTACAGGAATACACCGAAATAGGAGACTTTTAAATATTGCTGGTCATCCATCACCAAGAACACCTAGTTCCATCTTACAATTGTATAAAGCCATGGACACATCATCGACATATCCTATAATTCTTGTGAGGGTCGTTTAGATGAAACCCAATCTAGGAGTTTTGAAACAGTCGAAAGAAATTTAACGGATGCCCGAACTTAAATCATATTGTTTCACTTGGGAAAATGAAAAACTGAAGCCATGTGACAATTCATGCAAAGTAAAAACAAAATAAAATTACTTCTAATATCCAAATTGGCTGTGACTGCTGTTTTTCCTTTAGCATTTTCTACCCAACAAGAGTAGGAACCAGCATCTTCTTCCGTGGTCTCGTTGATCTGTAATGTGCCATTCTCATGGAAGTGATACCGTCTGCCTTCAAGGGGTTTTGCTTCTTCCACCTTCTGCCTATAGAAAGTAGAAATCAATTTGGGTTTGATAGAATCCTATACTCTTTTGCAAACTGGCCGCTGATGTCATTCAGTCTTATCCCTTCTTCAGGAGCTTAGCAGACCTTATGAAATGTTCCATTAGAGTTCACAATTTTTCCAAAATAGGCAATAGGTATACATCTTACCTGCCCAAATAGACTGACTGGAGGAAATCTGCGTCTGAGCTCTATGCTTCTGCTGTATTTATAATAGCGCTCAGTACCACTTTGCATCTGTCCTCAGAGTTTAATAAATAGTTTCTGCCTTATTGATGGTGAACCCTTTAGTTAGTCATTGCTTCAGGGTACTAAATGGCAAAGCTAGTAATTGAAAGAGATAATAAACATTCTGAACCTCCTGCTGTCCTAGAGGAACATTGGTCCCTCAGAAATATTATAGGCCAGGAAGTCTTTCCTGTCCTGTGGACATGGATTACATTGACCCTCATCACCCAGCGTCATTTTCTCCTACATTCATCCATTTTCCAAGCATTTGCTGCCACAGCTTGATTCTCCCTATACATTTCACAGTAAGAGGCTACTGGAGAGAAAATATCCAAAGGACAAAGTCTGGCTGCTGTTCACATGAGATTTTACAGGGCGGGCACTAGGGTAAGGCAAGTGAGGCACTTGCCTCAGAGACAAAATTTAAGGGTTGCCAAAAAAAAATCTCAGTATCATCAAGATAAATATTTTAATGAGGTATTTCTAAAAATCAAAAATAATACAGAAAAATCCACAATGAACAAAATATCCAAATTTTAAATAAAGACAGAATCTGACCCTATACTTGGATGACCTTGCCTTGCTCTCCTCATTCTAATCTCAGCCCTGCAGAGCCCTGGGAAAAATTATTTAAGACTAGTTTAACCAAGTTTTTCTAGTGAAGGAACAAATATGGTCGATTCATACAATGACGTGTTTGGAGTTACTATACCAACCAATATATCGAAATTAAATTCAAAATACATGTTGACAAAGTAGTAAACATAGGCAGTTGGAATGAAATGCAAACTTAACAATTATTTAGATAATACCCAAAACAACAACAGTAATGTATGACCTTAGATATATCCGTAATGGAGACCTAAACTACCTATAAAATTGTCTTAGCAATCACTTCAATTTTTTGCTTTCCTTTGTGAGCAAAAATGGCTCTCCATATTTCCCCATGTGAGAGAATACTACAAATCTAGTCAACAGTGCCAGGAAAGGTAGGTAAGTAAGTTTGCTACCTTATTTCTCAGAGGCACTCACTACATGTAATCACTAGACACAGTGCAGCCTGTCAAATGATGGATGAAGAAACAAGGCACAATCTACAACTGACATTCTCTTAAGAAAACCGTGTAACAGCTTACCAGGACACAATTGCCTCGGGTGAAGCAAAGAACTCACAGTGTAAGAAAGCACTGTACCCAACCACCGTAGCATAATTTTCTTCATCTGCAGTTTGTATCAACGGACGGACATCTATTGGAAAACAATATAAATGCAGTTTTAAATGTTCATATAAGTAATACAAGAAAATTAATTTTTTTCTATATCCTAGCCATATTAATAAGGGAAAGCAGTTGAATATCACAGTACGTATTCTTGAATTAGAAAGTATCCCAATGCAATACATTTTTGGAAGTATAACTTTTACTATGAGGTCTCATGCTGAAATGTAAGGTGAAAGTGACTTTGATTTTTCCCCATGTTTTATGTGCCGAGAGTTCAATCTACTTGTGAGTGTGACCGTGAGCATTTTCCTGTAGAAAAGAGCAGACAAATAGTCTGCTCCCAGGTATGCTTACCTACAACATCGATGTTGGCATTGGCAAGGATAGTGCCATGGACATTCGAGGCTTCACACTGGTACACAGCGGTGTGATTCGGTTGCACATTGGTAAAACTGATTTCCCTGGGGGAGATGACATCACCAGAAAATGGATTTCCTACAAGAGATTAAAGACTGTCAGTGTGATAAAAAAAATAGAACCTAAAATATTTATACACTATTCATTAAACGTGTCACACAGTATTTATACTTTAAGACCAGTTTAGGGTGAGTAAGAGTTCATTGAAGCCAATTCTTTAGAATTTCTTAACATCAACCGTGATTTTTGCTTTCCAGACCCTTCTGCAATTTCAATCGTCCTTCAAATGAGTATTTATTGCCAAAATATGTGTTGATCTCTAGCTGCCTGCCTCTCCATACCCACACCCACGAGTAAGATTCCACATTTTCTGTTTAGCACTCAAGTCCCACTATGAACTGAATCTCACTTACTCTTGTAATTGAAGTCCTGATACTGCCCAGCATAAACCACATGACCAACACAGCTGGATCCCCCCAGTCCACCAATATTGACTGCTATCTTCCCCCTTGACATGTTGTTCCTCTGTTTCACTTCTCTGCCCTTCTGCAATTTTCCCATCTACACCATTCATTTCAATTGCCCTGCTTTGCTATTTAACCACTTCAGATAAATAGCTCATATATTTCATTTTCCCAGGGCTAAACTCTTCTTGAGAGCACAGACCAGGTTTTCTACCTTTTCGGCAATAAATCTTACCCCACTGCTTATCCATGTATAATTCTGGAAATATCTTTTGGAAGTGAGAAAATATAATATTTATGGTACTTTATTTTTTTTTAAGATTTATTTATTCATTTATTTATCTTGGCTGCGTTGGGTCGTCGTTGCTGCACGCCGGCTTTCTCTAGTTGCGGTGAGCGGGGGCTACTCTTCATTGCGCTGCACAGGCTTCTCATTGCGGTGATTTCTCTTGTTGCAGAGCACGGGCTCTAGGCACACAGGCTTCAGTAGTTGTGGCACGAGGGCTCAGTAGTTGTGGTTCGCAGGCTCTAGAGCACAGGCTCAGTAGTTGTGGCACACAGGCTTAGTTGCTCCGTTGCATGTGGGATCTTCCCGGACCAGGGCTCGAACCCCTGTCCCCTGCATTGGCAGGCGGATTCTTATCCACTGCACCACCGGGGGAGCCCCATTCCCACAGCATTTGGCCATGTGCCAAAGCACGTGCCCTGCTCTGAAACTACAAACAAGAAGTGGGAAGAGAAACATATTAGCTAGGAATGTTGAATAAGGGGCACAAATGTTAAAATTTTTCATTTATGGGCTTCCCTGGTGGTGCAGTCATTAAGAATCCACCTGCCAATGCAGGAAACAGGGGTTCAATCCCTGGTCCGGGAAGATCCCACATGCCACGGAGCAACTAAGTCCGTGTGCCACAACTACTGAGCCCACACACCACAACTACTGAAGCCCACGCGCCTAGAGCCCATGCTCTGCAACGAGAAGCCACCGCAATGAGAAGCCCACGCACCACAATGAAGAGTAGCCCCTGTGCGCTGCAACTAGAGAAAGCCTTCACGCAACAATGAAGACCCAATGCAGCCAAAAAAAAAAAAAAAAAGAAAAGAAAAAAAAGAAAAAGTGACTATGCTAAGTTTAAGGTCATAGAAAACACTGAATATTACATAATAAACTAGATTATTTATTTAACATCTTTATTGGAGTATAATTGGTTTACAATGGTGTGTTAATTGCTACTGTATAACAAAGTGAATCAGCTATATGTATACATATATCCCCATATCGCCTCCCTCATGCATCTCCCTCCCTCCCACCCTCCCTATCCCACTCCTCTAGGTGGTCACAAAGCACCAAGCTGATCTCCCTGTGCTATGTCACTGCCTCCCACTAGCTATCTATTTTACATTAGGTAGTGTATATAAGTCCATGCCACTTGCTCACTTCGTCCCAGCTTACCCTTCCCCCTCCCCGTGTCCTCAAGTCTATTCTCTATGTCTGCATCTTTATTCATGTCCTGCCCCTAGGTTCTTCAGAACCTTTTTTTTTTTTTTTTTTTTAAGATTCTTATACATCATTTTTCCCTCTGGGAGTGAGAAATAAATACATCTTTACACTTAACTGTGAGCTCCATGGGGGCAAGACCTTGTCTATGTGTTGTACACTATGTTCCTAGTGCCTAAAGAGCAGCTATCACAGAGGAGGCAGTCAGTAAATACCTCTTGGAATGACTGAAAACATTTTTGTTGGGTGGTATTTTACCCATGGCAGAAAAATAGCCCCTGAACGATGGCCACAGTCTAACTGGATTGGATGATTATCTTGGATTATCCAAGGGGGCCCAAAGGAATTATAAGGCTCCTTATAACCAGAGAACCTTTCCTGGCTATGGCAGCCAAAGAGAGATGTGACTGCGAAAGGATGGTCGGAGAAATGCAACGCTGCTGTTTTGAAGTGGGAGGAAGGGAGCCGTGAGCCAGGGAATGTGGGCAGCCTCTAGGAGCTGGAGAAAACAAGGAAAGGGTTTCTCTCCTAGAGCCTCCAGAAAGAAGCACAGCACCGCTGACACCTTGATCTAAGCCCAGGGAGACGTGCGTTGGCCTTCCAACCTACAGAATTGTAAAATAATAAATGTGCACTGTTTTAAGCCACTGAATTTGTGGTAATTTGTTATGGCAACAATAGAAATTTGATACAATACCGTAGGACAATTTATCTCTTAAGAAGCGTCAAGATGAGTAGCTCTTACAAGCTTTTTAACGTTAAAAAGAATTGTGTCTTTGATCTCATCCTGTACTCTCACACCCTACTTCGAGTTTATACAAGTGTCAGAGTAAACCCCATCATCCTGTTCAGTTCTTATACCATTTGCCCCATGGTAAACTGAGTCTGCATAGCATTACAAAAAGAAAAAATGAAACTATGGCCTCCTGTTTGGGTGACAAGTAATTAAACATTGCTCCAAGATGCCTTCTGGGATAGGTATGGAAACTGCAGAGTATTGTGGCATACAGACTTCCAGGAGCTTCCAGAATTCTAGAAAGCCAAGTTCTTTATCAAACAAAAACCACTAGTCCTGACATAAGTTGTCTTTGGTCAGCTCAAAGGGCAAAAATGCAATATAGGGGAAGAAACTTCAGCTCTGGAATTAATCATTTCAGTTCCATTTATGGCTCTAAATTCACTTGGGTTGTGTCCACAATCCAGTAAGTAATGTAATCTCTGAGCCTCATTTGCCACATCTACAACCTGAAGAACAAAAATATCCCCTTTGCAGGGCCCACTAGGAGGCTGAGAAATACTGGATGCAAAGTATTTGAAAAAGGTTAGGCTTGTAATCAATAATAGTAATCATTTTGATTTAATTTTCAAATATTCTATATAAAGGATATGTAATTGCTAAAAATATAAGCTTAAAGAGATTTCAAACCCTTTAGTGATCCACTGTCATCAAACATCCCAATTATAAATGGTTATGACCTGTTGGCAGGGAAGCAAGGAGAGCTGTGGAAAGAACACAGAACATGGGTTCCAAAAATGTGGCTTTGGTTCTAGGTCTGCCATTACTCAGCTGTGCTATCTTGCATTAGTTTGTCTTCAGCCTTGATGTGCTCATCCGTCAACAAACGTGTTGGCTCTATTTTGGATATAAATCCATAACCTAACTGTTACTACCACCAATCTGGCCCAAGGGCCCAGTATCTTTTAGGCAGCTCCTAATTGGAGTCATACAGTTGCTTCTCCATTCAGAGGCCAGAAAAATTCTTTGTTAATAAATTAGAGCCTGTCACTCTTCTGCTCTAAATCGTCCAAGAGCTGCCCATCTTATTCACAATAATATCCCAAGTCCCCTTTTGGACCTTCCCCTTTACATATGATGTGGTCCCTGCACCTCCAGACTAATCTCTCCCAGCACTGCCCCCTCCTCACTCACTCGGCTTCAGCCATACTGCAGTCGTTGCTTTTCCTCAACACTGCAGACATACCTCGGGTCTTTACACTCACTGACCTCTCCACCCTGAAAGCTCTTTCACAGGTAGTTGCATAGCTACATCACCCACCTCTTTCAGATCTCTACTCAAAGGTAAATAACCACAAGGATCTTACTAGTATTATCTTAAAATCGGAGAGCAGCTCTAGGTCCTGGACTTCTCTTACACCCACCCCTTCCCCAGCTAGTTTTCACTTTAACCACATTTATGTGTTTATTTGTCTATTGCTTGTCTCTCCCCACTAGAATGTCCGATTCATGAGAGCAGAACTGTCCGTTTTATTCACTGCTATCTCCCAAGCAACAAGGCCAGTGCCTGGCACAAAGAAGGCATTCAATAAATATTACTGAATGAAATAATCGATCTGTTAAATATAAATAATCGTACTCCCTTTAAAAGGCTCATGTGGGGACAAAGCAGTATGTGAATGTTCTTCATAAACAGCCAAGTGCTATTCAAATATAAAATTTTATGATTTTATGTTCCAGAAAATCTGCATTTTTTATTTTAGCATCCTTAACATTCTTTATAAACAAAAGTTGTTTTCATTTCTGATTTACCTGAAGTCTTATTTTTCATTTCTTATTCTGTTCTCTAAAGAGATGAGGAAAAATGTCTCAAATTGAGGAAACTAATAATGAGGGCTGAAGTGTCATCAACAGATGAATGAATAAAGAAAATGTGAGATAACTGCTATATTTAAAATGGATAACCAACGAGGACCTACTGTATAGCACAGGGAGCTCTGCTCAATGTTATGTGGCAGCCTGGATGGGACGGGAGTCTGGGGGAGAATGGACACATGTATATGTATGGCTGAGTCCCTTTGTTGTGCACCTGAAATTATCACAATTGTTAATCGGTGATACTCCAATATACAATAAAAAGTTAAAAAATAAATAAATAAAAACAAGACAGATTCACAAAAGCAAAAAAAATAGAAAATGTATATATATGATACATATATATATATATATATCATACACACACATATGCACACAATGGAGTATTATTCAGCCATAAAAATGAGAAAATCCTGTCATTTGTAACAGCCTGGATCAACCTTGAGGGCATTATTGTAAGTGACATAAGTTAGACAGAAAAAGACAAATACTGTATGATCTCACTTATATGTGAAATACAGAAAACAAAACAAGCTCATAGATACAGAGAACAGTTAGTGGTTGCCAGAGGGTGGGAAGATGGGCCAAATGGGTGAAGCGGGTAAAAAGGTATAAACTTCCAGTTATAAAACGAATGTCATAGAGATATAATGTACAGCCTGGCAGTAATAGTTATTAATACTGTATTGCATATTTGAAAGTTGCTAAGAGAGTAGATCTTAAAAGTTCTCATCACAAGCAGAAAAATTCAGTAACTCTGTAAGGTGACAGACATTAACTAGACCTAACTGCGGTGATCATTTTGCAATATACACAAATGACGAACAATTATGTTGTACACCTGAATCTAATATAATGCATGTTCATTATGTATCAATCAAAAAAAAGAAAAGAAAAAAAATTTCCAGAACTGTTCATTGTTTTGCCAAAGTATTTGTATTTTAAATAAGTAGGCACATTCTTTCTTCTGAAAGCTATAACAAGACAGAACTGAAAGTGATTTTGTTTCATTATCTGCTGAGAAAGTAGATATGGTCATACTGTTATTTGACAATTTCTAGATTAATAGTCATAAGCTTGTGTGAGTAATAGATATTTTAAAATAACTATCATTTTAATTTTCAATCTCATCATCGAATGTGTTCAGTTAGTATCTGCTTGTCATTGACACTGTACCTATTGTCATACAAAGAAAAATAAAACAGATGTGTTTCTCAAAAATAACAATGAGCACGAAGGCTTCCTCAGTATTTGCTATGTGAAAACAATAGTAAACAATACTTTGGGAGTGTTGTTTGTGTGGCAGTCACTGTGCTAAACATTCTCTATGTGTGTCATTTAATCTACATAAAAACCCCCAATGGTTGGCGTTATTTTCATCCCCATTTTACTGATGAGGAAACAGGTTTTAAGAGGGTCAGTAATACACCAAATCACACAGCTAGTAAATGGTAGAGCCTGAATGCAAACAAAGACCCTCTGGATCCAGAGTTTATAAACTTTCACAATGTTCTACAGATAAGTAATATCCTACTTGGTAGACGCCATTGATCTCTTTCAATTACAACCAACTACCATTAGTTCCATTTTGCAGTTAAAAACTTAAGCTTCAGGAGATTCCCAGCTGTATGATCTTGAGCTGTTTAGTGAATCTCCCCAAGCTTCGGTGCACAGCCGAGCTGGGACTCCAGGTCTATATGTCACCAGGATGCCTACCCTGATACGAGTGGGTCTAGGGCAAAGGAACTAACAGAATCAACACACATATGTCTCCATATTGTAAATGCTCTAAATCAAGCTGATCAATTGACCAATAAGATCTGTTTTATTATCCTACTTTAACAAAGACATTCAAAATGACCAGGGATGGGACTTCCCTGGCGGTCCAGTGGTTAAGATTTCACCCTCCAGTTCAGGGGGTGCAGGTACATCCCTGGTCGGGGAGCTAAGATCCCACATGCCTCATGGCCGAAAAACCAAAACAGAAAACAGAAGCAATACTGTAACAAATTCAATAAAGACTTTAAAATTGGTCCACATCAAAAAAAAAACTTAAAAAAAAAAAAAAAAAAAGACCAGGGCTCTAGGTTCAAATTGAGGATTTGGGACTTCTTGGAGCTCTATGCTGGAACACAGTGGAGTGGGGAGATTAGGCCTTCAGCCCTGGTCCATCCCTTCTTTTCCACACCCAGCCCATCTGGGAAGGGCACAGGGGATTATTCTGGTCTTGGGTACTGAAGCTTGGTCGAGAACCTGCAGTGAGCCACGTTCAGGCTTTGCATGTGTCTTTGGCCCTGCGGATTTCTCAAATCATGGAGACAGGCATGCCATAGCAGGTCCTTGTAAAGAGCAGAGCACAGTGGGGAGCCCCTGTTGCCTGGATCCAAGGGAAGTCCTGAACTGCAGCCTGTGCTCTCAACCACTAGGTCCCTGCACCTGTTTCTTCTCAGGGAGAGGAACCTTCCTCCTTGGGTGCATCCTCTATGTCATTCAGTTGTCTTATTTTTTAAACCTTATTTTTATATAATTAACATAATAGCCCAACAAATATTATTTATGGCTTTTCCATAAATCTAAGCATAAATCAAATTGCTTTGAAAGATGCAATTTTGGATTTCCTGGTTAGATCCGTCTTGTCAATCCAGCCACTTACCAACTCCACTTTAGCCATAACGAGGGTGTCTAAACCCCGTGTCCCAGCAAACCACTGCCTTCAGCATTGCCTCACAGTTGCTGTTTTCACTTACTCTCAATTGGGAAACCATTGACTCTCCACTTGATTGTGGGCTCAGGTTCTCCTTCAGACTCACACAACAGGATACCACTGCTCCCAGTGCTATACACGCCACTCTGAGGTTTCTTTGTCCAGCGAGGGGGCTCTGGAAATAAACTGAAGAGCTCATCAGCATTTTCTCAATCACAGAAGGTCCAAAAATGTTAAGGGCTGTATTTCTAGTACGCACCAGCAGATGGCAGACACAACAAAGTGTTTCACACTAGCTGTTTTTCATAAATGTTCTCTAAGGCAAGATGGGCATTGTTTTTGCCTGGAATAGGGTTTGTGTGTTTATGTGCTTTTATGTGTGTGTGTGTGTTGCAATCTGGAATCTTAGCATGTATAATAAAATCAACACACTAAAAATAGTTACCTACCGTCACTTTATTTAGCTACACAAGTATCTATCTCATTACAGAAAATGAAGGAGGGGTAAACATGTGAAGTTTATTGAGTGCAAGTCATCCAAAGTGGCTGATATTCAAGAAATATATTTTGAAAAATTTTTAATGAAATTAAAATGTTCAGCCATTATTTTAAATATTTCTTAATTAATGACTCTATAGCATTTATCTGTCCATATCTAATTATCTATCTTAAGAATTTGGGAGACATTACTTCCTAGAAATTTTTTTTTGCAAGGGGGTGGGAGAAGGAATCCTGAAACCAATATTTACCTTTTTGCTTTCAAAACAATGGAGGAAAAGATAGAGTTAAATCATATACTTGCATCTTTCTATGCCCTAATGCTCCAATCTTATAATTCTAAGTGGTGCTTCAGTATAGAAGGAGACATTCTTTAGTGCAAACATTACTGTCATGTTTTGTCACCTTAAGTATATTACTATGTCAGGAGTGAAGAAAAGATTCATATTAAAGTGTGGATGCTTTGGATAATTTGATTTCAGAGAAAATTGCACAATACTGGCAGGTAGTAATTCCCATCAAGTGTTGCTTTTTTATTTTCCCCAGGACATTTCTGGATTTCCGTTTTTAGTCAGAAAGGAAAGTCTTTAAGATACATATATGTATAAAATGAAAAATGTCATTTAAACAATTTTTTAAGGAAAAGAGGGATTATGTGGGAAAAAAATAAGTCTATAAATTCACCAGGGAAAACAAAAATATACAAATATCCCTGGCAAGTTTAAGTCCGAGCAAGAGACATGGCTTTGTAATTATTCAACAGGGTGTGGACTTGTTAAATTCCAACTTATATATGTGTCTTCATAATCTACAATTTGTAAATATTTAGTCATTTAGTTTAAAATGCAGTAGTCCAAATTATAAACTGCACATGACCTTCCGAGGTGAAGGGTTTTAGTTTTTGTGTGTTTGTCTGCAATTTTTATGTGACTGTTACTTTCTTTTGGTCTTTTCATACAACCACAGCGAAATTAAACATTTGAGTTAGAGAAAAAACATGAACATTTTCTTATTCACAGTAGAAAACTAAGACTATTGCTTTCAGAACATGTAAAAATACAGGAGATCATGGGGAAGTAACATATAGCATGGTGACTATAACGGATAAATACTACTGTACTGTTTATTTCAAAGTTGCTAAGAGATTAGATCTTAAAAGTTCTCATCACAAGAAAAAAATTGTAACTATGTGGTGATGGATGAAAATGACACTTTTTGTGCTGATCACTTTGTAATACATACAAATATCAAATCATTGTGTTGTATACCTGAAACAAATGATGTAATATGTCAATTATATTTCAATAAAAATAATAAAGGATACCATGTAATTATGACCTTTCTCTAAATCTTTATGAATAATAAAATCAAGATCTCCGTTTCTATTCTCATCCTACAAAGTTCATTAACCCTTCGGTATCTGTATTGAGATCTACTACTGTTAGATCTTAGGTAAAGGGTGCTTAAATGACCATCTTATCCAACCATTTCACCTTACAGATGGAGAACTGAGCTTTGGAGAAGTCATCTAACTTGCCCAGGGTCACCAGGAAAAGAAGCCCCACTTTCTGTTCTTGCCATTCCATGGACCTGCAGACCTACTGGATGATCAGCACCGAGACTCTGAAGTAAACGTGGTGTTATTTCTAACTCATTACTATTTCACTTATTTGGATCACAGATAGGAACCAAGGCCACATAGCTTTACTAACTTTCACTCTCTGCTTCGAAATCCACACTTCCCCAACAGCTATCAACTGACTCAAGAGGTTTTGAGTATTCACTAGAAATCGTCGTTCAACTGTACCTGAACCCCTTCTCATAAGCTTTGTTTATAAATGTTTGGAAATTTGTTTTTATGCTTCTCATCCCTGTTTCTCCTGAAGAATTAAGCTGTTCCTGAGCAAAGGTAGAATTGGCCGTGCAAGGTGAAAGGGACTTCACGCCTGTCTTGTTCAGAGCATCTTCTTCTTGGGCCTGTCATGACACTGCTCTCGTTCCAGCCCAGACTGAGAATCTCACAATTGGGATCCGTAGTGACAGCACCTAGACTAGATCACTAGATTAGTGATCTCTGAAGAGCCAGGGCAGAATTGTTCTCTTTCTGATGACTCCGCTGCTTTGTATAGGGGAACAAAATCTGCCACCCCAAAATATTTCTTTGGCATGCAGATTATTTTGAGCTGAAAACAATCAAGGCCCGAAAGACTCAGGAAGAAACTCTGACCTCCCCCCTAACCGCCTAAAATAGTTTAGATAGAAGGCCTGTTTCTGGAAGAGAGCTACTACAGACATATCTGCCAAGAACATGGGCTGGTTGTGGTAGCGGCAGCTCTGCAGGGCCTAGAGATTAGAGTCCTCCCTGTGTCCCACTGTCTCTGTCTGGCCCAGCAAACATCTGCGCACCAAACATTTGCTCTTCCATCTCCAGTCTTCCTTGGAGATGCGGTCCTGTCCCCCTCTGAAGTGCCAAACACCCTCTTTTGTCTTTAGCTGAAGATGGTATTTAAGATGAGGCTTTGGCCATTTGGGTGAGTTACTCAGTTCTTCTGGCTCTCTCCCATGTATACATACTATTACACTTTTGTTTGATTTTCTCCTGTTAATCTGTCTCATGTCAATTTAATTCTTAGATGAGCCACAGCAAAATAGAAGAGGAAAATTTCTTTCTCCCCGACACCGGCACAATGAGAACAGATGCATGTGGGGTAATTTTGAGTTGAACTGAAATGACTGATCCCCAAAGACTCCAGTAAAAAAGGCATAGAGAAAAAGGAAGGGGCCTTGGACAGGAGGGAATCACTGACTTCTGGTCACTCACAATCTCATAATTTCACATCTTGATTGAACATATTAACCTCGTTGCTACTTTGTTGACAATAGGACGCATGGTGAGCCTGAGGACATCGGCTACAGGACAGGAGATGTCTGGTGTCTTAAGTGAGGCTAAGGGCATGCAGGGACAGAGAACAGATTTTTCCAGAGGTTGGAACATGCAACTCTATTCCGGACAGGTAAGATCTATTTGAAAGGATGAAAAAAGGGCTCAAGAGAGAAGAATGATTAAAATGGAAAACTCTGAGAGAAAACAACATCATTGAATCCCAGTCTTGTATCTATTATCCTAAGATCTATGGTAACTGATGAAAACAACTTGTGTTGAAACTTTACTCATTTAGTCATAATTGTAAATTAAAAAATAAGATGATAAAATTCTCTCACACTGCTCAAAACTGAGATGCAAATGTCTGAACATTTAGTATGTAATAAGCAAGCTAATTAGAGATGGTTTTCACTAGAAGGAAAACAAAATAAAACAGGAAATTTGGTACCTATGAAACATACAACACAGGTTATTTTCTTATAACAGATTTCTATAAAATATCTATATTCTAACAAATCAAAAATTATTAGGTTCAGCAAACTTGAATTTCATTGCAACTTTTTGGAAATAAATTTATTTGAAAATGAGGCTTTCTTAAATAGATCAGTGACTGAATTGCATTTGAGTTCATGACATCTTTTTAAAATGCAGCAAAATTATGGGTATATAATTATGTATAAATACTTTCCTATTATACTTACTAAGTTTCAAAAGCCTTACATGATACCAATGTTTGTGCTGTAAACTTTTGTAACGTGACTTTATATAATCAGTGGAAATGCGACTGTGCTCATACTTTGATTTCTGGATTTAGAAACTTTTAGATGCCATTTTAATAGATCTCTTTTCATTGAATGTGTAATATTATATTTGGACCATGGATTCCTAGAAAGGATAGATGTGCCTCATCAAGACATCCTGGCTGTTGTTGCTTATACATATTATAGGATTTGAAAGTGCAGTTTGTTTTCCTACTTAGAATGTTGTAGCCTAAATTACGGAGTTTGTGTTCAGTAATAAAGAAGAAGTATCACAGATATAGAGAATACAGTAAAATACATGCTTTTACTTAAGCACAATGAGTGTTTTCAGAATGGGCTAGATTTTCAAAGTTCACGGTAACATTGCTCTTTTCCTATATGGCTAATCCTTGTTATTTAATTTGAGTGTCCAAGCGAGAGACAAAGAAAGGGAAAGAAGAAGGTGCAGGAAGGCAGAAGAAAATTGAATGAAAGTGAACTCCTCCGTCCATATGATTAATGAAGGATATATTTACTGCTTTCACACTTAACAGAAAAAAGACTTCTTGAGCTCAGTTTGCTTTTCACTCGCATGTGTGAAGAAAAACTCCTGAAACATACAACTGAGGGCACATTTAGTAGTTTCTCATTAAGGATAAAGGATTAAATGTTCCTCATAAAAACATTATTTACATCTCAATAGTGCTAATAGCTGTTTTATGAATAGTGAGTACAACTTGTTCGGGAAACCTATATTCCTTTGGAGTCCTACAGTCAACATTTTAAATTGTGTAATTAATTTTACATCCTTGATTTATTTTTTTCCTTTTGCAACCTTTGCAGTTCTTCTGAAAGCTTCAGTCTTATAGTCAAAAAAACCATGGCCAGATTGTTAAAATATTCAGCTACCGTAGCAATGTTCCAGCCATCTGGAAGGATTTCTAATAGTCAGCAACTCGGAGTGGAGCAGCTAACAATGAGACCTGTCCGGTTCCTGGGTATGTGCTGGAGCTGGCGGGGGCGGGGGGCTGGGTCAGGGGGTTACAGAAACATATCCCTGTTGCATGGTATAGCCATATTATGTACAGGCATCAAACGATGACTAAAATTAGAGGAAAAAATGAATCTGCCAAACTCTTCCTCTCTGAATTTCTTAGTGAATAATTTAATGTCAGAGGAATATGTCACTGTTGGCAAATGTTGATATTTATCCATAATACTAGGCTTTCTCCTATACAGGTTTTGCTTGTGTTGAACTCAGGGAAACGATATTCTCCTCTTTGGTTTTTCATTCTTCCTAACTTAACCAGTCACACACATTGTGAGAGAGGTCTTGGAAATACACTGCTCTTCCAAACAGCAGCATGATTAAAACAGTTATCTTAACACTTACTTGTGAATATAATTTGGGTCTGAGTATTTTTTTGTTCCACTAATTAAAACAGTGGGCCTTTGCTTAGGCATTCCTTGTGCAAAATGAAACTTTACGAGGTGAACTTTATTGGAATAAAAATGGAAGACTTAGAGCACCAGTTCAATAAATGGAAACCTGAAGGAGACCATTCCTTTCAATAGTTAAGCCTACACGGCACTAAATAAGTACAAATGCAGTAATCATCCCATTAATTTGATCAATACAGTCAACCAAACCATACACAGAAACCTCAATGTGATCAGAACCACAGAAAATAGTCTGCATCAATCAAATTCACAGGATGACTGGGTAACCTGTACATCTGCCCAGCAGGCAGAACCCTGCTATCTACATATTGTGGCTTACCTTCTTTTTAAATGGTGACATCATCACCTACTTATTTCTATGAGTACAACAAACAAGAGCCCAACTTCTATTGCTCAAAAGGCTTGTTTACAGAAAGATGACTTGAATATAACGTGTTTTTCTGGACCTTTTGACAGAGAAATAACACTTACACCATACTGTCTATGTTTCTTTCCCCATTAGTAACATATGAAACATCATCTGAACCCAAGATATGGACACCCAAAATAGGAAAGAACTAAGACAATAATTTGTCTGACTCCCTCAATTCATTGGTGAAGAAATGGAGGTTCAGAAAGGTGAAGTAAATTGGGCAAGGACACAGGACGTTAATGAAAGGACTGGGAAAGTCCAAGGTCTCTTCCAGCCCATCATCATACTTTCTCCCATGGTAAGGCTTACTTCTTTTAAGATTTCATATTATGCAGTGTCACACATATATTAAAATAAATTTTTCTTCTCATAATATGATGATATAGGAGATTAGGTTTAGTGACTATTCAAATAAATAATGGAAGTCATCTGTGTTCAGTCCCTAACCAGAGATCTTTTCTTGTCATTTGTCCCTTCTATGTGGTTTTGTGGGGTAAATGACAAACCTGATTAATTGAAGTGTAATATATTCCATTGCTCTCTCTAGAACTAGAAGTTGAAACAGCTTACCTGTTTTAACATATATGCATTAGAGGTCGACTACATATGGATTCTTTTGTTTTTTAAATAGAAGAAAAATAAATCAACGTGGGAAACGTACCTTCTACTATAACATGAAAATCATGAATGGCTGATCCCAAGAAATTGCTGGCTGTGCAGCGATAGTTTCCTTTGTCCCGGTAGGAGACATTCTCTATCTTCAAAGTTTTGCCATAATTTTCTTTTGTTTCTCTTCCCTTTGGTAAATCACCTCCCATTTTGCTCCAATCAACCTGTGGAGTTGGTCTGTGAAACAATACATAAATGATAAACATTTATTTTAAGTGAAAAATAAAAAGTAAAGAAATCCACAGGACACATCCCTCACTGTGGTGCTTTTAGGTTTGCACTCAGAGTTCCACTGAAAAACATCAGGCTTCCCAGTGCGCAGACCTGCCCACCACCATCCATGGCGAACATCAGGGTTGGATCAAGTCTCTTTCATTGCAAGCTCCTTCACTAAGCTGCTTCCTCAGAAATCCTCTATTTCCTCTACTGAGAGGGCTAACTCCATGTAAGTGCTGAATAGATATGGTTAGATGAATGATAGATTACTGGACCTGTAGAAATATTACAAGATATTTTTCACGTGTGCTATCTCCTTGTGGGTGGTTTGAAAGAGCCAGAAATAACAGCCCTCTTCCCTAGAAGAGTTTGAAAAACACGAGAAAGTAAGGCCCAACAGCAAGTAGTGGGAAAATGTGGTACCCCCTTTAATCCTTATGAAGCTGATATTGGACAATAAAACTCAGATGTGGGAGCCCAACGTGCTGTCTGGAACAAGGAATAGCTCATTATAGGGCAAGGTGGGTTCTGCAGCACAGACCTGGCCACCCAGGTAGCTTTCCACCCTGATGGGGAATACACCAATAGAGGAATGAACCAAATCTCCCTTGCTTAGAAAGATTAGATCACGCAATCAAAACAAACAAGTGATAAAAGAACAAAACAAAAACCAAACTGATAACTTGTCACACACCAACACAATAACTTTTTACACCTTATTTGGGTAGAAAACAAGAAGGAGGATTCAAGCCAGCTGGGTTTAAAACAGAAAAATCCCACCTCATGAAAACCAGACAACTGGGAGAAGTGGGACCCTCTAGAATTCTGTTATTTAAAAATGATGTGCAAAACACTGATGCCTGATTTTAACTGATAGATTTTTTTTTTTTTCTCCTCTTCACTTGGGCTATATGACTGAGTGGAAGACACACTTTTGTTGCTTTTATTGATGATTTTTTTCCTTCCCACTATATTTCTTTTTATCATTAATACCTGAAAGTTATTGAGTATGTTCTAAATGTGGTCATTACTATCATCATTTTACCAGTGAGGATTCTAAAGTTCAAGAAGTTAATTTGTTTCAAGTCACTGGGGTAATAAATGACACATTAGAACTTGAATCTGCCTGACTAAGCTTGTTCTTTTGATCAGTGTGTTCTATTTTATTTGTGCTTTTCCAACTCTTTTTTTTTTCCTTTCTAACTGTGTATTCTTGGAATATAGGCTTGTAGGCAACTTGGTTACTAGTTAATAATTGAACAATTCATATTGTTTGTGTCAATTATCTTAAATTGTATTGTTAGGCGGTGGTTAAACTAATTCAGTTATTATACAAAAAATATTAGAGGTAAAGATGAAGGTCTTTTACACACATCTAGACTCTTCCCCTTCCCTCGAGGCTCAAGTACTTACCAGCCTTACAGATCTGGAACCACTACCTTTTATTTTACCAGGCTTACAGTACATGGCACACTTCTGTAGGAAACAGTAATGAAGCTCAGACAGGTAGTTGTTAGAGTATATTAGCCGTTGGCTTCCTGAGCACACCACCCAACAGGATGCATAACCCACGCCTCCTAACTGCTTGCTTTGCACTCCATCTGTCAAAATGGCAATTTGCCAAATTACAGGCTGCTCTGGACCTCAGTTGCTCCAAATCAGGAGTTTTTCGTGAGTCCATGCTTTAATAGTACAAGCATCTCACTTGCTGTAAAATCTTTTTTTTTTTTTTGGTTAGGCCTTGGAAACCAGTCTGGTCCTCTAATACCTATTCTTTGAAAGAATGGGACAAAATGATTATCTGTAAGTATCATATGACTATGAGACATAATTCATCTAAGGACACATCTATACCATTGCAAGAAGGTCCAGCGATATTATTGCTAATTTTTTTCTTTCTTTTTTTTTTAATTTAATAAGCATTTACTAACAGCACTAGAACAATAAATTTTTGAAGGACAATATATTGCTTAATCCATTTTTATACATAAATATACACCATGTCATCATCTCAAGCTTTTGTTCCGGTCTTTGCCCAGCCAACTTTGATTCTTATACTTCCTTTGTTTGCAAAAGAATCGTACCTAGCTTAAACTCGTGAATTTACAAAACAGAGAGAAAAGAGAGAAAATTTGAGCCCAACAGTCAGCAGAGGGAATTTGCCTTTAATCCCTTCTGAAGCTTTCACAGGGTGTGACTGAGTGTGCACTGGCCCATGAATATGGTCTTTTCCACTGAGGGACTCGCTGTCTGCACTTCTTCTGGGGAGGGAACACTTTTCTTTTCTTTTCTGAATGAAATTCACAATGTCATTTTAACTATTCTCAGTTTCCACCTTACAGAATCTGTAGAATCTGAACCCTTCAACCTTTCCCTGTGAAAGCCTTCCCATTTTACTTAACGGTGTCAATATTTTCATTATTAATAGCTATTTTCTGAAACATCTACTATATCCCACTTCTTTAGATTCAGGGGTAATGCCATCCTTTGTTCACCCCACCTTTAACTGAACAAAACAGTTCATTTGGTTGAAATATGCCAAAGAAGTTAAATTTAGAGAGAGTTTAGGGTTCTGGAGACAAAGAGGATGGAATCCCAGCCTCCACTTCACACTAAGTGTAGAGAGGTGAATTCAACTCTCTGGCCTACATTTGCCTAACCTGCAAATGGGAATAACTGTCATGAGAAACAGTGAGGATAAAATGAGCTAATGTATATATGTCAATGCCTAGAGGAGTGGGAGAGGGAGGGTGGGAGGGAGACCCAAGAGGGAGGGGATATGGGGATATAAGTATACGTATAGCTGATTCACTTTGTTATACAGCAGAAACTAACACAACAATGTAAAGCAATTATACTCCAATAAAGATATTTAAAAAAATGAGCTAACGTATGTAAAGGGCAAAACTTAGCGCCTGACACATAATAAACAGGACCATGTCCTCATTATAATTATATTTGCTACGGCAGTTTAAAACTTCTAAGGAGAAAATTTTTCAGGTACTCTAAAAGTTTCACAATATATCACCTTCACCTGAAAGGCAACCAGATCAGCCAGGATTCCCAACCCAAACCCACGATGAGTAAGAAGAAACCACTTCAGGTGAACCTCTTCTGACAAGGCATCAGGCATCCTCAAGTCTCCAAAGACAACACATATTGGCGTTCACTTTCTTCTTCTATATTGCCTCATGACATTGCATTTTCCAAAAAGCACATGAGAGCCTTTCTATTATATTGAAGACAATCCCTGCAGTCGCCGGCACACTCAAGAGGTAAGTTACAGCATTTGCGAGAAATAGGAAAAAAGGATTACTGACATATTCTCCCTGCCCAAAGAGTCAACCAAGAATTGTGATGAACCCTGCAAGAATTTAATTTCTACCACTATAAACCCATATGAATAAGAACAAAAGAGTAGGCAGCTACCAACATGATTCAAACTGAACCTGAGTCTTTCATCTCCTCACATAATACAGAGACCAAATTCCCGAACAGAGGCCATGTCCCTGCACGTCTAATCAATTTACGATCATACACTTCGGCAATTTAAGACAGATAAGCAACCTGAATATTTCTGCTGGATGGAAAGAGAAATTTACAAAGCTTAGGGGTTGTAAAACCATTAAAATCTGCTCCTTTTCTTCATAATCCAATTTAAAACCACCCATTCAGAATATACACTGGATTATGAATGAGTATGAATTTCAAACTCTAGTCCATGAACCAGATGCCCAGCTATGCAAATCCCTTAGTTTACAAACTGATTATGTAAACTTGGGTGCTAGGTAGGTGGAATGCATTTTCTCATGGTATTCCCAATGGCAGGGATGGGTATGTGGTGGTAAGCATAGAAGGATGAGGATAGGAAACAGGTGACCTTGTATGACCAAGTATTAACTAAGATCGTCCTTGTTTACACTGACTTACGGTAGTTACTCAATAAAGTCACAATTTCAAGAGGTGACCAAGCGAAGACTCCTTATCCTTTACTTGGAGGATTTGGAAAAGCGTACTTCAGTCGTGAAAAAAGTTTGGTTCATTAGTTCTGATGTGAAACTCTCTTAAATTGCATGATCTGGACCTGCTTGTGTGCAAAGGACAGGTGGGTGAAATAATAGATAAATAGGGCTCCGTGGAACCTGAAAAAACATGAACAAGCAGGAGCAGGACACACAATACAGCAGAGAGACATAAACCTTTGCACTAATAGTGATGGGTTGACTCCTAACAACCTCGTGCTCTAAGGATGGCATCCCACTGCTGACTGAGGCAAGGAGAATGCTGTCACTGACACCTCCGTTCACACTTTCACCAACTGACAGAGCGATCTAATTATAAATCAATCTCAGTCACAGGCTGAAATCTGTAGAGTGAAGTGCAAATTACTTTCTCCAGGAATGTAGTAACAGGATTTTTTTTTTTTTTAAAGAAATCATTTTTAAAGATGGATGCAGGCACACCCTTCACTGCTACCTTATTCTTTACAGAACAGAATGGAAAAAATCAGGAATGGGGTCAAGTTACTCACAGGCCTTCAGCAAAACACTCGAGCAGCAGGGTGTCCCCTTTGAGGATGGTAACCGAAGACTCACTGCCGTTCTCCGGAGAAGGCAACAGTAGTCTGGGTTTCCTTTGCTTGATTGAATTCGCTACAAAGCAGAACAGAAAAGGCTCAGATTTTTTTTTTCAAACTAAGAAAAGTAAACTCCTTTGGCACTCAATCTTTCTTAAAAACTATTTAACCATATGGACCTATGTGTGTGTATGTATATTTACACACACATTTTAATTTATTTTCACACATTTACTTCACATGTATTTCACACATTTTAATATATTCCCATTTAAATAGATTCCACTCGTACCACGAAGCATGGGTTGCCCTTCAGATGCATTAAGTGTTGCATCAAGTTTTATAAAGGTTATGATTTAACCCACATCTTCAAATTCAGAAGTTCAAACACTGTTCAAGATAATTAGTTTCTTGATGAAAGTCCTTAAGTTAATTGACAGTCAATGGTTTTATATTCTATATTTTAATCATACCTGTTCATGTTTGATGGCCGTGTGTATTTTTCTTGAATTTAAATGTGCCTAAATATTTGACAAGCTTCCTGGGCCCTGCACCCAGAAATTCTGATTCAGGAAGCCTGTGGTGCACACCAGGCATCTATGAATTTATCAAGCTCTTTAGGTGACTCTACTTGCAGTCTCAGGCCCTCAAAGACAAACACTGTTGTAGGAAAGATTCAGAAGCATTCTCAGTAACTGGGTAAGGAAATGTTCCATTTCTTATTTTCCCAAGAATACTTTCAAATACAATGGAAAATGAGGAAACTTCCATTTTCAATGCAAACTTTGATATCATTTCCAAGTGTTCACACAAATTATGTTTCACATCCAATGTCAGAGTAATTTGATGCGATATGCAAAGGGTAAACAGGTGACGTGCTGTTATCAGAGTAGACGAATGAAAGTTACTGGCAGCAGTGTGTACCTCGCTATAGCTTCCTTCCAAGTGTTTATTTCTTGAAAAATAATTTTGAACATGTAGTATGTGCAATGATTTTTATTGAGTGCTGGAAAGATATGACAATATATGTTTGTGTTTTTGACCTCAAAGGAAATGATGTTGGCCATATATACCTAGTCAGTCCATTTTCAAACTGAGGGTGCACCAAGAGGAGCCCTCATCCAGCCCTGCCGATGTTACCAGTGTATTAGATATCTAAGTTAGCATGCAGGGTTCAATGCTGGTGCCAATTTTAAACGGAATATTTGTCGCATTCAAGCAAATGATTCTTTTCTTTACAGAAAAACAGCCTACTATACAATTCAGGTTTACTCAGGCATCTTTCACAGAACACTACTGTGGTAAGTACTCTACGGGAAACAAAAAAAAAATAAAAACCTTTTCATAGACAAATGAGTTTGGAAAATGCTGCAACCTATATTCTTTCTCAGTGAGTCACAATGCGCAGTTGTGTATTAAGTACTCCAAGAGGTCTTGCAAGGAAAATAACCATTTAACTTTCTTACACCCAACGCTTTCCCTAGGTCTATTACACTCGACCAGTCCTTTTTCCTCTTCTTCGTGTAACAGCTCTGAACCAAACTGCTGATCAACCATGAGAGACATTTTGGGAGACCTATAATAATTACTCCATTAAAAATGTGTCATACCCTCAGAATGGGAGAAAATATTTGCAAATGAAGCAACTGACAAAGGATTAATCTCCAAGATTTACAAGCAGCTCATGCAGCTCGATAACAAAAAAAACAAATAACCCAATCCAAAAATGGGCAGAAGACCTAAATAGACATTTCTCCAAAGAAGATATACAGATTGCCAACAAACACATTAAAGAATGCTCAATGTCATTAATCATTAGAAAAATGCAAATCAAAACTACAATGAGATATCATCTCACACCAGTCAGAATGGCCATCATCAAAAAATCTAGAAACAATAAATGCTGGAGAGGGTGTGGAGAAAAGGGAACCCTCTTGCACTGTTGGTGGGAATGTAAATTGATACAGCCACTATGGAGAACAGTATGGAGGTTCCTTAAAAAACTAAAAATAGATCTACCATACGACCCAGCAATCCCACTACTGGGCATATACCCTGAGAAAACCATAATTCAAAAAGAGTCATGTGGGCTTCCCTGGTGGCGCAGTGGTTGAGAGTCTGCCTGCCGGTGCAGGGGACACGGGTTCGAGCCCTGGTCTGGGAGGATCCCACGTGCCGCGGAGCAGCTGGACCCGTGAGCTACAATTGCTGAGCCTGCGCGTCTGGAGCCTGTGCTCCACAACGGGAGAGGCCACGATAGTGAAGAGGCCCGCGCACCGCGATGAAGAGTGGTCCCCGCTTGCCGCAGCTGGAGAAGGCCCTCACACAGAGACGAAGACCCAACACAGCCATAAATAAATAAAAAAACAAATACTTAAAAAAAAAAGTAAAAGTCTATTAATTAAAAAAAAAAAAAAAAAACTTCCTTGTTAAAAAAAAAAAAAAAAAAAAAAGAGTCATGTACCAAAATGTTCATTGCAGCTCTATTTACAATAGCCAGGACATGGAAGCAACCTAAGTGTCCATCATCGGTTGAATGGATAAAGAAGATGTGGCACATATATACAATGGAATATTACTCAGCCATAAAAAGAAACGAAATGGAGGTATTTGTAGTGAGGTGGATGGAGTTAGTCTGTCATACAGAGTGAAGTAAGTCAGAAAGAGAAAAACAAATACAGTATGCTAACACATATATATGGAATCTAAGGGGAAAAAAAAAAAAGGTCATGAAGAACCTAGTGGCAAGACGGGAATAAAGACACAGACCTACTAGAGAATGGACTTGAGGATGTGGGGAGGGGGAAGGGTAAGATGTGACAGGATGAGAGAGTGGCAGGGACATATATACACTACCAAACGTAAAATAGATAGCTAGTGGGAAGCAGCCGCATAGCACAGGGAGATCAGCTCGGTGCTTTGTGACCACCTAGAGGGGTGGGATAGGGAGGGTGGGAGGGAGGGAGACGCAAGAGGGAAGAGATATGGGAACATATGTATATGTATAACTGATTCACTTTGTTATAAAGCAGAAACTAACACACCATTGTAAAGCAATTATACTCCAATAAAGATGTTAAAAAAAATGTGTTATATATGTGTTATGTATCTACTTATGTTACTTATATCATGTATAAGTATATAGGTGTATTTATATAGTTATGCATTTATAAATATCACTCCTTTTTACATATATTTAATGGGGACGGGAGGAAATAGAACCCTCTATGCTAAGGAGTTTTCCTTACTAAGAATATTAGTATTTTAATAAACTCACGAAGGTATTAAAGGAAAAATTCAAATTCTAAGATGACAATGAGCTACCGTAGGTGAAAATAAATGTCAACATTCTGCACGTCATCAACTTACCCTTGGAACCAATTTCTGTGGATGAACTCGAGTCATTAGCATGCTTTACTGAAATAAAAAAATGGAAGAAAAAAACTCACAAACATAATGGTAGATGCGGATATCAAAACAGAATGAAAAGCCATAGTTTTCTCTTAGAAAAATTACAAAATGAGATACAACCATGCTTCACTAGAACAGCACCTTTGGGGATATAGTTGAAAAATATTTATAACAAGCTTAACCTTGAACTACTACAGATGAAATCCAGGTGGAAAAGATACAAATTATAGCTCCATTAAAGAGAACTGAGGTTGCCAAAAGGATGCTATAGTGAAGCCCTGGCATAGTGAATCTACACACAATGATGACAAAATTATGAACCAAATTAGACAATGGAATGGTCATGCCAACTTTTGACTCTACCAGAGCCCATTACTCAGTCAGTGAACTGCTGGAGATTATCTCCGCCCTTTGAATCTATGGTTCCTTCTCCCACTAATAAGGACTGTGTTCAAATGTAGGAACCCAGACTGGCATCTGCAGAATCAAGTAGGATAGAGGAGCAATTCAAATAAGTTTGCCAATCTGGGAAGGACAAAAAAGCCTGATGTGATAAAAATTGTAATACTGCTTCTTTTTATTTTTGACTCTGTTCTTTTCTCCCACATTGTCAGCCTGCCGGTTTATCCAAAATCACAGAGATCCAGGGCCTGAGACTTGCTTAGAAAACCCTGGAATTTCCTCGTGTATTTCGCCCAGGGGAAATGACTAGACCTTCCAGACGTCAAGTGAAATACATCTGTACCGTGAATTGAGATTTGATTTTCTGGATGCAGGAGACGGAGCTACCGTCGATGTACAGCTGCAGATGCCTCTTTCATTGGGACGACATCTCTAGAGTTGAACTAAACGCTGGTGGAAAATATCAACCCAGCTCTAACTGGCTTCAACCAGAATAAAATTATAGATCCATTTGTATTCCCCAATCATGCTGGCATGATAAATTATTTGGACTTACAACTGTTAACTGTTAGTTTCATAGGCATTTTCTGCACAATAGTCCTTAATCTTGGAAATGCAGCAAAGCAACAGTAATCATTCCGACTGTCTTTTTCTTCCACATTTGCGAAGTACAGATCTCCCTTTTGGCTCATGTATACTCTTTCATCTTGTTCGATGTGTTCTAATTCTGGAAAAGAAATATCTTGTCATTAAAAGGGGCAACTGTCCTTTATCATGTCTCATCTCCTTTTTTCATCATCCTTTCCTCTATATTAATTTCATTTTATTTTTCATGTCAGCTCTTCCTATTCCTCTCAAGTCTGGTCTTACTATAAAAGCAATTAGTGAGTAAGAAGTAAAAGACAAAAAACAACAACAAAACCCTTGGGAGTGCACTTACGAGTCTGGGCATTCTACCTCTCCTGACCATCCAGGACTCTACCTGTGCTTTATGGGTCTGCACTGGCTTATCTGAAAACTGGTCCAATTCAGATAATGGACTAATTATTACTCTTATTTTATTAGGATCATGTTTCTTTAAAACAAATTTCCACAGAAGTGTGTCTGAGATATTAATCTCTCTTCCATGGATGCAGCCTGGAAAGTTCTAGGATGAATGGAATCTGGAACTTTGGCTGCAGCCAAGAGTAGCTTCTTTTGCTTTCTTTCAAATGCTGTACGATTATTATTTTTCTCTGTGGGACACAATGGAAAAACATTTAGAGAGCCCTGCTAAAGGCACATGCCAGAAGTAGGCTTTACAAGAAGCTGGAATTCCAACTCAAGAATTGGTAAAAGTTTTTGACAAATTAAACACAAAAGTTAATACTAATTTCTATGTGTGTCACTGTATGAAGTGGGTACAACATTATTAAAAGAGAAATTTAAAGCTAGCAACATAGATACAAGCCATCCTCAGTTTTGACATGGATAGTATCCCAAAGGTAAGTTGTTTGGAATACAAAAAGTATTTCCTTCATAGACATACTTTATCATATCAATAGCCTCTACTCTTTCCAGATATGACAAAATCAAGAAACATATTTAGTGGTTTTCTAGTGCTTTCATGTATATTTAGAACTTAGAGAAGACAACAGATAGAAATAGTTTTTAAAATCTACTTGATTTCACATTGACAACTGTATATTAATTTTTTATCTTTAATTCCAGTATGTTATTTTACATGATGCATGAAATTAAAATGTCCCCTTAGAATAGAATAGAACATTACTTACCAATATTCATCCAATAAATGTGTAAAGGTGGGAGGCCTTTGGGAGGGTTGCACGGGAGGACAATTGGATCGCCCTCCTCCACTTCAAGAGGATCAATTTTTTCTTTTGGGAATTTTGGAACATCTGGTATAAAAAATCATTTAAAGACATTATTTAAAATTTATGTTACAAGTAATGTTTTAACGTTACAAGTAATATCTTAAAGCGTTCTTCTTTTTAAAAATTAGAGTATTTTTAATAAATTCAACACCCCAAATCTTGGTTCTCGTATCTCTCCTGAAGAGGAAAATACTGTTAAAAATATGTGGTACATCCTTATACAACCTTAAAAATATTTCTGCATTTTGTAACTGTAGACAACAAATATCTTTGCTGTGACATCAATAAGGCAACAGTATGCTTGTGCATATTTCTCTGTGCAGAGATGTAAGCTCTGAGTCATAGGAGTCGCTCGTATTAAGTTTTGATAGATAAGGAATCTTTTTTCTCCAAACACTGTGGTTTATTTTTAGGGAGATACTTATTTTCTGTCTTTTGCTTTATTGTGAAGCCCTTGAATGTAATTGGCAAATATTCCATTCAGAGCATAATCAAACTAAATAAACAATTCAAAGCCCATGTGGGGAAAACGGTACGAATGCAATGAAAAGCCAAACATGATCACTATATGTTGCAAAGAGAGTCATTCACATTGAAATCACTCCCAGTAAATGAAAATATTAAGTGAAATGGAATTGATGTAGGAAAGGAGAGTTTGCAGTATTTCAGCATATTGTTTCTTTCCCATGCTGGAATCAATTTCCTAAAAATCAGTGCATTGGGACTATAAGTCACAACTGGGCAGAAGTTGAAATCCGACACCAATGTTTGATATTCTTATGAAGTTATTTATAAAATAGTTTTAGGAATATTCAAAATATATTCTGCCTCAACATTATTTGTACCTTTCAACTTTGTTATGGGAATTTGCATTATAGAATTACTCAGACTCTGATGGACGAGAAGGACCTTAAGAAGGTATTTATAACCTTCCTGACCTGATGGAATTTATTAGCAGGTTTTCCATCTTTGTATCTCATTCTTAAATTATGGTTCACAGAAGATTATCATTATTCTTGGGAGTCTAAAGATATACTCATTTATTGTACAATTTCTTCTTGAGAAGCTTTGTGCAGTTCCTGTATATTTGTTCCCTTGCCCCTCACCCCCTAACCTAACTCCTTGTGATTGAGGGAATTTGCTGACATTTCTTATCGATGCACTAGCTGGTTACAGTGAATTGCTTTTTGTCTAAATTCAGGGACCTTTCAAGGCTTAACATTGCAGGGGGCAGTGTGGTTATTACACTGCCTTTGCCAGTTCAAAAGGCAGGCATCAGTCATGTGACAGTCCTCAGTGGATTCCCTCTTGGTCAACTCATTGTAACAGATTTCTCCTGGTGAGTCTGGAAATACATTTGAGATGGTAACTATCTTGGAATCATCCTTTTGCTCTAGGTAGCATGAAATTTCCATCAAAAAATGGGACAGAATGCTGAGTACATTCCCTACCTTTACCTTGTAGGTAAAATATCAATACCACCTATCTGGTAAAAACTTAGCTTTGACTGACAAATGTTATGCAAGTCATTTTGCAGAAAGTATACCTTATGCAAGTAAAGTAGAGTAACTTACAAAACTAGTATGTACCCTAAAGCTCTAAATTCAAATCACCTTTTAGTGAAACTTGCTATAACAGAAGCCTGGTGTTTGTTGGTATTGAAGTTAGCTGTGTTGCATGGTAGTTATTGAATCTGTTTATATACAGATACAAGCAGCAAAAGAGGAAGGGAAACATAGATTAGGAAATGGAAGGAGCATGTAATCCTGTTCTATAACCAGCAAACTTTACAGTGCCAAATATGAATATACAGTTTTCTGGGTGGTATCTATTGTAAAGTAGCTAATTAAGTTGCACAAAGCCCTAATTGGAGAGCTGCCTCTTCAGTAAAAATTTAATAATTCAAACAGATAGTATCGCCAGTGAAGCACTATCATCCTTGCATTAATTAAATCTATATTATAAAATTCTAATTACAAAAATGTAACTACGTTATTCAACTGGCTTCCAAGGCATCAATAATAAAAAATAAACAAAATAAAATTTAGAAGTCTACATAACCTTT
The DNA here is from genome assembly GCF_965194825.1 of Balaenoptera physalus. Classification (NCBI taxonomy): domain Eukaryota; kingdom Metazoa; phylum Chordata; class Mammalia; order Artiodactyla; family Balaenopteridae; genus Balaenoptera; species Balaenoptera physalus. The sequence continues at coordinate 95,423,437 of NC_138896.1, read as the reverse complement.
ATCACATACCATAAATCTTTGGAACAGTTTTAACCAAAGATGAAATTAATACCTGGAAACAGGGAAGAATATTTATATATTTAATAATTTAAGGTCTAAGAATAAACACTGTAAAGGACATAAATTTGTCAGGTTTTCTTAAGTCTTACTCTTTGAAACTATTTAGCGAGTCTGATGCAAAGCTAAAAAGGGAACATGTTAACATCCACAGATAAATGTGAAATTTAATTACTCCAACTTAACAGCAGGCATGAAGTTGACCTTAATTCAAATAAAGAAATGAGTCTATTTAAAAATAACTCCAACCAATGACTTTTGCTAATTGTGTTTCTCTGGTATAAACATTAGCATTGTTGAGTCTGGACAGACGCAATACTTTAAAAAATGAATTGTAAACAATTGTTTTTCTTTGCGTGAGCCAACTACCCTGCTTTAGCTTACCAACACATTTCAAATGAGTGCTCCATCATCACCAAAAACACAATCATTTAATTGTGTTTCAGTAAGACTGGACTTGACCATGGAATGGTCTCTTTGCAAAGGGATCAGAACCAAATTCTACATCAGCATCTACCTAAGTAGGACTTTAAAAATGTTTGGAAATCCCATAATAATCAAGTCTAGATGAAGCTATATACATTTTATCCCTATCAGTCTACCTGCATCAGAAAATCAAGCAAATCATAGCACTCATCTCTTTACTGTTCTCCAGCAAGTTTCCACATTTATTACTCAGTGTAGCAGACAGATTTCTAGTAACAACTCCAAGGGTACAATTTCCTGAAAACCCATCTAGCATGAAAAACCTTTCCTAGAGACAAAGTAGCTACATGCTAGTCTACTTATTGGAGCTATCAACACACGGCAAACCTGCAAATACAAAATCTCTAGGGGCTCTACAACTTGAGATGCTGACAATTGGTTTTGAAACTCATCATCTCAATTCTTTCAACTTAATATACTGAAAAAAATAACATCTCTGTACTTGAAATACAGAGACTTCTGAAAAAGGTATTTTTTATCTTTAGGATAGCCTACAGGATAAACTAGGCTCTAGCCCAGACACTAAAACTAACGGCTATGTAGCTTCAGACCAATATCTTTACCCTTCTGTGCCCCCTTTTACTTTTCTCTGGCATCCTAGAATCCTTTCAACTCATCTCTCTGGGCTCCTCAAAAGTCTCACTAGGTTAGAAATTTCTTAAGAGCAAGCTGTAGAGTCCCACCATTCCAACACACGTAACGGTAAAGAACTGTAATGAAATGGCATCAGAGTAATTTAATTAAATACAAATCTTTCTAACTAATCACTTCAATGAAAAGATACTGGTGACTTAACCACCATCAAGTTATGTACACTACAGATTATCTTTCTCTGGCACCCAAAGAATACAATCAAATCTCCCTATATTCTTTACCTCTCTGTGAGTCTGATAATTACTGCCAAGGTATGTTCAACAAAGAAGTATAACGCTTTCTAACTCATCTAGATGTGTCAACAGAACGATCAAAGCATAGGCAACACTGTGTAGCACCGCGTTATACACGTGCTCTGAAGCCAGCTGCTTAGGGCTGAATCCTGGCTTCGTCACTTACCATGTGACCCGAACCTGTTACTTAATGTGCTTCAGTTTCCTCACTCATAAAATGGAAACTGTCATGACACCTAGTACATTGATTTGTGTCAAAGTTTAAATAAACAATTTCATATAAATCAATTAACATAGTGCCGGGCACTTAAAAATCACTCAGTATATGTTGGCTCTTATTCAAATGTTTTCACTCTGCATGGTACACCCAGCCACATTGTATAGAGATGAGATGGGCAACGGGACAAAGAGCTTTCCTTTGCTGCTGTTTCTGATTTTTCGTGTAGCCTATATGATAACAACTTCTGCAATTTTATGCAACTCTTTGGAATTAACTTTATTAGAGAAAATAGGGAGGGGGCCAGAGGGAAGAAACACTATGTACTTCATGGAGAACCTATGATTTGTTTAATGAATTATTCTGTGCTGCCCTTCCTATGCCAAAGAACTTTATCTATTTTGATTTCTCACTGTTTACAGGACTGGCCTGGGGAGCTTTTGAGTGCCTTTCATTTCCCGTGAATGTGCTCGGCAAATTGCTTACAGTCTGGCACCATTATCATGAATGCATGCTACTGAGCTCACATGCTGTATCACCCTTAACTCCAGTTTCTGTCTGCAAAGAGATTTAATTGATTCCCATTTCCTGTGGTGTACTCCATTAACCCACTTAGAAGTACAGAGAAATAACATTGCCTTTCAGTCTATGAACTCACACTAAGGAAGGACAACCAATTCAGCCCATTTCATTCTAGTCATTCACATACTCTGACGGATGACAGCAAAATCCTGGGCCTTAATTAAACCTTTAAAACTCTAAGTTGCACTCTCAACTGAACAAATTGATCTTCTTTGGTTGGTTTGCATATATTAGTAGAAGAAGTTAACATATGCTACTGGACCCCTGCTTTTGCTAGCCCTCCCAAATCAGAGCAGTAAATAGCCAAGATATGTCTTAAGGAAATTGACCTGAGGAATCTGAGGAAGCTGTACAAATGTAGAAACCCAGCACATTAAAAATTCAAGTTGGTTTCCATTAAAACAGTATTCAGATGATTTCATCCCTAAAAGCCTGCCATTTCTTACATTACTTTAATAGTGTGTAGATATTGCATTATTACTTTTATTCATTCTTTTATTCTTTAGTCGATGAACTAATAAGTCAATCACCGATAATATGCATTCATGCAGCATCAAGACAATGTAGAGGAGGAAGAATAAGACAGGATGCTATCTTTCTCACTTTTAAGCATCCTGATTAATCATATGACAGTCAAAACACTCCCCCAAACAGTAAATAATGCTTTTAAAATGCCATAGAATTTACACGTGGATATTCCTAACATTACTAATTATTGCTAACGTTTCTTCTTGTAATAGTCAAAAGTTAGAAACAATCCAAATGGATATCAGCTGGTGAATGGATAAACAAAATGTGGTATATCTGTATCATGGAATATTATTCAGCCATAAAAATGAACACACTACTGATTTATCCTAGAACATGAACAAATCACGAAGAACAGGCTAAGTGGAAGAAGCTAGATGCAAAAGATCATATATTGTATGATTCCATTTACATGAAATGTTCAGAAAAAACATTCATAGAGGCAAGAGTCAGACTGGTGATTGCCTGGGGCTGGGGGTGGGGAGAGAGAGCACCTACAAATGGGCACAAGGAATCTTTTGGGGATGGTGGAAATGTTCTAATACCGGCTTTTAATGATAGTTATACTAAAAATTTTTATGAAAAAAAATCACTGTATACCTAAACACATAAAATTTATGATGTGTAAATAATACTTCAAAAATTATTTAAAGAATCCAAGGTAAGGAAAATTAGTACAGGCTAAGATGGACTAAGAATGCTAAATGGAGAAGGCTGATCTGTGCCCTGAACGATGGATAGTACTGAACAGCCAGAACAATTCTTTATAGCATCATTTTAACTCCAGTGACGTCTGTCATAATGAAGGCAAGAATACAGCTCACCTTCTCCCCAGACCCACTCACCACACCCACAGGATTTAAGTTTCTTGGTACAGTCTTTCTTTTGTTCACTGCTATATCTCAAATTACTAGAAGAGTGTCTGCCACATGAAGGGAGCTTAATAAAGATCTGCTGAATAATTCACTAACTCTCCATGCCATAGCTTGGAAAATCCATTTAGTTAAATGATTTTTCCCCATGTTTGAAAATAGCACGTTGTGTTTGGTTGGTTGTTTTTCTTTTACTCTTTCTTTTTCCAGCAAACTCAACTGCAATTTTGTTAAAAGCAGAAAAGTAAACATTGTGTATAAAGGTCTGTTTGTAGGGAGTAATAACCACATTTTTAGCTACTGTACTTGTGTTCAAACTTAGGTGGATCAAGCCTTTAAGGTTGGTCTAAAGAAAAGTTTAAGAAATGAGAGATACAAACTCTAAAACTCAAATTACGAAGTTTAATATAAAAGAAGAAACAATTCTTTACAGCTTAAGAGAAGAATCAATTGATAAAGGTGGTAGGAAGCTTTAAATGGTCTCTGATTTATAAACTCCTAAGAATTGGGGTGGCAGTCCTATTCAACATGTAAATGATTACAGAAAGCTGTTAGATGATGAAGTAATTTCAGGAGGGGCTGGAAATGATGCATAAGAAACCTAATTTATTTTGCTCTTTTCTACAGCAGCAGAAAAGATGGAGCAATTACCCACTACATAGCTCAGATTCAACTCTCATCTCTTAAGTACAATACTAGCAGATTCTGGCCAGAATTATCCTTACATTGTTCATGTCTTCACTTGGTCTGCTTAGATAATGAGAGAAAACATTTTTTTAAATCCTCATTGTAGAATCTTATGCTAAAATGTGCCATTTCTTTCTCTGCAATAGATCTAGCAACCGCCTTTTTCCTTTGTGTCTCCATAGCAACCACTAGAATTCAGGTTAGGGGTCACCCTCGTGCCTTGTCTTCTACAACAGATTTTTAACATCTCCCTTTCTCTCCCTCTCTCCCATCTTACTTCAGTCAGTTAGATATACACTATATAGTTACAGCTCTATGTTATAGACTATAGTATAGTTATATAGTATAGACTGTAAGTATAGCTTTATCGTTATATGATTTTATGATTCTCAACCACAGTTTTCTGACCCAGAATTCATGAACATTTCCTACTGAGTATCATTTCAAACCCAAACTCCAGAGGCCAATTTTCAACACAGTATGCCACTGCTCTGTCCATTATTATTCTATAATATCACACTTAATAACCCAGGATATCTAATTAAGACAAATCAGTATGCTACATACTTATTAATTTTATATATATTAAAAGACCATTTATAAAATAAATGTAAAGCATAAAAAAAAAAGAAATACAACACTCTACCTACCACCCATCATAAGAAAAACATAAAATCACCATTATCTTTCTGTTTGGTGCAGATCCTACCCCTTCCCCATTCCATCAGAGGTAACTACCATCCTAAATTTTGTTTTCATCATTTTCTTGCTTTGCATTATAATTTTACCACAGGAAATGATACTCCTAAACAATATGCTATTAATTTTTACATATACTGACCTTAAATAAATAAAATCACCCTTTTTTCCTAAGATTTACTTTTATTGTTCAACATATTCTTAATGTTCATCAATTTTCACTGCTGAGTAGTAACTTTTGTATGAATATACCACAATTGTTTCATTCTATCACGAATGAACTTAAGTTTTTTCCAGTATATTTTAAAAATACAAAAATGCTACCACAGCTATTCCTGGTGCACGTGCGTAAGGGGCATATGCACATGAGCAAACAAATGGAATTTCTGGGTCATAGGTGAGAACATCTTTAATTAAGGAGGCAGTGACAAATATTCTCCACAGTCCAAGCAGTAAACTATTCTCATCAGTGGTGGATACGTGTTTTGGTAGCTGCACATTCCCACCTAAAATTGTTACTCTCAGACTTTGTTATATTTCCCAATTTTGTGGGATCAAATGCTTTTATTATTTGAGTTACAGTAGATCTATTTCTGATTACTAATGATATTAAAAGCATTTTCATATTTTTATTCGTCATACCAGTCTGAGGTGCAAGTTCATGTCTTTTACCACTTTTTGTTTTTTTCTTAAAGGATGGTAAAATTATTTACAAATACATTAGTATGATCTTTAGTTATATTCATTGGCAATGATTTTTTTTCTGGGTTGTGGCTTACCTTTTCCCTTTCTTCCTGGGGTCTTTTGATGAAAGGGAATCTAAAAATCAAATGTAGTCAAATTATCCTTAATGGAGATTTAATTTGTCTTGTTTAAGAAATCTTTCTCTACCCTGATGTCATCAATACATTGTCCGAATCACTTTCTAAGTTAAAAAAAATTTTTTCCTTGCAAAGTTAAGCCTTTAATCCACTTGGAATGTATTTTTTATATGATGTGACCTAGGACTTGAAATAAGTGTGTCTCTATGTGGATAATCAGTTGTTCCATACAATTTAGGGGGAGGGGGGGGAGGGAGGGGAGGGAGGGGAGGGAGGGAAGGGAGGGAGGGAGGGAGGGACGGAGGGAGGGAGGGAGGGAGGGAGGGACGGAGGGAGGGAGGGAGGGAGGGAGGGAGGGAGGAAGGAAGGAAGGAAGGAAGGAAGGAAGGAAGGAAGGAAGGAAGGAAAGGAAGGAGGGAGGGAAAGAAAAGAAAAAGAAAAGAAGGGAAGGGAAGGGGAGGGAAGGGAAGAGGAGGGAAGGGAAGAGGAGGGAAGGGAAGAGGAGGGAAGGGAAGAGGAGGGAAGGGAAGAGGAGGGAAGGGAAGAGGAGGGAAGGGAAGGGAGGAAGGAAGGAAGAAAGCAAGCCCATGCCAGCTCTTCCACACTACTTTCACATATATGAGGGCTGGTTTATGGGTCCTCCATGCTGTTCCACTGGCCCATTTGTCTAACGCTGTGCAAAACCATAGGCTTCATTACTGGCGTTTTACATTGAGTCTTGTTATCTGATAAGACCAACTCCTCCTGACATATTCTGCAAGTTTCTACCAAACCTTGCACTGTGTTCCTCAAATACATTTGGGAATCCAACTGGTCACATTTCACAAACAGACAAACAAAAACCAAATAGAGTTTTGACTTTGATTATTCTATACATCAAATCAAGAAGAATTAACCTTTTAGCTTTACTGAGTCTTCAGATCAGTGAAAATGGTATTTTTTTCCCACATCTAGATCTTTTAAAAATGTTTTTCAATAAATATGTGTACTTTTCACACTTCCTTCTTGGATTTATTTTCTGCTTCTATACTACTGTTCCCCTTTGCTCTGTTTTGAAATTTAACCTGTTATCTAAAGATAGCTTATAACAATTTTAAGATGAAAATGAATGAGCTAAGATCATTAATTTCCATCCTTTCTTCTTTTCTAAAGTATTCTGAAGATGAAAAAAACTCTCTCCTCATAATACTTTAGCTGCCTCAAGTCTGTCTTGTTAAGCATAATTTCTACTATCATCACTTCAAAATACATTCTATTTTCCTTTGCCATTTCTTATTTGGCCTTTGAGTTAGACATGTTTTAATTTTGAAAGATATAAGACTTTTTCTAATTTTCTTTTTAATACTGATTTCTCCATTGTATTTTGGTCGTATTTACTTCATAGCTAATATACCATCAAATATTGAAAAACATTCTGCAGTTTTAGGTATAATGTTCTATACATGTTCATTAGCTAGAGCTTGTAAATGGGTCCTTTAACTCTTCTATGGGCTTTCTAATGTTTCCTCTGCTTGAGCTACCGAATAATGAAACAGATATGTTAGCATCTCTCATTACTATGGTAGATGTATTTCTCTTTTCCCTTGTAGTTCCTTTTTCTGCTTCAAACATTTTCGTATTATATGTGCCTAGTACATTAATCTCCAGGAAGCCTTTATAAAATAGTCTATTTTGACTGATATGAATATAGCCATACCTACTTTTCTTTTGAATAGTATTTACCTAGTCAAGATATTTATTCAAGATATCTATTTATGTTTTCAAAAGATGGGACATCTTTTCCATCCTTTTAGTTTCAACAATTCTATTTTCTTGTGATTTAATGTGTTATATGGTAAATAGCTTATAGCTTTTAAAAAATTTTGGAGCATTTAGTCTGTTTACTTTCACCTTTAATTAGTGATATATTTAGATTTATTTCTATAGTTTTTCTTTCTTTTTCTCTCCTTTCTTGTCTTATTCTTCCTCATACCACATAGTTTGATAATCATTCACATTTGTTCTGTACATTTAATGTAATTATTCTATAAATTTTAAGATGCATATTTTACTTGTCAGAGTCTAAATTTGAGCTATATTCTCTCCTCTAGAAAAATATAAAAAACTTAAAAAAATTTAAACCCAGTTCCCTGTCCCAACTTTGAGGATAATGCACACAAGTTTTTCATTATTTGTTTTTCCAAGGTTTGTGTACATTCTGCTCCCCCAGCATCAACTGTCCATATCCTGGAAGGTCTACGACTTTGAGTCTCTTCAGTGTCCAGAACTCTGTAAGAAGAAATTGCCAAATAGCAACGCTTGACAGTTTTATACCTAAGATTTTTTCCTGAAAACCCTTTGGTTAGAATCAAGTAGTGTTGGATACCTTAAAATCTGGGAAAATAAATGACCACACTTGGAAGTCAGTCATCAGAGATCCCACGCTGCAGAGGCCAGATCTGATAATGAAGAAGTCGCTTACTCTTTGGGATAGTTATTGATAAATAACACTCTTAAGAGTAAAGGAGCTTGCAGTTTTCCATGATTATGATTTATGGAAAATATTACTACTGTATACTAATCACTGGTTCTCCTCTCCTAGGGGACACCCACAATACTGAACTTAAGTGGGCCCATGCCATTTGCTTTGCCCCCACCTAATAAACTGTGAGTAGAAGCTGCCTGTGTAACTTCTTGTTGGAAGCAATGTTCTCTGTCCCCCACTCGTTGACCTAGATGGCACAAGTTTCACATGGTGCTGACACAGGATGATGGCTATCTCCATTAGCTTGGATCGCCCAGTGGCTGCAAGGAGAACAGCTGCCCTGAAGAGCTGCCAGACCCACAGCAAACTACATCATCCAGGAATAACCTTGTGTTAACACGAGGGCTTGGGGATTACTTGTGACTGCAATATAATTTAGCCAAATCTAACTAATATATTTAACTTTATCCTATGAGGCAAAACAAATACTCTTTTTTTCCCATGTTACATATATTATTACTGAAACACAGCAAAATTAGGTTGCTTTCAAGGTCATCCACTTCGAAGTATCAAGATCTGGAAGACAATTTCCCTTATAAATAAAATATAAGGCCTATATAAGCTGATTAAATGAATAATCTATTATTTCACTGCAGCCCAGTATAACGCCTGCTAAACTTCATTAAAACATTAAATGAAATCTCCATTGTAATACTTACTTGGAACTATAAATTCCATTTCTTCTGACATAGCAATTCCCAGTTTATTAGAAGCAAAGCAGCGGTATTTCCCTTGAAAGTGAGATATGTGCCCCTCATTCGGGATCCTGAATGTTCCCGAGTTGTTGGATACAATTATCCGAGGGTCAGAGAGATCAAAAGGCTTGTCGTCCTTACTCCACGAAAATCTGTAAGATAAAACTAAAGTTAGTAATCCTGAAAAATCGTATTTCTTACTTATAAACAAATGTACAGAAATGAGGAAACTGAGATATTTTATAGTAAAAAAAAAAAAAAGTATATATTTACATATTTAATTGAGTATAATAGAATACAAAAGAGGGTCTCTGAAGAATCTGAGAAGTCTTACAAACTGCTATGGACTGAATGTTTATGTCCCCCTAAAATTCGTATGTTGAAGCCTAATTCCCATTGTAATAGTATTTGAAGGCAGGGCCTTGGAGAGGTGATTAGGTCATGAGGGTGGAGTCCTCACACATGGGATTGATGTCCTTGTAACAGAGACCCCAGAGAGCATTCTTGCTCCCTTCCATCGTGTGAGGTTACAGGGGAAAGACCGCTGTCTGTGACCAGGAAGCAGGTCATCACCACACACTGTATCTGCCAGTGACTTGATCTTGGTATTCTCACCTCCAGACCTGTGAGAAATATGTTTATTGTTTAAGCCACTCAATCTGTGATATTTTTATTACAGCAGCCAGAATTGACTGAGAAACAAGCCATGAAAAAGCTGGGATAATTGAGAGGAAAAAAAAGTGAAAATAGGTTTTGTTCTGTTCTTTTTTAAAATTATATTTTAAAACTTTTCCAATTAGAAAGATAATGCAGGATCTTTACTAGTATTTTAGAGACTGCAATATTTGGAGACTAAAAAATATAAATATACAATATGTCTCTGTGTGTGTGTGTGTGTGTGTGCGCGTGCGTGTGAAGAGCTCACTCAAAATTCAAAAACACACAAGCAAGTGCTATTAAATTTGGTCATATATCATCAATATTTTTGGACATAGCTGTAACATATTTGAGACCACAATGGATGTATAATTTTTCCGTGTGAGTTTTTCCAATTATTACAATGTTACTAAAGACAGATTTTATTACCTTCTGTCTTACAGTTACTATTTAACTTACTTAACCATTTCCATTTTTCCCTTTTATGAACAATACTGTTACAAAAAACCCTACATATTTATTTTTGGGGGTACTTATCCAAATATTTCATTAGGTTAATTCCTTAAAAATGAGACTGATAAACCAATAACATAAGAAATATTTTATCACTTTTGATAAACATTGCAGAATTGTATTCCAGAAAAAACATACACAATTAAATTCCTACCCCCATACATAACAGAGTCAGTTCTATGGACAAGGCTGTAAAAAGCCTTTTTTTAAATCTTTATCAATCCAACAGATATATAATGACTCCCCAGTTAGATTTTACTTAGTATTTTATATATGAATTACCCATGCAAATTTAGATTTGCTTCAGGACAACACAGTATTACATAATCTGATAATCTTTCAAAAAGAATAACAAAATTTCATGAGACACATATTTTTCTTCGGAGCATGTCTCTCTCCTGACAACAACTTTCACTTCTTTTCTCTCTATATGTTTTATATTTTATTGCTTTTACTTACAAAAGAACACATAGAATCTGTTCTTTAAAATTCCAATACACTGACCAGGATAACTCCACATACTCAAAATTAAACATTTCCAATTGGTGACATGTTATATCTTTCCATTCTTCCAAGTTTTCTTTTATCCTACTCTGCAATGTAGATGCTAAACAGTTCATGTTACGTAGTTTTTGATATCAGTTTTGTTGATATTGCTGTTACTAACTATTGAAATTGCTGGATTTGCTCCCTTTACTATTGTGATGGGATATTTTTTTCTTTCTTGTTTTCTAATATTTTCTGTTTTGTATAGGCATTTAATTACACCTTAAAAAAAGAATAATGATAGACTGCTTAATTCATATTTGTAAAATCTTGTTTTTGGCCGGTGAATAATGACAATTTAACATGTTAATGATTCACTAATAATTTTTAAAATATCCAATTATCAGGCAATAAAAATGTTATTCACATTACAATTTTAAATAATCAATTTCCATTCTTTCATTCTTAATGGATATAAAATGATCAGGTAAATCAATAAAGGTATGTAGGTTTGCTTCCCAGAATCATTTAGAACTTTAAAATTTTTTTTTTTTAACTTTTATTGGACTATAGTTGCTTTACAATGTTGTATTAGTTTCAACTGTACAGCTAAGTGAATCAGCTATACGTATACATATATCCTCTCTTTTCTGGATTTCCTTCTCATTTAGATCACCATAGAGCATTGAGTAGAGTTCCCTGTGCTACACAGTAGGCTCTCATAAGTTATCTATTTTATACATAGTATCAATACTGTATATATGTCAATCCCAATATCCCAATTCATCCCACCTCCCCCGCCTTCCCCCCTTGGTATCCATACGTTCGTAGAACTTTAAAATCTTGAATTCTCCCCACATCTTTTCCCTCCTCAATCTCAATACACACACATTTCTTTCTCTCCAAACTGGGAGGTACTTAGAAAAAACTTCATCAGTGATTACAGTTACCTACAGTAATAATTGTTTCATTAATAATAGAATACTAGATAGTAATATCCCATGTCATTTGTATTCTGCCATCTAGGATGAGTCGACATTTCTATGACAACTTAAAATATATCAAGTAACAACCTATTCACTGAATACAATATGGTTACATTAAAAGACATGCAATAATAAATATGTACAGAATATCATTTATAAATATATTAACTTTGGCTTAATAAATGCTACCTTGCACTAATCAGAATAAAGTATCTTGTTTTCTAGCTATCTTGTTCACTCATAAGGTAAAGAATTGTTTAATATTTCCACAACGCCAAAGCCTATGCTAAGTATTTAATGTAAGACATTTTATGATAAAAGTAATGTTAACTGGCAAAAGAACATATGTAAAATAACAAACTTTATTTTTATAGACATGGCTATCATTCATTTGGAAATCTTTACTTTCAATCATATGTAGATTTATAGTCCAATAAGCTTATACTGATTAGAGTAAAAATTAATATAAAGGATTGTATACATTTAAATAATTATTTAGTTTGAAGGAAATACTCACGTTGGTTCTGGATTTCCCTTAGCTTCACATTCAATTTGAAAATACTCATCAAAAGGAAAGGCAACTTGTACTTTTGACTGTTTTATGATTGTTGGAACCTGTTGAACTAAATATTAAAATATGTATTTAAATAACATGCTCTCCAAAAATTGGGTGAAGTTAGTTTAGCTACAACAGAAATACTTTGAAATAAACACGCTTTCTATATTGGTAAGTACAAGGATTATAAAAGAATGAAAATTATAGAACAAATCTCACTTCCTCTTTGCAAAATGTATTTAGCTGTAGGGAATATACTTCACTGCCATCAATTCATGTTGTCATATAATTTATTTAATGCCAGAATAATGTAACAGTGTAACAACTTTAAAACATCTATGTTTAAATTATTGGCATTTCATGAACGTTGATGTGTTTATACAGTTTTACTTGGTTCGGTCATTGACAATTCTGTTTTTTTCTTTACAGTTTTGTAAGACATTATAATTAATTTACTACTTCTGTATGATTTCTTCCATTGATATTTGATAATTTATTTAATAATTCTATTTTTGGACATTAGATTTTTTTCATTCAATAAGCAGCCTCAAACATACAGATTTTTCCTTTATTGAATTAGTGACATGATAAATTTCCATGCATGGACACAAATGGTAATGACTACGGATAAATGTTAATATTTCACAAGGGGCTATTTACCACAAACATGAGTACAGTGGTTTCCCACATCCTTGCCACCAACGAACAATAGCATTTTATAAACTTATTTATTTATTTATTTTTGGCTGCGTTGGGTCTTCGTTGCTGTGCGCGGGCTTTCTCTAGTTGTGGTGAGCAGGGGCTATTCGTTGTTGTGGTGTGTGGGCTTCTCATTGCGGTGGCTTCTCTTGTTGTGGAGCACAGGCTCTAGGTGTGCAGGCTTCAGTAGTTGTGGCACACGGGCTCAGGAGTTGTGGCTTGTGGGCTCTAGAGCGCAGGCTCAGTAGTTGTGGCTCACGGGCTTAGTTGCTCCACGGCATGTAGGATTCTCCCTGGACCAGGGCTCAAACCCGTGTCCCCTGCGTTGGCAGGCGGATTCTTAACCACTGTGCCACCAGGGAAGTCTCAAGAATAGCATTTTAAAACAATAAGATACTTCATTAATTATTAGCAAAAAAAAACAAAACAAAAACCCTTCTCCTCTTTATTTTTATTTCTATTTATTGCTTTTGTTATATTTTTCCCTGAGCTTGCTTATTATTTGTAACTTCCCATTTACACACATTTTTAAATATCTTTTTCCCACTTGGAAGCTTGAGGGTACTTTTCCCCCTTATAGAATTTAATAATCATTAGGATAAAAATAATAGCTAATAAATGATGGTTTCTTTTAAAAGGATTCCACATATTCAAATAGTCCCTCATCTTGTGATAAACATTTGTAGTGTTTGACAAGTTAAGTACCTTCCAGACAATTTTACAAAGTAGGGGGTGACTTTGTCTCTCACCAATTCAAGCAGCTGGATGGCATTGCCGAGAATTATGATTACAAAATAAATGTACTAATGCTGAAGATACAAACTTGGATTAAGTTTTAAAATAGGACACAGATCATGATCTATGTTAAGATCTACTGTCACGGAACACTCAATAGTTTTCAAATTAAGACATTACAATTTTAGTACAGTTCTAACAACCTCTGTCAGGGGACAGGATTGAATTCACAAGGAAATATAAATGGTTCAGTAGCAGGAATCTGATTCTGGCAAACATACTTTGAGAAAAGCAATTTGCAGAAAGGCCCTGACTGTGATTCACATAGGTAATATTCCACAGTGGAGTTACAAATAGACCCTAAAACCCTGCGACATTGAGCCAGGCCCTGAACCACTATGTTTTCTCATTTGTAAAATTAGAGATTCAAGCCAGGTAAGTAGACTTTTTGGTCACTGAATCCCTTTACATTCTTAAAATTATAGGAAATCCCAAAGTGCTTTTGTAAACGTAGGTTATATTTAATAATATTTACCATGTTAGAAATTAAAACTGAGAAATCTTCTAAATATTTATTAATTCATTTAATACTATCATTTGTTAAAATAAATATTTTATCAAAAATACTAAATATAATGAGAAAAGTGGCATTGTTTTACATTATTGCAAATCTTTAATATTTTAATAGATGGCAGCTGGATTCTCATATCTACTTTGGTATTCCACATGTTGCTGTAAGTTGTTTTGTTGAAATAAATGAAGAAAATCCAACCTTATATAGATGTGTACTTGAAGAAAATCCAACCTTATATAGATGTGTACTTGAAGAAAATCCAACCTTATATAGATGTGTACTTGAAAAAGGGCGACATATTTTATAGTCCTTTCTGATTATTGCGGGCATTGTTTTTGGATAGTACACCAAAACTCACCAAGTGGCAGTTTCTTAAAGGTTTACTGCAATATGGAATCTGAAACCATATGGATAAATTTTCATATTCTATCATTAAAGTGTTTTATCCATGGGTGCTTTTTAATTCATGCATGATTTTGTAACATCATACAATATTCATCTGGAAAAAAATATTGGTTCACTGAGTTATGCAGATCTTCCAAATACTGACACACATCACTATACAATATTAAAAATTCACATTTGTTAATATCATCACTGATCTAAGAAAAGCCTTAAATGTGGGGAAGCTGTCACTCTCACAGTGGAGGATACAAGTTTTCCACAATTCTAATTTTTGCTTCAACACCCAAATTTTATCATTGACAACATATATTATCAGTTGTTCCTCTTGAAGTGACAGGCTCACTTGGTTCGTTTTGGGGAAAATATCCATCAAAGTAATCAAAGTTTGTCTGTCAGTTGTACTTTTAAGTAAAAATTGGCTTGGCACTCATATAATGACACAATCAAGGAACAGAGACTGTCATAGTACTCTGTTACACAGCAGAATTATTTTATGTATATTTCTCAGTTCATCCCACAGAATATTAAAAAGAATGTACTCAAGGATGAAGATTTAAGAAAATCAATAATGTTTAACTGTTTCAACAAGGACAATCTTAAGCAAAACTTTGGTTCATGTTTTTTGATGTTTTGTTGTTTTAGTGTGAGTATACGGTCCTGAGGAAACCCATAAGTTTGGTGTCAATGCCTTAATGTGTGCTGGGCAACTGCAGTTTTAGCACCACTGCTTTTGTGACATCAGTGCAAATGTCAACATGATGGAAAAGGAAAAATGACATTTTAGTATTATTATGAAACATTTGATTGCATGCACTGCCTGAACAAATCTCTGTGACCCTGAGGGGTCCATGAATCACATTTTGAGTACTGATGGCCAGCCTAGAATAATAACTCAACAACCATTTCCCATTTTAAACTTCAGTTTTCTTTACTTTTGCCTAACGAATCTGATAATTGAATTTTACTAGTTTAGTGACAATGCAAGTGCGGGCTTCATATTCAGAAACATTTTAATAACGTGCAAAAAACATTCATATCTTCATTGACATTTACCTTGTTTCTGATTACCGCTCTTTCTCAGTAGAGCAGATCTTGAACTTACTGCAAATTCATACTATTTAAATGTTATTACAGTTATAAATGGTGAGGGTTGATGCACAATAGCAACAGTCCCTAAGATATCAGCTAATAACTTGTGAACAACTTGTTTATTAGAACATTATTCTTTCTTAAATTTGCTAAGGTTGTAAAGTCTCAGCCATAACTAATTATTCAGGGAGTGGAGCTAATAACCTTTGGGTGTTTATAAGAATATGTATTCTACATTATAAATCCTTTCCTCCATAATTAGGCCAATTACAGAGACACCAGACTCATTGACATTCAAATTGAATACCTGCCTTACTTGCATTTGGTAGTGAGAGCTCTAGAGTACTGAAATAAATGGGTAGTATTCAGATGTTCTGAAAACATGTCATTAATATTTTATAACAATTGTTGTCTAACGACATTAGAGTGTGAAAATGCACAAGTAACTGAGACAACCAGAATAAAAATGTGTCTTATGTACTAATACAAAATTTCCAATCACCACTGGTGAACTAAATGAGAAAAGATGGAGGGAAAATGTATATGCTATGATCAGAATGTATATTCTATGGTCAGGAATCTGAATCAGGAATCCCAGTGCATCTTTGGTGCTACTGGGAAGAAAATGTAAAATTGTTAACCCCTTTTTCCACGAGGATTGCCAAGAACTGTGCTCTTAATTTGGCACCGCATACTCAAAGCCCAAAGAATGTACTTAAGATGAATTATTTCAGGCTCTTGACCAGTGTTTGTACAAATAGGCCAGTATATGTGGTGTGTAGGCTAACAGATTTCACCTTGACTAAAGCAGAACTTTAAATCTGTACATCTGAGAACATGTAAGTGAAATTCCTTAAAAGGGTGAATATTGACACAGAGACTTGAGGATAGTAGAGAAAAGATTCTTACCTTGGGGATGAAATACAAATGCAGGGCCACCCAAAGTGTGTCATGTGAAATTGCTACATCAAGTATTTAAGGCAGCCCTTAGGAAATGGTTTTGGAACATATTATACACTCAGAGAATTATTTCCTTTTCTAGTCACACTCAGACTGTCCAAGTACTTCTGAAGAAAAGTTTCAGTTGCGTTAGCACCTCTCTAACATTTCTTCAACTTTCTGAAGTCAAGACTAGTCCTTTGAAATTTAGATGATCTGCACAGATCATTTCCAATGCTAAGGTTCTAATAAACATTCTTATATCTTACATTTTAACTCTCCTAATTAGGTATGGAAGAAATAGTAGGGGTTAATACTTGAACTGTATGGATAAAAATACCTAAGTAATCTCTCAACGGTCTTTTTTTAAATCTTATGTGCTTATAAACAAGAGAAATTCCCCAAACCTGTACATTAAATAGTTAATACACTATTACATAAATTGTGTTTGCAGGTGCACTGTTTTTTGAACTTCTAATTACTATAACTTGTTGAAACTGATTTATGATAAAGAGTTACATCCATTTTACCAATATATGTTAAGATATATCACGACTAACATTTTGATATGAATTCACCCTATAGAATGCTCTAAATTTGCAGAGGTGGTATCATTTTACACTTTTAGTTGTGTACTATGAAAACGGCTTTTTAATATTGTCCTAATTGTTTTCATTCTTAAATATATAATTTTTAAAAAAATTTTATTGGAGTATAGTTGCTTTACAATGTTTTGTTAGTTTCTACTGTACAGCAAAGTGAATCAGCTATTACATATACATATATCCCCTCTTTTTTGGATTTCCTTCCCATTTAGGTCACCTCAGAGCACTGAGTAGAGTTTCCTGTGCTATATAGTAGGTTCTCACTAGTTATCTATTTTATACATAGTATCAATAGTGTACCACTCTTAAATATATAATCATTTTGAAAAACAATACAAAGTTAAATCGGTTCCTTTTTGGCCTGATTGGTCGAATGCCAGTAACTTCTGAGTCACAATTCTCCCTAAAATAAACTAATCTGATACATAAAAGTAATAGCTGTTGCTAATATTGCAGATTATCTTACGTGGTGAAATAGCACCTGATCTATAGGTTATATTTCTTGTTATGTGCCAAGTTTGCCTAAGAGGCAAAAAGCTGCAAAATAATTAATTATAGCAGGCGGCCAAATATAAGTCTTCTGAAAAATTTAAAAGAACATGAATTCTGATGATAGATTGCTGTAAAATCTATAGAAATATGGTAGAAAAATCACATCCTCAACATATAATTATTCTACTTAAAAATCAAAATGCAAATATGGACTTTTATAAGTAGGTATTGAATGTTGTCACTTTACCTGAAAGTGGTATATCAACAGCTGTTGAGAATTTTAACAGGAAGAAAATTAGAGATGTGATTAATCCTCTTCCACTTAACAGCATCCCCATTGTTCTTCAGGAAGGAAGCAACCCAGAAAGAATGAAAATCCTACTGTCTCTTCTTACTTTTGGCTGAAAGCTGCGACGAACGTGGTTAACCTGGAAACAAACAAACAAACAAAAGACTAACAAATTCATGTACTGTAGGGATTCTAAGTTCACGTACTGTAAAAGGTCAACATAACAGCAACTGAATACATTTTTCTGTTGGCAATGATTTCCTCCTTATGAAACTGTTCTCAAATAACTCCACACAAATCTTAGTTTTTCCTTGTTGTATTTAAAATAAAAGACAGTTGATAAATGCTATATGGTAAACCAATAAATCGTATTTTTTTGGTCAGCGGAATTTTTACTTGGAAGGTACTCTAGTATACTCTAATGAATTTCAGTGGCTATGAGAATAACCTCATTTAGGTCATTTCATTCAAAAGGTGACTCTTTCAATCAATTCTTTATATCAAGCATTCAACCCCATCTAAGTCATTCATTAAGTATCACAAATTTAACATTTAATTTTCCTGTCAAACTACCTTTTCATGTTCAAAATTATCACACTAATAGATGGTGAATAGCAATATATAGGGAAGGGATAAAGGAAGAACAAATGGATAAGGACCGGCCATGTCAACTAAAATTTACAAATCTAGGCTTTACTCAAGCAGAAGATAAGAGCATCCGTTACTTTCCACTTTGGCAGAATGTTTATTCACTCCAGTGTTGACGTAAATAGAGTAAGGATTAAAATATCAAATTTCCCTTACTTTCTCTTATGATTTTCCTTTTCTTCTGAAACATTATGATAATAGACATCCAAACGTTGTTTATAATGTATTGTTTTTTAATTGAATGAAAGATTCTTTAAACTCTAGAGTAATTTACAATTTTTAAAAGTTTCACACACATGATTTCATGTAATCCCTTAATAACCCTTTTATTCCCCTATCCCTAGATTACCCTTCCCCCCCCAGTGATAACCATTAGTTTGTTCTCTGTATCTGTGCATTTGCTTTTTTGCTTTATTCACTAGTTTGTTGTATTTTTTAGATTCCACATATCAGTGATATCATACAGTATTTGTCATTCTCTGTCTGACTTATTTCACTTAGCATAATGCCCTCCAAGTCCATCCATACTACTGCAAATGGCATAATGTCATTTTTTTTATGGCTGAGAAATATTCCATTGTATATACAATACCACATCTTCTTTATCCATTCATCTGTTGATGGATACTTAGGTTGCTTCCATACCCTGGCAATTGTAAATGATGCTGTAATGAAAGTTGGGGTGCACTGTGTTTTTTGGGGGTTTTTTTGGATGTATACCCAGGAGTGGAAAGATGGGTCCTATGGTAGTTCTAATTTTAGTTTTTTGAGAAACCTTAACACTGTTTTCCACAGTGGCTGCAGCAATTTACATTCCCACTAACAGTATATGAGGGTTCCCTTTTCTCCACATCCTCTCTTATTTGTGTTGTGATAGCCATTCTAATGGGTGTGAGGTGATATCTCATTGTGGTTTTGATTTGCCTTTCCCTGATGATTAACTATGTTGAGCATCTTTTCATGTGCCTGCTGAACATCTGCAGTTCCTCTTTGGAAAAGTGTCTATTCAGTTGTTCTGTCCATTTTTTAATTGGGTTGTTTGGTTTTTTTTTAATGTTGAGTTGTATGAGCTGTTTATATGTGTTGGATATAAAACTCTCCAGAAAGTGGGCATAGAGGGAACATACCTCAACATAATAAAGGCCATATATGACCATTCCACAGCTAAAATCATACTCAGTGGTGAAAAGCTGAAAGCATTTCCTCTAAGATCACGTACAAGACAAGGATATCCACTCTCACCACTTTTATTCAACATAGTTTTAGAAGTTGTAGCCACAGCCATAAGACAAGAAAAAGAAATAAAAGAAACCCAAATTGGAAACGAAGAGGTAAAACTGTCACTGTTTGCAGATGACATGATAATATACATAGGAAATCCTAAAGACACCACCAAAAACTATGAGAGCTCAGCAATGAATTCAGTAGAGTTGCAGGATACAAAATTAATATAAGAAATCTGTCACATTTCTATACATTAACAATGAACTAACAAAATTAGAAATTAAGGAAACAACCCCATTTACCATAGCATCGAAAAAAATAAAATACCTAGGAATAAACCCACCTGCAGAGGTAAAAGACCTTACTCAGAAACCTAAGACACTGATGAAAGAAATTGAAGATGATACAAGCAGATGGAAAGATATACTGTGTTCTTGAATTGGGAGAATTAATATTGTTAAAATGACCATGGTACACAAGGCAATCTACAGATTCAATGCAATCCCTATCAAAATGTCAAGGGCATTTTTCACAGAACTAGAATAAATGATTTTAAAATTTGTATGGAAACACAAAAGACCTCGAATAGCTGAAATGATCTTGAGAAGGAAGAACAGAGCTGGAGGAATCATGCTCCCTGACTTCAGAGTATACTACAAAGCCACAGTAATCAAAACAGTATGGTACTCGAACAAAAACATATACATAGATCATTTAAATAGGATAGAAAGCCCAGAAATAAAGCCACATCCTTATGGTCAAGTAATCTACAACAAAGGTGGCAAGAATATACAATGAAGAAAAGACAGTCTCTTCAATAAGTGGTACTGGGAAAACTGGACAGCTACACATAAAAGAGTGAAATTAGAACATTCTCTAACACCATATACAAAAAAACCCACAAAACCCTCCAAATGGATTAAAGACTTAAATGTAAGACCAGATACTATACAATTCCTAAACGAAAACATAGGCAGAACAATCTTTGACAAAAATTGTAGCAATATTCTTTTGCATCCAAAGCAAAGGAGATAAAAGCAAAATTAAACAAATGGGACCTAAGTAAACTTACAAGCTTTTGCATATCAAAGGAAACCAGTGACAAAATGAAAAGACAACCTACTAAATGGGAGAGGAAATTTGCAAATGATATAATGTATTCATAAAAATGAATTTGCTTCAAAATGTGATAGTTTTTTCAGGTACATAAATTTTTCTATAAAAATAATTTACTTATTTATTCACTTATAACTAGTAGAAAAATTAATTCCATACAGTCAGATAAGACATTAAATTTATATTTAACTCCAAATATTTTGAGTTTTTTACTTCGCCTCAAGTTGTACCTCAAGATATTATGGACCGGAACTTTTCATATACTTATGCAAATAGGTAAAATTTAAAGTAGTAACTAATGCTGCTGTTTAGCTGTTTTAAAACTTTGAGAGTCTGAAGAGACAACAATCTCATTTATATTTTAAGAAAAGCTACATTGAGCAATAAGGAAAATATTGCCATCCGCCCCACAAAACGTTATGAATGTTTGTTCTTAAATTAGAGTAATGCCATTACTCTACTTTGTCTGACATCAATTGACCCATTTGTAAAATGGGAATTGGAAAAACAAAAACAAAACCTACCCTTGTGTGGTTCAGAATAATTCCTAAAATAACAAATAACTTACATTGGTAATTAAAAATATTTTCAAATGTGTCATTATGTTAAATGACACCCATTTTCCTGGTGAAAGAATTATTCCAGTCAACAAAACAAAATGTGAAAAAAAATTGCTTTCATTATAAAAAGCAGAACATTGCCTAAGGACAAAAACTCAGTTCTGCATATTTGTATAAACTTGGGGGGTACTGAACCATTAACTATTTCTAAGATGAAAAGTCAGAAGAAAATATTAATGCTGTGGGCTTTGAATTTTTCTTTTCCTTCTCTCTTCTGAAACACTCTGGTAATAGTAATCTAAATTCATTGTTTATAATTATATATCACTCTTTACCTGCTATCTATTATTTAATACTCTGTTCCATTAATATTCAATGCTGATTTAAGGGCATTTCATGTATTTGTTTAATGAGCTGTCCTCTATCTGTAAGGAATAAGGCTTTCAAATGCTATTAGGAGACCATATGTCCAGATTAATATATCATCCTACCCAGAAATAGAGAATAAAAACACCAGACAGTCAAATATGTGAGAACAGGCTTAATTTCAATTAACCTACTGATTTAGGCTAGTGAGCTCAACAGTCCCTAATTGCCATAGTAAATAGCTTATAGATATGAATTGTTCAAAAGTGATGATATGACTTTTGTAATTTTAATGATTTTAACTACATGGTCTTGATGCAAGAAATTCTCTCCCATAAAAGTATGTCACATTGAAGACTTGGCTTAAAATAAGCCTCTAAATTAAGCACCATAACAAACACTGATGACACCATCAGTTTCCAGAATATGGATAATGGTTAGTTTGATATCTGACTTTATCTCCTGCAGGGAGTAGCTTCAATTTACCTGAGACTTATATGTTAAGAGGCTGTTATAGAAAAGTCATTGGAAATTAAAATGTGACCCCCTGCAAGCAAGACTCCATTATGTGATGATGATGACAGCCCAAAATAGCTTTCCTATCGAAAAGGAAAAGTCAGTCATAATCTGATTGTCAGAATGCATAAAGGACATACTATTTAGTAATTATGTTTTACAACAGTAAGATAGCAATAAAATTATGTTCTCATTCATCTTTCTTTCAAGGATATGAATTTAATGCCTCATACCAGACCTCAAGATAAAAGCCACTATTGGAATCAGGACGGAGCTAACACTTAGACAAGAAAAAAATATACTAAACTATTTTTGTGGCACAGTTTCATAAAACTGATGTCTGATTGAATGACATTAACTCAGATCCAAAAAAGAATCAATTAATTTTCATGAATCTGGACCAATTGGGTTACATCTTCCTACTATGCTAGCTCATCCTCGGAAAGAAGAAAATCATCCCTGACATCTCACTCAAATGGAAATAGGTGTCTCCTTGTCATTAACAACTGACCCTTCCTGACTGCTTCAGCTTCTCCAGGATGACTAGCGTGACAATGATTAAGAACACATTGGTTTCGAGACAGCAACTGAAACACGGACAGGCATGCATACCACATGAGACACTTCCAATACAACAGTAAGGAAATGAAGCTCTTCGTTTCTCCAAAACAACAGCCTCTAACATACACACATCATCAACATTAGAAAGTGACCTCACAGATCCTTCTCATGTTCTTAAAATAGCTCCACTGTGGTAAATCTAGAAACAACTTACTCCCTTAAATTCATTTTCTGCTTTAAGAAATGGAAGAGAGTTGGCTTAGCCTTTTCATTCCACCTGGCCTCCACAAGTAAATGTCAAGATACTGTGGCCTGCTGACCAGCCACAGAAGAGCATGGTATGTAGTAAATAAGAACATGGAAAATGGAGTCAGTTTATCATGACCTCAAAGCCATTGCTCACTAATTACGTGGCCTTGGGCAGTTCACTTAACCTTTCTCATTCACCTCTATACATGAATATGAGTTGCTGCCCTGTAAGCATACTTATGAGTGTTAAGTGAGGCAATAAATGTTTAGCATACATGACAGGAGAAAAAATGAAATTTACTACTAGTGATAGCGATGGTCACTTTCTTGTTATTGGTAATCGGGATATAGCCTCTAGTAATAATATTCCGATTCAAAGAGTACAGATAACTTGTATGGCTTCTATTTAAGTCATAAAATTGTAATGACCAAAAAATAAAACACTTTTCACTGAAGTATTTAATGGTGAAATGGTATTAATTGATTTTAGACATCCTAAAAAAAGATTTTTTCAAAGTGTGGGGGGACTGTGATAGATTTTTTTTTTTTTTTTTTTTGACTACGATAGATTGATAACAAAAAGTCTTCAATTCTCCTGCATCCACGTGCATTGCAAGATGACTTTACAGGTACTTCCTGACTTCTTAAATCTGGCTGGCCTTTGACCAATAGAGTGAGCTCTGAGCTAGGGCACTGCATGTTTTTATTCTCTCTTTTGGAACTCTGCTCAGGGTAGACTGCACTAGCCTGCTGGAAGATGCACGACATCACCCATCACCCTCTGAAATCCTGGCCAACAGCCAGCCAGCCACCAATGTAAAAGGACAGCCATCCTAGACGAACCAGCCCCAGATACATCAGCTGGACACATATGCAAGAGCCAGCTTGATCACTATCAGTCCAGACTGGCTAAGATCAGCAGAACTGCCTGACAGATTTCAGGACACACTACCCCAAAATATGATACTTTGGCATACTGAATATCTTAAGCTGAAGGAATTTTAGGAATGGGAAGACTCTTTGACCTTCCCCTGAAGCAAATTCATAAAACCCTCATGTAAGAGTTGCTCTCCCTATACAGAGAGGAAAAGAAGCATCCTTATCTCCACAGATGGAGGGACGCTGTCAAGAATCTAAATAAACAGACCTTGCCAACTTTCTTGCCGTTTACTATACTTAGCTACTTAGCTCAGACCCCTTTTGTTCTACCGTATTTCCCCCACGGCTTTCCATTCTTTCCCAAACCTAGCATGAAAAAAATTCAGGTGTAACCACCTCTTCAAGTCTTCACTTCCTTATGAGGGCTCCCATATCACATAAAACTTACATGACATAAAGTTGCATGTTTTCTGTTCATCTGTCTTTTGTTACAGAGACCCAGCCAAGACAGTAGAAGGAAAAATATATTATTTCCTCCTCCACACACCCAAACAGACAGACTTAGGAACAATAATAAATGTTTCTTGTATGAAATCAATCTGTTTTAGCATGGTTTGCAATGCAGAAAGAGCTAACTGATACAGTGCACATAGAATAAAAAAATTGACACAATATTGATAATTGTTGAAGCTATGCAATAGATATACATGGAAGTTCCTTACACTATTCTATTTTAGGGTATATTTTAATATTTCCATAATAAAGATATTTGTAAACGTTTATTCGGTTTGTGGAAATCAGAGATTAGTCTAAAATATTCCAACAGCAATAAGGAGATTACTTTAGGCAAAACAAAGTCATGAGAACTTCCACTGGCATACTTCTTTAACAAAAACAAAATCATAGGCAGAAAGATTCCTTTAAGGCTACCATGCTAACCAGACCTCTTTTGTTTGAGCTAGATTCAGAAAAATTTGGGTCCCTTTAACATAAGTGTATCTGTTCCACACATCCTGCACGACAAGTAAATAATGTAACACAATGTCTGTTCCTTATTGTTTTATGGGTTTGGAATGTCACAGTCCAACTAAAGAAAATATAAGCCCAATATATAGTAATTATTTTAATCTGGGTAGCTGTTAGTATATATTTGATGTCTTATGATATTTCTTTCATGCTTTCAGTCTTAACTCACTGATTTTGCATTGTTTCTGTTGGAGTCTGCTTTAAATTCCATTAATGAAGTATAAGAAAGGCAAAAAGGAATAAAAGAAGTGAAGATTACATTGTCACATTGGACTATTATATGCTATCTTTCTAAATCAAAGAGAAACACAAGTATTTTAAAATGAAAGGTCTCGGGCTATTGTTAATATATTCTGAATAATAATCGTTCCCTAATAACCACTTGGTTTTTACACTTAACAGTAATGGTGTCGTGTTTACACAAAACCTTTGATACTATTGTTCTCCAAGGTCCTGCTGAATTATAAACATTTTTTTTCCCTTGAAGGAAATAATGTAACACAAATTCATATACTTGAATTTCAAAATAAAGCCATTTCTACTTCATTTTAAAAGGAATACAATCTGACCGGTGAGGTGAATGAATCAAAAGCAGCTTAGGAAGGCAGCTAGTTCAGGATAGTAAAATTTATCTTGGTGGTATTTTTCACATTCTTGGCATTTTCTGTCAATAATTATTCACAAACATGCTCAGGTCAAATTTCTAAAGAGAGAATATAATAAAGTAATTCCAAAGGAAAAAAAAAACCCAACTCTTATGATCCCTGTTTCTAAAAGCCTCATTTCTACTGCAGCAGTTACACAAAGCAGCTGTGTCAGCGGCAGTCCACCTGCCATTTCTAAAGAAGGCATAGAAGGTGAACAGCCCCAAAAAGTGCTGTGTTGACATTCCTCTTCACTAAGACACAGCATTGAGTTGTTGTAGCACCGTGATTTCTAGAGATCATAATTAACTTCGGCACGCTAAATCATTAAACAACATTTTTCTACTCGGGAAGCTTGAAATAGATCAGCAACCTTTATTATAGTCAGCAGGAAGGGATGTATTATGACACTGGCGTCCAAATTGTGGTTTTAAAAATAACTCATTGGATTTGTGTAATAGTCTGGGACGGTGCCATAACATAGAATTATTTAAATTTTATTTTCCTTTCACACAATAAGGGCTTAAGAATCGGTGAGCTGCAACAGCAAGTGTCTTATATAAGGCTATCTGACATTTTCATGATGGGGTGGATGTCACCCTCACTTCCCTGTGACCTCAAGTGTCCCTTTATGAAACTCCTTTTTACGTGCTTGTCAAGCTATGGCAAACTATTCCCCTGATTCAAGAATTAGGTCTTATGGGGAGGAAGTCCAGTGTATTTCTTAAGACTAAAGTGTGATCTGAATCACTCAACACCTTGAAACTGGGAAAGGATAAACACAAAGAAAATGAAAAGGCTTTTGTTCACTCACATGCTTGGCTAATACCATAAATCAATTTACAAGTGTCATAAACATGTTAATCCTGAAATAACTGCTAATAGCTTTTCGCTCTGAAAACAAAGGAAATATTGTACATTATGGCCAGATCCATTCAAATTCTGTTTCATGTCACTGAAGTGACAAGACAAAAGAATTGCTTGGAGTGGTAATTCATCCTCCCTACAGAAGCTCAAAGAAATGTAGATTTTTATTATAAGCAAATTGATGTTATTGGAAAAATGTCAGCATTAATAATTATGTTGAATAAACTAACACCATTAATAATACCAATTGTTTAATTAAATAGCAAAATACTGTGCTTGAGCTCTGACAGGAATATAACTGACTCTAATATTTTTTTCTTTGTTTGTTTTCCCCTTTATTTGCCTACAGATCCAAAATTCTTACCAGGCAGTATTCTGAAATGATATCTAATTCAAATTCTTTCAAGATGGAGAAAAACAATACCACCATATTTCAAGGTCACTTGACTATAAGGATGGAGAAATTACACTTCCACATGTAAGTCATGTTCTGAGTCATTTCTCACTAAACTCATATATCAGTGATGATCATCTAGTGAATTTTTTAAAAATTGAGGAATAACACAGATGTACTAAAATACACAGAACTCAGGTGTACAGCTCAGTGAATTTTTACATATGTATAAATTCATGTAACCACTTCTCAAACTTTTTAAGGAGTTCTAGGGACACAAGGCATTACATTAGCTTCCTTCCTAGAGGATTCCAGATGGCCAGTTCACAAGAAAGCACAACCAGTTTGTGTTCCTCTAGCCTACTGGATCCAAATGCGGGTGGCATCTAGATTATGTGTGTGTGCGTGGAGGGGGGCAGTTTTGGTTGTCACAATGACTGGAGAGTGCTGTTAGCATTTTCTGTGCAGGAACCATGGATCCTAAATGACCTGCATTGTTCCAAGAAGTCCTGCCCAATGAACAACTGCCCTAGCTGAAAAGCTCCCCCTCCACCCCAAGCTATACTCGTGTTTAGTGTGCTTGGTGAAAAGAAGGTTGTGTGCTCAATAAATTAGGGATATGCTATATGCGCTATTATATGCACCTGTGAAAATTTTCAGTGCATATTAGCATATAAAGGCTGAGAACCTTATTTTGCTAAATTCAGGGTTTCACAAACTTATTTGACTATGAAAATCTGTTTGTGTATTTGTGTGTATGTTTGTGCAATTTTCATCAAAATCCACACATGGAAGAAACTGCTTCACGAGTCATCATCAGAAATAATAACTGTTAATGATGAGATCAATCATAGCTATCAGCCTTTAAACTTTATTGAGCAGTTTTTATGTCATAATTCCTTTTACGTTTAATTCTCATATCCGCATGATGTAGATATTACGATGACAATGACATCTTATTTTATATATAAAGAAAGTGAAATACAGAATGCCCAAAGTCTTACAACTAAAATGTTGAGTTGAAGTTAAAACCAGTGGATTATGTTTCTAGAACCATTATTCTTAACTATTACGCCTACAACCATTTAGAAATAATCTTCAAGATTTCAAGACATTTATTGACTATCAGAATAAAACTAGAACAAAACACACCAAATTAAGAAACATTTGGAAAGCTACTATGGAAAGTTTGTTACTGAATAATTCCACCAGGTCTTGAATAATATCGCCTAGAAAAATTGGCTAAACTACACTAATAGAGCATTTCCTTCAGAGAAAAAATTATCTCCAACTAGATAATCTAGAACTTTATATCACTCTAAAATGATCTCAACCAAGAAGAGTCCATCACTTCTAATTTGAGTGAAAGCATTTGTGGATTATAGTCTCATCTAAAAAAAAAAAAAAGAAATCACTTTTCTAAAATAAGAGAATCGAAATACATAAAAGAAAGAAATTACAACAGATTTCTGAACTATAATCAAAGATCAACTCAGGATATAAGTTCTTAAATTAAAGAAAGCATCCTTACAACTCCATTTCTTTTTCTATCTCACTTCTAGCCCCACTTCACAATACCTAAAATTCCAGAAGATTGCTAACAGCTTTTAACAAATAAACTATTGATATCCAGCTGTCAATTAGATCAAAGCTCAATTTTTAAAATTTTTATCCTCCCCTATTTTTCTCCTTTCATTAACTACTATCCCCTCTATTTATTCCCTCTTTATTTATTCCTTATATATTTCAACTTTGCTGAGTATCAATAAAGACATTTTCAAAAAGGAAATGGTCTACCCCCAGCTAAGTTGAAAACTCTTTTCCTTATCATTTAAGACCAATGACACAAACATATGTGAAAATAGGTTTCATTGAGTCTGGAAATCAATGATAAAAACCAACCATAAGCAAGAATTTTATAAAAGGATAAATTATATAGATATAATATTTGATTACAACTAATTATTACATTTTTTTAAAAAAGAAAATTGATTTAAAAATATCCCTAAGTTTTGGATGGTTTTAATATGGTTTTTCACTTTTCTGTATTAGTCAAATGCTTTTCATGTGCACAGTCTACTTATACAACTAAAGAACGGTTCTCAAGTTGTTTTTGCACCTGCCTCATGCACGGATTTGTAAGAGATTGTACATTCCTCGAGGCAGGCACCAGATGCTATCTGCCCTTATTTTGCATGTCTAAAATGCAGGAGAGGGACTCCCCGGATAGTGCAGTGGTTAAGAATCCGCCTGCCAATTCAGGGGACACGGGTTCGAGCCCTGGTCCGGGAAGATCCCACGTGCCGCAGAGCAACTAAGCCCATGCACCACGACTACTGAGCCCCGCGAGCCACAACTACTAACCCCACGTGCCACAACTACTGAAGCCCGCGCACCTAGAGCCCGTGCTCCGCAACAAGAGAAGCCACCGCAATGAGAAGCCCATGCACCGCAAGGAAGAATAGCCCCTGCTTGCGGCAACTAGAGAAAGCCCGCGCGCAACAACGAAGACCCAATGCAGCCAAAAATAAAATATAAATAAATAAATAATTTCAAAAAATAAAATGTAGGAGACACTCAATAAACCTTTCTGAATAAATGAACGAATGAATTTCATACACATGTTCACAAAATATATTCTGCATAAACATGTACAATGTTGATAAAACGCTAAATACACTTTTTTCTTGCTCACCTAAAGACAACTCAGAAATTAAATTTTCTGAATTACTTATTACAGTAAATATGGATTTGTGTATGTAAAACATTGATCTAAACATTGCTAGGCTTCTTCCAATAATAACAGCTAGTAGAAATAGAACTTTCAATGAATATCAATTTTATCAGTGTCAACTTGAGGCCAACTATATTCATAGCTTTAGTGGTTCTGACCATTGCCAACAGAAGTGAAATATTTTACTTTCTAAAATTTACTTTAGAATACTTCAACATAAACTATGTTAGAGCTGCATAGATATGATGTAATTTTAATCTATCCCATGGTGAGTTTACATATTTGAAAGGTTTTAATCATAACTCTTCTCAATTTCTAATCAAATGTAGGAGAACTGGCTACTACAAGTACTTCAGCTGTCTTTGTTTTTTAAAATATCAGATGGCTTGTTAATCACCAGGAAAGATGTTAGAAGAATGTTCTATAGTAAAACAAGTGGTGTTCAAGATACAGGTGGTCTCGCTAGAAACGTTTGTCCCGACACAAGCGCCGTTGCATAAATGGGTTATAAAAATCAAGGAAGCCCTACAGCCTACAGACAATTTCACTGCACTCCAGGCTAAGGATCCTACTCATTCCTGCATTGAGAGTGTTTTCCTCACTCCAACTTGAAGGGTAGCTGAATCCAGCAGCTAGAACAGCAACTCAGCTGACTACAGCTTTCTTGCAGAGTTCTATCACAATGCCTCAAAGGTTTAATGGCCAGGACGGCACTGAGCTGAGAGAGTAGAGGGTATAAGTGAGTGTAGTGTACACGTATGTGAGCACACATGTATGAGCACGTGTGTTTATTTGATGGTTAATAAATATTGGGTTGGCCAAAAAGTTCATTTGGGTTTTTCTGTAACAAACTTTTTGGCCAACCCAGTATTTATTCTCCTGGGAAACTTCAGCCTAAGACAGGCCTTGCCCCATAGCACCTGATAGCCAGGTTAAGAGAGAGGACAAAAACCCTCTTCTTCCTCTAAGTCCTGGAAACTACCAGTATCTAGAAAAAAAAACTAATGATGAAAAAAATGAATTGGATTAGGTCACGATGCTAACATCAAGAAATTATCATATGCTGTAAACTTTCTATAAGGAGGCACTTTCAACAAAGATACTTATAAATCTGAAGAAGTTATACACCATTAACCTTAACCTTATTCTATTTCAAACACTTTAAAGAATAAATTCCAACAATTGGTACTTGAGTGTGGTCTTATTTTTCTCTAATCTTCGAAAGGCACTTAAGAATCTTATAGTGACTGGGAGGGTCATCATTGTAATCAACTTCTAGTGACTATTAAGCACAGGAACAGGTCACTACTAGGTCTTTCAGGGAGGACAAGGCTGGATGATGAAGATAACAGGTCCATGATTTGGGGTATCTTGCTTCTGATTTTCTGTCTATACTGTTTCACAAGCACTTGTTAATTTTTTCATTTTTTCTGTTTTGTCCCATTTCTTTTCCCATTTTCTGAGGCAAAAGCACCCGAGGCAATTTATTGCTTAAAAATGCTAAAGGCCATAGAGTAATACTAAAACTTTCGACTTATTTTTCTCTTTAAATTTGTAGTTCATAAAAATATCCCTCTTGTCAATTCAAAACTTTTAGGTGGAATATAATGAAGCAAATCAACTATGATTAATGAGATCTGGGGCATATTAAAGAAATAATATTTATGCATTATCACAGTCTAGGGGTTGTCAAAATGGGATTCCTTTATTTATGTTTATAAAAAGGTGTATTTTTTTTGCAAATAGTCTGATAGATGTGTGAATGCCTAGTTATGCTAGAAATTTTAAGCTTGTCACCGAACAATTCCTAAAAAGCAATCCTATTCAAGTCATAAAATTCAAAGAATGATTTCTAGGTACTTAAGAGAAATATATAAATAGGTTATAATTCCCTTTGGCTCATCATTACTCTTTTTTTTCCTTCACTCAAAAAGTTAGCTATTTTATTTTATTTTATTTAAAAAAATTTTTTTAACATCTTTATTGGAGTATAATTGCTTTCCAATGGTGTGATAGTTTCTGCTTTACAACAAAGTGAATCAGTTATACATATACATATATCCCCATATCTCCTCCTTCTTCTGTCTCCCTCCCATCCTCCCTTATCACACCCCTCTAGGTCATTTACAAAGCAATTATAATTATATTTATTTATATTTATATAAATATAAATATATTGATATTTATAAATTATTATAAATTTAATAATAATATTATTAAATATATATGTTTATATTTATTTATATTTATATATATAATTATAATTATAGAGTGATATTTATAGAACTAAACAACATCAT
This sequence comes from Balaenoptera physalus, assembly GCF_965194825.1. Lineage (NCBI taxonomy): Eukaryota > Metazoa > Chordata > Mammalia > Artiodactyla > Balaenopteridae > Balaenoptera > Balaenoptera physalus. The sequence continues at coordinate 95,391,273 of NC_138896.1, read as the reverse complement.
TTACAAAGCAATGATGGCATTAGAGTTGACAAAGTTGATTCATCATTCTTTGTACTTTTATGAGAAGAATTAATGCAGAATCCTGGGCCCATGACCTAGATCTCTAAACCCTTTATATCTTGTACTCACTTTCCATGAATAAGAAATAAGAACAAGAAAGCAATATCACCTTATATGTCGTTCTGAACTGATTACCTTGTTTTATTTGTACAATAAGCAGTTAGATACAACTTTCTGTGGTAGAGTTATACAGCTTTCTTAATACATATGTTAACAATATGAAACAATCTTATGCCTTTTGATTCTAACACTAATAATACTTTTAAAATTATACTCGGTATTATCACATACCATTTAAAATTTTTTGTTGTTTACCTATTTTATAACATAAACATAACCCTGTGAAATTCTAACAGAAAATAATTAAATATATTAATATATAATATTAAAATAACAATTAGATTAATATTTAATTATAATAATTAGATTAAAAGATTACATACCTCCCTTCTCCCTCCTTCCCACCCAGCCAACAATTAAGGTATGACCACTTCCAGACATTTTTCTATGGGAACATATATACTATAAGGATATAATTTATCTATTGCTACATAAATGCTATCATATATCTATGATATTCTGTTAAGTGAAAAAGGCAAGCTGTGAACAAAGAAGAACAAAAGAATGTTGGTCTACCACTCAGTTCCACAAGGGTTAAGTCATAACCCACTGTCTTTCCCCACCCACTGTGTCACCTGAAAGGAATTCAGGATGAAAAACAGGATGGGGCCCTCTGTGCTTTGGATATACAGGCCCTTAGATAGTTAGATGCATCTCTCAGGAAGAATTTTAATGACCCCAGATTCTTGCATCTCCCCATAAATAGAAAGGCACTAAAATCATTAACTTGAGATATCTGTTCTTTGTGATTAGCAGTAATCATTTACCAAGATGTATTCTGGACTGCATTTATTTCCTAGCCAAAAAAAATACATATGTACATACATATACACATGTGTGTGTGTGTATATATACACACATATATATATATATATATACACATATACATATATATATATACACATATACATATATATATATACACATATACATATATATATATACACATATACATATATACATATATATATAGAGAGAGAGAGAGAGAAACAGAGAGAGAGAGAGAGAGAGAGACAGAGAGAGAGAGACTTCTCTTCCACCGCTTCAGAGCAGCTTTCTCACAGCTAAGTGAGTGGCTGCCTCCCAGGCTATAGTCACCAGTAAGGTCCCTGAATAAAACTTAAATCCACAACTCTTATGTTGTGTGTCTTTCTTTAAGTCAACAAAATTATAGAGTGATATTTATAGAACTAAACAACTGAAGACCATGGGGCTCTCCCTGGGAAAGTCATTTCTTCTCATTTCAGTTTAGAAAAAGAATGACTGAAGGAAAAGCAAACATTTTAAACTTCTCTGGCTATAAATTATAATTAGGACATAGGTTGCTGCCAGTATAATGAAAGTTTTTAAGTTCGTCAACATTCCCAACATTAATTCATTCGTTGGATATTTCTAAGTGCAAAGAACATTCTCTCTAAGTACAAAGAAAATTCTCTCTACTATAGAAAATTTTCTTTAATATTACATTTTGTGACTCCAAAGACAATACTATATGCATTGTGCCAACTAAAAATTGGCACTTGCCATCTGCCTCTACAAGGATTAAATCACAAGCTGCTGTGACCACTGACCTTCAATACACCCTGATCTCCACTGCAGGGTGGAGATCAAGAATGAGGCACTCGGTGCTCTGGGAAAAACTGGCAGAACAGGACTTCAGATAGTAGATATTTTCGGTAGACGATTTTATGAGCCCAATTCTTCATCCTCTCTTATCTAGAAAAGTACTAAAATCATAAACGGTGACATCTGCTCCTCGTGACCAGCAATAACCTTCCGTAAAAATGTGTGCTTGATTGCATGTATCCCCTCTTCACCAAAATCACGTATGCACAGACCTCCCCTCCTCTTCGAAGCAGTTTCTCAGAGATATCTGAAATGCTGTCTCCTGGGCTATAGTCCTCATTTTGCCCCAAATAAAACTTAACTCACAACTCTTACACTGTGCATTTTTTTCAGTCAACGATTGGAATATCGTGAGTCACTCTCAGATGACAGTGACAAAGAAGGTGTCTCGTAAATGTTTTGATGAAACTTGATGTGAACTAAAAGTGACTTTTAGCCATGATAATATCTTCCTTGTTAGAGATCTTTCCCTTGAATGAGAGATCTCAAACTATCATCCTTTGCTACTAACATACCATTAGCCTTAATAAATGATATGCTAGAAGTATGCTTCTTTCATTAATGCTGTGGTTTGTCATACAATCTGAATTCAACAGATCTAAAAGAGTCAAAAAGGAAGTAACATTTATCCATGATCAGGTATAACTACCATGTGATTTATTAGAGAGTAATTGATAAATAAAGCTGCCATCCAACCACCCAAAGAGTGACTTCTTTGTGCAAGAAGATCCCCAGGCAAGGAGGCAATTTCCATATAGTAATCACACAACAAGGGTAACTACTGTATGGCAATGATGCATCTTTTTACAAGTGATTTTCACAGCATGATTTCTGCATTTTGCTCCTTACACTTTTAACTAGACAATGCTGAGTCTCTGCAAAGAGCTAGGTAATTGCAAAGGAATCCATTCTCTGAGCAACCAGAAATCACCTCCATTATGTATTGAATCATTCAACAGAGGATAATGGTACTCAGAAGATAACTGCTGACTCTGACAAGTCACTTTTGCTTATTTCTTGGGTTAGAGTTGCCACTAGAGGCTGGCAATCGATTCTCTGAAGCAGCAGAAAGTGTTCTTTTGCATTCTCCTTATTTGCGGGGGGGGGGGGGGGGGCGATGTATAGCTGGAACAATCTAGTTTCTCCAGAGATGTGTCATTTGCCGTCTGAAGCACTAGGTGACACAAAAACGTGGTCTGTGGACTAAGCCGGCCATGCCTATTCGTGCATGCAGAAAAAGCTGTGCAGAAAGCTTTATGAGACTCCCCCTCTCCTAATGCAGACCCTCTGGGGAGATTATGATTTCCTTCTATTTTTGCTCTGGTTCCACAGCACTCCCTACCTGGGCTGTATTCTCCAGGTAAAGAAGATGAAGGTTAACAATTGTTTAGATAGGAAAACCTTAAATGGTATCTCACTCTTAGGAAACAGATAAAAGTCTTACCTTGTTCTCTTAGGAAACTGTTGACGGAAACCGCCCGCCTTGGCCAGGCACAATGGTAACAAATTGCATGAGTTGTCTCGCAACAAGAGGTCCCAATAAGGAACAAGGTGCTGCCACCAAAAACTAACCGGGAGAGTTCAGGAGGGGCCAAAAGGAGGACACAGGAGACAATACATCCTGCCACCTCCCAGAAACCCTCTCGCTGGAATCCGTCTTGGCTGAGAGATGCACACACCACCAAGAAGGACGCTGACACAGAACAAATACGGGCCAAGCAAGATGACTGGCGAGAGACAACCGTGAAACTAATCCCATTACCATAAAGCCTGAGACTGCGAGCCACGTGACAGAGCAGTTCTCCTGGCTTCCCTTACCCTGCTGCTCTCCACCGGGGAGCCCCTTCCCAATAAAGTCTTTTGTTTTGTCAGCACGTGCTTCTCTTTGGACAATTCATTCTGAGCGTTAGACAAGAGCCCACTCTTGGGCCCTGGAAGGGGTCCCCCTTCCTGCAACAGTTCCACAAGTTCAGAATGGTCTACATCCTGCACACATCTCTCACTGCTCTCTCTCTTGCTCCTAACTTCCCAAACACTCCAAACTATCTCTTGCCACAAGCCTCTGCCTCAGTCTGGAGCATTCTTCACTTCCATCACCTTTTGCAGAGACAACTCCTTATCTTTCATTTCCCAACCCGCCTTTACTTACTTAGAAAGCCTTTCAATATCACAGGCTTTAGTTACACTGGGGTTTTTTCCCCGTAGAAGCAAGACTTTTCCCATCAGAACATGTATACAAATTTGTAAATACACATTCACTGGCATGATATCTGATGATATTTATCTCTCACTAGACTATAAACTCATGAGAGCAAGAATCATTCGGTCCTTCTCATTGAATGTGCTTTCCCCTTCACTCCCGCGAAGACAGCTGAACCGCGTCACTGAAATCCATGTCTTCTCCCCCAGTGACTCTGCTTCAGATCAAATTCCTGCCTGCCTATAAACTATCTCCACCTGAAAGACCCAAACCTCAACCTTTAGATTCCTCAAACTCAGCAAATCCAGAGGTGCATTTATTTTCCTCTCATGGCAGTTTATATCTCAGCACCGTCACCCCCCCGCCAAGCCTGCCATGATCAGAGCTAAAAGCTTGAGTCCCCTCAGCGTCCTAAACAAATCTTACTAGTTTTCGTTTCTGTCAGTTGATCTATGGTTGCCTCTCTAGATTCTCTCTCTTACTAACTTATTGCTGTGCATTATGGCAGGCTTCTAACAATTTTCTCTAACTCCATGTTCTCTAAGTTTCCCACTTTTTCCCTTTAAATTCTTGACCAGTTTGTCTTTCTGAAACCCAGTAATGATCTTGTCATTCCCCTACTGAAATCTTCTAGGTAGATGAGGTTAAACATTTTGTGTTAAAGTGGGACCAGGTGCTGCGACCTGGATGGAAGGCAAAGGGAAGTGGACTTTTTTTTAATATCGTATTTCCAAGCAAGCTCACTATTTGTAGGTTTCTGTGTTACCATGGCTGTTCGCAGAGGCACACAGATGCAAACTATAGATGGGGACTAATTGTCGTCCTGAAGCCACCCATCATTGCTGATGCAGTTTCATTGCTTCCCAATCAGGTTAGTACAATGTGCAACCTCCAAGCCCATGGGAGCGTAACATAGTAACCCATTCTCTCACCGTGCGCAAACTCATTGAAAGAGAATGGGCTTTCAGCAACACAGTCCTAATTAGCTGTTGGACTAGACTGTCATTTATAAAGTCAAGATACTATGTCCTCCGAATATGCTATGAGCGTTCAGTGTTGCAACATTTCTACCTAATATTGTACCTGGAACATAGCAAGTTCTCAAAAATTGGTAGCAATATGGGAACGTTTTATTATAACTTATTCCTATCGACATCATTTATCATCTGGCCTAATCTACTTACCCACCATTTTCTCCCCTTACCACCCAAAAAGGAACCAATGGTAAATATTTACAATTCCTTGGGCCCACTGCGTTCCCTTATGCTTTGCCCATCTCACTCCCCTTCTCCTCCCCCCCAACCCCCTGAAAGCATTTTATCTTCCTGCTTTACCCCAGCAAGTGCTGACTCATCCCTCAAGATTTAACTTGTACGTTGATTCTGCATTTCTGGAGATCAACTGTGCTGCTCTGCCGAAAGATAACCAATAAATTTTTCAAAGCACCCTTATCATAATGTGTTTTTTTTTTTTAAACACTTCCATCACCTCACATAATTACACATTTTTTGTGGGGTGTTAACATTTAAGATCTAGTCTCTTAACTTGCACGTATATAATACAGTATTGCTAATTATAATCACCATGTTTTACATTAGATCCCCAGAGCTTATTCACCTTTTAACTGGAAGTTTGTACCCTTTGACCAACATCTCCCCATAGCACCCACACCTCAGCCCCCCTTCTACTCTCCATTTCTGTGAGTTCAACTTCTTTAGGTTCCAAAGATAAGCGAGAATATACAAAATCAAGTAAGAACAGTATTTGTCTTTGACTTACTTCACTTTGTGTAATGTCACAATGTGTTATTTATTTACCTGGCTATGTTCCCTCCAAGACAGAAAGCTCATGGGAAGCAGGAATTCTGTCTCATCTATCCTCCTATAGTGTCTGGCACATGGGAAATTATTCAATAAATGTCAGCAGAATGAGTAAACTTGAAACATGTACCAATTGCATTATCCACTAAGAACCTTACCCTTCTCACAGTATCTAACCATGGTATAGCACTTCACCATTGCACTGTTCATACTACTTAAAAAAAATTGCCATCTGTTGAAAGACTCGTTCTGTGCCACATACCAGGTTTAGGGTTTTAGATTCCTTCTCTGTGATGTTAGTTTTGTGGTTCCCCTCATTAGATTGTAAAAATATTTGAGAGCAGGGGCTGTTTCATTCATCTCTGTATCCACATCACTGAGGAAAGATTTAGGAAGAATATGGTTAAAGAGCAGGTCTGCCATTCAATATCTCCCTTTACCAAGAGACCACCTCTCAGAAAGAAATGAGGTGACCCAGTCAAATCTCCAGCTAATGGAGATAATGACAGACTTCCTTGCAAGTAAGTTAACGGCACTGACTAGTGAGAGAGTCCTTATCTATGAAATGTTGACTGTCTAACACTGCCTATGTTAAATGACCCGGAATGTTAAGGATAGTGGGGCATAGTCTATTGAAAAAAGCTGTGTTATCTGAACATAAAATGGAGATTTTTATGATCAAAATACTCCTTTGTACAAGTAATGAGAATGGCACACATCACTTAGAGACCTCCTGTGTGAAACTGGGCAGCATGCGTGCTCTGAGGCAGCAAGGAAGGACGTAGGAACTTCACCGGAAGTCAAGTACTTCTCCCTCAGGTAATCACAAGGCACAGGAAGCAGGAAGAAGTCCTCAACCTCCGCTGAAGTTCCCAAGTTCTTTCTTGCTGCATGAGAGCATGCAAGGGGCCCAGTTTTACACAGAGCTTCACCTTACATGTACCCTTAAAATTATTAGTCAAAAGAAAGAAGTCCTGAAACATGCTACAATGTGGATAAACCTTGAAAACGTCATGCTAATTGAAAACAGTGGAACACAAAAGACCATATATTGTATGGTTATTGTACAATTCTACTTATATGATATGTCCAGAATACTTAAATCTACAGAGACAGTAAGTAGATTAATGGTTGTCAGGGGCCGGGAATGGGGGGGTGGGGCGGGGAGATAGGGAGTGACTGCTAATGAATACAAAGTTTCTTTTTGTGGAGCTGAAAATGCTCTGCAATTAGTGTTGATAGTTGCACAACTCTGTGAATGTATTAAAAACCACGAAACTGTACACTTCAAAGAGTAAATTGCATGGCATGTGAATTATATCTCAATAAAGCTGCTTTTTTTCTTTCAAGAAGTAATAAATATATACAAATGTTAAAAAAAATTATTAGTCAAGATACATTTGGGTCAGATCCGTGATTCACGGGATTCTGTCTTTAACAATTCAACCCACTATATTATCTCAGCCTCCAATAGATATTTCCTAAAAGAACACATTTTTATGCCTATTTAGCATAACGGGCGGAAATTCTGAGGGAGATCTCATTGGATATATCCAACCAACATTCATAGGCTGATACACTGTTTCTTTCTGGGACTCATAACCACTGAAAACAGAGAAGAAGTTCGGTTGTATACCCTCCGATGGAAGTAACAAGTCCACTTAGGAGTCCATTAACATAATCACATATGATTATCAAGTGAGCCACCTAATACTTGCTACCTCTGGACCTTAGAGCTATAACAGACCTACAGAGTTAGTTTGTATTTTGAAGTCTAATTCAGCTCTATCATCACTAGCCCACTGAGATGGCCGAGACAACATTTCCTGCATCAGAGTAAAGAAATCACAATATTAAAATCAATTTGGTCTCCTGTTGTTAACCGAGGGTCTGTTTCTTCAGTCCCGCAGAGATAAGGCAAGAATGGAGCTCTCTTTGAAGCTAACAAAAGCTTAAGGTCAGATCATCTCCATGGGATACAAAGCAAACCCAGGGAGAAGTAACAGCCGAATGATATTTCAAGTATTCTATCAGAAGGAGTACTGCTATAATACACAGCATTCATGCACGACTGGATACAGTTTTGTTCTCTCTTCAGTGTCTGAAGTATTGCAGGATTTTAAAATATATGATGTTCTATGTCCCATTGATTAAAAATAGCACTACTTAAGAATTGGTATTATTACACTGGTTCATACCATATTGAAAGGCATTTTGTAAGTATGAAATCAATGTTACCCACAATCCCCAAAGGATAATATGCCTCCTAATAATGCCAAAATGTTCTACTTGGCAAAGAAGAGCAAATGCAAAGATGATGATGAAGATAATAATAATATCACTTTAATTTTCTTACAACAAATGACACTTTTTTGATCTCTTGTCTTGCCCTGTGTCGATCTCTGGTCCTTCTCTCTCATTATCTTTGTCTCTCGCTCTCATATTTATCTCCCCATCCTCTAACCATGTCTCTGTTCTAGTCCTTTTGCTTGGTACCTCTCCCATCTATGCCCTCCTCACTAACTTCAGAATTCCCAACACCTCTTTCTGTTCTTCCCCAATGCACATATTCTCCTCCCCACACTTGCTATCATTCACCCTGTCCCCCTGACTTCACTATGCACTTTAAGTGGCATCATTATATGTGTATATATTTCAACAAACCTAAAAAAAATCATATGTACATTGCTTTAACTATTCTGCTCTGACTTAAGTCTATATTTCCCCCCTTACAGTGCTTTTGTCATGATATGATGAACAGCTATTATGTGTCTATAATCCTACCTCTTTTTTTTTTTAAATAACTTCCCACGCATTTTGTCCCCGGTGTGGCCTCATGGTCTAAGGTGGGTCACCCACAACCCCTGACTTCTCCAGGTCACTGTGATATATGAATGTGTGGCCCAAGTGTGAGTAATGAAAATGATACCCTGAGAATTCCCAAAGCCTCTTTTCCCCTGTGGTCATGAATTTATGAAAACATGGATCAAAAACTGCCAGTGGCCATGGTTCTAAATTCATGGATAAGTCAATTTAAAGAAAAAGTGAAACGTACACACAAACAGAAGGAGAGACAGATATGAGAGGTGAAAGCATTCGAGTCCTCGTATCAGTATCTGTAAGGCCAGATCCATCCAAATTTTCACACACTTTTCTTATATGAAATAATAAATTCCATATTTGACATTAACTAATGTGAGCTCAGTTTTCATCACTTGCAATTTATCTGTAAAAATATAAAAATCTATATATTAGAGTACAGATCTGAACTCGGTGATAGGCAGGCGTAGTTTTCAAGTTTGGAGAAAACCCAAAATATTTATCAAGTAAGGAATTCAGTGTATAATGCGTAGCTAAAATAGAAATTTCAGCTGAAACACCAAGAGACTCAAGAAATACATTCCAAAGAATATGATGGATAAATCATAGCATTCACTAAGAAGGGTCCTAACCTCCTCACCACATCAAAGACATAAAAAGATGGTGAATTGGATGAAAATTAGAGAGTATTTCTTTAGAGAGACTTGTGCAGTGATTCCGACTCCCATCCTCCCCCAGGTAGGAGGCGTGCTATGGCTCCATCTTCTAAACTTAAACCAAATGAGGCAGAGTTAAGAGTTGACAGATGATTGTACAAATCTACTTATGGTCACCACTTAAAACCTAAGCCTGGAACAATGGAACAGAGCATACCTCTTCACTAGACAAGCAGTCTGCCATTTGGTAAAGAGCAAATAGTAAAGGAAGTACAAAAGAAAAGCCACCGTCATTGCTTTGCTTCATGGGCCCTTTTCATGTGCTTAGCAAATTGCGTTTGACTTGATAATACTTCCAAATTCAACTACATTATCTAGAGGTAGAGAACTGATTTTTTTCTTTCTCTTAGAATAGGGCTAACATTTTCCTTTATGTTTTTAAGGACTCTGGTAGAGATGGATGATTCAGAACAGAAAAAACCGCTCCTTTTTAAGGGGAGCAGAATTTGCCAGGCCCAAATATGCCTCTTTGGCATACGGATCATTTTAGGCTGATTATTTTAAGAAATAGCAGACGCAGGATAAGTTCTAAAAACTGAGTAGAAGTTACTCTTCTATGAGAGATAGTTACACTATTTTCATTTATGAGGGTAATCTCCCCATTTCTAAGGGTTTCTCCCTCTCTGTACCAGGAAGAGAAGAATGACTGTAAAACTCTAGAAACTCCTATTCATGGAGAAAGCAATGACTTAAGTGGACACGATAAACTTACCCTTGTTCACTGTGCTTTTTCCTCATAAGCTCACTAAACTGGCCTCCTCTCCTACCTCTAAATATCTTCCTTTTATCTTTGCTGAAGACGGTTTAAGGTTATCGCCTGGGCCATTTTGGAGAGTTACTCAGTTTTCCTGGATATCTTCCATATATACAGGAGATATACATGTTATTAAACTTTTGTTTCTTTTCCCATGTTGATTTTTTTTTAATTTTTTATTACAGGGGGGGTTCTCAGCCAAGAAACTAGAGGGAAAAATCACTTTCCCCCTCACACACTTTCAAAGAACAAAACATTTGATAATTCTGCATCCATGACCCCTTTCTTCTCATGACTTAATGCTACTTTTTAATATACTTTTTGTTGTTGGTGGTATTATTTTTGTTTAAGACTTACACATGTAAGTCCCATTCAGTGCTTTTGCCCATTAGTCAAAAGGCAAGTAATGTTTAAGCAGCTGTTCCTTTTGTGGCTCTGGGGCACTAATAACTCTTGCAATCAAACACTGTGTGCTCTTTGACTTCTCCCCTAGCTTCTTTGAAATGGTAACCATTCATGTAAGGATGGTAATTCTGTATGGACCTTTAGCTCCTTATCACTCTTATGGGCCCTCTCAAGAAATGTGAAATCCAGCTCTCTCTCTAAACCCTTGGGATCTCCAAACCGTTGGGATGCGGATTGGAAGGAAAAGTGTGCTTACAAACAGAAATGACTTGGTGGAATCATATTTATGGCTATAACACCCAAGAAAGAAAGTGTTAAAAACAAACAAACAAACACAGGCCCAACATGGAGTCACTTATGCTAGGCCACGCTACCTAACTAGAGCTTAATACCTAACCTAACTGAAGCTCAGAACTGCCCCAGAAATGTAGTCCTAACTGGTCAATCAAGAACTTTCTGGTTAGCATCAATGAGGTAATCTGTCATAGGACCATCTCCAACCCCCAAAGGAAGGTGACAAAATCTGCCACACAGACTGCTTCCCCTACAGGTAGGTTACCTAAGCCTGAAATCATCTTTTTTTGTTTATGAATTCCTTGTCTTGCCTTTAAAAGCCTTTCCCTTTCTGTAGCATGGAGCTCCTCTCTACTCACTAGATGGGATGCTGCCTGATTCATGAGTCTTTCATTAAAGCCAATTAGATCTTTAAAATTTACTCAGTTGAATTGTGACGTTAAAAAGGAAGGAAGGAAAAAAAAAAGAGTCAAAATTTCATCTACCTATAAATTATCATTTTAGTAAGTAGGATTACAATAAGCAATCGAAAATATCTTAGAACAGCATTACAGTGTCTGGCACATAGTAAGCATCCCATAAATGTCTATGAAATCAATAAAAAAGAATAAATCAATGACATTGACTCCCTACCCTTTAGACATATATTGTCATGCATAGTCACGGTGAGTAGTTTGAAAGGTGAATTCTGGTCAACTTCACTTCTAAAGGTCAAGATGCGTTCCGTCCTGCGATGTGGTGAATTGAACTTATTAACTATGTTGATTTAATTATTAGTTCCTACTTGGTGTACTATTATTAATATATTAATTTCATATTCAGGAAAAAAAATCTGCACCCTCCCCATGTTCATTGCAGCATTGTTTACAATGGCCAAGATACGGAAACAACCTAAATGTCTATCAATGGATGAATGGATAAAGAAGTGTGTATATATACACAATGGAGTATTATTCAGCCATAAGAATGAAATCTTGCCTTCTGTGACAACGTAGATGGACCTCAACAGCATAATCCTAAATGAAATAATTCAGACAGAAAAATAAATACTGTATGATCTCTCTTATATGTGGAATCTTAAGAACAACAAGCTCATAGATATAGATATGGAGAATATAGAGAAATGGGTAAACTGGTTTTTGTTTTAAGTTTCAATAAATTGAAATTTTTTAAAAATAAGAATTATTTTTAAGGATTTAACGAATGGCTACCTTTCAAAATACAGTAACAATAGTGACGTGAAAAAAAAAAAGGAAGAAAATGGAAGGGTTTCTCTTAGATGCCTAATATATCATGAAGAATCTTGGTATAATTTGGTTTTGGTCATTGTTTTTAGAGTATCAGTCACAAACTATAATCCTACTTTGCTTTTCTAAGCATATGTAGCTAAATAATATTACGTGGGTAATGTGAGTTCTGATAATTTTTTTTTTATTATTTTTTTGGCCGCACCGCATGGCTTGTAGGATCTTAGTTCCCAGGCCAGGGATCAAACCCGTGTCCCCTGCAGTGGAAGCACAGAGTCCACTGGACCACCAAGGAATTCCCTCTTTTTCTACTTAAGTCAGTGGACTCAAAAATAACCTCCTTCATTCTAACATTTATTGTTAAAAATCTTGTACAGCCTTTCCTCGTATCCACGTTACAAAGCACAATGTAACACACAAACATGAATTCAATGGTATCTTCAAGTCAGAGGGGCTGAGAATCATCATTTGGAACCTTTGACAGGAGCACAGAGGTGAAAGATGAAGAGGAATAGCCAGTATCTCAAACATTAGAACATATCCTGCCTGACCTTTGATTTCTCAACAAATATTCCATATTATTGGCTTCTGTTCATTTTACATTTGCTTTTTTTTTTTCCAGGAAAATGGGGAAAGATCCAGCTAGTTTACATATCCAATCTATTTCTTTTCCAGCTAAAAAGTTTCCATTTACATTTTCTACCTCAGCATTTCTGAATTTTAATAATGCATCAACAGTTCATTATTTAAAGGAAAGATAATGTCTTACAAACTAACCTAAGGCATTATGCTGTATCTATATACTTACATCCAAACAATCAATAAACATTTATTGGGTCTTACCATAAACCCGTAAGTCAGGATGACAAAAATCATTAAAAAGCATTGGTACTTTATTTATGCAAGAATATCAATTTTCCCCCCAACAAGGTTTACCTCCTGGGGCGTGATGAATCAAACTTACAAATTATGTTGGCTGTATTAATTTCTATTCTAGTGCTGTAGACAACGTTTCTAATATAAAAATTGTATACTTAGAAAAGAATTATTTTAAAACGATGTACTGAATGAATGACTTAAAAAGATGACTCTTTATTTCCATAAGTAAAATAGCAATAAATATGTATACGGTAGAGGCAAGCAAAACTTTGTGATTAGATATGTGCACATATCACAAATAGCCTGTCAGTGCCTAAAAGATTAGGACTCATTCAAGCAACATTTTCCCTGTTTGCAGTAACAACACAAGCTTTTACAGTCCTGACTTAAAGCATCTTTGATGAAAATGGTGCGTCTGTCATTTAGATACGTTTGTAGGATTTACCATATGGAGTCAGCATTTCTGGATTGTGAATTCGTAAGAAACACCTTTATCATTTCCAGAGCTTGTACATAGCAGAAAGTGCAATAAAGAGTGACATACAAATAATAGATAGTTTTAACATTTATGAAAAATGCAAGATGAATCATTGTGAGCCTTTCTTTCTCCTGTTTAACACTGCTATCAAAATAAGAACGTGGATTCAAAGGTAAGTATAAATCCTGCCTCAGGAGTATTTCCAAACATGCAAAGGTTTCATAAGCTGAACTGCAAGAGAATTTCCCTGCTGTGAGGCTCTACAGGACCAGTACAGTCGGCAGGATGTTAAGAATCCTTCCGCAAACATATGTTACCTAAGCTACTGGACTGATCCAAGGCTCATTATGTTTGCTGACAATCATTTTGAAAAAGCATAGGTCTAACACTTCTAAGGCAGCCAGTCATCATTTCAAAAAAGAATCAAAAGGTGTCCTTTAAAAGTCTCTAATCTGAAGAATAATGGTTAATTGAAAATATCAGTATTCCAAAAAATTTCATACTTGACTGCTTAAGTAAACCAATTACTTATTTTGTAAGTTTTTATCAGTGGCCTTAAACACTGTTATAAGAAAGCCAAGGGGATGGCCAGAGTGATTAGGCCATCTTTCCACTGCTAGAATATTTAATTCCCTCTGAGGAAGAAAAATAAAAAATAAAACCAAATTCAACATGAAGAAAAGTATATAGTTTATTTATTCAACTTGTTTTGCAAGGAACCTCAGTAATAAAAAAGATGCAGGTAGAATATATTTATAAAAATAGTGAAACAGAGTTAGGCTGATATGTATGATACTATTATAAATTTACATTTATGTTTTCAGAGGACAATAGATTTGAAAGTCCTTCCTCTTTATTAGCTGCAAAATTAACCTTTTGTTAACCAATCTTTCCTCCTGCCCTTGCATTAAGGGAGCCACTAGTTAACTATTATATTTAAACATACATATTAAATAGGCAATCCTTATTTTATAGCAAAAATGTCCTACAGTAATGTGTTAAACTGTATATCACTTATAAATTCATCAAGATGCTAATTACCATGTTATTAAAAATCGTTACAATTGTCACCATAGCTAACATTTTTGCATGTGGTTACAGCTACACTCACCTTATTGGCATTTGATGTTAACATCATTTCCACAAAGTTCCTCTTTCACGAGGAAAGGGGTTCATGCAGTCCTTAAAGCATTAATTGAATGCCTACTATGCTCCCAGAATAAGGCCAGGGGTTGGGAAGGAGAAAGGGGTGAAGACATGGCTCCTTCCTAAATTGTATTAGTCAGGGATGGCTAATTAGAATCTCCCTCAATTAAGCAAATAAGGAACCAAGAGATGGAAGGCAATACTAAACCAAAGTCTTCCATGGGCTTATTAAGACCGAGAGCTAGTTTTCTCTTTTCTAACGTAAAAAGCATATGCAGGTGGCCCTCATTATTCGCAGGTTCTATATTTGCAAATTAACCTAGCTGCTAAAATTTATCTGTAGCCCCCAAATCAATACAGTACTTTTGTGGTCATTCACAAACATGTACAAAGCATCAAAAAATTTTGAGTTGCCTGATACAAGTGTTTCCAGCTGCCTTGAACAAGGAGTTGGCTCTGCCTTTTTGTTGCAGTTCTCATACTATAAAGAAGTGTCCTTCTCACGGTCTATTTAGTTTTTCTTGTTTTTAATGCCCTTTTTCTTTTTTGGCCGCACCACGCAGCTTGCCTGCAGGATCTTAGTTCCCTGACCAGGGACTGAACCCGTGCCCTTGACAGTGAAAGCACCGAGTCCTAACCACTGGACCGCCAGGGAATTCCCTCGTTTTAATGCTTTTTGTTGGTGATTTCACTATATAAAATGGCTCACTATTTAAAAGTGTGGTGCTCAAGTGCTGTCTACCGTTCCTAAGTTCAAAAAGGCTGTGACGAGTTTGCAGCAAAAACACATGTATTAGGTAAGTTTCATTCAGGAATGAGTGACAGTGCTATTGGCCCTGAGATCAATGTTAATGAATAAACAATATATATAATGAAGCGTCTTTAAACAAAAACATACATACAACAAGGTTATGTATTGATCGGTTATCGAAAATGTTGTGATCAAAAGCTCTAAGAAACCTAACCCTGTGTTTCCCCTTAGGAACAATGGTTCAGTATTCCATCAGTATTTGTGGCAACTTTATTGAATGTAACTACCTTAAATAATGAGAATCAGCTGTAACCGTTATTGTTTTTAGTTATATTTTATAGCATCTCTCATATTTTTGAATTAGTTTGAGAATAATCTTAATCCATAATAAAAGATTAAACCAAAAATCCAAGGATTAAGTAACCTATTATCCATAATTTCCTTCACAATATTAATTGTATCAAGTTTTCATGTGTTTAAGGTAAAAAGAAATGAACTTTGCAGCAGTGAATTTTTAATCGCCAAAGTATTACATAAACATTTGTTCCACAACTCCCTTTTAAATGAAAAAATATTTTTTAAGATCATGAAATTAAAGCCAAATAAATGATGCTTATAGGTATATACACATATATAAATATATATATATATATATATTTTTTGCTTGAATTCTAGGCTTTCAGTTCACACATTTCCCCTAGATTGCACTTCAGTGTCATTTGATCTGTGTTCCAATGGAAGAGATATTGATTAAAGGTATTCAAAAGAATGGAAAAGGTATTCTGATAGGTAGGTATTCTAAAATGCTTCTCAGTTTCACAATAAAGCTTATCCCCAGCTCTTTTTAATAACCTGTCTTCTCCATATAAAAATGGTGTTCATGGTCCTGTTGATTTTAAAAATACTTTAAGGTCCACCCCTGTGAACAAAGCCTGACACACAGAGAATGCAAAGATGAAACCCCACCCCCACCCCGCACACATGCACGCGCGCACGCACGCACACACACACACACACACACACACGTCATTTGTCAGGAAGATGCTGAGAGCCTTGACCAGTAGAGGCAGGGGTTGGCAGGGAACTGCTCACATCCTCCTACATGGCCCCCTCTGGTGACAAACAGCATTTGTGAAATAGCAGCCCAGGGGTCAGGATAAAATCTGTGGCAATGGAACTGGGCCAAAAAATAGACTCAAAGGAACAGTAGATATGTAACCTTGACCTCATTAGCAGCAAACAGTAGCCAACTGCTAATTACCTTATGGCTATATTGTAAACTGATAACGTGTGTATGTAAATTGTGTATGTTTGTATATAAATTGTGTATGTGTGTATGTAAATTGGGTATGCTTGGCACCTAAAATTTGCAAGAATTTAATATGATTTAAGTTAGGGAGAGATGGTACTAGATTAACCAACACCCTCTAATGGAAAATGAAAGTTAAATCTTAAAGTAGTGATGAACTTTCTGGTGCAAAACATACTAATTGTACCAAGTATATTCACTTAGTCACATTAATTTAGCTTTGTTCTGTCCTATATTCTGAGGAGGAGATAATTCGATCAGAATCAAAGTAAAACGAAGCTAGCTAGCTAAAGGTTACCAGTAAAATAATACGTATCTTCTTCAAGAACAAAAATAATTCTTTTAGTAGGCACATCACAATAAAAAGGATGCTGTAAGTAAATTAAACAGTTTCTTAGAAATCCAGTTAGTTCCACGTATTGAATATATAACCTCAAGGATTAATTATATCAGATCAGAGAGTGGCATTTATAACCTCTACAGAAGAAACTTTAGGATAGATTCTAAGATTACAAAGAGATGTCTCCCTCATCTTCCCCAAAGCACAGTTTTATAGCAACAAATAACTACAAAGCCACATGCCTTTAATGTCTCAGTTCAAGTTTATACAAGAGACGGTGAGAAAACAATCCAAGATATAAGTCTACCAAGTGGCAATTACGGTTTGAACGGAAAAGGAAAGATCTCCAGCATCTAATACATATTGAGTGTCTATGAGTGATAGGCACAGAGCTAGCATCCAGAGACACAGTGAAGGACAAGACAGACTTCATCACTGACTTATTAGAATTTATATTTTAACGATGGCAAAGAGAAATACAAATGAATATAATGGTCATGGTAAGCGCCACGCAAGAGACAAACTGGGTGACGTAACTGAGAATAGGGTAGGCAAGGACATCTTAGGGGGCTTAAAGGAGGTCTCCCTTGGGATATTTATGTTGGAACCAGAATTGTGAAAATGGGGGTAATGAAGTTTATGAACTATGTTCTTTGTGAATTTTGTTCCTATGTTGCTCATTATTATAATTATATTCAATTATGAAAGTGGGGAGGAGAAAAAAAAACTGCCAGAGAGAAACATAATGAGCAAAACTCTATAAAGTTTCATCACAAGTCTGGAAACACTGCTCCCTCTCACTGCAACCATTTTTCTTTCCTACCTCAAGCACCAATGCAGAGTCACATAGGTTCATAATCAATAAAGACCACAAAACCAAGAAAAGAAAAATCCCACAGTTTGTGTTGTTAAGTCACTTCCAGAGGATATAAATTGCTCATAATAAAGCTATTATTTATCAAGCCTTGGCTATGTTATATGCATGCTATGTATAGTACTTCATTTAATCCTCACAAGTCAAGAAGGCAAGTGTTATAAACTCTGTTTTGCAGTTGAGTAAACTAAGATAGAGTCTAAATAATTTGTCTGCAATTACACAGCTGTGGAGGAGTCGGGTTTGTATTCTGAAGCACAGTTGGACCTGTCAGACTGTGATTTTTAACTACTATGCTAGAAAGCAAAATTAAGGAAAGAATTGAAATGATTATCTTCTCTGGCTTTCTTTATTCATCCAATCATGTTCCCACTGACTGTACTGAATTTTGTACTCAATTACTTAATTGCAGTATAAAAATAGACTTTGGCTTCTCTGGCAACACAACTTTTACAAGCCAGTGATACTTGTAGAGAAAACAGTGGGAGGGACTTCAGATTTCACTGAAATGCCCGAATCATACAGCTGTAATGATACCTTCCTCAGATAAGAACTATCTTATCTTGTAGTCTGTATTTTTGTTTTGTAGAATTCCACATTTCATCAAGATGCCTGAATGGCAGCTTGATCCAGTTTTGACTTGATCCAGTGTCTAGCATAAAAGATGAAGATGTGATAGTGAAGTCATTATTCTAATTAATATTTCAATCATGCTTGCAAACAGCCTTTTACTTCCAATAGATAAACCAGCTTGTAAAAGGCAAGCATACCCCAAAAGATTTATCTAGGATTTCTCTTCAAACAGGAAATACAACCAGTGTTCAGACTATCTTATTGTGATTGGTCAAAGAATGACAGAATAGATTCTGTGATATTTTATACTTAATTTCATTATCTATACCAATGGAATTATAAATGAATCCACATACTCATAAGTTCATAGTTTTCCATTACCACTATATATAATTATCTAAAATATAGCCAGCTTATTCAGTTATGCCTACCTTAAAATGGGTATTTCAGTCCAATTCGAATTTAAAGAAAAATTAGGAATGTCTGATTAATGATTTGGGGTCTAACGAAGTTAGAGAGAAAAGTCATTCTCAAGATAAACATCATTTCCCTCCTTTTCTTTAAATCTATCAGGCCAGGATTTTCTTTTAGCAATTTTCTCTGGTCACTCCCATCTCTCCAGTGATATACAATGTCAGGAAGGTAGAAATCATATCTGTCATGTTCTCTGAATAATTTCCAGCTCTGGTCACCGGATGTTTTAAAAGTTTGCATATCTCACATGTGTTTTTAATGGTCCAGTATTCACGGCATTGTTATGAGAGTGAATATCTTTACATTGGTAGGACTATACACCCTCATTTAAAAATGAGCCAGACTTCAATTCGTTTGGAACAGTTTCTAAAAATTTCCCTACAAACATTCCAGTGTTGTTCACATGTACAGATAAGTCAATATGCCAGCAAACGATCACCTCTTTACACTCCTAACATAAACCTTGTGTGAATAAGACATAAGTCAACATGAATGCATAATTCATTCACATCCTTGCTTTGCTGTCCTCGTACTACTCAGGTTTCACATTGTCACCTCAGAGAGTCCTTCTTAGTTCACTAATCTAATGGTACCCATCATTCCCTCACAACCTCCTGCTTTATTATTAACAGAACACTTACCAGCGATAACTTTTGTTTAGGCATTCGTTCGTTTTTTTTCCCCCTGGTTCTAACCAAGGCCAGTAAACAGCGTAAGAACAGAGACTTATATTTCATGAATCATCCCCACTACCTAGCAAAGTACTTGGCACATAAGAGGTATACAATAAATGCTTGTTGAATGATATGTGAGTGGATGAATCAATGTGTGAGAATGGAAACCTGAGAAACACATATGGAAATCCATTCATTCATCCAATAAATACCCCATCTTTAGGCATCATTTAATACTGATTTTTAAGAACTTGTATATTATGATGAAAGCAGGAAAAAATGCCTTTTATACCAGTGGTTCTCAACTGAGTGCAGAGGGGAAGGACATTTCACAATATCTAAAGATGTTTTTACTTATCACAACTGGCAGGGTGATACTGGCATCTACTGGGAGGCCAGGGATGCTGGTGTGAAGCAGCCAACATGGTGTAAGATAGCACCCTACCAAAAAGAAGTGCCCAGCCCCAAATTTTAAGAATGTTAATGCTTTATACTATTCTCTATTCCTCATAAGAATTTAACTTAACACATATTTATTAGACAACTATCATATGCTAGTATCAAATTGAATTCCTGTGAAGAAAAAAAGACATGTTGTAGATGGATTACAAACAGATTGACTAATAGATAGTTGACTTGCTAGATGGAAAGATAGAGGGATATATGGCTGGGTGAATGGGTACTTCATAGATAGATACATGCATATATAAACCAAACTACAGCAGTCACAACACTCCGTGTTGGACTAAAATAAACCGTATTAGTGATTGCTAATTGCAGGACATTTACAGTCTTGCTATCCTCTTATTGTGCCTCCACAGAACTTGTTCTTTTTAACAATAAAATATTGGACTGCATAAAAAGATGCACATGAGTTTGGGGAGAGACTGTATGGTCATTTTGGCATTATTGCTAACGATATCTGTGAACAGATTGGCTGTAAGTGAGAACCGATCGCCAGTTTTTAGTTAGGTGCCCCATGAAGTACATATAATGTCTTCTTCAAATGAAAGGCATGTGTCTCTTTCCCAAAAACGAGCATCACTGTGACAAGTGAGAAATGTATTAACTATGTAGATGGAATGCTTCTGCATATGATTCGGTAGCAAACTGGAATCCAGGCAAAGAGTTTGAGCAGAGGCTTTTCAAAAACAGATGCTCCAATAGTGGGGATTATACTTAGATCACTGGACAGAAAAGAACAATTTTATTTCCTTGGAGGTCCTACATTTTACATAGCATGGCCCATAAATTAGGTTATAAGTAGCAAAGGCAGGATTTATAAAAAGATAGGGAGTAGAGGTAGCTTCCTCCAAGTCTTCCTCATTTCCGCTATAGTATGGAGGGACCCATAGTGTATGCTTTGGAAGCTCATACACTAAAACTGAAATGATACAGAGAAGATTACCATGGCCCCTTTTTAAGGATGACATGTAAATTTACGAGGTCTTCCACATTCATCAGTGGGATGACATATTCAAAGTGCTGATGATCAACTAAAAACTCTAAGTCCCTCAAGACAATTCTTCAAAATTAAGGAGAAATTAAGACATTCCCAGGTCAGCAAAAACTTAATTTGATGCTAGCATATCTGTCCCACAAGAAATATTAATGTGACTCCTTCAAGTTGAAATGAAAGGGCACTAGATGTTAAGTTGAATTTACACAGGGGAATAAAGAGCACCAGTAAAGGAAAATATATGACATTGTATACGTATTTTTTATAACTCTTTTTTCCTCCTGATTAAAAGATAATGACATGAAGCAATAATTATAAAACTACTGATGAGCTTACATTGTATAAAGATGTGATTTGTATGACAATAACAGCACAAAGCAGAGAGGAGATAACAGGAATATATTGGGGCAAAGGTTCTGTATACTATTATTTAGTATTAATCTGATAGATTGTTTTAGGTCAGACTAATTGTAATCCTCATGGCAACCATTAAGAAAATAAAATTTAAATTACAGAAAAAGCAGCAACAAGGGAAGTAAAATGATACACTAGCAATTATTTAACACAAAAGAAGGTACTAAGGGAGGAGTAGAAAAACAAAAAAATTGACAGAAAAGATAGCAAAATGCTAGATGTCAATTCTAGTGTATCAATAATTACATTAAATGTAAATGGATTCAACACTCTAATTTGAAAGCAGAGCTTAAAGAAAATTTTCCAGCTAGATGCTGTTCAGAAGTGAAAAACTTCTGATTCAAAAATGTTTATAGGCTGAAAGTAAAAGGAAGAAAAAATAAATACCTTGAAAAAGTAACCGAAACAGATCTTGGGTGGCTATACTACCATTAGACAAAATAGACTTTAAGAAAAACATTGTTACTGAAGACAAAGAGGGACATTCTTTATAATGCTAGTAAGTCAACCCGTCAGAAGATATAACAATTATAAACTAAGTGTACCTCAAAAGAGTCCAAATACACAAGATTAAAAATGGACAGAAATGAAGGGAGAAATAGACAATTCAATGATAATAGTTGGAAATTTCAATACTTCACTTTCAATAATGGATAAAATAACTAGGCAGAAGATCAACAAGGAAATTGAAGATCCAGAAGTTTCCATGGGCTTTTGTGGGAGGACACAGGAAGAGCTGAATAGAAAACCACAGAGCCACTATACCAGGATGGAGTAAACCTGTATTAGTATGAGTTCTCTAGAGAAACAGAACCAACAGGATATGTATATATGTATATAGATGTAGATACAGATATACAGAGATTTATTTTGAGAAACTGGCTCACACAATAGTGGGGCTTCTTAAGTTCCATTTGTACAGAGTAAGCTAAGAGCCTGGAGACTCAGGAAAGAGTTGCAGTTTGAGTCCACAGGCCGTCTGCTGGCAGACTTTCTTCTTGCCATTAGGCAAGGTCAGACTCTGTTCTATAAAAGACTTCAACTGATTGCATGAGGCCCACCCACATCACAGAGGTCAATCTGCTTTACTTAATGTCCACCAATTTAAACGTTAATCTCATCCAAAAAAATACCTTCACAGAAACACCTAGAATAATGTGTGACCAAATATCTGGGCACTGTGGCTTAGCCAATTTGACACATAAAATTAACCATTACAGGCTCCAGTGATGAGTTGGACAGATGATGTGGCTAAGACTCAGAGGGGCCTAGCACCACGTATGGCTGTTAGCACAACTGATGTCATCTTGGGCTCTCACATTTTCTCCTGTGCTTCCACTGACCCTACCCAGGACTGTACTGGGCAGTAAATCACTTCTGTTATGAAGGGCTTTGTAGTTAACAGGTATCATTTAATAATCCTTAGGACCAGATGGTCTCTATGCTCTATTAGTCCCATTACTCCCCAAACAATGATGACAACTTGCACCGACTATTCTCTCCAGCCACAAAACTGATAGTTACCCATTCATAAATCTTGACTTCGGAGTTCATGTCCTGTTTCCAAGCAGCTATACCCTAGGTTAACTATAAAAGTATCCCAATGGCCCATCAGCAGTGTGGAATGCAGCTGCAAATGCATCCAGATCCTTGTCTGCCCAATCCCACCCTGTGAGTAAATTACCCTGTAATAAACTGCCTGCCTCACTTTTCAGTCTCACGATGCACGCTCAGTTTGGTGGGCACTTTTTGTACCCCCTGTCCTCCAACACACCACTTAACAAAACTTGAGGTGGATAATCAAAACCAGAGGATTTCCGGGCCCTGGTAGTGCAAAAGAACCAGCAGAATCACAATTTTACCAGCCTCATAATTTACAAGAGCCTGGGGTGCTGGTCATGACTGGGTGACTGAGACACTAAATGCTAACCGCAGGGCATGATGGTGAGAGCAAGAAGGGAATGAGAAGAGAGCACAGGCCTGATCACTTGGCTATGAGCCCCTTTCTATGCACCCATGGAGTCATGTAAATTCCCAGCCTCTTTGGCAATTTCTTGGGGAGTAGAAGTCTGAAAAGGAATGACTCTGAAACACTGAACAATGGCTAAGGAGACTAAGTTACTCAAAACGGCTGAGGTTTTACAACCTGAACACTACTGAAATTTTGGACTAGATAATTCTTTGCTTTGGAGAGATATCCTGCGCGTTGTAGAATGTGTAGGAGAATCACTGACCTCTACTCATGAGAGACCAGTAGCACCCTTTCCTTTCCCAAGTTGTGGCAATCAACAATCTCTCCAGACACTGTCAGATACTCCCTGAGGGGCAAAATCACTCCAGATGAGAACCACTAGGTTAGAGAATGTGATTCTTAATTGGAAAATTCTCCAGCCAAAAGTTTTATATATTGTGTGTGTATGTGTGTGCATGCGTTTGTATGTGGGTGTGTATGAGTGACAGGGAGGAGGGGCACCTACTAATAGTTAACTCCTAAAACCAGGGAGGAAAAAGATTGCCATCTATAACCCATGAGAAAAGAGTCTGTATTAAACTACTCATCTAACAACACACCAAAGTTCTTGTAGTTGAACTCTTTACCCCTCACTGATCCCTCATAGAAAAAGTCATTTAGTTGATTATAGTTGAGGTGACAGTTTTCATCACTCCCTGACTCTCGCCTCGTGTGCCATTCTTGAATGCTTGCCTTTAGACAGATTCAGGTATTCTTTCTCAGATCCTGCTCGCATGTAGTAAATATACCAGAAGCAGTTGTGAACCAGCTTTACCAGTAATGAAAATATTTCAGCATTTTAATTCTTATCTAAATTATTTTGTAGGTCCTTCAGTTTGTCATTAATGATAAAATGATTTGCCACAGATTATTTTCTTCTTTTAAGAACACTGAGTTTCAATTTTCTTGACAAATTTTGTTATAAAAAGGTTTATACACCATCCATGTCAACACAACAGTCTCTTGAAAAAACCCTGCAAAATCTCCCATTCTTTTAAGTACAAATTGTCATCACTGTTGCTGAAATCAAGTCTTAGTCTATCAATAACATTTTAAAATCTATTTTAAAATTTTATCTTAATTCTGCCTTAGCAAAGATATTCCATAGACCCATACAGCACCAGTATAGACCTCTTTTTATTTATTTCTCTTTTCTTTTTGTCTAGTGGAAATCTGATTTTATCCCAACATAAGCATAATCAGCAGTTTAGAAAAAACACTGGACAATGTGAAATAAAGGACTATATTTTTATGCAGTGGTTTTATACTCAGCAGGAAAAAAAAACCCTGCTTGCCAAGTAAAGGCATTAACACATTTTCAAGGGACTTCGCAAGTGCAATTTTTTCCCTTGGCTCAGCATTTCATTTTTACAGGATCTATTAATCAAGTCTAAGCAGCCTTTAAATCCCCAATCCCTACTTCAGATTGTTTCACAACTGCTGCCCTCTTCTCCCTTTGTCTCTAGTACTATCTTCCTCTTTCTCTATTGCTTTAACTCAGCTCTTTGCTCTACTCCTTCAATCATCCCCATCTACCATCCTTTGAGAACAGCAGCCATCAATTTCCAAAACCATACAAGGACTAACGTTTATACTTTTGAAGGGAATTCACTAAATAATAAAGATCATTTAAGAAATGCCAGAAAAAATTGATCACTCCAGAATTTAGAGCAACCAGTACAGACTGGAGAGAGAAAAAAAGGAAAAAGATGACAAATTCATCTTTGTTATTTATTGTATTTGAATATTAAAACTCACAGAATCTAAGAAGTGTTTAACTTAATCGAGAAGAGACCAGCTATAGAAAATAGCTCCCCCTTAATTACAGTAAACCTTTTAAGAAGCTAAAGGTATGTAAAAAGATGTATAAGATTAAAAAAATAGTACGGTGATAAAAGGAACCAGGTATCTCCTTCACTAAGAAATTGTTAGATCAAAATTTTTTCACTATTTCACTAAAGTGGAAAGCCAAGTAAGTGGTTGGCTATTTTCTTCTCTGTCCTTATCCTTAAAAGTAACTGAAAAATTCCCAAGTACCTAAAGGCTAAACATCATTAATCTATTTTTCTCAGATACCTGTCATAATTCTGAATGTTGTTATTCTATAGGTGCATTTTATTCATGTCCTCATAAGAATACTAAGATCTGGGCATGAGAAATACAGAGAAATCAGAGCAACCCCCAACTTGCTTGAAACCATTTAAAAGCCAAGGGCAAATCCAAGCTTCCTGTTTTTTTCTTCCACAACAAGACTCAAAATAATGCCATTTCTTGCTTTGTTCCTATCCTTGATAGAGTTCAGATACTAAAACATTACTTCCTGTCTGAGATTTGCAGACTGCCATTCATAACATCATAAAATACCACTTTTATTGAGTAACTCTGTGTGTACCTCTGCAAGGAAACGGTCTCTTCCTTAGGTCCAATATCCCAAATCTACGATTATGCTTCTTGAAGTGACAGAAAACTGCTTTCAAATGCAATTTCTACCCCGCCTTTTTATAGATACTGTAAAAAAGCAGCAAATCAAAGGGGAAAACTGGTTAATTTTATGCCAATCACGAAACCTGGTGACAGGTGTTGCCATATGTTGCGACAAGATCTCTTGACCATGGGTCATCGCTTTGAAAGCAACTAGAGAATGGCTTGCAGTACTGTGACACACAGAAAGGCCCCCTGGGATCTCATGCAAAGAGACGGGTATGAAATTAACTCGTGGCATCATGGTATTTTCCAAACATGACAGCTCCCAGGTCAGTAGCCAGTTAAGCACAGTGGGGATTGTGCGGGGGGGGGGGACTTTTGGCATCTAGCAAACGATTTCAGTGGAGTCTCTGGTGAGCCCTAAGAAAAAACCATCCCCAGAGAGATGTCCAGAAAGGTTAAAATCATAGAAGGCAGTGGGCAAATATCAATACGTTACGTTAAGCAAAGTAACTCTGTTTTGGACAGTCTCCTAATTTTACTTTGCTTCCTGGACCAGTTTCCACAGAGAAGATGAATAAAGTATTCAGTATGATGATTTTGAAGAGCTCTTTATTTCTTCCCTGAATTAGAACAAGAGTTTCAGTCATGAGTTGAGGAAGTGCTGAAGCAACCACGCTTCCTCCCAACACACACACAAGCGTGCACACGAATGCGCGAGTGTGTACGCACACACACACACACACATCTCTGCCACATGAAGTAAAACATAAATTCCCAAACTGGAACTTTCACAATTGTGTTACATGTGCAAATGTAAAATCTCTACACAGTAGCAGTAAAATCTCATTATAGAAAATAAAGATGTTAAAAGAGCAAAGCAAAACACTTGCATCATATAATAAATGTGTGTGTCACAGGCTTACTTTACTGACTTCTGAGTTAATTCCCTTTCCTACACCATTTCCAAATGTCATGTCAAGGGTAACAGGTGGAAATGGGCAAATACAGAGTAGGAAGAATAAGCAAATTTAGCATTTAGAAATACAGCCACCTAAACCAGGTATTTATTTTCTTTGAATTCCTAGTATAAAAACAACACTTTTGCACAATTTTCATAGTACGTTTTAAGAGAAACAAATCGTAAGCCCAGTGATTGTAGTTTGAAATGCAAACAATTTTTGGTCCTGAAAGCATAAAAGTTACATAGGAATATGAATGTGGTAGGGAACAAGAAATTACATGGGACTGAATGCTATGTTCTTCTGTCAACAGGCAAATTAAGTGTATTAATGTTGTGTGTATACAAATAGAGACTATTAAACTCTAGTTTCACAATCTGGGCACTAGTTACTAATTCCTAGTTCTTTATTTTACTTTTTTAAATACAAACTTTCCTCAGAATTACTTTATGATCCTAGTATGTGGACATCACCATTTAATTCTAGGACCGGGAATACCTTAATTATCAAATAATATCCTTCAATTTCCAAGCAGATGTTTAATACATTTTAAGACCAGTAAGCATTCAGCA
Source organism: Balaenoptera physalus (assembly GCF_965194825.1). Lineage (NCBI taxonomy): Eukaryota > Metazoa > Chordata > Mammalia > Artiodactyla > Balaenopteridae > Balaenoptera > Balaenoptera physalus. The sequence goes on along the minus strand of NC_138896.1, from coordinate 95,363,871 downwards.
CATATTATAAATGATTTCCTGGAATGACTATATATGTAACTAGCACTATATAACACATAATATGTGCCAGGCACTGTTCTAAGAACTTTATAAGTAATTCACTGAATCGTAATAAAACAATCCTCTGAGGTATGTACTATAATTATCTCCAACTTTCAGATGAGATAACATGGAAGCAGAGAAGAGCCATTTTAAATACATCTACAGCTAATATGTGGAATACTCTACAACTGAACCAGAATCCAGGTTCTTAAGCTCCATGCCATGATGCCATGAAAGTCCTTTCCAGATCAGTGCTCAACAACCTTTCCAGTCGTGAGGTTTTCCCTGGGACTTAAGTTCTTTTTGCTATTGCCATTTAAACTTCATGGACTAAGAGAATGGAGTCACTGGATTCCGTTAGTTTTAACTACACCACCAGCTTGATAAGACACCAACCTTCTTCCAAGCAGGTTAAATTCTTCTGCATCCCCAGCCCACCACCGCCCGCGCAAAGCCTCCGAAGCAAGACTCTAACAGCCTTAACATTTCAACGACGCCAGCCTTCAGAACAAGATGATTCATTCAACATATTTTACTGAGTAACTACAATGTACATACATTATATATATATTATATGCATTAAATAGAGTAGTGAATTAAACAGACATGATCTTTACCTTCACATTTTATTTTGGTGAGGAAAATATATATTCATTGTCATGATTACTTTTATAACATAAAATTTATTTTTAAAAGAATGGTATAAATAGGTGATTTAGACTTTGAAGTCCAGTAGGTCTTCAACTCTAACTCCCTGATTACTAGGTTTTAAAACTTGAATTTCTTTCTTAACCTTTCAAATTTACAGTTTTTTCAACTATAAAAAGGGAGTAATAGTGCTTTAAAGATGAAATGAGATTAAGTATAAAATGCTTAGAAAATTGCTTGGCACATATATATATATATATATATATATATTCAATTAATAGTATCTTTATATCATTGTTAATGTTTAAATTTTACACATGCATCCTTTTATGTAAGTTTATCTTTACACAAGTGTTCTTTTCAGACTAAGAACTATCCTTTTGAATAGTAGTAATGGCCTTTTTTCAATTTCAGGAAATAAAGATTTCTCATGATAAAACAGTAAGTTTATTAAATTCCCCATTCAACAGTCTTATGAATGCATAAACAATTAGACTACTGGAAAAAAGGCAACACACCTGGTCTCTAGGTGTCCACTCTTCCCTGTCCATGACACCATGCAAACCATCTGTTGGCTCTTTCTGCAGCAAAATACTGAATATTTCACTACACTAATTGACAAAATTGTGTCATTCTACATGGCAACTAAAACAATTCATAACATACGTTTTTTATCATAGACATGAAGCAAACCTGGACCCACTCTTGCCATCAATACACATAAACAGAAATAAGAATGTAATATTGTGGAAGTTAAAAGCACTCACAAATAACTGGAAAGCAGGTAGGATATTTGCTTCTGTTCTGCGATGATAGATTTATTTTTTCAATCAGACAATGGAAATCTGACCAATGAATAGTAAGTTTAAAAAACAAATTATTTTAAGATAGCAAAATACATTCTTAGGATATTAGTATGATACTACATAATGAGTCATGCAGTGAGCGAGAGCCTGGCCCAGCCCTACCACCCAACAGCTAAGTAAATTTGGGCCATCACCGATCCTGCCTGCCCTCCCCCAATCTAAGGGGTAGTTTCATTATTAGCAAATGGGTAGAATAATCCCAACCAGCACCTACTGTGTGCACAGTGCCATGTTAGGCACTGAAGATACAGTGGTGAGCAAGACCAGCCTGGAGCCTGTGTTAACTGGATATACTATCTAAGGTGCTTAGTCAGAAAAGGGAGGTACTTCTTTCTCATAAAGTGCTGAGGCTAAGTTATATAGTCCACTAGAATGATACATGAAGATGCTACAAGGATCACAGCGGTTTATATAGAAAACTTAAGAAATTAAATATCAGTATTTCTTGCACATTAGCAATTGCGTAAATCCTCATATAAATGAAAGACACACAGAAAAACTGGGCAATGACTGAGGCAAAATATACCTGTACTTCCCAAACTGGAGGAAACATTTTTTTCAATTACAGATGACTTAGATGCTCCTGAAAATGGCCAAAAATACTCTATTTAAAATTTGAAAACCATGGTAGGGGAATCTAAAAACAAATAATGTGCTGTTTCCAGTGAAAGGGAGCTATTGGTAGCATGTGTGTCAGCCTACCTCACACTCGGACTAAAAAAATAAATAAACCAAACAATGATTTCAACAGAAAGTTCTATTCCAGTATCTGGGTTTAGAACCTTGTGGATTGGTGAACTTGAAAATCAGTTCTTTCCTCATTTAACTTATTTGAATAGTGGGTATATTTATTCTGCTTATCTAAAAACAGCTTTAGTTGGCTTAATAGTTTTGAATGTTAATTTGAGCATGGTTTAACCCAGGCAAACTCATTAATATTAGAATAGTGATGTATATGAATAGTACCCAAAACGTATGCGTGTGTGCACAATGCTTTACAGGGATCAGAAATTCCATGTGAGACAGTACTCTGTCCAGATTTGTTCTTTCCAAAATGGTAGCCATTAGCCACGTATACTATTTATATTTACATTAATTAAAATGAAACAGAATTAACAATTTAATTTCTCAGTCACACTAGTCACACTTCAAGTGCTCAACAACCACATGTGACTTCAGGCTACATATTGGACCAGGCAGATACAGAACATTTCTATCACTGAAGAAAGTTCTATTGGGCAGATCTGGTGTGGACATTCGTTTATTTTCATTCATACATTCATTCTTACTCATTTTGGGTTCTTCGCACCACAAATATTGATTAAGTACCTACCATGTGTCCAGCCAAGGGCTAAGCCATGAGACACAATGGTGAGCAAATATATTGTTCCAATTACCACGGAGCTTACATTCCTATGGGGTAAATAGACATTAACTAAATAATCACACAAATAAAGATAAAACTGAAAATATGGTAAGTACAAAGAAGGAGAGGGAAGCGGTGCTCTTTTGGAGGGAGGAGATCGATCTACCCAGCAAAGATGACTCTGAAGTGACAACTGACTTGAGCTAAGGTAGGATGTCCAGGAGCTAGTTGGGCAAAGAGGCAAGAGAGTGTAGTGGGCACAGATATAAGAGCATGTGCAAAGGCTCTATGGTCAGGAGGGCCTGGAGAAAATGAGGAAGGTAAAGGTCAGTGGATGGGAGTTGGTGAAGAGAGGGGGGATGTGTTCACAGTTGAGCCTGCAAGTTACTTAGGTTTATATTACTGAAGCTTTGTAAACCATGTAAAGAGCTTGTCTTTACCCAAGATGATCGAAATTAATTTTAAGGCATGCCAAGTAATGTCAACCAGAATGACGGTATGATCAAATTTGTATTTCAGAAAGAATCTCTATGTAGAGTATGAGGAACTACCATATGGGCCAGACTATGTAAGAACAGTTAGGAGACACGACCATGCATATTATCATCCGGCCACCTGCCACCTCGAGTTTAAATATAGACAGATTATAATTTAAAAACAAGAAGAATCCATACTTAAACAGCCAAATTTTTGAAAGATGCTATTATAATAGAAAACATAAACCTAACATCAAACTCATGGATCTGATAATTTCCTAACATACGCAATTTCATCCTTCCACAGAAGACAACGGGAGAGGGAAGCGACAGGGAATGATGTGAATATGCTGGATTTAGCTCCCACCAGTACCGATGAGGCTTAATGGCAGAACAATAAAGGTGCAGAGAGGACCCAGCTCCTGAATAAGATTAAAGGAGATGATGGGGCCTAAGGAGAAAATGATGAAGTTTGGGAGTCATAATTATCTCAAAGAAATTAAAGAGCTTAAATACTTGTGGGGAAAAAGGCAGCCAGACTAAAACCTATTGATTCAGGTTCTTGGATGAGGAACTCTGAATGTGCTCACAGGAGGGGCAAACTCTTTTTGGTCGTGAAAAAGCCACTAAGCAAATTCTAGCTATTGTACACTCAGCAACACCAAAAAGACTGAAAAATGCACAGAACTTCCATGAAGTGCTTGATCTACTATGACCTCCTCACTGTTTCTAGAGTATGAGCCAAACTTCCTTTCCTAAAATCTTTGCCACTGCTGTTCACCTCACTTGAATGGCTCCTTCCCAGATACTCACACAGCTACTACTCTGATCCAATGTTACCCCTTCAGAGAGGCCTTCCTTGGCTATCATATTTAACAGTGGCCCATGTCCACGCTTTTACATTTCTTAATAGGAAATATCACCACCTGACACTTTATTACCTCTTGATCGGTTTGGCTATTTGTTATCTCCCTAGGTTAGACTATAACTCCCATAAAGGCAGAAATCTGTCTTGTTCATCTCTGTATCCCCAGCACCAAATGCCTGGCAATCATACGAGTGCAACAAGTACTGGGTGAGTGAATGCTTGAATGAATGAGAGGATGTGTTGAGTCGAGAGTACAAATCCAGCGGTCAGTCATCTTTGGAACATTTATCACAAAATGTGCTGAGTGCTACTTTGAACTAGTGCAACATAAACTCTTGCCTGATCTTGTAACGTCTTTTCCACAATGCAAACAACTCCATAGTCTTTCTAGTTATGAGACTGAAAAGTCTCTCTTGCCTTTGTTGGCTTCTTGCAATCGAGTGTCATCGCTAACACGTTAACTTCCTAAATAAGCTACCTGAGGGAAGAATCTATGTCTACCTCATCTTCCTATGTCCACAGAACCAAAACACAGTATTTTGTAATGAAAGGAATTTGTGTTCTTGAAATGTTTCTGAGAGGGAAACTGCAAAGGGGAAATAAAAGAAGGCTTGAAATTTATGAATTAGAAATATATCTATTACTGGGACTTCCCTGGTGGTCCAGTGGTAAAGAATCTGCCTTCCAATGCAGGGTACCTGGGTTCGATCCCTGGTCAGGGAGCTAGGATCCCACGTGCCGTGGGGCAACTAAACCCACGTGCCATGGGGCAACTAAACCCACGTGCCACAACTACTGAGCTTACGCACCCTGGAGCCCGCGCACCACCACTAGAGAGGGAAAACCCACACGCCACAACTAGAGAGAAGCCCGAGCAGACCACGTGCCATAACGAGAAGATCCCACATGCCCCAACAAAGATCCCATGTGCCACAACTAAGACCCGACACAGCCAAAAAAAGAGGAGCAATGTATCTATTACTAAACCTAAGACTTGGAAGAAGACCATAAAATCCATTCAGAAATGCCAAAGAACAGTGTATTGATAGGAATAAAAAACAAAATTATGAATTGGAAATATATCTCACTACCCCTAAGGTTTGGAAGAGTACAAGAATACTCGCAAATTTCACGAAAAACAAGGTAATGAGAGAAATAAAACAACTACAGCAATAAATATAGATACATCCTGAGGCTTTGAAAAGAATAAATTTCCCCAATATTTTTGGTATTGCTACATGTACTTGTACAAATAAAATGTTTTAAATAACACTAGCAATATTATGGTAAAGTAAAAAAAAATGACAATTTAAAAGTAATTAATAGGTATAAGAATTCCGTGTATTTAAGGCAACTGATAAAATTATTTATACGCATATTATTTATGAATATAAAATTGCATTTACCCAATTCTGCTGAAATCCTGCTACATTTGCAGAAAATGTCTACCGTATGATTTCACAGCTAGCACATATCAAAACAGTGTTTTATCACAATGTGATTTTTAATAGCTAGAGATATGACTACCAAATAGAAATGTCACAAAAACATGATCTCCACTTAACATGAAAGACGTCTTTCATAAGAGTGCTTCGAACACAGCACGCGTATGAAAGAGCCACGATGCAACCATAACACACAATACTCTCACCACATTCATCAATGTTCACTTTGATTTCCCTTTCCTGTCTCCATTGTTCCTCTTCATCTCTTTGTCAGATAACGTTATCACACATTTCCTGATTTCTACAGCTTAGCATGAAAATATCAGCCTTAGCAGCTCCGCATCCCTGGATTTCTATTTATGCCAACGTCCATTCAAAGTTAAAAATTGTGACAGTTTCTCCACCCTCACACCTTCCCTGTATTTCATCTCATGGGAATTTCTACTTGGTAAATATATCAAGCAGACTTCTGTAATCTCCCTGTCAACCACTCTGCCTATGACTAGCTAGAAAAAAATCAGTGGGCACAAGGGGTCTACATGCAGGTAAAAGAGAATAGGAGGTCTCACAGAGTTCTCTAATCCAGCTGTGATTGGTTTATCAAGGATTCTCACCTAGGTTGGAACATTAGCCTGAAATGATTTCACCTTTTTCTTCAAACATTACTTTCAACACTACTTTGCCAAATTCGGCTTTCCCACCACTCTATGCTATCTTATTCCATAAGCCTCAAGTCACTCTTTATCACTAAACCTCAGGCTGGTTCAAAATGCTCCCTTCTTCCCCACTTCTGGCCAGAGCTATGCTGGAAGGAGCTGGAATGAGGAGAGCAATGTCATCGCTTCTTTTATTCCTCCTCTCTCTCTAGCGTCCTGGAATTCGAACTGATTCTTCTAGGCTGGATCTTCAGTTGCGCAGGCCCCGGGCACTCCCACCTCTACCCAGTTTCCACCCCTAACTACAGAGCCCAGACCCTCTTGTTGCTGTTGTCACTGTGCTCCTAGCAACCCCCCAGGGTGAGGTACCAGCTACTTAATACAAGGTCTGTTTGACAGATGGGACATTTCAGGCACCCTGCTAGGCCCAATGGTGCAAGTCTGGGCTGCTTTACTGGGTCCACCCTACCTTCTCCCCTCAGTTTGCTCCTGCCCTGCTCACATCAGCACAGTAGTAAATCAGGAAGTCATCACTGATTCAGGTAACAGGGGACAAACTGCCAGTCTCCCATCTTTCAGGCATATCAATCTGTGCGAATGTTTCATTGACCCCTTCACTTGGCTTTACAAAGGGAAAAGTGCTACAGAGAGAATCCCCTCTTACCACCAACAACGTACACTGCGCAAGGCTAAAACATTTCAAAGAGCCACTCTCACCCTCCTGGCCCTAAATCGTTCTGTGTACAAGCTGGACAGCGGAGGTAATGGTTGGGGAAATCTACCTTCTTCTTTCAACTCTTGGGAAACCCCTGAGTGGTATACTAGTGTAACCGAGCAGGGCGCTATGAAGCCTTCCCAGAATAGACCCCTTCTCATGGCCTCCACCTGCCTTTTGTCTGTTAAAAAAAAAAAAAAAAAATTTAGTCAAAGAATAAATTTAATCAGAGAAATGAGAAAACGCAGAAAGAAAGGAAAACAGTCAAGAAGAACAAAATAATAATACTTTAGCCATTAAACAAAGTCAAGGACCTTTAGTTCTTCCTCAACGACTGTAGATGATATTCTGAGCCATCTCCTTTGAGCTGTTTTGCAGATACTGAAACCCCCACCAGGTGGAAGAAGTTAACTGTCTGCTGCCCACAAGCACGTAGACCCCAGACCAGCTGGAAGCAGAAGGTTGAAGACGCTGACTCCCGATTACCTCACCACCAGCCAATCAGAAGAATGTCTACGGAGCTGACCACGCCCTGCTCTGTGGACACTGTAAGACTCCTCACTACCCTCTCCAGGGCTGGACACACGGTTCTGAGGGCATTAGCCCACTGTGACTCCCTTTCCCTGGCAAAGCAAGAAAGCTATTCTTTTCTACTCCACCCAACACTCTTTCTCCAAGTTTCTGTCAGGCACCGGTGAACAGAGGCCAAGTTTCAGCCACACTAGGCTCCACTCTGCTTTCCTCTGTGGGTTGTAAGTACCAACTTGGGAGCAACAACAACAACAAAAACACAAAGTCTCACTCAACATCCTTTCAACACTCATTACCAGAGAAGTCTAAATTAGGCTAATATTTTAGCCACCACCTGAATCGCTCTTTGTCTTTATACCCTCTGTTCTAGAGAAGCAGAGCGAATTGTTTCCTAAAACTGAGTCCTAATAATGGACACAGGATCTAAATCCAAATCTGCCATTAGGATTGTTTTTTAATTGTTTTCTGTATGCTAAATAAAACTAAGATTTATAGGTGCCTCTGAATACATAATTATTAAATTTTGTAACATATATTTATGGCATGTATAATAATCTTGAGTAAAGGAAAAGGAACCTGTGTCAACAATTCCATTAATTATGAAATTGAATCCAATATAAGCACAATCTAGTCATCATTAAATATACTTTCCATGTCACTGCTGTAACTTCTAGAAAATCTTATACTTTATTATTCCAAATTAGTATTTGAGTCACTGTTTGAAATAAAATGTAACATAGAAGCTTGGGAAATATACTGAAAATCTGCATGCAAAGAATTAAACCTATTGAACATGCGCTGGGGCAAAACACATTTAGAGCAAGAATAAACAGAAAACGTGATAATGACAACAAATATGAATGGAATAAACTACCAGCTGTGATAAAAAAAAAAAAACAAAGCAAGTTTTTTTCCATGGGAAAGACACACCATTTTAAAATCGACCATCACCGACACAGATGATCAAATTCATGGCTAAAGATGAAACTACTGACGCAAATGCATTTCTAGGATAATCATTAGAACTTCTCCTTAAGAAAAAGCGCTCAATTTGCGTTTAATTGTTTCTTGGAATTATTTCACATTTTAAATCTATTTTCTTAACAAAATACCTCTTAAATCAGAGTTTGCCAGAAAGTTATATGTACTTTTGAGTTTTATGCAACAACTTAATGGAGAAAATCAACATGAATCTGGCCTTGCCTTTGAGATACACAGAAGAGTTTAATTAGGTGTTAATGTTAAAGCAGTGAAGATCATAAAATATAATGTATAAGGTGATTTTAGATTCTCAAGACAGGAAATGTTATGTATGGAATGCATTTAATTTTACTTTTCCTCTGGCAAAATAAAAACAAAAGAATTTTCAGTTCTCATAATTTTAAGGTAATATCAGCCACTAGAAACTTGTCAATACTAAAAGTTCTTAGAAAGTGAAAACAATTTTAAGGAGAAGTAAATAAGAACAAAAATATGAACATAAAATAGAGGAAAATGAATAATCCCAACCTGCCCTAAGCCTAAAACACCTCAGGGTGGTGAATTTGGATCGTCTGCTTAAGGAAGCTGCTACCAGGGCAAGGAGACAAATTCTCATCATATTTGGAGCCACGAGGGAAACGACAGTACGAAGCTTCTTCTTAGCATAATTTTGAAAAGAGATCTTGCTGCCAAATAAATCTGCCTTAACAAAAATGGTAGCACTTATTTTTTCAATTGTTCAATAGGCATTTATTTAAATCCTGGTGTATACAGTGAAAGGGTACAAAGTAACAAGAGCATAGGATCCTTACCACTGTGAAATATGAACAATATACTGGAAATAGCAGGTGAATGCAAGGAACCAGACTCACCAGTATGAAAAATGAGGACAAATTATGCTGGTAAATACTATGGAAGTGCAGACTCATGATTTGTTATCAGCCAGCTTCCCGCAGACTCAATCCCTAGCATTTGAAGTAGGGGGAGAGTGAGATGATTTCCTGGATGTCTTAGTCTGTTCAGTCTACTATAACTGTACCATGGACTGTGTGACTTATAAACAACAGAAATTTATTTCTCACAGTTCTGGAGGCTGGGCAGTAGTCCAGGACGAAGGCGTTGGCAGATTCAGAGTCTGGTAAGAACCCTCTTCCTAGTCACAGGCGGCGGTCTTCTTGCCGTCTTCTCACACGGTGGTGTAAAAGGTAAAAGAGCTCTCTGGGGATCTTTTATATAGGCACTAATCCTATTTGTGAAGGCTCCACCTTCACGACTTAATTGCCTCCCAAAGGCCCCACCTCCTAGCACCATCACACTGAGGATTCAGCTTCAACTTAGGCATTTTCAGGGGGTCATAAATATTCATTCTATAGCACTGGACCCTAAGATAATCAGGGAACAGCTTTGATTAATAACTATTGTTTTAATAACTACTGTTGTTACAATATAAAGTGTAAATAACTGTGTCTTAGAGTTTCCTAAACTGCTACTCCCACGTGTTGCCTCGCTGATTTAGAGAATCTCCATCCCCAGGTGAGAGCTTCAGTGGCCACGCTGGGCTCACAGGTGTTCCAGGACTATCCAATTTGCTCTTACCTTATTTGTTCTAAGTGAACATCAGACTTTCCCTCCACCTAACTTCTTGATGCAGGAAAACCACATAATCTCTCTCAGACAGGTTGCCACTGAGGGGGAGCGATGTATGCCACCCCCAAATGTGCCATTTTGGCATGTAGATTGTTTTGAGCTGAAGCCAATTAAGACCCAGCAGACTCAGAAAAAGCTTTTTGCCTCTCCCTTAACTGCCCAGAACAATATATTAATAGATACGGAGCCTGTACCAGGAAGAGAGAGCTATTGTCAGAAATAACTTTTTTATATCAGAAAGATTTATCTGCATGGCATGGCAAACATCTGACTACTAAACGGGCTCTTCTCACATTCCTGTGAATTGTCTTCCACCCCTTTAAAGCCCCAGTCTCCCACCCCCTCCTCCTTAGCTCAGGATGGTATATAAGTCTCAGCTGCCTGACTGTCCCGTGAGTCTCATATTTTTTTATGGAGTTCCCTATATACAAAATTGTTTTTCTCCCGTTAATCTGTCTCATGTCAATTTAATTATTAGGCCAGCCAAAGAAGATAGAAGGGAAGGAGGGAAAAGTTTTCCACCCCATCACAAAGCAAGCCTCTATCCTGATGTTACTGGCACCAAAGCCAAAGCTTAACATTTTTACAAATAGAGAGCAGGTGTGGTGCCAACTTAAATCTCAAGGAAAGGGGCTAATTCTTCCATAAGTTCCATCAACTCCAAGACATCCCAAAGAAACTTTACAATCTGAGTAAACATAGCGTGCCTGTCATGCAGATAGAGCTTCAAGGTCAGTCCCTACCCCACTTCTCACCGGATTGCCGACTGAACCTCTTCCATGTAGAAATTCTAGAGCTGCCCTGGGTAAAGACATATCTTCTTTTGCCATCTACTGGTGTCACCGTTTTAGGTGCCTATTGGTGCCACCTGTAGCTCCAAAGGAACAGGGGCTTGAGCTAAGGCACCTGCTCCTGTTGTTGCCACAGCTGCTGGTAACATGTCCCGACGAAGCCACGTAATTCTTCAAAGTGCAAGAAAGAAGACTCTTTCCCCAGGCATTTATGCTTAACCGAGGACGCTGCACAGCAAAGTTGGCCATGGTTACTAGACTTACCACACTTTGTGGACCTTTTCGCAAGTGCCCTTGAGAAAATGATCTGCTCCTAGTGGACGAGGTACACAGACCCAGAGCCGCCACCCCCTTTAAACACTCACTGGTCCCATTTTTTTCTCTGCATGGAATTGTTTGGGGGGGGGTTGGTTTGTTTGTTTATTTTCCTTAGAAGGCTTGTTGTTTTGACCAAGGCTCCAGAGATTTCAAGAACTTCGAATACTGAGGAGAAACCTCTTCCATTCCAGAAGATTCCTGGGGTGTTTATCCAAATTTACCACCTCATTTTCCATTGTACTCCCCACCTGATAGCAATCATCAAGTTGAAAAACCTTGAAATTCCACCTCATTAAACCCTCTGCTTCACTGTGACTACTTAAAAGCCTCTTTCATTGCATTCCCCACACCTCTCTCTCACACAGGTTTTGAAAGAATGTGGGGATAGTATATTATTGTATAGAATTTGAGAAACATTCTGGGTAGGGGCTACCCTCTTCCTCCCTTCCATATATCATCCTTCTCCTGGGCTTGGGGATCAGATCAATCAGAGTTTGCATTTCAACTGAGAAACTCAGTAGTTTTTGACTAAAAAAGTTAGTGTGAACCTCAATTCCTTATCTATAAATGAGGATACCGAGAAAGCACAATTCTTTGAGTTACAGAGATCAGTAAGTGATATAAAAGTATCATCGTAGTAGATTTACAAAGTATCTATATCTCATTTACAAAATATACAAAAGTCTGTATCTCACTTGTAGTTCTTTCTTAATACCCAAAGTAAAGTGCTTTCAAAAATGCTCGGGATTATTAACCAGGACGCAAAGACTGGAAAGTACTGTTTACACAGAGTTGTAGATGTCTAATTCACCTAGCACTCTGGTCTTTCAGGCAAATAGCCCATTATGAAAAAAGACAGAAGGTCTTTGTATTCCAGAATGGTACATTTTCCCTACAACCCCAAGACTATTTTATTAATCAGAATGTCCTTTGTTAAAAGAGTAAGGATCATTCATTCAGAGTTAGATAATGACCAGTCTCAAACCCCTCCCCCCCCATTCTGAGTATCTCAAAGACAGGAAGTGAATCTGCCTCTGCAATCCTCATTATGGCACACAGTAGGTGCACGATATACTTCCATATCATGCATACATGATACAGGTCAGGGGCACTGTGCTAGTCTGACAGTCCTGAGTTATTAAAGATGCAAATTGCCAGCAAGTATTCTCATCGTTGATCTTTTGTAGTATTGTTTTCAAAACTACTTCTCCCTTTCTAAGTTACCTGTTTATCTGAAAACCTACACAGTTTTATTACTACCGAGTTCTTATTTCCACTCGAATACAAATAGGGCCTCTACACGTTCATTTTCAAAATGATTCCCTAGGTGTAGGAAAGAGAGCAATAAAGGCAGGGGTTATGAACAGTATTATTTACTACGTGGGCTTGTTTAAAAAGTGCAGAAAGAAACAATTCACCTGTCCTAGTCATGTGGCAATGAGTTTAGTGTCATTTGAACAGAGTACATAAAAAGAATCATTCAACTCATTTAACTACTAATTGGTTATCCTTATAGTAAGGTCTGAATGACAGCGCCAGAGCGAAAGCACCCAAGGGAGAAAGAAACTAGAACAGAAAACTGCAGGCATTTCTGCAAATCTATCCTCAGACAGTGATAGTGTAGCCTATCAACACTATCCGTCTTAGATAAGCTGACACTGGACAGGAACACACAGGAAAAGGTCATTCTTTTCAAATTAATATTGGCACTTTGCACTCCCATCATGTGGCCCCACACATGGATATATTCAAAATAGCTTACACAACTGTATGCAGCCAAGAACAAAGCAAAAAAACTGTGGCATCCTTAAAATCACTCTTTAAACACCCACTAGCCAACACAGATATGGTGAATGTTCTCTATGTTCTAGAGTCTGTAAAAATCTAAAAGTAAGAGATACAAAAGCAAATACACGCATAAATAAAAAAGAACATAATTCTTGTCATTGAGAAACTGACTCCATAAATCAATTATGTGAATAAATCTTAGCTAGATGGAGAGATTTAGAGCAGTGACAAATGCAAGTGGCAACAAGGGACTTCTTATGTTTTGCCTGGAACATCCCATCACTGTAAGTTTCCAGTAACAAATGAGCATTTCCTTTCTCTAACATTATTCTTTCTTAAAAGAAAACAAAATAACCAACAAGAAACATGCCACAACAAAACAATGAAGAAGATGTCGAAATTCAGAACCATCACAGTATAAAATGACAAATTTTCAGTTAAATGTTCAACAAGTCCCTTGTATTCTTTTTTCATTAACTACTCCAAGAGCCATAACCTCTTAATGCATCAATACCACCCTGGGGATGAGACTGAATTAGCTCCTTCAAATGGCAAGGAGTTCATTTGATGAATCACCACAAGTCTCAGGGCACTAGAGTGGACAGAAGCTGGTCGATAGGGCAGCTCATTCCCATTTCTGAGGAGCTTAGCTGCTTGGGCATCGGGATTCTACTTCGGTGCAAATCATTTAGCAGGGAAATTGACACAAGAATCTACTCTCCAAATTTCCCTCACTTTGCACTATGTTTTGGACTGAATATTATACGGTCCTCGTGTTTCAGGGCCATTCTGAATTCTACGGGGAAGGATACTCTTTAAACATCTGAACGAGATGATAAAAAAAAACTGTCATTAAGGATTGACAGCTGATAGCAGTTTACCTGGTAGTTGAATGGGTAGAAGGCAACTCAGAAACCCTTGAATCAAAGCGGGGCGGGGTGGGGGGTGGGGCAAACTCTGCTCACAGGTGTCTTTGGTTTACCTTCCACATGGACTTTTTTTGAAGGCCTGAATTAGCTTCCATTGCTTAAACATTAAGAGTTTTAACAGTAAAATTCAGATTTCTGTCCTTTCTCTGAAAATGTAGAAAGTCTGACAAGACTAGTCCTGCTTTGGCATCTGGCAATGATCTTCCAGGGCGTGAAATCAAGGGCAGTCATCAGTTAGATCCCTTAAACTATAACTTGCTTAATAAATACTATCCTGTAATCAGCCTCCACTGACTAAACTCCTTTGAATTGTTCTTGCAAATCGCATACCCTCCAAACTTCACACAGCTTACTTAGACAAAACATCACAGGACTCCTTTAACTGCCCCTATAGATAACACCTCTGACTGATGGGTTACTATAGTAACAACTGCTTAAACTGGAGCCAGTCTTGCCCAGTTCAAACCGGTGGAGACCACCGACCTGTGTGAGTGTCCAATTGTCCGTCTTTTGACAACAGACGGCTCAGAACCCCACCCTCAGCTCACATTAACTCTACCACCTTCTGAACATGCATCCCATGAAGATGTGTGTAACTCAGGTACACCTGCACAGAACACTGATTACTTCACCATTTTCTTGCCTCCAACCATCCCTCCCCATGCCTAAGACCACCCTGCTTCTTTATCCCATAAATATCCCAAGCCCTTCACCTTTGAGGACCCTTGTTCTCCCCTCTCCTCACTTGTCTGTCTCATGAATAAACCCTCTGTCTGTGACAAACCTTGGGGACTCAGTGTTTGGCTTGCTGCACGTCGGGCAAACAAACCTCATTCAGTAACAAGTAGAGCAGAGGTTTCCAGTTTAGAACAAGCTGTATTCTCCAGGGTATCAGTCCCCACTCCTCCCTATCATCTTATACCTCTCCTGATGCTCACCCCTTAGCACTTAAATGTGTGATTCATGCCCTGTAACTACTGCAGATCTTGGTTGTGAATATTCTTAAGCTATTAAAACTCTCACGCTAAATTATTGACTTGAAGAAGTTATGAAGAATGCATATTGTTCAATTTCTTTGTATTAAAATATTAAACACTGAATTATACTCCATCAATAGTGGTACTTTCTATTATTATCATTTTATTCAAAATTTATTTTTCCTTATAAATTTGATTTAGGTCTTTTAGAGCCGATTCTTTGTGTCTCATATTTTTAAATAATTATTCTATTCTTTGTGTTTGACAGATACATTAAAAATCAAAGAGACATATAGTTTTTAAGGCTGGAATGTTGCTTCGGTATCATTCAGCTCCAATGCATATATTTTACAAGTAAGAAATCTTAATAAATGTGTGACCTTTTGAGGGCACACAGGTAGTGAATATGATATTCAAGCATGGACTATGATTGCCCAACCTCAGTAAACGCTCAACTTTAGTAGCAACTGGCATTACCTATTCCATGATGCTTCACGAGGGAGAAAAAAATACCGTTCTCTGAATATAAGAAGTTTCTCCCATTCTCTCCCCCATCTCCCTCCCTTTTTTCTATCTTTTCTTCTTCCTTCCCCCCCTTTCTTCTCTCCCCTCCCTCTCTTCCTCCTTTTAAAGACCCAATATTTAATTCTTACCTCCAAGTAAACTAAACATCATGCTAAACAGATAACGTTTCAGTGGAGAGCAGTATTGGGTGATATTTGTATGCAATTTTGTTTCATTAGGCTTGTATTATGCAGTACTGGACCTTCTTTTTGTACAATGATCAAAGGTAAAAACATGGGTATGTCCAGACCAGCTACCTGAGAGGCAGAACTAAGTGACCAAACCACTGTGGGATTTAATAGCTTAGCTCATCGTTCAGATGATTCACATTTATTTCTGAAAAACAAATTCAGTACAATTAATTTAATAAGTAAAAAAGGGGGCAGACAGAATGGTTTCTCAAACTGTCACAAACCAGATTTCCAACAAGCTGGTGGTTGCAGAGCTGCTGAGACCTCATGGAAAAGTCTGGGAAAAATAATTTCATTTAAAAACCACTTTGGCTTTCCTAATCTTGTTTGTTTCTTATTGCTCTTCTCCCTTATTTTATTAGTAATGAAATTTATAGGAAAATAAGAGTGTCTCCTTCCGTGGAAAGCTTTTATGTAGATCTCTTCCTTCCACCATCGAATGCGTTGAGTCTTTGAGATCAACATTTTGAACAAGTGTCACACACTACACCCCAGTGTCGATGAGGTAACTTTTATAAATGACCTCCCTGTCCTGTTTGTTTGGTAAGCTACAGTGGTCTGCAAGTACCCATACATGTATGGGTCTCTGCTGTCATACTGGCATGAGAATGTGATTTAGCAAATATTATGGTTTGGGGGGTAGTGATCCCAAATTGGACAGTAATATGCAAATGACTTAAAATGTAAGATGGAAGTGGTTATTTCTAATGGCGTTATACAGACTTATGTCTTCTTTTAAGAATGTAAAGGAGAAGAACCATTTTTGGATATTTCACAAATTTACTTTTTATATTTTATTTACAGTTTTTGGTGTATTAAACATTGTGTGCACGTATACAAAAACAGCCCTGCTAAAATTTTAGAATACAGATGAATTCCTAGAATCCCGGGCCCCGCAGCCAGAGTGGGGCCTAGGAATCTACATATGTAATTAACATCCCAAGTCATTCTTGTACTCATTTATGCAATTATTCATTTAACAAAATCTGGTGACAAATATTATGCTCTGTGCTTGGTACTATGGATAGACAAAGCCCCTGCTTTCGTAAATTGTTTTAATACATAACTAAAAAGATATAAAATGCTTGGTAGCCACAAGAGCTATGAATAGAAATCAGATAGGGTAGAGCAACAGCAGGCAAAGATGGATGAGATAGCAAGATGGGATATTCAGGCAAGACCTCTATAATAAGATGTTGCGCATATAAATGGCTCAAGGACCAAAACCGGAGAAAAATTTCCTTTGAACAGGCTAAGGAAAAATAAAACTGATGTCTTGCTTTTCAGCTTACACATGGTGTCAGATACTTCCTACGTCTTCAAATGTCTACTTTCTCTTGGTACTTAACGGTTTACTCTTATTTCCCTGCAATTCCTATTTCCTGCTACACACACAACACAAATCACACGTATTTTTATTAGAAAGACATTGGCATAAGTTTAAAACAAAGAAGATGTGGCACAATTGTAGTATTTAAAAAAAAGACAGTTAATGAATGATGTGATAAAATTGCCAAAAAGTTGGTAATCCTAGGATATAGTAAAAGAAATATGGTATCTAGAATAAAGAATGTGATTGTCACACTTTACTTTTTTCCCCTAAAGGAACACCTAGACATTTTTATCCAGGCTTAGGTGCTTAAATTTAAAATTGATTCAGACATACAGCTTATTCAGAGGTGAGCCCCCAAGGTGGGAGGTGGGATGGACACCACCTCGTGGAAAGAAAGGCTGAAGGAGCTGGGGATGTTTTCTGGGGAAAAAAGATAACTCAAGTGAGACATAAATCCTCTCTTCAAACATCTGAGTGTCACAGAAAAGGAATTCGATTTTGTTTTCTAGGGGCCCAATGGGCAGAACTGGGAGAAACAAATGAAAATTCCTGGGAGAGAGATTCAAGGCTTGGAGTTACACAAACATGGACTTGGAAGCCTCAGGAAGGAGCCCTCTTATCAGAGGAGGTGAAGTAGAGGTTGATGACCGTGTATGGGAATGGTAATGCAAACGCCTTCACGCCCCAAAAGAATGGTTGAATTAAAGGACAGGTGAGGTCCTGCTGACTCCTATGACGCATGACTCAGAATTCCATGACTCATAATAGTAGGACTGACTGCCCAAGGAAACAATAGTCCCTCTTACTCTCACAGGCCTCTCAAACCAGAAGGCATGTTGGTGCTGCCTGGACAGATACCCGTGTGAGAAGAACTGAACAGCTGAAGTTGATGCAGTTGACCTTTAAAAGGGCCCTATGTGTCCTTCCAGGGCTTGTCCACACCCTTTTGGGGGCCGTCCTCTCCCAGCATCCATCATCATCTCCCACGTGGCCGCAAAGACATACAAACACATCCCCAGAACATGCTGCCTCTTTCGGAACCACTCAGCCTGGGGTTCCCCAAGAGTCTATCTTCCTCAAGGGGAGATATCAAACTAACAAAATAAACAAATTCAATGTTTCTCAAGCCATTCAAGTGATACATTCATGATTTTTTTCATATGCGTGCATTACTTGCACTTATTTTTAATTGACTTACTTTTCTATTTAGATTAAAATATCTTAAGATAATATGCTCTCTCACTACTACAGAATGGGAAATCAGCACCACATCCCATAAAAATAAATACACTGAAACCTAAACAATTAAATTCTAAGCAGACATTGTGACCAGCTGAATCTTGGATTTTGGAGTCTGGTCTCTTTTTATGAGAAAGAGATGGTAGAAAGTGTTAAAAATTTATAAAATCATGCAAGCACAAAACTAGTTTTTGACTTAATCCAAAGTACCACAAGAGAATGAAAAAGGAAAAATATTTCATTTATATGTCTGCTATTTAATTATACTTAATCTTAGATTATCTATGATTATTTTATACTCCATCAGTGGTACTCACCCCATAACTAATCAAAGCTAATACCCCCATGTTAGAGAAGACATGAAGCCTTAACCTCTAAAATTACCCAGGTGGACAAAACTTTAAGGTGAGAATGCCAGGCACCATGGAAAATCCATGGAGAGATCTTTAATCACCTACATATTAAGTCCTCCCTTGAACTGGAATTTCCATGTAAGGACAAACACAGACACAGGCAGGACTCAGTTCTTGTTTCTAATGTAGTTCCCTTTTGCCTAGATACCAGGGCCGACAATACAAGGTTGTCCAGTCCAAGTCGTTCACTCATTCAATCATCCCAAAAATATACTGGGCAACCACCATATGCCAGCTGTTCTTCTAGGCACTGGGAATACAGCACTTAAAAGACAGATGAGGTTCCTGGCCTCACCTCCGAATCTGCCTGGGAACTGAGGACATTTCTTCCTTTGTCTACTCTCACACTCTCACCTTAATTCCTGGGATCTATGGTCTCATTTCCGAAAGGACAGGGAAGTAATTAGAACTATACAGCAGCATTCATCAATACTGCTTTTGCTTCTTCACTTTCTTTGGGCTTCTGCTTAGAACTAAAAACATGTTAAACAAAGTAAGAGAGTTCCATGCCTCGGTTTGTGTGTATGCATGACAGAGAGGAGAAACTACAAAAGAGAAGCAATATTCATGAATGCAGTTTAAAAATATAGTAGAACTTTGATTAAGTGTTCTATATCCTGGTCCTTTATTAAATCTCCAAATATATGTATATCACCAGAGCATGTCATTTCACCCATTACACAGTAAAGCAGAGCTTCTCCTTTTGAGTGATGTACAGCCGTTGTACAACTCGAAGGAAGAACTCTGCATAGGATACAAATGAATGGTATTCCCTGAAGTTGTACAAGGCAGCATTCTTGCTTTGGATGTAGGGAAGAAGGGCTTACTTAGGGCAGTGGTTTTTCCACCAGGGGTGATCTTGTACCTTCCTTATAGATATTTTAACAGACCAACGCTTCTCAACGCCACCTGTCAGCTAAAATCATGGGTAGAGGCTGAAAAGCGCACCCACACCCACCACAACAAGAAACAGCTTCTGGGCTTCACCTACAAAGTTGGAAT
Organism: Balaenoptera physalus; assembly: GCF_965194825.1. Classification (NCBI taxonomy): domain Eukaryota; kingdom Metazoa; phylum Chordata; class Mammalia; order Artiodactyla; family Balaenopteridae; genus Balaenoptera; species Balaenoptera physalus. The sequence continues at coordinate 95,344,085 of NC_138896.1, read as the reverse complement.
GGCTGCCCAGAGAGCCTTAGACCTGAAAAGTGCCACAGGAGATTATGATAGGCAGTCAAAGGTGAGAACGACTGTGCTAGGTTGCCAGGAAACACTGGCGGAAATCAACGCAAGAAGATACAGCTTGCAGCATCTACATGAATCATTTATCTCTGCAGTTTCCATATTTCAGATACTAAGCTTCTTCCACCAGGCACTGACACTTGCCCAAAATAAATGAAAACCTTTAGCATTTACACTTTTTCCCAGAGAGTATACCTAAATAATTAGCGTGTGTGTGTGTGCGCATACACACACACACACGCCAGTTATCAGATACAAAGAGGACATGGTGCCCATCTGTGCCTCTCTGTGACCTAGAAGTTACTGAATTCTAAAGGTCATTTGAATGACCCCACTCGTAAATCAATGTGGTATAAACTATAATCATTTCAAATGTCAGAAAAGGTTTTTATAATCTCATGAAACTCTAGGAAATATTCCCATTGCCTTTAAATCATAGCAACTGGAACTCTAGCCTTTTTAGTGGGTAAAGAAAGATATTTCTTAAACTACACACAATTGACTAAGTCACAACTAATAGCTCAAAACATCCTTTTCCCAGAAAACAACTGCTTTTTGAGACTATAATTATAGTAGCAAGCCAGTGAGAAGGTTAAAAATGAAAGGGTCTATAAATAGCATTCTGAAAGAAAACACAAATTCAAGTATAATTTCATAGGGCAGAAATGGGCTCCAAAGGGCGGAGCCATGGTAGCTAGAGATAGGGGGAGGCGAATCCTGGTACATGAGCAGAAAAAAAGGGTAGAAACAATTGAAAATACAAGTCTAGCTTCTTTGCGTGGCTTACAAGGCCCTGCACGATCTGGTGCCTGCCACCCTCTCAAGCCTCTCTCCTCCCAGCATCTTGTGTCCTAGCTTTACAACGGTCATTTTTAAGACCCTAGAAACAATCTAGCTCTTTCTCTGCTCAGACTTCAGAGCTATACTTCCCCCGAGCCTGAGGGTCTCAGCCAGCTTTACCTCCTCAGAGAGGCCTCTTCTCTAGCTGGGGACGAATCTTCAGAAGTTACCATAGCAGGTTTGTTTCCCTGGGAAGCAGACTCTGGTCTATTAATGAGCTATCTGAGATCAATGCATGAGGAAGGGATAGCAAGGAAGTGGAAGTGGACAAAGGGAAAAGCTGAGCTGTGACACAGCATAAAGAGAATCCTCAGCCCACCCTCCAGGGAGTTCTGAAGTGGGCATGATCCTTAGAGCTGTGCTAATTTGCGTTAGGGTCCTGGGTCTTTATCCCTCTACATCAGGCAGTAGATGTCTCCCTGGAAAGGAGACATGACCTTGAGCAAGGGGGTACTCTCTTCATCCGAGGCAATCGTGACCCTGTCTGGGTGCTTACATGTGAGGGCTGGTTGCTGGCAGCACTCCAAGCGACAGACGGAACAGCTGGTTCTCAAAGGCTGATCGGAGTGGAGCGTTACAGAATCTACCACTGTGACTTTATCTCACTGCTCCTCCATTCTCTCATTTGTAAAATGAGGATGATACTAACAATCTCAAAAGATATACAATATCTAACATGATGAATGACTCAACATTAAGTTCTCAATGAATGTTAAATTTGCATCTTTACCTACTCTATTCAGGAAAAAATGTGGATGCAATTTTGACTAGGGAGCATTTTTTCAAAAGACGATTCCTTTCTTTCTCCCTTCATCCACTGACTCACCTAGTATCAACTGAGTGGCTACTAGGTGTTAGGGATTTTCCAATATGCGAGGAAAGAGTGTTGTAGGTTCTTGTCCAAATGGAGTTTACACTTTAGTAACAGGAAGAAAGAAAATAACCATGTAAATAAATAAGTAATAGAACACTGTTAGGAGTAATAAATGTTAACTGAAGGTTGAAGAAATGTGTTTCTTAAAAAGCTGTATTATTGGACTCATTAATGGGTCACATAAACCCAAATCAAACTAACTTAATTAAGGGAATTTATTAGCCCACAAACAAAAAACATATAAAAAGCAGAGGGAGAACCAGCACCAGGGGCCTCTGAATTCTGCAACCCAAACACCATCAAGCCATCTTGCTTACTCTTACTTCTGTCTTGTTTGTTTGTAGCATCATTCTCTGAGACTAGCTCTGTTATTCCAGCGTGAGTTCAATAAATCCCCAGCGAAGGATGCTGAATATAACCAAACTGGAGTTACGTGTCCCATCCTCTAAGACTGTGGTGCTAAGGGAGGATGACTGGATCATAATTCGATAGGTACACAGCCTCGTAGCCAGGGCAATAAAAGTCATGTTGTTAATAATTATCGAGGCCTTGCCATGCAGAAAATACAATGCATTTACATAATTGCATCTATTAAAAAATAAATTCTGTAAGTACTATTATCTCCTCTTTACTGAAGAGAAAACCAAAGCTCAAAGAGATTGAGTAACTCACAAAAGCACACATTATTAGTAAGTATTGAAGGTCAAATCCAAACCCACTTCAATCAGATCTCCAAAGCTCATGCTCATAACCACTAGGTAATTAGGCCATGCTAATGTTGGTTACTATATAGTTATATCATAATCAGTGTAATTATTTCATTACCTTAATTAATCCATGCTAATCGGTCTTCCATCCAACATGAAGGCATGATAATTGGACATTCACAAATGAAAAGCATATCCATACCAAGGCCAATAAAATGGGAAATGGCATAAGAAAAAAAGAGCAGAGGAAATCAAGATGAAATACCATTTAATGCTATAATCGTTGAGGCCAATCAGACAATGATTGACCAATTTAACCATATCTAATTCATGTCAGGGGTTTGCATGCTTCCATTAAGTTAGGAGGAATCTATATTACATTGGCAAATCAGTGAGGCACTGTAAAATGTACACTAGTCTAGAAGCTAGGAGATATAAGATCTAATTCTTATTCAGTAAGTATGAATTTGACTTTGAATGAGTCAACATCTCAGTTTTCTAACCCATAATTTAGGGACAGTAGTCCCTAGGCTGTCTATTTAATATGTTTACTATGTATTCCCTAAGGGTTAAGATAAAGAAAAATACAAAAGCACTTAGAGTATTTATCACACAAAACATGAGGGTGAGTTTTTAAAATACCAAATAGAAAAAACATATATCTGGATTCTTTCTTATATCTGTAGCACTAGAAAAAAAGATTAAATGTTTAACATAATACAGACAAAAGTAAACTTTGTAAAGCTGAAACATGAGTAATTTAAGTGAAGCATAAACAGAGTGAAGAAGATGCTCCAATCAAACCAAACACTTATGTACTTAAATAAATAACAAGGTGTAAAATAAATCATTTTCCAGATTTAGAAATGTTATAGAATTTCACTTTGACCAAAATAATCTTAGAAGTATTCTTATGCATTTTATAAGAAATAAGAGGGCTTCCCTGGTGGCGCAGTGGTTGAGAATCTGCCTGCCAATGCAGGGGACACGGGTTCGAGCCCTGGTCTGGGAAGATCCCACATGCCACGGAGCAACTGGGCCCGTGAGCCACAATTACTGAGCCTGCGCGTCTGGAGCCTGTGCTCTGCAACAAGAGAGGCCGCGATGGTGAGAGGCCCGCGCACCGCGATGAAGAGTGGTCTCCACTTGCCGCAACTAGAGAAAGCCCTCGCACAGAAACGAAGACTCAACACAGTCATAAATAAATAAATAAAAGAACGTGAATTTCTAAAAAAAAAGAAATAAGACACTTTTCTAGAGGTATTTCTACATGTTATGGTGGTTGAAAACTTTGGCCTGAAAGCTCGTTTTTTATCCTTTGATTTTACAGTCCTACAATTTCAATTTCCAACTCAGCTTGATATTTTTAGTTGGAAAATTAAGTTCATTTTAAAGAGGACTGTAAAAACGTGACAATTACAAAGGGAATGATTTGAGAAACCAACCATAATGGGAAATTAAACATCCTACCGAAATCCTTTAATGGCTTTTTAGCAGAAGAAATATGTGCTATAAAATTTAATCTAAGATAATAGAAACTTCTAAAATGTGGATTATAGAAATGTAAGTAAAGTTGCTAAAAGGTGGAACTGTGCTTCTTTTCAAAATCTACTTCCCTAAAACAATACTTTCCCTAACCTGCCAGCATATAGACTTCCCATACCTGGAATGAAATTTCCAGCTTTAGATTTGCCTGAAAAATCATGGAACCATTAGAACAGGAAGGAAGCTTGCAGTCTAAATCCAACACCCTCCATTTTATAGAATTATGAAGTTGGAACTCAAAGTAATGAAATGATATGCCTAAAATCACACTACAAACCAGTGCTAGACCTCAAGGTGATGGTAGTGATGATGATGATGACAGCTACCACTTACTGAGACAATTCTGTGATGTAAGGGTTATGATCAGAAGCCTAAGGTTCGGAGAGGTGAACTAATTTGTCAAACCCATTCTCTTAATCAGTTTACTATCTACTGCACTGTCCTCTGCCCTGTATCTGGACCCCTTTTCCACCACAACTTCCCTTCCAAGAAAAATGAAAGCGTGTTAATAAAATTCTCTAATCAAATGGATCCTTCTTACCTTCCCTTCTTGCCCAGTTTATTTCCTACCTCTGATCAGGCATCAGTTTCTCAGAGAAGCTTTCTCTGACCTTCATAGGTCAAATCCCCATTTAACTCTCCTTAGTAGCATTGATCAGAGTGGCAATTTCACATTTTTTTGCATGATAATCTGATCAATATGTGTCTACCCTAATAGAGATAAGCTTCATGAGGGTAAAAACCGTCTGTTTTAGTTTGCTGCTGTATCCTCAGCCAAGTGTCTCTTAACAGTTAAACAAAAATCATTGTTGAATAAATAAATTTTTAAAAAATGTTTAATTCCGGGCTTCCCTGGTGGCGCAGTGGTTAAGAATCTGCCTGCCAATGCAGGGGACACGGGTTCGAGCCCTGGTCTGGGAAGATCCCACATGCCGCGGAGCAACTAGGCCCGTGAGCCACAACTACTGACCCTGCGCATCTGGAGCCTGTGCTCCGCAACAAGAGAGGCCGCGATAGTGAGAGGCCCGCGCACCGCGATGAAGAGTGGCCCCCGCTCGCCGCAACTGGAGAAAGCCCTCGCACAGAAACGAAGACCCAACACAGCCAAAAATAAATAAATAAGTAAATATATTTATTAAAAAAAAAAAAAAGTTTAATTCCTACAAATGAATGAAGCATCCTATATTAGACAACTGTAAAGTGATTTATAAGATTTATTTTGCTTTTACTGTCATTTTACACGTGGCACAGGTTTAAAATGTTAAAAAGTATGTAAAGTATGGGTGACAGGAGAATATAATGTATAGAGATATTGTACACAGTTAAGGAACTTGCTATACTCACAACATGGAGTGAAATACCAAAAATCACATAAGGGTTGATTGACCGGTTAACAAGAAGTTAACAATTAGCATGGTAACATGGACTGAAGTCTCTGACCCAGACCAAACTCAAAAGACAATAGTTACTCAAATATAAAATAATTTGCCTTCTGTTTCCAGTTGTGAAAAGAACCCTGATATAGACAAGAAAGGGCCGCAAATAACAGGAAGCACTGCCTAGACTCTGTATGCAAGTAAGTTACTTAAGCTAATGGTGTCAGCTACTCTCGATCTCAAAAGCTGACCTCACACATACTATTAAAAAAAAAAAAACAACAAGATTCATTTTCACTTTTCTAATAGTGCGTGCTGTCCTTAAGAAAGGGAGATTATACTGTTCAGCGTTCTTAGAGAGCTCTGATGCATTTCTCCTTCTCCCTCCTTCTCTTGCTTTTTTTAGGGCAGGGAATGTTGTGGCATCTGTGGAGGCCTCAATCTTTGATCTCTGTGCGTAAGGCTTCTTTCCATGGCAGCGTCATTTATGACAGGCTAAATTAGCCTTTGATCAGAGGCTCTGATTTACTTCCTACTTCCCAGCTTCATCACCAGGCTCTCAGATGCGCCTGCCCCTCTGTCCTCCCCAGTTCAGGTGGTGACAGAAGTGATGTATTTCATTGCTTTGCTTCTTCTCCGAGGCCTCAGATATTTGCACACATGTGCAGTTCAACAAAATCTGCTGTTTAGGGGAGATGCCTATGATTTGTCTCACTGTTATACATGGTATTGTTCCCCAACATGGATTGCCTTAGGGCAAAAATGGCATTTTGTTGAGGAAACACAGTTTTCTCTCTTCATTGGATTTTACTCTAAGTCATTTGTTTGCTTGTGCTACATATTTTCATGGACATTTTATTTGTGCATTAGGTCATGTTGCTACTTGAAAGGTCCTTTTAAATAACAATATGAGATCTATAGTGTCTGTTTATTAAAAAGATCACCCAAGTTTTGCTGGGTTTCACTGTCTCTTTGTCTTTAATATTTTTATGGTCATTTTACTTCAGTCTTTTCTCTGCAAAGGAATAGCAACATTTTTCCTACTGAAAAAAGGCTCTGCCTTCTGCAATTGCATAGAGAAAATAAGTAAATGATTAGAAAATGGCTAAGAAGACTAAACCCAACCCTATTAAAATCTTACAAACCAACAGACTGGCAATAACAACAAAAACCTGCAAAATGATCACAACGCTTGGCTTTAAAATAAAATTCTTCACATAGTGCTCATTCTACAATCTTCTGATTTTGAGACACCATTTCCCTAGTGACTTAAAAATCTACCTGTAGCATTTTAACAACATATTTGCATATCTCAGCTTCCCTCTGGAGCCTTACTGCGTTTTCATGCTTTAGAGATCGCATTTATTTGTGTACGTGATTTGAGTAAAAGCAACTGTAATAAGACTCCAGTTGAAACAAACATGTTTTTGGCACCTAGATACCAAAATTATGTGTGCAAACTGGAGGTAATCCAAAGAACAGCCACGAGAATGATGGAGGGAATGAAGTGCTTGGCTAAGGAAGAAATGCAAGGCTTCTGAATGTCTCTAGAGTGGATAAACAACAATAGAGGAACAAAACAGCCCATAAATATTTAAAAGGTGTAAACATCAACTTTTACAGAGGAGAGGAATGATTAATTCTGGGACAAGGGCATGGAGTTAGTTCTGATGCTCTTATATCACAGGAAGGAAAAAGGAAAAGAAAAAGGATACTGTTTAATATCATCATTTTGGAGTATGCAATATTAATTACTTATGCAAAATATTTTAGCATCCAATGGAATCTTATCGTCTCTGAATGCCCCCTTTCAAGAGATGCTGAAAAATCGACACTTACTTATTCAAAATAGGGGAACTTCTTTCTGAGGAGATCAATTTTACTCAGCTTCCACTTAGGATTTCTTGAGGAGAGCCTTTCATTTTGGGTAAGACTCATTCAACAATTCCTCACGCTTTTATTTCAGAATGGTCCTGAAGTGAATTAGCCATAGGCAATGCCAATCCGGGGCCTCTTAGCCAGGTGGGGATATTAAAGAGAGGAGAGTTAAGGGAACATTAGAATTCATCAGAAACCAAGTTTAAGTGAAACTAGAAACTGCTAGCAAGACTGCCTAGACTATAGGACCCAGAGAAGCAATCTGAGAATTTAGCCCAGTTGGTGTCCTAGGAGTGACCTATCAGGAGAATCTTTCCCTCCCTCTGTTCTTCCTTTTAAATCTCCCCATCCCCTACCTTTATAAAGCATCTAGTGGGTGCTAGGGTCTATGCTCAGTGGTAACAAAGCAAATATATATTTGAACTGGGCCCTGCCCTCAAAGACATATGACTGAGACAAATGTGTAAACAAATAATTGAAACTTAGAGTAAGGCCCGTAAACAGAGAACAGACAGAGGCAGGATCAACCAAACAAGCTGCATTTGTGCAGTGTATTCATCAGGTTCTCCAGAGAAACAGAACCAATAGGATATATATAGGGATAGAGAGAGACGTATTACAGAAATTGTCTCATGTGATTAAGGAGGCTGAGAAATCCCATTGTCTGCTGTCTGCAAGCTGGAGAACCAGTAAAGCCAGTGGTATAATTCAGTATGATTCCAAAGGCCCAAGAACCAAGAATGCTGATGACTGAGAGCAGAAGATGGGTGTCCCAGGTCAAACAGAGAACAAATTCACCCTTCCTCTGCCTTTTTATTTTCTTCAAACCCTTGGTGAACTGTATGATACTCACTCAAATTGGTGAGGGTGGTCTTCTTTGTTCAGTCTACTAACACAGGTGCTAATCTCCTCTGGAAACAGCCTTACAGACACACCCAGGAATGATGTTTCACCAGCTATCTGGGCATCCCTTAGCCCAGTCAAACTGACATTTAAAATGAACCACCACATGCAGTAAATGCAGCACACTGCACTGAGAATATTTCAGAAAGGACAGGCTGTTATATCTTGTTCTGCACAGAGTATGGGAGCCAAGCCGCGATGTAACTGAGCATGCAGAGCGCTCTCTGAGAGGAGACATGGATTTCACTGGAAAATAATCAGTACCTTTATGACAACTTCACAGACCAGCAAGCGAAGGCAGCTATAATCTTCTCTCACATAATAGCACTATACCAAGATTTAAAGGAAAATGCTACTCTCTCCTACCTCCTCTCAGGACCTGCAGCCTAGTCTTTGATATAAAAGAATATTCACCCAAATCCATAAATCAGTAGGAGGAGCTGTGTGTAGACATAAGCACCATCAACCAGTCTCAGCACATGACCCAAGGCGACTCACCATATTTAACAGAGCACATATTTTATTGTGACCTTCTGCTACAAAAATACAGTCTCTATCATTCAACTACTTAAGCCTTCTGTTAAGATGTGTGGATAGTATCATCTTCGGATAAAGTATACATAGGTATGGCAATGATTAAAATGTATAGATAAACCTATGTTAATGTGCTATGCACAAAGTCAAGGTCATATGACCCACCTCCTAGAGAAATGGAAATAAAAAGAAAGATAAACAAATGGGACCTAATGAAACTTCAACGCTTTTGCACAGCAAAGGAGACCATAAACAAGATGAAAAGACAACCCTCAGAATGGGAGAAAATATTTGCAAATGAAGCAACCGACAAAGGATTAATCTCCAAAATTTACAAGCAGCTCATGCAGCTGAATATCAAAAAAACAAACAACCCAATCCAAAAATGGACAGAAGACCTAAATAGACATTTCTCCAAAGAAGATACACAGATTGCCAACAAACACATGAAAGGATGCTCAACATCACTAATCATTAGAGAAATTCAAATCAAAACTACCATGAGGTATCACCTCACACCAGTCAGAACAGCCATCATCAAAAAATCTACAAACAATAAATGCTGGAGAAGGTGTGGAGAAAAGGGAACCCTCTTGCACTGTTGGTGGGAATGTAATTGATACAGCCACTATGGAGAACAGTATGGAGGTTCCTTAAAAAACTAAAGATAGAACTACCATACGACCCAGTAATCCCACTACTCATCATATACCCTGAGAAAAGCATAATTCAAAAAGAGTCATGTACCACAATGTTCACTGCAGCACTATTTACAATAGGCAGGACATGGAAGCAACCTACGTGTCCATCGACAGATGAGTGGATAAAGAAGATGTGGCACATATATACAATGGAATATTACTCTGCCATAAAAGTAAACAAAATTGAGTTATTTGTAGTGAGGTGGATGGACCTACAGTCTGTCACACAGAGTGAAATAAGTTAGAAAGAGAAAAACAAATACCGTATGCTAATACATATATATGGAATCTAAAAAAAAAAAAAAGGTTCTGAAGAACCTAGGGGCAGGACAGGAATAAAGACGCAGACATAGAGAATGGACTTGAGGACACAGGGAGGGGGAAGGGTAAGCTGGGATGAAGTGAGAGAGTGGCATTGAGATATATACACTACCAAATGTAAAATAGATAGCTAGTGGGAAGCAGCTGCATAGCACAGGGAGGTCAGCTCCATGCTTTGGGACCACCTTGAGGGGTGGGATAGAGAGGGTAGGAGGGAGAAGCAAGGGGGAGGGGATATGGGTATATATGTATACGTATAGCTGATTCACTTTTTTATATAGCAGAAATGAACACAACATTGTAAAGCAATTATACTTCAATAAAGATGTTAAAAAAAAAGTATAGACTGTGCTGTAAACAAGTTCAAATACATTTGAGTGTTGAAAAACACAACAGCAAAATCAGTATTCATGTATTGTAGTCTAATCAGAGTCTTGGGGATTATTTCACCCCATATTTTTAATTCTTGAGAGGTTGTATGGGGGGACTCTCTAAATCAGAGATTCTCAAAAGAAAATTAATGCTAAAGTATGTTTGTGTGTGTGTGTGTGTGTGTGTGTGTGTGTGTGCCTATATCTCCTAGGACTATGATTCCCTAAGGACCTCCTGGAAGCTGCACAGTTGAATTTCTCAAGCTCTACAACGAAAATGGATGGCAAGGGAACTTATTTTGTTGAATTAAATAATGATTTGGTTGATCATCAAGAGGAACACAAGAAAATAAACATAACTCAATAAAATAAAGAATGCATTGTTATGAGTGAGCAGTTGTTTTGCAGGTTGCCATCCATTTTCATGATGTCAAAAGACACAATTATTAATACATCATCATGACACAACCCCAATTAAAGTTCCTCATGGTAGCATGCTAACATCTTATTTTAAAAATTTAATACCCCAGACATTGTATTTCATCCTTTAATTTCTGAAAAGATTTACCTAGGTTTCTTAGGATCTAGAAATTCATTTAGGATGAAATCATAAAAGTGTTTTAACATAATAAATGTACTCCTCATAACCAATCATCATCAAAGGATTCGATTAATCAGATTTCAGGAAGAGTTTTCTCTAAGAATATGAGTATATATCGCAAATGCTTTTTAATCTTCTAATAGACCAGCAGATTCACTGGAGTTAGAAAGACTGCACAGAGTAGCCTCTTGCAGCAAGTTCCAAAGGGAAGATCTAAATATAGTGGAAGGGCAAAATCACTCCACTGAATGAGACGGAGAGCACAAGTTATTCAAAACACACACACAGTTTCCTCATAGACCTCTTCTTGGAATAGCCCCACATTTGTTTAGAAGGCCCCTCCTGGTTACCAGGCAGCAGGTAAGCTAGCAATGACTCAGAAAGTCAAGGAGTTCCACCTCTTTCCACATTGTCTTCCTTATAGCTACTAAGATCCCAGTATACAACCAACATATAGAAAGATTTTGCATGTACCCCAAAACATCTTAATTCTACAGGAATCACATTCTTTTGCTAACAAAATGTGCTCTTGAGAAAGTAAAAAGAATATTATTCTTTCATTGAAAAAAATACCATTTTTTTCTCATACAAAAAACTAGTGAACATAACAAAAAAGCAGCGGACTCACAGATATAGAGAACAAACTAGTGGTTATCAGTGGGGAGAGGAAAGGGGGGAGGGGCAATAAAGGGGTAGAGGATTAAGAGGTACAAATTATTAGGTATAAAATAAGCTACAAGGATGTATTGTACAGCACGGGGAATATAGCAAATACTTTATAATAACTATAAATGTAGTATAACCTTTAAAAATAGGGAATCACTTTATGGAACACCTATAATATTATGTATCAAGTATACTTCAATCAAAAATACTGTTTATTTCTCAAATTACTTTGTCTTTAAAAACTAATAATGATAGTAAGGGTTGACATTTACCGAACAATACTATGGGCTCAACACAGTGCTAATAAGCATTATCAAAATAATCTGATTTAACCCACACCTACAGGAAATTACAACTATTTTTCTAATTTTATGAATTTGGAAATGGAGGTTTAAAAGGGCTAAATAGCTTCCCCACAACCAGATCCTTGTGTATCTGGCCCTTAAAAGTAGACTTTTTCTCACTCTTCCAAACCCTTTGAAATTTGTTACAATTCAGCCTGGTACTGCACAAAGAATTTGAAAAAGCTCCAAAGGAGGATTCAGGTCAGATTTCACACTGATCCAAATCCAAGGGACAGTTACTGAAGCTGAAAGCCCTTCAGACCATGAAGGGGTGAGCTCTGTTTGACTGATGAAAATATAGGTTTTCTCACTAAAACTTCAAGCCTCCTAAGAAGCCAACCTGCTCAGATCCCAATGGAGAAATTCATTTTTCTATTAAAAATGACATTTAGGTAAATATCATCAAGATGCAACTTTCAAATATTCCCAGAGGTCAGCTAACAAGAAAAATAACTTGTAGTTATTCTGCTCTTTTGAAAATAAGCCATTTTAATGGAACTCCAAAAACAAAAAACAACTTACATTATATATCTGGTCCATATCCTGGGTCACTCTCTATGGCTATATTCTTCTACCAAGCATTGCAATAATTAAACGCATTCAAAATGCATAAAGCACCTGATTAAGGAAAATATTCTTACCAGGAAATTAAGTTCCCTTTAGTTCCACTATGATATGTCTGCAGTATTAACACAGAGTCATTGTTTGTAGTTTACAGCACCTAGAGACAGATTAGAAAGTTGTAATTTTAGAGATAATTCCCATCTAAGGATCCACTTTTAATTTTTACCTTTTCCCTGTTTAAGAAATTGATTTCATTTTTCTTTCTGTTCACCCCTCAAAAAAATTCCCAAATACCTAAACAATAGCATTGCTCTGTCACTGAGGATAAAACACATCCTCTAGACTTCTATCTATGAATAAATGAAGCAGAGATGCAGAAAACAGCCACATAATTACTCTTCTTATTGAAAGAATTATTGACGTGTCTTTTCTCGAGGATTCAAGTATTTTGCAACAGACCACAATTTGTGCGAATTTCTACTTGGCAGTCCTCCATGAGCTGTTTTTCACAATAACCATTTGCTTTTGTCTGAGGCTGTGACCAATCTATCAAAATAAAACTGTATAGACTAAAACGATGAGAGCTCTATCAGGAAGCACTCTCCAAGATCAGAACTCTATGAATCAGAGTTAACATAAACCTTCCATTCAAGAGGCCATCTCTCACCCAGGTGTGTTATCATCAAGCCTCCCATCTTTTAAAAAATCAACATGTGAAATGAAGGAAGTGTTTCAACCAGGATATACACTCTTTTTAATGTTAATTCCCAAATCCTTTGAGAATTGGCTCCCAATCTCTAAAGGACTATTTATAAGCTTTTTTTCTGAATGCCATCCTAAGAGTACATCTATGAAAAGCTAAGATTTTCTGTTGAACATAAGGACGTCAAAATAAGTCAAAGATTTTTCTCATACCAGTTGTCTTAACTTAATGAGTATCATTCAGAAGAGCTAAATTCCATCTAGTAATTCTAATTCCTGTAGAAACTACTAAAGAGATTTATAAAACTACAGTATCTTTTGCCTCAAGAAAAAGAAGGATAGCTAAAATATTCAAGCAACGCACTTCCTTTCTGTGCATTAATTGCCAATCTCTTTGGCCTTATTCCAAAAGCTGTTGCCAGAAAGTTATAAACAGATTGCAATGCCTCTGGAGAGAAACTCACACCAATACACTGAAAAAAATTCCACCCTGGCAAGTATGAGAATAGTCCCCACTGCTTTCCAATTGACCAAGTGACACACTGTACAGACTGTGCCCTGTATACTTCTGTTTAGTAACCTCATTTCAATCCCTTTAGGCCGACTTCTGACACTGTTATAATTTGCCTTATTATAACAAAAAGAACTGTTTATGGATGACTCACAAAGCGCAAAACATTTAATATGGCTCCTAACCAGTGGGATCATGGTACACTTAGCTTGAGTATAATTGTATTTATTGAGGTCTACAGGCTAATAGAAGCTTTTTCTCTAAATACAGGAATATAAAAACTGGCCATCATTTGTTGTACCCAGAATCCTCTGTGTTTCAGTAGTCACCCTGTGGGGAAAAGAAAAAATGACATGTTTCCGCGTGTGGATTCCAAATTAGATTTGCTGATTGTCCCGCCCCATTTACTGAGGCTAAAGTTAAATGATATAATATAGGATGTCCTCTACTTATCCCAGTGATAAAGAATGTCATAAATTGGGTATATTCTACAGCCAGGGAGCCACTTTTATGGTTTCCATATTAAATCTCTCTAAGACACCTCTTCAAAACCCACCCATCTCATATACCTACTGCAGGTGGTTCTTCCCAATGGGTCTCACATTTTTACCTCTGTCAATGACACCCATGACAACAGGGATCAGTGCCTGTGCTGAATTATCCACACTCTCGCTTAGCAATTTCAAGATAGTTGTTTGGCATCAGGCATGGAGTCTGTAGCTACTGATCAAACTTATTTGTATGCTCACAGCAGCAGCATATGCCTGCTGAGCTCTCATCTGCTTCATTCAACTTTGGTTGAGAAGGTACTCACATTAATCACAGATATAAGTTCTATGCTGCTAATCCAGTCATTCTGTGTGTGTGTGTGTGTTTGGTGTCGGTGTGTATAAAGAATTATTTCTGTACTATTAGGTCTCCTTTTATTCCTTCATGTTGTAGGTGTATGATCTTCAAAAAGGGGTAGGCAGACAATCCCTTAGAATGCAACAAGTAATACTAAAACATATATATGTATAACTGATATTGAACATATATATTAAGGCATATAGTTTGATATTAAAATATCCATATACACATATATGAGCATATATGTTATTTTTATCACATTGTATCTCATTCTTTTAAATTTCTGTCTGCTTTTCTGTTTTCTTACGGTAAATATTAGCACACTGTGAATCTGTACAATTTGGGATATACATATGTTGGAAGTATAGGCTCAAATATTATTATGAGAAGGGTCCACACATACACACACATACTACACTACTGAAGTCTAAGAAAATATCTTTCTGGTTCTACTTTTATTATATTTAGCAGGATATATAATCTTTTGAATTTGTTTGTTTAAAGCCTTTACCCTTTCTCCTATCACCAGATATTAGTATCAAAGATACTAATAGCTTCTTTTCCCTTCTTAGAGAAAAGTTGCTTGTTTATTTTTCAAAGTCCCTAAGTTTTTCTACTTAAGATATATTAATAAACATACCTACCAAATGTTAAGGGAGGAATGAGGAATACTGAAAGGAAATCTGAAGAATTTAGAAGCATAGTAAAGTAAAATGGGCATTTGAGCCCTTGTTGGTTGTTTGCTTTTCATTGAAAAAAAAAGGACAACTGAAAGAAACTATAGTGTAGGCACATCAAACTAATTAAGTTAAACTCAACTCACTTGAGGAAAAAATAACAGAGAGAGAAAGTACACTACAGGGAAAGACAGAACTTTCTCAAAGTAAGAGGCAGGTCAAAAACGGATTGGGGTCCACCCAGTGAACAGGGAACCCATGGCAGGTATAAAACAGGAGCTTTGAATCAGCTGAATTCAGGTCTACATGCCTTCCTGATATGAACATCTTGCTGCTCTGAAGTTATTTAGAATGTGAAAATAGTATTTTTCACACAATATGTCCCCTACAAGCAAACCTATGACTTCATAGGTGCTCAGCAAAAGAAATGGTGATCTCTTACAATGCTGGGGGAAAAGCTGGCTATGTAAGAATTATTTAGAGATAACATGCAATTTTTCTACATGGCACCATCCTAGGATGCTTTTAAGGTGAATTCTCCTTACCACTGAATTTACAACAAATCATATGTAAACTGTAACTGCATTCTAGACAAAATTAGCAAGAGACCAATGGCTATCATAAATATTCCTGCTAGCTTCTACTCTGTATTAACACAGTGAATCTTGAGCTCCAGAATGTCAAACCTTGATTGTCGCTGTAATCCCAGTGCCACTGATTGTCAACATAATGAAGCTTAAAAAAATACATTTTGGATGAATTAGTGATTGAATGTATAAAAGCTACACATATCAAAAATTAGTGGTCCTTCAGTTCTTTAACCTGACAGTCATAGGTGTGAATGTCACTCTGATAGAGGCGGAAGGAGCACATTAACCACTGTATTTGGCAAAAGAGACATGGAAGCATAAGGAAAAAGAGCCAGAGGAGCTAAAAATAAAGTGAGTGTGCACTTACTCACAGTGTGATCTTTGGCTAATCACATAACCTTTCAGAACTCCAACTGTCTCATCGGTAAATAAGGGATAATAGTATCTACCTTGCAGTACAGGGTTGAGGGAGAGGGCTAACATGTACAAATGGCTTAGCTCAGGGATGGGACCTAGAAGGTGTTCAGTGACCAGAAGGGCAGCACAGATCTCCATCATCACCCAGAGGTAGGCAGTGAGGCTGGGAGGGGCCCCTGATCAATGTCCCCCACAAGCTCAAACTCAGCCAATAGGTGGAAGCCACATCCTAGGATAGGCACCTTGACGGCTGCTGTATAAGCTACCTGGGTGGACAGTACATGCCTTATTCTCATGAGACAGAAAAGGATTTCTTTACAATATTTTTTTTGGCAACTTTGTGAGTTCCTCAAGGCCAGGAAAAACACTTGTTTTATTAATTTTTGCCTCCCTCAGACTCAAGCACAGTGGCTGTCAAGGTGTCAAACCCTGGTTGCTTATGAAATGTACATCGAATGAAAATGCCTATTTTGTGTGTGTGTGCAGGTGTGTGTGTGTGTGTGTGTGTGTGTGCATGTGTGTAGTGTATTTGGAATAAAGTGGATATTTTTTCTTTCCTTTTTCCTTTTAAAAATGTACCTAATCTTGGGCTTCCCTGGTGGCGCAGTGGTTAAGAATCCGCCTACCAATGCAGGGGACACGGGTTTGAGCCCTGGTCCAGGAAGATCCCACGTGCAGCGGAGCAACTAAGCCCGTGCGCCACAACTACTGAACCCATGTGCCACAACTACTGAAGCCTGTGTGCCTAGAGCCTGTGCTCCGCAACAAGAGAAGCTGCTGTGATGAGAAGCCTGTGCACCTCAATGAAGAGTAGCCCCCGCTCGCTGCAACTACAGAAAGCCCCTGCGCAGCAACGAAGACCCAAAACAGCCAAAAATAAATAAATAAAATAATTTTTTTTTAAGTACCTAATCTCAATCTTTGACCACTGGAGAGTTTCTAGTGATTTATAAAATAGACTGAGAGCACCTCAGCTTCTAGTCAATATTTGGGTCAATATCCCTAAGACGTTGTTATCAACTGACATTTACTTGGCATGAATGAGCTCTTGATTCAAATCATGGAGGCCCATACCCTCAAAAATGTGTGCCAAGATGCTCGATTCAATTATGTTGAATGAATATAGTATCTTTTAAAAAGGAAGTGATATGTGATGCACATAATATTCTCTAGGATATAAGCTGGTGGTACAGTAGAAATGAACACACAACAGATATTCTTCAATATGCCTAACAAAAAATGCACAATAAAATGAAAACAAACAAATGTTTGCTTTTGGAAATTATTTACAAGCAAAAGCTTACACAAGCAATATGAAGATGTTGAATTTGTTCCTACAAACACTTCTGGAAGAATACTCTGAAAGAGTCCCTATTCCTGATCATTAGTTTTAGTATTTGTTGACTAAAAAAAAATTATTGACCCCCTACTAAGGAACAATTGAAGACATACTGGATGCTGGATGCTGTGCTAAGCAATTTATGGATTATCTTATGTAACAGAGTGCCCTCTAAGTTAGGTAGCACTGACCATAATTTTATAGATGATTAAATGAATTCAAATAGGTTAGTTAGCCTGTACAAACTCACAGTAAGTGCCAGAGCCAAGATGTGAACCCAGTCTGTGTAACTCCAAGCCCATGCCTTTACCTACTAGCTTACCTTCCCTACCACATCATTCATGTCAAGTGCCATGAGTTTCAGAAAAGGACTCCATAATAATTATTTCTCTAAGTTCTACCACATTTTTTTTGTCCAATCACATTTTAAGATATACATTCAACTGTCCTAAAGATGCTAATAGCATAATATGGTGAAATCAGTAAAGAATATTCCAGGGCAATCAGACGACCTAATAAATATTATTCCTAGCTCTGTTATTAACATTGCCTATTAAGCGCAAGTTTTTTAACCAGTTTGGGTCTCAGTATCTTCATCTACAACATGAGAGTGTCAACAGTGATTTCGAGTTTCTTTTTGTCTCAGAAGTCTATAATTACAAGAAAAAAAATTCTCTGATAATGGAGTTGAAGGAGGTACACAGAAGATCATTTAAAATATTCAAGAGGCTAGGATCATGAGACATACAAGGGAAGACTAAAAAGATTAGAAGTCTTTAGTGTGTAAAGATGAATACACAGAACAGATAGATCAAAATAAATAAAATCTTGAAGGATACAGGAGAGGTGAATACAATTACCTTTTCTACAACTTGGACTGTTAAAACTTAAAAGCGGGGAGATCCCTCAGAAATGAGGTAATTCATACAGAATAGAATTCTATTACTATGATAGGTCATATATGTTAAAGAAACAGTTTCCAGAAAGGTCAAGACATATTTTTGGCAAGTGAACTCATAGTTTATTCACAGAAAGGAGGGTTTATATTTCACCACTTGAGAACATCATGCAGAACAAATACACTTTCCCAAGAACCCCTTCCTTCCCTATAGATGACTAGTCTACAAGGATCTGGAATTGACCAATGATATCAATTATCCTCAGGTACTCTGGATTTTGATTCAACTCCATCATGTAGCACACAGGAAGTAATCAATAAATATTTGCCAGAATGAATGAGCTCTGTCACTTACTAGCTGTGTCACCTTAAGGAAATTACTTAACTCCTATCTTCTTGACAATCAAATGTGGCTATAATTTATTCCGTTGACTACCTGAAAGTAAGAATCAGCATGACTAAACTGCAGGACAAATTCTCAGAGGTGATGTTTTCTGCCAAAACTCCTAGGAAACCAGCTATAGCCAAGAGTTGAAGGCAGTTAGTTGTGCAGAACCCTGAGGTGGAGGAGCAGGACCGGTTACTTTGGAGTATGATGGGCAGGGGCATCCCCCCGTATTCTCAATATGTCAAATGCATGTAAGTACTAATAGAAATCATTTTTGAAATGGTTTTGAAAGCAATAAGCAAAAAGTCAATGTTTTAAGTTAAGAATAAATCAAATAGATAATCTTTTAGATCTCAAACAGGATCTAGCTCTGATTTTATATTACTTTCTAATGCAATTGGAGATTGGCTCCCCAGGTAGTAGGAATGTCCATTACAAATTTGCAGTAGCAATTCTGAAAACAATTGATTGAGGAGCGCTTTGCTTTTATATATGATCCGAAATGTACGTGACAAAAATCTCATATATCAGAGAAGCGAGGCTCCTTTGACAAAAGCCTGATCAAATCAGTTGATCATGGGCAAGTTAATAGCAAAAGCAGACTCATTTAGTGATGATAAGAGGATATGTTTATGTGGGGCTTGCTGTATGCCAGGCATTGTTCTAACTATTCTGTATTTTATGAATTCATTTCATCTGTACAACTCTATGAGGTAGACACTTTTTGTTTTTAAGGTCCTCATTCCAAAGATGAGAAACTAAGGCAGAAAGAATTTACATATTGCCTAGGGTTACAAAACCATTTCTCCGGAATGCAGCTTTATAATTTTGATAGCCTTAAATACTGCCAAAAGATATTACTGCAGCATCAGGACACTTTTAAAGCAGACCCTCGTTCTTTAGGGCTTCAAGCTTAGTGACACAAACATTTCAAATCATGATTAAAGAATGGAATTACAAACCATTAAAAGTCACACTGGAAAATGTACTGAAACTGCCTGAGAGTCTTTCAGGCACATTTAGGTATGAAAGGAAGTTAACATGGCTATTATTAGGACTTTCTGTCCCAAAACATTGCACAAGGGGTCTTTGTTTATTCATTCAAATATTTATTACTTTTCTACTCTGTGTCCTGCGCTGTGGTCAGGCACACCCATGAATGGGGAGCCCTATGTTCCTGAAATAGGAACTTATCTAAACAAATCCAATCCCAGGATATTATTCCCAATTTCCTGCTTGAGCCATTCCACCTGCTGCTTTGGTCAGAGCATTTGCTCAAGCGGCTTTCAACCCCTGACTGCTCTCCACTGTTCCTGCACCACTGGCTTGTGGACCTCAGACTCTCCTTCCTTCTCAGCTTCACCAAAGCACACCCAGGGCTACACTCTCTAATCTGCCCTTGAAATAAGACTACATTTCAATAATCTGTCCACCTTCCCCAGATGTTTTCAGCACTGTATGTATTTTAGTCTTGATAGCTACTTAAGGTTTCACATCACAGGGAACCTTAGGAGACAAAGAATTTTCAAGTGGTTTCACTACCCCATCCATGAAAAACTCATTTTCACCCATGA
Organism: Balaenoptera physalus; assembly: GCF_965194825.1. Taxonomy (NCBI): domain Eukaryota; kingdom Metazoa; phylum Chordata; class Mammalia; order Artiodactyla; family Balaenopteridae; genus Balaenoptera; species Balaenoptera physalus. The sequence continues at coordinate 95,323,852 of NC_138896.1, read as the reverse complement.
ATTCATATTAGAAAGGCTTCATAAGAAATGACAATTGGCAGAATGGCCATCATCAAAAAATCTAGAAACAATAAATGCTGGAGAGGGTGTGGAGGAAAGGGAACACTCTTGCACTGTTGGTGGGAATGTAAATTGATACAGCCACTATGGAGAACAGTATGGAGGTTCCTTAAAAAACTACAAATAGAACTACCATACGACCCAGCAATCCCACTACTGGGCATATACCCTGAGAAAACCATAGGTCAAAAAGAGTCATGTACCAAAATGTTCATTGCAGCTCTATTTACAATAGCCAGGACATGGAAGCAATCTAAATGTCCATCGACAGATGAATGGATAAAGAAGATGTGGCACATATATACAATGGAATATTACTCAGCCATAAAAAGAAATGAAATGGAGGTATTTGTAATGAGGTGGATGGAGTTAGAGTCTGTCATACAGAGTGAAGTAAGTCAGAAAGAGAAAAACAAATACAGTATGCTAACACATATATACGGAATCTAAGGGGAAAAAAAAAAAAAAAAAAAGGCCATGAAGAACCTAGTGGCAAGACGGGAATAAAGACACAGACCTACTAGAGAATGGACTTGAGGATATGGGGAGGGGGTGGGGTGAGATGTGACAGGGTAAGAGAGTGTCATGGACATATATGCACTACCAAATGTAAAATAGATAACTAGTGGGAAGCAGCCGCATAGCACAGGGAGATCAGCTCGGTGCTTTGTGACCATCTAGAGGGATGGGATGGGGAGGGTGGGAGGGAGGGAGATGCAAGAGGGAAGAGAAATGGGAACATATTGTATATGTATAACTGATTCACTTTGTTATAAAGCAGAAGCTAACACACCATTGTAAGGCAATTATACTTCAATAAAGATGTTAAAAAAAAAAAAAAAAAAAAATCTGCCTAAAGAGGTGAAAGAGTACTCAAAAAAAAAAAAAAAAAAAAAAAAAAAAAAGAAATGACAATTGGTTAAGGTGGATAACTGTGTGGGGTTTTTTGCTTTATTATGAGTGTAATAAATGTTCACTGTAGAGATTTGGTAAAATACAAATGTATATGCATGTGTGTGTATATATATAAATATATACATATATGTGTGTATGTATGTGTATATACATATATACATATAAAATAGAAATCATCTGCCAAAAATAAATATTACTAACATTTTACTGCATTCCCTTCCCCAATTAATATATCGATATTCAACTAGTAGTACAGCTACACACACAAATATACACACATACATGTATGTATGTATACTAATGAATATCTAAAAATCATAAACTGTTTAGCTATACATAACATTATGAATATTTCGCTTTATTGAATAACCTAACATACCTTTTATGTTCATATGCTTGGGCCAATATTCACATAACTGGAAATCTAGCTTGATTTAGATTAAACATATGAAAATATGCTCAAACAGTAACGTAAAATGTTTACTTCCTGTAATTTATAACGATGAAATTTTGGTTAACAACCTAAATGCTCAGAAACAGAGAAATAATTAAGTACTTAGAATATAGCTATGTATTAGAAAAGTTTGTAGCTTTTTTAAAAATGTATTTTCAAAGAATATTGAATGCTAGAGAAACTTCTTATGTCATAATATTGGGTGAAACCAACAAAATTTTATACAGAGTTTGAGCTTGATTTTACAAAAAAATTATATGTATCTATATCTACCTGGGGAATAACATTGGAAATAAATACATCAAATTACGAGCATTGCTTTTGGGGGGAAAGGGGCAAGGAGAGAGTAAATATGATCTAATTTAATAGATATATTTTTTAATAGTCATGAATTATTTTTTTGCACCAAAATGAACACGATAAGAAATGAAAACACTTTTCTCCCAAAGGCTGCATAGTTATGTGAACTAGGTAAGTAAATGGCCCAATTTATCAAGCTGAAAAGAAAGAAATTGCGTTCCAGTTTTAGGGTATAGGGTGGGTATGGGAAAGCAAGAGAGGCAGCTGAGAAGTCTAAGAAAACAGAGCAGAGTCAAGAAGATATATGAAGTTTGGGGAAGCTGAAGACAAAGACAAAGAAGAAATAAAAAAGAGATGAGGCTGAAAAAATGTAATCATTTCACAATGTATATCAAGTTACCACTTTAAATATAAATGATTTTTATTCATCAATTATACCTCAATAAGGCAGGAAAAAATAAAATTATGTTTCTATTTAAAAAATACAGATAATTTCTAACATGATGATCATATTTTATATATACTCATTGGCAAGTGGAAACTTTGTTCTATAAAAAATTTCTAAGTGCAAAAACCCAACTGTGAAAATAAATAAGTAGCAGAGCATGGAAAAGTTACTCTGATAACTCAAAAAAAATCTAAAACTGCTACAAAGAGATGTCATAAGATGTTCAAAAATTAAAGTAGGCTATTGTTATTTATAGACTTTAAATGGTATAGTAACTATTTAGCTTATAATTTATTAAAATAAAATGCTAATTCTAATGAATTGTAATGCAGAAGAAAATATGCAAATTCAATGACAACTCTCAAAATACTTTTAATGGGGACCAACTCAAAATAATTCTGCATGAAGGGCTCCAGGGAACTGTGTGCAAGAAGAATAATATACAAACATAATTGTGTCACTCAAAAGACCAAATTAATAATTTCTAACAACCCGCCAATATGTAGACCTAGACCATGATTCCCCAGTGCCTCTTCACACTGAGCTCAGTACAAGGTAGATGCCAAAACCTCTGAATTAAAGAGATGAGTATGCAAATTCCCAGTATGACTTTCTGGTCAACCAGCAGTGATTGCCATGATTTCCACTCCTACTAAAAATTGATCAGCGAATCAATGAGAAATATAAGGGGATCAGAGATTTCTGATATGAAGAGATAGAAAATCACTAATGATGCTTTAAAAAACAATCATTAAAATAAAATTTATTTTGGGCTAGGTAAGGTGAAAGTATAGTTAAGGATCACACCAACACACTGAGGGTGAGATACATTTGGGGCGATAGAGAATAAGAAATAAAGTCGAAAGATACAATTCTGGTTGAAAATTTCAATTAACATTAACTTTTTAAGATATCAAAAATTAACATTTAGAAAAAAATATTTAATGCAATCCTATTTTGCAAAATTTCAAATTGGTCACCTAGGGCTAGGCCTGTTTCAGTTCTCCATGGAATTGTGCATCTGCAATTACCTAAGACATTTAAAGCAAAGGAGGAAGAAAAGACAGCAGTGGTGGTAGTGATGATGGTGGTTGTGTTACTGTAAAAAAAAAAAGAGAGAAGAAGGAAAGAAAAAAAAATCTGCTTTAATTATGGGAAATCACCGAAGTAATTTTTTATTGTTTATAAATATTGGGGAAAGTTATTCAGATCTCCAATCCGCATTGATTTTTATCCCCCAGGGAACGTGAAAAAGCGATAGTATAGTAAAACATAATGCAGAATTTCAGGTAGCCAAAAACTCTAAGTAAATATAAACCAATATACTAAATTCACTTTTCAGGTATCCAATCCTATAGTAGTAGGACTACCAATTAATGTGAAATGAAAATTAGTGATGATTATCCAGTTAAGAGATTCTTAACCCCATTAGAATCACAAACACATTTGAAAATCTGGAGAAAGCTGACTCTTCAGAAATATACACACATATTCATGCATTAAATATATTGAACACAATTATAATGGTTTCAAAAATCCCCTCTGATTTGGATCATTCAAACCACTCAAGATAAAGTTGAACATAAACAGAGGATGTTCAGCCTTAAAATAGGGAACTAAAATATATCATAATTGTTTAATCAAATTTTATTGCAAATTACCTATCTTATATAACAATATAACATCTTACATTTTATAGCACTACATGACTTTTTTCATGTAATCCTTGAAATAACTTTGTCTGTGAATTTTATCAGGTTCATTTATAAATCAGGAAAAATACAATCCAATGAACTAAGTTACTCTTTAATTTCACACATAGTAAGTGACAAAAGTCAAGTGTAGAAACCATATTGTGATTCCAATTCTAGTACTTTCTCAACAGCATCATACTCCAGTTTCTAAGCTAAAAAAAAAAAAGTGGTTTTTACTTTGTGAAGTTAGACAGTTTAAAATAACACAAAACAAACTCAATCCTTTACTGTGAAAGGAAAACATTTTTTTTTTTTTTTTTTCCAAATCATCAGCTGGTGGTTTGTTATGAACCAGTGAGCAAGCTGTGGACCAGAGCTTTCCTACTTGGGATTTTGTCAGTTTAAAGCCTTTGCTTTCATCTATTTCTGCTTAACATGATAACACAAAAGTCTAGAGAACCACCACCTTCCTTAGTTACTTCACATATCTGGGCTCATACAGGAGCTTAAAAGACATGTTTTATACTCTTCATTATATACCAAATGCTCCGTATTTATTATACAAGAAGAGATCCTTTGATCCTTCAGAAACAAGCTCCTTTTTGAAGCCTTGGCAACATAATGTTCAAGAGGGCTCCTCCAATAGGGGCCAGTGGGTCACTCAGCACACATTTTTAAGTACATACTTCGTACAGCTCCTTATTAGGTCTTTATAATAAGGCAGAAACTCGGGGTGGGGGGATCCATCCAAAGCAAACAAAACAAAAGCAGCAAACACTAAGAGGGGTTCAACTCCTTCCCTTAGTGAGCCCTCAGTGAAATGCAGAGAGGAAACTTTAGCTAAGGAAGGCTGGGATGGTCGACTGAGGAGGGGTACGGGCACGTAATTAATTTGCAAGTTCAAGACCAGAAACAGATTAAGGTTAAAACTGCATGCAATCAACATTATTTTCTGTTTTCTCAAAGCCACCTAAAACATCACAAAGTATAATCTGAGCCCAGATATAAGGATCACACAGAAATCTCAATAGGCATTTTATAATTCCACAACAGTGAACAAACTAGTAGCTGAGAGCTGAATTAATTATCTGGAAAATTCAAGCAAAAAATCCTTTCCTCTAATACTTCCATATCCACAAATATTTCAGGAAATATTAGGCTCTAGAGACCTACATATTCTAGAAAACGGACTAATTTCAGAAAAGCCAACTCTACTTTGGACATTCACATTCTTCTGGTTAGGAAATGTAATATTCTCAGGTCATTTCTTGCATTAATTATTCACTTAGTGTACCTGGAGCGGATGCCACTGAATTTGCTGCTGTGTTGTAGGGCAAAATTTGTGGAACTTATGGATGGACACAAGGGGAAACTGGCTGGTCAGTGAACGTTTTGGGAATGGCATTTTTTCCTGTCATTTTTACACATCAGTGGTCAAAATTAATGAAGTTTCTGAAGGAAATAACAATTAGAAAAAAAGATTAGGACAGACTTTTAATAAATTGTATCAGACATAAACCATGTTGGCAGAAATTATAATTAATAAACGGTGAAATGTAACACTGCCTTAAAATAGAAAGCAGAATCTCCTTAGAAACAACACACAGGCTAATACAAAAATCAATGTTCACCATGCTGGTTGTTTGCAAAATTACACAATTAATCCTGTGTAAACTAACCTATCAGCAATGCACACTGCAGGATTCCTGACAACTATTAGGCTGCACAATGTATTAAAGAAAGAGAACTTTAATGAGATCCCATGAGAACCTAATGATTTAAATCACTTTTTTTCCCCCTAAAAGAACATTTTTACACCACTTAACGGACATTATTTTCCATATCTAATATACATATGGTTGAATCCACCAGGAACCAGAAGACAGTCTATCTTGAGTCTAAAATATGCTATTAAGCTGATTTCAAAGTAACAAAGGATTTAGAAATCTACATGAAAAAGATGCCACCCTTATCTTCTTAGATTTGATAGTAAACTACTGCTATTCTATGTCAGTGGGCTCTCACAGGGGCTAATTAGCCATTACAAAATTGTATTACCACATGATATACCACTCGAAGATATGTGGTCTTGTGTGCATTCAATTTATGTAAATTATAATCTGGCTTATTCCACTACAAAAATAACTAGAAATAAAGTAATCATTTAGGTATAATCATTTTAAAGATTTTAAAATGATTATACATGTACCTGTTACACATGTACTTACACTTACATAAGCATATAAGTAAAGATGTTTACATTCATCTGTAGGTATTCCCTTGAACACTTAACATATAAATAGACAATTCTGCACAGTTTAATCAGAAAAACAGTTCTTTTTTTTTTTTTTTTTGGATGATTGGGGTAAGCCTTTTAGGGACATTTTTCAACTCTTAGATTGAATGTAATTCCATCCAAAAGCATACCACTTGGATAGAGGCAAAGTGATTCTTCAAAAACTGCCCTGTGCCTTCATTACATAGTCAAGTGAATTGAAATGCCCTTGAAGAAGACATATTATTGTTACATATTCCAATAACCTCATTAAATTTGGTCTTAACTTCTTCTGAGCCCTGATTCTGTAATCCTGACAGCAATCCTGTCATAGATGAAATCCAGTTAGGCATTGTCTACCTCTATACCAAAACTGCATGCCAAAATAAATGGATGCATGGATGGATCGATCTGTCAATCCATCTATAGATCGATTAATACACAAGGGCATTAATTGCAATAAGCGAAATTGAGAAAAAGAGAAATGCTGTCAATCATCTTCCTGGAGCCAGTGTGGACATCCTAGGGAACCCCACGTGCACTCACGAGTATTGGCTGGTTTCCTTCCCTTTACTCCACTGTTGGAATCAAACAGAGCAAAATTGCCAGTGGGAGGTCAGAAGCAAAGAGTACAGGTATCTTAAAGAGTAGAAAGATGGGGAAAAGTGAAGAGAGACCAAAAGAGGAAAATCCAGGAGGAGAAAAGAATGTAGGCGCACAAAGGAGAGCCATTTGCCTGAAAGGCTGGAAGCCTCCAAAGCAATAAAGACAGGCGACATTTCTGCAGTGACGTGTCAGCACGAAAACTGTAGCAAGGGCCCACACGTGCCAGCGCCATGCCACATGTCACCTACTGTCTTTCAAAATGATATGAGCCTTTTAGCTCTTATTTTCATATAATAATAATTAAGAATGTTAAGAGAAAAGACAGGGTTTTGGTTAGTTCATTTTTTTTTTTCTCATTTAGCTCAGAAGCACAATACTCGCCTACTTAGTCCAAGGAACTAGCACTGATATCTCGGCAGCATCACTAAGCAGAGCACACATACCCAGTGCTACTCTAGACCCCAGCTTCAGGTCTTGCTTCTCCGGGCTGATGTATCAATTCCTGTCTCCTTATGTTTCTTCTCATATAGCTTTTCTATGAAAACAGGCAGAAACAAATATTAAAAGTGATTTACGAGATGGCTCTGTACTTGGTTTTAATAGATGGGCATTCATAGGTGGTTATTAAAGTAAAAGTAAGATGAACATGGGGTGGGAAGCAGGTGGCTACCATTTACAGTCCTTATAAACCCTGGTAATATCGATTGGGCTGGCCAGAAAGTTCGTTCGGTTAGTGAATCAGGTGTTCAATAGAATTCTTGGTGAAAATGAAAATTGTGTCTTTTTACTTAAAATCGAATGAACTTTTTGGCCAACCCAATACACCCTGCTACTTTCTTGTATGATATAAATATTAATTTTACCATGAAGACTCCTGGTGAAATTATTTACCTGAACTAATAGGCATGAATTAATCTGACATGCATTTCAGTGTTCACCAAAAATTTCCCACTTTCAACAAGAAAATATTTTGAGAAGGACTAAGACACGCTTCATAAAGGACAGTCTGGTACCCTGTACAGCTTCCATCGCAGCACTTATTATTCATCTATTAATCGTCTACCTACTGAGCTAAATAGTAGGTTCTTTCAGCGTAGGTACCAATCCAGTTGCTCACTATTGTTCCTGAACTTAATGGAGAACTTGGTATACACTCAGAGCTCAGTATTACATGTTGAATGAATAAAACGTTTATATACTTAATCCTCTAGTCAATTAGTACCTAACACAGTCCTTTTGAGTTCTTTCAATCAATTTTTTGCACTTTTCTCTCCCACTGAAGTCTGCAATTTGATGTAACCAACATGGTTTTGGATACTTCACTGGATCTAATAGTGTTCACAATTGCAGCAAATACATTTTTAGCAAATGCTACATGCTGCTCACTGTTCTAACAGTTTTTAAAAGAATAATCCATTTAGTAATTGCAACAATCTTCACAGAAAGGTCTTATTCTTTATACGTGATACAGTAGCAGTTTTACTACAAAAATTGACCACGTTTTGAATAGTAGATTAGTCCCAAAGAAAGATGATATAGCACCCATACAAAAGTTAACTCTATGGGTCAACACTTAGAGGACATTTACCTTCTAATATTAACATCACAATGCATATTTGTTTTCCTATAACAGTTCACTTAGGTATCACTGTTTTATATCATATGATAGTGATGGACCATAAAGCTTTCACCCAAAGGTCACTTAATATTATGAACCTTTCAACGAGAAAATAGTTTGAAGGGTGGTATGTTTGGCTGAATAATGACTCCCAAAGTTGTCCACATGCTAATCCCTGAAACCTGTAAGTATGTTTGCCTTACATGGTAAATGGACTTTGCAGATGTGATTAAATTAAGGATATTGAGACAGTGAGATTATCCTGGATTACGTGAATGGAGCCAATGTAATCACAGGGTCCTTACAGGGAGAAGGTAGGAGGGTGAGAGTCAGAAAAGGGAATAAAAGGACAGAGCAGAGAAAGAAATTAAAAGATGCTATACACTGCTTGCTTTGAAGATGAAGAATGGGGCCGTGAGACAATGCAGGTAGACGCTAGAAGCTGAGAAATATATGAAACAGATTCTCCCCTAGAGGCTCTAGAGGGGGCACAGCCTTACTGACATCTGGATTTTAGGACCTGTAGCCTCCAGAATGGTAAGAGAACAAATTTAAGCCACTAAATTGGTGGTAATTGCTAATAGCAACAATAGGAAACTAATGTAGGTTGTGTATAGAAATGTGTAGATAAGAACTCACATTTCAATTTTGAGGGGCAGTTTTTGGTACTCCTTTTGGGTTCATACAAATGCTGCCTTCATTCTACTTATTTTATAAGAAGATGAAGTAATATTATATTTATAAGCCAAAATTAAAATTACACTGCTTTTTACAGACACTTAAGTCTTTAAATAAGATTTGTCATGTAGGTAGTCTCATATTTATTATTGAGCACATAAAATATTTTCATAAATTAAGCCACTTAATATTAAGGTAAAATGGATTAATATCTTCTATAAGTTAAACACAGCATCTACAGTCTTATCAACTTAATATGAAACAAGTAATTTAATCTCTCTTCAGTGGTGTGCTCATCTATATTCAAAGATAAGATAAGAACACTTACAGAACTGAGAAGAGCACTGGGAAGATTATCTGATATGCAAGTATTACTAAAGTATGTCTTTGAACTTTGTGTAAGTACTGGAATGTTACTATGTAGACCCCCTCTACTCTTATAAAGAAGAGACTGAGTTGTTTTTTTTGCCTAGTTTTTCACAGCTACTATGTTGAAAGTGGAAAGGCATGAGATTTCTCTTAGATCTAAGCAAGTGAATCTTTGAATACATTTACGGTCTAGTACAGGTAAATACTCTGATATACTGGCATTGTAATCAGGAGCTGAAACAAACTCATATATCAGTCTTGTAATGATAATGTTTCCACAACTGAGGACTCAAAACCACTAACTCTAAATTTGCAATTTCACAATGTAGCTTAGGTGTTTTTATGTTATGAAGAAATTCAAATACAGAAAAATAATATAGAAATACCTATATGATTGCCATCTAGAATTAACAAATACTGACGTTTTGTCATATTTGCTTCATAACTCAACTTTTTAAATAAATAAAATACAAGAAATCAAGTCGAAGCCCCTTAAATTTCTTTTCTAAATTCCACTTCCCGACTTCCCTGGTGGTCCAGTGGTTAAGACTCTGCACTGCAGAGGTCGTGGGTTTGATTCCTGGTCGGGGAAGTTCCGCATGACGCACAGTGTGGCCAAAAAAGAAAAAACAAAAAATCCATTTCCTTTTACTTCCAGAATGAACCAACATAATCCACTTAGTGTATAACAATACATGTTTTATATTTTTCTACAAAGACAATATAATTTTGTATGAGTTTTTTTTAATTCACATAATTGGTATCATCCGCAAAATGTCATTCTGAGACTTGCTTTTTTTCAGGTAAACTGTTGTTTTCAAAATCTACATTTAGATTTAGTTCATTCATTTGAACTGTTCGATAAAAGTCAAGATCTATATATTAAATATTTTATATATGTCAAATTATTCATTCCCTTTAGAAGGACATTTAGGTTGGGTTCTTGTTTGGGGGGGGTTTGTTTTTTGGGTTTTTTGTTGTTGTTGTTTTTGCACTTACAAATGGTTGCATGGAACATACTTGTATATTTCTCCTTGAGCACATGTGTGAGCGTTTCTCCTGGGTGATCATGTAGCAGGCATGTGGACGAGCATGTGGCTGGCCATTCCAGGGTGTAAACATTTTCAACCTTTCTAGCTCTTGCGAATTCCTCCTCCAAAAGGGGATTATGTCACTTTACACTCATACCAGCAGAGTATGAATGCTTCCATTTCCTGGCATCTTCACAACAGTCAGCACTAGAGGTTTTCATTGTTTTAGCCTAATAGATGTTAAGCAGCTTCTCACTGTGATTTTTTAAAAATCAGCTTTATTGGGGTATAATTCACATACCATAAAATTACCACATTTTAAATGAACAATTCAATGGGTATTGACAAAAGCATGCCGTTGTTTAAACATCACTATAATCAAAACAGAAAATATCCATCTCCTCACCCCCCTACCCCCACCCACCAGTCCCTGAAGTCACTGATCGTACCTCTGTCCCTTCAGTTTTGCCTTTCCCAGAATATCATATATCGATAAACAAAATCATACGCCATTTGACTTTTTGTGTGACTCCTTTCACTAAACATAATGCTTCTGAGCGTCATTTATGTTACTGTTTATATCAGCACTCATTATTTGTGACTGCTGAGTAGTAGTCCATGCTATGGATGAACCACAGTTTGTTTTCACTGTGATTTTAATTTGCACTGTCCTGATTACTCAAAAAGTTGACTATTGTGACATATATTTTGAGTCTCTTTTTTCTGAAATGTGTGCTCTCTCTCTGCCCATTTTCCCATTGTGTTGTCTTTTTTTCTTATCAATTTAAAAACGATTCTTCGTTCTTTTTGTCATTCTCAGCATAAGTGATAGATATTTTTCACATAGATTTGAAAATAAATACCCAAAGTGTAAACTTTAATCCTCCTGGAAGAAGAACACATTTAGCAGCGTTTGACATCTACATGCCAAAAAATAGGGTAGGCGTCTGGATTAAAGTCAGTGTACTTTATTTTCTATTCAGTAAACCTTTAAATGGTAGAATGGTTCTTTCCTAGGAAGGAGGGAGGTGGGTAATGTGTCCTATATTGACTTGGGGACACTTAATATGAAACATTAATATACAGCAAGAGAAAAAGATATCTAAATTCTACGTGAAACAATTATCTCACCATTTCAACCAACACACATCATGCTTAGGATCAATAATTGAACGGAAAATGTCTTTCATCTTCTACACCCAACACAAAACTGCTGTACAAATTAATAAGCAGGTTCTCCCAGAGTAGTGTGCATGTACTCTTTCTGCAATTGCATGCCCTCATCCAGACCAGAAGCTCACTAAATGTCACTCACCCCAGCCCTGAGCCCCCCCTGGGGCTCATACAACTCACTCTGCTACTAAGCAGCATGGAAACAAATATCTTAAACCTTGTCATCACACAAGTCCTTATTCTTTGGTTGTTTCCTATGTAGGTTTTCTGCCTGCAGGGGCTGTGTGTTATTCCTTATAACAACCCCCAAACCACCCATATCATCTTACTAGAAGTACAATAAACAGTCTCGCTTACAAAATCCCCTTTATCACACCCTGGTTCAAGTCCAAAGCGTTCTCATCTCCCATGTGGAATACCAACTGATCTTGCTCTCCATCATAATCGAGTCTTCACACAATAGCAAAAGCGATTTTTTTTTTACAAACATAAATCAGATCAAGTTGCTTAAACTACCTGAAGAACTGAATAGACATTTTTCCAAAGAGGAAATGCAGATGGCCAACAGGCACATAAAAAGATGTTCAACATCGCTAGTCATCAGGGAAATGCAAATCAAAACTACAATGGGATATCACCTCACACCTGTCAGAATGGCTGTCATTAACAAGAACACAAATAATACATGTTGGCGAGGATGTTGAGAAAGGAGAGCCCTTGTACACTGTTGGTGGGAATGTAAATTGGTGCAGCCACTGTGGAAGACAGTATGACGGTTTCTCAGAAAACTAAAAATAGAACTACCACATGACCCAACAATTCCACTCCTGGGTATATATCCAAAAAAAAACCACAAACACTAATTTGAAAACATACATGCACCCCAATGTTCAAAGCAGCATTATCTACAACTGCCAAAATATGGAAGCAACCTAAGTGTCTGTAAACAGATGAATGGATAAAGAAGATGCAGTATACATGCACACACACGCACACACACACACACACAAAATGAAATACTACTCAGCCATAAAAAAGAATGAAATAATGCCATTTGCAGCAACATGGACAGACTTGGAGGGTATTATGCTAAGTGAAATAAGTCAAATACAAAAAGATAAATCCTATATGATATCACTTATGTCTGAAATCTAAAAAACACAACAAACTGGTGAATATAACAAGAAAGAAGCAGACTCACAGATATAGAGAACAAACTAGTGGTTACCAGTATTGGGGCAATATAGGGGCGGGAGACTGGGTGGTACAAACTCTTGGGTGTAAAATAGGCTCAAGAATGTATTGTACAACACAGGGAACATAGCCAATATTCTGTAATAACTGTAATGGAAAGTAACCTTTAAAATTGTATAAATTTTTTTTAAGTTGCTTAACTGCCTGGATTTTTTTGAAGTTACTATATTGCACTTAAAATCCATATTCTCATGCATGACCTAGAAGGCCTTATATGATCTGCCCTAACCTCACCCGTGCCAAGCTCTCCCACGCTCACTGCACTCCAGGTCTCAGCCTTCTGTCAGTTCCAGACGACGCCAAATTCGTGTCTTCCACACTGCCTTTCCACTCCCTGCCCCTCTGCCTGGAACTCTGCTCTTCTGGCTCTTTTCCTATTTGCCTTCTCCCCTTTCTGGCTCAGCTTGAAAGTCACCTTCTCAGACAGCCCTTGCCAAAGTAAGTTCCTTCTCTCATTTTTCTCTACCACAGTCCTTTGTTTCTTTCCTATAATGATTTTACTGTTTATTTATTTATTGGCTGACATTCTCAGTAATGGCAAACTATGACAGGGCAGGGAATCTGTCTTCACCTTAACGCTTAACACAGTGCCTGGGATTTATAACAGTTCAATAAATATTTGAGGAATGAATGAATGACTCCTTGAAATCAAAACTACGCACATACCACACACTCACACTTCACTTGAAGATGCTGGTTCTTCTGTCTTCTATTTGGGAGCACAGCTACAGCCCCATAGGTAAATTTTTCTGATATGGTTCCTTGCCAGCATCAATCTGGTCAGACCAAATTATTCAGGAGTTGCACAGAAGATAATTCCTCCCCTGATGCACACAGGACTGAAGGGGGGAAAATTCAAGCTAGTAAAAATTTCCTTCCTCTGCAGACTTTTAAACTGCTAATCGGCACAAGCAGCTTGCAGCAGATTGAGCTCAAAGTGTAGCTGAAATGGCACATAACTAATTCCAGGTGATTTAATATCTTACATTGCCCCAGTGAAAATATTGACAAAGAAGAAGAACACGATTTGGAGTCTTTCTGCACTGCTGAATTTGCTGTTAGCTTTGGAGCCTCTATCAAGGCATTTCCATTAATCAGCATTGCTGAAGAAAGGAAGTCTGGGTGTGGCATGCTGAAACCACTGCCAAATTGGGAAAATGCTAGAAAATGGTAAAATGCTAGTTATCTAGGTATGAATATTTAGGAGCCCTTTCTCAAAATGTACGGTCCCCTTGGTGAGCGTCAAAGTAATGTCCAGCAACGCTCCTTGACTGGTCGATGGCACATGCCTAAGGAGGAAATAAGTCTCCTGAATATACTGCCAATACTACACAGGCAATTACCAGTGTTAGGGGAAATATGACGTTGAGATTCTTCTAGCAAAGTCACATCTTACTAGTGGCATCTGTAAGCACAAACTTTTTTTTTTTTATAAACAGGTCTGGTGTAAATTGACTATTCTAGAGTTCAGAGGTCATTATTTTATTCATAAAAGCTTTCTCTAGGGACTTGCCTGGTGGTCCAGTGGGTAAGACTCCATGCTCCCAATGCAGGGGGCCCAGGTTTGATCCCTGGTCGGGGAACTAGATCCTGCATAAATGCCGCAACTAAGAGTCCACATGCCGCAACTAAAGATCCCGCATGCCACAATGAAGATCCCACATGCCGCAACTAAGAACTGGTGTAGCCAAAATAAATAAATAAAATTTTTTAAAAAAGCTTTCTGTAGTGCATTAATTCAGAATTCACTCTCATTAGCTTTATGAAAGATAACAGTCGCTTTAATTCTTCTTCTGACAACATTAAAAAGAATACAAAAAGCAAGGAGATTTTTTTTTTCAATTGTCATATAGGAGAGTCAAATTTGAAATCATGGGACATCAAAAAGAAAAACAAAACTGTAGTATTTAGAATTATTGTGCCATATACCCTCAAAGATACATTTTACCCTCACTGAGCCAAAACTTCAAATACCAGCAATACTATTTCTCCTACAGTACTTCAGTTTAAAGCTGTACCATTAGACATCAGTTTTTAAATATCACCTGATCAGTAGTGCCCCTCTAAAATACAGCGGTATTTTTTAAACACCATATTTTGTTTACATATTCTGGCAGCTAGGTCTCAGATCCTAAATTCTTAGGTTTAAGATATCTCCAAATATAGATACTCTCACTCAGAACATTCATTATACCAATTTTCGGAAGTTTAGGCTGGCAGTTGACAAATTTGATAAAACCGACTGATTCATGGAGCCAATAAATGAAAAACAAGTGGAAATGTTGAAAGTCAAACAAATTTAGAAATCATAATATGGTAAACCCAGAGGTAAATTTCACCATTGAATCGTTCAACAGATGTCAATGACACCTTTGTCAAAGACAAGTTGTAAACCTTTTGAGAGAGATGCTTCAATGCACAGAACAGTTTTATAACTAATCACCTAGTATGTGGCCAAGAAATAGATGTTGCGTTTTGCCCTCAATAAGCATACAGTGGCATAAGCAAACCCACTGACAATTTTAAGAGGTTTTCACTTTGCTGATGAACGCTTTATGAGAAAGCATAGCCTAAGAGAGTGAAGGCAACGTAAGTGAGGTTCTGTAGATTTGCAAAAGAGCAATTACATACACGTATGTGAGTATGTGTGTGTGCTGGCTGTGTTTAAACTCTCAACTTTTAATCTCTACATTATGGCTTGACACTGTTACTTAGTAGATGCACATAATTATTCTTTGTAAGGCTATTTCACATCACCGTAACTATTGCTTTATAAACTCTACCAACGGAAGCACTTCTTCCAAGAGAACTCTGGATTTTTGTGTATTTCTAGGTATGAATAAAAAATTCATAGCAATTAACACAGGGTGCATTATTCAAGGAGCTCTCAGAAGGAAGAAGGTCCATTACTAATCAATATTGTGGGTATTCATTTTTGTATCTTTTTTAAAAAGTAAAATTACTTAAAGTTGTGAGATTATACAAATAAAAACAAGAATTTAGAGAATCCTGATATTTCATAGTCAGACCCTAATATTTGAAGTCCTTATCATTACTTTCCTGTTTCCCCTTTTTTTCATTTCACATGCATATTATATTTAGAAAACTGACCACAGAATGACCATATGTGCATTATCTGAGCTTCCATGACTAAGAATGGGGTCCTAGAAAAGACTAGAGAACGCAGAAATAGCAGTACTCTGAAACATGGAGGAGAAATTAACCCAACTGTAAAAAAAAAAAAAAAAAAAAAAAAAAGGATAGTGCTGTGTTTTTCTACTGGTTTCCTGGCCATCTTAAAACTGAAAATCACTTCACAAGGTCACTGGCACCAAACATCCCTATGATGGCTCAGGATGCCCACACCCCTGACCTCTGCCAGTCAAGCAGGCATTAGGCTGGCTCCCTAAACGCACATGCTGTGACGGTACCATCTTCCAAGTATGTTTGGCTTTCTGTAAGCCTACTGCAAATTAGGGAGGGTTCTTCTTTTATAATACGTGGGAAGGTCTTTCAGGACTTGAGAAAGGTATACAAATCACATTTTAACACTTCAGATCTTCTCAAACAGCACTAGATTACACTGACAAATATTGCTAAAAATCAAATGCTCATTAAATAGGGCTTGAACATTTATTTTGTTTCAGAGAAATGATACCTGAAATGGAATTTCATCTTTGCCTTTCAAGTTCTGCCTTTTCCCTGACACCTTTTAGTAGTGCCCAAGCTGGAAGTAACCTTTCTCTATTTTGACCACACATTCTCAGTACCTTCCAATGGCATTTATAATCCTTTATTTTGCAGTACACTTATTTGTGTACATGTCCCAGCTCTTTAATTAGACTGGAGTTTCATAACATTTCAGGAACGCAAGATCCCAGAAAATGCAAACATACTCATATTAATAACATTTTACGGGCATGTATTCAGGGGTAACTGTAAGCATCTTCAGGCCACCAACCGTGTCTAATTCATCTTGGAATTTGTCCATTCGGCGTAGTGATTTTCACACAGTAAGGACTTCCTAAATTTTCACATAAAGATTAAATGCAGGAACATAATAGAATAAAGAGAGAGGGGGACTGTGGTGAATTTTTCTTAAGGGTGTCTTCACCCTCCTGGAGTTGGGTTGCATGTCCTAGCGTAGTAGTCTCAGTACTGAGACAATCTCGGAAAGTGGCTTTGGGCAGGAGGTAAGTGAACATCCTTTCTCTTTTAATCCTTCTGACTATAAAAACCTGGAAGTCTCAGGTAGGTTCTAATATATCATTAACAGTGCTTTAACTCTTCTAATCCTGCTATTTCATAAAGAGGGAGCAGGACTTAAGCCTGGAGCCTTGGTCAGGCAATAGGGCCTCGCTAGAATGTAATGACCTTGGGTTGTTTTTGTTGTATTCACGTTTGTAGTGACCTTTCATTATTTCCCACTGACACTGGTGTTTCATTGATAGCAGTGAAATAAAACTTCCATTTTAAGTCAGTGTCTTTTTATAATGAGCCAGTTAAAAAGTTAAGTGAATTATGGCAGACGGCACAAAGATAAGACAAAAATCGTGACAATGGTTACATTTCAGCGAGTACAGTCTTAGAGAATTGTAGATTACTGAGTGACCAGTGACTTTAAGAAGAAAGGACAGCGGGAAATGTGTCTGAGAAGACAGACAGGAGCAGCGAGCTGTCCAGTAACAGGAGGGGGTCTCTAAGGATACAGGAAAGAGGGGCATCATGAAGACTGAGTCCGGCTGGATGTGGAAACCAAGTATGACAGTTACTTGGCCTGCAGAGCAGTGGGGAGCCAGGGGAAATTTTCAGGAAGTAAGTGACATTATGGTCAAAGTGACAAGCGAGAAAGGGGATTTTAACAGTGACGTTTAGGTCTTAGTGGAGACGGGCGACAATAAAATGCAGAAATCCAGTGAGAGAAAGGTTGCAGTGGTCTAGTGATTAGAAGACTGAACAAGGAATTTTCCGGAATAGCTCATGAGAAATAAATCTCAGTGTGTCAAGAAGAAAGCTGAAGAAGGTTTTCCGGTTGTTTAAAGTAGAGAAAGGTTAAAGAGGACAGAAAGTGGCAAATTGCTAAAGGGAGATGGGAGAAAAGATGCTCTCTGCTGCAGTAAAAATGTATTTGCTATATCAAAAAAAAAAAACTGTGGGGAAACCTAGGATTGCTTGTGTTTCAGTAGTCCTAATCATTTTTTTAAGTACAAACTCATTATAGAAACCTCAGTTTACAACCACCATCAATTTCTGCCATTTCTTTCATTTTTTTTTTCTGAGATCCAAGAGAGCAGAATTTAAAATGTATAAGGCTTTAGGTTATATCATCGAAAAATGAAACATTTTCAGAAAACTTGCATTTTCTGAATAAGGAAATCTTTTATCAGTCACAAATGATTTGCCATTAAAATAACTTTAAGACAAATCAGATGACCTGATTTCTAGTTCCACATTCACACATATGAGTTCCACGAGTTCCCTTAACTCTCTGAACAGGATCAATACCTACCTTGCTTAAATAGCTAGCCGTTACGAGTATCAAATTAAATGTACATACATTGTGTCTTTCAAAGGCAATTTAAAGCATTACCAGTATAGAATTAAATACACCGTAGCACAGCCTTTTAGGGTTACATATATTGCATTTTGCCTGTTGACATAATTTTTGAAATATGAAAAATATAGTGCAATACTCTGCTGGTGCTTTCGGCAAGACTGCAGGAGAAACACATCTACTCACGTTTATCAGAAAGGTGGGAGTCAGAGGTATAAGAAAAATAGCATGCTTGGCTCCCAAGTACTTAGAGAAAAATGACATGCTATAGAAGGAAGAATATGATGGGAGGATTTGAGAAAATAGAAAGGCAGAAGCAATGAGAACACAAACTGAACCTACATCAGGCATGGCGGTAGTTGTTCTTCAGCCACTCTCAGTGAGCACGTGAAGAGAAAGAAATAGCCCAAGAAAGTCCCCGGCTATATATTCTTGACCTGCTTCTTGTTCTGTGCACAAGAAAAAATAAGAATAATGTTGGTCCTCGCTACCCATTAGCGCCTTCCCATTACAGTCATGCTTCTGAAAGTTACAGGTAAAGCAGGGTCGCAGCCAAATGCACAATCATCATTTCAGGCCAAGAAGCCTGCTTCCTTTTCCATGTGTGGCTGTAACGGACAAAGAGAAGGAAATGGAGCAGCTCTCCTCTCTCCCTCCTCAAGCCTGGTGCCTTATGTAATCTAAGTAGTCACCTCCTTGATTCCTGGCATTTGGGTTTCACCTTGGCCCTTCTGACTCTAAGGAGGTACTCCTGGTTCTCCCAAGCCCAAGCCATTTCCAAGGTAAATGGAAAAGAGTAAGGATAAATGTAAAGGGATCAGAAGACAAAAGCATCAGAAAAGCCTATCCAGCTAAAGAATCTTTAGCCAAAAGTATTCCTGGCCAACTCGTCCCTCCCTTACTCTCAGCTCTAGCCTCTCTCTCCAGACAAAACCATAGGCACTTCCATGGAGCCCAAGTTCACCCTCTTGTCACACTCCCTTCTCAGAGGCATTTGTCTTCCTGGGCTTAAGATATTAAGGAACTGGGGAAGACAAAGGACTCTCCCCTTGGGACAGAGAGTAGTTCTACTTGTTCCATGTTTCTTCCACTTTTTCATCAATCGTGTATGAAGTACATGGTGTCACAGTGGGTTTGATAATCCTGTTGTTAGCATGTCTTTAAAAAAAAAAACTTCTCCCTGCCGTGTCTACTAGAATCCTCCAGCAAGGCGGTTAGATGAGCCCTCCCTTCGAATCTGGACTAGTCTTTGATGGCTTGGACCGATGGATTACAGCGGAAGGGCTACTCCACACCTGGCCTTTAAGACAACTGACAATCTTCTAAGTTGAGCTCTTGGAGCTCTGAGCCCTCACGCAAGAAGTCCAACAATCTGTTGCAGAAACCAGTGAAGAGGCCGTGTGGCTACATGAAAAGGAAGAGAAGCCCAGCTGAGCTCAACCCAACTGGCTAAAACAACGGACATGCAAGTGAAGCCATCTTGGGGCCACCAGTCCAGCTTAGCCAGCATCTGGAAACCACGAGGTGACCTCAGCTGTTACGAGGTGGGGCTAAAGAAATCACTTACCCCAGCCCAGCCTGAATTCCTGACCCACAAAATTATGAAATTTCATAAAATGGAGTTTTAACTTGTTTTAAGTTATGGGTTAGTTTGCCATGTAGCGATAGATTTATGGGACAGCGCCCCTTCACATTTTACATAAATTGCTACATGGTCACATCTCTGAATCATTTTTCATCATTTCCCCTCTTAGCTACACATAAGCCTCCAGGTATTTTTCTTCCAAACAATAAGCAGCTTGTGTATTTCCCCAAGAATCTCATATGCACAACACGTATCTACTGAGGTCTTCAACAGTTTTAAGCCATATGGTGAATTCCCGGTACACAATTCAACAAAATAAATGATGAAAATAGCGTGAACTCAATTTCAGAAGCCAATGGAATGGTGATAGTATTTACACAGCACAGTCTCCCTAAGTGATAGTAATAAAAAAATACACTGTGATTTCCCTATAGTGGGCAATACAAAATCTTATCTGCAAAGAATAGTACCTTGGATAGTTATCAGTGCATTGCTTCTAGAAGGACATCTTGTAAAAGGTTTGGAGGTTTTATTATTGCTGTTTTGTATTTGTATTTAACATTCTTAAACAGCTACATCACTAGTTAAGAGGGTTTTATGTGATTTTCAGATAAATGATCTGTACTCCTATAGGTGATACATGAAAACTTATCTTTTCTATTTTAAACTATGTTGTAATTTCTTAATGACTCAGAACCATCCACATACTCATGATTTCTGAGTTGTCTTTTTCTAGTGTTTCTATCCTTATCCCTTGCTGAAGAGATGTTAGCTGTAAATTCTTTTGTCTGTGAATGAATCTGCAATATTTCCTTCATCTGCTCTAACTTGCAGTTTATCATGTTGTCCACTAAAATAAAACAGACAATTAAGCTTACTGGGATGCTTCTAAATTAAGAGTAAATAGTCATCGAATGAGGCTGGTCTTTCCACAATAAAATGATAGCAGTTTGGTGAATTTTTGCAGAGATTAGATTTAGGTTGCTATGATGCCTCTTTTGTTCAATCTTTAGATACTAGCTTAGGATTTAAATACTGGAGTTACCTGGTGAGTAAACTCCAAATGAATACCTATCATTACAGTCATTGATTTATTTGACATTTTTACTCTTATTTGTAGCAGTAAAACAGCATGGAGGAAAATGAGCATTGTTTTGGCAATAGGTGGGAAATATTTATTTTTAGGACATCTACATAGGTCAAAATAAATTGGGATTGAAAGTATTTAATATGATATGTTAACTACAGATTAATAAACTACTCTGTATTATTCAAGGCTTCCAATTTTATTTCTTAGATATTTATGGACTGGGAGTAGCTGTGTAGTTACTTCAGTTTCCACTTCAGTTTTAGCATGAGTTGTGAACAGTGCACACGCCCCTGCCCACCCCATGCACGTATACACTTACAGCCACCCACATAATCTTGCTTCATTTCTGGAACCAGTTGTAAATAACCAAAACCATATTGGTATGCAATCTTCAAAGACAGTAAATGCAATGTAAATCCAGTTGAATAAAAATCTAGAACAGGGCTTCCGTTCCCTTCATACGACACAGAACCAAATGGACAGCCAAATTAGCCTCCCATTAAGGACACATTCTAGTTTTCAGAGGAGACAATCAAAGGACTCTCCGCCAGAAGCATCCAGTCTGTTAAACCCATTATTTAAATGAACTTGGGAAATGATGACACAAACCTTTCTGTCCCTCCTCATCAGCTCAGAATTTGGAGGGGCAAAGGAAGTGGAATGCATGCTTAATTGAGGCAGTAAATACTAGGCTGTAGCAGACTGTTACACTGTTAAATACAGCAATGGGTTTTTAATGGCTGCTGTCCAAAATTACACTGGAGAAAAATGGTTTATTAGTAATAATAATAGCTGGCGCTTTTATCCTCAAAGCACTTAACAAATATTAGCTCATTAGTCCTCCAACTGCCACTGGGAGGCAACAGCAAATGTTTCTATCCTCAGTTTTCAGCTGGTGAAACAGGGAAATAGAAGGTAGTAACCAAGTTTTCAAAAGGAGGTTTTGTGTATGGAGGTCAATTTCCAATTCAAACAACTCATATCAATTTTTATACATAATTGGATGGTATTCCCTCTAATGACTGCCAGCCCTTTTTTGAGGGGATAGTGATTAAGGTCGAATCCAATTTATCTGAACTTGACTGACATGAGTTGTACCTCAACTGCTCAATGCTGGTCCTTTAGCATTATTTCAAGCAAATCAATTGCGTTCAAAATCTATTCAGCCCAAATCAATTACATGCAGAAACTTGTATGCATGGAAAAAGGTCTCTTGAGATCCTTTGAAATCTAGCTCCACTGAGAATTGCTGGAGGTCACAATGTGAAATGGGGTCGAGGTCAAATTTAAACACCTTTATTTTGGCTTTCTACTTTTAACCATTCTCTCAGATCTCCTTTGTGGAAAATAGTATATGTCTCACATTAGTGAACAATAATGAATAACCCCAAATAGTCCGTTATTCCTTCTGGTGTAGTCCATAGATGTTAAAATTATTATATTTTTCTTTGTTTACTTTCCATCATGGACAATGTTTTCAATTTCTTGCCATTGTATAATGCCTTAAGTATTTTAATTTAATGAACGATTTCTCTGCTGTGTCATCAGATGCACTGTACAGAACAAGTTTAGAAAGTCTCTGAATTTGTAATACAAAAATAAGTTCATTTCTTGAGGAGCCAAGTGCTGTACTCTAAAGAAGCAGGCATGGATCAAACGAAAGCCTTAAAGCAAATCCACTCCATATAGTCTAAGGAAATGGGATCTGCTCTATAGACAAAGCAGAAAGCAAAAACACATTTTTGCCACTATCTGTTATATAAAAAAGAGCCTTTTGGAGTCAGTGCTTGAGAATGCTACGTGTATTTTGCATATTTAAAAAATGTACATTTTTTTTCTAAACACCACACACCAAAAAAATCAAACACCTCTCAAAAATCCTAAATATATTGCCCATGCCTAGAATAGAGTTGATATCTTTTTCCCTCCCAAACCTTATCTTAACTGACAGCTGCTAATAAAGACAGCGCCATTGTTATGATAGGTGTCATTTTCAAGAACAGTCAGGGTGGGATATGGCATCTACCACTGCCAACTATTTCTATCTTAATCTGGAGTGGCAGATACACCTTTGTGGAAATGCTAACCGTGTAATGCAATTGGTTTCATATAATACCCAGATGTGAAGGAAATCCATGCATATTGATACTATAGAGCATCAGAAACATTCCTGCCAAGAAATAAGAAATGGTAATGAGGGCAAGCAAAAGCTTTGGTGAGGGTGAAGGTTGATTTTTACATATACTGGTGCCCAGGACACATTTCAGGAAGACTCAGACACCAAACACTTTTATGACATGATTTTGGAGAAAACACAAATGTCCTCCTTTCCCAATGCATCTCCCATATGGCAGTGCCTCACAATGAATCTTTGCA
Organism: Balaenoptera physalus; assembly: GCF_965194825.1. Classification (NCBI taxonomy): domain Eukaryota; kingdom Metazoa; phylum Chordata; class Mammalia; order Artiodactyla; family Balaenopteridae; genus Balaenoptera; species Balaenoptera physalus. The sequence goes on along the minus strand of NC_138896.1, from coordinate 95,300,372 downwards.
ACAAGAATTTTAAATTCACCATTTTAAATGCCACCATTCCTAGTATAAACATACAATATCATGTAATACCTCAGGAGGAGCCCTTATTATCTACTTTTCCACATGTTTACCTGAGGTCATAAGACACAGAACAGGTAAATCTGGTCGGACAACAGGGATGAGTGCTGGCCCTTGATGAAGACCATAGTTAGAGAATCCTACTAATGCAGGGGGGTACTGACGGACATTGCACACATGGGAAATGAAGTCAAAGAGAGAAGAGAAAGGGTGTGCAATGGACTGAATGTGTGTGTCTCCCCCAGATTCATATGTTGAAACCCTAATCCCAGTGTGATGGTATTTGGAGGTGTGGCCTTGGGGAGGGAATTAGATCATAAGGGTAGAGCCCTCATGAATGAGATTAGTACCCTTATAAAAGGGACACTGGAAAACTCTCTTGGGCCCTTTCTGCCATTCTCTCTGTGACAATACAACAAGAAGTCAGCAGTCGGCAAAGCAGAAGATGGCTGGCACCCTGATCTCAGGCTTCTAGTCTCCAGAACTGTGAGAAATAAATTTCTGTTGTTTATAAGCCTCTCAGTCTGTGGTACTTTGCTACAGCAGTCCAAACTAAGAGGGGGTGCTGAAGGGGTCTGCTGGACTCAAAGGCAGCATAGTGTAGTAGTTAAGATCTTGCGGCTGGGCAGCAGATACTTCTGAGTTTGAGTCCCGGCTCAGCCACTTCCAGGCCATATCGTGTGACCCAGGACAAGGACACCCCTACGTCTGTGACACTCAGCATTAAATGGGTATTATCACAATAGTACTTTCCTCAAAACACTGATGCAGAGATTGCAAAATACATCATAAACATTTAATAAGTGATAGCTATTTAAGTGTTTGCCTGTCACGGCCTCAGTCTTGCGCAAAGCAGTTATTCAATAAAAGCTTTTTAATGATTGGTCGCTGTCAATGTCTCATAGAACACACAATCAATCAATCAACTAATCAATCAATGTGCACTGGAATTACGGAAGCTATGTAAAAAAATCTGATCTCCCTATCTTTGGGCAGGGCTATATTCAACCTTGGAAATATAATTGGTGAAGTTTTCAATACTTCCCCTACATTCACTGCATCCCTCAGTATATACATTAACTCTGAATTTGCTTTTAAAAAAAGAAATCAGCTATACGATAGTTCTCTTTTTTTTTTTCAAATAAGGAAATCTAAAAGCTGTAGAGTGGATTATGAACTTGGTTACGTATCAGGATATCTGCACTTTAATTCTGGTTTCACCACTGCCCAGCCCGCTATTCGACTTTGCTTCAGTTGTTTTTCCTCTATAAAATGAGCTAACAAACCTGTCACTTTTTGTCTGCCATGTTGTTGAAAAAGTCACATGAGATATGGGAAAATTCTTTAAAAAGCTCAAATAAGTACTCAAATCATGCAAGACATGGTGATTTTTCAATAGAAATATTCAGAAGGAATCTTCCAAATGGATGGAAATGCAGTGTCAAGTGTCAAGAGTCTCACAAAAGGTCAATACTTATCTTCCCCTTGAACCTTTGCACATGAAAGGTGTTATTTCCTTTGAACACATCAATATGTAAGACATCCCATAGTAAGCTGATATTCTGTCACATTACATTCTTTAGTGGAGGTCTTCAACACAATAACAAACTGAATTCACAATCAACTCTAATAGCATCAAATCATCAAAAATCTCCCCATTTTTCTCACCAATTTACCTTCTATTACACTGACTACATCCCTTGGCCAGGGAACATACAAATTTCTCACATCAGGATGCTACCAATGCATCCCTAATCTATTTCCTCATCCTCTTTACCCTGATACCACTACACCAAAGAGAGGTACCCTCCAGAGATCCAAATATCCAGGTCACAATGACTTTAGGCTGCCAGACGATTATTTGAGGGTGTCTCCACTTCCTGGGTACGACACCTGCAGTCCCTAGAGGTAAAATCACCACTTACAGCAAAAGCTTTTGTTAGGGAGGAACCTCTGCTAAAAATGCAAACCTGTTACCTTAGAAGAGAGAATACATCTTTTGCATTATTCTCTCTGCTGTAAAGCTCTCATCTTGGAAAGCAGAGATAATGCAAGGGAATGGGCAAGTTTGTTTTGAAGTTTGAAGGCTGCAACTGAAACCCACCTCTGGCCATGAGCATGCCCACCTGGGGCAATGAAAGAGGAGCCGAGAAAGGAACAACAAAGGAAAAGAGGAAAAGACAGCCCTGAATGCAAATTTAATGATTCTCCATTTTGTCCTGCTTTTGGCAATTTGAGCTTCCTTCTTCCCCATTACCCACATTCTATACATTTGAAGCCTTCAAGGTGCGCTTGATATTCTTCATTAACCCCCCAGATTCAGATCCATTCTCCACCTTTCTCCAGGCTTTTCTGTGCAGAGGGATCCAACTTCAGCAGGACACTTGGACCAGGCTCCCTTGTCCTCTGCCTGCTGGTGGGCACAGCCACCGCGAGGAAGGAGCAGAAGATCTTGGGGTAGGGGGAGACCAGTGTCCTGTGACTCAAGAATGGCTATGTTTCTCTAAAACCACAGTTCCTGTCTGCAGCCTTCCCCAAAGCTATGGCTCTCACCTTCCAGTAACTTTTCTCTCTTGTCGTCCCACTGGACTAAGGGCAGTAACAGCCCCAGGGGTGCCTCCTCAGCCCTTGCTGGTCTCCCTCAACCCTGCCCAAAAAGATGTGGTCCCTTCTTTAAATGCCCTTCAATTGCCCCATTTGAGTACTACTTATATACAAGAAAAAATCAAAGTGAAAGCAAGAGAGCGCCAGGTTTTATCCAGAAAAGATGAAAACTCTGGGTCCTTTAACACTGCCAAGGGGACATGTTACCCAGTTCCAGCCAGTGGTACTCTCTGCCACCTGGGCATTCAGGTCTAATATTCCAAGAACATCAAGTTTCCCAAGATAAGTCAGAGATATGAATTTTATGTGAAATATTTGGGTTTTAAATATTGGCTCAAATATTTCTTAAACACGCCTTGGGCCAAAAAAACATATGTAGGCTGGGTTCAGTCCAAGGGACACAGGGTTGGATCTTAAATAGACTACGGTGCCTCTTCTTAAAAAAAAAAAATCTGCTTTTCCTTATAATGCAGAATTAGAACAAGAAAGGTAGAAATTCTCACCTATACAGCTCTTTCCTACACAATTATTTAGTCCAAAAACAACAACCTTCCCTCCCTCATTTGAAATCTCAAGGCAAAAAGAGAGGAACATCCAGAACTCAAAAGTGACAGGAATCTTGATATCTGGGTCTGTTCTAAATGTATGAATCTAATCAAATCATTTAATTTCTGTATGGCTCTCTCCATTCATCCGCAAAATCAGGATAATGACTTTTTTCCTACCATCTTCACAGAGACATTTGGCTGAAAAATGAAATACATAGTAAATGAAAAGCACATTTGGCTCTTCAGAGAATAAAGTGCTGTCTAAACCAAAGGGATCAATAAGAAAAACCTCAGAGGTTTATCAGAGCTCTTCTTTTTCAACCACATTTCATGATGCCAAGGTAACTGTGAGTCAAATGCCTCAGGCCAACATGATATTATAGAAGACCTACCCAAATCTAAGGCGGTGGTTCTCAACTCTGGCATTAGAATCTCACCGGAAGCTTTCAAAAATCCACATGCCTGATCACCACCTCCAGGGATTCTTATTGAACTGATCTGGGTTGCTAGTTTTAAGAAAAGCTCTCCGGGTGATTCTCATTTCAGCCAAGCCTGAAAACTACTACTCAGGATCTTTCAAAGAGGTGAAACGATCACAACCAGTATATGTGCATGTAATTGATGTAGGTGTCAACCCATGTTCCATACTTTTAATGATAATAATATAATAAGCTCATACTTATTCATATACATAGACACACACTTATGTCTACCTCTCTTGTATCCATTCATACACTGAGCGTGGAGTAACTATTATAATAAAAAAGCCAGAATTTACTGAATGCTTAATGAGTTCTAATAGGTTGTCTACATAGATTGCCCCATATAACGCTCATAATAACACACATGAGCTGGGTATGGATATTACTCCTCATTTCCATAGATGAAATCAGTCTTAGGGAGGTTAAAATGACTTAGCCAGGGCCACACATTGAGGAGTTCACAGAATTGGATTTGGAAACCTGGCAGCCTGACGATTACAGCCACACCAGTTTGCTTCCCACTGTGCCAGAATCTGTAGGGTTTATGAGATGCATAAAATGAAGCATGTGCCCTCAAAAGATTTTACCATCTGAGAAGGGAATTATGATGCACACTAAAATTCACAGGCTGAATAGGAAAATGGTATATTGTAGTCCCTGGAGTCAGGGAGAGGTGGATTGAAAGATGGGCAATGGCTGGCTTTGCTAAGCTCCTACTTCACAACTATAGGGGAAATGAGATGCACCCAAACATCTGAGGAGAGAATGTGATAAGACCGCCTGGAGAAGAAACCCTGGTCAAAGAACAGAGTGCATTTATATATTTGCCATTCAGCACATTTATTATTCTTATCATCTCCCAGTATCACTTGGATTGAATGTGTATGCCCCCCTAAATTTACCAAATTAATCATGTCAGTCATGACTTTTGAAGACTTCACCTCAGTTTGAAATTTATTTCTGATTCTTATTGAAAAATTGTGTACACACAATTTTAACATACACACACATACACACACACACACACACACACTCCCAATAATTTGACTTCCAAAGAGGTAAACAAGTTGCAATCTTTTGGTAGTAATTAACTAATGTGAAAATTAAGTAAACATTTTTTACAGAAAATTTTTAAAAACTCAAAAGAGAATATTCTCTCTCTTTGTATTTTTACTATCTAAACACAATGGGAAGGTAAGCAGGATCATTTTTTATCCACAATACATAAAATCTCAATTAGTTATGGTCTATTTGTGCACTGACTAAAAACATTCGTTAACAAAACAGAATTTTCTAGTTTACTGGATAAATATACCAGGAGAAATTGCGGAATAATGTTAGGTTGCCAAGCAACCACTGCTCTACTCCCTCATTCATCAAGCTTCTTATCCCAGTGCTACAGAATTCCAACCGATTTGTTTCTTGGGAAAATTACAGTGACTTTCGGTAACACAATAACACTTCTATTCTCAGAAGATAAACTTAGATGTTCTTTTGATCAAAGGGATGTGTTAATTCATCATTCTCTACATGGTGCTAATGAGAAAGCTATAATTAACTAACTACACTAGTGCCACACATAAAATAAACTGCAGTAATTAGTAATGTTTAAGGTGTTAACCAGCTTCCAAAATCAGAAAATACAGAATCTTTCCTCCAATAAAGATGTAGAGAAAGGAGAAATCACCATAACTAATTAAATTGAGAATTGTTTCCATTCTCTACCCTCTCCCCCCCAAAAAGGGATAGAGGCACGTGATTGCCAAAATGTGAGAGATTTCACTTTAATAGCAAAGAAAATGGCTCAGTGCCAATTCTGCTTGTAGGTAGACATAAAATGCTGGAGAATAATGTAATCTTTTCTTTGAAAGAATGCTTAGCACAATATTTTTCCAGGAATGAAAAGAAAGAATATTAGGCTTTCACTCATTAGCCGTGTTAATTTAGCATACTGTATGTAAATCACCATAATAATTGCATTCTCTTCATACTGAATTAGTTAGTTAGAATGAAGCTGTAATCAAAATGTTCATAATTGAAAATATAGTATTCTCAGTCTCGTTCTGAAACAATAACAAGGAACACTGATTGAATCAGATAATACAGTACATCATTGAAAACAGCCTTGGTATAGAGACAAGTTGGTCCTCTAGATTATACCTTAGCATGTCAATTAGCTCCCCAGATTCAGAACTCAACACTACTGGATCTGTCATGGTTTTTTATTGTTACCCTTTGTCTTCAGCCTAACTTAAACTTTCCATGTGCATTACTGCTTAAATTTTTAGGGAAAATACAAAATAGTGAAAAGCTAAATTTTGTTTCTAAAAAGTATTAGACTCTATGGCACTGCTGGCTGTCATAAATCAAAGGGCAAAATAATTTCCAATAAATGAAACATTTAATGCCAATGCTCCTGGGAAAGAATGTGTAAATGATCACATGAATTTCAGGCAAGCTGTCACACTAATTCCTCAAGGCACCCTTTAAAGATGACATATTCACTGTGAAGAAGGGGGTGCTGGTTGTCGTGCAAAAGTCAAACTTGAATCAATACTCTACTATCTGGATTGATATTCACAGGGCTTCCTGACACTCATTTCTTCAAATCTAATGCCATTAGCCACCCTCTATTACTTAATTTTCTTTTATGAGATAAAAACTAGTAGAATCTTAAATCAGTCTTAAATCATTACTTTTATTTATAATTCTCCATTAAAAAAATGAATCAGGCTAAAATATTTCAAAAAAGCAATTTTGGGTCAAACAACCTGCTATCTTCAAAGAATTCAGAAGTTAACTATAAAAATCAAGCTCCTATCCAGCAAACATTTTCCTAGGTGAGGTCTATTTTGTAAAATCATAAGGAGCTTTGTGATGGTGACATCTGCCTGGTTTTACTTGCTTCAGATTCATCAAAACTTGCCAATATTTTAATAAGCAAGTAATTTTAAAATGCATTTAATACTACTTCATTTAATGAGATGAATTAACTTTAAGGTAATAAATATATTATGTGCAATATCAAATCCTGTCAGACCTGTAATTAGGTCAATGGTGTCTATAGTTTGCTCATCACCAGATATGTTGGAGCACCTATATAACCAAGAGTAGTAATAAACATCCGTAGCTTTTTCTGTAAAGGGAAGGGCCCATAAGATGCAACAGAGAACAATCTGGAAAACATAGATTAATCATCACAGTCCTGCACTTCTGCAGTGAAGAGTACAAACATGCTCGGAAAGAGATTTTAATGAACTTTCCTAGCCAGTACTCACACCTGCCCAGACATAACTATCTGTCTCCATTTATTCACTGACAATATTCAGGAGCTTGTGAGGAATGATTATACACTGTGTGCTCTGCCGTTACTAGAGGTGAATCCACTGCAGCACTTAAGGCCATAAAATAGAAAGCCATGTTATACACTAGACTCTAGAACCAAGTTAAATTTTGAAAGCCACAGGGTGGTCCCTCATAAAGAGAATGAAATTAAGACAAAGCCAATTGCAACATTAGCAAGTGAAAGAGGAAACATTTTTACACACAAAGCGGTAAAAGCAACTGTTTTTTTCTTGTCACCAAAAGTTTCCCCCAATAGCTTTCTAAGCTTCTCTCTCCATCCAGTTGGTCAGTTTATATCTTCCAATCTGCTCCAAAGCAACGCTTTGAAGGAGTAGGACTGGCCAGTAATATTAATGTCAATTGATGGTCTCCAAAATTAGAAATTAGTATTTTGCCTTCAATAAAAATGCAGAGTAATGAGAACACGCCATATCTAATCGAGGACTAACTTATAATAAAAGTAACGGCGTCAGCAACCATAACTTTTAGTGTTTATTATGCATCAGACACTGAGCTAAACTGTCTACTGGAATTATCTCATTCCAGTCGCTCAAAAACCCTAAAAGGAAGGTATTGATATTATCCCTATTATTTAAAAGCGTAAACTGAGGGACGGTTTCGATAAGTGGCTCGTCCAAAAGCACACATCTCAGAGACGATGGACCTGAAATTCGAACCCACGTGAGCGCGGCGAGAGCCTTTGCCTTGCACGAGCCCAGGTGGCTCACCAGTTGCCCACCTCCGCGCGCACGCGCAAATGTGCCCCCCACCAGGGGCGTTCCCGTGAGCGCGCCATCGCGCACGCGCGTGCTAGGCGCCGCTTGCAAGCTCTGGGGGCTCTTTGGGCGCTCACGCGGGCGGGGCTGAAGACCCGCGCCCCTCTAGTTGGGCTGGACCTGGATCTTCCTCCCCGCCTTGCCGCCCTGCTGTGTCACTACACACCCGCCTTCAGCCGCTCACCTCCCACTCCTTCCCCTGCCCGCCCTTCGGCTGACAGCCCGACCACCCACCCGGCGCTCTCCCCAGGGCGCGGCTCCGGGCGTGGGTACCTGAGCTAGCGCGGCGGAGGCTTCTAGGGCCCTGGCTTGTAGCAGGAATTCCTCAGTCCTGCCCTTGCATGAGAAAGTGACGCTCGCAGCGAGCAAGAGGAGTGGGAATGAAGGGGCTGGCTAGCGTCCCCCAGCCTCCTGGCTCCAGTCCCTGCTCTCCAAATTAATCACTTTCTCCCTGCTCCCTCCCCACGCACACTCTCACTCAAAAAAAAAAAAAAAAAAAAAAGAAGGGAGGGGTAGAGGCACAAAGAGGAAGAAGGGACCTTCCATGACTGGCATCTCTAGCTCCCCCAGCTTCGCTACCAGGGAGCCATGGCAACACGCCCCCAGCCTGCCCCCTCGCCCCCTCGGTGGTCTGGGGAGGTGGAGCTCCTAACCCTCCCAGTTTTCTCGCCCCCCAACCCAGCTGTCCACAGATCTCCCTTTTCCAGCTGGCGGCGCGTACCGAACCCCAGCGGGATCTGGAATCCTCCCCTGAGAGTGGGAGCAAGACAGTGGGGCGGGGGAGTTGGTGGAAGAGAACTGAGCCTTACGACCCAAGAGATGGTAAGGGGCAGAGAGGAGTGAAGCCAGGACTGACCCCAAACGCAGCTGGACCTCGCAGCCCCCTCTCGGGAGAGGGCTGGAATCTCCAGGAGGGTCTGGGATCCTCTCCAGAGGGTAGGAAGAGATGCTGGTAAGGGAGGTTGGAGGAAAGACAAGAGGGTCAACCTACCCGTGACCAGGCGGAGAAAGTGGGAGCTGGAGGATTCGAGGACCCGTTTACTCCGTCCGACTGACCGGAGGGGTCTGAATCCAGCCTCAGCCAGCAGGGGGCGGGGCTGGGAAAGGGGGTGTCTCTAACTGGCTTAAGGCTGAGGGACCTCGGACCACCCTACTTCGTGCAACAACGGAGCCCTGATTGCGCACCATCTCCGACCCACAGTGGGTTGACCCCCTCCTCCCAGGAGCAAACCACTTACCCTCCTTCTGTCTCGCTCAAAGATTTGGAGAGCCCCCAGGGCTAACGAAACAAACGCAAACTGACCCTCACCCCGGACACACCTGAGTCGCTTCCTGCACCAGATCCGTTCGGTACCTTCCCTCGGGGAAACCTCTCCCTCAGGCTGGCTTGGAACGGGAGAGGGACGTGGGGGTCCCGCAGCTCCCGGCGGATCCACGGGAGTTTCTTGCCGGCCGCTCCCAGCTGATCTGCACGCGGGTCTGCCCGCGGAGATGCCGCCGCGCCCCGCCCACCGCCGGCAGTGGCCGAGAGGACTTGGACCTGTTCTGGCTTGCGCTCCGCTCCACGCCCACCCGGCAGAGGCTGCTTCGCGCCTCTCGTCTCTCCGCTGGTTCTGCTCCGCCACCCCTCACCCACGCCGCTTATTTTCCTTCCCTTTGCACACTCCCGTGGGACAGGGAGAGTTACAGGCTTAAGACTTTTATTTCATGGTGAAAAGCAAGGGACGAAGCCAAAACTTTGCTCGCCATTTTCCACATCTATGGTCAAAAGAGGTCAAAAGATCGCTGCCCCTTTTGTCTGTAAAAAAGAAATTTTAAAGAAACCCCTCCTCCTCCCGAGAGTTCCAGTCAGTACATATTCCAGACACGGGTCGCCAGTCTGGTTTTCTCTCAGGGCTGCATGTTGGAGGGGTGTGATGCCATGGACCTGTTAAAAAAAATTCTTTTTGTTTTCCTTCCTCATTTAGAGGCGTGATTGGGCGTGCTATTTAATTTACAAATGATGCTACTTCCATAAACTGCCAAATTATTGTATACATAAATTTAGGCACCTTCTTCTGTTACCATTTAAAAAAAATTGTCCTAACACTTACGGTCTATAATTTTACCATATTGTTCCCGAACATTTTTTTCCTATTTATTCTGTATTAATTGACTATTATAAAGTAGAAGAAAATCCTGTGTGTTATTTCCATTGCAAAAGGCCACTTCTGATGCCTTATCAATGCCACCAAAAAAGGCAAATTTTATTTTAGGATTCCAAAATTAATCTGGGAAGGTTACAGTCTTTGCGGTGTAAGTGGTTTATATACCCCTTTCATTTTTTTCTCCACCGTGATCATATTTTCCAAAATTTTCACACAGTACTACTTTTTTAAAAAAAATCCTGTTGTATTTAAGTTCTCTTTGATGGTTAGAGAATCACTGACTTCTAATTTTTACTCTAGTAAGGCAGTGAGATTGACCTTACAGTCTGGTTTTGTTCTCATCTAGTGCATTGAACAATGAGGACATTTAGAGCTGTGAGCTACCCTCAGAGCTGGATGCCGCTATAGTGAGCAGCAAGGGGAAGGCAACTCAGGATTCAGCTTCAGAAGCAACTGAATAAAATATTTTGAAAAGGAATAAATGAACTTTTAATTTTAATAATTGCTAACCTTGAAGCCCCAATTCTGTCACTTCATGTGTGGGCATAGTTCTTACTGACTGCATTGCAAATTGCAAATGCAAGTGAGGGCAGGATTTGTCCTGAGTTTAAATTGAACTGCTGGAGTAATTTCTTCGCCTGAGGCATCATTATTCACGTGGCATGTCTTCTAGAGTAGAAACAAAGATAGAATATTGAATAAAATTCCGACAGGGAAAATACTGTGTCTGTAGGAAAACATTTCCAAGGTCAAGGAGACACAAAGCCAAGTTGATCTCCGGAGTTTACCACCTTCTGGATAAACATCTGCTGAGCAAAAGACTCAGAACTCCATCCTGGCCAAACCAACAGAATACTGAAACATATTGTTTTTCTTTTGTCTATGATGAGTTTGCTTGACATCTGGATCATTATTTTTAAAACAAATGTTTATTGAGCACCTACTATTTATCAGTCATTGTTCTAGGTGCTAGGGTACAGTGGAAAACTCAACAGGCAAGGCTAGTTGCGTCTTTTTAAATCAACTACCCAAAGATATATAAAAGAATACCAAGGTATAATACCTGAAACAAGAAGATGAAGTGTCAGTTCTTAAATATGGGTTTTTATTAAAAGGAAAATAACAATAACGTACTTCTGAGCCCCTGGCACTGCATATAAATTAGGAAATAGCCCAATAGTAAACCCATGGCTTACTAGGGACAGCCATTAAGTCAGCATATACACAAAAATCTTTACCCCAGGCGGCTACATTTTAAGAAAGAAGTGAAGGAAAGAAGAGAAAGATAGGTAAGGAAAAGGGAAGAAAGGGAGGGAGAGACGGAGGGAGGAAGGAAGAGAGGGAGGAAGACAGGCAAATGATTAACCAAGAAAGGAAAACAGTATTGAGAGCAAGAAAGTATTTTAGCCAACTAAAGGAAGTTGTTTTTAAAAGGAATACAAAATGGAGGCAGTGACTTAAACTTCCACATCCAAGAAACACCTCATAGCTCTTACCTCCAAGGATAAGTTCATATTTTTAATACATATTTAAGGGCAGGCAACCAATCTAGGCTTTCCTGTCCCAAGAAACTTACAGCTCCACTGCCTCAGCTTCTAGGAAGACTGGAACCTGAAACCAGAAGGCATCCTTCAGCCAGAATGGATGTTTGCTGAAGATACCTTCTGCTGCTGCTTTGAAACCCTCTCTTGGCTCCCATTCTCCTGTCTGACACTTTATTCAGCACATTTCCCACTCTACAAACAATCCTAATCTATCAGGCATCACACCTTTGCATGTGGGTGCTGGAGAAAGACTAGATACTTATGTCACATGAAAATTTGATTGCATTAGCCTTGAAAGGTGTGAATTGCTCTCTCACAATGGAGGAACACCATGTAAAATAAAAATTCAACTATTAAATCACAAATGAAGGGGAGAAAAGGAATTCTTTCACGAATAGAAGCAGAAGGTGAGAGAGATTGGCCAGTCATCTGGAAAAAAGAGAAGAGGTATTAAAAGCTGGGGTATTTTTTAGCTTTTACCCCGGCCTGAACCATCATTTGGTATCATTCCCAGAGTAGGGCCATTGGAGGAATACTGCCTTTTGGCAAAGCCCCGTAGCTAGTGATATGGCATCACTCCTAGAAAAAATTGTTTAGCAGAAGAGCTGTAGTTTTGGAAATGGCATTTCAGTCTATCAGTTCAGAATAGTCACAGATCGACAGAGGTTTGCTGGCCAACTGCTAAAATAAAGGAAAGCCGGATGTTCCACTGAGGGATAAACCCTCAAAGGCAACCTTGGAAGTACAAAGCAGCCACCTTCGGCTTAGATATTAATCAAGCTAAAGAAAACCACCATATTAACTCTGAGGAGTTAAAATGACAGAGTCGACAGATACTCCTTTAACCTGTCCTTTAATGTGAGAACAAACGACATGTATTAAAAATCAAAGGACAATAATTCTGGAACAAATAAAAAGATAAAATCTTGTATTTCATTCTGTGGATCATTAATATGTGTGATCCACCCTTAGGAGGTCATGGAACCAGATACTTTAACTGGATTCTAAAAGGGCTAGCTAATGTTATGGTCATTAATAACATTATACTTATATAGCTAAGACATTGCTTGTATTTTGTCAAATCTCAGGCTTCAGGGCATTTGTTGATTTCTTGTGGAGATCAGAAAGATTTCCTATCCTCCAACCAGAAACGCCCAACTGACAATTATGGCTAGCTCACTTTCCTATTGGTGATTGCTCTAAAGTCCTAGTCAATCAAATTTCATCTCAAAGACCTGTGAACTGGGTTATAGAATGAATTCACATTTATTGGGGGAAAACCCTGGTATTTTGGGAGGGTGGGAATTTCATCTAAACCTCTCTACTTCCAACATAATATAAAATCTTTTCAATCTGATAGGGACCTCAGATAAAATATTCTCCTACAACTTCTTTTTATATTGATACCTGAGATGGGTAAGGTTCAGAAATTTTCTCAAGGTTGTACAACTGGTTAGTGGCCTAGAAAAAATTGAAAAATCTCCTAGTTTTTAATCTTGTATCATTTTAGAATATGACAAGACACTGCCATCTTGGAAGATAATTTTATTTATTCCAATTCTGCTACAGCAAATAAACATAAGCTGAACAGTGAGATGGTGAGTGATAACACAAGAATAAGGGTATTTGTCTCTGATATTTACAGAGACAAATAGTTTAGTCGAAGTAAAGGACTTAGTTTATCCTTTTTGCCTGTCTATTTTGTCCAATTGATTTTGGACAATAGGTTTTACCACTGTCAACATGAAGTAAACACGTTAGAGAAAAAGGAGAGAGCCAGTGTCTCTCCTTAATATAAGACCTTGTGGCAGGGGACTTCCCTGGTGGCACAGTGGTTAAGAATCCGCCTGCCAGTGCAGGGGACACGGGTTCGAGCCCTGGTCCAGAAGGATCCCACATGCCACAGGGCAACTAAGCCCGTGCTCCACAACTACTGAGCCTGCGCTCTGGAGCCCGCGAGCCACAACTACTGAGCTTATACTCTAGAGCCCGTGCTCCGTGATAAGAGAAGCCACCGCAATGAGAAGCCCGCGCACTGCAAGGAAGAGTAGCCCCCGCTCGCTGCAACTAGAGAAAGTCCGTGCGCAGCAGCAAAGACCCAACGCGGCCGAAAAAAAAAAAAAAAAAAAAAAAAAAAACACCTTGTGGCAGGATGTTGTTTGCTCCCCTCCATTCTCCTGCCTCACCCCCAAATCTGTTCCTTTTTTTTTTTTTCTTCCTGGGCACATGGCCACCTACCAAAAGACTACATTTCCCAGTTTGCCTCGTGACCAAGTTTGAACCCAAGACTAAGTTCTCACTAAAGCGACATGAAGAGAAATGTAGCTGGCAACTTCCAGGTCATCTACTTAAAAATAATCTAGATTCACAGCTCTTTTTCCTTCTAGCTAGGCTGCAGTGGTAAAAGTTTTATGTTGAAGATGACAAAAAAACACCCCTTAGCCTGAGTCGCTGGATGACTCCATGGATTGGAGCCCACTTCCTACCAGGAAATGACTTTATCTCTTCTATGAGCCAATGTCTTTTGGGGTCTCTTTATTATAACTGTTTAACCTTTTCCCTAACTAATACAATTGTGATCTCTGTCATCAGAATGATTTCAGAATAGTAAAGGAAAATAAGAATGGAAGCTGCAGTGGACAGTGCTATTTTTTTTTGTTTGCCTGGCATTTATCTGCATTCATAGAGCTCAACCAACTTTAGAGAATAACATTCCCCTGTGTTTATATGGCTGAGTTGAGGCTAAGTCCAATGCTTCTTTTCTACCTCTGGTCCAGGTGACACAGGCATGAACAACCAATATTTTCTATCCCTCTGATCAGAGCAATGAAAGGCAGATTCAAAGGGAGCCAATGAGAGACCTACCTTGGACTCACTCTGAGCAATGGGGAGAAAACCTGAGGATTGCTCAGCAGGCATGAGGTAAGTGAGGCTGCTTTTTATCAACACTTAGAGCACACTTGATAATGAAGGCACCGCAGGGAAAAGAAAAGGAGAGAGACAGTTACTTGACATTCTTATTTGAAGACTTAGATCTTCAAATAAGCTGAAAGTTCATTGTTTATTAAAAGCTGAAACTGGAATACATCTTGACTCTGTAGCTAGGTGAGTGGAAAAGTATTTTACATAAAATAGTTTGCACTGGTTTCCTGTTTCTTGTGATCGAAATCATTTTTATTCATTATAAATGCCCAAGTAAGATTATTCTCTTGGGATAATTTGTTTAGTAAAAGGGATGTGCATGGCAATAAGTCTTCCTTTCATGAGATCACCGATCTGATTGGCAATGACCCCCTGAAATACTCTATCCAAAGGATTCCACCCTATATCTGAGTTCAGCAGGAAAGGACAAAGTGATCTATTAATGATGCCTGTCATTGATATTACACAAGAAATGATTCTCATGTGCCATAGGTACTTGTCATCCTTGTTTTAAGCCATTCTTAAAGTTTGGCATAAATCTAGATGTATGTGGACTTTACTTTTTTTAAAAAATTATGACATAATAGTACATTCTTTGGGGGCACATTTTTAGCTCTTTTAAAAAGAGCCATGGGCCAATTAGTCCTCTCTATGTAGTGTTTAGTGGCCATAATTTGTGCTTTCAATTGACTTTTTTCCTGCAAAATAAACGAATTAATTAGCAGAGATGCATTTAAAGCACAAATTGCTACTATGTTATACTGTGTTAACAGAAACCATAACTCAATTATTTACAGTCATTGCACTGGATTTATTTTCTTTCAGGGGTTAAATGAGACTTATCAATCGATTTTTTCATGTTGTTTTTCAGAATATGATAAACAGACAATCTCAGTAAGGCATTCCAAACCCTATGCCACAGTACAATAAGCCCACAGCAAGGATTCTGAATCCCGTTTGACACAAAAGATTTGCCTTATCGTATAGGCATTAGTTCTTCTATCTTCCGCTATATCTTTTGTGTTTCTCACTCAGGTAGTTTTTTGCCAGCTCATGCTAAAACATTTAAGGGCACAGAACTATAGGCACGAGTTTTACATAACCCTTATATTGCCTATATATAGTGTTTCCTCCGAACAAGCAAAATTTATTGGCTCATATTCTTTTTCCTATTGCTCAGTCCATCGCACCAATACAAATGGGAAACACGTTTAAAATTTTTCCTATCCTGTATAAAGAAGCCAGCATAAAAGCTTCCTAAAATTAAGCAGATTTCAATACCCTCAAATATAAGTAAAGGAAGAAATTTGATGATGAAAGTCTGGAATATTCCAGGGTTCCTAAAATATTCTGATACAGTACCCAAAGAAAACATACATGAATTGACAAGTACAATGAATATATGCAATGTAGATAATAACGAACAACCATAGAACATAAATCAAAGTAAATAACTTGATAATATTTTGGCTAATGAAAATAAACAAAACAAGACAAAAAAGCAAAGCCCAAATATAAATTGCATTACCCAATTTTAGGACAGACGCCATTTTAGACACCATTTATTCATGCAACAATTTTAGGAAAAAATAATTACATTATGTATTACTGTTTTAAGATTAAATAATAAAATTAGCAATTATACTCAATAAGTTTAAGGCTGTCCATAAATTTGGACCCAGGATTTCCACTTCTACGGCTCTATACAATGTAAATAACCTGAAATACAGGTAACTCAATATGCCCATAAATACTCAATGATAAAATTAATTATAAATACATGAGAACATAATTACCAGGTTGAATTATATGAAATTGTTCCTATGTCAGTCCTGCAAAGATGGTGATTTCACATTGTTCAACCTAATAAATTATTCTGCAACCTTATGATGATTAAACAGTCTAATATTATATTTTTAAAGATTTGTAATATAAGAAATTCTTTCCAGTGTAAAGTTGTGGAATTCTAGTTATGGTTCCTTTCAGGACCAACCCTCCTGTAGATAAAAACTGTAAAGAGTGCTCGCTTCGGCAGCACATATACTAAAACTGGAACGATACAGAGATTATCATGGCGCCTGCGCGAGGATGACACGCAAATTCGTGAAGCGTTCCATATTTTTCTGTTTAAAAAATTATATATATGTAGAACAATTGGGGGGTTTGAATACTCATTAGATGTTTGGTAATATTAAGGAATTATTGTTAATTTTTTTGTTGTGATAATGATATTGTGGGTTTGTTTGTTTTTTAATCCCTATCTAGAGATACATGCTGATATATTTAAAACAAAATAATATGATGTTGGGAGTCATTCAAAATAATCTGGGAGGAGGGGTGAGTAGTAGCATTACTGTTGAAACAAGATTGTCTATGAGTTAACTGTTGGAAGCTGGGTGACATGTCATGGTGGAGGGAGTCCTCAAACTCTTCTCTCTTTTGCTTATGCTTGAATTTTCCATAATAAAAACTTGAAAATAAAATAAAAACAAACAAGCAAACAAAAAAACTGTAAAGAATGGATAGAATATAAACATAATAACTGAAAGCGCTGGAAGGTTTCCCCAAACAGGCAGATGCTGGAAAGGGTAGAAACCCAGAGGAAGGAAACAGCACTGGATGAGTTTCCTATTTTTTAGCTTTTAACCAGAGGGCAGGACCCAGTCTGTCAGCTAGCTCAACAGAAATTTTCCAACCTCAAACAGAGAGACAAGATTGGAGGGAGAAAAATGAATGCAGCTTCAAAATACTTAATATGTGTATAATTGGAGTCCCAAAAGAAGAGAGAAAGATGGGGCATAAAATATATTTGAAGAAATAATAGCAAAAATTTACCGAACGTGATGCAAGTCAGAAATGTATAGATTCAAGGAATTCAGCAATGCTATAGCAGAATAAATACAAAGAAAACCCCACCTAGGAACACAGTAATTAAGCTGCTAAAAAACAAAGAGTAAAAGAAAACCTTGAAAGAAGACAGAGAGAAAAGCAACACATAACATACAGGTGAATAGCAAGTTTAAAGTGCTAAAAGAAAGAAAAAGAAAAAAACCCTAGAAGTCTAGATCCAGTGAAAGTATTCTTCAAGTATGAAGGCAAGATAAAGATAGTTCCAGATAAAAGAAAACTAAAGAGGGTTATCACCGTCAGAGCTGCACTACAACAAATGTTAAAAGTAGTTTTTAAGGCTGAAGGGAGATGATACCAGATGAAACTAAGATCTTTAGAAAGAAATAAAGAACCTGGAAATGGAAATATGTGGGTAAATGTAAAAGACTATTTTTTCTTCCAATTTATTTAAAGTATACGTGACTGTTTAAACAAAAAGCCCTAGCTCTTACTTCCAATAAAACTGAGACAATTCTCCCAACTCAAGAGAAAATGCACATTATCACACGTACAAAAAAATACCATTTCATATATAAAGATATGTTTCAATAATTTATATTCCTGAACAAAAATATAGCATCTTTCATAATGTAGATTTCATCCAGGGTTTTATTATTAGCACAACTACAAAGCTTGCAGAGATTTTACAGAAAGATCAGCCCAATTAGATAAAAATGAGAATCCTCTTTTCAGATCTAAATTTTGCATCATTATCTCTCTAGGAAGAGATCATTAAATTATGATTTAGTCACAGAGCTGTTTACTGATTAGAATGCAAAACACTTAACCATTTGCATTTGAAAACAAAGTGGAATATATATAGCTAGTCCACTTTAAAACAAAAGAGCTTAAAATTTATCTAAATTTTAATGAATTGCTTAAGAGGAAGTACAAAACAACTCTCTGCCCAGTATAGTGTGTTTTTTCTATTATGCATGCTCAAAGGAAGACTCGTTTTGGTGGAAACATCTAGGGCTGATAAATTGATAAATATCTTACACACAAGGTAATTAACAACAATTCTTGTATACCAAACATGTTTTCTTTGCTTCATCCAGTGAAAAATACATTTGGGGGAAACTTGTTTCTGTTTCTCAAAATTAGACTGATGTTTATTCCAGGACCAGATACAATTATTATGAACCAAAAAAATATTTATCTTAACGGTATTTCAACCAATATCATATCATGTCTGTTCTTTCATGCAACAATTGGCTATCATGAGCAGAAGATATTTTTTATTTTTCATAATTATCTAATAATCAGAAATTATGAAAGCATAATGTATAATGCAATTTTTGTGAGTTTTCAAGGCACTGGTAAGTATTAAGAGTCCAGTTAAAAAAGAGGACAAGACGGAATAAATAAAAGTAAGTTTGTTTTATATTCCTAAACATTTTTCTGTATAAAATAAATATTTGGAGGATACCATGTTTTTAACACACATAAAAATACAACAAATCTAATGTACATACAGAAAACACAATTTTCCACTAAACGCTACTGAAACAAATTGCAAATAAAGTTTTTATAAACTGATATTATCTGGCAGCCTAATCATGTCTTTAATTCACACACTCACTCCAAAATTTAGATATAGTGAAAAGATAAAATGCTCACCAAGGGACTTCCCTGGTGGCACAGTGTTTAAGAATCCACCTGCCAATGCAGGGGACACGGGTTCGAGCCCTGGTCCGGGAAGATCCCACATGCCGCAGAGCAACTAAGCCCGTGCACCACAACTACTGAGCCTTCGCTCTAGAGCCCGCAAGCCACATCTACTGAAGCCCGCGTGCCTAGAGCCCGTGCTCTGCAACAAGAGATACCACCACAATAAGCCGGTGCAGTGCAATGAAGAGTACCCCCGCTCGCCGCAACTAGAGAAAGCCTGTGTGCAGCAACGAAGACCCAACACAGCAAAAAAAAAAAAAAAAAAAAAAAAAAATGCTCACCAAGATATCTAATGAAGCATAATAGTAACCCTTTGAAAAATTTAAAATGCTATTGAAGTATTTTCATTTTGAAAGTAAGTTAACATATTTACTAGGGACAAACTGCAAAGCCTTACTGACTAATTCTTACTCAAATGATTTAAATATCAAAGACTGTTGCCCGATTTTGAAGGTGATAGCTCGCAATTAAATTCTGTGAAAGTTTGTGAATAAAGCAAGGCATATGTTCCACACTTGACGAATTACACACATCCATTATAAGATCTAGAATAGAAAGACATTCCCATGCCAACCTTCAACCCTCAACAAGAATTTATTCAAGCCATAACTCTACACTGATGACAGAGCAAACCAACATAAAATGGGGACTTTACCAAAGGAATTGTTTATAGAAGGTCAGAAGAGGTTTCCCGTAAAATGCTGTAGAAACCCAACTGTTTTGTTCCATTTTATACTTACCATAATAAACTCCTATCCTTTAAGTTATAGAATTTTCTCACCATCATGTGATCTAAAATGTAAGGTGAAACAGGCCCTTGTTGGAATTATCTCAAAGAGGGAAAATAAAATATGGTCTCTGAAATGGTGACTGCGGTTTTGTTCATATCCTTTGGCAAATGAATTAGCCTCTTTGGGAATTGGTAGTTAAATGTAATTCTGGTCGTGGAGAGCATCACCAATTTTGTACTTACTTCCATCAGTAGGTGTAATCTTGTATATTTGTTGAAGATGGATGACTTTGTGCTCTTGATTCCCCAAAGATTGAAATTCTGTAAAAGGGTACAGAAAGTGTCATTAAACGGGGCATCTACGGTGCACATTAAACTCAGAAAAGTGCATAATAAAGTCAGAAAAATAACAAGCCTAAAACATGAGCAAACATTGCTTCCCTAAGTAAGCAGGAGTAATGGAGAGAGACAGAAAGGGAAAAACATAAATCGCATAATGCATACTAAAAATGCTTCATCTAGAAAACACATTTTTATACCTTTATTTCGCATTCCTTGAGAAATAAATAACCCTATCAATAAAATATGTGGTATTCTAGGGTCAAAGCGGTAAACTGAACTTAAAAGGATCATTCAGATTTTAAAAGGGAATTGGAAAATAGGCATAGGCACATAATTGACAGCCAGATGCTTTTGTGAACCTTAGACTTTGCGAGCATTCTGGAGGCCCTCCAAGTGAAGAATACAGTTCAATTGTACAGTGATACCAATGTTCATATAAATTATCTTAGGAGAAAGAAAGAGTCTGTAATGCTACCTGAATCATTATCTAACACATATATACATAATCTGCGTATGGGAAACATGTAACATGGAAAACTCTCTTTGAACCAGAATAGTCAATTTTCTAATATTTGGAATAAATGGAACTTTAGTATGTTTTAAAGACCACCTTGAATACCTTATGGACGCAATAGTTCCTTTTTGTATCTAAAGTTGGAGAGATTCACTGCCTTCATAACAGCCTAATCCTTACCAAGTGATATCCTGTGGAGATGTTCAGTATCTGCCATAATAGGGATTCCTTTCATCTCAAATGTAGCTCTGATAATGGTGCTGCTTACAGGATACTCAGGAACTGAATAGAAGTGGAGCATCCTGCTATGAGCTGGAAAGCACAGGCAGGATCTTCACCACTCTGCCAGGCCAACGCCAAGGCTCCAAAAACAAAGGGCTCTTTCCTATTACAGGTACACACAACTCATGCCAGGCGCAATGCACTCCCTAAGGCTCATTTGTCTTCCCTCCACGCATCGACGTGGTTATAGTCCGATTTGTCCAAATAGCCATTTCATTAAGGCCCTCGGTAAATACTGGCTTGGCATAGTAGCTGGCCAAGTTTAAAAACAAATATATTTTATTCTGAGAGGTAAACTATTTAAAATAGCTCCTTGGTCTTTACAATCACAGTATTTGATCAAAACAGCAAAACCACCAAAGTAGAGCCAAATAAGATGTTTCCATCTAAATTGATTTTTTCTCCCGATGGGGAAAACAGGGGTGATGTTCATATATAAGCATAATTCCGTA
Source organism: Balaenoptera physalus (assembly GCF_965194825.1). Taxonomy (NCBI): domain Eukaryota; kingdom Metazoa; phylum Chordata; class Mammalia; order Artiodactyla; family Balaenopteridae; genus Balaenoptera; species Balaenoptera physalus. The sequence goes on along the minus strand of NC_138896.1, from coordinate 95,279,067 downwards.
GAATAATCAAGTTCTTAATCACTCTGAAGACTGTATCTCAGAATTATAATCAGTTGATTTTGTTCTCTAATTTTACAGCAGTGGAGATGACTTGGCTGGTGTATCTACAGACTTTTTGTCTTGTAACAAAGCACCACAGGCATTTTTAACCATAAATTAGCCTTGATTTGATAGTACTGAATGTAACCATGGAACAAAGTGACAACATGAATATATCTTCATAAAATAAAGTGATCTGAAAATTCCTAAATCATTTGCTTCAATCAAAGAAGTTATATTTCAGTAAATGATCAAGTATTTGCTGAATACTTATTATGTACCAAAAATAAAAACTCTGAAATAATGCATAGTTCATTCTTATTCCACTTGGGACAATGCGATATATAAATGGGGATAAATTATAAAATTGGCCTTTATAAGGGTCAAGCATACAGGAATAGAGGATCATTGTAAGATTTTAAGTTATTTTAAAACACTGATTCCATCAAATTTTTCCCATACTCAAAAATCTAAAACGTCTCCCCATCATGAATAGGAGGAAGTCCACATGTCCTGGCTTATTACTAGAGGCCAACACCAATCATACTCAGTCTCACCAGCACCACTCACAAGCACACAGCCTATGTTTGTGCTGGGATGTTAAATAAACTGATTCCACAAGGACCGTAGCTCACCCATGACCTTGAATCACCATAACTCTAGACGACCCATCTTGGCTCTTAACATGTGGGGCCTTATTGTCGCAATTATCCTTTCATTTTTCATTAATAATAATAAGAAGAATGACAATCATAAGTGCTAACATTTATTGAGGGTTTATTATAGGTTTGCCACAGTGCTAAGGTTTAGATGTGCCACCTCCTAATTTGTACTTACAAAACATCTCTCAAGGATGTACGATTATTATCCACATTTTACACATGAGAAAATGAGTCATGGAGAGGTTAAGCAAATTGTCTAAGGTCATAGAAAGTGATGGAGCCACGATTTTAGCATAAGACAGTTTGAGTCCATAGTATATAGATGTGATCAATGTCTAGTGTTCCCCAAGAGAAGGTACTTTTTGAAAAGCTAGGAGTTGTCTGATATTTCATGTATCACTCACAGTGAAACCTGCAGACTATTTAGCCCATAGTAAGGCCTTAATGATTGTTGAATCGATGCATGGATGGATAGATGGATGGATGGATGGATGGATGGATGGATGGATGGATGGAAGGACAAATGGAGAGGCACTGAGGGCAGGAATTAATTCAGGGATGAGACCTGAGGTTCTTTTAAACAGATGGTGAAGATAGGATATTTGGCACGAAGGACAGGATTTGAGAACCGAATAAATATGAGAGGAGAAGTAGGAGAGTAGAACATGACTTAAACTTTGTAAGACTGGGAAATTGAAGCAAAGGTGGCAAGTTAGAAAGATGAATCAAGTTTCAGACCACATATTCAGTTTGGTTTTGGACTTGCTTTGATATGAATAAGATACTCATGGAAATATCAGCTAATCATAAAGTTGCAAATGAGAGATTTTGAAGCATTGAACCTAAGGATTTTGTTTTGTTTTGGGGGTTGTTGAGAGTTGCTGCTCTGTAAGCGTTCTCGAGAGTGTGAGCTGCGAGGGGTGGGTGCGTGCAGAAGGGGTACAGGAATAAACCACATCCACCATCACATTTTAGGAGTCAGAGAAAGAAAGCCATCAAAACACATGAAGAATAAAGTATAAAAAAGTAAGAGAAAGACTAAAAAGTACAATGCCATGAACATTAGAGCAGAAAAGTATGTCAAGGAAATGGTATTTAACAATATCAAATGAATAAAGGGCTTTGGAGCTAAAAAAAAAAAAAAAATAAAGTAACTGTTGACTTTGCTGAAACATTGGTAGAATTATGGTTCTATAAATCTTATTTCATTAAAAACCGGGTTATTGAAAAAAAATTAATAAACTGGATTAACTTTTAGAGAAGAGACACCTAACCTGGAACACTTACAGTGAATTTATATGAACAAGGAACAGATTCTGTGAAGCCACTAGGATTTTGGAGAAGGGACAAAAATTTCGTTATATCAGCAAGCATTAATTGCTCTAATAAGGCCCATAAGATATAAGTTTTCCACCAAATAAAATGATAGTATTATGTTTTTAACCTTTATAATATAACCATCAGATCATTAGAAAACAGTTATTAATGATCTGATTTTACAAAGCCTGAGTTATGGTAACATGCCCCTGTTAATACTAATTATCTGCATCTATCTAAAAACGCTGTTTCTATATTCTCTATTTCTGTGAGTGGCACTGTGTTAGTTTGCTAGGGTTGCTATAACAAAATATCACAGATTGAGTTGCTTAAACAACAGAAATTTATTGTCTCACAGTTCTGGAGGCCAGATGCCAATATCAAGGTGTTGTTAAGTTTGGTTTCCTCTGAGGCCTCTCTCCTTGGCTTGCAGATGGCTGTCTTCTCACTGTCTCTGCACCTGATCTTCCTTCTGTATGTGCACATCCCTGGTCTCTCTGTGTGTCTGACTTTCCTCTTCTTATACAGACACTAGTCAGATTGGATGAGGGCCCATTCTGAGGGCCTCATATTAATTTAATGACTTCCTTAAATGCTCTATCTCTAAATATAATCATATTCTGAGATATTGAGGTTTAAAGCTTCAACATATGAATTTTGGAGGGGACACAATTCAGCCTATAACAGGCACCAAGAATCATTCATTATTTGACCCTTGTTCCTTTCCCCTGCGTCACCTCATATACTTGCCAAGTCTGATTAAGTTTATCCCAGAATTGTCTTTCATTTCTGTCCCTTCATCCCCATTTCTACTACCACCGAGTCCATAACCTCATTTCTTTCAGTCTGAACTTCAGTAAACTGTCTTTCTGTATTTACTTCCCTGCATCTTCAAACCATCCCACTATCTGCTCAAAAATCAACAAAGGTTTTCAACTACTCTATGAAATAAAGATCATACTTTTAGGCCTATCATTCATAGAAGACTATGTTTCTAGCCTTCTATCCTAATACCTGCTTTCATTCAAATTTGACATTTATTCCCCCAAATCAAATCTGGTTTTCTTAACACTCAGCATTTAATTTCTCTACTCCTTGCTCCTGGAAAACCTGTGCTGTTATCTTGATCTACCTTAACTGAATGTATTTTTAAACTCTCCAACAGAATGCTTCTGATCTCCAAAGTTATTCCATAGAAATTCCCTTCTGAACTTCCATCACATCTTCAGTTTCACTTACACTAGTGGAACTCCATTTTGTCTTATCATTACTGTAATAATTATTACATTAGGTACTGTGCAAAATGCTTGACATATATTACCTCATTAATCTTCCCTTTCATCCTTAATATCTGTAATTCTTTTCCCCATTTTACAGACAAAAAATGAATCTTAGAGAGTTCATTATCTTCCTGAAGTTTACACAGGTAAAAAGTGGCAGAGCACACACTTGAATCTAAGTCTGTCTGCTCTGGTTCCAGTGATTTTAAACACATAGTATATTACCTCTGCATACTTATACAGAAGCTTTTCTATCTGTGAGCATCTCACTTATGAACTTACATGGATGTGGTCAAAGCCATTTTAGAAAACAGAAGCATATCAACTCTGTAAGCTGCCAACAAATGGCATGTGATATAGGGTCACTTTCGTCTCTGCCATTGTGCTCACATACAGCCCATTTTCAATTATGGATAGAATCATTCATATTTTAGTCACCTTTGTAACCCATAGTGTCTACTACCTGGTGTGTCTTGCATATGTATATACTACACAAAATGATGCACAAATCAATTGGAAAAATGAAGAGTATTATCAATTTCAACCAAGAAGATCACCATATTCTCACATATGATGGATTGCCATCTATTAAAAAAAGAAAGGAAAGGAAAACCTACACAGAATTAAAGTTTGTGTTATATTTTTGCTCTGGATCATTTCTGTCCTCTTAGGATGTCAGACATATATGGCTTTCAAAATATGTTCCACCCTTTTTAAACAGAGTGAACAAATTAAAGTACTTACAGACACTAATTATATAAACTATTTATATTTGCTTGATAATATATATGTACATATATATATTTCTCAACAAATTAGAAATTTGGTGTTATCTAAACTAAATAACAATGCGTATTTATTTTAAAAATCATGACCACTCATTTTACTACCATGACTTAAATCATATCTACACCAAGTAAAGTGAATAACTGAGGCAGTCATCCAAATAATTCAGATCAAATCAACTTTAGTATAAAAATTCAAGCAATTTTCCTTTCTGAATTATCCTATTAATTGTTTGTACTCTGAACTTCACTGTATTTGTGAAGAAACAGCATTATTTCCAAATCTCTATTACTATTAAGTCTGGATCATTAATTAGTAATACATTTTCTGAGTTCAGAAGGAAATTACACATGAGGCAGTGACCATGGGCATAAGGAGTTGACTCTATTAAAAGACTAATTTTATGATCAATGCAGTAACAAAAAGAAATCTCAATATGATCATCCAAATTGATTTAGTTGAAACAACAAAACTATATCTGCATAAACACAGTCTGAATTTCACTTTTTCCATGGTGTTCTTAGTAGGTTAGCAAGTACAAAGAGTCAGTTCATGAACGTTCTTTACCTCAGGTATATTCTGGGCAGTCTATAGAAGGAAAAAATAGTCTCCGGACCCAAATTTCCAATGCCCTGTCTTAGTTTGACAAAAACACATAAGGGCAAAGATGTATGTGGGCTAGTGCCTTAAGTTCTTCAAAATGAAGAAATGCTTACAATGCATTTAGAAAGCATGTTGGTGACAGGCAAATGAGACCTAAATTTAGCTTGAACTGTGGTGAAGCGGATAAAGAGTGATTATGGCTGTTTGTTCTGATGAGGTTAGTAGCCTGGATCATGACCTCTTGAGAAAAATAAGATGGAGTGTTCTAATGGATTTTTCTTAATCCAATGTAGAAATGACATTGAATAATGGTTCTTAATTAGCATCTTCCTCTTCACCTGCATTTGGTGTGACATCCCTGCATTTGCTTTGATAGTCTGAGTAATACAAAGCTAAGTCTCAAAAGGTGAGCTCCTTCTCTCTGCACTGAGGACATGAGAACGACAAATTTAAATTGGTACCATGCAAACGAAGAAAGAGATGTTGCCTCAAATTTTCACAAGTAACTCAAATTTGTATTGCAAAGTCATAAGAATGCTGGCCAATGTTACAATATAGCACTTCTAATTCCTTTACAAAATTAAATTATTCACTCTTGACTCTATCACTCAACGGATATACAATGTTAAAAAACACAGCAGAAAAAGCATGGTGGTGGATATTGATCGGTTTCAAAGGCTTTGTGCAGTAATAGCCCTTGAGAGTCTATGCACAGTAATTCATCCTATGTTTAACGATGTAAGGAGAGGGTGCCAGATTTATTTTTTCCTTACTGCCTAAAGAAACAGCCGTTGTTCAACATCCCCTCTCTGAAACAAGAAAAAATAAAAAGAATATAAGATTCTGAAAATCCTTCCTCAACTAACCTAGTGTCTGACTCCTGTATTTTGGCTAACATAGTACCTTACCACGAAGCGTTTAAGTTTCTTCCAAGATTTTCCTGCAGGAAATCTACTAAAGACCTCGGAAAGATATAGATTGTTTGGGGGTGGTAGTTGGCTGGGGCAGGGCGGCACAAGGTGTGAGGGCTTGCTGTTCTGACCCATGTTTTAAGATAACCTCATATCAGGAATTAAATTCAACATTCGGAATCCATTCCAATTCCTTATCTTTAAAACCAATAGAGCTGGTAATTCGGAAAAGCCGGATGGATAAATGGAAAACCAGACGCTGATTTCCTCAGGAGAGTCAAGCTTGCAAATCCCTGCTGAATCATGGAAATTAAGCACTTCCCCGAACCAACCTTTTCTTTTGCCCTAGGATAACCTGATCACATTTCTTGGCTTCATTTTCTCTATTGGGCTAGCAGTAATGTGAAACGCAGAGGCCCTGTCAGACCTAAAGCCAATTTCAAAGGAAAGCCAGTTCCTTGGGGGAAAGGCAGCCATGCAAAGGCAAGATTGTGCTAATAGTTAAATCCCATCTTCAAATGCCACCAATTGTCTTAAGAGAAGATGAAATAGGAAGAGAGAAGAGAGAGAACCAATATGAGGAAATAAAGCAGCAATGAGAAGGAACAGCAGAAAATGGAGACAGAGGAGAATCAGTGGAAGAAAGCAGTGAAAAACAAAAGCTCCTCCATGTCTTAGGAAATGTACTATCTATCCTGGGATCTGCAAGCTAAATGCAGACTAGTTCTTCACAAATAATTTGAAACATTCTTCATGCTGATTTGTTACGTGAAAGAATTAATTCAAGGTGATATTTCATAACACCTTTGAAGCTATTTTACTCTGATGACTATTTGGGTAATAAAATGAGAATCATTGGGAAAAAATAGCTATTTATTTACTTACTTCATGATACTACTTTATAATATTGACTTTCAAATTCTTCGTGATTTTGGAGAAAATTTAGCTGATACATTCTGAGAATTATTAGGTTTTTTACAGTATTGGCTATTACAGTTTGTTATTGTTGCAGATTATATTAAATATTGGCTATTATAGACTATGTCCAAGTATTATAAACAGAGGTGTTTGAAGAAGAAATTTTTGGTATTACATGTATGTTGGGTAAGATATTATTATTGAGAAGTGGTACAGAATAGAAATATTACTATTTAATGACCTTCCTTAACTGGTCAAATTACCTTTGAATTAACAATTCGTAAGGAGTATGAATACTAATCAATACAATGTGCATTGTTAACATGGAAATTACTTAACAGCAAGTCATCTTTTTTTTTTTTTACCCTGAGTGGCCATAAATTCAACACAAATTCAAATTAGAATAAAGTAACATTCATGTAGAAATTATTAAGAACATTGTTCATTTAGAAGCTTCTGAGCATAGCTTGCTTAAGTTAATTTATTCTGAAATTTTCAAATAACAAAAGGAAATATGAAGGTTTATTTTCAGTTGTTTAATGAGCCAAGCTGAGTAAGATGCAGAAGACACAAATCACAATTTCATTCCCAAAGACCACTTACTTCCTCATGCTTAGACTAGAGATATTAAGATTTGTAATTCTTTATCTTTCTTAGTCCCACATTTGGATTTTAAGAAGCTCCTGTTCCTTTGCTTTGCTAAATCACTGTCATGATTTAGACATCATAAGGAAAGCATAAGAAATAAGAATATAATTTTTGCTCTAGGTTTGAGGATTTAAACAGGTACATAGGAGAGTGATAAGTAAAAGAAACAGAATTATAAGAATCCAGGAAAAAACAAAAGGCAAATGAAGATAAACAGAGAATGAGATTGCATGCAACAGAAAAAATAACAACAATAACAATTTCAGTAGTTCACGTTTATTGAGAACCTATTATGTGCAGCACACAATTAAGCAATGTGGTTTCACAAACTTTCCAGAAGGACAAACTGAGGCTGAAAGAGAATACATAACTCAGCAAAGGTAACATAGCTACAAGATTATTGAGCTTGGATTCAATCCAGGACACCAGAATGTACCCTGCTCTCTCTCATCGATGGCTCTATTTCTGAATAAGATTAGATTTGGATAGAATTTATTAAACTTAATTCAGGAAAAAACACACCCTGAACTACCAGGATTCTTTATATCTTATATATTTAAATAATTCTTTAATAATGTTGTGAAAATTTGTAATTTGTAATCTCAACTTGTAATATGGAATTCCAATTCCAGAAAATGTACAGACACATTCAAAGTTATATCCATAAGAAAAAGAAATTTCTTTAGTATTTCACCTTAAATTCAAAATATAAGCTCAGAACAGCATTAGCTATAAATCAAATTAATGAACATATTAATAAAATCCTAGTGATATTGCTGCAGTCCAGTGTGAAATACAACCCCAGAGAGTACTGTCATATTTCAAAATAAAAATACATTTTGCTAAGTTGGTAGGAATGAGATGTATATCTTATTTCATAGCTACTGTTTGAAGACCAAAAGGTCTACTTTCAGATTGAGGCACGCCTTCTCTAATGTCAGATAAAATGTTAAGAACTACGTTTTGAAATTTCAAAGAGGTATCTTATAGTTTATCATCTCAGAGTTCATTTGCTATCAGTTAGGGCTTTCGCTCTAGAAGCCTGGAGCTGAGAACAATTCAAGGTCACTCACTTGACAAGTTAGAACTTGGTAAGAGAGTACCACATGCAGTGAATCTGGTTCAGATTAAAAGACTCAATAATCAGCTATGTCAGTCCACCATCCCAGAGTACACTTTATAACACTTGAGGATTTTATAAACTTAAAAAAATTACACCTTTAAAATTTGCTTTCAGATGGAGTGAAATTGTCCCTGTCAATAATGACTTTAATATTTTCAATACTTTAAAGATCATTTTAGATTTGTCTATATATGTTAGATCCAATGATATCAAATGCATACTTTACAAATGTACCCTGCATAGTGATATTTTGCATAATATCTGCAAACCATGAAAATAGTCCTGAAGACTCTAGGAAGAGCTTATGTGCTAAAAGTACCCAGAAAAGGAGATTTATGGTGACCTGTTGATGGTTTTGGCTGTGTATGGACAAGACAACCAGTACAATGAGGGAATGTTTTACTTTGCATCCTGTAGCACTGTCAACTCAGATTTGCAAAGGTAAAAGGGTAATGACATCAGAAGGATTCAAAGAAGCTTTGTACCAATTCATTAAAAAATCAATTTGCAAGCACAGATAGGATATCAAGGTATTGGTAACGGCCAACTCTGATTTATCAAAAATGAATCAAGCTAAATAAATACAACTTTTATCATATCAAAGAGCTCACACTGCAGGTAGGAAAAATTTAGAAATAAGAATGGATTTGATTTTTCTTTTGTTTTGAACCTACACTCACATGAAGTTTTTATTTACAAAATGGTGAAGGAGATCACTTCCGGAACAAGAATAATTCAAAGAAAGCACACATATGCTCGTATGCTTGTATACAAGTATATATATAGTTGTATATATGGATGCATACTTCCATGGAATTTTCCATGCAAACTTCCTGGAGTTTTCTGGCATTTTCACTCAGTTTTTCAATTCCAAATTACCTGCATTGAGGATGAATAGAATTTAGATAAGAAAGAAATATATTAATATAACTATAATATATAATATAATCCAGTGGTGGGAACACTTAAGCAAATGCATATAGATGGGCATAATTGTAGCTTGTTTATTATACATTGAGAACAGTGGGCCATCCGGACTTAAGGAATGTGTTGGAGAAGAATGGTAGCAGGAAGAGAGGCAGTCAATGATGAGTATTCAAAGAGAGGCAAAGGAGTTTGGATTTATATGTATTTAGATGTGGGAACCTAGCAAGGATTTGAGCAACAGCAGAAATGGCATGGCTCCAGAAATATGACCTTCAGTAGTGAGTAGGATGGATTAGAGGAGAGAGACGAGCTGGGAAATAAGCTAGGAAGATATCGCAATGATACAAGCATGATTGTGATATGGTGGCCAGATGGGGTTGGCGGGGGGTTGGTGGTATGACACTTCAAAGACAGAATCGGGAGAACCTGGTGTCTTTACCGCCCACATACAAAACCTGAACTAAGGATTCAATCTGGGCATTGGGGAAATTGGGAGAAAAGTCTTTGTATAAACACCAACTGTGTGATCTTGGGCTCATTATGTTTTCCCTTGAGATTCAATTTCCATATCTGCAGATTAGGTTATCAGTAGATGCTTTTTCTCAGCTCAGAAAGCTATGCTTCTACAATACAATACACTGAAAGAGTGGCCAGAGTAAAATGGACTGGAATGAGATAAAGAAAAAAGTAAGAATGGGTAGTTGTTTGTATATAAAACATAATAGAGCACTTAATATGGATGAGGAATTGTGTTAATTATTTCATATTTATTATCTTGTTTAGGTCTTATAGCAAACCAGTTAACTCAAGAGGTAGATAAAGGAACGAACAACAAACCAATAGAAATACTTGTCGAGGGAGGCAGCAAAGTATCCTCTGGGGAAAGATGGGCTAAACTGACAGGGTAGAAATCTGAGGGTGTTCTGGAATGAAGCAGTCTCCATCAAGTCTGGCCCAAGTGGCCTGGGGTTCAGTTTAATATGAACTCAATGATATCTCTTATTTATTTAACTCCCAGTGGCCCATCTGAAAAGAAAGGGCAGTGACACCCATCTTAGTCTACATTTACCAGCAGGCTGTGAATCTTCTTCTTTTCCTACTTGCCAACCTCAGACCACTAAATTCCTATAGCTGCCTTGTTACTAAGCCATTTCAGCATCAAATGCATTCCTTTTTGGCCTCTCCTGACCAGGAGCAAAGTAGAGAACAATTGTTTAGGTGACATTAACACTCAAGCTTAGATTAATGATGCCAAATCTGATTTATATTGTCTTTCCTCAGCCATATGATCTAGCATTCTCTGTGCCCTTTCACTGCAGTTGCACATTAAGCTGCATGCTTTAGAGGTTTTCTGCAACAACTCCCAGACCACTTTCCTAATCAGTATTCGCCAGTATCTTTCCTTCCAGCAGAAGCACATTACTTTCTTCTCCCTTTGTTCTTATGTTTATTCTTGTAAGGTTTCTCAGCATCAACTTTTCAATTTATTAGTCTGGTTTCAATAATGACCGAACATCCTATAAAAATATATATTTACTTTGCTTGATAGAAAAATACACCAGCCTGTTTATAGGAAAATTACGAGGTAGAATTTATGAGGAATGCCTAAAAATAAGACATCTTTCTTCAACTGGGTAATCAAATATTGACAGAATTTTTAAAGTTTTAAGATTTATGGTGGAATCTTGTTTTAGGTCTTATAATAGATGACATATTTTATCTTACTGTGTGTAAAATCATTTTGGTCAAAATATGTATAAAGGCATCAGTTTGTTTTGGAAGAGAAAGAATGAATGCATTATGAAATTGTTACAAGACTTTATATTTCTTTAAGCTCTGGTACGTAATTTTTTAAAAGGCAACTAATTGCAAAATGTTATTGAATCAATCTTAGATATAAGATTTTCAGCTTATGTATTTTCAGCTTTCTTGACACAAAAATGTGGAAAGCTTGATGAAAATCAAAGAGTATGAGATGCTGGTTAAAGATAATAATCTTTTCATTCTGGGCTCACAGACTGTGCCACGGAGAAAGCACAGGCAAACAAAAGCATTAGGCCCCAGGCTTCCAAAGGAGGAACAGACAGGATTTCAATCCGTGGGTTTATTCAAGTGGTGGTCACTGTGATTCACTAGCTGAATTCTGGCTCTAATTGCCATTACTCAGAGTATGCCTATTTATCCCCAGACAGGACAAAATGGCTGTCTTTGTAGCCCAGCTTTACAGCAGCACATTTGCAACCATCAACACTTGCAATTGTTCTTTATTCATGCCTCTAAGAATACAAATTGCACTGAATGGTGAGAAATAGCAAGATAAGTAATGCTTATGTTTTAAATCAATCAGGTTATGCATTCATTCATTCACTCATTCATACATACATACAATATATATACTAGACATGGTGCTAAATGCTGTGAATAAATAGTGAAGAAAAGCAGACAGTCTCTACCTGCAAGGAGCTTATGGTCTAGTGGGGAGGGGGGTGGGAAGAGGCGACGTTAATCAAAACATAACACAAATGACAACTATGACATAGGCAGTGAGGGAGAGGTACATGTGTACCAGAGCCCATAAGAGGAGAATACACACCACGGTCAAGAATCTCGGTGAAATTGTCCCAGAGGGAGTAACACAGCACTGTGATAATGTGAAACGAGGGAGTAAATTAACAGGGTGAAGAAGCAGCCCAGGCAGAAGAAACAGGATGGGTAAGCCCCTGGTGTGAGGGGAGCTTGATGAAAGGAACTAAAAGGGCAGCTTTGTTGGAGTACAGATTGAGAAGTTTTAGCATCGCAATGAGAATCCAGTTTTAAAAAGAGTCCTCTGGGCCATAACATGGAGTTTTGTTTTATCCTGTATGGAATGGGAAAATATAAAACTGTTTCAAATAGGGAAGGCATAATCAGATTTGCATTGTAAGAGAATCGCCCTGGCTTCAACGTGGAGAATAGATTATAAGAGAAAATCAGAAAATCCCCAGTACTCTTCATGGTCTGCAGTGCAAACAAGTGATGAGGCAATTACATTCCCATTTTGGCTGTACTGAAATTAGAAAGATGGCAGAGAAGATATACTTGGACTGAGCTGACAGGTTAGATTGTGACCCAATTGCTCTGCAGAGCATGGTCTGATTTTAGAAAACTAATGAGGTTGGAAACAAAGTTCTCTATCAACCTCTTCACTTCCATGACCCCCAACTCTGGTTCAAGTCACCACCATATTTGCCTGCATTACCTCAATCACTGTCTAAGAAGTCATCCTGCTCCACTCCTCCCCATTCACTCTAATCTCAATAGATCATAGATCTATTAGATCTAATAGATCGCTCTTTTGCTCTTCCAATGGCTTCCATCTAACTTGGAGTAGAGGATACATTTGTCACAAAATGGCTTTCAATGCCCTAAGACATCATCACAAGCTCTTTTTCTTATTCTGCTGTTAAGTCTTTAACTTCATGTGCTCCCCCACCCCATTCTCTTCTCTCCAGCCACGCCAGCCATCTTGCTGTTCTTTGAGTAGGCATACTCTTGCCTCAGGATTAGGACCTGCTATTCCATCTGCTGGAGCACTCTTCCCCCGATATCCACTTGGCTGGCTCCCTCATCTCTTTCAGCTTTTTACTCAAATGTGCCTTTCTCACAGAGACCTAACATGACCATCCTATTGAAACTTGCAATGACCCCTTTCCTCAAGTTCTCCCTAACATCTCTCTCCAACCCACTTTTATTTTTTTTCTCCAAACCATGCATTATAAGCATAGAAAAGATGACTTGCTTTATTTGTTGCTTTTATTTCTTATCTGTCCCTTCTCACTCAGATTCCTTTCCGGGTTTTGTTGTTTGCTGAGTCCCCAGTGTCTAGAAGAATGCCTGTTGCCTCATGGGCTTCCAGTCCGTACTTGTGAAATGAATGCATCTTGGGCCACTGTCCAGTGCTTCTGTCCAAGGAGTCCAAGCAGGAAATTTCTCTTTCAAGCATTTTGTTGCTAAAGCAAAGCTTATTTATTCTCTAATTAGACAGTGTCCTCTCCATATCAGCTACTTTTTTAAAAGATTCATTTCTTCATTCAAGTTGTATTAATGCAACAAGTATTTACAGGGCATCAACTCTGAGATGAACTCCATGTGCTATGCTGGGAATATAATCAAAATGTATAGATCTGGCCCTCAAATATCCCAGTCCAGATGAGGGCTTACATATAGGTCACAGGTGTAGAGTAGTATGCAAAGTGTTATTTTCAAGGTCAGTCTGCTGCTCCTGGAGAACACTTAAGAATGCTTGGACATTTAGGAAAGACTCTATGGTGGAAATTATTTTGATCTAGGCTTGCAAACTGGCAGTCAGCAGGCTGACTCCAGACTGAGGTTGTATTTAATGTGGCACATAGAATATTCTCTGCCCTCATCAAAATAAGCAAATTAGTATATCCATATATACACTATGATTTTAAAATGGGACACTTCATATTAAAATCCGGATCCCTTATTACTCTAGAAAAAGAATCTTTTAAGGAAATAGAAGATGTGATAGCACTGTAGCCATATCCTTCATGGCAGTGATGACATTAAGCTGATCATTCTGTTTTTATCAAAACAAGAAGACAAAGAAATGATCAAGAATGGAGAAAATATTAAGAAAAATGGAATCAAGCATATCTCTTGTTGCAAGTGTCATTTCTATGTGTTTAATAGGTAACTACCAGCACATTCCCCTCATTTGCATTATTTCCCTGGTCCCTGTAGGCATCTGAGATTGTATAATGTGATGTAGACCTTGAAAGATGAGTTGGGAAGGACATTGCAGGCAGAGAGAGCAGAGAGGTAGAGAAGAGGATGTGAGCTGCTGGAGAGAAGAGCGTGTAGAAGAAGTGGTGGGGAGCAAGGCCATAGAGGAAAGCTGGGGCCAGATTATGAAGGTTCCTTTATGAAATGCTAAAATGTTGAGATTACCCTGTGGGAGAATAACTGAGGCAAATGTATTTTTCAAGCTGTCGAATGAATTATTCATTAATCCTGTTACACTTGTGAATTAAAAAGGAATAAATAAAACTGAAAATGAAGATCTGAGGGATTTTCTATAAATTTAGCTCCATGAACTTGAATACAATTCTTTCAGCTGCTCAAAGCTGTTTGCTACTTTCCAATTCATGAGTATGTTGTAACAAGTTAGACATTATGGGAAATATGACCTCCAGAGGAGTTTTTATATTAAATTTATTGTACTAGCATGAATTCATAATTTTATTTATAAACTTCAATTAAGATACAGTAAAGAATAAGATACAAAGAAATGTATGCACAGTGTGCACACACGAATGACACGTATCCCAAAGCTATAGTCAACCCCAGGCTCCCTTGCTGCTGCCGCACTGAAGTTGGAGATGAATATCCACCACCCGCCTCCACTTCCAGTTACAAGTGTCTAAGTGACCCAGTTATGGCCCAAGAGACATAAACAGAAGTCTTCCAGGGGGACTTAAGAGAAAATATTTGCTTTCCTAATAAAAGGGAAAGGCATGTCTGGCACAGACCCTCTTTTTCTTGTTCTTTCTCCTCTTCCTACCAAATGCCAGCATGTAACTGCCATTCTGCTCCTTTCTTGGAAGCCCTGAAAATATTCAGCTACTGAAGCCCTCTCTGGCTTCTTGTTATGTGAGAAGGATAAATGTCTCTTTCTTTAAGCCAATTCTCATTCCTGGTTGTGGTAGCCTACTTCTAAGAAGTCCCTCAATGATCTCACTTCCTGGTATTCAAATCCTTGTGTAATCTCCTCCTCTGGAGGGTAGGTGAGACCTAGGTACTTGCTTCTCAAAAACAGAATACACCAAAAGAAAAAAAAAAAAATGTCAAAAGTGATGGAATATCACTTCCAAGATTAGTTTACACTCGACAGTAAGTTCCATTTGGCTCTCTCTCTTGCTCTCTTGAGAAACCAGCTGTCATATTGTGAGGTGCTCTTTGGGAAAAACACTGGTGTCTCTGGCCAACAGCCCACAGGGAATGACGCTACCCAACAAGCACATGAGTGGGCTCAGAAGCAGATTTTCCCCCATTTGAGCCTCGAGATGACTACAGTCTCAGCTGACACCCTGATTAGTCTTTTTTTTTTTAAATATTTATTTAATTAATTTATTTTGGCTGGGCTGGGTCTTCATTGCGGCACTTGGGATCTTTTAGTTGCAACATGTGGACTCTTAGTTGTGGCATGCATGTGGGATCTAGTTCCCTGACCAGGGATCGAGCGTGGGGCCCCTGCATTGGAAGTGCAGAGTCTTACCGAGTAGACCACGAGGGAAGTCCCCACCCTGGTTAGTCTTAGGAGAGAACCTATGCCAGAGGTACCCAGCTCAGCTGCACCTAGATGTCTGACCTGTGAGATAATAAAAGTTTGTTGTTTTTAGTTGCTAAGTTTTGAAGTAACTTGTTATGTAATGATAGAGAATAATACACGAGCAGACATAAGAATGCCTAAGGGAGCTTTTTAAACATACCTGTGCAATGGCCCTGAAAGAGACCAATTTCGTCAGAAACAGAGAGGGCTGGGGCCCAGGAATCAGTCATTTTAAATAATGTCTGGGTAACTCCAATGTCAGCCGTACTTTAGAACAACTGCTTCAAGCTATTTCTGGCTGGTTTTCCTGCATCTTGCAGCTGAACAGATTCCTAACTGTTATGACTTCTAATGTCAACTATATAACAAAATATTTTAGATTTTGTTCAAATTCAAAATATTTTAGAATTAGATTTCTTAACCTAATTCTGGTTTTTCTTTTTGCATTTAGCAAAGTGCTGAACTTAACCTTTGTCGTTGCCTTACAAGAGTTTTGATTTTCTTTACCTATTATTAATTTTAACATGTCAATTTTCGGAGGAAGGGGAAACCTATTCTTTTCTCCTAACTATAGTTGCCTATGTTCTTATCCTTCTAAGTTCAGAATAGATACAGAAAGAAATGTCAAGTTATAGGACCGTATCAGGCACTACATAAAAACAGCATAAAAACCCTGTCTCTACGTTCCATTCTGTGAAAAGACACCATAGGAGTCACATCTGGATACTCGGTCCCACTTCTGTCCTCACTAAGCGAGTCACTGTTTTTGTGGTTTGTGAATTTTTACAAAGTGTTCAGGCAAAGTTTGCTTTTTAACTTTAAATAATTTTTACACATTTGAGGTAGCACTTACTGAAAGTACATGAACTGGGGATCCAGAAAGAATTGGTTTTGAATTCTTATTCATTTACCAACTAATTAATATTGAGTAAATCTGCTCATATGCTGTTCAATTTCTTCATGTATAAATAGGAATAATGATATATACTTTACAGAATTATTATGAAATTTACATACAAAAATATAAAGCTCAGATACATCCTAGACACTTAGTCAGTGCTTGGTAAATGCTAATTGCTATCGCTATTATTGTTGATATTTTTGTTTTTAATAAACAAAAGAACAGTTACATAAAATATAATGTCATGGTTAGCTCTCCAAGGATAACAATAATAATAATTCTATATCTAAGTTTCTGGAAAGCACATAAAAGAGGAGGATAAAATGTTTTAAAAATTCATGTCTAAGGGTAAGCTGGGACAAAGTGAGAGAGTGGCATGGACATATATACACTACCAAACGTAAAATAGATAGCTAGTGGGAAACAGCCGCATAGCACAGGGAGATCAGCTCGGTGCTTTGTGACCACCTAGAGGGGTGCGATAGAGAGGGTGGGAGGGAGGGAGATGCAAGAGGGAAGAGATATGGGGACATATGTATATGTATAACTGATTCACTTTGTTATAAAGCAGAAACTAACACACCATTGTAAAGCAATTATACTCCAATAAAGATGTTAAAATAAATAAATAAGTAAAATAAAATAAAATTCACATCTGTAGAAATTATTACCTTGTAAAAATGTTCTAGGGCATAAACCTTGAAGAATTTTGGAGGTGGTACATAACCAACGTTAAGAGTTCATGGGTACTTTTACAACTTGAAAGAACCTAGTAGGAATTAACAGGTACTATATATTTAAGTGAGGCAAGGGAGCTGGACTAATGAGTCCCATGAATACATTTTATTAGGATTTATTTTCTTTCTGTCTGGATCCTGCCAAAGCAAGATTCCCATATTGGAAAGTAACAAGTTAGACTACAATGTAACAGCAAAACCATTGGAGCTTTTTCAGGTAACATTCTATAAGACTTGCCTGAATTCAGTTCATATTGCATAGTAAAATTAACCACAATCTGGACTAACATAATGAATCTAGAAATAAGGGTTATAAACATTAGGTAGTAATAAAAATCAAAGAAGAAAATAATGGAAAGAAACTTGAAAATACTGGCATTTTATGGGAATTAAAGTAGGCTTTAGATATTGGCAAATATGACCAAAGTTAGAGTTGTCCTGGGCACAAGAAAGATCAGTAAAACCAGCAAATTTGATACCCTCATGAAGCTTAGAGTCTAATGAGAAGACGTAAGTGGAATGAATAATGCAAATGTGTTCAGTGTGACCATGAAGAGGTATAGGGTGCTGGCTACAGGAACATATAATAACCATACCTAACAAAGGTGGGGAGTTAGCATAGGTTTTCTGGAGGATGAGTTTTAAATTCAGATCTAAAGACAGAAATCATATTAATATATACATATGGAAGTCACAGGTGTTGTGACAGCCTTTTGCTATACAAAGAATTACTAAAATTAAAGGAACGTCAACTGGAAGAAATCTGGGATATTATCCCTTGCAGATGAGAATCATGAATGATGTGCCTGGACCCAGAAGAAACTGTCTGGTAACAGTGTTCATGCAGTGGACATAGTTACAGAGAGTAATTAGGGTGGCAGAGCTCAAGAACCTTCTTGCTCAGTGCCTGGGGTAACTAGAAGAAAACAGATATGAAGACATTGTTTGTGAGCTTGGTTACCAGGTTGTTCCTCCAAAGCCCATCCTATGACAGTAGTCTGGCTTTAAGATAGCATCTGGTCTTCTCAGTTTCAAACTCTTTTTAGTCTCATGAATATTATTACTGGCTAAGAGCTTTTTCTTTCTACTCAGTGCAATTTTGTCTAGGTGGTATGAAAAGCTGTGTAAACTTGGACATCAGAATGGAGTGTAGGTGGGCATGAATGAGAATTAGGGAACATGGTGATTTATGTCTAGGCGCTGGCTACAAACTGCTGTTTAGCTCACCAAATCGCTGAGCTTCTAGTAGCAAATACTAATGCCGTGTTTTAAGACTACCAGGTACTTACAGTGCACCAAAAATTATTCTAAGATCTTCACATGTGTCAACTAGCTTAAGCCTAGGTTGGTAAACTGGGGTTAAATAATTTGCCCAAGGTCACACACTTAGTAAGTGTGAAAGCCAGAATGGGAAACTGGAGGTCTCTCTACAGTATCTATGCTCTTAAGCATCTCAAAGGACAGGTTTTGTTGTTGATTGTTTTGTCTTTTTCTTTTTTCAATAGGTAGATGAGATGTGGTCTGAACAAGCAACGTAATAATTATCTATGGTGATATGAGGGGCACTAGAGGGGTGAGTCATCTCAGGATTGTGTTGACATCCTTGGGCTCCATTAGATGCCTGTGCAGAGATGATGCCTGCCTGCAATTCAACTCCTCCTGGCCTAAGACAGAACTTAAATTCTACAGCGCTGCAAAGCAGAGCTGCCAAAGGAAGCCATTGATTGTGTGGATCAGGGAGTTACGTGGGGCCAGGTCTCTAGAACAGGTGAGACTACTATTAAAATATATGGCCAAAGTCTACCCTTGGTATGTTCCGTTATAAATTTCAGGGGTGGATTTAAAAGGCACAATTTTAACATCATTTGAGAAAACAAACCCTGGGGTGTACGGTGTTGTTATTCTCATTATTATTTATACAGTTATGTCAGTCAGTATAATTATTATCATTATTCTTGATGTTTTGATCCACACTGCCTCGCAGATTTTGCCCTATCATGAGAAGGAATGCATCTGCTTTGCTCACCGCTGCAGACACAGTGTCTCACAGAGTTCAAATTTAAAAAATATTTGTAAAATAAATGTATCTTAGTAGAGAGAAATATTTACTTTAAATCCACATTAACTCTGGTGGGTTATTTATAACACATGATAAAGTTAAACACTCAAGAACATAAAATATGAATTAAAAAAAAAGATATCCAACATGCACACTTAAAAAACACACCAAGAGGAGAGGGAAATAAAGAGTTGTTTAGTGGGTATAGAATTTCAGTTTTGTAAGATAAAATAGTTCTAGTGATTGGTTGCACAACAACGTGAATATCTTTATCATTACTGAACTGTACACTTAAAAAATGGTTATAATGGTAAATTTTCTTTTTTAGCACAATTACAAATTTTAAAAAAATTGTCATAAAGAACATTTGCAGAGTAAAACTAAAATAAATAACCAGGTAAATTAAAACAAAAACATATAGATTGTTTAGAAAAAAACATATGCAAGGCTATAAGAGCTGTGAGTCCTTGATATGCTGATAGTAATTTCTTTTGCTCCTCATTTCCTGATAAATTTTTGCTGCTAGAATTTCCCTTCCCTACTCTCAGATCCTTTATCAATGAAATGCAATCTATAATTGCAAAAAATTCGTCCAACATTCTTAGGAGAAAAGGTCTCTATCATTGTAAGTATTCGTGGTGCTTATAGGGAAATAAAATGTCTTGTCTGCTTAATTGTAGAAACTTTACAAGACCATGTTTCTGTACCTACAGCTCTTCTTTACTTAGATCCTAAACTAGAATCATGCTAATGATTAATTTGGATATGCTTAAGACTATTATCTACTTGTAGTGCCAAGTTCATTTTTTGCCACTGATGACCTGCTTTGGGAGAATACCCTGCTGTGTTTATTATTATTATTATTATTATTATTATTATTATTACCTCTGACCATTTCTGAAGGCTTTCATATAGAAAAGATTAAAAAAAAAAGAAACTGCTATAGATGCAATGTTTGTATTCCCCTAAAATTCATATGTTGAAAACATAATGCCCAAGGTGATGGTATTAGTAGGTGGGGTCTTTGGAAGGTGGTTAGTTCTTGAAGGTGAAGCCCCCATGAATGGAATTAGTGCCCTTTAAAACAGGCCCCAGAAAGCTCCCTCCCTCCTTCCATCACATTAGGCTACTATGAGAAGTCTGAGACCTGGAAGAGGGTCCTTACCTGGCATGCTGGCACCCTGATCTACTATTTCCAGCCTCCAGGACTGCAAGACAAAAATTTCTGTTGCTTATAAACTATCCAATCTGTGGTATTTCGTTATAGCAGCCCGGATGGACTAAAACATAAACAAACAAACAAACAAACCAAGCACAACATTGCTGAACAGGCAAGATCACTGAACTTGGAAGAAAACCGTCTGCATTAACATCCAGTTGGGTTTATGAACTAGTTCATATTCTTGCTAAATCTCACTTTTTTTTCCCCCAAACAGAAGAGCTCTTCAAACCAGATTCTATTGTTTCTCTGACAAATGTATTCTGACATCTGAAGTAGCTGCCAGGAGATTTTCAGGGTTTCATTTCTCATTTTGCCAAAAGAGCATTTTTTTCCTCCCCCCCACCCTTTTTTTTTGGCATGCACGCCTGTACACTGCTCATGCATTATGCATACACATAGATAATTTTGTATGTATGCACTAAATGAGAAGTGGCCTGTACACTGAGATTTCAAGAACTTGAAGGAGAGCCCTGAATTCCTGGTGTCATGACCTGAAATGCCTTTCTGCTCTTGATATTGCCTCTGTAAGAAACCAGACATTTAAGTAAATGACATTTATTCCAACTCCATGACCCATCATGGTCTGGTATAGGTCAGGGCAAGGAAGACTAGGGAACAGAAATCTATAGGCAACATTACCTGAAGGTTCCAGTAGGAAGCAGAGTCCAATCAGATAAGGTAAGGAAGGAACTATTTACAGATGTATAGACGGGTTAAAGGAAACCACAGTGGATGTTCAGGCCTAGAGCCTAGCAATGGTAGGACACCATTAGCACACTTGAGCTCGAGGTGAGGGGAGGAGGAATAAGATAAGAGTCAGGTATAACTGTGCAGCAACAGAAGACAAGAGCTGTAATTATGGAGGCAAGCAGCCTCTGGAAGAAAATGCAGCCCGAACAAACAAGCAAGCACAGAAAAAAGAAACCTACTACTCTCTCTGTATGTATGTAGGTCTGCTGCCAGTGCCTGCCACCAGTCAAACCCTGTGGCACTGCTTCTCACATGATGGTGATGTGGCTGGTATAGGGACCCTACTCTGAGAACCATGGAGGTACAGGAAGCCAGCCAGCAAGAAAGCCCAGGGGATGCAGTGCATAAACAGTCACCCTCCCCAGACAGGCACAGAGCAGAGGAGGAGAAAATATGATTCTCAGGATGGAAATGGAAAATAGCCAGCACAGTGAGAGACCGTCAGCATGCAGGGAAGAAATCCAGAAGGCAAATACAATATAAAGTTGGCGGGTTGTGTCCATGAATCTTTCGGTAGACAGCAGGAAGAATGCCAAGAGCGAACGGAAGGCTTAGTTCTTTGAATGAACTTGGGGAACGATGCGAGATCCCAGTTCCTGGACTGGAAACAGAGGTAAGGATCAGCTATACCAAGAAGAATACAACCTCAATGTAGGATCCCAAGTGGTAATATAAAGGGGAGGAGGTTGTGCAGTGAGTTATAAGCTACAAGGCAAGAGCTTACAGTAGAAATTGGATCGAGGATTCCATGATGCTCAACTTTGAGCTGCTGACTTGGACTTCTTATCCTTCCCCACAACATTGGGCAAGATTGGTCCCAGTGTATGGTATGGGAAGTTCAACAGTTCCCATTAGTAGTTGAACTGACAAACTAGGAAGAGAGATCTGAAAAAATGAGTAGAGAGCTTTTTAATAATATAATTTTGCACTATGGCTTAAATTAATGTACTCCAAATGTAGAGGAAGGACTCCCAGCATCACCAGGGAGTTTATTAAAATTGCAAAGTGTCGGCCCCCCTACTACAGAGGTATTAAATCAATCTCTCTGGGGATGGGGTTCACAAATCTGCAGTTGAACAAGTCAAAATCACTGGTCCTCAACTCGGTGGCACATTGGAGTTACCTAAAGTGTTTCTTTAAATATCATTGCCTGTGTTCTACCTCCAGAAATTCTGATTCATTTGGAATGAGAGGTATTGTAGATTGTTCTCAAAGACGGCTTTCACAATCTCCCATGCCCCTATGGAGGACTATTTGCCACTCCACCTATCAAGAGGTGGAGTTTATTTCTTCCCCCTTAAAATCCAGCCTTCATGATGTGGCATGTTTTGTCCAATAGATTAATAGGAGTACGATACAAAGAGTGACTTAGAAAGACTTGCACATTAGGGCTTGCTCTTTTTGGCTATTTTTGGCAACCTGAGATCATATTGTGAATAAACCCAAATGAGGCTATTAGAGACGCCACACAAAGGGGAAATGAGGTGCCCTTGCCTGATGATTTGCCAAACACCAGGCATGTTAGTGAGGCCACATTCAGTCATTCAGCCAGATGACTACGCGAATGACCATAGGTGAGCGGAATAGAAGAACCAGGTGGCTGGGCCCAGTTCAAATTGCAAACAAATATGTTTTCATTTTAAGACCCTAAGTTGCAGGATGCGTTGTTATGTAGCACTATATACTGATACAGGGTATGACCTGAGCATTTGAGGTTTTAAAAGCTCTCCAGGTGACTTTGATGTGCAGCAAAGTTAAGTACCGCTGGTATTAAATCACCTGTTCTTCCACATGATTGTAATTGGAATCATCTGGAAAGCTTTTAATATTGATGGCTGGGCCTCACCCTAGGGTTTCTGATATAATTGATAAAGGGTATATCCTAGTCATTAGAATTGTTTAAAAATTCCCAGGTGATTCTAGGATGCAGCAAAAGTTGATGACCACCGCTCTTATATGGTATTTTTGTTCATATGGAAATATACAGTCATTTGTACCAACATCTTAGTTGTAGAGGCACCATGGGTGCGAAGGATAGTGAAAAGAGAGGTAAAGCCCTATTAGGCCAAAAACTAGCCCTACACACACTTACATCCCTTTTACACAAATGTCTATAGAGCCTCACCCTCCTTGGGATAAACAGTACTTGATAATGAGCATGGTTGGGGCCTTCAGATCAGTTTGCTAAATACCAACCTCAAGGAGCATGCATTCTCTCTACCTATGGCTATCATATAAATCAGAAATTATTTGTTCTTCATTGTCTATAGACTCACTGTTTGTTGACTGGCTAGATCTAAGGGAAAAAAAGCTTTAGTTGAATATTAAAATTGAGAACTTTCACATAAAAATCAGGATATCCTTTGGGTCTTGAAAAATCACAGTCTTGGCAACACTGATCCTCTTTCTCAAAAGGCAACAATTTGAGTGAAGCAGAATTGCTTGTAGACACTTCCTTCAGATGGATATTGTGGTCTTGAGTTTACAGCAGTTCCCCTTTTCCCAGCTCCTACCTGCATCCCCCCTCCTGCCCTACTCTCCATGTCCAAGGACTGCATCTGCTTTATTCTTTAGGTTACTTGCCAAGGCCCCTGTGGACGATGGATATTTTGCACTCTCTGATCGTTCTTTTCTTAACTTCCCATTACATTTTGCTATTTCATTACTTTCTTCCTTATGTGGTTGTCTTTTAGTTTACATGGGCAAATCTTCCCTATCCAACTAGACTGCAAACTCCTTGAAGCCAGAAGTACTGTATGAACTTCTTTGACATCTCTGAAGGAAACCAGCACAGCGTTAGATTGACAGAAGAATGCTTAATAAATATTCATTGAAATACATTTGAACAACTTGGAAGAGAGCGGTCATTAGTAACTTGAGTCAATTACACATCCCCTTCATTATAATTACTATTCAAGATTGAACTGATGGTTCTGGAGCTTCACAAAATTACCATGTTAGAGCAGCCTGAATTTGGGAAATAAAAGTCATTTCTAAAGGAGAAAAAATGATTCACGCTATTGCTTCTTAGGGGTTGTTTGCATGTCATATGTACTATGTTAAATTCTGGTAAGGTGTTCCCTGGTACTAACATAATTAATCTGGTTCTGCATCTTCCATCACTGTTTTCAAATCATATGTCTTAATATATAGTTTCCCTGCACTACAGGTCAAATAATAAAGCAAATTCATTAAATAGCAGCTTGGTATGCTCCTAAGTGTACCTCTGCAAGAGAATCTTAATAATCAAAGAAGTTGCTGATGTAGGGTTATGATAAATTGCTTTGCTACAGGGTAATATAAACCTTAACTAGTAGGATGAATACTTATGCTTCACAAGGAAAGCTGAAATGCTGGAAACTCTTTAAATATGTGCTTCCTGATACATGAAGACAATCGTCTGCAAATATTCTAGATGAGACACAATATGACTTCCATATTAAAGTGAAATGTCTCCTTAGGAAAAAAGGCTCAAAGAAAGATGTTTTGAGAAAGGAAATAGACCCACGAAAGAATTTAATATCACCAGTGTATTTTGTGGAAACATCTTTGGATCAACGATTTTTAAAAATTCTTTTTCCAATTTCCAATTATCAAACTTAAGAATGATTGGTTTTCAAAATTCTTTCTGAACGCTAATTTTCATGGCTGATAATGATGAAAGGGCTTTAGCAACTGAAATCCCCAGGGTTTAAAAGTAATTAACACAGAGAACACTTGTTTTCTAAGCTTTCCTCATATGTTGATATTAAAATATGACAAGAAATACCAGCTGAGGGGTCACCATACTTGCTTTTGTGGAGAAGAAATAGGACAGCAATATCCTGAAATCTCACGGAAATGTGACCAATGGCACCAGCAAATTCAGTAGCTGGCTGGAGATATTTGGTATTTTTTCTTTGTCAATGTGCAGCTGTTGTCTCATATTCTTTTTGGGTAGCCCATTTTACATAGTGTAATTAATTTTTGCTTTTTCGTTTATTAATGCATCCCCCCCATTTGTTTGATTTTCCTTTGTTGTTCTCCTACCTTCTTGAACTGTATGCTTACTTCATTTATTTTTTAATTTTTTCTATTATCTGTGTTTGCTCTTAAGTTTATAAGTGTTTCTCCTGATGTCACCTTGGCTTCATTCTGCAGGGCCTAATGTAGTGTTCTTAAAACTTTACATTTCTAAACCATTTGCAGTTATAAGAAAGTCTCCAACTTAAAATGGTTCAACTTCCAATTCTTTGACTTTACAATGGTGCAAAAGTAATTAGGTGTTCAGTAGAAACTGTACGTGGAATTTTGCTCTTTTCCCAGGCTAGCAATATACAATATGATACTCTGCTGATGCTGGACGGAAGCGGCAGCCACATTGCCCAGTCGCCACGCGATCACAAGGGGAAGTAACCCATACATTTACAACCGTCTGCACCCAAACAACCATTATGTTTTTCACTTGCAGTACATTGTTCAATAAATTCCATGAGATATTCAACAATTTATTATAAAATAGGCTTTGTGTTAGACGATTTTGCCAAACTATAGGCTACTGTAATTGTTCTGAGCCTATTTAATGTAAGCTAGGCTAAACTATGATGTTTGGTTGGTTGGGTGTATTAAATGCATTTTGTCTCACTGGAGTTTCAACTTTCCAGGGGTGTATCAGAATGTAACCACATCATAAATCAAGGAAGATCTATCTATACCTATATTTCATATTCTCTTTTCAAGGCTTATTTAGAAGTGTGGCTTGTTACAGTCTTTCAAGGAATGATGTCTGGGTATTCTTTAATTCCTACCTGTCTAACTTCATTACCTCTTGATTCGATTATTTAAGCTATATAATTTCTGCTTCGGAGACTGTATTGAGACTTTTATGTTTGACCTAATACGTGAGCATTTTTTGGTTCCTGTGTTTAAAAATATGTGTTATGTCTCTTTTTAGAGTTAAAAATATCTAGATATACTTATTAATCCTATAAAATTTATTAATCACATTATTCGTGTTCACTTTCTTTACTCAATGTCAACTTGATGTCAATTTTTAAAAGGGAAATGACTTTCACTGTGATTTGGGAAAGTTATTTCTATTAGCTTTACAGAGAATATTTTAATTTTATGTGTTTGTGAAGAACCACATTGTGAGTGGGATATAAAAATTTAAAAAAAAAAACAAAAAACTTGAAAACACTGAGAGGAAGGTAAAGGGAAATAAAATAACTCAAAAACACGTCATGGGGACTTCCCTGGTGGTCTAGTGGGTAAGACCCCACACTCCCAATTCAGGGGGCCTGGGTTCAATCCCTGGTCCGGGAACTAGATCCCACATGCATGCTGCAGCTAAGAGTCCACATGGCGCAACTAAAGATCTCGCATGCCACAATGAAGATCTGGCACAGCCAAAATAAATTAAAAAAATAATAAATAAATAAATATTAAAAAAAAGAAATAGCAAGCAGGGTGGCACAGTGAAAAAAGCAGTGCACCTTGGCTTTGAATGCAGTTCCCTTACACACTAGCTGTGTGACCTTGGGCAAGTTGCTTACATCCTCTGAGCCTGAGAGTCTTAAACTGGAAATAGTAAAGCCTTTCTTATAAGGTTGTTATAAAGATGAATGAGGTAATCTGTGTAAATAACTTAGTGAAGTGAAAGTGTCTGGGACATTAGTAGGTAGTCAATAAAGGGCAGTCTCTATCATTACTGTAGTAAAACTAACAATACGAATATAATTTAATTATTATTCATGAAGCTTCTAAGGGGAATTAACATTCAAATAACGATGTGTAGTTCATTAGTTATTTACTGCTGCATAACAGTATTACCACCAACTCAGTGGCTCAAAACAACACACATTTATTATCTCACAGTTTTTGTGTATCAGGAATCTGTGCACAGCTTAACTGGATCTTCTGCTTTAGGATCTCTCACAAACTATTATTACACTGAAGGTGCCGGGCAGGAGTGGGGTCTCATTTCAAGGCTCAAAGGGGAAGGATCTGCTTCCAAGATCATGTTTGTTGGCAAAATTCAGTTCCTTTCAGCATTTTGGATTGAGGACCTTGATTTCCTGTGGGCTGTTGGTAAAGTCTACCATGTGGCCTTCTCCATAATGTTACCCACAACCTGGCAGCCTGCTTCCTCAAAGCCAGTAAGGGAGAGAGGCTTCTAGCAAGACGAATATTACAATCCTATATGCCATAACCACAGAAGAGACATCCCATCATGGTTTCTGAATTCTTTTGGTTAGAGGTTACAGGCCGCACCTACACTCAAGGGAGCAGATTACAATGAGGGTATGAATACTAGGAGGAAGGCAAGATGGAGAACATCTTAGAATTTCTCCACCACAGGTAGAAACTAAAGGGAGGGGCTTTTGGCTTCATTTAAGAAATACTTTAAAATAATTAGGACTATTCAAAGAAGAATGGGCCATACTATGAAGTGCTCTCATTGACCAGATGGGTTCATCAAAGATATTAGAGATTAAATGTGGCATGAGGGAAATTCTGGACAGCGCATTTTCAAGTTACCTTCCTATTAGGATATGATTTCTTTAGAATACTGCTGAGAGTGCTTCACTACGATTTTCCCTGAATCATATTCTAGTTGTTGGCTTACAGGAGACCGATGTCTTCTTAAGAACTGAGTGCTCAGGAAAAAAGGAGTAAGACTAGCTAGCCCAGTATCCACCCTCTACTATCGTCGATCATTTGTGAAACTTAAATACCCTTGTATTCAACTGTTTTCCCTGTTAAATCTTTGAGATGTCATTGTACAGGCAATAACCTAATAAAATAGTTTTCAGTTTTAAAAAAACAAACTATTATGTTGACAAAAGAGGTTTAAAGAGTCTTCAGTAGTGAGTTTAACAATTGTCATTCCCCATTCCATGTTCAGAAAATAGCAACTGAACTCATTCAATATTTGTTGAATGCATAACACATTTTGCTTGAAGTCAAGAGTGAAATCATAGAGTCAGACTGGCAGGGTTTGTAACCCCTTCTCTGAAAATTACTTCTGTGTGACCTGGGACAAGTTACTTAATTACCATTCGCCTAAATTTCATCATCAGCAAAAGTGAGGGTAATAATATTGCTCTTCACACAGCTGTTCTGAGGATTAAATAAATTTATTCCTGTCAAGTTTTTACAGGACTGTCCTAGGTGTGGAATAAATTTTCATTATACTATTCAGTCAAAATGGATTAAAAGTAAGAACAGATGATGGCTTTTGGAAATTAAATAATTTTTTTTAGCTAATAATTCTTGCATGTAAGTATGTAAATAGCCATCACAAAGTAAGCTTTCACACTTCCATCATATCAAATATTTTATAATTTATAGGGCACATACAGAACCATCCAATTCCCATTTTGTTGCAGTTTGATTACAATGCTTTGTTATTCTTAATGAGAACCTTGGATTTGATTAAAATGCAAGAAAACAGGTGGTTACTCACATTTTAATAATAGCAGGGTAATGAAGCCTTTGTCTTCCAATTTAATTAATAGATTGTCTCCTTTTGATCCAAAAGCAGTAATCGCTTTTGGTAAATAATCAGCCTGCCAATATTTGTCAAACATTTCACACTAAATTGCTATCATTTGGATTACAGATGTATGTGGTTCACAAACCCTCCTCCTGGTTTTTTCCCAGGAGCAATGCGCAACTAAATCAACTCAGAAAGAACATGAGGATTTGGAAGAACTAATTTGAATATATTAGAAGACATTTCACAAAAGTGCTAGTTTGCATTCTTGCACAGACTTGAGCAATGCTAACAAATTGCCTTGACTGAAAAAGGCTGTTTCCTTCCCTTTCCCATTTCTTTGTATGTGGGAATTTATAGAAGAAATATTTTACACTGATGGTGAGAGAGTTTTAGAATTAACCCGCAGGTTGAAATAGTGTAGCTTGCCAGTATGTCTTCACCAACTTCAGTTTCCTGGTCAACCAGAAATCTTTTTCTTTAATCTGCCAAAGTCATGCCAATTGCCATAAGGTCATAGGCGCCAGTGGGGTGGGCCTCACAAATATTTCCATTCAGGGCTAATTAGACACTAACAGTTTCTAAGAGATGCTAGTCTATCCTCCATCTCTACCTTGACATTCTTTTAATTTGTGAGATAGGGACGAATTTTTGTACTTTTTAAAAT
This sequence comes from Balaenoptera physalus, assembly GCF_965194825.1. Lineage (NCBI taxonomy): Eukaryota > Metazoa > Chordata > Mammalia > Artiodactyla > Balaenopteridae > Balaenoptera > Balaenoptera physalus. Next base: position 95,249,706 of record NC_138896.1, on the reverse strand, counting down.
CTTTAAAGTCATTTTATTCAATTAAAAATAATTTGGCAATTTTGTTAGCTATATGTAAAACTCATATATTATTTAAAGTAAACAAATAATAGAATTCACAGCCAAGAAAATAAAAGTGCTTTCTTGTTTAAGTCCCTTAATAAAATTTCATAATTTTCTTAATATATACTTTTATGCCAATTTGTTTTGAGTGAGATATAACTGACATATAACATTAGTTTCAGGTGTACAACATTAAAATTTGTTAATTTCTGTACCTTGTGAAATGATCACCACAATAAGTCTAGTTAACATCTGTCACCGTATATAGTTACAAATTTTTTTTCCATTTTTTTTCTTGTGAGGAGGACTTTAAAGATCTACTCTCTTAGCGACTTTCAAATATGCAGTACAGTATTATTACATATAGTCACCATGCTGTATATTATATCCCCATGATTTATTTTATAACTGGAAGTGTGTACCTTTTGACCCTCTTAACCCATTTTGCCCACTCCCTACTCCCACCTTTCCACACCCACCAGTATGTTTTCTGTATCTATGAACTTGTTTTGTTTCTTTTTTAATTTTTTTATTTTCATTAATTAATTAATTAATTAATTAATTTTTTTGGCTGTGTTAGATCTTCGTTTCTGTGCGAGGGCTTTCTCTAGTTGTGGCGAGCGGGGGCCATTCTTCATTGCGGTGCGCGGGCCTCTCACTGTCGTGGCCTCTCTTGTTGTGGAGCACAGGCTCCAGACACGCAGGCTCAGTAGTTGTGGCTCACGGGCTTAGTTGCTCCGCGGCATGTGGGATCTTCCCAGACCAGGGCTCGAACCCGTGTCCCCTGCATTGGCAGGCAGATTCTCAACCACTGTGCCACCAGGGAAGCCCCTGTTTTGTTTCTTCGCTTGCTTGTTTGTTTTGTTTTTTAGATTCCACATATAACTGAGATCATACAATATTTGTCTTTCTTTGTCTGACATTTATTGTGATATATATATATATATATATATATATATATATATATATATATATCCTCTCTCCATTCATTGATGGACACATTTCCATTTAGCTATCATAAATAACTCTGCAATGAACATGGTGGGGGGGAGCGTATATCTTTTAGAACTAGTGTTTTTGTTTTCTTTGGATAAATACCCAGAAGCGGAATTGCTGGATCATATGGTAGTTCTGTTTTTAGTTTTTTGAGGAACCTCCATACGGTTTTCCATAGTGGCTGCACCAATTTACATTCCCAACAAGAGTGCATGAAATTTCCTTGTTCTACATCCTTGCCAACACTCATTATTTCTTGTTTTTTTGATAATAGCCATTCTAATAAGTGTGAAGTGATGTCTCATTGTGGTTTTGATTTGCATTTCCTTGATGATTAGTGATGTTGAGCATCTTTTCATATACCTTTTGGCCATCTTCATATCTTCTTTGGAAAAAATGTCTATTCAGATTCTCTGTCCATTTTCTAGTCCAGGTTGTTCATTTTTTGGCTGAGTTGTTTCGCATGTTTTTGTACAATTACAAATACATTAAGAAAGACAGAGATCAGAAGACAGTTTGGATGTTTCTTACAAAACTAAACATACTCTTACCATATGATCCAGCAATCAAAATCCTTAGTATTTACTCAAAAGGAGTTGAAAACTTATGTCCATCCAAAAACCTGCACATGAATATTTACATCACCTTTTTCATAATTGCCAAAGCTTGGAAACAACCATGATGTTCTTCAGTAGGTAAATGGAAAAATAAACTGTGGTACATCCAGACTCTGGAATATTATTCAGCACTAAAAAGAAATGAGCTATAAGCCAGGAAAGGACATGGAGGGACTTTAAATACATATTACTAAGTAAAAGAAAGCAATCTGAAAGGCTGAATGTACGATTTCACCTATAGGACATTCTGGAAAAGGCAAAACTATGGAGACAATAAAATGATCAGTTGCTGCCAGGAGCTGGGGGGCTGGGGAGGAGAGAGGTGAATAGGCAGAGCACTGATTTTTAGGGCAGTGGAAATACTCTGTATGACATTATAATAATGGATATATGTCATTATAAATTTGTCCAAATCCATAGAATATAAACATCAAGAGTTAACCCTAAAGTAATCTATGGACTTTGAGTGATCATGATGTGTCCATGTAGGTTCACCCTTGGTAAAAACTGTACCATTCTGTTGAGTGATGTTGACAATGGAGGAGGCTATGCATGTGTGGGGATAGGGGGTATAAGGGAAATCGCTGTACCTCCCTCTCAATTTTGATGCAAACCTAAAGATGCTCTTAAAAAGTAAAGACTTTAAAAAAGAAAAAGACAGAGGCAATCTCTCCTACATCAAAAAGAATAGCAGCCTTATTCCACTAACCCATAACTCCAGAAAACAGCGACCTCTGCTAAGGGTGAATATGTTCAATTTATAGTGTGCCCATCTTTCTTCCTTTCTTCCTACTGCCTGCTAACTTAAATGCCCATTAAATCTGTGCACTATTTATTTGTAATATGAGCACCTGTGTCTCAGCTACTAGACCAAGATAGCCAGCTGATTTCGCATACCACCGAATGGCAAACAGACAGCCTTACTGCTTCAAGCTGTTTTACTCATGCACACGCGCACAAAACTCTTGAAGGTATAGTGTGCCCAGCTATAAGAAGTAAGAGGAACAATCCTTAAGGATAATAAAAAGTGTCTTTTCTCAAAATCCCCCAACTTTAATCTAGACAAGTAATAATAGCAGAAGAATGCTCTGGAGACAGACTGTCTGATTTTGTATCATGGCAACCCTTGGGCAAGGTATTTAATGCTTCAATTCTGGGGACACGGGGTTTTTTTTGTTTTTCTAAAAAAATATTTATTTATTTATTTATCTGACGCGGGATCTCCGTTGCTGGATGAGGGATCTTCGCTGAGTCAGGTGGGATCTGGTTCCCTGACCAGGGATCAAACCCAGGCCCCCTGCATAGGGAGCGAGGAGTCTTAACCACTGGACCACAAGGAAGTCCCTGGGGACACGGTTTTTATAGAGAAGACGCTGCAATTATTTAATTGCTTATAGCTTAAGTGGTTGCCTTATTTGGGAATCCCGGTTGGCTGTTTGTGATTGGTTGTTCTTAAGTTTCGTTTTCTAAGATTCATGTGCACTGACTCTGGCTTAGGTTTGGTTTGCTTACATAGGCTACTGAGGCATTAGAGCAACCTCGGTTTAATGGCCTCCTTGTTGAAATACTTTAACTGAATTTAATGCTTCAGCTATTACTATGGCCATACAAACTCATTCTGGCAGAGAATCCATAATGCTTTGCATGTGGTCCTTTTTGATTAAAGCCACATCTACCACCTGTGAACACAACATATGTATAAAAAGAGTTAACAATTAGCCCTTTCAGAACCAGTTCTGAAATTAATGCATTTTGAACGAATTCACCTGTATTTTTCCTCATCAATATTGCTCTTGTTGTAAATGCCTTTTACATTAAAGAGTTATATATTTGATTCATCTTTGCTTTAGAAAAATTTTAAAAAGTAAAAAGTATGAGTTAAAAGACAATATGTAATGCATTAAGTAGAAATATTTATTATTATTCTGTTATATAGATTTTTTAAATTTATTTATTTTATTTTTGGCTGTGCTGTGTGCGGGCTTAGTCGTGGCGAGCGGGGGTTACTCTTTGTTGCGGTGCACAGTCTTCTCATTGTGGTGGCTTCTCATGCTGCAGAGCATGGGCTCTAGGCGCACGGGCTTCTGTAGTTGTGGCCTGTGGGCTTCAGCTGCTGTGGCTCACAGGCTCTGGAGCTCAGGCTCAGTAGTTGTGGCGCACGGGCTTAGTTGCTCCGCAGCATGTGGGATCTTCCTGGACCAGGGCTCGAACCCGTGTCCCCTGCATTAGCAGGTGGATCCTTAACCACTGCACCACCAGGGAAGCCTTGTTATATAGATTTAAGTACATTGATTACTGTCGTATATGATACTATTATTTGAATATAGGTGTTTCTATTGTCTTAGCTAATGTTTATTGAGCTCCTAGAACGGGGCAGACGATGCTCAAATGTTCTTATGTATTTCCTTAATCTTCCAGTAAACTTATGGAGTAGGTGTTGTGATAATCCTAGCTTTACTGATGAAGAATGAAGAAACTGAAACACTGAGGAGGTAAGTAACTTTGCTAACACCTTACATGTTGTAGAGGATGGACCAGGATTTGGATCTAGGCAGTCCTGCTTCAGTGTTTTCTCCATGCCCTCCCTTATTTGTTAAACAAATACAAGTTGACCCATTAAAAAATAATATTTCCTGACATTACCCTTACACTTCCTCTTCCTATTTGTTGATTCTCCGTCTTGTGGGTGTTGAAATTGAGAGACGAAAGGATTAAGTAATTTGTTCAAAGTCAGTCGGCGAAAGTAGGGAGCCAGGACTTGAACTCTGGCTCTACTGCCTCAGCTGGGAGCACAACCACAGGTTCTGTTGAACAAGTAAGCTGTTAGTTTTGAGTTTCAGTTGAAAAGAGTTCTGAAGATGGATGGTGGTGATGTTTACACAAACAGAACGTACTTAATACCACTGAACTGTACATGTAAAATGGCTAAAATAGTAAGTTTTATGTTACATGTATTTTATTATAGTAGATAGAAAGAAAGCTGTTAGTTTTTATGTAAAAAAAAAAGTATTTTCTACTTGGTCTGGCTTTCATTGCTAGTAGAGTAGTTGAGCCAACCAGAAGTATCTCCTTCTATAAGTGCTGGCCTTCTGGTCCACCTGGCCTTCAGTAATGCCCACTATCACTGTCCTTCCTTACATTTAAGGCAGAATCACTTTGCACCTTACTCCATTAATAGAGTAGCATCCATTCATCCATTAACACCCATTAACACACCATCCCTACAGTCAGGGAACACCTGATTGTAGCTTTAGAAAAGAGGGTTCCAAGAAAATGAGTCATGGTACCAGTAAATTTCAACAAGTGCTTGATGGAAGAAATAAGAAAGATGGAAAATAAATTTCAACTCCTCACAAGGTCCTGAGAGAGAGCAGTGAAATGGGAAGAGGGGAAGGTAGCTGGGGAACCTAGGAGCATCAGGACCAGGGATGTTCCAGCAGGGAATGATAACAGTTTAAGTCCACCCAATGTAGAACACCACAATCTTACTCACCTCAAATCCTCACCCACTTCTGTAGATTAGCAAAGCCCTATTGTTTTACAAAACACTTTCTCAGACAGTATTTTGTTTTTTTGTGTACCAACACTACCAACAATACAAACACAAATGAAATCTGTGGTGTGGCTAAAATTTCTGTATGAGTTTAGAAGACTGGAAGATTTGATTTGATTTGGTTTTTTTTTTTGGCCTCACTGCACAGTATTCGGGATCGTAGTTCCCCAACTGGGGATTGAACCCATGCCCCCTGCAGTGGAATTGCAGAGACTTTTTTTTTTAACTAAAAAAAAAATTTTATTTATTTATTTATTTATTTTTGGCTGCATTGGGTCTTAGTTGCAGCATGCGGGATCTTTCATTGCAGCGCATGGGCTTCTCTCTAGTTGTGGCACACATACTCCAGAGCGCGTGGGCTCTGTAGTTATGGCACATGGGCTCCAGAACACACAGGCTCTATATTTGCAGCATGTGGGCTCTGTAGTTGTGGCTTGCAGGCTTAGTGGTTGCGGCTTCTGGGCTCAGTAGTTGCGGCGCGGGGGCTTAGTTGCTCCGTGACATGTGGGATCTTAGTTCCACCACCAGGAATCACACCGGCGTCCTCTGCATTGCAAAATGTATTCTTAACCACTGGACCATCAGGGAAGTCCCATAAGTCTTTAATTTTAAAATGACAGCCCTTCAAAGTGGAACAATAACAAGAAACTCTATAGGAAACATACACACAGATACAGACTCTACTGTTTCACAGGTTAAAGAGAAACATTGACATTTCCCCAATGTCATTTTATCACTTCATCAGTGACATTCTGGTCTATTGGGGGATATGATAAGATGGCTAATAAATCCAAAATTAACCAAGGGGACAGCAGAGGGCGAGAGATGATTGAATGCTGTCAATGACTGGGGTAAATCTTTAAACTTCCCAGACACAGATTGAGAAGGAGGACAAACTAATCAGTATTTTAGTTCTATGAACACATTTTCAATAGACTTATCCTAGGTAATTATTTCCCCTTGTTTATGAAAGAATAGACATATTTTTTGTGTGTGAGCTTAGTTTAAATTGAAATGAAAACATTACTGTAGTAAAAAGGCTTAGGCATTCAAGCTTTTGTCTTCCAATTACATGTTTAGTAAGGGTTTCTAAACCCAGTAAAATAAAATCACAAATCAAGAACTTGACTTTGTGAAGAATAGTTATAATTTATAAAAGAAACACTTTTTAAGGTGGTATGAACTTGACACTAATCACATTAGAATCTAATTTCCCCCTAAAATAATCCAACACTCTAGGAAAAATTAAATAGAAGATAGCACCTCTTCGCTTAGCTATTTTATTGTTCTTTTTTGTTCAGCCTGGGCACTCATGAGGAAGGGAAAAAAAAAACACTTTGTAAATATAAAGAAGTGAGATAAGATCGTAAATTTTCTGTACTTGCTAACTTTAGACAGTGATTAAATATTGAAATAGATTTACTTCACTGAAAATTCCAAAAAAAGAAAACAAAGTTTCTTTCAAAAATTAAAAGTGCTTTCTGAGAAGGTATGTTAATAGGTTCAAAGCTCTAATAAGAAAATGCCATAATATACTAAATGACCCATTCCATAACATTATAGCTTTGTTTGACATGATAAATTGCTTTATAACATGCTAGTGTACATTAAAAATAAGTCAGATTGCTGTAAATCATGGTTATATCTGTTTATCCCTTATTATTATTACTATTATTTTTTAAAAAATTATTTTTACATATGACTACAAACCAATGCTGGAAAATGAAGACTTGTTTCCTAATATTTGTAAGATAGGTATCAACACGAACTGTGGAAATTGATGTCTCTGTATAATTGCTTAGTTTTACTCTGGTGCCCTTCAATATCTTTTCATGATTTATTATTAAAATGCACCTTGATCTCTACCATCTGAATGACTTCTTGACACTGAGCTGGCAAAATAAAAGCAATGTGAGTAAGCTAAACATTCATTAATGCCACAAGTTCAGGAAAAACACATATTAGATTTTTATAGGAACATAGGGAAACATCTGAGGTTATAGAAGTTTTATACGTGACAAGTTTGGTGTGTGAATACAATATGACATTGTATTGTATATTGAAAATGTATAACAATGGAGATAAGTTGGAACTTTACAAGATGTCTTAGCTTTTTCTTTTCTGTTTTCCCTTTCTGTTTCTTTTTCTATTTCTCTCCTTTCCTCCCCTTTTCTTGCTTTCTCTTCTAGAACAATTCAATCTTAAAGACTTTGATAGAGTAGAACAGAGTAAGTATGTTCACTGTAAGTGGGAGGGGACCACAGTGGAGGGTGTCAAGGCAAACTGGATGTCTATGTAGGAGGGCTACTCTGTAGCGCATGTTGGAGCCTGACTGGGATAAGAAAGGCATCAAATGCAGAAAAGCGGCCTGGTGGGGATCTTAGGGCCCAGTTGCATGATGAGGGTATTCACATAAAGGGGTGCCAAGTATGATGTTTCTCAGTCCAAGTGGGTTGAGGAGGGTATTCGTGTGAGGAAGAGGATGCTGGCCAAGACAGGATATTAGATACAGAAGGAACGATCAAATAAGTATATAAAACTAACAGGAGCCAGGTTTCTCACTGTCAGAGGAAGGGTGACACAAATAAGGAAGAGAATTACATTGAAATATATAGTTTTAGATTGAAATTGACAGTATTGCTATGAACTCATGGTTTTCAACATACATATGATGGATATGTAAAAGAATATAGATGCATATGTGAATGTACTTTGTATATATGTGTGTATACATATTTACAGTGCCACACCAATAGCAAAGAGCACCCAAATCTTGGCTTTTAAATATCATTCCTGAGCTCCTTGGAGAAATGGATAATTCCAGGGCTGAAGGAGGAAAAGAAAGTACAATGTGATCCTGGAATATCCTGTTATGCCAGAAAACATGGACACACTCAAAAAACGGTGGCAGGGACTTCCCTGGTGGCGCAGCGGTTAAGAATCTGCCTGCCAGTGCAGGGGACACGGGTTCGATCCCTGGTCCGGGAAGATCCCACATGCCGCGGAGCAACTAAGCCCGTGCGCCACAACTACTGAGCCTGCGCTCTAGAGCCCACGAGCCACAACTACTGAAGCCCACGTGCCTAGAGCCCGTGCTCTGCGACAAGAGAAGCCACCGCAATGAGAAGCCCGCGCACTGCAACGAAGAGTAGCTTCCGCTTGCCGCAACTAGAGAAAGCCCGCGCACAGCAATGAAGACCCAGTGCAGCCAAAATAAATAAATAAATAAATAAAAAATGGTGGGAACATTTCAAGAGGGTGCAGAAGCCAGCTATAAGGAATTCTCACTGGCAAAATGAGACAGTTAGGCATCAAAATAAACCTAACAACAGATTGTAAACCATAGAATACAATAGAAAACTGAGTTCATTATACAGATATAAATAAGTTAATTGAAAGTTTTATAAGGAATGGGCTATTTACAAAATTTCTAAGTATTTCTCAATAAAATAATCATTAATTACAAAGAAAAAAAGTGTAACTTTACATTGGAGAAGTATAGAATACACCATCTTAAAAGAAGGATCAAATGAACAAACAGAATGAGAGAAATAGAAATCACAAGCTTCTCCCTGTAAGGATGCAGGGAGAAGAACATAGCAGCACTCCAGTGATATTCCTGCTAAGGATGCATTACCTAAATCTAATCATGACGAGCCTTCACACATCCTCAGATTGACGGACAGTCTATCAAATAACTGGCCTATGATCTTCAAGTGTCAAGGTCTTGAATTCAAGCAAAGACAGAGGGATTGCTCTACACCCAAATGTGGCTTGCTCAATCACCCAAATGATTCCGAACTGGATCCTCTAACTGCAAAGTACATAATTGGGACAACTGGTGAAATCTGAATGGGATCTGAGGATTAGATGCCAGTTAATGAAACGATTCTAATTTTCTGCTTTTGCTGGTTGTATTCTAATGAGGTAGGGGAATGTCTTTGTTTATAGGATTCTGGGGGACAGGGTCTGCATTTACTCTCAAATGGTTCAGAAAAAGGTTCTCTTTTAATGTACCTGCATTTTTTTTCCTGTAAATCTATGGTTGTTTCAAATTTTTTAAAATGAAAACAATTTTTGTATCAGAGTTTCTCACAGTACAATTTGTTATTCTCCCAATTTAAAGACTGTTGTAATAATTCTGATTGCTTTTACAATCTCCGAATTTTAATAGATGCCAGAGACTTTTACCACCCTAGAGAATTTCTATAAAATTCAATTATTTTTCTAGCTCATTTTATATCTTGCTGTGATGTGTTTACACATTGTACCCTGGGACCTAAGGATAATATGGAAAATCAACTGTTAACAAAATGAAATGTAAGCCCTGTGACAGCATATATCATTCTTATATTTGGTTTCAAATATGCCTATTTAATTCCAGTTTAGAGTGAAATCAGATAAAATGAAAATTCTGTTTAAGTATTCTCCATAAGTTAACTGAGTCCCCAAAGTGATTAGCCACAAAGAAATTTTAATTAGTTTGATGAAATCTGCCTTTCAAGCAGTTGGAAATTTGGAGATCCAAGAAAATGATCTGTTGGTTTTTTCCTTCTAAAAAACCAAACCAAAGCAAAACAAAACCTGAGGAATTAAAAACCTTTGTCTGAGAGGAGCAGAGAATGGACTCCCTGCCAGCACAGTACAATTTGTATGCAACCGTGTTCCTCCACAGTTATCTCTGTTTTAATGTGCGTGTGGGGTTCTGGATTGCAAAGTGGCTAAGGTGTGCATGATACTGCAATGTGAATAATGGTATTAATGCAGACAATACGGATTATTGACATTATATTTTACACAAAACCAGATAAAACAATAGGCCTTGCATACAAATCTGTGCTGAAAAGGCACAGCCTTATCACATTACCATTGATCAGTGTGAATTTCCTTTTCAAAGCAGAGTTCCAACCAGGGTCTGGAGCCAAGTTCTTTTCTATGTGTATGCAAAGACTTCATTTCAGACACCTTGGGCTGGAGCAGCATGTAAATTGTCAGGAAAAAATATCGCTAGCCTGGAGCTACCAATAGAGCCAGTTGTACAGCCAAATGTGCAGATTTGGCAAACCAGCTGTTTTCCCTGCTCAAGGAATTTCCATGTTGTGCTCCTGCTAAGCAAATCAAATAAGCATTACATCAGCGGCTTTTATACTGCATTAAAACCTGAGGCTTTTGTGGAGCTTTAAACAAAGTTTACTCTATATTTTCTCTTCTGATGATGAGTATTTCTCTACTTTTTAAAAATGTACAAGTTCCAGATATTGAGAACAGTTAGCAGACGCAAAGTTATCCCACATATCGGGGATTTTAACTATGATAAAAACAGAGGGAGAGGGAGAGACTAAGGCAGAGAGAAGGATTAGCAGGTTGCAAGAACATCATGTTGTTTCTTTTGTTTCTAGAGGAACAGATCCGCGAGGACAGTGATTTCTGTCTCTTTAGTTCACTATCAATATTAATTAATTAATTAATTCTATCAGTATTGTTAGCACATGGAAAAGTGCCTGGCAGACTTTAGAATTTAAAAGTGCTAATTTTTAGGCTAGAAAGAAGTGAATTACGTGAAGTTCTCACCACGCGTTCAGATCATCACTCAACTTGGGAGAAGGTTAATTTTGAGAGGATGAATCCTTGTAAAATGAAAAAGGAAATCTCCTCTCATTCCTACAGTCTCTGAGAATATGACTTTCTGGTAGAGTTTCCAGTCAGGTCAGAGGACAGTCCAGACCAGTTTCTTAGAGCATCATTCCTTCATTTAATATATACTTACTATGTATCTGCTATGTGTCAAGCTCTGTAATATGTGCAGGAGAATTAAACATTTATGGATAATGTCCCCATCTCAGGAAGCTCAGTGAGGGTAACTGAAAGAAAGAGATTCTGCAGTACAGTACGGTAAGTACTAGGAAATGTGAGGGGTGTGGCCTTTGACCAGGTGATGCTAGTATTCATAAGGAATAAGCATAAAATAATGCGAGATGGGTTTAACAAGACAGACAGACAGAAAGGAAGGCTGAATAGTTATGGTACTCCAATTATAAAAGCCCTCAGGTATGTTTTCTAAGTGATAGGCCAGTTTCTGTCTTTATTTTAATCATTTGGGTTGAGCTCACTGTCTTCAGGCTTTGGCTTCTACCTGCCTGAAACCCTTGTCATTTAAAACTTATTATTTTACAGGCTATTTTTTTTAATCAGTCACAGTGCTAATCTGGGTCCTTCTAGCAAATCACTAAACTTGAAATGGAGTAAGACTGTTGGAACACCACCTAACATTTGTTTCAGCTGATAGAAATATTATTGTGATTTTTATGTTTGTTAATTGCGGTTAATTCTCTTTTGGTAACTCTACTGCTTTCTTCTTTATTTTTCCTGATAATTTGCTAATAGGACCTAATTTTATGTATAGATATTAAAGGAGATACACACACGTACAGATTTACATATGTTTATATGTATACATTTATGTGTACATTAATTGTTGCTTAATAAAGAATTTGACTGCCCTTTGTCCTTGGTTACTTGGAGAAAGGCTATAAATCCTTGGAATTTCCCAAACAATAAGTGTCTCTGTTATTCATGAGCCCCTTGGATCACACCTCACTTGATGCTAAAGAGATGAGTCAGGATGGGGGGGCGGGTCATCAGAAAGATCAGCCTTTGCTTACAGGATGCGGGCTTTGAGCCAGCCCAGCCTCCACGTAGGGGTGGAAATCGGGGGCTGGAGATTGAGTTCAGGCACATAGCCAATGATTCCATCAATACTGTTTATGTAAATGAAACTCCACTAAAAAGTCTGGACACCAGAGCTTAGTGGAGCTTCTTGGCGATGAACATGTCGGTGTGCTAAGGGAGTGACATGCCCTGATTCCATGGGGAGAAGGCATGGAAGCTCTGCATTTGGGATCCTCCTCGACATCACCCTATGTGTCTCTTCAGTTGGCTGATCCTAATTTACATCCTTTATACTAAAACTTTAACTGTAAGCACAGCACTTTCCTGAGTCCTGTGAGTCCTATGAATGAATTATTGAACATGGGGAGGGATCATAAGAAATTCCTAGTTTTGTAACCGGTTGATCAGAAGTACAGGTGGCCTGGGGACCCTCAAAATCACTGCTGGCATCTAACTGAGGACAGTCTTATTGGGGACCATGCCCTTTAACCTGTGGTAGCCTGATGCTAACTCCAAGTGGGTTAGTTTCAGAATTGAACCATAGTGCTTCAGTATACATTACCTGAAGGATGAAGGTCTGAAAACATGAATGACACATGGGATTCTAAGATAATGTCTTGTTGTAATGCCCAATATTTTACATAACTTTTTTTTTAAGTTATCAAGATCCTTTGAGAACAATGTACAATGCCCAGATTGGCTCTGTCTGTGGTACAGATTTACAGTCAATGCCTTTCACTTTGTATTTAAATGTTATTACAAAGTCGTTTTGTTGTTCATCAATTGATACATATGTAAGGCTCCAAAGAAAGTGGTCAGTACATAGGCAGTGCTCAGTTCATGTTGGCTTTCTTCTCACTCGACCCTTTCGATAACTAAAAGCATCTCTGAATAGGTATCTCTGAATAGGCACACACTCTGAAAAGGTAAATCCTTTGGCCATGAAGAAAAATTCCCCTTTTAAATACGTGCTCTGACAATATAGTCCCCTCAGCGGAGGACCCCAATCAGATCAGAGGCGTTGTTATCACCACAGAGACATAGTATAAATGGATTTACCTGCATTCTCATTTCTTTTTTTTTTTTTTAAACTCATTTTCTTTCTTTTTTTTTTCTTTTTTAAGAGCTCCTGACTTATTTATTTACTTATTTTTTTGGCTGTGTTGGGTCTTCGTTTCTATGTGAGGGCCTTCTCCAGCCGTGGCAAGCGGGGGCCACTCTTCATCGCGGTGCACGGGCCTCTCACTGTCGCAGCCTCTCCTGTTGCAGAGCACAGGCTCCAGACGCGCAGGCTCAGTAGTTGTGGCTCACGGGCCTAGCTGCTCCGCGGCATGTGGGATCCTCCCAGACCAGGGCTCAAACCCGTGTCCCCTGCATTGGCAGGCAGACCCTCAACCACTGCGCCACCAGGGAAGCCCTGCGTTCTCATTTCTGCTCTCACTCTGAGCCCCACAGCCCTACATCCAAAGGAAAACGAATATTTTTCTGGCACTGGGATCAGGAATTTCAGAACTTATTTTATGAAACCATTAGTGCTTCACCAACAAATGAAAGAACAGGTGTTAAAGACATGGGTTTTGGGCAGGAGGAAGGTATTTGGGATTAACACACATGACTAGGGATAGGGTGGTAAATTATGACCAATATCTGGGGAAGGACTTTAGCCATTATTTGGATTACGTTCTCTTTGTATTAGAAGACTTTCCTTTTATGAACAAAAATTGGTTTCTTTGGAATTCTCCTTGCCCTAATTTCTTTCCATCTTTGGGGCTTCTACTCATTTGCATGACTGGCCTAGAGAACAATTTATCATCCCTCTTTTACACATCTGATTTCCTAAAGGTCGCCTGGCAAGTCAGGGATGACATTGGGCATATTCTCTTGGGTAGCTTCTAATAATTGCACTTCCTCCCCAATGCTTTGGGTGTCTGGCACATTTGTAATTGACAGAAGGATAACAATGCAATCTGGCTGGTTTCCAAGGCCACCCTCAAATAAAACTGGTTGGTTATGCGGGTGGTTAAACTGCCCATATCCACACCTTAGCCTCAGGAAATGAAAAAATAAAAAATCCAAAGTAAAGATATTTTCTAATTGGATCATTATTTGTTTCTTTAATTTAAAAAAATGTGCATTTAATTAACAATGAACCTTTATAAGCAAGCTGATAAGAAATCTGAATGCTACTTAAACTCTTTCCAGCTATCTTTACAAATGCCCAACCTGTTTCTGTCTGTGATACCTTATCTTTTCACAAGTGCTTTGTGCACAGAGAACTCTGGTTACAAATTAAAGCTAGTTTCTGAGCGGTGCTTAATCAGGCTCACCCAGGTAAAAGTGCCTGTTTCTGGAATGATGTAGGGATGCCAAAGTGGAAAGAATTTCACCTGTCACATCTCTGATTAGAGCGGGGGGAAAAGTATCAATGTTCCTCTTCTTTAAAATGTGGAAAAAAATAAGAAAGGTGCTATTTCATCAGCAGCAGGTGTCAGGTAGGTAATTTACTAACAGACTCAAGAGATTTTGCGATTGCCTTCGTACATCCCTTGGCAACCTTGTATTTGCCTACTAAAAACCACAAAACTTTCTGTTTTAATATCAAGAATTTTTGGTTTTGTTTTTAAAATATAAATTAGAAGTGTTATGATGATGATGAAAGAATACTTATTCTGCTTCTGAAACAGAGCAGATAATTAAACAGCGTAGATCTTATTTTTTTTTTGAATTATATTTTATTTATTTTTTTATACAGCAGGTTCTTATTAGTCATCTATTTTATACACGTCAGTGTATACATGTCAATCCCCATATCCCAATTCATCCCACCACTGCCCCTGCTCCCCCGCTTTCCCCCCTTGGTGTCCATACGTTTGTTCTCTACATCTGTGTCTCAATTTCTGCCCTGCAAACCGGTTCATCTGTACCATTTTTCTAGGTTCCACATATATGCGTTAATGTACGGTATTTGTTTTTCTCTTTCTGACTTACTTCATTCTATATGACAGTCTCTAGATCCATCCACGTCTCTACAAATGACCCAATTTCATTCCTTTTTGTGGCTGAGTAATATTCCATTGTATATATGTGCCACATCTTCTTTATCCATTCATCTGTCGATGGGCATTTAGGTTGCTTCCATGACCTGGCAATTGTCAACAGTGCTGCAATGAACATTGGGGTGCATGTGTCTTTTTTTTTTTTTTTTTTTTTTTTTGCATGTGTCTTTTTGAATTATGGTTTTCTCTGGGTTTATGCCCAGTAGTGGGATTGCTGGGTCATATGGTAATTCTATTTTTAGTTTTTTAAGGAACCTCCATACTGTTCTCCATAGTGGCTGTTATCAATTTACATTCCCACCAACAGTGCAAGAGGGTTCCCTTTTCGCCACACCCTCTCCAGCATTTGTTGTTTGTAGATTTTCTGATGATGCCCATTCTAAGTGGTGTGAGGTGATACCTCATTGTAGTTCTGATTTGCATTTCTCTAATAATTAGTGATGTTGAGCATTTTTTCATGTGCTTCTTGGCCATCTGTATGTCTTCTTTGGAGAAATGTCTATTTAGGTCTTCTGCTCATTTTTGGATTGGGTTTTTGTTTTTTTAATATTGAACTGCATGAGCTGTTTATATATTTAGGAGATTAATCCTTTGTCCGTTGATTCATTTGCAAATATTTTCTCCCATTTTGAGGGTTGTCTTTTCGTCTTGTTTATGGTTTCCCTTGCTGTGCAAAAGCTTTGAAGTTTCATTAGGTCCCATTTGTTTATTTTTGTTTTTATTTCCATTACTCTAGGAGGTGGAGCAAAAAAGATCTTGCTGTGATTTATGTCAAAGAGTGTTCTTCCTATGTTTTCCTCTAAGAGTTTTATAGTGTCCGGTCTTACATTTAGGTCTTTAATCCATTTTGAGTTTATTTTTGTGTATGGTGTTAGGGAGTGTTCTAATTTCATTCTTTTACATGTGGCTGTCCAGTTTTCCCAGCATCATTTATTGAAGAGGCTGTCTTTTCTCCATTGTATATCCTTGCCTCCTTTTTCATAGATTAGTTGACCATAGGTGCGTGGGTTTATCTCTGGGCTTTCTATCTTGTTCCATTGATCTATATTAACAGCGTAGATCTTAAAAATTAGAACTTTTTGTTTGTTGAAAGTTTGGGTAAAAGACAAGTATAAAAATTTAATTAATTATACTCCTTTGAAATTTGATTAATTGTAATATATAATATTCAAACAGCTTTTCAAACTTAGCAAAGTACTTTTATATTTTAACTGCTATCCTAAATATGGTAGATTGCATGACTGGTCCTAATTCTCCACCCCTCCTGGTATGCATGCTGGTCTGTATGCACTTTGCCATGTGACTCTGGAGTGGCTCTGACTTAGGCCATGTGACTTGCTCTGGCCAATAGAATGAGGCTGGAGTGAATACATGCCTAATCTGTGCCTAGACCTCAGGAGGTCTTGCGAGTTTCTGCTTGTGCTCTTGTGCTTCAGCTACTACCATGAGGAGGACATTCCTGGACTAGTCTGTTGGTTTCAAAAGATAGCTGAGGGACATATGGAGCACGACTGACCCACAAAGCTCTACCAACCAAGCCAAACCTAAGGAGTTCTCAGTTGCCTTGCAACTACAGGAACTATAATAATAAATAATTGTTCTTTTAACCCCCTGAGTTTGGGGATGGATTGCTATGTAGCAATAGCTAACAGATTCTGCAGTATAATAGGCTGGAGTGTTGCACTCTTCATGGTTTACTGAGGACAATACAGAGAGCCTAAATAGTTAAATGGCTTACTCAAAATCACATGCAAATCAGCATCACATTGGGCTTAAAGACATCTCTTGATTTCAAACCCCCATGTTTTTTTTACTCCAAAAACATTCTCCTTACCAGGTCTTGTGCCCTGTTCTCTGTAAGTACACATCTTGTTCAGAGCATAAAACCCAATAATTGAATGGAACACTTAATTTCAAAAATGGCTGAAAAAGAAGTGAGTCATGGAAGGGTGGTGAAGGCTTTAAACGTTACTCGGTTTTTACCCAAATTCAACAATGTCCTGAGCTGGGATCAAGAGCGGTTAAGCTTGAAAGGATGAAGACAGGCCAACCTCTTATTTAGTATATTCATCTTCATTGCCTGGGGCTTAGAAAGTCCCCTGCAACTGGCAACATTAATTAAGTCTGCTCTTGTAAGAAATTCTTCAAGGCCCTCTCTAAATGCCACATATAAAGCTTTTATAAAAGACAACCAAAGATAAAGATTTGAGACAAACTGAGGCAACCTATATTCATACATGGAAGAAAAAATTCGTGCAATAGAGTACTGAAAAGCCATCAGATTTCAACTTCTATCTGGGCATCCTTTATGTTTGGCAGATGGGAAGAGATTGTTGTTTTATTTCTTTTTTATTCTATTTTTGCTTTTCTAGGCGCATGTAGAAAGGCAGACTCTGTTACTTATTTCCTGTAGAGGTCTTTAGGGACACATTTAGAGACTAAAACCAATACGGCTACTTTGTCATCTTATAATATATTTTGCAGATGCAGCTAACTGAGCAGGCCCCAGTGGAAGGCTTTTAATAATTGGGCTTCCAAAATTGTGTGTGCACTGACAGGTAATATTCATGCACATAAATTTGACAATAACAATCTCATTGCTCTCATGTTTCAACTACCACCTACATGCTGATGACTCTCAACTTTTTAAATCTAGCAGAGACCTCTTCTCTGAATCTCAGCCTTCTATATTCAACTACTTTTTCAGATATCTGCAAGTGAATGCCCCAGGGCACCTCAAAATTAACACAGGCAAATCTAAATGTATCATATTCCCCTTACCACCTTTTCTTCCTGGACCCCCTGTCTTAGTTAATTGCCTCACTATCTACCCAGTCACCCAAATTATCATT
This sequence comes from Balaenoptera physalus, assembly GCF_965194825.1. Lineage (NCBI taxonomy): Eukaryota > Metazoa > Chordata > Mammalia > Artiodactyla > Balaenopteridae > Balaenoptera > Balaenoptera physalus. The sequence goes on along the minus strand of NC_138896.1, from coordinate 95,231,921 downwards.
CCAAGTATCATCCTTGACTCATCCTATTTCTATATTCTTCACACTCTATGGGCACAGTGCTCTATCAGTTTTACCCCATAAGTATTTCTGAAATCTGTCTCCTCATTTACAATTCCTGGCTTTCCAACATTTCACAATCGAAGTATTGTGCCTTCTGCCTTAAACCCCCGAATCTCTCTTTAAATGAAAGCTGACCAAGTAGCTCTCACAACTGAATGGCTTCCAATAATAATCTACTTAATAAAATCCAAGCTCCTTAGCATGGTCTTATAGGGCCTGAGTAGTGTGGTCACTGCCTCTCTCACAAGGCTCATCTATACAGAGTGGACTCTAGAAGCTGACTGGCTTCTTATTCCAGCTTCACTACTCTCTGCTTGTGCAAACTTGAGCACGTTTCTCAACATCTTTGTGCCTCAATTTTCTTGTCTATAAAATGGGATTATAATACTGCTTATCTCAAAAGGTTGTTATGAGCATTAAATGAGTTAATATGGTAAATAACTGTCACTTCCTGCATGTACCAGGTCGCATTCTATGTTCATGCCCTTCCTTAAGCTGTTTCCTTTGTCTGTATCAAAGTTCTCCTTTCTTTGACTATCTCCAAACCATGCTTCATTTGATCATTAATTGAATCATTTATTCATGCCTTCATTCATTCAATGAAGTATAATTTCTTTGTTATGCAAGCAGCATACAAAGGTGACCACAAACAATGTGGCACTCTGGCTTCAAGGAACTTGTGGGTAGTTGGGGTTGGGAGATGGATAAACACACAATCATAGTCACTTAAGTAGAAGATAATGTGTGTGTGTTGAAGAAAAGACTAGAGAATATAGAAACATATTTGAGAGGAAACTGTATTTGACATATGCAATTTTGAGGAAGTATTTCAGGTATCCCATCCTCCAGGAAATTGTCCCTGATAAGGTTAGCTTTTTCTACTCTGCATTCTCAGAGCAGACCTGGTATATAAGTCTGCTTGGGCTGCTATAACAAAATGCCACAGACTGGGTGGCTTAAACAACAGACATTTACTTCTCACAGTTCTGGGGGCAGGAAGTTTAAAGTTCAAGGTGCTAGCCGATTCCTGGTGAGGCCTCTCTTCCTGGCTTGCAGACAGCCACCTTCTCACTGTGTCCTCACATGGCTGAGAGGGGGCAATCTCTCTCTCTGCCTCTTGTTATAAAGCCACTAATCTCACCATGAGGGCCCTACCTTTATGACCTCATCTAACTCCAATTACCAAAGGCACCATCTCCAAATGTCACATTAAGGGTTAGGGCTTCAACATATGAATTTTGAGAGGACACAATTCAGTCCACAGCACCTGGTTAGCCTACCCCAGAGAACTCACCTTAAGTGATCAAAAATATGTGTTTCCTTTTCTACTCTCCCTTTTTGACTACAGTGACTTGAAGACAAGCACCACATCTTTATCCATTGTTTGCTGTCCCCATTAGCCAAGAATTGTTCTCATAGGTTCTTTGTTCTTCATAGTTTCAGCTTGTACATGAGTAAGTGGCAGATTTCCATAGGATTCCTATGCCCTATGTTAATCATGTCCAGATAGAAAGTGTTAAAGACATAGCACCGCTGAAATGGGGTACTATAAGTTCACACCTGCGTGAAGTTAATTGTCTCAGTAATGGCTCAAAAGACATAAGACAAAAAAACAAAGATCTAACCTAAGACATAAGCAACAGTTTGCTGAGGTTTCTGAGAAAAAGCTTGCTTCCTTGATAAAGGAAATCAATGCAACTGGTTCTACCCCCATTCCCTTTTGTCTTCTTTTTGCTGTGAAGGTGGAAATGACATCTAACAATCATCTTGAGAACTGGAAGAGCTAGCTTGAGGGAAAGGCCAAGGGAAAAGTGCATCATCATCCAAATAGCACTGAGCTATTGAACCGATCCCTAACTACAATATCTGGAATTCGTATTATATAAGAAAAATAAACTACTGTTCACTTAAGCCAAGGTAGTTTGACTTTTGTTACTTACAGCTAATGCACTTCTGACTCCTCTTTCCAATCTGCTCATATAACACATTGTTTTTGCATTTTTACCATAGCTACATTGCATCACAAAATAAACTATCATTCTCTCCAAACTCTCACATGTGTGGAAATAACTAGATCATCTTCATATTCCTATCTCACATGCACTTTGCATATGGTAGACAAAATAAAAGTTGCATAGATGTGAAATGGCTGAAAATGTCTCCTCTTCTAAGGGATATTTACCTTTGAATAAGTCTCTATAGGAAAACTTACTATAAAGAAGAATCCTTCATAATATTAAGTTGGTATCCTACAGTATCCAACCTAGTGACATCATAGGAACTCAGCAAATATTTCAGTATTCAAAACTAAGAATAAAATATCTCTATAACCTCGTCTCCCAAAGATGGTCACATTTAATGTTTTAGTGTATTTCCTTACAGTATTTTTTCTCTGGATACACAATACATACGTTTTTCATCTGTAACATCAAAATGTTATCCAATTAGGATCCTATTATATTTACTGTTTTGTAAACTACCTTTTAAACAGAATCATTCATTGTGAATATTTTTCATGACATGACATTCTTTGACAACCTAATTATAGTAACTCATATGAGTTTGTTATTTAGCTGTACCATAATTAATTTATCTGTTGGATATCTAGGTTGCTTCAGTTCTTCTTGCCATGATGCCTGTAGTGGTTGTGTGTTGCTTTCATTTCCTCCCTAGTATTATTTCTTTTGGGGCGCTGCCATTCCCTTAATTCTGGAGCGATGTTAGTCACAATCTATTGCCCATCCCTGGCTATGGTGACCTTGAATGAATTAATATTTCATCTTCTGGAGAAAGCAACTGGTCTAATATTAAGACTATAACTCAGGTAAAATCAGAGCCCTTTTGGGGATTTCTATGTAGATGATGGGGATGAGTGGGAGAGGTGGGGAAGCTATCACTTTTCCTTAGTGTTACTCACTTATGTTGATGTGGGCCATTATTTCTCAGAAGCTAGCTTCCAAAGTATCTTGGGAGAAACCTACCTATGGTTAGGGAGAATAAGCATAAGATAACAGTGGAGACTGGTTGAGAAGTTAACGAAGAAAGAAAGAGCACTAAGTTTCTGGATTGAGCTGTGCCTGAAGCTATTCTACTTCTGGATCTCTCAGTTCTAGGAGCCAATGTATTCTTCTATTTTCATTATTGTTATTTTCACTTAAACTAGTTTGGGTAGGCTTTCTGATAACACCTAAGTAATAAGTCTAATAGAGTAGTCTGCTAAATTCTTCATGAACAAATGAGAATCTCTTCATTTCATTTTTATGGCATTATTATTTTGATGTACAACTGGTAACTATATATTTTTAATATGATAGTCATGTCCTGAAAGAAACCTGGAAAATACATGGTTCATGTGTTGTATTATGTTTTATACTGACTTTTCAAAATGGAATAGGTTTTACTCCTACCTACCACTCTTTCAAGAGCCTGTTTAGTTCCTTCAGATGAGCACAGCACATGGTAAGTGTACAACAGAATCGTGATGAGATTATCAGATGATTGGATTTGCTGCATGAGGAGCCCCAACGGTTTCTTTTTAAAGGTACATTGATTCCCTCAGGTTACGATCAAACAGTATATCAAACACTTTGAAATACTGTTCGCTTTGGTCTTTCAATTTTATATGGTTGTAAAAAACTTCATTGTGTTTGTTGCAATTTTTTAGCATGAAATGTAAGCTGAACTTTAAGAACATGAATTTTGCTTCCAGGGAAGGGACTATAAAAGTCCCATTGACTTTTATAGTCCCATTTAAACACAGATGATGGAACTATTTGCTAGGTTTTGGGGTTTGAATTCCAGGTATCCACACAAGTTCTGACAGTTCTGACAGTTTGACAAAATCATAATTTGAAGGTGTTAGAAAGCTTTTTGCCATACAGGATCATATTTAAGATGGTAAAGATAACATTGCAGGCCTCAGAAAAAAAGGAAAAGGAGAAAGGCTTTCATGTTGTTATTTGTTCCTCCATCACTAAATAGTGCTTGTCACGTTTTTTTTCTCTACATCATCCTAGAAACTCTCCAGCTTTCCTGAGAGTGTCCAACTTCTGTATGGAATTAAATAACAGCCAAAGAAAAAAAACATAATGTTTAGGTTTAGTCATAAAGTTTAGGTCTATTTTAATATCAGAATCATCAGAACCACAACAGTTAATTAATGAGGCAGGTGTCAAAACTAAGGCAAAGCAAATGACTAAAACAAGGCAGCTGGCAGGATATAATAAACTACAGTAAGTCCCCTACATACAAACGACTTTTGTTCCGAGAGCGCATTCCTAAGTTGGGTAGTTAGGTACCCAACTAACACAATCGGCTATATAGTACTGTACTGTAATAGGTTTATACTTTTCACACAAATAATACATACAAAACAAACAAATACAAAAAATAAAGAAAAGATTTTTAATCTTACGGTACCTTGAAAAGTACAGTGGTACAGTACAACAGCTGGCCTACAGGGTCTGGCATCGAGTGAACAGGCAAGAAGAGTTACTGGCTGGACGAGGGAGAGGAGGTTGGAGATGGTAGAGCTGAAGGATCGTCAGCAATAGGAGATAGAGGACAAGCTGCAATTTCACTCACGTCTGATGCTGATGGCACAGGTTCTGGTTCCTTGCTGGATTCAATTCTATCTACCCTCTTGAAAAAACGATCCAGTGATGTCTGGGTAGTAGGTCATTTTTTCTCATCATAGATCACGCGGTAGCACTGGATTGCATTCTGAACGACTGCTGCAACCTTTGTGTACCGTTCTCTGTTAGGGTCCAGTGCCTCATAAACTAACAGTGCCTCCTCAAATAAAGAAAATCCCCTTGCCATTTCCTTCGTGGTGAATCTCTTCGGTTCTTCAGTTACTTCTTCTTCCTCTTGTCTCTCTTCTTCCTTTCTCTGGGCCTCCAATTCATCAGGTCTTCATTAGTAAGCTCCACATTCACATCTTTGAAAGTTTGCAACTTGAAGGTTTGTATGTAGGGGACTTACTGTATTATAATTGTTCTACTCCTCTTCACCACACTGACCAATATGCCCATCAACTATATCATCTTTTCTTCTTTAATGAGTTTATTTGGCTATATGCCTTTCTGTCTGATATTCTATAGTTCGTTATAACTGAATCAAATATGCTATTGTTAAGCATTCCCTTGTAGACTGCTATAAGCGTAAATCCAGAAAGAGTCCATGCTTGAAGGAAAACCCAAGCCCTGCAGGGGCCAAGCAGGTGCCTGCAATCTCAGAGGAAGACCCTCCTTCAGCAGGATATCTCGCCTCCAATGGCATGAATCAAATGGGAACCCCAGAATTCTTCTTCCTTCTGGCAAGGGTCCCCTTTAGCCCTCTTTCCCCTCAATGCTAGCAGCCTCTTCACCCCTCTGCCTTGGGACCACTGGGGCTAATCACTATGCCTTTTGCCCGGGTTGGGTTGACCATCACAAGATGTCCATGTTTCCCACATTGTTGCTCATCATCCAGGCTCCAGACTCTATCCCTATTGCCTTTTGTGACCTTTATTCCTACCTCCCCGTCTCCTAAAACCCTTTCATCGAGCGCCGTGAAACTCTAGGTCAATCATCAGCAAACATATTCTCAGCTTCATCCGCAAACATCCGCTTCTTCTTGCTCATAGAAATCTGCTCTCCTCTGATGGCACCATTTTCCCTGTAGCACTTTCAAGGGGTGACTCTTTTCCCTCCTCCAATTCTCTTGTCATAGCACCTGGAGGCAGGATAGATGTCCTACTGCTCTGCACTGACACTTCCAGACCATTCTTTCTTGAATCTTAAACATTCAGCTTTGCATCTTATCTCATACAATATTCCTCTTTATGTTCCATCCATCCTCTTTCTTTAGAAAAATTTTCTTCTATTACACTCACTTTCTTCAACACTACTGATATCATAATTCTTGATCATTTCTGTAGCCACACAGATGATTTTCCAATGCCCTCCTCCTAAATTCTTGGCCTCTGCTCCAGTGATTTTGTCCTACACCCTATCCCAGGGCCTCTATATCATTGGCATATTCTTGACCATGTTATTTACCATTAATGGCATCACATTCCATTCTACTTTTCAGTTCCCGTCTTGTAGAACCTAGGCTCCAATAATACTCAACTGCTCCTAAATATCTAATGAATTGATCCCACCAAGTTTTCATTGTTCTTCACTGCCTCCCCACTAAATCTTCTCTTCCCTCTACATTCTGCTTAAATTTCATGGTCAGTTACTATTTTCTCTTATGATTTAACCTACTACAATCATTTCCTTGCAACTGCATCACCCCTCTCTACTCTCTTGGCAAAACCACACTGCTGGTTAAATTCACATCTTTGGGTACTTAATACCTCCGCCAGCACTGCTGAAATTGGCTGGAGAAGACACAAAATATTCTGATTGATATCATTTTTAATTCACCAAAACCCTCAAGGTGGTTCCAAATCATTCCCATAAACATACTGATATGTTGCCATTTATCCCATGTTAAAGAAAATTCTCTCCCTTGATCCCACTTTCCCCTGAAACTATCACCCAATTTCTTTTCTTCCCTTGAAAGATTAGCTATATTCTATGTGACCAGTTATTCTACATCCATCTCTCTTGCCACTACTCCAGTCAGTTTTCAGCCCCACCATTCCACCATAACTGACTTTCTGAATGCTGACAATGACCACGCTGTTAATAAATCCCAGATCACAGCTCAGTCCACATAATGTGAAACTCTCAGCAACATGTGCCACTGTTGATTTCTCTCTCTTTGAAAAGTTTCTTTATTTTGTTTCCAAGACATCTGGTTTATCTTATTTGACTCCTACCTTTCTAATCACTTAATCTCCAGTCTCTTAGGCTGGTTCCTTTTCATTTCTGTAACCTCTATATGTTGTAGGAGCCTAGGGCTCAGTCCTAGGACCTCTTCTGCTTTTGCTATCTACAGTCACTCCTAGGTGATCTCAGCCAGTAACATCACTTTAAATACCTATCTCTATGCTGACGTCTCCTAAATTTCTATCTCCATTACAACCTCTTGTCTGAAATCTACATTTGTATGTCCAACTGCCTATTTGATGAATGTTACATGCATGCCTAAGAGGTAAGTCCAATTTGACTGTAACTAAGCTTATAATTGCTTCTTCACAAACTCCCTTTCCCCTTGTCAAAACTTCTGCAGGGTCCTTCTTCTTGGTTAATGTCTATTCTTTTAGTTCAAGCCCAAACTTTGATATATTCCTTAACTCTTCTTTATCTCTTACACTCCATATTCAGTCTATCAGGAAATTTTATCACTTCTAACTTCAAAACATTGAGAATTCATCCCGTTCTCACGGCTCCTACAGCCACCATCCTGACCAAACCACGAGACCTAGATTCTTGCAATAATCTAATTGGTCTTCCTGCTTCCACCTTTGCCACATCTATTTGACACACTAGCTAGAGTGATCTCCTTAAAAAGTAAGTTAGATCCTGTCAATCCTCTGCTTAAGGTTTACCAGAGTTCTCATTGAGACCAGATTTAAAGTTTAACTAGGACTTTCAAGGTCCTACATTTTCTAACCCTTGTTACCTTTCTAATGTCATTATCTCATCCCTTCTCCCAACTGTCCTCTCCTCCAGCCATGCAGCGCTCTGATGCTAGACCCAGCTTAGGACCCTGGTACTTGTTCTCCCCTCTACTTGGAATGAGCTTCCCCAACCATTTGTCTGGTTCACATCCTCACTTCCTTCACAACTTGCTCAAAATTCCCCATCTCAGTAGGGCATTTCCTGACGACCTTTACTAAAACTTCCTCCAACATTGTCTTTAACCTTTAACCATTGTCTTGGTTAAAGTTCTTCTTTTGCATTTATCACTATCACACACGGTGCACCTTGTATTTATGTAGTTTACTGTCTCTCTCCTCCACTGGAATATAAGCTCTGTGTTGTTTTTTTCTGTTTATCATTGCCTCCCCAGTACTTCGATCAGTGTCTGACATATAGTAGGAGATTAAAAAGTATTTGTTGAACAAATAAATCCCCTTGGAATTTTATGTGGCAAGCACCAACGGAAGTAACTTAAATTTTTTGCAGCTGTCTCTTTATTGGGTGAAGTCTGGACAAAAAAGTACAAAAAACTTAGGATAGTTACCTGGACTTGAGATAAGTCTATTTTGTGCTCACCTCAATATCTCCTGGCTTCTTCTTCTATTCCTTTCCCCCTTCTTTTCTAGAGAACAAGGTGACAGGTAGAAAGTAGGTGCCATGTTCAGCTTTGCTGTGGGGAGGGGAAGTTGCATGCACGAATGAATTTGCTTCAAACTCAACCCAGTATGTATTATAAGAGCCTGTGGAAATTATTACGGTCCAGCTACTCAGACCTGAAATCATCATCTGCCTCCTGCAGCCCTTATCCCTGTATCGATCCCACTACTGTCGACCAAAGAGATCTACTCTGACATTTCACTCCCTTACTCAGGGTCCCCTGGATATGACCCTCATCCCAGTAAAGACAGATACTCAAAAGCATGGGTTCTTATATTTGTGTAAGCTTTTCCATAGTCAACAAATTACCCAGGAACTTTATTTGTTCAAAGAATCATCCATAAATTTGTAACGAAGTTCTTTATTAATCTCAATCTTATGAATTTTCCAAATGAAAAATTCGTTAGAACTTGCACTAGTTCAGGTCCTTATTCATTTTTTTTCCGGCTCAGTTCCTAGCATTTCCATTATGCCTTGCTAAGGAGACCACAGGGCTCCCAAATTGCTGCTCAGTGCATAGTGTTTGTATAATAAATATGATTTGAGTGCTTCGAATGTGCACTGAATTATGGAATCTCAGGTTGTAAAAAACATTAAATCATCTAGCTCTGACACTCGTCCACTGATTCTTTCTCTGATGTTCCCTTTTGAACACCTCCTGAGATGGAGCACACACTGCCTCTTGAAGAAATGCAAATATAGGCCTGTTACACAACTCTTCTGTTGAGTTGTGATCAAGTTAGTTTGTATATCGGGACCCACAAAATGGAGGCCACCCCAGCAGCCCAGCCCACATCACAAATCTAAACCTGCACTTATGGGAAGCAAACTGTCAAGGAAACCTAACATACAACAATCACAATCCTCCAACTCAACTTTAGCTAGCTTACCTTACCCTAGAAAACAGAACCTGCTAGCCTTATAAGGAAATCCCTTACAATCCCTCACCAATCACCCTGTTTCCATGTTGCTTCTTCTAATGTTCTATAAATTCGCTCTTGACCCAAATCCCTCAGGGACAGTGCTCTACTGCTTGTGAGGCACCGTACTCCCCAGTCCATGGATTGTTTTCCTTTGAATGAAGTACATCATCCTCATTATTAAGTTGTTTTAGTTTTGCCATTTGCAGCCATAATTTCTGTCGCCTCATTTATAATATTGATCCTAGTTTGGTTGCAGGGCAGAGTGGTGCAAGAGAAAAAGATTTGGATTCAGAATGAGATGGCCTGAGTTCAAGTCTGATTGAACTGCTTGATAGCTTAGTTGTTTTTGGACTCTACACTCATCTGTTGAATTTCACTTTCTGAGTCCGTTGAATGAATCAAGGTAGGCTGAGGGCTTTAACAACAGACTTCAAAGTGTGCAATGGCTCAAGCTCATTAGAAGCTGAGTTCTTACTACATCACAGTACAGGGAGGGTTAACAAGCTAATGGGGCAGCCCTTTTCCACATGCTCAGTCAGGCACACAGGATGATGGAGGCTCCACTATAATTAGCATTGCTTTCCAAGGTTGTGTTGCAATTCTTCTTTATTCCAGCTAACCAGAAGAGGAAAAGCACATGGAAACAGGCGCACAGGATATTGTGTGTGTCAGGGGTGGGGGACACACACACATGTGTGTGTTTAAATACAGCACATGTAGAAATGGCTCCCAATTCTTTCATTAATGTTCTTTTGACTAGAACCCATTCATAGGGCCACATCTAACTTCAACGGGGGCTAGGAAACATTGTCCCTGGTTGGTGGCCACTTCTGAGGGATAGCACTATGAAAAGAAAAACAAACTTTTTTAGTCTCTGCCACAGCTGCCAAATGAGACAGTAATACCTCACAGGATTGAGAAGATGTGCACATGTCAGTGTTTTGTGAAATACTAGTTATTATTTTCATATTTTGCATGCAAACTGAATGAGTTCCTTTTATCGTCTGCGTAGCTGTCTTAAAATGCTTAGAGTCAACCACCATATGTCTTTGAGGACCCTTTTCTCCTGGTTAAGTAGTTCCCCATTCATTTTACTATTCCCTATAGTCATCATTTCAAGGCCTTTAACAGCCACGGTTTCTTCCTTTGCACATGCTTCAAATGTGGCATACACACCTGGGTGTAAGGCTTCGGGTTGAGCATGCGCAGCACAGAGGAGACAGGGGCTGTTCCTTCTCTTGTTCGAGGCTCTGTGTCTCTTCTAATGCAGTTAATGATGGAGATATCTTTGCAGGAAGCCTCATCACAGGGGTGATTTCTACTGACCTCGCATTGAATAAAACCCTTAAGTATTGCACTGTTACGTTGCCTTGCATTTCAAAGATGTTGTACTGCCTTTGGTTTGGAAAAATATCTGATTTTCATGTCAATACAAAAAACACTAAATGATCGAGAGAATCTGGGGCGTATCCAATGGGCAAAGCTTTGACAAATTTGTGTAGCCATACAGCACAGTGTCTTTGCCATCCATTGTTTTTATTGAGCCAACTCTTTTTAAACAGTTTTTGTCACTGTTTGAATTTTTCTTCTTAAATTTTTATTTATTTATTTATGTATTTATGTATTTATTTAGGCCGTGCAGCGTGGCACACGGGATCTTAGTTCCCTGACCTAGGATCGAACCCATGTCCCCTGCAGTGGAAGCATGGAGTCTTAACCACTGGGACACCAGGGAAATCCCTCTGTTTGAATTTTTTAATTATACAAATGTTACATTAGTACAATAGCATTTTACAATAATCAAAAAATATAGGTAAATACCGTTCTTGACTCTCCATTCAAATAGAATTCTGCTCCTATTTATCTATGTACAGACAGATTATAAAGTTTTGTTTTTTTTAAAGATTTCAGACACATATAATACTGTGCATATATCAGTGCAATGCATTTTCATTTACCAATGTGTTTTAAAATATATATATATATATATATCAGTGCCTATAAATCTACCTACTCCTTTTCATTAGGAATACTTGTTACATGGATATGAATAGTCCATTTAATGAGTATTCTGTTAAGAGACGTTTTGGTCTGATTTGTTCCATTATTATAAACAATACTGCAGTGAACCTCCTGAATTTATCTCTTTGTACATCTCTGTGATTTTCCTCTCATTTTACTGTGTCATCGCTGGGCCACGAAAATGGCACATTTCTAATTTTAAGAGGTATAGAAACACTTTTTTTGAAAAACTAATACCAATTTCCACCCCTCCCCCACAACAATATTGGAAGATATCTGATTCCCTACAACTTTGCCAAAGTTTGATGTCTCTTTTTAATGACCAAGATAGGCTTTCAGGTAGCCTCATCATGCCGTTCATTTTTACTACCAGTCTTTTAATGTTTTCCAATTCTGGGGAAAAAGTCATAATTTTAATTTACATTTCTTTGGTGAGCAGTGACTTAAGATCTTTTCAAATGTATATTGGCCATTGGTTTGTTCTTTTCTGTGTATAACAGGATGCTAGTTCCATGTCTATGCTTAGACTTTTGAGTTTATCCTTTTACTAAACTTTGATCATTGAGGGAGGATCTGGTCTCTGTCTTGTTGTTGGTGTCTCTGCAGAGCCTAATGCAGTGTTATCCACATAGCAGATGTTCAAGGTCTTACTTTCCCCCTTCCTCTCACTCCCCATGTCTAATTTACCAGCAAATTCTGTGGGGTCCGCTCTTGAAATACATTCCAATCTGTTGTGTGCTTATTATTTCTCTGCCTTCACAAAGAATTTAATTTCCACACAAACAAGGGCTCTCTCCCTTGTGTTCATGCACTTATTCTCACTAATTAGTAAGCATTCTTATGCTCTTAGTGATATGTCTTCTGTTCTATGGCTGGTTTCACTACTTACCTTATCCCAAGTTAGGAGAGAAGAAGATTTTGGATCTAAATTTTGAAGACAATACGAGCAAAGAAATTAATGGATTCTCTTTCATTTAGCTTCAATAAAAATACTCCTCAACATTTATCTGAGCTATAACACCCTCACAGGATCACATTCCCACATGTGGCACTATGGAAAGCAAAATCATGGCTCCCTCCAAAGATGTCCACGTCCTAAACCCTGGAATCTGTGAATATGGTACTTTACATGGCATAAGGGACTTTGCAGATATGATGAAGTTAAGGATCTGGAGTTGGGGAGACTGGCCTAGATTATGCACGTGAATCCAATGTAATTATAGGATTCTTATAAGAGGCACTCTGGAGGGTCAGAGTCAAAGAAGGAGATGTGATGACGGGAGGTGAGAGTGGAGTGATTTCAGGAAGAGGCCATAAACCAAGGAGTGTAGGCAGCTTCGAGAAGTTGGAAAAGCAATGAAACAGATTCTCCTGTGGCTTCCAGAAGACACACAGCCCTGCAAACTCATTTTAGACTTCTGACTGCCACAGCAGTTAAGATAATACATTTGTGTTGTCTTAAGCCAATACATCTGTGATAATTCATTACAGCAGAAATAGAAAAAAATATAGGCATATACCCATTTATAAAGCATTCACAACCCAGTGTGCTGTATAGACAAGAGAGGCTGAGGGTTTTATAAAATCTCCAATTTATTTGTCAATAGTCTCACTCCTTTGTCTTCAACTGATTCCCACCAATCTTACAGCAATAAGGCTGAGAACTGCTATTTCAGAGTGCCTAATAGCTATGCCAATTAATCAGGTAACATTATATGTATTAGTCAGGATTCTCCAGAGAAACAGAACCAACAGCATGTGTATATATACAGAGAGAGAGATTTATTTCAAAGAACTGGTTTATGATTGCGGAGGTACAAAACTATAATCTGCAGGGTAGGCCAGTAGGTTGGAGACCCAGGGGAAAGTTGCAGTTCAAATCCACATGTAGTCTACTGTCAGAATTCCTTCTTTTTTGAGAAGGTCAGTCATTGTTCTACTCAGGTCTTCAACTTATTGGATGAGACCCACCCACATTAAGGAGAGCAGTCTGCTTTATTCAAAGTCCACCCATTTAAATGTTAATCTCCTCCAAAAACAAAAAACAAAACAAACCAACCTTCACAGAAACTGCCAGAATAATGTACAACTGAATAACTCATATTCATATTACACTGATTTTCCCCTCACTTACTAAAGTTGAATCCCAGTCACCGGTAAAGTCCTTTTCCCTCATGTCTTAGTTAAGCTTCTCTTGGTGGGAAACAATAGAAATTAGTTCTTTCTAATGGAATTTGTTGGAATAATTCTATCATTGTATTAGGAATAAAAAGAATCACTGAACAAACCAGCTTCAGTAAGAGCAAGAACTGAGACATATTCAGAGAAATTCAGCAAAAAAGACTCTGGGCTCTCTCTAAAACCCTGATAATTATGTGAGGAAGCTTCCGTGACTTTGAAACTCTGTCTCTTTACTCAACATTTTTAATTAGATTAAATTTAATTTTAATGTAAAGCAAATCTTATTGTCTGCCTGAATCATGTCAAACCCAGATAACAGACCACAAGAAGAAGACGTTCAGAAAGCAAAGACATAGCCACAGATAGCCCAAACTTGGGTGTCAGGGCTATTCTACATAAGCAGAACTCACCAGGAGATAGGTAGCCGTCTCTGAGAGGGAACTCTATTACACCAGATAGGTTTGGTGGCTGCCAAGGTCTTGCACAGATGCTCAGCAATATTTCAGTAATGACCTTGGAATGTCTGCAATGCCAGGTACTGCCACGTCAATGATGAATTGAAGTATCTGAATTGTCAAAGATAAATGATGTTCTCTTATGGTATGTGAGAAGAATGCCTCTTTCCACTTTAAAAGTTTTACTGGGTATAAATGGTCTCCAAAAGCTGCTGCTTCTCCACATATCTTACAGGCTCTGTTAGCTTTTCTTTAGAACTTCCCTACCCTCTTTCCATGTGACTCATAGAAGAGGCCAAAGAGATGGAATCAGAAGAGAAATCTAATGACAGTTCTTGCAGTGGTTTCATAATCATTCACTTTCTCAAGAGATCAAAATTTTTGTTTTGTTTTTTTGTTTTTGTTTTTGGTTTTGTTTTTACTGCCTACCTTATTATCTCTTATTATGACTTCTGTTCAAGCAGGCGCCAGGTCTCTTATGCAAACAGACTCCTGGGAGAATTGCTTCACCATTCAGCAGTCATTCTCAGACATGTCTGAACCCTGGTAATAGACGGTTTCCATATCCCTCGCCCCTCGCAATAATACTTCACCTTTGCATCATGCTGCCCATTTTACAAAGTATTCCACATATGTTATCTCATTTGATTCTCAAGGTGACTCTCAGAGGGAGGCAGGCAGGATAGTTTTACCTCTATTTGATAGACTCAAAAAATGTGTCTTATTCAAGTTCAGCTAGCCAGTAAGTGGGTTAGACTGGGTTCTTTTAACTTCAAATCCAGGGCTCATTCTATTCCATCGTACTGTCTCCTTTAAAGGGAAGCATGGATTAATTTATTTCCACATGAGAAGCTAGCTATCAGAACAGTGAGCAATCAGATGACATACAATGAGGATTTGCTATTTACTATGCAGAGAAGCAGGGCACTCTGCCATGTGAACAGCAGGATTTCAATTGTTGCTCATTCTAAAACCATGGTGAATACATATATACACATAATACATAAAATAATATTAAATAATGTACTGCTCCCTGTATATATAAATGCAGCATAGTATTTTAGCTGCTTATAATAAAGTGTCAAGGCATCCTTAAAACCTGCCCAGGAACCGAAATGAAAACACAGGGCCTATATTTTGCACAAAAATCAAAAGTCGAGAACTCTCAAATGGATACCAATGAAGCCTAATAAGTAAGGCAACCAAATTACATGCCTAGATATTCTCACAAGCAGTGCCAGCAAACTAAATGAAATCAATAATATTGTCTATTTTAATTATCAAAAATGATCTGAGATAACAGGAAGCTTCTGAAATTATCCCAAAGTCTATAAACTGTAGTTGTTCTTGTGCCTCTCTCCCACCTATCATTTCATCTTTCATTTCGAAGCATTCACAGAGAAGGCATGACATTTTAAAATCTCTTTTCCAGCTACAATTCATGTTGGAATCCTTTATTATATTTTATTAATAGTTCAGAATCCCACAGTTGTTGAATTGGTGAGGGCAAAGGTATCAGGCAATCTGCATGATATTTGAGTCTCATTACCAACTCAACTTTGGGAAGACTGCGAGCCACGGAGATGGGCAGCACCTGGCATATAGGAGTCATTTACTACATGAGATTTAAAAAGAACATACAAGATCATATATTTTTTCGCATCCATACACACAGACTTGTGCAAGCTTGTCTTATTCCAGCATCATATTAAAACTATCTCTGTAGTTAAGTCTAGTTTAAACTGTAACAATTCTGAGAATGCCTTGTATCTTAAAACCGTTCTCTCAGAATTAGATTTCTTGGACATTTCCTACATAGTTTTTTTCAATCCTAGCCGGGATTGAGAACTTTGTTAATTCAGACACCTTTATTTTTTACTTCATCTTTGTGTTTTGTGTTCTACAAAGAATACTCACATCTCTCCACGCACGTTTGGAAAGCATTCAACTTAATCACAGTACTACCAATAACAACGACGGTGACAATAATAGCACTTATTTTAGACAGTGTTTTCTCCGTGCTAAAAATTGTGCTCAACTACTTACACACATCATTCCATTTCATCTTTATGTCACCCTACGAGTTAGATTCAGTTTTACCTCCGCACTTCAGATATGAACACTCATGCTTAGAAAAGTTACCTAATTGGCCCACGGTCACACAGAGAGTAAGTAACTGAGCCAAAATTTGAACTCAGATGATAAGACTGGATTCTGCAGGTTTGTATTGAACATGCCACACTTCATAAACTCACATCATTAGCGTGGTTATAGGACTCATTTAACACAGAATACAAAATCCACCATCAAGATCCCCCACTATTCACCCCCTTGAAGGGGTCAACAATTACTCCAAGTGGGAGTGGTATTTTCTATTTGTAGCACCATCAGTAATTTTAGGGAGCTAAGACAATGCAAACTCAGCCCATTTACTAGAAAATCAAGATGTAAACCCAAGCTTTACAGGGACTGAGTTGGCTTCAGATAGGAAGAAAGGACAGCATGCATGTAGGAAAACATCGTTTCAAGCCTGACCCAAGACATCTGTGTGGCTCTGAGCAAATCTATACCCCTTCCCAGAGTCTCAGAGTCCCATTCAATAAATAAAAATAGCTTATCAATCACCTAAAGCCCCTTCCAGCTATATAAGTCTCTGCTTCTGTTTGGTCAGTGCTGCTGGTTGACCTTTCCTGGGAATCTTTGATAGAGATGGTGTAATTTTTATGCTTCTCCATGTTCTGTATTTTAACTTATATACTGATACTCTGGAGCAGTAATTCTCATTGGGCGAAGGGCACTATTTTGTGCCCCAGAGAACATCTGGCAAGATCTGGAGACATTTTCGATTGTCCTGACTTGGGTGATGCTACTGGCATCTAGTGGGTAGAGTCCAGGGATGCAGCTACACATACATGCTACATTGCACAGGACTGGTCCACACAGCAAAGAATTATTCAGCCCCAAACGTCAGCAGTGCTGCTTTTGGGAAACCCTGCCCTAGATTGGAATTTAATATCACTGTGCATTACAAAATACTAAACTCAAATCACTACATTTCATCAATGATAACTCTGATGTCTTTTTCCAGTTCTGTTTTCTATTTGTAGGATGGTGCCAATAATGCTCTATAATTTGATATCCCTGCTGCCATTGCTAATATATATCTCTTGGTCATATAATTATCATTAAGAATAGAAGTGCAGAAGATGAACAAGTCTATTGCTGCCAATTTTATTTTTCCTCCTAATAGTAAAGAGATAGTTAAAACTCCCTTTGCACCTGCTGTTTTTCTAAACCTGAATGTACTTTCTTTTGAAATGTGAATTCAGGGTCAAAAACCACTGAAGCTTAAACATTTCTTGCTCAGAGAATTTAACACTGTAAGATATCACAATGGTGCTGATCTTAATGATACCCTATTTTATCTGCACAAAAATGAGAATCACAAGTATAAAATATCATTACAACAAAATAACACGCTTTTCAATGTGTCTCTCCATTTAAAATTGGCAGCTAAAGACTCACTGCGGTTACAAGGATGAACTCAATTCTTCCAACATGAAACAAATTTCAAACAAGGTTTGCTGCGTCTTTGCCTTTCATGGAATTCACACAGACTAAAATGGAGGTTACTCATCACTGTTAGTAAAAATGAGCGCTTGGAAGAGACAGAGCAAATGTTTGAAATGTGAACCATGATGTTATAGAGACAGAACATATTGAAAAGAGGTAATATTCCACCAGTTGGGCAAAAGAATCTTGCTCTCTGCTTTAAAATTTGAATCAGAATCTATAATACAAACATGTTTCAGAGATTTCTGGGAAAACTTAAATTCTAAATCTCAATTATTCCAACCTCCCTCCATTCTACAGAACTGTTCATCAGCCAGTCCCTTTGTTTTTGTTATGAATGACTATTAGTCAGGCTATTTAAAGCAACTGATGCATTCAATTGTCAGTTATAAATGTCTGTGGAGAGTACCACACTGAACCACGATTTGATTTAAATCTTTTTCCTTCTTAACCAAAATGGCAGGATTTGAAAGAGTACAAAAAGTACATCTGTTATCAGAACAAAGGCTGGAGAAACAATTAAGAGAAAGATTAGAAGGCAAAAACACCTGCAAATAGAAGTTAAAGACCTTTAAGTAAAGAGAGAATGAGACAAATGCCCTCCTGTTCATTTACTCTGTTAGGACAAAGGAAACCGGGAGTTAAATAGGAAAGCAGGCAGAGCCCGAATTGAGTTTTCAAGTTGTGATATTGATTTCATCATAGCCGTCTTTTGTAAAATAAACATTTTTATAATTGGCTACATTTTTTATCTTGCAGTGAAGCTACAGTTAGTCTTAGTTGTAAATGCAATTAAATGAAATTAAGGCATTTTCTTCAACCATCCTTTCATTCATTAATATACCCAACAAATGTTGACTGCGTGCTATATGAGAGGCACTGTCTTAAGAGCGGAGCCTGACAGTTAGTAGAGCATGGATGTATTAGTTATATGTTGCTGCCTAATACGTGATTCTCAAATTTAGCAGCATAAAGCAAAATAAATATTCATTATCTCATGATGGCTGTGTATGTCAGAAATTCAGGAGTAGCCTGTATGGTTCTGGCTCAGGGTCTCTATGACTTTGCAATCAAAGCAGCATCCAGGGTTGTAGCATCTGAAACTTAGAGAGTGGCTGGAGAATCAACCTTCAAGGTGATTCACTCCCATGGTGCTTGTTGTTGGCAAGAATCCACAGTTCCTCCACATGTGGGCTTCTCCACAGGCTGCTTGAGTGAAAAGGTGCCTGGCTTTGCCCAGGGTGAACAGTTCCAAAGAGAGCTAGACCACAATCAAAATCTATTTTATGACCTAGCCTTGGAAGTCACACATTGCAATTTCCATACTATCCCATTGGTAACCGGGTCAAACCTATTCCGTTTGGGAGAAGATTACACAAGGGTGTGAAGAGCAGCATGAGAGGATTACTGGGCCAGTTTACAGGCTGGCTACAAACGGCTAAGAGCTCATTTCTGCTTACAATGAGTAGATTTTCAGGATGAGCAGCAAAGTTCCTTCTCTTATGGAGCTTACATTCTGGAGAAGACAGATAATAAACTCATATAAGTAATAAATTATCACATTCAGATATTTGCTGTTATCAAGAGAAAGCAGGATAGAGACTAACTGGGTGATGAGAACGGGATATTTTTGATAGGATTGTTAAGTAAGTTCTCTCTCAAGTTGCTTTTAAATGGAGATGTAATTGACAAAAAGGATTCAAGCATTTGAAGCTCTCTGAAGAAGTATGGCAGGGACAGAGAAAGCTTATGCTAAGGATTTAAATGGACACAAGCCTGCCTTGTTTGAGGAATAGAAAGAAAGTCAGTACTCTTGAAGGTTAGCGTACAAGAGAAGTACGGGATGAGACAAAGCCACATAGATAGACCCAAACTAACTCATTTATGCCTCATAAGTCAGGGTAAGGAGTTTCCATTTCATTCTAGGTGTGACAGGAAAAAAAAAAAAAAAACACAACTGGAAATCCTTTCTTTTTCAGGAAAAAAAGTATTCATCAAGATCAATGGATACATAGTTGCTTTGATGGGTATACGTTTGGGTGAGTGCATGTTGGTAAGACTGCCAGAAGGGAGAGTGAAGGCTTTCCTTTGGCACCATGGACAGAGGCCATAAGTAATATTTGCTCTATGTCCCAAGAACAACGATCCAACTCCAAGTCTTGCCTTATGATGTTACCTTTAAGAAAAAGGCAAAAGGAGCTGGATGGTAACCATCTTTCTCCCTTCCTGACTCCCTCAACCAGGCAGAGTTAAAGATATGCTGCCCAAAGGCATATCTATTAAGTCATCATACTATTTTAGTTTATTACTCATCATGATGTCTCTCTTCTCTCCTCACTCTCCACTCTCATTTAAAGACAAGATGATATACACGTCATCTGTATATTCCATGCAACAAACACAGTCTCAGCACATAATATATGCTCAGGATATGTTTGTTGAACGAACAAGCAAATTACTGATTAAATGAATGTATATGAAAACAGCCGCTTTTGAAAAGAAGAATGAAGTGTCATCATAAAAGTGACACCAATTATTGGAAGTATGAGAAACAATTAAATTTGCGATGCCTATACTAGGGACAAGTTACAATTTGCATCTAAGAATATTCTTAGAAATGAGATACATGGGTATAAAAACTGACTCCTATGATAAGTAGCCAAGAGGTAGTCTGGCCTTGATGCTGTAGGCTCTCTAGATCTTAAAATCTTTTGTAAAAGGAATTATTATATAAGATACAAATATTTCTACTAATATGTTGCTTCTGGAAAGAGCTTTTGCTGCCCTCTCATGCAGTGTTATGGTTGGATGCTACATTTGCATTTTGCCAATGGAGTTTATAATTAACTGCTCACTTTTATATTTCCAACCTATTTCTCACTTAGTTCGTTTTCCTTCCGTGGTTTTGCCTCCTCCCTCAAATGACGATTTCCTCACTGACACTTTGCTCTGTCTGCTTTAAAATTTGAATTTAAAAAATAGACATCATAAGAATTCTTTACAAAGCATGTTCACCTCTTTAGAGAAAAAGTGTCATGGAAACATAACAAATGCATAAAATAAATGACCATGATGCAGTTGCACATCAGATATATTAGTATCATTTATTTTAGATTTTAACCATCTAAGTGATAAAGGTCACTGAAGGGTGTATGTGAAGACAATTAAGGTCATTGGGATTTCCTGGGGATTATTAGCTTTCCTTAAAATGGCACCAGACCTAATATTGAGCTAGGACTGCAGAGTGGCAAGAGCTATTTTTAATTATTAAAAGTAATTTCACATGTGGTTTAACAGTCATAATTGGAATTTTGAGTTATGCTTTCCTTGGTAACAACCCATTTCCTTTGTTTGGATAAACCACAGGCACAGAGAGATGAAATATGATGTCCTTTAATATGTGGTACTTCAAGAAATTATGTTTCACTGGAAGGCATTTGGCATTTCCACAGCTGAAATGCAATATCGGTAAAATACAAGAGAGACGAGGCCCTGCCATTAATACATCTCCCTCTCCCGTTTCTGGGGCTTCAGTAAACAAAGGTTATTGGCAAAACAGTGTCTGCCTGCTCTTCCTAGAAGCACTCACAAAGAGCTCGGGAGTGACTGGCAATATGCAGCTGTCACCCTGAGTGGCTCAGGGGGTTGTGGGGAGGACGGTGCTCCTGAACTATCGGCAGAAGCAGGTGTGTGGGAGCTACTAGCTATTTTGGGGGAAAGAAGGAGGCATATCAGCTCGAAGCACGATATCCCTCTGGAAGAACAACCACCGCCATTACCACTGAAGCAAATAGAATTGTTCCCGCCATTGCATCTCTCTGGGATGAGCGTCTACATATCTGGGCCTGGTAAGAGACTACTCAGCCGTCTAGGCCCATTTCAAACATTTCCTCCTCTTGGGAAGCTGTGGCTGATTTACAATGGGATTAACTTCTCTTTCCTCTAGGTCCTTGGGGCCACTTACTTCCTAAGCCGTGATGTTGCTAATCGTCATTCACTCCCTCATGCATTAAATAGATACTTACTGAGCACCTACTATGAATCAGGGACTGAAGCTAAGCATTTCTAGGTTTATCCTCACATCAGCTCTTGGCCATAGGTACTAGCATTTCTCCCATTAAATAGATGAGAAAACTCAGGCTTAAGAGGGCAAAGTAATTCACTCAAATCACATTGCTAATAGGTAGTTAAGCTGAAATTTAGGGTCAAAATTTGTTTGATCCCCAAACCTAAACTCTTAACTAGTAGATTATATCATCTTAACATGGAATTATCTTATATAATTTTAAATTACATTGTATTTGATATATATATGTAAAATACATGTATTTATATATGTGTGCATATGTACTAATATGACAGGATCTATCATATGATGTAATATAATAATATAACAATACAGTAGAATTCAGTATATGGTATGCTGAAGCTGACTCCTACTGCTTATGATTACCAGTCTCTGCCCAACTCCACATTCAGTGACATCATGTTGGTAATTTATTATGGTAGGAGTATTTGCTTACACCATGGCAATTGCAAATGATACACATCTGAGCTATTTTTCCTGAAGAGCTGGTTAAACATTTAACACCACTACTGGTTATATTATATAATTTTATAGTTAGTGGAATAACCAGCCATGTCTGATATTTAATTGTGAGCTCCTCAAGTGAAGGGGTTTATTTTAATGACATCTTTTTCAGAGCTTGTCTATATATAGCATAGTGCCTAGCACAGAGTGGGTGCTCAGTAAAATTATTTTTGCATGAAGGAGCGAATATTTTACAGCATCTTTCACAGCTTTTACAATATTTACTTCCATTAGCCTAACAGTCTCAATGTTTGTAATATCACTACAGTGGGTTGCCAAGGGATAAAATGTATAAAGTCTGAAGTGCAATTCTTTGCTTCTCAGCTGAATTGCTTCACAGGGTTAGCACACTGCATATCAAGTACACCTAACACTTATTTCTACCTAGGAGGCTTGGAAGGATGCTGGCTGCTCAGGGGACAAAACTGAAGTCTATAGCAGCTCCAAACAAAGTGATTACACATACACACCTAAAATACAAATATTTGAGTTATTTATGTATGTTTGCCTTTGTGTTTTCTTTTGTTTTTTTTTGTCCCCTTTGCTTGCTCCGTTTTAACTTGTCTTTGAAGTGATCCATACATTAAAAGCCTAGGTTCTTGTTACAAAAGAGAATCCTTTCCAAAATTATAAAAACACAACCTCAGTCAGTACTCATAAATGTTGATGATGATGATAATTTAGTCCAGAAATTTAATTTTTCATCAGAAAATATGCCAGAAACCATTTTTATCCCAGATTAACATAGGCTTTGGCATCTGAAAGACTGTTTATGCATCCCAGCTCTGCACTGACCAACTATGTAATCCTGGGCCTCAGTTTTCTCTTTTGTAAAATAGATAAAATATACCTACCTTAAAGGGCTAAATCCAGATAATGTATTGAAAGTACTTTGCACAATGCCTAGTCTCTAACGAGCATTCAGTAAATGGACAATTTTTTCAGCATCTAGCATAATGCCCTTAAATTAATATATCTTGAATGAATGATTAAATGAGAAAACAAACAGCTCCTGAAGATTTAAATATGCATTCACTTATTTCCAGAGCTGTCCATTAGAACTTTCTGTGATGGTGTGAATATTATATATCCGCACTGTTGAATATGGTAGCCACAAGCCACGTGTGGCTATTAAGCACTTAAAATTTCAAGTCAACTAGTCTAGTGTGACTGAGCACTTAAATTTTTAATTTTATATAAATTTAATTCATTTAAATTCAAATGCCCACAGGTGCTTATGACTACCATATTAAATTGCAGTTAAAGGATCAACAATAGAAAACTGGATTATATTTTGGACTCAGAACAAAATTTTCAGAAAGTGTTACTCATTGTTTGAAGGACAACATAAATACATTTCTCCTTTTTTTGTCCATAGTTCCATAGTCCTCCTTTTTGTTGCTTCTTTATTCTGTTCTCACCCACAAAACTGGAATTGCTTGTGGAGTTTTCTACTTTTGAGAGACAGCTTTGTGTACTGCGATTATATCTACCCTTTAAAGATCCTACCTGCCTGCCTGGATATATTTAAACTCCAGGGGTTTATGACAGGCATTGGGGTCACTAATCAGGGCAAGATGCGAGGTGAAAAGAATTAGAAGGTCACAAGTGGCCAGGTTTATAATCTTCAAGCCTTTCTCACCATTCAGATGTAGCTGCAATTAACGGTGGTAGCAATTTTGTTGTGTCTGCTGCTGACAAAAGTGACCTGAAAGCCCCACCAGCTTCATCTGTTCTTAAGTATTCTATTCGGGAGGAATACATAAATTTATTTTAGATAGTGCCCTGAGTGCCCATGAGGGGGAAAGATGCTACACACATTTTTAAAATGCTGTGATAAAGAGGTGCTCTAAGCCTTGATATCTGCAAACATTTAAACCACTAAATCATAAAGCATAATGACCCTCAGAAATCATCTAACTCAAACTATTTATTTTACAGTTGACAAGGCTGAGAAGTGACCAGCTAAGGGACAGAAAGATAGCAGCAGAGCTAAGTTTAAAACCCAGGCTTGCTGATTCTCAGTGCTCTTTGTATTACACTCCATAGGCTGTTACAAATAGAAAAGAAAAAAGAAAGATCTATTTTGAAAGACTGTTGGAATGTTAAAGCACTTGTAGGCTAGGAAAAGGGTTATATGTAAATATATTGTAATGTGATACCTTGGAAAGGAGTGTCATTTATGTATTTTCCCTAATTTTGTGCCTCCCCCCACCTCTTCCCCATAGGCACACATTGACTACAATTCTCTCAGAGGACATAATACCCTCTTGGAGTAAATTAGGCAGGTTGGAAAATTGCATTAACTCTTTCCACTCCCCAGAGAGCACATTTGGTAAATCCCTGCTTCAGTGCACTAATTTTCCTCCTGGTGTGTGGGTAATGCACTGGGGGAAAGGGAGCTTATCCCCGGTGC
Source organism: Balaenoptera physalus (assembly GCF_965194825.1). Taxonomy (NCBI): domain Eukaryota; kingdom Metazoa; phylum Chordata; class Mammalia; order Artiodactyla; family Balaenopteridae; genus Balaenoptera; species Balaenoptera physalus. The sequence goes on along the minus strand of NC_138896.1, from coordinate 95,207,466 downwards.
CTGTGAGGTCAGGGACCACATTATTGCAACTTTATTGCCAATGAGATGAGCTGAAGCCTCCCACATGTAAATCAAAGAGTTAACAATGGGGCCGGGTGGCTGCTCTGGCTTTGTCATTTCAGGGTCATAACTGGACAGGCTGCGATCTGTCATCTTTCAGACACTTGGGTTTAGCAGCCACTGTATTTTGCAAGCCATCAGCTGCGCTTATGCAAAGCCCGTAACAGGGTATTATACAGCCTGAAATCACTCAATCTTCAGGACTCATTCTGCTCCTACCATCTAATCTTCTGCAGGATTGAGAAGGCAAGGTGAGATCGGAAATCTACGCAGTCATCATTTTGCCCAGTTTTTCCAATTTCCTACTTTGAGTCAGACACACTGTGGACTCTGAACCCAGCATTTGCTTCCAGAAGGGAAATTCAAATAGCTTCATTTCCCTCCTTACCACAGAAGAATTGCTTCAAGATTAAAAGTGAATATACCACTCTCTCCCACCCACTCTACATTTCTATACACACTCATACTTGACCTTTTATCAAGAAAAACAAACACAACCAAAACCATAATTCTACTAGAAATAATGAGAATAGCAAGCGCCCACCTCGATTCCTAGTGCACAGTTTTTTAGAAAATAAAATAAGAATTTACAATCCTGTGAGTGGAGTTATATGCATGGAAAACCAAACTCAGGAAAGTGACTCAACCAGTATCCACCTTCTGGAATTGTCTCCATTTTTCCAGTAGCTGCAGGCTAACATAGAGGGATTCAATGAGGCCCAGGCTTCTGAGCATTCAAATTCATTAGGCATGCATCTCATTTTGGCAGGAAGCCACCCTCTTTAAGCAAAACCCAGTCACAGATAAACGGAGGGCAATCATCTCCCGAGTAATAAATGCAGGGCTGCAGAGAGTGGGCTGCCAATCTTGTGGGATGGGGAATAAAACAGGCAGAGGGAGCAACTGTGCTTTGTGTCCTTATGATCCCAGAGTGCACAGTGCAGCTGAAGCAGGAAGATGCCCCAGACCAGCTCTCAGAGGCCAGATCAAAACCGCCCATTCAAAGAGTAGTAATGTGACATGTTTGACCTGAGTGGTACCTTTGTCCCTGGGAACTTAGACATCTTACAAACCCTTTCTATTAAATCCCTGTAGTGTCCTTGGCAAAGGAAATGAAACCAAAAGTGCGCACAAATTGGGACACTGAGGCACAGAGAGGCCTGGGGATTACGGTGAAGGTGACCTCAGTGAGGCCGACAAGCAGACTGAAGTAGAGGATTGAGGGACCCATCACAAATTTTTAGACAAGGTCACTGAGAGCTCAAACGATGCAGTTGGCACACTCCAGCATAACAAACTGAAATGTGCCAGGAAATAGCATAAAGGAACAAAGCAGGAGGGTGTATAATCAAAGGGAACAATGAAGACTATTATCAAGAACACCTAGAAAACCAGTTATTTTTCGGAACACTCAATTTATATATACTGGCGATTCAATAGTTTTAAAATAAAAGCCAAACAAAACATGTTGATAGGTCCAATCTAGCGCATAGGCCAACCTTCTATGCCCTTTAGCCTAGGAAATTAAATACATCAGGTCAAATTTCAAAGCTCTCCTTTCTTCTGCCTGAATAGCCAGACTCGGCTTCCTTCTGTCATGTTAAGCATGACAGCATTGAAGCTCAGTCTGAACACACAACTTGTAAACTTGGTTAAGATGCTGGGATAGCAGCATGATCCAGGCCACAGAAGCCAGGACTGGAAACAGAGATGCCTTGCTGAGGATGTCCTTCTTTGTAAGAAAAACAAAGGACCTGCTATCTCCTTAGAAAGTCAATAACAAAGATCTGCTCATATCTTTCTAATTATGAGTCTAATTGTCTAATATTTTGAGGCCCTGTCTTGCCAATCAACTCTCTCCACAAACTCTACCTCTCTCTCTACCCCATGACCCACGCTTTCTCCATGCCTTAACTCCCTGCATATCCTCCTGTCAAACAGCTGTCTGGGTAATCACATCTTTGCTTATATCCTAGAGAGGCTAATCTTTGGGATTTTTATAACACTTGGGGGTGAAAGAAGGGTAAGCCGACTGATGAAATCCCTTCTGCATTAATGGGCGATAAAGTAAAATCCAGTCTCCAGGGGCCATCATACAGAAACCCTCTGGTCCTACTTTTATGTGGGTCATGTATCTTAATAGGTTTTCAAGCAATTTAGAAGACAAGACCAAGCAGCTGGTAAGGGCCAATTTACAAGGCCTCAGCTCCCCGGCAACACACACGTTCCCTGTAACAAAAGCCCACTTAGCATAAACAAGCCTTTTCCAAATATGAACACACACACACACACACACACACACACACACACTCTCACTCACTCACACATCTTAGAAATTCCATTTTACCTAAACGTTCACTTGCTTTATTTCATAGAAGCATCCTTTTCTTATTTATTCGATGGCCTGCAACATTTGTTCAGTATTCATTTTTCTTCTTAGCTTTCTCAAAATGGCCACTCTGAGCCCTGTAAATGTTAGTTGCTTTCTGTGTGTCTGTTGTAAAGGGGAGAAATAAAACTGTGGATCCTCTGAATGAGCTAGCAACCCATGGACCACTTTCTTTCTATTAGTGGTTCCATGGCAACACTTTCACCAGTTTGGAGGTAAGAAAGCGATAAGTGATCCTATATGTGATAATAATTTAGCTTAGTAATTTTACATTATGCAAATCTAAAGCAAGCTGTGCTTTGAGGTGTGCCAGTGGGGTACAGTAAGGCTGCATGAATCAAAACAGGGTAATCCACAGGGGGAAAAAATGAGTTTTGCTCTTCAAAGGTGCCTTCTGCTCTGGAATACATTCAGGAAAATTAATCAGACCCTAACATTGCCATGTTACTCTCTCTCATTACAAACCAGAGTAAACAATTACTGCATTAAGCACTCTCTGAGAGGTTTCAAAAGGCCACTGGTGCTTACTGCTGATTTTCATAAATGATCTTCAAGGAGCTCCCCTGGGGATGGGAGATCAGGGGAGGTCTAGAGAGAGGTTAGTGAGGAATGCATCTCATTACCATGGTGATGAGATGCAACATGCAGCCTGGCTATAAAACCAGTTGCCATGATGAGGGGCTGTAGATGTCTGGTTTTCTGGGGAAGTGTCAGATCTTAATGGATGGCAGGCTCCTGGGGCATACTTACTTCTTTTCAGAGTCCTGATCATAAGAGGATGAGCTTTGGAAGCAGAATCCTGGTTCCAACACTTAGGAAACCTGTGACTTTTCAAAACTTAGTTGAAAGAGGACAGTATCATCTATGCTTCACAGAGTTGATGTGGGGATCTACAGAGAGTAAAGCATTCTGATTTAGGTCCGAAACTGCCCTGGACTTAGCACTCAAGGAGGGGTTCCTATTTTATTTGTTTATTTATTTCGCCAAGGTCTACCTTCCCCACTAACTGGACACATTTGGTGAAAAGAGGAACAATGCTTCTACCTTGAATACAGCAATATGTATCTTGCAAACTGTCACGTATGTAATGTGTACACAGCTCAGCTGATATTCTGTCAGTGAATAATCAAGTGAATAGAGGATGGCTATTTTCTTTGAAAAAGGGAGGCCCTCTGTCTCCTTTACTTACAGAGACCAAGGCAGAAACCTGTGACCAGGATGGCTCAACTCAAGAAATTCCAGTATTCCCCTTGATTCTACCAAGGGGAAGATGTACAGATGAGACAAATTATAAGAATGCCAATGTGTTGAGACATTCTTGAGATAAGCAAATGAGTCTGGAGAAAGCAAATGCAGTGAGTTGTTAGAGAGGAGGGAATTCCTGGAGAAGCCACAGCTCTGCCCCCTGTGCCCTCTTCCCTTTCTTCAGGGCATGACTGATAACATTCCATTCCTCTCCTGGGGCTTCGAGCTGCAATGACAAGACAACTCTAGAACTCGGAGGCACTTGTAGAAAGAAGCTATAAAATCAGTGATTTTGTTTATTACTTCTGTGGCCACAAGGCAGAGCTTGCACTCAGACAAGTGGATCAGCACAGAGAGGTGAAAGAATATGATATGAATATGCAGTGAGTCCAGAGAACACACCCTGCCGTGTTGCTGAGTATCCTTGTCTCACCCACAGAGTCCTGTTTACAGTTGGATTTGCGCTGTTGGTGGGAATGTAAATTGATACAGCACTATGGAGGTTCCTTAAAAAACTAAAAATAGAACTACCATATGACCCAGCAATCCCACTACTGGGCATATACCCAGAGAAAACCATAATTCAAAAAGACACATGCACCCCAATGTTCATTGCAGCACTATTTGCAATAGCCAGGTCATGGAAGCAACCTAAATGCCCATAGGCAGACGAATGGATAAAGAAGATGTGGTACATATATACAATGGAATATTACTCAGCCACAAAAAGGAACGAAACTGGGTCATTTGTAGAGACGTGGATGGACCTAGAGACTGTCCTACAGAGTGAAGTAAGTCAGAAAGAGAAAAACAAATATCGTATATTAACGCATATATGTGGAATCTAGAAAAATGGTGCAGATGAACCGGTTTGCAAGGCAGAAATAGAGATATAGATGTAGAGAACAAACGTATGGGCACCAAGGGGGGAAAGCGGCGGGGGGGTGATGAATTGGGAGATTGGGATTGACATATATACACTAATTTGTATAAAATAGATAACTAATAAGAACCTGCTATATAAAAAAAAATAAATAAAATTCAAATTAAAAAAAGCTAACTGACATTATTCTGTAAATGTGAATGAGGGTGTCAGGTGGAATGTCCCCAAGTTGGAACCTTAATGTGGCATCGTACGTGTTGAGGTCCCATGCTGACTATTGTAACTCATTATCAAACAGCACATTTTGGCCTGAGAGAGCAAGAGCTCCTTTAAATCAAAGTGGTTTCCTAACCATAGTGTGTAACTAAGGCTGCCTAGGACAGCTCATGGACAAATAATGCTCTTCTACTTCCCCATGGAACATAATGGAGATCAATGAAATGCTCAAGCCAAATATTGCTTTCAGAACAGAGACGGGGTTATCAGTAGGTTTATTCTTCCTGACCAAACTTTGTAATAACCTCTGTATTTTTTCAATTGCGTGGTTTGTGAATCAGTGGTATTTACTGAGTATCTGCTATGTGTACCCTACTTGGTCTCACAGGAAAAAGCCCCCTATCAACAAATGAAATCCAATGCCTTAGCTTGTCATTCAATGAAATCAATTATCTCACCCCTACTTACCATTTTGGTTTCAACTTCACACATTACCACCCCCAGAACCCAATCCTCCAATCACTGGAACTACAACTGAACCCTGGTGGCCTGTTTCAGGCTTGGGGCTTCTTAGAAATACCTTTGCTCCCTCCTTACTTGACTCATGAAAAAACTATAAATGATTAAACATTATGTTCAAGTATTACCTCTTCCAAAAGCTTTCCTGACTTTCCTCACCCTCTCCTTTGTAACCTGTGTGTGCACACATGGGCATGTGTGTGCATGTACGTCATTGTGTGTGTAAACATACTTCTCTAAAATGCATTGTGATAGGCAGAATAAGGGCCCCTCCCCAGCAAAGACATGCACATCCTAATCCCTGGAACCCGTGAATGTGTTATTTTACATGGCAAAAGGATCTTTGTAGATGAGATTAAGTTCCACATGTTGAGATGAGGAAACTATCCTGGAATATTTACTCTAATCACAAGGGTCCTTAAAATGGAAGAGGGAGGAGGCAGGAGTGTCCATTAGAGAAGGTGGGATGATGGAAGCAGAAGATGCTGTGATGTCGTTGCTGGCTTTGACGATGGAGGGGTCTAAAGACAAGGAGTGGAGGTTGCATCTGGAAGTTGGAAAAGGGAAGAAAATAGGTTTCCCCCTAGAGCTTCCAGAAGGAATGCAACCCTGATAAAACCTCGAGTTTAATGCACTGAGACGCATTTCAGACTTCTAACCTCCACAATGGCAAGATAATAAATCTGTGTTGCTTTAAGCTATTAAGTGTGTGGTAATTTGTTATATCAGCAATAGGAAACTAATACACACCCATAACATTTTAGCGATTTTGTGTTCCCATGTCTTTCTCCCTCCACAGGACTGTACGCTTTTTCAACTAGTTAAAAATAGCTACCCTGTATTAAAGGTGTTCATCTCAGGTGCTGAGCTAAGTACATGTATTATGTCATCTGATACTCAAAATAACCACACAACATTAGAATACAAAGCTGTAGGTATTGGTGTTCAGTGCCTGGTATTGGTCCCAGATTGCCTGGGTTCTCAGCTTCACTATGTACCAGCTCTATGACATTGATAAAGTTATTTTTCTCTGCTTCATTTTCCTCATCTGCGAAATGTGGATTAAAATGATGTCTATCTTTTAGGGCAGCGGTGAGAATTAGTTGACGAATTCATATAAGGAGCTCAAAACTGATGTCTGGCATATAATAAGCATTAGGCAAATACTTAACCATAAAAATTATCATCCCCATTTTAAAGGTAATAAAACTGAAGCCCAGAGAACTTAATGCACTTGACATACAGAGCAGAGATAGTAATGAAATAAAACCCAATTACTCAACTTCAACATGTAAGAGTAAAACATGTTTCTTGACTGAATATACACACAATTCATAAATCTCCCTACGTAATGGGAGAAACTGCACTTATAACAACACAAAAGAAAGAATGAATCATTGAGAGTATTTCTAAATGTTGCAGGAGATGTAAAATAGGAGTTATGCTGTGATGGAAATGAGAGAGACAATCATTTGCATAATTTGGTAGGTAGGTAGGAAGTGGCCGTATCACAGAATATAGTATATGACAGTGCCAGGAGGGTTTTATGCTGAGAGGATGATTGGCTTGGTGAGATTAGTACTTATTGAAATAATTGTTCACCCTGGAAACATGCTGAAGAGTCAAAAATCAGAACCACATATGACAGCATTTTCACAGACTTCATAGAAGGGCATGCATTTCTTTGTTAAGCGTCTCTCTATGACATAGGTTCTTAAACCTGAGCTTCAGATTGCTGGGTCCCACCTCCAAGCACTTCAAATTCAGTAGTGCTGGGGTCAGGCTACAAAATTTGTATTTCTAACAATTAGTAGGTGGTGCTAATGCTGCTGGCTGGGAGACCACACTTAGAGACCCACTGATCTATAACAATTATTTCCCCACTGCCTTAGTCCAAGATTACTTCCAAAAGACTCACAAAGGGAATTTAATTGTCTCAATCTAACGATTCAGGGAATTGAAAGGGAAGTCCCGTCTGAGTACCTGTAACAGCCTGAAGCCCATTAAAAGTACAAGACTCCAAGAAAGCAAATCGGCTTTATTCGAGAAAGCTTTTAAAGGACTTGCAACACCAAGGAAATGATTCTAAGGCAAGGCTATATCAAATACTCAGTTTTCAATATACAGAACCACTTCATTCTATGTTGAGAGTATCTCCTGACTTAACTGGATCTCTTAGGCCCTACTCCCAATACCACCCCCATTAATTTGTCCACACTCCAGGATAGGATTTTAGAGATATAAGTGAGAAATATTTAAGAGGCTTTTGGTTGGCTTTCTGTATTAGTACTTTGGCCAAGAAACATCCTCAAGTGACACAGCACTGAGCCTAGGCATAGAAGGTTAATCAACCAAAGAAGACTCATTCTTAATAGAGATTCAAAATCATACTTCTTCTCTATCAGATTGGTTGGGATCTCTCTTAGGGATATTACCACCCAGTACAAGAGGAAGAGGAAGGAAAGAGAGCTGAATATTTTGACGTTTTTTCTTTTATTTTCTTTTAATATTTCTCATCTAGCTAAGAAATAACTTTGGGCTCACATTGGAAGTGAATAAATCAAGGATTTAAATTAAGATGATGAAATACTAAAACACTACACTAGTTAAGAAGAAAAAGCAAGAAAAGCTATCTCTGATCTAAACTGAGGGGAGCCACTGGGCAAGATGAGTGGAAAAGAATGAGTGTATGGTCATGCAAAAATTATCTCAATCATCTTTAAAATTAATCACTCATCAAAATGCAAAAGAAATAGCATGTTTGAGGATGTGGGTCGTAAAGAGATATAAGTACAACCACAGAAATAAAACTGACCTTCAAAACCTCTTAATTATGAATAACCATACCGGCAATGCTCAATGTTTGGTAAAAGAATATTATTTTAAAAGTTAATAACAAAAAAATTTAATCAGTGCTTCAATAGGAAAGTTATAAATATTTGATTTGCTGGAAAAACTACCCCCTACAGTTGCTTCCACCCAGCATATTCTCAAGAGGAAGATGTGAATGCAGTTGCGATTCAGTGCCAACACTGAGAACAGTATAAACAAGAGTGAACTCGTATATTCAGTTTAATTGTCGTCCTCTTAGCTCAAAGATGAGTTGTTGCCCACCTGTAGACAGAAACTAATGGGCAAAGACACATTTTCTCTCTCACTTTGCGTGTGTGGAGATTTATTTCCCACTCAGTAAGATTAAAATGATGAACCTAAAGGGAAAAACCAGACTGAACACCATGATGTTCTTGTTAACTGGGATATATGTATGCCAGATCTCCCAATTCGTTGATTCTTCTCTGTATTCTTCAGAGCATCTAGTACTTACGGGCCCTGCCATTGTTAATTGTGTGACTATGGACAAGTTATCTTTATCTTATTAGGTAAAAATCTTAAACATATGCCAGCCATGCATCTCAGTGCTTTAAAATATTAACTTACCTTTTCTTTTTAATAATGCAATGATGTAGGTATTATTATTCCTAATCTATAGATGCGAAAACTGAGGCACAAACAGACTAATGAACTTGCCCAAGGTTACAACATTGGCAAGTAGGTAATCCAGAATCCTTTACCTACAGAAACATCTATAGAAGCTATAGACATTTCTGTGTCTCAGTGTAGAAAATAAGATAACCTACCTTATGCAGGGATAAAGATTCAACATGTTAATTTCGTCAAGCCTTAGACCAGAACATTGCTTCTGGTCATTGACAAAAATGTGTTAGCTAAAAGTAGTGGTACTAAATAAGCACTTAATAAATGTTTTTTGAGTGAGAAATTTCACTTTGCAATATTGAATGAAATCATTACAAGCATAACAAAAATTAATTAAATACCATTTAGTAGACCATGACTTTTAGCAAAGAGAAATTCCATTTATTGATAGTCACCTGAGTAATGACCTCTAACAAATTTCCTATATGGATGGTATTGAGGACTATGTATGTGTAAAACATTGTCAGTAGAAAAGGTTTTAACGTATTTTTTCTACTCAATATGGAGTCCAGACTGTTGAGAGCCAAGGTTGAAAACAATATCCGAGACTGTCAAATGGACTCTGGAATGAGCTCTGAGAGGGACAGAAGGTTGCAGGTAGAAGCAAAAGCAATTAGTTACCCATCATGTGGTTATTGATCTTCCTGTCCTTTTTGTTATCAGGACCTCAAAGTCTAGATAAAAGCTGTGACTTCAAGACATCACAATTCAGAGTAAATATGAATAACCTTTAGTACATAGGGGCTGTATTTTTCTGTGAGATACAGACAGTAACTAGCTCTGACCCCTGCAAAGGGGAAGTAATTGTCAAATTCAGATGACACCTTTCAAAGATGGGTAATTTAAAAAATAAATTAGAAGAATGAAATGCCACTTGGAATAATTGAACTGAACTTAAAATAACAATAAATATTCTACTTCTGCCACTCAATTTTAAAAGGCCTTTTAACCTCCATTTTCTATTGAGGTTTGAAAACAGAAAGATCTTTTAATCAAAGGGCTTATATCAGATTTCCAGATTCTATACCTTGCACGTTTGGAGATAAGTATTTGAACACAATCAGATACTTAGTGGAATTCTTGATGAGGAAAATAAAATGACTCTAAAAAATAAAAACGCCCAGAAGTCTGATTTTGCATCCTCTTGTGAATCCTCCTTTCCTAAACTGAATATGTTTTTAAAGATTTGTATGAATTAGGAACATCTATGAGTTTTGTTCAGGAAGCCATTCTATGATCATGTATATCAGGGGCAGGCCAACTACAGCTCACTCCTGTTTTTTCGGTAAATAAAACTTTATTTGAACACAGCCACAGTCATTCACTTATGAACTGCCTGTGGCTGAAGACAGTGTGGCCCACAAGGACTAAAACATTTACTATCTAGTCTTTTGCAGAAAAAGTATGCCAACTCCTGATATACATTATTAGGAACTATTAAAAAAAAAGAAGTTGGGGAGCTATTTGATAGCCATTGGCATATCTTGTAAGGTTGCATTCCCTTTAAACAGAGCTATCATTAGTTTCACTGAGAAAAACTTTTTTTTATGAGAACTAATCAATGCATTAAAAAAATGATTTTAGCTTTTCAGTAATGGCACCACCACCCACTAAAATTCTTGGGACAAAAAGTGAGGATTTATCCTTAATTTGTTTCTTCTTACTCTTGACATTCACTTTATCAGCAAATCCTGTCATGGACTGCCTTCAACACGTCTCCCTAATCCATGTGCTTCCTCTAATTCCACTGCTGCAATCATAGCCATTTCTCACCGGGACTTCAGCAATAGCAACTTAACACATTTATTTTTTGACCCTACTCCAAGTCATTAGTCATCTAACAGCTGATGGGATCTTTTTAAAACTCAAGTCTGATTATGTGTCAAGTCTTCTGCTTAAAAGCCTGCCCTGTCTTTCCGTTTCACTTCGAGTAAAATCCAAACTGTCTGCACCATCTGGGCTTACATGGTCTGGCTCCTTTCTGCCTGCGCATCACTGCCTGCTTGCTTACTGGGCTCCAGCCATATGTACCTTCTTACTTTTCCTCAAACAGGTCAACATGGCCTTGCCTCAGGGCCTTTGCACTTGTTCCCTCTGCCCAAAATAATCTGCTCCTGGATCACTGCATGGTCTACTTCTCATTGCTCAGGTCTCATTCCAAACATAATCTCAACAAAAAGATTTTCTTGAATCCTCTCTTTTACATGCCCTGCTTTATCTTTACAATCCCTTACAAGTATTTACATTACCTGGTTATTTTCCTTAAGGATTTATCAATTTCAGAAAACATCTAACTTGGTTATTTCTCATTTCTCTTGTCTTTATTGTTACATTTAAAGTCTATGAGAGCAGAGAGTATGGCTGTTGAGTTTACTGCTGCACTCCTAGTGTCGTCTCTTGTACATAGTATGTGCTCAGTTTATATTTGTTGAATAAATACTATGGGGGTTAAGATTATGATTTAATGGAATAGAAAGATACATGACATTTTTACTTACTCAAAATCTAAAAATTATATGTATAATGTAAAGGTCAATGAGAAACGTGTTTAATAACGTCCACAGGAGATCAGGGAATGAAAAACACATAGGTTAGCATGGGTGGAAAAGATCTTTTGGAAGAGAAATAAGATTCCAGTTGAAGGAGAGAGCGGGCGAACATCGAGACAAGTACCAGTACTTGTGAAAACAAGGTAAAAATAGAAGAACTCCTGGAGACTAACCAGATATGAAATTTGCAGAAATAACAGAAACTTTATTGACCATAAAATAAAAATTAATGAGGTAGCTGAAAGCATATTGCACAAGACTATTTTGAACCAAATTACTTAGGTACTGCAAACTCTATACCAGAATCAAACGAGGAGATGAGGAAATTTTCTGTCTCCGAAATAGAGATAGGCTAGCATAGGCTTTTGCAGACAGTCCCCTAGCGCTTCTGCAAGTGGAAAGATGTGGAGATTGGATAGCTTCCTTGGTTTCCCTTTCTCTTCTCTCTCTCTTCCTTTTCCCAGTCATCCCATGTTTGCACGAGCAGTTTTCAACGTGCTCTTACTTTTGCAAGGGACAGAATGCCTGATATCTGGTCCCTTTCTCTTTAATTTAGGTGTTTATCCTCTAAACTACAGTGGCTAAATGTTCCAAGCTACAATAATGTTTTTTTCTCAGAGCTTCTAAAGCAATTCCCTTGTTTTCCACATGAGGTAACCACTCCCCTTTCTTCTGATGTCCAACCTTGTTCTTCATTGTGTATTTACCAACATCCCCTGTATGTATACAGCTCTTGCTGTTCTTGTGCCTGAAAACTCTTTCTCTTCTTTCCTCTGTCCATCCTACAATCCTATCTACCCATATCCAAACTTACCACCACTTTAGAAGCTCCAATGCTACTTTCTTCTTGAAATTGTTTCTAATTTTTACAGCCTATTTTCCTTAAACATAGCTTATAGATGCCAAGTGCTTGTTGTGGATCAGAAACCGTGCATAAGAGTAATGTCTGCAAATATGTTACTGCATTTGATCCTGGGTAACTAATTAAGCATCATTATCCCCATTTTACAGATGTGAACATTGGAGCTGAGAGAGGTTAAATAACTAACTCAAGGTCAAAAGTTCTGTCACAGTTCTGACTTTAATTCAGGTCTGTGCTCGTAGTGACTGAACTCTAAGCCAAGTGAGCATTGTTTACTGTCTTCCCTAAACTCAGGTCCAATTATTCAGTCTTCATGCACCCAGTACTGCGTAACAATGATATCCCATCTGATTGTCCAGTCCTCTGTTCTGATTGGGCTATGCCAATGCTGAATTCATCATTAAATTTTGAATATACTCGTGCTTGTACTTTTTGTATGATGTATCTTATTCATCTTTATAATCTTTCCAATGCTTATAACAGTCCCCTGATCTGCCTATTATTTTTCTAAGGAAAAAAAAAGGAATAATTAAATAAATAATATATATTTAAATTTTTAATAATTCAGCATTTAACTCTCCAAGGTTGACTATAGGGTTCTTGAGAGATGTTCATTCATTCATTCACTGATTCTTTATTTACCAAACATTCTTCACATAGGGAGCTCTTAGTATTTGCCTGGAAGCATGCAAGGTACTAGGAAATAGGGAATAAAATAGATCTTGTCCTTGGCAGCCAGAGCTTACAACCTGTGTTCACACTCTTTGTTCCTCTTTGTATATGATGCTAGGCACCAACATACAGTGATTGATGGAGAGTAATAAGTTCATAGGATCTTACTGCAAGTTTGGACACAATAGAAGAAAGCACAACACACGAATATAGGGAATAATTACAAATGCAATAAAAATCTTTTTAAAAAAACTTATTAGACTAGCGGTCAGCTAACAGAAGAAGTTTGTTAGACCACGGAATAAAAAATTGAAGTATACACGCCTTACACATTTTATTCTTAGTTTGAAACATAAAAAATGCAGGATCAATCTTTTGATGTAAGGCCAAGGTCTTTTCTTTATGCATGGATCATCTGATCAGTGTTTCCTATCATTTCTCCTGCATAAACAACCCTCATAACGGATTGTCTGTAATTTCCATTTTCAATGTTTATAACAAGGAATGAGAACTTAAAGATATTTGTGATATATATATATATTTTTCTGAATCATTTACAGTTGTTTTTTCACATTAGATTTAACATTTTTTTAGCAACTTTACATTACTGGGTTTTTCCAAAACATTCAAATTAGTTTCCATAGAGACACCACTCTTTATTTTCACATAGACATTTCCTCCGTTTATATTATATTTAATTAAATTATGTAATTATAACAACAAGTAAGTGACTTAAACAGGTTTGGGAACAAATGGCAGAACAGATTCTTGGTAAACATTCAATTCAACTGGTGGGAACAAAAGTGCATGAGTCACTACAGTTTCTTACTAGATAAATTCAGTGTGTTACGAGTAGGGTGACCAACTACCTGGGATTTCCCCAGTACTGATGGTTTCCTGGGCTTCAGGACTTTCAGTGTTAAAACCAAGACAGTTTTAGGCAAACCACACTGGTTGCTCACCCCAGCAATGGGTGTCGGTGACTATGCTTTATAGATGAGAAGTAGATCACTGGTAAATCTGGCAAATTAATCAGGTGGAGTTTGATTAACAGAGTTCGTGCATAGACTCGTATATAATCTCAGGATCCCTTATCCAGCCATGTTCTTGTTTTATCCCAACATGTCTACTTGACAAGTGGTAGTTTATACACACCACTGGAATCACTCTAGTTTTCCCTGAGCTTTGGAGGCTAGGCCAAAATAACCCATACTCCCACAAAGTAGAGAAGATTGTAACTTCATGCAATTCCAAAATCGAATGAGTTTCTGCCCTGCTCCATGACCCACATCTCTAAAGGATGATTGCCAGTGGAGCCAACTCTTTCCTCCTGAGAACGTGCCACCCACTCCTGTAAGGGTGTCATCTGGCCAATGGCCTCCGTAAGAAAATCACACGATCTGACATCTATTCATTTCCCAAAGTAGTTTTAAATACAAGAAGAAGGGAATTTCGGTAGTTTAGGCCACGTTGAGCTGCAGCAGACACAATCTAGTTTGTATAACATGTTTCTTCATCAAGGAATCAAAGTGTTGTGAGGTCAAGTTTTGCCCATTCTCACCTTGTCATACATGGCTTCTGATTATCTGAACACAGGAGGTAGACTGTAATGGCTCTACACCTAATATTTGTGTGGTTCTCCCTTTCAATAGCAAGGCTGTGAATGTAAACTTTAGGAGAATATGAATATTGTTAGAGAGAAGTCTGTAACTCTCAAAAGTGAACTAAATATTCAGTGTTTACCCCCATGGTGGAACACCCTTCATACATATTTTCTAATGAACGCAGGGAGATAAATATTCTAGCTAGGCCAAAAACTAGGGAAAACGGGAACATGCACAATCTCTAAGCACATGCTCCTTTGAGTTATTTGAAAGAGGGAAAATTGCATTTATTATTCAGCTACTGAAAGCTGCTGACAAGTTTAAGACAATCCTACCAAGGGCTGTCTTGGGATTTAGAGAAATCAGATTTGGGAATGCCCTGCCCAGGACTGCTAACATCTTAATAATCATAATTCTACAAATCAAGCCTCAGTTTAAAGTTGTGAAAAATGGCATTTGTAGGATAATCCAAATAAATCAATTTCGTATCTTTCTTTTTCCCTGGAAGTTCCTCAGCTGGAGAGAATTACATCAGACTTCATGTTCCCAAAGCCTGCTTCCCAGGTGTTGTACTGTAAGATAGAAGGGGGCAATATTTTTTGGTGTGTCTTATGATACAAAGTCCTTTTTTAATGGCTCTGTGTATGGCAAGTTTAGAGTCAGACAACGTCCTCTCATGTCTAATGTATTTGTTGTTATTCTCAGCACTCATATTATCAATAAACATCATATATAAGTCCAAGTGAGGAATGACTACATTGGCATATTTCTGGAAGGCTGAAGGGCTCTGTCACAAGATCTGGTTGGTTGGTCATCTTTGCAGACATGAGCTGTGGGAAGAGAGCCGTAGGCAATGCAATTTTACAGGGAACATATGGGCAGAAATTTACAAGATCCTTGGGGAGGGACTTCTGTTACCCAGATGGTTGCCAAAATTCCTGATCCCTGCACTCTGGAAATGAGACTGGGAGAGTTAATCAGATTAGTATGAATGATGATGTGAGAACTTCAATGTGTGCCACCTCTCTGGTTCATAGACCTCTAATGAATGCCTTCATTATAGTCTACCTCTTTCGGAAGCTCGTGAAGTCATGGAAATGTCATCCTAGAGCCACTAGGTAGTTCACTCATCTGTGAGTGGATCAAGAACATGCACAGATCTTAATGAGCAATGTCCAATAGAATAATAATTAAAACAATCTCTTCCTTCAAGTGCCTTGAACGATAAATTTGTTTTAAAGCTTAAGCTCCTAGTTGCTATCAAATAGTTACGGGCAAGTATAATTTTTTTGTCTATAAGTAAAAGTCTACAAAATCAGAACTAGTTTCACAATTTGGTAAAAAAATTGTGAAAGGAATTGGTGAAAGAAAAAGATAATCTGAGTAATTAGAATTTATTAGAAAATTTCCAGTAATCACCTTGTCTGTATTATTTACCACTATGACCCCAGGATTTAGCATAATACTTGCTACATAGTAACAATTAATAATTTTTAAAGAAAAATTAAATTTTCCTGGACCTCAATTCATTATTTTTGGTAGAGGTCATAAAATTAGTATTTTTTTACTAACTTGTACATATTTTTCCTTTGCATTAACCAGACCAGGAACAGGAAATTACTGAAAAGTATGTTGAACTGAGAACCAGGAATCTTGGGTTACAGTCTCTGTTCTCCTACTTTGCTGTGTGATCTCAAGCAACTAACTGCAGTAGAGAGATCTTGGTTTGGCATTAAATAGATGCTATAAGACAACTTAATTCTTCCCTGCCATTTGCCATTCTGAAGCTTAGTAGCCTCATCTGTAAAATGGTAGTGCATAATACTTATGTCAAAGAATTGATGTCAGAATTAAATAATGGGAGGAGTTTTTTTCATTGAATTAGCATAGTTCTTGGCACGCAGTAGTATGAGGTAACTTGTACAGAAGACTCATTATATGCCAGGCACAGTTCTAAATATATTACAGGCATTAACTCATTTAATTCTCTTAACAACCCTATGACCTTGGTAATACTATTATCTCCATTTTATAGATGGATGGAATGAGGACCAGAAAGGTTAAGTAACTTTCCCAGAGTTACACAGCTAATAAGTCACAATGAGAGGATCTGAACCCAAGCAGTTAATGTCATAGTCTGCTCTTCTTCACTTCTCTATTCACCAATAATAGATGCACACTAAAAATATGGGTTTCTTTCAACTGTAATATTGTATCTGTGATATCTTGTCCCTACAAGAGTTCTAAAAAATATTTGTGTTCTCTTGGTATCTGGAATATGGAGAAAGTTCCAGAAAGAAACAAGGTCCCATCCAATCAGCCTGGGTATTGGTATTTGAGTTTGATAGTCTCCAGCAAAAACTTCTTTCAGAGCTCTCTTCCTTCAGCTCTGAAGGAATCAGGTAGAGAATGTGTGTGTAGCAGGTGGGAGTCTTATCTGCCATGGCTGATCCAGTCCCTGAGAGACTGGACACAAACCTGCAGTGATTTTCAGCTCTGGCTTTCCTCTCTTGTCCTGGGATTCTTAGGACCATGCTGGAAGCTAAGCCCTACCCCACAGCTAAATTCAAGACTTTTCCTGAAACTGGGGCTAGATGCCAACTGAGTAGCTGCTTTAGCAATAGAGACACCTGTCTCCTAGAAAATTAAATGAGATCACCAACTCATTTGCATAAACTAGCAGATGGGGAAGAGTTGCATTTGTTATCAATTTTGGCTGGATTTCAACCAATTATATGGACTTAAAGTGTTTGGTCTTTCATTGCCAAACTTGTGAGCTATCCACTCCCCTAATGTGTTTTTCATAACCATGTTTTTTTAAGATTCATAATAGTAATGGCATCCGCTTTACATTTTTTACCTAGCTGGCTAATACATTAGTTGAGACACTCATACTTCTAACCCTTTCTCATAAACCTTTCTAATAGTAATTCCACCATTGATTTCCAAACATTGAGACTGTGACTCCCCTTTTACCACTTTTTTTTTTTTTTTTTTAATTTATTTTTGGCTGTGTTGGGTCTTCGTTTCTGTGTGAGGGCTTTCTCTAGTTGCGGCAAGCGGGGGCCACTCTTCATCGTGGTGCACGGGTACCACTTATTTTTTTAAACAAATCTTAGCTTAAGACATAATATATTCATATAGTATATTTTACATTAATGCTATGTTAATTTAATATTGTTAATACTTAATAATAATAATTTAATATTATTACTATTAAACAATGGTGTTCACCAGTTTAAACCTAGTGACAAGCACAATACCTAGAACATAATAGGTATTCAATAGAGATTTGCTGAATGACTGAGTGAATGAATAAAAGAATGAATACTTGAACCACCAGCATCTGAATATCAGCTTTCATGGCTTTGATAGGAGGCAATGGGAATTTCAGCAACCTCAACAGGGTCTGTATAGGGAATAGAATTGGTTATCCACCCCAAATCAATATTTA
This sequence comes from Balaenoptera physalus, assembly GCF_965194825.1. Taxonomy (NCBI): domain Eukaryota; kingdom Metazoa; phylum Chordata; class Mammalia; order Artiodactyla; family Balaenopteridae; genus Balaenoptera; species Balaenoptera physalus. The sequence continues at coordinate 95,189,518 of NC_138896.1, read as the reverse complement.
CAAAGTGTACACCAATGTGAGCTCCTCCAGGGTGGGCAGGGGTAGTGTCTCTTTCATCTTTCCAACACAGGTTGTTAAGTAGGGCCACATACACGGCAGAATCTCAATAAATGCTTTTAAATGACCACAAAAGAACTGTAAGATTTAACTCTTCCCCTCCTGGGAAGGCATAATCTATATTTCAGTGGCAGAAGGGCTATCTCCAACATCCTGTGGGTTGCTTCCTGCTACTCCTACGCTCAAAATGAATATCAATCTAATACTTACTGAAATTATTTTGACATTTTTAATAATCCAAGACTGCTGCTAGCTCAATTCCTTTTCAAAATGGAAAGATACTCAGGGTATGATTCTCCTTATAACTTTATTCTAAGATAGGGATTTGGAAAAAAGAATCACAACTCCTCGTCATGTGTTACTATGCAGGAGATAAAGCAATTCATCTTTTGTCATTAAGTTGTGACATCTGCCTGCATGCGGCCTGAGATCCAATGAGTTTGGCTTTCTCTAATTCCCTGGGTCATTAGCTACGTAATCATAATTATTTTCAGCTGTGCAGATTGGTGTTATTTTTTTTTTTTCATCCATTCTTCTCCTCCCCTTCTTCATCACATTTCCACATTGACGGAAACCATGAGAGTGCCATCTGGTACAACCTGTGCATGGGGCCAGTCAAATGAAAGGCAGCCACTGAAGGATGCCCATATTTCATCAGATGCATTTGTATGCTGCCTTTGCTCTCATACCATTTCCTGTCCCTCCAGATTTCAAGGGCTCCCCAGAGATGACTGAATACAGACCTCCTGCCCCCAATTCCAGTGGCATCTGAAGAGTTGTCTCTATTGAGGGTGATACAATTGACACCAACTTATGAATAACTATATTTGCAGAGAATTAACATTTCCTGCATGTCTACCAACTGACGTAGGCAATTATAGAGGCAGCTGCCAAATGAGTATTAACATAACTGGAAAAGCTTCCCTGTGTATGAGTCAGACTATGCAGGCAGTGTGTAGCATCCTCAATAGACTGCATAGACTTTTATTTCCAAGAGCAATTCTTTTATGTGCAGACAATGCCCCATCTTGAAGCAATTGCCTGGAATCCTCCTCAGTAGAAATTACGTTGCAACTTGTGGGAAGAAAATGTATTAGAAAGATTGTGCCTCTGCTTTTTTAAGCCCATGCATAAACCTGTAGGCAAACTATTTGATCTCTATAAATACCAGTGAAATTGGTACATTAATTCTTTTCGGTATTCTCAGCAGCTTTATTTAGTGTCACGAGGAGGAGCTGGTATTGAAAGGGAAGCCAGGAGACCTGGGTCCTAGTTTAAACTTTGTGTTATACAACCTGAGTATTTGACATCTGTATTTTGAGTTAGTCTCTCTGGGGCTCAGTTTCATTTTCTATAAAATGTTCCTCAAAATGTAACCCATAGATCCTTGCCTCAGCATCACCTGGGTTGCTAAGTTAGAAGGTATATTCCTGAGTGACTTCTGCTTCCAGGAATATGGAGTAGAAATACTTTTCCCTATCCCTCCCACTAAACATAACTAAAAACCATGGACAATATACATAAAGCAAACATAAGAAAGGTGGAGAGAAGAATGCAGATTGATGAGGGATTTCAAGACCCAAGAACTCCAATGAAAAAAAAAAAAGACCCAAGGAGTGACATGGCAGTGAGTTTCTTGGGTTTTCTCACACACCCCACCTGGAGCTGAAGAAGCTGGCAAACTGGGAATGCCAATGAATGTAGACCAAAAAAAAAAAAGGCCCAATCAAAGCTTATTTGTGCTAGCCAAAGTTTGAGGAAAGAAGAAGCCTAGCAAGATAAAAAACTTTGTACAATCACCACTGTACTCCAGCCAAACATCACAAAAAGAACTGTGGCCCCATCCCTAACAGCAAAGGCCTCACAAGGCTGTAATGAGGAACGGCAACCCTCCTGTTGGGTAGTGTCAAAAAAGGCCAACTCCAGAGCTGGGACTTTCATCCGCACAGGCAAATAATAGGGCTCCAGCCTCCACAGTGTCAGTGTAGACTACATGGGAAACCAGATCTTTCACCCCAACCCAGCAGTAATGAGGAGCTCTACTTCTATGGTATCAACAGAACCAGAGTGGGACGCTTGGACCTCTACTTCTACTCGGCAGTAAGGAAATAACATCCTCTTCTTCCCAGACATGCCAGAGGGATGTCACAGCAAGTCCACTAAAGCACAAGGTTTAAATAAGATCCAGAGACTTATACTATGAAAATGTGCAGGTTTCTATAAAAAAAAAAAAAAAAAATTCATCATGCGAAAAACCAGGAAGATCTCAAACAAAATGAAAAAAAAAAGAAAACCAACAGATGCCAATACCAAGATGAACTGTTAGAATTATCAAAGATTTTTAAAGCTGCCATGATGAAAATGCTTCGGTGAGCAATCATAAACGCGCATGAAACAAATGAAAATTAGAAAGCCTCAGCAAAGAAATGAAAGTTATAAAGAAGAACCCTATCGAACTTTTAGAATTGAAGAAAACAATAACTGAAATAAAATGTTCAGTGGATTGGCTCAGTTGCAGAAAAGGAGGGGACAGAGGATAAAATCAGTGAACTGAAAGATGGAAAAACAGAAATTAACCAGTTTGAACAACAGGGAAAAAAAGACAATAAAAATGAACAGCCTCCTAGACCTGTTGGACTATAACTAAACATTGAACATTTATTCCATCCAAGTACCAGAAAGAGATGAAAAGGAAAGCAAAATTGAAAAAAGCACTCACAGAAATAATGGTGGAAGACTTTCCAAATCTGGCAAAAGACATAATCCTACAGATTCAAAAAGCTAATCGGATGCTGAACAGGATGAGCCAATAGAAATCCATGCCAAGATATAATATAAACTTCTGAAAACTGAAGACAAAGAAAAAAAAATTTTGAATGTGGCCAGGGGGAAAATGGCACAATTACTTACAGAACAAAACAACTGGAATGACAGTTTCTTATCAGAGGTTATGGATGCCAGAAAAAATGACAAAATATTTTTCTGGTCCTTAAAGAAAAGAAATGTCAACCCAAATTCCTTTAACCGGTGAAAATATCCTTTAGGAAGGAAGGGGAAATCAGGACATACTTACATGAAGGAAAACTAAGAAAATGTGCCACCATCAGACCTACCCTAAAAGAATGGCTAAAGGGAGAGGGGAGCTTCAAGATGGTGGAAGAGTAAGACGTGGAGATCACCTTACTCCCCACAAATACATCAGAAATACATCTACATGTGGAACAACTCCTACAGAACACCTACTGGACACTGGCAGAAGACCTCAGACCTCCCAAAAAGCAAGAAACTCCCCAGGTACCTTGGTACGGCAAAAGAAAAAAAGAAAAAACAGAGACAAAAGAATAGGGATGGGACCTGCACCAGTGGGAGGGAGCTGTGAAGGAGGAAAGGTGTCCGCACACTAGGAAGCCCCTTCGCGGGCAGAGACTGCAGGTGGCGGAGGGGGGAAGCTTCGGAGCCACGGAGGAGAGCGCAGCCACAGGGGTGCAGAGGGCAAAGCGGAGAGATTCCCGCACAGAGGACCAGTGCCGACCAGCACTCACCAGCCCAAGAGGCTTGTCTGCTCACCCACCGGGGTGGTCGGGGGCTGGGAGCTGAGGCTCGGGCTTCAGAGGTCGGATCCCAGGGAGAGGACTGGGGTTGGCGGCGTGAACACAGCCCGAAGGGGGCTAGTGCACCACAGCTAGCCGGGAGGGAGTCCGGGAAAAAGTCTGGAGCTGCCGAAGAGGCAAGAGACTTTTTCTTGCCTCTTTGTTTCGGGGTGCGCGAGGAGAGGGGATTCAGAGCATGGCTTAAATGAACTCCAGAGATAGGCGGGAGCCGCGGCTATCAGCGCGGACACCAGAGATGGGCATGAGACGCTAAGGCTGCTGCTGCCGCCACCAAGAAGCCTGTGTGCGCACACAGGTCACTATCCACACTGCCCTTCCCGGGAGGCTGTGCAGCCCACCACTGCCAGGATCCCGTGATCCAGGGACAACTTGTCCGGGAGAACATACGGTGCACCTCAGGCTGGTGCAACGTCATGTCGGCCTCTGCCGCCGCAGGCTCGCCCAGCATCTGTACCCCTCCCTCCCCCCATCCTGAGTGAGCCAGAGCCCCCGAAGCAGATGCTCCTTTAACCCCGTTCTGTCTAAGCAAAGAACAGACGCCCTCAGGCGACCTACATGCAGAGGCGGGTCCAAATCCAAAGCTGAACCCCAGGAGCTGTGCGACCAAAGAAGGAAGGGAAATTTCTCCCAGCAGCCTCAGGAGCAGCAGATTAAATCTCCACAATCAACTTGATGTACCTGCATCTGTGGAATACCTGGATAGACAACGAATCATCCCAAATTGAGGACATGGACTTTGGGAGCAACGATATATTTTTTTTTTTCGCGTTTTCTCTTTTTGTGAGTGTGTATGTGTATGCTTCTGTGTGTGATTTTGTCTGTATAGCTTTGCTTTTACCATTTGTCCTAGTGTTCGGCCTGTCTGTCTTTTCTTTTGTTAGTATACTTTTTAGCGCTTGTTATCATTGGTGAATTTGTTTTTTGGTTTGGTTGCTCTCATCTTTCTTTCTTTCTTTTTTTTATTACTTTTTAAATTTTTTTTAATAATTATTTTTTATTTTAATATCTTTATTTTATTTCATCTTATTTTATTTATTTTTTTCTTTCTTTTTTCCTCCCTTTTATTCTGACCCGTGTGGATGACAGGGTTTTGGTGCTCCGGCCGGGCGTTGGGCCTGTGCCTCTAAGATGCGAGAGCCAAGTTCAGGATATCGGTCCACCAGAGACATCCCAGCTTCCCGTAATATCAACTGGCGAAAATCTCCCAAAGATCTCCACCGCAATGCCAAGACCCAGCTCCATGCAATAACCAGCAAGCTACAGGGCTGGACACCCTATGCCAAGCAACTAGCAAGACAGGAACACAACCCCATCCATTAGCAGAGAGGCTACCTAAAATCGTAATAAGGTCACAGACACCCCAAAACACACCACCAGACACGGACCTGCCCACCAGAAAGACAAGATCCAGCCTCATCCACCAGAACACAGGCACTAGTCCCCTCCACCAGGAAGCCTACACAACCCACTGAACCAACCTTAGCCACTGGGGGCAGACACCAAAAACAACGGGAACTATGAACCTGCAGCCTGCGAAAAGGAGACCCCAAACACAGTAAGATAAGCAAAATGAGAAGACAGAAAAACACACAGCAGATGAAGGAGCAAGGTAAAAACCCACCAGACCTAACAAATGAAGAGTAAATAGGCAGTGTACCTGAAAAAGAATTCAGAATAGTGATAGTAAAGATGATGCAAAATCTTGGAAATAGAATGGAGAAAATACAAGAAACGTTTAACAACGACCAAAAAGAACTAAAGAGCAAACAAACAGTGATGAACAACACAATAAATGAAATTAAAAATTCTCTAGAAGGCATCAATAGCAGAACAACTGAGGCAGAAGAACGGGTAAGTGACCTGGAAGATAAAGTAGTGGAAATAACTACTGCAGAGCAGAATAAAGAAAAAAGAATGAAAAGAAATTGAGGACAGTCTCAGAGACCTCTGGGACAACATTAAACGCACCAACATTCGAATTATAGGGGTCCCAGAAGAAGAAGAGAAAAAGAAAGGGACTGAGAAAATATTTGAGGAGATTATAGTTGAAAACATCCCTAATATGGGAAAGGAAATAGTTAATCAAGTCCAGGAAGCACAGAGAGTCCCATACAGGATAAATCCAAGGAGAAACACACCAAGACACATATTAATTGAACTATCAAAAATTAAATACAAAGAAAAAATTTTAAAAGCAGCAAGAGAAAGACAACAAATAACATACAAGGGAATCCCCATAAGGTTAACAGCTGATCTTTCAGCAGAAACTCTGCAAGCCAGAGGGAGTGGAGGGACGTATTTAAAGTGATGAAAGGGGAAAACCTACAACCAAGATTACTCTACCCAGCAAGGATCTCATTCAGATTTGATGGAGAAATTAAAACCTTCACAGACAAGCAAAAGCTAAGAGAATTCAGCACCACCAAACCAGCTTTACAACAAATGCTAAAGGAACTTCTCTAGGCAGGAAACACAAGAGAAGGAAAAGACCGCAGTAACAAACCCAAAACAATTAAGAAAATGGTAACAGGAACATACATATCGATAATTACCTCAAATGTAAATGGATTAAATGCTCCAACCAAAAGACATAGACTGGCTGAATGGATACAAAAACAAGACCCGTATATATGCTGTCTACTAGAGACCCACTTCAGACCTAGGAACACATACAGACTGAAAGTGAGGGGATGGAAAAAGATATTCCATGCAAACAGAAATCAAAAGAAAGCTGGAGTAGCAATTCTTACACTTCTTACACTTTAAAATAAAGACTATTACAAGAGACAAAGAAGGACACTTCATAATGATCAAGGGATCAATCCAAGAAGGAGATATAACAATTGTAAATATTTATGCACCCAACATAGGAGCACTTCAATACATAAGGCAAGTACTAACAGCCATAAAAGGGGAAATAGACAGTAACACAATCATAGTAGGGGACTTTAAAACCCTACTTTCACCAATGGACAGATCACCAAAATGAAAATAAATAAGGAAACACAAGCTTTAAATGATACATTAAACAAGATGGACTTAATTCATATTTATAGGACATCCCATCCAAAAACAACAGAATACACATTCTTCTCAAGTGCTCATGGAACATTCTCCAGGATAGATCATATCTTGGGTCACAAATCAAGTCTCAGTAACTTTAAGAAAACTGAAATCATATCAAGTATATTTTCTGACCACAATGCTATGAGACTAGATATCAGTTACAGGGAAAAATCTGTAAAAAAATACAAACACATGGAGGCTAAACAATACACTACTAAATAACCAAGAGATCACTGAAGAAATCAATGAGGAAATCAAAAAATACCTAGACACAAATGACAATGAAAACACGATGACCCAAAACCTATGGGATGCAGCAGAAGCAGTTCTAAGAGAGAAGTTTATAGCAATACAATCTTACCTTAAGAAACAAGAAACATCTCAAATAAACAACCTAACCTTACACCTAAAGCAATTAGAGAGAGAAGAACAAGAAAACCCCAAAGTTAGCAGAAGGAAAGAAATCATAAAGTTCAGATCAGAAATAAATGAAAAAGAAATGAAGGAAACAATAGCAAAGACCAATAAAACTAAAAGCTGGTTCTTTAAGAAGATAAACAAAATTGATAAACCATTAGCCAGGCTCATCAAGGAAAAAAGGGAGAAGACTCAAATCAATAGAATTAAAAATGAAAAAGGAGAAGTAACAACTGACATTGCAGAAATACAAACGATCATGAGAGATTACTACAAGCAACTATATGCCAATAAAATGGACAACCTGAAAGAAATGGACAAATTCTTAGAAAAGCACAACCTTCCGAGACTGAACCAGGAAGAAATAGAAAATATGAACAGACCAATCACAAGTAATGAAATTGAAACTGTGATTAAAAATCTTCTAACAAACAAAAGCCCAGGACCAGATGGCTTCACAGGTGAATTTTATCAAACATTTAGAGAAGAGCTAACACCTATCCTTCTCAAACTCTTCCAAAATATAGCAGAGGGAGGAAAACTCCCAAACTCATTCTACGAGGCCACCATCACCCTGATACCAAAACCAGACAAAGATGTCACAAAAAAAGAAAACTACAAGCCAATATCTCTGATGAACATAGATGCAAAAATCCTCAACAAAATACTAGCAAACGGAATCCAACAGCACATTAAAAGGATCATACACCATGATCAAGTGGGATTTATCCCAGGAATGCAAGGATTCTTCAATATACGCAAATCAATCAATGTGATACACCATATTAACAAACTGACGGAGAAAAACCATTTGAACATCTCAATAGATGCAGAAAAAGCTTTCGACAAAATTCAACAACGCTTTATGATAAAAACCCTCCAGAAAGTACGCATAGAGGGAACTTACCTCAACATAATAAAGGCCATATATGACAAACCCACAGCCAACATCGTTCTCAATGGTGAAAAACTGAAACCATTTCCACTAAGATCAGGAACAAGACAAGGTTGCCCACACACACCACTATTATTCAACTTAGTTTTGGAAGTTTTAGCCACAGCAATCAGAGAAGAAAAAGAAATAAAAGGAATCCAAGTCGGAAAAGAAGAAGTAAAACTGTCACTGTTTGCAGATGACATGATACTATACATAGAGAATCCTAAAGATGCTACCAGAAAACTACTAGCACTAATCAATGAATTTGGTAAAGTAGCAGGATACAAAATTAATGCACAGACATCTCTTGCATTCCTATACACTAATGATGAAAAATCTGAAAGAGAAATTAAGGAAGCACTCCCATTTACCACTGCAACAAAAAGAATAAAATACCTAGGAATAAACCTACCTAGGGAGACAAAAGACCTGTATGACAAAAAAATATAAGACACTGATGAAAGAAATTAAAGATGATACCAACAGATGGAGAGATATACCACGTTCTTAGACTGGAAGAGTCAACATTGTGAAAATGACTCTACTACCCAAAGCAATCTACAGATTCAATGCAATCCCTATCAAACTACCACTGGCATTTTTCACAGAACTAGAACAAAAAATTTCACAATTTGTATGGAAACACAAAAGACCCCGAAGAGCCAAAGCAACCTTGAGAAAGAAAAACGGACCTGGAGGAATCAGACTCCCTGACTTCAGACCATACTACAAAGCTACAGCAGTCAAGACAATATGGTACTGGCACAAAAACAGAAACATAGATCAATGGAACAAGATAGAAAGCCCAGAGATAAATCCACGCACCTATGGTCACCTTATCTTTGATAGAGGAGGCAAGAATATACAATGGAGAAAAGACAGCCTCTTCAATAAGTGGTGCTGGGAAAACTGGACAGCTACATGTAAAAGAATGAAATTAGAACACTCCCTAACACCAAACACAAAAATAAACTAAAAATGGATTAGAGACCTAAATGTAAGACCGAACCCTATAAAACTCTTAGAGGAAAACATAGGAAGAACACTCTTTGACATAAATCACAGCAAGATCTGTTTTGATCCACCTCCTAGAGTAATGGAAATAAACACAAAAATAAACAAATGGGACCTAATGAAACTTAAAAGCTTTTGCACAGCAAAGGAAACCATGCACAAGACAAAAAGACAACCCTCAGAATGGGAGAAAATAGTTGCAAATGAAGCAACTGACAAAGGATTAATCTCCAAAATTTGCAAGCAGCTCATGCACCTCAATATCAAAAAAACAAACAACCCAATCCAAAAATGGGCAGAAGACCTAAATAGACACTTCTCCAAAGAAGATATACAGATTGCCAACAAACATATGAGAGAATGCTCAACATCCTTAATTATTAGAGAAATTCAAATCAAAACTACAATGAGGTATCACCTCACACCAGTTAGAATGGGCATCATCAGAAAATCTACAAACAACAAATGCTGGAGAGGGTGTGGAGAAAAGGGAACCCTCTTGCACTGTTGGTGGGAATGTAAATTGATACAGCCACTATGGAGAACAATATGGAGGTTCCTTAAAACACTAAAAATAGAATTACCATATGATCCAGCAATCCCACTACTGGGCATATACCCAGAGAAAACCATAATTCAAAAAGACACCTGCACCCCAATGTTCATTGCAGCACTATTTACAATAGCCAGGTCATGGAAGCAACCTAAATGCCCATCGACAGATGGATGGATAAAGAAGATGCGGTACATATATACAATGGAATATTACTCAGCCATAAAAAGGAACGAAATTGGGTCATTTGTTGAGACGTGGATGGATCTAGAGAGTGTCATACAGAGTGAAGTAAGTCAGAAAGAGAAAAACAAATATTGTATATGAACGCATGTATGTGGAACCTAGAAAAATGGTAGAGATGAACCATTTTGCAGGGCAGAAGTTGAGACACAGATGTAGAGAACAAACGTATGGACACCAAGAGGGAAAGTGGCGGGTGGGTGGGGATGGTGGTGTGATGCATTGGGCGACTGGGATTGACATGTATACACTGATGTGTATAAAATTGATGACTAATAAGAACCTACTGTATAAAAAAGTAAATAAAATAAAATTCAAAAATTAAAACAAACAAAAAACACTAAAAAAAAAAAAAGAAAAAAGATCTACCATACGACCTAGCAATCCCCTACTGGGCATATACCCTGAGAAAACCATAATTCAAAAAGAGTCATGTACCACAATATTCATTGCAGCTCTATTTACAATAGCCAGGACATGGAAGCAACCTAAGTGTCCATCAACAGATGAATGGATAAAGAAAATGTGGCACATATATACAATGGAATATTACTCAGCCATAAAAAGAAACGAAATTGAGTTGTTTTGTAGTGAGGTGGATGGAGTTAGAATCTGTCATACAGAGTGAAGTAAGTCAGAAAGAGAGAAACAAATACCATATACTAACACATGTATATGGAATCTAAAAAAAAAAAAAAAAGGTCATAAAGAACCTAGTGGCAAGACGGGAATAAAGACGCAGAACTACTAGAGAATGGACTTGAGGACATGGGGAGAAGGAAGGGTAAGCTGGGACAAAGTGAGAGAGTGGCATGGACATATATACACTACCAAACGTAAAATAGATAGCTAGTGGGAAGCAGCCGCATAGCACAGGGAGATCAGCTCGGTGCTTTGTGACCACCTAGAGGGGTGGGATAGGGAGGGTGGGAGGGAGGGAGACACAGGAGGGAAGAGATATGGGAACATATGTATATGTATAGCTGATTCACTTTTTTATAAAGCAGAAACTAACACACCATTGTAAAGCAAGTATACTCCAATAAAGATGTTAAAAAAAGGAAAAAAAAAGAATGACTAAAGGGAGTTCTCTAAAAAGAAAGGAAATAAAGAAAGAATGAAACTTGTACATCAGGAAGGAAGGAAAAACATGGTCTGTAAAAATACGGATAAATACATTAGAGTTTTGTTCTCCTCTTGGGTTTTCTAAAGTACGTTTGATGGCTGAAAGAAAAATTATGACTCCGCTGATACGGTTCTAAATATATGTAGAGGAAATATTTAGACAAGTATATCATAAATGGGGGAGAGAACATTGACATAAAGAGATCTATAAGAGGTGGGCTTTGTATCAGGAAAGCAATAGTTTTTTCTGACCACCCCCATGCCCCCAGCAGATTTCTCATGGTATCTCACTGGTAAGAATTCTACCACCCTGGCCATAGAGGCAAAGGAATCTGAAAAGTAAGTGCTTTTAGCTGGGCACATGGATTTTATTAGAAAAGAAAAAGGGAAGAATAACTATTTCATGGGCCACGAGCAGTGTCTGATACTAACTCTGAGAGTCAACGAAAGAATTATACACGATGCTATTTTTAAAATGCTTAACACAGGGCTTAGACCATATTAACTGTTTTAATAAATGTTTCTTTCCCTTTTTCATGGAAACACCCAAAAATAGCACAATATAATATTTCAGATATCTAGAGTTGTTATATAGTAGTAGATCTAGTTTTTCATTGCCAAGAATCATTTCTGATCTTTTCACAAAGACATCAACACTTTGATGTACTTTCTATCTTACTGGCTGAGCATGTGAAATAAAAGTTGACAGTTCAACAGTAAACATTGGGTAATGATGTAGAACCAAGGGTTCAGTAAGTTTAGAAAACATACAGCAAATGGCCAATATCAATCAATATATATATATATACTGGACCTAGGAAAACGCAGTGGTAATGCAGCAGTGAATAACCCTTGATTTTTCAATTAGAAGAAAAATAAAGAGGCTTCCCTCCAATAAAGTAAAACATACCCACCTGTACCCCTCCCCTAGGTATACACTGTGGTTTCCTGTATCTACACTCCTCTCCCAAACCATACCGAAATATCTTACTTCAGGGAATGAAGGAAAATCATAACTGTTCCAAGCCTAATTCTGGAGCATGGAACCCAGGGCATTCTGTAGGTTTCTGTGTCTGTTCCCTGTCCTTCCCACATCACTTCCTAAAGGAATTCCTTCTTATTAAAACTGTGGCCAAGCCTACATTCCAGGTGTTCTGAATTACTGCAGGAATACACCCCTGAAACTGTAGGGCCTCTACACTACATGGGTATTGGTTTGGAATATGCAAAACATTATTTATTTTTATGTTTTGGGTGAGCTATCAAGTTAAAATTCAACGAATCCTATAATATCAGACATTGCTGGATGTTCACCCAGTACACACTCCTTAATTATTTTTCTCTTGACATAACTACAGCATTGTTCAGTCAGCCACATACTCAGTTTGGAGCCTGGTTAGTTTCAAGGTAATTCTCTGTCCCTCACCAGTTACTGGTTCAGAAACAGGTGTAGGACTCAACTTAGGCCAATGAGGCTTCAGAAGGTTTCTGTGAAAATCCTCTTGCTGCTAAGAAAGATAATCTCCCTTTGTCTTCTTGACATTGCCTTTCTGGGGACGGGCTCCCTGAAACTGCTTCAATCATCTTTTTAACCAGTCAGGAGAACTAACCAACACAGGAAGATGGGGGGGAAAAAAAAAGTCTTTGATGGCAATGTTGAGTCATTCACTCCTCCAAACCTAAAGTCTGTCTTACCTTCAACTTCCAATTATATGAAAACATAACTTTTCTTATTTTTTATTCCTCTTTGAATTATCATTCTAATCAGAAGATTCTTAATTGATACATCTAGAAAAACCAAAATGGTAAAAATTAAGTATTCAGGGAAAAAATAATTTTGGGTAACTGGAAATCAACCAGAAAATCAAACCAACTAAATAATTTAATTTTCACCCAGGTTCTAAAAATTAGTTCCAAATTGTATTAGCTTCCTCATACTGGGAGGCACAGTGGAGTTAATACGGTTTACTCTCAATTTATGTATTTTATATATATATATTTTTTTTTTTGCCCAGATATTGCAGGGCCTTAGAGTATCTTTTATAAATGTGGAAATAGGCGATCCTGGTGACACTTGAGCCACCAGGGACTATATAGTGTACTGTGGCTTTACCAATACCTGGGTGAACCTTTTCCTTTTAAATTATTTCCTTATATCTTTGATTTTTATCATTATATGTTTCCTGTTCCTTAAAGCTTAACATCCAAGGATTTCAGCTTAGTGAGAATTGTGTTGGCTGCATCTCGTTAACTCATACATTCTCAGTGGCAAAGGAGCATAGCAAATGCTAAAAGCAAAAGCACCTATATATTTTTGCTAAGGAAGCTATTGATTAAAGGCCATTCATCTCATCACATACGCAGAAACCAAGAGAAAGAGAGAGAGAAAAAAATGAAAAAATGTTTGGTATATGTACATCTGGCAGATCAAAGAGAAGCGTGGATTATTTAGCATGGCACAAGTGGAAATTAAGGTAAATTTTGACTAGAAATGAAGAAAATGCTTCCTGGCGGTAAAATAATTGGATTATAAAATCACATCCCAAGAGAGATAGAAGGCACTTTATCTTGGATCATTTGCAAAGGTGTAAACACACAGTGAAAATATTTTGAAAAGTCCCCATTATGGAAATAATTTCTTTCGTGGAGAATTGTTTTAATGTGGCTCAGTGATTCTGTCCTTTCTTTCTCTTTGAAATAAACTGGTGAAAACAGCAAAAGAAAAACAGTCTTAGTAAAGATATTAAGCAATAAGTATGTGCTGTGTAATTGTAGTGAACGTGCACATTTTCAAAAATTTTAAATCATTAACAGTGATCCATGGGATGAGAAATTTCTAGGGGCTGGAAAGAAGAACAAAAGTCATTCAGCCCCTCACTGGACAGATAGTGGCTATCATTTACTTAGCACCTACTCTACACCAGACACTATATATTCTTTTTTAATCAGTGCCACCCATTCCCGTAAAGCAGACCTTATTACCTTCCTCCAAAGAAGAGAAAATTGGACTCAGAGAGTTGAAATATCCACCCGCAATCACACAGCTGTTGAGTCAGGATGTTAATCCAGTCGGTCTGGCTTACAGTTGGGAAGAAGCACAAAGCTTTCTTTCCACTAAAGCACATTTCTCAGGAGGCAAAGATCCTGAGGCCCAGAGGGGGAAGCATCAGGGGCCAAGCCTTGCAGCTGGTTGATGACAGGCAGTCACCCTCCTCAAGTCTCCACCCTCCTCCTTATTCCAGGGCTCTTCATTTGCACATTACCTGAACGGACCACCTTGGTTAACAACTAGGTTCTAAGGGCTGGGTAATTAGGGGCAGGCCAAACCTGTGTCTGCTTCTCTGGTTAGTGACAATTAAATTGCTTTTCAAAAAATGTGCCTCCTTGTGAGTACCTTCTCTATACGTCTTATTTTCCTCCTTCCTGTAATGTCCTTTTATGATGGTTAAAGCCTTAGAAATCTAAAACCTTAGAAATCGTTGGTAAGGTTCCGCTCTTCCCAGCTACACATTTGGAAAAGGACAACATGTTACTTCTCCTGATAAAGTGTGATCCATTTGATTTCCTTAATCTGGCTTCTTATATTCCTCTACCCACCTCATATACGTAGCCCCCCCCATAATCCCTTTTCCTACCTTCAAATTCCTCATATTCCTACCATTGGCATGCACTCTGCTTTCTCCCACGTTGAGTATTCCTGTCTCTGCCCAGAGCTCTGTTGGCAAAGTCTTTTATGTCAAAACTAGTCTGACTTCTCTTTTGAGAAGCCGGACTTCCTTCCTGTGATCCATGAAAGGTCAGTCCTCATACTTGCCCGGTGGGGAGGCTAGCGATATTCTTGCTTACAAATGTAAAACAGCCACTGGCTAAATACTGGGTTTAAGTGACCTGGTCTACAACTTTGACTTCCAGCCATCCAGTCATAAGCCAAGTGGTCTGTGACAGGCACTAAGCAGAGTGTTTAAGAAACAATAGCAATCCAAGAATAATGCCACTCATAAAATCTGCGCAAAGCTAAAGGGGACTCTTTCTTGAGTTTCCTTCCTTTCCAACTTTTGTCCTTTCCTTTCCCTTTCCTTTTGCTCTTTCCCGTCCCTTTAAAGACCACATTCAATGATAGGGTTGTCCCTTTCAATTGCAAATGAAACCCTGGCTCTCTAAACACAAGTTCCTTCTTGGCAGGCTTTGCAAAAGGACATTTAAAAGCCGGATTCAAAGTGGCAGAGGGTTTCAAATTCTGGAGACATCACAAAATGATTCCTTATTGGTAACAACTGGTAAAACCTGAGGCCGAAGAAGCCAGACCGCCCCCTTCCGGACGGTCCTGTGGAAAATGCTCTCTGAGCTTCTCTTTCAAAATGAAAATAACATGTATTTACAAAGGTGGTGAAAATGGCTGCCTCTCTGAATCTTGTAATATCCTCTTGGTTTTAATGGGCACCCAACTTGAGGCTCTCTGGATGAAAAGAACAGAGAAGGGGAACTGGAAGAAAACCTGTCTTAAAAAGATATGGAAGTTTTAAAAGCACAACAGCCTTTGACACATTTTGCCCATGAGCAATGAAACAGGTTACCCCTGGGGCTAAGTGGCAAAAGTACATGAAGAACACACCCCCACACACACACAATACATAGCAAAGTACAACAAATACCCAGGGCAGGAATACTACACAGAAGGCTTCGTTCTAAAGGGGTTGTTTTGAGAAGGAATGTTCTTCTCTGTCATGAACTGGAATTCACTGCACAAGCACAATGCTCCCTTCAAAGATTCTGGCACATAAACAGATAGCAGGAGCCGTCCAAAAATCCTTGATAAACATACACAGCCTTTTGCACAGTGGCTGTGAGCAAAGTGTTTTGCAGTATGAATGAATTTTTTTGACCTCAGAACAAATGCTTCCTTGCCCAGTGGTTAACTCCAGAAACTAGAGTCCATTATAGTCTCTGATGTCTGACGGTATTTAGGTGGACAATATATGGTGGTTTGACAACGGCCAACGTTCAATATTGATTTTTTGTCCCTTTTAAGTTACTATTAATAACAGAATGACAAATCAAAACCAATACAACATTACAACCTCTAGAAAGTAATTCTTTGGAAGAGCTAGGCTAAACCTAATTTTTGGGGGAAAAAAAGAAAAAAGAGAGAGCCCAAATATAAACATAAAATACATGTGCCTTATTCAAGAAAAGCAGGGCTCCATGCAGAAAGGCTATTCTCTTGATACAGCCACTTGAATCATTAGTGTTGAAGATGTGTACATTTTTCAAAGCCACATTTCTGAGTGAAATTCAATATTGACAGTGCATCCAGAACCGTGGTGTCTTTGACAGGCAACAATATTATAAGGGGGCTAGAGGAAATTCAGTGGCAGGTAATATAGAAGAAGTCTGTACCTATAAATCACCTCAGTACTCTGAAGATTGCTATGATCGTCCTCACTTCATCTCTGTTGAAATCCATTCTCTATAGTTCATCCTCTATCAAGTTGAAGGCTGATTTACTAGGGATTCTGGTCATTCAAAAGATGGTGAGGGTCGTGTAGGAAGAAAACTAGACTTTCATGAATATTAAAACACTCCTGATACTTCCTCTTTCATTCAGCTTTGAACAAAGGTGAGATAAGGTTTTTTTGCTTGTTTTCTTGTTTACTGGTTTGTTTGAAGAATTTCTGTAGAAATCCAGCCAACTGATATTTCTCCATTTACTTAAAAAGATATTTATTGAGTACAAAAACATATACCAGGCACATAGCATAGTAGAGGCTGGTAATATTAATATAAGGGTGGATAAACTTTCAGTTATAAAATAAGCAATGAGGATGTACAGTATAGCAACTATAGTTAATACTACTGTATTCTATATTTGAAAGTTACTAAGAGAGTAAATCTTAAAAGTTCTTATCACAAGAAAAAAAATTTGTAACTGTGTATGGTGACTGACATTAACTAGACTTAATGTGGTGATCATTTCACGATATGTACAAATATTGAATCATGTTGTACACCTGAAGTTAATGTTATATGTCAATTATACCTCGATAAAAAGAAAAAGACAGCTATAGGACCTGTCCTCATGGAGCTTGCATTCTAGTGGGAGAGACAAAAACAAGCATAAATACATGAATGAATGAGTGAATTCAAACCGTAATCACTGTTAGGAAGTCACTGATCCAATTAGGGGCTGAGTTATAGAATGGAGAGGGGGAAAGGTGACATACGCTATGGGCAAGGAAGGGTTTTTTAAGAAGGCAATCCTTTAATGGCCATCAAAGAAAGAACATAGAGGTAGTCATGCAAAGTGTTGGAGAGAATAATATACCAGACAGAGAAGAGATGTGGAAAGGTCCTGAAACAAGAAAAGAGTTCATAACAAAATACAAAAATGCAAGAAAAAAACCCCAAAAAACCCACAACCAACCAAACCAAAACCCACACAAATATGGCCAGAGCATAGCTGGCTAGAGATAAATAGCTTGAGAGGATAGAGACAAAAGTAGAGACCAGATTAGTCTAGGCTGTAGGCTGTGATTCAATAGGATGGACATCTGGATGAGTATCAGCCTTGGAGTTTCAGAATGACATATGTGGGGGGCGGGAGGGGGGGGCGGGTTCCAATGACTCAGTAGGGCACACTGACGGGAGTAAGGGGATGAGTGACGCTCTTATGGCTACATGGTCAAAATACTGGCATCTAGTCACATATATTAAGACAGTACTGAGTGGATTTGGTGACTTAAAAGCTACTGATCTTTTTATTGTACCTGTTCCTTTATAGAAAAATTTCAAAACAGCAAAGAGTAGAATGTTAGACTTGGGAGTGACCCAGACATCATCTGTTCCCTTAGGTTACAAGGGAAAAATTGAGGCTGAGTGATGTCAAACGATGGAGGCAGGACTGAAAATTAAATCAACCATGCCCCTCCCCACCCCAGTAAAGTATTTTAGGGTGTGTGGCGAAGATATGTGGCTAAAATGGAATGTATGGAGGTGAACAGAGCAGAGGAAGTGGGAGGCTAAGGTTCAGGGTATTAGAAGAATCATTAATGGAAAGCGGATGGACAAATCTTCATGTAGCTTTGGTTACAAGAGAGTGAAAGGAAACAACCTACATTTCCATCAATAGGAGATAATTCAAGAAAAGTAGGTAAATTCTTATGATGGGATATTATGTGGCCATTCAATGTGTTATTTGTGAAGAGGTTTTGTTGATGATTGACACTGCTTATGATAAAAATGAGAAAAGCAGGATATAAAAATATAGATATAAATTATGAAACATGTCACCCATACCATGAAAAAAGACTAGACATACATTTGTAAAATATAATATTTTACTATTCTACCTGTTTTGATACTCAATTATTATGTTCCAGTTGTTGTGTTAAGCCCGTGTATTATCTCACTAATCCCCATCAAAAACTAAGAAGAAGGCATTATGACTGCACACATGAGTAAACTGAGGCTTAAGGAGGTTTAATGAGTCACTTGAGGTCACAAGGCTAGAAAGATGCTGAGCCAGCTGACAAATTATGTACTACTATATTTTAAATCATTTTTAAGATGAGAAATCATATATTACTATCTTTTAACTTATCTTTTTCTTTTCTGTGTTTTCCAATTTTACACTGTGGAAATAAACTTCATTGTAATTTAAAAAATAAATTGGATATCAAGTCAACTAAAAAGATATAATTGCAACTTGTGCTTCATTGGTGATCTGATTTTTCCCTCCCCTCTCTGGTTTTCAAATACTTCTTGATAGCTAGCTTTCTAGTCTGTTTTCAATTCATTAAGAGCTCATTTAGCACTTACTATGTTGCTAGTATTGTTGATTCTATTTACCCTCAGAACCACTGGGCATGAGCTACTGAAAACACAAGTTCCCTTTCAGTACAATTACCCTTGTGCTAAGGAAATGACTTCCTCGGCTTTCACTTGCTCCTATTTGTTAAAGCTGGGTTGCCAGAGGATTTGCACAATTGGAATTCACTTTCTCCTTACTTGCCCTCAGCGAATTCCTTATATTTGCAAGAAAATATTTCATAATTTCATTGCACTCTTACCCCATAATATTCTCATCTCTGCCCAGGAAATGAGAAGTATTTTGAGACCCAGAAGCTGCCAACCTGAGTTGTGTTAGAAACATTAAATGCCTCTTCTTTCTGCTCTTACCAACCTCTAGCTTTTCTCTAACTATTGATTGGGGAAGCAACAGTTTGCAAAGTTTTTTAATCATTTTTTTCTGTGCGATGGCTTTACCAATGTCTTCATAACAGTTTTCTACAAATATTTTACTTCAATAAAATGTCTTAAAGAATGTGACAATTTTTCTGAATTTATGGCACTACTTTGGCTTTGATTATTTTGTTTGTTGTTGTTTTTTGTGGTGTTCTAACCTAAAAAGAAGAAACTAAAAACGACTGCTTTAATTTTATGTACTCTAAAAATCTCGTCAAACATAAAAGTTTATTAACCTAGAATATAAAAATTCTTAAATGGAAGACTTTTTAAAGAAATTTTCTAAAGACATATGTTAAGTATTTCAAAATCATGGAATCATGTAAATAATAATAACCATAACAAAACTAACAATGCCTGAGGCATTACTACATGCCAGATAATGTGTTAATTTTTTTATTAAAAAATTTTTTTTCAAACATCTTTATTGGAGTATAATTGCTTTACAATGGTGTGTTAGTTGCTGCTGTATAACAAAGTGAATCAGCTATACATATACCTATATCCCCATATCCCCTCCCTCTTGCGTCTCCCTCCCACCTTCCTTATCCCACCCCTCTAGGTGGTCACAAAGCACCGAGCTGATCTCCCTGTGCTATGCGGCTGCTTCCCACGAGCTATCTGTTTTACATTTGGTAGTGTATATATGTCCATGCCACTCTCTCACTGTGTTAATTTTTTTTAATGAAAATATTATTTATTTCATTTAACCCTCCAAACAAGTTTTGAGTTAGGTGTTATTACTGACTGTTATACCGATGAGCAGCCTATAAGCGGCTATGTAACTTGTGTCGGGACACACAACCAGTAAATAGCAAAACCAGGATTTAAGCCCAGATCATTCTCACTTGAAGGCATATCTTTCAATAACCATAATATCCTGCACGGTTAAATTATATCTGACAAATGAAGCGGTATTTATGTTCATTCATTTTTAAATAAAACCACAGCTTGGAAAGCCAGGAAAGTTTTATTAACATCCATGTCATTCAGTTCAGTTTATGTTGAGTGTCCGTGTATTAAAGGAAAGCTGCTTCCGAATTATGGATCAAAGCCTATAAAACTAACAATGGAAGAGAAGAAACAGCAGATCTAATTTATTGACCACAGGTCCCTAGATGCAAATTGACATTATCAAATCAATCGCCTAATTTTAATAAACCTTGTCTCCACATCCCTAATCAATAGTATAAATTTAGATTAGCTGTCACATATTTTTACAAGAACAATCTGCAACATGTAAACCTTCGTCAGCATTATATGTGGTCACATGGGAAACATGACTATATTGTAATAAATGCCAAATTGAAATGTTTTAAATTAACCATCACTTGAAAACATGCAATTTAAAGATTTCCATGCAGAACTTTAAGTATTAATAAAAAATGACTACTCTTAATTCAGAGACCACCATTTGCCATGCTCCATCAGCACTTCACACACTTATTCCAATTAATCATCACCACAGTCGTATGAGATAGGTATTATCTCCAATTCAAGGCTGAAGAAACTGAGCCACATACGGGCTACTCACTTGTTCAAAAACCCACAGATGTTAAAGGGTGCACAGCCATTTAAATTAAGGTATGGGGACTGTAAGTGCTTCTGTTCTTTCAACTAAATAAGATTGCCTACCTCTGCAAGCACTTGGCCTCTGTTTCATAAGGCTTCCAAATCTTATCATTCATATGCTGAGCTATCAAAAGGCAAGGTGGCCTTATTTAGAGTAAAGTGAAAGCTACAACTTAAGGTCTGTTTTTTCTATTTAAATTGCTTTGATATTTTTACTAAGGCTTTACACTAGCCTTCGTGTATTTGCTGTTTATGCAATCACTATAAAGTCCTAATGGATGTGCGGTTACCAGAAATCCAATTATAAATTTTCTTGCAAACATTTAGATAGCAATAACTCATGGGCCTTTAAAAACTTCCTCCCTGATTAAGGAGTAGTTAAGTTCGTCTCTGCACTGGGTAAGAGCAATGTTGTTAGAATCTACCTGAAAATAGGTCATGGAAAGAAATATGAATGCTTCATCAATCCTCTGTCCCCTTCTGCATAGGGTGTGATGTCGGGAATTTTTGTTTTGGCCATCAGTAGTTGCTAGTCTGATCAGAGACAAGTTGGTTAAATTTGCTGAACTTCAGTTTCTCCATTTCAATAAAAGATAATGATAATAATGCGATTAATATATCACTTCTTTATACATTTTATTAATAATGAACGAGGTTATGTTAGTGAAAAGAGGTTTGTAAACACAAATGTGAATTAATGCTCCTAGGGATTATCACAAAATTCACCTGATCCAATCTCTCAATTTTACAAACACAGAGGCCCAGATAATTAAAAGAATTATGCAAGGACACAAAGTGACACTTCTAAACAACATGCTAGTTCTCTCATGCCAACTTTTATGGGACATTGCTCCCAAAGCAGCATATTTACAGGAGGCCTTATTGCACAACTCTAGAGGGCACCATTCATATTGTGAAATACAAACGAGGCATGCCCTGAAGCACAGCTTGAAACTCAAAATAAATGGGGCCCTCAGAGTTGTGTTGCCAAATGACATTGTTTAATAGCTTCATCTCAACTGGCTTTTTCTTTCCTCTTTCACATTCTTATCAATAAGCTCATTGTCTGAGTATTTAGAAATTTCTGTTCATTTTAGTGATTACCCTTGCAACATCTTATTATTTTAAACTGAATAAAGGGGTCTGTGCTACATACCCTTTCCTCAAAACACATTGCCTTTGCATAGCTCTGCATTGTGGGGGGAAGCAAGGGGCTTCAAAACCATAATGAAATCTACTGTTCTTCATATTAGCCTTGGCAAAAATAATGGATTTTTGACCATATATTGTCCTCAATTTTTCCCTGCTATTTGATATCGTCTATTTATGTTCTTTGGCTTTCAGAAATATTATACGACCTTGTATCATCATCTTGTCTTGCATTTCCTTGACATCCTGAAAAGCCGTTTGTTCTCCAACAGCTTTTCTCTACTCTTCCAACCCATCAGTGTTGGTATCTCCCAAAGTTCAGTTCTAGGCTCTCAGTTCTTTCCCATCTTAACCAATGAATATCTTCCACTGCCAAGGTGAAGTCCTTGGGAATCAGAAAGACCTATGTTTTGAATCCCAGCTCTGTTATTGATTACATATATCTTCTCTGAACAGACCTTGGACTCTCTGAGCTCTGTTCTGTCATTATCAGACAAGACTGATTATACTACCTCATAGAACTGATCTGAGGAATAAATATTATCATGTGTAAAAGCACTATATGTCCTCACAAATTATAGTCCTATTGCAATAATTTCTATGTCATTGCCTTTTCACTGGAGTGCAAGTTCTTCGGGGCCTGGAGATTACTCCAGTCTTGATCACTATTGTATCCTCAGTGTCTAGAGTCTGCTGTCGCTATGTAGAAAGTGTAAAGTAAATGTAGCCTGAATGCAAGCTGGCATCCACCTGGTACAGTTTCTGGATAGTATTCTAATCAAACTTACCATGCTGGGAGCCAGAAGCAGTGCAAGCTACAGCATATCCATTAATTTCCATTTCTTAGAGAAGAAAAACTGTTAATTCAAAATTCAAATCAACACTTTATAAAATTCTCTTCCTCCTAATCTGTCATCTTCTCATGGCTCCGATTTCTTTCTCAACAATGTACCTTAAACTTCTCTGTAAACACTCATTCTTTTTCACTGCCCCACCTCTCCTGCCTCTTTTTTCTCTCATTACTCATATTGTGCAAAAGTAGAGGAACTAGCAGCGAGCAGAAGAGGAGCTCCAGAAGGCCAAGGACAGGATTCTTTTTAGCAGGCAAGGGGAGTAGGGGAAGAATGGCTGTGCATGCATTAATGGATTTTGCCTCTATGTCACCTATGTTTTGAATGAATAAATGAATGAACGCCATTGGCCTGGTCCCACCACCTCTTGCAGTCCTCTTTGCCTGTTAGTCTTCCTCACTCCCTATATCCAGCAAGTCCTGGACCATGTTCATTTTGAAATGCATTCTTTCAACTTTCCTTAATTGTAAATAACTGATTTATGATATTCACTCACATTCTGCAAGTGCTAATGAAGAGAGGGTGCTACTGCAGCAGATAAAGAGAAATGAGCTGGTGCAACCCTAGGGGACGGATATTAGATGAGAAAATGTTCATGTTTATTCTCCAGATAGAGACAATGAACACGTTACAAAGCAATAGAAAGTGAGATCAGAATGAGGGACATCTCTGCCCCAAACTGAGTTTTGTGTGTACTCCCTAATTATTTCATGAAGTGCTACTCTTTGCCTTTTGATTTATAAGCTCCTTGAGAACAGAGCTTTTATTAATTCCTTTGTTCCTTTTGCAACCATCAAGGTATATGAGCAAAGAACTAAGCATATTGCAGGTTCTCAATAAATTGAAAAAGTGCCTTCAATTCATAAAATGTCACATTCTTCAGACCTGTGCAAAACAGAATAATCCTCCTTAAAAAGTTGAAGGAGGTAACTAGATATAATATGTGCTGAGAGGATTGCTCTTAAAATATTGCATTGTCTTGCTTAATTAAATTGCTCTATTATTTTAGTCCACCTACATCTGAAAAGCATGCTGCTAAGAAGTCTCACGATGACACCTGTAACATTAAAGAGTGTTAGTTTTTGGTGAAGAGTAGAATTTAGAGAATTTGACTAAAGAGCCACTAGCAAATCTAATGGAAAGATGGTAGACCTGAAGTCAACCTTAGCTTCAACAATTATGAGCTGTGTGATTTGAAGCAAATCTTTTAATATTTATTTTTCAATATCTACATCTGACTTCATTTTGTAGGATATTAGAAATGAATATAAAATATTAAGGCAGTACCTGGCATGGAGTACTTGCTAAAAATTTGGTAGTGTATCCTCCATAATAATATATCATTATCCAAGTCAAGTTGCCTGTCACTGCCATTCAATCTCCTTTAAAATATGTTCTTAATATTTTGACTATTCACTTTGCACTCTGTCTATTCCTTGTCAGTTTTACCATTTACACCCTTCTAATTCATGCTGATGCTTTTCAAATCTTGGCTTAGTCACCATTTGGATGCAATCTTTAGGTTACCTAATTGGGGCTCATAAATCAACTCCTCCTGGATTTCAATTTCTCAGCTTGGTTTTGGGTTACCCATTAAGGCTCATTCGGGGTCTTGGCACAAAGTCAGTCGAAGGCAACATGCCTGAGGTGGAGCAGCTCCCAAGACACGGTGTTTCACCAGGTGTAGGAAGAAGGCTCAGCTCCCCTGGCTATCTTGCAAAACTGCGTTTGCTTCAGGCTGTGAGCAGACTGCCCTCCCCCGCCCCTTCACTTCATAACAGTGAGAACAAAGAAGACTGCTCCTGTGAGAGATAAACTATTCAGCAGTGTTTGAGATGATTAAAAACAAGAAAAAGATTCCTTGTGGGTTTTGACAGGGCTTTCCTCCTCCCCCTCCTGATGGAAGGCAGAGAGCTTCAGTCAACATTCTGCTACTAGGCAAGGGGTTTACAGCAATTCTGAACCAAGTCTAACCGAGCAAAACAAAGAATATTTTTCATGTCTTGAATAACCTGAGGTGTGTTTTGGGGGTTGGGTAATCTCTTTCCCCGAAATGGAATGTAAAAGTGGTGTTTGCCTTAACAAGTTCACAGAATGACTTCAGGGAAATCTCATGTTTAATTTGTGTACTGATTTGTGTACATGTAAATATGTGGTTTTGAAAGTGGTTCTTTGCTGCTGATGAGCCATCGACCAAGTTGCATTTTTAAGCTTGCTTTTGGAGTATTGTTTACCTGAAATGAGTGTTTCAAAAAGAGTATTTGGGAAGAGTGTAACCTTTTGAAATGTGGCCTTTGAGACAATTTTGGAAAGGTCCATGAAACCTGTTTGCACATTTTGGGGATATTCATTTCAGTCAAAAAGTGCTTACTGAGCATATACAATATCATCCGAAATGAATTATAAGGACCTAAGGACATTATCAACAAGACTTTATGCTTATCTTGGGCTAATACCTTTTCCACTCTCTTTTGATTGCAAAGGAGTAAAAGAGTTATATTTGTTTTCTAGGCTGATGTAACAAATTACCACAAACTTGATGGCTCAAAACAACACAAATGTATTCTCTCACAATTCTGGAGGCCAGAAGTCCGAATTCAAGGTGTTGACAGGGCTAAACTCCCTCCAGAGGCTCTTGGGGAGAATCTATTGCAAGCTATCTCCTAGCTTCTGGGAGCTGCCATCAATCCACCCTCGACATTCCTTGGCTCGTAGTTGCATTTCGCCAGTTTCTGACTCCTTATTTACATGGCCTTCTTTTCTGAGTATATCTTCTTTCTGGTGTGTCTATCTCCAGCTCCCTCTTCCTTTCTTTTATAAGTATGTGTGATTGCATTTAAGTTCCACTCAGATAATCCAGGATAAGCTCCTCTTCTCGATATTTCTAACTTAATCACATAAATTACCCTATGAGGTAACATTCACTGTTTTGCCATAGAAGGTGATAACCTTAGGTTCTGTGGATTAGGATGTGGGCATGTCATGTCACATCTTTTGGGGGGGGTCATTTTTCAGCCTAGCAGAGTTATTATCTCTCTGGCCTCTGAAGATTAGTGTCCATCCACGGGCAAAATATCCTCTCCCCATTCCAACATTCCCAAAAGTCTCCATCCACATGCAAAATATCCTCTCCCCATCCCAACATTCCCAAAAGTCTCCATCCACATGCAAAATATCCTCTCCCCATCCCAACATTCCCAAAAGTCTCAACTCATTACAACACCAGCTGAAGTCCAAAATGTCATCTAAACGTCTAAACATATCACCCCCAAAGTTCCAAATCTCATCATTTAAATCATCTGAATCAGGTATGAATGCAACTCTGGGTATGATTCATCCTGGGGCAAAATTCCTTTCCCTCTGTGGACCTGTGAAACCTAGGAAAAAAGTGATCTGCCTCCAAAATACAATGGTGGGACAGGAATAGGATAACAATCATAGATGTTCCCATTCTAGAAGGGAGAAAATGAAAGGAATAAAGGGATCATTGATCCCAAGAAAGTACAAAATCCAGCAGGCAAATTTCTTTGGGTTTCAAGGACTGATAATAATTCTCTGTTGCTTGAAGCTATATACCCTCTGGGCCTGCAGCTCTTCATTCTGCACCCAATCTGCTCCCAAAACTCTGTCCTTAGAATCATTACTCCTTTTTCTTGATGGGTCGCAGCTGTTTGCTCCTGTAAAATCCCAGTCTAATAGTCTTCCTTCATTTTGCCTCATCTCTATCCGTTTCTTTCCAGTCAGGCTGTGTTTCTGCTTCTGCCAATATAATATTTTCAAAAACCCTGTGTGTCTTCCATGTATGTCATGGACTGTCAAACCATTAGGCAAGAATGTCTTCCACAGATCTTTCTTGGATAACACTATCTCTATTCCCAGCTTCTACTGAGATGGTTGAGTGCATCCATGAATCACACACCTATAATGGCTTTATCAAATTGTTGTTCAATCACATCCTTGGCTTTCTTTCAAAAACGTGATTTCCTAACAGTGACTCTCCCAATGTCAGCCTTTTTTTTTTTTTTTTCAATTTGGACAGGCTATGAATTTCTGACATTATTAAATTCTGGTTCATTTCTACTTAACAGTTCCTTTCTCAACTTATTTCTTTCCTTTTGGATTTTTACGATCAGCGGCAAGAAGAAATCAGGCTGCACCTTCAACATTTTGCTCAGAAATCTCCTCAGCTAACTATCCAAGCTTGTTGCTTGGAAGTCCTGCTTTTGACACAACTATTGGACACAATTCAGCCAAATTTTCTGTCACTATATAACAAGGTTACCCTTTCCTTCATTTTCCAATAACAAGTTCTTCATTTCCTTCTGAACCCACACCAGCAGTGCCTTTAGCATTCATGTTTCTGACAACATTCTATTTATGACAATATATATGTAGTCTCTAAAACTATAGAAGATTTCTCTACCATACTCCTCACTTCCTTCTGAGCTCTCACAGGAATCTCCTTTAGTGTCCACAGTTCTGCCAACAGTTTGTTCAAGGAAATCTAGGCATTTGCAATCAAGCTTCTCCAAATTCTTCTAGCCTCTATCCATTGTCCAATTTCAAAGTCATTTCCTCATTTTTAGGAATTTATTACAGCAGGTATATAAAAAAATCTGTTTTAGTTTCTTATTGCCACTATAACAAATTACCACACATTTGGTGGCGTAAAACAATCGAAATGTATTCTCTCTGAAATCCAAAATCAGTTTCACTGAGCTGAAATCAAGGTGTCAGCAGGGCTGAGCTCCTTCTGGTGGCTTTAGGGGATAATCTGTTTCTTGCCTCTTCAGCTCTGGTGGCTGCAGGGATTCCTTGGCTTGTGGACAAATCACTCCAATCTCTGTCTCCATCTTCAAATCACCTTCTTTTCTTCTGTCTTTTTTTTTTTTTTTTTCCTATGTGTCTATGTCCAAACTCCCTCTGCCTCTCTCTTATAAGGATACATGTGATTACATTTAGACTTACCTGGATAATCTAGGGTAAATGCCTCCTTTCAAGATCCTTAATCATATCGTTTGCCCTATAAAATAATATTTACTCCTTTGCCATACAAGGTAATGTTCAAAAGTTCTAGGGATTAGGGCATGGACATATCTTTTTTGGTGGGAGCACATTTGGCATATACAACAGTTAACAATCCAATGATATCTTACTATGTGTCAGACACTGTGATAAACATTTTAAACTGTTATTTCATGTAGTCCTTAAAAATATGCTTTAAGGAATGTATTATTATCTCCATTTTAAAGATGAATAAATTAAAATCAGAGACAGTAAAATATTTCCAAAGTCTCACAGCGAATTTGTGCCACTGAAGGTGCAAAGACCTATTCATACTGCGCTACCACCTCTATGTGGCTACTGTGCTTCAGGAGTTTACATGTTAATGAAAAATTTTTTTAAAAAGATACATATACATAAAATAGTTCCAGATTTCATCATAATCCAAGCCTGCTCCCCTTTACTGTGAATCCAATACACTTTAAGAATAACCAGTAAATGGAATGACTCAACTGCAGGTGGACATATTATGGGGGTCGCAGTGATTCTTGGATTACAAATGTCCATTCATTCTCATTCTCTGCCCCACGTGAAACATTCATTGTTGCCTGATGGCTGTATTAAATTCAAGCAATGAGGAGGGTGCATACTGTGTGACTCAAAGCACTGCTTTGCTACATGTTTCCAATCTGGTGAAAGATTTAGAGCTGGGAATTTAGACAGATGAAGAAACGAGCGTGGTCAACTGTCAGCATCCACGTCCATTAAACAAAAACAACTTGGTCTCAGTCTCTCTATGAGGGACCATGGGGAGAGACAAAGGGAAGATGAGGCAGTCCTGTCCTAAAAGAAAACAGTGGAAGCTCACGTTCATTAAATGTACACGCTAGAAAAATTATGGTGCTGGAAAAGACACACTGGAAAGTAGAAGGTCAAGTATCAGCAATGACCTGAGATGGAAGAAGCTACTTTGAAAAGTCAACAAAGACAGAACCTTGCATAGAAGCATGGAGCTAGGCAGACAGAAAAGAAGAAACAGATGTGGGTGATGGCAGTGCTGACAATGCTGTGCATGTTTGTGTGATCGGAGCGGAACCCAAGGACTGGATTGGACAGGAAGGTAATTAGGAGATTTTCCCCAAAACTCTGAGTCATTTTTTACTTTATAACACTGATCAATTTCAGTATTAGTAAGACAAACATAATCTATGTTTATGTAAATATTACATAAATCACACAAACACATTAGTGAACACACAGACAATAATGATCACAGGTAATGACACCTTGCATAAATAACCACTGTTAATATTTTATTCTGAGTCCCTCCTATTGTATACATTTATCCATATCTCTATACTTTTTTTCTATATTGAGATTTTGATGCACAATCTGCCCTGGTGACTTATTTCTTCACTTAGAAACCTGATGTAAAGATTTTTCAGGTAATTAAATATTCCTCCAAAACATGATTTTAAGAGCTGTACATCGATCACATCGGTATATTGTTATTCATTTAATAATTCCCTAATTCTGAGTATTTAACTCATCTCTTATTTTACCCTTTTATAACTACTGATCTGACCAACATATTTGTACCTATAACTTTTATGCATATCAGTAGGATTCATCACTTTCAAATGAGAAGCAAGGGAGTCCCAGCAGTGATTCAACGTTAATATTCTCTCTCTCTCCTTTTTCCTCCCTCTTATGTATCTATCTGTGTGTGTTGTACACACTCCCCCAAACATATGTATATGTCCACTATGTAGACATATACACATATACAAATATACATATTTGTTTTATAGGATTATTTTATATAGAGAATATTAATATGATACAAAGGGTTATTACATATAGCATTTTGTAAGATTATTACATAGATAATAACCTATACATTATATATTATATACAACGGCTTATATTATATATAGGGTTTTATATTGGTTTTGAAGGATTATTATATGTATCATACCTCATATATACATATGAAATAACCCTACAAAACAGATAACAATATACCAGCAAGGCTAGAGAGGTAGTTAAAATACATACATGGCAAATCCAGGATTCGATCTCAGTCCTCTCTAGCATCAAGATTTAAATTCTTTCCTCTAAGACCATACCGCTACTGCTGCTACTACTAATTTACCTTAATCGAGCACTAACTATATGTTAGATAAAGTACTAAGTATTTTATATGACTCGTACAACTCTTACAACGACAACTCTGTGAGGTAAACAACTTATAACTATTTTAGAGTTGAAGAAACAGAAATAGAGAGAATTGAGTAATTAGTGCCAGGTCACATAGCTAGTTACCGTATTTGTCAAGAAGTCCCAATGTGTGGAAACATGATATTGAAAGATGACTTTTATTTGAAGGTTTTGAGTTAGAACTCCCTGACATTTCTCACAGTCTCCCTGGCAAATATGGCACTGCAGTGTATTGGGTAACAATATAAGCTGTACAACCAGATGGCTCCAATTCAAATCTCAGCTCTGGCACATACTAGCTGTGTGATCTTTGACAAGTTATTTAACATATCTCTGCAAATTTTCTCATCTGTAAATTTGAAATAATAATAGGTTACAAAAATTATATAAGTAATTGGACAGGTACATGTAAAAGTATGAAATTAGAACACTCCCTAACACCATACACAAAAATAAACTCAAAATGGATTAAAGACCTAAGTGTAACGCCAGACACTATCAAACTCTTAGAGGAAAACATAGGCAGAACACCCTATGACATAAATCACAGCAAGATCCTTTTTGACCCAGCTCCTAGAGAAATGGAAATAAAAACATAAATAAACAATTGGGACCTAATGAAACTTAAAAGCTTTTGCACAGCAAAGGAAACCATAAACAAGACCAAAAGACAACCCTTAGAATGGGAGAAAATATTTGCAAATGAAGCAACTGACAAAGGATTAATCTCCAAGATTTACAAGCAGCTCATGCAGCTCAATAACAAAAAAACAAACAACCCAATCCAAAAATGGGCAGAAGACCTAAATAGACATTTCTCCAAAGAAGATATACAGATGGCCAACAGACACATGAAAGAATGCTCAACATCCTTAATCATGAGAGAAATGCAAATCAAAACTACCATGAGGTATCACCTCACACCAGTCAGAATGGCCATCATCAAAAAATCTACAAACAATAAATACTGGAGAGGGTGTGGAGAAAAGGGAACACTCTTGCACTGTTGGTGGGAATGTAAATTGATACAGCCACTATGGAGAACAGTATGGAGATTCCTTAAAAAACTAAAAATAGAACTACCATACGACCCAGCAATCCCACTACTGGGCATATACCCTGAGAAAACCATAGTTCAAAAAGAGTCATGTACCAAAATGTTCATTGCAGCTCTATTTACAATAGCCAGGACATGGAAGCAACCTAAGTGTCCAACATCTGATGAATGGATAAAGAAGATGTGGCACATATATACAATGGAATATTACTCAGCCATAAAAAGAAATGAAATGGAGGTATTTGTAATGAGGTGGATGGAGTTAGAGTCTGTCATACAGAGTGAAGTAAGTCAGAAAGAGAAAAACAAATACAGTATGCTAACACATATATATGGAATCTAAAGGAAAAAAAAAAAAAAAAAGGTCATGAAGAACCTAGGGGCAAGACGGGAATAAAGACACAGACCTACTAGAGAATGGACTTGAGGATATGGGGAGGGGGAGGGGTGAGATGTGACAGGGTGAGAGAGTGGCATGGACATATATACACTACCAAATGTAAAATAGATAGCTAGTGGGAAGCAGCCGCATAGCACAGGGAGATCAGTTGGGTGCTTTGTGACCACCTAGAGGGGTGGGATGGGGAGGGTGGGAGGGAGGGAGATGCAGGAGGGAAGAGATATGGGAACGTATGTGTATGTATGGCTGATTCACTTTGTTATGAAGCAAAAACTAACACACCACTGTAAAGCAATTATACTCCAATAAAAAAAAAATTATATAAGTAAATAACAACACTTAAATGTTCTCTTATAATAAGGCTTCAGTAACTGTTAACTAATATCCATAGAGATAATAAAAATAATGACAAAAATATCAAATAAAAAATAACAGATAAATGGAGGCATTCTTCTCTTGGATTGAGCTGTAAGAAAGGAGGAGATTTTTGTTGGAAAATTCCAGTTAGGCCTTCTTCCATTAACATTTAGAAAACAGTGAAAATACTATAGAAACAGAATAACTATCTAACGTTTGACTCTTTTATACTTCATAAAATAATTAACTTATTTTAGTCTTCTACTCTGGCTGAAATCAAGTGAGCTCTCAGCTCTGTGCTGGGTGGGCCTTAAAACAGAAGCTCAGGGCATGCAAAAGAACTGGAATCACTTTTCCAGCTTTTAGGAAAACAACACTAATGAGATGTAAAAAAGGCCACAGGCATGGCCCGGAGAAGGTCTGAAATGTGAACAGGGGCTAGTGAGTTGAGGGGAGCACCGTTCTCACTCCTCCAAATCAACACATACAAGTCTGCAAGCTTAATGACCTTGGCTCACCCTAAATACAATAAGACATCTGTACCACATCTGGTAAGACAGGACCTGGGGGATACAGAATGAAATAATTTTATAATTAAAAGGGCCATTGGCCCAAATACTAAGGTAATGGAGGCCCTAAAAGCAGAAGTGAATGACTCACACAAAGTGATTCCAATCCAGGTATTCAGACTCAAAGTTCAGTGCTCTTTCACTTACCTCATTTATGTATGTATGTGTGTGCAAGAATATATGCGTGTGTCTATGCATGAACATGCATATATATTCACGTATATGTATATATACATGAAAATGTATGTGGATGTTTATGCAGAAATATGTATATATATGCATGGATATCTGTATATATACATCCATATACATATTTCATTCCGTATATTCTATCAAATACTGTCAGGCTCTGCTGCATAATTTAGGTCATGAATTATTGATAATACCCATAGAGAAAGTTTAGGTTAATTTACATCAAGATGCTTCTTGAACACATTTAGCAATTTTTCACAGCTACACATAGAGCTGCATAGATATAGATTTAGTTTTTGTATTCTATGGATTTCCTTTTACGGATGTGGTGTCAAACCGCAGGGACATTTTCAAAAAAGGATATGACTAGAGCAAAATCAAATGACATTGCAACTGAAGTCCGCATTTTTGGTGAGAGCTTTCCTCTGCTTCTTTGTCACCGTGCATAAGACAAGCTGTACTGTGCTGTTTCAGACAAAGGAGCTGGCAAGAGAAAGGCTATGAGACTCCGCTCTTTCCTGTCTATCTAGTCACAACTAGTGTGCAAGACCATGTTTACTTTTGTAGTGATAGGCAGTCATAACTCACTTCTTTAATGAAAAATATGCTATGGTCTACCTTTCCCTGAAGCGAAAAGCCATTATAACTACCCCGTGTTTTGTTTTCCTTAGTAAAACTCACTCATTTCATCTACTATCGGGATAGCATTTCATTTATCTTAACTCGTTTTTTTCCTCTAGAGAGTAAACCAAGCTCAGTGGTGATAAAGATGATTAGGGTCCCCCTGCTCAAATGCCATAATCTCCTAAAGCTTCCCTTGTAAGGAAGTGAGATCTGCAGTTCTGGTACATTGACTGGATTTGATTTCTTTGTGTTGAAATAACTCTGTATTTCCCCGTCACACCAGGATGCAGAAAAGTGAGGAATAATTGGCATGCTCTCTCGTTTTGATCTTTATTAGTATGTGATGTTGGGAATCTACTTACTGGCAATTTCAGCCTCATTACTAGGGTGTGTGTTGTGGCAATAAAGTAAGCAGCTCAGCTTGAAGATCCAGGCAATCTCACGCCGTTATGTTAAATCTGGTATGCAGTTGTGAGGTGCTAAGTATTACTGTCAGGCAGGCAAGTCCTTGTTCCACAGCAATGGTACAGTGCTTAGCACATCACTGGCACTTAGGGTGATGGATGAGAGAATGAAAAAATTTTACCATTCCCCTGTACCACTGGAACCATTATTTCCTTAATATTTTTGTCCAGCATGACTCACCTCTTTCAATTAATGTGTTACAAAAGAAAATTTGATAACACAGGTATCTTTTGAGAGTCATTATTCATAATACATATGTACATAAATATGGCACTATGACTATTTAGAGTCACTGGCTTTTTCTTTCCATATAAAAATGACAGCACATAGACTAAATTTTGGGAAATGCTGAAGTTTGAATATCCTCAATTAATAGTCATAATAATAATATAAAGCAACTATCATTTAAGTACTTTGTATATACAGAATTACCTCATTTAATTTGATCCTCATAATAACCTTAGGAGAACATCATTGTTTTTCTCACATTAGAGACAAGGAAATTGATACTAAGCAAAATCGAGGTTAATGATACGATAAAACTTATAATAAAAATAAACCAGAAGTTATCTGTTCAGCTGTTCTTTTATGCTGAGATTTATCAATAATGTCTTACTTGATTCACACAACACTCCTATAAGATGAGAATTGCTATCTTCATTAACAGATGAGGGAACTGAAGTTGCCCAGCCACACAGCTACTAAGTGGAAAAGTCAGGATTTGAGCTCCATTATCTTGCCTCCTAGTTGTGCAGCACATACCTCTATGTAGCACAATTTGCTACATAATCACACCATATAAGTCAAAAGCATACTTTATTAAAGGAAGAGCTAGGAGGGCTTTAGAAATATTCTAGTTCTGCTGGCTCGCATTTTACAAGTGAGGAAACTGAACTTGAAGTTGCAATGCTCATCAGTAGGACTGTGATTTCAAATCAGTCCAAAGAACTGAGCTGTATTTTTCAAAAATTCCGTTCATTGGTGAAGGCGGCAGAGAATCATTCTGCATTAGTGAAATAACCAGGAACTTTTGTACTCATAACCACACCTTCAGAGCTGTGTGTATATAGCATGAGAGAGCTTGTATAAACAGAAGAAAATCACTCAACCAATAGCAGTAGAAGGTTAGCAGTTGACCTTTGCCTTCTTTCAGGAAGCACAGAAGAGCAAGGAACAGTTCAAGCTTGGGAGAAGAGGATTCACAAAGTGCTATTTGTTTTCTTCCATTTGATTTCTATATTAAGCTAAGCACTTCCTTGAAACTGATGCCCAGAGCTGTCATTTAGCTACTTGCCATTATCACATCTAAATCCCTCAGGCCCACTTCAAATGTAGGGGATACACCTGCGGGTTGTGAATGGGTTTCCTCAACCATGCTGCCCAATTGACTCACATTTAAAAATACTTTGATCGACCCATCCCTTTGTCACATGAGCTAGAAGCACTAGAGGATGTTGGAATAAAAAATCTGCTGCCACAGCCAAATATGTTGACTTTACCAAAAAGAGATATCTCCTGTCTCTATAGAAGAAGGATTACTTGCAGTGGGAAGATTGATGTTCCTCTGTCAGAAAGCTACCTTGGAACAGGTGCTCCCAATTAATTTCCATGAGCCACATTCACCCTGTGGTTAGATAATTAAAAAAATAACCTGGGTGAAACTTTTCATGTCAGTATAGCTAGCACATTTGATGTAATGAAATGCATTTAGGAATATTCCACTAAAAATGATTAATCTTTATTCTGGAATACATTTTAATGAATAATATTACTGATATTCTAGATATTAAAATTAAATCAGAGCTATCCTATAAAACAAAAAGAACATAAGGTTATTCTGGAAAATGTACAAAATATAGAAAAGAATAAAGACAAATTTCAATACACAGAAACATGAGTATGATTCATTTCCATTCTGTTTTTGCATATATATTGACGTAAATGTAGTCAAACATTATATGGGAGACTTATTAATCGATAGCACATTCATTAAAAAAAGTAATTAACCAAGTAATATACATAGTCATTGTAAACTAATTGGAAAACCACAATTAAGTAAAATACAAGCCTCACTTTTTTTTTAGAGTAGCACAATATTTTATCTGATATGTTTTATTTGTTTGTTTGCTTAACAATTCAAAGAATCATATTACTGTGGTAATTGATTTTTGTGGTTGTTAGGGAGCCCATGTGCCTTGGGGAGGATTTTAAATATCATGAAACTGAGTTCCTTCCAGTTTTCTTTCTCATTAGGAGGACTGGAGAGACCAGCCCCTTAGAAAAGATTGGACAGAGATATAAAAGAGACAATTATGTGGTCTATTACCAATTCTGATGGACCTTATGGTATTTAAATGAACAAAGCTCTCTTTGTCATTTCATTAACATGATTCCTTTTCAAAGAATGAGCAGTTCTCATCTACTTCCTCCATTTTGGGAAAACAACCCAACTTTTCTCAAGCTCATTTGAAAGGGAAGAGTAATTGAGAATGTGTATGGCCTCTGCATGTACCTAACTCTGTGGCTTCTCTCAACCTACACTAGTGCAAGAAGTGGCATGTTATATTCCAGTGGAATAAATAAAGGTTTAAAAGTACAGAACATAATAATGCTTATTTGATTTATAATTCCATGGCATTTGTTAGTGTGTTGTTTTCATTCCTTCTCTTTTTCCCTCTTAGGAAAATGAGATGCATAACATCTGGCCAGAACATACTGTTCTGAAAGGGTTCAAACTTAATATGCTGGATTTCTTCATTTGAAGTTTATCCCATTACAAGGATTTTAGTATTTGCATATCATTTTTCCTTGTTCCCTTTAAAAAAGTAATTTTATACATTAGGTAGTCTACTGATTAAAGTGTATGCATCCAAATTTCCCATATTTATAAATTTATTTATTTATTATTTTTGGCTGTGTTGGGTCTTCGTTTCTGGGCGAGGGCTTTCTCTAGTTGTGGCAAGTGGGGGCCACTCTTCATCACGGTGGGCGGGCCTCTCACTATCACGGCCTCTCGTTGCGGAGCACAGGCTCCAGACGCGCACGCTCAGTAGTTGTGGCTCACGGGCCTAGTTGCTCCACGCAAATTTCCCATATTTAAAAAGCCATGATGAGCGTAAATGAAAATAATGATCCCTGTGAACAACGGGCTTTTCTAATATTTCACTCTGGCCTATTTTAAGAACTACTGAGGCATAGAAATATTATTGTACATATACTATTGTATATATTGTATATTATTATATATACATAAATAGATCCTTTTATTACTTATCGTGGTGTTCAATATGAAAAGCTGGGGAAGATTTCTGATTCAACTGATATCTGAAGAGACACCACCTTATGATCTCTTTCTTTAAATTTCTGTGCTGCTTATACAAGATACTGCTTTATGTAAAACACGGAACCACATACCTTGAGCCTGCTCTTTCTGTTTGACTCTTCCAAAAGTGAAAGGAAAAAGGTAAGGTGAATCAAGCATTAAGTAAAGCAAGGATACAAATCTCTGTACAATTAAGTTCTTGAGTAGGGATGGGAGCAACATTTAGATGTGCTATTGCAGACACATCTGCAGATTTCTTTGGGATTACCCAAGGTTCTGAGCTATTTCACCTTGGAGCTTTTGCCCAAGATGGTATCTCTTCCTGTAATGCTTGTTTACTAACTTTAACCCCTGGGACTCTCACCTAAACTAAACCCTATTTGTTTTTTGGGTAGAAGTAGATAGAGATTTTGTGGGACCTGAAGCTTATATAGATTGGAGGGGCTTATTTTAAGAAAAAATATATATATAAAATTATAAATACAGGGACTTCCCTGGTGGCACAGTGGTTAATAATCCGTCTGCCAATGAAGGGGACACAGGTTCAATCTCTGGTCCGGAAAGATCTCACATGCCGTGGAGCAACTAAGCCTGCGCACCACAGCTACTGAGCCTGCTCACCACAACTACTGAAGCCCACACGCCTAGAGCCCGTGCTCCGCAACAAGAGAAGCCACCGCAATGAGAAGCCCACTCCCCGCAACTAGAAAAAGCCCGCACGCAGCAACAAAGACCCAACACAGCCAAAAATAAATAAATAAATTTATAAAAAAATTATAAATACAAAAGGTATACTGGAAGTGACTATTGATTGACAATAAGAAAATTCAGGAATTACTGCAGACTCGAGATTCAGGCCACTCTCCTCCAGGATCTCTTTTGACAAGTTACTAGAAATGCTTAAGCAGAAATGATACCTGATTGTCTCTTGGATTTTGCTCCCCAGCTGGTACACGCCCAGACCTCCTTGGGACCTTCCCAAGGGAGGGGCCAAAAGCTGGTGTTTCCTTAGCATCATGGCAAATCTACCTTTAAGTCACACTCAGACAGTCCTTTCCTGTAAGTCTTCCCTAAAAGCCTGCTTTTAGCATCCCTATCCTGGGCTTCCATAGCATCCTGTATCCACCTTCATCATAGCATTTACCACCTTGTACTGTAAATGCTTCATTACAGTAGGAATCTTTAGGACAGGATATCTGAATCCCTCCCCATTTTATCGCCTGTTTCTAGCACAGTTCCTGGAACATACTATGCAGTGAGTTAATCTTTTACAATAACAGCAAATAACTGTGTACTGCTTCCTACGTGCCAGGCCCTGTTCTAAGCATTTTACATATATTCACTATGACATAGCTACGATTATTATCAACATGAAACAGACGAGGAAACTAAGAAGTAGAGTTTAAATAACTTGTCTGAAGCCAAACAACTAGTTAAAGTTGGAGCTAAGGTTCAAACGCACACAGTGTGCTAATGAAGTCCACTTTCTTAACACTAAGAGTACTGCCTCTCAAAAGGCATGAGTATACGGAGGATACTTTCTTCACTCCTATTCTGAGTGGCACTTGAACTCTACGCCTCAAGGCATTGTTTGTACAATGACCAGCTCCTGATCATTTAAGAAATATAATCCAATTTGTGGATTTTTGAAGACTTTTCAACCCCCTACAGCTTCTTGCCTGCAGGGAGCATTTACATGCTTGTTAAAACCTCCCCAGAGATGAAGGTCAGAACAGGGAGGTTATTACTGCCATTATCCTGCACACTCGCCAGGTATCTATGCTACTGGGGACTGGGAAAGCTAAGGTTGCAGTAGCTTGTCAGTATGTGTGGATTCCAAATAGGACACAGCTCCTAATTATCTATACCTACCCCATTCACCCCTTAAGGGTTGATCATCCAGACCAATCCTCTCGTTGGAAAGATGCGTTAAGTACACAAGTGGAAGCTCAGAATATGCACCTTAAGTAGAGTTGAAAGATTTTTAGTAGGAGAGTGATAGGATAAAAACTATATTTGAAGACGGTTAGGAGAGGGATTGCAGAAGAGGAAGAAATGGAAGACAAGGAGATCAGTCACAGGCCAGCTGGGATTCCACTGCAGCCAGCTTCCTATGTGGACACTTACACTGCAAACAAGTCAACCATTTTCAGCATTTTACCTGAAATAATTATTTGCTAAAATTGATTTTATTTCAATTTTTCAACTCCAACGAACCTCTTAACAATTTATTTTGAAAACCGTATGAAAAACTGTACTTTAGTTTTGAAGATAAAATGTGCATATGCAATTGGGTTCCTCAAAATAGTAATTTATACTTATATTTCCTAGCCAGCAAACAAAGTTTACTAAAATTTCCCTATACCAAGGTTTACTTCTACTATGCAGAATTTTCTTTTTGTGAGAGTAAGAGATATCAGGCCCCAGGGAAATTTTTCTTGTGATTACAGGCATCGAAAGAGGGATGACTTTTCTATCCAAGAGACAGCTTTTGTGATTTTGTAATCCAGACTGTATATGCTTTATGCAACATTAATCTGCCTCGTTTTGCTCAGATGAGAGGTTTTATATGTCATTCCCAGGAAAATTGGTGACCATAACTGCATAATGAGGTTGAGTTCTTAGCAGCTTATTAGGATTGGGTTTCTGGAATTTTTTTAAAGCATTCTTTAAAAATGTGGAGCCTGGCAGAAATGAGCAGAATTATTCTGCAGTAAACTCTCGTCTATTTAGAAGGCACTCACTGGGAGTTTACAATCATGTGGCAATACCTGCAGTGACCTTTAACAGGGCACTGCCTACTCAATGGAGTTATATGAAACCAATTGAGGAAAGCAAACTCTTTTAAAGTATGTGTTATCTCTTTAGAGGCACCATTTTAAACGCTGATAAATTAAAATACTTACTAGCTACCGTTTAAGCAGGTCTTCTACAAAGTGTTATCAGTATTACTAGTTTAGTTTGAGTTAATTTATGCCTTAAAATACCACTTTGTTTTAATTCTTGTAATTCCAATCACCACCATGCCTTTGTTTGATGCAATTTATTCCATATTGACTTAATAGAATAGATTTTGTCCATCTAAAAAAATAGAATGTTCTTTGGGAAATATCCACTGACATCATCAGAAATCATGCATTGGATACTTTTCAAGTATGACACTATTTTAGAGATTTTAAGAATGGGTTTTTATATATAGTATAGGTTTTTAGTGCTCAAGCCAGGTGTCTTTTGGAAATTTGGAAATTAACAGTTTCCTTGTCCTTTTGTCCATTTTTCCAAGTAGGAAGTGCTTTCTACTGAATGTGGGATACCCTTTGTGTAGCATGACCTAGAACTTAATAGATGCTCATTACCTTTCTTGAAAAATGGAGTGGTTGAATAAATGAGTGATTCAGGCTTTTATATGTAGTGCCCTAAATTTGAAGCTGGTAACAGACAACACAGAATCATTTAGTCAAGAAGGTCCTGGCATGGGATTCCAGTCAAGCAGAAATGAGCTAGCAGATAACAAAGGTCTAGGCAAACAGAGGTGTAGAAGATTCCAGGAGGAGAGTAGGCAGGCACCAGAGTACTACACAGGCAGAGAGGGCCCAGAGGGCCAACAAGAAAGGCACCATCAACAAAAGGTCTAACTATGGGCCCATAAATGTCAGCTACACGCAGGAATCAGTGGAAGGTAAATAGGAGAGTATCTCCATGTCTGAGAAACTCTGCATTCCTTCATTCAGCTTTTCATTCAGTGGTTAATCTTAACTATTTATTGTGTGCTACTATTCACCAGATTGTGTTAAGATCTGCCTAGAACTCATAGTTTTCAGCACTGGATAGTTATTCAACAGCTGTTGATTAAATAGAATTGGTTGAAGATAAATGGCATAAAGTGAATAAGACTGAAGTAGGTCTGGAAAAAGTACCCAGGCAAGGTGCTCATGTACGTAAAAATCAGCCATGGTTTACTCCACACATTTCTCTGCATCTTATTAGTGACACTGAATGTGTCTGTCCTTATCCAGACATATCTGCAATCAGGAACGATATCCAACTGTATTGTTACATCTTTTAGTATAATTTCCCATTGTCCCTTCTGTTCCTAAAGTAGAAGAGTGAGTTTGAGTTAGGGAAGATTGCATGGCTCTTAAAGAAATGGACTCAATGTGACACAAGGTCACGGTCCCATGTGGACTCAGTAATGATTACAGTAGAACTAGCTATGACTGGAAGAACACAAAAACACACATTTGCTAATTTACTATCACTCTTCTTTTCATCAGCTAATCTGTGT
Organism: Balaenoptera physalus; assembly: GCF_965194825.1. Taxonomy (NCBI): domain Eukaryota; kingdom Metazoa; phylum Chordata; class Mammalia; order Artiodactyla; family Balaenopteridae; genus Balaenoptera; species Balaenoptera physalus. The sequence goes on along the minus strand of NC_138896.1, from coordinate 95,148,187 downwards.
AAACATATAGATGAAATCATAAGAGCAGGCTACCTCAAGAGCAGTGAAGTAAAAGGAGACTTTTTTCTTTTATTAAAAATATTTTGTTTTTTATTTTTGCATTTGACCACTTCACTGAGCAGCTGAGTCTTATAGTGAGATAATTAACTGGAAGCCATACATCTTCTAGTTTTTTTAGTTATACCTAAAGGGCTACAGCTAAATTATGTATAGGGCAGAAAATTGTCATTGTGTATCTTCAGAGTCTAAAACTATGTTTTGCATACTGGAAATTGATCAAACATCAGTTGACTTGAACCGAGTTTGGAAAATGCATATAGATCTGAAAGGTGTCCTTTAAACCATGTAGGTAGTAGACATCACCCTATCAGATTAGCTATAGGCACAAATGGGGTAAGAAGAATATGGGATCAAGAATGAACTAATCTAAAGTGGAAGAAACGTGAACTGATAAATCAAGAATCGGGATCAGAATAGAGAGAGTAGCCATGGATCAAGAAGAACCAATCAAGTTCATAACGGAAGTGTCCTGTTGATCTATTGTTTTTCATGTTATTCACAGTTCTGACTTTTGGTTTTGATATTGTCAGCTAAGAAACAATCTGCCTGCATTTCCTTCAAAGAGGTAGCTCATATTCCTATTGAATATGAATTAAAAGATGACCTAAACTTCTGTGCTCCTTTGGAGTATTTATTTGAAAATCTTGTCCATTTCTAGAAACTTCTGATAGTTAAGCAATATCTCACTCAAATCCTGTCTCTCAGTAGCTTCAGTGTTCTTGTTTTGAAGCAGAAAATTCACTATTTTGGACAATGTGGAATTGAAGTGTCCTGGTTCTTTGCAGACAATCAACTGCATCAACATCTTTCAAATATAACCTGTCTGAATACTACCAGTTTTTGGAAAGCTTTCTTTGTAAAATTTCAATGACAACGAGTTTATGGCAAACCTACTACATAACTTACTGGTATGCGGGATACAGTAAAAAAGGAAGCTAAACCTACTCCTGTTTAAAAAAAAAAAAAAGAGAAACAGAGAGAGCGAAACACAAAACAGTATATAATCTGGCTCCTTATTCTACAGGATTGATCAAAATATTGTAGGTATTCAAACGATGTCATAAATAGTTTCAAAGGCCAGGAGTTTAATCTGATATGTGGTTGTTCCAGGATTTGATCTTGGGCCTCTCTGACTGCAAAGTCATTGCTCTTTTTACAATATTCTAAAACTAGCGAAAGTTAGTTTGGAAAGCTAGCTTAACCAGGAAAAAAAGAAAATTCTTTCTAAGAAAAAGGACTTGCAAGGTCTACTCTGGCATTTTTGCCAAAGAATACTGAGTGTATATTACAGGGAGGCATAAACTGAGCCTTAAAAAAATTAGGTGAAAATGTTTCCTTTCAAGAATCTGCTGCGGTTAATTAAATATCGTATTAGTGAAATGATCAATTCAAAGGCTAGCTTACACCTTTCTTTTCTCAAGAAACTCCAAGTCCTTCATGATATTACCTGAGAGCAAAACCTGTAAAATACCAAAGGAAGTAAGACTGTGAAGCAATAGAACAATTACATTGTCTTCACATACTGATGAATCACCTGTGCTCTTACTCTCACGTGCTCTTAAATTTGAGTACAAATTTCACACAGCAGAAATGAAAATTAAGGGGAGTGTTGGTGGGGCTTAAAAAGGGTTCTTACACAATACAGTAAAAAGAAGTCTTATGGTGGGAAGAGAGGAAAGGCCAAATCAGTAGTAGTTCCAGCCACTAGATTTAAAAGCATTTCCTATTGAACTCAAAGATGGGTGAAAACAGCATGCTGCCTTTTCTTGGCACAGAGAAAGGTGCCTAACTATGAACCGGCTTCTAATGACAATGTCTAGTTCCTTATCTTTCTGTGCACATGTACACATACACACACACATATACACACAAACACACAAAAACACAGTTTGAAGTCTCCCTGCCTACCCACCAAAATGTCACAAATACACACACACATCTAGAACGTACACATGTACACAAATACAAATACCATCACATACATGTGGCACACATATCACACATGAACTGACCATAATGCACACCTACCTTCACACACATGAATGTAAGGAATGTGGTGCATACCACCCAATTCATGACCATGCATGTGCACATGCAACACACACACTTCATACAGCCACACATCCACACACTCACATGTGCAACATACACATGCACACATGCAGATAACATGAAACACAATGCTAACACAGAGATGCACACACATGCCTTAGGCAAGAGGCCACACCCACATCACAAATGCACACACGGATACACTCACACACAGGTGCACAAACAATAAGAAAGAAGACTCAGAAGACTCTAGAGAAATTAAATATATCTCTATTAAAAAGTTTGGCAAGTTTTAAGTCATAAAGAGAGAAATGGGAAAAAAAGGGAAATCAATACAAGAAGGATAGAATAAACAAGTTTTCAAGTCTCTGAGGCTTCCCTTTGCAGAATGGAGATTACCATTTTAATTAAAAAGAACACAGTATCAATGCCATAGCAAGTCATGGTAGGTGTGTTTAACTCCAAAATTCCAGGCGGCACTGCTTAATCATCTAGATACACAATTCAGTTCCCAGCTGAGCTGAGCAATTTGATCAAGGTCACTGGGAACAGTAAGCAGTACGAGCTTGACTTACGTTTGAGCATGAACCACAAGTCCACTCCCTTAAGTTCACTTCAATATTTCATTTCATAAACAGGAAGGGGAAATGGATTTAACATAGAGATTTCTCCATTTAAAATTCTATTTAATTCCTCATCATAGATGAGAAGTTTGACAGTGATGAGGTGCTCATAATTTATGCATGAATCTGTTGCATTTTAAGTGTGTCCAGGTGCACACGGAAAATGGAGATATGTGCTTTTATGTGGTGTCTCTGCATGAACGATGTCCAGCTAGCACCCAACACACTCTGAGGATGGAAACAATGCTATTTTAAATATGATTAATAAACGTAAATGAGAAAGAAAACATTTTTCAACACTCCATCTTATAACACATTTTAACAATTATTTTTGTGTGTGAAGAAAAACAACGATTCTGTTGGCGTGCAGACATAAAGCATGATTCCTTACCACCCTCTTGTGGTGATTTTAAAGAACAATTTTCTCATCACTGAATATCCTCTACCTCCTCCCCACCTCCTACCACCGTTTCTAATAATGGGCCTCTAGAGGCTTTTAGGGTGAACCACAGAAAACTGCTTATATTTGACAATTTTTGTTCTACAAACATGGTAATGTCATGCGTTATGGTTGTAACGAAACCCCTCCTGATTGCCAACATGTTTTCTGAACCCCAGGACAATTCATACACCGCATTCTTGGATTTGTTTTAAATTATCATTCCATTAGAACTCCCTGTTTAGGGTGACCAGAATTGTATCATACTCTTCCTAACCACATTTTTATCAGTATTTACCAACATGACATTCTGGTCCATTAGAGCTGCTTCCACTCCTGCGCTGCACACATGACCTCTTCTTTGTTCCTCCTTTCATGAGGGTCCCTTCCTGGCTCATCCAATATCTATCCAGTTCTTCATTGCCCAACTCAATATAACTTTCTTGGATGTATCCGACTTCCATCAATCTGTGTCTTGTATTTTGATGGCCAAAATTTGAACCTAATAAATTAATTGCTCTATACTGCCTTAATCTCTAATGGTGTCCCACTCTTGAACCACTGCCCCCTGCCCCTGGCAGCTATGTACTGAAAGAAGAATATCTGTCTGTCACCTCTCTAACTATCTATCTATCTATCTATGGTAGGCAGAATACTGGTCCCCCAAAAATGTTCATGGCCTAATCCCCAGAACAGTGAATATGTTTGGTTATATGGCAAATGAAAGTTAAGGGTGCTAATCAGCTGACCTTAAAGTAGAGATTATCCTCGATTATCAGATTGGTTCAGTGTAATTACAGGGGTCCTTAAAAGTATAGAAGGAGGCAGAAGAGGGAGAACAGAGAGATGGCAGCATGAGAAGTATTCAGCCCAGCCTTGCTGGCTTTGAAGGAGGAAGGAGACTAAGAGCCAAGCCATGTGCACAGCCTCTAGAAGCTGGAGAAAACAACAAAAGGGATTGTCCCTTAAAGCCTTCAGAAGGAATGTAGGCTTAAGGATACCTTGATTTTAACCAGAAAGACCCATTTCGGACTCTGACCTTCAGAACTGTAAGATAAAAAATTTGTATTGTATAAGCCCCTAAATTTACAGTAATTTGTTACAGTAGCACTGAGAAACTGATTGTGTATTTACAGTTCTATATTGGCTCCACTGGAGGTGATCATACTGGTAGTGGGAGGCAATGGAGACACACAAAAAGGTGAAAGTTACCATTTTTCAAAGATTGCTCTGATATTTGAAATTAGACAGACCTGGCTTCTACTGACTCTACTACTCATTCAATTCTTGAAATGTTGTTCAATTCTGAGCCTCGCTAAGACTCACCTTGCTCCCTCACAAGGAGAGTAAGGAGGATTTATAAGGTTTCATCCTCATAGGCTTGTTTGAATATTAAATATATAAAGTTTTAAGTTCTAAGCCTTTTGTGTCTCATTTAGTAAAATGTCTCTCTCTTTATCCAAATATACCTGTTTTGTATCACATGGACCCTGCTGCTCTTGAAGAATTTATAATGGAGGACGGAATTGTCGAGACTCAGAATAGATAACCAATGGAGTACCTCTAGCTAGATTATCAGCTCAAAGAAGATATCACTGTTACACAAAAACCATTGATGCTGGGCTCATGTGAACTATGCATATGTTAATAGAAACCGCACTGCAGCCTTCAGGTTCAATCGCAACTGTGTCCCTATTAACTTCAGCAAGCATCAATGGGGCACAGATTTCATTCAAGGCTGTGATTGCTTGAGGAAGTCATTTTATCTCCAAGAACTTCAGTAGAATTGGAAAGACTGGAGACCGCCTTCAGTAGCTGACATCTTCTCACCCAGGGTACTCTCGGCATACGTTAGAATACTTTTACATCTTCTAGTCATAAAAAAATTCTGATTTTACAGAAACCTTAGGCTTCTGGTTTCTGCTCCCACATGTAGAGAGCTCAGACATCAACTTGGCTTATGACAAGAGAAAGTTGAACAAGCTGAAAATTGATGACTTTTCTTGGATTCACCGGGAGCATTCAGAGAAGAATACTTGAGATCTGTTTACCTGGAGCAGAAGCCGCTGGAGCCCTCTACTGGTGGGAACACTTAGATTTTAATTTTGACAAATTGCTGGAGGCTGAGTATGAACTAGTGTGAGAGTGAGGAACCCTTGGGGACTGTACTAGTGGGGGCCTCACACTATAGGGCACTATATTTAGAGACACTACCTGGTTCTTATGGAAGATCTGGAAAGGACCCCTCATGACTCTGGCAGGAGGAAGGGAAGAATAACCAACTAGAAAGAGCCCAGAGCCTTCTCCATAATAAAGGCTGTCTGTCCAGAGGAAAAGATTTTGCTAAAAGTTTATCTCAGTATTCCTCCTACTCATGCTCTCTTTCGCTTTCCTATCTCAGCTAAGGGGGAAAACATAGTCAATAGGGATTACGACTTCAAGGAAATAGATTGGGAATGCCACAGTCAGAGAAGGGAGTACAGAGCAGTGGGGGGAAAATCTGTACCAAGAATACCACAGTCCTAGGAAACAGGCCCATTAGAACACTGAGATTTGATTGGAGGATTACATAATGCTTTCCTTCCCCTACACTTTCACTCCACATCAAGCTCCAATATGATAACAGTGCTGCAAGAAAGAGCTGCAAGAGCCTTTCTCTGAACAGAAGTTCTTAGGGAAGCCAGAGTCAAGAGGGGAAACAAAAGCAAGGTCGTTAGAGGAATTTGAAGCTTCTGACACATACAGCTACAGCAAATATTAAATACAGCCTCGCTCCTAGTGAGATTACCATAAATCCTCACATTAAAGGCCTACTTACCTCAGTTCCTACTACCCAATACAACATGTTTGGCTTTCTACAAAATACTGTAAGGCATGACAAAAGAGAGTACGAAAACAAAATCTAAAGAGACAAAATAATCACCAGAATAAGACTCAGATATGACCCAGATATTAGAATTATCCACTAGGGAATTTAAAACAAATATGATTAATAAGTTAAGGGCTCTAATGGAAATAACATGTAAGAACAGATGGGTAATGTAAGCAGAGCAATGGAAACTCTAGGAAACAAAAGGAAATTTTCGAAATCAAAAGAACTGTAACAGAATGAAGAATGCCTTTGATGGGCTCATCAGAAGACTGGACATAGTTGAGGAAAGAATCAGTGATCCTGAAGATACAACAATAGAAACTTCCTAAAATAAAATGCCAAGAAAAATAAAAAGAATTAAAAAAATCAGACCACTCAAGAACTGTGGGGCAATTGCAAGTTTTAACACACATGATATCAAAATACCAAAAGGAAAAGTGAGAAACAGAGCAGTAGAAATATTTGAAGCAAGAAAAAAACTAAACAAAATTTACAATTCTATATATACCACCAAGCAAAGCATCTACCAAATTTTTTCCAAAATTGACAGGTGACAATATGGGCACTGGAATTGTTGGAGAAAAGCCCGTAATTCCATGAGCGATGAGTCATTTTCACTGCAGCAGAAGGTAACAGAAAAGGAGCCTAGGAAGATAATATTGGGGTGGCAAGTTGTGGTGAGAGCATGGAAGATCATGAATACTAGCCTATGTTGTTTGTACCTCAATCCAAAATCTGTGATAAACTTTTCCTTAGAAAGAAATAGTAATAACATGTTTTAGAGTAAGGCAAGACTGGAAAGCCTTAAGACCATTAGTTGTTACTGAAAAAATCCAGGAAATGGGTAATAAGAACAGTGTCTTTGACAAGGGCTTAATTTCCAAAATATACAAACAGCTCATACAACTCAATAACAACAACAACAAAAAACAACACAATAAAATAATGGGCAGAAGACCTAAAGAGACATTTCTCCAAAGAAGACATACAGATGGCCAACAGGCAAATGAAAAGATGCTCAACATCGCTCATTATTAGAGAAATGCAAATCAAAACTGCAACGAGGGGGCTTCCCTGGTGGCGCAGTGGTTGAGAATCTGCCTGCCAATGCAGGGGACACGGGTTCGAGCCCTGGTCTGGGAAGATCCCACATGCCGTGGAGCGACTAGGCCCGTGAGCCACAATTACTGAGCCTGCGCGTCTGGAGCCTGTGCTCCGCAACAAGAGAGGCCGCGATAGTGAGAGGCCCATGCACCGCGATGAAGAGTGGCCCCCACTTGCCGCAACTAGAGAAAGCCCTTGCACAGAAACGAAGACCCAACACAGCCATAAATTAATTAATTAATTAATTAATTAATTAATTAAAAAAAAAGTTTCTCCAAATCTTTAAAAAAAAAAACTGCAACGAGGTACCAGCTCACACAGGTCAGAATGGCCATCATCAAGAAGTCTACAAATAACAAATGCTGGAGAGGGTGTGGAGAAAAGGGAACCCTCCTAGACTGTTGGTGGAAATGGAAATTGGTGCAGTCACTATGGGCAACAGTATGGAGGTTTCTCAAAATACTAAAAATAGTGACTTCCCCGGTGGTCCAGTGGTAAAGAATCCACCTTCCAATGTAGGGGACACGGGTTCCATCCCTGGTCGGGGAACTAAGATCCCACATGCCGGGGGGCAACTAAGCCCATGCACCATGACTACTGAGCCCGCGAGCCATAAGCTACAGAGCCCATGAGCTCTGGAGACCATGCGCCACAACTAGAGAGAAGCCCGCACATCACAACCTGAGAGAAGCCCCCGTACCGCAACGAAGAGCCCACGCGCCGCAACAAAAGATCCTGCATGCCTCAACGAAGATCCCACGTGCTGCAACTAAGACCTGACACAGCCAAATAAAAAAAAAAGAAAATAATAAAATAAAATAAATAAATATTAAAAAACTAAAAATAGGGGCTTCCCTGGTGGCGCAGTGGTTGGGGGTCTGCCTGCTAATGCGGGGGACGCGGGTTCGAGCCCTGGTCTGGGAAGATCCCACATGCCGCGGAGCATCTGGGCCCGTGAGCCACAACTGCTGAGCCTGCGCGTCTGGAGCCTGTGCCCCGCAACGGGAGGGGCCGCGATAGTGAGAGGTCCGCGCACCGCGATGAAGAGCGGTCCCCGCACCGCGATGAGGAGTGGCCCCCGCTTGCCGCAACTAGAGAAAGCCCTCGCACGAACCGAAGACTCAACACAGCCAAAAATAAATAAATAAATAAATAAAGTAGCTATAAAAAAAAATTAAAAAAAAAAAAAAAAACTAAAAATAGAGTTGCCATATGATCCAGCAATCCCACTCCCAGGCATATATCCGGACAAATTTGAAAAGATACATGCACCCCTACGTTAAGAGCAGCACTATTTACAAGAGCCAAGATAGGGAAACGACCAAAGCGTCCATCGACTGATGAATGGATAAAGAAGATGTGTGTATATATATATATATATATATATATATATATATATATATATATATACACACACACAATGGAATGCTATTCAGCAATAAAAAAGAATTAAATAATGCTATTTGCAACAACATGGATGGACTAGAGATTATCATACTAAGCAAAGTAAGTCAGAAAGAGAAAGACAAATACCACATGATATCACGTATATGTAGAATCTAAAATATGACACAAATGAACTTATTTACAAAACAGAAACAGACTCACAGATATAGAGAACAGACTTGTGGTTGCCAAGGGCGGGGTGGGTGGAGGAGGGTTGGATTGGGAGTTTGGGACTAGCAGATGTAAACTAATATATATAGAATTGATAAACAGCAAGGTCCTATTGTATAGCACAGGGAACTAAATTTAATATTCTGTAATAAACCATAATGGAAAAGAATATGAGAGATATATATATACATGTATATACATGAATCACTTTGCTGTACATCAGAAACTAACACAACATTGTAAATCAATTACACGTCAATAAAGAAAATAAAAAATAAATTAAAAGAAAGAACAGTGTCTATGGTAAGAGGTAAACGCTTTTACCAGAGATGGTTTATGGAGTGAGTCCTGCAACCAAGCAACAAAAGTGATAAAAGTAATAGATTAGTAAAATGTAATCAAGTAATAAATTCAAGCAAGGAAATCTTACTGACCAGCACCAATATTAAACTACTTTCTAGCAAAAAAGTTGGCATTTCAAATTTAGAGTTTACAGAGTTGCAAGTAGCACAAAGAAGTTATTTAAAACTTCCTCCAGAAGGCTCCAACAATTTATAAATGCATAAGGAAATACATTCTTAACTACTCATATGACCTTGGAGATCATGGAGAATGCTATTGAAAAGGATAGTTCTGGAAAATGCTGATTTGGGTGTTTTTAAAATTTCTGTCGGACTACCATTAAGGCCTCATATCCCACAAATACAGATGCCGTGGGCAACTGATTTCAGCCTTGCTGACTTCAATACGCTAATGACCACTTTTCTTTATGGATGAATTAGTTGAGTAGCTGTGTGATTTATCCTGATTGATTATCATCATGGCACAACATTTGCAGATGGAACAGTCAATGAAATGCGTTTTTAGCAATAGCTATTCTGGCTTCCTTCAATATATTATACATGTAATGTCAAGGTCTTACAGTTATATCTTGCATATTTTAAGGCAGTTTTCTTGAGTATAGTATCTATGGAGCTTACCTGAGTAAAAATGCTTATATTATAGTTGCATCACTTGGATGATGTGTTGTAAAAGCAAGATGATTCTGTGGCCAAATGCTCTTTCCCTGCTTATATTATACAGAGTTGTTAACAGCCTGGCCAAAGAGGTGACAAACTGGTGACCACATGGGCCAGATCTAACCCCCAGATGTGTTTTGCATGGACCATGAAATGCTTATGAATTTTAAAATAAATACAAATATTATTTTTAAAAAGAACAGATCTGGGACTTCCCTGGTGTTTCAGTGGTTAAGACTCTGTGCTCCTAATACAGGGGGTCCAGGTCCAATCCCTGGTCAGGGAACTAGATCCCACATGCCGCAACGAAGTTCCCACGTGCCACAACTAGACCCGGTGCAGTCAAATAAGCAAATAAATATTAAAAAAAAAAAAAAGAACAGATCTTACTTGAAAGCTCTTTTTTTTTTTCTTTAAAGATTAGGAAGTTGGGCAACACTGGTCCTACAATTCTGTATACCAACAATGGCTCCCCCAGTCTCCATTGTTCCCCAAATGCATGCACTTACATTTAATTCCTCTGTCTCCCTTGCTTAAATCACTTGCCAGTTCCTCTATTAGGTCTTGGATTAGTCAGCTAGGGTTGTGGTAACAAAAGATCACAAACTGGGTGGCTTAAACAAAAGAAATGTACTGTCTCAGAGCACTGGAGGCTGGAAGTCCAAGATCAAGGTGTTGGCAGGTTTGGTTTCTTCTGAGGCCTCTCTCCTTGCCTTGCAAATGCCACCTTCTGACTGTGTTCTCACATGACCCTTCCGCTGCAAACACACCTCTTCCTCTTATAAGCAACCAGTCCTATTGGATTAGGGTCCCATCACTATGACCTCATTTAACCTTAATAACCTTCTTAAAGACCCTGTCTCCAAATACAGTCAAATTCTTCCCCTGCATTTGCTAAGTGTTGGTCTTGGGCAAGTTAATTATTATCTCAGAACCCTGGTTTCCTGATCTGTAGAATGAACATCTAATAACACTAAATGTCTCTTAGTCCAGTTCTTGGTAACCATTCATGTACTGAGGAATCACCTGGGCCTTTGTTAAAATATAGATTGATTCAGCTGATCTAGGATGAGGCCAGAGATTCTGCATTTCTCACAAGTTCCAGGTGATGCTGATGCTGTTGTTCTGCGGACCACACTTTGAGTAGCAAAGTCTCAGAAGACTAAATGAGTTAACAGGTACAATGCATTTAGGATACTGCCTGCCACATCACAAAAATCCAAAATCCTTGACTCCGACTGTCATCATTATTCCCATGGAGCTGATTGTAGATCAGTAGAATATGCCTCTGTAGGAATATTTAATGTATCCCAATTGTGGTTTTTCCTTTGGCTCCTTGCACTCTGCTTTAAATTCATGCAGTTTTGTTATATTTTATATGCTTAGAAACTACTCTAAATCCCTTTTGCAAAAAGGAAGATTATACAAATTAAACACGTTGATTAATGGAGAAAGAGAGAATATATTTTTATAATGAATTTAAAATAATGTGACCACAAAAACTAAACCAGAAGGCCAGTTGTAATCACCCACACTCTCTGATCAGTACTTCCAGCAGACCGCACCCCAATGCACCTGGGAGATGATGTCACCCCCAAACAGCCTTATAATGCGTACTCTTTCATTATTTCCTAGTTTGCACATCATAGCCCACCTTTTCCAAACTTCTTTCAGGTCCTTAAAATGTATTACTTTTGCACATGTCCGGGCCTTTGTATTAGCTGTTTCCTCTGGTACTCTCTTTGTCCTCCCCTCCCTTCAGATCTTAGCTCATATGCCACCTTCTCCAGAAAGTTATCTGATCTCCCTCCCTTTTAGATTTGTGTTTATTGCCCCTACAAGTCCTCTCATAGCATCTTTTGACTACCTTTATCTCTCTGCATACAATAATGTATTTTAATTGCTTATTTACCTATACCAATCTGTCTCCCCCACAAATCTGCAAGTTCCAGGAAGGCAAGAGCCCTATGCTTATGTACTATTTTAGCCTCAGTACTTAGACCTGTGCTTGACATATGGTTGGCATAACAATGAAGACTCAATTCATGTGTGCTCTATTAATGAATGAATGGATGGATGAGTGGGTGTGTAGGTAGGTGGATGGATAGATGTCTTGGATGTATGGATAAAAAAGCAGATGCCCCCATTTCTAAGGATTTTTGACACAGCATTTATCAGCAACAACTTGACAATTTTATTTAGCCTGGAATACTGAGACACAATGATCATCTCAAAATCTACATACTCACTGGTAGCACCAGTCAACCCATCCTCTTTGCCCACCTGAGAAGAATGTTTATGAATAATGAAATTACTAAATGGGTTTTAGCATGTGGCAAACATCTGTCTGTGATACCCGCCATGAAGGGGTTACAGGCTGAAGCTCATTTAACTTCAGTTCAAGTCTCAGATTTCAACTTCACCAGAGTCAGCAATCTAACACATGTAGAGCTGTACACAAAAAGAAACACACAAATACTGAGGAGTGGATCTCAATGAACTCACCATCATTACAGGGAAAACACATGCAAATTGTACTAGTGACTGATCATACCTTGGTCTTATCATCTTCACAATTCAAAGGAGAGACAGCTCATGATTATTATTAAGATAAAAATAATGAACTTAGTTTCAGCTTGTAAAACATGATTTCATAAGTCATTGCTCAATTTAAAATAAAATGGATTCTTCCTTTTTGGATTGGACAAACTGAATTCTTATCAGAAATGATGTTACATTTTCAGAGAAGAGTGATAGTACCAAGCTTAATCAACCCTCTGAAACTATGGTATGCATTCACAGAAATATCTTAAAAATGTATCCTGAGGTTTTTATCTTGGTTGGAAGTATAGCACACTCGATTATGTAGGACAGAAACCATTCAGCATGTGTCTTGAAGCCTATTAAGTTCCTCAGGACTTGTGATAATGAAGATAAACAGTCTAACCTTTCCTAGACTTGGGACCGTGGTTACCACAATGTCTCATTAGGAAGAAACACGCTAGGAAATACATGGATAAATGTATTATAAAGCACCATGCCTCTAAGTGGTGCCCCAGGCCCTCTACTTTTACACTCTAATTGTGTTTTCTCCCCACATTCTGGCTACTTTCTATAGTCAGAGAACAGTGCTTTTGTGAAAGATCTTTGCTACCAAATTCTCAGCTTAGGTTTTAAGAAATAAAATCACGCACAGGTTGACAGAGTAGCTTGCAATACATTTTATAAACTGGAATTCTTTAGGGACAAATGTTGGGATGCTTCCTAGCATTTACAACAGTTTCTACAATTCGATTTTCAATTATTGAGGAGTGCATTTTTTGAAAGAAAGAAAGAGAGAAGGGAGAGTGAGAAGAAAGATAAACTCTTTAGCAAATTCTATGACAAAAAAAGCAAAAGTAACAACTTATATTGATAATTTGAACCTGATAATAACAATATCCTAGTGCCGTGTGTTAATAAGATACAGCCATTGCACTAGTAATGATTTGCCTCTGCTTCTTTTGAATAAATCTCAGGTGGAAATAAGCCACGGGAAAAGCCTTGCCTCTGATCTCCACTTTTCGAGAGACATATGGTCCATGGAGGAGCAGTTCCTGCTTCTGTTGATAGGAGAAGTAGGGGGAAGAATATAAAGCACAGCTATGAATGGAAAAAAATCACCCTTGCCATTTGGAAGAGCCACTGATACTCACGAACTGTACCAAGAACTTTGCTGGAGACTCAGAAAAGTTGAGTTACAGTCAGACGTTCTCAAGGTGGATCTAAGCTTTCACTCATCCCAAGAGAGAAAAGTAAGACTATCCTGCCTTCAAAATAAAAGTAGGTGGAAACTTAGCAGAGATAGATGGTGATGCCCAGTGGATTCAGTAAATAAGGCACTTTTCTAAGTAAAAGGCCTAGGTTTGAGTTTTTAATTTGATCAAGCCATATGAATGGGTATCTGAGGATTAGAATCAATAATTTTATCATGATTCTAAATGCTCTGATTCAATCACGGATCTTATCAGATCTTTTCACTGTATTATCTTGTATCATCTAAAATAGCTCAAGAAGTAGAGATTGGGAGGACCAGACAACCATTAATGCAATCTAACTGGGATATATTTAAAATTGAGAATGGATAGTTCCTAAGAAAGCTAAATAACGTAAAGAGTGCCATTAAGGCAAAAATGAAACAAATTATTTTACATATTAAAATAAAACAGGAGAAGCCCTGGTGGCACAGTGGTTAAGAATCTGTCTGCCGGTGCAGGGGACATGGGTTTGAGCCCTGCTCTGGGAAGATCCAACATGCCGCAGAGCAACTAAGCCTGTGCGCCACAACTACTGAGCCTGCGCTCTAGAGCCCGTGAGCCACAACTACTGAGCCCGTGCGCCTAGAGCCCAAAAAAAAATAAAAATAAAAATAAAAAAACCAGAATGCCGTCTTAGCCTTTTATACCAAGCCACATTATGACTTTCTTGGGACCCCGGTACTTTTGCCTTCATGGGCTCCTTCCTCCAAAAAACATTAAAAAATAAGTTTTATGACTGCATTGTCATAAATATGAAAGTGTTAGTATTATGTATTATTTTCTTTGACCCCCAAAGTTAATTTTTTCTTCTCATTAAAAAAATGAAAACTTTTTTCTTGGGACCCTGAAAGTATTAGGGGCCCTGGGTACAAGGGAGGTACTTCACGAACATGATGGAGAAGTTGGTCCTGCTTCTATATACTTGTATCTAGAGATCATGTATCTCCTTTCAATCCACAATCACAGAAGTCTCATGCCTAGGAGTCACATTTTAGGAAGAACACGCCACACTTTGAGCATTAAGCATTAAGTATAACCTCAAATATTTTTCTCCTCCAAACCCATTTTATGAAGTTTGTTTCATTAGCAAATACGTCTGCTACTCAAGGCAAGTTTGCTGGCTCCCTTTGAACAAGCTGGCCTTCACTGAGTGTCCTCCTAAGGAGGCTCGAATTCTGAAAGATCCAAATGTTCTAAACTCTTACTATCTTCTGTACAAACATAATTCATCTCTACATCACAGGCCTCACTGATGCAGTTGATATGATAAATAATTGCAACCAGCAGAATGTAAGCTCCACAGGGGCAGAAATGTTTTGTTTGTTTTGTTTTGCTTGTTCTGATGTGTTCACTGATGTATCTCAAATCCTTAGAACAGTGCTTGCAAACAGTAAATGCTCCATATTTGAATAAATGAAGTACAATGGACTGTACTTCTTTAAAATCTCTTCATGTTGCTCACTCTCCATACCCGTGAGTTTATCACACCTGCCTCCTCTCCGGCCCCTCTAGTCTTCCTCCTACACGGCTCCCAGAGGGTTCTGCCCAAAGCTCAGTTATGATGATGTCATGATGTTATTTGAAGTCTTTTGATGGTTCCCTATATTCTATAGAAAGAAAAAAATCGAAGGTATTTAAGTGTAGGGTATTAAAGGCTCTCCATGGTCCAATACCAGATAATATCTAGCTTTGCTCCCAAATAGCCTGCATATTTCTTTGACAGAACTGAGAAACTGCTATGCTTCCTGGTCTCCAAGTCTGTCCACATGTTGTTCTTTTGCATGGGTCACTTTTTATCTAGGCTTTATCAATCTCACCTCCCTTCACCCCACATGTTTCATGACTCATTCCTATCTATGTACCATGACTGACCTTCTCTTTCCTTTAGGAGTCCTAGGCATTTTCCTGCATCACTTACAACTTCCCTCTAAAATGGTACTCATCTGGCTTTACTGTGACTGTGTGTTTACACATCTGTTTCTCCCCCTAGATTGTACATTCCTTCAGAGAACAGGGCCATTGTGCAACATTCTAACCCTAGAAACTGGTATAACCTCTGGAACTTGGAAGGCATTCAATAAACAGAAGTAGAGGAATGAATGAATGAATGAGACTTTCTTACATTTAGGGGAAAATTGAGGCATTTCAGGATTCAGATTAAGGTTATGTCTGCCACTTCATTTGTTCATTTATTAACAATATTTCAAAATAATAGAAAATATTTCCTATTCCTAATAGGAACTAATAAGAACAATGCACATTAAAACCATAGCATTGATATATCATTTTTACAAGTCTATCTACATTCATTATTGGGAAGGATGTGGAGAAATGGATATTCTCATACACTACTCTTTTATTTTAATATTTATTTATTTTATTTTATTATTTTATTTTCTTTATTTTTTTTTGTCTGTGTCGGGTCTTAGTTACAGCACGAGGGCTCTCTTGTTGAGGGGTGTGAGCTCAGTAGTTGTGGTGCACAGGCATAGTTGCCCCTCGGCATGTGGGATCTTAGTTCCCCGACCAGGGATCGAACCTGCGTCCCCTGCATTGGAAGGCAGATACTTTACCACTGGACCACCAGGGAAGTCCCCTCATACACTACTCTTGAGAGTTAAAATTTACATGTCCTATTTGGAAAGATATGTGGCAAGTAAGTAAATGGAAATTCACACATCCTTTAATGCATTCATTTTACCATTTTACTTCTCTCTCTCTCTATATATATATATATGAATCATGATCATATATATATGAATCTCTCTCTCTCTCTCTCTATATATATATATACATACACACACATATGAATCACTTAAGTGACATACTTAAGTGTGTTCACTACAGCCTTTGGTGTAATAGTAAAAATTAGAAACAGCGTGAATGTATATCAAGAGGAAAATGACTAAATAAAAATTGGGTATAATCACACAACAGAATGATATATATAACAGTTAACATCTTGAAGTAGATAGATCTTAAAAAACATAATGATGATTGGAAAAAAGCAAATCGCAAGATGATAATTACCCCATGCTACCGTTTGTGTAAATAGAAACCTCACAAACCAATACAATATATATGGTTTATACAAATGCATTTATGTTTGAAAATACAGAAATTGGGATGTAATGATATTAAATGACCCCTTGATAGAGGATGCCTCTGGGAAGGAGTATAAGTGATGAGATTTGAGGAGTAGTCAAAGAGACCTTCATTTTCTTTACGGCATTTTAACACCTTTACTTAAAACACAAATTGAAGTATAGCATTGGTGATGGAAATGTACGCACTGCTTGTTCAGATTATATATTTACCTATGTTTTTTATATCTCCTCCCTAAAAGATAGGATAAACAAACCATGGGTACCAAAAATGCTCTCAGAGTTTTGGAGATGCAGCCAGGGAATGAAAAGAGAAAGGCCACAGGATCGCACAAAGGACAGCATCAAACCCTACCTGTGGGAGTAAAAGGACGTCAAGTCAGAGACGTCTATACATAGGAGTTATGCATGCCCCTCACGTTACCTACAGGGAAAGTCATGACAATCTTGAGGTATTTAGAGAGGCTTATGAGTACTGTAAAATGAACGGCTTGGGAAAATAAAAGGAAAGAAATTACTATGGAAAGAAAGGAATAAAATTGGCAAAATGATGTTTGCTGTTGCTGAGACTAGAGAGTGGAGAGGCAAACAAGCTGCCTCCCTGGTCTGGTTATTACAGATAACAGCTGTCTGAATGTAAGAGTCAGTGCACTGAATATGCAAGCCATCAATCAGTAGTCTTAAACTATAAAACAACAAAAAAAGCATCCACAGCACATAGCCCGCAGGACAGTTACTATGCTACCCTTACTGACAAGTTTCTGAAAAGGAGATCAAAAGAAACTGTACTCCATTTTTTTATAGAAAATGAAAGTGACAAGGATGAGAAGCATGCAGCGTGTAGTTTAGATAAAGGAAAAGAAGTTTTTCCAACAAGTACATATTCTGCTGACAGAGAGAAAGAAGCAAAGGAGAAAAGAAGTTAGGTTGTGAATTGTGAAGAACACATTAATTAGAACAGACTCTGAATCACTGTTGTGCTTGTATCAGAGTACAGTATTAACGAGATACGAGAAGGATCCAGAGTGCTGAACGCCTCAGAGATTTTAAACTGGGACCTTTGAACTCTGTTAATTTATATACTGGCTATTATAAAATTCAGAAAGCTCTCAGTTGCTATCATAACACTATTGTTTTTACACTGACAGTCAATGACAAGCTTACCCTTCAAGAACAATAAACATGCAGAGAAGTAGAAGGCATTTTATGAAAGCCACCCAGCTGGGTTCACTTCCCGCCTGCCTTTTGCCCCCCGCCCTATCAGCTTGAGTAAGCTGCCCAGCTAGTCTGGTTCTCAGGCCCTTACCCGGAAATACAGAAACCAAAACAAATACTCCATTAAATCTCTCTCTGTACTAATATTTTAGAATTTTATTGAACCTATCTGTATATGCTGTGGAAATTAGAAGAAACAGAAGTGTTTTGTGAAAGAAAAAGCACTCTTACAGTCAATGGTGGAAGATTCATGCTATTGCATTTTATAAATTATGTAAGTAATGTATGCTCTTTAGATATGCAGAGGGCCTCGTGGGCATTGGAAAAATCCTGGATTATAGATTGAATATGGAAATTTGCTGTTTGGCATCTTACTTTCGTTTCTTTCATATATCAGAAGAAAAACTACAAATAGCTCCCCTTAGTATCTGAAATGATCTGAAGATTAAACTCTCCTGGCCCTCAGAGAAATAGAAACTAATTTTGGAGTTACTGAAAAATTTGATTCGCAGTTTAAAAGGTTATCAAAGTTCATTTTGAAAGAACAAAAAAAGAGTTTTTATTTTCCTGAGAAGAAAATAGAAAAATCGTATGAATCGGATTTGAAGAGATGTTATAACGAAAATGGTAATACTGTTGGGGAGTGGTGAGAACATAAAAGGAAAGAAGAGACTAAAGGAGAAGAAAGTAAGAAGTAGAATCTCCTTGTTATTGAAATAGAATCAAATAGTAGTAGTGTATGTGTATGGCTGATTCATTTCATTTTGCTGTGCAGTGGCGGATAACACAACATTGTAAAGCAACCATACTCCAATAAAAATTAATTATAAAATAAATTTTTAAAAAATGGAAAAAAAGTATAAAGTTAAAAATAAAATAGTAGTGGGAGGATCCAGAAGAGAACTTAGATGAAGGATACCCCAGGGTCCTGGAACCCACTCCAGTCATGCTATTTAAGGCTGTGAGATCTCAAAATACAGTGAATTAAATCACACAGCCTTTCTCATATCACTACAGGGTTGAGTTTTCCAGGCTGGTAAGGTTGATCTATTGCATCTTTTTGCTCTGTCATCCCCTAGAGGGCTGTTCTTATCTCTATGGTAAAACCTGGGTCATGGCCACATCCATGTCTCAGCCCTCAGGAAGTTGATAACTGAGAAAGACAGAGGCAAACAACTTATCTTTATTTAGAAGATGACTTTGAAGTAAGTTGCTTCATATCTTCTGTTCACATTCCATTGGTCCAAATTTGGTCACATGGCCATATCCAACTACAAGGAAGGCTGGGAAATGTACTTTCAGTGGGCAGCCATGTACCCACATAAAGCTGGGATTTTTTTTTTTTTTTTTAATAAATTTATTTATTTATTTATTTATTTATATTTGGCTGTGTTGGGTCTTCGTTTCTGTGCAAGGGCTTTCTCCAGTTGTGGCGAGCGGGGGCCTCTCTTCATCACGGTGCGCGGGCCTCTCACTGTCGTGGCCTCTCCCGTTGCGGAGCACAAGCTCCAGATGCGCAGGCTCAGTAGTTGTGGCTCATGGGCTTAGTTGCTCCGCGGCATGTGGGATCTTCCCAGACCAGGGCTCGAACCCGTATCCCCTGCATTGGCAGGCAGATTCTTAACCACTGAGCCACCAGGGAAGCCCTTTTTTTTTTTTTTTTTTACTAAAAAACAGAAGGATAAAATGGATATTGTCTAGTAAGGAGTTTGTTAAAGAAGGAAGTGAGTCCACTGCCCTAAAAGAGCTGAGTGTGAAATCTGACAAAGGGACCTGAAAGAAATGTTTTGGGTATGCAACAGTCCTGTGAGAGCCGAGTCACTGCATAACCACCGCCTCTGCTCACTGAGTGTCCACCTCCTGATATGGGCTGGGACCTGGGACTCTTTGCTGCAGTGCTGCAGTGCTTGCACCTGGACACACCTCTCCTCGAGCAACAAAATACAAAGAAACTAGATGGGACTAAAAATAACTGCATGCATATGCAGTTAGGGCAACTTCTGGACAAAAGATACAAAGACCAAAAAAATCCAACTGCCACTTTTGAAGAGCCCAGAGCAAAAGCAGGGGGTAGGGAGCAAAAGCAGGTACTGTGCATGCCCCCAACACACAACACCACCTAAGGGGTGGGCAAACCACCTAAGCCACCCCTCCAGCTGGACCCCTGGACTCACCGTTACCCTCACCCCATATAAGGAACAAGGTTATCCCCGACTCAGGGAGCGAGCAAGCAAGGAAACCTGTTGTTTGTTCTTGCTCCCCTCTGCTGCAGCAGAGGCCCCGATAAAACCTTGCCTGAATTTCTTGTCTGGCCTCTGATCAATTTCTATTGATTAAGGAGGCCAAAACCCCTGGTCAGTAACACTCCTACCTCTTGTTTTGGGGCATAAGCCGAATTTACCCAAGGTGTCTTGTGCAGACTATTGTATCCGCAGCTAGAGTCTCCCTCACTGACTGGTAAGAGGAATGCCTAACTGGCTACAGACTTTGCTTGGGCTCTGATTAACTCTCCCCATGTCCAAATTACTAGAAAATCCAGGAGAAAGGTGTAGGGCTCTGGGAATTCGTGTAGTGGTCTACTTGGGAAGTCATGCTAAAATCAATAAGCTAAAGACCCAACCATAAGTTGGAACAAAAATCAATAACGCCCTTGATACCAATATTTATATAGACATGAATGAATATTAAAAAAGAAATCTATGCATATAATTTAAATATAATTTAAATGCAGAGTCTATATAGGGCAGATCAAAAACTATCATAAATAGAGCATAGCAATATTTTCAAACTTCACCATTAAATGAGGAATTCTATTAGTAGATGCTACTGTGATAGACATTATAGGAAAGAAAATTAGTTTTCTTAAGTGTTTTACTTATTAATCTCCTGCAAAATTTGTACAGTTCTAAATGTAGATTTTTCTCACTGCAGTATTAAAGTTACTGTTGATGTACGCGTTGAATCAGAAAGGTGTTTCTTTAGGTCAACGTTCCTGTTATATTACTGGGAACAAGAAATAATTTCCTCTGACAGTATACATCTAAAATAATTGTGGTGAGGAAAAATCTATTGATAGCTGTAGATAGACCCAAAGCATATTTCTAAGTAAAAAGACTGCTAAAAGGAAAGTTATACACTCTATTTTCATTAATTGTTTTAGTATGGCAGTAATCCACCAGGAAGAATACGTGTTACCACTCCCAAGATTGTTTTAATTTTTATAAAAGGCCACATACAATGTGTTTTATGAACATTATATTTTTGATCTAGGGCAGAGGAAGTGGGTTTTCAATGTCTGTTTTGCTATGTGATTTTCTTTTTGACTGCCTAGAAGCTTTAAATATCCTGCTTTTGCTTGCTAATTCCCCAAAGTAGAAATCTGACACTTCCCAAGGTAGAAGCCAGAAGCTAATGTTCTCAATCTGTTTTGAAGCTAGGATGGAGGCCTATGACCTATGCTCTACCAATTAGATACACACATGTCAATCTTTGATTATAAAATTTTACATCAAAGGAGCAGATATCATGCCTGATCCATTTCTGCCATGATAGTGCACATCCTGTCTTGGACTTCCCTGGTGGCGCAGTGGTTAAGAATCCTCCTGCCAATGCAGGGGACACGGGTTCGAGCCCTGGTCTGGGAAGATCCTACATGCCGCGGAGCAACTAAGCCCGTGTGCCACAGCTACTGAGCCTGCACTCTAGAGCCCGCAAGCCACAACTACTGAGCCCTCGTGCCACAGCTACTGAAACCCACATGCCCTAGAGCCTGTGCTCTGCAACAAGAGAAGCCACCGCAAGGAGAAGCCCGCGCACTGCAACAAAGAGTAGCCTCCTCTCAACGCAACTAGAGAAAGCCCGTGCTCGGAAACAAAGACCCAACGCAACCAAAATTTAATTTAATTAATTAATTAATTTTTTTTAAAAAGGAAATAACGTACCTGTCTGATTTATGCTATCGCCAGTTAGTTAGCTGTGTTATCTGACAGTTGGCTCTTGGCTTCATACTTGCCCTTCTGTGCCCTCTTCTCTTTTGCAGGGAGTCTAAAAACCTCAAAACTACATTTCCTAGATTTCCTTGACAGCTAGCTTTTATTTAGATGATGCCAATAGGAGGAAGTGACAGGAGATTGGAAGGTGGAAGAAAGGAAGATGTAGTCTCAGTAGTAGCAGCAGACAATTCTGGGCCCCTGGATTCGTACTCAGGCAATGAGTTTCCATAGCAGCAGCAGCCACAGGCCCAGCAGCAACCTTGGCCACACAGTGACCATGGCAAAGGCAGCTCCAGGAAACTGTGAACCTCAGCGCTTCAGAAGCACTGGCAGGAAAGTAGGCTCCTGACTCAAAATGGTGGGGCAACAGTCATTCCAAAACCATAGTGGCAGCAATAGGTGATCCAGCAGCCCCAGGGACACAGTAACCTTGGGCCCTTGATTACATTCATCCCTAAGGGCAATAGCAGCTTCCCACAGTTGCTAACCTATAAGTAACCTCATCTTCCCTTTTGCTCCTCAAGCCCTCCCAGCACTTTTGTAAAGGTTTCTTTATATCAAATCCCCTCTGTTTGTAATACTTGTCATGGTTCTTGTTTACCTGGCTGTACACTAGTTAAAATCAGTCAAAAGGAGCATTTTACATTTTGAAATTTCTTTTATTACTAAGACTTATCATTCTAAAATTAGAGACAACCAGTGTGCACTTGGAGTTTCTTACTAAATGTGCCGTGAGGTCAACAGACTTTCACTTTTGATTATAAGGGAATATGTTCCATCAGATCAACACTCCCACCAAGATGAAATAGAAAAGCTGTGTAAAAGAAAACAGAAAAAATACGATTGAAACCACTGAGAACATTTTGATGCAGTCAGGAAATAAGGAGCCAATGTACTGGAATGAAATAAACTAACTAATTGAGGTAAGCCTCAGTTTTGCCCCTGCATCCAGGGAATCTGCCAATTCTTAAATGGCACAAAGAGAAAGATTTTCCAGTCAGTAAAAGTCTCCTGGTAGAGTTTTCAGCCATCTCATGAGAATGGGGAGAAAACTAGGAGGGGTCAAGTCCTACAGAGAAGGAAGGTGCACAGAAGGGACCCCAACATGTTTTGCCAGTGTACCCTGAGATATTTTCTAATTCCTAAGTGGAGCACGGCAAGAAGCTAGAAGCTGAGGAGAGAATGGCTGAAAAATGATCTCAGTGTGATGAGGAGAAAAAAATTGGAGTTCAGGTCAACCAAGTAGGGAATATTTTAGTAAACATCTCAAGTGTTCAGCTGTAACCCCTGTAGAGCTGACAAAGATTGCAGGTCATCAAGTCACCTCAGACCCTGATTGAATTTGAGGTAATCTGCTCTTACTCTGGCTGCCTGCCATAGTTTTAAAATTTTTTCATTCACCAGGTCTGGCATTAAATAAAATGATTAACTGAACCAAGAAAAAAGACCAAGAAAAAACAAAAAATTATACAGTATCAACTAAATTATATACTATCCAGATATTAGAATTACAAGTTAGGGATTTTAAAGTAATTGATTATTATGCTGAAAACATGCTGAAAACAACAAAACAACAAAATCACCAAGATATTCCACACTGAAGTACAGAGTTAAAAAAAAAAAAAGGAAAAGTACAGAAAGGAGCATAAAAACACATAAAAGGTGACATACATAAGTATAATTGGCATTGAAAATATCCAATCTAAGGGAAAAGAGATAATGAAACAAACTACAATGACCAAGACTTTTTCAAATCTAAAGACATCAAGAAGCACTACAAACCACAATAGAATATATAAAAGAAATCCACACCCACGCTCATCCTAATGGATGAAAAGACAAGAGACAAAAAAATCTTAAATGAAGCCAGAGGGGTTAAAAAAAAAAAAAAAAGGACAGTATTTTCAGAGTGGCAACAATAAGGCTGCTAATTTTTCAACAGAAAAAAAGAAGAAGAAATGGAGAAAGTTGGAAACCAGAAGACAAAGAATGACACCATTAAAGTGCTAAAAGTAACTACGAACCTAGAATTCTATATGCAGAGAAAATACAGAAATAAGGTAAAACAGACACTTTGAGACAAAATCTGGGATATTTTGTCCTCACTGGATTCCCACTAAAAGAAATTTAAAATCTCTTTAGGCAGAAAAGAAATGATCTCAGACTGAAACACAGAAAGTCAGGAAGCTAAGAAGAGAAATGGAAAGTGTAAATGTACAGTTAAATCCAAAATAGTATCACTTTTCCAAAATGATAACAACAATATCTTGAGCATTTAAAATATATGCTGAATTAAAATTAAGGATCACAAACACAGAAAAGGCAGGTCATGTGTTCTTTGGTCCTATTATTGACTGGGAAGTGGTAAAAGCACTCATTTATAGTAGACTCTAATAACTCAAATGTGCATATTACAATATCTAGGACAACCCACAGAAAGAATAATAAAGAAGTGTATAATTAACAAGCTAATAGTAAAGAGAGTGGATGAATAAATCACTTGCCTAGTCTAAAAGAAGGCAGTTAAAAAGTAAAAGGACAGTAAGTAAGTGAGAGGAAAAGAAATGGAAACTTGACACCCAGGTATGTCAGTAATTAACTGTATTAAACAAAATAAATACTCCTAATAGATGGTAAACATTGCCAGTTTGGATAATAAAGAAAACAAGTTATATGCTACCTAAATATAAGAACACAGATACATTGAAACTGAGAAGATGTAAAAAGGTAAATTATGCAAACGTTAATCAAAAGAAAACTGATGCAGCAATACTGTTATCTGACAAGGTAGACTTAAAGTCAAAAAAATCGATGGAAAAAAAAATAGCCGCATCTCCTGTGATAAAAGCGTCAACACCAGGAGACATAACTGTTGTCTGATGTCTATTTGCTTCAAATTGTCTGGTATTTCCTCTCCTACCTCTTATTTGATTTGGAGTTAACTGTGATGGATCAGAAATGAAATTATTTTTAAACTCCATTATTCTTTCAGAATAGAATCAAAGATTTCTATGTCAATCTTGAAAACACTGTCTCTACTGGGTACCTACTACACTTTTAAAAAATTGTTTCTTAGATGAATTTTTTTTCCTGGAAAAAAATTAGAAGACTAAAAATTAATAACTTCTTTGGAGCATTTCGTGAGCCCTAAACTATTTAGAAAAGAATAAAATGGGAAGCAAGTTTAGAGATATAATTTTACAAAAACAGTAATTTCTTGTTCTGACTCAAAGTGGGATATTTGTTCATTATAGAACAAATGAAAATATAGAAAGTAAAAAGTCAAATATCAAATATCAAAAGTCACCTATAAGACTATCCTAAGTAGAACCCATAAACATATTTGTTTGTTTTCTTCAAGATTGTTTGAGAAAGAGGAAGTGGGAATCATACTGAATATACAATTGTTTTATTCTATTTTTCACTGTATGGAGAGGGAACATATCCACATTTACTAAGTCACTTTTCAATGTATAAATTTTAATGACTACAGTATTTCCCATTTCACCCTTCAAATTTGTGTCTCATTTTTCCTACATGGATTTCTTTCTCTGAGGCTAATCTGTGTATAGGAGATACAACAGCTCCCTTGACCTCTGGTTTCAGTGGGTAGGACAAGAAAGAACAAAGCCTGGGGTCAGGGAATTTTATTCCACTTGTCTCTCCTTGCTGGGTCAACCCTGATTGGCTGCTCCCCTCAGAGACCTTCTCTCCTTCCAGATTCTGATTTATTGCTTACTCACCATTCCAGTGTTGGATTCCTTATGGTTTACTTTCCCACACTTTTATTAGACCCTCCTCAAATAGCTTTGATTTGTGATAACTATCCGTTTTCTTCAGGGTCCCTGGCTGAAACAATATGACATTATTGGAATATATCTTTATTTATTTCACTGTTTTCCTAATGCTTTACATTTAGGATTTTCTTGATTATTTTGAATCTAAACACTGTGGTAATGAAGATGCTGATGCATACAGTTCTGGTGGACATCTTTGGTTCTTTTTTTTTTTTTTTTTTTTTTTTTTTATTTCTGAGATATACATTTTAAAGTAATAACTAGGATTATTACTTATAACATTATACCAGAACATATAAGGTTTTTAGAAATTTCATGTAATGTCTGAAACATTAATATTAACATATTTCCATACAAATACAAATATAAGATTTTTAGAAATTTCATGTAATGTCTGAAACATTTATATTAACATATTTCCATACATATTTCCATACAAATACAAATATAAGATTTTTAGGAATTTCATGTAATGTCTGAAACATTTATATTAACATATTTCCATACAAATAACCCAATGAAAGTTTAGTATTAGTTGTTTTGTTTGTTTTTTTATACTGCAGGTTCTTATTAGGCATCAATTTTATACATATCAGCGTATACATGTCAATCCCAATCGCCCAATTCAGCACACCACCATCCCCACCTCACCGCAGTCTTCCCCCCTTGGTGTCCATATGTCCGTTCTCTACATCTGTGTCTCAACTTCTGCCCTGCAAACTGGCTCATCTATACCATTTTTCTAGGTTCCACATACATGCATTAATATATGATATTTGTTTTTCTCTTTCTGACTTACTTCACTCTGTATGACAGTCTCTAGATCCATCCACGTCTCAACAAATGACTCAATTTTGTTCCTTTTTATGGCTGAGTAATATTCCATTGTATATATGTACCACATCTTCTTTATCCATTCGTCTGTTGATGGGCATTTAGGTTGCTTCCATGACCTGGCTATTGTAAATAGTGCTGCAATGAACATTCGGGTGCATGTGTCTTTTTGAATTACGGTTTTCTCTGGGTATATGCCCAGTAGTGGGATTGCTGGGTCATATGGTAATTCTATTTTTAGTGTTTTAAGGAACCTCCATATTGTTCTCCAGAGTGGCTGTATCAATTTACATTCCCACCAACAGTGCAAGAGGGTTCCCTTTTCTCCACACCCTCTCCAGCATTTGTTGTTTGTAGATTTTCTGATGATCCCCATTCTAACAGGAGTGAGGTGGTACCTCATTGTAGTTTTGATTTGCATTTCTCTAATAATTAGTGATGTTGAGCAGCTTTTCATGTGCTTCGTGGCCATCTGTATGTCTTCTTTGGAGAAATGTCTATTTAGGTCTTCTGCCCATTTTTGGATTGGGGTGTTTGTTTCTTTGATATTGAGCTGAATGAGCTGTTTATATATTTTGGAGATTAATCCTTTGTCCGTTGATTCATTTGCAAATATTTTCTCCCATTCTGAGGGTTGTCTTTTCGTCTTGTTTATGGTTTCCTTTGCTGTGCAAAAGCTTTGAAGTTTCATTAGGTCCCACTTGTTTATTTTTGTTTTTATTTCCATTACTCTAGGAGGTGGATCAAAAAAGATCTTGCTGTGATTTATGTCAAAGAGTGTTCTTCCTATGTTTTCCTCTAAGAGTTTTATAGTGTCCGGTCTTATATTTAGGTCTCTAATCCATTTTGAGTTTATTTTTGTGTATGGTGTTAGGGAGTATTCTAATTTCATTCTTTTACATGTAGCTGTCCAGTTTTCCCAGCACCACTTATTGAAGAGACTGTCTTTTCTCCATTGTATATCTTTGCCTCCTTTGTCATAGATTAGTTGACCATAGGTGCGTGGGTTAATCTCTGGGCTTTCTATCTTGTTCCATTGATCTATGTTTCTGTTTTTGTGCCAGTACCATATTGTCTTGATTACTGTAGCTTTGTAGTATAGTCTGAAGTCAGGGAGTCTGATTCCTCCAGCTCCATTTTTTTGCCTCAAGACTGCTTTGGCTATTCGGGGTCTTTTGTGTCTCCATACAAATTTTAAGATGATTTGTTCTAGCTCCGTAAAAAATGCCATTGGTAATTTGATAGGGATTGCATTGAATCTGTAGATTGCTTTGGGTAGTATACTCATTTTCACAATGTTGATTCTTCCAATCCAAGAACATGGTATATCTCTCCATCTGTTGGTATCATCTTTAATTTCTTTCATCAGTGTCTTATAGTTTTCTGCATACAGGTCTTTTGTCTCCCTAGGTAGGTTTATTCCTAGGTATTTTATTCTTTTTGTTGCAATGGTAAATGGGAGTGTTTCCATAATTTCTCTTTCAGATTTTTCATCATTAGTGTATAGGAATGCAAGAGATTTCTGTGCATTAATTTTGTATCCTGCAACTTTACCATATTCATTAATTAGCTCTAGCAGTTTTCTGGTGGCAGTTTTAGGATTCTCTATGTATAGTATCATGTCATCCGCAAACAGTGACAGTTTTACTTCCTCTTTTCCAATTTGTATTCCTTTTATTTCTTTTTCTTCTCTGATTGCCGTGGCTAGGACTTCCAGAACTATGTTGAATAATAGTGGTGAGAGTGGACATCCTTGTCTCGTTCCTGATCTTAGAGGAAATGCTTTCAGTTTTTCACCATTGAGAATGATGTTTGCTGTGGGTTTGTCATATATGGCCTTTATTATGTTGAGGTAGGTTCCCTCTATGCCCACTTTCTGGAGAGTTTTTATCATAAATGGGTGTTGAATTTTGTCAAAAGCTTTTTCTGCATCTATTGAGATGATCATATGGTTTTTATTCTTCAGTTTGTTAATATGGTGTATCACATTGATTGATTTGCGTATATTGAAGAATCCTTGCATCCCTGGGATAAATCCCACTTGATCGTGGTGTATGATCCTTTTAATGTGTTGTTGGATTCTGTTTGCTAGTATTTTGTTGAGGATTTTTGCATCTATATTCATCAGTGATATTGGTCTGTAATTTTCTTTTTTTGTAGTGTCTTTGTCTGGTTTTGGTATCAGGGTGATGGTGGCCTCATAGAATGAGTTTGGGAGTGTTCCTTCCTCTGCAATTTTTTGGAAGAGTTTGAGAAGGATGGGTGTTAGCTCTTCTCTAAATGTTTGATAGAATTCACCTGTGAAGCCATCTGGTCCTGGACTTTTGTTTGTTGGAAGATTTTTAATCACAGTTTCAATTTCATTACTTGTGATTGGTCTGTTCATATTTTCTGTTTCTTCCTGATTCAGTCTTGGAAGGTTATACCTTTCTAAGAATTTGTCCATTTCTTCCAGGTTGTCCATTTTATTGGCATAAAGTTGCTTATAGTAGTCTCTTAGGATGTTTTGTATTTCTGCGGTGTCTGTTGTAACTTCTCCTTTTTCATTTCTGATTTTATTGATTTGAGTCCTCTCCCTCTTTTTCTTGATGAGTCTGGCTAATGGCTTATCAATTTTGTTTATCTTCTCAAAGAACCAACTTTTAGTTTTATTGATCTTTGCTATTGTTTTCTTTGTTTCTATCTCATTTATTTCTGCTCTGATCTTTATGATTTCTTTCCTTCTGCTAACTTTGGGTTTTGTTTGTTCTTCTTTCTCTAGTTTCTTTAGGTGTAAGGTTAGATTGTTTACTTGAGATTTTTCTTGTTTCTTTAGGTAGGCTTGTATAGCTATAAACTTCCCTCTTAGAACCGCTTTTGCTGCATCCCATAGGTTTTGGGTCGTCGTGTTTTCATTGTCATTTGTCTCTAGGTATTTTTTGATTTCCTCTTTGATTTCTTCAGTGATCTTTTGGTTATTTAGTAACGTATTGTTTAGCCTCCATGTGTTTGTCTTTTTTACGTTTTTTTCCCTGTAATTCATTTCTAATCTCATAGCGTTGTGGTCAGAAAAGATGCTTGGTATGATTTCAATTTTCTTAAATTTACTGAGGCTTGATTTGTGACCCAAGATGTGATCTATCCTGGAGAATGTTCCGTGCGCACTTGAGAAGAATGTGTAATCTGCTGTTTTTGGATGGAATGTCCTATATATATCAATTAAATCTATCTGGTCTATTGTGTCATTTAAAGCTTCTGTTTCCTTATTTATTTTCATTTTGGATGATCTGTCCATTGGTGTAAGTGAAGTGTTAAAGTCCCCCACTATTATTGTGTTACTGTCGATTTCCTCTTTTATAGCTGTTAGCAGTTGCCTTATGTATTGAGGTGCTCCTATGTTGGGTGCATATATATTTATAATTGTTATATCTTCTTCTTGGATTGATCCCTGGATCATTATGTAGTGTCCTTCCTTGTCTCTTGTAACATTCTTTATTTTAAAGTCTATTTTATCTGATATGAGTATAGCTACTCCAGCTTTCTTTTGATTTCCATTTGCATGGAATATCTTTTTCCATCCCCTAACTTTCAGTCTGTATGTGTCCCTAGGTCTAAAGTGGGTCTCTTGTAGACAGCATATATATGGGTCCTGTTTTTGTATCCATTCAGCCAGTCTATGTCTTTTGGTTGGGGCGTTTAATCCATTCACGTTTAAGGTAATTATCGATATGTATGTTCCTATGACCATTTTCTTAGTTGTTTTGGGTTTGTTTTTGTAGGTCCTTTTCTTCTCTTGTGTTTCCCACTTAGAGAAGTTCCTTTAGCATTTGTTGTAGAGCTGGTTTGGTGGTGCTGAATTCTCTTAGCTTTTGCTTGTCTGTAAAGCTTTTGATTTCTCCATCAAATCTAAATGAGATCCTTGCCGGGTAGAGTAATCTTGGTTGTAGGTTCTTCCCTTTCATCACTTTAAGTATATCATGCCACTCCCTTCTGGCTTGCAGAGTTTCTGCTGAGAAATCAGCTGTTAACCTTATGGGAGTTCCCTTGTATGTTATTTGTCGTTTTTCCCTTGCTGCTTTCAATAATTTTTCTTTGTCTTTAATTTTTGCCACTTTGATTACTATGTGTCTCGGCGTGTTTCTCCTTGGGTTTATTCTGTATGGGACTCTCTGCGCTTCCTGGACTTGGGTGGCTATCTCCTTTCCCATGTTAGGGAAGTTTTCGACTATAATCTCTTCAAATATTTTCTCTGGTCCTTTCTCTCTCTCTTCTCCTTCTGGGACCCCTATAATGCGAATGTTGTTGCGTTTAATGTTGTCCCAGAGGTCTCTTAGGCTGTCTTCATTTCTTTTCATTCTTTTTTCTTTAGTCTGTTCCGCAGCAGTGAATTGCACCATTCTGTCTTCCAGGTCACTTATCCGTTCTTCTGCCTCAGTTATTCTGCTATTGATTCCTTCTAGTGTAGTTTTCATTTCAGTTATTGTATTGGTCATCTCTGTTTGTTTGTTCTTTAATTCTTCTAGGTCTTTGTTAATCATTTCTTGCATCTTCTCAATCTTTGCCTCCATTCTTATTCCGAGGTCCTGGATCATCTTCACTATCATTATTCTGAATTCTTTCTCTGGAAGGTTGCCTATCTCCACTTCATTTAGTTGTTTTTCTGGGGTTTTTTCTTGTTCCTTCATCTAGTATATAGCCCTCTGCCTTTTCATCTTCTCTATCTTTCTGTAACTGTGGTTTTTGGTCCGCAGGCTGCAGGATTGTAGTTTTTCTTGCTTCTGCTCTCTGCCCTCTGGTGGTTGAGGCTATCTAAGAGGCTTGATGGTAGGCTCTGGTGGTGGGTAGAGCTGACTGTTGCTGTGGCGGTCAGAGCTCAGTAAAACCTTAATCCACTTGACTGTTGATGGGTGGGGCTGGGTTCCCTCCCTGTTGCTGTGGCGGTCAGAGCTCAGTAAAACCTTAATCCACTTGACTGTTGATGGGTGGGGCTGGGTTCCCTCCCTGTTGGTTGTTTTGCCTGAGGCAACCCAACACTGGAGCCTACCCGTGCTCTTTGGTGGGGTTAATGGCAGACTCTGGGAGGGCTCACGGCAAGGAGAACTTCCCAGAACCTCGGCTGCCAGTGTCCTTATCCCCCCGGTGAAACAGAGCCACCACTCGCCTCTGCAGGAGACCCCCCCAACACCAGCAGGTAGGTCTGGTTCAGTCTCCCCCAGGGTCACTGCTCCTTCCCCTGGGTCCCGATGCACACATTACTTTGTGTGTGCCCTCCAAGAGTGGGGTCTCTGTTTCCCCCAGTCCTGTCAAAGTCCTGCAATCAATTCCCACTAGGCTTCAAAGTCTGATTCTCTAGGAATTCCTTCTCCCGTAGCCGGACCCCCAGGTTGGGAAGCCTGACGTGGGGCTCAGAACCTTCACTCCAGTGGGTGGACTTCTGTGGTATAAATGTTCGCCAGTCTGTGAGTCACCCACCCAGCAGTTATGGGATTTGATTTTACTCTGATTGCGCCCCTCCTACCGTCTCACTGTGGCTTCTCCTCTGTCCTTGGATGTGGGGTATCCTCCTTGGTGAAGTCCAGGTTCTTCCTGTCAATGATTGTCCAGCAGCCAGTTTTGATTCTGGTGCTCTCGCAAGAGGGAGTGAGAGCACGTCCTTCTACTCCGCCATCTTGGTTAATCCCCCATCTTTGGTTCTTTTAAAATTATAATCTATTTTCTAATTGATGATATGTAGAGATTCTTGCCACCAACATCCTCCAACACTGCTAAAATCTATTATTTCTGATAGTTTAACTGCAGATTCTCTTACATTTTTATGAAGATAATCATATCATCTGTAATTTACATTTTCTTTCTTTCTTTCCAGTCTATCTGCTTCTCATTTCTGTTTCATATTTTATTGCACTGTCGAAGACATATAATAAAATGTTGATTGCAAGCAGTATTAATGGGCATAAATTTCTTCCTGATTTCAAAGGAAATGCCTACATTTTATCACTAAATATAAGCTATTGCTTTAGGATAAGTTTCTAAATGTTGAATTATTCAAACAGTAGAACTGTTTTAAAGCTTTCTGGTATATATTATGAAATTTCTCCCCAGAAAAATTGCAGTGTTTTACATTACTGTCAATATCTTCTGAAAATGCCTTTTTTCCATACAATCATGCCGACATTGGGTGTGAATTAGATTTGTTTTTGTAACCAGATTTTTTAAAGTTATGATTCATTATCATTGTCATGATAAATGTTTAAACATTACAGAAAAATAAAATCTCCCTTCCTACTTCCTGATATTTCCATTCTCATCTGTTAGAGATAACCACTACCAGACTAATTTAATAATCTATAATTATTTGTTTAAAAATAATGTGTGTATTTTATGGCAGCTGTTTTAAGAGATTAAATTAGTAAATTATTATTTAGAGGGAAAGTAGAAATGATAGCTCCTAACTTCTTGATGGTTTTATAAAAAGGCTGTATTTGATTCATGCTAAAATGTATTTCTACAATGCTAAAAGGGTAGAAATTGAAAAAAAATATTCAAGTGCACACTTGAATGTTACTCTCTCATTTTTCAAATGAAAAATGTGAGTTTCATTGACATGGGAGACTTATAATTCTCCATTAGACAATAAGTCATACAAATGAGAACATAGACCCAATCTCAGTAAAGACAAGTAAGCTTTCTTTGTTCCATAGTCATACCTAAACCCAAATATACTACAGGAGGAAAAAAAAAAGGATTACGTTTCTGTTGATAGTCAAAAATATTATACTTGCAGGTAGCTGACAATGTATTTCATTTACTTTAAAACAAACTTCACTATTTTCTAAACCCATGAAGCCAGATTTTCTATTTTAAAGTATTTCGGAAGCGTTTTAATCATTGAGATCCATTCTTTCTTTCATGTATAAGCCCTTAAAATTACTTTAGAAATGAGCTCCAAGCTTGGGTCATTTTTCTCTAACATAAATGCTAGAAACTAAAAAAAATGAAATAAAAACAAACCATTCCACTCTACCTGCTACATCTAGTTTTCCAAAGTGAGATGTTTGTTCCCTAGCTACATAAATGTAAGTCGTAAAAAATACTAAATGTTGACAGCTTTACTCCACCTGAAATTTACACTAGGTAGTCACTGGTCTATGGAAGGTACAATGTCTATGAGAGAACTCATCAAAAATATAGATATAAAACATACACCTGCCTTTTGTCTCAGAAGGCTGCATGACTTTCATCTCATCCCATAAATAATGGAGGCATCAGCATATTTATCTGCACACAATAACAAATCCCATCCTCTTGGTAATTGTAAAAACACTGAAGCTTGTTATTGACCTTGTGTAAAATATAGGGACGGGATAAAAACATGAAGAAACTTTTTGTCTGTCTATATCCACTTCTAAAGCCCCATCACACACTCTGAAAACCATTAAACCAAAAGTCAGTGATGTGAAAAAACGGAGGAAAAATATATTACCGAATAAAGCAAAACAGACAAGTTAAATCAAAAGATGCATTCATCCACACCATGTCCCTCAACGTTCTTATTTTCTTTGCTTAAGTTATTTTTGAGATATTTGCATTAAGGGAAGGCTAAAAACTTCAGATCTCAAAGCTATGACTTACAATGTTACTTCTCACATTCTTTTACTTTGCTAGCTCATTCTGCAAATGAATAGTTTCTATGGACGTACTTTCAAAGTATAAAACTTCTCCTATATTGTTAGAGGACACATATTCTGATTCAGTTACATTGAGAATGATCAACAAATACTTACTGATCACCATTTGCAAGTAATTATTGTATCCTCATCCTTATCTCTGCCAGTTTCCCTGGGCAGGGCTCTAGAACTACGACACTGTCGACTGCCCTGGGGAGTATAATATGCATACATTATGGATAGATGACGTGAAAATAAGTCATTAAATTAAGTCCTCCAATGAGCAATGCACAATAACTACCATAATAGTCTGGAGAAGGGAGACAGAAATACAAATTATAGCAGGGAAAAGAGGCCCTTTAAAGAGAGGTCAAATTTCAGTTAGTTCTTCAAGATTGGAGTTGGATGGATGGGGAAGACAACAAAGACTATTCCACCCACAACAGACAAGTGGAAGGAACACAGTATAAGTGTGGAAATGCACATGAACTTAATATGCGCTCCAAGGACAAGATGATGGATTTACTTGGGGGACAAAAGAGGTGAAATAAATCTGAATTTGGATAAGGATTATAGTGGTCAACTATTACAGGTCTTCAAAAATAGAGTAAATAGTTTGAATTTGATCTGAAAGGTGAGAGTGCACAAATATTCAGAATGTGAGCCTCAACTTGCCCTTCCATACTACACATCAATTTTTTAAGGAATTTGTTTAGAGCAGTTTGAGGTTCATAGCAAAACTGATGGATTAGTACAGAGATTTCCCATATACACCCTCTACTCACATGAGCAGAGCCTCCTCCATTATCAACATCACCCACCAGAGTGGTACATTGTTATAACTGAGGAACTTACACTGCCGCATCATTTCACCCAAAGTCCATCATAACCTTTGGGTTTGCTCTCAGTGTCATACATCAAACGTGACAATTTGATCAAAGTGCTCCATCTCCCTGAGGCCAGGAAGAAACTTAGACTCTTTAATTCTTGGTACTAATAAATTATCAAAATTTTCTCGTAAGGTCAAACGCCTTTTGCCATCCTGGGTACTGGCAGCGATTTGAATCATAAAGCCAACAGGTGAAAATGATTGTGAAGGATGGGCTGGGATGTAGGAGGTAGAGTCACTCAATTAAAATATTGCTAAAATTATCCAGACAATGGATCCTGAAAATATTTAAAGGTGAAGGATTTAATGGAAGGTGTGCTGGAGAATGAGAAGAGAAAATAGTGCAAAAGAGCTGAAAAGGGTAACAGCGTAAGGCAGAGACAGAAGGGTTCACTTAAAACAGGTGGAAGAAAAATTCTTTCCTTTAGCTAAAATAAATAATTCCATAAATATTTACTAGAAATCTAACATTTACTAGCACAGGGCTAGAACATTTATAAACCTTATCTGAACGAATTCTTTTAAAATCAGTATTAATTTTCTTTTCCAATGAAAGATGAGGAAAGACTCAGAGAAATTTAAAAAACTTGTTCCAGGTCCCATACTCTTTCAGCTCTATCATGCATCTTCTTTCAGATGAGATGAAGTATAACAGAAACAAGGGGGAAAAACTCCCTTGCTTAAGTTGAATTTATATTTAAAATATTGATTAGGAGTTACTACCTAGTAAACTAGTACTCAACCTAGTAGTTTAGTACTATGAAGAATTTAGCATGAAACAAATATTTTCACTACTCTCATTTTGAACATTAAAATTGCTTTTGAACTCTAAGTATTAAAACATCTATTAATCTTGATAGCATTAAACCTGATACAGTTAAACTTGACTTTCAAGATTAAGGAAGGTTTGACAAAAAATAATTTCACCTTATATGTAGTAGTAGGACATTATCAAAGGGAATGAAATACATTGTATGTGGAGTCCTCTAAACTGTGTTTATAGTGATACTTATTTGGATCATTCAGAAAATAGAAATACTGAGAATTTTTTCATTGGGTATTCTTGTTTTTCTTCGTGTTGTTTCAGAAGATTGAGCCAATAGTGCATATTTTATCAAACAATTGTCAGTTCTCCACCTCACAGTGTCTGGAACTATGCCCAGTAAATATTTGTTGGCTGAATGACAGACTGACTGGCAGTCTGTTGGGCCAGAGATAATATTTATTGTTCTAGAAGACATAATTAGCTAAATAGCTTAGAACAATGTCATTCTTTTGTTCGGGATTCTGCAGGCTCACCATTTCACTGAGTAATTTCCCACATTTTTTCCATGAAAGAACTTCAAGATCTACCCCCACGCCTACACACACCCTCTTCTCTGACTTCATCTCTACCTTCTCTCTCTCTCAGTCTCTCCAGTCCAGTCACACTGACCTTCTTGCCATCCTTGAAAGCCCAGACATGTGTACTATTTATGGTGGAGTTTGCTGTACCATTTTCTCTGCCTGGAATGTTCTTCCCATTTTCTTTCCTCCTTCATGTCTGCTCAAATCTCATCCTCTCAAAGAGACCTATAAAAGGAGCACGCTATTTAATTCTGTTACCAGCTGCCACCTCTACCCCTTAGCATTTCCATTACTTTTCTCTGTTTTCCTCTTAGTTTTCCTATAGCACTTATCACATTTTAACAGTATATGTAGTTCATTTAAATATTAAATTTGTTTATTATTTTTCTATTATATCTATGGGTTCAATGAAAGCAGCAATCTAAGTCTTTCTATTCACTGATGTATCCTGAGCATCTAAAAGAAGCCATATGTTCAAAAATATTTTTCAAATGAATGAATGAATGAATAAATAATGGTAAATAATAATGGTAATGCTTTCCAAGAGCATCTACCTTCTAAAAGAATTAAGTGTTAAAGTGCCCACTAAGCATGATAGCAATTTTCTTTTTCACTTAAGGAAAAAGTGAGGAAACTGAGATTTAGGTTGAATAATATGCCCAGATTTTCACAGCTAGTAACTAGATGTCTAACTCCAAGTCTGTAAACCCTCTCTACAGATTGCTGAGGCTAGAACATACTAAAAAACATGTTAACTGTTTGCTCTTAGTGAAGACATATCAACGTTCAAAGGTAAGGTTGTAGAACATGGAAGTTATTTGCTACAGAAGGAAAGTCCTCTGGGGAATGATGTTGTAATATGATCAAATTTATAAATTTTTATTCAAGATTGAATGATGCACTATAATAATACTTCTAGGAGAAGAAAGGAAATTTTTCTTAAATTGTGTGACTATGTACTCCATCTTTCTTTTGCTGCTAATTATGATTGGATTCATAAACTAAAAAATCATTCAAAACACATAGGTAAGCTTATTCAATTCTTTCACACTCAGACTGCACAACGATTTCATGTAATATCTTTATTATAATAAGGTAAATTATCATATTAAAATATTTCAATGATTTTATATTTTAAAGTTTCATTTTTGAGACATATATAGCTTTTCTGTCATACTTCTAATTTATTATAACCCTCTTTCTGCCTCTCTCAAATTGGGTGTCAAAGGTCAGTTAAGAAGGTTTTAAACATCTCAACAACATCCATTAAGCTCCAGTAGCTTAAAAATCTCATAATTATTCAGTCATCTGATAGCAATAAAATATTTTAAAATGCAATCTTATTTTCAACACAATCTTAAAATGAGGTTGTAGCAAAAAAGAAAAATCTCCAACTTATAAAAATCTCTAAACTACAAAAGTTTCTATTAAAAAGCAACAAGAAAAAAGTACATTTTAATGTGGTGCAACAGCAGCATATGACAAAACAGAAAATGGTTCTCCTGTGAAAGGCAATCTTCCCTTTGTCAGAGCTCTGACAAGCCAAAGATGACTTACTTATTGATCTTTCTCCTTGTAAAATAAAAGAATTGTCTCAAGGAAGAAAAAAGAAGGTAAAGAGTTAAACTTCATTATATAAAACCAGTGAAGGCAAAGATAATTTACCAAAAAATTAAGTTATATGATGTGCATTGAAGAAAAACACTGTTTCCAGTTTTGATAAGTGGAGACATTTATTATTGCATTTTGGAATGCTGCTTCTTTACTTCTACAGGGAGACTGCACCATCTTGAAAATACTATTTTGGAGTGACTGCTACCAAAAACTGTTTTCTCTTCTCCCTCCCTTCCTCCCTGCCTCCCTCCCTCCCTGCCTCCCTCCCTCCCTCTCCCTTTCTTTCTTCCTTCCTTCCTTCTTTCCTTTCTTTCTCTTTCTTTCTTTCCCTTTCTTTCTTTCTTCCTTCCTTCTTTCCTTTCTTTCTCTTTCTTTCTTTCCCTTTCTTTCTTTCTTTTTTTCTTTCCTTCTTTCTTCCTTCCTTCCTTCCTTCCTTCTTTCCTTCCTTCCTTCCTTTCCTTCCTTTCTTTCTTTTTCTTTCTTTCTTTCTCTTCATTTTTAAAATTGTGATAAAATATGGATAAAATAAAATTGATCATTTTAACCACTTTTAAGTGTACCATTCTGTTGCATTAAGTACATTCACATTGTTGTGTAACAATCACTTTTTAAACATTTATAAATAAAACATCGTATTATCATCCCACCTGCTTATCATATCTTTTTCACCTGAGCCACACACTAGGAAACAGATTAGGAACAGGGAGAAAGTTTTCAGGGAATTCTATAACCACATGATTTCAATTTCCCAACTGAAGTAAGTGATATAAGAACATTGATGGGCCTTGAAATTAACACACCATTGCTTGCCTTTACTTTTATTTATTTTTTTACCTTTTTTGGTAAATTCGTGTGAATTCCACCACCCTATTCCAAAGCATGTTCCTTGGATTATCAGTTCTGAGGATGTTTGTAAGTGTTACCCAGAAAAGGAATATAGGATCAGATAAATTTGAACCCACTAGGTTAAACAGGTTTCCTTTCTGCAGCAGTTTCTTAGAACGTCTCATTCGCTGGTGTGCATTGTAACTCTAAGTCAGAGAGGTGACCTACAGGTTTTATAAAGATATTTAACCAATGAACTCTGATATTACTTGAGAGTATTTTAGGACTGTTTTGCAATGGAGTACATTTTGAAAAACATGAGAATTTAGTTCTACAAATCTGTCATTCTGATTTTTACAGTATCATTTGGTACTAAAAAAAAAAAAAAAAAAAAAAAAAAAAAACATTTATTTTGATGTTTCTTCATCCTGAAACCTGCCATTACTTTTCACATCCACCCCCTGTCCGGAACTGCCCACCTGGTTCCCTCAAAACTCTATTATATCTTTCTGCCATTTGCTCACCCAATAGTTTTACTCTTGAAATTGTACTTCCCTTCAAAAGAGGCTATGACAGGAAATACACAAAAAAAGTGAGAGGAAGAAAAGAAATTCATTATCTAAGTCTTAAAAAAACAGAAAACCCAAAGCATACTGAAGGAAAGACTTACAAGAGAGGTGGCTCAGGAGCTCTGTGTTGTGGCCAGGCAACAGGAAAGTTCTAATGAGGCCATCTCAGCAAGCCCTCTGCAGACTTTTCTCCCTGGGGTCAGCACTGGACACGCATTAGCAGGGAGGGATCGATCACTCTTCTATTCTGTTCATTGCTGTGTTCATGTGGTCCCCCGCACCCACCACAACCCACCACTACTTTAAAGGAAAAGTTGCCTTTCCAAACCCTAGGAGGAGGAGATCAGAGTGTTCAGTCCACACTCTAACTAAAGAGGAGGATGAGGCCCAGACCCCACCCAGTGCCAACTGATAAGAGCATCAGCTACCACAAAAAACAATATTGAGCTGCTTAAGATGGCTGGCTTTTCTCTTAAATTTTGGTCTTCTGCAAAGTCAACACAGAACCACCAACACATGATAAGAATAACAAGATTTTGTGCATTTTTACCAATCTTTATTTACAGCATTCTCTGTGGTAGACAGTAAGCCATTTAAACCCATTGGCATTGGGTAGGCTTCAGATTTATAAAGAAAATTCAAAGATATTTTGACGTGGGCACTGGGATCAGCAATCTCTTTAGCTAGAACTTCCAAAGCACGGTGCCTGCAAATGCCAAACTAGGCTTTAAGCAGTCTTGGACAATGGGGAAATTTCCTTCCTTAGACCATTATGGTGGTGGATGGTCAATAACTTAATTGTCTAAGACCACTGCAAGGCTCTGTGAAAGGCAGCACACTCGTAAGGGGTTGTTTGCCAAAAATGGGAACTCCCTGAGTTTAATTTTTTCCTCAGGTCTTCCAACCTCCCTGACTACAGGTAAAGAATGATCATTCGTTCCTACAGGGCTTTTGGATCTCTACCCATCCCAGTTTGGGGATCTCTTTCTGTCTGTCTCTCTCTCTGTCAATCTCTCCATCTCTCTCTCTCCGTCAACCTCTCCATCTCTCTCTCTCCCTCAACCTTTCTCTTTCTGCCTCTCTCTCCTTGACTTAGTCCCTCTTTCCTATCCACTAACCACCCTCCCAGCATAATTTCAACAAGAAGCATTCCAGTTTAGAGGGTAGAAGAAAAGGCATCTCTGTCCATATAGCCATCTATAAAGTCTGAAAAGTATTGTGATTAAGTCTATTGGGCGCCTCCTCCATTTCTGAGCCAATCACTATGGCTATGCAAGGGGGAGAGAGTGGTTAATGGCCCCCATCAAACTACTCCCAGCGGAAGTAGAGGCACCATAAAAGAACGATATTACCAAAGGGGAGGTGGAGTGCTGGGCTGGGGGGTGGTGGGTGGAAAGCAAAGAAAGGCTTTATCAGTGCTCTGAATCCCAGCTGGAGACAAGTCTGAGAAAAGGTAGAAATTTCTCCTAGCACAGTAAAATCACAACGAATACAGGAGAACGAACAAGGGAGCATTCCACCCATTGTTGGGAAAATAGAGACTAGATACAATTCTTACTCCCAGCCAAAAGTATCCAACAGAGAAATTAACCTGAGTTGACCAAGTCTGTTTTTCATCCAAGCTAAAATGTGTGGTGCATGTACACCCCCCCGACACAGTTATCTTCAACTTACCCATTAGAGTCTCGGGATAAATGGTTTCTCCAGCATTTTATGGGTGCAGGATTCTTTATCTTAACAGTTTTGTTTTATCTCTTAGGGAATACTGTCACTCTCTTACTCTATTCTACATCTAGTAAAAAAATAGACAAAAGGACAAATTTATTAGTCTTTGCTTCTCCTGGGAGATCTTCCCAGTGCCAGAAAAGATATTCCTGGCCTCCAAATCTCTAGAATACTAACTCCATACCATTCATAAGGTACTTAGCATATTTTGTATTGAATTCTAGCTAATTATTACATTTTTACATATCCTGTTTACAAAACTTTTGAAGAACATCTGCTAATAAGACACAGCAGTAATAGCTAATTTTGAGCAACCACTATGAGTCAAATCATCTGCTAATTCTGGGTGTGCAAACATATATTTATATATTTGTGTACCTGTGTATGTACGTATGTATATGTGTGTGTATTGCTTGAAATATACCTAAGAGACAGATATGTCCCATTTTTAGATGAAAAAATTGTGGGTCCAAAGGTAGATTAACTTGTCCATGATCAACTACTGATAAGAGGCAGAGCTGAGATTTGAACCCCTATATGTGTTGCCCCAAAGCTCCTAGAATAGTTTGGAGGGGACACGATTAGAGAGAGACCAGTTAATGGCTATGGCTGTAATCCAGGTGACAGAAGATAATGGCTTGGACTATGGTGATGCAGGGAACATGGAGAAAACCAAAGTGGATTTAAGGATATTATAAGTTAGCATCGACAGATCTTGATGTGAAAGTTGAGCTCTGCTCCATTCACCAGTGTTCCAACCTTTTGGAAGTGCTTAGAAAACACACCTTGGGTGAGAGGGTGAGAGCTGGGGAGGATGATGCTGTAAGACTGCTCTGAGTATTTAAACCTCTTCTGCTGAGGACCCCCTCCCAAATCAGATAAGCCGGGAAAAGAAACTAGTAGGTCAGTGTCTTGGGCAGTCACTCTCTTAAGAGCACAAGGAAACTTACGAGAGGGAGAAAACTCTGGTAGTGCCATTCCTTCAGGGCTTAAATTGAAAGGCAGGGTATTGGGGAAGGAATCTCTGAGATTAAGCAATTAGTCACTTTGGGGTAATTAACCTGAGACAGAATAGAAATTTCCCATCTCCACTAACTGTAACCCCAAGAAGACTTACGAGTCACTGGCCTGGCCCACCATGAATTTGGTACTCCCTCTCATATTTACCTGTTACTTTTCCATCCAGGTTGCCTATGAATATGTAGATAGTCTCAGTAAACTTCTAACCTTTCAAATGATGAATGCAAATTTAAACACAGATTTTACTTATTGGAAGGCATTAATCATTTTAAACTGTATTAATGAATAACTAATTAAGGTTGGGGAAATCTTGCTAAATTTTCAAAATCAAATTTAACTTCTATATGACAATGATACTCAGTCACCCATTAAAGTGGTAGTAATTATCTGTTAGTCTAGTGACATTCAGTACCACAGAAAGGTTGTATGTTAACTGGCTTCTATTCTGGGGACCATTTCCAGATTAGAATTGGAAAAACAAAATAAAAGAATTTGAGTCATATATATACAGACTGGATTCAAGATTTACAGCAGCAATGTAAAATGAAATGTAGTTCCTTCCATAAATGTTTTCCTCTTCCTTCCCTCTTGACCATACTTTTCTCCCTACCTTCTTCTCTCAGTCCTTCCTTTTTCTTTCTCTGTCTCTCTGTCCTTCTATTCTTCCATCCTCTTTTTTTTTTTCTTTTTAACATTTCCTTATGTTCTTTCCAAAATAATCCAGCAGAGGGCGAATGTTGTTTAAATTTTATAAACCTGGATGAAAGTGAGTTTAAGTAAACCCTGCCTTCCTCCTTCTTTGTGTAACAAATACAGGATTTTCACACTTTCCTGGGTCCTTAAATGTCCCCTCTTCTCTTGCAGTTCTCTGTAGTTAACAAACTCACGTAAACACACCAAGAAATGATGACCTCTTTTTTTTTTCATTAACAACCTCTTTATTGTTTGTAAATAAAAATATGCTCCATGAGACATATTTTAAAAACGAGTTAAAGATGGAGTAATCCCCGTGTCTAATTTTGTGTCACCATAAAACTCCTTCCTCTAAGTG
This sequence comes from Balaenoptera physalus, assembly GCF_965194825.1. Lineage (NCBI taxonomy): Eukaryota > Metazoa > Chordata > Mammalia > Artiodactyla > Balaenopteridae > Balaenoptera > Balaenoptera physalus. Next base: position 95,104,976 of record NC_138896.1, on the reverse strand, counting down.
TGGTAAGTAAGCATCAAATAGTAAAGTTGGAAAATAGGAGTCATAAATTAATAGGAAACAAGGAGAGACAAAGTAGCACTAAAAAAGTAGTTGCATTAAAGCTTATAAAAGTTATGGCTCAATTTTAATCAGCATAATGTGGTTGCTTTGTATTTATGTCTGTGAGCAGTAGTTTTACCCTATGCAGAGAATGCTTCTGGGAGATACACTGTGGAATTACATGTGAAGTTGCCAGAAGCTTTGGTTCAACAAAATTCTCTTTCACTAATCCTCACATCAGAGAAGATACAGCATACCTTTATGTTTCTTATTTTAAAAAAGAATTAAAAATTTTAACTAATTTTAATAGAAATCACCTTTAAGATTCAGTATTTAGTCTGATAATATCTTGGAAGACTTTCTTCAATCCAACAATGCTTGTTCCTAGAGTTTTAGGAGTACTTTTTTCTGTTATTTGTCGGGTGGCTGGTTGTTTTGTCAGTTAATTTTAATTTAATGAGTGGTACACAAATACAATGTCTTAAATTTTTAACTAAAGAGAAGTAGGGAATGTAAGGTGAAAGCCATTCACTCATTGATTCATTCATTCAAACAACCACTACTGAGGTCCGACCTACTTGCCAAGGACAGCACCTGGTGATGGCCATCCTGCTAAGAAATGGAGACATGGACCCTCCCCTCATGGAGCTTTCAGTTTGGATGTTTTTCACTCTCCTTCCCGATTATCAATTTGATATAAATCCTTTCATACCATTTGATATCCATTGTTTTGCATATATATTTTGTTCAGCTTTACTGAGGTAACATCAACAAATAAAATTGTGACATATTTAAAGTGTACATTGTGATGATTTATATGTATATTCCCTTTTGACTGTGTGTGTGTTTTCACATAAATGGGATTCAATTATTTATGTTGTCCTCTCCCTTGCGTTTTCCCTGTTATCACTCTATCAATAAACTTTAGTATATAGAGCCTGACTGCATAATTATTAACCACTTCTTTGTATTATAAATTATGGATATGACACAACTTATTTTACTGTCCCCATATGGATAACCTGTAAGTATTCTCATATTTTTACTATTGAGAAGAATGTGGTAAAGAACATTCTCCCTCCCAGTATGTCTTCTACCTTCCAGCTCACTCCGTGTAGAGGACCCCAACATCAACACTTCCGTAGACCCCATGGAGACTTATAATCCTTCCATTTGGTGACCTGAAATCCACTCCTTCCCCCATAGTCATCTATTAAAATCACTCTTCTGCGTAAATCCTCACCCGTACCTCTTTACTCATTCGCCAACCCTGGGTAACTCCAAATGTCTCCCTACCCTCTGCCTGTGTCTGTGTAGCTGAACATGTTTGGAGAAAAATCACAACCAGCTGATCAGTCTCACTTGAAATTCACGAAGTCACACCTCAGGTCTTTCAGGCTCCATGGCTGTGACACTGTGTTTCCTAGTCATTCCCCTCTCCAGGTCTCCTAGATGACTATTTCATACTTCCTTCTCTCTTTGCAAATCCCCAACATCCCTCTCCCTAACTGAGATATTGAAGCAGTCAGAAAAACACTAGAAAACCTCCAGCCTCTGTATCAACCCACCTCAGAAGGTCTATACCCATATATTCTTTCTTACCTGCAGTTTCTACTGTTCTCTCTTCTTCCACCAAAATCCAGCCCCTCTTTTGGTTCTCTGGATTCTAAAATGTACTTTTCTCTATTTCTCAAACACTCCGCACTTGTTCCTGCCTCACAGCCTTGGTGTCAGATATTACCTTACGAAGAAATCTCTTTTTTTCCAGATTACCATATTGTTCCCTGCTCACCTCGTTCACAGGCATAACCTCACTACCCACTTCATATTTTGCTGTCCCCACAAAAGCAAACCTGATGTCCATTAGCTTGCATGACATTTGCCATTAACACTATCCTCCTACAAACTAGCATTTCATTCTATTTTTTTAATTATACATATTGTACATCACCCCACCCTAGAAAGTAAGCTCAGTGATGACAAGAGTTATTTGTTTTGTTTTGTCTTTTATTCTCTGATCTACATTGCCAGTTTCTAACACAGATCATGGACACTCTAGATGCTCTATAATATTGGCTGAATGAATAAATTAATATTTATAGGTACTCGTGTTTAAAAATTTGTCTAAAAGGGATCTCTACCAGTGGAATTGCTGGATCTGCTGGCATCGCCACATAAAATCTGATAGTTTCTATGAAATTCTCCTCTAAAATGGTTAGGCCAATTTACAGTCCTATAAATAGTATGAAACTATGTGTTTTTCCACAATTTAATAAACAGTTTACATAACTAAATTTGAACAATTTTTGCCAATCTAATAACCCAAACAAATCTTAATTCGTTTTGAGTTGCATTTCCTATATTACGTGCTGGGTTGAGCATATTTTCCTATCTTTGCTGGTGACTTGTATTTCTTAATGAGTAGCCTGATTTTCTAGGCAGTCTTTAAGAATTCCAGATTTACCCTTCTGTCTGTTTTATATGCTATAAGTGTAACAAGTATTTAAATAAACAGGACTCTAAGAGTTAATTCTGAAGCAACCATTTTCACTCCTGCTTTCTCTTTACATTTATTTAAATGAAACCTGTTCTTCCCCAGCCGCTGGGTGAAAAATTGGGTAACTTCATTTCTAATCACTTTTAGGTAATACAAATAGCATAGGCTTAGAGAGTAAAGTATACAAATAGTATGCAAATAGTACAGATTTAGAAAATACAAACAGTATATACATAATATGGAAATAGTACAGATTTAGAAAGTGCACTTTTTCATCTGATAATCAAAACTCCAAAATTGGTTTAAAATTGGAGCCTATCTGCTCTCAGTTTGAGCTCTAGAGGGAAGCCTCCAGCTAGGAAAGGGGATGTGGCTGGATTTTTCATTCTTTCTTATATTCTCCCAGCCTTACTAACTTTAGTTTCTGGCCCTTGTGGGTTGGGATATTGGAGAGAGGAGGAAGGGAGTTTAGGGGGGCAAGGATTTGCAGAAAGCCCTTAATTGATAGATACTACCATAAGATGAGATGGAGTTTTCTCAGCTTGGCAGATAATTAAAACAGACTCTCACATGGGGCTTGCATGCATTCTGTTGAGCTCTCTCATCATTTGACCTGTGTGAATGCCTGGGAATCCTGCAGTAACTCAGGTCCAGTTTCTCTCCACTAAGGTTTGATTGACCTTTGTGGATAGGTCGTAAAACGACATCACTCAGTCTATTTCCAGAATATGACCCACATCCTGATCTCTCATGGGCCGGACACGTTCTGGAAGAACAGCGACTTCTGAGACAGCTCACAAGCCCACCTCTCAACCTTGACATTTCTCAGGTGGGAATCAGGCACAATTGTCACTTCTAAATGCAGTGGACACTTTGCAGGTTCTCCTCGTGAGCCACTAGTCTTCTCAGTGGTCTTGAAATGTGCATTTTCTCACCGAGGAGAACACAGTAGGATCTCTCAGCACTGCAACAGTTCACTTCAGACATCGTCTGTTCACATGCTTCTGTCCCATCCCCATGGCCACCCCCAGATCCTTACATGAAACAGGTGAGGAGATTAAGAGTTGTGTAACTGGCACTCAGATATAGCCATTAAAAACGTTCATCCTGGGCTTCCTTGGTGGCACAGTGGTTAAGAATCAGCCTGCCAAGACAGGGGAAATGGGTTCGAGCCCTGGTCTGGGAAGATCCCACATGCTGCGGAGCAACTAAGCCAGTGCACCACAACTACTGAGCCTGCGCTCTAGAGCCTGTGACCCACAACTACTGAGCCCACGTGCCACAACTACTGGAGCCCATGTGCCACAACTATTGAAGCCCGCGTGCCTAGAGCTCGCGCACCGCAACTAAGAGTAGCCCCCACTCGCAGCAACTAGAGAAAGCCCGCGTGCAGAAACAAAGACCCAACACAGCAAAAAATAAAATTAAAAAAAAAAAAAAAAAGAAGTTCATCCTGGCCTGATACCTCAGTTTTGAATGTCTGTTGTATCTTGGTGTTGTGGTTGAACCTCCAACTTAATAGCGTGCTACACAAATATTATCTTGCCAACATGTGACTTGTCTTTTTGATGTATTTTTGGCCCATGACGTCTTCAAATTCTTGCACAATTAAACTTTCCAATATTTTCCCTGGGGTGAGAATCTTGTTCAAGAACACCATGCCTAACTCAAGATAATAAAATATCCCTCTCTATTTCTTTCTAAACCTTTTATTGATTAGTCTATTTGTAGATAAATATTGACTCCATCTGTGATTTATTTTGATATATTTTGTAATATAGGTCATCTAATTTTATTTTTTCCTAAATGAAAGCCAACTGGTGTCGAAATGGCTGTGCTTTTCCCACTAATGTGAAATGCCATCTTTGTCATATATGTAATTCCTGAGTAGCATTCAAATCTGACGAAGCAGGTATTTTTTTTTTTTTTTTAGTAAGTGGTGGGCATTCTATATTTAAAAAGGCCAGATAATTTAATTACTGATCTGAGCAACACGTTTATTTTACATGTTTCCATAAATTCTACTGAACAGTCAGTAGTCATTACTGCAAGTACCTTAACCATTCTCTGGCTTTGTTACGAGCTTAAAAATAAAAATTAGATAATATAGACCGAGGCCTTTGGGAAACTATAAAACCATATAAAAATTTATACACTATTCCTTTTGATCTTCTTTTATTTTAAGAATATACTTTAAAAAATCTTTAGAAAACCTACAAATGGGAGAAAATATTTGCAAACAATATGACTGACAAGGGATTAATTTCCAAAAAATACAAACAGCTTATACAGCTCAATATCAAAAAAATCAAACAACCCATTCAAAAAATGGGCAGAAGACCTAAAGAGATATTTCTCCAAAGAAGAAATACAGATGGCTAACAGGCACATGAAAAGATGCTTAATATTGCTAATTATCAGAGAAATGCAAATCAAAACTACAATGAGGTATCATCTCACACCAGTCAGAATGGCCATCATCAAAAAGTCTACAAATAATGAATACTAGAGACAGTATGGAGAAAAGAGAACCCTCCTACACTATTGGTGGGAATGTAAATTGGTGCACCCACTATGGAAAACAGTAGGGATGTTCCTTAAAAAACTAATAAAGAGTTACCATATGATCCAGAGATCCCAATCCTGGGCGTATATTTGGGAAAGATAAAATCTCTAATTCAAAAAGGTGCATGCACTCCAATGTAAATAGCCGCACCATTTACAATAGCCAAGACACGGAAGCAACCTAAGTGTCCACTGACAGATGAATGGATAAAGAAGATGTGATTTTCATGATAAAATATATGAATTGTTGTAATTTCATAAAATAATTAGGTTGAAAAATATGCACAGCACTCAAAATTGATTTACAAGAAAATTTCTACTCTTTGTATCTTCAAGTTACACAAAAAAGAAATACCTTAGCACTGGAATTCAACTTGGAAACAAAATGGAAAAGCAAAATAAAATTGAAAAATAACAGTCAATAGACTTTTTTCCCCCCAGTATGCATATTTCCCAAAAGTACCACTTGGGGAACTATGTAATTTCAAAACTGTTTTCCAGAGGGAGAGACTGATATTTTTGCCTTCCACGTTGGTGAAACTACTATTAGTTTTATGGGTTACTGTAAAGTGGTGGGCACTCAAATTAACAAATGGATATGGGCTTCTAGTGTGGACATTCCCTCCTGAAATTTAATCTAATTTGCACCAAATAAATGCCTTAATGAGAGAAAAAAGATGTGACTATACACACGCACACACACACACACACACACACACACACACACACACACACACACACACACACAATGGAATATTACTCAGCCATAAAAAAGAATGAAATAATGCCATTTGCAGCAACATGGATGAACTAGAGATTATCATACTAAGTGAAATAAGTCAGAAAGAGAAAGACAAATATCATATATCATCTATATGTGGAATTGTAAAAAATAACGATACAAATGAACTTATTTACAAAACAGAAATAGACTCACAGACATAGAAAACAAACTTACGGTTACCAAAAGGGAAAGCGGGGGGAGGGATAAATTAGGAATTTGGGATTAACACATATACACTACTATATATATAACAGATAAACAACAAGGACCTACTGTATAGCACAGGAAACTATATTCAATATCTTGTAATAACCTACAATGGAAAAGAATCTGAAAAAGTATCTATCTATCTATCTATCGATCTATCTATCTAACTGAATCACTTTGCTGTATACCTGAGACATTGTAAATCAACTATACTTCAATAAAAAAAAAATTCTGAGTGAGCTGTCATTGCAAAACATAGCCCCAATTAAACAAGTCTCACATCCATTTCCAAACATTATACTCAATAAGATAAAAATGATCCATTACAAATTGTTTATTTTAAAATTAGTTTTATGAAGAGAATTATGTATGACTTATTTCATTCCAAAATATTACATAGTTTAATGATGTCAATTCTGTACTTCTTTGACATTATATCTACATTTGGTTTGAAAGAGCAAAAGAGAATAAAAACTGATTTCAACAAATTTGTCTCAAATTCAGCTGAGTCTGCTGAGTTGTGATAATGGAATGACATGATGAAATGACACAAATATTGTTGTAGCTGCAATAAATAGGATCGTGTTTTCCCTTGAGGAGGAAAAAACAGAGGCTAGCAATATAAGAAAATTTTATTTTTGTCAGTTTCATTCTGCAGCTAGCTTTTATATGTTTTTATGTTTTAAAATATGATACACAATGAATGCACTGAGCAGCTCTTACTGAGCCTAACAGTTAAAAAATAAAATAGCACCAACTTCCTTTTGGGAAACTACTATAAAGAGAGCTATCTTTAGATTAAAAAAATAATGAGAATAATGCACAGTATGCTGTCAACTGCACATTTGTCTAATAACCAATCCTTCTAAGGATGAAGAGTTAACTAAAAATTACCTAGCAATCTGTTACCTAGAAGTTTGAGGTCAGGCTTGGAGTATAAAAACAGGAAAGTTCCTTTACCATACACTTGAATTATCATGTGGTTTCAGGAGGAACATATTTGACCATTGACTGCATATCTTTCAAAGGAAACACAAGACAGATTTAGGAAAGACTTATGGTCAGACAGGAGCCAAATCTAGTTCTTCAACGATCTCATTTAAATGAAGGTGAAAATGCAGTGTTCAAGAGACACTGGTTTGATGATTAGAGGAAGGAGGGGAAGAGAGGGGTAAAAATAGTATGCAGACAAATAAATTCCAAATTTGATATATACTTAAATCTGACATGCTTTAATAAACAAAGAAAATTCCTTATTACTTCTTTTTTTTCTAAAATGAAATAAAAGCCCATCAAGTCATATCCAGCCTCTTCTTAGACGGAATCAGAGGAGAAACTTGTGCCTGAAAGAACCTTTGGATTCACTCTTGAAGGTGTTCCGTAGGTTATCAGACCTCTACACACACAGAGCAGCTATCTGCTCTCTCTGCCCTTCTGACTACTGTGCTCCAGCCAACCAGATAGCTGCCTCTGGCCTTCCTGTCAAGTCAAACTCATGGATTTGATTTGTGTTGGTCCTGCTGCCTCAGACGTCTTGCAATAGCTTATAGGAAGCATGCAGGCCAGAGGCTGGTGTAAAAGCTGCAATCGTGGGACTTCCCTGGTGGTACAGTGGTAAAGAATCCGCCTTCCAATGCAGGGGGCGCAGGTTTGATCCCTGGCCAGGGAACTAAGATCCCACATACTGCGGGGCAACTAAGCCCACATGCCACAACTACCGAGCCCACATGCCCTGGAGCCTGCACATGCGCCACAACTAGAGAGAGAAAATCTGCAAGCCACAACTAGAGAGAAGTGCGCAACCACAACTAGAAAGAAGCCCACGCACCGCAACGAAAGATCCCACATGCTGCAACTAAGACCCAATGCAGCCAAAAAAATAATAATAATGATAGGTAAATAAATAAATAAATAAGGAAAGAGAATTTTATAAAGCTGTAATCATAAGAGAGGTGTACCAATAATATTTATTGTGCATTTAATAAATGCCAATGATTGTCCTAAGCACTCTGTGTGAGTCATTTCACATAACCTTACAACACCTTATGAAGTAAGCATTATTATTACTGCCACTTTTTGAAAGTGGGATACAGCCCAATGTGTCACAACTTGTAAGGGACAGAATAAGTAAGACAGCCTGGCCCCTTGTTCTGAAACCCTGAGTTCTCCTGTTTCTCCCATGTCCTTGGGAACTAGAATGCAACAGGGATGCTACATCCCACCTCTGTATTGTTTGGGTCAAAGGACAAAGAGGCCCAGGACAAAAAGTAGGTAGTTAAATGCTACTCTCTGAAGGTTAGGACGAAGGTAAGAGTAATTATGATCCCCAGCTTGTTGAATGAAGATAGAGGTAGGTGAGTAGGGTAGAAACTACTTGAGCAGTCCAGCAAAGTTAACCAAATGACTTCATCCCTCATGCCTTCAGCCATATTACAGTGCAGGTATACTTCATAAAATTCACAGACTATAAGTTATCTTTTCAGAGTCCATAAAATTTCAGAGGCACATCCATTTTCACAACAAAGGCTCAGAATCTGAGTTGAAGAATGATGGAGACTGAATTGGCACCAAATTCAAGACAGATTTGCAATTTTTCAGTATCCACCTAAATTGAGAAAATATTTGGAGTAATGTTTTACAGCATTCTGGGGAAAAAACAAAACAAAACAAGAGAAACAGAATAAAAAGATCTGAAAACCGACTTTTGCTAAAATCTTACTTTGGAAATTTTAACTAGTGATTCAGCTAGAAAGGCAGAATTTGCCTGAACCTGTAAGTTCTACTGAGGTAAGACAGAACTTCACCATTGGGATTCATTCATTCATTCAACATACATTTCTTGAGGGCCCCAGCACCAGGCCCTTTTCTAGGTGCTAGGAATAAAATTGTGAACAGGACATAAATTTTCCGGTTTTGCGAGGTTATATTATAGTAGGAGATACAGGTAATAAACAAGTAAATGATGAAAAAAAATATCATATGGTGGTATATTATAAGATAGATAACAATAAATGCAAAGCATTGGTAGATAATAGTTGGGAACTTATTTGAGTGATGAAAGGCAAGTCTATGTGAGTAGGTGGCATTAAAACTGAGCCTTGAATAAGAAGATGGAATTAGTCCTGGGGAGCTCTGGAAGAAGGGTGTTCCAGGAAAAGAAAAGCTCTTGTTCAAAAGATCTGAGGTGAAGAATCAAACAGCAAGTGTGATGGGAGTTAAATGAGGGAGGGGTGTGGTGCAAGAGATGAAGCTGAGGAACAGGCAGGGCCAGACTACACTTTAGCACATTAAAGTTCAGAGTCAATATTTGCGTTTGATTTTAAGTACAATTGAAAACGAATGGAAGACTGTAAATAGTGATCATATATTTTTCTACATCAGCATATTTTTAGGAAAGAAAGGTATTTTTCCTAATTAATATATCAGGAAAACAGATATAAACTGGAACCATCCTAAGCAAATTGGGACATATGATCACGCTAGTTGTAAAGAGGTGAGCTATGATCTGATTACAATGTTTAAGGATTACTCTGAATGCTGAGCGGTCAATGGATTTTGGAGGAGTAGGAATGGAAGGAGGGAGAAACATTAACAGGCTTTTTCATTAGCCTAGAAGTGAAAGAGTGGTAGCTTTAATGAGTGTGGCAGTAGTGAAGATTTTATTTCACTAAACAAACACATAAGTGCGAACAATGAATGATTTACTTGGATGCAGAGGCAACAAGATTTGCTAACAGGGAACATAAAGCTTTTTTTTTTTTTGGTATTGATTTTATTTTTTTAACGTCTCTGTTGGAGCATAATTACTTTACAGTGTTCTGTTAGTTTCTGCTGTAAAACAAAATGAATCAGCTATATGCATACATATATCCCCATATCCTCTCCCTCTTGCATCTCCCTCCCACCCTCCTTATCCCACCCCTCTAGGTTGTCGCAAAGCTCTTGAGCTGATCTCCCTGTGCCATGCAACTTCTTCCCACTAGCTATCTATTTTATATTTGGTAGTGTATATATATCAGAGCTATTCTCTCACTTCATCCCAGCTTACCCTTCCCCCTCCCCGTGTCCTCAAGCCCATTCTCTATGTCTGTGTCTTTATTCCTGTCCTGCCCCTAGGTTCATCAGAACCTTTTTTTTTTTTTTTAGATTCCATATATATGCGTTAGCATACGGTATTTGTTTTCTCTTTCTGACTTACTTCACTCTGTATGACAGACTATAGGTCCGTCCACCTCACTACAAATAACTCAATTTCGTTTCTTTTTATGGCTGAGCAATATTCCATTGTATATATGTGCCACATCTTCTTTATCCATTCATCTGTCGATGGACACCTAGGTTGCTTCCATGTCCTGGCTATTGTAAATAGTGCTACAATGAACATTATGGTACATGACTCTTTTTGAATTATGGTTTTCTCAGGGTATATGCCTAGTAGTGGGATTGCTGGGTCGTATGGGAGTTCTATCCTTAGTTTTTTAAGGAACAGCCATACTGTTCTCCATAGTGGCTGTATCAATTCACATTCCCACCAACAGTGCAAGAGGGTTCCCTTTTCTCCACACCCTCTCCAGCATTTATTGTTTGCAGATTTTTTTGATGATGGCCATTCTGACCAGTGTGAGGTGATACCTCATTGTAGTTTTGATTTGCATTTCTCTAATGATTAGTGATGTTGAGCATCTTTTCAGGTGTTTGTTGGCAATCTGTATGTCTTCTTTGGAGAAATGTCTATTTAGGTCTTCTGCCCATTCTTGGATTGGGCTGTTTGTTTTTTTGATATTGAGCTGCATGAGCTGCTTGTATATTTTGGAGATTAATCCTTTCTCAGTTGCTTAATTTGCAAATATTTTCTCCATTCTGAGTGCTGTCTTTTCGTCTTGTTTATGGTTTCCTTTGCTGTGCAAAAGCTTTTAAGTTTCATTAGGTCCCATTTGTTTATTTTTGTTTTTATTTCCATTTTTCTAGGAGGTGGGTCAAAAAGGATCTTGCTGTCATTTATGTCACAGAGTGTTCTGCCTATGTTTTGCTCTAAGAGTTTTATAGTGTCTGGCCTTACATTTAGGTCTTTAATCCATTTTGAGTTTATTTTTGTGGATGGTGTTAGGGAGTGTTCTAATTTCATTCTTTTACATGTAGCTGTCCAGTTTTCCCAAAACCACTTATTGAAGAGGCTGTCTTTTCTCCACTGTATATGCTTGCCTCCTTTATCAAAGATAAGGTGACCATATGTGTGTGGGTTTATCTCTGGGCTTTCTATCCTGTTCCATTGATCTATAGTTCTGTTTTTGTGCCAGTACCATATTGTCTTGATTACTGTAGCTTTGTAGTATAGTCTGAAGTCAGGGAGCCTGATTCCTCCAGCCCCGTTTTTCTTTCTCAAGATTGCTTTGGCTATTCGGGGTCTTTTGTGTTTCCATACAAATTGTGCAACTTTTTGTTCTAGTTCTTTGAAAAATGCCATTGGTAGTTTCATAGGGATTGCATTGAATCTGTAGATTGCTTTGGGTAGTAGAGTCATTTTCACAATGTTGATTCTTCCTAACCAAGAATATAGTATATCTCTCCATCTGTTTGTATAATCTTTAATTTCTTTCATCAGTGTTGTATAGTTTTCTGCATAGAGGTCTTTTGTCTCCTTAGGTAGGTTTATTCCTAGGTATTTTTTTGTTGCAGTGGTAAATGGGAGTGCTTCCTTAATTTCTCTTTCAGATTTTTCATCATTAGTGTATAGGTATGCGAGAGATTTCTGTGCATTAATTTTGTATCCTGCTACTCTACCAAATTCATTGATTAGCTCTAGTAGTTTTCTGGTAGCATCTTTAGGGTTCTCTATGTATAGTATCATATCATCTGCAAACAGTGACAATTTTACTTCCTCTTTTCCAATTTGGACTCCTTTTACTTCTTTTTCTTCTCTGATTGCTCTGGCTAAAACATCCAAAACAGTGTTGAATAACAGTGGTGAGAGTGGGCAACCTTGTCTTGTTCCTGATCTTAGAGGAAATGGTTTCAGTTTTTCACCATTGAGAACGATGTTGGCTGTGGGTTTGTCATATATATGACCTTTTTTATGTTGAGGTAGGTTCCCTCTATGCCTACTTCCTGGAGAGTTTTTATCATAAATGGGTGTTGAATTTTGTCGAAAGCTTTTTCTGCATCTTTTGAGATGATCGTATGGTTTTTATTCTTCAGTTTGTTAATATGGTGTATCACATTGATTGATGTGCATATATTGAAGAATCCTTGCATCCCTGGGATAAACCCCACTTGATCGTGGTGTATGATCCTTTTAATGTGTTGCTGGATTCTGTTTGTTAGTGTTTTGTTCAGGATTTTTGCATCTATATTCATCAGTGATATTGGTCTGTAGTTGTCTTTTTTTGTGACATCTTTGTCTGGTTTTGGTATCAGGGTGATGGTGGCCTCATAGAACGAGTTTGGGGTGTTCCTCCCTCTGAAGTTTTTTGGAAGAGTTTGAGAAGGATGGGTGTTAGCTCTTCTCTAAATGTTCGATAGAATTCACCTGTGAAGCCATCTGGTCCTGGACTTTTGTTTGTTGGAAGATTTTCAATCACAATTTCAATTTCATTACTTGTGATTGGTCTGTTCATATTTTCTGTTTCTTCCTGGTTCAGTCTTGGAAGGTTATACCTTTCTAGGAATTTGTCCATTTCTTCCAGGTTATCCATATTATTGGCATAGAGTTGTTTTGTAGTAGTCTCTTAGGATGCTTTGTATTTCTATGGTGTCTGTTGTAACTTCTCCTTTTTCATTTCTAATTCTGTTGATTTGAGTCTTCTCCCTTTATTTCCTGATGAGTCTGGCTAATGGTTTATCAATTTTTTTTAATCTTCTCAAAGAACCAGCATTTAGTTTTATTGATCTTTGCTACTGTTTCCTTCATTTCTTTTTCATTTATTTCTGATCTGATCTTTATGATTTCTTTCCTTCTGCTAACTTTGGGATTTTTTGTTCTTCTTTCTCTAATTGCTTTAGGTGTAAGGCTAGGTTGTTTATTTGAGATGTTTCTTGGTTCTTGAGATAGGACTGTATTGCTGTAATCTTCCCTCTTAGAACTGCTTTTCCTGCATCCCATAGGTTTGGGGCTGTCCTGTTTTCATTGTCATTTGTTTCTAGATATTTTTTGATTTCCTCTTTGATTTCTTCAGTAATCTCTTGGTTATTTAGTAGCATATTGTTTAACCTCCATGTGTTTCTATTTTTTACAGTTTTTCTTTTTCCTGTAACTGATATCTAGTCTCATAGCATTGTGGTTGGAAAAGATACTTGATATGATTTCAATTTTCTTAAATTTACCAAGGCTTGATTTGTGACCCAAGATATGATCTATCCTGGAGAATGTTCCATGAGCACTTGAGAAGAAAGTGTATTCTGTTGTTTTTGGATGGAATGTACTTTAAATATGAATTAAGTCCATCTTGTTTAATGTATCATTTAAAGCTTGTGTTTCCTTATTTATTTTCATTTTGGATGATCTGTCCATTGGTGAAAGTGGGGTGTTAAAGTCCCCTACTATGATTGTGTTGCTGTCGATTTCCCCTTTTATGGCTGTTAGCATTTGCCTTATGTATTGAGGTGCTCCTATGTTGGGTGCATAAATATTTACCATTGTTATATCTTCTTCTTGGATTGATCCCTTGATCATTATGTAGTGTCCTTCTTTGTCTGCTGTAATAGTCTTTATTTTAAAGTTTATTTTGTCTGATATGAGAATTGCTACTCCAGCTTTTTTTGATTTCCATTTGCATAGAATATCTTTCCCCCCCCCCCCCACTTTCAGTCTGTATGTGTCCCTAGGTCTGAAGTGGGTCTCTTGTAGACAGCATATATACGGGTCTTGTTTTTGTATCCATTCAGCCAGTCTATGTCTTTTGGTTGGAGCATTTAATCCATTTACATGTAAGGTAATTATCAATATGTATGTTCCTATTACCATTTTCTTAATTGTTTTGGGTTTGTTTTTGTACGTCTTTTCCTTCTCTTGTGTTTCCTGCCTAGAAAAGTTCCTTTAGCATTTGTAAAGCTGATTTGGTGGTGCTGAATTCTCTTAACTTTTGCTTATCTGTAAAGGTTTTAATTTCTCCATCAGATCTGAACGAGATCCTTGCTGGAAAGAGGAATCTTAGTTGTAGGTTTTTCCCTATCATCACTTTAAATATGTCCTGCCACTCCCTTCTGGCTTTCAGAGTTTCTGCTGAAAGATCAGCTGTTAACCTTATGGGGATTCCCATATATGTTATTTGTTGCTTTTCCCTTGCTGCTTTTAATATTTTTCTTTGTATTTAATTTTTGATAGTTTGATTAATATGTGTCTTGGAGTGTTTCTCTTTGGGTTTATCCTGTATGGTATTCTCTGTGTTTCCTGGATTTGACTGACTATTTCTTTTCGCATGTTAGGGAAGTTTTTGACTATAATCTCTTCAAATATTTTCTCAGACCCTTTCTTTTTCTCTTCTTCTTCTGGGACCCCTATAGTTCGAATGTTGGCACATTTAATGTTGTTCCAGAGGTCTCTGAGACTGTCCTCAATTCTTTTCATTCCTTTTTCTTTATTCTGCTCCCTGGCAGTTATTTCCACCATTTTATCTTCCAGCTCACGTATCAGTTCTTCTGCCTCAGTTATTCTGTTATTGATTCCTTCTAGAGTATTTTTAATTTCAGTAATTGTGTTGTTCATCACTCTCTCTTTTGCTCTTTACTTCTTCTAGATCCTTGTTACATGTTTCTTGTATTTTCTCCATTCTGTTTCTTAGATTTGGGATCATCTTTACTATCATTACTCTAAATTGTTTTTCAGGTAGGTTGCCTATTTCATCTTCATTTATTTGGTCTTGTAGGCTTTTACCTTGCTCCTTCATCTGTAACGTATTCTCTTGTCATTTCACTTTTTTTCTTTGATGGGTGGTGCTGTGTCCCTGTCTTACTGGTTGTTTTGCCTGAGACGTCCAGCACTGGAGTTTGCAGGCAGTTGGATAGAGCTGGCTCTTGGTGCTGAGATGAGGACCTCCAGGATGCCTCACTCTGATTGATATTCCCTGGGTCTGAGGTTCTCTGTCAGTCCAGTAGTTTGGACTCAGATCTCCCACAACAGGAGCTCAGGCCTGATCTCCAGCCTGGGAACCAAGATCTTGCAAGCGTCCGGTCACTGGGGGTTCCTCCCGTCCCCTTAGGTGTCCGTGGTCCCCCACCGGTGCCTGGTAGGTGCCCTAGTTGTGAGGAACGCGAATTCCACATCCTCCTAGTATGCCATCTTGACTCCGCCCCTCGAGAATATTTTTTGAAGCTTAAAAAAATTGGTCCTATAGTTTATTAGAGCTGGTGAACAACACGAATGTTGTGTTGGACCTGATGCTTTTTTCCAGACATTCACAGCAGCGTCACCACCAACCCTTCATGATGGAGAGCCTTTAACTGTGTGGGTGACATGGTGATGAATGAAGAATTGTTCAGAAATTCGAGCAGAAAGCTTTTAGCCAGGAGGGCTGATGGACAGAGAGGAAAGAACAATGACTCTTAGTTTTCTGGCTTTAGCAATTAGGTGGATGCAATTGGGTTAAGGGAGCATCCTGGGCAAGAAGGGAATGAGAGTTCTATTTTGTTCATGGTAAGTTAATGATGCCTATTCAACATCTAACTGAAGATGTCAGGAAGCTAGGTGGGATATGACTTTTAAATTCAGTGGAAGACATGGTTAAAGGTATATATTTGAGAGTCATCAATCTATAGATAATATTATTGCAGTTGCCTGATCTTTGCTTTCTTAACTTTTACTGATCTTCAGGATCCATAAACAAGTTGAAAAAGTCAAGGTCATATTTAATACATAGTTTCTCAGAGTCTGGCCCTCCAGTCAAATCAGATACAAACTTGGTGTTTGCATATAATTCAGCTTTTGATGTCCCAATGCTAGAGACCTTTATTTGACATGGCACACGGTAGGGCCAAGGAATCTGCATTGTGAACAAACTCTCCAGGGATTCAAATGCTCACTAAGGTTATGAAGCACTGCCTGGCATCATTGCCGTGGCATCATATGAGTAGTCAAAGAGGCAGAGAGAAGCAGGCAATTATGCTGCTTGTGTTGGCAGAGTTTTTGATGATGGCGGTGGGGTCGGGGTGGAGGAATATCGTTGTATCTTTTATTAGTGTCTTAATTTTGTCATTATTATCACTGTTGTTTATTTTAAGCCCCTGCAATGTTATTTAGACTCTATTTTGTTTTACCTTAATGCAGTGTAATACAGTGGCTCTCAAAGTTGGCAGACAGAGGAATCACTGTACATGGACTTAATGATCAATTTGGATTCAACGGTTATGCTCAGAATCTTTAACTACCTCACATACTCCCAAAACTTTAATTCCCGAGATGATTCAGCACAAATTCCTGCTCTGAGTTTCCACATGAGGGCTTCCAGTCACTTGATGTGGAAGTCCCTATTATTTGGATATGTTCATGTATAGTGTTTGATTTACATTACATTACAGCTCCATCTGTTTGTTCTCTTTTTATGTTTAAAGAAAGAGACTAATGAGAGTAAACAGCTGGGTTCTACATTCACTTTCTGAAAATTAAAAAAATATCAAATTTTATTTGGTTTCATGGGAAACTTATTATAGTCTCAAGAAAAGAAGCTCTCTTCCTATTAATCTTTAAGTATATTTTCCCAAAATGTGCAGATGTGAAAAAGATCCTCTCAGATGAAATGTTCAGATGAAAATATTTTTCAGCACTTCACAATAAGCTGCTACTCACTGTTAGCTTTATGGATTGCAACAGTTTTCCAGTTCTAAATATAATAATTCTGAGAGTATGGTAAACCTGAACAGATCATCTAAAGGAAAAAGACAGATGTAAAGCTGAAAATAAACTACTTAATATAAGTGGAAAATTACACTTGACTACTATTATTAATTCATTCTATTTTTAGGCTCTCTATAATTTTAAAAGCTCATACATATCCATTACTTATTTTTCTTATAGTAGCTCTGTAAAGTAGCTAAGAAGGTAATTATCATTCCTACTTTATAACCAAAGCCCTAGGGAAATAAGTGACTTGCCAGTAAGTGCTGGATATAGGGCTTAAACTCAAGCTTTTTTACTCTAAGCCTGGGGTGTCATCCAAAATACCTGGGTGACCTTGTCAAAATAAATGTGACCATTCTTTTAACTGACATTTTGAATCAGAATTTTCCCGTTTGCCAGCCGTTTGCGAAGTGCTTGTAAACAGCCTTATAAGAGCCTTCCTGAGTGTATCAACCTCTTCTCCAAAAAAATAGAAAGTATATTTTTCATGACACTTTTGATGCAAGAAACCCACCTCCAACTAGCTTAAGCAGGAAGAGGAGTCTGTGTATATGTATGAGTGTGTATGTCAGGGGAAGGGGGAATTTATTATCTTACATGAATGAAAACTCAAGGAATAGAAAATCTCTAGGTAAAGCTGGATCCAGGATTACAAACAATGCCATCCAGACCAGGTCCCTCTCCAGTGCTTCGCTCTGTTCTACCAGATGCTGGGGTTCGGATATATCCTTTCATAATGGTGTCTGGGAGCTTCAGGCTTCATCTTCAAATCTCCATGTCAAGGAGAGATGTCTCCTCAGTCCATGGTGTCCCAGCAAAGTTCTAGGTTTACCTTGGGTTGATGGAATCAATGGTCTAGGGAGAGGGACACGTTGCTGTGACAGCTTATGAAGGGCACACCGACCCATGCTTGCTCATCAGCTGGAGGCTGCATCTCAGCACACATACTCGGGGAAAGGAAGGGCTGGATACTGGGAAGGCAATTCACCTAATGTTCACTACATTAAGAACATCAAAGAATATTTAGCTTAATTTTCTTCGAAGTCAGCATTTCCTGAGAAATATATGATATTAACTTGTTTTACTGTTATGAAAAGAATTTAGGAGTTTTAGGACTTCATAAGGTCAGTGGGCTTTTGACTGCCAGTCTTCTATATGGAAGTGGGTGAGTCAAACAGTTATAGACTAACTGACTTTTCAATCAGTTTACCTCCATTTAAACAGGTAAAGGGGATGGATTCACTGGAACATAGAAAGTTTTGGAAATTCCAAAAGCTCTAATGCTTTGACCTTAGACTGTGAGGGGCTATTATAATCAGTCATTGTAATACAGTTATTATACTGCGGTGCTTGAACATGTCCATTGCCAGACAAAGTTCAGATTTATGGGCAAGCATACATTATGTATCAGCTATAAAAAAAGTGTTATGCTATTGCACTAAATTTCAAGAAAATTAAAAACCTGACAAAGAGGATACTACACTAAAAAAAAAATCTGTAGCTTCTGTTCAACCCCTTGCAGTTGCTTCAGTTTCAGCAATCAACTACGTATTTGTGTTTAGATTCTCACAAAGCACACTGAGACATTAACAGTAGTTTTCAGAAGCAAAAGTGGTATTTAGAAGGAAGAAAGCTTTTAGTTCAGAAGAAATTGAATCCATTTTTCATTTTAAAGTCATGAAGGTTTTAGTGTTACTAAGCCCTAGAAACACCCTAAGAGAAGAACATCAGTCCTAAGTAAAAGCACATCTTGATATTTTAGTTGGATTGTAGAGAGAAAGTATAAGAATCAGAACAGAATTTTTAACAAGTATAATAATTATGATTACTAGAGAGTAAAGACTGTCAGATAATACTGGCATAAGCTTTTAAAAGATTATTTATTTTTTATTTTTAAAAATATATTTATTTATTTATTTTTTGGCTGTGTTGGGTCTTCGTTGCTGTGCGCGGGCTTCCTCTAGCTGTGGCAAGCAGGGGCTACTCTTCATTGCGGTGCACGGGCTTCTCATTGCTGTGGCTTCTCTTGTTGCAGGGCATGGGCCCTAGGCATGCAAGCTTCAGTAGTTGTGGCTCGCGGACTCCAGAGCGCAGGCTCAGTAGTTGCGGCGCACCGGCTTAGTTGCTCTGCGGCATGTGGGATCTTCCTGGACCAGGGCTCGAACCCATGTCCCCTACGTTGGCAGGCGGATTCTTAACCACTGCGCCACCAGGGAAGTCCCCTGGCATAAGCTTTTAAATATAAGGGATTCTCACCCTTCAGAAAAAGACAGGAAAACTAAGAGCAAGACGAGATTAAAATAATACCTGTCGCCACAAATTCCTTGCTGGGTGAGTCATCTTACTTGAAAAGTAAAAAAAGTTTAAGACTAGATAAAATATATCGCCCTGGGCTACCAAATAACATGCAGCTGAAATTCAGCAAGTGCGCAAAAGGAATCTCATACAGGTGTTTGCAATAAGTGGGAAATTAATTTTTAAAAGGAAGGGGTTGGGCTTCCCTGGTGGCGCAGTGGTTGAGAGTCTGCCTGCCAGTGCAGGGCACACGGGTTCGAGCCCTGGTCTGGGAAGATCCCACCTGCCGCGGAGCAACTGGGCCCGTGAGCCACAATCACTGAGCCTGTGCATCTGGAGCCTGTGCTCCGCAACAAGAGAGGCCGCGACAGTGAGGGGCCGCGCACCGCAATAAAGAGTGGCCTCCACTTGCCGCAACTAGAGAAAGCCCTCGCACAGAAACGAAGACCCAACACAGCCAAAATAAATAAATAAATAAATTTTAAAAAAACCTAAACCAAAGCCTGGCTTTAAAAAAAAAAAAAAAAAAAAAAAAAAGGAAGGGGTCAGAATGCCTACTTTTAATAATCGTGTTCATACAGGTTTTCAATGTGAAAAAGTGTCTCTGGTATAAATAAATATACATATTTACTTATACATAATGACACATCAGTATTCACTCCCTCTACCTGGTAGAAAAGGTTAAATATTTAGGCACTACAGGCATACCAGGTTTTATTGAACTTGACTTTATTACACTTTGCAGGTACTGCGTTTTTTACAAATTGAAGATCTGTGGCAACCCTGTGTCGAGCACGTCTACCAGCACCATTTTGGAACAGCATTTGCTCATTTCACGGTCTCTGTCACATAATTCTCACAATATTTCAAACTTTTGCATTTTTACTATATTTGTTACTGTGATCTGTGATCTTTAATGTTACTACAACTCGCTGAAGTCTCACATGATGGTCAGAATTTTTTAGCAGTAAAATATTTTAAAATCAAGGTGTGTACATTGTTTTCTAAGACATAATGCTATTGCACACTTAACAGACTACAGTATAGTGTAAACATAACTTTTATATGCACTGGGAAACTGAAAAATTTGTGTGACTCTCTTTATTGCAATATTCACCTTATGGCCATGGTCTGGAACCAAACCCACAATATTTCCTTGGTACACCTGTACAGCAGTTTCCCCTCTTATCTATGGGGGATACTTTCCAAGACCCCTAGTGGATGCCTGAAACCACAGATAGTACTGGACCCTATATATACTGTGGATTTTTTTCCTATACATACATAACTATAATCATAATTTTAATTTATAAATTAGGCACAGTAAGAGATTAACAACAACTAATAATAAAATAGAACAATTATAACAATATACTGTAATAAAAGTTATGTGAATGTGGTCTCTCTCTAAGTATCTTATTGTACAAATTTAATGCCTTTTCCATCTTAACCAAACACTTACTATATACTATGTCCATAACTTTTGCAGTTTGAGGTGAGATACCAAAACTAGCCAGAGTTTCTTTTTCCTTCCTCACAAATTCAGTGATGGAAGATTTGTTTTTACCATAGACGTTGGCAACTTCAGCATATGATTTTTAAAATTTCCTTAATAAGTTGAGAACTTTCACCTTTTCACATAAAGGAAGCACTTTATGACTTCTTTTTGGCATAACCCAAATTGCTAGCATCACTACTCTTTGCACTTTGGGAGCAAAATAAGAGTTACTTGAACACAAGCACTGCAGTACCTGGACAGTCCATCTGATAACCCATAGAGCTACTAAGTGACTACTGGGTGGGATATACTGGATCAAAGGGATGCTTGGGATGCTTCCTGTCAGGGTGGGGGGCAGGGGTGGAGCAAGATTTCATCATGCTACTCAGAAGGGCGCATGATTTAAAACTTACACTTGTTTATTTCTGGAATTTTCCATTTAATATTTTTGGACCTGGGTTGACCTCAGGTAACTGAAACCACAGAACACTAAATGGTGGATAAAGGAGGGGAGGGCTACTGTAACCTCTTTTCTTCCATTCTCTACATCACTCATTTCCTCTATCTCATTTCCTCATTCTTCTTCCCTTCCTGTCTTCTTTATTTTAAAATTATATTTTATTCATGTATTCAATATTTATTTAACACTGGCTTCAAAAATAAACTAATGTATCTTCAAAAAGTAACACAATATATTTTTGCAAAGTATTTTGATAGGATCTGTACATATGGGAAAATATAATAACATGTGACTTAAGAATAAAGTAGTCAGAATATTTGGTTTAGAATACTTTTAAACTTTTCATTTTGAAAGTTTCATACTTACAGAAAAGTTATAATCTAGTCAAGGAACTCTACTATACTTTTCACCCAGATTCCAAGAATATCAATATATAAATATTTTACCAGATACATTTTCTCTATATTTTTTTCTGAAGTATCTAAGAGTAAGTTGTGGACAGGATACCCCATTTCTCCTAAATTTTCCAGCGTATATTTCTTTGGAACTAGAATATTTCTCATATAACCACATTATAATTGTTAAAAATAGGAAGTTAACATTGAAACATTACTAGTTTCTAATCTATAGGCATTATTCAGATCAAAGTTTAAATTCAGATTTCTCAATTATCTCACTAATGTTGTATATGCATTAGAAATGCAAAAGAAGAAATATATTTTCCTGTCCAGGATCTCATCCAAGAGCTCAAATTGCATTTTGTTGCCATGTTTCTTTAATTTTCTTTAATCTTGAATAGTTCCTCAGGCTTTATCTTTCATGCCTTTGACATTTTTGAAGAATATAAGGTTTTGTTTTGTTTTTGTTTTTGTAGATTGTCTTTCAATTTGGGTCTGGCAGATAGATTCAGGTTATGCTTTTTTTTTTTTTTTTTTTTCAGGAATACCTCAAGGAGATGCTGTGTCCTTCTCAGGGCATTAATTTAGGAAGCACATCACTATTAATGGTGATTTTAACTTTGACCACTTGGCTAAGGAGGTATTTGCCAGGTTTCTCTATTATAAATTTCCTGTTTTCCTCTTTGAATTTAATATGTTTCTTTAGGGGAAAAATACTATGTTTATCATCAAACATTTACTCAGTAGTTGTAGTGACAATTGATGATTCTTCCTGAAATGATTTTTACTCCAGTTTTTGCCAAATAGTGATTTTCTAATATCATAGTTACTTCTATATTTATTAGTTTACATTCTATCATATGGAATAATTCTATCTCATTCATTCATTCATCCATTCACTTACATCATTTTGGACTTATAGATAATTAGTTTTTTCTATATAGCATTACTATTACTATTTATCTTAAGGTTCAAACTTACTGAAAGGTAATCTTCTCACAATACATGTGTAATCAAATCATCACACTGTACCCCTTAAACTTACACAATGTTATTTGTCAATTATATCTCAATAAAGCTGGAAAAAATTTTCTGAGAGTTGGCCGGATTTCAAATGAATAACATAACTCCACTAAAGGTGATGGGGGAGGGAGTCTGAGAGCCCCCAGAAGAGAATACCTGAGACATCGTTCAGCATTCTCAACAGTTATAGCTCTTACTGTAAACTACTGTATTTGTAGTCTTATTCTATACATAAGTCTTGCATGTTTGATTACTGTGAATCTGCCCCATGATTCTACTGTGATTCTGCCCCATGAAACTACCATGTTCTGCTGGTAAATCAGGTTTCTAGCTACAAGACTATAAACCAGGAAGCTCTGGGGAAGGAAACAAGCCAGCTTTGCTGAAGTAAACAAACCCCTTTGGATCTCCAAATGAGGCTTGCTATGGTTTTCAAGTGTCTAGAGCCATGAATAAATTATTTCAATAATTTTAATTTATTGAGTACCTACTATTGCCCAATCCCTATTTTAGGAGCTTTACCAGCAGAATTAGATTCATCTATCTCACATATCAAAAGTACATAATGTCCAAGTTCACTTTTATATATTGCAACATATAATCAAAATTAAATTTATTTTTAAACAAATAAATAGCCAACAGCAGCATAAGTAGAATTTGATTAATGAACCTGCTCATTGTAATCTCCTGCCATTCCCTATAGCTTATTTCCTATCTAAGAAGTAAGACTGATAATGATTTTAAGCCAAACACTCTAAAATCCTGGGTATTCTTAAAGAACTACCTTTGATATATATTTGGCTCATATTGCCACTGCCAGAAAGATTTTTTTTCTTTTGTATGAGCATCTTTAATGCCTTTTGATCGATTAAAAAGAACAGACAAACATTTAATGCAGCAATCTCTCTGCTAAGAACTTACTTCACAAATAGATGTATTTGCAATTATGTGCTTAATATATGAATTGGGATGCTAGGTGCAGCATTATTTCTAACAGGAAAAATTTGCAGAAAAAAATGTTTATCAATAATAGATTGGTTAGGGGCTTCCCTGGTGGCGCAGTGGTTGAGAGTCTGCCTGCCAATGCAGGGGACACGGGTTCGAGCCCTGGTCTGGGAGGATCCCACATGCCGCGGAGCAACTGGGCCCGTGAGCCACAACTACTGAGCCTGAGCGTCTGGAGCCTCTGCTCCGCAGCAAGAGAGGCCGCGATAGTGACAGGCCCGCGCACCGCGATTAAGAGTGGCCCCCACTCGCCGCAACTGGAGAAAGCCCTCACACAGAAACGAAGACCCAACACAGCCAAAAATAAACATAATAAATAAATAATAAATAAAAATTTAAAAAAATTAAAAAAAAAAAATAATAGATTGGTTAAATAAAATGTGGTACAGCTACATAATGAAATACATTGTTTCTAATAAAATGAATAAAGTAGATCTACCATAGCATCATGAAGAGCTTCTGAAATACAGTAATAAATGAAAAAAAATGTAAAGGACAAAGTGGTCTATTTACTAACACTATTTACTATTATCATGTAGAGAAAATTTCAATAATAAATATAAACATATACAATAAATGTATTATCTATATGTATGCAAACACACATATGCATACACACACACATATACCATAGTACGTGTGTGTTTGGTTTATTTTTTTTCAGAGATACACCAAAACTTGATGCATTTTTTATCCTCCTTGAGGAGGAGAATTGGGAGTGGAAGGCTTTCTTTTCAGCTCTATAATGGAAGCTAAGCCTTGTTAACTGCTGTCTCCATCACCTAGTACACCTAAAACAGAATTTGGCATACAGAAAAAACACTTAATAACTGCCGAATGAATGAAAGTTGATAAAGTGAACTTTATTCCTTTCACAATGAGTTTTCTAATATGTACATGTATCTTTTAAATTTAAAAATGCAGTAGAAATTACATCAGTTGTGTTATATGCCACTTCAGCTTTATCTTTTATAATTAATTGTATTTTAAGACTTTTGTGTGCTATCTACTTTAAGTTATTGCAAAGGTCTCACCTATTCTGCCCCTGCTCGGACCTGCGTCTTTATTTCTACCATGTAAAGCATGAATATCTCATTGCTCCTGACTCAGACTGGGTGCTCCCACCTGCAGTTTAGTAGTAGATGCGTGACATCTGCTCTACTCTTGATAGAATCTCCATAGATGGCCAGCCTTTTGGTCTTTTGCTTCATTCCCTCTTTTTAGACATCGTTGACCACAGTCAATTTTAATAGAGCCCTCCAGAATGGCTCATCCATTGTCTCCTTCCCCTGTTAACTCTCCTTCTGCTCTTAGACCACAGAAGCAATTATACTGGTACATATAAATGGATATTCCAACCCCCTCCTAGCTCTCTCTTCTATAAAGATACAAAAATCCAAGTCTTGGTCCTCAGCCACTTTATCTTCTTTGCCTACATTTGCTCTTTAAGTGAAGCAACAGTAACCTAGGCTTTAAAAGGCAGAACAGACAATAATTCCAAAAATTTACATACCCATCCTACTTCAACCTGGAACTCCAGATTTGTGTATTTTAATGCTGTTTTCCATAATGTCCACAACTCCAAATTAATTTCCAGACCAAACCCTTCAGTTATTCTCCATTGCAGATAATGTCAGTGCTAATCTCGTAGGCACCCTAACCCCAAAATTTAGCACTCCCCTACAGTCATCACTTTCCTTCACACTCCACATAAAATTAATCAGCAAGCTCTGGCAGCTTTACCTCCAAATATGTTGAGAATCCTATGACTTCTACCACAACCACCTTGGCCTAAGCAACAGTCATCTTTCTTCCCAAACAACTGCTTAGCTTCCTGCTTCCTTGTTGTGACTCCAGCCCCTCTCATGTATTTGTTATTCACAGAGCAGTGGGTGTACTTCCTAAACATAGAAACACGCATAGAGTATATCGGGTTTCTCTTAAAAACTCTCTAAGGGTTTCCAATTATGGCTAGATTGAAATTAAACTTCTTTCAATAACGCTACATTATCCTTCCCTACCACACAACCCCAACCTCCCTGCCTCCAACCAGACAAAGAGGTCGTGCCTTTCTTGAATTCATCAAACATGTTTCTTTTGCATGCAACACTTTTCCTCCAGAATCTTAACATGGCTGGATCCTTTTCATCCTTCAGGTTTCTTTTAAAGGTGTGAAAGTCCTGTTTCCCTAAAGAGGTCTTCCCTGACAAACCCAGCTAAAATACGCACCCTTGTGACCATTCACCATTTCCTATTCTTTTTATTGCACTGTATATAATTGCATTATGTTATTTGTCATCTTATTTAGTCTCCCATAGAATGCAGTTTCCCTGAGGGCAGTTACATTGCAGAAATGCCAAAATTATTTTTTGATTGTTGACTGTATTGTTCTTCTCCGAAACTCTCTATAGTCTTCGCCTGTATCAGAGAACTAACTCCTACATGTTTGAATAGTTGGCTTATATAATCTATTGGGTTGGCCAAAAAGTCCCTTAGGTTTTTAAGTAAAAATAAAAGACAAATTCTTCATTTTTACCAAGAACTTTATTGAACAACGTATTCACCCTTTTGTTCCACTACCTTCTGCCATTTTTCAGGCAACTTCATAATTCCATCTTCCCAAAACTTATCTTTTTGAGCAAAGGACTATTCCAGGTGCTTTTTACAGTCTTTCAGGGAACTGAAATTTTTTCCATTAAGAGAATTTTGTAAAGACGAAAATAAATGGAAATCCGAAGGTGCAATGTCTGGTGAATATGGCGGATGAATAACAACTTCCCAGCCAGGCCGTAACAGTTTTTGCCCAGTCATCAAAGAAACATGCGGCTTTGCGTTATCCTGACGGAAGACTATGTGTTTTATGTTGACTAATTCTGGACGCTTTTCGTCGAGTGCTGCTTTCAGTTGGTCTAATTGGGAGCAGTACTCGTTGGAATTAATCACTTGATTTTCCGGAAGGAGCTCATAATAGAGGATTCCCAATCCCACCATATACACAACATCACCTTCTTTGGATGAAGACCAGCCCTTGGTGTGGTTGGTGGTGGTTCATATCATTTGCCCCACAATCTCTCCTGTTCCACATTATTGTACAGCAACCACTTTTCATCGCCCATCACAATTTGTTTTAAAATTGGAACTTTTTTTTACGTTTAAGTAGATAATCTCATGTGGAAATACAGTCAAGAAAGTTTTTCTGCTTAACTGATGTGGAACCCAAACATCAAAGCAAATCACATAACCAAGCTGGTGCAAATGACTTTCAACGCTTGATTTGGATATTTTGAGTATGTTGTTATACTGCATGGTATAACATTGATTGCTCTCAATTAATGTCTCGATTTGATCGCTATCAACTTCATCTGGTCTCCCCAAACGTGTAGGATCGTCCAGCAAGAAATCTCCAGCACAGAACTTTGCAAACCACTTTTGACACATTCAATCAGTCACAGCACCTTCTCCATAAACTGCACAAATCCTTATTTTTTGCATTTCAGTTGTGTTTTTACCTTTCTTGAAATAATAAAGCATAATATGACGAAAATATTGCTTTTTTTCTTCCATCTTCAATATTAAAATGGCTACACAAAAATTCACCAATTTTGATAAATTTTTTAAAAAATGCACGCTGATATGACAGCTGTCACAATACAATCTAATAAAATTGTTTCGAATGAAGTTAAAGACAACTAAGCTCTACTAGAGCCATCTTACGGAAAAAAACAAACGAAGCTTTTGGCCAACCCAATACAAAATATTCTGAGATTAACACTTGCATTTTCACAAGAGAGTTTAAGAAGTAAATTCATTTTCATCTGTGTTCATTTATAACTTCTCTATCCATTTACTTCTAACCCTATACACATTCCATAATGTGTTTCTGAGCAAACAGAGTAAGAAAGCATGACCCCCCAAATGTTGAAGTCCATTAACTTTAGATTAGGCCAAAACTTTAGAATAGCTTTACTACTGCAGGGATTTCTTAGACAAACTAAATTTCAGAGCCCAAATAAGTTTTCATTTTGTTTTTATTTGTTTGTTTGTCTGTAGAGGACATCACACATTTAATCTTGACCTTAACAGGGTACCTGTCTTGATTAAGCCAGTCTTTAACACGTGGCTTATGTGTAACTGAAAATATTTCCTGGCTTCAAAGTTCAAGATAATAGAAATTTAAATTTTTCAAATTCTAATCTAAAGTAAGTTCCTTTAACACTATATGTTGATATCAACTACATATAATTCCCAAAGCAATGAGGGACTGCAAGGTATTTTGCATGTTCTGAAACAGCCTGAGATTAGAAAAAATGACTGCAGCATCACAGCATATTTTCCTTATTTCAGCTGAATATTGTTGACTTTTTTCCTCTTAGAAAATGGTAGTCCCATTTTTGGGTAAAGACATAAATGAAAATAATATATAATATAAATACTTAAAATAAAAATTAAGGAAAGACAACAAGATGGCATAGATTCGGGGCTTCCCTGGTGGCGCGGTGGTTGGGAGTCTGCCTGCCAGTGCGGGGGACGCGGGTTCGAGCCCTGGTCTGGGAGGATCCCACATGCCGCAGAGCGGCTGGGCCCGTGAGCCACAACTACTGAGCCTGCGCGTCTGGAGCCTGTGCTCTGCAACAAGAGAGGCCGCGACGGTGAGAGGCCCGCGCACCGCGATGAAGAGTGGCCCCCGCTCGCCACAACTAGAGAAAGCCCTCGCACGAAGAAACGAAGACCCAACACAGCCAAAAATAAATTAATTAATTAATTTATAAAAAAAAAAAAAAAAAAAAAAAGATGGCATAGATTCAATTTTCCCTATTTGTCTCCTCACAATACAACTGAATAGCCTGGAAATAAATAAAAAGAGAATGACAAAAGGACTCTGGAAGCTGAAAAGTAGAAGTCAGACTGGCTAGGGTGCTCAGACCTTGAGGAAATATAGTGTGGTGAACTTTCTTAGTTTTCTTTTTTTTTTTTTTTAAGGAGTGAGGCGGCAATGGGAGGGATGCTTTCTTTTTTTCTTTTTTTTTTAAATTTATTTATTTATGGCTGTGTTGGGTCTTCGTTTCTGTGCGAGGGCTTTCTCTAGTTGTGGCAAGCGGGGTGCCACTCTTCATCGCGGTGCGCGGGCCTCTCACTATCGCGGCCTCTCTTGTTGCGGAGCACAGGCTCCAGACGCGCAGGCTCAGTAGTTGTGGCTCACGGGCCTATTTGCTCCGCGGCATGTGGGATCTTCCCAGACCAGGGCTCGAACCCGTGTCCCCTGCATTGGCAGGCAGATTCTCAACCACTGCGCCACCAGGGAAGCCCTTTAGTTTTCTTTTTATCTCCCATATTTCCTAGACTGGGCACCAGAGAGTTTTACAGTCCAAAGTTACCAAAGTACAGACAAGAAAAACAAGAATGCCTACTTTCCTGGGCCAAAGATAAGGAAAGGGAAGTCCAACGAAGAGTTAGTGAGAAGTCCTAAGCCCATCAGGGCAGTTCTACAACCAAGGCAGTAGCAGGAAGGCTGATTTGTCTGCAGTAGTATCTTCACAGCCTGGGTGGGCCAACTCAATCCCCACTCCAACCTGTGTGTTGTAGTAATGTCAATTTCCTGGTTTTGATATTGTATTATAGTTATGCAAGATATTAACATCAGAGGAAGCTGAGTGAGGATGCAAAGGACCCTCCTTCAAAATCTTTGAAATCTGTATTTATTTCAAAGAATCTGTATTTATTTCAAAGCAAAAAGCTAAAAAAATTTAAAGAAAATAAGAGTTAGGTGCCTA
Organism: Balaenoptera physalus; assembly: GCF_965194825.1. Taxonomy (NCBI): domain Eukaryota; kingdom Metazoa; phylum Chordata; class Mammalia; order Artiodactyla; family Balaenopteridae; genus Balaenoptera; species Balaenoptera physalus. The sequence goes on along the minus strand of NC_138896.1, from coordinate 95,075,606 downwards.
CAGTAGCATTTCTTTGGAGGAAACTCTAGTAGATAGAAAACTAAATGACTTCCAAGAGCTTTACCTCTACTAAGTTTCATTAAGCTACTGTCCTTCAGCTATGGCATAATAAAATCTCATTGAGGCCGGCCAAGGTATGGAGACCACATGATCACCGCAGAATAATGTGTTCCACCTTTACTGATACAAATATAGTGAGTGAAAATGGGACATTCTACATTCAGGGACATAGTTTTACAGCTTTTCTCACTGCTGAAAAGCACTGAATGTGACAATGTTAGACAATGACTTTTAATAAGGAAACAAAATGAGGGTTAGAGACAGAAAGGAGAAAAAAGAAGAGCTTTTCATAAAGTATCATTGTACCACCCCACAAATTAGTTCTTAATCACAGAGAAAAATGAACCTTTAAATGAAGAAAACTGACAGTCATTACCTTCATTAAATAATCAAATTAGCAACACCAACAGTGGAAAACAGGACATGATGCAATAATAAATACTTAATATCATCTATGTATTAGACCAAAATCTTTAGCTTATCACAAACTATGAGAAACTGACTAGAAAATTCAGAATGAATAACATTCCACAAAAACTGGTGACAACAATAACAACAATGGATAAACAAAAATGAGCTTGGACTCTTAAAAAAATGCAATGTCATGAAAAAGTAATAAAAACAGCAAGGGGACCATTCTAGGTTATAAGAGACTAAAAAATAAAAAACTCACACATGACACTTGACTGAGTTTGAACTGAATTTTAAAAAGAAATAGCTATAAACACCACTGGGGACAATTGGGAGAAATGTAAATAACGTCTATCTTAAATGATATTTTATTAATGCTGATCTTCCTAGGTGTGATAAGGGTATGGAGATCATGGAGAATGTCTTTTCCTTAGGATATGTACACCAAATTTTTAGAGTTAAGAATCTTAATTCTTGTAAACTGTATTCTTATGGTTTAGCAGGCCAAAAAAGGCATGTATGGGTAGATAGACAAACATGCAGAGGGAGTAGGTTAACAACCATAACTCTAGAGAAAGTGTATGCAATGTTATACTACTTCAACATTTCAGTAGGTCTGAAAATTCTGAAGCCAAAAGTAGTTGGAAAGACGGATCGATTGTTAAAAAAAAAGTGTATGATATAAAAGATTATGTTCTTCGTAGTATTTTGCTTAGTTACAAATTATTATGTTCAATGAGAAACTTCTAATTAAAATAATAAAGTGGACCAGTGTAAAAAAAGTGCTATCATGTATCTTCTGCACAACATAATCCCACACCCAGTATTTTTACCTGATGTTTACAGTCACCAGATCATAATTCATCTAGAAGTCTAGAATTTGTTACCTCAGATCCTATATGCGCCTCTTTGCTTGAAAAAGCTCATTAAATATGAAATATTTATAGTTGCTGACTTAAAATAATAAATTGAATATACATACTGAAAAAATATTTGTGTGAATAAATGACTAATGCATATGACTAGAATTTTATTAGGGGAATGAAAAACAAGAGGCCAATCTTAAGGAAAATAATTGTTGTCTTATTTAATTTCTGCCAATGGCCTAACTCACTCTAGAAAGTCCTGGGCACTTTCTTAATCTACAACCTTGTGTGAACAATCCTTCTCTTAGGTGAGGGAAAATACTTGTGCAAGTAAGAGCCACAGGAACTGGGAGAAAACTCAATGTTCTGGGAAGTCGGACATCTCAGTCCCCAGCAACTCCACACCTGGCTACACAACAGAAATACCAAAGGAGTTTATTGAATAGACAGAAGAACACTGGGCTCCACCCACACTTGTCTCAGAATCTGTAGGATTCATCCCCAGGAATGTTTACTATTTTTTAAAAAGTTCTTTTAGGTGATTCCAAATCACAGCTAGGTATAGGAATCATTAAGCAATTTACAATCATAGGACTGAAACAGTTTCCCTGGAAAGAGCTGATTTTTGTATGCTTAAACTGTATCATTAAAATTAAAAATTATTCATAGTTTGACTAATAAAATAGTAAGAATAAATCTTTTGCATTCAAAAATTGAAGAGCTAGTTTTGAATTACATTTTTACAATTTACAATTTATGTAACGTAGGACAGATAATTTTATTTCTCAGGGCTCCCCTGTGAAAGGGGAATAACCATGTCTGTGAGTCAAGGAGCCAATACTGAGTTATGTCACTGTATTTATGCTTGTGAACATAGTCACTTATGAGACTTTATATTTGGAAAACCTACATCAATAAGCATATTCATATGCAGAATCAGCAGGCACAATGCTTAACATAAAAGTAATCAAAATTTAACTCTGCTTGTAGAATTTGGCACAGATAAATGGAGACTCTTCCTTTCATTTGAGGGTAAAAGAATACTCTGGAATTTCTGTATAAAACTGAAGAAAAATCAACTATTAAGCACATTAAAATATGCTCAAATCCACTTCTCTGTGATTTACTTATAGTAAGTCTTCAACAAATATCATCACAAAAATGAATCAGAGGCCACTTTGCCAAATTTGCCTGTTCAAATTGACATCTGTGGGAGCTTTCATTTAACTTTACTATTATACATGATTTAAATTTTCATATATTTAAAATACAGACATAGGAATAGTTTTAGAATTTAAAACTTAAAAATTTAAATTTAGAATTTAATTTTAGTAGGGAATCAAGGAGGGTTTTTCTTCATAAGGAGATGCTCTTAATCATAGCCTAAGTATCACTGGTTTAAACACTAAAGCCATTTATATTTTGTAACAATTTTGCAAAGTTACAGCCTATGTTACTACCCCAAATTCCTACAGTTTAAGAGATCTAAGATAATTGTCATGCAATTAACTTCCAGGCATGCACAAATGTTGAATAAAACAAATCAAATTCCTTACACACTCAATGCATTTATTAAAGAGTCATCAAAATGCTAGGCATTCAAACCTAACTTTGAAGGAAAGCCAGTGCCAGAGGAGAATAACAAAGTGTATATGAATATAATACTTGCTCTATTTTGTAAACATGCAAACACACATTGAACAATGAAGTATAAATGATAAAGTCTTAACACACCCACTTATTAGAATAAATTGCTCATTAAATTAAAAAAATGAAATATGTGCTTAAAGTCTAAGTAGTGGGAAAGGGAGTTGCTTAATCTTTTAAATACTGTGTAAAATCATGTTGATACAAGTCAATAATTCTCAGCACAATTAGACATAGAAGATGTGAAATTTCCTGTTTTGTGCAATGTTTTCTTTATGCCCCTCTCCACTACAACCTATGGTAAGGCATACACATTCTCATACTTGTGCCTTGTGGTTTATGTACTTCATCTTAGCAGATGCTTCACCAATCATAAATTAAAGGAAGACTTTATTGCCTCTCATTTCTCTGACATTATAAGGCTTGTCACAGCACTGGATGCAGCATTTTATGAGACCTACTAAATCCCTCTTGGTATTTTGTTACATGTAACTCTATTTCTTGCCATCAATAACTTCTTAAAACACACACACACACACACACACACACACAAACACCCCTTTATGGTTAGAACAAATATTCCAGGGCCTATAGTTAAAGAGCTAGTCCATAGCATTACATTGAAGTCTGATGAAAAAAAAAAAATCTGAGTATCTTTGATCATGAAATCACTAGGTGAATGCCAGTTGTCTCTATGGAAATGTAAATAGTTCAATGATATATATTATCTTCTTTTCCTTAAAGTATAATGAATGTCAGCATTTGTAATTCTTAGAATGTTTTCTTTTCCATTATTAGATTTATTGCAGTCTAAAAAAGAACAGAAGAGAATGCGTTTCCTTTTGAAAAGATTAGTGTTCAAAAAAAGTGGCTTAGGGGCTTCCCTGGTGGCACAGTGGTTGAGAATCTGCCTGCTAATGCAGGGGACATGGGTTTGAGCCCTGGTCTGGGGAGATCCCACACGCCGCGGAGCAACTAGGTCCGTGAGCCACAACTACTGAGCCTGCACGTCTGGAGCCTGTGCTCCGCAGAAAGAGAGGCCGCGATAGTGAAGAGGCCCGCGCACCGCGATGAAGAGTGGCCCCCGCTTGCCACAACTAGAGAAAGCCCTCACACAGAAACGAAGACCCAACACAGCCAAAAATAAATATAAAAATAAATAAATAAATGATTACTATTAATTAAAAAAAAAAAGAACTTGGCTATGAAAAAGATGAAAAATGAGATTAAAAAAAAAAAGTGGCTTAATGGTTTCATCAACTAAATGGTTGATGAAAACAGAAACCCATCCTTGTCTTTATTCTAGGGTCTTCCAGCATAGTTACAGTATGATCTGTGTATTGAAAATTCATTAAGACATTCCACAACGCCTTATAGTAGGAGTTGTTCATTCATGATATACTGCTTTACCTGCCACAGATGCTTCATATTTGTGTGTACGTATATTCTCAATTCTCTAAGGTAAATACCAATGATTGGGCTGCTGGGAAAATGCATAGTTTTAAGAAACTGACCTACTGTTTTCCTAAGGGATTGTAAATTTTTACATTCCCAGCAGCAAGATCTGGGAGGTCCAAGGGCTCCACATCCTTCACACCCTTGGTGTGGTCAGTCTTCTAAATCTTAGTTATGAAAGTGAGTGGGTAGTGGCAACTTTTCAAGGTTTTTATCGGGATATAGCTGAAGACTAACAATGTTGAGCATTTTGGCCTGTACTTGTTTACCACTCATGTATCTTCTTTTACCTTTCACCCAATATTTTTATCATGTTGTTTGTCTTCTTGTTATAAAACTGTAAGAGTTCTTTATATATCCTAGACACAAGTCTTGTATCAGAAATATGTTTCGTAAATATTTTCTCTGTCTGTGGCTTGATTTTTCATTTTGCTAACAATGTCTTTCAAAGAGCAAAAGTTTTAAATTTTGATGAACTCCCAAATTATCAATAGTTTTATTTTGTGGCTCATTCTTTATATGTATCTTATGTGTATTCTTTATGTGTATGTATCGAAAAATAGATGCCTAACCTACAAATTTTAAGAGTAAGTTCTTATATTTAGGTCTCCTATGCATTTCTTGTTAATTTTTTGTTAATATGATATGCAATAAGGGTCTAAGTTCAATATATATATTAAATATATATATATTTAATTGTTTCAGCAGCATTTGTAGATAAATTGTCTTCCTCATTGAGTTTCCTTCACAACTTAGTTGAAATCAAATGACAATATATGTGTAGGTCTATTTTTGGATTCTCTATTCTGTTCCATTCATCTTTTCATGCTAATACCACACTGTCCTGATTAATGTAGCTTTCTTCTGTTATAATTTTGCTTTATCTAAAATTTTACATGGATGGAATTATGTAGTATGCATTATGAAGTCTTTTATTCCTGACTTCCTTCATTTGGCATTATGCTTTCAAGAGTAATCCACGGGGGCTTCCCTGGTGGCACAGTGGTTAAGAATCCGCCTGCCAATGCAGGGGACATGGGTTTGAGCCCTAGTCCAGGAAGATCCCACATGCCGCAGAGCATCTAAGCCCGTGCGCCACAACTACTGAGCCTGCACTCTACAGTCTGCGAGCTACAACTGCTGAGCCCGCGTGCCACAACTACTGAAGCCCAGGCGCCTAGAGCTTGTGCTCCACAACAAGAGAAGCCACCACAATGAGAAGCCCATGCACCGCAATGAAGAGTGACCCCCGCTCACCTCAACTAGAGAAAGCCCGCACACAGCAACAAAGACCCAATGCAACCAAATATAAATAATAAATAAAATTTTTAAAAAATCATATAAAAGAGGGAGGGAAAAGGGTCAGATCTAGAGAAGGAGACTAACGATGAAAGCAGAGGTCAGAATGATTAGCCAGGAGCCAAGGGATGCAAACAACCTCTCGAAGCTGGAAAAGGCAAGGAATGGATTACCCTCTCGAGTCTCCAGAAGGGACATAGCCAAGCCAACACCTTGATTAAAAAAAAAAAAAAAAAAAAAAAGAGTAATCCATGTAGTTGCATACGTCTGTGTTTTGTTTCCTTAAATTTCTGGATATACCACAGATTGTTCAGTAGTTATAGAATTCTCTCTCATCTTCAAACTTCCCCCCATGGTAGCTGAAAGAATTAGAAAGTAAATGAAAATGGCAAAATAGATTGCACAATTTCTAGAAATAGTCCTGTAGGAAATATACTCAGAAATCAAAGAATAATGAAAAAAGTACTGTTGAACAAGCAGTAAAAACCTGGTTGATACTGAACTGCGTGTATCTGTAGTGAATTACAAGGCACTGTTGAGTGTTTTCAGTGAAAGTTTGGTTAATGGGTAACAGTAAAATATCTAGACCATGAGGACACCAATACTGGCCTGTCATTTTTGATATTCTTTTTTCCCTTTGTGTCAATCGAAGGTTCCACATGGTATCATCTTCCTTCTGCCTGAAAAAATAATTCATTTAACATTTCAAGGAGTTCAGATATGCTGGTAATGAATCCTCTCAGCTTTTGTTTGAGAATGTATTTATATCCCTTACATTTTTGAAACATGTCCTGTTTAAAAAATTCTAGATTAACAGTTTCTTCTTTCAATTCTTCATAAATGCCTCTCTATTATTTTCTACCTTGCATGGTTTCAGGTAAGAAGTCTTCTGTAATTCTTATCTTTGTCTTTTGTAATGTGTCTTTTTTCTCTGGCTGCTTTTAAGAATTTTTTTTCAATCACCTGTTTTCAGCAATTAGGTTATTATTCAAGTTAGTGTGGTATTCTTAATGTTCTTCTACCTGGGTTTGTTAAAATTTTTGGATCTGTGGTTTTAGTTTTCATCAGATTTGAAAATATTTTTACATTATTTTTCCTTATATCTTATTTTTGTCCACCTCCTACGTTGGGGTCTCCAATAACACATTTATTAGACAGATTGATATTGCCTCACAGTTCACTAACTTTCTGTACCTTTTTTTGTTCAGTCCTTTTTCTCAGTGCTTTATTTTGGATATTTTCTATTACGAGGCCTTCAAGTTCTCTGATCTTTTCTCTTGGGTGCCTGTTCTTCTGTTAATCTTATCCAATGTAATTTTTATATTTCTAATAATGAGTTGTTCATCTCTAGAAGTTCATTCAGATCTTTCTGATGTCTTCTATTTCTCTTTTAATATAGTCATATTATTTCTCACATCTTTGGACATATTTTAGGGTTATAATAACTATTTCAAAGTTCTTGTTTATATTCGGGTCTAATTCTATAGAAATGTCTGGTTTTACTTAATGCTAAGCATTGTTAATTTATATTGTTGGGTGATGGATTTTGTTTTATTGCTTCAAAGGGTGTTCGATTTTGTTTTTCCATAGAGGTAGCTACTTGTGGATCAATTTTATCTTTTTGAGGCTTTCTTTTAAGCCTCATTATGACAGGTCCAGTGTAGATTTTAATTTAGGGCTAATTTACCCTGCTACTAATGTGTGTCCCTTCAGAAAACTTTAGCAATTCTTGTATTACAAGACATTTCCACTTAGACTAGTGGAAATGCAAATATTTCTAGTCCTGTGTGAGTACTGAATTGTTCAGTCTAATGTTTTTCAGTGTTTTTTTCCTGGTCTTGGAAAAATTTCTCCCACTAGCGTGTAGATCGGTTCTCACCCAAAGACTCAAAGGGACCCTGTGTACAAATCTCTAGAATTCTCTCTTTCTGGAGCTCTCTCCTATCCAAACTCAGCTTTCTATTTTCTTGATTCAATACGATTTCCAGGCTTTGTTCTCCTCCCTGCACTGTGGCCTGAGAACTGCCTTTAGGCCATAAACTATGTCAATCACAGAAATCATCTCATTTGATTTCCTTCTCCTAGTCATCATAGTCATGCACTGGCTATTGTCCAACGCCTGAAAACCACTGTTTAATTAATTAATTTTTCCCCACTTTTCGAGTCTTTTCCTTGAGCTCCTGAAATATATGGAAAAACATTAAAACTACAACAAATACACATTTGGCCAAATATTGAAAAGTCAAAAAACAAAATTAAGTTTGAACCGAGGCTAATGTCAAAAACAAATATCACCATAATAAAAGGAAGTTCTGGGATACAAAATGAAATCTAAGTTTCATAAAGAAATGTAATTATTAAAATAATGTATTCATAAATATTTTGGACATTAAATTTTAATATTGTGATGTTGGATGACAGAAACAAATATTCTTCAGCACTGGGATCACTCCTCTACCCATTTGTAATATTAAATAGTAGGTAACTTGCACCTGAGATTGTTGGAGGCCTATATATTATTTGGCTAGCTCTGCTGGCATTACATACTGCTGATATTGATGTTTTCACCTAATTATTCAAATTTCCTTCATCTAAATAAAATGGACTTAATATGGTAGATGAACACGTAAACTTTCCTCCTCTTCTCCACTTCCATTCCTGCATTTGAAGATTTGCTCTGTAGTAAAACTGAAATCTCACTGAATCAATCCCACAAACTAAACATTTTTGTACTGCTTGAAGAAAATACTTTTAGCACATTTTCATAAGCTGATTCAAAGTTGTTTTCTTCACTTTTTTTTTTTTTGGACTAATATTTCAAGTACTTGCTGCTTCTCATAATCTCTTGGGATAACTTTTCCTTATACCTTTAACCTAGAAATCTGGCAAAGTAGCAACACTGGCTGTCTAGGAAACAAGATCATCTAAGATTCCACATTGCTTACACACCAATTTTACCATCTTTCCAGAGTACAATGATATGAAGCTCTTTAGAGCAGATGGCATATAAAAGTACTAGCCATAGTATTTTTGTCACTTCTCAGTAAGGATCAGAAGATTTTTGCCAGTGCGCAAGTTCAAAGATGACAGAAATGATATTAAAGTCGGCAACTGGGCTTCCAAAGACTGAGGCAAAAGTCCAACCTCAACAGGTGCTTTAAGCTGTTAATACATGCTTTGTGACCACCTAGAGGGGTGGGATAGGGAGGGTGGGAGGGAGGGAGACGCAAGAGGGAAGAGATATGGGGGTATATGTATATGTATAGCTGATTCACTTTGTTGTAAAGCAGAAACTAACACACCATTGTAAAGCAATTATAATCCAATAAAGATGTTTAAAAAAAAAAGCTGTTAATACAAGGCAAATCTTGATCTTGGCTGAAATTTCTTGAGACTTCTGGAAAATACCTGATGGTCGTCAAGTTCTGTGATTGTTAGGTCTCCCACATTAAAGCACTCTCTTGTGTACTTATTCTAGAACTCCACTTGAAAAGACAGTACTCAGAATTCTCAAGTGTAATCATTGGGTTTGTCCAAATTCTCTAGGTTGGTAGCCTAGAAAATTTTCCGTTTATCTCAGAACTTCATCATCTTCTCTCCAATGTTTTCTTCTGTTTCCCTTTCTATGTCTCAAATACGTAGTTTATATTTCTCACTACTCAGTATTTTTCATTCCTTTCTAATTTGTTTCTATCCTTGCCAATCTGCTGAAAGAGCCCCTCAACAATTTCTAAATTCCTTTGAGTGACTTTTCTTTAATGTCAGTCTTGCAGGTGGGGCAGAGAAGTAGTTACTATGTCACTACATCGTTGTTGCTTAATTGAATATTTATGACAGTTTCATGCACAGCACCATAGTGTGAGGATACCTTTTCTTTCTTTCTTTTTTTAAAAATAGGTTTGATCTCTTTTGATTAATAGCCCGACATCAATTATCACACAATTCTTACATTCATGAAAATTACAAAAGTTGAAGAGAAAACATTGTCTGAACTAAGAAGTTACCCATTTTCTTATCTTTTGAAAATTTCAAGTAAAAATATAACATTTAATTTAGAAAAAAACAATAAAAATGATATCAAAATTAAAATCTTAATAGAGTTGGAAAACAAATTCCTTTACATAATAGAGGTATAAAAATTAATTTAAATGTCAATTTTGACCCCTCTCACTCTGCAGAGACACTGGCAAGAGAACACAGCATATACATGAAGATTCTTCATGGTACATATTCATGTTCACTGAAAGCTGTTAAGGAAGCATTACCCATCTCTGGTGAACTCCGCATAGAATTCCCTGCAGCAGCTACTCCAAGCCTGTCAGTACAAAGCATGGGAATTACACTGTGGAGGGAAGATGCTAACCCATGGAATTCAATGTATTTTAGTTCCACAGGTGGAGTTCCCGCTAGAACTGCACAGGCAAGTTATGTATAGAAAACAACAAAAAAGAGAGGGAGAAGCCACAAATTCCTGATAATTTGGGGACAGCAACTTGCGCCCCCCTGGGGCACTAAGGAGTGGTACTCAAGCACAGTTTCACTGAGGCTATAAGAAAGGGACATGCCCAACTTAGTACATTAGTGGTTACTGGCATGGCCCAGGGGTATTTGGGCTCCTTCAGGTAAATGAGGAAAAGGTATTCTCTTCAGAAGTTTGTGGTGGTCTGATGCGCTGGCTTCTTCATGCAAGGTGATGTAACAGAGCTGAAATGTGTACTACAGGATCCCACTTTGGTGCTCGACACAGTGGCTTCTATAAATTTCTATTAACCTCTGTTTTTTCCAGAGACTCCAGTGCTTCACACTAGAATTGCTAGTGAAAGTCTGATTTCCAACTAGGCTTGCAGTTTCTTACTCTTTCATGTAAGCATTATACCAATTAGCTTTTGCTCTAAAACAAAGCAGTCCAAAGTTTAGTAGATTAAAACAATACCATTTTATTTAGCTCACAAGTCATTGGGGGCAGCTTAGTGATTCACTGGTCTGGGCCAGCTTGGCTGGTCACTGTTAGGTTTCCTCATGTATCTTTGGTCAGATCCCAGATTGGCTGGAGGTTGGATGATCTTGGCTGACCTCACTTACATGTTCCACACTTAGAAGGCTCTCTACCAGGGTGCCTAATTTCTTTTCCACATGGCTTATCATCCTGCAGCAGAACAGCTTGGGCTTCTTCACAAGGCAGTTAAAGGATTACAAACAGCAGCAAGAGAGAGACAGGAAGTTCCTTCGTTCAGGAACTCTTCAAATATCTGCTTGCATCACATTTGATACTGTACCAATGGCCAAAGCAAGTCACATGGCCAAACCCAGTCTCACTATGAGAGAGTACATCCAAGGGCATGAATGAAGAGGAGAAGAATTTGTGGCTATTTTTATAAGTGGCTTAATTATTGATTCTCATATTAATATCCTATTCTCATAGTATTTGTAGTGACTCTATTTTCTTTTTTGAACCTAGACTTTTGAAGAATTAATAGTTGAATCAAGGCAGATGAACTCAAGAGCTGAAACAAGTGTTAACCACAATATTGTATTACTACCACAGAGAAGTAATACCAGACAGTATACAGCATAGAAGCATACACATTCATGATCATTCTAAGAGACAGGATAAAATTAAAGATAATTAAATGTACTAGGCTGTGTAGCGTAAACCCAGAGAAAGCAAGAATAATTTTGATGGAGAGGTGAACTGGTTAAAAATACATAATGAAAAAAACAGTGATCTATTTCCCAGCCTTCAAATTCACCTTCTGTCAGGGTGCCTGTTGGAAAGTTCCATATGGATTTGTGCATGATATTTCACACACATGTTCAAAATAAAATTAATTATCTTCCCTCACTCAAATATTCTTCCCACAAGTCTCTTATTTTGATTCACTCATTGATTCATTCAACAAATATTTATCTAGTGGTTACTAGGTGCTACTTAATTTTCTAAGTGTGGTGATAGTGTAAACAAAAAGAGTTTCTTCCCTAAAGGATCTTACATTCTAATGAGTGCATAGAAAAATTTAAAAAGTAGGAAGTCATATAATAGAATATTGAATCGGGATAAATACAAAGAGAAAAATGTAAGCAAGCAGTATCTGTCAGTAGGGAGTAAAAATTTAGCCACCTTGGAAAAGTGTTGTATTCCTTTTTAATTTGAACATTGCTATAACCTGTGGCCCTGAAATTCTGTTTTCAAGTATATGCCAAGAGAAATTCTTTCATATGTACCAAGGCATGTATACAAAACTGTTAAAAGCATCATTTGTCCATAAGAGCAAAAATCTAGGGAAAAAACCAACAAATGTGTATTAATATATGATAGAGTATTAGTAGATAAATTCTAAGAAGAAAAATAAAACTGTGTTTGCTGGTAAGATGTATAAGTTTTAACAGCCACTTTGGAAAACAGCTTGACATTATGTTTTAAGTGGAATATTCACATATCTTAAAACTTAGTGATAAAATTTAGTGATTCTACTCCTAAGTTTTTACCCTGGAGAAAATATTTCATATGTCTACCAAAACATATAAAAGCATTCATATTGTCTTTGTTTATATTAGCGAAAGGTTTAAAAATGTCTAAGAATGGAAGTATGGATAAATTAAATATACTCACACAACAGAATGTTATATGCCAGTGAAAATAAATAGATCTTGGTAAATCTTAGAGAATATAAAAAATAAAAGTCATATGACTTCCCTTTCAGCTATAATAAATTAGCTTGTAAAAGGCTAGAAAATCTATCTAAAATAAAATATTTTGAAGCAGTGGTGAGCTACTGAAGTTGCTGGCATTTGAGGGGTCAGCATGCTGGATACAAGAGAAGTTTACTGAGGTGAGCACATGCTGTTTCCCCCAAAGAACATTTGATGATTTTTGGAGGACAAGAGGCTAAAAAACTGGGGGGATCCAAGATTCTATGAGTCAGAAAAATCAACAGACCCTTCAGTATCTTCAATGTTCTCGAAAGGCAAACATGGACATTCTGGTCTGCAAAGGCAGTCAGCAAGAGGGGCTAAGATTCTGGAGAAAATCAAGGTACATATAAGTGAGACTGCCATCACAATGGTTTCCCTCTTGGGGTATTTCTTGAATGTTAGCTAAACAGTGTGAAAGTCTAAGAAGCTAAGCAGAAATTATCTGAAAAGCAAAGTTCTTTTCAGAAGTTTCACATTTCTAGGGAGACCAAAACTAGTTTATGATATGCCAAAAAGAACAAACCCTAGTAAAAACACAAAGCTCTCATTTGGAATCCTGAAGAGCTTCACTCCAGAAGTAGGAATATATCAATGATAGAGAGAACTTAAAAAGAAAAACAAACTATAATTCAGCCTAAGATTAGTTCAGTCCTTGATTAGGTTCAGATGATCTGCCCCTACTCTTATTGCATGTCAAAGGATAGAGTAAATTCTTCTATGGAGGGAAATCCCATCATCCTGGGTCTCTGCAATAGTTCATATTCAATGTATGGCATTCAATTGAAAAATGTATGCATACAAAATATATCAGCCAGCTATATCCACAATTATGCTACATAACAAGCAACCATAATATCTCAGCAGCATGAAACAATGAGCACCTTCCTTCCTTCCTCCCTTCCTTCCTCCCTCCCTCCCTCTCTCTCCCTTTCTTTTTCTTTCTTTCTTTCTTTCCTTTCCTTCCTTCCTTCTTCCTTCCTTCCTTCCTCCCTCCCTTTCTCTTTCTTTCTTTCTCTTTCTTTCTTTCCTTCCTTCCTTCCTCCCTCCTTCCCTTCTTCCTTCCTTCCTTTCTTTCTTTCTTTCTTTCTTTCTTTCTTTCTTTCTTTCTTTCTTTCTTTCTTTCTTTCTTTCTCTTTCTTTCCTTTTCTTTTCTTCCTTTCTCATCTACAAGTTGGCTGGTAGTGGTTTTGCCTGAGGCTGTAGATCTGCACGTCAGCTGAGGTAGTTCTGTTCTTGGTTGCATGTCTAGACATCATCAGGGATAGTTCTGCTCTGCCTGTTCTATTCTGCAGTCCACACTGAATGGGTGACAGTTAACCAGAAGCATAAGTGAGCATAATCAACCATGCAAGCACATTTCAAACTTCTTTGATATCACTTCTACTAAGCACCCATTCACCAAAGCCACCTGGCAAAGCTCAAAGTGAAGGAGTTGGCAAGTACTTTCCATCATCAATGGGGCCATAGAAACTATGTGGAAAATTAATACTAATGGGGGCAGGAGATGAAGAGAAGGGTAAATAGTGCTGGGACTCACTTGCAGTTTATTCTCTTGGTCGAAATTATTTGTGTCACTCCTACACACAAAATATCCTTATATTCATGGGAAGATTCAGAAAATCTCATCCATCTATGGCATCAAGTACACCTAGATATGATTATTCTAGGAATCCAAGATTTTATACCATTTTTAAAGATCAGTAGTTCTCATTTAGCACATTAATGGAATAAAGGAGAAAAAGTATATGATCTTCTCAAAAGATATTATAAACCAATTGATGAGATTTAATACAATCTATGATTAAAAAAAACAAAATTCTTATTGAACTAGGAATAGAAGGGAATTTTCTTAATCTGACAAAAGATAGGTACAAAAACCCTGTAGTAAACAGCATACTTAATGGTGAAATTTTAAAATCTTCTCCTTGGAGACCATGACTAAGATAAAGATGCTCATTCTCACTACTTTTATTCATCATTGTCTTAGTGATCCAAGCCAGTGGAATAAATCAAGGGGAAAAACTATATGAGGATAGAAAAGAACAACATAAAAATGTCATCATTCACATATGACACAACTGTGCACAAAAAAATCCATAAGAATCTGCAATCAAACTACTAGATATGATGAATGAACTTAGCAAGTTTGTTGAATATTTAGTCAATATGAAATAAGCAAATTTCTATAGAGCAAGTACATAAAAATAATCAAATTAAAATATGTCCTATAAATAACATAAATACCTCAGATACCCAGAAGCAAAAGATATATAAAATCTCTACACAGAAATTATTGAGAGAAATTAAAGACAAAAATAAATGAAGAAATACTGAGTTTATAGATGATTCAGTATTGTTAAGATGTCAATTCTCTTCAAGTAGATCTAGAGATTTAATATTATCCTATTTAGATTTTATAAACAATGTGTGTGTGTGAATTGACACACTGATTTTTAAATTACATGAACATTTAAAGAGTCAAAAATAATCAACTCAATCTTAAAAAGAAAAAAGCTGGAAGATGTACCATCAGTATAAAGAGAGATTCACTGACATAGGATCCCACATACATTGCACATTTGACTAAAGTGACCCACTTTATAGCAAAGGAGGCACAGCAGTGTGCGCCTGACTACTGTATCTCTTTGTTCTAACCACACTGCACCACTCAGAAATCACCTGCCCTATGAATGATGAAATAGTTCTTCAACGTGCAGCTAGGCTAAAAGCTGGGAGAGCATTCCCTGTGAAGACAGGGTGTCGTCTTCCATGATGAAGTATATGCCCTAAATCAACGAAAATGATATGGTTCTATATCCCCAAAAGATAAACTAGCTGGGTCCAGTTTCCATAGGGTAAAAGTACAGCAGATCTCACTTAACATCATTCCAAGTTGGCCTTTGGGAATTTGTGCTTCTTGCTTCAGCAACTCTAGGTTCTGTGGTCTGAAGGGGCAGAGTACATGTCTCATTGAACTTACAGTCATGGCTGCTATTAGTTCACTTTGTGCTCCTCATGTCAAGAGGTGCAGAGATAAGGAAAGGAATCAATATACTGGCAAGATTAATAGGCTCCGATCATGGGAAGGAGATAGGGCTGCTGTTACATAAAGGGGCAGCAGAGAGTAGGTTGGCACTTGGTGATTCGAAGGGGAGACGCTAGGCGCTCCATGCTGAATTTGACTGATAAATGCACAAGTGCAGCAGCTATGGCCTGAGAAGGGCATGGTGACCAGAAACTCAGCTGCAAGCTCCAGACCAGGAGCAGTCAGATAAGCTGCAGTTCATTCTAGTAAGTCTCACCAGGAAAGGAGACCAACCAGAATCCCAGAGAAGCTGTTCACAGATAGGATGAACATACTGTACAAAGCAATTGGATTTAAGCTAACAAGGGGTGACCTATACTATATAAAACTATCACCAGATGTGGCCTTCTGAACAAGCTACTCATGCCACCAGTTGCAGAGAATATTACTGATGGCTTACAGCTGTGTCCTTCTCAGAACTTTGTTCTCATGAGGGGAGCTACCTCATCCATGGTTCAGGCTCCTCTCTGGGACATCAGCCCTTGCTTCAATTTGAAACAATTCTGAAGGTCATTCCCATTCTAGCCTGTGAGTTGGGCTATGGCCTCAGTTCCATTTTACCCAATCCTGCTTTCTTCATTTCCATATAGGATTTGTTCCCAAACACACTATCCGATAAACCTTCTTCATACAAATTCCCATTTGAGTCTGGTTCTAGGGAACATGTCCTAAGACACTGTTCCTATTTGGTTTAAAGCATACACACCTATGGCTAGACTGCCAGAACCTTGAAGGCAAACAGAGTCTCTTTTCCTACTGTAATTCTGGCTACAAGTGTGGAGCTTTGCACATTGCTGGTGCTCAGTGGTATAACTGATGACTAAATCAAGAATCGTCCTTCTCACAAGACTGTAAACTTCTTGAGAGCAGGACTACACCTAATTTTTTTTTTTTACAATTTTACATATTCTATGATAACCATTCAGCAGAGGCCTTAAATAAATTTCCCTTACTCTTTCAAAAGAGTGATCAACTCCTAGGGCGTTATTACATAACAAAAAAGAAGTTAATCTACTCACTTATATTGAAAAGCACTTTCTTTGTCAGCCTATAGCATCTGCTTGTCCCTTTCTCGTCAGAAAATTCAGATCAGCACCTTTGATCTACTAACTGCTGTGGTTGGGTGAAAGCAACCTGATATGCTTTGCCATTCTGCTATTTTAAAAATTATTTTGACATTGATGCAAAGAAAGTGCCAGACTTGTGTTCAGAGATACTAAACGCTAAACCAATACATTTTCAGAGGAGATAATGATAGATAATGATGGAAATGAGCTCTTACCAGAGTCATCACTGGGCTTGAGCTCTCCAGCATCAGACATTCCAAATTGTTTGAGTGCTTCTATAGCGATGCGAACAAGGACAGTTTGAGGGAAACATAGGGGAGCCCTGGTTCTATTAACTGTAATCACTGTGGTGTTTCTGTTCGCCAGTACAACACATTTTCCAAGTAGCAATAAATGCTGAGGCACATTTCATTAATTCGTGATTTCCCCTAAACAGCAATGTGTTTAGCTGCAGATCAGTGTGTGACTTTATCACAGAAATGGAAGCAAGGGAAGTACAATGAAGCAAACCACTGAACCGTCTTCCGGGAAAGCTGCTCTTTGCTGTGGGTGCTTTGGACCAGGTCTGCTGCAATCAGCCCAGTCACAGGCCTGCTCCCTGAGGGTCCTGGATTCCCCAGGGAAATCTTTCAGGGACTTGAGGTTACACCAGACCCTGCTGCATTCAGCCAAGGTTGATAGTCAGCTGCAGTTTCTCTCTGGAGGCCTGTGTAGCCAATCTTCCTAAGCTTAAATCAGGAACTTGAAATTCTAATCACCGCCCTGACAGCGGTTTGCAATATGTCTTTTGTGCAGGCCACTTACTGCTTCTGGTGATCCAGCAGTTTCTCAGCTGGAGCTTTAGAGAAGGGACAGAAGCACCTAAATATGAGTCTTCAGAGAATTAATATTGGCATAACACTTGTACGTCTGTTGATGAACAGTAAGGTAGCCTTGTAGAAACTCAATGGAGTAGAACATTTTCATTTGTAGTTATCAGTGGAACAAACACAGTTCTCCTTACAGTTATTATGTGTAAAGGAATTAGTCCAAGACTGAGAAAGACGATATGAACTGTATTTGGCATGGAATCGTAATTTTATTATTATTGGCTACTCACATTCCAGTGTCATACGCTCATTTGGAAGTTAGAAGCACGTATTTCGATGTTCCTGTTCAGTGCTTGCATGCATGAGGGGCTAACATCAAATATAAGGAAATTACAGGCGGTCTTAGGAGATTCATGATTGTATGAAAATGAGTGACTCTTTGCCAGATAATTCCTATTTGCTCCTCAAGATCCCCTACCCTTCCACACCTCTGTCCTATGAGGCTGTCCTGTACAGATATGGCAGATAATGACAAAGGACTCCTTTTCCTCTGGCTTCCTCTCAGTTCAGGCAATGGGGAGCCCCCAAGGGAGGGAAGAGAATGAGTCAGGGTATTTATTCCCCAGGCGCCCTTCCTCTCTGTAGGGTCTCCCTTGGTTTAGTGGTGAGCCTTAACTGGAGGTAACCGCTCTTAACAACTGACCCTCCCTACATGGCTCCCTTTTCCTTCCAGGTTCTAGTTCTAGCTCCTTCCCTTCAATCCTTCAGACTTAAGTGCAGATGGTCCCCCACTCACAACAGTGTGACTTATGATTTGTAACTTTACAATGGTGGGAAAGCCTTACACATTCAGCAGAAACCGTACTTTGAATTTTGATCTTTTCCCGAGTTAGGAATATGCAGTACCATACTCTCTTTTGATGCTGGAAAAGTGGCAGTAAGCACAGCTCCCAGTCAGCCAGGGATCACGAGGGTAAACATCTAATACACTTACAATCATTCAGTACCCAGACAACCATTCTGGTTTTCACTTTCAGTACATTATCCAATAAACTCCATGAGATATTCAATACTTTATTATAAAATAGGCTTTGGTGTTAGATGATTTTCCCCAACTGTAGACTAACGTAAGTGTAATGAGCACATTTTAGGTAGGTGAGGCTAAGCTCTGATGTTCCTTAGGTTAGTTGTATTAAATGCATTTTTGACTTATAGTATTTTTGACTTACATTGGGTCTATCAGGCCATGACCCTATTGTAAGTCAAGGAAGATCTGTATACTGAAAATCCCCTTATGATATCTCTACCTTCTGCCCACAGTTTTGTAAATAATCTCTTTAGCAAACATCCTTATATTACCTTGCTTTGATGTGCCGTCTGCTTACCCCTCCAAACTGACTGACATACCTCCATCTCTTCCTCTTCTTCTTTTATCAAGTTCTGCTTTTTATGACTTTCCATATGAGCTGGTTGCTATTACATGATGTACCAGGATCTCCGCCATCAGAGAATTCACGTTGAATCTCACAGGTTCCAAGCCAGTGCTGTCCAATAGAAATATAACACAAACCACATATGTAATTTTGAATTTTCTAGGAGCTACACATAAGAAAGTGTTTAAAAAGGTTAAATTAATCTTAATGATCTATTTCACTTTACCTAATATATCTGGGTACTATGCTAAACACTTAACAAACATTATTTTATGTTTTTCTTTTTTACATTAACCGTTTGTGGGTTACCCTGACATATTCCATGGTTGAGAGTGGTTCATTCCTTTATTCATTTACTCATCAATAAATATTTTAAATGCTACTGTGTACCAGGAACTATTCTAGGCTCTGTAATACTCAATGAGCAAAGATATGCATTCATGGTGCTCCTATTCCAGTGGGGGCAGAACAGACAGTAACAACTAAAATATATATGCGTTAGCCAAAAATAAAGCAAGAGAAGGAAGAATATGGCAGGAATTGAAATTTTATACAGGTTGTTCATGCAAATCACTGTGAGAGAGATCTTTGAGTCATGACCTGAAAATACCAGCCGTGTAGATAACCAGAGGAAGAATAATTGAAGTAGACAAAGCAGCAAGTACAAAGGCCCTGAGGAAGGCACATAATCGAGGTGTTCAAGGGATAGCAAGAACTATAGTGTGACTAGAATAAGTAGAGTCAGCATGGGGCAGCATAGCAGAGGGCAAGATCAGAGGAATAGCAAGGGAGTGGGGCTCATATGTGTACATCACGTAGGTCTCTTAGGTCAGTGAGAGGATTTTACGTTTTACACTGAATAAAATGGGATGCCAATAGCAGACTTCGAGCAGAAGCATGCATCATTTGACTTAGGTGTTTACAAAATCATGCTGATGGCAGGAGAATTGATGGAAAGAAGCAAAGGAAAAGGCCAGGGGATGGATAGGTGGTACTGCAACAATTCAGGCAAGTGCTGGGGGTGGAGGGCGGCAGGGGTAATTTGGCCTGCGGAGGGGGGGTGGCCTTGGAGGAATGACAAGGGATAGGATTATGAATTTATTTACAGGATGTTGGAAAATAGGAAAACTTGAAGATGACTCTAAGTTTAAGAAAATCGTTTAGTTTCACACTGCTGATAAACAAGAGAGCAGAGACTTATTCCAGATCTGCCTGACTCCAAAGTCCAGGCTCTTAATTTTGCTTAATAAGGCCTTGGTTTTCTCCTCATCTGCAGATGTCTGGGTGCTCCCATAGGATGGAATATACCTTTAGACTGGTGGGCAACTTGTAAATGATGTCCCCTTTTTGTGAATTTTGTGGTCACTGTCTCAGTGCAGTCATTGTTGGGAAAGTGCTCTCTTTCTCTCTTCTCCTGTCCCCTGTCCCCCTTCCCCCCTCCCTTCCCCTTCCTCCTCCTCTTCCTCCCTTTCTCTTCTTCTCTTGCTCTGTAACTCTCTCACAAACACCTATACACATGCATTCATTACCACGAAGTCTTTTAACGTGATATCTTACATCTTATATTCATTTTGGAACCAAGGTCTTTTAAACCAGATTTTCACATCGTCCACTAAATGCATGGTTGTTGTTTGACTGCATTACTCAACATATTCATCTTTTTTCATTCCAAAAATGTTCTATGACTTTTTAAAAGTTACTTTGTGGTAATAAAGAGAATAAACTTAACTCAGTCGCAAGCTTCTTGCACAAACTTAGTTCTTAATACTCCTCCTATCAAGAATTTCCCTAGATCCAGGTAATACCCTCTGTTTATGCTCTGTATTTTTGCACCTTTTGTGTATCTCACATGGCTCCCTGTGTTTAGTTGGCTCTTCTTCTTTATCTAATCTTCTACCAATTACCACCTCCCTTTACCATAGTGAGCAAGATATATTCTCTCTCCCTGAGTACCTCCCCAAATTGGTCTTCATATTGGTTATCCACATTGGTTTCCTTTGGAAATCATTTTCACAGTACAGAGAGATTACTCATGAATCCTGTAATTTAAGCTGGCATATTTTTAATTCTTATGTCATTCTTAGTGCCTTAAAATATTGACAATCATAATAAAGTTGTTATTAAATACATGAGAAATGTTCTGCTATTTGGAGGCTGCTATAAATCAGAGACCTGAAAAATAAACTTCAATATGCTCTGATGACAATTATGAAAGTTCTACAAATGATAGAGCCTAAATTCTAAAAACAGATTTTGTACTTCAGCTTTAAAGTACCTATCCATGATGGATATGGTAATTAACTCAATGCGGGGGGGGGGGGGGACTCCTTTCACGATATATATGCATACCAAATCATGACACTGTACACTTTAAATATCTTACAATTTAGTTGTCAATTCTACCTCAATAAAGTTGAAAAAAAAATCTATCCAAGTATATAGGCAAGTTTCTGGTAAAAGCATAGAGTCAGAAGTCATAAGATCTGCAATTTCTTCCTACCTACAGCTGTATGACTTCCTTAGCCAACACTTCTAGGCTTTTTTTCTTACTTAAACATCCTCACTTCTATATTATGGATAAATATATTTTATTAAGTGTAAGATTTTTTTCATTTTCTTTTTTTGAAATCAGGATGTGTTTTACAATCTAAATGTCAAAAGAATTGAGTGAACTATCATTTAACAAAAAAGAAATGCTATTCAGTCAATTATGTGTCTAATAATAGATGGTCTATCTCAAGGCATCTTATCATCAAATAAACAATGTGACCATCAGACTATTAGAAGGACCTGAAGATATAACATAATGAAACACTATCTAGCTCAATTGTAAATGCCTTTAGGGCAGGGAAAACGTAAGTGAGAGAAAACCAAAAGTTCTGGATTACCCTGTCTCCAAAAGACGGTGGTGGGGCAGCAAGTGGGGGAATACCGCTAAGCTCTAAATGATAGCTGCCTGGCAGGGTAAAGGGTAAGTTTGCAGCATAGCCTGCTTTTTTTAAGAGAAGCTAGAGATCAGAGTGACAGCACCAAGATGGTTATATAGTTCATTTCTGACTTCGCTGCCCCTCACAAGAAGGACAACTAACATCTCTTCAAGAACAAGACACCACTGAGAGAATCCTAGAATGAGGGAATGAGACTGGAGCACCCCCTGTACCTCAAAGACCTAAACAGACTTCATTAGATGGTAAAAGAAGCGACTACACGTCGATCACACTGCCCCTCCTCCAGATCCGCACATCACCAGGCAGGAAGGTCTTCCTTGAGCCTCTGGTCTCCAGTGGAAAAAGAGAACTCAATGGGGACAACCAGCTTCCCCAGCATTATGGGTCACTTTGTGGAAGCCCCTACTCTGATCTTGCACCACGAGGATTGCAGGGAAATCTGCAGGACCCAGCTACTGGGAATCTGACTGTGAGAGAGAGACGGGGAGGGGTTTCCAACAGCCAGCACATGGATCTTAGCCTGAGTTCATAGTTGCAGCACCCAAGTAGTAATCCCAACCAGCAGCTCTGCTCATCTGCAGAACCAAGTTGGGGGCACTTTCAGACCAGGAAACTCAGAAGGGTGCAGATCTGCCTGATCTGGATCCTCAAATGAGGAGTTTTGCAGGCCCTAAAGTCCAGTTTGCCCACGCCCAGGCAAGGTGCTGAGTCACGGCCCCACCCACAGTAGAGAATGTCTTTTGGCCCCTTCTGACCAGAAGTGCACCCAGCACCACTGGAACTGAGAGGCAGGTAGGCAGAACTGATCTCGCTCAGAGCAAAGAAAGCCAGTACTAGGCATGGAGGCTTCCCATGCTATACGGAGGCAGGGGGGTTAATTCATAGCCAAGGATGAGGGTAGCTCCCTGCCCCTCCTAACCAGGGAGCCGACTTGAGAAATTGAAAGTAGCCTGGAGCAGCCCCTTTCCCTCCCTCTCAGGCAAGGGGGCTCAGACATAGCCCCATCCACTGTGGAGAGTGTCTTCAGGCCCCATCTGACCAGAAGGGCTGGCAAAACACCTGAAAGCTATGCAGCCCAGCAGGGCTCGAGCCAAGAGAAGGGCAGACAGAGTCAATACTTTGCAGAGCAAAGCCAGTGGCCCTGTTTGGACAGGGAACTTGGGGAGCAGTTCTGCTTGAATTAAGAAAACGAAGAGCTTTACCAGTTTTAGAAAGGTTTCTCCTGCTGTGGCTAGGGAGGGAATCTAATTCGTAGTCCCACTCATCTCTAAATAAAGCCTTCAGCCAGTCTGACCAGAGAACCTAACCAGAGCACATGGGTAGCTACAAGGCCCATTCAATAGCCCTATGAACAGTGGCACTTGAACACCAAGCATAGCCAGTGACACCCCCCATCTGCTGAGCAAAGCTGGTGGCCTCACCTGACCAGGTGCACAGTCAGGCCTGATTTGAGCCACCAAACAATGAGCTGTACAGGCAATGGGCCCTGGCCTGCTGCCCTATCAGGGCAGGGAAGCTAATTCACAGCTCCATCTACTACTGAATATAGTACCCATTCCTGAGCATCTAGTAAGCCTGACCACAGAACTCAGGCAACGGCAGAGCCCATCTTACAACTTACTTGTTCAGGGAATCAAGCCAGCAGTCATATCCATCTGTTTTTAGTCAGTGGCACACACTTTTATAACCCATCCCCATCCTCAGAGCTCAAACAGTTGCCTCACCCAAAATAGACCATAATAGCAGACCCTACCTGCCCAAAGACATTACCAGCAGAACATCCAGAAACCCAAACTGAGCTGACTGGTGAAGAACTGTCTCTGCTAAAGCGAATTGGTAAAGTCTGGAGGAAGAGCTCCATTACTCAAATGTGTATATACCAGTGTAAAAAAAAATCAAGGGTCACAAACCGTTAGGTAAATATGACATCACCCGAGGAAAATTTTAAAGTTTTAATAACTGACCCTGAAGAAATGGAGATCTATGAACTGTCAGACAAAGAATTCAGAATAGTCCTTTTAAGGAATTTTAGTAAACAACAACAGGGCTAACCAAGATACATTATAAATAAATCGTTAAAAATCAAAAACGAAGAAAGAATTTTAAGACCATCAAGAGAAAAGAGAGAAGTTATATATAAGGGAAGAAATTGAGCCCAAACTTAGCAGAAGAAAGGAAATGATACAGTTTAGAGCAGAAATAAATGAAATAGGGAACAGAAAAATAATAGGAAACACTAACCAAACTAAGAGTTGGTTCTTTGAAAAGATAAACAACATTGACAAACCCTTAGCTAGACTAATCAAGGAAAAAAGAGAAAGGACCTAAATCAACAAAATTAAAAATAAAATAGGAGACATTATAAATAATAACACAAAAATTCAAAGGATCATAAGAGGTTACTATGAACAACTATACACCAACAAACTGGACAACCGAGAAGAAATGGAAAAATTCTTAGAAACATACAATTTACCAAGACTGAATCAGGAAGAAAAACAAAATCTGAGTAGA
The DNA here is from genome assembly GCF_965194825.1 of Balaenoptera physalus. NCBI lineage: Eukaryota > Metazoa > Chordata > Mammalia > Artiodactyla > Balaenopteridae > Balaenoptera > Balaenoptera physalus. The sequence continues at coordinate 95,051,319 of NC_138896.1, read as the reverse complement.
CCAACTGCTAGTAAGGAGATTGAATCAATAATCAAAAATCTCCCAATAAAGAAAAGTCCAGGACCAGATGGCCTCAATGGTGAATTTTGCCAAACATTTAAAGAATTAACACCAATTCTTCTCAAACTCTTCCAAAAAATCAAAGAGGAGGGAATACTCACAAACATATTTTATGAGGCCAACATTATCCTGATACCCAAACCAGAAAAGGACACTACTAGAAAACAAAACTACAGGCCAACATCTCTGATGAATATAGATGCAAAAAATCTCAATTAAAATACTAGTAAACAGTATTCAGTAGCACACAAATGATCATTCTCCCCCATCAAGTGGCATTTATCCCTGGGATGCAAGGATGGCTCAATATATGCAAATCAATCAATGTATAACATCACATTAATAGAATAAAAGAAAATAAATCATATGATCCTCTAAATAGACACAGAAAAAGCATTCAACAAAATTCAACATCCATTCATGATAAAAACTCTTTAAAAATTAGGCCTAGAAGGAACATATCTCAACATAATAAAGGCCATATATGACAAGCCCACAGCTAACATCATACTCAATGATGATCTTTTCCTCCAAGAGCAGGAATAAGATAAGGGTGCCCACTCTCACCACTCCTATTCAACACAGTACTGGAAGACCTAGCTAGAGCAATCAGTGAAGAAAAAGAATTAAAAGCTATCAAAATTAAAAATAAAAAATTAAAAATATCTCTGTTTGCAGATGACATGATTTTAGATGTAGAAAGTCCTAAGGACACAACAAAAATACTGTTGGACTAATCAATGGATTCAGTAAAGTTGCAGGATACACAATTAAAATACAAAGATCAGTAACATTTCTAAACACTAAACAAATTTCTGAAAAAGAAAAAAAGAAATCATCCCATTTACAATAGCATCAAAAACAATAAAATACTTAGGAATAAATTTAACTGAGGAGGTAAACAATCTCTACCCTGAAAATTACAAGACATTAATGAGAGAAATTAAAGATACAAATAGATGGAAAGATATCCTGTGTTCATAGATTGGAAGAATTAATAGTGTTAAAATGTCAATACTACTGAAACCCACCTACAGATTCAATGCAATCCCTATAAAATTTTGAATGCCATTTTTTGAATGTAGAAGTAGAAAAAAAACACCCCAAAATTTACACAGTACCCCAAATAGCCAAAGAAATCCTGAGAAGGAAGAACAAAGCAGGAGGTATCACACTTCCTGATTTCAAGCTATAGTATAAAGCTATAGTCCTCAAAACAGTATGGTACTGGCAAAAAAAAAAAAAAAAAAAATAGACCAATGGAACAGAATTGAGAGCCCAGAAATAAACCCATGCATATTCAGTCAACTGATATTTGACAAGGGAGCCAATACTACTCAATGGAGAAAGAACAGTCTCTTCAATAAACGGTGCTGGGATAATTGGATATTCACATGTAAAAGAATGAAACTGGACCTATATCTTACACCACTCACAAAAATGAACTAAAAATGGATTAAAGACTTAAGTATAAGACCTGAAACCACGAAATACTAGAAGACAACAAAGGAACAAACTTGACATGAGTCTTGGTAATGATTTTTTTTGAAATCATACCTAAAAGCCAAGTAACAATATCAAAAATAAACAAGTGGGATTACTTCAAACTAAAAAAGCTTCTGCACAAAGAAACCATCAACAAAGTAAAAAGATAACCTACAGAATGGGAAAAAAAATTTGCAAACTATATATCTAATAAGGGGTTAATAATCAAAACATATAAAAAAACTTACACAACTCAATAGCAAAAAAAACCCCCAAATAATCCAATTAAAAAATAAGTAACGGACCTGAATAAACATTTCTTCAACAAAGATATACAAAAGGTCAACAGCTACGTGAAAAGATGCTCAGCATCACTGGTCATTAAGGAAATGCAAATTAAAACCACAATGAGATGTCACCTTATACCTGTTAGAATGGCCATCATCAAAAAGTCAAGAGAAAATAAATGGTGGCTTGGATGGGGAGAAAAGGGAACCCTTATGCACTGTTTGTGAGACTTTAAACAGATACAGCCACTAGAGCAAACAGTATGGAGGAGCTTCAAAAACTAAAAACAAACAAACAATAAACAACAAAAAAAATTACCATATGATCCAGCGATTCCACTTCTGGGAATATTTCCAAAAATAACAAAAACCCTAATTCGAGAAGATATCTACACCCCCCTGCCCCCCAAGTTCATAGCAGCGTTGTTCACCCCCATGTTCATAGCTAAGACATGGAAACAACTTAACTGTCCATTGATGGATAAATAAATAAAGAAGCTGTGGTATATACATATATAATGGAATGTAATTCAGTCATGGAAAAAAGGAAATCCGACCATTTGTGACAACATGGATGGACCTTGAAGGCATTATGCTAAGTGAAATAAATCAGAGAGAAAGACAAATACTGTATGATCTCACCTATAAGTGGAATCTAAAAAAACAAAACAAAAACAAACAAACTCATAGAAAGGGAAATCAGACTTGTGGTTACCAGAAGCAGAGGTGGGGAGGAGGAGGAATTGGAGGAAGGTGGTAAAAAGGTACAGACTTCCATTTATAAGATAACTATGTGGAAGGGACATAATATACAACATGATGACTATAGCTAACAGTGCTGTATGATATATAGGAAAGTTCTTAAGACAGTAAAATCCTAAGAATTCTAAGCACAAGGAGAAGTTTTTCCTTTATTCTTTTCTTCTTTCTTTTCTCTTTATTGTACCTATATGAGAAGATGGATGTTAGCTGACCTACTGTGATAATCATTTCACAATATATGTAAATCAGACCATCATGCTGTACACCTTAGACAGTGATGTATGTAATCATTTCTCAAAAAAACCTGAAAAAAAGCAACTAGAAATCTGTATGAGTATGTATTTATGTATGTATTTTTGTGGGAGGGCATGTGAAAACTTCTAACTCTTATGTTTGGGCAACAATTCGATTCTATTTTTGTTTTTAACAGTTTACAAGCCAGCACTGTATGGTTGCCAGCTTCTAACTTCAAATGTAAGAAAATTAGAGTCTCAAGAAGTGGCCTTAAAGTCCCTTAGCAATTTCATCCTAAATAGATAAATTTAAAATTTGTATAATGCATTCTTGAGTAATTGAAATGGAGGGAGCTTGGTGTAAACACAACATTGGTGTAAACACAATTGCTATCATGAAGAAAAGTGGATATTTTACAGATATACGTGAAATTTTGAATAGTATGCACACAGAATATTTTGGCTTAGTGTAAATGATAAGCCAGTTACTATAAGCATTAGACACTGTTAATTTTAAAGATATTTCCATTGTAAATGTGCAGTCATTGTAGATAAACAGTGGTATGGCTATTACTAACTGAGATATGGTTTCAGAAACACACTAATGCATTAATGTAATATCAAATTTTTACAGGTGTTAGTATGAAACTTTTGTTCACTGAGGTGTTTGTAGTGATTGTGAGAATACATAAATATGCATTTTATATTTGGACAATTATGAACAGACTTTAAAAAATAAGTAGCCTTGTCAGCATGAGGCTTTGTCATGCATAGGACAGTTGATTTTCTTTTAATTCTATAGAGTTGTATGTTCATATAGGAAGGTATCTTTCAAAACTTTTTGCACAGTACTTTAAAATAATCAACTCAGATCCAATTTCTCATATTGGATAGCCACTTTAACTATCTGACAGTTGAACTAGTCCCTCAAATCCAAAAAGTCTATTAATATTTGACAGCAAACAATGGAAGTGTCCTGGATTGGTGCAAGAGCAAAAGAGCACTTTCAAATTTTAATGAATGGGTGGTCTATGATCTATCATCGATATGACAGTAATGGCCTGGGGAAAGGAAATGTGGATACTCAGGGCATGACGAGAAAGAGCAAAAATAATCCCTACTATTGATATATAGTAGACCACTTACAGGAGAGAGTCAGTGCCAGAAGCGTCCAAGCAAAGGAATTATTTTACAGAGATAGGTTTACTTTTTAAAGAAGATCTCTTCCTCAGCCACAGTGTAGTCATAACTGAAGAATAATTTCCAATATTGCACAAAGCAGTTTTTGATATCCTGTAATGTAGACTCAAAGGGTGGATAAAAATGGAGGATGATAGCAATTTCAAGGAAGTCTCTCTGATGAAACCTAAGTACTGACAGTTTTTAGTCATTTATATTTATATTTTTTAATAAATTTATTTATTTTATTTATTTATTTTTGGCTGCATTGGGTCTTTGTTGCTGCGCTCGGGCTTTCTTCAGTTGCATCGAGCGGGGGCTACTCTTCGTTGTGGTGCGCGGGCTTCTCAACGCGGTAGCTTCTCTTGTTGCGGAGCATGGGCTCTGAGCACGCGGGCTTCAATAGTTGTGGCTCTCGGGCTCTAGAGCGCAGGCTCAGTAGTTGTGGTGCACAGGCTTAGTTGCTCCGCGGCATGTGGGATCTTCCCGGACCAGGGCTGGAGCCCATGTCCCCTGCGTTGGCAGGTGGATTCTTAACCACTGCGCCACCAGGGAAGTCCCAGTCATTTATATTTTAACAGGTAAGAACTCCTTTAAAGCATCAAATTAATACTGTGTGATTATATATTATACATTTAATTTGTTAATACATTTAAAACAAGAAGACATAAAGCAAATACATCTTGAGGAAGTGGTGGCTGTTTTTATTTTTTTCCAAATATTGTTTTCTTTTGGAGTAAGATATCAATGTTTATAAGAGACATGTAAATTCAATAACATTCTGCTGTATATCCACTGGCATGAATAAGAACAAAAGAACTGACAATATTTAGTGTCAGAGAGGATATGAACAAGCAGAACACTCACGGCTGATGGCACGATAAATAGGTAAAACTTTGGAAAATAGTTTGGCAGAATGAAATGTGGTTAAACGTGTACACTCTGTGAACCCCACAGAAATGCGTACAAGAATGTTCATAACATCTTTGTTCATAATAGTCCCCAATAAGGAAAAAAAAAGCAGACATACATCAACAGTAGAATGGATACATGGATTGTGGTATATTCATATGACAGAATACCACACAGCGATGAAATACAATAAACCACTCCTATATACATTTATGTGAAGGACTCTCATAAACTGAATACTGACTGAAAGAAGCTAGATACAAAAGATCCATTCTGTATGATTTTACTTATATAAAGTACAACCACAGGCAAGAGCAAACTATGGTGACAGAGGATAGAGAGATGCTATTTCTTAAGGGGTTGTAAATTGGGAGGGAACACAGGAATCCTTCTGGGTTATAGAAGATTTTCTGTATCTTGGATCTGGGAGATGGTTACACAGGGATGTAATTCTGTATAAATTCATCATTTGGTGCATTTAATATCTCAACACTTTCCTGTATGTAAGATACCTCAAGAAAAAAACGAAAAAAAAAATCACTGAAAAAAACCCACACCCTTTGTAAAAAGGGTGTTTAGTAGCATTGTTCTGGAATGGCTTAGGTTTTGCCACTTCAGGTAAAACAGCCTCTATAATGGTTTATAGTTTCAAGGCATGTCAGAGAATCCATCATAAACGTATAGAGTTGGAAGGGAACTTGGAAAACGATCAAATTTGTCTCCTTCATGTCACAGAAGAGGAAACAGAGACAGAGATGAAGTCCTTGCAGGAGGCCACCCAGCTAGATGATACCTGAGTGAGGACTCAAACATGTGATTCCTTTTAAGTCAGAATTTCTTCTACCACCTGCTGCTTCGATGTTGGTTTGAAGTAGGTTCAACAGGTTCTGACGACCATTCAGCACATGACCACTCAGCTATCGGGGCAGCCTCCGGGTCTGCAGGACATCAGGTGGTTCTCAGTCAGTCCAAGGCACTCACCCTTATCTCTCTTTCAGCTTGCCTCCAGGAATTCAGATTTTCCCTGCCCTTCTTCAAAGCAGCAGCCACCTGTGCCATTTCTCCATTTCTCCTCTTACCTAGGACCACCTCCAGAGCAGCAGTCTGCTCAGTGGCTTCTTTCCTTGGCTCTTTAAATCATGCATGGGTCCTTCATATATCAATGTTTTGTCGTGTATTGGGGGTGGGGGTAAAAGAGAATGGGGGAAAAATACATAAGAGGAAGCAAATTAGGTTTTTGAATCTCAAGAAATATTTTCTGATGGAGCCCTGGCCGCTCTTCTCAAAGTATGTGCAAAAGCAAAAAACACAATCCACAGGAGTGAAAAGGAATAAATCATATCGAAGTAATTATCAATATATTATAGGAAATACAAATTTGTGAGATAATACATAAGCTTCTTTTTTAAGGCCAAGATCTAGTGGCAAGTATAATAACTATAATTACATAGTGTCTAAATAATATTTGATATATCTGCCACAATTATAATATGGTATGAAAATATCTACGATTTCTGTTGTTGATAACATCATAGATACTGCTAATATTACTAGGTGTGGGATATTTTTTTCACTTATATTCTTAACGGAAGAAAATGCTAACCTTCTGTGATAACATGGATTTTTTTTTAATTCAAGGTCACTGATCTAAGTAAAGAATTCTATTCTAATCATTGTTCCTGGAAGTTAGCTCCTATTTATAAACAAAATTGCCTGAAAAGGGAGCATTCAAAGGAGAGAGTTAAATGCTATCAACATCAGCAATAATAATAAATGTTCAGGTCTGAGGCAAGGGCTGAATGTTTACCCCAGACCCTTAGCCATGCACTCTAGAGTCCTGATAAGAGCGGTCCCCACCCATTTTGGCACCAGGGACCGGTTTCATGGAAGACAATTTGTCCACGGCGCGGGGGGTGGGGCAGGTATGGTTCAGGCGGTAATGCCAGCGATGGGGAAGCAGCAGATGAAGCTTCGCTTGCTTGCCCGCTGCTCACCTCCTGCTGTGCAGCCCGGTTCCCAACAGGCGCGGACGGATACAGGGCCGCGGCCCGGTGTTGGGGGACCCCTGCCTTATAACACTGCCTTTGCAAGAAGTCATAGTGGGGGAGGGGTTGCACAGAAGCAAGTACATAAATTGGGTGGTAAAGAAGTAGGGGAGCAATATATTAGCAAGGAGGTGTAAGAAGGTAAGAAGATGCCATCCTTATTTTCAAAGATCTTGCAGTTGGGAGGGAAAAAAAGATTAACCATCCAGAGGTAAGTACTAAACAATTAAGCACTAACCCACATAAATTATACTACATCATGAAATCATTTGAAATGTGCATTTTAATAATGGGTAGAAATAAGAGTACATCAGATTTAATAATATTTCTACAGATTTAAAAAATTTGCCAGGCTCTATTTTCTCTTTTTAGTTTTCGAGCATAACTTGGGAAGCTCAAAATTCCTTGTAGGACATCTTTGCCTTGGGCACCCCCATCTTCTTGTGATTTGTTGCCTCTTCTCCAAGACACTCTCAACTTCCTAAGGGCAGGGCAATGACTTATTTATTTGACTTTTCATAATTACTCAGGCTACTAATTTTAATATGCCAAATATTACCTTGGGAAACCTTGTGTCAAGGGCGTGACTGAAGGGAGTTTTGATTGACTGGTCGTTTCCCATTTTGCAAAATTTTTCGTGTTGCAGTTCAGTTAAACTTTGATTAGAGATAATAACAGATGAGAGTTTTATATATGGATTATATTTTAATTAATTTTAAGTAGGATTTTAGTGAGAGCAAAAATAAGGTGGATAAAAATATCTGCTTGTCAATTTTTTACTGACATTTATATTTTGGTTTTGTGGTACTTAAAAGGAAAAATGCAGTTGGCTTTTGAGTATATGCATTCAGATTTAAAATTTCAATTCGTTTTTTTTTTTCTTTAAGAGTGATCATCTACGCTCTATCCTGTATCCTATCCTGGTAAGGTGTACTTTATGTAAAAAAAGAATGTATCGTTGCAGAAATACAGAAGTGATTTTTAAAGCAACTTTTATCTTTTGCTGATCCATTAACAAATATGAACAGAAATGCCCACTAGAGGTCTCTCCACCCTGAATTATTTCTGATTCCTGAAATGAGATAGCATTTATTTGCTTTCAGTTCCTTGCCTGCTCATGCTACCTAGTGAAATTTTGCTGCATTTGACATGATAGCTAGCCATGACCCTAACAGAGGAGAGTGGCACCAACAACCAAACTGCTATGCTTGTGAGTCTATTTTATTTACATACAAGAATGTTATTAGTTTCACTGCTCTGCTCTATAGAGTTCATCTGACAGTTTTCATGCTTCTGAGGGAGGATGGAAAACATGAATGCCCTTTAAAGATAGTGACCACATGCTGTCATGTTCTTTGCAGCTTGCAGAAAACTGTGGTAGGGGCTTCTCTGGTGGCGCAGTGGTTAAGAATCAGCCTACCAGTGCAGGGGACAGGGGTTCGAGCCCTGGTCCGGGAAGATCCCACATGCCATGGAGCAACTAAGCCCGTGCACCACAACTACTGAGCCTGCGCTCTAGAGCCCGCAAGCCACACCTACTGAGCAAGTGTGCCACAACTACTGAAGCCTGTGCGCCGAGAGCCCGTGCTCCGCAACAAGAGAAGCCACCGCAATGAGAAGCCCGCGCACCGCAACAAAGAGTAGCCCCTGCTCACCGCAACTAGAGACAGCCTGCGCACAGCAACGAAGACCCAACGCAGCCAAAAACAAATTAATTAATTTATTTTTTTAAAAAAGAAAGAAAACTGTGGTAGCCTATCAACTGGAAATAATTATTATGATAGGCAATTTTTAGCCCTACTCTTATCGAGTCAGAGAAAATAGAGATTTTAATTCAAAGGAACAACTTTCACAGGCAAACTCTAGAGAAAACTTCTTGATCTTCTGATACATTTACCTTATTCATTATGTCAAATTTTAGGGAGCTTGTCTTATGTGCAGACTGCATACAGAAACTTGTTACAGTGTATAATTTTAACAATGTTTTGTGTGTGTGACTCTGTGTGTGTGTGTGGTGTGTGTCTGTGTGTCTAGATAAAGCAATTCTGAGATCGCTTCCAGCAAACATTTATAAACTGTCCTTTACTAGATGAGTCTTAAAACATGGAAATAAAATGACAACAACCCTCTCCATGGCCTTTAATCCCACACCCTGGTTCAAGAGAAGATAGAGTTAGTGACCAATGGATAGGGTGTTCTATTGAGAAAAGTCAGCACTTAGGATGAGCTGTGGTCACTGCCCCCACAACAGATGGAGGTCACCCAGTTTGCGAACTAATCCTCGGAAGTTAGATTAATTCTCTGATGTGGCCCAAAGAAACCTGCAAGCCAAATGAAGAAAAAAGGGATCATCAACGAAGTGCAGTGATCCATAAGACTGAATTGAAAATGTGGCTAAGGGAAGAGAAAATACCAGGTAAACCTATTGCTTTTCAAATCATAATTGTTTTTCTTTTCAAAACCAGAGTCTACAAAACACAGAGACAAAAGCAGAACTACATGTAAGAAGCCAATACAGCATCTACCCTAACAAAATACAATAGCAAGCAATATAAAGAGCCTACTTCATTCTTGAATCAGCTTGCATTAATGATGGACATGAGGACAAAATAATCTCAAGATCTCAGCTGTCTGGGCTGGAGGAATCCTAATCCCATGGTGCTCTGCTGCAAAATTGCTGTACCAATAAACATCAGCCCAGAGGAGAGTTAGACTTAGATCCCAAACCACCTTAAGCAGAAATATGATGTCTTGGGAACTGTTGCCTCTTTAGTATGATCAAAGTCAATGGAAGACTCTTCCCACAGGATGAGATTGGAATGGGAATAAACAATGAAACTGGGGTAAGCCCCTCCAAGGCAAAGTATACCACCTTTTCACAAAGCAGAGAGCAATAACCTAAGAGAACATGCTTTCTTAAGTGATACCACACTGTCTGGGGCAGGTTTTCAACATTCACAGGTTATGGAAATACGTTGTGCTACATTATTCTACTGAAATAGCTGGAAGCCTATGCAAAGAAGCTCATGACAGTGTTGTGTTTAAGTAATGAAAAATTAGAACCAATCTATTGTCCAACATATGGGATTGGTTAGTGAAACATTTGGGTAGAATTTAAAATGATTATGTGTAACAATATTTGTTAAAAAGGAAGAGATTTCGTAATTTTAAATTAATAAGTGGAAAAGCAGTGGTTTTCAAGTATTTTAACTCACAATTAGAAAATCATTATGCTTTATAATCCCAGATACATTTACACACACACACACACACACACACACATACACTCTCTCTCTCTCACACACTAGTGAAGCCATATTCAGCTTGATTCTGCACTTAGTCTGTTTCTTTATATGCTATTTAAATTAATTACTTTAATGCTGGTCATTACCCACTAAACAAATTTTCTGATCCACTAACTGGTCATAACTCACAGTTTGAAAATACTTGAGGTTGAGAATAACATATTGTATGAATCTATTTTTGTAAACATATATATTTTCATGGGAAAACTCATGAAGACATATACTGAAATATAAACTGTAGTTCTCTCTTAGTGATGGAGTTTCTTTCTTCTTTCCTTCTTTCTTACTTTTATTAGCACACTTTCCTTCAGGATATTATACTTTTTGGTAATTGAAAATCATCCAAGAAATGTTTTAGGTGCTTTCAAATCATTTCAATGTCTGACTGTATCCTCCTCTATCATTAGGTTTATGTGATGTGTTTTCTTCCAGCAACCATAATGATATCCCTATTCTCTTATCTTCTAATTCAAAGTACCTAAAAAGAGAGAGAGCAAAGTAGGTAGGAAGGAAGGATTGAAAGATTGAAGAAAACAAAGATGAGAGGGAAAGAGAGAGGAGTGATTTTCCTATAGCTACTCCAAGATGTTTTAATTTATTTACCCAAGGTACTTGTACAGGCGTGTGTGCCTGTGTGTATGAATGTATGTGTGTAGATTTGGGGCCCAGAGCTTATTTTTATGTTTGCCTAGAGACTGAGACTAAATAACAAAAATTCTGTTTGAGCCATCCAGTTCATCAGTGCTTTCAATTTGAGAAATTCACATCCTGCTTTGCTGTGCCTCAGTTTCCCTATTTGTAAAACAAAGTTGCTGTGCGAAGATTTCACTTCTAGATATATTGGCTAAGGAGGAATCACCTGGATAGCTGATTCTTCACTTACAGGTATACATTTTTGAATTATTGATAACTCAAAATCCATACTTCTTGCCATATGCTGAATTCCCACATAGAGGGAACACTGCAAACGTTCTGCCTTTATTATGTATTAAATTTAGCTCAGTGGTTAAATCAGATCAAATGCCTCTTTTTATAACAAATATTAATAACATTTTTCACTATCTTCCATTATTTGACTACTTGAACTTATAACTTCGCAGAATTGAAGGAAAACCTACTGACACGTGGATGGCAATGCTACTCTGCTGACATGGGTACATATTTATTTAAACAGTCTATGTCTCCTATAGCTATTGGTTTACCTAATTTTTAGTGTTAAAGACCATGAGTTGTAGTTAATAGGTCATGTAATTGTAAAGAGCTTTGATAAGCTTGATTCATAGTCTTGGAAATACTCAAGATCCTTCCAGAGACCCAACTTCAATTTAAAGATGTCACTACTGAGAGTGAAAGTAAGTCTTCAAGGCAAAGATTCTCTCTGGGAACAGATTACAGGGACTTTCATATGTGTATGATTCATAGACATTTCTGAGTTCACAGGCCAGTGGTTGAGAAATGGCAGCATATAGGCCAAATCTATCTCCAAGGATTTTTTTGGGGGGGGGAGGGGAGTGTCTTTGGATGTTAAAATAATTTTTAAAAATTAGTTACAAACACTAAAATTGAGAGATTCCCTATAATAGACCAGAATTGTGTTTCAGCTTCTCTCAAAAAATTCTGACATCTCCACCCTGTACCCAAATTCCTGCAAAGCACCTCGCTGGACCTGAGTCACCATTGCACTTTATCACTGGTGCACTGCACAGTCTAACCTGCATTCCTTCGTTCATGCAGGTTGTCTGCTTAACCTTGCTGGGTCTTTGAACTTGAGACCCCCTACTGTAAGCAAACATATTATTAAGTCACCCTGAGTTTAAAAATTATATATTTGATATAATTAATTAGCAAATAAATAAAACAGGTAGCAGGGATTAACTAAAAACAAACCATAGTTATTGCAAGCAACCTCCTTCTCTAAACACACTCATTTCCTATCTTATTTTCAAGCCTCATTGGCTTCATGTTGTTACACTTACATGCATTCACCCCTCTCCTTACTTGCTTCTGCTTTTGGGGACTATTTTTGTAACATGCATATAATAATGCCTGCTCAGCCCACCTTTCTGGGTTATTGTGAAGATCCAAGTGTAAAAGTGCTATATAAATGCAGAGTATTATTGTATACATTATTATTCATGCTCAGGCACTGGTGGGTTCTTACAGGCCCCGCTGCTCTGGCTGGCTCGAAGTTGACGTCTCCGCACTAACATATAAAGTTAGTTATGCGCCTTTCAATCCACTTACTGCTGCACTTGACTCTTTCATACTGGTGTTGAGGCAGCAGGACCTTTTTGTCTGTCAGCTCAGTACTCATTCTAACCGAAAAAAATAAAATAAAAATTCTCCTCAGTTCCCATGACAAGAACTGAGGATGAAAACCTACTTGTGCTTTGTCTCTCCTAACTGTGGCTTTGTTCAAGTTCAATATGGCTCCACCACCAGCAGGCACAAAGGGAACAGCATCCCCGGGAGATCTGCAACAGCCCATTTCTCCAGAAAACAGTCCACACTCAAGTTGCATTTTGTTTGAATGGCACACACCATTTTGTAAAACATTCATATAGTTTGACATCAAAAAGTAAATGCAAAGCAATCTGTTAACAAGAGGACTTGTAAATCTATTCATATCCGCATGGCCTATCCTCTCTGAGCTTCAGACTCTGCACCTCAACACCCATCTGACATCCCACAAGGGCAGAGTGTTTTATCTGTATTTGTTTAACTGATATAATTCCCAGTGCCCAGAACGGTGACTGACCTATAGTAAGTCCTCAATACTTTTTGGTTTTGTTGTTGAGTCAGTGAATGATACCATCCAATAAGTATCTACAACTTAACTTCGCAGAATAAAACTGCGGATTCCCATCTCCCAAATCCAAATCTGCTCCTCTCTTTACTCTTTCCATCTTCATAAATGGCACCACTACCCTCCCAGCTACTGAGCTGCTTTGATTCTTCTCTTTCCCTTACTACCAACTTCCAATCCGTCAGAGAGTCCTTCTGGCTCTACTTCTGTGATGTGGCTTGACTCTGTGTATTTCTCACCAACATCAATGCTACCCCAATACAAGTGACTCTCAGCTCTTGGCCAGACAACTCCAACAGCGGCCTCCTTCAGATTCCTGCCCCCTCCTCCTACAGTCCATTCTCCTCACAACAGCCAACGGGAACTTTTAAAAATATAAATATGGTCATATTACCTGCTACTATGAATTCTCCAGTGGCTTCTCATTGGGCTTAGTCTAAGATTCAAATCCCTGGTCTATAAGAGCAAACATTTGTGGTTTGCAAAACCTGGTAGCACAACAGAATCACCTGGAAAGATTTAAAATATGTAGAGCTTGAGCCCACATATTAGATTGACTGAATCAATATCTCTGGGGGGAGAGTCTTGGTAGACTGTAATCTACCAAGTGTACTTGGAACATTGTACCCCATTTTTCATCTTCTCTTACACCTTGCATCACTCTCCTCTTCATCTTAAACTCTCCAGATACCTTGGGCTTCTTTTCTCTCTCCAGAAATCAAGCTCCTGCCAGCCTCAGGACTTTTGCTTTCATTGTACTTTCTCTCTGGAATGTCCCTCCTATTTTCACGGCTGCCTCTCCTCCTCCTTCAGGGATCTTATCCTCCTTAGTGCGTCTTACTCTGACCTTCTCACTAACCTAGCAACAATCCCTGTCCTTAGGCATTTTCTGTGCCATAACTGTGCTATATTTTCTTTCTAGCACTTACCACCATCTGAATTATTCTTATCTATTCATGAGTTAATATGTCTTTCCCAACAGAAAGTAAAATCCACTAAGGCAGGGACATTGCCTGTCTTCTTTACTGCTACATCTCCATAATGCTAAAAAGAAAAATTTCAGTCTTTTGGGGCTCTGTCCCAACTATTCACTTCTCCATTATAGTTGCAAAAGTAGCCAAGAATATGTGATAAATGGCCATGGCTGTGTTCTAATAAAACTTCGTGTATGGAATGAAATCTGAATTTAATTTAATTTTCATATGTAGCAAAATATTACTCCTTTGATTTTTTTAACTACTTAACATTGTAAATACCATTACTAGCTCATGGGCCCATACAGAAAAAAAAATGTGGCAGGATGCATTTGGCCCATGAGCTGTAATTTGCCAAGCTCTGATTAAGAGCATTTGCATTTGTCTTTTAATTTGAAAGGCCAGAATTTCTTTGAGAAGTACAAAGAGGCTTCCTAAAACACTATTAGCAGTGTTATTACACTATTTCCACCTAGGGATGTCTGCAGGTCTGGAACCAATTCAGAACACATTTGCCAAGTATATATTACGTTAAACAGAACTAGATTAAGTAGCAGGCCAGGGGGCAGCTACCCAAGGTACAATCTATAACTGAAGCTAAAATATCACCATAATAAATCTGAAACAGCACACTTCTGAACTCAGTTTTCCATGAGTCTTTTTTCATAAATGACAAAATACAAATTCCTGAAAATGAAGACCACCACCCTGAATGAATAGTAATTTAAAACAAAATCATAACTTGCACCTACCCTCATCCTCATGAAATAAATATTGAGAAAATATTTAAATAATTTTAGCATTTAAATATTTAAACATTTTAGAGATTGCAGATTATTTTTCTGCTTCTGGATTTCACATAACTTCAACTGATCCTAAGCTGAAGACATTGCAAAAAACTCCAAAAAATACAAAGAATAAACAACTCCTTCTTCTCAAGGAGCTTATCCTGGCTGTCCTCAACTTTCACCTGGTTAAATATTAATTATACATTTTACTTCAGCCCAGAGGTCACTATTTCCGGGAAGATTTTTGATCTTGCCAACAAAGATCCATCAGTTGCCCTCGGTTCCTTGTATTTCCCCTTCTTTGCATGTATTTACATATTTGTTTTAAAATAAAGTATACTTGTTATTTATATATTTATTTAAAATATGTACTTGAGTATTTAATTGATGCCTCTTTCTCTCAGGAGTCTGCCAAGCACTTAAGGCATGCTTTATGGGCCAGGATGAATGTTCTGCCTGGCATGCAGTTGGCACTCAATAAATAATTATTCAATCAAGGAATAAGGAACTGAATAAAGGAATATGATGGACCTCAATGGAAGGCAAATTTTTTTGCCTTAACAGCTATGATGATATTCCCTTCCACTTTCTCTATAACTTTTTATAATTCATTATGTACACATTTGTTATGAATATGATAATCATTTCTGAGATTCAAACAGTCCACCTATGGGTGAATGGAGAATAAAAACAGGGAGGAAATGAAGGCACCTCTGGAGTGAAAATTCATTAGACACAGAGGTAGACTTTCCAACCACAGCATTCATTTTAAAGCTCACATGCTTGTTACTGGAGAAGAAGAAGAAAAATCAACTGCATGTATTTAAAAGCACAGGGAAACATAAGGCAAAGCCTTCTTTCAAAACCATAGGAAGCTTGTTTTCAATCCTGATTCTAAAAGATGAACAGCCAACTCTCCCCTTCATTATAATCCTCATCTCTGCCCTTACAATTAGGTCCTAGAATGCATGCTCGTGCTCAGGCACAAAATCAAAAGCTATAGCACAAACGTATTTCCATATACACTGCATATGTCTTCAGTTTCTCTGGCAAGGGGCAGATTGAAGTGGGATCTCCCACTCAGCTAACTCTTCCTAATTAGGATGCCCCGCTTTCCATGTGACTGATATTTCTGCAAGAGCAATACTACAGATAAACTTCTACATTAACAAGACTATTTAGACACTGAAAATGTATGAACCAGATGATAATATATTTCCTACCAAAAGATATGTAGCTCCAAAAGAGTTTATAACCCATGTGATCAGTAGAATCCAGACTACTAATTCTAGTGTCCTCTGAGTTGTAAAACTGTGATGATGGTGATGAATAACACAAGTGTAATATACTAATAAGGAGATATCTATATTCTGGAGGAAGAACGTAAGTTTGGAGCATAGCAAGTGAATGACACTCTCCAGCGAAAACATCATATAAAGTCAAGAGTTATAGTCCTTTCAGCAATATCTAAATTCACAATTGCCTGAAACAAATTTTTAAAAAATCAAGTGGTTGTGTTTATCTGAGGATTCAATATGGGTATATCCACAGTTACGAGGTTGTGAAATGAACACTGCTATAAAATAAGATGCTTACTCTCTAACTGATTATATAAAATTAATCTCCATTAAAATATTCCCACCACTTAACACTGGCTTGTATCTCTGCTGAATCTCCTAAAGCTAAATACAGTACAATGAATGTTTAAGGTGAAATTGCAAATCTTGCAACAAATGCAGGATTTCATGAAGTTAACAAAAGTGATATTGGAGGATTTCTTTAAACCTCAAGCCATTTATAAATAGTATTTTAATGCAAGTAGAGTAGTTAATGATTATGTAATCGCTGTCAGGGATGATGACACAATTATCATTTCAAAAGAAAATGACTTAAATGTAAAAAGATTCAGAGAAGTCCTTGGGAAAGCTCAAGAAGTCCTTGAATATTTTTGAAAATATGATGTTCTGTATCATTTGCTGTGAAAATAAAAAGTGAAGAATATTCTTTCACACCACGAGAAAATTTTCTCACAAAAATGTTCTAGGAAAAAATAAATATAACTCAGATCCTGCTTATTTTAGGTATCAGCTTTCAGTTGCCACTCCCACTAACATTTTATAAAATAAAATATAAAATGAAAAATTGTAAATATAAAATAAACATTTATATATAAAATAAAATACAAATATATATAAATAGAATCAATATAAGATAAAACATAATATAAAAGAAAATAAACCTTTTCATAATATTACCTTCAGTTTTCAAGGTAACATGCCAATAAACAATTTTTCAGAATTTCCATGACATACTCACCTCCACTTTAAGTAGATTCACTTTAAGGAAACTTTTCCTGGAACCAGCTTTCCTTGGCTATGAAGAATTACCTCAGTAAAGTTTTGCTTCCTACTTCTCTGAAAGCTTTTCTCCAACTACTTCATGATCTCCTCCTACTAGTTTTAACACCCATTAGTTAAAAGTGGGGGCTTCTCGGACTTCCATGGTGGTGCGGTTGTTAGGAATCCACCTGCCAATGCAGGGGACACGGGTTCGAGCCCTGGTCCAGGAAGATCCCACATGCTGTGAAGCAACTAAGCCCGTGAGCCACAATTACTGAGCCTGCGCTCTAGAGCCCACGAGCCACAACTACTGAAGCCCACACGCCTAGAGCCTGTGCTCCGCAACAACAGAAGCCACCGCAATGAGAAGCCCGCGCACCGCAACAAAGAGTAGCCCCCTCTCACCGCAACTAGAGAAAGCCCGCGCGTGCAGCACTAAAGACCCAACACAGCCAAAAATAAATAAATAAATAAATAAATATATTTTAAAAAGCGGGGCTTCTCCAGGTTTCACTGATTTGTACAAGTTAATACAGTTTATTGTCCAATGGGGATACTTTTGAATGTGAAAGGAGAAGCCAAAAATAAACAGCCATTGAGTGATTCACAACAGTTGTAACTGCTGAACTTCCATTTTTTTGGTCTAACTCACTTTGCATGCTCTTCTTGTGTGAGCCAGTCCACTCCCAACAGGCAAACATGCAATCTCCCTACCCCATTGACCTCCTTCTGTATTCCCAATCTCAGATTCCATTTAGTGACCCTAACTCAAAATCTTGACATAAACTAGACTTCCCTTCTTCACTCTCTTTCAACCCATTCAATCAATCACCTTTAAAGTGGTTTCACCGTTTTATGTGTGAATCCATCTCATATGAATGAGATCCTGATACTTTCATTTGGACCTCCTGTACCAAATCCCTATCAGGTCCTCTACCTCCTCTCTTTCCCTTCCCAACTGCATCTCATATCCTGCCATACACAGACAAAGAATAGCCTTACCATATCTGTCTTTCTTTAAGTCTTACAGAAGGGACCAATCTCCTTAGCTGTACGTGAGCAATGCTGTAGTCTTTATGTATCCTTCCCATACAATCTCTCATCTTTTCCTACATCATACTTTATGGTAAAGTAGTAACTTGTAAGCAGGGATACAGCCACTTCCTTGACAATATAAGACATATGATCTATGTGCATTGTGAACAATTTTTATATAGAAATGATCAAATAATGCCACGACGACAAAATAGTTAAGAACCACAAGCCCTGGGAACAGCAAACGTGTATTTTCAGTGGAGACAGCTATGACCTTGTGTATTCTCTACTGCTCACTGATCTACTCACTGTGACCCTGGCCAAGTTAATTAACTTTCTAAGCATATTTCCTCATAATTAAAAACAGGAATAATAATATTTGCCTTTCACTGTTTATTATGAGAAAGAAATGGGACAGTTTTTGTAGAATGCTGATGTAGACTTTCAGTCAATGGTAATGACGATGATGAAGGAAACGATGATGGTAATACATCAAGCAGTTTCTCACTGCTATTCTTTTGTTTCTGTTTTCCTCCGTCCTAAAAATTTTGTATTCTCTCATTTTACCTGGTAAAATTTTCATTAGTCTTTAAGGTACAGCTCAGATTTTATCTGCTTTAAGAGGCTCTTCCTTACAATACCCCAGACTGAGCTGTGTTCCACATTTTTATCTCTGCATACCTCTCTGCAAGAGAGAGTAACAATTCATAAATATGTTTCCCCAGCCGGACTATACATTCTTTCAAAGTCAAAGACTGTGTCACATTACTTTTTTATCTTAGTGCCTTGCACAGTAGTTAGCACATAGCTGTAGGGAGTTCAATGGATTTGGGCTTGAACAAGGAAAGAATATGACTAGGAGAAGTGATATGGGTGATATGACCCAAGCTCTATTGGGTGGCACTTAAATAGGATTGCATTAGAGCAGAGGTACCTCACAGCATAAGACCTTCCAGAGGCTACCATTTGGAAGGGGGGGAGGGTAAGAGAATTCCTGGGGGAGGGGTGGGAGAAGAGGGTGCTTTCAGGTGGTAACTCTCAGCAGCAAGGCTGGGAGTCTCTGGGTCAGAGAGCACCAAAGGATGGTATCAGCTTGGGGCCTTATCTCTCAAGGCTCTATCTTATCAATGGGTAACATCTGCAGAGCAAAATTTTCCTGAGGTATACAAAGCAGGTATCTCTAAGCGGCTCAAAAATCAATTTGTTTGGGTTATTTTAAAAAATAATTGGATGTGTAAAAATTTGAGTTTGATATCAACAGGCTTTTGAGCTAAAGGGTCTCAGCCTGAAGTAAAGAAATAAATAACCTAGAGGCCAATACACAGAGGCTATCTTTGGCTCATTTATATAACATTAGTAGGTTCTCAGTAATTATTGAACTTATGTATAAAGTTACTAACTACAATTTTGCTGTATACTCAGAATTTCCCAAGGGAACATCATATTTTAATTGAGGTCAAATTCAGACTCCAGAGGTAGAGGACTTGCCCCGTTTGTTTTCTTAAATATGTCCATTAATCTATTCAGTTTTGGAATTCAAGACATTTAAAAGAGCTCTCTGGGAAATGGATGTATCATGACTCCCCTTTACAGCTCTACAGCAAGTGTAATACCTTGGGTATCAGGTATACTCAATAAATATTTGTGGGACTTCCTTGGCGGTCCAGTGGTTGACTCTGCGCTTCCACTGCAGGGGGTCGGGGGGGGTTCGATCCCTGGTCGGGGAACTAAGATCCCACATGCCACGCAGCCAAAAAAATAAAAATAAAAAAAATAAATATCTGTTATTTAAAATGAATTAATGATCCCAAATTTCACAAAGCATATATTCTTGAAATAAGACCTTTATAATGGAAAGCCTTTCTTTAGGCTTTAAAAAATATATAGTCTTGAAAAGAAAACTCAGCCCCAACCCTAGAAATATTTAATTGTATTTGTTGAATTAAGATATGTGGGTATTTTTTAGTTGAAAAATATTGAATAAAAACTTTATACATGAGAAATGCAGGCAAATTGAGATTATCAGAAGACAATGTAATGAATCATCTTCTTCATAAAAATGCCTATTCTCCATCTCCAAATCCACAAATGGTGAGGATGAGGAGGAGATGAATGGATGGATGGATAGATGGATGGATGTAGGAGGGAGGGTTGAGGGGTGGATGGAGGGAGAGAGAGATAAAATTTTCTTCACATTTACTATGTCCGAGGTTTAATACCTGACAGTGTACTCACATTATCTCATTTAATGCTCCTAACAACTAGCCAGGGAAGAGGTTATTATTATCCTATTTTAAATCTGAGGCTGAGAGAGATTAAGTTACGCAAGACAACAGAGCTAGTAAATTATACTTGAATGCAAGTTCTCTGACTCAGAGTGCTTTTGCTCAATCACTAAATGAGTGCCCATACATGTTAAAAAAGGAGAATTTCAGCTTGCACAGATTTTGTTCCATAAAAGAGAGTTGCAACCTTTTTCCATGTTGGCCTTTCAGCTGGCCTGCTAAAAATACTTTTTTATTTTGAAAAGTAATTTCAAACACACTGAAAACACAATAAAATCAATGTGGAATTGTAATTAAGTTCCAGATCAACATATTCTAGAGGAAAACAAAAGAAAGCAGCTGGAATTCTCTTATTTTATGAACTAATTGAATTATACAGCACCCACTTACTGTTCAATTAGTTTAATTATGGTCAACATCAGTCTCTGTTGTTAAGATGACAGAAGAATATAATTCTGCCACTTTTTTTGGAACTAGTGCTGTCAGACTGATATTAAATAGATTTTGTGCATAATGGTTTATTTTCAGCCACTCGGCAGTAGTACCATATAAATCAAATGATCCAAAATAAAATAATTTTTGAACAAATCTCTTTGGAATCTTTATTTCTTGCAGTTATTTCTTTATATACTCCATTATTGGTTGAATCTTGTATGATTTTATAATACTCATATATCTTCACTCAACAGAAATAAAGTCAAGGCATCCTTACTGTTCTAGAATGAACTCATCAACTAAAAACATGAACATGCACCACTTAAAGTAACAGGGATAATTAAGCTGACAATGAAAAAATCTTGAAAATTATTCAAGTAGCTCATTAAATGAAATGTCTAATTTAAGCTCCATATGAAGTAGAATCTAAACAACGGTGTATGTGTGTGTGTGTGTGTGTGTGTGTGTGTGTGTGTGTGTGTGTGTATATATATATATGTATAGTTCCAGTGCAGTCTGAAAACTCACCATTAGAAGTTGTAAAACCCAGGGAATTAACTATTAGATAGCAATAAGATATTGACTTCAAACATTTCAAGTACTGGCACAAGAGCAAACAATTTAAATTTCTACAACTCACCCAAGCATTTGTTGTTTACATATTTAGAGAGGCTAGGCTCATAAATTAAACTGGAGAATAAGCTAACACTTTGTAACCAAACACTAGGAGTTAAACACAGAACCAAGAAAATAAGATACAGATTTAGGAAGATGTTATTTAGGAATAACGTCCTGATCGTGTTATTCCAGTTCAGAGGAAATCCCCCAAAGCAAGACAATGGAGCAAATCCACTGAACACTCTTGTCCAACAGAGCGTCTAAGAAAATAATAAATTGGGAGCTCCCAGATACAACTAGTTCCAGAAATATTTCCCTTGGTCTGCACCAAGGAAAATATTTGGTCTACCAATTGTTTTGGTAATTTTAGAATTGGTTGTCAGTGTTTAAAGAAATCAAGGTATTTCAAATAAAGTTCTGCAATTCTAGTTTTTCATGAAAACTTCAATGTATCAGCACTAAGCACATGGTTCCGCAAGGCAATGATGCCCTCAATCTGAGGGACTATTGTTACTTCAGAAGGATCATCTGCTTTTCTGAGGCCAGGGTCCCTGCCACATCCTATGATGTGGCATGAGATCTATTTCAGTCATTCAGCTTATCTTCATGATCCTGGTAGAAACAGTAATGGGAGTTTGAGACCCTTGGACTAAGGGAAGAAGAAAATAGGGGAAACTTGACCACTCCACACAAACCTGAACTTAAATTCCCTGAACAGGACAGAAAATGTGGTTATAATTTTCTTTCCCTAGAATCCAGCAAAGCATCTGGCATGTCAGTTGATGTTTGTTGAACAGACAGTGATTTGTCCAAAGGTCATGAGTAAATGTTGAGTTGAACCGGGAATAAAATCTTCTGGGATTCACACAAAGCAATTGGATTTTGAGGTCTACACACATTGTCCCAAATTAATCATTCAATTAACATCTCACCAAATTAACTTGTTGCTCAATTAAATCAATCAAATCAACCTCATAGTTTGGTATATCAAAGATAAATACCTAGTATTTTCTTTCTCCAAGGCAATAGCTATAATCTATATAAATTACTTCCCCCGCCAAATATTTCTTGAACTAGGAACTACTTACCAAACTTCTCTAAAATCAAACAATAATATAAAGAAAAGAAAAAATTCCTCAAAAGACAAAAGAATGACTCTGGAAAATAAAGAATGTAGAAGGGGAGTAATTTTTCTTAAGGATTATATTACTTCGAGTGTGTGAAACTAAGCATATATTTTTATAATCTGTGAAAGTGTTTTCTATAAACTGGGCAATTAATTGGTCACCACTTTATCCTAGTAAAAGGTAAAATCCTGAAAAAACCTAGAAAAAAAATCTACCTCAATGTCTTAACTTCAGACTTATAAACAAAGAACTGCTTTAGATTGTCAAAAAATGAGAAAAAAAAATGTGGGCAGATATATGATTTTTTGTTTGTTTTTGGAGAAGCAACATGTTTGTGCCAAGTTGGATCATGATTATCAAGAAAATCTGTGAAAATACATGTATAATAATATAAATTACATTACATTGCCTACCAAAGAATAAAAACATTCACTCACTACACTTTCTCTAGAAAAAAACAGCAATTCTGATCAACACGCATTCCAGTGCATGTCGACACACTCAGCTCCTGATCCCTATTAAGCTGTTGTTGATCTTGTCTACCTAACAATAACTATCAAAATTAAAAAGGAATTAAGATGAAATATAAGTTTCTTTTTTGACTGATGCCAATAAGACATTTGGAAATGCTTTACTGATTAAGCTTTATGATTTTTTTGGTGGGGGGCTACTCTTGGGTATCCGGTAAAAGCAGTCTACAGGAATCAAAAGAGCAAATGATTACTTTGGAGAAATGAGTTGTCCATTACCAGAGAAGCTGAAATGCTCTGAATGACCACCGTCTTCATTCATTCAACAAGTGTTATTTGAAGGTCCATTATTTCAGGTCTGGCCTAAAACGCTAGACGTGAGAAATAAAGTTGCAAACAGAAAGGTATAAAAGAAGATGCTCTAGAACTAATTGGATGAATGAGCTACACAAACTACCTAAAGTCTTTCTGAACCCTGAAATAAAATACCAATGTGCTGAACATATATTTAAAAAAATACTCCTGGTCTAAGTTATTTTCAACCTGACATACCCCCAAAAGGATTGTAGTCACTACTAATGATTTTATCTGTAAAATTTCTTTTTTTAAAAAATATTTATTTATTTATTTGGCTGCACCTGGTCTTAGTTGCTGTACACAGGATCTTCGTTGTGGCATGTGGGATCTTTAGCTGCGGCATGCGGGATCTAGTTCCCTGACCAGGTAGCGAACCCAGTCCCCCTGTACTGGGAGCGTGGAGTCTTAAACAATGGACCACCAGGGAAGTCCCTGTAAAATTTCTTAAAGTACTATACTGGGAAGAAGAAAAATTCAGAGACAATAAAACCTCATTGCAGTGACTACAATCCACGGGGTTGGATGTTGCAGATGATGTTACAGGTAAGAACCTCAATATTAAAAGATGTAGGAAGCATCAAGGAAGAACACTGCCTTTGCCTTCCACTATATTTACAGCATTTCATGCTCTAGGGAAGGCATTTTGTTGGAGAGCGCTCGTTAGGTATAAAGCTCTTGGAACAGGACCTGGCACAAAGTTAATTGCTATGTAATTATTCAAAGTTGCTGCTGTTTTTGGATTATTATTGCCATAGGCTTTCTGGGTCAAATTAAACAGAAGCAAAGAGAGTGAATAAGGTATATATGAAATATAAGTTGTAAACCAATGAAAAATATAAAATAAAATTCCTCCCACATAACAAAAAATATATCCTTTAATATTTGACTACCTCTATTTGAATAAAGTAGCTACTGTTTATGAGAAACTTCTAGATTAGCTAACTTCTTCTCTTATATTCATTTACTCCAGACCCTAATAAGAATAAATATATACAACAAATGGAAAGAAATATATCTCTCTGTCACAGTAATTTTGGCCAGTGTGATTTTATTGAAGGACATTCCACTGTCTCAGGTTTCTTATCTAAACCATATAAATTTGAAAAATTATTAAAATGGGACTGATTCATAAAACAAACCCTAAGCTTCATTTATCACTTTCAGGATACTCTCCCATGCTTTTTTGATTAATACTTTTATTAGAGGCATTCAATACAGATAATGCAAAATTAAATGGATTTTGCCAGAATACATTATAGCCATTAAAATAAATCAGACTATTAAATGGAGGGAAAAAGTAAAATCTGAAAAAGAAATATAATTCCATATAACTTATGACAGAGTCAATTAATCACATAACTACAATTTGAGACCTTTCCTACAGGAAGAAAGGAATAAAGGTCCATTTGATACTTCATCATTATTATCACATTCTGTAAAGAAAAGACCATGAGCCAAGCACCAGTCTGTACTGGACTTGAAGACAAAATTTTCTTTGTTTTTTCTGACTACCCTTGACTCAACTACCCCCTGCAGCACTTGTTAGAGACAATATGAAATAAGTAAGAACAAACCCAAATTTCTATCTTTCAAAAACTGAAAGATAAGCCATTTGCGAATAGCTCTTGTCTTTTGTCATTCTGTCTTCATTTACACTTTCTACTTCGGAAAACTCTTCTCTAGTGTTCCATTTCACAAAATTGCCTCCAATTTCCAATTACCTTAATAACAAGATAGAACATTTACTTGACTTTAATTATTAAACTTCACAAGTTTTTTGGCCTTTAAGATTTCCTCTTAAATAATAAAAAAGGCGACAAGATGAACACTTTTTTACAAGTACAATCGTGCATCCAATATGAATTCATGGAATTATAATTAAGTTCATTTTTACCAAATACCAAATGTCTGCTATGACGCCTTTTTAATATTGTCTGTGCTTTATGCCATTTCTGAAATTTATTATTTATTGATTTAATAGATTTTTAGGTGTCAGTTATAGTTTAGTGAATTTAAGTGATAATTGAAATGTTTCTGTGATATTGCTTGATGACAAGTTTAATCAATCAAAAGTTCTACTTCTATGTGATTAGAGCCTATTAAGTTTTGAGTGGGGCATGGAAAGTAAAAAATTCATTCTTGACCTCACAGAACTTACAGGATAGTTAGAAAGACAAGAGTAACATATAAGAGATGTTTGGAAACAACTAAAATATTCTTAGACTCCTGATGCAACAGGAATTAAGCAGGATGAAGAGGAAGAAGGAGGAGGAGGAGATGGAGGGGAGTCAGATTTTGATAAAGAAGGTGCAGGAGGAGACTTTTAGGGCAGTTTCAAGATTCCAAGAAGATAAAACGTGATGCCTAGAACAAATATGGAAGGCAAGAGGTATGGTGAGGAAGGAGGATGACTCCCTTAGGTCGTGAGCAGTATGTGCACTGAGATAGACATAGGCAGACTAAATGGGAATATTCAGGTGTTTGTTCCTAAATAGATATAGCCTGCCTTTTAGTGTAAATTACATCATGCAGACATAACCTTCTGGAAGCAGCATATTATAATGCTTAAAAAGATGGGCATTATTTTTAGAAATCTGAATTCCCCACGCAACTCTGTCACTTATCATATGCGTTAAATTGGGCAAGTGACAAATCCTTTAAGAATTAGCCCTTGAAGAATTGATACCTGTCTCCACGTCCCACCCTTCACTCTTGTATAATCTAGTGATCTCAACATTTTCATCGATGAAATTTCCAATGCATTAGTCTCTCTAAAGTCTCTCTTCTTAGACCTCAGCTGCTTCAAAATCCTATCCTCCACACTTCTGCCACCTACTTCTGTGATTATACCTCTGATCTTACAATTAACAATAAACATATCCATGCCTTAATCTGTATTTCAAACACTGTCCTCTCTAAAACCTCCCTCCCCGCTTTCCATTTCAGTCTCTCTAGTATCCTGCCTCCAGAAATTCTTCCTTCTCACTGTGACTTCCAATTTATTGGCCTTTCCACCTTTCCACTTTCCATCACCCCCATTATGTCCTCACTTTTGCTCTTACCCAGCTCAATTACGTGGTCAATCACTGTAATCACTCCCTTGCAAATACTCTCAACTCACGTGGTCTCTATCCTTCCATCATCTCACCTGGCAAGGTACCAAATCTGGCTAAATCCAAGCCTTTGACTACTCAGGGCCTATGTCTAAGCAGCTGAATATTCCTGAAGAAAAATGTGCAGCCAAGCTGACAGGCGTTGCGTTAAATTCTTGACAGAAATCTCGAGTGGGCTCTTAGTGCTTGCCTAGCAGTAAGTACATTTCCCTAGTCAATTCACTTTCTCATTCTACATGGCTCCTATTAGGAAACTTTTATTCTCTGCTCAGATTTTCCATAACTTCCATCTACTTGCTTCTCTCAGCTAAAGGTGCTGCTTAAACTTTTCCATAAGAAAATATAAGATCAGAATAAGACGTCCATGTACTTCCACTACCAACCTACCAATTAACCTGCATCTGTATCCACATACTCTGCCTTCTCCTTCTCCGTTATCAAGACAGAAACACCTATCTAAGGCCAACCTTCCACTTGTTCTATCGTTTATTGTTCTCATCCCATCAAAGGATCTGGCTCCCGAAATCTTCCTCTCTCTTCTTGCAGCCTCAAATTTTGTCTTGTAGAGGTCAGCAAACTATGGCTCATGGGGCCAAACCTGGCTGGACATCTAAGTTAAAAATGATTCTAACATTTTTAAATGGTTGAAAAAAATCAAGTAATAATATTTCATGACACATGAAATTATATGAATTTCAAAGGTCAGTGTCCATAAAGAAAGTTTTATGGGAACACAGCCTTGCTCACTGGTTTATAACCTACAGCTGCTTCCACACTACAATAGCAGTGTTGAATAGTTGCAACAGATGTCTGGCTGGCAAAGCTAAAAACATTTAATAACTGGCCCTTTACAGCAAATGTTTTCTGACCTCAGTTCTACAAAATTAACCTCAATAACATTTAAACACGCTGCAATCACTTGCCAACAAAACAAAAACTATCTCTTGACTCCCATGTCTCCCTCCAGCTACACCACCACTTCAACGCTTTCCTTTTGCAGCAATAATCATCACGACAATTACCAGTTCCTAGAGTTTTCACTCCATTTCTCCTGTCTGCTTTGAGCTCTCTCCAGTAAGTTTACGTACCTAACACTGAACTGAAATTACTTTTACACTGCAAGTGGGGAACCAATGGTTACTATATCTTATTGACACTCGACCTCTTAGCAGCATTTGAAAGGAATCACTTTCTCCTTCACTTGCATTTGGGTCCCATCCTCTCTTGATGAATTGTCTTCTCATCTGGCTGATTCTTCTGTTTCTTTTGATGCATATTCTCATTTTCCCAACACCTAAAATCTGGAGAGCTCTCAGGCTTCGTCTTGTGACTTCTTTTATTCCTCTGATTGCTGGGTGATCTCCTCTAGCACCATGGTTTTAGGTGACATTAATAAACTGATCCTCCTAAATGTATACGTCTATCCCGGACCAATCCCTTTATTTCCAGATTTATATACACAAGAGCATAATTGACATAGCAAACTTTATATGTCTAAAAACACACTCGATTTTCCCCTCAAACCTGCATCTCCTTTTCTGTCTTTCCCATTTCAGTAAAAGGCAACCTCTGTTCCTCCAAATGCTTAAACCAAAATCTTTGTTGTCATCTTTGATTTTTCTCAACTTCTCATATTCCAATCCTATTGGCTCTTTGATATACTTTTACCTGTAACACACTCAAATACTATTAGCTCTATCTTTAAAATAAACCAAAAAATTCAACCACTTTTCACTGCCTCCATTCCTATGACCGTAACCCTAGTTCAAATCATCATTTTATGTCTTGACTACAGTAGTAGCTTTCTGTTTGATCTCCCTACTTCTACCCTTTTTCCCTCAAAGGATACTTTTCAAATGAATACAAATCAGGCAACTTCCTTTCACATGGCTCCTCACTGCAAAATAATTGAAATCAAAACATTTAACCATGACCTGTGTTGCCTCTACTCTGCAACTTCAGCGCATTCCACACCGTACCTCTCTACTATGCTTCATCATGTTGGTCTGATTTCTTTTGCGCACAACCTCTATGCTCACCTCCTGCTGCTGTTCACTTTGTTTAAATGCTTTCCTTCTCCCTGCTCATCACATGCTGTACATAACCTTCAGATTCCAGATCAAATATCTCCCTCCCAGGGAGGCTTTTCCTGGCCACCTTGGCCATCTTCATGTCCTATCTCATCCACCTACCCTTTAAAGCTCCTACTCATTTCCTTTATTTCTGTCACAGCCCTTATCTCCATCAGATATTATACTATTACTTTTTTTTTTTTTTACCATACTAGAATATTAACTCCATAAGAGTACGTCCCTTACCCTGTCTTAGTTGCCACTGTATCCAAGAGTCTGAAAGTGTTGCCACTCATGAACATCTGTTGATATACTAAATGAATTAATAAATTTTTTAAATCCATGTAAAATGTTTAATATATTGCCTGGCAAAATAAAGTGCTAAATAAATGGAGGCTACTAATAAAAAAACAATAAATATACATAAAAGGAAAATTAAAAAATAAAATGTAAACATAAAAATACATAAATACTATTTAAAGACAGCAAGGTAGAAGAGTGATACATAAAACATTATAAATGTCAATGCTACAGAATAAACCTATAAAAATACTTAAACTTCAGACACTTCTATAATGGGTTTGCAGTACTGAAACAATATTTTATTTTCTAAGGGAGTATTATATCTTTATTCAAAATTTTCCAGCACACACACATAAAATGATGGGCTATGCTACTGAAGTCAGCACTGACAGCCGTGGAGAAAGATAACTGAGCTTTCTTTTTCTTGAAGAAAGGGAATGAAGTTGCTGCTCTGCCATGCTTCTTTAAGCTCAAGTTTCAATTTGTGTTAAGTCTGGTCTCTTCCAAGTTCTGAATAGAACATTAAATTAAGTACTGCACAGTCAGTGTAACATATTCTTTTCTCATTCTTCTAGACCTTTGACTCTGCCCTAGGTAACATCCTTTACAAAGCTGACTTTGCTCTCTTTCCTTGGTTCAGGTGGTATATGGGATATTTTCAACAAAATTTAAGT
This sequence comes from Balaenoptera physalus, assembly GCF_965194825.1. Classification (NCBI taxonomy): domain Eukaryota; kingdom Metazoa; phylum Chordata; class Mammalia; order Artiodactyla; family Balaenopteridae; genus Balaenoptera; species Balaenoptera physalus. Next base: position 95,021,655 of record NC_138896.1, on the reverse strand, counting down.
GAGTGGTTGCAAGTGTTGAATTTATATTCAAGCTGCATAAGCTTCTTACTGGAAAAAAATAGTTGAAAAAATAGTTATATGTGAACACTGAATATCCACTTCCTTTGAAACGGTAAAGTTTCTGCAATTTGATTGAGCTAATTTTGTTTGTTTCACTTCAAGCCAATTCATTAAACAGGGCTGGGTGTCTATAATGTTGAAAGCAATGTGTTTGGCTTCTTTAGAAGACACCAAATGAGCCAGGTGTGGAAAACATGTTCTATCTACTGGTCCACTCCAGTTGAATGATTATAGTAGTCTGAGGGGCTCTTAAGAAGTACTGTGAGGCTATGAATGGAATTATGGGAAACAGTGATATGATCCATGCATGTTATCTGACTAAATTATTTAGGCAAAAGGGGAATCACTGCACAAACAATGAGTGTTTGCTATGTTGGAATTGATAGTCATTGCTCTTAAATAGTTATAGTCCTAAAGAAGAAAAGATTAAACAACATGGTTGTATGGCAGGAAGTCATGATAACAGTTTAAAGCAGAAGTAATTCTGTTGTTGCTTCTTTACTGGAACAGAATTAGCAACAGAAAAAAAAAAATAAGTGGACTTTTTTATTTCCTTTACTCGTAGGAAAGGTAACCAGGTTCCACTACCTTGTGAATGTGGGAATCCTTGGGCCCTGGGAGAAAGTTGACTTTTGTTTCTTTCTTTCTTAGTTATGTAGGGTTAGGCTGCTCTGAGTAATCATCCTCCCAATGACAGATCATTTTGTTTGTTTGTTTATTAATTCATTTAAAATAATAGTAATAAACTACATGTTAACAAATACTTTTAGTAAAAATAACTATATTTTTCAAAGCATAGAGTGACTTTGTTTACATCTTTGTAAATCTCATTAATATCTGGCTACATGGAACTCAGCTGTACTCTCACATCTGCTTTGCACTCAGTCTTTTGCAACATCACATGTCAATGACAGATTATATTTTTAATTTTCTTTTATTTATTTTTTTATACAGCAGGTTCTTATTAGTTATCTATTTTTATACATATTAGTGTATATATGTCAATCCCAATACCACCCTGAACGCGCCCAATCTCGTCTGATCTCAGACAGATCTTTAACTAGCACATTCAAGCAAGATTATCCAAGAAGAATATAGGTGATAACTGAGAGGTAAAATGGATTGACCAAATGTTTAGATTTTCTGATCCCGAGCACACAGAGGAGCGAGGAATTCTGCAGAGGCCAGGATCTTCAATCTGCTCCTAAAATTTGCCTCTGTGGTACACAGAATTCTAAAGCAGGTGTGTATGGGAAGGGTGTAAAACTATGGAAAATTACCCACATTGAGTGTTGTATTGAAAAGGGTCAATGGTACCTGAGAGTTAAACACAATCTTATTTTGAATAATAAAGATGTGTGGCATATTTTGCACATGAAATACAATGTGGTAGAATAAGATGTTTCAAAATAGAAGCACAAAATTAAGTAATAATGGGGATTCAAGAAAAGTAGAAATTTTTAAAAATCTAATTTCTTAGAGACTTTTATGTTGAACAATAGCTAGAGCAGGTTGTGTTACACTGATTCATTTTGCATAAAGATATTTTCATGGCCTTGATCAAATGACACATTTAAAGACTTCTAAAGCCCTTTAAGGAACTGATTAAGGACTTCAGAAAACGACCTTCTATTTAGATCTTGGAGTATCTAGTTATTCCAAGTATAGAAATGAATCAGGCCAACAGTTATAAGCCTCTGCCCATATCCTACCATTCTTGCCTCCAATATGAGGTTACAGTAAGATCACAATAAATTTCCCTGGGTTGGAACACCCAAATACACTTCCAGGCCATCACCATGATAGTACTTGGCAATGAGCCACAGTTGGTTCAAATCTAGAAACAACTCTGTAATTTTGGGACTCTGTCTAGGGAGTTATCTGTCTTCCTCCCCTGTGTTTTTGGTTACATTCTTCAGACAACATTTCTTATTTGTCAGATTTAGGAATACATTATGTTTTGACCTCTGTTTCTACACTACTTCACCTTGAAGATTTTAAAACTTAGTTCACTTCTTTGACTATTTCGTCTGACCCAACATAACGCAACATTCTCAATTATTTGGTTCCAACATGCCTCCACATACCCTGGATCAACTAAGGAGGTTCATATATTGAATCAAAGAATTTAGTTCTCCATCAAATACTTCTTCACTGGTCCGCCATGTAACGCATTTATTTAGGTTTTGTTAAATGCAAGCTTCTATGCTAGATATGTTACCTCAGACTATTCAACAACCAGGGACTGGTGTCAATTCCTGAGATGCAACAACTTGTAAATATCACATGGTTACATATGAGAAGGTATATTTCATCTGCAGAAGAGGAAATATGTTTGTTTCTTATCTTTACATGGGACAAATTATTCATGGAGCCCTAAATTTAGAGCATCAGATGACGGTGGTATAAAGAAAAGAGACAATGAATCTGAGAATAATATTTAAAATACAACAAGTGAATTGGACTTTCTTATCCACTTAGTAAATGATTTTTAGTAGAGACCAGAAGGCACTTTTGGTGCCTCAGGTCATTTTGCTCTAGGTGTGTGTGTTTGGGACGGAGGAGGAAACCTGGTATCCACTGTTGCAAAGAGTTCAGAATACTGTCTTTGGATTCAGTGAGGCAAAGAAATTGATTCAAATCACAGAGGTAGGGGTTACTGACTGTATGATCTTATGTGTATTGTTCAACCATTCTGAGGCTCAAACCCTTCACCTGCTTAATAGAGATATTAATGTCCAGCTCATCTAATGACTGTGAAGAATAAACAAAATGCTACTTGTAAAGGGATTATAAAAATGGTATTTTCTGTTGGTAAATGATAGCCCCTGCTTTCATATGAATATAGTATTAGTAATAATAATTTTAGGAGTATTGGTTGTATTGAATATTAGTAAATAATAGTAGTGGTGATAGTAGGTAGTAATCAGCCTCACTACGAGTTTCCAAATGCTAAGAAAATGTTTGTGTGGCTTTTTTAAAGATTCAACTCCTTCTCAAGAGAAATGGTCATTTTATTTATACATTGCTTAAGAGAGCATTCATTGACACAATCTTATTGGAAAGTAATCTGGGAAAATATATTAAAGTTAAAATATAAAGACTCTCAAACCTAGAATCTTTCTTTCAAAAATAAAAGTAATAGAATATAAAGATCTGTGTATATAAGGATATTTATTAGAGAATTTTTGTGTGTCCCCCAAAATCTTGAACCAATCTAAATGCCAATCAATAGGAAAATAATTGAATAAATACTGGTGAAATGTTATGCAGCTATAAAAAAGAACAGGATATATAATTATATATAATATACATTATATATATATTGAACAGGAGGAATTTGGATATATTTAAAAAGTCATATATATTTATATAAATATACATATATTACATTTATATTAAAAATATATATATTTATGATTAGGAGGTAAAACAGCTAATATTGGTTACCTTGGGGGGAAGACCAGGAGTAGGGTTCGGAGAGGAAGATCATTGACTTAAAGTCTTTTTAAATTAGATTTATATACAAACTTTCACTGCATTTATAATTATTAAAAGTTAGATGATGTGAAAAAACCTGCAAATTTCAGGACTCACTCTGTTTATTTGCAGAAACATGAGTACTGTATAAAGGCCACATACCTTCTGTAGACTTCACTTTATTTAGAAAACATCTAAGAGGGTGGGGAATGGAAAAGACTTGAAAGAAGAAATGTTGGAAAATAGGGGGTTATCCTGTGCATTGTTTCAGAAAATTATGGAGACAGTGGCAAATAGCCTTTTTTTCAATTGTCGTTGGTTTAATTTACTTTTTAAAAGAAAAATTTGAAATCCTATGATTTTTCCCAAATTGAGGGGAGACATTTTACTGACTTATGATTCCCAAAGCATGATAATTCTTTTTAAACTGGATTAATCCTTAGGCTGTTTTGGGTAGGTGGATAGTGAATTAGGGTGCAGTAATTGGTAATTCAACATATTAGCATCTTTACCCAGGTTTATAATCAAAATCTAGTCATAACCTAGTCATGGGCAGTCCTTTTAAATTTTAACTTTGAGTTTTAATAGAGATTTTGAAGAGAAGCCTATTGTAATCATAGACAATCTAAATGGAAGGTTTAGATTTGGTATGTATTTTACAGACACCAATCATTAAGGAGGCTATGATTTATTATAACACTTACTTCATTTTTAAAAACAAACCCAACACCGAATATCAGAGTATTAATTATGGAAATTAGGGAAAACAATGCAAATCCTGATAAAACATCATCATCCCCATTTCAATATCTCATAGGCACCTCTAATTCATATTTACCTAAACTTATCATATCCTTACCTCCTACCCTGACCCTTGCACAAGTTTTCTAACACTGTATTTTCTATTCGCTGGCATACCACCACTATCCAACCTTTCAAGGCATATACTAAAGAGAAAAACATTCTTCATTGCCAATATTCAACTAAAGTGATCAACCATACTGATTGATCATCTTGACTGAGAGTTTCCTGAGACATGAGAGTTTCCCTTAAACCCTGGAACTTCCTGGGACTAACTTGAGAAATTGGTCATCCTACATTCAAATGGGGGGTCTCTTCTCTCCATCCTCACTCTCCTTCCCTTAGTTCAAGCCTAGATCTCTAGAACAGCATCATCATGGGTTTTCAAATCATTCTCCACTTTGCTGTCAGGGTGATATTTCTAAAATGCAAATATCCTTTGGACTACACTTTTTTTATGTATCAACTCTGTTTCATCTACACTCACATTCAGCTAACAGTGTAGTGCATTAAAATTTCACAATTCTACACATCTCTCAAGTGTCAGGACTATGTATTATTTGTCAGCATATATCCAGCACCTATCACAGTGACTTGTGTAAAGCACATGCTTAATAACTATTTTTTGGATGAATAAGCAAGTGAAAAATAGATGTCACGTCTGTTTAAAATCCTTCAGGGATTCACTGTAATCCTCCGTAAAGGGTGCAAAGGTCTACCCGAGGCATGTAAAGGCCTCCATACTCCAGATTTCATGTCTCTCCTCACCTCTTGCTATTCCCAATTCACATTCACCTCTCATTTACTACCTGAATTTTGTGAATAATGTTTTTGATTAGATGTCTTTCTACTTTGATCTCTTCATCTGAATTACTCTCATTTGTCCTTCCTGATTAATCAAAGTGTCACGTCTTCCAAGAAACCGCCCCTGACATCCCCATTCACACATGCTTCTTTCTCCTCTGTTGTCCTATATCACACTTTACTTGCTATTATCAGAGCATTTTATCACACTTATTGCGACGTTCTATTTATTTTCCATCTTCCCCATAAAATTACGAGCTCTGCAAGAACAAGGATTTTGTAATATTTTACTCTTGGACTCCAACACCTAATGTAGTTACTAAATACTGGGTAGATATTAAACAAACTTGTTGAATTAGAATGGACAGTAAAAATAGAAATTAAAACTTCAATAAGTAATCTCAGTGAATAAAATAATATAAAGAATGTTACTTGGGGCTTCCCTGGTGGAGCAGTGGTTGAGAATCTGCCTGCCAATGCAGGGGACACGGGTTCGAGCCCTGGTCTGGGAAGATTCCACATGCCACGGAGCAACTGGGCCCGTGAGCCACAACTACTGAGCCTGCGCGTCTGGAGCCTCTGCTCCACAACAAGAGAGGCCGCGATAGTGAGAGGCCCGCGCACCACGATGAAGAGTGGCCCCCACTCGCCGCAACTGGAGAAAGCCCTCACACAGAAACGAAGACCCAACACAGCCAAAAATAAAAATAATAAATAAATAATAAATAAAAAATTAAACAAAAAAAAAGAATGTTACTTAAGTTGTGCTTTAATATCCAATTTCTCCTTAAAATATATTTTTCATTTTATTGCCCTTGCATATAAAACCAAGAAAACCTTCAAATTTGGACTATATCTGCTCTTGAGATTAATAGTCTTTTGATGTACTGCATTTAAAACTTTTGATTCACTCATTCATTCCTCCATTCATTCATTCAATTCATATACTGAAAAATATGATGAATGTGTTTTATGTGTCAGGCATCCTTAGAGGTGCTCAGAATACAGCACTGAGCTAGATGGGCCAAAGTCCCTGCTTTCAAGGAGCTTACATTCTACAGGGGAGGTCAGACTATAAAAAGCACTAGATATATGAAACAGGATAATTTCAAATTGTAACAAGTGCTCCTAAGAAAATAACTTAGAGGGAATTCCCTGGCAGTCCAGTGGTTAGGACTCTTTGCTTTCACTACTGAGGGCAGTGAAATCCCCAATACCTAGTTGGGGAACTAAGATTCTTCAAGTTACACAGTGTGGCCAGAAAAAAAAAAAAAGAAAGAAAGAAAAGAGAAAAACTTAGAGTGACTGTAAACATAAAGACTCTACTCATATATTGAGAGCAAAGAAAAATACCAAATTGTTACAAAAATGCTGACATCAAACAAGTATTTTTTTTTGTTTTTGTTTTTAATGAGCATGTAAAAGAAATTGTGGATTTTTTTTCTCTTTTGAACACACTTCTTTTGTGATAAAGTCATTTTTACCATAGTTCCGAAAATCTATGATTTATTTAATAGTTTAGTGCGTTACCAAAATTTAGCCCCAAACATGGCTGATTCTAAAACGATTTTCTAAGGTGGATGAACATGTAAAAAATGGAACAGAAGTTTCATCCATTCCACCAGCCATCAACCCTGATTTTGGCTGTCTGCCCTGTGCTGCTTTCTAAACATAGGCAGCTGGTGCATTCTAAGAGAACTAGAAATGATAAATGGGGTAGAGACTGCTTAAGGTCTTTGTAAAGTTTAATGAAAGATTTATCTCTTGAGGGTAATGTTCCTCTTTCTTTTACTGAAATGAGCGTTTGATAACCTCTCATTGTGCTTTTGATAAATTACACCTCACAGTCATAACTAAAATGACTAAGTGGAAAAAATTTAAAAATAGCTAAGCAAGGTCTAGTTATCATGGAATGGCTTAATACTTAAAACTAAGTTTGGTATTTGAAATACTTTTAATTATCAAGCTGAGAAAACCTATGATTCAGTAATTTAACAACAATTACTGAAAGACCCTTTAATGTTTCTCTATGCCAATTATAGCCATAGGGATGGGAGATTATGACTTAGAATTTATAGTTAAGTTAGGGCATTCTCATATACAATCACAAAGGATGTTTTCTTGTCAGAGTTTGCCATTACTCTTGTTTAAGCCATTAATATTTAATTTCAAATTTAACAGGTTCGAATGGATTTATATCCTTACATACTCAAATGTAGGAAAACTGAAAAGACAATTATCCAGCTCTATAAAACTAAAAGAAAAACAAAACACCTCAGATATTTTATTTAACTCAAAGAAAGCTGAATATTTTTCCAAAATCCTGAAAATTTCCCACACACATTAGAAAGGTAAATTTTATTTTTAAGACTCAATATATCCAAGAGGGTCTGGAAGTACAGTTAGAAAAAGGAGATAATTCTCAAGATGCCTACAGAGGTTAAAAAATACGTAGTTAATTACTTAACACATTTCTCAAACCATGGATTAGGGATGGAGCTGTCTGCTAGACACAGAGGGCATCATCTCTCTGGGTTTTACGTGAAGGTGGGCAAATGCCTCTCCTCGTTTTTCCAGCTGCTATTCCAGAGCTGGTTAGATTTAGGTGGGACTGTCTTCCCTCCTAGGAATTTTGTTGAGAACAGCACATGCACAGCTACTGCTGTTCATATTTTTAAACCTTTTAAGTGATTTTTATTATGAAGTAAATCAAAATAACCATATTTGAGGTTAAATCAAGTAACATATAAACATATAAAGTGAAGAAGGAAGTGCCTCCAGCCCTCCCCACTACATCCCATCCCCACTTGTTTCCCAAAGCTCAGCCGCTCTACACTCAGACAGACATACCTCCACTCCTCTTCCTCCAGAACAACCAACTGCAGCATAAACTGCACACAGAAACTCAATCTGTAGTATGCCTATAAGACATTAAAATGTAAATATAAATACGTATAATTAAACATATGTGCATTCCAATGATAACATTGTCAAATATATACTTAATAGTATAATTATATAATTAAATCTGCATAAGTATATTTGTATATAGTATATAAAATATAAATAAAATTATATAATTTGTAATAAAATTATACTATATATGTTTGAATTATAGTTTATAAAATCATATAATTATACAGTTACTCATTAAATTTTTACTTGAGTATATATAGTATACTATATTTATATACTATATATACTATAAATTTTTATAGTATACATATAAACACAGGATCCCATCATACACACTCAACTTCATCTTGTTGTATGTATTCATTATCTTTATTTTTCTTATCAGTTCCTTCTTGGAACTCTCCCACTCCACCTCATTGTGTTTCCTCACCATAGCTTGTCTTCAGCTTTGCACTGTTGAACATTTATGCTACAACTAATTGTTCACCGTTTCTTATTCCTTCCGTCCAAGCTGTTGTTCGGGTTTGTGCACACATGTCAGGGAAGATACTGTATGTAACCTTTGGCTGCTAGTGAGTGATTTTTCTGCTTCCAGTGTTTATAAGGTTCTGTGGGAGGTAACAATCTTAGGGGTAGGTTGAAAGCAATCTTTTCCTTTTCTGAGTGTCCCCGGCTGAAGGGAAAAGCAGTCTGATTATACAACCTTGGACAAACAGCACGCCTAACAAAAGAGATAAATGTCTGTGAAATGATCTACAAATTCCATCCAATTGTTCATTCCTTTTACATGGAATCTCACCTTCTATCATTCAAACCCAACTCAATATAAATGAGACACTTCAGTGAAAATAAGTTTCAAGTATCTTATTGAAAGCAAGTTTTTTATTTACTCGGAGTCAAGAATGATCCACAGATGGAGTTACTCTCAGATGCTATCTGATTATTCCTTATGAAGCATTTAAGAACAATTTTAAAAGATAAATGCAATCTTCTATGGCAGAATCATTGACTCCTTTCACAGCCTGGCTAATCGGGACAATTTTGCAATTAGTGAAGGCTCTCCTCTTTCACGAGAAGCCGAGGTGTTCTGCGCTTAGAGAGAGAGGAAAAGGGAAACCCCTACCCTCCATAGCTGTTAAAACAACACAGCTGAGCGTGAACTGCTGAAGTGGACTATTCATTTCTTCTGATTCTCTATAAGAATTAAACCGGGCCAGCTGGCTTGATTGGTGATAAAAAAGCAAACGTCAAAAAGAATTATGTTTTCTGCCAAATGGTAGCTACTTGGTGTTGGTTCTGGCGTAATAAGTGAGATAGCTGGGCTCATTATTTATTATCCTTTCCCTGCAATAAAGTGGATAAAGAAATATACAAAATAATCATTTTCTTGGTTATAATATTGCTGATGGACTCTTTTTAAAGGGCAAAATTCTGTCTCATTGTATCCACGGTGAAGAACACTGGCTTGATTTAATGCCTCTTCCTGAGCATCATGTGAAATGGATTTGTAAGTGACTTGTACTGAAAGATTTAAGTATTGAAGGATTCTCAGAGGTTTTGTCAGATGACTAAAGCCACTAAGGTGGAAGGGTTTAATCCTTCATGTGTAAATAATGCACACTCACACGCATTACAACTGGGCTGAAATAAGAATAATAAGGAGTCATTCCTCCAGGGAATTCAAACTAGGTAACGTGCCCACACTAGCTCTTTAGCAAGCATTCTCATATGGCCGAGGTTGCCAAGAGGGAATGTAAATAAATGCTTGACTTAAAAGAGCCCTTTCTTGCTGTGCTCCTGGGAAACAACTAGACATATTGGAACACTGCCTGGAAGGCAAAGGATGGAAAAGAATGGAAAGTCAGGCATTTTGGGTAAGGACTTTCAACTCATACTCATCTTTTAACCAATATTTAACAATTTTATTGATTGCATAGTTTATCCTTAGAAGAATCCACTGTGTTCGGACAATAATGTCCAGAGTTATTAAAGACCGAGCCCCTCCCCTCTCTTTTTCTCTTTCTCTCACTCCATCACACCTTCCTCTCTTCCTCTCTCTCCATCTCAATTATCTGGGCTCAACATTGAGTAGATTCCCAGTGTTAGATAACTATACCTTTCTAACTGTAAAATTAAACAGCAATTGTTATTTCTTACAATTACCAGGAATAGAAATTAGAATACTGTCTCATAGATCATGAATGCGCAAACTAAGGCCCACAGGCCAAACCCAGGCTACCACTTGCTTTCTATGGCCTGAAAGTTAAGAATAATTTTTAGCTTTTTTTAAATGTTAGAAGGAAATCAAAAAGTGAATAACTTTTCATGACATGTGAAAATTATGTGAAATTCAATCTTCAGTGTCCATAGATAAAGTTCTATTTGAACAGGCTGTACCCATTATATACGATCTATGGTTGCTTTGGCAGAGCTGACTAGTTGTGACAGAGGCCATATGGCCCACAAACCCTAAAATGTTTACTCTCTCTTCCTTTTCAGATAAAGGAAGGGTCTGCTGAACTCAGACAATGTTCAATAAATGGTGGTTATTGCTAGAGTATCAAAAGGGCTCAGTAAAGACTGAAACATATAATCTTCAACATGGATAGATAAACAGAGAGAACATCTGGAAGCAACTAGCAATTTTCAATAAATTATAGGTCCCAAACACAGACATCTCTAAGGCTCAGGCAGAGAATGTGCATGAGTGGAGTGAATCAGGTCAGGGAGATAATGCGGGGATCCTAGGGTGTAGTTACCTGCCTTAATATCTACCCGTGGTACCCGATACTCAACTGTTGCAAACACAGGCTCAGGATTGCCCAAGAAGAGGAGCTGGAAATTAAATTTTTATGTGAAATTTGTTGGCAACCAATTAAATATTTTTAAATTGCTAGTCAACAAAGTGTGGAAAAAACAAAATATGTCTATGTGCCAAATGCAAGCTAACAGGTAAAACAAAAATTGCAAGGTTTTATATGAAGAATAAGCAACAGCCCCAAACTGACAAGAATATAATTTCTCTTTAAAATACTTTCTGAGGTCAATATAACTTTGGTCATGTGATGAGACTTAGATCATCTCTTCCCTTTTTTCTTATCCTGGAGAGGCATTTTTGCTTCAGAAATATACAAGCACAGATGGGACCGTGCATTTTTTTTTTTCTTTTTCAGCTTTTTGAAATTCCTGCTATCTTCCTCTCATTTCTTTCCATAATACTGCAAGTTCTCTAAGCATAGGTATATTGTTTGCTGAATTTCACGATACCTAAATTAAGTGCTCAGCACATGAAATGATTATAGATGTCTGCCTAGCAAAATTTAAATGAATAATAGTAACTAATGCCCACTCCATTTATCAAAGTCTCCAATATACATAAATCAACCAAAAGTGTCAGGGCTGATATACAAAAACAGTGACCATTATACCGAACAGTTCTGATGCAAATAGGCATTTTTTGGATAACCACAGCAAGACGTAGTATTAATATGTCACTTCTCTTTATAAACAGAATAGAGAATATATGTGCAATACCTACTGGGTATATTTTTCCCTAGTGTCTAGCCTTGTAGAGTATCTATGAACTGTAGATATATAAATGTCAAACACTCACCGAGAAACAGCATGGTTCATGGAAGCATTAGTAAGAGATATATTTTTGTACTTCAACTTTTTATTGTAATTCACTATACAACACTACACAACACAGCTCTTCCAATTGCCAGGGAAAAAGTTATATTTTTCTCTAGAAATAGAGGTTGGAAATGATACACTTGTAATCATCTGTGTACATAAAGCTACTTTTTCACCATAGGCATAAAATATATGTGTACTCTTGCTTATTAAGCTTTCAAAGCCTACAGTAATCATTATGAAGGCTATTAGCATAAAAGGGAGCAATGCGACCTAGGGCAGGGTTATGGAATCGTTACCATTCTCCACTGCTTTCTTTCCTTTCCCACAAAGTCTTTGACATTGGGTAAGGTTTTTCTGTCTCTGGTTAGATTTCTCTCAAGTGCTTCAAGAAATAAATAATTGCTAGACTATTCCCATATATTATTAAATTAGACTATAGCCTTTGCTTTTAAATGTGTAAAGCATTTTGAATTTTACAGATATGTATTAATAAATACTACATATACAGAGGAATAAATAGAAATAAAAATATATTTAGAGGCATATGGAAATAAATTTACTCCAAGAAGTAGGAATTTGACATGTTCCAAAATTTCTAAATACTATTGTTGAATGAATCACTATTAAATAAAGGGTACATGTGAAGCTATTTCTAAATGAATTACATGCCTAAAAAGTTATAATACTATCCATTGTCAGAAACAAATGTTGAATGGCATTTATGTTAATGTCTTAATTTACACCATAACTATATTCCTTTAAAATGTATTTAGTATACATTGAAATGTTTTACAAATACTAACATTTACAGGGAAGCTTTCTGTGGGTATTAGAAAGAGTCTCTGCAGTGTAATTTCTCAGAGCTCAGCAAGCAGCTAGAACTGTGTCTTCATAATGATATTGTGCATCTGCATAGGATCTTTGCTTAAGGATCTCAGAGAGTAAATCATACAGTACCCTTGAGTGACAAGTTTAATTATACCCATTTCCAGAAAGACAGCACGCTGAAAAACTATTAATCTACAAACCCAAGGTTATCCAGATAATCAAGACCAGAAGGTCATTTTGCTGGGATAGCCATGCCTCCCACAGTGGGTAGCTCCCATATGGAAGTGAATTGTCAGACTTGGGATTTTGCCAGTTTCTTCAGGACACGTACAAAACTGAATGTCACCATTAGTAGTTCAGGCATCACATCCTGGGAAGATTATTAATGCCTCTCATCACCTGCAATTCAACAACCCTTGCATGGTTTGTTACATAGACTTTTTTTTAGAAAAAAATAATATCAAGATAATACTCTCTGTTTTTAAAAAAAAACACTAAAAATCATGAAAACCTTGTATAAATTTGAGAAAAGAAAGTTTGATTACACCTCTATATGCACTTTAATTTTTATAACAAAATACATATACACATTCACAAACACAAACTCATGGACATATCGTTCCTTGAACTAGTCCTGATAGTTTTACCCTCCATAAATAAGACTCTCACCTAGATTTTTGCCCCTGCTTTTTACTTTCTGTTTCACTCCCTGACATGAGAAGACGTTGCTTGCAGGCATGGGAATCTTGTAATCATAAGTGGACAGGTATGAGAATCAAGAGCCAATACACAAAAGAATGGGGAAGCTGAAAGTTAGCAATGGCCTGAATCTTAATGATATTACTGAGCTACCAGCCCATCCCTGGGACCGATTACCTTCCAACTATAAACATCCTCATGGTTTATTGTCTTTTTAGGTAACCTGCAGCCAAACACTTTCCCAACCAACAACATTTTATCCTATTGATCTCTTTCATTATCTTCATAACATTTCTCCCCATATGAGAGTATCTTATTTATAAATCTGCTCACTGGTCTTACTGTCTCTCTCCCCGTACTGAAAGAGTAGTTGCACAAAAGAAGAAATTATTTCTGTCTATTAATGTCTGTATCCATACAATGTATGTTCTTGAACACATTGAAAGTCACAATAGTTTTAAAGAATGAATACATCCATGAGTGAATGAACATGTTAAATGTCTTACATACATGTTTAATTACTGAAACATCAAAAACTTCCTTCAGTTTGCATAACTGGATATCAGATTTCTACAAATTTAAGTCACTTTCTTAATATTCTATAAGGGAAAGTTACTTATTTAATTTCTCCATAAAAAATTGACATGCAGCAGCCTCACTGCCTCTGCCTTAATTTCAGTTTTCATCAGGATGAGCCTGGTTCTGAGAGCAATAACAAAAACTACAGACTAAGGAGCTGCTTCTGCCAGGGCAAGGAGCCACTGCTGAGATAACAGTAGTGTAAGGGACTAGGCAGGAAGTAACAGGCCCCTTTTAACCTCCGCCTGCCTTCAGTTTCCCTTACGTTACTGGAAACCTAACAGGGAATCAGCTGGAAAAGGAGAAGTGTAATATTCTGCATCCCATCCATAGCATCGCAAAGAAGATTATAGAGGTATAGGTTTGTGGCTGAGAGAAATTAGGCTAGCGTGTAGAAAAACAAACAAACAAACTGTGTGTCATGGAATCATGTCTTGTACATTTATAATTCATTCCAGGGTGATTTTTTTTCTAAAACACAGATCTGAGCAGGTCAGTCCTCTGCTTACTATCTTTCAGAGGCTTTCCATCTCCTTCGAATAGCTTTCAGGCTACTTAGACATGACCCTTTATGACTTGCCTCCTGGCTTCTCCTCTACCCTTATCTCCTAGTATCCTCCTAGGCTCTGAACTTAAGAAGAGTTTGCATGAGTTCTCCTAAGTGGTAAGTTTTCTTGAACATTTGTGTCTTTGCATAGTCAAAATCTGTTACTCCATTCCTCTTTCTCCACTTGGCTACTTCTTACCCATGTTCAGTCAAGTCTTCAGACTTCTTTAAGTCTCACTTTCTACATTTGCTAAATGGGAATGTTAACAGATTCCATTATATAAGATTGTTAATAAATCAAATAATACACGTAAACCATTAGTACCAACCAATACCTAGCTCACACCGAATAACTATTTGTTCTCAGTATTAGCATTGCCTTTCATAACTCTACCAAAATACCCCTTTCTCTCACAAACCCTCTCTAATACTCATGTGTTCATTTTCTTTGTGATCCCATAGCACCCCTACCATAACAATAGGATCTATCACAGTATTAGAGTCCCTGGTTTATTCTCTTGTCTTTCCTAGTAAACTATAAAATTATTGAAGGTAAGGGCAATACCTTTTATATCTTTAGCTTCTGTGCTTACACAGTGCACAGCAGATAGTGAGTTTCCAATGACTATCAGTTCAATGAAAAAAATGTTCTTTTATACAAATTTGATTTAATACTAGTTTTACTGATTATTTTGCATAAAGACAATGTTCACACACACACACACAAGGTAGATTAATTGTTATTTAGACAACTGCCATAGCAGCTTATTTCACCACAAAAATTCTAGCCATTCTCCAGAATTACTAACTATAAATTATCTATTAAATTTGTCAAAGCAAAGTCCTCATATTTAAAATATTTAGGAGAAGGTGAAAATTATTCATATGAGCTGTGGAGCTGTGTCTTAGCCTAAGTTCCATCATCACATCCTTCAAAGCAGAACCAGAGACAGGGGCTTGTGTAAAGGGTGCTTGTGTCGGGAAGTGACCCTAAGGAACAGGAGTGGGAGATGGAAAAAGTGATGCTGGGGAAGTGAGAAGGCCAACAGAGAATGGCAGACTTGAGCTGTTGTGGACAACTGGGGCTCATTCCCACCAGGGACCCCAGAGGAGTCATGTAAAATGTACCCCAGAATTCTTCACCTAAAGGTCAAAAGAGGATAGTATTTATCCACTAGCTTCCATCCCCCGTTGGTCAAGGGCAGACTCAGGGACCACTAATGACCTCACACTGCCTGATTTTGAATACTTCAGAATGGCTAAGTGGCTTTCTACAGACATCTCAGTAAGAAGCAACAGGAAACTCCTAGGCTGGAAAGCAAGAGAGATTCTAGGTACAGCCAGGAGTGGTGTTCTCAGTGCACCTGAGTGTAGCTGGTTGCCACAGCAACTGCTAGATTTAAAAAAAAAAGTCTGAGAGAACATCACTTGTGTCTTAATCAAGGTGGAATATATGTCTTCTAAAATTTGCTACATTCACAAACTGCTTAAAATATGCCATTTAAAGAACTTATAAATAACTGCTTTTCATGTAGAAATCTAGAAACATTTGATTATTTAATCTTCTTATTTCTAATTGGATGGTATCCTAACAATGTAAGGAGAAGTACAAAAGCATTTTGAGGAATTTTTGATAGATGGAAAGCCTTCATGTGGGAATCTGAAGCGTTATCCTAATTGATGTTCTGTTTTTAACTGAGAATTTAAATTTCTCAGACTTCTTTTAAAAACAAGCGACTCCTTGCGGCAGAAGTTCAGTTGAATATTCTATAAGTGCCATTACTGAAGAAATGAAAAACTGAGGGGAGGCAAATAGATGAGGGTCAGGGCCGGGTATAAAAGTACTTTCAAATATATAATGTTCTGGCTCTTCAGTTGTGTGATGGGTTTAGAGGTATTAACTTTTGTTTCATAACATAATTATATTATATACAGTTTGCATTTGAATAAAATGTTATGTAGTAAATTTTAAAATAAAGATGCCCATATTAGATTTGAAGAAAATATTCCAACCATAAACCTTTACAAGAGGCACATCTTAAATATAAGTACACAGAAAAGGTAGAGAGATGGAGATATACACCAAGGAAACACTCATCAAAAGAAAGAAAAAAAAAAAAGGACAGTGATTCAAAAGCTTAGGTGTCATTTCAGCAGCCTCTTGATGCTGAGAAGACAAATATTGGACTTCAGAGCCTGCCAAGGAGGAGGGGCCTCAGGGTTTCCTCTGAGACCCAACAACCTTGAATCACCTAAATCTTTGGTTATGTCAAGGGGATCTGCCTGAACTATAACCGCCATGGAATAGAAACTAAAATTAATAGTGATCTCGAACCCTGCAGAGTGCCATTGGTATGACCCCACACCCCAGGCATGTGTAACACAAATATATAAGGTTAATTACTGCTGAAAACAAGCTCACAAACAAAAATGGTAAAGTGCCTGAAATCCATTTCCTTGGCTATTTCAAAGAGCTAAAGGAAGAAATGTAAGCAAGGAGGATATTATGAAAAATGAACAGGTCTTTTAATAAATAAACAATTAGAGAAATGAAAAACCTAGTTATCAAAAGAAAAATATCATTGACTGAGATAAACAGTAGTCTAGAAAGACAAGGAGAGAGGTCCTGTGAACAAGTTTCCCTGAACTAAGTGCATACAGAGGGGTAATGGCAGGGATCTGAGAAGGGACTGAGCAGACTTTGCCCTGAAGTCTCCACAGCACCCAGTGTGTGGAGACGGAGGGGCACTGCTTTCTTCCTTGTGCTAGCCTGGACGAAGGTGGGTTTAGTTGAAAGGCATCCTCTCTTCAGGCCTGGCTACCCTTTTCCCGTTCCTTTGGCAAGGGAGAATGGGCTTCATTTGGTGTTTTTTTGTCTGTACCTGTTGTTGGTATTTCTGGGTTGTGGGCTTTGCTAGTTCTCAGGCTGTGATGCATAGGAGGCACCAAAAACTCCCAGGGAACTTGTCACTTGAGCATTCCTCAAGTCCCAGGGCTAGTCGACCTTTCGGAACTTTTATGAGCAAACCTCAGAGCTGCCTTATGTATTGTGTCCAGGAGTTTTAGCTGTAATCAGGAGGAGCAATAAGGTGGTATGCGTTGACTCATTCTTCTCTGGAACTGCAAGCTCTAGAAGCAATTCTTAAAAGCTGACATGATGAGTCAAAGTACACTTTATTTCAATCAGTACTATAGGAGATGGATTACCCCACCACATACTAACTAGCATTAACACATTAAATTTTTTTTTGTTTATGAAGATTTATTGTTTGCAAGAGAACAAAACAATTGAATGAAAAGTGGAGAAAGTTGTTTAAATATTTTATCTTTAAGATCTCAAATAGCAATTAAGATTTATCAATGTTAATTTAGTTTATAATTTTTTCTGCCAGATATTTTTTAAAAATCTAAATAATGTCAAGTTTTTGTTCAATATTATGAGTTTAAGAATCTATCCATTACCTTACTTATTTTGTTTTGAATTTCCAACTTTAAAAAATGTATACAATTACTACTAATTTTTTTATATAATTGTGACTAGATTTATCCTCTTTGCTTTCATTTAATGATTTAACTAATAAAAGAATTTTTTTGCTATTGCATTTTTTAATTTTTAGTTTTCTTATTGAAGTATAGTTGATTTACAATGTTTCAGGCATACAACAAAGTGATTCATTTATACATGTATATTTATAAATATGTATTCCTTTTCAGATTCTTTTCCATTATAGGTTATTACAATATACTGAATGTTGTTCCCTGTGCTATACAGTAGGTCCCTGTTGTTTATCTACTTTATACATAGTAGTGTGTATATGTTAATCCCAAATTCCAAATTTATCCCTCTCCTCCCCTCCCCTTTGGTAACCATAAGTTTTTCTGTCTGTGAGTCTATTAAAAAAAATTTTAAACTTTACTTCAAGAATTATTCTTTACTTTTCTCTATAGAAAGAATGCATATGACATGAACTGGCTCAAGTCCACCAGACAAGAAAACATAACTGGCATGCTTAATTAAACAACAATTATAGTTGCCCTTGAGAGAAAAAAAAAAAGTTATTCAAATGTATTAGGGAGAATTCAAAGGAAACATGTAAAAATTAAAAAGCTATTTAAAAGCTACTGGTAGATGTACTACTCTGGGAAACCTAGATGATAAACCAAGATGATAAACTTCTATATCTTCCAGTAATTTTAATCTTTATTATTTTATAAGATGTTTTCCCCAAGCTTATCCAACCTAAGGTATAGTATAACTAGTCCCACATCCAAGGTTATTCTTAAACTTCTGAGTGTATCTATCCAATATGCACATGCTACAGGGAGAGCAGAGGGAAACATTAACACTAAGCAATGTGCCTAACACTGATCTGTTTTTTGTGGAGAAACATCCCCATGCCATTTAAAAATTTCCATTAAATGAAGAATCATGCGTTTTGGAACTGTTAACAGAACATATCTACATCATCTTCTTATAATAATGCCTAAGATGCTGGCTCTCATCTTCTTATTCCCTGTTTACCACTTTGCTTTCAGATCATTGCTGCCAATGGTTCTATTACATGGAAAGGCTGCCTTTCCCTCCTGGCAGGAAAAACTCATTGAAGAAATTTCACTCAAGAGACAGTATACTCTTGCCTCTTGCCTTCTGAAATGGCCCACACTCGGTCTGTGGAGTGTGTTTCTATCTAAATAATCTGATTCTTACCTATTACTTCACCTCCGAACTCTTTGGCGATGAAGAAAGAACCTTAAATTCACCAGAAAGAGTTATGCAGTTTTGTAAATAAGGATTTAAGTTGATTTTTCTATTTTCAGTACTAAGTCTCCTCATTTCTTTGTCTGGTACCTGTTGTCTCCAAGACGTTAAGGAGGATGATGAAGAAAATCAATGTTTGCTTCCCTTTGTGGGTGCTTTATAATGTAGCTGACAATGTACTCTCTTCACGTGAGACCTTCAAGATGGCAGAGAAGTAAGACATGGAGATCACCTTCCTCCCCACAAATATATCAAAAATACATCTACATGTGGAACAACTCCTACAGAACACCTACTGAATGCTGGCAGAAGACCTCAAACTTCCCAAAAGGCAAGAAAATCCCCACGTACCTGGGTAGGGCAAAAGAAAAAAGAAAAAATAGAGACAAAAGAATAGGGATGGGACTCGCACCTCCGGGATGGAGCTGTGAAGGAGGAAAGGTTTCCACACACTAGGAAGCCCCTTCACTGGCGGGGGCAGGGAGGAAGCTTCAGAGCCATGGAGGAGAGCACAGCAACAGGGGTGCAGAGGGCAAAGCTGAGAGATTCCCGCACAGAGGATCGGTACCCCCCAGCACTCACCAGCCTGAGAGGCTTGTCTGCTCACCCGCCGAGGCAGGTAGGGGCTGGGAGCTGAGGTTCGGGCTTCGGAGGTCAGATCCCAGGGAGACGACTGGGGTTGGCTGCGTGAGGACAGCCTGAAGGGGGCTAGTGTGCCACAGCTAGCCGGGAGGGAGTCCGGGAAAAAGTCTGGAGCTGCCAAAGAGGCAAGAGACCACTGTTCCAGGGTGCGAGAGGACAGGGGATTCCATCCCAGTGTGCCCACAGAGGGCAGAGCACTGCCTAAGCGAGCTCCAGAGACAGGTGCGAGCCACAGCTATCAGTTCGGACCCCAGAGATGGTCATGAACCGCTAACGCTGTGGTCACTGCCACCAAGAATCCTGTGTGCAAGCACAGGTCACTATCCACACCCACCCCCTCCACCCCTGGAGCCTGTGCAGCCCACCACTGCCAGGGTCCCGTGATCCAGAGACAACTTCCCCAGGAGAAGACACGGCACGCCTCAGGCTGTTGCAACATGAAGCCAGCCTCTGCTGCCTCAGGCTCGCTCTGCATTCCAACTATGACTACTGTACCCCTCCCTCCCCCTGGCCTGAGTGAGCAAGACAGCCCTAAACAGCTGCTGCTTTAACCCCCTCCTGTCTGGGTGGGGAAGAGACTCCTGAGGGTGGCCTACATGCAGAGGCAGGGCCAAAGCCAAACTGATCCCCAGGAGCTGTGCGAACAAAGAAGACAAAGGGAAATTTCTCCCCGCAGCCTCAAGAGCAACAGATTAAATCCCCACAACCAACTTGATAAACCCTGCATCTGAAGAATACCTGAATAGACAACAAATGTTCCCAAAATTGAGGCAGTGGACTTTGGGAGCAACTGTAGACTTGGGGTTTGCTTTCTGCATCTAATTTGTTTCTGGTTTTATGTTTATCTTAGTTTAGTATTTCGAGCTTATTATCGTTGGTGGATTTGTTTATTGTTTTGGCTGCTCTCTTCCTTATTTTTTTTAAATATATTTGCTCTCTTCCTTTATATATATATATATATATATATATATATATATATATATATATATATATATATATATATATATATATAATTTTTCCTTTTTCTCTTTTTGTGACTGAGTATGTGTATGCTTCTTTGTGTGATTTTGTCTGTACAGGTTTCCTTTTACCATTTGTCCTAGGGTTCTGTCTGTCCAGTTTTTTTGCTTTTTTTAAAATCTTTATCTTTATCTTTCTGCCTTTTCTTCTGAGCCGTGTGGCTGGCAGGGTCTTGGAGCTACGGCCGGGTGTCGAGTATGAACCTCTGGGATGGGAGGGCCGAGCCCAGGACACTGGACCACCAGAAACCTTCCTGGCCCCATGTAATATCAATCGGCTAGAGCTCTCCCAGAGATCTCTGTCTCAATACTAAGACACAGCTCCACCCAACGGCCAGCAAACTCCACTGCTGGAAGCCCCAGGCCAAACAACTACCAACACAGGAACATAACCCCACCCATTAGCAGAGAGGCTGCCTAAAGTCATACTAAGTTCACAGACACCCCAAAACACACCACCAGACACGGCCCTGCCCACCAGAAGGACAAGATCCAGCCCCACCCACCAGAACACAGGCACCAGTACCCTCCACCATGGAAGCCTACACAAGCCACTGAACCAAATCACCCATAGGGGGCACACACCAAAAATAACAGGAACTACGAACCTGCATCCTCTGAAAAGGAGACCCCAAACATTGTAGTTAAACAAAATGAGAAAACAGAGAAATATGCAGCAGATGAAGGAGCAAGGTAAAAACCCACCAGAACAAACAAATGAAGAGGAAATAGGCAGTCTACCTGAGAAAGAATTCAGAATAATGATAGTAAAGATGATCCAAAATCTCGGAAATTAAATGGAGAAAATACAAGAAACGGTTAACAAGGACCTAGAAGAACTAAAGAGCAAACAAACAATGATGAACAACACAATAAATGAAATTAAAAATGCCCTAGAAGGAATCAATGGCAGAATAACTGACGCAGAAGAGATAAGCGACCTGGAAGATAAAATAGTGGAAAAAACTGCCGCAGAGCAGAATAAAGAAAAAAGAATGAAAAGAAGTGAGGACAGCCTCAGAGACCTCTGGGACAACATTAAAGGTACCAACATTTATAGGGGTCCCAGAAGAAGAAGAGAAAAAGAAAGGGACTGAGAAAATATTTAAAGAGATTATAGTTGAAAACTTCCCTAACATGGGAAAGGAAATAGTCAATCAAGTTCAGGAAGTGCAGAGTCCCATACAGGATAAATCCAAGGAGAAACAAGCCAAGACACATATTAATCAAACTATCAAAAATTAAATTCAAAGAAAAAATATTAAAAACAGCAAGGGAAAAGCAACAAATAACATACAAGGGAAACCCCATAAAGTTAACAGCTGATGTTTCAGCAGAAACTCTGCAAGCCAGAAGGGAGTGGCAGGACACATTTAAGTAACGAAAGGGAAAAACCTACAACCAAGACTACTCTACCCAGCAAGGATCTCATTCAGATTCGATGTAGAAATTAAAACCTTTACAGACAAGCAAAAGCTAAGAGAATTCAGCACCACTAAACCAGCTTTGTAACAAATGCTAAAGGAACTTCTCTAGGCAGGAAACACAAGAGAAGGAAAAGACCTGCAGTAACAAACCCAAAACAATTAAGAAAATGGTAATAGGAACATACATACCGATAATTACCTTAACTGTAAATGGATTAAATGCTCCAACCAAAAGACGTAGACTGGCTGAATGGATACAAAAACAAGACCCATATATATGCTGTCTACAGGAGACCCACTTCAGACCTAGGGACACATACAGACTGAAAGTGAAGGGGGGTGGAAAAAGATATTCTATGCAAATGGAAATCAAAAAAAGCTGCAGTAGCAATTCTAATATCAGACAAAATAGACTTTAAAACAAAGACTATTACAAGAGACAAAGAAGGACACTACATAATGATCAAGGGATCAATCCAAGAAGAAGCTATAACAACGGTAAATATTTATACACCCAACATAGAAGCACCTCAATACATAAGGCAAATGCTAACAGCCATAAAAGGGGAAATCAACAGTAACACAATCATAGTGCGGGACTTTAACACCCCACTTTCACCAATGGACAGATCATCCAAAATGAAAATAAATAAGGAAACACAAGCTTTAAATGATACATTGAACAAGATGGACTTAATTCACATTTATAGGACATTCCATCCAAAAACAACAGAATACACTTTCTTCTCAAGTGCTCATGGAACATTCTCCAGGATAGATCATATCTTGGGTCACAAATCAAGCCTTGGTAAATTTAAGAAAATTGAAATCATATCAAGTATTTTTGTGACCACAATGCTATGAGACTAGATATCAATTACAGGAAAAAATCTGTAAAAAATACAAACACATGGAGGCTAAACAATGCACTACTAAATAACCAAGATATCACTGAAGAAATCAGAGAGGAAATCAAAAAATACATAGAAACAAATGACAATGAAAACACAATGACCCCAAACCTATGGGATGCAGCGAAAGCAGTTCTAAGAGGGAAGTTTATAGCAATACAATCGTACCTCAAGAAACAAGAAAAATCTCAAATAAAAAACCTAAACTTACACCTAAAGCAATTAGAGAGAGAGAAAGAAAAAAAAAAACAAACCCCAAAGTTAGCAGAGGGAAAGACATCACAAAGATCAGATCAGAAATAAATGTAAAAGAAATGAAGAAAACAATAGCAAAGATCAATAAAACTAAAATCTGGTTCTTTGAGAAGATAAACAAAATTGATAAACCATCAGCCAGACTCATCAAGAAAAAAAGGGATAAGACTCAAATCTATAGAATTAGAAATGAAAAAGGAGAAGTAACAACTGACACTGCAGAAATACAAAGGATCATGAAAGATTACTACAAGCAACTATATACCAATAAAATGGACAATCTGGAAGAAATGGACAAAATCTTAGAAAAGAACAACCTTCCGAGACTGAACCAGGAAGAAACAGAAAATATAAACAGACCAATCACAAGCACTGAAATTGAAACTGTGATTAAAGTTCTTCCAACAAACAAAAGTCCAGGACCAGATGGCTTCACAGGTGAATTCTATCGAACATTTAGAGAAGAGCTAACAACTATCCTTCTCAAACTCTTCCAAAATATTGCAGAGGGAGGAACACTCCCAAACTCATTCTATGAGGCCACCATCACCCTGATACCAAAACCAGACAAAGATGTCACAAAAAAAGACAACTACAGACCAATATCACTGATGAACACAGATGGAAAAATCCTCAACAAAATACTAGCAAACAGAATCAAACAGCACATTAAAAGGATCATACACCATGATCAAGTGGGGTTTATCACAGGAATGCAAGGATTCTTCAATATATGCAAATCAATGTGATACACCATATTAACAAACTGAAGGGTAAAAATCATATAATAATCTCAATAGATGCAGAAAAAGCTTTCGACAAAATTCAATACCCATTTATGATAAAAACTCTCCAGAAAGCGGGCATAGAGGGAACCTACATCAACATAATAAAGGCCATATATGGCAAACCCAGAGCCAACATCGTTCTCAGTGGTGAAAAACAGAAACCATTTCCTATAAGATCAGGAACAAGACAAGGTTGCCCACTCTCACTGCTATTATTCAACACAGTTTTGGAAGTGTTAGCCACAGCAATCAGAGAACAAAAAGAAATGAAAGGAATCCAAATCGGAAAAGAAGAAGTAAAATTGTCACTGTTTGCAGATGACATGATACTATACATAGACAATCCTAAAGACGCTACCAGAAAACTACTAGAGCTAATAAATGAATTTGGTAAAGTAGCAGGATACAAAATTAATGCACAGAAATATCTTGCATTCCTATACACTAATGATGAAAAATCTGAAACAGAAATTAAGGAAACACTCCCATTTACCATTGCAACAAAAAGAATAAAATATCTAGGAATAAACCTACCTAAGGAAACAAAAGACCTGTATGCAGAAAACTATAAGAGACTGATGAAAGAAAATAAGATGATACAAACAGATGGAGAGATATACCATGTTTTCAGATTAGAAAAATCAACATTGTGAAAATGCCTATACTACCAAAAGCAATCTACAGATTCAATGCAATCCCTATCAAGCTACCAATGGCAGTTTTCACAGAACTAGAACAAAAAATTTTACAATTTGTATGGTAACAGAAAAGAACCTGAATAGGCAAAGCCATCTTGAGAAAGAAAAACGGAGCTGGAGGAATCAGGCTCCCTGTCTTCAGACTATACTACAAAGCTACAGTAATCAAAACAGTATGGTACTGGCACAAAAACAGAAATATAGATCAATGGAACAGCATAGACAGCCCAGAGATAAACCCACGCACATATGGTCATGTTATCTTTGAAAAAGGAGGCAAGAATATACAATGGAGAAAAGACAGCCTCTTCAATAAGTGGTGCTGGGAAAACTGGACCACTACATATAAAAGAATGAAATTAGAACACTTCCTAACACCATACACAAAAATAAACTGAAAATGGATTAAAGACCTAAATGTAAGGCCAGATACTATAAAAATCTTACTGGAAAATATAGGCAGAACACTCTATGACATAAATCACAGCAAGATCCTTTTTGACCCACCTCCTAGAGAAATGGAAATAAAAACAAAAATAAAAAATGGGACCTAATGAAACTTAAAAGCTTTTGCACAGCAAAGGAAACCATAAACAAGATGAAAAGACAACACTCAGAATGGGAGAAAATATTTGCAAACCAATCAGCGGACAAAGGATTAATCTCCAAAATACACAAGCAGCTCATGCTGCTCAATATCAAAATAACAAACAACCCAATCCAAAAATAGGCAGAAAACCTAAAGAGACTTTTCTCCAAAGATATACAGGTTACCAACAAACACATGAAAGGATGCTCAACATCACTAATCATTAGAGATATGTAAATCAAAACCACAGTGAGGTATCACCTCACATCACTCAGAATGGCCATCATCAAAAAATCTACAAACAATAAATGCTGGAGAGGGTGTGGAGAAAAGGGAACCCTCTTGCACTGTTGGTGGGAATGAAAACTGATACAGCCACTATGGAGAACAGTTGGAGGTTCCTTAAAAAACTAAAAATAGAACTACCATATGACCCAGCAATCCCACTACTGGGCATATACCCTGAGAAAACCATAATTCAAAAAGAGACATGTACCACAATGTTCACTGCAGCACTATTTTCAATAGCCAGGATGTGGAAGCAACCTAAGTGTCCATCAACAGATGAATGGATAAAGAAGATGTGGCACATATATACAATGGAATATTACTCAGCCATAAAAGGAAACAAAATTGAGTTATTTGTAGTGAGGTGGATGGACCTAGAGTCTGTCATACAGAGTGAAGTAAGTCAGAAAGAGAAAAACAAATACTGTATGCAAACACATATATATGGAATCTAAAAAAATAATAATAAGGTTCTGAAGAACCTAGGGGCAGGACAGGAATAAAGACGCAGACGTAGAGAATGGACTTGAGGATACGGGGAGGGGAAAGGGTAAGCTGGGACGAAGTGAAAGAGTAGCATTGACATATATACACTACCAAATGTAAAATAGCTAGCTAGTGTGAAACAGCTGCATAGCACAGGTAGATCAGCTTGGTGCTTTGTGCTTTTGACCAGAGGGGTGAAATAGGGAGGGTGGGAGGGAGATTCAAGAGGGAGGGGATATGGAGATATATATGTACAGATATAACTGATTCACTTTGTTATACAGCAGAAACTAACACACCATTGTAAAGCAATTATACTACAATAAAGATGTTTAAAAAAAAAAGAGACAGTATAAGTATTTGCCCATCTAATCAAACAGTTTGTTCTGGATTTCTATCCAGTGTGTGAGGCCCTTTGGGATGTTTCCTGCCCACCTCACCCACCAGGAAAACTGTTCCTGGAAAAGGCTCTATTCTGCCAATAGGTAGCAGTATTAAAATATAATATAAAAATCACTGACACTAACCTGAAACTTTTAATTTGCCTTCAATTCTTAGTGAATACTAGCCTAAACGCACAGCAAACTCCTATAATTCTTTACAAAATAGGACAGTTCAAATAAGAGAAGCTCTGTCAAATAATCAGAGAAAGATTTTCTGCCATTTATTTACTTTTCCTTTTTAAAAACCAACTATATAGGGACTTACCTAAACTATCTAATTTAAACTTCAAAACTAGATCCCAGATGTAAGCAGCTTTTATTCCCATTTTAGAGGAGAGTAAACTAAACTAGAGGGGGTTTAAATAACTTTTCCACGATCATATCTAGTAAATAGCAGAGACAAAATATAAGCCCAGGCCTCCTAACTCTTAGTCTAGTGTTATTTCAACTCTAATTCAGCTTATTTGACCAAAGGAATAATAATCTTAAAACTAGAAGATCTGGGGCTTCCCTGGTGGCGCAGTGGTTGAGAATCTGCCTGCCAATGCAGGGGACACGGGTTCGAGCCCTGGTCTGGGAAGATCCCACATGCCGCGGAGCAACTGGGCCCGTGAGTCACAATTACTGAGCCTGCGCGTCTGGAGCCTGTGCTCCGCAACAAGAGAGGCCGCGATAGTGAGAGGCCCGCGCACTGCGATGAAGAGTGGCCCCCGCTTGCCGCAACTAGAGAAAGCCCTTGCACAGAAACGAAGACCCAACACAGCCATAAAAACAAAACAAAACAAAACAAAACTAGAAGATCTGTAATAGCCAACTTTTACAAGCTACGGATGTAACATTTCTGAATTTTAATATCCTCACCTATTTAAAAAGATAGTAATGCTTACTTTATAGATATTTAAGGATAATGTTATGGGGAAGGGGAGGGGGAGGGAGGAGAAGGAGGAGGAGTGGATGGAGAAGAAGAAGGAGGGGGGGAGCAGGAGGAAGAAGAAGAAGAGGAAGCGGAGGGGGAGGAGGAGAAATTTTTTTTTTTAAACATGTGGCTGTGTACAAAGGAACAAGGGGAAAAAATTAAAGATTCAGGTATGTTCACTTCTCTGAATATAGTTATTCCCAGCATTCTTCCAGGGCTTTGTCTTCTTGTCGTTTTCCTGTCTCCTTATAATCAGTTTCCCTTTTTTGATTAAGTAAACTTCAACTGGATTTCTATCACCTGTAATCAGTATACTCTTTAAAAAAAAAAGTACCATTGTAGAATGTGTTAGGCTGAGTAATGGCTCCCAACAATATTCAAGTCCTAATCCATGGAATCTGTGAATGATACCTTATAAAGGATGTGATTAATTAAGGATTTTTAAATAGGGAGATACTCCTGGATTAACTAGCAGGGCCTAAATTTCTAAGAGGAAGGCAGAAGGAGTTTTGACTATAGAAGAAGGCAATGTTACAACTGAAGCAAGATGCTGCTGCATCTTGAAGCAGAGGAAGATGGAGGAAGGGGCTATGAGCCACGAAATGCAAGTAATGAAGTTTTAGAAGCTGGAAAAGGCAAGGAAATGGATTCTTCCCTAAACCCAGTGTATTGGTCAGTCTTCTCCAGTGAAAAAGCACCAACACGATGCATAGATATAGATAGTGGTAGACATGGAGATAATAGAGATAAAAATACAGATAGATATGCATATAGATACATAAATATATATGATTTATTATAAGGAAAGAGCTCGTGCAATTACAGAAACTGACAAGTCCCAAGACTGGCAAGGTGAGTTGACAAGCTGGGGACTCAGGGGAGCTGATGGTCTAGTTCCAGTCTGAGCCTGAAGGCCTGAAAACCAGGAGAGCCAATGCTGGAGTTTCAGTCCAAAGGCCAGCAGGCTTAAGATCCAGGAAGAGCTGATGTTCAGTTCAAATGAAAAGGCAGGAGAAAAGCTGATGTCCCAATCCAAAGGCCATCAGGCAGGAAGATAATTCTCTCTCACTCAGGAAAGGGTCAACCTCTTGGCTCTATTTAGGCCATTGACTGTATGGATGAGGCCCACCCACATTATGGTGGTCAATCTGTTTTACTCAGTCTACTGATTTAAACGTTAATCTAATCCAAAACACTCTCACAGAAACACCCAGAATAATGTTTGACCAACTATCTGGGCACTCCATGGTGTGAACACAATGAAAGGGATTTTGCACTTCTCACCTCCAGTACAGTCAGAGAATAAATGTGTACTGATTTAAGCCCCTAAGATAAAAGTAATTTTTTACAATAGCCATAGAAAACTAATTTCATAGAGCATAAAGAGAAATTAAGAAATGGTACCAGAAGGGACACATAAGGTGGAAAGTCCTCATGAAGATACTGAAATTAGAATAAATTAGAAACAATTACCTGAGGACCTTCATCTACCTTGTATGTGGCTAAGAACTCAACTAATAACTCCAGCAATCCCACCCTAATTAAAGGGTGTTATGAAAATGTGGTTATAACTTCCTTGGCACTTTCTACCCCACTTCCCAATTAGCCATGAGCACTAGACAAAGTTCTTAGTGGTGAAAGTTTTCATGAATGAAATCATGCTACAAGAACAGGTAGTGTTGAAGAAACAAACAGATAACTTATGGACAAATTAACTGCATAACATTGAATACTAGGAATTTGGAGTCTGATTATTGTTGACTTAGAGCACTGATTGGTGACATTCCCACTGACACTGACCCAACAAAAATAGAATGTTGCTTTGATTGCCAATTTGGGTTTTCAAACTTAAACTTCAAGCACGCATAGTTCAGGCAATGTGCTCTATTCAGCCTACATGTCTTGGTAGTCACACTGGCTCGAATTACCCATGCTTTCTACTTGTAGATAAGATAGAGGGAGGTTCGAGGATATTTGAAACAATGCAAGGAGCTCAGTGACTGTGTTGCGAGGACACCCAAGATGACCTCTGTAAGCTGTATTTAATTCCAGGAATGTGCAAAATGAAAGGATGTAAAGAGAAGGAAGGGAAACAAGGTGGTAGAAAGCCCTGAAGATAAGGATACATTTGAACTCTCGGTGTATACATCAACTCTCTCAATGCCCATATTTCGGCACAGAGCCTCTGCCATGGATGCAGTTTTCTTACAGGAAATACCCTGAAAGTGTTCAAGGAGGGCAAAGTTAACAGATGGAATTTTTTAGTGTCTAGAGCAGGGTTCAGCTAAGGTTGATTAAGCTGTTTCTTTTTTTTTACTTAATGCTTGATATGCCAGCCAAAGGCTGTATTCAATTCCTCGGTGACTTGCTCTGCTAGCTCAGGCATTAGGCCAATTTCCTCAGATAGAACAAACCTCTCTTTCACCCAAATGTTTGCTCAAGAGTTGACTGCATTAGTTTTTACAGGAGTGAAAGGTTTGTTGCACTCTATTTATATTTTGTGGCAAGTTGCCTTTTCAAAATGTGTTTTGTTTAATACTGGATCTCAGGACATGGCTGAAGCACATTTTTTGTGTCCAGCTGACCAGAAATAAGAATTTATTTAAGAGGGAGACGCAAGAGGGAGGAGATATGGGGATATATGTATATGTATAGCTGATTCACTTTGTTATAAAGCAGAAACTAACACACCATTGTAAAGCAATTATACTCCAATAAAGATGTTAAAAAAAAAAAAAGAATTTATTTAAGTACTCAAATGTCCATGCTATTTTAAGAGGAACATTATATCTGGCTTACTGAGGTGTTTTGTAGAAAATGTGGACTCTCTATTGTTGTTTTTTTCGCATATCTTAAGGGCAGGATGGATCATTTTTACAACTGAGTGAAAAATACGTCATGAAATTTCTTGTATTTAGCATACATTGTGCCTTCTAAGGGATATGATTAATTGAATACTTAGAGGTTCTGGAATTAAATCAAGCGTCATTATACTTTATCAGGACTTTCTTAGGACTAGCATTTGAATTTTGTGAAATAAGGTATTGTATATCTTAACTGAACCTAACTAAAATCCAGTCTAAGACTCTTTTTTTCTTTTCCCCCTGAAGAGGAGCATTTTTTTTTTTAAACATGAAAGAATTATTCTAAGATAAAGGAAGAAAAAAAGTTGACGCAGATGATAACTGCTAGAGTGTGTGAATTTACACATGGATGACCACCAAGTATACACGCTGGAGTCATCTAGACAGTTCTGATGCTCACTGGGTGTTGACCTGTGGGAATGAATGGCAGCAGTCCACCAACCATGATGCTTTCACATGAGCAGCCTCAACTGGCACTTTGGGGAACTCCCACTTGTCCTGGCACTTAGATGCTAACCAAGACTCTTAATTTTGAGAGAGTTGGCAAAAGGATGTAGAAGAATCAATTAGTAATCAATTAGTAATGCTATGATAGAATCATAAAATGAAATGACTTCTATGGAAGGAACAGTACTTTGGGATTGAGAACATGTGGCAAACTTAAGTCTCTGCTCTCCTCTAGGGCCATGGAAATGTTGGTAGAAGTAGTGAGTAAACTGCAGCAGCCACAAAGCAATCACTGTAATTGAAGATTTTATTGACAAGAGGAAAGCTGATACTTTACATGATGATTGGTTTTCTAATTAGGAAGGAAACCATACTGAAAGACACTGGCTCACAAAATTAAAGGACAATCTTAAGAGTCCAGAGCATATTAGAAAACAATTTGAGTTACTTTTAAAATGTATTTGAAACATGCACTGAGAGCTTGAACATGGATGAAAATAAGAATTAATTTATCATCCAAAGACAGTTTGTGAAGAGTTTGAGACTGTTGCCTAAATTGATGGTGGTAACTTAGAAAAAAACACCTTTTTAAAAAGTTTGCTCCAATTTTGGGGTAATACGGTGAAAATGATTCACATACATGTAAAAATAAATTGAAAGTATTGTATACATATTTATCAACTTTTAATTATGAGTATAAATTTTTAAATGCATCTACCTAAAAACTTTTAAATGAAAGTTTGAAAGTAATCAAAAAAAGTGCCTGTTTCACCTAAACCCTGATACTAATAAAGCAGTTTGATTGGCATACAAATGTGAAAGAAGAAGAATTCGAATGATAAACATCTTTCATCCATGAACATTATCACCAGCAAAGTATATAACCATAATCAATAATGGTTGTAGAAAGAGTGGACTGTAAATCAGAGTGTAAAAGTGCTTCGAATTTCAGTCAATCAATGCTTCCAAAAGTAATACAGGCAGCATTTTCATTAACCTAAATGATCTGCAGAAAAATAGTTTTAATTTCCATTTAATATTCTTTACCATGTCTATGACCTTCAAACATGTAAACAGTAAAAGATGAAACATAAAATATGTTATGAGAGAAAATTGTATCCTATTACTCGTTGACATAATTTCAATTGTTAAAAGATCTATAATACATCCAACTATTTTCTTTAAAAAAGCTTTCATCATCCTAATTGGCATAACCTCATGTCCAGTGACATCTTCTCTGTATCCTCCCTTCCCCAACCCTGCCTTTATAAAACACACTCTGATATCCATTTGGGAAATACAGATTTTATTTCCAAAAGGGAAAGAAACAGTTTGCTTCTTCTGAAATAGAAAATTGACAGGAAAACATGGACACATAGGTAACAAGTATTATTCAACATAAATCTGTTCCTCTTCTATTCTGTCATTACAGCTAATCATCTTTTTGAGTAATTTTTTTTAGTGTCCAAACATATTTATTACTTTGTTAGGAGTGTTAATGACACTGTGTGGTTTTTTTAAGAAAATGTCCATACATTTTTAGAAATGCATAGTTTGTCATAATATCATTGAGAAGAAGTGTATCTGTGAATTCAGTGATGGGAAATGCCAACACTGGTTGAAAGAACACACCAAAAGACTTCCAGTTAATTAAATGTGTATGTGGAATCTACTTTGGGCTAGAACTGTACAATGCAAAGACTGACCCTCACTGTAAACTATGGACTTTAGTTAATAATAATTTATTAATATTGGTTGATTAATTGTGAAAAAATATACCACTCATGCAAGATGTTAATAATAAGGAAAACTGTGTGGATGGGGGTAAGGCAAAGGGAGTGTCTGTCCTATCTGCTCAATTTTTCTATAAAGCTAAAACTTTTCTAAAAAATAAAGACTGTGTAACACAAATTGACATTAGTATTATAGTCATGTCACTTTCACTTTTGCTCTTAAAAATATTTTTTTTCAGTTCATTTTTGTTATTCTTAAGTCACCTGTCTTTTTCATCACATCCATTAAAATCTGATGGGGGATTTTTTTTTTTTTTTTGGTTTTTGGTGTTCTGTAGTTTCACTCTTATTTGTCTAGGATGGATTTATTTTTATTTGTCCTGTTTAATATTTTGGAACTTTGGGAATTTAAGAATTAATGTCTCTCACCTCATCTTGATATTCTTGACAATTTCTTCTTGAATACTCCTTGGTCTCCACTGTCTCCTTCTGAAACTCCAATGGACCTATCTTTAAACTTGTTATTCTGTCCACTAGGTCTCAATCTTCTTTCATATTTTATCTTTTTGTCTTTAACATCTATCCTGGGTAATTCAGATCTATCTTCTGGTTTATAAATTCTTTCTTCATCAGTGCTTAATCTGATGTTTAACATATCCACTGAGCTTGTGTTTTAATTGTTATACTTTTCAAATTTTTCTTTTTTTTCCAACACCGCTGGTCAATTTTCATAATGAAACATTTGCTTATTCTTACATATCATCTTTCACATCTTTAAAATGGTTAAACCCACTTATTTTATGTTTTGTATTGAACATTCTACTACCTACACATTCTAAGGGATTGATCCACTGTTTCTGCTGACTTTCAGAGTAGTTTGTTTCCTTGTTATTTATTTGCCTATTTATTTGTAAATTCATACTTGTAACTCTAGCTATGAAAACTGTTTGAAGATTTTTTTTGGTTACTAGTGCTTTTTTTTTTTTTAGAAAAAAAATTCTGTTTGCTTCTGCCAAGTGTTCATGATTTTCAATCCATAACTGCTTGAAACTAAATTTTTGCTTGAGCTTACACAAGTAATATCTATTTCCTGAAATTTATATGCTTCCTGACTTTTCTTTAGGAATTATCAGAAAAGCTATTGCCAAGATAGACACACGTCTGCATGATCTGCTGTGGAGGGACAAAATTTCTTCTAGTTTACTCTCTGAGCACATCACTCTCTTGAGGACCTAGCTTTCCTTTGGGTCCGTGATGCAGCCTTTCTTTTTCTGAGGTACAAGGCTTTGTCTCCTAATGAGAAATGAATAAATTTGAATGTGATTCATTAAAATCCTGGTTTGAGGTCACCCAGAAACAGGTCACTTCTGGCCTCTGAGTAGTCTGCTCTATTTTATAATCAGCTTATGTATGAAAAAGATATCCTTTTACAAAACCTGATCAAGTGCTTTTTGGTGCTGTACCCAAAACAGCCGTAAGACTATCTACCATAAAATATAAGTTTATATAAGAATAGTCTATCATATTGGTATAAATGAAACAAATTCCCCACTTTTTCATGGTCAATAAATACTGTCATTTGACAGTG
The DNA here is from genome assembly GCF_965194825.1 of Balaenoptera physalus. NCBI lineage: Eukaryota > Metazoa > Chordata > Mammalia > Artiodactyla > Balaenopteridae > Balaenoptera > Balaenoptera physalus. The sequence goes on along the minus strand of NC_138896.1, from coordinate 94,987,452 downwards.
AAACAAGGATTGGGATTTTTTCTTTTATCCTATAGGGTCAATAAAAGGAAGTTATAAGAAAGAACACTAAAAATTGTCTATAATATAATGCCATTTATAAAACCACCAATACATGCACATACAGATATACACAAAAATACACTTAATTACACATACACACACACACATGCAATTAAATTGGAATGATACATACTAAGTCATTGGCATGATTTCCCTGGTAGAGGATGGCAGATAAAGGGATAGAGGAAGAATAAGGGAATCAGAGAATGAACTGAAAAGGAAAGTGAGAGAGAGAGACAACACCCTAAAATATAATATTTATGTCTTTATATAAAATATTGTGTGTACACTCAAAGCAAAAGATATATTTTGCTCATTTCCTGGATACTAAAGTTACAGATGACATATATGTAATATACTCATTTTCTAATTCATTTAGTAATGGTTCAAATAGTGATGCCATTGATGGTGGGTATAAAATTTTCAAATACAGCACAACTACTTGATAAGGCTGTTTAAGCGGGAATTCTGAAGTAGAGGGGAGAACTGGCAAGGATGAGATGCCTTTGGAGACTGAGATTCCTTCAGTGTATTACAATTCTGACCATCAGTATTTCTAAAGTAGATTATCAAGTCACTTCAATAACACCATGAAAAAATTGGTTTTGTTGTATTCCTTGACTCTTGAAGCAGTCTTAAAATTTATCATGCCACCTGTTTTTTCTACCACCACAAAGGATGCATCGCACATCACAAAGGGGATCCCATAGTGTCATGTTAATTTAATCCCAATGACTGAACATCTGAAAACCACTTTGTTCTTTAAAAGGCTGTTTTGGAATAAACCTACCTAAGGAGACAAAAGACCTGTATGCAGAAAATTATAAGACACTGATGAAAGAAATTAAAGATGACACAAATAGATGGACAGATATACCATGTTCTTGGATTGGAAGAATCAACATTGTGAAAATGACTCTACTACCCAAAGCAATCAACAGATTCAATGCAATCCCTATCAAACTACCACTGGTATTTTTCACAGAACTAGAACAAAAAATTTCACAATTTGTATGGAAAAACAAAAGACCCTGAAGAGCCAAAGCAATCCTGACAAAGAAAAATGGACCTGGAGGAATCAGGCTACCTGACTTCAGACTATACTACAAATCTACAGTAATGAAGACAGTATGGTACTGGCACAAAAAGAGAAATATAGATCAATGGAACAGGATAGAAAGCCCAGAGACAAACCCATGCACATATGGTCACCTTATCTTTGATAAAGGAGGCAAGCATATACAGTGGAGAAAAGACAGCCTCTTCAATAAGTGGTGCTGGGAAAACTGGACAGGTACATGTAAAAGAATGAAATCAGAACACTCCCTAACACTATACACAAAAATAAACTCAAAATGGATTAAAGACCTAAATGTAAGGCCAGGCATATCAACCTCTTAGAGGAAAACACAGGCAGAACACTCCATGACATAAATCACAGCAAGATTCTTTTTGACCCACCTCCTAGAGAAATGGAAATAAAAACAAAAATAAACAAATGGGATCTAATGAAACTTAAAAGCTTTTGCACAGCAAAGGAAACCATAAACAAGATGAAAAGACAACACTCAGAATGGGAAAAATTATTTGCAAATGAAGCAACTGACAGAGGATTAATCTCCAAAATTTACAAGCAGCTCATGCAGCTCAAAATCAAAAAAAACAAACAACCCAATCCAAAAATAGGCAGAAGACCTAAATAGACATTTCTCCAAAGAAGATATACAGATTGCCAACAAACACATGAAAGAATGCTCAACATCATTAATCATTAGAGAAATGCAAATCAAAACTACAATGAGATATCATCTCACACCGGTCAGAATGGCCACCATCAAAAAATCTACAAACAGGGGCTTCTCTGGTGGCGCAGTGGTTGGAAGTCTGCCTGCCAGTGCAGGGGACGCGGGTTCAAGCCCTGGTCTGGGAGGATCCCTCATGCCGCGGATTGGCTGGGCCCGTGAGCCACAGTTACTGAGCCTGCGCGTCTGGAGCCTGGGCTCCGCAACAAGAGAGGCCGCGATGATGAGAGGCCCCGCGCACCGCGATGAAGAGTGGCCCCCACTTGCCACAACTAGAGAAAGCCCTCGCACAGAAACGAGGACCCAACACAGCCATAAATAAATTTTAAAAAAAAATAGTGTTTAAATAAATAAATAAATAAAAATAAAAAGCCAGCTTGTATATCACCTGCTCTTTAAAAAAAAAAAAAAAATCTACAAACAATAAATGCTGGAGAGGGTGTGGAGAAAAGGGAACACTCTTGCACTGTTGGTGGGAATGTAAATTGATACAGCCGCTATGGAGAACAGTATGAAGGTTCCTTAAAAAACCAAAAATAGAACTACCATACGACCCAGCAATCCCACTATTGGGCATATACCCTGAGAAAACCATAATTCAAAAAGAGTCATGTACCAAAATGTTCACTGCAGCTCTATTTACAATAGCCAGGGCATGGAAGCAACCTAAGTGTCCATCAACAGATGAATGGATAAAGAAGATGTGGCACATATATACAATGGAATATTACTCAGCCATAAAAAGAAATGAAATTGGGTTATTTGTAGTGAGGTGGATGGACCTAGAGTCTGTCATACAGAGTGAAGTAAGTCAGAAAGAGAAAAACAAATACTGTATGCTAAGACATCTAAATGGAATCTAAAAAAAAAAAAAATAGTCATGAAGAACCTAGGGGCAAGGCAGGAATAAAGACACAGACCTACTAGAGAATGGACTTGAGGATATGGGGAGGGGGAAGGGTAAGCTGGGACAAAGTGAGAGAGTGGCATGGACATATATACACTACCAAACGTAAAATAGATAGCTAGTGTGAAACAGCTGCATAGCACAGGAAGATCAGCTTGGTGCTTTGTGACCACCTAGAGGGGTGGGATAGCGAGCGTGGGAGGGAGGGAGATGCAGGGGGAAGAGATATGGGGACATGTGTATATGTATAACTGATTCACTTTGTTATAAAGCAGAAACTAACACAACATCGTAAAGCAATTATACTCCAATAAAGATGTTTTATAATAAATAAATTAATTAATTTTAAAAATTAAAAATAAATAAATAAATAAAAGGCTGTTTTGTGAGCAAGTTGTGCAACACAATTTTACTTTGGCTTTGAACAAGTCCCAGTGTCACCTTTACTCTTTTATCAAGAGCTGCATTTTATTTGCCTGAGCAACCATGGAAACCCTTTGTCAATGGGTTTGTAATACAGTGTGTCTTCGTGACTTTCCACTACAGAGGATAGGAGGTTGACCACAGTAACTGTAGCATTATACCCTAATTTCACAGTACAGCTTTTGTATTATTAGTATAAATGTGTTTTTCCACTCCAGAGTGTGTTCCGCATGGGTTATTTCCTCATTGATGATGGTAGTAATTTAACAGGACTTGAAACTGGATTATTTTCTGTAGGAAGACTGATTTGGGCCAAGATGGTTAAGAGGTGAACACAATGAGAAAAAGCCTTACTGAAGAAAGTGATTAATGTTTAATTGCTAAGAAGTGTCTATTTCTTCAAATATATTATGGATCAACAGTATCACTAAGAAATGTCTATTTCTTTGAATTATTTACAGATCAACAGTAACTATCTTTAACTATCAACCACTGTTGGGACTTCAGTACCCAGTGTTGTTTTAGGAAAATATAAAGTCCTAGTGTCTAGTATTCTAATGTTGACTTAAAAATCAAACACTTCTTACTAAACTGATGGGATGCCCAATTTAAACTCGTACTGCTGAGGCCAACTTTCATAAGATTAAATTTAAAACCAAAGAAGTAACCAGGCATGAACTCTCTTTCAGCCTTTTGAATGTGCCTTGCTCTCTCCTTCCATAGTGACTTTATATATAGTTTTCTCTGCTGAAAATAGTCTCCTCCATGCCTCTCCAGTCCTCCTACTATATTATTCTCTCATATCTAGGAAAGTCCTACCTGACTCTCAGATTTCATCTCATATTCACAGGGGAGGAGTCCCTGACTGTTCAGGACAAATAGCTATCCTCTTGTGGAACCATGTATTTCTCCTTTTCAGACAGCAATTGTAATTTTACATTTGTTTGAGTGACAACTTGATTAAAGTGTGTCTCTCTTATTGGACCCAAAGTTCCCTGAAAGACATGGATCTATCTCTTCTGGGGTAACTATTGTATTCCAGAAGTCAAGCCCAGTGCCTGACGCAGAGTGAGCTCCCAATGCATATCTGCTGAATTAATAAACTAATCAATGATTAAATAAACCACCTAGAATCACAGTACAAAAATGATTCCTATGTCTCAATTCTTATAACCTTGTTCTTAGAAGCAAAATCAACCGTCTTCAACCACAGGTCAGCTACTAATATAAGTAAGCAGTTTGTGCTATCCAGTAGAACATTCTCTGATGATGGAAATGTTCATTTATTTCCAATATCATCTTGCAATGTCCAATACAGTAGTCACTAGCTACATATAGCTAATAAGTACTTGAAATGTTGGCTAGGGCAACTGTGGAAGTGAATTTTATACTTTATGTAGTTTTAATTAATTTTAATTTTAATAGCAGTATGTGGCTAGTGGCCATTGCATTGGAAAGCATAGGATGGTTATTAGGTTATAAAGTTGCTTCTCCTTTAGCTGAAAAATCCAGCCAAAGACTCTAGGCATGCTGGTGGGAGATAAAATTTCATGATTAGTTAAGTCAAATAGAAAAATAAAACCACTCTCAACTTTTATAGATAAGACTGAATCTCATCAATAGCAGGAAAGACTCTCAGAAAAAAAAAAGTAATAACATAACTCTGGTTTTGAATTTTCATTGTGTCCTCCCTCACCTTAACTGAAGTCAAGCACAGCTGATGAGGCACTATCCCTGCCCTTTCACAGCTTTTTCATTTCCCACCCATCTTCCAAAATCCTGTTCCGACCTCACACTTTCAAGTGAACTTCCCCTGGTAATTCCAACCCATAATGAACTCTCACTCCCTAATTTGGCTTGCATTTCCCGGGATGTTCAGAAAGCCCTTTCTTTCATTAGTATATGTTTTATATAAGGCAGCTGGGAAAGAACTCTTAAATTAGGTTAACCTTTTGGGTTAATAGGCTTCTTCTTATTCATAACTAACACAGTGAAGAAAGAGTTAGCTCAATAACTTGAAAGGATTATTGCACTTCTGAGAAAGCCTAACCAGTACACTGGTTGCTATTTACCCTCTAGGAGGAATTGGCCACAGATGTGATTTCAAACGCACAAGGATATATTTAATTTTATTTTCACCTTTGGCCTGTCTGAAATATGTTTACACTACTGACCGCATCTTCCTTGCTTAAAATTCACTCTTCTATTGGCTTCTGTGACATACTTGACCTTACTTTCTTCCCCACTTCTCTGCAATTCTCTATTTCCTTTGCTTGATATCTAGCTCCTCTTTTCTGCTAACAAATTTGAGGCACTGACCCCAGGTGCATTTCTCTGCATCTGTCCTCATTCTGTTCTTTCCTTTAAATGTTTCTCCCAGATAGCACATTCTGCACATATTTTCTATTGCTATCAAATTTTATCACATCATGTCTAAACTCCAATAATCTCCAGACCATGGGAATTCCCTGATTATAATGTTAGTCCCTGTCTAATTCATCCCAATATTGTTCCAGCACTGTCTTCTGTAAGCGTTACACTTATCAGATCACTTCACTGCTGAAGTACTGATAGTCATTTCTTAATATCTGGAATCCCATGTTCCAAGTCCCCTATGTGACTTTTGAGACCTTCTAACCTTTATCCACACTCCCTGAGGAGCCAACCGTAACTGCTGCTGCTACTATTTATTATGAATCATCTGTTCATGCTAGATGATTTTTTTCTATAAACAATAAGCACACCATACTAGCTGCTTCACTACCAAGCCTTTCCACATGCTCAGTCTCCTCATACGTCTGTATTCCTCTGTATAGCCTGCCTACCTCATTCCTCAAGGTCATGCTTGGCTTATGTTCTACACATAAGATTTTTCTAATTACTTGAAATTCCAGGATATTTTTCTACCTCAGCAATTCAAAATCAAATGTCCTTAGGGACAATGCACGTAAGAGTGAAATGGGCAACATAAAAGCATACTTTTGTATATTGAGCATGGAGGACTATAATTTCTCCCTGGAAACTAATGGGCTCTCATTTTAATCTAAAACACAAGGATCTATCAAATTCTTATATTTTTTTCCCTCGCTTTTACTGGAGACACACATAGAGGAATCACTATGCTCTATATAAGAGAAACAGCAGCACAGTCGTGATGATCAAAAGCCACTGATGCTCAGCCCTGGTGTCAGAAAGGCAATAGGGATTGGTGGAGACTGTGGTAACATGAGAAGCACATGCTTAGTCTAAAGGGCACCTCACTGAATTAGCATCAGCTAGTTACCATGAGAGAATATGGATATAGTGTGGTAGATAATATTTTCAGAAAAATCTAGGAATCCTATCACCATGCAGAATAAACCAAAAGTGGCTATGCATGACAGGTAATCTTCTTACACTAATTTGCCTTCTCTCTTGATACTCATAGTCAGGATGCATTTAAATACTACATAGTACTTACTATTTGACATTATAATCTAGTTGCTACATATGTTAGATCTCCCTTCACAAATAGATCCTAAGGTCCTTGAGAACACAGCTCGTGGTTTGTACATGTTTTTAATCTCCCTCAGTGTGTGGCACAGTGCCAGGCCCATGAAAATCAAAGTGACACTGTGATTTATTAGCTGTTTATTTTTACCTTGGCTTGTGCCAAAATATAACCTTAGATAAAATCACAACCTTTTTATATCTATTTCTTATCGATAATAAGAAAAATGTATATGAATGGCACATTATATATGCTCAATAAATATTACTGAATGAATGATATTCATCAGATTAAACAGATTTATGAGTTATTACGAGACAAAGGTGTTAGAGTGGTTCTTTAAACTTCAAAAGCTATTTTCATAACATCATTGGTGGGATACTAAGTCACTCGCTAGTTAATGTTTGGGACCAGCCAAATGACTAGGATTTGGTAATTAGAGTAAGAACCATACTGTAACTAAAATGCTCTGTCATAGAAGTATAGATCTGAAATAATGATAGTCACAGCAAACAAATGTGCATCTGAAGTGAAAGAGAGAAGCAGGAAAAACTGCTAAAGATGCTAAAGAAAGAAGCATATATACTGTCCCTATATATAGCCTCTATATTATATACTTTCTATAGTACTCATAGGTATTCTTAAAACTACTCTGAATACCGGAAGAGTAAAAATTAAAAAAGGAAGCCTCAGAAAATCTTTTGATCTTTTCAACCTTTTCCCTGTCAAGTCTATAAAAATTAACTTTGCAGTATCTGGGATGAGTCCTTATTTATTACAGGCTTAGATACCACTGGGAAAAAATTTAAAATAGTATGGGGCTTAACTGTAGACACTTTATACTTTAGAGCATATTTACAATTATAAAAATGGGCTGCCATTTACTAAATGTCAAAAATAGTCCACCTCCAACTGGGCTCAATTTGACACTTAAAATTGCCAAAAACTTATCAGTCATAAAAATACCTAATTATCATAGGCAGCATTTGATAGGTTAATGTATGTTGACTAGTTTATTATGCCCACCCCTTCTTGGGACTCTTTGTATGTGTTAATGTTTGTTGTATTTCAAAATGAAGACTCGTTTTATTTCCATTACCTACAGGAAACTTTTCAGAGATGCTTGATTTCCCACGAGATTTATGTTCAAATAAATTGAATATACTACACACACTCTAGGTGAAGCTTTCTCATTGTTGACATGTTTTTTTAATGTCAGAAACTCAAATGTGGAATATTAATATCACAGATGTGGATTTATTAATTTAAATGTATATTGGACATTACTATCTATAAAAATAACTGTTGACTGTCTTGTGAATTTACTGGAATACCTGTGCGTTAGTGTTCTTGGTCCAAAACTTTGGAAGTTTGCAAAATACATATATGTCTGGGTGGGGTTGTGAGAGGTGTCAGAGTACTTTGGATTTTTATAATGTCCTCCACTTATTTTGTCCTCAGTGAGTAGTAAAGGGAAAAAAATGGTATACAACAGAAAGAAAGGAAGAGAGAAAAGTCCAGGTATGCTCCATCCCCACGAATAACCAGGGCACGTGACCAATTTTACTTCCTTGATATTTCTAGAAATCCTGTCTGTCCCTCTCCATTTTTAACAACGCTGCTTCAATTCTGTCCTCAATTATGGGCCATAATAACGAACCCTGAAGTGTGGCTTCCTACCTCAATTATATCACTAGTCCCTCTGTTATGACTGAACACACCACAATCAACACAATCAATTGATCTATCATCTATCCATCCATCCATCCATCCATCCATATACCTATCTATCTAAATATATAGCAAAAACTTGGTCCCAATTTACCTTTATAATTCCTCTCATTCTTCAACTTCCATTTTTGAGTTCTATAATTTCTAAACTCACAGTAGTTACCCCACAGGCACCATGTCATTTCACATATTCATGATTTGTTTATTCCAAATACTCTGCCTGAAATTCCATTCCCTGTCTCCTTCACCTAAATAACTATTTCCTAATACTCAAAATTCATTATTGGTCAACATCCATCCCAAGTAGCCTGCCCTATCCTTCTTCCCACATTGCACACTCAGACTAGATTAAAGCTATATCTTTGTGTGTCTTTAACACCCTGTGTTTACCCGTCACTTAACTTTCCACACGGCGTAAGATCCATGAGGATAGCAACCATGCCTACATCATTCTAGCCTATATTCTTGTGCCTAGGGCTGTGCTTTTCATATACTAAGAATCCAGTAAATGTTTATTGAATGAAATAATGAACATGTATCATGATACATCTGTTGCTCATGTGAATAAGTGATAAGACCTGTAAGATACTAATTTTGCTACATTCCCTGTTGATAAGACCTCATCCTATCCCTTTACGTATCCCCACCCAGGACCTAATATAGAAACTGGTATTCAGCAGGTGCTTAGTAAATTTGTGTTGAACTGATTTATCCCTCTATTTCTCTCTTTTTTTCTTTTCTTTGTTTTGGGCCGCACCACACAGCTTGCGGGATCTTAGTTCCCCGACCAGGGATCGAACCTGTGCCCCCTGCAGTGGAAGCACAGAGTCCTAACCGCTGGAGCACCAGGGAATTCCCTCTTTTTATTTCTTCAGGCTGAGTTCTGATCCTTTTTCCCCCAACCATTTACCACTCCCATCTCTATTTCTCTCCATGTCTTCTGGCACCCACTTGGAAATAAAGTGAGAGAAGATGACAATCATTGTAGAACCTGATACACTTAACCTCACAGAAAGGGAAGTTGGTATGGAGGACACAAAGACAGGCCCATCTATTTGAGAATACAGCTGAAGGAAAATTGACCTGGGCATTCTACTCCAGGACAAATGGGCCACACCAGTTATCTAGAAATTCTAGAGAGTTTCCATCAAGACTTGTCCACCTCTTCACTGCCGTATGGTGCTAGGTAAAGAACACCAGTCTCAGAAAGTATTTCCTGTGGACCATGACTTTTCCAGCCTGTCACTCTGTCTCCCTGTTGCATTATCAGTGAGGAGGATAGAAGACTGGCCTAGGAAAGAAATATGCCAAAAACAAAGGCAAGGCACGGAGAGTCACAGAAACCCCTACTAATATGATTGGTTTCTTCTTGCAAACTTCTGTTTCTCTATCTAGTCCCAATGATAGTGAAAACCCATGAAATAGAAGAATTAGGGATCCCTAGTACGTTGTGAGGATGAAATGGCATAATTGCTGCCTACAAAACAGCAAACACCCAGGAACGAACTAATCATTATGGTTGTTGTTCATGTACTGAAAGGGGTTTTATACTCAACTCAAGAATAATATAGCATCTCTGACAGCCTCTGCTTAAACATATTCAGGCTCAAAGTCTAGGCTCTGGACCAGAGTTTTTTCAAGAGCAGCACTATCAACATTTTGGGCCAGATAATTCTTTACTGGGGGGCTTTCCTGTGTTTTGGAGGATGTTTGGCAGCACCCCTGGCCTCTACCCACTGGATGTCAGTAACTACATCTTCCATTGAGTAGTGGCAATCAAAATGCCTCCAGACATTTCCAAATATCTGCTAGAGGCAACATTTCTTCCAGCTGAGAACACGGGTCTAGGGTACCTTTTTCTTCACTATCATAAACTTCTATTGTTTAAACCATTCTTTCTTTTATTGAACTAAAATATGTTTCTTTGTAATCATGGCCCATAGATACATAGCTATATAGCATATACATGTTACATAGCTATATAGCATATACATGTCTTTCACAAGTCAGATATTTGAGGATGAGCCTTTACATGCCATGGAAACTAGAACCTTGTGAAATTGGAGTAGACTGTCAAAGCCTTGTCCTCCCAAAATCACATATAAATGTGCAATAAACATTCACTTTCATACCCAGATCTTTCTGGAGTGCTACAGTAAAGTGAAAGTGATAAATTAAAAAGTAATCTAAAACAAACACTGGAAAAATATTACAAATATATATTAATCATAATCCTTAACTCCCTAAGATAATTTTAAAATTATTGTGAGTTAAAAAATGAAAGAACTGGGCTTCCCTGGTGGCGCAGTGGTTGAGAGTCTGCCTGCCAATGCAAGGGGACACGGGTTCGAGCCCTGGTCTGGGAGGATCCCTCATGCCGCGGAGCAACTAGGCGCGTGAGCCACAACTACTGAGCCTGCGCGTCTGGAGCCTGTGCTCCGCAACCAGAGAGGCCGTGACAGTGAGAGGCCCGCGCACCGCGATGAAGAGTGGCCCCCGCTCACCGCAACTAAAGAAAGTCCTTGCACGGAAATGAAGACCCAACACAGCCAAAAATTAATTAATTAATTAATTAATTAATTTAAAAAAACCCACCAGTTTAAAAATAATGATAAAAATAAAATAAATAAATTTTTTTTAAAATGAAAGAACTAATATTATATTAAGTTTATAGAGCTGAAGATGAAGCAAATAATATTAAGCTCCAATTATACTGTATTTTCTTGGAACAGTGAACAGATAAAGTTTTGAACCCTGATTTATCGTAGGATGATATTAAAATGGTGCATGAATATCCATTAAGAAAATAACTATTTTTAAAAGAAACCTTTACATCCTATCTCCCAAGGATTTTGCTTTGTTATCTGGTAAGGCAGTATTAAGATTAGTTACTATAGAATACTTTAGATGTGCTAGGAATTGTGCTTAGGGTTAGGTTTATTCATATTGTCACAAAACAACCAATTAAGAAGAGTACTATTAATTTCTGTACCAACCAGTATAGGCTGGAATTTACAGTGGTAACAAATAATCTCAAATTTTCAATGTCCATTTTGAGTTGGAAAAGGGCTTCAGAATTATCTTCTTCTTACTTCAGGACACAAGATGACAGACCTTCTCTATCTGGAACATTGCGATTATAAGGGAAAGAAAGATTTTGAATTTCACAAGCACTTTTAAAGACTTCCACTCACATTTCACTGAGCAAAGCAAGTCACCTGGCCACACCTAACTTCAAGGGGCCAGAGAGAAGCTGTGGTTGTATCAGGTGTTCAGAGGAAAAGGACTACAAATATCTAAACAACATTAATCACCACCACATTATCCCCATTTTACAGATGAGAAATCTGTCACTAGATGGTTAAGTAACCTGGTCACAAATGTAGTATGTTAGAACTGGGATTTGAACCCAGATTTATCAATTTTGCTACATAACAACCACGTCCCTCTCCACTCCCCTCCCCCCAGATAGAATTAATGGCTTAAAATAACATTTTATTTGGTTCATGAGTCTGTGGGTTGGCCATTTGGACTAGGCTCATGTGAATGATTCTTTCCATCAGGCTTGGTTATTTTGGCTTAGATCATTCATGTGTTTGTGGTCAGCTGCCATGTCTGTTGGGAGCTGGCTGGTCTAAGACAGTTCAGTTAGGACTGCTCATCTCTGTTCCACATGGTATCTCATCCTTTAGCAAGGTAACCAGGCTTGTTCTCATGGCTATGGTGGCAGAATACTGAAAGAAGGACAGGAAACATGCAAGACTAGTGTCCTAGCTTTGCTTCTGTCACATTCTATTGGCCAAAGCCAATCACAAGGCCAACCAGGTTCAGTGCATGAAGAAATAGATTCCACCTCTTGATGGAAGAAGCTGTGAAAAATTAACTTGCAAAGAACATTGATAAAGGCAGAGGCAATCTGGTTTAAAAGCCTACGTTCTTAACACTATGTTACAGTGCAATGATTGTTTCCTCTAATTCAGGGATATAGTTCAATGGCACTCCCCTGAATCTCTCTGTAAAAACTTATGACCTATTCTGTGTTTTTTTAACAGTGCATTTCCTTCTAATTCTTTTATGAGACCTACAGAACAATACCAAAGACAAATAAAACAAGCAAGTGGTACACTGCATCTAATTATTTCTCTTCAAAACAGCTGCAAAAATGCACATCTAGTAATTATCCATATGGTGATGTTATTTCAACATTTCAAAACTCTCAACTGGAGATCAAATATGATAAAAAGCAAGTCAATATCACGTCAAGCAGTGATATTAAATGGGAACTATTAACAAGATACTGAATTGGTGCTGTTAAATTTCCTGGTGGTTCATAGAAGTAAATGTTGCTAGCTAGAGCTACTCTTCATTTTGAAAAATCAATTCATCATAAAGTCCTTCTTACTCCTATCTTGCAGAATTAAGAACTATTTCTTCAAAGTCTTTGGTGGGGGAAGCATGGCAGCATAATTAAGTTAGGCAGAGTTAGGTTCTGTATCCTAATATCACCATATAATAATTGACTGACTTCAGGTAAGTTATGGAACATCTATGACTCAGTTCCCACATCTGTAAAATGGGGATTATCACAGTAGCTATTTCCTATGTTTCTTAGAAGGAGAGATAGAACAATGCACAAAGCCTTGCATACAGTAATTGTTCCATACATATTTGTTCTGATTGGAGCAGTCTTCTTTCCAGTAAGAATGGTAATAGGACACATTTAGAAATTTAAGGTAAAAGAGAAAAAAGATGTTTAAACCATGAAACTATTTTCCAGTCCTAAGGAAACTTTGAAAGCCAATGATTTTTAAAATTCATGGAAGTAGTTTAGATTAGCCAACTTTCAGGTAATTTCTAGTTTTCCTTAAAGTTATACAAATAATAAGAAGAAATCACTTCCATCTCTTACCCCCATTTTGCCCATTTAACTCAATGAGAGGATTTTCCTTCCATCATTCCCTTTATTCTGGATAGAATACACACCTGCCCAAAGGACCAATTATCTACAGGTTTTCAATACCTGACCTTTTCAAGGCAGTTAACATTTGAAAGATTTACTCCAAGGATGTAAGTCAACAATAGAGGACTAGGCAGTTCAGAGAAGTCCATGGAATTCAGACAGAAATATACGATAATCACACCCAAAACAATGAAGACAAAATCAGTGGCAGCAAAAAAAAACTGAGAAACATGGAGTCAGAGACTTCAGACTATAAATTTGGGCCCTAGATTCAGAAAGCAAATGGGCCCTGCCCCACAAAGGAAGACAAGTTGTTCAACTGTTACCTACGTTGCCACCAGCATAAAGGTTTCCCAAGAAGAAGCATTTTCTGAATTCAGGGAAGTGAAACATGTGATAAATTAATTCTGCCTAATCTCTCTCTCTCTCTCTCCCCCTCTCTCATAGGTCATTTTCCATTTCCTCCTTGCCTTGTCATACATATATATAAATATATAAATGATACAAATCATCTTTCCATTATTCACTATATTCTTCAATAGAGGACTTGTTCAATAACTTTAAAAGTTTATGATGACAATAATAGCTAATACCTTTCTCTTTTTAATTAATAAACTGTGTTTTTAGAGAAGTTTTAGGTTCACAGCAAAATTGAGTGGAAAGCACAAAGCGTTCCCATATACACCCTGTCCACACACATGCACAACCCCCCTCACTATCAATATCCCACAGCACAGTGGTATAGTTTTTACAACTGATGAACCTACATTGACACATCATTATAACCCCAAGTCCATAGTTTGCATTTGGATTCACTCTTTGTGTTGTACCTTCTTTGGGTTTTGACAAATGTAAAATGGCACATATCCACGTTATAATATCATACAGAATATTTCCACTGCCCCAAATCCTCTGTGTTCCACCTTTTCATCTCTCTTTCCCCCATTACCCATGGCAACCACTGATCCTTTTACTGTCTCCATAGTTTAGCCTTTTCCAGAATGTCATATAGTTGTGATAATAAAGTATGTAGACTTTTCAGATTAGTTTCTTTCATTTAGTAATATACATTTGAGTCTCCTTCCTGTTGTTTTCTTTCTTTATTTTTTTATTCGGGGTATAGTTGTTTTACAATGTTCTGTTAGTTTCTACTGTTCTAGAGTGGAAATAGAGTTCCCTGTGCTATTCTCATTAGTTATCTGTTTTATACATATTAGTGTATATATGTCACTCCCAATCTCCCAGTTCATCCCACCCCCCCTTTTCCCCCCTTGATGTCCATACATTTATTCTCTATATCTGTGTCTCTGTTTCTGCTTTGCAACTCTCTGTTTTTTCACGGATTAATAGCTTGTTTCTTCTTAGCGCTGAATAATATTCCATTGTTTGGATGTCCCACAGTTTATTTATCCACCTCCTAAGCTTTTTAAATAGCCTCATATTATGTAATTTAATCCTAATGACCATATTATCCTTACTGAACCAATGAGGGTTAGAGTAAAGAGAAATTAAGTGACATGGCCAAGATCACCTGGATTAAAAAATGGTAGATCTAAGACCTGAACTTAGGTCTTTATGTCTCCAAATCCTGTCTTCCCTGCTATAAATACATGACAGAATGTTTTACATATGTTTTTTAAAATTGCATTAACCAAAATTAATGAAGATGTTCTTTAACCAGAGTGTTCTTTATGTACCAACTCCCCCACCCTTTTTTTCCTTCAGAGAGTAAATTTTGATAGAAACAAAAAGCACTATACCCAGGACTACTGTATTATTGTTTAAAAATATAATGAAAACAACAATAGCAACAAATGCATGATTACAATTTCTCTTCTGAGCACATCCAGGGACTAAAGCTCTTTAGATAATCTAAATCATATGCTAACCCTATTTTACACTATGTGTTGTGGAGAGATGTTTGTTAAATTGTCTCAAGACTTCAGACTAGAAAGTCCCCCATCCTTTTCATTCACAGTGAAGATAAAACTCAATTCCAAGTATTTCACTAGTCTTCAGATGTCTAGGTTCTCACCTATGAGGCTTAAGAGTCTATAGACCAAATTGGAGGTGAAGAAAACAGAAAAGCACTTGGAAAGATCTGTTTAAAATTTAACAGTAGGCTCTGACACAGATAATGTTTCACTTCTGATGTCTATCCTTTCAAAGCAACTGCCAACTGGTCTTTTTATATCCACTTGAAAATACATCATCCACACTTCATGCTTCAGTTTTACTTGAACAATCATCTGTTTGCCTTTCCAGCAGAATAATCCCACAGGAGTTTTTAATTCCATGTGTAAATACCTATTTTTAGTATAGAACATTAACGGTAGTTCATACTATGGGTTAAAACCACAGAGAGTTCCTTTAAAGGTTCTTATTTTCACAATAACTATGCTTTTCACAGTAAAATCTATTTCACTTTTCAAAGGGTTGAGAAGCAAGAAAATATTAAATGAGAAATAAATTTCCAACCAGATTTTCTAGAACAAAGAAATGTATAGATGACAGAAAAGTTCTCAGCCATGACTGAATTCCATATAAATGTTGTTAAATATTTGAAAAAGAGTTCTTAGTTGGTGAAAGCAAATTTTATTTTGAATCAGAAAATTAGTTAAAAGGAGAATGAGGACCCTAAAGAGGGAGTAAAGGAGGAGTAGATAAATCTTATGTTGGTTCTGTGGCTTAAGTGGCTGTAGATGAACAGAGACAGCAAGTGGCTAGAGAAGGGAAAATCTGGGAGAAAAAATGTACTACATTCCTTTACGTCTCCTTAGAAAGTACTATTTAATTGGAGACAATGTCAGGACATGAAGAGAAACCAGAGTTAGGAGTAATGGAGACCCTGGTATGGATTCCTCTGTATGTCATGTGATTTAGGGTAACACACATATTATGGGCCCCATCTTCCCCTCAATTATACAGTTGGGTTCCCAAGGATCCTTAGCAAGGCATTAAGGCTCTATAATATCTGTCCAGCCTCATCGTGTACATTCCCCATCACTCACAGCACTACACTGGCCAAGGAAGTGAGGAACATCTTATGTTTACCTCCTCTCTTTTCCATATATAGCTTCCTAGGAAAAGTTTCAAAGTACTAATTCAAATGATGATAAAAAAGCTTGTCGTGTGTGGCTACACTTCCTGAGGAAAAAAAGGGAGTTAACATATATCACATATTTTTCCTGCTCAGAATCTCCAGTATAGCCTAAGCTATTTTCAGATTTTTACTCCTCTTGAATTTTGAATTCATAGAATTTTGAATTCATATTTTTGCCTTCAGATTCTCTAGTATCAGAGGTTGATGGATTTCAGTGAGAATTTTGTTGTCACTATAGTTTGTTTGTTTGGATAAGACCTCACCTAGTTTAAAACTATATCTTGAATTCACATTATTTCTACTGTGGCTGATCTAAGTCTAAATATCATCACTTCTCACCTGAATTACTGTAACTGACTCCAAATAGTTTCTCCACATCCATTCATCTACCACTCCATCCTACTCTAATTCAATCTCAATAGTTTCTTCAGGTCTTTAAGAATGTAAATCAGAGGGTAAATAGAATATACATGGAAGAATCAATGGTTCTCTTCTGTGCTGAGTGAAAATCCAAAATTTTGATGAGGCCTTGATGGTTCTGTACAAAGATCTGCTCACCATCATCTTGTGCAATCTTGTGCAGGTACCACACTATAGCTACAATGTTCTGTGGACCCAAAAGGGAGAGCTGGTTGGGGAGTTGGGGTATGTCTACGGAAGGATAAGAGCTGAGCTACTGCAAGCTCATACAATTAGAAAACAGTGCTAGCCTCTGGGCTGATGAATTTAAGAGAAGACACAACTTCTGGAAAGATAAATTTTAACAAGTCCCCTCTAACACAGCCTAGGTGCATAGAAGCGCTCCCTCGAGTGTAAGATATATCCTGTGGGGTGCACCCCCTGGGCTGGAGGTCCTCGGGTAGGGCACTCCTACTCAACAATTTGTGATGTGTCTTCCTCTGAGTTAATGTCCTCCATAATTTCTGTCATCTTCCTCCCACATCCTCATTCTTCACTATGTACATAGTAAAGACTTCCTCTAACTAGAGTGTTTCCCCAGGTTTCCTTAGCACTCATAATAATATAAGGTCATAAGATTTTTATATTTTTGTTTTTGTTGTTGTTTAATAACTGTGGCTGCAAGTCATTAGACTAAAAGTTCTAGGAGGCCAAGAGCTCTGCCTTTGTTGTTCAACATGGCATCCCTCTTAGCACAAAAACTGGCCCATAATAGATGCATAATAAATATTTAACAAATAAAGTCATTTGTTTAGGTGCAGTGATTTTCAGCCCTGGCTGCACAACAGAATCACCTAGTAGGCCTTTTAAAAAATCTGATGTCCAGGAGCTGCCTCAGAGAATTAGATTCAAATGGTCAGAAATAATAGACATAATAGTTATTAAAATTTCCCCAGATGACTATAATTTATAGCTGGCTCTAAGACTCACTGATCTAGTTTAATACTTCTCAAACTTTAAAGTACGTAAGTATCACCTGAAGGTCTTGTTAAGCTAAGGAATTTAGTTTATCTGGGGCACAGCAGAAGCTACTGCAGTTGCAACAAGCTCTGCAGGTCCATGGACCACACTTTGAGTACAAAAGGCAACAAGACTGTTATAACCTGATTCTTCTCACTTCCAACCAATGAAATCACACAAAAAGCAAGTATCTATGGGTCCCCGGGCTATAATAATACTAAAATAATTGGATTAGTTGGGGAAAAAGGGACTGAATGAAACTGTCAACAGGTGTGTACTGATTTACCAAATAATGTTATTGAACATATATATGTGTATACACACACACACACACACACACACACACATATATATCTCCTAGAACCTTGTCATTATAAAGTCAGTGATCATGATCACAACATACTATGTGAACTGCGGGAAGCCGCGGTCGTCAGTAACATGATTAACACCTCTTAGAATCAATTATAATCTTCCCGTAAACAGACCAATGATGACATGTGGGTTGGCAGATTTTGTCTGACATTTAGCTCCTTGAGAGACTTTTTCTAGTCTTTGGCTTTGGAATCTCTTCTCTAAATTCTATCCCTATCACTAGGATGAGAGAGGGGGAGGAGAGAAAGAAAGCATGCTTTGAACCTCACTGCTACTAATCTTCTCCTGGGTTTGGATCGTTTGAGCTAGAAAATATCGTAGAGCGAGAATTCCATGAAAGAATGGGCAAATTCCACTCTAGCAGTAACAGATTCTGAAAGAGATGCACACGGAACAACAACCTGACTCTATAAAAGATTAACCCGATGCAAAGCTGTCTTTCATATTGTTATGCTTCTGCAAAAGTTGGGACTATTTTTTTTAATATAGCTGACCCTATTTCCAAGGTTTAAAATGTGACTGGAACATAATAAGCTATTTTATTATATGGAACATATACCGCATGTAACAGCTAATGCAAGATTTTTTTTCCTGGTACTTGTGAAAATCTTTATTAAAAACACAGAAATCTACTGATGCTAATACATAAAGAAAATCTTCATTTATTTCACATTCTAGAACATTAGCTTCGGTATCATATCTAATGTTTTAAAAACTTACGAAGATGCACATCTGAAGAACTAATCAAATATTAAAAAGAAAGCAAAGGAAAAAACAGCTAAATGTGAAAAAAGCATGATGTAATCTTAGTTGCTATTGTTCATTTCAAAAAGAAATACTAACGGTAGTGCATAATTCTACCTCATTTTATTAGAGATGTAAGCTATAATTATAGAGAATATCTAGACAGAAAACATCTATATTTTATTTAATAAATGCATTGATTTAACAAGTATTTGAGTTCCCTAGTATAGGAAGTTTTACTTATAAATTAGCTGGCCTGATGGATAGCATTAGTAATATACAACTATGTAACAATTAAAATTCCATTTCCATTTTCCTAAAAAATGTTTACACATTTATTAAATTAAAAAAAATTTCTTTCTTGTTTCTAACAAAATATCAATCTTTTAAATAAATATTCACTGCTTATTGTCTCTTGATGACTTAGAAAAATTGGAACATGTACTTGGAAAACTCTCTGGGGGTATTTTTTTTTATATTTGCAGCAATATAGATGGACCTAGAGATTATCATACTAAGTGAAGTAAGTCAGAGAAAGACAAATATCATGATATCACTTATATGTGGAATGTAAAAAATGATACAAATGAACTTATTTACAAAACAGAAACAGACTCACAGACATGGAAAACAAACATATGGTTACCAAAGGGGAAAGGGATGAGGAGAGATAAATTAGGAATTTGGGATTAGCAGACAAACTACTATACATAAAACAGAGAAACAACAAGGTCCTACTGTATAGCACAGGAAACTATATTCAATATCTTGTAATAAACTATAATGGAAAAGAATCTGAAAAATATGTATATATTATATATATATAATATATATATATCTCTGAATCACTTTGCTGTACATCAGAAACTAACACAACATTGTAAATCAACTGTACTTCAATTTTAAATAAATCAGTAAATAAATAAATAAAATAAAAGCTGGGGGCGTCTGTAATATCTTCCAGAACTTCATTTAAATTGAATTTTTTATTTTTACATCTATTTATTTATGGCTGTGTTGAGTCTTTGTTGCTGCGCGCGGGCTTTTCTCTAGTTGCGGCGAGTGGGGGCTACTCTTCATTGCAGTGCGCGGGCTTCTTATTACGGTGGCTTCTTTTGTTGCGGAGCACGGGCTCTAGGCGCACGGGCTTCAGTAGTTGTGGCACGCAGTCTCAGTAGTTGTGGCTCATGGGCTCTAGAGCGCAGGCTCAGTAGTTGTGGCGCACGGGCTTAGTTGCTCCGTGGCATGTGGGATCTTCCCAGACCAGGGCTCGAACCCATGTCCCCTGCATTGGCAGGCGGATTCTTAACCACTGCGCCACCAGGGAAGCCCAAATGGAAATATTTTAAATCAACATTATATTAGAAGGTAATTTTCATTGCCTGTATGGAAATGTTGAGAAAATGGAATCTAGACTTAAAATTCAAGGCAATAGAGTTTAAAAACATGCAAGGAAATTCACAAGTAACTTTTCCATAAAACTATCCATTGTACTAGAGTCTGTTTTCTTTCCACACTCACAAAATATTTTTATGAGGATCTCGTAAACAAATAACAAACATGTTTCTTTAAAGCACATCTGTGGAAACATTAAAGAGGTAATACGATGTAATGAAGAGAGAGGACTTTGATTTTGTTGTGGTTGTTCCTGGCTCCAAATTTCTTTGTTTAGTCTTTCTTATTTCTTTGTCTTTTTCCCCTCTTAAACTGTTCAATTCCATCATTCCTACTGTAATGACATTTTCCCCACTGCTTTTCAATATTCTGGCATTTCCTGTTTCAAGGATGTGATTCTTCCCCTGGAGCATGGATCTGCCCACTGATTGGCAGTGTTGGTTGGCTGGCCTGGTTGGCTCTGTGCTGGTCACCACAACTCCCTTCAGCCTCTGCCTTCAGTTACCTTCAGTCAGAATAAGATGGAGGGATATCCCTGGTGGCACAGCGGTTAAGAATCCACCTGCCAATGCAGGGGACATGGGTTCAAGCCATGGTCCAGGATGATCCCACATGCCCCCGGAGCAACTCAGCCCATGCCCCACAACTACTGAGCCTGAGTGCCACAACTACTGAAGCCCGCGTGCCTAGAGCCTGTGCTCCGCAACAAGAGAAGCCACTGCAATGAGAAGCCCGCGCAGCGCAATGAAGAGTAGCCCCTGCTCGCTGCAACTAGAGAGAAAGCCCACGTGCAGTGACGAAGACCCAACGCAGCATTAATTAATAAAAAAATAAGATGGAGAGTCTAGATAAACTGAAGTCTAGATAGACTGTTTTTGTCAGGAAATACAAAATGGATTTTCTAATACCTGTTAGAAACTTTCAAGTGGATCACGTTGGAAGGATAGTTTAAAACCTAAATAACAACAATTACTTGGGCAACAGCATAGTGGAAATGCAGATTCCAGCAGCCTGGGCTGGAATCTATTCCATTCCTTCAGGCTGGCCTCATTCCAAAAGGGAACTGTGTCTAATGCTTAATAACATGAGCTCAGGTATCTGAACACTCAGAATTTAAATCCTGATTCCAGCACTAACTCTTCAGGTACCTTGGGCAAATTATTTAATTTCTGTGAGCTCAGTTTCTCAACTTGTAAAATGCTCATGTTAATACTTACCTCACAGTATTGTTGTAAAGAGAAAAAAAATGAGGTAATGAGTGAGTTCATAAGTACCTAATAAATGACAGCAATTTTTTATTATTATAGCAAATGAGTGAAAGTTGTCCTTGTATCAAAGAGATTTAGGACATAAATAGAAGGAATTAGGCACAATGCTTTTGCAATATAGAGTTTATAAATATATTTTGTAAAAATATATGCCTTTAAAGTCCTGTGGAGCAAAGTGAAAAATGAGATTTCTAAATTCCATGGATATGTATTAAATATTATATGCACTGATCAATAAAGTGTGAAAGGGCTGAAGAAACAGACTATTTTTCTGGGACAGTAATTTTGTTCAATGAATTATTTATAAGAAGAATGAAGCAGAAACAAAAGAAATATGAAAGCATAAGGCTTACCTTATCAGTCAAAATCTTTCAAACATCAGCAATGAAGTTATAATGATTTGCCACATGCTGGGACATCCAGGAACAATGTAACATTCTGTCATGTAAAAAATGTATCAAAATATGTAACAAATTAATCCCTGGTGAGCTGCTAAGTGTCTGTTGTGAGCTGTCCCTAATTGTGGGTTTTTGTTCTCATAGCAAGGTAAAATTTAAAAATTAGGGAAAAATAGACTTTTAGGGAGAGGATAAATACTTGATTCTTTTAGCATATGTTACATCATAAGCAATAAATGCCTCTACAGAACTATAAACATATAGGCCTTATTTTGGCTACAAGGAAACTGAGGCCTAGGCAAATAACATAACTTAACAAAACTGACTAGTGGAATGTAAAATGAGAACCCATGCTTTGTAATTATCAGTCCTTTTTCCTTTACACTTCATGCCCTGCTTAATTTACAAGGCAATTGTGAGAAGTAACAACAGGAAAAAACAAAGTCAGACTTCACTTTATGCTGAATTTCATTATGAGAGTAAGCAAGCTTTATTAATCCTAAAATGCATAACAGTTATATGACAATTAGATGATATCCATGGGAATACCCATGGATAATAATAGCTAATAATTATGAGTACTTACTATGTCCCATGCTATCTTTTTTTAAATTATTATTTATTTATTTATTTATACAGCAGGCTCTTATTAGTTATGCATTTTATACGTATTAGTGTATACATGTCAATCCCAATCTCCCAAGTCATCCCCCGACCCCACCCCCCACCGCTTTTCCCCTTGGTGTCCATACGTTTGTTCTCTACAACTGTGTCTCTACTTCTGCCTTGCAAACCGGTTCATCAGTACCATTTTTCTAGATTCCACATATATGCATTAATACACGATATTTGTTTTTCTCTGACTTACTTCACTCTGTATGACAGTCTCTAGGGCCATCCACGTCTCTACAAATGACCCAGTTTTGTTCCTTTTTATGGCTGAGTAATATTCCATTGTATATATGTACCACAATTTCTTTATCCATTCGTCTGTCGATGGGCATTTACATTGCTTCCATGACCTGGCTATTGTAAATAGTGCTGCAGTGAACATTGGGGTGCATGTGTCTTTCTGAATTATGGTTTTCTCTGGGTATATGCCCAGTAGTGGGATTGCTGGGTCATATGGTAATTCTATTTTTAGTTTTTTTAAGGAACCTCCATACTGTTCTCCATAGCGGCTGTATCAATTTACATTCCTGCCAACAGTGCAAGAGGGTTTCCTTTTCTCCACACCCTCTCCAGCATTTGTTGATTGTAGATTTTCTGTTGATGCCCATTCTAACTGGTGTTAGGTGATACCTCACTGTAGTTCTGATTTGCATTTCTCTAATAATTAGTGATGTTGAGCAGTTTTTCATGTGCTTCTTGCCCATCTGTATGTCTTCTTTGGAGAAATGTCTATTTAGGTCTCCTGCACATTTTAAATTGGGTTGTTTGTGTTTTTAATATTGAGCTGCATGAGCTGTTTATATATTTTGGAGATTAATCCTTTGTCCGTTGGTTGGTTTGCAAATATTTTCTCCCATTCCGAGGGTTGTCTTTTCATCTTGTTTATGGTTTCCTTTGTTGTGTAAAAGCTTTTAAGTTTCATTAGACCCCATTTGTTTATTTTTTTTTTTATTTCCATTTCTCTAGGAGGTGGGTCAAAAAAGATCTTGCTGTGATTTCTGTTAAAGAGTGTTCTTCCTGTGTTTTCCTCTAAGAGTTTTATAGTGTCCAGTCTTACATTTAGGTCTTTAATCCATTTTGAGTTTATTTTTGTGTATGGTGTTAGGGAGTGTTCTAATTTCATTCTTTTACATGTAGCTGTTCCGTTTTCCCAGCACGACTTATTGAAGAGGCTGGCTTTTCTCCATTGTATATCTTTGCCTCCTTTGTCATAGATTAGTTGACCATAGGTGCCTGGGTTTATCTCTGGGCTTTCTATCATGTTCCATTGATCTATATTTCTGTTTTTGTGCAAGTACCATATTGTCTTGATTACTGTTGCTTTGTAGTATAGTCTGAAGTCAAGGAGTCTGATTCTGCCAGCTCCGTTTTTTTCCCCTCAAGATTGCTTTGTGTATTCAGGGTCTTTTGTGTCTCCATACAACTTTTAAGATTTTTTTGTTCTAGTTCTGTAAAAAATGGTAATTTGATAGGGGTTGCATTGAATCTGTAGATTGCTTTGGGTAGAATAGTCATTTTCACAATGTTGATTCTTCCAATACAAGAACATGGTATGTCTCTCCATCTATTTTTGTCATCGTTGATTTCTTTCATAAGTGTCTTACAGTTTTCTGAGTACAGTTCTTGTACCTCCTTAGGTAGGTTTATTCCTAGGTATTTTATTCTTTTTGTTGCAATGGTGAATAGGATTGTTTCTTTAATTTCTATTTCTGATCTTTCATTGTTAGTGTATAGGAATGCAAGCGATTTATGTGCATTAATTTTGTACCCTGCAACTTTACCAAAGTCATTGATTAGCTCTAGTAGTTTTCTGGTGGCATGTTTAGGATTATCTATGTATAGTATCATGTCATCTGCAAACAGTGACAGTTTTACTTCTTTTCCAATTTGTATTCCTTTTTCTTCTCTGCTTGCCATGGCTAGGACTTCTAAAACTATGTTGAATAACAGTGGCGAGAGTCAACATCCTTGTCTTGTTCCTGATCTTAGAGGAAATGCTTTCAGTTTTTCACCACTGAGAATGATGTTTGCTGAGGGTTTGTCATATATGGCCTTTATTATGTTGAGGTAGGTTCCCTCTATGCCCACTTTCTGGAGAGTTTTTATCATAAATGGGTGTTGAATTTTGTTGAAACCTTTTTCTGCATCTATTGAGATGATCATATGGTTTTTATTCTTCAATTTGTTAATATGGTGTATCAGATTGATTGATTTGCATATATTGAATCATGCTATCTTCTAAATGCTTTATGAATACTAACTCATTTAATTCCTGATAAAGGTATCATTATTATTATTATTACTCTTAGTTTACAGATAGGGACTCTGAGTCACTGTAAGTTTAAGGCAAAGACATAATCACATCATCAAATAATATCTTTTTTTTTCCTTATTGATGGATGCTTATATAAGATCAAAAAATGATTGTAGAAAAGAATAAATGTATTATATTCTTGAGATAAATGTATCTGTTCTTGAGATGAAGTGAGAAAATATATATGTCTGGGGTAACATATAGAATAATTATCTATATATGAATATATCATAAGTTCATAGGAAAATTGTAGAATGGAATAAGTCTTGGAACAAATAATATGAATAAGATGATACACTAAAATATCTTTCACAGTTGTTAAGGTCTTATGATTTAAGAACAGCTCATATTTCCTTCTTTTCTCACCATACTTCCTCATACTGGGACCAAAGGCAACTCATCCTTGCCTGGTGTTTTTTGGTTATTGATCTATTCTGTGTATCAATGAAGCACTGAACCCCAAAATGGCAGAATTTATACTGAGTCATTTCCTCTTAATATCCTTTTCTTGAGTTTTTTTTTTTTTTTTTTTTCCCAATTTAAGGTAACTTTAGAGACCTCCCCTTTCTCTGATAAAGGCACCTTTGATTTGCACTTAGAGCTTTTGGGGCTGGCTGCGTGCCTCTTCACAGGAGAAAAATATCACTTTGTAAGGATGTATTCTGGCAGTGGGACCCTGAATTGCTAGGTTAAGCATTAGTTAGTGAAGAGAAGGTAGACACTTTTTAAATTATTAAAGTACAACTGGTATATCACATCTCTAATGTTTCCAGGGAAGGACTACTGAAGAATTTATCACTTGTAGATTTATTTCTTTACAAAACTTGTCTCCTTTTTACTTATCTTCATGAAAATTTGAGTGGTTCAATTCCCATAAAAATATCGTTTATGCTAGTTATAATGACAGCAAGAAACTGTTAGAAAGTTACACTGTGGTAGAGTAAGCTGCCAGTCCTACATAAAACACCTGCAAACAGAAACACAAGACACTCTGTTCTCCTCATTGTGTTCACGCTTTCAATGTTTTGAGGGAACGCAACACTTTTCCTTAGGAAGTATTCAAATATCGTCAGGATGGTTTCACCCATTCCCAGACTGACTCTGCAAAAAAAACTTTAAAGGTTTTGCATGCTTTTGCGTTTCCTGGGCCCATTTCTCTGTCACTTATAATAAAGTCATTTCCCCTGAATGCTGACCATACTCTGCAAGAATTTAAATCGAGAAGGTATTTTTTGTTTCTGGATGAATTTTATAATGAAACACTACCAGTAGAAATCAGGGAAGGGGCTGTTAATACAAAGATCTTTAACACAAAACAGTGATGACTTTAGAAATAGAGCGCATAACAGATGACAAATAGTTTTTGTATGTTTGACTGCATGGGTGAAAGAATAAAAAACACCCAAGACAGATTGATAAGAGGAGCAAATGTAGGATGGTTATGGGCAAGAGGGACTGTATTCTTCCTTCATTCATTATCTAATGGAAAGTTTGTAACACTGATTTCAAACTGAAATCGCAAACAAAAAGGAAATGTAAATTCCAGGTAAAGAATATAAAATATAATACCAAGAAATTTATTAATTTGACAGCTACTGAGCAGTGCAAAACACTCCTAGAAGACAGGAGTACGGGCTATCGATTCCCAAACCAAAACCATTACTACAAGGGACAGAAGATGGGACTATGTCCAAGAAACCTTTTTCATTCAAGTTTTTTTCCCCCAAATACTACTGCATCTCTTTTGTCATAAAGCAAAAAGTGCTATGTGAATTTATTTCTGAAAAACATAAATATATTTGCAAATGCCAGAAGAAAATTCCCATAGAATTGATAATAATGTATGTAGGCATGCAATTGTCCTGACCCCTACCCTCCCCTTCACCCAAACAAATTCCAAGGCATTGCAAGGTTTGGGTGTCTGGTATCATGAATCCATGCTGCAGGAGCCCTTCAGCTGCTCCCCAATATTCTTGGGGTCAGGACAAAACATCAGAATGGGCCTAAAATGCCCTTGACTCTCATCTTACTTCCCTAATCTTGGGTCTCACCAATCCGAGCATATTGAATAATGTCCTAAAATCTGTTTTGTTTTGTTCCTGACTTTTGGGCTTTTGTAATTTTTGTTTGTTTGTTTGCTTGAAGAACTCTCCATCCTTCCTTCTTCTTTGCTTAATCTTGTTCAGATTTCCGTGATGGTGTCAGTCCCTCTGTCTAGCCTTCTCTGAAGCCCTCCGCATATACACCTCCACAGCATCCTATCAACCCCCAGTCATATAACTGTTGTGAGTGTATGCTGTTTGTAAACCACCCAGTCTATGGTATTTTTGTATAGCCACCCAAATGAACTAAGATAGTCTTCCTCTGCAGGCTGTAAGGCCTGGGCATGCAATTGTCTTCTGCACCACTGTGTTCCCAGCACCTTAGTCCAGCACCTGCTTCACAGTGGTGCTCAATAAATATTTAATGAATAAATAGATCCACTAACTATCTCAGAATTCTAGAATATGACTTTCTTACTACCAAGGTCTGAAGTTGATCTGTGGCTAAGTAGGGGAGGTTGTCTATCTCTTGAACATGGTGGTACAGTTGGAAAGCAAACCGTTATTCATGGAGTAATCAGCCCATGCTCTAGCTAACTGGAAATTCTCAGCTAACAAAGAATGGCAAATTACTGAAGAATGTATGTGACCTTATGGATTTTTTCTGCCTGTTCATCTAACCCACTCCATCTTGGAGACTTAGGTCATATTACACCTCTCCTCTAGGAAGCCTGCCTCGACGTCTCTAACAACTCAGATCTCCACTTATCTCTTCCACTTTACTGTCTAAGCTACTGGAAGTGTTTATAATAAAGACCCACAAAGAGTGGTCAAGGTGAATCTGCCCAAGGTCAGTGGTCTGGATGCATGGCTTTGCAGGGAATCCTTTGACTTAATGAGTTCATCTTGGTCCTCAACCATAATGTGATGGTTTTGCAACTCTGTCTGCTCAGGATTCTGAGATTGATTAGTATCAGGAAATGTCTTACTAGTAAGGGATTGAAGTTTATAAATCAGAAAGTCTGTTCATTAATTTATAATGAGAAAGACAAGCAATGAGTGAATCTAGCTGTGATGTTAGTCCAACCAGAGTTTTCTTCCTATAGACATGAAAATTGTCAGAAGTTTGCTTAGTGAGCCCTGGAATCAGAACAAGGGAATCACAAATATTGAATGGCATCAGGTTTGAAGGCGTTATTTTCTTCCTACATCAGGGCTATAAATACACAGACAATAAAAAACTGAAATATTCTTGAGAGTTTAAAAGAACACTATAAAAATTACACTGGGACAATAGGTGTGAGTATTGTCCAAGGCAAATTAGGACATATGGCTGCTAGGGATATTAAATAACAGGAAGAAGGTGGTATCTACTCTTTCCTAAAGAATGTTCAAATGACTATAAAGATGTATATAGTCCCTTAGCTTCTAGAAGTCTTCTTTGTGTCAGGGAAGGAAGGCTTCTAGAAGCTAAGGGACTATATACATGCATGCATATATATATGTGTGTGTATACGTAGATATGTTGTATAAGCTACAACTATAGGAACTGACTTCTGCCAGAAACAAGTGAGCTGAGAACCCCAAGCCTCCGATGAGACAACAGCCCTGGTTAACACCTTGATTGCAGCCTACGAGAACCTGAGCAGAGGATCCAGCTAAGCCTTGCTGTGCCCAGACTCCACATTCACGGAAATGGTGAGCTAGTATATGTGTGTTGTTTTAAGCCACTACACTGGTGGTAATTTGTTACTCAGTAAAAGAAAACTAATACAGGAAGTTTTAACTGTTCATTCCTAAAATAGGGTAATATTGAACTCCTGCTAGTGAGCAAGTGAGAGTTATATCCTTGAGCGCAAAGACAAGGTATTTTTCTTATCTTGTATACTCGAAAGTATCTATCATAATGTTGGGTTAGTAGAGCATCTTCTAATATAAATAGACAGATAGACAGATAAGCAAATAAGTAAGTAAATAAATAATAACTAGCTAGCTAGATAGAATTAATTCATTAATTTACAGTAAGTCATTTTTATTTCCTGTAATATTCTCTACCTAAAGAGAGAGGGTAGAAGACTACTAAAAATATTATCAAACTCTCTTGCATCAAACTCTCTTGCTTAAAGTACACCCTTTCACTCTAATACGTGGCACAGGCCCCGCATGATTTGCTTCTGCTTCCTTCATCAATTTCTTCTACGCCCTGTTCTTTTTCCGCATGCTCCAACCACACTACATTTCATTCCAATGATAAGCTTTCTTTTTTCTAATGGGAAGAGTATTATTATTCATGCCATAGCCCTTTTGTGAGAAATTAAATGAGATTATACATTAAATTAAATCAGAGCAATGTTTAGCTTCTAAAAAGCAAACAATGAATACTAGCTCTTAATAATTTTACTAAGACCTTTGCATATGTTGTTCCTTCACTATGCAATGCTTTTCTTGCTGCTTTCTCCCTCTTTACCCAGCTAAGTAGTTGACTCAGCCTTCAGGTTTCAGTTTAAATACATTTATTTTGGAAGTCTTTCCTGACACCACCCACTATTGTCCCTAGATTAGGCCTCCCTGTTACATTGTGCCACAGTTGACTAGATTTTCCTTTCATAGCATTTGTTATAATACCAAGTAAATGTCATTTATATGATTCATATGATTAGTAGTGTAAGGTCTGCTTCTTCTACTAAAACCACAAGGTTCATGAGGGTAAAGACCCTATCTGCCTTATTTACTATTGTTTCCCTAATTCCAGTATAGGGTCTGGCACATAAGATCTATTCAAAACTATTTGTAAATGGTAAAAGAATTAATAAAGAAAGAAATGATTATAGGAAAAGCATTCACTGAGAAAGAGAGTATCAATGGAATGGCCCTTAAATTGTCTTGCTACAACTCTAAGATAAATAAAAATTGAAGAGGGCCAACCAATGTATTAAATGGAAACATATGTATTTAAATTTGGTGAAATTAATTTTGCCAAAGATATCAGATTAAAACCTTCAAAATATCACATTATAGAAGAATTCAAAGAGTCACTCTAGCTGCAGCTATAGTCATTATTTCGGGTATGGTTGGAAAAAAGCCAGAGTTGGCAGTTTCTCCCTCCATCCCTCATGCGTTATTAGGCTAAAGTTAGCTACTATAATAAACAAACTCCCAAATTTCAGAGGTACGATGAATGTTTACTTTGAGTTGTAACAATCTAATGTGGGTGTTTTAGTTAAGTGGCTTTTTTGTAGGCTGAGATTTAGGGATTCCAGTCTCCTCTCATCTTTTGATTCTGCCATCTTCCCCTGGGAGGGGAAAGAACAGGGTGACTATGAGTGAGAGGTTATTATGGACCACACTGGAAATGAAGCGTCTCATTCCTGCTACCATTCTGTGAGTAGCAACTTCAACATGGTGACACCGCAACGGAAAGTAGGCTGGAAATACTGCCAGGCTGTATCCTCAGGAAGAAAAGGAAGCTGTTGTGGTGAGAGCTTAGCCAGTCTCTGCCACGACATGCCAAATGAAAAGTGCATCCTGTCCCCACACCACTCCACACTTGAGGAGGTTTATACAACTGCAGATGGACTGTTTTTTTTATACCAAAGACATATCTGTGACCTTCCAGAATGTAAAAATATATAGGCATTATGTTATGTCAAAATGACCCCAAATGCCATAAATTAAGCATGATAACAGCAACCTTGAATAAGTCAAGCATCAACCTTTCTATTACATGAAAACATTACTAAATTAGGATTTTCCCCTCTCTATTTTTAACAGAATATTTGGGAATTTGATTATTACAGCCCAGTTATTTCTAAAAATGAGTAACACTTCCACAGGGCACTGCTAAAATTCACCGAGGCATTTTAATTGCTTATGAATATTCAAAACCTCATTATTGTTGCAGTTTATAATTATCAAATTCCCTTGACAAAAATGTGTAGCGTACAATAAAAAAAGGCAATCCATTTAAAAGTGTTGACATCTATATTCAACCATTTCATATTAGTTCTTAGCTTTTCAGTTTGTATCATTACAACTCATTTTGGGGAGATACTAAGATTGTGGGCATTCTTTCCCCTTCAAAGTGCAGCCTGTTGATTGTGTACATTTCCTGCTTGGAGCATATGATATTTTATATAAGACATTACATGTATAGAACTGACATAAAATAAAGAATGAAAGTTGGATGGTGATAAAGATTTGTGTGCAATAGAAAGCAAAACCAGAAGTTAAGAATATCTTCCCTGGTTTTGGAAGAATCATGACGGTAAAGAGGCAATGGAAACAAATTTGTAATTCTAAGCACTGGAATACCATTGATGGTATTCCAATACCAAGATGAATTCCATTGAAAAAAATCACAATTTTCCCAACAAGTAGACCGACATCTTTATTTGATCATCAAAACAGATCTGGAAGAAAGTCAAAGAAGCTATACAAGTCCTCCCCCAGTATGAGACAGGTTTTACTTAGATGTCTGTAGACTAATTTTTTCTTTCTATAAATATTTATGGAGTTCCTCCACGTGCCAGGAACTTTGTCAGTAGGAGGAGACATATTGACGCATAAAGTAAAAGTAGTATCCTCAAGTAGCTCAGAACCCGTGCATCTCTATTTTCATATCCACCATATTTTACCAATCTCTATTTTCTTTCCTTTTCTTTCTTTCACCTTCTTAATTCCCTTTTAAAAAATAGTCCTTCAGCAAACACTCACTTCATATTCACTATGTGTGAGAGAATGTACTAGGTGATAGTATCTAGCTGCTCACGGTACATTCAGAGAGACAGACACATAAACCTACAATTATAGCACAGTGTGGAAGTTTAGTGATAAAAGCAGGAAAAAAAAAAAAAAAAGGATGTTTTAGTTCATGACCCGACCCAACCTTCAGGAAAACCTACTCTGAGAAGTTGACAACTGATTTAAATAATAAAATATCAATTTAAGTTAGTCAGCTAAGCAATAGTAGATCTGGGAGAGATGGTCCAAAATTCTAGGTAAAGGTAAAAGCAAGAAAAAGGCAAGGTGAAGAGAAAGAGCAGGAGTTGTATATGGAGCTAAAAGTTTGGATTTCTTGCTGCAATCCAAAGGCTGGAAATTGAGCCCTAACCAGACCACTTGGACTGAAGTGGGAAAGAGTTAGATCCTTTGATGAAGAAGGCCTATTGGAAGGCCAATAGTCCACGTCAACATCAGCAATCACTGTGAGGTCTTAAGCTCAGCATTTTTGACAGATCAAGTAGAGCATAATAAAGAGGACTCTAGTGCCATGCTTCTCCAGAGATACAGGGAAAGATATGGAGATAACAGCAGGGTTATCTGAGTTTTTTTTTTTTTCCAGGTGTCTATTATTGTATCCTCACTCTACTCCCAGCCTCATAAATCCAGAGATTTTGATCCATCCTTGAATAGAGAATGGGAAGTAGATGGGGCTCAGCCATATTCATTTTCTTATCATGATTTCCCTCCTCTGCTCCATCACCATTTAAAATCAATGACATAGAGGATTTGAATAATATATTATATATGATTGAGTTCATAAATACACAAAAAGATAATACATAATATTTAACCATTGTGCTTGCAATGCAATAACACTAAATATTAGCAGCAAAGTTTTAACCACTTGTCAACTACTTGGAAACTGGATAACAATCTGAGACTTATTTGGGTATCAATTTTGATTAAAAAAAATTTGAAAGACAACTAGAGGCTATTTAGAAAATTAAAAGCGATAGCACAGCATGTTAAGTCACATGGAATGCTTTCAAACCTTTTTTAGAGGCGAATTCACCACGTCTGTATACATAGCCTTGAAGATATGGCAGACTTTCTCACAGATTTCTGCTGAGTGATAGCATCAATTCCTTCCCTATATTCATATAAGTTTGAAGTGCCCTAACATTTAATAGGGAAAGTTAACAGAAAGTACCACTTGAGGGAATAATTTTAAAACATGACATAAAAATAATTATCTTTTATATATAAGGAGTATTTATAAGTGGATAGAAAAAGGGCACACGCTATAATAGAAAAGAGGCACATGACCTTAACAGGTAATTTAAGAAAGAAGAGATACATGTAGCTAGCAAGCATACTTAAAATCTCAAGTTTATTAGCAAACAAAAAGGATGAAATTTATAACTAGATGCCATTTTTTTCTGATAAGAATTTGAGCTAATATTTATTAAATATTTAATCTATAAGAAGGTGCGGTGCAAAGCTCTACATGTATTAGTACATTTAATACAACCATCTTAAAAGGGTGGGTACTGTTATTATAATAGTTTTTATAAATGATAAAATTGGGACATACAAAGGCTATGCATTTGTCCTTGGCAGTAGATCTTGAATCAAACTGACAAATATTTAATATACAGCAGAACCTAGTGCTGGAGATGCTATAGCAGAATGGCATGCTTGCAGATACTGCAAGTTTAACTTGGTACAATTTTCCTAGAAAGCAACTTGTCAGCATAAATGAAAAGCTTTAAAGTCCATAAAATCTGTAAAATGCTCCACCTCTATGAATTTGTACTGAAGGAAAAAAGTCAGAGATCAGTGATGTTTAAGGAAGTTCACAGGAACGTTATGAAGAGAGCACAATTTTATAACCAAACATGAAAGGTATTTGGTTACAAATAATATGGTATACCCAGAAAGTGAAATCCTAAAAGGTCATTTAAAATAATTAACATAAGGATATGATAAGGTGGGAAAATGGCCATGATATAATGAAATAAATAAAAACAGTATTCAAGGGAAGTGGTTCAAAATGGTAGCATAGGGAGATTCTGAACTCATATCCTCTCACAGACACTACAAATCTACAGCTGCATGTGAAACAATTCCCTCTGGGAAGGACCTGAAAACTAGTTGAACACCTCTTCCACAACAAAGGATAAAGGGGTCACATCGATATGGGTAGGAGATGCAGAGACATGGTCTTGCCAAAAACTCCATCCTTGGCATGGCAACCACAATTGAGAGGGATTTCAAAATATGAAGCTTCTTCATGAGGAGTGAGGGGTTTGTGCCCCACATCAGGCACCCCAACTCTTGAGACCTGCATCAGTGGGATGAGTCACCACAATGCCTGGATTTGAAAACCAAAGGGGCTTGTGTCCAGGAGAACCATAGGGCTATATGGTATGGAGAGTCTGCTCTTAAAGGGCTCATGCAGACTCACTTGCCCCAGGACCCAGTGCAAAAACAACAGTGTGAATAGCAACTAGAACACATGAGAAGGAGATTCATTTGTTAGTGTTACAGCAACTGCTGGAGGAGCATGAATTTGTTGGGATCCTTTCCAGGAACAGAGGCACTGGCAGTTGCCATTTTTACATTCTCCATCTACCTTGCTAGTCCTGGCACTGGAGAGTACCATTTTTGCAATCTCTAGAGCTGATGGGCACATCCATCCCCCATTCTGCTCCTGCAGTCCCACCAAAGTCAGCTGGGCATGCACAGAGCACACAGAGGACACCACTAGAGCACCTGGCTCTGGAGGATAGGGGCGGGGTTGCAATTCTGGACTCCATGGGTCTGAAACTACTGAAGAGGCACTTCTAGGCACCCTCATCAATCAGGACCTTTCAAGAAAAAATCATGCTGCATAGACAATCACAAAGGCTCTAAGAGACAACAATGGGTGAGGGCATACTTAAATGATAAGGCTCATCTCCTATCCAAGACCACTCCTTCAAGACTAGGAGAGATAGCTAGATAGCTGTTGCACCTAATATGTAAAAATAAACCTAGAGAGGTAAGCAAAATGAGGAAACAAATGAATATGTTCCAGATGAAAGAACAAGATAAAACCCCAGAAAAAGACCTTAATGAAATAGAGATAAGTAATTTGCCTGATAAAGAGTTCAAAGTAATAGTCAAAAAATTTATCTCTGAATTCAGGAGAAGAATGAATGCACATAGCAAGAATTCAACAAGGAGAGAGAAAATATAAGACAGTACCAAACAGAAGTCTCAGAGCTGAAGAAAGCAATAACTGAACTAAAAAATACACTAGAAGGGTTCAACATCAGACTAGATGAAGCAGAGAAAAGGATCAGAGATCAGGAACACAGGTCAGTGGATCTCACCCAAACAGAGCAGCAGAAGGAAAAATGAATTTTAAAAAGTGAAGATAGCTTAAGGGACCTAAGGAAAAACATCAAAAGGAATAACATTTGCATTATTATAGGAGGTTCCAGAAAAAGAAGATAGAGAGAAGGAGGTAGAAGATTTATTTGAATAAATGATGAATGAAAACTTCCCTAACCTGGTGAAGGAAACAGACATTCAGATCCAGGAAGCTCAGAGGGTTCCAAACAAGATGCTCTTAAAGAGACCAACACTATGTCATAGTATAATCATAATGTCAAAAGAGAGAAAATCTTAAAAGCAGCAAGAGAAAACCAACTTGTTACATACAAGGGAACCCCCATAAGACTATCAGCAGAATTCTCAGCGGAAACTTTGCAGACCAGAAGGGAGTGGCATGATATATTCAAAGTGCTGAGAGGAAAAAAAACCAAAAAACAAACAAAAACTAGCAAACAAAAAAACAACTTTCAACCAAGAATACTCTACATGGCAAGGTTTTCATCCAAAATTGAAGGAGTGATAAAAGAGCTTTTCAGGCAAACAAAAACTCAAGGAGTGAATCACCACTAAACTGGCCTTACTAGAAATGTTAAAGGAGTTTTTTAAGCTGAAAAAAAGGGCACAAATTAGTAAAAAGAAAACAATGAATATTACTCAGCCATAAAAAGAAATGAAACTGAGTTATCTGTAGTGAGGTGGATGGAGTTAGAGTCTGTCATACAGAGTGAAGTAAGTCAGAGAAAAACAAATACAGTATGCTAACACATATATATGGAATCTAAGAAAAAAAAAAAGGTCATGAAGAACCTAGTGGCAAGAAAGGAATAAAGACACAGACCAACTAGAGAATGGACTTGAGGATATGCGGAGGGGGAAGGGTAAGCTGGGACAAAGTTAGAGAGTGGCATGGACATATATACACTACCAAACGTAAAATAGATAGCTAGTGGGAAGCAACCGCATAGCACAGGGAGATCAGCTCGGTGCTTTGTGACCACCTGGAGGGGTGGGATGGGGAGGATGGGAGGGAGGGAGATGCAAGAGGGAAGAGATATGGGAACATATGTATATGTATAACTGATTCACTTTGTTATAAAGCAGAAACTAACACACCATTGTAAAGCAATTATACGCCAATAAAGATGTTAAAAAAAAAGAAAAAAGAAAACATATGAAAGTTAAAAAAAACCTCACTGGTAAAGGTAGATATATAGTAAAGGTAGTGAACTAATCACTTATAAAGCTAGCATGAAGATTAAAAGATGAAAGTAGTAAATATAACTATAATTACATTAATCAGTTAAGGGATATACAAAATAAAAACACATAAAATGTGACATCAAAAATATAAAATGTGTTGGGGGGAGTAATAATTTAGAGTTTTAGAATGTGTTCAAACTTAATTTACTATCAAAATAAAACAGATTGTTTTTATGTATAAATGGAGGCTCGTATATGCGAGCCTCATGGTAATATAAGATACACAAAAGATAATGAGAAAGGAACCAAGGAGCCTCAGCATAACACTAAAGAAAGTCATCAAACCATAAGGGAATAAAGCAAGAGAAAAACAAAGGAACAGAAAGGAGCTACAAAACAGCCAGAAAATAATTAACAAAATAGCAATAAGTACATACCTATAAATAATTACTTTAAAGGTAAATGGGTTAACTTGCCAATCAAAAGACAAAGAATGGCTGAATAGATCAAAAAACAAGACTCATCTATATGCAGCCTACAAGAGACTCACTTCAGATATAAGGACACACATAGACTGAAAGTGAAGGGATAGAAAAAGATGAATCATGCAAATGCAAACCAAAGGAAAGTTAAGGTAGCTAGGCTTATATAAGGCAAAAAAAAAACCCCAAAGAAACTGTAAAAAAATAGAAAGATGGGCATTACTCATGATAAATGGTTCAATCTATCAAAAAGATATAACATTTGGAAACACTTATGCAGCCAGCATAGGAGATATAAAATAGATATATACAGCAAATATTAACAGCCCTAAAAGGAGAAACTGACAGCAATACAACAACAATAGGGGATTTAGATGGCCAAAAAGCACATGAAGAGATGCTCAACATCATTAATTATCAGAGAAATACAAATCAAAACCACAGTGAGGTATCACCTCACACCGGTGAGAATGGCCACCATCAAAAACTCTGCAAACGATAAATGCTAGAAGGGTGTGGAGAAAAGGGGACCCTCCTACACTGTTGTTGGGAATGTAAATTGGTACAACCACTATGGAGAACAGTATGGAAGTTCCTTAAAAAACTAAAAATAGAACTACCATATGATCCAGCAATCCCACCCTTCGGCATGTATCCAGAGGAAACCATACTTCGAAAAGATACATGCACCCCAATATTCACTGCAGCACTATTTACAATAGCCAAGATATGGAAGCAAGCTAAATGTCCATCAACAGAGGAATGGATAAAGAAGATGTGGTACATATATAGAATGGAATATTACTCAACCACAAAAAGAATAAAATAATGCCATTTTCAACAATATGGATGGACCTAGAGATGATCATACTAAGTGAAGTAAGTCAGACAGAGAAAGACAAATATCATATGATATCACTCATATGTGCAATCTAATTAAAAAAAAATACAAATGAACTTATTTATAAAACAGAAACAGAATCACAGATTTTGAAAACAAACTTATAGTTACCAAAGGGGAAATGTGGGGGGCGGGGAGGGACCGAGGGAAAAATTAGGAGCTTGGGATTAACATATACACACTACTATATATAAAATAGGACTTACTGTATACCACAGGGAACTCTACCCAATATTCTGTAATAAGTTATACAGGGAAAGAACCAGAAGAAGAATGAATATATGTATATGTATAACTGAATCACTTTGCTGTACACCTGAAACTAATATAACATTGTAAGTCAACTATGATCCAATAAAATAAAACATACACACACACACACACACACACAATAGTAGGGGATTTAATACCCTACTTACATCAATGGATAATATATGTATATGTATAACTGAATCACTTTGCTGTACACCTGAAACTAATATAACATTGTAAGTCAACTATCATCCAATAAAATAAAACATACACACACACACACACACACAAGAGTAGGGGATTTAATATCCTACTTACATCAATGGATAGATCATCCAGACAAAAAATAAGGAAACACTGGCCTTAAATGATACATTAGATTGAAAGAACTTAATAGATATATAGAGAGCACTGCATTTTAAACCAGCAGAATACACATTCTTCTTACAGGCACATCAAATGTTCTTTAGGACAGACCACATGTTAGGCCACAAAATAAGTCTCAAAAATTTTAAGAAGACTGAAATCATATCAAGCATCTTTTCTGACCACAATGGTATAAAACAAGAAATCAAATACATGATGAAAACTAGAAAAATCACAAATATGAGAATAAATAACATGTACTGAACAACCAAAGGGTCAATGAATAAATCAAAGAAGAAATTTTAAAATACCTTGAGACGAATAAAAATGAAAATACAACATACCAATATTTATGGGATGCAGTAAAAGCAATTCTAAGAGTAAAGTTTATAGTGATAGAGGCCTATCTCTAGAAGCAAGGAAAATCTCAAATAAACAATCTAACTTTCCACCTTAGAAACTAGAAAAAGAAGAATAAATGAAATGCAAAGTAAATAGAAGAAAGGACATAATTAAGGCCAGAGCAGAAATAAATGAAACAGAGGTAAAAAAAAAAGAGAGAGAGAGAAAAAGAAAACAGAAAAGACCAGTGAAATTAAGAGCTGGTTGTTTGAAAAGATAAACACAAATGACAAAACTTTAGCTAGACACACTAAGATAAAAAAAAGAGAGAGGAGTCAAATAAACACAATTAGAAATGAAAGAGAAGTTACAACTGATACCAAAGAAATACAAAAGATCACAAGAGACTGCTGTGAGAAATTATATGGCAACAAATTCCTAGATGTGTTGAAATTATATGGATAAATTCCTAGAAACATGCAATCTTCAAAAACTGAATCATAAAGAAATAGAAAATCTAAGTAGACTAGTTACTAGTAAGGAGATTGCATCAGTAATCAAAACAAAACAAAACAAAACAAAAAAACCACACAACAAACAAATGTGCAGGTACAGAATGCTTCACCAGTGAATTCTACCAAACGTTCAAATATGATTTAATACGTCTCTTTCTCAAATTTCTCCAAAAAATTAAATAGGAGGAAATGCTTCCAAACTCAGTTTACGAGGTCAGCATAACTCTGATATGTAAACTATACAAGGACAACAAAAAAATGAAAATTATAGGCCAGTATCTCTGATGAACATAGATGCAAAAGACCTCAACAAATTATTAGCAAACCAAATGCAACAGTATGTTAAAAGATTCATACATCTTGATCAAGTGGGATCACTCCAGGAAATCAAGGATGGTTCAGCAAATTCAAATCAATCAATGTGATACACCACATTAACAAAAGGAAGGATACTGCAGAAATACAAAGGATCATGAGAGATTACTACAAGCAACTCTATGCCAATAAAATGGACAACCTGGAAGAAATGGACAAATTCTTAGAAATGCACAACCTTCCGAGACTGAACCAGGAAGAAATAGAAAATATGAACAGACCAATCACAAGCACTGAAATTGAAACTGTGATTATACATCTTCCAACAAACAAAAGCCCAGGACCAGATGGCTTCACAGGTGAATTCTACCAAACATTTAGAGAAGAGCTAACACCTATCCTGCTCAAACTCTTCCAAAATACAGCAGAGGGAGGAACACTCCCAAACTCATTCTACGAGGCCACCATCACCCTGACACCAAAGCCAGACAAAGATGTCACAAAGAAAGAAAACTACAGGCCAATATCACTGATGAACATAGATGCAAAAATCCTCAACAAAATACTAGCAAACAGAATCCAACAGCACATTAAAAGGATCATACACCATGATCAAGTGGGGTTTATTCCAGGAATGCAAGGATTCTTCAATATATGCAAATCAATCAATGTGATACACCATATTAACAAATTGAAGGAGAAAAACCATACGATCATCTCAATAGATGCAGAGAAAGCTTTCAACAAAATTCAACACCCATTTATGATAAAAACCCTGCAGAAAGTAGGCATAGAGGGAACTTTCCTCAACATAATAAAGGCCATATATGACAAACCCACAGCCAACATTGTCCTCAATGGTGAAAAACTGAAACCATTTCCACTAAGATCAGGAACAAGACAAGGTTGCCCACTCTCACCACTATTATTCAACATAGTTTTGGAAGTTTTAGCCACAGCAATCAGAGAAGAAAAAGAAATAAAAGGAATCCAAATAGGAAAAGAAGAAGTAAAGCTGTCACTGTTTGCAGATGACATGATACTATACATAGAGAATCCTAAAGATGCTACAAGAAAACTCCTAGAGCTAATCAATGAATTTGGTAAAGTAGCAGGATACAAAATTAATGCACAGAAATCTCTGGCATTCCTATACACTAATGATGAAAAATCTGTAAGTGAAATTAAGAAAACACTCCCATTTACCATTGCAACAAAAAGAATAAAATATCTAGGAATAAACCTACCTAAGATGACAAAAGACCTGTATGCAGAAAATTATAAGACACTGATGAAAGAAATTAAAGATGATACAAATAGATGGAGAGATACACCATGTTCTTGGATTGGAAGAATCAACATTGTGAAAATGACTCTACTACCTAAAGCAATCTACAGATTTAATGGAATCCCTATCAAACTACCAGTGGCATTTTTCACAAAAGTAGAACAAAATATTTCACAATTTGTATGGAAACACAAAAGACCCCGAAGAGCCAAAGCAATCTTGAGAACGAAAAATGGACCTGGAGGAATCAGGCTCCCTGACTTCAGACTATATTACAAAGCTACAGTAATCAAGATAGTATGGTACTGGCACAAAAACAGAAATATAGATCAATGGAACAGGATAGAAAGACCAGAGATAAACCCACACACATATGGTCACCTTATCTTTGATAAAGGAGGCAAGAATATACTGTGGAGAAAAGACAGCCTCTTCAATAAGTGGTGCTGGGAAAACTGGACAGGTACATGTAAAAGAATGAAATTAGAACAATCCCTAACACCATCCACAAAAATAAACTCCAAATGGATTAAAGACCTAAATGTAAGGCCAGACACTATCAAACTCTTAGAGGAAAACATAGGCAGAACACTCTATGACATAAATCACAGCAAGATCCTTTTTGACCCTCCTCCTAGAGAAATGGAAATAAAAACAAAAATAAACAAATGGGACCTAATGCAACTTAAAAGCTTTTGCACAGCAAAGGAAACCCTAAACAAGACGAAAAGACAACCCTCATAATGAGAGAAAATAGTTGCAAATGAAGCAACTGACAAAGGATTAATCTCCAAAGTTTACGAGCAGCTCATGCAGCTCAATATCAAAAAAACAAACAACCCAATCCAAAAATGGGCAG
This sequence comes from Balaenoptera physalus, assembly GCF_965194825.1. Taxonomy (NCBI): domain Eukaryota; kingdom Metazoa; phylum Chordata; class Mammalia; order Artiodactyla; family Balaenopteridae; genus Balaenoptera; species Balaenoptera physalus. Next base: position 94,945,729 of record NC_138896.1, on the reverse strand, counting down.
AAGACCTAAACAGACATTTCTCCAAAGAAGATATACAGATTGCCAACAAACACATGAAAGAATGTTCAACATCATTAATCATTAGAGAAATGCAAATCAAAACTACAATGAGATATCGTCTCACACCGGTCAGAATGGCCATCATCAAAAAATCTAGAAACAATAAATGCTGGAGAGGGTGTGGAGAAAAGGGAACACTCTTGCACTGTTGGTGGGAATGTAGATTGATAAAACCACTATGGAGAACAGTATGGAGGTTCCTTAAAAAACTAAAAATAGAACTACCATACGACCCAGCAATCCCACTACTGGGCATATACCCTGAGAAAACCATAATTCAAAAAGAGCCATGTATCAAAATGTTCACTGAAGCTCTATTTACCATAGCCAGGACATGGAAGCAACCTAGGTGTCCATCAACAGATGAATGGATAAAGAAGGTGTGGCACATATATACAATGGAATATTACTCAGCCATAAAAAGAAACGAAATGGAGTTATTTGTAGTGAGGTGGATGGACCTAGAGTCTGTCATACAGAGTGAAGTAAGTCAGAAAAGAGACAAACAAATACTGTATGCTAACACATATATATGGAATCTAAGAAGAAAAAAAAAAGGTCATGAAGAACCTAGGGGCAAGACGGGAATAAAGACATGGACCTACTAGAGAATGGGCTTGAGGATATGGGGAGGGGGAAGGGTTAGCTGTGACAAAGTGAGAGAGTGGCATGGACATATATACACTACCAAACGTAAAATAGATAGCTAGTGGGAAGCAGCCGCATAGCACAGTGAGATCAGCTCCGTGCTTTGTGACCACCTAGAGGGGTGGGATAGGGAGGGTGGGAGGGAGGGAGACGCAAGAGGGAAGAGATATGGGAACATATGTATATGTACAACTGATTCAGTTTGTTATAAAGCAAAAACTAACACACCACTGTAAAGCAATTATACTCAATAAAGATGTTAAAAAAAAAGGAAGGATAAACATCATATGATCACCTCAAAAGATGCAAAAAAAAATCATTTGGCATAATTAAGAAAAATATTCCCATTTACAATAGCACCAAAAAGAATTAAATATTTACAAATAAACTTAACCAAGGGGGTGAATGGCTTGTACACAGAACACTGTAAGAATTTGGTAAAAGAAATGAGGAGGACAGAAATAAATGGGAAGATATTATATGTTCATGGATTGGAAAAATTAATATTAAAAAGTCCATACTCCAAAGCATTCTATAAATTCAATGCAGTCCCTATCAAAATTCCAATAGCATTTTTCACAGAAATATAAAAAACCTAAAATTTGTATGGAACCACAAAATAACCCAAATAGCCAAATTAATCTTGAAAAAGATGAACAAAGCTGAAGGCATGATGCTTCTTGATTTTAAATTATATTACAAAGACATAGTAGTCAAACTAGCATGATACTAGCATGAAAGTAGATACAGAAATCAATGGAACAGAACAGAGATCCCAGAAATAAACCCATGCATATATGGTCAATTAATTTGTAACAAAGGAGGCAAAAATAAAGATTGGGGAAAGGACTGTCTCTTCAAGAAATGGTGCTGGGAAAACTGGACGGCCATATGTAAAAAACTGAATCTGGACCACAATCTTACACCATACACAAAAATTAACTTAAAATGGATTAAAGACTTGAATGTAAAACCAGAAGCCATAAAACTTCTAGAAGAAAACATAGGTGGTAAGCTCCTTAACATTGCTTTTGGTGATTTTTTCTTTTTTTTTTTATCTGACTCCAAAGGCAATGGCAACAAAAGCAAAAATAAACCAATGGGACTACGTCAAAAAAAAAAAAAAAAATCTGCACAGAAAAGGAAACCATCAACAAAATACAAAGGCAACCTAGTGAATGGGAGAAGGTATTTTCAAGTCATATATTCGATAAGTGGTTTATATCTAAAATATATGAAGAATTCATACAACTTAACAGCAAAAAAAAAAAAATCGATTAAAAAATAGGCAGAGTATCTGAATAGACATTTTTTCAAAGAAGACATATAGATGTCCAACAGGCACATGAAAATATGCTCAACATCACTAACCATCAGGGAAATGCATATCAAAACCACAATGAGTTATCACCTCATCACACCTGTCAGAATGGTAATTATCAAAACGATAAGAAATAACAAGTGTTGGTGAGGAGGTGGTGAAAAGGAAATTCTCATGCACTGTTGGTGGGAATTGAAAACAGTACAGAGGTTCTTCCAAAAATTAAAAAGAGCACTACCATATAATACAGCAATTCTACTTCTTATTCATCCAAAGAAAATGAAAACACTAATTTGAAAAGGTATATGCACCCCTATGTTCATTGCAGCATTATTTACTATAGCCAAGAAATGAAAAAAACCTAAGTCCATTAATAGATGAATGGATAAAGAAGATGTGGTATATGTGTATACTGTGGAATTCTACTCAGCCATAAAACAGAATGAAACGCTGTCATTTGCAACAACATGGATGGACGTTGAGGGTATTATGCCAGGTAAAATAAGTCAGAGAAAGACAAATATCACATGACCTCACTTATCTGTGGAATATGAAAACACAACAAAGAAAACAAAACAGACTCACAGATACAGAGAACAAATGGCTGGTTGCCAGAGGAGAGGGGGTAAAGGGGTGAGTGAAATGAGGGAAAGGGATCAAATGGTGTAAACTTCCACTTATAAATAAGCCATGGGGATGTATTGTACATCATGGAGACTATAGTCAATAATATTTGGCCAATTTTAAAGTTGCTAAGAAAGAAAATGTTAAAAGTTCTCATCACAAACAAAAAATTTTGTAACTCTGTATGGTGACAGATGGTAAATAGATTTATTATGGTGATCATTTCAGAATACATGCAAATGTCAAGTCATTATGCTGTACACCTAAAACTGATACAATGCTGTATGTCAAACATCAACAAAGAAAAAATGTAAACATTAGAAAGTAAAACATGTTTAACCATGCTGGATCATTTTCATACATTGACGAATAATGAAACAATGAACTGTTATTTTGCAACTGCTCACTTACAAAAAAACAGTATTCAAACTTTAAAAACTATGAATATAAAGTTTCATTTTACAAATTCTGTAATTAAACACATACATTAACACACACAGACAAATACAGTAAATATACGGGAAAATAAACCAAAAAATTAACAGAGGAGAGTCGTTAGAAGGCATACTTTAGTTTTCTCCTTTCCTGCATAATTTTTACAACAAGAATATTAATTTTTTAATTACAAAAAAGGAGATTAATATTTAATGTGTGCATTTCATGTGTCTCAGATTTTGAGGCCTGTAGAATCAGGTAGAGTCAACACTGTCACAAAATGACAGCTGTTATCAAACATAGGGTCTCATTTAAATTAATGAGTAAATATCCTTCACAGCAGATGTGTAAACAGGACCCTGATTAATGAATATGCTAACTGTTCTCTGCTACACATATTAACCTCTGTTTGGTTTTTAATTGCCACACAACCTTATGAGAAAATTTATCATTTCCAGTCAAATCCCAAAGTTAAAATTGCAGAACTTTTCTAATACTGCTTTCCTGATGTCGAGAATTGTCTGGGATAAGGATGACATACAGTCTCTTGTCACCACCTACAGCTCCCATTTGTTTGCCATCAGCTTTCCTGGAAAGCTCTCAGGCAGGTCCTGTTTAGGGAATGGTTCCTATTCTGGTAAAATGGGAATAAAGACAGCTACTTGCATACAGTGCAGGAAACTGTTAAGCCAGCGAGTCTTTTTTTGAGCCTGACTCCACGTGTCTCTGTCCTGTTCTTTTCATACTTTTCTGTTTAATTCTTTTACAAGAGCTCTGAATTCTGCCACAGTATTCCTATTTGGACTCCCAGGTCTACGGCACAAATGGCACCTCCTATAATTGCATATTGTAGAAACTGCAAAAGTCCTTGTTTACCTTTGCTCAGTACCACACTGCTCAAGCTAGACTCTGAACTCAAGCTTCCTGGGGTTATCTCTGGTTTCTAATTTCATTTCTAAGTCAGTGATTCTCAACCTTGGCTCTGCATTGGTTTAACCTAGGGAGCTTTAAAAATTTCCAGGGCCCAGCATGCCAGCAAGCACCCAAGAACAATTAAATCGGAATCTTTGGAGGTCTGTCCTAGGCAAATGTAAAGCCCCCCAGGTGACTCCATTGTGAAGCCAAAGCTGAGAGGTCTAAGTTTTGGTCTTCTCAAAGTGAAGACAATTTCAATACAGTCAGCCTCCATATCCTTGGGTTCCACATTCCTTGATTTAACCAACCTGGGATCAAAAATATTAAAAAAAAAATTCTAGAAAGCTCAAAAAAGCAACAGTTCAATTTGACATGCTGGCAACTAGTTACATAGCATTTACATTGTATTTACAACTATTTACATAGCATTTACATTGTATTAGGTATTATAAGTAACCTAGAGATTATTTAAACCATATGGGAGGGTGTGCTTATATGCAAATACTATACCATTTTATATAGGGGCCTTGATGTGCAGATTTTAGTGTTCACCAGGGTCTGGAACCAATTCCCTGCAAATACCAAGGACTACTATACTTATTTTTGAGACCTTTTTTCCATTCTATTCCCTCAGGGCAATTCTGAGCCTCCTTAGCAGTATCAGAGACACCTATCAACTGAAAGATGTCAAAACTGCCATCAACCCAAACAAATTAGTTAGCAAGGTAATGAACCATTTCCCACTCTAGTCTTCTTTTAGTGCAGCAGAAATGGTAATAACATGCAGGAGATGCAAGACAAGGAGCATCCGTGAGCTGTTGATTTCTTTCCACTGGTTTCACAGTAGTAGCAGGAGAGAGGACGGGCAAATGGCACGCACAACACCCTTCAAGGCACATGGTTTTATTAACGCTCCTTTACCCACCTCCCCACCCACCCAAGCCTTACCCCAACGGATCTCACTTATGTCATCTACTCTTCGTCATCTAATCCCAAACTCCATTTAAATTTGCTCCAAGTGAAGCTCACAGGAATGTTGTTTCATACTACACAGGTGTTCATTTCATTAGTTAGTGGCTTGTTTTATCTGGCCAAATGTCCCATGACCTAACGTCACCAATTTATCACATGTTGTTTCTACTAAGTACATATAAACTCAAAATGTCTTCATATATATGTGTATCTATATAAGTATACATTTGTTTGACTGAAAAAAACACTTTTTATTTACATAATATTTTTTGGAGTTAATACTTAACTTAGAAATCCTTTTTTTTTCTGATAGAACCAACAGCCCTCCTAAGCAATATTACTTATTGTCTACTTCAGCTGGTTGTGTAGACTGAGAGAGGGCCTGGATAGCTTGTAGAACAGTGGTAAATGCTGGCAATGGTAAACGCTCTAAAATATGTGAGCAATTGCTTTTGTAGTGACCCAGATCAGGTATTGACTCTCAACTAAACCTGCCCTTTTTTAAAAAGTATGTACATATTTACAATAGAATATTACTCAGCCATAAAAAGGAACGAAATTGGGTCATTTGTAGAGACGTGCATGGACCTAGAGACTGTGTCATACAGAGTGGAGTGCAGTAAGTCAGAAAGAGAAAAACAAATATTGTATATTAACGCATATATGTGGAACCTAGAGAAATGGTACAGATGAACCAGTTTGCAGGGCAGAAATAGAGACACAGACGTAGAGAACAAACCTATGGACACCAAGGGGGGAAAGTGGCTGGTGGGGGGGTGGGTGGTGGTGGTGGGATGAATTGGGAGATTGGGATTGACGTGTATACACTAATATGTATAAAATAGATAACTAATAAGAACGTGTTGTATAAAAAATTAATAAAATAAAACTCAAAAAAAATATATGTATTGAACACCTGTGCCAGCTACTGTTCTAGGCCCTAGGGATATAGCAGTGGGGAAAAAAAGAAAAAATATCTCTCTTTGTTGGAGTTGATATTCTAATGAGAGGATTAAAAAAACAAAATAAACAAGTAGAAAAAAAAAGTATGATTTTATATAGTCAGCAAATAGGTACTTATTTAATATAACAATTCTCAAACATTTAAATGCTATGCAATTTCTCAAAAATAAAATGCCAGGCTTCCCTGGTGGCACAGTGGTTAAGAACCTGCCTGCCAATGCAGGGGACATGGGTTCGAGCCCTGGTCTGGGAAGATCCCACATGCCGCGGAGCAACTAAGCCCATGTGCCACAACTACTGAGCCCACGCGCCACAACTACTGAAGCCCATGCACCTAGAGCCTGTGCTCCACAACAAGAGAAGCCACCGCAATGAGAAACACACACACCGCAACGAAGAGTAGCCCCCACTCGCCTCAACTAAAGAAAGCGTGCGCGCAGTGACGAAGACCCAACACAGCCAAAAATAAATAAAATAAATAAATTTATTAAAAAATAAATAAATAAATAAATAAAATTCCTTTGAACTGGAATAATATCCCTTTTATAACCTGAACCCTTTCTTTAGTGATTTTGCAACAATACTCTTATTTTTTCCTTCAAATTAAGCAAAGTTATTTTGAGAATCAAATGAAAGAAAAGTAATTTTGACTATACTTCTGTTTGTATTTGTGAAAATGGATGTATTTTGAAAATAAGCATTGGCAAATGTATCCGGAGCTTAAATTAGCTTAAGGAAAGTCAAGTAAAATAAATTAGGCTGCAAGATTAAAAGAAATTATTGTACTATGTCTTTTCTACCTCACTCCTCACTGTTTGGTTTTCATGGGGAATCTAAGGCTAGGGGAGAATTTAGAATGCATTAGCTGCAGCAGAAAGAATAGCAAAAGTGAGAGAACATGGAGTTTGGAAGGAACAAAAAGGGAGAGGTACATAGGAAAGAATGGAAAGGATGGGCAATGCTGAGTGTCACAATTTCCAGGACCTCATTCTCCTCCCTTCTTAGTTATGCCCCTGGGGATTGTGGGTGCTGTAAATTTAAAAACAGATGTTTGGCATGACATAAGGTTTTATGATTGTGTAGAATAATCACACCATGAGAATGAGGAAAAGCTCAGTCCCATCCTAATTCAGAGAAAAGCTTTCTGCAAGGTTTTATAAGTTCTAAAAGTATAATAATTTGTAAGTCCCTGCCAAGAAATCTATCACCTTCAAACTTCAAAATACAGTCACTGGCTTCCTTATTGGGGGCAATGGAGAAGGTGAAATGCCCCTTTTAGGAGAGACAACTGGAGTTTCCCATCTTAATCTTCTTTCCTGGGCAGTCCTGCTGTGCCCAAAACACAACATACACATGATATAGAAAAGGGTTCGGGGGGCCTCGGAAAGATGGCGGAAGAGTAAGACGCGGAGATCACCTTCCTTCCCACAGATACAGTAGAAATACATCTACACGTGGAACTGCTCCTACAGAACACCCACTGAACGCTGGCAGAAAACGTCCGACCTCCAAAAAGGCAAGAAACTCCCCCCGTACTTGGGTAGGGCAAAAGAAAAAAGAAATAACAGAGACAAAAGAATAGGGACGGGACCTGCACCAGTGGGAGGGAGCCGTGAAGGAGGAAAGATTTCCACGCACTAGGAAGCCCCTTCGTGGGCAGAGACTGCGGGTGGCAGAGGGGGGAAGCTTCGGAGCCACGGAGGAGAGCGCAGCCACAGGGGTGCGGAGTGCAAAGTGGAGAGGTTCCCGCACGGAGGAGCGGTGCCGACCAGCACTCTCCAGCCCGAGAGGCTTGTCTGCTCACCCGCCGGAGCGGGCGGGGCTGGGAGCTGAGGCTCGGGCTTCGGTCAGATCGCAGGGAGAGGACTGGGGTTGGCGGCGTGAAAACAGCCTGAAGGGGTTAGTGCACCACAGCTAGCCGAGAGGGAGTCCGGGAAAAAGTCTGCAGCTGCCGAAAAGGCAAGAGACTTTTTCTTCCCTCTTTGTTTCCTGGTGCGCGAGGAGAGGGGATTCAGAGCGCCGCCTAAACGAACTCCAGAGAAGGGCGCGAGCCGCGGCGATCAGCGCAGACCCCACAGCAACAGGGGCGCAGAGGAAAAAACGGAGAGACTCCCGCACAGAGGCTCGGCGCCGAGCAGCACTCACCAGCCTGAGAGGCTTGTCTGCTCGGCGGGCGGGGCTGGGAGCTGAGGCTCGGGCTTCGGTCAGATCGCAGGGAGAGGACTGGGGCTGGCGGCGTGAACACAGCCTGAAGGGGTTAGCGCACCACAGCTGGCTGGGAGGGAGACCGGGAAAAGGTCTGCAGCTGCCGAAGAGGCAAGAGACTTTTTCTTGCCTCTTTGTTTCGCTGAGCGCAAGGAGAGGGGATTCAGAGTGCCGCCTAAACGAACTCCAGAGAAAGGCGCGAGCCGCGGCGATCAGCACGGACCCCAGAGACGGGCGTGAGACGCTGGGGCTGCTGCTGCCGCCTCCAAAAAGCCTGTGTGTGAGCACAGGTCACTCTCCACATCGCCCCTCCCGGGAGCCTGTGCAGCCCGCCACTGCCAGAGTCCCGTGATCCGGGGACAAGTTCCCCGGGAGAACGCACTGCCCGCCTCAGGCTGGTGCAACGTCACGCCGGCCTCGGCCGCCGCAGGCTCACCCCGCCTCCTCTGTACACCTCCCTCCCCGCGGCCTGAGTGAGCCGGAGCCCCCGAAGCAGCTGCTCCTTTAACCCCGTCCTGTCTGGGCGGGGATTAGACGCCCTCAGGCGACCTACACGCAGAGGCGGGTCCAAATCCAAAGCTGAACCCCAGGAGCTGTGCGAACAGGGAAGATAAGGGGAAATCTCTCCCAGCAGCCTTAGGAGCAGCGGATTAAAACTCCACAAACAACTTGATGTGCCTGCATCTGTTGAATACCTGAATAGACAAGGAATCATCCCAAATTCAGGAGGTGGACTTTGGGAGCAGGATATATTAATTTTTCCCCTTCTCCTTTTATTTGTGAGTGTATATGTATATGCTTCTGGGTGCGATTTTGTCTGTATAGCTTTGCTTTACAATAGCTTTATTTTACTTCACTATATTATAGCCTCTTTCTTTCTTTCTTTCTTTCTTTCTATTTTTTCTCCCTTTTACTCTGAGCCGTGTGGACGAAAGGCTCTTGGTGCTCCAGCCAGGCATCAGGGCCGTGCCTCTGAGGTGGGAGAGCCAACTTCAGGACACTGGTCCACAAGAGACCTCCCAGCTCCACGTAATACCAAACGGCAAAAATCTCTCAGAGATCTCCATCTCAACATCAAGACCCAGCTTCACTCAACGACCAGCAAGCTACAGTGCTGGACACCCTATGCCAAACAACTAGCAAGACAGGAACACAGCCCCATCCATTAGCAGAGAGGCTGCCTAAAATCATAATAAGGCCACAGACACCCCAAAATACACCACCAGACGTGGACGTGCCCACCAGAAAGACAAGATCCAACCTCATCCACCAGAGCTCAGGCACTAGTTCCCTCCACCAGGAAGCCCACACAACCCACTGAACCAACCTTAGCCACTGGGGACAGATACCAAAAACAACAGGAACTACGAACCTGCAGCCTCTGAAAAGGAGACCCCAAACACAGTAAGATAAGCAAAATGAGACGACAGAAAAACACACAGCAGATGAAGGAGCAGGGTCAGAACATACCAGACTTAACAAATGAAGAGGAAATAGGTAGTCTACCTGAAAAAGAATTCAGAATAATGATAGTAAGGATGATCCAAAATTTTGGAAATAGAATAGACAAAATGCAAGAAACATTTAACAAGGACGTAGAAGAACTAAAGAGGAACCAAGCAATGATGAAAACCACAACAAATGAAATTAAAAATACTCTAGATGGGATCAATAGCAGAATAACTGAGGCAGAAGAAAGGATAAGTGACCTGGAAGATAAAATGGTGGAAATAACTACTGCAGAGCAGGATAAAGAAAAAAGAATGAAAAGAACTGAGGACAGTCTCAGAGACCTCTGGGACAACATTAAACGCACCAACATTCGAATTATAGGGGTCCCAGAAGAAGAAGAGAAAAAGAAAGGGACTGAGAAGATATTTGAAGAGATTATAGTTGAAAACTTCCCTAATATGGGAAAGGAAATAGTTAATCAAGTCCTGGAAGCACAGAGAGTCCCATACAGGATAAACCCAAGGAGAAACACACCAAGACACATATTAATCAAACTGTCAAAAATTAAATATAAGGAAAACATATTAAAGGCAGCAAGGGAAAAAAAACAAATAACACACAAGGGAATCCCCATAAGGTTAACATCTGATCTTTCAGCAGAAACTCTGCAAGCCAGAAGGGAGTGGCAGGTTATACTTAAAGTGATGAAGGAGAAAAACCTACAACCAAGATTACACTACCCAGCAAGGATCTCATTCAGATTCGATGGAGAAATTAAAACCTTTACAGACAAGCAAAAGCTGAGAGAGTTCAGCACCACCAAACCAGCTTTACAACAAATGCTAAAGGAACTTCTCTAGGCAAGAAACACAAGAGAAGGAAAACACCTACAATAACAAACCCAAAACATTTAAGAAAATGGGAATAGGAACATACATATCGATAATTACCTTGAATGTAAATGGGATTAAATGCTCCCACCAAAAGACACAGGCTGGCTGAATGGATACAAAAACAAGACCCATATATATGCTGTCTACAAGAGACCCACTTCAGACCTAGAGACACATATAGACTGAAAGTGAGGGGATGGAAAAAGATATTCCATGCAAATGGAAATCAAAAGAAAGCTGGAGTAGCAATTCTCATATCAGACAAAATAGACTTTAAAATAAAGACTATTACAAGAGACAAAGAAGGACACTATATAATGATCAAGGGATCGATCCAAGAGGAAGGTATAACAATTGTAAATATTTATGCACCCAACATAGGAGCACCTCAATACATAAGGCAAATACTAACAGCCATAAAAGGGGAAATCGACAGCAACACAATCATAGTAGGGGACTTTAACACCCCACTCTCACCAATGGACAGATCATCCAAAATGAAAATAAATAAGGAAACACAAGCTTTAAATGATACATTAAACAAGATGGACTTAATTGATATTTATAGGACATTCCACCCAAAAACAACAGAATACACATTTTTCTCAAGTGCTCATGGAACATTCTCCAGGATAGATCATATCTTGGGTCACAAATCAAGCCTTGGTAAATTTAAGAAAATTGAAATCGTATCAAGTATCTTTTCCGACCACAACGCTATGAGACTAGATATCAATTACAGGAAAAGATCTGTAAAAAATACAAACACATGGAGGCTACACAATACATTACTTAATAACGAAGTGATCACTGAAGAAATCAAAGGGGAAATCAAAAAATACCTAGAAACAAATGACAATGGAGATACGACGACCCAAAACCTATGGGACGCAGCAAAAGCAGTGCTAAGAGGGAAGTTTATAGCAATACAAGCCTACCTCAAGAAACAGGAAACATCTCGAATAAACAACCTAACCTTGCACCTAAAGCAATTAGAGAAAGAAGAACAAAAAAACCCCAAAGCCAGCAGAAGGAAAGAAATTATAAAGATCAGGTCAGAAATAAATGAAAAAGAAATGAAGGAAACAATAGCAAAAATCAATGAAACTAAAAGCTGGTTCTTTGAGAAGATAAACAAAATTGATAAACCATTAGCCAAACTCATCAAGAGAAAAAGGGAGAAGACTCAGATCAATAGAATTAGAAATGAAAAAGGAGAAGTAACCACTGACACTGCAGAAATACAAAAGATCATGAGAGATTACTACAAGCAACTCTATGCCAATAAAATGGACAACCTGGAAGAAATGGACAGATTCTTAGAAATGCACAAACTGCCGAGACTGAACCAGGAAGAAATAGAAAATATGAACAGACCAATCACAAGCACTGAAATTGAAACTGTGATTAAAAACCTTCCAACAAACAAAAGCCCAGGACCAGATGGCTTCACAGGTGAATTCTATCAAACATTTAGAGAAGAGCTAACACCTATCCTGCTCAAACTCTTCCAAAATATTGCAGAGGGAGGAACACTCCCAAACTCATTCTACGAGGCCACCATCACCCTGATACCAAAATCAGACAAAGATGTCACAAAGAAAGAAAACTACAGGCCAATATCACTGATGAACATAGATGCAAAAATCCTCAACCAAATACTAGCAAACAGAATCCAACAGCACATTAAAAGGATCATACACCATGATCAAGTGGGGTTTATCCCAGGAATGCAAGGATTCTTCAATATACGCAAATCAATCAATGTGATACATCATATTAACAAATTGAAGGAGAAAAACCATATGATCATCTCAGTAGATGCAGAGAAAGCTTTCGACAAAATTCAACACCCATTTATGATAAAAGCCCTGCAGAAAGTAGGCATAGAGGGAACTTTCCTCAACATAATAAAGGCCATATATGACAAACCCACAGCCAACATTGTCCTCAATGGTGAAAAACTGAAACCATTTCCACTAAGATCAGGAACAAGACAAGGTTGCCCACTCTCACCACTATTATTCAACATAGTTTTGGAAGTGTTAGCCACAGCAATCAGAGAAGACAAAGAAATAAAAGGAATCCAAATCGGAAAAGAAGAAGTAAAGCTGTCACTATTTGCAGATGACATGATACTATACATAGAGAATCCTAAAGATGCTACCAGAAAACTCCTAGAGCTAATCAATGAATTTGGTAAAGTAGCAGGATACAAAATTAATGCACAGAAATCTCTTGCATTTCTATACACTAATGACGAAAAATCTGAAAGTGAAATTAAGAAAACACTCCCATTTACCATTGCAACAAAAAGAATAAAATATCTAGGAATTAACCTACCTAAGGAGACAAAAGACCTGTATGCAGAAAATTTTAAGACACTGATGAAAGAAATTAAAGATGATACAAATAGATGGAGAGATATACCATGTTCCTGGATTGGAAGAATCAACATTGTGAAAATGACTCTACTACCCAAAGCAATCTACAGATTCAATGCAATCCCTATCAAACTACCACTGGCATTTTTCACAGAACTAGAACAAAAAATTTCACAATTTGTATGGAAACACAAAAGACCCCGAATAGCCAAAGCAATCTTGAGAACGAAGAATGGAGCTGGGGGAATCAGGCTCCCTGACTTCAGACTATATTACAAAGCTTCAGTAATCAAGACAGTTTGGTACTGGCACAAAAACAGAAATATAGATCAATGGAACAGGATAGAAAGCCCAGAGATAAACCCACACACATATGGGCACCTTATTTTTGATAAAGGAGGCAAGCATATACAGTGGAGAAAAGACAGCCTCTTCAATAAGTGGTGCTGGGAAAATTGGACAGGTACATGTAAAAGTATGAAATTAGAACACTCCCTGACACCATGCACAAAAATAAACTCAAAATGGATTAAAGACCTAAGTGTAAGGGCAGACACTATCAAACTCTTAGAGGAAAACATAGGCAGAACACTCTATGACATACATCACAGCAAGATTCTTTTTGACCCAGCTCCCAGAGAAATGGAAATAAGAACACAAATAAACAAATGGGACCTAATGAAACTTAAAAGCTTTTGCACAGCAAAGGAAACCATAAACAAGACCAAAAGACAACCATCAGAATGGGAGAAAATAGTTGCAAATGAAGCAACTGACAAAGGATTAATCTCCAAGATTTACAAGCAGCTCATGCAGCTCAATAACAAAAAAAAGAACAACCCAATCCAAAAATGGGCCGAAGACCTAAATAGACATTTCTCCAAAGAAGATATACAGATGGCCTACAGACACATGAAAGAATGCTCAACATCATTAATCATTAGAGAAATGCAAATCAAAACTACAATGAGATATCATCTCACACCGGTCAGAATGGCCATCATCAAAAAATCTAGAAACAATAAATGCTGGAGAGGGTGTGGAGGAAAGGCAACACTCTTGCACTGTTGGTGGGAATGTAAATTGATACAGCCACTATGGAGAACAGTATGGAGGTTCCTTAAAAAACTACAAATAGAACTACCATACGACCCAGCAATCCCACTACTGGGCATATACCCTGAGAAAACCATAGGTCAAAAAGAGTCATGTACCAAAATGTTCATTGCAGCTCTATTTACAATAGCCAGGACATGGAAGCAATCTAAATGTCCATCGACAGATGAATGGATAAAGAAGATGTGGCACATATATACAATGGAATATTACTCAGCCATAAAAAGAAATGAAATGGAGGTATTTGTAATGAGGTGGATGGAGTTAGAGTCTGTCATACAGAGTGAAGTAAGTCAGAAAGAGAAAAACAAATACAGTATGCTAACACATATATACGGAATCTAAGGGAAAAAAAAAAAAAAAGGCCATGAAGAACCTAGTGGCAAGACGGGAATAAAGACACAGACCTACTAGAGAATGGACTTGAGGATATGGGGAGGGGGTGGGGTGAGATGTGACAGGGTAAGAGAGTGTCATGGACATATATACACTACCAAATGTAAAATAGATAACTAGTGGGAAGCAGCCGCATAGCACAGGGAGATCAGCTCGGTGCTTTGTGACCACCTAGAGGGATGGGATGGGGAGGGTGGGAGGGAGATGCAAGAGGGAAGAGAAATGGGAACATATTGTATATGTATAACTGATTCACTTTGTTATAAAGCAGAAGCTAACACACCATTGTAAGGCAATTATACTTCAATAAAGATGTTAAAAAAAAAAAAAAAGAAAGAAAAGGGTTCATAGTGAGAAGCCTTGATAAACGCCCACATCTCTAAAATTTAGATTTTATATGCCAGAAAGTGTGAAGCATAAATTATATCCTTTTGCCATTAAGAGAACTGTTTACAGAGAGGTTTAACTGAGGTCAATGTCTGCAGGAATATTTGTTTAAAACAGACATTTTCATTATGATTAACAAACACTTATATAGCATGTAAGTACCAGGTACTATTCTAACTTTTACAAATATCCAACTTATATAATCCTCATATTAATTCTACTTAGTAGACAATACTATTATCAAACCATTTTTTAAAATGGGGAAATCTGAAGTGGAGATAGTCTTAAGTGACTTGTCCAGTGGTGCATAGTTAATAGAGATGGAGCTAGGATAAAATGCAGGGGCCCTGGGGCCAGAGGCCATACCCCTAGGCAGTCTGCCATGTAACCTTTAACTTAGTGAGGAAAGGAAGCCTTTTTGGCCAATGCATGGGCATGCAAAGCCCACCTGCCTGGAGAATTCTGGCTTAGACTGGCAGGAGGGTCATAGATTTAAAGTTTTCTGTTTAATTTTATTTACAATTTAACTTTCATAGTAGATGTTCAGATAATTATAAACAATATATATGCTAACACAAATCAGCAGTTTAAATGAAATAGCTGCAAATGAAATTTCTGAAAAGAAATGAAAGTATTAACAACTATTGTTGGAATACATGTTCCTGGATCCTGAACTGTAGACTTAGCTTTTAAAATCCCCATTTTATGCTAAGATTAAGTAAGGACTTACCATGTGCTACGTACTTGTCAAAGTTATTTAATTCTAATAACTTATTAACGCCTCATGACAAATCCTACAAGGTAGGTGCTATTACTATTCCCATGAGGAAAGTAAAGACGAGAAATGTTAAATAACTCTTAGCAAGTACCTTAAAGATGCTTGTTTTAGGTGGGTGACTTGGACTAGGGGTACTGGTCTTGGAGACAGAAAGAATGTGAAATGAATTTGAGACACACTTTGGAGCTCGAACCCACTTAGTGCTTTCATGGACACTTTAAGGTGAACATGTTAATGCAAAACAAGCCTAATTAGTTGGTATTTCTTGTAAGGTGCTTTTCTTTTTCTATTTAGAAATATGTCCTGACATTTGTAAAGGGGCTTTCAATTTACAAAGCACTTTCTTCTTAACAACAGCAATAAGCAATTACAACCACTGAACTGAGTACTCACCATGTACTAGAGGTGGGGATTCTATGGCTTGAAGATGTTAAGTGCTAAGAACTTCAGAGGTATATGTGTTCTGACTTATTCTTGCAAATGTCTTCTTAAAAAAGTAATGCTATTATTGTCTCCTAATTTACAGATGGGGACTCTCAGGCTGAAGAAGGCTGGTAGCTAGCTAACAGTTTCTCCTAATTCTAGGCCTGGATGTGTTCCTAACACTACAGTTGCCTCCAGTCAGGTGTGGAATCCAATCTGAAAAAGTTGAGAAAGGTCTTTACAGGTACAAGAACTCTTCCTTCAGCCAGTGGCCTTGAATTACCCAGACTGTCTGCATTTATAATCAGAGCCTCATTCCTAAGGGGACTCACACTTTACTAAGCTGTGTAAAACACATGCACATACACTCACACACTCACACACAACACACACACACACATATATGAATTATCTCTATGGAAATATATAGGAATATGAAATAGTCTCATGTTAAACATATAAGCTATAAATGAGTATGAAATATAAACAAATATATATATATATTCAAAGTTGAATATATATACATTCAAACTTGATTTTATATATATATATATATATATATATATATATGTGTGTGTGTGTGTGTGTTCCCAAAGTACCTGTCACCAAAAGAATGCTCTATTTCCTAATGTGGTCAGTCTCCCTAGCTATTCTTTTAAAACCAAGTCTACAATTCACAGCACTATCAGAAACCTAAAAGAGAGCTCAGGACTTTACTCCTTTTGCAATTTATGAAAGCAGAAACCTACACGCTGAGCCATGACCCGTAAGAAAAAAGGAGGCCCTAGCAAATATTAAGGCCTTCAAAAACATGGCACATCTGTCAGCTACCAGCATGCAAACATGTAAAAACTAGAGAAGTAAACGTATAGCCACTCCTATTTCTCTAGTAATTGAACAGAGAAATCTGTACCTGGAGATGGGCGCTAGTTTTGATGAATGAAAAGCAAGCACGGGCTCTGTCCCTTTAACAGAATAAATTTTAAAAATGTACTAGCTAATCATTCCAGACATTGCCTAGCTTAAAATGCTCTGTGTAGAGTGGCAAATATTTATACTAAGCCATCATCAAAAATCTGGGAGACTTGTCAGTCCAAATGGAATGATTCATCTGTAAGATAAGCAATCAATAACAAAGAACTTGAAATTCTATCTCTTGCAATAATTCAAAAAATGAGAAGAGTGATTCATTCAATTTTTAGTAAATTTTTATGGTTTGCATATAATGTGTCAGGTTCAGTTCTAAGAATTAGGGAGAGATGAACGAGGCAGGTATTGATCTTGTGGTAAGGAGAATTCTAAGATGACCCCCAACCCTGATGACTCATGCCCTTGTAGAAACCTCCTCCTAATAGTAGGTGAGACCTGGAAATAACGATAAGATATCATTCCTGTGATTAGTTTACTAATCAGTTGACTTTGAGTTAATCAAAAGGGAGATGATAACTGGTTGGTCTGACCTAATCTTGTGAGCCCTTAAAAGAAGGCAAAGCTCTAGAGAGACTTCCCTGCTTGCCAGAAGGAAGAAAGCAAATAGTTCCCATGTGCCTAGGGAGAGGGAAGCCTCTGAAAGCTGAGGACCTCAGTCCTACAGCCACAAGGATTTGATTTTTGTCAATATCTTCAATGAGTTTGGAAGAGGACTCTGAGCCTCAGCTTAGAGTGACCCTCCCCCCACCACCAGACACCTTGATTTGCAGTCTTCTGAGACCCTGAATAGAGGATCCAGCTAACCCCTCACCCATGGGAACTTCACAATAATAAATGTATGTTGGTTTAAACCACTAAGTTTATAGCAATTTGTTACATAGCAATAGAAAACTGATACAGCTTTTTGGTAGGAAAAATGATGAAATTCTCCAGCCTCCAAATTTTCCCTTTCTTTTGTAATCCCCTAACCTTTCATGCCTGAGATTGTATCCCCCTGCCTCTATAAGTAAGGTGTCAGGAAGGTGAGCAGAAAAACGAAAGAAAGGGGAAGAAATACATGACCTCATCAAATCATATGCTAGACAAAAGGAAATGGAGCCAGTAAACTCATTTTCTCCAGGATGATAAGCCCTGCTACCATGGTGATCAATAACATTATCTGCAAAGCCATCAACTGAAGAAATGCAAAATCAAGGGGTAACAGATAAGGCCATCAGAAACACTAGTCCCCAAGAGGAGTGGGCTCCAAATAAATGAAATGACCAACTTTCAGGACACTTTTTAACAGGAACCAGAGCATAGCAGGTAGATAGCCCTAGGCAAAAGGAAGTTCAGGCAGAGGAATGCACACTTTGTCTCCCTCTGAAAAGTAGTTTGGCATTGATGCATACATTGTAACATAGGAAACTAATTGGCACCAAATGTAAGAAGCAATTTTTACTGTGAGTGTTAAAAGTTTCTTTTCTCTTTGAAATCGCACTTTTAACTTGGAACCACACACAATGCAGACTTCAGCTGCTGCTGTGTCTAGATTTTCATTAAAACACACATGCCATATGCAGTATTTTGATCTTGGAAGTGCTTGATATGTTAATAGTCTTGCTTTCTATTTGTGAACTTGGCATCACTCTTATTTGGTGGGCGTGATGAACGAAAAAAGGCTGGGTGGTGGGAGGACAGAATGCCCTTCACCGAACAAAGGCGAATGCTTCTAAACAGGCTATTATCTCACTCAGCCATGGTCAGAGAACCTATATATATGAGAATTACAGTCGACTTCTGCAAGAGTAATGCTCTATTAAAAAACTCACTTGGCCCTTCTTTTCATTGCTTCCAAAAATTCACTTGAATCGCAAACTCCTTAGGAGGAGATCATGAACTCCTTTCTACTTAAAATCTCTATGACAGAAACCCACAACACCTAAATAAAAAGGGAATTGAAGCTCCACTGTGATGATCATTCAATAGCTAATCTCAGACCCCCAGGTTCCTGTAAAAAAAAAACCCTTTCCCAGTAGACATCTCCTATCTTCGGAATCTCTGAACACTGATTTTTAAAAAAACACCCAAAGACAATCAGTTCAGTAAAAAGAAACGAGCCACCGTACAATAGTTCTGATATAAGTGCAATTAAAAAAATATGCCTATGCCTATGTCTTGCTTTGATAGTCATTATAATCATGAAAAATATATGTTCATGTGAATATCAAATCTTAACATTTTTCTGAAAGTGCAACATTGGAAAACACCTGTGCTAAGAGATTTGGTAAGATACAAAATACAAATGAACACATGAATGGATAAACATGCAAAAATAAGATATTCCTTGCCTTCCAAGAACTCATTATCTATTGAGACAGAGACATACATGGAGAACTCTGATACTCAACTGTCCCTGGTTAGTGCTACAGTGACATTTGAAAAAGAGCACAACAGAAAGACAAATGAGTTCCAGCTGGGGAAACCAGGAAGACTGCCTGGAGGAGGTTAGAAGTAAGTTTCCCTTTTTAAGGAAAGATGTTCATTGCTCTAGAATTCAGATAGTGATTATAATAATGGCCCTTCATGTCAACCATGTGTCAGATCCTATAACTGATGCTTTTTTTTTGTTTTTATTTTGAGATAACTGTAGATTCACATGCAATTGTAAGAAATAACACAGAGAAACTGTACACTCTTCACTCAGTTATCAAAATGGTAACATCTTGCATAACTATAGTACAGTATCAAGGCAAGAAATCAACACTGACCTTAATCAGATCTTATTTCACCAGCTATACATGCACTCGTGTGTGTGTGTGTGTGTGCATGTGTATTTAGTTGTGTGTAATTTTATCACATGTGTAAATTTATGTGACCATCACCACAGTAAAGATACAGAACAGCCAGTGGGGGCTTTTTTGTGCATGTTCACATTAATATTTACAGATGATATTTATTGAGTTCTTGTTATGTACCATCCTCAGCACTAGGCATTTACCTTCACTGGTGATATAACTGTTCTCTACAGAATAAATGGCAGAGACAGCCATTGTTTTTATCAATTGGCCTTCTTAGGTAACACTACTCTAATATTCCTCTGGATAACCACCCTGTCTTTGTGGCCTCTAGTGATTGACTCCTAACTATAGGTTCAAGGTTGAGCAGACTTTCAGATTTGTTTGTCTTGGCCTTGTGATAGGCACACAACTTAACTGGAGGTATTAAGACCTCCAGTTAAGTAGGTATTTCTGAAAGTCTTTCCTCCTTCACTGAACTTGACCTGAAATGTTGTAGATGTAGAGACACTGGCAGCCATCTGAATACTTCATGGATACTGACAATGATAGCGACATGAAGGACAGTGGTTGATACATGGAGAGAGACAACATTCTAATGGTGTCATTTAAACTCCTGAAAGCAGAAGGACCTGGCAACAGGCTACCCTTTCATTTTTCAGTTAACTGAGACATATTCCTATTTCCTTAAGCCAATTTAAATCAGGTTTCCTGTTACTTGTAGCAAAAGACTCCTGATATAAAGATACTCTTATTATATACATTTTTTAATGGGAAAACTGAGGTACAGAGATCTTAAAATAATTTGCTATTTTAAGGAAATAAGAAAAAGGAAACCCAGTTTGTACAGAATGGAACCAAGGTTGAAACTAGACACTATGAGTCTAGATGCTCTACTCTAAGGGCTAGGATATTATGGACCAATGTCATTATGTCATTTGGACCAATCAGCAGGGGTTTTGATTCCTCATTGTATAGATGAGGAAATAGATCTGAGAAGTTTGGAAGATAATTGCAACAATTTGCTACATTAAAAAAAATACTTCAAAACTTAATGACTCAATACCGTTTTACTTGCTCATGATTCTTTTTGCCTGCAAATTGGTCCAGTACAGCAGGGGAAATCTTCTGCTTGTCTCTCCCGGGGGTCACTCATGTGGCTGCAGCTAGATATTAAATAGTCTGTGGGGTGACTGGTATGGGAAGCATTAACGAGGATGGCCCATCTGTGATCCATGGGTCATTCATCCTCACAGGTAAGCAAGGTGAGCAGTAGTGGAAGAGTTTCCAGCAGCAATAGCGGGGCAAAGAGCAAGTGCTTTTCAAGCTTCTGGTTGTATCACATTTGCTCATGTCCCATTGGCCAAAGCAAGTTGGGTGGCCAAGGCTTTTGCACCATATCACACTGTACCTCTCCCATATACATGAAGAAAGGGTTACTAGGCAGAAGGAATAGGGACAGGAAGGTGTTAGATAAGATAGAATACAGTGAAAGATCAGGAAGGCAATGTTAAGAGGAGACAATGACGCTGAAGGTTTCACGAAGGAAGTGATATCAATGGGTCTCACAGTAGCAGTTGAACAGAGGGAAAGGAGGGGAGGAGGGAGGATGTGTAGCTAAGGGGAAATGCTTTCAATTAAGTAATGGAGCTGCTTACGTTCTTGGAGTCCCATGGGCTGCAATATAGAATGAACGAGTAGAACTGGTCTGAGAACAGTTTACAAAACACTCAGAAGACATGTTGTGGAAGGTTAAGAGCCTTCTACCTTCCAGGCCGAGGGAGCTAGAGGTTACTTGGGCAACACGGCATTTTAAACTCTTCGGATTTTAACATTTTCTAACTAATTGCCCTTTCAGTTGCTCTGCCCTACTGCTACTATGAAGGAGTTATATTTTATGTCAATAGATTTAACACCTTTCAAATTAAAGAAAATAAATACAAGTACTTTGAAATTATGCATATGTTTCAGAATCACGTGTTAAGGCCATCTATGTCTACGTAAAATGTAAAAAGTTATAGATATTTCCTATTTTGGGTAATCTCTAGAATTACCAGAAATGTAATTATGCAACTGCTAATAATCTTGGTTATTTAGCTGAGAGCCATATAAATTTTATAAGGCAATAAATCTTATTAAATGTTCCCTGGAGTATCAATTGATTCATTAACTTATAATAAATGCTTTTAAAATGCAAATTAAATAATAACTGGAAACACCTCAGTTAAATGTCACCAGGATACCTATTATATATTTCTAGTAGAGATATGTATTTTCTCTTCCCTTTAAAGCAGTGTGTTCATAAGCAGTTAGTCAATAAGATGGTTACTATGCTCGGGGGGGTGTCGTGGGGGGGTGTGGGTATGGAGAGGAGGGCTTGGTGAATTAAATTCTAACTTAAAATGATCAATCAGATCATTCAACTCAGAATCTCTTTTTTAAGAGTAAGTCTTTGTACAGCCACTCTGAAAAGCTACTTGGCAATATATCAAAAGTGTCTTGTCCTTCCACTTAACAATTTCACTTCCAGGAAACTATTTCTGAAATAATCAGAAAGCCATTCAAAGATATAGGTGTAATGACATTCATTGCGGCAATATTCTAAATGTGTGACAATGTCTAAATCGATCTGGTGTTTTCATTTGATGAAATGTTATTCAGAAATTTCCAATTATATTTCTAAAAGATATCTAATTACATGGGGGAAATTCATATAATGTATCATTAATGGCTTTTGTTATAATATTTATTTTTTTGAAAAGATGTAAAACCATATTTCCAGCTTCATCCCAATTTTTTTTTTTTCCTAATATATTTATTTATTTATTTATTTATGGCTGTGCTGGGTCTTCGTTTCCGTGTGAGGGCTTTCTCCAGTTGCGGCAAGCGGGGGCCACTCTTCATCGCGGTGCGCGGGCCTCTCACTGTCGCGGCCTCTCTTGTTGCAGAGCACAGGCTCCAGACGCGCAGGCTCAGTAGTTGTGGCTCACGGGCCCAGTTGCTCCGTGGCATGTGGGATCTTCCCAGACCAGGGCTCGAACCCGTGTCCCCTGCATTGGCAGGCAGATTCTCAACCACTGCGCCACCAGGGAAGGCCTCATCCCAATTTTATAAAAATATACATTTATAGAAAAACACACCAAAGGAAGTTCTTTCAATATTGTGTGGTTATAGCTGTACAGTGGTATAATTAATAATGATTTTAAATTCATCTCCTTTTGGGACTTCTGTGACAATTTTAAATATTAAAAAAGTCTCTAAAATATTGGATTTCTAATTTGGAGAAAAAAACATGTTACCTAAAGAAAAGAGAAAGACAGAAGCAACCTTATTTATTGAGCATAATAACAGCTTCAGATTTTAATAAAGAATATTCCAGCTGGTGATAGAAATATATAATCGCTGAAACTAAGGGAGAGTAACCCAATCACATATAAGAACATAACTTCGTATGGTTGTGCTCATGCAGAGTGAAAGAAAGATGAAAACATACTGAGAAACCTGACAAACAAGAGAGTAAAACATTGCCAAATTTAAAAATAAGCCCAAAAGCTTAGAATTTGATATATTAATTCATCAGGTGGATTGAAAATAGACTACAGCATGTGAAATGTTTAGGTTTTGTTTTTTTTAATAAATTGATTGATTTTTGGCTGTGTTGGGTCTTCGTTGCTTTGTGCAGGCTTTCTCTAGTTGCGGTGAGCAGGGGCTACTCTTCATTGCAGTGCGCGGGCTTCTCATTGCAGTGGCTTCTCTTGTTGCAGAGCACGGGCTCTAGGTGCGTGGACTTCAGTAGTTGTGGCACGCGGGTTTAGCAGTTGTGGCTCACGGGCTCTAGAGAGCAGGCTCAGTAGTTGAGGTGCACGGGCTTAGTTGCTCCGTGGCATGTGGGATCTTCCCGGGCCAGGGCTCGAACCCGTGTCCCCTGCATTGGCAGGCAGATTCTTAACCACTGCACCACCAGGGAAGTCCCTGAAGTGTTTAGGTTTTATTGCCACTGGAATCATTACATAAAAGTATGGAATTAATCTATTTAAGCATGACTTTAATTTCAGTACTTTACTAGTATCATTCATTTTCAATCCTTTATTCCCACAGATTTTATTTGTTCCATAAGAACATTTTTTGTTCCAAAGTTAATACAGTGACTAGATTTAAAAAGGTACTTACACAAAAGTCCCTGGACATTTGATTTTCCAAGGCATAAATAATGTTGCTAACTCCCATAGGTCTAAAGAGGGAGCTATTGACTAAGAATGGCTGGAATATGTCAAATTGAATAAAGGTATGTCTCACTTCACAAAGAAACCCTTGTACATATTACTAACTGAACTTGACACTATCGATACTTGATTGAAAAAAGTAGGTTACTTTATGAATCAACTTCAGCACTATAAACATGAAATACTGTTTTTTCACTGACATCATTTTCCTTGATTCAACAGCTGCTCATCCCTACCACTATAAAAAAAACTTCCACTTTTGACAAGTATTGTTTTAAAGGTTCTATAATAAAATATTATATATTGCCACATCTCTGTTACACACCTTCTTCACAATATTCCTAAGTGATTGTGTTGTCAGTATGGTTAACCTTTGAAAGTGAGACCAGAAACTTGGCCTTTGGAGGATCATGATTTTTTAAAAAATTAATCTGTTTAGTAACTTGGAATTACAATGGATTATAATATTCTAAAGCACAAACTTGGTACTAAAAAAAGCATGGTTGAGTAATAACAATTTCTGAAACATCAGTTATCCACAGTATATGTATGTACTTTTTTTTTTTTTTTTTTTTGGCTGTGTTGGGTCTTCGTTTCTGTGGTGTGAGGGCTTTCTCTAGTTGCGGCAAGCGGGGGCCACTCTTCATCGCGGTGCGCGGGCCTCTCACTATCGCGGCCTCTCTTGTTGTGGAGCACAGGCTCCAGACGTGCAGGCTCAGTAGTTGTGGCTCACGGGCCTAGCTGCTCCGCGGCATGTGGGATCTTCCCAGACCAGGGCTCGAATCCGTGTCCCCTTGCATTGGCAGGCAGATTCTCAACCACTGCGCCACCAGGGAAGCCCACTGTATGTACTTTTTGAAACAGTGATGGCCAACTTCAGGTACTAGTTATTCCAACCTAGTGATTCATAAGTATAAGTAACTTCTCTGACATATCCTCATTACGGGATATAATCAAGGCCGTTTCTGCCACATACAATCCTGAGTGCTAAAAAGCATTCAGAGAGCAATGCCAAGCACAACACAGTTTGTATTTCTAAAACTCCATTCAAACGCTGTGTCAATAAATTTGAATGAATGCATGTGATGTTCCACTGAAGGCAACTAATTCGTAAGTCGACTGGCATCTTCTTCTTTTCATCAGCAAAACTAAATATCTTGAGGGATCTTTCCTGGTGAATTGTCAATACTTCTGTGATGAGGACATTTTCATAAAATGACTATGACTGTGACGTATGACATGGATCACACCTATTTCCCTCCTATCTGTTCTGGGAGATCTATGAGATGTGACCGGTGGTAATTGGAAAAAGGTTCAATCTAAAACACTGTTTCTTTCAAGTTTGATTTTGACAAACCCTCAAAATCCTCTAAGACAGTCTACTAAGATTTTAAGTTGGTCCCATACAGTTATTCAAATATTCTTCAAGAATAATTGATGAAAATATAATAAACGTACATTGACAGTAAAACTTGAGCAGCTAAACAAATATCCAAATTATAAGGAATTATTTTCATTGTTAAAAAACCACACATAAATTAGGCATATAGTACCCAAAGCAATCTACAGATTTAATGAGATCCCTATCAAATTACCCATGACATTTTTCATAGAACTAGAACAAATAATCCTAAAATTTATATGGAACAATAAAAGCCCTATAATTGCCAAAGCAATCCTGAGGAAACAGAACAAAGCAGGAGGCATAACCCTCCCAGACTTCAGACAATACTACAAAGCTACAGTAATCAAAACAACGTGGTATTGGCACAAAAACAGACATACGGATCAATGGAACAGAATAGCGAGCCCAGAAATAAATCCACACACCTATAGACAATTAATCTTCTACAAGCAAGGTCCTACTGTGTAGCACAGGGAACTATATTCAATATCCTGTGATAAACCATAATGGAAAGAATATGAAAAAGAATGTATATATATGTATAACTGAGTCACTTTGTTGTACAGCAGAAATTAACATGTATATATGTCAATCCTAATCTCCCAATTCATCCCACCCTCCCCTTCTCTCCCTGTATCCACCCATCCGTTCTCTACGTCTGCATCTCTATAAAAAGCAACCTCAAAAAAAAAAATTAGACACATACCTGAATATAAAAAGTAATAGATAAGTCCTATGTTACATTTATAGGTAGGTTTTAAATTTTAAATTTTTAAGAGGAAAGATAATTGAAAACATATTTTTACAATGGGTAATATATGCTCTTAAACTCTGATGTTTTCAATGATAGAGAATACATACTGATTTAGCTCTTATCTAGATGCACTATAAAAATTTATTGAAAAGTCATTTTTTGGGTTGAATAGAAAATAACCTGACAATTACTTTTTTTCTTATATCAAGTTATAGATCGTTAGCTCAAAGTCACATGGCTATCAGAAAGGAAAACAAAGGAGATTAATTGTTTTGTATTTGAGATCAAAATTTGCCTGAGGGAGATAGGTACCCAGAGTTTAGTAGCACATGTCTAGATTGATTTCCCATAGATAAATTTATTGACTATAAAAGAGTACAGTAACTTTAGTACCTAGGCCATCTGGGATTTGGAATCAGTAATCATTTAAAATATATACCACTTTTAGAACACCTATCAAATGTGAAGGCAACATTACTCTGACCCAAATTTAAGTTGTATGTTTTATTATTTTTTTAAATAATTTATACTGGTGACTTTACATTAAGCCAGTTAAACTCCTTAACATCTCTCTGAATCGCAGCCTCAGTCTCTGAGTTCATGGTTTAGGATATGAGTTGCAAGTTGGTCAAGAGATTTTCTCTATGTGATGCTAACTGTCCCCATGAGAATGATTTTATGGCACTGACCTCTTTGCTCTCTGTAAGCAAGCTAACAGGTTTAGGTATTTTCTACAAACAATTTATGGAACAACATGAATTCTTTCTTACAAAAAATAACTATCAACATCTTTTTTGTTTTTTCTTATTTTCTACTTTACAAATTTCAAGCATATGGCACTATAACTTGACATCTGTATATATTAAGTGATCCCTACCACAAGCCTAGTTGTCATCCATCACCATACCGTTGACTCCCTTCACCCATTCCATGCACTCCTAACCCTCTTCTCCTTTGGTAACTACTAATCTGTTCTCTATATCTATGAGTTTGCTTTTGCTTTATTTTGTTTGTTCATTTGTTTTGTTTTGTATTAGATTCCACATATGAGTGAAGTCATATGGTATATGTCTTTCTTCATCTGACATATTTCATGTAGCATAATACCTTCAAGGTCCAACCATGTTGCTGCAGTTGGTAGGATTTCATTTTTCTTATGGCTCAGTAGTATTCCATTGTGTGTGTATACATATATGTATATATATGTGTGTATATTTATATATGTATATATATGCCACATCTTCTTTATCCGTTCATCCACCAACAGACTTAGGTTGTTTCCATATCTTGCTGTAATGGACATAGGGGTGTATATATCTTCTCAAATTCGTATTTTTGTGTTCTTTGGATAAATACCCAGAAGTGGAATAGCTGGGTCATATGGTAGGTCTACTCTTAATTTTTTGAGGAATCTCCAACATCTCTTCTTGATGTTTCAAGACACTTGTATGTACCATCAGTCAACACAATGAGTATGGCAAATTTGGTCATTACTATTTAATAACATTTTAAAGCTTGATATAGGTAGTAAACTCATTAGGTTACCATAAACAATTCAAAGGCGGGTAAAAAAAAAAACTTAAATATATCAATTTAAGTGGAATTATGAGTTTTCCCATGTAATATTAGCTTTCTCACTGCAAACAATTAGCACTAGGGATTAAGAAGAAATTAACATCATGGTAGGTCATAATCACAGAACCCCATGGTTTGAAAGTTTATTCCTAATATTCATCAACGCTAACATATTGCAAGTGTCTTCTTTAATACAAAGATGATAACTACATAAAAAATCAATAAGTCTCATTTATAGAATTGCCAGTTTTATTCCAAATCGCTGATTAGTTCTGCCCGGAGGACAGGGTCATTATGAACTACTAGAGAGCTCAGTTATTTCTAACAGACATTTTCAGGGTCAGAGTTAGTGAGTAAGAGCAATATTCCTGTACTATATAAAACAGCTGTTGCAGTTTAGGAGTCTATAGGGAAATAAAAATCTATCTAGGTACTTTTTTGCATTTATATTTTATTTGGACAAAAGTCATCTCATTTTCTAAAAGGTAAAGCTTCATTCAGATTATTCATTTATTCAACAAGCATTTATTCAGTGTCCAGCATGAAAGTGAGGGCTCAAAAATGAATAAAAGTTGTCTTCTCTCAAGGTGCTGCATTTCTGAATCAATTTATTTTTAGCTCACTCCACATTTTGATAAAATGGGATTCCTATACCATTATTTAAAATTATTTAAATTCTAAAACAAATGCAACAATGTTACTAAAAAGAGATAACATTATTTTTGAATTACCCACATGCCTCTCAACCACTGGAAAATTCTAACATGAGCTCCATCCTCTACCTCAGTCCATCACAGCCTTTCTTTTTTTAAAAAAATAAATAAAATTATTTATTTATTTTGGTTGCTCTGGGTCTTTGTTGCGGCATGCGGGATCTTTAGTTGCGGCATGCATGTGGGGTCTAGTTCCCTGACCAGGGATCGAACCCTGGCCTCCTGCATTGGGAGCGGGAGTCTTAACCACTGGACCACCAGGGAAGTCCCCACAGCCTTTCTTAATTAACATTTTTTGATATGGAGCTGGGAGTCCCATACATTTTTCAGATGTTATAAATTAAAGAGTTCAAAAGCCTCTAATAAATTAAAATAATAACCTCTTAGGAACAGAAAACATAGATAAGAAGGATTGATTTTTTTCCCCTTTCTTTTCTTTTTATAGTATCTATATGAGAAGATGGATGTTATGTGAACCTAGTTGTGGTAATCATTTCACAGTCTATATAAATCAAACCATTATGCTGTTTGCCTTAAATTTATACAGTGACACACGTTAATTATTTCTCAATAAAACTGGGAGAAAAACGGATTGCTTTTTATTTGGCATTTACTATCAAAGATACTTTCAAAAAGTTACATAAAATATGTAGAAATATATCCCATTACAAAAAAGCATCTTAACAATGGGAACTCACCCCAATTTTTATTTCCTCTTTAACAGAAACCACACAAGGAGTAGATGGCATCTTACGCCAAATAATATATGCTAGAATTTTATTTTTAATATATTATAAAAATAAGTCTTTAATATTTTGCCCAAATATTGAAAACTTAAAATCTTATTTTTTTTTCTGTATTCTTCACCCAAATCAATGGCCTTTTTTTCACCTTTTCCCTTCTTCCTCTACTCTCTTCTTTAAAACTCATTTAAAGACCACAATGTTTAGTATCTATAAGTCTTGTAAAGGTATTTAGACAAAAGCAATAAAGTTCTGACTTGGAATAATAACAAATAAGTTGGTGTGTGTGTGTGTGTGTTTGTGTGTGTGTATTTTCCTCTGGATGTTCCTCTAAATAAGGGTCCAAGATTCTATAGATAATGGGAGTGGACAGGGTCGTATTTGAGAATAAAAACCTTTTTGGGCCTCTGAGACCAAAATAGTATCATTTGAGTTTCCAGGAAAAATATGGAATCTAATATTTATTAAACACCTCCCATATGTGAAGCATTTTGTTAATCTTACCCTAAGTCCCATGTGCCCATATTCTTTATCCCGTATTGTGAGAAGTAAACAAGAATTTTCACACCTGGAAAAGACGCATATCTTCTTTGTTCCTTGTCGGTTTAAGGCAAGGACAACTGATCAGCTAGTTTCTCTTGAGACCCTGCTGATGAGTAGTGGCTGCTTAGGACACAATGATGAAAAGGATTCTGAGGCTGAGGCTGGGTTTTACAGGAGGAAGCTGACTGGTGATGTCTGTGTTCCTTGCAGGAGCAGGCGATATGAGTGCATATTTATTGTTTCTGACTTAGATACTGCAAACAAAGCAGCGTATCTGCCTCTTAACGCTTAATTCCATAACGTCAGTCCAATGAGCAGAATATATCTCGCAGACTTTGCAAACTATATAAGAACATCTTCACAAACATACAATTTGATGTTACTTTGTCTCCATGTGCCTATTCTTATCCATGTATTTAATAGTTTACTACAGCTTTCCCTATGATATGTTTTTTTTTTTGTTTTTTTTTTTTTTTTTAATGCTATTCTTGTCTGCTTACATTCTTTTTATGTATGTATGTATGTATGTATGTATGGCTGTGTTGGGTCTTCGTTTCTGTGCAAGGGCTTTCTCTAGTTGTGGCAAGCGGGGGCCACCCCTCATCGCGGTGCGCAGGCCTCTCACTATCGCGGCCTCTTGCTGCCGAGCACAGGCTCCAGACGCGCAGGCTCAGTAACTGTGGCTCACGGGCCGAGTTGCTCCGCGGCATGTGGGATCCTCCCAGACCAGGGCTCGAACCCGTGTCCCCTGCATTAGCAGGCAGACTCTCAACCACTGCGCCACCAGGGAAGCCCCCTATGATATGTTTTAAAAGATGGTTATATAGAGCAATAAATAGGAAAAGGCAAATCTAAAGTATTAGTAAATAAAAAATGACAGATCTAAAATTAAAAATCAATATTTAATCAACTTAATATATTAGTGACAGGTGAGGCTGAGTTTACTATTTCTGAATGCTTTCAGTATGAATTAAAAGAAGCTCATAATTGAGTAAGATTCATGATTTATCACAGGTCACAGGAATCCATAACTTGTTCCAGCTTTCATATTCCCATTAATATGAGCACTTGTGAAACACCAGACAATTTCTGGCAATGATGGTCAATTGAATTATATAGATATGAGAACTGAGGAGTTCACATCCTAAAAATCTAAGTTTAAGGTGGAAGCTATAAACGGCCAAAGAACAATAGGTCTTTAACATAAAACTGTTACTTCCACTGCCTCTCATGTTGAAAGAACTGAAAATTAAGTTCAAACATCTTTCCACGGCCTTCCGGGTCCTATACGATCCAGTCCTGCCCACCCCTCTGATGTCAGCACCCACCATTCTCCTCATTTCTACTTTGCTCTCCAAGCTCTGGAGTTATCTCCAGTCTCCTGAGTCAGTGAAGCTTGTTGCAGCCTCAAGGCCTGTGCACTTCTTATTTCCCCTGTCTAAAGGGTTCTTTCCCAAATTTTCATAAGATTGCCATATCTTGTCATCTAGGTCTCAGCCCAAATCACACATCCTCAGAAAATCTGGCCTGACCTTCCCTCATCTCTGATCACTTTCAATCTCATTATCTTGTTAACCTCAACCACTATTTTAAAATAGCTTGGGGCTTTCCTGGTGTCACAGTGGTTAAGAATCCGCCTGCCAATGCAGGGGACACGGGTTCGAGCCCTGGTCCAGGAAGATCCCACATGCCGCGGAGCAACTAAGCCCGTGCGCCACCACTACTGAACCTGCGCTCTAGAGCCTGCGAGCCACAACTACTGAGCCCACATGCCTAGAGCCCATGCTCTGCAACAAGAGAAGCCACTGCAATGAGAAGCCCGCACACCACAACAAAGAGTAGCCCCCACTCACTGCAACTAGAGAAAGCCCGTGTGCAGCAATGAAGACCCAACGCAGCCAAAAATACATAAATAAAATAAAATAAAATGAATAAAATCATCTTAAAAAAAATAAAATACCTTAGTCTTTCAATTATTTATGATTATTGTCTGTCTTTTTCCATCAGAAAGTAAGCTCCAGGCAGGCATGACTTATGTCAATATTGTTTATTCCTACATCACCAGAGGTGAGACCAGTGCCTAGCCTAGGGGCTAGGAAAATACTTACTAAAGAATTGAGATAGTAAATAAAAGAAGGAACAACTGAATATGAATGCTTTTCCCACTTTATTTTAATGTCAGATTGTCATCTATTCTGAGAAAGTAATGTATTAGACAACATTCCCAAGACAAAAGCCACACTGAGGTGTATAGAGTTGATTCTTTAATAATTTTATGGTGAATTTTCTTCTTTAGCATCTCGGCTCTGTATCATTGATAGCTCTTGTTGGAAGGCACTTCTTAGACCGCCTTCCCTCTTGACTTAGTTTGTACTAACTTCCAGAAGTTTTCTTTTGTAATGCTGCATCACAATAAGCTCGATTAGTGAACAAGAGTGTACACAACTATGAGAATGAAGATTTGTATAGTAATTGCTGACAGTTTCTTTACTATAATAATAACAGTTAAGGGCTTCCCTGGTGGCGCAGTGGTTGAGAATCTGCCTGCCAATGCAGGGCACACGGGTTCGAGTCCTGGTCTGGGAAGATCCCACATGCCACGGAGCAACTGGGCCCGTGAGCCACAATTACTGAGCCTGTACGTCTGGAGCCTGTGCTCCACAACAAGAGAGGCCGCGATAGTGAGAGGCCCGCACACCGTGATGAAGAGTGGCCCCCACTTGCCACAACTAGAGAAAGCCCTCGCACAGAAACGAAGACCCAACACAGCCATAAATAAAATAAATAAATAAATTTAAAAAATTAAAAAAAAATAATAATAACAGTTAAGACTGCTGTAATAAGAGATGACATTAATTCAGAAAGAACACCTTTTTTTAAAATTTATTTTATTTATTTATTTTTGGCTGTGTTGGGTCTTCGTTGCTGTGCGTGGGCTTTCTCTGGTTGTGGCGAGCAGGGGCTACTCTACGTTGCGGTGCGCAGGTTTCTCATTGCAGTGGCTTCTCTTGTTGCGGAGCACGGGCTCTAGGCGCACGGGCTTCAGTAGTTGTGGCACATGGGCTCAGTAGTTGTGGCACGCGAGCTCTAGAGCGCAGGCTCAGTAGTTGTGGCGCACGGGCTCAGTTGCTCCATGGCATGTGGGATGTGGGATCTTCCCGGGCCAGGGCTCGAACCCATGTCCCCTGCATTGGCAGGAGGATTCTTAACCACTGCGCCACCAGGGAAGCCCCCAGAAAGAGCACTTTTTTAAGTGTAGTTTTTCCTTATTCTGTCAGTAGTGGGAGTGTGCCCAACTATGTATAATAGCATTTTATATCAACTCTACCATGTGTTAATATGAAAGAAGTGATTAGAGTGCCTGCAAAATAAACATTAGCCCAATAAAAGATCCAGTTCTAAGAGTTTCAAACATACTACAGTTTTAAATTTATGTATAATAGACTTCATGTGATTTTCACGATTTTAGACCTTAAAGATATTTGGAAATGTATAATTATCATAAAGCAATCTGATATTTATCAAGTACCTTCTAAATGTTAGGCGTATTCATACTTGTATAAAAGACTCTCTGACCTCTAAGAGTATATTAGGTAAGATGAGGTTGCATTTAAGAGACCAAAACCTCAAAATAACTGAGATATAAACACAATAGAAACTTATTTCTCCTAAGTAAAATAAGCCTGGAAAGGGTTAGTTTAGGGCTGTTCAGTGTGGCACAGAGGCAATGACCTAGAGTTCTTCTGCAATGCTTAGCATTCCACGTCCTTAGCATGTGGTTTCCATATCATATACTGAGATGGCTAGGCCATTGCCAGCCCCCCACCCCACCCTGGTCCCCAATACAACTGACAGAGTGAAGAAAGGATGAAAGGATGATAAACTTCTTTTTAAGGAGAACTTACACTGACATCTGATTAGACAGACTTAATTCACATAGATGCATAGGAAATTTAGGACATAGAGTCCTTATTCTTCATGACCATGTGCCTAGATAAATTTTAAAGATTCCGATTCTAAGCAAGAAAGAGACAAAAGATATTTGGGGGAAAATAGAAGTCCCAGCTATAAGTACAAAACATAGAAAAAGTAAAAGTTAAGTATCTAATTTTTCAATTATTATTTTGGATAGTAAATCAGGGTGGATAAGTGAGAGCTTTGAAGTTAGGTCACCTGGATTTCAAGTTTGGGTCCATCTTTTATTTGCATTTGTGAACTTGGTTAAGTATTTAAACTTTCCAAGCCTCAGTTTCTCACCCATAAGTAGAGAATAATAGTAACCTGTATCTTACAGAGTGCTATTGAGATGATTAAATAAAATGATGGACATAGAACTTCCTTACCTTTAGCACACAATAAGTACTGATGATGAAGACAATGATGATAGTGATGTTAATGGGTAATAGTAGAAATAATGGTATTAGTAGTATTATTATAATTATAAAACATTATGATTACTATGATTAGTAGCAGAGAATGGTGGAGGGCTTCATAGAATAGGAAGTACTGGAGACAGACCAGGATGGACTGGTTGAATTTACAAAGCTAGAAAGGAAAGAGACGTCCCAGATGAGTATATTAATACACCATGACCAAGTACAAGATCGACCTGCGGTGTTCAAATTCTCCGTAACTTCATCACAAAAGGATTTAAAGCACTTGGGACACTGAAGCTTATTGAACTTAGATGTAAACATTATCTAATGATTTAATTATTAATACAATTATTCTACTGCAGAATATTATCTGAGTTGCTTCTTAGGAAAATACAAATGAGAAGTGTATTTGAGAGAATCCAACTAAAATCCTTAGATAGCACCTTTGGATGGAAAACCAACAGCCTACTTTTATTTTGATAACAGTAATCTCAATGTTACCAAAAAAAAATCTAAAAATCCTCACTGCTGATAAACCATTGAGAAAAAGTATGGTCATCATACCTATTTTTAATCCAGTATTTGAGAAAAAAAATATATATATATGCCTAATCTTTTCTTCAAAATGTGAGAAGCTTTGGGTATACCTTCAATTGCAATACTTAATTTATTCTAGCCTGAAACACTAAAATGTTCACCTGGGTGTGAACGCTTCATCTTCCCACCATTGGAAATCACTTGAAAAGTTCTACTGCCATTAGAAAGCCTAATTGAAAATTAATATGCATACATTTTCTTTCATCTTTTAAATATGCAAAAATAAGCTGTTTCTCAGTGATGAAGAACTAAACAGTAGTTTGAAATGCCACTTCTTTGAATTTCATAAGTCAATCTTTCCCTATATCTTTTTTTCTTCCTTTAATGTCACTCAGAGAATTGTAGGCAAACAGTGGGGAACTAAGCAAAGCTCTCTATAAGGCCTGAGTCTGAATCATACAGTTTACTCAATCGATGTGATGTGATTACTATCAATTAAGGTTATTTTTATCCCTTATTATGTGCCAGGCACTCTTCTAATATCTTCGCATTCCCTGTCTCATTTAATCCTCACCAGAAATAGATGAGGTGGACACTATTATTGTACCAATTTCAGAGCTCAGATAACTGAGACACAGAGAGAATAAGGACTTTGGCCAATGTCATGCAGGTGATAAATGGTGGAGATGGGATTACAATCCATCCAGCCTGACTCTACGTAACACATACTTAACCCCTGCATTACTTTGCCTCTCCTGTACATAGATCCACTTCCAAGCCACTGGGTGGAAAGAAATCTTTCCTTCCTTAGTTGAAAATTGTTTTATAGCTCTTTATTTCCACAAAGATAATTGTTTTCTTGTACGGCATCTGTGGCTTCATTTCTCAGTTCTACAAATTATTGGCTGAAAGCATTAAACATATAGTCTGGCTATAGAAAACATGCTGGTGAGCCCACATTTACACTACAGAATTCAGTTATATCTAGAGAAATAACATAGTAACATGTTTGATTTTCTCACAGAAAAATCTACTTCAGTGTCTACACACTTGCCTGAGACATAGTGAACTCTTTTTCAAGGCAGAAGAGGAAAAACACTGTGCATGGAAAAATACTGGCTGCTTTGTGTGTGTATGAAACTAGCTGGATCTTTACAAGATAAACACTCCATCTGATAAAAAGCTATGAGAGCTACACAAGCACCTCGCAGAGGACACACATAGCTTCTTAGTAATTCCTTGTTGTTTTAACAAACACACATCATCATAGCCCATTTTGACAGCCAAATAATGCTACCACCAATGTGTCATGACAAAAAAGTAAACCCAATTGAATGTAAATGGGAAAACCCATTTAAAATATGTTAAAATAATAAACATATATCAATCTAATCAAGATGGTAAATAGATTTTCAGTCACTCAAGTCCTTTATGGAAAGAGGACATGAAGATAAATTAAAGGAACAGACTTTTTTCATCAAAGGAAAAAAGAATTACATATGCACATACACACACAGACACAGACGTTAGATAAAGAACACACTTTGTGTGTTCTAGTTCCCAATGCAAATGGATTCCTCAGTTTATCCAAGTGAACTGCTTGAAATTTATTATAAAGGAAGGATGATGGGTATCTTCCAAAGGATGGAGCATTTTAGAATGAATAGGATAATCTTGTGTATGCTTCATTAATGCCAAACCACCCTGAAAATAAAGCAAAGGCAGGGCTTCCTCAAGGAGCAATCAATCTGGGAAGGGCTTTGAAGTTTGCCATCATGCACGTCTTCTCCAAATAGGCACCCAAGGTAATTTTTGAAACATAACCCAACTATATCACCCCCTCCCCTGCTTGACTCTCAATGGATTCCTGTTGGCTTCAGGATGAAAACAATGCTTACAGGGCTCTGTATATCCCTTCTTCCACCAACCACTAGGTTCCAATTCATAACTCCTCCACCCCACGCTCAAAGCCCATCAATCTTTTTTCAGTTCCTAAAAAAACCCATGTGCTTCCTTATACCTTAGGGCCAGTCTCCAAGTCTCATTGTGGCTATTACCCCAGTACCTAGTGGAATATACAATGACTGAATACATGCTACCCCCTGTTCCTGCTCCGTTCTCTCCCCTTCCATTCTTCACTTAGGGAAGCTTTCTCTTAGACTAACAACATGAAATGTTACCACATTCCTCTCTTCCTGGCACTGATCAAAGCTGTAATTCCACATTTATTTCTGTGATAGTTTGGTTAGTACCCACTTCCTTTACTAAACTCTTATTTCCATGAGAAGAGTAGCCAAGCCTTTTTTTTCTCATCATTGTTTCCCCAGTGACTGATAAAGCAGCTCTCACATCAGGCAACTCATAAACGCTTGTTTGAATATGTGAGTGAGTGAGTGAGTAAATGAATGAATAAATTAATGACAAAAGAAAAATCCTAGGAAGAGTAAAGTCCTTTTAACATTTTTATAAAGTAACCCAGGTATCACATTCACTCTGTCAAATAAAGGAAGCAGACGGTAAGAACTCCAACCCACTGGCTAATGGTAAATTACTTGGAAGTATAGTATTTAAAATCTGTTGTGAAATTTAAATAGTCTTGACTATGTCTCTACTAATAGTTTCAAGCAAAGTATATGCTTGCCACGTCTTCTCCACACGGCATGTTGGATTTTAGTTCCCAGACCAGGGGTTGAACCCCCGCACCCTGCAGTGGAATCGCGGAGTCTTAACCACTGGACCACCAGGGAAGTCCCACATGTCTTATTAATGGTTGTATTTCTGATACTTCAACTTTGGGCTAAGGAAAAAAAATCCCATCCAGTTCCAGGGGGAGCAGTACAGCCTCTGGGTCAAAGGAAACTGGTTAAAAGTTATTGGAACTCTACAAAAATACATGAAAAATAATTGTTCCACAGTGTTTCATTCTGAAAATATATAGGTGAATCTTTGAAATGGTGATTTATTTCTAACCACTGTTTTAAAAATAGTGTCCTCATGCAAATGTATTGGTAATGGCTTGCAGTAGTAGTAGCTAAATTAATTCCTTTCCAAATTAATGAAGTCAATGAGTCAGAGACTTTAGAATTGTAAATGAATTTCAAAAAAAAACTCTACAAGATAAAATCTCAGATGAATTATATAAGAACATCTTTGTTTTCCTTCTTTATTTTGCATACTTCTGTAGTATTTCTCTCTCTGGGAGAAACACAGATATTTGAAAAGGGCAGCCTTTATCCTACTGTCTCTTCCGCAGCCAAATTCCACAGTTACCTTGTAGCAACAACATGAAAGTTACAAAATACGATGAAAACCCCACAGTGTGCATTTGTCATATGTTGTCAAATGAATCATTTTTATTTATTTCACAGGGTTTCTATGTCAGTTATTAATTAAAATTAGAGTGATCTCATTATAAGGGTTTGCACCCTAGAGCAAGATTCTCATCTGAAGTGGGAATCTGACCTTTACAGAGATGTTTAATGGCTCAACTCAAACAAAAACATGTTGATAACTCAAGTTATCAAGAATGGATGTTTCCTGAAATTCTTAAATATGTCTGCGATGTCCATTTTAATGTCGTAGGACATATTCCCTATGTTTAAAGGATTCTGAGGTTCATAGCCATTTAGGGGAAAGTAGAAAATAATTTAGGTTTATAGTTTATAAAAAGAAAGAGAATCAGGAACATACTATTGATTCCCTCTATTTGCCATTTCTTCTTTATTCAGTTTAAATTTTTATTCCCACCTCCTCTTTCCAGTCTTTCGAAAATTCCATTCACTTCAACTTTCAACTCATAACTTTTTTCGTCAAATTTTCTCTGAAAATACACTGCCTTGAGAGTTTTCCCAGAGATAGGAGAATGAATTTTTAAAAGAAAAAATTCTGAACTTAATGGCCTTTCAACTGGTTAGATTTTATTTCTATTTTATTTATGCATTTATTTTTGGTAGTGCTGATATTTGTTTGAGTGTTCAAAGATGGGAAAAATAAAGAGCTTCCCTCCTAACCTAATTTAAAAAATGGAAAGTAGGTCAAAAGTCACTGTACTGCAGCTGGCTCAAATAATTTCTGACATGTAATACAGGGATGACCATTAAACTGGCATGATTTTTGCACTTAACGGCTTTAATATTTTGTCCAGAATAAATGTTCAGCAATAAGGGCAGCCTCTGATAAACTGTAATTTCTGTGTTGTCTTGCAGGTCAAGAAATGGATTATCCTTGTTGTACAAGCATTCAGTTTAATTAAGCAATCAGTCATTCATTAAGGCCCTATTTAGGTTCAGCACTGTGCTAGGTGCTTTGGGGGGAAAATAAGTACAAGATAGTGCCTGTGCTTAAGTGTAAAACTTATGTATGACTAAGGCACTCATGCAAACTAAGGGGAGAAAAAATGGGATGTAAAGGTTTGACAAAGAATGAGGACTACAGTAATTATCAAAGGCTCCAGGGAGGAGTTTGGATATGATGTGGATAGGAGGGAGTGTACGGGAAATTATTTTGATGGGAACATATTTCAAGGAAGGAGAATGATATTAGAGTTACTGGAAACCTACATTCCACAATCATGCAATGAGAATACAACAAAAGTATGCTTACTGTTAAATGATATGGGGAAAACATCAAAGCCTGTTAGATAACTTAATAGTCTACTACATCTTTACATACACAAATGAAAGTCATCAGCTTTAAAGTATTTTAAAACTCTTCATATCTGATGGAACAATTATTTTCTTCTCTATAATTTTAATAACAGATTTTTAAAAGATTAGATTTATCTAAACTCTGTTGTTACCAAATCTTTCAAAATGTATATATATTTTTGAAAACATACACTGGTTTTTCCTGGACATGATTCATCTCTATTCATAACTTTACTTAAAACATAAAACATTAATGCTTTAGCCAAAAATAGTTACTTATAATGTTACCATTTTGGAATGACCCTAAAACAGAGTCTAGGTAATATTCATTTTGTGAATAGCTTAAGCTCTTCTCCTTCTTAGCACTATACCTACCCTATTTTTGCCATTATATTACTCATTTGTTTTTGCTTATTTAAAAAATAAACATTTAATTGTTTCTAGACTTCAACTTCTTAAAACTCATGATTTTGAAGTAATTTTCTACTTACAGAAATGTTGCAGAGAGAGCACAGAAAGTTTCCATATACCCTTCAGCCAGCATCTCCCATTGTTAAGATCTTATTACCATGGTACATTTATCAACACTGAGAAATTAAGATTGGTACAATTTTATGAACTAAACTACAGACATTATTTGGATTTTCCCACATTTTCCACTAACGTCTTTTTTTTCCTGTTCCAAGATCCAATCCAGGTTATCATGTTGTATTTAGTCATTATATCTCCTTGGTCTCTGCTAATCTGAAATTTCTTTAGTCTTTCCTTGTTTTTTCATAAAGTTGACACTTCAAAAGAATACTGGTTAGACATTTTGTAGAATAGCCCTTAATTTGGATTTGTCCAACACTTTCTCATGATTAGACTGAGGTTATGTAATTTTGGAAATAGTGCCATGATGTGCCCTTCTAATGACATTATATCAGAGGGTAAGTAATATCAATATGTTTATGACTAGTAATGTTAAGCTTGACCACTTGGTTAAGACGGTTTCTGCCAGGGTTTTCAACAGAAAGTTACTATTTTTCTTTTTCTATAATCTCCTTTTTAGAAGTGATGCATTGAGTCCAGCTCATACTTAGGGGGAGGGAAATTAGGTAACGTTTCCCAAGGGAAGAGTTTCAATAAATTTGTGGACATATGTTAACACTATCACAGTGATTAATAAATATATTGAGTATAACACTTTAAGACTATACAACTGTCCTAACTGTCCTTGAAATTTTGCCGACTAATTTAATCATTCACCAGTGGACCTTGCCTACAGCAATGACTAATATCATGATCTAAAGGTGGCTTTCTATTTCCCTCATTCTGTCTATATTCAATAATTAGAATAATTCTATAAGGAACAGTTCTCTTTTCCACATTTATTTATTCAATCAATCACTTATTTATATCAGTATAGATTTGTGAATATCCATTTTATTCTTTGGGCTATATTCTAATACTATATATAATTATTTAATCGGCTGCTTATATTGCTCCAGCTTTGGCCATGGGAGAGTTTTCAAGCTGCTCCTGTGCCCATCTGACATGCTCCCATGATCTTTTTTCTCCTTCTCCTCCTCCTTCCTCATTTTTAGCACCTCCTCCTTCTCTGGCATCATAAGATGCACCAAGTTCATCTTATATTTTCCCTGCTCAAGCCCGGAAATCAACCATCTCTGTAATGAACCCTGATTCCTTTTATTGGAGGATAATTTCTAGAGACCAAGATCTGATCCCTGGGTGTGTTCACTGCTACTGTGGTGTTACTGCTGTGGAAATAAATGAAACCAGCCAAATGAGAACAAGCAAAGTTTATTTATTTAAAGCTTGCTATAGCAAGGGAGTCAGCCCCCATTACCTGTTTGACAGAGGCTCAAAGTAGGTAGGTAGAAGAGCAGAAAAGCTTTACAGTGAAAGGAGGAGAATGCTTCGGTTATGCCCTTTTTGGAGGCGATGACATGGGGAAGCCTTAGGTAGGTGAGCTAACTAGAAGCAGGACAGCCTATGTGACTGGTTAGGGGTAAATATTTGGTTTTCTCTGGCTGGTCGTAAGTTGGAGGCAGGGACAAAAATTAGAGAATCTGCCTGTTATTAAGCAAGTCGTGGCCACTCTGGGACAACTCTTACAGGGTTTGTTGTTTAGCTTCCTGCACCAGCTGCTAGAGATAGCAGTCTGACTTCCTACAAGTCTGACTTACAGGTAGGAGGCGGGATTCCTAGGCTGGTTACTGTAGATAATGGATGGGTTTCTTGGGCTGGTTGCTGAAATTATGGATCAGAGTTCTATTTTTATTTCCATGCTCTGGCCATTGTTCATATGCATATTCAAGTCTCTGTTTCTAAGCACCCTAAGAGAACAGTTAGGATATGTATGTATATATTACAGACCCATGTATATACACACATCTCTATTTATTTCTGTATATATTTATATTTCTGTAGATAAAATAAATATGAATTTACACTGATGCTGACAACTCTAATCCACACCAAAGAGTCTATTCTAGCATCTCCTCTTTGTTTATTTGTGACTAGTTTCTCCAATAGTAAGAAACTTGGCTCTCATTTATGCTCTATTTATTTATTTTATAGATCCCAGTGTGTATGTAAAGTTGTTTCACGATTCTACTATGAGATGTCACTTCACACCTGTTAGGATGGTTATTATAAAAAAAAAAAAAAAACACAAGAAATAAATGCTGGCAAGGATGTGGAAAAAAGGGAACCCTTGTGTATTGTTGGTGGGAATGTAAAATGGTGCAACTACTTTGGAAAATAGTATAGAAGTTCCTCAAAAAATTAAAAATAGAATTACCATATCATACAGAAATCCTACTTATGCAAAGGTACAAATATCCTTTGGTATCCACGAGGGACTTATTCCAGGAACCTCTCACAGATACCATCAAGTCTTTTACAGTTGACCCTCTATACATCTGCAGATTTAACCAACTGTGGAATGAAACGCTTTTCAGTCTGTAGTTGGTTGAATCTGAGAATGCAGAACCTGCAGATACAGAGGGCAGACTGTACATACTCAAAGGAAACAAAATCATTATTTTGAAGAAACATCTATACCTCCATGTTAATTGCAGCTTTATTCACAATACTTGGTATGGAAGCAACCTCAAAGTCCACTGACCAATGAATAAAGAAAATGTGATATATACATCAAATGGAATACTATTCAGCCTTTAAAAAGAAGGAAATTCTGTCATTTGTGACAACATGGATGAACTTGGAGGGTGTCATGCCAAATGGGAAAAGCCAGACCGAGAAATACCATGTGATATCACTTATATATGGAATATTTATTAAAAAAAAAAAAAAGGTTGAATAAAAGAAGCAGAGTAGAAAACTAGTTTCCAGAGGCTAGGGGGTGGGGGAAATAGGGAGAGGTTATTAAAAGGGTGCAAACTTTGTTAGAAGATGAATAAGTTTTGAGGATTTAATATATAACACAGTGACTATAGATGATTATGCTGTATTGTATAACTCAAGTTTGCTAAGAGAGCAGAACTTAAATGCTTCTACCCTCCTGCCCCTGGAAAATGGAAAGTATGTGAGGTGATGGATATGTTAATAAACCGTAAAAGGGAACCCTTTCACAACGGATACATGCACCATATCATCATGTTGTACATTTTAAATATCTTATAATTTTGTCAATTATATATCAATAAATCTGGGGAAAAATGGAATCTTTTACTGTATTAATTAATTTTGCGTTAACATTGCAAAATATTGGGGGATTTCAGGGTAGATATGTGTTTTTTAGAGGAAACCAATATTCCATGTTCTTAAAGCAATCTTCTAGACTTGACTCTGTTCTTATTCTTCCTAGCCTCTTGAGCACCAAGCTCATTACTATGAGAGAAGAAAGATCCTTTCTTCCTTTTGTAAGTCTTATGTATGAGCTTCCCTTTAGTGAGCTCCGTTTGCAATGTCTCTGTAAATTTTGATTGGAGGGGTTAGAGTGGTCTTCCTTGTGAATAAGGATATGGTTGCATGATCTAAATAAAAAGTTCTGAAATCCCTCCCGCCCACTTTTAAATGTACAACAAATTTACTGTTTTCCACACCCATTTACCTTGGTGTGACTATTATAAATTTTTATTACTTTTTTTTTCTTCAAGTATTGGTTTAAGTCTTATGGTCTCTCAGAAACTGAAGTATTATTTTAATTTCACCAGGATATACCTCATTATTTCCCCCTAAGTTTATTATAATTCTCAATTTTGTCTATAAATGAAAATTTAGATCATCTCAAGTTGGCCGTATGTTATCTGATACTACCAACTTTAGTTTGGTTCTAATACAGAAAGAGATCTCCAGAGTTTTTAAAAAAGGGTTTTCCTATCCAGACCACTAAGTTTTCAGGACCAGAATACAAAGTAAAATTCTAACTATGTTCTAAGGGAAAAATTAAAATTTGGGGGGAAAAGAGTTAGATGTTAAATAAAAAAAACTAAATTGTGTAATTAACTGTGACTTTTTAATTTTATTTGCTTCCTATGCTTTCAAGTCATTATTAATTAAAAATCAGCTATATTGATAAATCAAAATCTGTGTAAAAATTTATGGACACAAATTTAGTCTCATTTTTAAAAATTAATAATGCCTATTAGGAATTACAAAGATTTTAACTTTAGCAAGGCTAGAGCAGGGCTTTTTAATAAGTTTTATTTCTTAAATTTATGATTAGCACATAGGAGGTGTTTAACAACCTTGAAAAGAATTTACAACTTTTGTCATTTAAGCTACATTATATAAATATTAAATAAATATTCATGAAAACATTAAAAATGAATACCCACAAATTATTCCTCAAATTATTATTAATATTTACTGGACTATTGTAAACAAGTGAATTCAATGTTCATCTTATAATTCAATTGGAATATCAACAAAAAGACTATTTTAGAAAAGCAAAGCTTTTCTGAGGTCACAAAAATATTTTTTCTATTGGCACATTATCGATTTAGCTCATTTATATGGAAAATTTACATCGCTAATATTACTTTGTTTTAGTAAAATAGGGAGATAATCTATTTACATAAACTATTTTATTTTTTTCTTTTTTTATTGGAGTATAATTGCTTTACAATGTTGTGTTAGTTTCTGCTGTACAGAAAGTGAATCAGCTATATGTATACATACATACATATATATATACATACATACATATATACACACATATATCCCCTCCCTCTTGGACCTACCCCCCCCCCCCGCCAATACCACCCATCTAGGTCATCACAAAGCACCAGGCTGAGCTCCCTGTGCTATACAGCAGGTTCCCACTAGCTATCTATTTTACACATGGTAAAATAGATAGTATATTTATGTCATTAAAACTACTTAAACGGATTT
The DNA here is from genome assembly GCF_965194825.1 of Balaenoptera physalus. Classification (NCBI taxonomy): domain Eukaryota; kingdom Metazoa; phylum Chordata; class Mammalia; order Artiodactyla; family Balaenopteridae; genus Balaenoptera; species Balaenoptera physalus. The sequence continues at coordinate 94,901,171 of NC_138896.1, read as the reverse complement.
GTTATGGCATTAACAAATTCTTTATGAAAGTAATTGTATGAATATAATACCCACATTATATGTTATTTTTTACCCCTCATTCATCTCCAACCATCCGTTCAAATACAGATCTCCCTCAACTGACAACGGGGTTACATCCTGATAAGTCCATGTAAATGGAAACTACAGGCATATTACAGAAATAGTCCAGGTTCAGTTCCAGACCACCCCAATAAAGCAAATATCTTAATAAAGTGAGTCACACAATTTTTTTGACTTCCCAGAGCATATAAAATTATGTTTACACTATAGTGTAACATAGACTATAGTGTAGCCTATTAAGTGTGCAATAGCATTATGTCAAACAAAACCCAACGTACATGCCTTAAGTAAAAAGTACTTTATTGCTAAAAAAGGTTAACCATCATCTGAGCCTTCAGCGAGTCATATATCTCTGCTAGTGGAGGGTCTTGTCTCTGTGTTGATGGCTGCTGACTGATCAGGGTGGTGGTTGCTGAAGGCTGGGGTGGCTGTGGGAATTTCTTAACATAAGACAATGAAGTTTGCCTCATCAACTGACTCTTCCTTTCACTTGAACATTTAGAGGCCACTGTAGGGTTATTAATTGGTCCAATTTCAATATTGTTGTATCTCCAGGAATGGGGAGGCCCAAGGAGAGGAGAGAAATAGGGGGAACAGGTGGTCCATAAAGGAGTCAGAACACATATAACATTTATGGATTAACTTCGCCGTCTTGTATGGGTACAGCTCATCATGCCCCAAAATAATTACAACAGTAACATCAAAGATTACTGATCACAGATCACCATACCAAACACAATAATAATGAAAGTTTTCAAACGCTGTGAGAATTATCAAAATGTGACACAAAGACACAAAGTGAGCAAATGCTGTTGGGAAAATGGCGCCAATAGTCTTGCTGGATGAAGGGTTGCCACAAACCATCAATTTGTAAAAAACACAGTTATTTGGGAAGCACAATAAAGCAAAGTACAGTAAAACAAAGGTATGTTTGTACTGTAAGTCAAAATGCATTTAATACACCTAACTCACTGAACATCACAGCTTAGCCTAACCTACTTTACACGTGCTCAGAACACATAAACTAGCCTACAGCAGGACAATATCATCTAACACAAAGCCTATTTTATAATAAAGTATAGAATATCTACTGTAATTTATTGAAGACTGTACTGAAAGTGAAAAATAGAATGGTTGTCTGGGTATAGAATGGTTGTAAGTGTATCTGTTGTTCACCCTCATGATCACGTGGCTGACTGGCAGCTGTGATTCACCCCCCAGCATCACGAAAGGGTGCAATACTGTGTATTGCAAGCCTGGGAAAGATCCAAATTAAAAATTTGAAGTAGGGTTTCTATTGATTACATATCACTTTCCCATCATCTTTAAAGCTGAAAAATCATAAGTCGAAACATTGTAAGTCAGGGACTATTTGTAACTACAAATCTCATGTGTTTCAATGACAGATAGGCCTTTATCACCCTAATTCTTGAAGACAGATATTATTTTTTTTTTTTAATTTACTTATTTATTTATTTATTTTTGGCTGTGTTGGGTCCTAATTTCTGTGCGAGGGCTTTCTCTAGCTGTGGTGAGCGGGGGCCACTCTTCATCGCGGTGCGCGGGCCTCTCACTATCATGGCCTCTCTTGTTGGGAGCACAGGCTCCAGACGCGCAGGCTCAGCAGTTGTGGCCCACGGGCCCAGTTGCTCCGCGGCATGTGGGATCCTCCCACCCCAGGGCTCGAACCCGTGTCCCCTGCATTGGCAGGCAGATTCTCAACAACTGCACCACCAGGGAAGCCCAGATATTATTTTTGATTGTCTAAATGACAAAGTCACTTGAGAAAATCTGAAATCCCTATTTAAAAATAGTTTCAAATCCATATTCCAGCTCTTTGTAACTGTGCTCCCTAAACTGGATTATCTGAACCTGCATTTAACTTCTCTCTATAAATAAGGATCCTTGTACCTACCTTACAGGTCTGTTGGGAGTGTATAATGAGCATACTCAGCATTATTTTGATGTTATTGGGGGGGTTCGATCCTGGTCTTAATTTTAAAAATCCTGTGGCTACCACAGACATCAGGAACAGTAACCAATTAATAAAAGATACTTTAAATGTTATAATTCTGCCATATAAGTTAATGGTGTTTTAATAACAGCGGTTAAAAAAAAAAAAAGGTAAATTTAAAACCATGATTAAGTGAGGTCCAATTGGATAGCCTATCAATGTTGTCCAAAGTAACAGACTGCATCTCTGAAGGTTTACTGAAAAATAGCAGATCAAGATGGATATTAAGTTTTTTTTAATATAAAGACCACAAAAGAATTATGTGATTTCCAGGTTAAAGACTACATTTCTAGTTATTAAAATATAATGTTTCTTGTTAATATTAAGCACAATTATCAATAAGAATACTAATGAAAAAATATTGAGAGATTATTGTCCATTTTATCATAAGGCAGACAGTTTGATATAGTGGAAAATAATTAGGTTTTGAAATAAGAAGGAAGTATGTATATTCAGGTCCAAACCTCCACTGATCAATTGAAAAATAGCCACACTTTTGAATCATTAATTCTCCTCATCATTAATATAGGATTAATGAAATTTCTCTTTTACAGTTGTTGTGATGTAAGAGATATTTATGAAGAGATTAGCATGCAATTTGGTACCTAAAAAGCCCTCAGTCCATGACTATAGTTCCTATGATGACAATGTCTTCTGCTTTTACAAGCATTCCTACCAAAAATGTAGGCAGACATTTTGACATGTATCCATTATGCATTCAATAAATGTATTAATTAATTCATTCATTCACCACAATGTTTGAGGCAGTGGGGCCAATGACAAGAAGGAAATCAACACACGTGACCACAACGCAAAGCAAGAGATCAGTTACTGAAGGAGAGACAGTTCCAAGGATGTGAGAAAGGGAAAATGTGTTGGAAAAGTATTACTAAAGAGCTAGAATTTAAGACTGATCATAGAAGATATATATGGTTCTTAACATTTGAGAAGATTGTACGGAGGACTTAGACTGTGAAAACTAGAGTAAATTCCATGTACAACCTGAATAAAGTTCTGACCCTCCTGTGACCCAGTCTTCAAGCATATGGACTCCAGTCACAATAAGAAAGTAATTCTAATTTTCTTAATTGTCTCTCAAAGAACATCAAAGGCACTCCATTTAAAACCTCCTTCTGCAGTCATTTTGACCAGCCAGAAGAACCTGGAAGGGTAGAGGGCAATTTCTTCCTACCCAACAGCTGAGATGAGAATGGGATGCAACTTTACTGGCTGGACACTACTTGCCCCAAAGCTGTTGCAGTAAGAGATGCTGGGACACCTGATAGAAGCCAGCAGAGGTAGAGAATTCCTACCACATCAGTCAGTCTCCTGGATCTCTGCCTGCAGGGTCTGTTGGAAACAAGAGTGCTGTGTGGCTGACAGGGTCTTGGTGCTCCGGACAGGTGTCAGGCCTGAGCCTCTGAGGTGGGAGAGCCGAGTCCAGGACATTGGACCACCAGAGACCTCCCGGCCCCACATAATATCAGATGGCGAGAGCTCTCCCAGAGATCTCCGTCTCAACGCTAAGACCCAGCTCCACCCAACGGCCAGCAAGCCATATGCACGTATATATAGGTATACGTACAGCCGATTCACTTTGTTACACAGCAGAAACTAACACAACATTGTAAAGCAATTATACTCCAATAAACATGTTAAAAAAAATAAAATAAAAAATAAAACCTACTTCTGCCATCCTTTTCATTCTTTATGTTTTACCCCCTTCTGCTTCCCCTGAAGCATCCCTTCGTGTTTCTCCTTCTCTACACAGCATCAAAATACAGTTCATCCCAAGAGGTCTTTCCTTTTTCATTTCCTTTGTAATATTTCTCTTTATTCTTATCCCTAGTAGAAGTTACTCTTGACACAATTCAACTTCCCCATTCTGATTCTTCCCTCCACTGATTAGCATGATCTGCATAAAAAGGTCCAAGAACTAGGGCAGGGGTTCTCTTCCAAGGGATTCAAGGAAAGGACTGCATTTCAACATAATTGGGTTTCTCCTTATATCCTATGCATTTATTTTATGCATTTAGAAACATCATTCTGAGAAGTAATACACAGGTTTCTTTAGATTGCCAAAGAAGTTTGTGGCACAAAACAAGTTTAAAAACCCTTAAAACTAGGGAGGAGGAGGAACAATGGCAGCAAATATTTATTCATTCAAATTTTTGTCCCTATTTCACTTGAAAGGACTTGCAGTTTTGCAGGATGCAGTGAGCAGTCTACATGGCCAAAACTTATCATGAGGGCAGGAAGCAAAGGGACATGAGACACTGATTTCCATGAGAACAGAAACAAAAGTGACATACAAATCAGCCACTGTCCTGTGCATAAATAGTAGCAGCCTTTTCATAAAAACACAAATGGCACATTCCCTCTATTTTCCCTTCTATCCTCTCTTAGATTACCCTGCTTCTTCTCTCATTAGTTTTCCCCAAATGATCCACAGTTCAAATCTAGCAAAGAAATATTCAAACTTACTAAAACTTCTGATTTCAAAGCAGATTAGTTGCTACCCCAAATTAAACGGAAATCAGCTGTCACAGTTCAAATATTTCACAGCAGTTACCCAGCCATCTAATTCCCATCCTGTCTCCCCTTATACCCTCCACACCTTTCCTAATACCTTAACTAGAAATCTTCAAAGAAGTAGATTTCTGAAAGACATCCCTGTCAGCTCTTAGTGTTGTTGAAAGATCAACCCACCTGCCACCAGCCGTGTGACAGTTTCTATAGTGTTGCCAGGCCCATAATGGTTCAGAGTATTTGTGAATATATTATTTTTGGCAGGTTCCTCTCCCAATTAAGGACCACACAAAACTCTCCATTCACAGTCAAAATTCCCAGCAGTGTTATCCCTTGAGTAGCTAAGGAGTTTTACAATTAGGAAAAAATAAAATCTGTAGGTTTTCAGGGGGATCTGGGAAGGGACACAAATCAGTGGGCAGCTCATTCTTTTACATTAGTGGGTCAGTCTTCAGGGGCAGTACTGGCTGCCAATTTGCAGGATGTTAAGTCACCTTCTGCCACCAGCTTCATGACAATGGCAAAACTATCCCATAATACCCAAACTTTTGCTTTTGTGAAATCAGCAGAATCCCATTATTCTCACAAATAGAAGACTCAGAACTGACCAAACTACACTTTAAGTTTTTCTCTTGAGGACAGATAGAATACGGCAGCCCCTTTCAAGTAATGACCACTTAAAAGATCAAGCTATTGTATGAAAATACAGAGATAACATAAATTTAAACTGGTCCTCATGGTTTACAGTCAATGGTCAATGAGAACTGATTTTCTTTTGCAATTTAACTCCCCTGAAAACTTCAAAATTTATGACTAATATTATTGGCGAGTGGCTTATGCGAGCTGATGTGTATTCTATCACCAATAATAATAAAATTCAGAAAATTTATTGAGTGCTTAGTACATATCAAGTATTTCACACGTATGAATCCGTCTAATTTCCACCCAAATACTTTTATTTTGATACGAAGACTATCATTTTAAAAAGGAGAAAACTGAGAAAATAAGTGACTTGCTGAAGCTAGCACTAGGCAGAGCCTGGATTCGAGTGCAGGCAGTCTGAATGCAGAGGCCAATTGTGATTTTGACTGTTGGGCAGAGCTCCACATATAAAAGGACCCCAAAATTAATACTCTTTTCTCATTGTCTTGAAATTATTAATAATTTTTGGACAAGGGGCCCTGCATTTCCTTGTTGCACCTGGCCCCACAAATTACATAGCTGGTCCTGCACACACATGTAACCTGGATGCTACATTGCCCATATTTCACCACCTAGCTCACAGAAAGACCAGCAAACTCTGCTTTACCTTAACCCACTGCTCAGTTCTTATTTGTCCTTATCTTAACTGAAATCTGGCTCTCAGTAGAAAACACCACTCTTTAGGGAGGTCACCTCTCAGGTGACCGTCAGCGTTTTGTTTGCCAGCTACTCACTACGTGCCTGAGGGTTTGGAGGGTCTATTGTATTCCGTGTTTCTCGTTACCATTTCTAGACCATTTCTTTTAGCCTCTTGTAAAATAATTCCTGTTTCCTTGAGTACCAAACCATTTGAATAGGCTACTCTTCCCCCTTCTTTGAAAATGTGATCATTTTTAAAGCCTCCTGTTCATTCTCCATCTATTGACCTGAATCTTTGGAACCAGAGCAAAGCCTTCAACATCCACACAGTCAACCCATCCTTTCATTACCTGGTCTCTTACTTCCTTGACCTCTAAGCCTCTGACATCCTTGCAGCCACATACTGTAGAGGTTATACCTGGGACTTTGTTATTACCAGAAATGGAACCACTTCCTTAATCATAAATTCATATTTGTTACATTTTTGCTACTGCCCTCACTCCTTCCACTTGAATTCTTTATTTACTCTTTCGACCTTAATTCTTGACCCTGCTGGAACTTTTCATATTTTACGCTCTGATTTTTCCTTATGCCTCAGCCTTTTCCTTTTTTGATGTCTTCTCTTACTCATTAAGATACCACAGGCCACTTTCCTACACTTAGGTCAATATCCAAACTCCAATACACTTATATCTTTTGGTCATACGCCTCTGGCAAAATGTCATCCTAAATTAATCCTGACCAATCCTTTCTCTATGCCTGCATTTTAAAATCCCAGCTTTACTGGATATAGACCCCTACTAGATAGCTTTGAGTCAGATATACTTATGATCACCAGTTTCCAATAGGTCATGAGCCCTGCCAGGCAATTCAATTTGCCAAGATTTTTCCAGCGTATTTGCTCTTAGGTCAAGTTCATTAGTGATATTGCTTGAGACAAGAATTCTTAAGCAAGTGATTTATAAAGGAGTGACAAAAGCAGGATAGGACAGGGTAAGAAGTGAGGCAAGGGCCTGGGTTCTGCTGAGTTCCAGCCTCAATCTCAACCCATATGGAGTCTGGAACACAAATGGCACTACATAGGTGGACTACCTGAGGCGGAAACAAGATGTTCAGGCTTTTTTATATGGCCCCTCGTAGCCCCCATCCATCAGCCTTCAATGCCCTGCGGCGGGGGATAACCTCCTAGACATTTCTGGGCAAGATGGCTACATTCAACCAAGGGCAATTCTCAGAAGAGTGCATCTATGAGTTGCTCGCAGCCAACCTTCACAGCAGCTGGTGAGGGGTGCACTGTGAAGTACATGAGATTTGAGTGGGAGTACCACATCATCTACTACATTCACTTTTTAAATCTCTACTGTAATTACTTAAAAGTTTTTCTATCTTCCTCCTACCTACTAAGCTACTTCCCCCACACTGAATCCCTGCTACTAGCTAAGGCATTTTCCTTTATTGCATACTCTCTTAGAATGGTGTTACTCAAATTCAAAGATCTTATTTCATTTCATATGTGTGCTTAATATCTGTCTCCTCAATGAAACTGAAAGCTCCATGAGAACAAGGACCATTTTGATCACCAGTATTATACCTCTTGGATGTCGAAGAGTGGTACACATATGTTCCTTGACAAATGAATGGATGAAAACAGCTATAACTTCTATAGAACCTACTGTGTGCCACAGACTATGCCAAATGCTTTATTTAATTTCCACAGCAACCAGCGAGCCATATACTAATACTACTCCCATTCCACATAAGTTAGTTAAGGAAGTCACCCAAGTTTCACACAACTAGTAGGAAGAAGATCTGAGATATTGATCCAAGCAGTCCCTGCTTTTATCTGTTACACTACAGGACATTATATTGACTTTAAAATGAATGACAGAATGAATAAAGGGCTAATGGAGTAAGAGAAAAGGAAGAAGAGTGGAGGAAGGAAGGAGAGAAGGAGGAAGGATGCATGTAGAGCTACATGTATACATGCTACATATGACGTAGTGAGGAGCTCTGGAGGCTCTCTGAGTGAACTGACGTCTACCCAGTCCTCTTAATCAAATATCAGTTATCACTCAGTTTAGAGCCACACTTCTTCATTTCTAATGTGCTGACTCATTATACTAGATTGTAAAGACCAAATACACGGAGCTGATTTTCCCAAATACTCAGAACTAAGATGCTCAGAAAATTTAACCATGCTAGCCCCAACACAAGTCATCCACCACATAGTTTATGTATTAACCAGCAGATGCAGTTCTGAAACTGGGCCCTCCACCAGGCAATGTCTACAGTGGTAACAAAGCATTAAAGGAAAGGTACCAGCTTCACACGGTAAATGTATCACTTTAAATAACGAAGCCCAGAGCATCTCAAAAATGGAAGGGAAGACGATACTAATTGTGTGAAACAATTTTGTCTCCTAGGAATCCAGATGGGAAATTAATAGTTGCTCAGGTTTGGAAGGGAACTTAAAGGTCATTCTGTCCAAACCTCTCAGTGGCATAGGTCCCACTCAGGGAGTTTTATTATTTATAATTTTTCTTTCCTATAAAGACTCTCATTAATGAATTTATTATTATTATTAAGGTTAAGATTAGAAATTGAGAGCTGGCTGCTTAAAAACTTAGCTGGATTAAAGGTTTGTTTTATCAGATATCTTTTTTAACAAAATGATTCAAGATGTCTTTAGTCATCATCAGAATGTAGGTTGAGCCTTCATGTGTGTGAGAACATTTTCCTGAATTTATTATAATTTCTGTGATTTATGCACAACAGCGATGGAAACAGCTTGGTGTGGGTTTCCAAGGCACAGTGTGGGAGGCACTGTGTGTGCACAAATCCTGTTATTTGTTAATAGGATTTGTCCACATACCTTCTGCCCAATCTGTCCAGTGCTTTGAAATATTGCAGCTGCTTTTCATTTCCTGCTAAATCCGATTGGCAGCAATGTCAGTGCTACAGCTCAACCTGCAAACAGAAGCATGACTCCAAGCAAGAATACACAGGTGGCAAAACAGTCATTAATGCTACCACAAAGCAAAAATTTTCCATAGCAGGATGCCATCTGGGGATTTTAGTTACAGTGCTAGGCCCAGTTCTAAAGTAGGATGTTCCATCTGTACTGGATCCAACACAGTGGTTCTTAACTGGGGCGATTTTGCTTCCTACAGGACATTTGGCAATGTCTGGAGACAATTTTGATTGTCCCAACTGAGGGGTGATGCCCATCACATGGGTGGAAGGCCAGGGATGCAGCTAAAAATCCCACAATGCACCTGAAAGTCCTCCATGACAAAGAATTATATCATACATAATTTCAGTAGTGCTGAGGTTGAGAGCCCTGTACAAGGTATTCCAAACCAACCTAAAAGCTATAAATGATGGGCTCCCTTCTTTATCGCCATTTAGGATACAAACAGCAATGCCTACTAGGGAACAAGAACTTTTAAATGCACGGGAACTGATTTGGTACTATATCTCTGTATTGGTGACATTTATGAATATATCTCTTGCTATGCATTTTGACCAGGATAAGAAGTATCAACAATAAGGAGAAAAGCAAATGAAAATTCTTACAAATGTTATAGCTGGAAGGGACTTTTCTAGTCCAGCCTTTACAAACTCTATTCCCTAAACAACTAGTTCAATAAGACATATCCCATGATTTATAAGCATCCAGGCCGAACGACGCAGTGAAATGTTGGTTTAAACAGAGTGAAATATGCTTTGATTATGCATGACCATTCTAAGAGCCTTAAATTGCTCACAGGCACCATGACTCTTCAAAGGTGACTATAGGAAAAAATATATATATATTTAAACTCAATGGATCATGCAATCTTTTACTTCTGTAATATCTGTTAATATTGCCTTAAGCAAATGATCTAGTCCAACCAGCATGTTCATAAGTAAAGAAGTATGGTACAAAAGTGGAGTGATTTGCCCAGGATTACTGACCAAGCAAGGGACAAAGCAAGGACCACATCAAAGACCACCTAACCCAGTCCATTCTTCCTTACACTATGCAACGTTTCTTTAAACAGCTATACATAGTATTTTAAAGATGAGTTAATTACATTATTACACCATAGTATATAGTGCTTGGAGTAAACATTACTTTACACAGAGCATTTTCAAATTCATTATCCTGTTTAACCCTCACCACTCACATCAAGTAACTTTTTCTCTGCTCTTCTTCCCTTCTTCATTTCATCATCATCTTTCCTCTCATCATCACTACTGCCACTTCTTGAATATAAACTCAATCACTAGAGTTTATCCTGAGGTTATGGTCTTTGTTACCCCAATGTTAAAAACGAGCTGTGGCACACTGGAGCCACTTAATGTTTGTTGAATTGATGGATGCCCCATTTTATAGATAAAGGAGAGGAAGAGGCTAACTTAAGGTAGTACACATTTTTAAAAAACATGCACTTTTCATGTACCTATTGACTATCTGCATTTCCTCTTTGGAAAAATGTCTATTCAGTTCTTCTGCCCATTTTTTAATTGTTATTTTTTTATGTTAAGCTGTATGACCTATTTAAATATGTTGGATATTAATCCCTTATCAGTCATATCATTTGCAAATATTTTCTCTCATTCAGTAGGTTGTCTTTTCTTTTTGTCAACGATTTCCTTTGCTGTGCAAAAGCCTTTAAGTTTAATTAGGTCCCATTTATTTATTTTTGTTTTTATTTCCTTTCCTTTAGGAGATGATCCAAAAAAAAATATTGCTGCAATTTATGTCAAAGGGTGTTCTGCCTATGTTTTCCTCTATGTTTTACAGTATATGGTTTTACATTTAGGTTTCTAATCCATTTTGAGTTTATTTTTGTATATGGTGTTAGAGAATGTTCTAATTTCATTCTTTTACATGTAGTTGTCCAGTTTTCCCAGCACCACTTATTGAAGAGACTGTGTTCTCTCCATTATATATTCTTGTCTCCTTTGTCATAGATTAAATGACCCTAAGTGTGTGGGCTTATTTCTGGGCTCTTTATCCTGTTCCATTGATCTATGTGTCTGTTTTTTGCCAGTACCATACTGTTTTGATTACTGTAGCTTTGGAGTAGAGTCTGAAGTCAGGGAGCATGATTCCTCCAGCTCTGTTCTTTTTCTCAAGATTGTTTGGGTTATTTGGGGTCTTTTGATTTTCCACACAAATTTTTAAATTATTTGTTATAGTTCTGTGAAAAATGCCATTGGTATTTTGATAGGGATGAATCTGAATCTGAATCTGCAGATTGCCTTGGGTAGTATGATCATTTTAACAATATTAATTTTCCAAATCCAAGAACACAGTATATCTTTCCATCTGTTTGTGTTGTCTTCAATTTCTTTTACCAGTGTCTTGCAAACGAAAACCACAATGAGATATCACCTCACACTTGTCAGAATGGCAATCATCAAAAAGAACACAAATAATAAATGTTAGCGAGGATGTGGAGAAAAGGGAACACTTGTACACTATTACTGGGAATGTAAATTGGTGCAGCTACTGTGGAAAACAGTACAGAGGAGTCTCAAAAAACTGAAAATACAACTACCATATGACCCAACAATTCCACTCCTGGATATATATCCAAAAATCCCCCCAAACATTTATTCGAATAGATACATACACCCTAATGTTCATAGCAGCATCATTTACAGTTGCCAAGATATGGAAGCAACCTAAGCATCCATCAACAGATAAATGGATAAAGAAGATGTGGTATATATATGTACAATGGGATACTACTCAGCCATAAAAAAGAACAAAATTTTTCCATTTGCAGCAACATGAATGGACTTGGAGGGCATTTTGCTAAGTGAAATAAGTCAGACAGAGAAAGACAAATCCTGTATGATATCACTTACATGTGGAACCTAAAAAATATAACAAACTAATGGATATAACGAAAAAGAGGCAGACTCACAGATACAGAGAACAGCTGACTGGTTACCTGTGGGGAGAGGGAAGGGGGGGAGGGGCAATATACATCTAGGGGAGTAAGAGGTACAAACTATTATGTATAAAATAACCTACAAGGATATATTGTACAACATGGGGAATATAGCTAATATTTTATAATAACTATAAATGGAGTATAACCTTCAAAATTTGTGAATCACTATATTATACACCTGTAACATATAATATTGTACAGCAACTATATTTCAATTAAAAAATAAATATAAATAATAAAAACACAGTATGCTGAAGGCACAATGCTAGTCAATTTTTCATATATCATCTCTTTGCATTAGTGAGAAGTAGTAGCAGCAGCAAGAGATAAGCAAAACTGACAGAGGAAAGGAAAAAAACAGCACATTCTTCAAGAAAGTATCTAACAGAAACTACAGAATAAGAAGGAAAATTGCAGTACTCTATTTTTTCTTGCTTTTGTGCTTTAAGAGAGTGTAGAGTCAGGCTGGACTTACTTTATACTTCAGCATATTGACTCACATTCGTTTGATTTTATGCAAAAGGCCAATGATTTTGCTGGGGAAAATTTCTCAGTGGAGCCACAGGAAGGGACAGGATAATGAGCAATGAACCTTTCACGACTATCTGGTTAAACTAGCTGGAAATAAACACTTCAGTAGTTTCATTTCAATTTTATTTTTATTTCTTATGGTCATGGAGTCCAGTCAACTTGATGTTTAACTCATAATTCTCAAAAAACAAAACTAAAAACAACTTACCCCAGAAGTAAAGAGATGAAAGATCATCTCTAATGATGAATTCCCAAACCTGTATCATTATCTAGTAGATTAGCTTACTGAGGACCCTTGTCAGTTCTTCTTCACCAACACAGAGTCCAGCTTCACGGAAGATTATCTTAATGAAAGCGCTTGTTACTAGGAAGCAATGCTTAACACTGGGGTATGTTACCAATTTAAAGGGAAGCAAACCTAAAAGGGCATTATAACCAAAAGAAGATAAAACTAGCTTTGAATTAGCTCATTTCTAGACCTAAATCAATGTTTTTAATTTCTAGTAATAGTCGCATGTTTACAAAAATCTTAAACGATCTTGAAGCACACAGCAAGCTAAAGTGAAAGACTGCCACAAGATATTTATTAGAAAATCTATTGGTCCATCACTCATTCACATATCAGTACATACCAACTATGTGGAAAGCACCAGGCTCAGTGCTGTGGAGGATTAAAGATAAAGACCATGCTCTTAAAGAAGTTATGTGCTGATAAAGAGAATAAGATATAAAAAAAGATAACCCCATGCATATGTGCACAAAACTGAGTAAAAAATGCTCATTGCAGCTTTGTATGTGAAAAAAAAAAATTGCTGGGAACATAAATGTCCATAAAGAGAGAAATGGCTAAAATAATAGGAATTATTCACTAAGTGTAATAGCATATCAGCAGCAAGTAGCTCACAAAACAATCCCAATACCCAGAGTTTGAGTGAATAAAGCAAGTTGCTGAATAAACATGGCCACATAAATATTATATATTTATGGGCATATAACATGTATAGGAATGATTAGGGAAAAGTTCTGGAAAGACATAAATGAAATGAAAACAGTGGTGTCCTCCAGGTAAAATACAGGAACTGGGGAGATGGTCATAAAATTATAGTTTTACCAGTAATGTTCAGATTTTTAAATTAGAATATATTTATGTATTGTTTATCAAGTGTATGTACACAGAGAGATATAGATATAGGTATATAATAACAAGATCACTACCATAAGGAAAAGCACATAAAGTGATACATAATTTTAAATGAGTAAAACGGTTTCTTCCAGAAGAAATTATGCAACATTTTGTGTAGAAGCCAAACCTTCTTAGTTATAAAAAGTTCAGAGCTGGATACAAAGTAGCGCTATAATACACAAAAATTAAATAAAAATGGTTGCCATGGTTTTGGAGTGAGGGAAAGAGGGATGAATAGGTGGAGCACAGGGGATTTTTAGTGCAGTGAAACTATTGTGTATGAATTGGAACGGTGGTTACATGGCATTACTCATTCGGAAAAATTCAAAGAATTATCCAACACAGAGTGAACCCTAATTTTTCCAATGGACTTTAGTTAGTAATAATGCATCCACACTGGTGCTTCAATTTTAACAAATTTACCACACCAATATAAGATATTAATAACAGGGGAAACTGTGTGGAGGTATGATGGGGAGAAGAAGTAGGAAGTGTATAGGAACTCTCTATTTTATGTTCCATTTTTCTGTAGAACTTAAAATACTCTAAGAAATAAAGCCTATTTTAATTTTAGAATGCTATCATAGAAGAATGCATAAACAGCAAGAAGGACATAAATAAAAGAATAATTCACGCTTTGTGTGGAAGCCTTAGCCAGTGGTTATATTATATCCATGACATGAGTTAACACATAGAAGGCACAGAGAGCTCTACTGTGGCTGATACACAGAACATTCAGTGTTTTATCTATTTATTTATTTACTTATTTATTTACCTGATTTATCTGTTTGTTTTGTTTATAATTTTTGATATGTCTTAAAGGAGAAGTAGAATTGTGCCAGGAAGGCAAAGAGTTAAAAATGCTGCAAAGAAAGAAAGAGCTAGATTGATGACACCCCATGCGAAAAAGAGCCCTTGCTGGCACTGGAAAAGAATATGGGTGGCTGGAGTGCAGACTCACGTCAAACAGACTGGAGATGGAACCAGAACACTAGGATGAGATTAGACTGAAAAGGAGTTTGGGTATCGAAATCAAGATTTTTTTTTTCTAAGACCATGACCTACTCACTTCTGTGCTTCTGGAAGATTGATGGGAATGAGAAGAGATGTAGAGGGGCCAGGAAGGGAACAGCGAATGTGTAATAAAAGTGATGGTCTGGGAATTAAAACGAGTGGGTTCAAATTTTGCTTCTCATACTTTCTAGCTGTGTATGTAAACCCAAGACAGACATCTTAAATATTTCCAATCTCAATCTCTTCATAAATAAATAAATAAAAGACAAAAAAGTATGAATTCTGGGCAATGGAAAGATAAAAGGTGTGACAACGACCCAGCTTGCGTTACTGGAAGAATGATGATGTTAACGACAAACACAGAAAACAAAGAGAGGCAAGAAGTTTGGGCAAAAAGTTTGATCAGAGACACAGGACTTCAAGGTTTTCCAAAATATACAAAGAGCTCATACAACTCAACAACAACAAAAAAACAAACAACACAATTGAAAAATGGACAGAAGACCTAAATAGACATTTCTCCAAAGAAGACATACAGATCAAATAGGCACATGAAAAGATGCTCAACATTGCTAATTATTAGAGAAATGCAAACCAAAATGACAATGAGATACCACCTCATGCTGGTCAGAATGACCACTAAAAAGTCTACAAATAATAAATGCTGGAGAGGGTGTGGTGAAAAGGGAACCCTCGTACACTGTTGGTGGAAATGTTAAGTTGGTGCAGCCACTATGGAAAACAGTATGGAGGTTCCTCAAAAAACTAAAAATAGAGTTGCCATATGATCCAGCAATCCCACTCCTGGGCATATATCTGGACAAAATTATAATTTGAAAAGATACATGCACCCCTATGTTCACAGCAACACTGTTTACAATAGCCAAGACATGGAAGCAACCAAAATGACCATCAACAGATGAACGGATAAAGAAGACCTGGTACGTATATACAATAGAATATTACTCAGCCATAGAAAAGAATGAAATAATGCATTTGCAGCAACATGGATGGACCTAGAGATTATCATACTAAGTGAAGTAAGTCAGAAAGAGAAAGGCAAACACCGTATGGCATCACTTATATGTGGAATCTAAAATACGACACAAATGAACCTATCTACAAAACAGAAACAGACTCACAGACATAGAGAACAAACCTGTGATTGCCAAGGGGGAGGGAAGGTAGGAGAGAGATGGAGTGGGAGCTCAGGGTTAGCAGATGCAAACTAATATATATAGAATGGATAAACAACAAGGTCCTATTGTATAGCACAGGGAACTATATTCAATATCCCGTGATAAACCATACTGGAAAAGAATATAAAAAAGAATGTACATAAGTATAACTGAATCACTTTGCTGTACAGCAGAAATTAACACAACACTGTAAATCAACTATACTTCAATTAAAAAAGATATTCATCCCAAATCCAACTGAAATCAGAGAGTAGTAAGCAATGTGAGGGGGTAAAACAAACAAACAAACAGAGAACTTCAGAGCTTAGGGGCAGGGGGCTATATGTGAAACTGAGACATTAACTGATTCACAGGAAATGGGCACCATAGGTGCAGGGAAAACATGCAGGATAATGCCTGTGATGAAGGCGGAAAGCTGTGGAGGAACTATGTAGAAACCACTCACAATTTGCAACCAGTGGGAAAGGAGCAGTAAGGTAAGAGTGGATTCCACGGAGGCTCTGAAGAATTCTCTCTGAAAACCAGTATGCTTCTACCGGCCTACTTATCTCTTTATAGTTCATCTCATACAGGGTCTCCACACAAATGCCTTAAAGGCACGTCTCAGTCTGCATGGGCTGCTATAACAGAATACCATTGATTGAGTGGCTTAAACAACATTTATTCTTATAGTTCTGGAAGCTGGAAGTCCAAGATCAAGGGGCCAGCAACATAGGTTTTGTTCTGAGGCCTTCTCTTGGCTTGTAGGTGGCCACCAATGCACCTTGTGCAAATATGATCTCTTCTTTATGTGCTCATGGAGAAAGAGGGAGAGAGAGAGGGAGAGAGAGAGACAGAGAGCGCTAGCTCTCTGATGTCTCTTCTTATAATGGCATTAATCCTATCATAAGGGCTCCACCCTCATGGCCTGATTACCTCTGAAAGACCCATATCCAAAAACAACACACTAGGGGTTAAGGCTTCAACATGAATTTTGAAGGGAACACAACTCAGTGCACAGCAAGGCACTACTACTTCTTGCAAGTCCATCATAGTTAGGACTCATAATTTTCTGAATAATAATTTTCTAACTACCTCTTAAATTTTAGTATTTTCTGCTACTAAGAATAAGAGAAAATGAAAGATCATTGAGAAATATCTTAACTAGTCTATTAAATCCATTATATATTTACACATACACATGCACATACAGGCACACAAAACTACAGTTTATATACAACTGTTCTAAAAATAGTTTGTAGTGAAAATTTACCTTGTTTAAGATCCATCATTCTTATGACTTTAAAAACTTGGTGCTTTATGAGATATCTTTAAAAGAACATTATTTTCCAAAGTCAACACATTTGTTAGAAAATGTGTTTTGTTTTACAGGCAGGAGTAATCTCATATATTAGAAGAAAAAGTGTATATTTTAATATGCCATATTAAAACATTTTGAAGATTTATAAAGAAGGATGTAATGATATACTGGGGGAAATGATAAAAGTGATGTTGAAAAATGAATATATCTATATTTTGATAATTTTTCTCTCTCTTATCATAAAAAAATGACCTTTGTCATGTTCATTACTATTTTTCACTACATTATTTCAATTACTAAACCAATGGAGTATTGCCTAATTTTTTATAATAATTTTAAAACAGCCACTTCTACATTAATTTTGCTCACTGTCATACTGCATCACTGATTATTTTATTCAGTGTATAGTATTTTACCACTGTTATAGAAGGACCAAATTGAATTACAGATGTGTAAACTCTGTCTGGTATTGTTCACTTATCAGATATTTTATTATTCTACTAATTACAGCATCTATCATGTTCAGGGTAGAGGTGAGGGTTACTAAGGCATTAGTATTAGTCTAGGAACTTTAAAGTTAAGTGATTCACTCTTTTCCCTAAACCAATCTCATTGTTTCTCCATCAGACTCAAATTGCATCTTATGGTTTTATTCGGTGACTAATTAATGCCATTTTCCAAAACAAATCTCTGACAGGGTTGAGAACCAAAGCCTAATTTACAATACAAAAACAATGGACCATGTGGTCATGGACAGTGGCTTTTACTCAAAAGTCAATGCCAGCTAATTTCAGTGCTTGGAAAGTTGCACAAGGGATCGATGGCAACTTATTCTTTACAAGGTCTTCCCATTAACAATCCAAATGTCCAACAGTATGACTGTCATCCTCCTAAGAAAGGACTTCAGAAGGCAACAAACAAGATGAAAGCAATAATGACCATAAAGTGCATCCCACAGTGCTGCGCACATAATAATTGTTCAATAAATGCTAGCTAATGACAGTAAGAGTGCTATACTACCAGATTTAGTAAGGATCTTGGTTAAAGTTCAGAGAATAAACAATATCAAAAATTAAAAGGACTCCAACATATATTTGATATGTAAATTTCTAAGTATGTCACAGAAGAATCCTTAGTTCAGTTCCTGGAAAATGGTATGTGTCTCTTATTCATTTACTGAATGAGGGCATGAATCAATGCTCTTCAGAACAAACTATGTATGTGAGCAAAGGAGGAGGCATGAGAAACTACTGCAGGACTGTCCCTTTCATAGTCTTTGGATAATGACCATGCTAGGCTGCTCTTACCTAGGTAAGCTAAATCCCAATAACTGTCACAGGGATCAAACAAAATCTGCACCTCGCCAGGTTTGCAAGCCTGACAGAATCAGGGCAGCTCCTTAAGAGTCAAAACGTAATAATTATTAAATAAAAATCTGGAAAAATGCCAAAAAATAGGACTTAACTTTTACTCTGTCTTTCCCTACAGGATATATTAAGCCAAAATTGAGGGGAGGAGAACGTGGTGTTTTTTATGGTAAATCCTGAGATTCTGTATTAAATGCCTCTAACATAATAAATATTATTTCTTTAATTTGAACAGTATTTAAACTCCACAGATTATTCCACATTTATATAATTTTAGAGTCAGTCTTGGCAGCATCATAATTAGAGAGAAAACACATTTTTTAAAATTACATTGCTATAAGATTATTTTCTTTGTCTTCCCTTCACTAGATATGCATTGGTTAAAGTTTTATCCTTCTGTATATATAACCATTTTAACTTTCTGTTTTCCAAGCATCCTTAAAAGTGTACTTCTGCAATATCCTGAGGGAAATGTTGCTCTAATTGCATTTTTAAATTATTACACGTGTGTATGCTGAGTAGGACTTAGTTTATGTCTCTGCCTATTAGGTAATTTTACCTTGAAGTTTGAAATAATTTGTTATTAAACATTGTTTAAATAATCCCATGACAACACTGTAGCCATTAATATGTCTAGCTATGATTATTTATTCATACATAATATCTATCACGTATGAGCTAATGTCACAATAAGCCAGTCACTAACTCAATGTTAAATCCTGTATCTAATTCTGCTGCTGCAGATCCCCTTCACTTTAAAACCACTTTTTGAAATTTCTAATTCAGCATTATGTGAGTAAAACCAAGTTGCGATTATATACAAAATTATGTTAACTCTAATGGGAATTATAGGATTTCAGTCTTGATATATGTTATTAAGCTGCAAGTACAAAACTTCATAGTTACAAAGGCCTATAATTTTCTAGACTTTTTACCCACAGAGCCTTCCCTTCCCTTCCCCTTATTTTTAAAATATAATGTGGTGGGGGAGGGATGGAGTGGGAGTTTGGGATCAGCAGATGCAAGCTAGTATATATAGGATGGATAAACAACAAGGTCCTACTGTATAGCACAGGGAACTACATTCAATATCGTGTGATAGACCATAATGGAAAAGAATATCAAAAAAGAAATGTATACATATGTATAACTGAATCACTTTGCTGTACGGCAGAAATTAACACAACACTGTAAATCGACTATACTTCAATTTAAAAAATAAAAAAAAATAATGTAACATAACACAGCACAACATAACACATTACACAGAGTTTTAAGACGTAAAGCAGGTAAGACTAGGCCTCTCTGGTTGAAGGAGATGAACAGACCCCCTTCTATCCCTCCCTTTTGAGCTCTTCCTGGGGCGTCCCCTAAGGCTGTTCTGTGGAATCCTGGGCTCCACAGAAAACTGCTAAAATAACATGTCTTTTTCTAGATTCGAACATGACAAAACTAACGACAATGTTGGAGAATCTCTGGTCCAACACCTGTTGTGTTCAGTAAGTATATCTGGATAGGTAGTGCAAGAGAAAACTCCTCAGTGCACTTTAATCATTTTTATTGGAAATGGTGACAAAAGTGGATCCCACAAGAGTTCATTTCTCAGGGCCTCTGTTCCAGAATACAATTGGATTAATAGGAGATTCTAAGAAATCATAAAGAATATAACATATCTGTGTGATACTAATTTTGATCAATTCAATTGATCATTCAAATACCTCCTTACTGTAGTCTGTGCCGCTTTTGAAGCCTTTTTGAAAATCAAATATAATAGATTTTTTTTCCTATTTCTTAGCATCCAGCTGCTTTTTAAAAATAATGTGACATTCGGTCTAGGAAGAAGGAAAAGCAGGGACTGTCTTATTTTGTGATCAATTTCTCTGTCAGGAATTCTTTTCTCTCTCTCTTTTCCCCTCTTCTCCTCTCCCTCTCTGTCTCTATCTCTCCATCTCTGTTCCCTTCTCCCTTACTCTGGAAGAGGCACTGAAGTTAGGGGGAATGTGCATCTAACTCTAAGCTACAGCCATCTTAGATTTTTCAAGAGTTTCTCTCTACATATCTGTGCAGTAAAACACACCAGTCCAAAGCCTTCCTCACTTCTGTACATATAGTATTCTATATATCCTGGAACTCGATAAGTAATCCAATTTTAAGATTCTGGTATGTTTTCCATGGAAGCTCTTATTACACACATTAATCTTTCTTTTTCCTAAGTAGACTCAACTTTTATAAATTCTTTTTCCTTCTATTTCAAATTAACAAAGACCAAAGCTTTCTTAACACAATATCTTAGATCCAGATTCTAAAACTAAAACTGTCTGAGATAAATCTAGCAATATTTTACTTTGTTTAATAATTTTTCTAAAATATCTTTTTCATTGCATTGTACCTTTGTCAAAAATCAAATGACTATACTTGCCTGAATTTATTTCTGGTATCTCTATTTTTTTCCATTAATTTCTGTGTCTGTTCTTTTAGCACTACCATGAAATCATGATTACTGCAGCTCTGTAAGTTATGAAATTGGCTTATATAACATACATCATGACTGAATTCCCACAAACTCCCATTACAGTTAAAACAATTCTACATATTTCTGAGAAAATAAGCTAGACTTGGTTTTACATAATTTTTGAAATCATTTTGGCTATTCTAGTCTCTCTGTTTTTCCATAGAATTGGCTTGGAAATATCTATCAACAGCAATAAAAAAATAGCCTGCTGGGATTTTGATTGAGATTGTATTGAATGTAGAGATCAAATTAGGCAGAACTTACATCTTAATGATACTGAGTGCTCCAATTCATGAACACGGTATAACTCTGCATTTATCTAAGTCTTTTTTAAAAGATTTCTTTAATCAGTGTTTTGTGGATTTAGTAAAGATTCTGTACCTATGCTATTACATGTATATCTATTATTTCATTTTCTGATGCTTTTAAGAAATATACTGATTTTTAAATTTTCTATTTTTTGTAGCTCATTGCTAGCATATAGAAGTACATATTTTTGCTATCCACAAACTTATAAAACTCACCTGTTCATTTTGGGAATTTTTTTTAGATCTTCGGGATGTCTGACATAGATAATCATGCCATCCACAAATAGAGATGATTGTATTTCTTCTTTCCCAAAATGTATGTATGCTTTTTATCTGTTTATTTTGTAATGGCTAAAACTTTATTAAAAATGATTTTGAGTACGAATGATGAGACAAAGTTCCCTTGAGTTTTGTCTTATCTTAAAGACAAAAAATTCAATCTTTCAGCACAAGGTTGTGGAATTTTTCCACATCCACTTAAGAGAACAATATATTATGTTTCATCTCCCAGGTCTACCTCACAATGAAGTGTGAGGGCTCTTTCCAATCTTTGGTGTGTGAGCCTGGAGGGGATTATGAAGAAAGATCTTGCAAGCAAAGAAGGAACAAATTCAGCCAATTTCTGTAGCCCACAAGTGTTTCCCACTGTCCTTTCACAAGAATTTCCCATACTTTGCCTTCATTAATCTGTCACCTAGTCTTGCCAAACTCTTCTAACCAGTTTGGTTGTGTCTGCTCAGGTGAGCAAGTGCTCAGTGTCCTTCCTGTACTCACTTCTCTCTCCTTAGACTTTCGCTTAGTTGGATGTTCTGCCAATGGGTTCAAAAAAATGTCATGAATTTAAAGTTAGTCTTGTTTTTTTTTTTTTAATTTTAAGAGCAAGATCAATACTCCTTCCAATTCTCTACCTATCTGGACAGAAATTCTTGTGATTCACTTACTCTTATTGTCTAAAACAGGCATTTTTTGTTTTACTTTAAAAGTAAGTTTACTGCCCACGGCATAATATAATTAGCTTCTGAATATCTTTTACAAAATAAAATCCACATGATTCCTAATGATTATGAACCCTTGAAATGTTACAAATTTGTGTTTAGCTGAAAACTTTACATTTGTTTACAGTTCCTATAAAATAAGATAAAATTATAATCCTAAGAGAAACAATAAGAACAGGGTACAAAAACTGCATACCTCATTAATAATTAAAGCCAATCTATGCTTTGTTATATTTTTGCTTAAATGCTCATCAAAATTCCATAAACCACATGAAAGAAATCATAAAATAAATGAACACACCCTGAAATGAAATGTAGTTGTTGAATCATGAAGAAATAAAGCTACGAATGCTGAACCTAAATAGAAAACAGAACAAAGAATTGCCTGCTTCCATCTATCATTTCTCATCTGGGAGTAGAAAGCCTCATGGAGAATCCCACACCACAGTTTAATAACAGTAACCCTGGGTATTGGGCTTCGTATTTCATACATTTAACTATAAGGCATTATACTCTGGAGATGAGAAGAGAGCAGATTTTGGAATCAGACAGATTTGGCTCCAACCTTAAATTCAACTCCATCAGTTAACCATAAGTTACTTCATGGATAATGAAAGAGGCTCCCCAAGAAAAGAGACTTATGTTAAAATATTTCAGGATTATCTCCACACAGCATGGAAATTAATGGCCTAATAAGTTCAAATTGACAATGGATACCCAGAAGAACAACCACTGTGATCAAGTACTTGCAATTATTTTGGTGAAATTTGGAGGTGAAATAACATATTCTTTGGCATGGCAGCCTTGTTTAGTGAATAGAAAGCACTGACTTTTTGAGCCAAAGACAATTGGGATCTAATTCCAGCCATGCCTTTATTCAGACAGCAAACTTTTGTAAATAAATCATTAAACTGATATGACCTACAGTTTATTCACCTACGAAACGAGAATTAAAAATATCTTTCTCTCAGGACTGTCATAAGCAATGCAT
This sequence comes from Balaenoptera physalus, assembly GCF_965194825.1. NCBI lineage: Eukaryota > Metazoa > Chordata > Mammalia > Artiodactyla > Balaenopteridae > Balaenoptera > Balaenoptera physalus. The sequence continues at coordinate 94,877,855 of NC_138896.1, read as the reverse complement.
GCAAAATGCCTAAATCTCTGTTCCTCCTCCTCCTCCTCCTGCTTCACTTTAAATATCACAGAGTTTGAGAACACAAAGTTCAAGAGTCAATCCCAAATCTAGTTGCACATCCTTGCCTCAACCAAGATAAGAAACATTACCATGCTGTAACGTATTTCCATGTTTATACTTAACAATTAAGATAAAGAATGCCTGAAATAAAAACTTTACAATTGTGATAACACAATAGTGCTCTGAGGTTTTTTAAAAAATCACTTTTAAACTCAATTTAATTATCAATTTCAGCTTTCCAAAATAATCAGGTGACCAGGAATAAATTAGATTTCAGGTATACTAATGTTGCTATTATCAAATATCAAATTAAACAATGACATAGCAGACTGGATGTTATAGATAGTCCATACTTAGACATGTTCTTTGCTCTTTATACTATTTGAAACCTTTGATGTTTTTAATGATTCATTATCTATGGCCATCTTATTGATTTGCCTTACAGTGACCCTGTGAAAAGCTTACAAACGTCTCTAAAAAACTAAATTGTACTTTTCCATAATAAGACAAGTCACCCAGGTTTAAATTCATTCTATCTGAAAGTATTTTTAACAGCTTTATTGAGGTATAATTGATATAAATTGTATATTTAATGTACACAACTTGATGAATTCGGATGTATGCATATACCTGCAATACTATCACCACAATTAAGATAATTCCCATATCCATCATCTCCAAAAGTTTCCTAATGCTCCTTTGTTAAGTCTAAGTTTAAAAGTGAATACCATATGCCCCAGTCACTCTGACTTTTAATAAAGAACACAATGAATGTAAGGAACATTTACTGGGAAGACACGTTATTTGAATAGATATGTTAGTTTCTGCCATGATGCTTTCTAACATAAACTCAGCTGACAAGTTACTTTGAGGTAATTAAAAAAACAAAAACAAAAAAACTGTTACTGGTGAGGGGACAAAAAAAAAAAAAAAAGTCTGGTTTTTTAAGTTCCACTATCAGCAAATAGGATTTTTTTTTAAATACCACATGTTGATTTAAATGCAAATAGAGTAATCTTTAGAAAAACACCTTAGACTTCTTAAGATTTCACTGAACGTCAAAATAAATTGTCAACAAATATCCTCAGCAGACATTTCTTCATCTTTGGTTTCCGGGACTGGCTTGGGCCAATACGATTGTCCATTTCCCACTCAGTTTTGTAATAATCACAAAATACATTTCTAACTCCATCTACCTCTGGCCACTGAATGGGTTCCTTTTCCAGGCCTCTTGGTTCCTGTGGACAGGCTCTCTGTGTACCCTACAGATTAAATATTGAAGAATTCTGGAAAAGCATTAGAGAAAACTTGCTAGATTACATGTGAATTCTGGTCTCTAGCTTTCATAAAATCAGTCTCATTCTCCAGAGTATCTCTTGTCTTTCACGCTTACTGTTTCATCTTTTCTATACTTGATGAGGTTTGCTTTTTCCATGCAGGTTACTGTTATATCTGGCATGCAATGTAAACCCAGTGAGCTGTGAGTCCCTTCACTTTTAAGAGACTCTTTCTTTTTTTAAAACAGTAAGTAGAAACGTTTTCCATATTGTCAATGTAATTTTAGGAAACATGGAGAATTTCACATTTGTTTCTTAAACTAATTTCTCTCAAAATATTGAAATATAACCATGAGAAACTATAGTGTAAGAAAAAAAATTCTTATTAATGTAAGCCAAACCCACAAGTCTGATTCTAGTTCTAATAACTTTACTTCAGCCAAGACACTGGTCATCCATATACTGGAATATTTACTTAAATCATTACATGAAAAAGGATATCATTTGACCCTTGGTTGAACTACAAACAGGAAATCAAGAAAAACATCACATAGAAAGAAGAACAAAGGGTCATGTGAAACTCAGAATATGCCATAATGTTGAATGATTATAAATGATCTTTCCGATAAAATTATCCCGCATGTCATTTTTATAGTTTTAAGTGTCATTCCTAATGTTTCCTAACCAGCTAAACACAATCACTGATCACTTCATCCAGACAATTGACAATCTATTCATCCCTCCATCCTCTTATTCATCAATCCATCCTTTCAACTTTACTGATTATCTACTTATATAAGTCCCTGTGTTAATGCTGAGAGGGACTCAAAGATGGTCAGTGTAGAACTGATTGTTTACCAGCCAGTTTAGTAAAGGGATCTACTTTACTGTTTAAATGTAAAAACTCTGAGTCACAAAGATCTAAATTCAAATCCCATCTCTGCTAACTATTAGTTATCGGTTATGTGCACTTTGCTTAACCTCCCCCTTGCCTAAATTTACTTATTTGTAAAATAGAGGTTATAAAATCTACATTTGATGGTAGGAGGATGTTTAAATGAGATTATCATACAACCTGTTTGTTGACCTCAGAAATGGTAACTATCATTATTATTCCAGAGATGGGACGAAAAACATAACACAAATAGGAGCTAAGAATCATCAAATATTACTGATGGAAAGAAGCATTCAGAGACATCAGCAGAGTACAATGACATAAAAAGAAAGCAAAGAAAGAGGTTTAAATTTTTATGTAAAGGAGTATCAAATGCTACGGAAAAATGGAATGACTATTTCCAAGCCTTGGTTCTTCCTGGGAATACGTAAGAAAATATGATGGATTAAGTTGTTTTTTTTGGTTTTTGTTTTTTTAATTTATTTTATTAAAAAAAAATTTTTTTTTATTTAATGGCACGCATACCTGGAAGCAATGGCATTGCATAAATAAGCGAAAAAAAAAAAAAACCCCACACATACATGTATGTATATGTATACAGATATGTATACACACACATATATACTCATGTGCTATGTCATACCCACACACACAAGTTTGATTTGAACAATTATTATACATTTGAATATTAATTTAGAAATGTTTGAATACACAGAAGCTCCAAATGAGGAACTGTTGTAAAGCTTTTGCTGGTGTTCTTATTTCTGATAAAAATAAAATCTACAATTACTTCTTTACTTTCTGGGTAGTGAATTATAGTACTTATTCCTCTAGATTCCTCATATTATATATATAAAGGAACAAGAAAATAAAATAAGAACAAAAATATAAAGAAAGTAGAGAATCAGTTGGGATGCCACCTTAAAGGGCAACCATCAGAGGTCTGAATATAATCTAATTAGTTAAAGCTATATGCTACACCATATAAGCTTCAGTGAAGATATATCCTTAGAGTTTATTACATAATTTATTTGGGCCATTATTTAAAAGTGGAAAATACAAAAATAATGAAGACATTTGATTCAGGTTGTCTCTAATTGTAATGGAAATTGTGTAGAATTTATAGTCAGAGAAATCTGGAGATTCAGATTACAGATGACCTTAATCCCCATGGATAAATTACTTTATCACTTTCAGTCTGTTAGAGACAAGACAGTGTGTCAGGCAAACTCCTCCAAGTTTGCCTGAGATTTTCCTGGCTGTAGCACGTAGGACCCCATGTTCCAGGAACCCTTAGCTACAGGTAACCTGGGATGGTTTGCCTAGGACTGTCCTGGTTTTAAAACTAAATATTCCACATCACAAAAACCCCCTCAGTACAGGTAAGCAGGACAGTTAGTTACCCTACTACTAATACTAACATTACTATGATTATAGCCTTGAATAAAAGAGAGTACTTTTTATTTGTGTGCTGAGTATGTGTGTGTGTATATATACTGATAATTGCTTTGCTGATATGAGTAAAATGTAATATAGAAAAAAGACTGTTACACAAATTCCTATTTTGAAAACGATTTGCTGGGAATGATGCAAAGATACATTTGAGATGTTTGCAAGAATGTGAGCTGTCTTCAGATGCACAAATATAAGCATGTTTAAGTGTTTAGATGTACTTTTTTTTTTTAATTTATCTATCTATCTATTTATTTATTTATTTTTGGCTGCATTGGGTCTTCATTGCTGCGCATGGGCTTTCTCTAGTTGTGGCGAGCGGGGGCTTCTCTTCGTTGTGGTACGTGGCTTCTCACTGCGGTGGCTTCTCGTTGCGGAGCATGGGCTCTAGGTGCACGGGCTCAGTGGTTGTGGCACGCAGGCTCAGTAGTTGCGGCATGTGGGCTCAGTAGTTGCGGCACGTGGGCTCAGTAGTTGTGGCACGCGGGGTTCAGTAGTTGTGTCTTCCGGGCTCTAGAGTACAGGCTCACTAGTTGTGGCGCACGGGCTTAGCTGCTCCCTGTCATGTGGGATCTTCCCAGACCAGGGATTGAACCCGTGTCCCCTGCACTGGCAGGCGGATTCTTAACCACTACCCCACCAGGGAAGCCCCTGTAGGTGTACTGTGAGTGGTTCCAGAAGGTGGAACTGAGACCTATAGGTGAGAGATATGAGAGGTAAATGACAGCTCAATATAAATAATTTTTTTTTAAAAAACTGTTCAACTAGGAAACAGACTAATGTAGCATGCCCCAAGGCAGATTTGAAAAGCAAAGCACACACTGTAGCCACAGCCCAAAAGTCTTACATTATCACTTAACATGCTTTAAATGCAACATCATTCTGGCCCCTTTGCATGGAGGAGTCAGCCTTTTTAAACTGATCTTCATTCTTAGGCCAATAGATAATGAGGACACATTTTAGCAATAAATACAGAATAGGAACACATTTTCCCCTTACTTCTCCAATCCTTATAAACTTTATGTGTTAATCTTAATTCTCTTTTATCACCTGTTTTTGTTTCTAATGTCAAACAAAGTTGCTCCCTGGGAGCAGAGCTAATCCAGAACTCCCTGTGGCCTAAACCAATCATTGGAGGTGATTTCCCTATTTTCTCTACATCTGCTATGAGCTAGAGGAGCAAAAGCATTATATACTGGGGCTAAAGAATGAATACTGGCCAGAGCCCTTGGAGGTAGTGATCTTCAGGCTCTACAGATCTATAAAACTAGTCACCCCAAAAGAAGTTGGTTGAAAGATCACCTTACCAACATCATCTCTGAGTTTCCTTTCCTGCCAACATTTTTTTCTGGATGCCAGCATACACTATGATGACAAGTAAAGAGGAGGTTCTCTGTGAGATCCCCAAACTCACTGAAGCTGGAACCTTGTCTTTCTTTGATAGGACTGGCATGCTGATTAAAAAATACTATCTTTCCTTTTAAGTGACCGGTGATTGAATTGTTACTTTCCTCTTGGCAAATGCAAAGAGGAAGAGAGGACCACAAGGTCTGGATAGGAGGAAATGAGTCAAATGCAAAGACTAATCTATTAGTAATCCTGTGTAGTTGCAATGTAGGGGCCTGTGCTTTTGAAATAAGCCACCTTTTAGGGACCAACAAGGAACACATGTGCCTTGTGAAGTGGCAAATTTCCATCATTTATATATGGGGCATCTACTATTTGACAAGGCGATGTGCTTTTTATACTCAGCTTTCTCAAGCAGAAATCATGGACGACTGTCAGAAGATAGTTCAGGAGGTTCTTTCATGGGACAAGATACCCCCCAAGTCTAAGGTCTTATGATTTTCTATATAAATGTGGTTTTTTCCCTCTTGCTATTGCTATCCCATTGCAGCAAATATTATCCCATCAACACATTAAAATGGCATTCTCACAGTTCCCCAGAAGAAAGTACTCAATACACTTTTTGTTAAATAAAGGAATGCTGGCTGGATGAGTGATATGACTTCTAGAAAGAAAGATAAAGAATTAGCAACCAAATAGACTAAATTTTGGTAATTGTTCAAATCACTTTCAAAAAATAAGTGATCCACTGAATTCCACTTGCCTGACAAATCTTATTTCAACTTAGGACACCAGGGTTTTCACTTCCTAATCATCACTTCATCCTTTTTACCACCTCATATGCCTTTTCAGAGCACAAAGACAGCACAATATTATTCTTTTAGACTTTTCAATTTGGGTCTTGGTGAAAATTGGATGAGACAGGACTATTTTTAGGACAGAATGACTTTTTTGCCAATAAGGTAAATGTCATTTTATTGGGAAAATAGGGTAGATCCATGAAAGGATGTGAAAGCTCTAGCATTTGTCACGGCACCTTAAACTCCCTGGGCCTCAGAATTTTAAATGATAAAATGGCGTGAAGATTAGGCCCCAGTTCTTTACATCCATTTATATTAGAGTCTTTTATTTGTATGTTTCCCCCTACCAGACTCTGAGCTTCAGGCAAATTCACAGTCATGTCTTATTCATCTATTCATAATCATAATGTTAAAATTAAAAAGAGAACTTATTGGTATAGAATGCAAAGTCTGGAGAAGTACTAGCTTCAGGCACAGCTGCATCCAGAAGATCAAACAATGTTTCAACATTCTATCTCTGTCTTTCTTCACATGTTGACCTCTGACAGCTTTAGGCTTGTCCTATCTTTTCACTTAGCAATTCTACTGAACAGAACACTTCTCATTAGCTAGTACCACCAAAACTCCAGGAATGAGTTTCATTACCTTGGATCACAGACACATGCCTTAAGCAGTTCCTATGGCTCCTGAAGCTGAATATGCTAACTGGTGAGACATTTTTTTATTTACTTGCCCTAGGGAGCAAGGGTCAGGGCAGGGTAAGATTTAGCCCCATCTAAACTGGTCAGAACCATTTGGACTAAGTGTGGCAGAGGAATATTACCCTAAAAATAAACAGAGAAGAAGTAAGGAATTCCAGAAAGATATTCGGGTTATTACAGATCCAAAAGTGTTTGGCTTTTAAACTATCATCATTGGTAGCATAATGGCAAGGGTACTTGTCAGAAAATATTTAGACTACACAAATGAAATATAAGATAACTAGATGAATTTTAAAAATGAAAGCAATGATAGCCAACATCCTGTGTAATTGTTTCTCCTGCTGAATTTCACATTCTATTGAATTTTTCCCCTTGAAGACATTTATGCTTCAAATATTAGATTAATGCTGGTTTCATGCAATTCATTTCTAGTCCAACAATCTATGTATTTTTTCCTTTCAAATAAGAACCTCTAAAAAACTAGTTTTCTGCTAAATTATAAATTCTACTAAATTATAACTCAAAGTAAACATGTTTTATCAAATCGAAATACATTTTTTCAATCTTTTGAAACTTATGCTAAAATATTATTATTAAAAATGCAATAAAGATAAAGAGTACAAAATAATGAATTACTCTGCAAAACTTAAAATATGGGTGGAGGTGTTTCATAATTCTCTATTTGGGGGTCGCTCTACTTAATACATTTCCCTTACAATTAAGTGAATTTGAAGAAACAAAGAATATAGGTACACCTGAAATTTAAAAATATTTCAATTTCACAATATTGATTCTTAAAGCAATCTACATGTAGATTCAATGCAATGCCTATCAAACTACCAACGGCATTCTTCACAGAATTAGAACAAAAAATTTTACAATTTGAATGGAAGCACAAAAGACCCCGAATAGCCAAAGCAACCTTGAGAAAGAAAAACAGAGATGGAGAAATCAGGCTCCCCAGCTTCAAACTATGCTACAAAGCTACAGTAATCAAGACAGTATGGTACTGGCACAGAAACAGAAATATGGATCAATGGTATAGGATAGAAAGCCGAGAGATAAACCCATGCACATATGATCACCTAATTTACAACAAAGGAGGCAAGAACATACAATGGAGAAAAGACAGTTTCTTCAATAAGTGGTGCTGGGAAAACTGGACAGCTACATGTAAAAGAATGAAATTAGAACTCTACTTAACCCCATACACAAAAATAAACTCAAAATGGATTAAAGACCTAAATGTAAGACCAGACACTATAAAACTCTTAGAGGAAAACATAGGAAAAACATTCTTCGACATAAACCACAGCAAGATCTTTTTTGACCCACCTCCTAGAGAAATGGAAATAAAAACAAAAATAAACATATAGGACCTAATTAAAATTCAAAACTTTTACACAGCAAAGGAAACCATAAACAAGACAAAAAGACAACCCTCAGAATGGGAGAAAATATTTGCAAATGAAACCACGGACAAAGGACTAATCTCCAAAATAGACAAACAGCTCATGGAGCTCAATATCAAAAAAACAAACAATTCAATTAAAAAAAGGTGGAAGACCTAAATAAACATTTCACCAAAGAAGACATACAGATGGTCAAGAGGCACATGAAAAGATGCTCAACATCACTAATTATTAGAGAAATGCAAATCAAAACTACAATGAGGTATCACCTCACACCAGTCAGAATGGCCATTATCAAAAAATCTAGAAACAATAAATGCTGGAAAGCGTGTGGTGAAAAAGGAACCCTCCTGCACTGTTGTTGGGAATGTAAATTGATATAACCACTATGGAGAACAGTATGGAGGTTCCTTAAAAAACTAAAAATAGAACTACCATATGACCAGCAATCCCACTACTGGGCAAATACCCTGAGAAAACCATAATTCAAAAAGAGTCATGTACCACAATGTTCACTGCAGCACTATTTACAATAGCCAGGACGTGGAAGCAACCTAAATGTCCATCAACAGATGAATGGATAAAGAAGATGTGGCACATATATACAATGGAATATTACTCAGCCAGAAAAAGAAACGAAATTGAGTTATTTGTAGTGAGGTGAATGGACCTAGAGTCTGTCATACAGGGTGAAGTAAGTCAGAAAGAGAAAAACAAATACAGTATGCTAACACATATAAATGGAATCTTAAAAAAAAAAAAAATGGTACTGATGAACCTAGTGGCAGGGCAGAAATAAAGACACAGACATAGAGGATGGACTTGAGGACACGGGGCGGGTTGGGGGGGGGGCGCGAAGTGAGAGTAGCATCAACATATATACACTACCAAACGTAAAATAGATAGCTAGTGGGAAGCAGCAGCATAGCACGGGGAGATCAGCTTGGTGCTTTGCCATGACCTAGAGACATGGGATAGGGAGGGTGGGAGGGTGGCTGAAGAGGGAGGGGATATGGGGATATATGTATCCATACGACTGATTCACTTTGTTGTACGACAGAAACTAACAGTATTGTGAAGCAATCATACTCTAATAAAGATCTATTGAAAAAAATAAAAATAAATAAAAATAAAAATATTATTTCAAATACTTACTTTTAAGAGATCCATACATTAGTTTAAAACATATGAAACTTCCATCATTGTAGGTAAAAAGCCACCAAATATTAGACATTTCATATAAAACTACAGTTTGGTAAAACAACTGCCATTCTAGTATCACTAGGAGTTATACGGAGACATTCTGAGGACAGTTCTACACATGAAATTCAATATTCATTTTAAGGATACTTTGCTGCAGTCTAAACATTACTTTGAGAAAGGGTATTTTCTGCTACAGTTTTTCTTGAGGTGCTTATTGTCAGTCAATAGTACTAATAGAAAATTTAGTAATTTGGCTTTTCTTTAGAGTATTCAAGCAGGGGAAAGATGAGGAGCTGACATCAAATTATGGGCACCTTGCCTACTTTACCACATCTTCATTTCTCTCCTACGTGAGTCTCATCTTATTGGAAGAAATGAGACAAGTCCCCATTTATAATTGCCAGTATTCATTCATAATTCATTAAAGATCTTTCTTCTACTTCCTTTTCTTACTCTTTCATTCTACTTTGTGCCTTATAACAAAATACAGATATCTTTGAAACCACAGTACTTTGAATACTTTATGTATGTTACTGTCAATGCTGCCATCACAGTACAATGACTGTACACCTTGGGGAACAGGAATGGCCTTATTTATCATCTTTGTATACAGTATCAGAAATGTGCATGTTAAATTATGTACCTTAAAGCAAACTCAAAGACAAAGGCAACATCAAAATATTGTTAAGTATTTCAAAACATATTAAATTCTGTCACAAATGGAAATTTTTGAATGCTTATGTTTCTGGAAGCAGAAACATTTTTATAAGAACATGACTATATTTACCTACAAATAAAGGAAAATTATATAAAATATCACTCACTAAAATTAATTTGTAGTGAATCATCTTTCAGATATATTCAGTAAGGATTTAACTTTCTTTGGTTTGAAACATATATGAAACAAAGAGATTTATTTCTAACAAAGCTATGAATGCATAGGGCTATAATTTTCCAACACTGTAGAAGGGCTTATAATGAAAATAGTCTCCTGCCATATTTCTCCCACTGTACAACCTTCTCCACTTGAATAAAATTCATAACTTGACTCTTTTGGGTTTTAGATTCTTCGTATGGTTGCCTATAAAAGTCTTATATGACTATATAAGATTTACAAGGTATCATTTATAGTCTCTCTGTTGTGATAGTTGAAAGTTAGCTCAAATATTCCAACACCATCTCCATCTTCCCTCTCAATATATTTACACATCACTTTTTAGTTCCTGCCTAGAACTTTAAACAAAATACTTAAACCTCAATTTTTCATTCCATTAACTTACACAAAGTAACTTTTCCAACATGAGGACATAAGCAATCTTACCCTAGCCTAACAATCCCCACCCATCTTTGCTCACCATCTTTGGTCTCTCAGCTTTCATCTGTATTTTTAGTTTTATGTCACCTGAATTTAAATTTCATATTCTTTTCTGAAACCGAAGCCACATGTTCTGTGTTTAGCCATAACCATTGATTTTAGAAGATGTAAACTCTTAAAACTGCTTGCACATCACTATGAGCAGGAAAATAATACACATAATAAAGCCAATTAGCATGCTCAGGGTATATTTTCTTCCCTCTTCTTATAATGTCCTAAGTTTTAAATCACTTAATAGAGTGCAGTTCAAACGTATCCAACGTTTTTACACTCCATCAATTACTGTTTATCTCCTTAAGGTTTTTTAAGTTCTCTATCATACTATCAATTCCTTTGATTGTCATGGGGGTCTTTGTCTTGGATGTCTTCGTGCTTCTGCTCTATTCTTGACTATTTCTACACAGTGATGTGGTTTTCTTCATGCAAAATCCCCTTGCTGCTTTTCTGTGCTTTCTTGATTCCAAAGTTTCCTGATCCTTTGCATATCTGAAATGTCTTTTTGTTGTCCTCACATTTGAATGACAAGTTTGTCTAGTTATAGAATTCAAGTTTGAAAATATTCCCTCAATGTTTTGAAGGAGTGTGTCTGTTGACTTTTAGCATATAGTGATGTTGGTGTGAATCTCATGCTATTACTCATTGTTTTGATTGTGGTCTCTTCTTTTTCTCTTGAAGCTTTTAATAGTTCTCTCTCTCATCCTTTTTAGTTCCTGAAAGCTCCTATTGCCTTGTCAAGTAAAGGTCTTTATTCAGTCTGACTAGGCACTGTGTGGAGCATTTTAACATAAAATCTGTTCTGCAAAGTGTCTATTATTCTTTCTTATTTCATCAGCCCTTGCTAATTCTGTATAATTCTGTTCTCCCACTGGAAATCCAAGTAATCAGATGTGGTATTTTAGTTTTGGTTCCATTCTTTATTTTTTGTTTTTATTTATTTGTTCTTTTGTTCTAATTTTTAGGTGATTAATTTTATATTCCAATCCATGTTAAGATTTTTTTAATCATATTTTTTAAATTCTAAGAGCTATTTTTTATTTTCTTATTATTTGTATTTCATTCTGTTTGGCCTTTTTTAGATGAAATATATCTCCTAATCTATCTGGTAGTAACAACTAGGAGTGATTTGGGGTTTTTGTTTATTTTATATATTTATTATACTATGTGCCTTCATTCTCTGTTTAATCCTTGGTTAGAAAAGGAAAGCAGCATTATGTGTAGCCTAATACAGTGTTTCTCCAATTTAACGTGCAAGTGAAGCACCTGGGAATCATGTTAAAGGGCAGATGAGGGATATTTCCTTAGCAAGTTCAGAGAGGAAAGAACCCAAACTTCGGAGGCAAAAAAAGACCCAAAAACAAAAAAACCTCAAAAAACAAAAAACCCACAGAACTTAGCCTAGGTAATTGATCTTGTGTAAGTTATTTCAATTCTATGTTTACTTTAACTCTTGGATTTCATCATCTGTAAAATGGGGCTAAAAATTGTGAGGATTCAAAAAGCAAAATAACGCTTGTAAAGCACCTGACACATGGGAGAAACTCGATAGATAGTATTCATTGTATTATTGCCATTAGATGAATGGTCTGGCATTTGCAATAGACTGAAGGAAAAGAGGTGTCAAATGAAACACCTAATGTTTGTCATGATGTGAGAAAAAAAAATCCTTGTTTAGGTTTTCTGTTTGAGTTCTTAGGTTTTTTTTTTTGTTATTGTATTTGTTGCCATTTGTTTGTTTTTGTGTGGTCATATATAAGATTGAAAGCAAAAAAGAAAAAAGAGAGAGAGACAAACTTGAAAGAATTGGCATTTAGTTAATAAATAACCCTGAAGGCAACAGAGAAACCATATTGGGAAATCATACCACCTAGAAATTCAGAATATAAGCTCTAGAATCAGAATGCTAAAGCCAAATAGAAGCTCCAGCACTTAGCAGTTGTGTGATACTGGACAATTTGTTTTCCCACTCTGAGCCTTGGTTTCCTAATCTCTAAAATATGGGTAATAATGATAATACTTACTTACAGGATTTTTGTGAGCATTAACTTATATATGTAAGTGACACTATAAGATAATGTAACTGCTATAAGTGTCTGGCACTGTGAGAAAATCCTCTGAATAAAATCCAAAGCTGTCCATAGTCTTTTATAGATCTAAAACAATTAATTATTACCACAAAAAGTGACATTGATTTTCTGTGGTAAGATTCTTCTAATAAACTACTTATATATGAAGTATTAAATAGGAAGACATGAATGTTATGGATCTAAGTTACTAAAATTATGCTACTGATTTTTTTTCAAGTAGACCTTAATATTATATCCGTTAATTGCATCTAGAAACTCCTTTTTATTTCCTTTGTTTGTTTTGTTATGAATTTTTAAAAAGGTTATATTTTCAAAATATTTGGAGACATTATACTTTCCAAAAATATAAATCAGAAATAAATCAACATTAAGAGTACTTAGTAAGCAGCATACAGGGAAAAAGTAAATAAGTAAATAAATAAAACCTTGGGAAGATACGGGAGGTGTGGTGGAAAAAAGCCAGGAGCACATACTCAGAGAACCTGGACCAGATTCCCCTCTTCGTCCCTTGCTCCCAAGTACCTAAGTCACACTCACAACCTGAGTGTTACCTCCTCATTTATAAATTGTTCAAATAACCCAACAACTTAAAGATTCTAGAATCATTTATCCGTAAGTTAAAAGCTCCCTTCTGTAGCATCTTGGATAAAATATGTAAATCAGAAATCTATTCTGATATCTTAAAAACCTCATCCAGTGTGATTCTGAGATTTCTTAATATAACTTCATATATATATCTCCTATCTAGTACTTTCTTCTTTATTAAGTTCTCTAAGATAAACTTCTGTAACCAGCCATAGAGAGGAGTGATAAATGCCTTCCTACATGTGACTATAAGAAAGATCATGAACTTGCTCCTATAGTTTTTCTAATAAGTGTAGAAATGCTTTCATTAGTCAAACACACCTACGGTTAAGTTTAAGAGTATCCTTTTATCATCTTCACCAAAAAAGTGCCTTCCAGAGTTCTGTTCAATTCAGCTTCCCTAGAGTTAAATCTGCTTTAAGGAATATTAACTATGATGATATTCAAGTTAATCATGAATAACTAAAAAGATTTATCTTGCTGTCAGTCTCAGCTCAGTTGAATAACTGAGCATGTGAAATTTAAGGAGCTTAAAAATAGTAAACTATGCTAATTAGAAGAGTCGTTTTAGGTGTCAAGCACCTTCAACTCCTGTGGGTGTTTATATATGGATAGAAATTTTCCATTTTACATGATATTATTGAAAAGGGCAATAGTGCCATGTTATGGACATTCAAAGTGAAGTTTAAATAAATGACATTTTGGAGTTCAGTTAGGGTCCAATTAGTTCAATGGGTTGGAGCTGTTTCCTACAATTAGATGTGAACTTTGGTTTAATAGTCAAGAAAGTCTACTGTTCTGGTTCTGTTGTCAGCTACTTTCTGTCCTTAGCTTCACTATCACTTTCCCAAGAAGACTTCCTTGACCACTCTGTCATTTCCTATCATATTACCCCTTTAATTTCCTTCAAAGCATTTAAATAATCAATGATTATGTTATTTGTTTCTTTTTTCTTAACCGTCTCTCCCCTACAACAGAGTGCCAGTTCCACAAATTAGGGGATTTTATCTGTATTATTTTCTAGCTTATCCCCAGCATTTAGCACAATGCCTAGTTCACAGTATGAGCTTAATACATATTTTAAGTAGATAAAGGAAAACCAGGTCACACATTTAACCTTTTTGGAAGCTATTTTCATACTATTCTCTGACCTGAAGGACTGTAGACATTTCTGTCAATTTCTGTATATAATTTCTGTTATAATGGAGATTATATTAGTTAAGGGCATATTATCCCAGAACCTCAGGATTCTTCCTGTGACTCTACCATCTTTAATACTTGGCTTTCAAGGTCATCCCCAGAAGAGGAAAGAGCCAGAAGAATGGTACACGGCAGGTACACAGCACGGTGGGTCCACAGCGTGGCTGGTAACCTTTGGCCAGAATTCTGTCACATAGCTACCTGTAACTATATGGAGGTAGGGACATGTGGTCTATCTATGTGCCCAGGACGAAGAGAAAATGAATTGGGTGGATATATAGTCAGGTTCTGCCACAGTGATTAAATTAATCTGTTATCTATCATCATTTTTTTTAAAACTTGGTCTTCACTCATGTCTATCTAACACAGTAACTGAAACATAGCCTATAATCAATATTTATTAAATAAATTATGTTGAGGTAGATACATTAGATTTATGTTTTAAGGACATCTTATAAACTCATAATTGTGTGTCAGATCTACACACATAGTATACTACGTTTCAGTATTTTTGTCTTATAGCATCAAGTATAAACATAATACTTTTTTGGATTAAGGAAAATAAAGACTTAGTGACAGTCACTGATATTGATAATTCATCAACTCCACACATAGTGGAAACCCCTTTGAATGTCATTTGGTTACAAATATTTGACAAAATTGGATCTGGCATAAGTGCTCTACTTTTCCATGCTTGCTTAGATTTTATAATTTATTGACTGCACAAGATTATTATTAATCACATCTCACAGATATCAAAGTTAGTTTAATATCAACATCACATAAGAAAAGGATCTTCTTTCTAGGTCTCAAAACTTTAGTCATTAGTTTTCACTGTTCCACTGTACTGACTTTCAAAGCTGGTTTTACAAAGTCAGGTGAACAGCTGAGTATATCAAAATATGTGCATACCTTGTCAGAGTGCTAGCACTTAAATCTCAGCTGTATGACACTAAAAAATTATGTAACTTGTCTGAGTTTCAGTTTTCTCACCTGTAAAATGGTGATCATACAACCTGTTCAGAGAGGCCAGATTGTGTGAAAACACTGTGGAAATACAAATCATTGTACTGAAGTGAGCTACTATTATTCTTAGTGGGCTTGTTGATGGTTCACCTCCTTTTTTTCCATATCAACACCTTCGCAATAAAGTTGTAGGGAAGACCTTTAATCAGCTAAATCTCATTGTTCATACATATAATGCAGATTACCAAGAGATCATATTTTCTGAGTTCCAGAAACAGGATCTTTCATTGGGCTTATTTGCATAACAGCCTCAAAATCTCACCAAGGGAAGGTAAATATTTTTAAGGATGAAGATGTGAAAATTTAAAAAAACAAGAGACATATTATGGAATCACTGGTATATAAAAGGTCTTACGCTAAGAGTTTCAAAATGCAACCAGGGATTGGAATTAAATTAAAATCAAGATTAATATGATTCACTGTAAAATCATTTTAAATGACTTTTATGTTTATCAGGTATTTGTAACAAGAAACCATGGGAATTTCTAAATAGGGCAGATTTTGAGATCAGATCATCCTCAGTTTGAATCTCTGCTCTGCCACTTGTTAGCTAAGAGTATATACCTAGTCTGTTCAGACTTCAACTTTCTCATCCACCAAAATTGGTTAATAATCATAATATACAGCTCAACAGCTAGAAAAGATGATGTGTTTACAGTGCCTAGCGCAGTGCCCCAATACATGATAGATATCAAAAATAATAACACTGACAGATGGCATCAGGAAGATAAATCCCCCAATCTCTCTACAAACACTTAACCACCCTTCAGTCTTTCCATTTTCTCGTTACTTTTTTTTTAGCCTCTGTATTCAGTCTGGACTTCCCGTGATCAGGGCTGTCTTAGGAGAATTTAGCACCCAAATTTAACATTATCACTATCTTGCCAATTTTAAACTCTGGATAATCACTGTTACTGAATTAACCAGTCTCATCACGAACATTGTTGCCTGAGAATATCACATCCATTCTCAAACCTACCACAACCACTGTGCTTTCACTAAGAGTCAAGAGATCTCTTTGCACTCCCAACATACACACAGTTGTTGGTTTTAGTTTTACCTAAGAGTTTTGTGATTTCTCAACAATTTTTCCCCCAAACCTAAACTGTATTCTTCCTAGTCTCCAAACACATCATCTAGACTAACAGAGGCACTTCCTCAACCTTTCCCTGATCCCCTCAGAGAGGAATAATCTCAATCTCTCCCTTTTTGTTTGTTTTTCATTGTGTGTGTGCATGAATGAATGCACATGTGGTTGATGTTGATACTCTTATTAGTATTTGTACGTTTATGTTAGTGGGTATATATTTGCCTAACAGCTTGTGTGGTACTTTTTCTGTGTGTTCTTTTGTGTGTATGTTTGTGTGTGTGTGCTTGTCTCTCCCGGGCATTCAAACAGCCTCTAAAAAAGAGAGTCGTTGCTTTTCTTATTCTATGTAACCCCAGTGTAATGCAAATTTTATGGATGTTCAGTAAATATTTGAATATACAATGACATCTTCTATCCATTAAGCACACTCTATATTTTTCTTTACCACATAAATCCCAATACCTAAACACATTGCTAAAAAACATGATCATGCTGGATTATTTTAATACGCCGTTTCTTTAGAGGGAATTGGAACAACAGACTCTGGAATTCAATGTGTCATTTACATATTTTTGAACCTCATTAATCCAGGCCAGAAACACTGAGACTATTTTTTTTTCCTAACTTTGTGAATTAGAGCATGAATGTAAGATCCAAATGTATTTTTCAAAATAATGAAAAGGGTTCATGATACACACTGTTGGTTTATCAAATATGATAACATGTCATTCTTTATATATAAAAGGGCTTTATCACAATTTCTAAAATAAAAGGAGTTTTTCTATTAGCAATGTAGCAATACCACTTTCTAATAGCATGATTAAGCATTAAGGGTAAGAATGCCGACACCTTTTGGAGGGAATAGAAATATCTGTAAATTGATCAAGTGATAATTACTTGAACTCTGTTTCTTAGGGATGTTGACAATTTTTTAAAAATTATATTTAAAACCTGCTTTATAAATGTAATGGCTTTATAGAGATATAAATCACATATCACATTTTTCCTTTTAAAATATACAATTTTTTTTGCCATATTCAAAGAGTTGTGCAACCATCACCACACTCTCATTTGAAATATTTTCATTACCCCCTAAAGAAAGACTGTATCCATTACCCCAGAAAGAAACCCTGTACCTATGTCTTCCCACTTCTACCCTCCAGCCCTGCAAAACACCACATATTCTACTTTCTGTCTTTATAGGATTGCTTATTTTATGGAATTGGTAGCCTGATCCCTGAGCAACTCACAAACCACCGTGGTGGTATAGTGTCACTTCCATTACTACTTCCTATATAACCCATCCATGAGATCCCATAGTGAAGACGGAAGTTAAGAGAGGGATACGAGTGCATGTATTTCATTTTCCTCTAGAATTTAAGAAATTTGGGGAAGTATGCAATTACAGGCACAGCCATGAAATAACAGAAGCAATAGAAACCAAAATAACTCTGGCAGTCAGACGCTGTCCTCAGATTCCAGTAAACACCCGAAAAGCTGAAGAAAGTTGGAAAGTTTCAATACAACAACATTACTTTTTTCTTTTTCTAAATATTCACAGTAGAATGGCCTCATTTCATCAGCCTCTAGAGCTTTTATTTTTAGTCCACTCTGCATTATACTGCCTGTTCATTGGGTACAGGAATAGATGCTGGCATTCAAGGACAAACAAGGGTACAGCAGGAGGACAGATTCAAAATTGTCAAGCTAATCTATATCCGATGAGGGTAATAGAGCACAAGGTTATTTCTTATTCAATCACTTTACAACTTGAGGTTTTACATGTGGAGTGGGCTTATTTGTAACAATGTATCTCCTCATATTTCATAGTTGGGCGGGAGATGACACAAAACACCAAGAAAAAATGGATAACGTATCTAGTCAAAAAAAGTAGGGTATACTTTATTGCTTTCATCTAATGGACATATGCCATTTCCTGTCGATAAAAGAAGGATATGGTTATAAGAAGAGGCTGATAATAGCTTTACTTATGCACCCTTGATATTAACTGAAGAAAAATCATCAGACAGAAGTTAGCTTCTGATCAATGTGAACAGTCAACCTACACAGAGAGAGAGAGAATAACAATTATATTTGACATCTTCTCCAAAGGACTTCAATACTAGCTCAGAGGAAGCAGAGCTGAGGCAGGTCACCCTGAGGATGAACAGTAATCAGGTTCAAACTACAAAATGGAGGGTAAACACAGTTTACCCAACCCTGTAGCATGGGAAGTCTGAATAGTTGGCAAGAAATACAGGGGAAGGAAAACAGGAACATACTCAATTATCAAAGAAATTTTTAAACTGTCCTTCTAATTTTGATTTAAATTGGTATCTCATCTACCCTAATTTTTTAAAAAAGAAATCACAGATTTATGAATTGTACTGGTGATTTCTACAGAGCTTAAATGAAAATTGGTTTCTTGTCAAAAGGGTTAAGAAAAAACACTTTGTTGATTATCAATAGTACTAAAACAAAATAGGTAGTAATTATACCAGCTGAAAACTTCCATATACTAGAAATGCACCAAATGCATTTTCTTGGCCAAATTACTTAGGGCCAAACTTTTAAATCAATATTCAGATCAAGTCAAGGCCAAAATTGATTAATTCTGTCATAGAATGAACTTCTAGAATAAATATGGCTTTTAAAAAAATCGGTCATTATTTAATCATTTACTACTACTACCATTTTGTTATTTAACTTTATTTAAACTTTTAAACATTTGGCTTTTTATTGGAGGGGCCCCTTCTCATCATTATTTGGTCTAGATTGCTCCCATACTTACTACAATGCGCTGCTGCGATACTAACTACTTGCTTGTTTGAAACCTAGGACTGTGCGGGAATGAGGTTATTTCTGACCAGCTCTGCCAGTAAGGGGTATTGCTAATGCAGTGATATTGTTTTTCTTCCCTTAATAATAGTAACTGATTAAGGTAGAGCCATCTTTAATTCATTTTCTGAACTTAAATATCATCGGGGAAGATGCAATTTTACTGAAGCAATTTATAAACTTAACGTTCACATGCTTCCCGAAGATGTTTTCTAAAGCAGATTAAGATTTTTTGACCTTTCTAAAAAATTTCTAAAATTTGTGTAAATACTTGCTGTTCACACAATCACTTGGGGGGAAAACATACTTAAACCTTGAAACTAGAAATATGGCACTATGGCAATGTAACTGGCTTTTAAGACATGCAAATTGTTTTTAAATTTTCATTGGCATCTAAGATTTCATGGCATGTGTACTAATTCCAGCATCTTCTCTGGAGAAGAATGTTAGAAGATTCTTGACAAATAAATACTATCTCTGCCCCCCTCCAATACCTGTACTTTCTAATCACATGAGTTTGATTCTAGCAAATAAACTAACATTTTTCTCCATGCAAATCTGATTGTTCATAAGTCTTTTATCTTGCCCAAAGCTAAATTTGGCCTATCTCTATAACACTTAAAATATTATGGTGACAATTAAGTATTAAATTCTTTAGAACAGGTGATCTAAAAGCATTTCAGGATTTTAGTGTTCTTTTCAATACAAAAAAGTTACAAATCCACATTTAACTGTATTTTTACTACTCACAGAGAGAAAAATCTATGTGCAGACCAAGCACTAAATGGCTTACCAGAGACTCACTGGAAGACCCCCAGTTTCCCATCACTGCTGTGAAAGACAAGCTTCCATGCAATTCTTAATTCGTAACATATTTATCTAAAATTATTAACTGAGCACATACCATGTGCCGGTCACTGTTCTAGGCACTGGGGATACCCCGAGAAACAAAACAAACAAAATCTCTACCCTCAGGGGCTTACATTCTAGCAAGGAGGGAGAGAGAAAAATAACAACCATTGATAAGTGCTTTGAGGATAATAAAGTGATAAAGATGAACAGAGGGCACTGACAAGAAAGTTCTTTCCTGTAAATCAAATAAATCATCATCATTTCTCTATGCTTCTGGGAACTTTCTTCAGAAAGATTCTTTTCTAAACTGTGATTTTGTTTGGACTGCTATTCAAAGTGCCAAGTAGATCTATTTTGGACATTTTCTTGCTGTAAAAATTGTGCAGAACAAATCAACTATTATAATGTCTCTAATGCTTGAGCCAGTATTTTCTTTTGAAAACATTACAACCTGTGACATAAGGACTATCTGTTTTAGCATTAGATAATTTGCTTAGAAAATTATATGAAATAACTTTGGGAGCTTCCATTCAAATCCGTCATACTTTGAATAACTCTAATAATGCTCCATAAGAACATTACAGTCTTCAAAAATACTTTACATGTAACCTAACATTTACAACATGATAAATTTAATTGAAAAATTAATATTTATGTCACCAAATTAAATAAATATGTGACAACATATGTTGAAAACCAAGAATCAAGAGTAAGAAACCTCTGGAATTTTATCAAAGTACAGATGCCAATAATAACAAATTTCCAAACAAGTTTTAGTATAATTTTTCTATCAGTTTGTATCAAAGTCAAAACATCATTCTAACCTAAATGGTACATATATACCATTTAAATCAATTTTAGCCAATAAAGACCTTCATTTATTTAAAAAATAGCTATTCTTTCTTTCAGATCCCTTTAAAACCACAAAGTATCTCATTTTTATTTAGATGGAATTTCCATTTCTCCTGCTGAAATTTTTCACTTGTTCAACTTTAAGGTTGAAAATACAGTAAGTAATCATAATGATAATGTTTAGCTTTTAAATATTATCTTGGTTTTCTCTATTTTGAATCAGAACTGTTATTTTTAAATATTCTTAGGGCTACTAGGAATGAATTGTGAAATGTCATATTTTAAAGTGGTACCTGAAAAGAACCTCAAATGAAATCATCATTCTAAGAATCATATCTAAAAGCAGATGGTCTGGAACATGACTTTTCTCTTTTTCAACTCCATCTTTGGCTAAATTCTATTTTGCTTTGCCACACCAAGTCTTAAAGAAGGAGACTCTTAAAATATAATGAGAAACCTGAACAGTAGACAGACGGAAATCATTATCATTTAGAGCAACTTCAGGTGAAATTCGCATCACATACAATGTGAAAGGCAGCATAAATACTCAGGTTTTTACTACAAAAGCTTGTTTACAAGCATCATTATAACTGTTGAAAACCTTGCTATTTTGTTCGTACACTATGTGTCTGGGTTGCAGATGTATGAATGAAAACTAATATGCATATGCTGAGAGCATAATGACCTTTAGAGCAAGAACTGGGCTAATTATGAATGGGTTATGCAAACCAGGATCTAATTGCTTGGATTTATTACAATGATTATAATTATCATAAAAAGGGCAGTTTCTACTCACTGAGTGCTAACTCTTGATCAAGGGCTTTCTTAAGCACCTTGTGTGCATCATCTCATGGTCTAAACTCAATTAATAATAAGGCAGTGGGCAGTAGTTCAATTAATTCTCACAGACAACTTTATGATGTACGTACTATTATCCTCATTTACAGGTGAAGAAATTGAGGCTTAGAAATATAAAATAACTTGTAGAAATCGTGAATTTTGGATTTGATAAATGGCAAAGCAGGGATCAAACCCAAGTTTATTTGAAAATAAGTTTGCATTCTTGTCTATTATGTTTACTGTTTCCCAATAATCATTTTCCTCTTTGCTGTGAGTGACTTCCAACTGAAACTTGTCATCTCAGATCTTGATTTCACTTTGTATCTGAAACGTAAGTATGGGTTACTTCCTTTGCTTGCCAACTTGATTTTTCTATTTAACTCTACACTATACCCCAGTTTTGATGTGCCATGACCTAAAAGTTGATTACGATGGTTGGGCATCCCTCTTCTTGAATACCTGTTCCCATGATATTTTAGACATAAAACTACTGTTTGAAACTGTATGACCATTCGACTTTTCAAAGGCATGCATTATATCAGCTGTAACTCATACTGAGTTTTGGACATTTTTATATATTTTAAGTAGTTGGATAGAAATTTAATCATTCTATTCATATTTTTTAAATGAAAAATAGTATAAGAGCCATGAAAAGTGCTTCATTTTTCATTTTTACTTACCCAGATTCTGAAATCTGAAGATTAATGCTTTTAAACAGGCCTATATAAATCAATTAATATATATTGAGATTCACGTTCTCCTTCAAGATTACATAGTCAAAAGCCATCTTCCATTTAGGTATTTCCTTTCCATTTACAATTGTATCCATTTCTCTGGTACACAATCACACTTCTCCACCAGTAGCTGAGTGTATTGGTCAGGAATCTTGGTTACAAGAGACAGAAATCTAAATTAAATTGGATTAAGCACAAGAAGGGAGTCTTGGCTTATACAGTTGAGAAGTTATAAGTGATATTTTATCCTAGGTATTGCTCAATTCAGGGGCTTAAATAATGGCATCCTACCTCAGTTTCTCTCTTTCCCCTTCTTTTTCCTTTCTTATTTTCTCTCTCTTGGCTTAATCCTAGACCCAACAAGGCAGTTGCCAGCATGTTCAAACTTATTTCACTTGTACTAATAACAGATCATAACATTTTTTAAAATTTATTTTACTTATTTATTATTTTTGGCTGCGTTGGGTCTTCATTGCTGCGCGTGAGCTTTTCTCTAGTTGCGGCGAGCGGTGGCTACCCTTTGTTGCGGTGCGCGGGCTTCTCACTGCGGTGTCTTCTCCTTGCAGAGTACAGGCTCTAAGTGCGTAGGCTTCAGTAGTTGTGGCGCACGGGCTCAGTAGTTGTGGCTTGAGGGCTCTAGAGCACAGGCTCAGTAGTTGTGGCACACGGGCTTAGTTGCTCCGCAGCCTGTGGGATCTTCCTGGACCAGGGCTTGAACCTGTGTCCCCCGCATTGGCAGGCGCTTTCTTAACCACTGTGCCACCACAGAAGACCCATAACATTTTTTAAAAGCTTCTTTTTCCCAGAAGTTTCCCCAGATTCTCCAAACTGGGGCTCACATACACGGTTTGTGTCACATGACTATGTCTAAACTAATCATGTGGTCAAGAGAGGGAATACATCTACTGCCCAAGCCTGGATCACATGACAGCCTGCCCTGGACTAAATTGTATTCCCCTCACCAAATTCATATAGTGAAACACTGACCAGTGTGACTATATTTAGAGTCTTCAGGAGGTAATTAAGGTTAAATGAGGTCATAAGGGTAGGACACTGATCCAAAAGGATTTGTGCCCTTATTAGAAAAGACAGCAGAGAGCCCCCCACCTCTTTCTCTGTCATGTGAGCACACAGCAAGAAGGCAGCCAACTGCAAGTCAGGAAAAGAGGCCTCAGGAATAGAACTCACCAGCACCTTGATCTTGGACTTTCCAGCCTATAGAACTGTGAGAAATAAATTTTTGTTGTTTAACCCACCATGTCTATGGTGTTTTGTTATAGCAGTTTGAGCAAACTAGCCACAGAGAGCAAGAGATTGGATCAGTCTCTCCCAAAGCTTAAGGACTAAAGAGCAGAAAAATGGGATTCTGCAGAACACAACTCAGAAGCTATTTCCAAAAAAAGGTAAAGTAGATATTGGTAAACATAGTTATCAACCCAGTCTTAGCTAAGCCAGAATCACGGGACTCCACGACTAGGCTTCTGATACAATGGAATTATGTGCAAAGTTTTGTGCTGTATGCATCGGTGCATGTACGTGGGGAGATGATTCATAGAGTTCATCAGATCCTCAGTTGTTACATTAGTCCTCAAAACTGTCTGGATCTGTGTTTAGTAGGGCCCATAGATGCTCCAGATGGATGTGGAGCCAAGGAGGAGAAGGGGTAAGAACGGATTGTGGATCTATTTAAAATGGGAGCTGTTTTACTTTATTTGGCATGATCACCCTGGAAGATAAAAGGATTCACTCTAAGGGTTATAGCAACAAGTGCCAAATTTATTCTTATCCTGTGAGTTACTTCCTCTACCTCGTGTATCCTAGGGAAGAAATGGATTGTTTCATTCCTGTATTTTTTTTTTTATTGAAGTATAGTTGACTTACAACGTTGTGCGCATCTCTGTCGTACAGCAAAGTGACTCAGTTATACACGTATATACATTCTTTTTTTATATTCTTTTCCATTATGGTTTATCACAGGATATTGAATATAGTTCCCTGTGCTATACAGTAGGATCATTCCTGTATTTTTAATGTTACCTATTATTAAAAAGTATTCAGTCACCTTAAAAATTGGGCAGAGTGATAGGAACTCTGAAAAGTTAGTTCAAATGACAGTCTCTCCAGGAGCATGCATATTAAACAGACATTCCTTCACCCACAGCCACTGCTACAAAGAGAAACAAAGCAAAAAATCCAGAACAATATGCTCATAAATAAACATGGTTGTCAAAATGGTTACTTTGTAATGCAAGCGCTGATTGGGAGAGCTGGTCTGGGTGAGGTGGAAGTGTTGCCTTTCTCCTAGTTGTTTGTGGAAGTCTGAATAATCTTAATCATTATTTGTTCATATTCGCATGAAAGCAAGAAAAAAAAGTGAGGGAGAAGAAAATAACTTTGGAATAATAATCACTGGGTCACATTGTGATTTTATGACCATATGGCTCACAAAATTAGCAAGATAATTGAAGCTACAGAATTTGCAACTTGCACAAAATAATGAATTATGTAATTTCCAATCATTAAAATATTTTAAACATGCCATTGTGTACATAAATCAGATTCATCCAAAATACAACTGACACCCAAGTCACCTGAATGAAAGGTGATTAAAAACATAACTTACTATTGTTTCTAAGCAGAGAGTAAAAATCTGCTTTTATTCTGACACTATTTTACATCAATTTACATTTTACTACATTTCCATAAAGTAAAAGTAGAATTCTTACCAGTTTATTTCTTAGATGATGCTAATATTTCTAGACTATCACAATCTTATATCCAAGTTGAATTAAAAGTATATGCAGATAAATCAATTTGCAGCCTAAACATCAGAGCTTATGAGGACAATGATACCATTTCCTTAGGGTCTAGTGTGAAAAAGTTGCCAAAGAAATGAGGTACCCAAGAGGAAAGAAAGTTTCAAATTTACATTAAATTAACTTTACCACAGTCTCAAATGCCCATGACATAGGTTAAAAGGCACCCTTTTAGAAAGTATTGGTTTGTTTTTTGTTCTTTTTTATAAAACACTTGCTACCAATAACATACATGAATATAATTAAACAATAAAAACAGCAAACACTCTAGAGACCTTTGGTAAAAGTGAATACCACCTTCCGCCCTGCAATGATTATACTTCTTAGCAGAAAAGGCTCACAGGCTGATGAGAGAACTTGCCCTCCCAGTGAGAAGGGCCAAGAAAACTGGCCGGATGTGTGAAATAGAACCAGGTGGCAAGGATGAAGGCCAGTGACAATAGCACTTGTGGTCTGGATTGCCACTGGGGTCTGAAGATAGCAATAAGCACATGACTCAAAAAAAGATGGTTGCAAAGAGATCTCACTGCAGTGGAGACTTTCAATAATTGTGAATGGGGAATAAAACTAGGGCTGTATGTCTATGCCTAGTGGCTATTTGAGGGACCAAGGAGAAGTAAGTGGAAAACACTGAAGGACGTTTTTGTCTTTATTGGTTCTAATAAAGAAAGCTATCTTTTCAGTTACAGTGTATTCAGAGCATAGCACAAAAGAAAAAAAAAATATGTATGATTGATAGCTTACCACGTTAAAACAACTACTATAAGCACTGTTGTCTTTTTTTCTTTTCTGATACAAGCTTTTTCTTTAGCTCATATGACAATGTAGATATAACTTTAAAAATATTTTCTACCTTTTATAAATAAGCATTTTTTTATGTTGTGAAAATACCTTGAAATCTTTGTCCATGAAAACACAGCCAACTATGCTTTGTTCCAATAAATTAGAGTTGGGGATAAAGGCAGATGAGAGAAGTAGAGTGGGTATAGATTGTGTAAGGAAAGGAAAAGACACCTATGGATGAATTTTAGGAATTTCTCTTGGATATTGAGAGATGTAAAACTTGGGAGCTCCAGCTTCAAGAGTGCTCCTGTTAAGACAGGCATTTCCTTTATTTTAAAATTAAATTTTATTTCATTGATTTTTTAAAATAGACTTTATTTTTTAGACTAAGTTTAGGTTCACAGGAACACTGAGCAGCAGGTACAGAGATTTCCCATATACCCTCTGCGCCCAATATACATACACAGTCTTCCCCACTTTCAAAAGCCCACACCAGTGTGTGGCACATCTACTATAATCAATGAACCTACATTGACACATTAATACCTAGAGTCCATAGTTTACATTAGGATTTGCTTTTTGTGTTGTATATTTTATAGGTTTTGACAAATACGTAATGACATACATCCACCATTATAGTATTATACAGAGTAGTTTCACTGCCTTTAAAATCCCGTGTGCTCTGCCTGTTCATCCCTCAGTCCCCCTTAACTCCTGGGCAACTCACTGAGCCTTGTACTGTCTCCATAGTTTGGCCTTTCCCAGAATGTCATATAGTTGGAATCATACAGTGTGTATTCAAATTGCCCCTTTTCACTTAGTAATATGCATTTAAGATTCCTCTGTGTCATTTCATGGCTTGATAGTTCATTTCTTTTCAGCACTGAATAACACTTCATTGTCTGGAGGTACCACAGTTTATCCATTCACTTACTGAAGGACATTTTAGCTGCTTTCAAGTTTTGGCAATTATGATTAAAGCTGCCATAAACATCCTTAGGCAGATTTTTATGTGGACAAAAGGTTTCAACTCACTGAAAAATGGATAAATAACCAGGAGTATAATTGCTGGATCACAAGGTAAGAGTATATTTAGTTTTGTAAGAAACTGCTAAACTGTATTCCAAAGTGGCTGTACCATTTTGCATTCCCACCAGCAATGTATGAGAGTCCGGAATTGCTGTTGGTAGCGTATTACGTTTTAGTCATTCTAATAGGTGTGTAGTGGTATCTCTCATAATTGTTTTAATTTGCAATTCCCTGATGACCTATGATGTGACACATATTTTCATATGCTTATTTGCCATTTGTGTACCTTCTTTCATGAGGTGTCTGTTAATTTTTAATTGGGTTGTTTGTATTTTTATTGAGTTTAGGAGTTCTTGTACATTTTGGATAACAGTTCTTTATAAGATATGTCTCTTGCAAATATTTTCTCACCGTCTGTGGCTTGTCTTCTCATTCCTTTGACATTGTCTTTCATGGTACGGAAGTTTTAAATTTTAATGAAGTCCAGCTTATCAATTTTTTTCATGGATTTTTTATCTTTGGTGTTGTATCTAAAATGTCATCATCATACCCAAGGTTTTCTTCTATGTTACCTTCTAGGATTTTTATATTTTGCATTTCACATTTTGTTCTATGAGCCATTCTGGGGTAAATTTTGTGCAAAGTGTAAGGTCTGTAACTGGATTTTTTTTTTTTTTTTTTTTTTTGCATGTGGATGTTCAGGTATTCCAGTACCCTTTGTTGAAATTAAATTTTATTTTTACCAAATAAATATATGTAAATAGTTTAAATATAAATCATAATTTTTTTCCATTGCTTCTTCTGAAATTTATCTCCACTTTATTAATATGATTAATATTAATATAATATATAATAATTAATATACTGCTAAATTATTGGTTTATCAATTTCTGATATTATTTATTCATAACAATTATCAATCCTTATGTAAATTCATTACAAATATATATTATGACTAGTAAATAGTTCCTGCAAAGCCAAATACTGAACTTTAATAAATTTTCCTCTTTTGCGTTGAATTTAGTAGCTCCTAAAGTTATTAATTTTCCATCATATTTTGCAAATGCCTATCAGTATTATCTTTCTTTTTTAAATAAAGAACTGTTGAAACATACTGGAAAATACATCACTTCAATTTTTATTGTCCCTCCACAGGTCCTTCACTCTCATGCTTCAATGTGTACATACTCTACTAAAATCTGTTGGGTTTTTTGTTTTTTGCTTTTTAGGAAAAAATTAAAATGTCATTGGAAATCCACATGCAATTGAGTGAATTTTTGCAGAACATAATCTTATTTCATAGTCTCCCTCAATCCTATGTATCCACCAACCCCATCAATGTACCTATATACATATCATATTCACAGATAAAATTGCTGTGGATCATAGCTTCATATTTTGGCTGTGATTCATGTTTAATTATATTAAAACAAGGCTTATATTTTCTCTGACAATATCCTGTCATGCCTTCAAACTACTTATTGAATTTTAATTACATATTTAATTGTTTAGGACTAATGTCTGTGTTCTCAGCTTCCTCCTTTTTTTAATCATTTGAAGACAGTACTTGGTATATGGTAGATTTGCAGATCTTATGTATAGACTTCAATGACTTTTACAAATATATATATGATACATACGTCATGTAATCACTTTCCTAATCGAGATGTAGAACACTCCCTCCACCCCAGAAAGTTCCATCCAGCCCCTTTCCAGTCAATCCTCATGAGCAAACTGGGAGTTACCTAGGAAGCAACATTTATATATCACTTTAATTTACATAAACAAAAAGACAATCAAGATAACATTACTGAACCCTTTCTGCAATGTTTCAGCCAAAGCTAATTTAAAGTGATTATTCTTTTTTGAATCCACATTTTCAAGGAAAGATAAATAAATAGTCATTGGAAATCCACATACAATTGAGCACATTTTTTGTAGAATTTAATATAAAACGAAACCGGCTTCAAAAACTTTCCCTTTTTGTTGGGAATGAGAGTAGGTGAGAGGACAGTGGGAGCTCAGAAAACATTCATTATTGTTCAATACGCAGAGCAGCAGGGGAGGGAAATTAAAGCAGAGGAGTGGAGAAGAACAACAGCAGTAATCGTGCAAATCAGCAACCCTCCTTAGTGGAAGTGGAAGCACCCAAGGGGAATAGCATCTTAGAGTGTCCCACCTTCTTGATCTTGCTGCACTCTGTGAGAAAATATGGCAAAGCAAATATGCTGCTAGAAACTGGAGGAAAAATAGGTAAATAGCTAACTGAAACAGAGCCACCCTGCTGCATTGATAAAGGGGGCTGTTCTTGGATTTACTGGGGCTTGAAGCCTATTTTACATATTAGTTTCCTCACATTATCAAGATAAATATCTTTAGTCGAAAGACAAAGCGATTTCCCAAAAAGTGTCAAATAGTTTAATAAGCAAAAAAGAACAGAAATTGAATGAAAGAAGTAGCAATTACTTGTCAGCTAATACTAGGTAGGCACTGCACAAAATCCCACTTCCTTAGCTATTAATATTTAAACTTGGCAAGCACATTACAAGAAAACAATGAAGCAATCTGACAATTTGGCAAGCTCCCCCACCTAAAGATTTACAAAAACAGAGAACAAGTAGAATATGACATTTGGCGATTGCTGTTTCTGAACTGAACTGCTAGTACTTCCAAAGCAAGTAATTTCTCAGAAAGCAAAGCAGAGAAAGCAAGCAAACAATAAAAATGCCAGTGATGAACCTGTAAACATAAGCTGGTTTTTCAACTGAAATATAGGGGCCTCCGTAATGGAAGACAAATTTGGACTGAATAATACGGGAACGAACTCAAATCGTTAGTCCAAGTCGATCTGACGTAAACGTAAAAATTCATTATTCATTTTTGAACAAACATGAAGTTCTTAGTTCCAGCTGGGACCAGAAGTTGAATAGCCAAATCAGAGAACCAAAAGACATGAGGACTTTGTGATACGCACACCTCATCTGGAAGTGTGAAACAGGAAGTTTTTATGGAAGTATAATTAGTAATCATTTCAGTCTAGCCGTATCAGATTTAAGAAATGTAATACTGCTAATTAGAAAGTGAAAAATACTGTCTTATATTTCTAATAAACCAAAATCACTCCCAGATCAATTATATATTATTCTATACAAGCCAAGCATGACTCTCTAAGAAGTAACATAGCTCTTCTGTTTATTAGAACTGTGTAGTTTTCTCTGCATCACTGTATACCTAACGTTTAGTACTGAGTCCCGTACATAGCAGGTGATCAACAAGTTCTTATTGAATAAATTAATATCACATAAATGCATTTCACCATACTATGATCAAACCAAGTCTTAATGATTCTTAAGAATCTTACATAGAAAATACATCAAAGTAAACACTCTGACTTGGGGTGTGTGTATACATACACACACGCATATATGTGTGTATATATATGTATGTTTTGTTTGAAATATAGGGAAAAAGAACAGAAATGAAAAAAAATATTTTTAATGTCAGAAGTCCAAAAATGGGTCCCATTTTTGAAACTGAAAAGTGAGACACTTTGTAAACTTAGAGATACATCTTATTTCTAAAATGACATCTACAACAGTGAAGATTGTAATAAGTCCAAATTAGTTACAATGAAGTCATTAGCTGTCAAGAAGATACAATCGAGTTTTGTGTACCAAAGCAACATCTGAAATGGTCAAAAGTTATAAATATATTCAACACAAAGAGAAACAGAACATAAACTAAAAATTGAGTTAAGTGTTTATTACTCATTTGATTTCCTAGGGAAGGCACCAATCTGTGTCTAGGCATTTAGATTTTTTTCATCTTGCTCTAAATCAAATATTCTTGTAAGTTTAATTAGCAAAATTAGATATTTGCTAAAATTTAGGTACATATATGCTTAATTTTGTTTTGAGTATGTCAGTAAGACTTCTGCCTAAGGTTTTAAACATATGGGGAAGTTTTTTTCACTTTAAAAATAAATTTAAGCATGCAATAATTCTTACTGGTCTACATTTCTCAGACCAGAGCTTTATTCGCCACCACGTCACTGTTTCTGAATTGGTTCCTCCCCGTTATCTTCAGTTTAAAAATACATATTATGACAGTGCTAAGAAATTTTATTAGGGAAAAAAATCTCTTTAACAAGTCTTTAAAAACTACTGATACAATCTGTGTCACAATGTTTATGTAAACAATGAATTTCAAAGGTCTCCTATTCTAAATATATACCACTGAGAGATACAACAGGTGATTTCTGAAAGCACTTCAAAGAATTAATAGGAATTTCATTCCACATCCAAAGGAATAACAGGAAGGCTGTGATGTAGGAGCATCTGCTTTAAACTACTTTCATCAACATAAATTCCAAAACCGAAGTCCTTGGAGAATAATATTTATGATATTTTAAATTTTAAAATGCTTAAATATTTGAACAAATTTTGCAAAGAATTAGAATTCTAAAAACAAAAATGAAGCATTTCACCATTCATTTTTCTTTTTCTAAATGATGAAGAATCTCAAATATATGAAAATGACATAAAATTTAAGACAAACTTTGCCATAATTGCTCCATTTTAGCTTAAGTAATAAAACACTAAATATTGCATAATTAGTTAAAGCCCAAGGTAATCTAATTGTGGTTATTTTATGTGTCAACTTAACTGACCACTGGATGCCCAGATTAAACATTATTTTGGGTGTGTCTGTGAGGGTGTTTCCAGATAAGATTAGCACTGGAGTTGGTGGACTTTGTAAAGTACATTGCCCTCCCGGATGTAGCTGGGCATCATTCAACCCTGTTGAGGGTCTAAATACAAGAAAAGGCAGAGGGGGGGAGAAATTCACCCCCTTTTCTTCCTGCCTGCCTGCTTTAGCTGAGAAATCTCATCTCATCTACTCAGGACCTCAGACTGGGAAATACACAATAGGCACCCCACGTTCTCATAAAATTATGCTACTGGTTCTCTTTCTCTGGAGAATCCTGCTTAAACTAATTCACCAAAATTGACCACTATTGTGAATGTAGTATGAATACATTCCAGACTGCTTTTTACATTACGATTATATATTACAATTTATTTAACAAGCTGCTCTTTTATGATTCAGGACTTTAAATAAATAAAATCAAGTTGTATATATCATTTTATAACTTTCAAAAATCCAGTATTGGCTTTGAGATTTATTCATGCTGTCATATCTTGATTTAGTTAATTTATTTTAACTGCACTAGATAGCACATTCTCATATGAATACGCATAATCTATAAGTTCATTCCCTTACTGAGGGATCCTTAGATTGTTTTTTTGTTTTTAAAATTATTATTATTATAAGCAATGCTGTAATGAATATCTTTGTAAATAACTTTGGTGCCAAGAATGATACTCAAAATATTTAATATTCAAAATAATTGGATACTACCCAATAAGAATACATGCTTTACCACTCAGAACTAGCTAGCCATAAAAAGAAAACGTATTATAACAGAGTGTACTGGCTCAATATCAGCCCTGATTTGTGGAGCATGGACAGATATTTCTCTAGAATAGATATCCAGAAGTTAAATTGCATAATCAAAATATCTAAAATTTTCTAATTTTTACTTACTGCCAAATTGTTATTTTAATTCCCAGGTCCATGGTAATTAGTAAGATTAAACATTTTTAATATGTTTATTACCCAATGTTTCTTCTTCAAACTGCTTACTCATAAATTTCATCCATTTTGCTCTTTATTGGCATTTCTCTATTGATTAGTAAAAGCTCTTTATATTTTCTCACTATAAGTCTTTTACGGATATTTCCACCCAGATCATTATTTTTCGTTAAACTCTGTCATGGTATCTTTTATTCTATAGAGATCACACTAGATCTTCTTGCATTTTTTATCAAAGTGAAATATTTTTCTTGTTTAATTTGTTCTTCATTGTATAGGTCTTCTAAGATATATACTTAGTTTTTAACATACTTGTAAACAAATTTTTGTCTTTAAAAAAATTCATTCCAAACTTCTCTTAAATCTGTTTATTTAAGTTTATACCTTCATATTTTTGTTCACACTGTCAAATACTTTTCCTTCTCACAATTTCAGACTACATTTTCTTCAGCATTTTCCAATTTACTCTTATCTAATTTCTCTCCTTCAGTTCCTCATGATTTCTGGTCTTAATGTTTTTCAGAATTGCAGTGGACATATTTTATCTATTTTCCCTGAATTCTAAAATTTTTGGCTGCAGTTAAGTAACTCTGTGCTTAGTCCATTATCTTACTCTAACCTCTCTTAATTTTGCAAAAACATTTTTGAATGCAAAAAACACTAACTCGCAAAAAATCCACACCTGGGAGCTATTTAAAGAAAACAACAGCAAGGTGTAGACTTAAGAAATGTGATTTCTCCATGAGGCAGATTAAACATGCGAAGATTAAGGGCAACACTAAAGAGAGAAAATGGAGAGGAAGCTGGAAAAGGCTGGAGGAGTCAACAAACTGTGAGCAAGACTGACCTTGAATAAAGGGAAGAAAGGAGGAAGGTTAAATAAAAGAATCCTCAATGGTGTGCAAGTTCAAAAAAAAAAAACCACCTTGGCAGGGCTTCTGCGGAGTCCCTGTGTGCTCACTCACTCACTGGGAGTCGCCCATGTGACATGAAGCTTCACTACAGGCCTGAAATTGTGAGA
Organism: Balaenoptera physalus; assembly: GCF_965194825.1. Lineage (NCBI taxonomy): Eukaryota > Metazoa > Chordata > Mammalia > Artiodactyla > Balaenopteridae > Balaenoptera > Balaenoptera physalus. The sequence continues at coordinate 94,843,937 of NC_138896.1, read as the reverse complement.
TGCTTGAGTCCGTAGATTAAAATCTTTGTAACTGGAGGCCTGAGAGGCACATTCTCACTGTGGCCAGGGTGATATATAAGTTTTCCATGTCTTATTAAGAGTTATGTTATTTGAACTTCATCAATTTTCGTTATAAGTATGTTTTCACTTATTTAGCATGTAACCTTCAGAATGGCAGGCATTGTGGCCAATATATTTTGAACAATACCTGCAGGCTCTTGGTCATTCATTTTACTGTAAATATACTGATTATTACTAATTTAAAATAACAATAATCCTATTGCTATCATTTCATCCAACTGAAATTTTGATAGTACAGAACTCTCAATTGTATTTGTTGTTTATAAATACTGGGAGAACAAAAGGGTTTCTTTAACTCTCTCCATTAACAGGCTACATGGATATAATCTTTTCAACCCATTCGGTCAATATAAGTATATCAACGATCAATAAATAAACAAATTACACATACAAAACAGCATATTGGCCAGTAATACTCATGATCAGTAGTTTTTCTAAAATTTCCAAGGACTAATTTTATAATTGTCATAAAATGTTCTGTAAACATTTTCATCAGATTTTTCTGTATTTATTTTTTTCCCTTTCATCATTTTCTCATCATTTATAATTCTTTTCTCTTATGACCATATTACTAATTTATTTAGGCATACTTAATTCAATTAGTTTTTAATTTTCAGTTAAAGCCTCATTTCTTCTCATACTTTATGTTCTTTTCTAAAACTGCTATAATTTCAGGTTTTTGGTATTATACTTTTATGAGATACATATGGTATTCCAGGTACACTCTGCCCAACAGCAGAGACAGGCAGGCAATTGCCTCTCCTCTTGGTTCATGACAGGATGCCTCTTCAACCCCAAGTCACATAGCAGTTTTTAACTGGCAGCGCAGACTGCAACTCACATCTAATTTGCTATCCACAGTCACTTTTCTTTTCACCCCTGCCCCTTTGGACATCTAGACATTGTAGAGAAATCTAACATACTTTTATTATTTCTCATTGAGCTTATCCCACTTAACAAATGCCACTCTTTATATAGTTAGCAACACGTGTGTGGAATCTGAATTTACTTTCTCTACCTTAACTCTTGCTTGTAATTTAAAGCAATATTAGTATATTTATGAAAATATTATAGCTGAGTATATAGTAGGCTTTGCTAATAGTCAATAAATGCATGTGGAATTAGTAATATTAACATAGGGATTTCTTTTCATCTTGATCTTTAATAAAAATGTGACATTACATGTTATGTGGCATAAACTATACTGATAACTTAAGTATATCTTATACTGTGTAGTATTTCTTAATTTTAAAAGTAATGTATACTCATTAAACAAACCAGAAAATATAGAAACCACAAACATACACAGAAGATAAAAATGAAAATAACTCTAAATCCTAAAAATATTTACACATCTGTGTTTGCCTATATATATATATACACACATACATAACTGTATACAAACTGTAGTCACATGTTTAAATGCTTGATATATATGTGTGTGTATATATATATATATATATATATATATATATATACGCACACCTACATGCAGCAATTATCCATACTTACCATCATACTTTTAAGCATTATTAAGTATTTATATATTTAAGCATATATATGTATATGTGTGTGTGTGTATATATATATATATATATATAAATAAATAAATAAATAAATAAATATGTGTGTGTGTATATAGCAATCCTACTAGTATCATTGCCTACAGAGTGAAGTTTTTGGATCTCTGAACAGATGTAAAAGAACACAACCTGAACATTTTTGCCTAACTCCTGAGTGGCCTTTTGATATGCTTGCTAACATCCCGTTACTCCCTTCTTTTAGACTGTCTCACGAAAGCCAACTTGAAAGAATTAAGGCTCCACACTTTTTGCCCAAGAATCTGCATATTCTGCTTGATGTCCATAAGGGGTTATCATGTACAGAACAATTAGAAAATGACACTGTCTTAATTTTATCCTGGAAGTATTGAGACAATGACCTTCTCACCAAGCTAAAGTGAAGCTGGACAGAAACCCCTTAAAATATTCCTTAAAATGTGGGCCAAAAAACTTGAAAGAGACCATTATGTTTCTGGAAAGCCTCAAACTAGAATATCAGGCATCTCAAAATTATCATATTCAAGTACTAGGAGGGCCCTTAGATATGAACTAGTTTAATCATTCATTTGACATGGAGGAAACCAGTGATGGATTAGAGAGTGTTAAGGCCTTTATAAGAATCACATAACTGGTATGGAGTAGAGAGCATAACCCAAGCTTCTCACTCTAGATTCTCTTCTTTCATTGGAGGTCACAAACTGGAGCTCCTATTCCACTTGCAGACAGGTTTATTTGGCAGGTGGTGTTTTCTTTTTCTAACAAATTGAATTATATGCTAAGATTTAGATATTCAAGATGAAAATCTGGGAAAAAAATGAGAATATCTAGCAACTATGGACCCCAATTTCTAAAAAGTTCTCTAATTTAAGTAGTCCTACCAACTTTAGAAGAGATACACCCTTCTGAATACATGGCTGTTCCCGTCAGGCCTATTTGATTCAGTTGGGTCACATCTCTCATCACTGCAGACATTTGAGTCTGTGACTTGTGTACTATTCCAAGTGGCTTCCCTGCCATACTAAAGTGAAGATCAACTTCAGAAGGAAAGTGTGTTTCCTATAACATGATTCAGATCATCAACTCACTTTCCAACTGCTTTCATGGTGGTAGGATTTTTGTAAGTGCCCTACCTCTGAAGTGTTCCAGGATTGAATCAATACAGTGTATGTCGTCTCTGTGTTCACTGAATATATTTTTTCCATGAGTGGAATCTAAACTACTCTTACTAGATGGAGTACCTTTCATGCTATACTAAATGAAGTTCAGGGACTTCCCTGGTGGTCCAGTGGCTAAGACTCCATGTTCCCAATGCAGGGGGCCCAGGTTCAATCCCTGGTCAGGGAACTAGATCCCACATGCCACAACTAAGAGTTCACGTGCTGCAACTAAAGATCCCACACACCGCAACTAAAAGATCCCACACGTTGCGACGAAGACCTGATGAAGCCAAATAAATAAATATTTTAAAAAATAGTAAAAAATAAATAAATAAATGAAGTTCAAAACCACTGTTATCCCAAAGCAATAATAGAAGAATTTTCCTGTCGTGGCCCTATGGACGTTCAATCTCTTTTCTGATTCCTAGCTTTTTTCTTTTTCCTTTTCATTTTAGTAAGATTCTAGCATCTTTGTACATGATCCTTTGTTGTTACAAATACTAAATGCTTCAACTAATAGTTTTCAACATCCTTGTTTCATAGGAGATGTCACTCTCTCACTAGGAGTGAGTAAGGAAAAGCAGAGTGAATCATAGCACTTAAGGTCTTCTTTGCTTAACACTCCAGTGGTGACCCTATGGTCCACTTCTCAGACTCTTCCCTCTTGAAAGTCTCTGAGGTTTGGCACCCCAGAAGTTATTCATATTCTCCTCAGTTTTCACCCACAACAGAGGCAAAAATGTTAGTTCCTTGCAGCTAGGATTGATTTTATGACATAATTCTGGCCCATGATTTGTAAGCAGTATTTCCTGGATGAAGTTTCTAAAAGATCTCACAACTGCCATAATGTCTAAAATGAAAAAAAAAAAGTGGGTCATATTAAATGTTGGCAAGGATGTGGAGCCGTGGAACAGACAGTCAGTGGGAATATAAATTGGTAAAACTTCTTAGGAAAACTGTTCGGCAGCATCTACTAATATTTACCATTAAGTATGAATTAGGCCTTTCACTCCTAGGTATATCCCCAACAGAAATGCGTATGTCTGATTATCAAAAAACAAACAAAAACACACAAGACTATTTATAGCACAATTCATAGTAGTCCAATACAGAAAACAACCCAAATGTCCATCAACAGTGAAATGGATAAATTATGAATAATCATAAAATAGAATACTGTACTATAATGAGAATAAACAGGCTACAGCTATACCCAACAAAGAGGATGAATATCAGAACTATAATATTTAGTAAAAGATATCAGCCATAAAAGAGTACTAACTGTATAATTCCATTTATATAAAGTTCAAAATTATGAAAAACTATGCTATGCAGTTAGAAGTCAAGACAGTGATTACCACTGTCTGGAATGGAAATGGGGATCTTTGCAGAGGCTGGTAATGTTTTAAATCAATCTGGGTGTTCGTTACACAGGTGCATTCAATCTATGAACATTCAACTATCTGAGTGCTTAAGACTAGAATTATGTTATACTTGAAGTTAAAGTTTACTGAAAGAGAGAAAGATGAAGAAAAAGAGAGGAAGCAAGAGAGAGCTGAGAGTGAGGGAGAGGGAGACCATGGTTGGCAGGGTCCTTTTTTCCCTCTGGTCCTACCAGACTATTTCCAGCTGAAACACAAATGTGAGTTATGGATGTGTAAGAGTCATAAAGAGCCCATGAGGATAAAACCTGTGAACCAAAGAGAGCAGTGGGTGAAGACAGATAAAGTGCCCAGGGTCTCTCATCTCTGATGACATCATTGAACAACTGTGCCAACGCTGCACTCTGATTTCTGGACTTCCTGTTGCCCAAGGCAAATTAACTCTACTGTTTTTGACGTTATTTGTCAGATTTTTTTTCTTGGCTGCTTTCACATGCAATTCCTATAGCTATTACACAGTTTTATTCTAATTTCTAGCTATTTTCTTTCAAGTTAGTAGTCCCATCACACGTAAATTTAACCCAAACCACTAAATGGCCAGGTTTAATGGTTTGGGTTAAATTCACATGTGATGGGACTACTCCTGGCCATTTTTGGTAGTCCAAGAGAGACTCTAATGGTGGAAAATGCTTAAGTTCAAAATAAGGTATCGTTAAAGACAAACTGGTTGGGGTTCAAGATGGCGATAGAGAAGGATCTGGGGCTCACTTCCTCCCACGGACACAGTGAATCTGCAGCTACGTATGGAACAATTTCCTCTGGGAATAAAACCTAAAACCTGAGCAACTCATGTGCCTCTAGAGAAGGCCCACATCAGGGTGAGCAGGGGAGGATGGGACACAACCTCACCGTAAACTCCTTCCCCTGCACAGTGACCCACAGATGGGAGGGGACTCAAAACCCCCAGCTTCTCCCTGAGGAGCAAAGGGCTTGAACCCCACAGCAGGTGCCCCAACTTTTAAGACCTGCACCTGAGAAATGAGCCCCCCGCCCCAAACTGAAAACCCGTGGGGTTCACGTCCACGAGACCCACAAGGCTGTGACCATCGGAGAAAGGCTCTCAAAGTGCTGGCGCGGGGACTCACCTGCCTTCGGGCCCAGGCAGAGGCGGCTGCACATCCAGAGGCGCCAGAGTTGCTGTGAAGGAGGCTCCTTTGCTCATCTTCAAGCCCGGCCTGAGGGGCAGGCCTCTCAATAGCCCACAGCCAGGGCCCTGCTGCTGGTGGCCACCAAATTCACGTCTCCCTCTGTCAGCGGGCACCATCTCTTTTTTTTTTTTTTTCAAAACTTTTTTCCTGTGGGCGCCATCTACACACCCGCTTCTGCTTCATTCCAGTCAGCAGGCGCCATCTTTGTGCCCTGGCTGGTGGGCATCATCTTTCTTTCTTCCTTTTTCCTTTCCCGGGCAGGTGCCATCTATCCTCTCCCTCTGCCTTCCTCCCGCCGGTGGGCGCCATCTTCCCGCGCTCCTCTGACTGAGCGCCCGTGTCTCGCGGGAGGCGGCTCTTCCGCGTGACTTGCCTGGTAATCCCGGTTTCTGCGACGGCCGCCCGCGAGACGCCCTTGGAACCCCGGACTCTGGAGGCTGAGGCGGCTTGTGTTCCTGGGTCCCGCAGGGCTGTAACAACCAGAGACACGGTTCTGGGCAGGCCGCTCGGGTAGAGCTCAGCACAGACAGCGGGCTGAGATGCACCCCATCTTTCAGTGAAAAGAGGCCTATTCGTTTATCCTCACAGCTGCAGCCTGAGGGGCGGCTTCTAATTAAACACGTGCTAAGGAAGACTGTGATCCTTTCCAGAGACCTTGGAGGCTGTGTGCAGCTCTCTCACAGCTGCGCTCCCGAGCACTACCATCTTTTAGAGGAGCTTGTGTTCCCGAGTCCCATGGGGCAGGAATCACTGCAGATAGTTTTCAGCACCCCCAGGGCTCAGCACAGACAGCTAACTAAAATACGCCCCGTCTTTCTAAGAAAGAGGCCTGTTTGCTTGTGAGGAGCTCCGGCCTCAGGGCAGCTCAGGTCTGGCGTGAGCAGAGGCTGCTGACAGACGCCGCCATCCTGGCGCCCCCTCTGCCCCCGTAGTTCGCCCGTGTCCCACACACGGGAGCTTCCACGCTCCTCTGGAACCCTGGTATTTGCCGCTGCCGCACAGGGCGCACCTCCAGACGGCCTGGCTCTGGCGGCTTCCGCGCGCGGCCCCACAGGACTGCGTATGTGCGCTTCTTTAAGAGCTGCCGCCTGAGGCTGGCTTCCAGTCAGCTGAGTCAGTGCGGGCTGAGCCCTGCCCTCCCTTCAGGACGCTGACAGGGCTGGGCAGAGCCTCACCCGCTGGGAGCCGCGAAAAATGAAATAGGCTGCTGGACGGTCACAAAGCCTGAGAGACAACCAAGAGCCGGGGCAGGGCTGCAGGATAAAGTCCATCCACACGAGGCCTCTCCTTGCAGACCAGGAAGGTGGCTGCTTCACTTAATGCACGGAAACCAGTACCGAGAGTCGAGGAACGTGAAGAAACAGGAATATGTTCCAAGTGAAAGAACAAGATAAAAGCTGAGGAAAAAAACTTAATGAAAAGGTATAGTTAAAATTTTTTTTGTTATTCATGCTTTAATTATTGGCAAAGATGTTTGATATTTTTGGTGAAAACACAAATATGCTCGTGTTTGCTGAGAGGCTAGATTCTGTTTTGCATCCTCCTCCCATCTTTGATGTGCCCTTTTGACTCTCCTCCACTTACCTGAAGTAGAATTAATTATAATCATTTGTTTCAGTCCATTCTTCACACTCGTTCATGAGGTCTTTGAATGTAAGCACCTGGTTTTAATCTCAGCACTTAGCACTGTTTTGCAAAGGAAAGACATATTACATATATATTTGCTATGTGTTGCATGAATGTATTAGGAGTAGATTTTAAAGCCACGTCGTATTTGGGGTGTATAATGGGTGTATGTCATTTTTTGCTGCTAATTATTAATTCCCCCTTTTCTTTCACAAGTCTGCAAAAGTTTTTCTTTAAAAGGCCAGGTGATACATATTTTCAGTTTTGTAGGCCAAATGGTTTAGGCCACGATTATCAACTTTGCCTTTGGAGCAGGAAAGCAGCCATAGACATTTCATACACGAATACGCATAGCTATGCTCTAATAAAACTTATTTACCAAAAAAAAAAAAAAAAACCCAAAAAAACAATGATCTGGATGTGGCCATGGGCCACAGTTTGCCAAACCTTGTGTTTGACTTGTAAGTAAAATTTCAACTGCTTACTCTTACTAATGAAGCTAAAGGGATCAGAAACTTCTACTCCATTCTCTAAGATAAATGGAAAAGGTTGAGTTTACAGAATGTTGCCAGAGTTCATCAGGATTTTGAATCTGGAGCAAGTAATGCAAGGAATTAAAGAAAGTTGGAAGCCCTTCATTGTAATAGTGGGGTGTGCTGACCAGATTTTTCCTGCCTTAACAACATTATGGTACTCTGGGCTTCTCGCATTTCTGGAGCGCTGATCCTTTTTAAATGAGTTTGCCAATGCAAATTTTATATAAAATCTAAATTTTTAGATTGAAAAATTAAGAAAAGCATAGGGGCCTTACTACTGGCTGATCCATTTAGACTGAGTATGAGTTTACCATTCACACCCCACTGCCTTCCCTATTATGAAGCTTAGTGTCAACTGCCGTTTTGCATCACATATATGCTGCTGTTTTTCTTAACCTAGAGCTCTTCACTCATTTATGTTCCCTGCCTAGTATGTGTGTAAATCTGAAGGTTCACCTGTTGAAACAGGTCATCATAATATACCTTTATTTTTAAGGTGATGCCATATCTAGAGCACTCTTGTCTGAATACAGTTTATAAGTGGTCTTCTTAACCCAAGTTAAACACAACAATCCAGAAATGAAGATAAATCTTATTCTATACGCACGGAGTACGTGGAATGTCTCATTCCATACATTCTGAGTAGGGATATATGGCTTTTCTTTTAACCATAACCATAAAACAATGGGCTTTAATAGTTTAGGGACAAATAACTCCACCTCTTTATCTCCCCTACCCACCCCCACCAACTTTCTCAGAAATTGTGGTTCACCATCACATTGTGTACTTTTCAATTTGGATCTGGTATTTCTGGACACAATTTCAATAATCTTACACATCCTCCTATCTGGAGTAACAAAATACTATTAGATAGAGCCCATTATTAAGCAAACTATTTCTCCTCTATTTTTCCTCTCTGAGGAGGAAGCTCCTTCATGTAACACAACTGGCCCTTCTCTTCCTTTTCACTCCCTCAGTCCTAGAGGAGTGTATTTAATTTTCTGCTTTGAGGGTTGTGGAAGAATGTGGGAATGTGCGTACCAGTCCCAGCATTTCTGGGAGCAGGGCTTTCCTCATAAAGTTTTCTGTCTTTCCTACTCTGCAATTCTGCAAGTTTACAAGGGACAGCCTGGGATTGTCAACTCCTGTTTCTGGGAGGGAAATCAGCCTAAGCTAGAGTTTCTGTATTAGAAATCTCATTTTTCTGCAAATTTAAAAACACATTTTCCAATATCAATTCATCAACAAGAAAAGGATATATTTTGACCCCCATCTGCATAATTCCTTTGTCTTATTTTAAAATACATTCAGAAGCCAGACCGAGAGGGTGGGTCATGTCACTGGACACCCTCAGGGTCACCACCACATGTGAGTAACAAATCATTACCCAGAGTGTTACTTGGAGGCCTCATCCCTCCACATTTTTCACTATTAGTCAATTTGATCAACAGGATTTGATTTAATCCTGACCCAAGTAATCAATGCAAATATCTGTCATTAAGCTTACCTCCATGAGAATCCACTGCTCTGTGTTAGGTCAGCTCTCTCATTATAACTATTTATTTAGGGGCATCAGTTTACCAGTTACAAGACCATTAGTCTTTTCAGAAAACAGCAAAATTGAACCACATTTTGTTTTGTTCCTAAGTACCATTACATTTAGCATTTAAGGAGCTACATGTGATTTCTGGTCACTGGAGCAGGTATTTAAGGCCCTCAGTTTGAAAACAGCACAAATACATCACTATGCCTTTTTCATTAAACAGGCAAAAGGGACAATTTGGTTACACATATCCTCAAAGCCACCTTATATCTAACATACATCAAAGAGCTCCAGGAGCCCCAATCAGAAATTCATCTCCACCCAGCTAATAGCTCTTTCTTACTGCTTTTCTTGTCAGTGAAAAGATTCTTTTCTCATTCCCATATTACATTTTTAAAATTGATATTTCACACTTTGCCCTCTGGAACTAGATTTTGGTGATTAATATGGGTACACTAAGAATTAGTAGTCAGCATGCATTTCATTCATGGTCCCTAAAAATCATAATTATCCGATGCATGATACAGACTACATTTCAGGAACTGCCAGGCTATTAATAAGGGTAATGGGTTGTTACACATTACAGAATAATTTTATCTTAATTTTTGAAGTGCAAGTTTATGTTTTAAATATTAAAGAAAAAAAAGGAAGGAGAAATAACATTACTTAACAGAAAAAAAGAGAATGAATGTTTTATTGCTTAAAAGAGATTATTGTGGATGTCTTCTAGTAGTATATACTCTGAAAATACATATAACAAAACAGACTATTCTGGAAGGGAAGAGAAACATGTAGTTCAGTGCAACACTCTAAAATAGTAACCACTTCTTTATTTTATATTCAAATTATATACTCAAAATGTGAAAAATATTATAAATAAGTTAATTTTAGGAATTCTAGATGTATTACTAATTTAAAAATCTGATTCAAAATAATGTTCTTATATATTATATTTTCTAGCATTCTTTTAAATATGCAATTATTTTCTGTTTCTAAACTTGATGTTTGGGTAAAAATGTAGGGCCCACTCCAATGCTATTGATTCCTGTCCTTTTCATTTTTAAAAAATAGTTCATGAATTCTTAAAATCTTATTTTTCCAAAGCCATAGAAAATCTGTCATGGATATCTTATTTCAAAGGGGTAAATGCAAAACTAATGATACATGAAAATTGTTTGAAAGCATAAACCCCAAAGCATGGCACAGAAGCAGATTCTTATTAAGACTATTAGAAGACTAATAGAAATCCTTACTACAGGTCTCTCAACAAATACTATTCCCTGATTCATGAAATTTTTCAGAATTTCTTGCATGCAGATTTTTATTAGTGACTTAACAGATAGCATTGTGCAGGGGGGAAAATGGCTGCCTTGGAACTGCTACCCAGAGTAAATGTTTACAAACCTGCCAACCTGACATTGATTTTTATAGAGTGAGTACAAACAAGAAATCCAAAGCCTATCTTCTTCCTCTGAAGAAAAACATTTTCAGTTGAGAGGTTGGCCAGTATATCCAAGTATAAAATGAGAGGTATGCACAGTGTTTTACTGCATTGTATGGTAATCCCTCCACAAAAATAAAAAGATCTACAATAGAAGAAATCACAGATTTTGAAAGTTTTCTTTCATTATATACCTTATGTCATTTTTATGTACACTAGATTATAAACCAGTCTATATATTATAGAAAATGTATACTTCAAACTTATGAGTAAATACAGTCAGTTCTACAAATTCCATTTTACAGTAGTAATAAATGCCTACATGATTTACTGAGTGTATATGAAGTAAGTAAACCCCAAAGAAGTCACTTAAAATCCTCCATTCAAACCTATAATTTAAAAAAACTGCAGTTACCTGTTAATATTCTTATCTTAATTTGATTCTTGCTCTCGGAAATTGAATGAGAGAGTAGATAGTCTTATGAGACTTTTCTTCTTGGCCAGAAACACCATCATATACAACACACATACGAAAATCAACTCCCAGTACCATCTGTAAGAAAACAGCTTAGGGAGAGCTAAAAAGTTTTAATTTCCCAGTACCACTATCAAGCTGCAGCTGTAGGAGCAACCCTGAGCCTTTGTAAAACTACTCAGCTTGCTTTTGTTTCCAGGCATTGGCAGAGCCTACTCTTCAAGGGAGGTGAATCTAGGATCATAAACGTGAAGTGCTGTTTTATGGATCTCTCCTGCCTTTAAGCAAGATTAGGAATCAACAAACTTTCATATATGCTAAGAGATACAACGGACTGGCACTGCCACATGTTGCGTCACCACAGATTTTACATACTTACCCTAAGAATTTATCAACCAAACAATATGTGGGAGTTTGCTTTATAATTTAATTTTAAAGGATATTCAACAGAGGGTTGCTGCTGCTTCTCCCTTATGCCTAGCATCCAGTCTGTTGGCATGTCTGGTAGATTTTACCTCTAAAATAACTTCTCCCTGCTATCACTATTACAATATTAGAAATTTTGAAATCATTCCCTTTATTAGTTTGCTAGGGCTGCCATACCAAAGTACCACAGATGGGTGGCTTAAAATACAGAAATTAATTTTCTCATAGTTGTTGAGGTTAGAAGTCCAAGATCAAGGTGTGAGCAGGTTTGGTTCCTTCTTCTTTCTGTTGCTTACAGACAGCCACCTTCTCACTGTGTCCTTACATGGTCTTTCCTCTGTGCACATGGGCCTCTAAAGTACCTTTTTACCTGTCCAAATTTCCTCTTCACCAAAAACACTAGTCAGATTGGATTGGGATGCACCTTAACAACCTTTTTAACTTAAGCATATCTTTAAAGGCCCTTATCACCAAATACAGTCACATTCTGAGGACTTAGGGGTTAAGGGTTCAACATACAAATTTTTAGGAAACAAAATTCTGCCACAGACACTATCCAGTTTCCTCTTTATGCCAAACCCCTTTTCCAAACAAAATTTTCTCCTCTGTCAAGTACATTCCTGACCACATCATTCTCGTGCTGATTATCTTTCAATGAATTCCACTGTTTCCAAAGAGAAGTTCAAATGTATAGCTTGGCATTCATATCCTTCTCTTTTCCAGCCTACCTTTCCAACTACAATATCATCTTTACATCTGATCTGCAAAACAACTAAAAGAATTGGTCTCTCTTCTATCCTGGCAGAAACATCTGATTCATGATTCTGCTTAACACTGCTCCCTACTCAAATGCTAATAACTCCTAGACCAAATATTCCTTAATCCTTCTTTATAGGGGCTATCCATTGACTCTTGAACAACATCCATATCCCCATTGTTTGGTAACAGTCTCCTGTATCTGTAATTCCACTCAGAACCCCAAGAGGGTTTGTGGACTGTCTCTTCCCTATCTCTTAATATATGCAGTTAGGGTGGGCTGAGCACAAACCTTCTCACCTCAGGTGTGGGTGGGTACATGACTCAGGTCTTGCCAATGATTATATTCCAACTCCCAGGCTATAGGTATTATTCAAAGACAATACATTTATCTAATGAGCACTAATCCTAGGACTTCTGCTGGGACACTAGAGAAAAAGGAACTCTTTTAATTGAGGTTGTTAAATTAGCAAAAATAAACCTGGGCAGTCGGCACTTTGTCACTCCAATGGGATAAATAAAAATAATTTAAACCCTGGAAATATTTTGGTTGAACTGCAGAGCATCAGTAATACAGAGCAATTTTAAATGCTACCAGAGGGAATATGTTATTTAGAAAGGTATGACAGTTGGACTAACAGCAGATTTCTCATCAGAACAATAGAGACAGGGGAGTTATATCATCAAACATAAGAAAAAAAGCTGTCTAGAATTTTATACCAGCTAAAGCAGGAGTAGAGAATAAAATAAAACTTGCCATATACATAATAGCCAAGGTAATTTACCATCCATAGACCTAAAAGAAATAACTACTAAAGGATGTGCTTTATTCAGAGGAAGTGATCCACAAGTTAAAGGAAAGAATGAAAGATAAAATAGTAAAAAAAGAATTCAGTAAAGTATGTTCATAAGTCTAATGAATGTGCAGCTGAATATATGCATATCCTATGACCTAGCAATTTCTAGTTATATATGTAATATAAATGGACACATGTTTTTATATAAATGCACAATTATATTCAATCACTATTAATATCAAAAAACTCCAAATAAACCTAAGTCCATCCAGAGACAAATGTATAAATTGTGCTATATCTGTACAATGGAATATTACACATGCATGAGAATAAACTAATGATAAACATAATAGTATGGATGAATCTCATAGACACTATGTTAAGCGAAAGAAGTCAGACAGTAAGGAGCACATACTAAAAGATTGTATTTGTATGGTGTTCAAGGATAGCTAAAACTAATTATGGAGTTGAGCAGTCCCAACAATGTTAACTTTGGGGGACAGATAGAAACTGGAAGGGAGCACAAAATAGCTTGTAGGGTTCTAGGAATATTCTATTTCTTCATCTGCATGCTGGTTACACATATGTGTTCACTTCATGACATTTAACCAGATGTTTCACTTATTCTGTGTGTGTAAGTCAAAGTGCTTTATGTTAAAATAACAAAAATGTATAGAAATAATCATTTAAAATATAGTAAAATCTGAAACTTCCAGACCTAGAGAGGAGTAAAGTAAGTTTGTAAAACTTGATCAGTTCAATAGAAAGCAAGTAAATAAGCAAGGCAAATAAAATATTTTGTAGGGGACAGTAATGATTTATTCTGATCCAGCAAATGTTGACAGAGCACCTATCAGGTTCCAGGAACTATTCTAAACACTGAGGATATGTATCAGGGAAAGGAAATAGAAAGTGCCAGAGGGAGGGAGTATCTATAAAAAGGTGTCCGGGAAAAAACTCACTAAGTAGATGACATTATAAAAATACTTGAAGAGGTGAAGTTTCAAATCTAAAATAAGATAGTACCAGAAAGAGCAAACAGCAAGTGCAAAAGTTCTGAAATGGTCGAGTTAGCTACACAAATCCAAAGGACAGAGGCAGATGAGTGTGGCTGAGCAGAGTGAGGATGGGGATACTGAAGCAGAGTGAGAATAAAAGCCAGATTAGACAGGGCTCTGGAGGGAGCTGCTGAGAGAATGCACATGGGGAATAAGAAAAATGAAAGATGGCTCTAAGGGTGTCAGCCTAAGGAAATGGAAAACAGAGTTACCATTTACTGGGATGAGACATACTGTGGAAGAAGCAAATATGTCAGTAACGACAATAAATATAAATGGATTAAACTCCCTTGTTAAAAGAAAGAGTTAATGGATTTATTCATTTGACACATACGATATTCTTACCTATATGAATGTGTATATACTTCTGAGATAATTTATGTAAATATATCTCTTTCCTTTAACTGTCAAGTTTCTTGAAATTTTTTAGGAGAGTCTCTTGAGGCAAGAAGATATTTTATAACACCTTAATATATGCAAACAGTTTGTTGTATCTAATTAGGCAACAGAAACAGTTTAAATTTAGGGGGCAAATTTATCTTTGTACTTATTTTGTTATGGTTTTTATAAGCATATAATGCAATGTAATTCAGAAATGTCAAGTTAGTAAGCCCTTAGTAAATGTTTGAAAATGGTAATATTCTTATTCTTATTATTATTATTCATAGGTATAGCAGCTCATTCTCCTTGTACACATTAAAATCATTTAAGTTTCCTCCTTTATTATTATACTGAAACCTAGTACTAAATATGAAGTAATCATCTCCAGCTACTTTGTATACCAAGAGTAGACCCATTTACTTTAGATCTACTTAGGTAAACAGTACAGAAGAAGAGATTTTGAAACAATGGAACTAAAACCCTTAGTGTTTTTTTCCTTTTGGGGGGCTTAAGAGAGGATGTTTATGCTAGTTATATTTCTCTGTTAATGGCACAATAGCAAGCTGAAAGACCCTTTCTTTTATTCTCCATTCCCCACTCTCATTCCCCTTTCTGTTCCCTGGTAACCATTTTATTTCAGATTTCTGTCCCATATTTATATGTGTTCTTAAGAAGTTTGTATTAGTGTGTTTTTTTTTCCTCTGCAGGTATTCTCACTTTACATAAATGGAATTGTGCCATAGATCTTATTCTGTTTTGT
Organism: Balaenoptera physalus; assembly: GCF_965194825.1. NCBI lineage: Eukaryota > Metazoa > Chordata > Mammalia > Artiodactyla > Balaenopteridae > Balaenoptera > Balaenoptera physalus. The sequence continues at coordinate 94,828,748 of NC_138896.1, read as the reverse complement.
ATGTTCTCACTTATCACTCTTCTCAAGGTCTTTCTATGTTAACTGTAGGTATGTACTTCACTGCTTTTAACTGCTCCTTAGAATTTATTGCAGACACAGTGTCCTACTCATGTCCTCTATTCTTACTGTATCAGTGCAGATCTGTGAACTTGCAAATACCTGCACCTTCATTTCATTGCCTGAGGGCCTGGCCTCCAGAGACCACACTGCTGTCCACAGTATGCCCAAAGAGCTAAGGACATTATGCTTCTTGAAATCAATCCTCAATGACCAGAGTTGGTGTATAAATTCTCCAGCAACCTCTTCTCTTGTCCGTATGGTATTCTAGGCCAACCTCCAGAGTTTTCCCAAACAGTTAAGCTCCAGTAGCTGGTTGTTGAATTAATGATTCATTCTTTATTGGCTGCTGCCTTCCCATTCATTTGGCACTTCTCTGCTCTCCTACTTGTTTCTTACACATCCCCCAAGAGTATCTTTGTCCCATAGTCTGCATCAAGGTGATCCCAAACTAAGAGAGTATTCCATCCACTTCATTATACTAACCCATTACCCTAGTGATGGATTCCAGTGTTGAACTCCAGATAACTGCCTACTCAACACAATATAATAAGCGTTTTCAGACAAGTCCCCTTATTGACATATGAGATAACTTCTCTGGGTTATATACAGTGGCAGGTTTGTTGGGTCGTGTGGCTCATATGTAAACAGACAGAACTGCTAGATTTCTCTCCAAAGTGATGCACATGATTTTCTAGATACCCTCATCTTGGTCAGCCCTACTTTATACATTTGTTAAGTGTTTGAAACTTATTGATGGTTTAGTTTGAATTTCTCTAATGAATTGGGATTTCTTCATGAGCTTTAGGTCTCCTGTTCTGTGAATTGTCCGATCATATCCTTTTCCTATTTTTCTAATTCCATTCAGGACTTTCTTGCATTCTTGAAATCAATTTATCAAATTGAGACATTGCAAATATCATGTCCCAATCTATTATTTGTTAACTTTGTGGATGGTATCATGTTTTGAACAGAAATCCTTAATTTTGGCCAGTTATTAATCGATTATTTTCTATGTAATATATGTTTTGTAGGTGTTGTTTAAGTAGCTCCTTGTCACTTCTAGGTCATAAAGATACTCACCTAAATTATCTATTACCTTTAGAGTTTTATACTTCATATTTATGTCTTTAGTTCTTTGAGTCACCCTTGTTTATGGCTTTAAAAAGTTCCTAAATATTTTAATATATCTATACAGATTAACCAACTGCACATTATTAAAGGATAAATGCAAAATAAATGAGAATCAACAGCAACAGCATAACTTGTTCTCAGTACTTCAGTGAGCACAGCATTTGAATAACTCTTGTTCCTCTCTGAAGGCCACAGTTCTGAGCTTAAGGTATGCCAAAACTACTAGATGACATTCTTGTTTCCCTGGTTTTCATCCCTGCTGCTAGGTGAATTATACTCTTAAAAAAGACACTTTTTCCTTTGACAAATTTGGGGATTCTGCATTACACATTTTGACTATTTTTTCTCTATTGCCTCAAAAGGAGCAACTAGCTCTCTTTCTGATATTCCTCTGACGTGCAAACTATTTCCAAACGAAAAGAATGAGCTTTGTCACTTGCTCTCATTGGGTGAGACCATCAGACCAGCTGGGCTCTGGAGGTGTCCCACAGAGCATGAGATTCTCACCTCTGCCTACACTGCTGATTTTCTGGGACTGTTGAGTCTCCTCCATTTCCAAATCTATAGTTTCAATGACAGAAAAAACAGACACAGCCTCCTGAGCAACCTGTTCTTTTTGCTTTCATGGAGTTTACCTCAGTCTGTTTCTTTCTGTTAAGAGAAATAAATACTTTTCACAGATTGATTGTAAAGAGCTAGAATCTTCTTTTAAACATCCTACTAGATTTCAAGATAGATCAGCCAGGATACAGCAATAAATAGTACACAATACAATGATACAAGCTTGAAATTGTAGGATAGTTTAGGGTGTTTACTATGGATGTTTTTATTCTTTTAATAATACAATATATATGAAACAAAACAGCAGATAGTTATAAAGTTAATATTCAGAATTACATTTAAGTACTGTATGGAAAGTTAATCCTCACCTACTCAAATCCATCAAATTGGGGTTATAGTGAGAATCACTGTGGGAGCTTATTAAAATAAAGATTCTTGACCACCAGCACTAGAGATTCTGATTCAATCAGGGCCTTTGTTGGAGACTAGGGTTGTAAACCAGCTAAGTTTGTTTATCTAGTCAGTGCAAACCACTCATCTTATAAATGAGAAAACACCAGTTAATAAAATATACCCTATGGCAGGACTGATAATTGCCTACTCAACACCCTTTCTGTCTTTCTTCCTCACTTGCAGGCAAAACACTTTATTTCTCAGTCTCTACATGTAAGAGTCATGATGTGACACAGTCCTAGTCAATGAGATCTAACAGAACCTTCTGATACAGCTCCTGAGAAAAAAAATCCTTGAAACATGACAAATTTTGGCTTGTTAATCTGATTTTCTTTTCCCATATTTCTTTTTTTTGTCCTTTTTACCATGCACGCTTCTTTCTTTTCCTGCTTGGAACATAATTGTGATGGTGATAGATCTAGCATCCATCAAACAAGCATGAGAATGAGCTCTAAACTATATGCCAAACTGACAGACAGAAGGAGTCTTGGCGCCTGTTGACATAATGATGCTACTATAACAGCCATGGACAGTCTACCTATATCAGAGCCACAGATGACCACAGTTTCTCTTTGATATAGACATTTATAATTTCCTTTGTGAAATTATACATGAGCCTGTATAGGCATTTGCGTGTATGTTGTATATGGACACATAGGCAGACACATAAATATACAGTCAGTGGACTAGAGCAAAAATCATGAGTACCAACAAAACTAAAACAAACTTCCATGACCCTTTATCTAGGGACTAAGACAGAGATGGATGAGGGACACTCTATTAGTAAAATTTCTGGTAGTTGCACATAATAGAAAGGCAATTAAAAGTTGCCTTTCAAGGATGAGCTTGTTTAAGTCATGGCTTGATTTAAGATCTTACGTAATGTCATCAGGATGCTGTCTTTCCCTCTCACTTTTTTAGTCTGCTTTCCTCTGTCCTTTGGCACGCAACCCTTCAAGGGATCAAAGATGGAAACCAGCAACTTCTCACATACATCTACTAAATTAAAAATACAAGGAAAACAGAATATGCCTCCCTTTTTCCCAGTAGTTTCAGGCAACTGCTTGTGACTAAGCTACATTGGTCTCAGTAAGGTCATGTTCACATGTCTGAACAAATAACCATGGCCAACAAGATAAGGTAATCTGATGGCCAGGTCTGGAATGAATTGGCCCTACCCAAGCAACACGTACTGAGAGTATAGAAGGAGTTGTATACAAAGAAAAGTTATCATGAAGAGTTTGTGATGGGAAGCGGGGTGGGGGTTAACACTGGGCATATTAAAAAAAAAAAAAAGGCAGATGTCCACCACATCACATGATCATTCTGTCATAAGCTCAAGGTAAATAATAAGATTGGAAGGCCACAATTTAGTCCAGCAAGGTACCACCCAGTACCTCTTCTCAAATGGTACTAGAAACTCTAGATGTAGTTTACCATTTAAAAATATGAATTTCCAACTTTTGAGAATAATCATTGGAAGATGCATCAGAAATACCAGCCCTTAATAAGGTCTAGAAGGGAACTTCTCTGACTTATCTTTTCTTAATGTACTTTACAATGTGATGATCTGATAAATGTCCAAGATGGCACAGGATAAAAGGTCATTGTAAGAATCTAAGATACCAGGCTAAAATTACATATATATCGGTACATGTGTGTGTCCAAATAAAATAAAATTATATGCTAATAGATATATGTGTGTGTATAAAATCTGTCAGTATGAAATATTAGTAATTTATCTACTACTCTATCTCTAGCAGCTAGCACAGAGCCTGAAAAACAGTAGAAACTGAATAGATGTGTGATGGGTGAATGAACAAATGGATGAAAGGAACTGAGGCTGGATGTCTTTGCATCTCTCCAAGTTATGTAGGTGATGTAAGGACACAGGAAAACAACCTGTAAAGTTTACTTTGGCAAGTTAGAGAGTGCTGTATTCCTAACTCAAACCCTGACTCAGCTGACAAAATATTGTAAATCAATCAACTTAAAGGTTTTTGACTTTTTTTAAACTTAGGGAACACAGTGGTAAACAAAAACATTTATCAAATACAGAGTCATAAATATCTAGGTAGCTATATTTTGCATTAATGACTCACTCCAACCGTATCATTATAATGCTTGAATAAGTTCAGTAGAAGCACAGAATCCATAAAAAGGCAGAAAAGAAATATCAAAACAAGGTACTGTAAATATAGAGGAATACTTCTATAATTCTATTTCTCACCAGGGCCACATGAAATACAATAATATACAGGAAACTATACATCTGCCAAACATTCCAAAGGACAATGCATTACCATCAATTCCAGTTCATCCTTCCAACAAAGAATTACAGTTGCACCCATAACTTTACTCTGCTTCTTTCTAGAATGCTCGTTACTTAATTTTAATATTATTTTCTGTGAACTACTATTCATTTATTTTCCTTATTTTCTTATAGATTAATTTCCATTTTCCATAAATTTAAATTTAGAATTAATTAGGTAGGCATAGCCATTAATGTGGCATTTAAGTAACATAAAGAATCTCATTCTTTTCTGTCCCTATCATGACATTGTGATAATTAATTCAGATTTTTACGTCTAATTATTTCATTTACTAACACTATTGGCTCATGTAAACTGCTTTAAACGTGGAGATTTAGAGGATGATGAAATTCAAAAGAATAGAGTACTCTTTAAAAAGTATTAAAATTATCAATGAGGCAAAATTCCAAATGTATTAAAAAGACAAGAAAATAAATGTGTGTTTGTATATGTGTGTAAGAAAGGTAAAAATCAGTTCAGTTGTATTTTCTAGAAGGAAAAAGGAAAGGTGGTCACCTCTAAGTGATGAAACTGTGTCTAAAAAGTATATACTTTCTTTTTTTCTTCTTTTCACACACACACACTGTATTTTATTTTTACAAGAGATAAATAAACTGACACCAAGCATTGTAAATGGATGACCACAACAAAAGCAACAATGATTGCAATTACCAAACAATGTAACACACTCATACTATGTCATAATATTGACATTCAGTCCAGTAATCTCCACTGTAACAGCTCCTTTACTTTTCAGTGAAAATTGATTTGTATATTTTTTGCCTCTGAGTCCTTGTGGGATCTTTTTTTAATTCAAACAGAAAGTCACAAAAATTATAATCATCCTCATCACTTCACTCAGTCCCATGTAATTAATTTTTTTTTCATCTTGATCTTCTGTTAGCACTTTTATGAATTCATCAGTTTTCCATTAGAGTTCTGAAAATGCTTATTCATTCAGTTCAGCAGTATAGTCAGTTACCAGAAACCTGTACTTGTCAGAGTTTTTTCCATGAATTCCTTGAATATGAAAGCCTTTTATAGGAACATTTTTGCGAAAGCATCAGAGTACACCCAGAACTGTCTGTAAGTGACAAAAGACTTAAAAATGACCATGGTTAAAGATTTGATGAAAGTTCAAAATAATGCAATTGACAAGGAAATTTAGTTATTTCTGAGATATACATTTTAAAGTAATAACTAGAATTATGACTTATAACATTATACCAGAACATATAAGATTTTTAGAAATTTCATGTAATGTCTGAAGCATTTATATTAACATATTTCCATACAAATAACCTAAAGAAACTTTAGTATTAGTTGTTTTTTTGTTGTTGTTTGTTTGTTTATACTGCAGGTTCTTATTAGTCATTAATTTTATACACATCAGTGTATACCTGTCAATCCCAATTGCCCAATTCAGCACACCACCATCCCCACCCCACTGCGGTTTACCCCCCTTGGTGTCCATACGTTTGTTCTCTACATCTGTGTCTCAACTTCTGCCCTGCAAACCAGCTCATCTGTACCATTTTTCTAGGTTCCACATATATGTGTTAATATACGATATTTGTTTTTCTCTTTCTGACTTACTTCACTCTGTATGACAGTCTCTAGATCCATCCACGTCTCAACAAATGACTCAATTTCGTTCTTTTTTATGGCTGAGTAATATTCCATTGTATATATGTACCACATTGTCTTTAACCATTCATCTGTCGATGGGCATTTAGGTTGCTTCCATGACCTGGCTATTGTAAGTAGTGCTGCAGTGAACATTGGGGTGCATGTGTCTTTTTGAATTATGGTTTTCTCTGGGTATATGCCCAGTAGTGGGATTGCTGGATCATATGGTAATTCTATTTTTATTTTTTTAAGGAACCTCCATACTGTTCTCCATAGTGGCTGTATCAATTTACATTCCCACCAACAGTGCAAGAGGGTTCCCTTTTCTCCACACCCTGTCCAGCATTTGTTGTTTGTAGATTTTCTGATGATGCCCATTCTAACTGGTGTGAGGTGATACCTCATTGTAGTTTTGATTTGTATTTCTCTAATAATTAGTGATGTTGAGCAGCTTTTCATGTGCTTCTTGGCCATCTGTATGTCTTCTTTGGAGAAATGTCTATTTAGGTCTTCTGCCCATTTTTGGATTGGGTTGTTTGTTTCTTTAATATTGAGCTGAATGAGCTGTTTATATATTTTGGAGATTAATCCTTTGTCCGTTGATTTGTGTGCGAATAGTTTCTCCCATTCTGAGGGTTGTCTTTTCATCTTGTTTATGGTTTCCTTTGCTGTGCAAAAGCTTTTAAGTTTCGTTAGGTCCCATTTGCTTATTTTTGTTTTTATTTCCATTACTCTAGGGGGTGAATCAAAAAAGATCTTGCTGTGATTTATGTCAAAGAGTGTTCTTCCTATGTTTTCCTCTAACAGTTTTATAGTGTCCAGTCTTATATTTAGGTCTCTAATCCATTTTGAGTTTATTTTTGTGTATGGTGTTAGGGAGTGTTCTAATTTCATTCTTTTACATGTAGCTGTCCAGTTTTCCCAGCACCACTTATTGAAGAGACTGTCTTTTCTCCGTTGTATATCTTTGCCTCCTTTGTCATAGATTAGTTGACCATAGGTGTGTGGGTTTGTCTCTGGGCTTTCTATCTTGTTCCATTGATCTATGTTTCTGTTTTTGTGCCAGTACCATATTGTCTTGATTACTGTAGCTTTGTAGTATAGTCTGAAGTCAGGGAGTCTGATTCCTCCAGCTCCGTTTGTTTCCCTTAAGACTGCTTTGGCTATTCGGGGTCTTTTGTGCCTCCATACAAATTTTGAGATGATTTGTTCTAGTTCCGTAAAAAATGCCATTGGTAATATGATAGAGATTGCACTGAATCTGTAGATTGCTTTGGGTAGTATAGTCATTTTCACAATATTGATTCTTCCAATCCAAGAACATGGTATATCTCTCCATCTGTTGGTATCATCTTTAATTTCTTTCATCAGTGTCTTATAGTTTTCTACATATAGGTCTTTTGTTTCCCTAGGTAGGTTTATTCCTAGGTATTTTATTCTTTTTCTTGCAATGGTAAATGGGAGTGTTTCCATAATTTCTCTTTCAGATTTTACATCATTAGTGTATAGAAATGCAAGAGATTTCTGTGCATTAATTTTGTATCCTGCAACTTTACCAAATTCATTGATTAGCTCTAGTAGTTTTCTGGTGGCAGTTTTAGGATTCTCTATGTATAGTATTATATCATCTGCAAACAGTGACAGTTTTACTTCTTCTTTTCCAATTTGTATTCCTTTTATTTCTTTTTCTTCTCTGATTGATGTGGCTAGGACTTCCAAAACTATGTTGAATAATAGTGGTGAGAGTGGGCATCCTTGTCTCGTTCCTGATCTTAGAGGAAATGCTTTCAGTTTTTCACCATTGAGAATGATGTTTGCTGTGGGTTTGTCATATATGGCCTTTATTATGTTGAGGTAGGTTCCCTCTATGCCCACTTTCTGAAGAGTTTTTATCATAAATGGGTGTTGAATTTTGTCAAAAGCTTTTTCTGCATCTATTGAGATGATCATATGGTTTTTATTCTTCAATTTGTTAATATGGTATATCACATTGATTGATTTGCGTATATTGAAGAATCCTTGCATCCCCAGGATAAATCCCACTTGATCATGGTGTAGGATCCTTTAATGTGTTGTTGGATTCTGTTTGCTAGTATTTTGTTGAGGAGTTTTGCATCTATATTCATCAGTGATATTGGTCTGTAATTTTCTTTTTTTGTAGTATTTTTGTCTGGTTTTGGTATCAGGGTGATGGTGGCCTCATAGAATGAGTTTGGGAGTGTTCCTTCTTCCGCAAGTTTTTGGAAGAGTTTGAGAAGGATGGCTGTTAGCTCTTCTCTAAATGTTTGATAGAATTCACCTGTGAAGCCATCTGGTCCTGGACTTTGGTTTGTTGGAAGATTTTTAATCACAGTTTCAATTTCATTACTTGTGATTGGTCTGTTCATATCTTCTGTTTCTTCCTGGTTCAGTCGTGGAAGGTTATACCTTTCCAAGAATTTGTCCATTTCTTCCAGGTTGTCCATTTTATTGGCATAGAGTTGCTTGTAGTAGTCTCCTAGGATTCTTTGTATTTCTGCGGTGTCTGTTGTAACTTTTCCTTTTTCATTTCTAATTTTATTGATTTGAGTCCTCTCCCTCTTTTTCTTGATGGGTTATGGCTAATGGTTATCAATTTTGTTTATCTTCTCAAAGAACCAGCTTTTAGTTTTATTGATCTTTGCTATTGTTTTCTTTGTTTCTATTTCATTTATTTCTGCTCTGATCTTTATGATTTCTTTCCTTCTGCTAACTTTGGGTTTTGTTTCTTCTTCTTTCTCTAGTTCCTTTAGGTGTAAGGTTAGATTGTTTACTTGAGAGTTTTCTTGTTTCTTGAGGTAGGCTTGTATAGCTATAAACTTCCGTCTTAGAACTACTTTTGCTGCATCCCATAGGTTTTGGATCGTCGTGTTTTCATTGTCATTTGTCTCTAGGTATTTTTTGATTTCCTCTTTGATTTCTTCAGTGATCACTTGGTTATTTAGTAACGTATTGTTTAGCCTCCATGTGTTTGTGTTTTTTACGTTTTTTTCCCTGTAATTCATTTCTAATCTTATAGCGTTGTGGTCAGAAAAGATGCTTGATATGATTTCAATATTCTTAAATTTACTGAGGCTTGATTTGTGACCCAAGATGTGATCTATCCTGGAGAATGTTCCGTGCGCACTTGAGAAGAACATGTAATCTGCTGTTTTTGGATGGAATGTCCTATAAATATAAATTAAAGCTATCTGGTCTATTGTGTCATTTAAAGCTTGTGTTTCCTTATTTACTTTCATTTTGGATGATCTGTCCATTGGTGTAAGTGAGGTGTTAAAGTCCCCCACTATTATTGTGTTACTGTCGATTTCCTCTTTTATAGCTGTTAGCAGTTGCCCTGTGTATTGAGGTGCTGCTATGGTGGGTGCATATATATTTATAATTGTTATATCTTCTTCTTGGATTGATCCCTTGATCATTATGTAGTGTCCTTCCTTGTCTCTTGTAACATTCTTTATTTTAAAGTCTATTTTATCTGATATGAGTATAGCTACTCCAGCTTTCTTTTGATTTCCATTTGCATGGAATATCTTTTTCCATCCCCTCACTTTCAGTCTGTATGTGTCCCTAGGTCTGAAGTGGGTCTCCTGTAGACAGCATATAGATGGGTCTTGTTTTTGTATCCATTCAGCAAGCTGTGTCTTTTGGCTGGAGCATTTAATCCATTCACATTTAAGGTAATTATTGATATATATGTTCCTATGACCGTTTTCTTAATTGTTTTGGGTTTGTTTTTGTGGATCCTTTTTTCTCTTGTGTTTCCCACTGAGAGAAGTTCCTTTAGCATTTGTTGTAGAGCTGGTTTGGTGGTGCTGAATTCTCTTAGCTTTTGCTTGTCTGTAAAGCTTTTGATTTCTCCATGAAATCTGAATAAGATCCTTGCTGGGTAGAGTAATCTTGGTTGTAGGTTCTTCCCTTTCATCACTTTAAGTATATCATGCCACTCCCTTCTGGCTTGTAGAGTTTCTGCTGAGAAATCAGCTGGTAACCTTATGGGAGTTCCCTTGTATGTTATTTGTCGTTTTTCCCTTGCTGCTTTCAATAATTTTTATTTGTCTTTAATTTTTGCCAGTTTGATTATTATGTGTCTCAGCGTGTTTCTCCTTGGGTTTATCCTGTATGGGACTCTCTGTGCTTCCTGGACTTGGGTGGCTATTTCCTTTCCCATGTTAGGGAAGTTCTCGACTATAATCTCTTCAAATATTTTCTCTGGTCCTTTCTCTCTCTCTTCTTCTGGGACCCCTATAATGCGAATGTTGTTGCGTTTAATGTTGTCCCAGAGGTCTCTTAGGCTGTCTTCATTTCGTTTCATTCTTTTTTCTTTATTCTGTTCCACAGCAGTGAATTCCACCATTCTGTCTTCCAGGTCACTTATCCGTTCTTCTGCCTCAGTTATTCTGCTATTGATTCCTTCTAGTGTAGTTTTCATTTCAGTTATTGTATTGTTCATCTCTGTTTGTTCTTTAATTCTTCTAGGTCTTTGTTAAACATTTCTTGCATCTTCTCGATCTTTGCCTCCATTCTTTTTCCGAGGTCCTGGATCATCTTCACTATCATTATTCTGAATTCTTTTTCTGGAAAGTTGCCTATCTCCGCTTCATTTAGTTTTTTTTTCTGGGGTTTTATCTTGTTCCTTCATCTGGTACATAGCCCTCTGCCTTTTCATCTTGTCTATCTTTCTGTGAATGTGGTTTTTGTTCCACAGACTGCAGGATTGTAGTTCTTCTTGCTTCTGCTCTCTGCCCTCTGGTGGATGAGGCTATCTATACTTTCTTCTTTTAACTTTCTTTGTTTTCCTACTTTTTTTGCAAAAAATGTTTACCATGAAATTAAGAAGATAATATTTATACTCTAATATAATGTGGTATTTAGTCCTAAATATCTTTTGAACCTCTCAATGGCCTCATTTAAAAAAAAAAAACTTTATTGATCTTATCTTGATTTCTTTATTTTTTATACTGTGGTTTAAGATAATTAAAAGTGAAATGATTGAAAGATAAAACATGATGATAGAATATAATGAAGAAAAAAACAGACTCAGAACAAGAAAAGGTAGGACAATGACAAAAGAACCAATCTTCATATCATTGGAACAGTAGAAGAAGACAAAGAGACTGAGGCTGAAAGAGTATTTGAAGAAATAATGGCTAAAAACATCCCAAATTTGACAAATACAGATCTATAGACACAAGAAGTTGAATGTGCTATCGAATCAAACTTGGGTCCACTCGACTTCCCACAGTAAAGCCAATCTACTGACACCGACTTGTGGTGAAGGAAAGTGCAACATTTATTATAAGGTACCAAACAAGGAGTCCAGGGCAGCTAATGCTCAAAATAACCCAAAATCCCGATGGGTTTCAGGAAAGCATTTTTAAAGGCAAGGTGGTAGAGAGCAGTTGCAGGGTGTGTGTTCAGTTTGTGCACAATTCTCTGATTGGTTGATGGTGAGGTAACAGGGTGGTGTCACAGGATTCATTATTATCAATCATCAGGCTCCAGTAGGTCTGGGGGCTACATGCTGATAGTCATCAAGTAGTTAACTTCTTCTATTTGATGAGGGTTTTAGCATCTGTAAAATAACTAAGGATATTTGCATCAGAAACTATTATTTAGGTACTTCAGGGATGAACAAAGATTCTGTGACTGCCACATGGCTGATTTACTGTCTAAATTGTAACCAGTTCTCCTGGCCCAACTGCTACTTTTGTCTCTGCATGTTCACATCCTTTCAATCATTAATTCTTGAGCCAGGCTTTTGTGACTTGTCCTGGGAGACTACAGCTTTTTTTATAAACAGGCAGAGGACATGCGGGGAGGGGTCTATCCCACGAAGACTCTATAGGTCCCTGCTCATTTACAAATGAACTCCAGAGAGGACAAACCTAAAAGAAATCCATACCAAGACACACTGTATTTAAACTTTTAAAAAATAAAGCTAAAGATCTTAAGAGTAGCCAGAAAAATGATGCATTACCAGTAGGCAAAGACCAAATTGAATGACATCAGAGACCTTGGGAAGCCAAAAGTAAGTGGCACAATATTTTGCAATTGTTGAAAAAAAACCTGCCAACTGAATTCTATATCTGTCAATACTATTGTTCAGAAATGATGGGGAAATAAAACCATTACCAAATGAAGGAAAATTAAGAGAATTTGTTGCTTGTAGATCTTTCTTTAAAGACTGACTAGAGAAAGTTCTTCAAACAGAAAGAAAACAATAAAATAAGGAGTCTAGGAGCATCAGAAAGGAAAAAGGAACAACAAAGAGAGCATAATTATGGGCACAAAATAGACTCTCCTCTTCCTCATGAGTTTTATAAATCATGTTTGAGATGAAAAGAAACAATTATAACACCATCTGATACTCAAGATAATAATATTTAAGAAGGGGACGATACAGGGCCTAAATGGAACTGCAACATATCAAAATTTGTGGCACACAGTTAAAGCAGTACTAAAAGGGAAATTTATAGGACTAAGTGATTATATTGAAAATGAGGAAAGATTTCAAATCAACAATGTAAGTTTCTACCATAGGAAATTAGAGAAAGAAGACTAAACCTAAAGCAAGTAGAATAAAGGAAATAATAACAGAATTCAATGGAGTTTGAAAATAGGAAAACAACAGAGAACATCAATGAAGCAAAAAACTTGCTCTTCAAAAAAGTTAACTAAACTTGAGAAACGTGTAGTAAAAATAACAAAAAGAGGGCTTCCCTGGTGGCGCAGTGGTTAAGAATCTGCCTGCCAATGCAGGGGACACAGGTTCGATCCCTGGTCTGGGAAGATCCCACATGCCGCGGAGCAACTAAGCCCGTGAACCACAACTACTGAGCCTGCGCGTCTGGAGCCTGTGCTCCGCAACGGGAGAGGCCGCGACAGTGAGAGGCCTGCGCACCGCAATGAAGAGTGGCCCCCACTTGCCGCAACTAGAGAAAGCCTTCACACAGAAACGAAGACCCAACACAGCCAAAAATAAATAAATTAATTTTAAAAAAAAACAAAAACAAAAAGAAAGAGAGAAAACAAACTACCAATATCAGCTATGAAATAGGGAATATCACTACAGAGTCTATAGTCATTAAAAAGATAATGGAATACAGCAAACAGCTTTGTGCTCATGATTTTGACAACTTAAAAGAAATGGACCAAGTCGTCAAGTACGACAAACTACTAAAACTCAACCAAGAGCACCACCTGCAAAGTTGTGAACCAAGCCTAGTTGTGCATACAGAAGAATCCTTTGTAACCATGCAAAGCTCCTCACTGTCCAGGATAGAGCCTGAGATAGGCAGGGAAGGAGGATGGGCTACATGCCACATTTTAGTCCTCCCTGTACCACTACAGGGTACAGGATGTTTCAGGATGGGACTTCAAGGAGTTTAGAAGGAACTCAAGAAGCATTTTAAAATTTAACTTGGCATTCCTAGTGATATTGAAGGTATACTTATCAAGCTAAGAGGATAGAACTTTGCATTTGACGTTTTGTTACCTTTATTTTATAATTTTTAAACATTTAGAACTATGGTAGGTGAGCCTCTTGGTATATTGTGTAAGGGACTATTGCCTTGAGCCCTTCAACAATGAGTGGCAAGTCTAGGCAGCACGTGCGTGCTGAACTCTGTAGACCCAGGGGCCAGGGGAACAACCCGAAACCAACCTGAAACACCTGAAGGATTATATGTTATAACATCATCATATAAAGTGTTAACATATAATCATTCCAGCAAATCCTCCTAGGGTTCTAACCAATAATTCTAGACTTTGAGATTTTAGAGAGAAAGGAAGGATGTGGTCTCTGAGCTCAATAGCGTACAGATCCGCTTACAATAAAAACCATGTACTAGGAACCACGTTCGATGCTTTGATTGAACTGCATTATCTAATGCTCACAACAACTATGTAGGTGAGCTGCAATCTGCTTCATTATATAAATGAGGAAGCCACAGCTCAGAAGGTATGTCCCAGATCACAGAGCTAGAAAGAGACCAAATACAGTTCTGTCTCACTCCAAGGCCAATGCTTGTAACTACCATTCTTCATGGCAGTAGATACATTTGGAGGTCTGTAGGTATCACATTACCCTGAGTACTGGGTTACACGGAAAGTTTCCTTTGAAAAGGCCACCTCACCCTGGGGAGACATTTTACCAGGGTTGATCCCCAAAATCTACTCCAAGTCTAAGAGTTTATTAACTTGGCCTATTAACCTCTATTGGATTTTTATGTTATTATAGTAATGTTATTTCTAAGACACTATTAGTTTCTGGCATCAAATCCAAGGAAAGGGAAAAGGTCAGTGAAACAAGGCTTTAGAATATCAGAGGAAACGTATGAACAAAAAATTGGATTTATAGAAAAAGAAATCTTAAGAGAAAACATAAGGAAACTCCATGGAGACTATGAGTCTGCAACCTAGTCTGACAGTTTTATGTTGTACCATAATTCAACATAATGGAGGAATGCAGGCTCTAAAGTGTTCATATTAAATTATTCATGAATAATAAAATCATCTTCATTTTAGCTGGTCACATATTTAAATTATTTTATGGCCTTCCAAATGGTGAGAGTGGCAAGGATTGAATGATGTTAAGTTAATTTAAAAGCAACGGCTTAAGTTACTTAAGATTTAAATAATTCCTATTTTGAGAGGATGGAAAACCACTGCTGAGTAAATCAAGGAAGGAAGATGTAAATGCATGAAATATCACTGAGAAATGATTGTATTCTAGTTAACACTTCATGTAACAATTCATCTTTTAAGGAGTTGGCTCTGGGTTTAGTGCACTATTTTGTTAATTTTATACAGAAAGTAATATATTTAGCTGCTGAAATACTAGTGCTGTCTAAATGTCCTAGCATCTCCATCTTTGAAATACATGCCCACCAGTCTTCCAAAAAATATGTTTATATTAATTTGCCATTGAACAAATGATACAGCCTGTAAAAGAAAGGCAAAACTTTCCTTTCCTAGCTTTGCTTTTCAGATAGAATAATATTGTGCCATATCATCTAGTATTGTTACATAAAATTTTCTTCTAGGATGAAAATGCAAGGTGAATGATAAGTTTCCTTTTGAGCTGGTATCCTCATCACAGAAGATAAACCTCTAATACACTGTAAAATCACAAACTGCCTAATGTAATAAATTTCTTTTCTGGAAAGCATTATCTTTCACCTACTTATTTCTTCCATCTTTCATCCATAGAGTTTTACATTATTTTCACTTTGTATATCATGAGCCAGTCACACTTCATAACTAAACAATCTTTACCCTTGACAAGTCCATTAACCGAAGAAAGTTAAGACCCTGGCTTTAAGCTGGGCATCATTTGTTCTCTTGGCTGTAATGCATATGTGAGTTCCTATGGACGAATACATGCATCCTACCTAATTCTATCTTATCCAGGTTTATTTGACTTTGTATTTTTTGCCCACTTTATTTTATGTTCTATTGCTTTTAGACAGATAGTATGTAAGAAAAACAAGCTTCAAAATTTTATATATATAAATTCTTTTCAGTTTGCCTAACTATTCTGTGAAAATATTTTTCCCAAAAAATCCCAGAATAAAATTTAAAATTCTCATTTGCCCTCTAACTCCCTAGTCCTTCAAAAACTCTTCTCTTTAAATCATCTAACAACATATATATCCAGCTACCAAATATAAATATATACATATGTATATTAGAACCAGCAAACACCTTCTCATTTCTTAATGCAACTCATTCCAAATTTATTTCCAGTTTATATCAATAAAGGGTTTTTTCCCCACCTAAAGCCAAAAAATGCAATAAATTTAAAGTCTCCTGCTTATATTCCAAAAAATTATCCTGTGAAAGATGACAGTGGAGTTTTACTCCTCTAGAGAAAGAAACCAATCTCCAAAATAATGTCCTAGGAAATGGTTTTTCCCTGAGATTTTCTTTATTTTTATAAAGGAAAAAGAATACAAATAGAGGAGGCATTTGAGCAAATCTAATGGTAAGAAGTTCCATGTTAGGCACACTTTTCTTTTTCTATTTAAAAAAGGAAAGTAGTTTTATCTTATGCTGTAAATACTCCAGAATATTTAAAAAGGCATTTATTCACCCTCATTTTTTCTGACATTGTTAGTGTCTTTTCTAGGCTTAGTTATTACTTAAATAATGATAATAATCATTACTACTCATGAAGATTATTTTTAGTGGACATGAAAGAGAAAAAAAATCTTTAAACTGATCTTGAAATAACTGAATCTTGAAATAACTGATCTTGAAATGATCCTTGAAATAACTGGACTTATATGTTAAGAGAAATTCAAACCCCCAACAACTTCCTCTAATATTAATTAATTTACAACGGGAAAGTCAATCAATTAAACTCACCTGAAAATACAAACATCTGCTGGGGACAATGTATCCGTGTTTGTGAAGAGGTAACATGATATAGATTTTGCAACAAATAATGCAACGTTTAAATCTTTTCTAAAATCATGAGAGAAATAGAGATCAGCTTTCATTTCATTATCACAAAATGAGAAAATTTTCAGAAATGTTAAACTTTTACACAGTGTGTCCTAGAATGAAACCTTGTTTTTAATAATTCCAGTATTAACAAATTCTAGGATTTGTTAACTCAGACAACCTGAGTTCAAGACCCAATTCTTGGCTGACTGACAAATAGCAAATTATTTAATATTCTAGGCGTGCCTCCTCCTGTGTAAAATGGGCATGATAGGGTTTTGTGAACACTAAATATTATCATACATGTAAAACACTTAGCACCACCCATTCCTGGCTCATGACATGTGCTCAGTAAATGTGATTTGCTACTGCTGTACATGCCGAGGCCTTGGAACACTTGTTCTTTCTGTCATATGTATAGTGATTCCACTGGATGTAGTCCAAAAGGTGTGTTTGTCTGATTGACCAAACCAGAGCATCAACTGCAAAGACAAAAGAAACATGGTACTCCCATCTGCCACGTTCAACAAGTGATCCTTCTTATCCTTCACACCAAGTATGCAAAGTAGGCACTATTGCAGCCTTATCTTAGACAAAGAAATATATGTACACATGGTCACAGAGTTCAGTAAAGGGCAGAGTTTTGGCCCCCATGGACTTTCCTTTGCACCATGCTGCAAACGCACACATTAAATTCAGAGAAAGGGGAAAGGAACCATCGGACCCTCCCTTTCACCTGTTTCATAGACAGGAAAGAGTAAAATACTGTTCAACGGTTTGTCTCCATAAAATTTTTGATGTGGGTGGAACTTGAAAGCCCCTCTGACAAACTCACAGATACCTGAGTATCCTGAAGTTTCTCTTAAGCGCCTGTTAAATGAAAACACTCTTTGGAGAGAACTTATTACGTGATCCTTGAGGAACAGTTAGTTGACTGATATCTGAGTGTGTGTGGCTGGCAGAATGGAAGGCAGAATTGGGAAGTGGAGGGGTTGAAAGTGGAAAAAGATATGGAGAGAGATCTAAGATGGAGACTTAGCAAAACACCAAATGGAAAGATAATTCCCATATACTGAGTACTTACTAGGCAGATACTTTATAATTCATCTTTAACTTGGTAGCCTAATCATTAGCTACTTTTATTGTTACTAAAATCATCTTCTGTGGGAAACATAGTAAAGAAATTACACTGGCTTAGAGGAAAATAATTCTGCCTTTTAGTCACAGTTCTGCCATTTAGTACATATGTTGATGGGGCAAATTACTACATAGCTCTGATTCAATTTCCACACCTCACAGTGTTGTTATGAGTATATGTTAAAGCTCAAGAGAAAATAAAATAATGTTGGATAGATGCAAATTATTATCATGCAATGACTGCTTAAACAAATATTTAACAAGCAAGTCTTTATGCGAGGCACTGTTTTATTATAGAGTAACCGATGTAAGCCAAACGTTCATCTTGGCAGGAATGTCATGTAACAAAATTACTAATTACCACTTATTTTTAATTCTCATAGAGAAGCAAAATATAGTGCTACTAAGATGGGATTCTAAGACTTTTAAACAAAGTCACGCATCAGTCAACTCCTAAGCCTAGTGCCCTTGTCAAGGCATGTGTGCTCATGGTTTCCACGTCAGATCATGCTGTCGTCTGTGGGTAGATTCACATTCATCTCACTTCATCTCTAAATTGATCTGAACTTGAACCCAGGCCTCAGGCTAATGCAAATTGGGATGGATCCAGTGGGCAAGCTCAGTATTTACACACCTTTTCATATTCACAAAGGTTTTATCATTCCTACTTGAGTTCTAGCCTAAAAGAATAATTGGGGAGAAAAGCCTATTTTTAAAATTCCAAGGAAAATATAATTAATTGCTGCCAAATTTTGGCTGCTCTTATAGTCTGAAGGGCAGATATTTTACTGAGAGAGTCTCAGGTAAAGCCCTTGGCCCACACCAGTATATCTCATTTATCAAGGAAGTGAATTCTTCCAAGTATTTTAATCATGAAATTATACAGCAGTTCTATCCAAGGCTTCCCTCTAGACTCTCATCATTGCTTCTATCAGTTATATCACCTATCATACCTTCATTTCCAAAGCTCTGTCCTTCAACAGCAAAAAAGAAATCGAAAATATAAAATTCGGACGTATTCCCATTTATTTTCTTCTAATAATTTCCTTCATTTTTAACACCACAGTCTTTGTCCTTTGCAATCACTGCATTTCTTTAATCTGTCACCTTTCTTGGACTCTGCTTGCTTACTTCCATAAATGACAGGAGGAGAAAAAAAAAAAGGTAAAGTTGAATTTGATGTTGGGTCAATGAGGATTTGAATCTTTTATTTACTACCGTAATCACAAAAGAGAATTGCTTCCTTCAAATTACACTCATAAATTATCAGCTATTACGCCTTAGTGTATTGTGCAAAGGTTGATGCTGACTAAAGTTTTAGAGGGGCAGGAGAACTTGTACTTTATGTGTCACGTGGTCATGACATAACTACTTGTCACTTGCTTGAGTAGCTACAGAAAGAGAAAAAGAGTGCTAATATACCCATATGGATGCCAAAACTTCCCCTTGCAAATCTTGTGATGCATCCAAAAACCTAGCATGTGAGGTTTGAGGCCAATTTGCTTCTTTAAAGAGCTACTCAGTTTTCAATTTTCAGCTCCAGAGAACCCAGTTATTTCCCTTTAGGAAACAGAATATATGAGGCCAAATAATGAAGCATACTCATTTTTAGGCACGGGAGATTATCGTCCTCCTAAAGTAAATAAGCAAAACAAAGCCCATAGACACATGCACAACCATTCATTTAATCCATAAGCAATAGCATATTTATTCCTATCCAGAGGTGGGAGGCAAAATTAAACTCATGGAATATGGACAAGGGATTATTTAAATCTATTTTCCTCACTAAGCCCGTCATTCAGGGTTTATGAAGACTCTTAAGCCAAGGACTCATTATTCACCCTGCAGGTAAGCTGACCCTTAGGTGTGCAACTCTTTCAAAATGAGGATAACTTATCTGCATTGTTAGTGGGAACATATAGTCATTGATGCTAGCTCTAAGATTAAGTTTTTCGGTAAAAATTGCACCTAAGTCAAGAGTAAAGTGACAAGCCACAGAATGACAGAATATAATTGTAACTTGGAAACAAAGAAGCCTCACTTAAACTATAAAAACTAGCTCTCCAAATAAATAAGAAAACGACAGATAACCTAGTAGAAAAAGAATTGACAAAAAATTGAAAAGGCATTTCATAAGGATGAAATCCAAATGGCCAATAAGCTAATTAAACTCTGCTCACCTCCTTAGCAAATTAGAAAATAAATATTGAAATTGCAATGTGCTATCAGTATACACCATCAAGTGGGCAAAAAATTAAAGCGTCTGAAAGCAGCAAGTGTTTGTGAACACATGAAACATCTGAGAACTCATATATTGTTTGTACAACATATTACATTATACAAATAAGTTGTACTTTAAAAAACAACATTAACCATTAAAGTTGATTATATATATATATATCCTAAGACACAGTGCTAGGTATACACTCTAGAAGTACACCTGTACATTTGTACCAGGATCAGGTAAGAACGTCAGTAGCAACATTATGCATGATAATACCAGACAAGAATAACCCAAATGTCCATGACAATAGAGGGAACGTAAAATTATGCATACTCATGAAAGAAAACTATATAGCACTGAAAATAAATGAGCAACAGCTATACAAAACTTCATGGATAAATCAAGTCCAGGAATTATATTGCAAATAGTTAATAATTGATAGGACATTGGTTTTGAACAGATGGGAAACATGCCAGATATTAATGACTCAAACAGATCTGCTGGAAGAATATCAATGAGCACTGGATAAATCTCAAGAAACATCATGTTGCTCAAAAGAAAAAATACTTGTATAAATTTATATAAGTATCTATATAAGTATACTTATATAGAATATATAAATATATATTCTATAAAGTTCAGGAACAAAATTAATTTAATTCTTTAGGGAAGCATCATGATTGATACAACTAAAAATAAAATTATTTCCACAGAAGTCAGGGTAGTAGTTACTAAGAAGGGAGAGAGTGGCTTTAAAGGTGATAACACACAGTATTATATATGTAATTGGGGCTTTTAGGGAGCTGTTAATATTCTATTACACTAAAATCATTCACTATATATTCTCATACCTGATATATGCATTTGAATGCTGTCTGTGTGTGTGTGTGTGTTTATTTTACAATAAAAACATACAAACAAGCAAAATAAAAAGAAAAATACCAAAGACATATATTTCATTTGTGGGCATTTTCTTCTAGCATTGGGTGGAGATATTTATTGAATCATGATGTTAGGCTATCATTTTTTTCAAGATTTCCAAAATTCTTACACAATTCATACAATTATTGTTGCCTTCACATCATTTAATTGTCACAGCTACTTCAGAACTTAATGCTGCTGCTGCTTCTCTCACCTCTTCCCAATCCAGGCAAGAGTATCTTAGTAACCAGTGTACTGGCACAGGCCAGGAGTAACTCCCTCACTTCTCACAACCACACTTGCCATCTGCCCAGTGAGTGATCCAGTCCCCAAATCCATTGGAAAGTTCTTCTTTCTAGGGCCAATTCTGGTACCACTCATAGGCTGGGATTCTCCAAAGCAGGTGCTAAGGTAGTTTGCGGGGAGAATGATTCAGATAACAGGAATGATTCAGAAACAGGAGGGAAGGCCAATATAAGAATCCAGAACTGAGGGTGACTTATACTCAGTCATGCAGAATGCTGGGGGATAAAAAGCATTATCTATTAACTCCTGCCCCTCACTGATCAAGAGTAACCTAAGGAGGGTTAAGTTCTTTGCATCTCCAGATTGAGTGCTGAGGAGCTTATTTCAAGAACATGAAATAAGTGTGTGAGCTGAGGTTCTCTTAGGTTGCCCCTTGTCCAAGTTTGTAAGGGAACTGGTCACCACAAAAGTGGTGAAGTAATTGGTAGTGACATACAAGTAGTATCTGGCACACTGGTCTAAATCTGTTTAGGGACTTCCCAGAATCTATGCACCTTCCTTCATAACAGAATCTACATTACTTTGAGGAAATCCTCAACCTCCACTTTCAACTCCTGTGATTAGTTTGGGGTTGAAGCCACAGCAGGCTCTAGAAGTGAGTGAATCAGACCTGGCCATTCACTGCCAGTCTCTACCTAGGGACCTTCGTTGATAGTGTCAAGAAAAGAAGATTTTCTGGTGTTAAAGCTAGGAAGATGTATGCCTGGAGGTGCTGAGGATTACCACATGAAAGTAGGCTGCCTATGAGTGAAGGCAACACAAGGGAAAGGAGGGTGCAGAGAATGAAACAAAAATTTCTAATACTGTCATTTAAATGTCTGTATACAACCATGCCTGAAACCAATATACTATGATATTTTTAAAACATGAGCCAATAAATTCAGGCTCCTCTCTTTTTCTTACCAGTTCTTATGCACCTCAAAAAAGCTATTGGGTCTAGGATTTATAAAAATTCATTTTCAAATAAGAATGAGATTTGAATTAACTCAAAATGGATTAAAGAGTTGGATGTAAAACTGAAATTGTAGAAGTCCTGGAATAAAACAGAGGTCATAAGCTCCTTGACATAGCCTTGGCAGTGATTTTCTGAATTTGACACCAAAAGCAAAGGCAGAAAAAGCAAAAATAAACAAGTGGAACTACATAAAACTAAAAAGCTTTTGCACAGCAAAAAAAAAAGAAAAATCATCAAAATGAAAAGGCAACCTACTGAATGAGAGAAAATATATGTAAATCATTTATCCAATAAGGGGTTAATAACCAAAATATATAAAGAACTCTACACCTCCATAGGAAAAAAACCAAATAACCCTATTAAAAAGTAGATCGAGGATCTGAATAGCCATTTATTCCAAAGAAGACATACAGATGCCCAATAGGTGCAGGAAAAGATGTTCAACATCAGTAATCATCAGGGAAAAACGAATCAAGATAGCAGTGAGATATCGCCACACATCTGTTAGAATGGTTAAAAAGTCAAAAAATACGGAGTGTTGGCAAGGATGTGGAGAGAATGAAACCCTTGTGCATTGTTGGTGGGACTGTAAGTTGGTGCAGCCACTATGGAAAACAGTATGGAATTTCCTCAAAAAATTAAAAATAGAACTACCATATGCTCCAGCAATTTCACTTTTGGGTATTTTATCGCAGAAATTGAAAACACTAACTTTAACCCCATGTGCACTGCAGCATTATTTACAATAGCAAAGATATGGAAACAGCCTAAGTGTCCACGGGTAGATGAATGTATAAAGAAGATGTGGTATATATACACAGTGGAATAGTATGCAGCCATAAGAAGAAGGAAATCTTGGGAATTCCCTGGTGGTCCAGTGGTTAGGACTTGGTGCTTTCAATGCCAGGGCCTGGGTTCAATCCCTGGTTGGGTAACTAAGATCCTGCAAGACGCGCAGCACAGCCGGAAAAAAAAAAAAAAGGGAAATCTTGCCATTTGAGACAACATGGATGGATCTTGAGGGCATTATACTAACTGAAATAAATCAGACAGAGAAAGACAAATACTGTATGATTTCACTTTTGTGTGAGTCTAAAAATAAAAAATAAAAATAAGCTCATAGATACAGAGTACAGATCGGTAGTTGCCAAAGGTGGGAGATGGGGGTTAGGTGAAATGGGTGAAGGAAGTCAAAAGGTACACACTTCCAGTTATAAAATAAATAAGTCATGGGGATGTAATATACAGCATGACAACTATAGTTAATAATATTATAAAGTATTAGTATTAAAGAGAATACTAATAGAGAATAAATCTTAACAGTTCTCATCACACACACAAAATCTCTATGTATGTTGATGGATGTTACCTAGACTTGTGGTGATCATTTTGCAATACAGTGGACCCTTGGACAACACAGGTTTGAACTGCACAGTTCCGCTTCTACTCAGATTTTTAAAATAAATGCTATGCTACTACAGAATCCATGGCTGTTTGAATCCAAGGATGTGGAACTAAGAATACAGAGGGCCGACTACAATGCTGTGTTGACTGCACGGGGGCCTGCGCTCCCACCTTCACATTGTTCAAGGGTCAACTGTATACACAAATACCAAGTAATATCCTGTGTCCCTGAAACTAATAGAATGTTGTATATTGGTTATACCTCAATTGAAAAAGGAAAAGAATGAGATTTGAACCTTAATATGTTGTGGATGAATTTATGATGTTGTTTTTACACAATTACTGTAGACATCCAGTTCACATGTGTAAATCCCTGGTCTTTTTAATAAAACCTATCAGATTCATCGAAGAAGTGAATCTGTCTCAACAGACAACTCTGGCTCTTTAGAAAAAAAGAGCAATGTAAATAAAATGCATTCTAAGGATTTGGACAATTGAAAGCATAACATAGGGCCTGGAGGGCTCTTCATTAAGTGTTTCTTTGACCAGTATTTATTGTCTTAGCATTAAAGTTAGTAACTGCTTTAAAAAAAATTTACCCAAACTTCAAAGTTGCACAGGGCAAGGCAAGGACAAGTATCTAATTACCTACAGAGTGCTTTCTTATTTTCTTTAAAGGCACTGTAAGGCAGCAGAGAATCACGTTCCTGTCTGTGGAACACGGAGCTGTTAATATACCATTTAGATGCAGAAGTTTTCTCTGGCTGAAGAGATACTTTGATTTTATTCCCTCTTAACAGTTTTGATTTTCTGAAAATTATGATGGAATTGACTGAGGGCAGCTTTGTGAATTCATTACATGGCATTAACTAACAAGAGGATATTGTAAAAACAGGTGTGGCATCACCTTGATATTGACTGAATATGCTGGGCACAGAGAAAGATGGAAAAATGGACATAGGGAAAGATGTGATCTATCCACGTTAATAAATATCATATGTACAAAGAAAATCTGTGTTCACAAATTACAGTTCACAAATTGCTTTTATACACTTACCTCATTTAAGTTTCATAATCCACTCAGGAGGTAAGAATTTTTATCCAGACTTTAGAGAGAGTTAAGTGACATTAACCACTGATACAGACTCAGAAATAGAGCTGAGTTAGAAAATCTGTTTCTTCTTTTTTCTTTTTCTAATGTTCTTTCCACTCCACTGGAATTGAGGTTTTTGTTAACAAAGGAATGATGTTTTGATAAAAACTGGCTAGGATTTTAGATTTGTTCAGCCTTCTGTGAATTGTTATTGCACTTGTCGTCAGTACTAATCAACTTAGCAAAAAAAATTTTTTTAAGGTTTTGCATCCTCATATTATTCTGCAGAATTTCAGAGGATCTTGTACATACATTTACTAAAGCACTAATCATCTTGGATTACAATTATCTCCATGTACTAGACTTCTGGCTGACCATGCAAACACATTCCATACCCTTCTTTTTTGTTAGTACTTGTTCAAAAATCAGGTAGTCGTGTGCTTCAATTGATGTTAAGCCCCTCCCCAACCCCACAGCAAACTCATAAGGTGAATTTTGAGTGTTGAAATTTTGAATCTTGAAAACCAGTTAGTATTTCTGTCACCCTTGTTAATGATGAGTTTGGAAATGGTCATAGGATACAATTCTGATCAATGAAAAATGAGGGATGTCTGCTGAGAGATGTGTGAGCAATTTTTATTTACTTTTTAAAAAGAATGTAAGATAGTTACGACTTATGATTCTCCCTCTCCCTTCTGGATTGTGGATGCTGTTTTGTGAGGATGTTATGCTTGGAGGTGCTGCAGCCACATTGATGCTATGAATGTAAAGCCTATGAGTAAAGACAGCTCACTAAGTATGGCTGAGAGAAAAGATGGGAAAAAAACCAACAACCCTTAAGCGTTGCTCTCACCTTTGAGCTACTGGATTTTCCAACTTTTACTGTGCAGAACTGCAGAGATTTTGTTTCTTGTAGCCTAAAGCATCATATAAGAAACACCATGAATATTTCTTTGTAACAAACTAAATTTTGAGTTACTTGGGGACATACACGCTAGCCTACTAATCTGTGTATCCATAACTAGTGTCTAGTACAACGCCAAGCATAGATTGAGTTCTCAAACACTGCTAGTTGAATGAATGCATGAATGAACAACTTTCAAAATAGTGTTATAAAGAAAGAACAATCATGCTAACACTGCCACTTTTTCACCGATTTCTGACGAATAGCTAACTATCAGAATTTTCATTGTAGAAGACTTTAAAGGGGTAGAAAGTCTGAAAATATTTGTTCCATAGGATTAACAACTTGAAATTTTTCAAGTGTGTAGTAATTGAGGTTTATTGAATTCATATAGAAATAGCTGAAAGTCTTTTTGTTTAAGACAGGGTATCATTCATTTAAACCAGCAATTTCTGTTATGCTCTCCTTTTAGAATGTCTATTAATATGGGTCATCTGGTAGAACAAGGGCATCACTTTGTTCTCTGGATTCTTTCTCAAGTATGGGAAAGCTCCTAATATGAGAATGACATCTAGCACAGAGACTCAAATAACATGTGAGTACACAGATGGATAAAAAGAAGCCCACAAATGATTGATAAGTAAATGGAATTATTTGGAAGTTTCATCCTAAAGTTGAAAGGAGAATTTAAAATAAAAAGGAATTCAAGTTTCCACATGGTGAAGGGTGCTAAGCTCGAGGTGACCCCCGCACTCTCTTCTCTTTCTGTGTCACTGAGTGGGGGCTGACTTTTCTCAGTTAAACTTGTCTTATTCCTTTCAGCTGTCAAAGCAGTTTTGTCAACATTCTTGAATAGATCATCATAATTTCATTTAAAATATATACAAACATAAAGTGTGTCTACTTGGAAGAAAAATTTTAATTTAGTTTGTTAAATTTTTTTTAAATGAAAGAAAATTGCCTCCTAGAAAAATATATCTTATACATTATATCCCTAACTTTGGGCTAATATTTCGTCTATAATTTTTTCATCCAAGCTTATCTTCTTCAGCATTTTTTAAAATTGGGATGTTAAATGCAGTGAATTACATGTCTGTTTTTGATTAACATTGTTTCAGGTGTACAAATAATAATTTGATCTCTGTGTACACTACAAAGTAGTCAGCACAGTAAGTCTAATTATTATCCATCACCATACAATTGATCCCTTCAGCCATTTACCCACCCCTTACCCACTTCTCCTCTCATAAACACCAATCTGTTCTCTGTATCTATAAATTTTGTTCTGTTTGTTCATTTGTTTTGTTTTTTATGCACGTATAAGTGAAATTATATGGCAGTTGTCTGATTTAGTTCACTTAGCATAGTGCCCTTATGAACCATCCATGTTGTCACAAATGGCATGATTGCGTTCTTTTTTTTTTTTATTGCTGAGTAGCATTTCATTGTAGATGGGTATATATCACATCTTTATCCATTCATCCGTCGATTGACACTCAAGATATGTTGTTTCCATATCCTGGTTATTGTAAATAATGCTGCAATAACATAAAGGTGCATATATCTTTTGGAATTAGTGTTTTTGTTTTCTTCAAATGAATACCCAGAAGTGGAAGAGATGCATCATATGGTAATTCTATTTTTAATTTTTTGAGGCCTGTCCATACTGTTTTCCATAATGGATGAGCCAGTATACATTCACACCTTTTCTCCACATCATCTCCAATGTTTATTTCTTGTCTTTTTGATAACAGTCATATTAGCAGTTGGGAGGTGATATCTCATTGTGGTTTTGATTTGCATTTCTCTGAAAATTACTGATGTTGAATATAGTTTCATGTGCCCATTGACCAACTGTATTTCTTCTGTGGAAAAATGTCTATTTAGTTCCTGTGCCCATTTTATAATCAGCTTATTTGGTTTTTTTGCTATTGAGTTGAGTTTAAATATTTTGAGTACTAACCCCGTATTTGGTACATGGTATGCAAATATTTTTTCCCATTCAGTAGGTTACACTTTTGTTTTGTTGATGGAGCTTTTTAGTTTGATGTAGTCCCACTTGTTTATTTTTGCTTTTGTTGCCTTTGCTTTTGAGGTCACATACATAAATTCCACACCAAAACTGATGTTTTGGAGCCTACCACCTAGGTTTTCCTCTAGAACTCTTATGGTTTCAGGTCTTACATTCAAGTTTTTAATCCATTTTGAGTTCAGTGTTGCTTATGGTGTAAGATAGTGGTCTAGTCTCTTTTTTGCATGCATCTGTCCAGTTTTCTCAACACCATTTATTATAGAGACTGTATTTTCCACACTGTATATTCTTGGATGCTTTGTTGTAAATTAATTGACCATATACGTGTGGGTTTAATTATGGGCTCTCTATTCAGTTCCATTGATCTGTGTGTCTGTTTTTATGCCAATACCATACTGTTTTGATTAGTATAGCTCTATAATACAGTTTGAAATCAGGGAGCATGATACCTTCTGCTTTGTTCTTCTTTCTCAAAGTTGCTTTGGCTATTGGGGATCTTTTGTGGTTCCAAACAAATTTTAGGATTATTTGTTCTAGTTCTGTAAAAATGCCATTTTTTAGATAGGGATTGCATTGAGTTTGTAGATTGTTTTGTGTAGTATGAGCATCTTAACAATATTAATTCTTGCAATCCATAAGCATGGAATGTCTTTCCATTACTTTGTGTCGTCTTCAGTTTCTTTCATCATTGTCTTAGTTTTCATCGTACAGGTCTTTCACCTTCTTGGTTAGATTTATTCCTAGCTATTGCATTCTTTTTCATGCAATTGTAAATGAGATTGTTTCCTTAATTTCCCTTTCTGATAGTTAGTTGTTAGGGTATAAACATGCAATAGACTTTTGTATATTGATTTTGTACCCTGAAGCTTTACTGAATGGATTTATTAGTTTTTACAGTTTCCTAGCAGAGTCTTTAGGGTTTTCTATATATAAAATCTTGTCATCCACAAACAGTGCCAGTTTTACTTTTCCTTTCCAATTTGGATGCATTTTACTTCTTTTTCCTGCCTAACTGCTCTGGTTAGGACTCCCAATACTCCCCATCCACATCTTCTTAATCCAATCATCTGTTGATGGGCACATGGGTTGCTTCCATGTCTAGGCAATTGTAAATAGTGCTGCTATGAACATCGGAGTGCATATACCTTTTTGAATCAGTGTTTTCATTTTTTCCAGATACATACCCAGGAGTGTAATTGCTGGATCATATGGTAGTTCTATTTTTACTTTTTAAGGAACCTCCATAGTGTTTTCCATAGTAGCTGCACCAATTTACATTCCCACCAACAGCGTATGAGTATTCCCTTTTCTCCACATCCTCACCAACATTTGTTATTTGTGTTCTTTTTGATGACAGCTATTTTGACAGTTGTGAGGTGATACTTCATTGTGGTTTTGATTAGCATTTCTCTAATAATTATCAATGTTGAGCATCTTTTCATGTGCTTGTTAGCCACCTGTATGTCTTCCTTGAAAAAAAATGTCTATTCAAGTCTTTTTTATTGAATTTTTTTTTTTGGTATTGAATTATATGAGCTGTTTGTATATTTTGGATATTAACCCCTTGTCAGTCACATTAGTTGCAAATATTTTCTCCCGTCCTGTAGGTTGTCTTTCTGATTTGCTGACTGTTTCCTTTGCTGTGCAAAAGCTTTTAAGGTTAATTAGGTCCCATTTGTTTATTTTTGCTTTTATATATTTTGCCTTGGGAGACTAATCCAAGAAAATATTGTTACAATTTATGTCAGAGTGTTTCACCTATGTTGTCTTCTAGGAGTTTTATGGTTTCATGTCTGACATTTAGGTCATTAAACCATTTTGAGTTTATTTTTGTATCTGGTTTGAGGGAATGTTCTAATTTCATTGCTCTACATGTGGCTGTCAGTTTTTCCCAGCACCATTTGTTGAAGAGACTGTTTCTTCTCCATTGTATATTCTTGCCTACTTTGTCATAGATTAATTGCCTGTAGGTGTAAGGGTTTATTTCTGGGCTCTCTATTCTGTTCCATTGATGATGTTTGTCTGGTTTTTTTTTTTTTCCCCAATACCACGCTGTTTTGATTTCCATAGCTCTCTCCTTGTATTTATCCCTTTATCATTATAAGATGCCATTCTTTGTCTTTTGTTACAAAGGTTTTGTTTTAAAGACTGTTTTATCTGATATGAGTATTGCTACCTATGCTTCCTTGTCGCTTCTGTTTGCACCAAATACCTTTTTCTGTCCCCTCACTTACAGTCTGTGTGTCTTTCACCCTGAAGTGAGTCTCTTGTAGGCAGCATATTGAAGGGTCTTTTTTTTTTTCTTTTTTATCCAAACAGCTACCCTATGTTTTTTGATCAGAGCATTTAATCCACTGACATTTAAAATTGTTGATAGATGTGTACTTACTGCCATTTTATTCCTTGTTTTCCAGTTGTTTTTGTAGTTCTTCTTTGTTCATGTCTTCTTTTTGTTTTTCCCTTTGTGGTCTGATGATTTTCTTTTGTAGTATGCTGGAGTTCCTTTCTTTTTGGTTTTTGTGCATCTATTGTAGGTTTTTGTGTTGTAGTTACTGTGGGGTTCATATATTTTGGCCCATAATTATATCTACTTGATTTAAACTGGTATTCATTTAAGTTCAAACACCTTCTAAATGATCCCCATTTTTTACTCCCCTACCCCACATTTTGTGTTTTTGACGTCATATTTTACACCTTCATGCTTATCCCTTTACTGTTGTAGTTACTGCTACTTTTACCTTTTACTTTATTTTTGTTTTGTTTTGTTTTTTAATATGCATATGAGCTTATTTAAGTGATCTTCAATCCTCATTATATATTTGCCTTTCCGGTTGGAATTTTTCCCTTTCCTATAGATTCTTCCTTCGTTTTCATTTAGAGAAGACCCTCAACATTCCTTTTAGGATAGGTTTAGGATTGCTTCTTGTACCTGGATATCTGTTTACAGGTTTAGTTTTGGGAAGTTTTCAGTCATAATTTCTTCATACATATTTTGACCCCCTTCTCTCTCTCCTTCTGGAACCCCTGTTACACATATGTTGGCACATTTTCTATTATCCCACAGATCTCGTATGTTTCTTTAGGTTTGTTTCCTTTTTCATTTTTCTTTCTGCCTGCTATTCTGATCGAGTGATTTCCATTATTCTATCCTCCAGATCACTTATGTGTTCTGTGTTGTTTAGTTGGCTACTCATTGCTTTTAGATCACCTTTTATGCCAGAAATTGAATTATCTATTTTTGATTGGGCCATCTTCATAGTTTCTAGTTCCTTGTTAAAATGATCTGTGTTTATATCAATGTTCTTTCTTAATTCAGTTAGCATTCTTATTATCACTTTTTTTAAAAAATTCAGTGTCTGGCAGACTAGTTATCTCTGTTTCATTATTTTTTTCAGGTTTATCTCTTGTTCTTTCAATTGGGAGCAGTTCCTCTGCCTTTTCATTTTACTTAACTTTCTCTGTCTCTATGAAGTTAGGTGAAACAGTTATCTATTTTGGTCTTGAAGAGGTGTTTTTATGTTTTATTGGGAGCATCCCAAGGTAGACTGCA
This sequence comes from Balaenoptera physalus, assembly GCF_965194825.1. Classification (NCBI taxonomy): domain Eukaryota; kingdom Metazoa; phylum Chordata; class Mammalia; order Artiodactyla; family Balaenopteridae; genus Balaenoptera; species Balaenoptera physalus. The sequence goes on along the minus strand of NC_138896.1, from coordinate 94,797,612 downwards.
TGTGCCCAGTATCTTTGGTACAAGGGCTGGATCTGATGTGGATGCCAGCCACACCTTTCCACAGGGTATGCTGGCCACTGTCTCCTTGACAGGGGTGTGGTCTGTGTTGGAGCAGATAAAGCCTGCTCAGGGTGTGAGGCAGGACTTCCTCTCTGCTCCATGGCTATCTCCACCCTGTTAGAGGCAGGGTCTGATCCCCAATTGCTGGAGCAGAAGCCCTGAGGGTTGGGCTTGAGCAGGCTCTGTTCCCTTTAAGTGTGTGTTTTTCCTTCTCCCCGCACCGGGGCCTTTGCAGGGGAGTGCTGAAGGAAGTGAGGCTCCCTGCTCCCAGCATTCTGATGTACTGTCTGTGTAGGCATCTGTGGCTCCACTCAGATGCAGAACAATGTTGTGTCCTTTCCCCTGTTGTGGTCATCCCAGATTTAGTACAAGGTTGTGGCGTGGAGTGGGCAGGGTTGGAGTGTTTGCTGGGCTGAGTGTGGGGGTTGTGGCCTGTTGGTCATGGGGGCTCAAGCGACTGTGCTGCCGCTAGGGGTCTGGGCTGCCTCTGTGGCGCTGTTTGCATATGTGCCAGCAATGGCTGCTGCCTCCCCACCCAGAGCACACCGCAGGCCCCCCTTGTTGCCTCTGTGTTGCTAGATCAAGTCTTTTCCTAGGCCCTGGCTGCCCTAGATCCCACACCAAGCCCTGATGTGGAGTGAGTGGAGCCAGCGTGTTTGCCCAGTTCGCCCCAGTGTGGAGAGGCAGCAGCCGCTAGTGCAGAACTCTCTCCATCCTGTCTGTTGGCAAGCCAGCAGCTGCATGCTCCTGGCAAGTGGAGTCTAGGCTTCTCCAGCCCCTCTTTCTGTTCCAGTGGTTCTCCCAGTATCCAAAGGGGCTTGTCTCCTCTGTGTAGGACCCCAGGATTGGGATGCCCAGTCTGTGGCTCAACCCACTCACTCCCCAGGGTGAGTCCCTGCTCATGTGTTCTTCCTTTTTCCTTTTAGACCCCTCCCAGGGGCACAGGTCCGGACCTGATGCTTTTTTTCCCGTCCCACCCAGTTATGTGGCAATCTTTCTTGCAGCCTTGGTTGTACAGGAATTCTTCCAGTTTCCAGTTAGTTTTCCATGAGAATTGTTCCATATGTAGATGTATTTTTGATGTGCTGGTTGGGGGAGGTGAGCTCCACATCCCCTTACTCCACCATCTTGATCCCCCTCTCGCCAAAGTCTTTACTCTTGACCTTAACAAATATAGTGAAACTCTATCCTAGGACTTAATTCACCCCACTCCATTGCCAATCACATTTTATCTTGTTGGAGTCCTGCATATACTGTATTTACTCAGTATTAGAATGAAGGGAGGGTAGAATGAACTTTCATCCTCGGAGGTTGGGATATATATTATGAACTAAAGTATCAGTCTGAGAGGAACATGGTTTAAGAAAACCATAATAGATGGAAGCAAAAAAAAATGTAGTGGCAGATGTTACCTCCATCCAGGGCTGGTACAGTGACTCTTAAAATTCTGCCATATGGTGAGACTCCTTCCACCCTCTCTGTTCAATTTTCCTTCCTTCCTTCCCCATATACTCAGCTGCTACAGTAAGTCTCTAGCCTTGTATCTCTGTTACTTACCATTTCAAAACTATTCCTTTCTAAGTAGTGTCTTATTTAATAAAATAGCATGATATAGAACCCAAGGCAACTCTGGCATAATTGGGCATTCTCAGGTAACCTGTTTTTTCCATGAGGCTAATTTCAGAATGTTGTACTATCAAGCAACTACAAGATTAATTAGGCAAACAGTTACCAACCTATACCCACCTCTGAAAGCACTGAAGTATAATCTGGATTTTATGGAAGGTGATATTAGAAGACTAGGATGAAGTTAACCTGAACTAATAATAGCAAAATTCCTTATCTTCCTCAATGAACTCCCCTCTCAATATTCCTCCTCCAGTGACATCCTCACCTCCTGTCCTTTCTCCCCCACAATCACTCTCTGCCCAGTCACTCTACACAGCTCCACTCCTCAAAGTCCCTTTGCATTGTTCAAATGTCTGCCCCAATAGCACAAACCCAAACCATCTTATTGTTCCTCAATATTTCTGCCCCACCCCAGAGGCCTTCATTCATCTCAACATAGAATTTTAAGGATCAGATCCGATATCATATTTCACTTTATAATAGCAAGAGGGAATCCATTCTTTTAAGACTGCTTCTGATTTATGATGTGAATTTCAAGCAATCAGTGATGATTTTTGCATCTATAAACTAAGAATGTAAATTCTGGTAATTTCCAGTGGCTCAACAGATATCACCAGCTCAGGGTTTTGTGTTCCCAAGGCTGTAGTTGCCCCTGGAGGGAAATAGAGTATGCAAAATGACAGCTGATGATCCAGATTAACACTGCAGATGGTTTTGACTCTTCATGGGACATTTTTCAAAAATTAAATGCCTTTTGTTTCCTAGATTTATATGCAAACAGATTTCGCAACACTCAGAATTCTGGCTTCTCTTTAAAAACTGGGTAAACACTGTTACACATTCCACACATCAGTGCTCACCAGGGTTTGAGAAGGAGCTGCCATCTTTCTCGTGGGTATCTGACCTCCCATTCTCACTCCTCCTTACTGTTTTCCGCCTGGTCCTCTTCACTTGCTTTTATTGCCAGGCTAGCTCCTACAGCCTTTTACGTTTACAACCCTGGCTTAGAAGTAGAGGTTAATATCAGATTATCAAAAACATTAGAGAACTACTTACCATTAGATTATGAAGACTCCAGCAAGGGGTATTTGTGAGAGAACCCTGTATACGTACACAGAAACAGAGACATGTGCCCATGAAAATTTAAGCCAAATGATACATGATATAAAAATATGTTAATATACTCTGAAGCAATGGTACATTTTCCACCTTAAGTTGAATGATATTTTTACTTTAAATAAAAGCATTATGTGAAGTAATAAAAGACTCATAAATTTAAAATTTGTTTGGGGAGAACATTAATGAACTCCATAAAATGTAAAATAATGCAGAGGACTCTGAATATTTTAGAAGTTTTATTTAACAGAAGATACACTTATTTTTCCTCAAGTTCAAAATAGTTCTACTAATTAACATTTTTAATCAGAAAGGATTATTTAGAGGGTTACAATAAAAAGATTAAATTATTAGGCCTACAGATCTCTGTTACTGCACTTCATGGATGTTCTCATAATAAAATATAATAGTTTAAAAGACAAATTAATCGTATGCTTCCCCTTCAAGAGATAGACTTGTGTAGTTACTATAGCAACTACATACAATCCCAACTATTAAATTTCTTATTATAGGAAAATAAATCAACAATGACTTAGGTTACTTATGATAACATATGGCTTTGGAAGATACCTATTTATTTACCCAATATTATTACAAAAACTGCTTTACTATAAAAAATCAAAGGCAAATACTTTTTTAAAAATGAGTGTGCAAGAACTGAAGAAAGTGCTAGCAAAATCAGCCAGATTGCCCTCACGCATGGCTCCACCATGTGTCTAGACTAATTACATGTACAATATAACGCACTCTGGCCAGTCATGCCTGCTGTAATCGCGCATGTTATGTTCCTAAAACGTACCACTAACCTTTGCAGTTTCCTTTAAAATTAAAACAGCAGTTAACTTTCTTTCAGTTAAACAAAAGGTTTATGCCCTGGATTTTTCAGAACTGGATTAGCATACTAAAACATAAATCAACGAGGGCTTTTTCCAAGAAAAGCTGTCCAGTGAAATGTTATTTATCATTTGGGATTTATCTAAACAATTGCTTGATCTGCATTACAACCAGTAGCAGGTTTGACTCTTGTGGCTTTTTGTTTTGCTTCTTTAATTTTTGTCTCGCGGATTCAAATGCTTTGTTTTACAACTGAGCAAACAGAGTATTAAGGATAGTTATAAGGCAGGAGCAAAAAACACAAGCCTAGGTCTAAGCAATAACAACATTCTCATCTCTTCAAATCAATTTCATTCAGTTCTAATGGCTTGATTACACAGGCTGAGATCTCAGTATCCCACATAGGCTTGTCTTGGTTTTGAAAGAGAACTGTATGATTGAAAAATACTTTCCATTTTGTATTCCAACCTTATTCACTTTATTATCCAGAATATGTTGCAGTCTTTTCATAAGAAAAAACAAAAAACAAACAAAAAAACTCAATCCAAATACTGCTTCTAATCCCCTCATCTCCTTTTTCCCTTCAAGCAGGGAATCAAAAAAGAAATAAAATTATTTGGCTTTTTGTTTGTTTGTAGCCAAAGGACTGAAATAAAAATGAAGCTGCGTGATATCTGCTAGCCAAAAGGGTTGGTTTTATATTTCACATTGAAAATGGGTCTCATGCTTTATATTTAAAAAGAACGTGTTATATTTTTATCTCAGTCCTCTTGTTCCACTCACTGAACGACAGCATCAAAAATTTGGCTCAGGGCTTCCCTTGTGGCGCGGTGGTTGAGAGTCTGCCTGCTACAGGGGACACGGGTTCGAGCCCTGGTCTGGGAGGATCACACATGCCGCGGAGCAACTAGGTCCGTGAGCCACAAATACTGAGCCTGCGCATCTGGAGACTGTGCTCCGCAACGGGAGAGGCCACGATGGTGAGAGGCCCGCGAACCGCGATGAAGAGTGGCCCCCTCTCGCCGCAACTAGAGAAAGCCCTCGCACGGAAACGAAGACCCAACACAGCCAAAAAATAAACAAATAAATAAATTAAAATGTTAAAAAAAAAAAAAATTTGCCTCAATGTGTCAAAAAATTTACTTTTATTTCAGCCTAAAACTAGTAAAGCGTAAGACATAAAGGTAAAGCACCAGAATGCTTCGTAATTCTCTGAATTCTCACATCTGAAAAAGCCATGGCTATTTGTATTATTTTTTAATATAGATGAGGTAAAGTACTGAAGGAGATCAGAATGTGTCACCCCAAAATATGCTACTTTGGAACACTGATTATTTTGAATTAAAAGCACTTTTGAAACAGCAGGTTCAGGAAGTTCACTCTGACCCCCATTTTTCTTCCTAAAATCAGGAAATAATATTCCCATATATTATTTGGGAAAGGCACCCTCCCTGTACCAGGAGAAAAGAAGACATTCTTACTAGCCCAGAGATAGCACCGGAGGAATCTGCAGACAAACATTACTCCATTAGTTTCCTCCCATATTTTTGCCCAAAGGTTGCTACCCTTTGAAGCCTAAAACTGCTTTCCTTTGTCTTGTCATTTCTTTACAAATTTATTGTTCTTTGTTGAAGATGCTATATAAACTGCAATTTTAAGCACCATTTTGAGTTAATCTCGGTTTTTGGTTTCTCCTGTGGGATGTGTGCTGCAGGGGTTAATGACATTTTTGTTTGTTTTTGTTTTTGTTTTTTGTTAATTTCTTTTTGTTACAGGGATCTCACAATGGTAGAGGGAAAATTACTTTTCCTCCCCTACAGTATAAAAATAGTTCTATTAGATCCCATTTTAGCCAACTTGTTAGATAGTCCCATTCACTCGGATGCATCTGGATTCCCTTTAAATAGAAACAACACTGTTAGAGATTGAAGAGGCTGACCTAATTGACTCCTATAATGACTGAAGAAAATGACTAACTCAGAACATATTGCAGTTTTTCCATTCATCTCCATTGACTTTGTAGCACCTCAATTTCTGCCCTGCCCCAGCCCCACCCAGTCTCTTATTTATCCGTCATCTTTTCTCTCACTGAACCCTCAAAGGAAGAAATTTGAAATAATTCTTAGCAACTAATCTGGACACATTTCAACAATGGCTTCTGCCACATTAAATATAGTTCTACATCCGAGGAAGTCAACCATAACCACATCTAATTTGCAGATTAGGTAGGAGTGGACAAGCATTGTGTTCACATCTCCATACTGGATTTTCACTTTATTGAATGTGTCGTCACAAGATCAGTCAAGCAGCGTTTAGCTGGACCTTTGCCTCATATACAAGCCTGATCCACTAAGGGCAGCTTCTAATGAATAGTAATACTCAAAACAATAGCAACACCTTGCCTCCTTTTTCACAGTGTTCAAACCATTTCTTTAAATATAGTCAGTGTCTCCCTGTTTTCCAATAGATATTGAATGCTTACAAATGTGTAATTACTTTCGTAGGCAGCAGATATTACTCAGTGCATGATTGCTGAAGTGGCATACCTCCCGGCATATGTTTTACCAAGGGCTGACATAAGCCCTGAGTAGTAGAGAATCTGATCATGCTTGTTTAACAAGGTAACCTTATGTTAAATTTTAGCATATAATTTTCCAGGTGGTAATATTCTTTCTCTGAATGGTTGGTTGACTTGCTGTAGGCATAACTATTTTGAGACAAAGCTCACCCATGATCTAACAGATTTTCCCTGCCAAAGACTAGAATTCCCACCCTTCACTTGAAGATTATGGTTTTTCAAAGGGGGCAAATATTTACATTTGTTTAGATTAGTCTATTCTAGATAGACAGAGCTATGTGGATTTCCAAAGCAGCCTTCAAGAGGTGATAAATTGTATTAATTTATGCCCCCAATCTATGAGCTGACTTCATGTAGTGACATAGGAATCATACCAAATACATTTTTACTCGGATTTTTTTTTAATGGTTATTGTGTGTTTCAAAATTTCCATGCTGTGTTCCATTCATCAGCTGTACATCCTCAAGTTAGATATGGTCCCTTCCAGAGCAGTTGCCTTGCATTACTGTTGTCTAAAGCTATAAACATGGTCATCATCTTTCTGATTTTGGGTGGACTTGGAGAAAAGCATGCCCAAAGAGCCTGGGACATGTATCCCTCTTCTTCAGGATAAAACAAAAACAGAAAGTGAAATGGCATGTCCAAGTTGGAATATTTAAGTTTTTGTTTGTTTTCTGTCACAGAGCATGCTAATTTTTTATTCCACTTCTATGTCAAAGTTTCAGAAATTCATTTTTTGATATTAAATCTTTTTATTCTAATTAATGAAAAATAAATCACAATAAAATGTGTATATGGAATAGCTATTCATCTAAATTATATAGGTTTTAAAAAATGTTTTCATTTATTCTCTTCGATTATTAAATAAGACCTGATTTGATATTACTTATTCATAATTCCTGAGTGATATTGGATACATAATCACTTCATTTTGATTCATATATATGCAGGAAAAAAGTAACGTCTTCCACAGAGTAAAACTTGTATTTTTAAGGTATTTTGCAGAAATGTACTCCCTAAAATCTTTGTGCCTAATCAGGCACTTCAAACCACATCTCTCATCCATCATCTCTCTCTTCCCCCTTCCCCCACTCCTCTCTTGTTCATGCACTCATATTACTTCACTGTATAGTCTTTAGAAAAGCTATAATGTAAAACACTGTCTTCCATATGGGGGAGCACAAATAATCTATGGTTTTAAATATAGTGGCTGTCTTATGACTACATTTTTATAACAAAAAGTTGACTGAATCAAGTACTGTGACATAGAATGACCTTCTCTTTCAATCTGCAACCAAATGTTATTAAGAAGGTTTTTTTCTAATAGTTATTGCAAATGGAATTGTAGCTGATTATTTAACAGTTGTGTGAAAGGCTGTGTGATGTTAAAAAAGAAATACTAAACTGAATTTTTTTTTTTAATTTATTTATATTTATTTTCGGCTGTGTTGGGTCTTCGTTTCTGTGCAAGGACTTTCTCTAGTTGTGGCGAGCGGGGGCCACTCTTCATCGCGGTGCGCGGGCCTCTCACTGTCACGGCCTCTCTTGTTGCGGAGCACAAGCTCCAGACGCGCAGGCTCAGTAGTTGTGGCTCACAGGCCCAGTTGCTCCATGGCATGTGGGATCCTCCCAGACCAGAGCTCGAACCCGTGTCCCCTGCATTGGCAGGCAGATTCTCAACCACTGTGCCACCAGGGAAGCCCTAAACTGAATTTTAAACCTTGAATTACTGATGTCAGATTTCTGATAAATAGGATTAAAAATCAGTTAAATCTAAAGTCGTCTAGAATACTAAGACACTGATAACAGTTGAAAATAATAATATTGGTCCTGCTATTTTTTCTCTTTTTTGAAATCAGTAACTCACAAGTTAACTTACTTATCTCAAACTTTTGTATTTAAAAAAGAAGCACTTGAATTTATGCAATAATTCTTTTCTTTCTTCAGTTATCTTTTATTACACTTTTATCAGGGTTAAATTTTTTGCATTGATTGGTTTGACCATTTTCATTAGCATTCAATATTTCAAAAGATTACACTGACAAAAAAAAAAAAAGCCCTATGTGTCAGATATCCAGAAACATCTTTGAATGGTAACAATATGAACAGATGAGAAAACTTGCAGACAGTTATCCAAATATACCAATTCCAGCTGTGCAATGGCGATGCAATCTTCTGCCAGAACTTAGTTTGATATTTCTGTAGAAACAACCTGGTGATCACTGTCCTTATAGGAGATCTTATAGGACACTCTGCTGCACATATACAGTTGCATAATACATTGACCTGGAATGTACTTTAAACACACATAAGAAGCAGCTGGTTACTTCTCCTTAAAGGAAAATGAGAGAAAGACAGGAAAGGTAAGACTTTCAAAAGTAACTATTAACACATTAACTGCTTTATTTTCATCCTTCATAAAATTTTATCCATTGAAAACTGAACATTTACTTTTGGAAACATATTTTAAGGAGTTCAGAGATCTTTTGGAAGTTTATCTAGGAATAGTCCAATTCACAGGGTAAGAAAAAATGCCACAGAATAAATGTGATTACTATTTCTGAGGCAGATGAATGGCTACAATTTCAGAATCTTATCAGTCCCTGAACTTGAACCTCAAGCCTGTAATTCCAGAAATGATAAGTGCATAGTGCTGGGAATGCATCGTCCTTAGATCCTTTAGAGTAGAGTTCGTTTTTCAGCCTTGGCCCTGCTAATATTTGGGACTGTCCTGTGCATCGTAGGATGTTCAGCAGCGTCCCTGGCATCTACCCACTAGATGCCAGTGGCACTTCCCATCCACATTTGTGACAACCAACAGTGTCTCCAGATATTGCCGACGTCCTCTGGCAGAGAAGGGCAAATCTGCCCCCAGTTGAGAACCCCTGAGCTAAAAGGGGAAAAAGTAATGGCCATTAAAAAATAAAGCCTAGAAATTATAGTTATAATATTGCCTTAATTCAGGTTCTTCTAGAAGACAACCCTAATGCAAGTATTTGATGTCATGTAGTTTATTTGGGAGGTAGTCCCAGAAAGTACCAGAAGAGGAGGAGGAAAGTGAGCCAGAGAAGGGAAGAAGCCAGTTGAGGTTAGTTAATGAACAGATTACTGCCATATGCCACTGGGGCTTAATCCTACCAGGACCCCTGGGAGACTGTGAAGAACATGCCTTAGTTTTGTCCCCCTAAAAGTGAGGGGCCTGAGGTATTTGTTCACCAACTTCCCTCCCTAGTTGCTTGCAGCTACTTCTGAGGTCATTGATTCTCTGGCACTTAATGCCTGCCTTATGGAGGGTCTGGGCATTCCCTGTGGCCAGAGAAAGCCCTCAGGGAGAGTGACAGGTGTTTGTAGCAGGAAGCTTTTGGTTTCTACAGCATTGGTTCTCAAAGTGTGGTTCTGGGCTGTGCGCATCAGCATCACCTGAGAACTTATTAGGAATGCAAATTCTCAAGCAGCACCCAAGACGCTGAACAGGAACGCTGGAGCTGAGACCCAGCAATCTGTGTTTTACCAAGCCCTCCAAGTGACTCTGATGCCGCTCAAGTGTGTGAGCCACTGGTCTGGGCAGGAGTTCTCAACCAGGGACAGTTTTGTTCCCCAGGGGTCATTTGTCAACGTCTGCAGACATTATTGGTTGTCATAACTTGGAGAAGGAGAGTACTACTGGCTGGTGGGTAAGGCTAGGAATTCTGTGAAACACCCTACATAGAAGAGGACAGCTCCATAATAAAGACTTAAATTGCTTAAAATGTCAACAGCACCAAGGCTGAGAAATCTTGGTTTAGGTGAATGAGGAGTGATGAAGAAATAAGGGCAGGGCATCAACAGTAGCTCCCATATTACGAGCTTCACTTTTTTGTGTGTTTGTTTAATTTTCTTCCAAGTGCTGTTGTGGTTTCAATATTGCAAACATCAAAAACAGCCAATTAATCCATCCATATTTCATGTACACACTGCTGTTTGCCTTATGTCTTTTCACTCTGGTAAGACATTTCCACTCAGTAAGCTTCCTTTTCACTGCTCTTCGACTAGTCTCCTTGGAATGTCCTTTTCTCTTGAGGGAGACATTATGCTCTTGCAGAAATCCCTTATCTTTCTTTGCTGTATATAGCTAAAATTGCTGTCACCATCCCAGGGTCTCCTGTCATGTTTTATCTAGTGATTTCTAACCTAAGGGCTCCCTTCAGGAACGCGGGTTCCCTTCCCTGTGAGCGGGATTCTGTCTAATCATCAATCCGCTCAGTTCCCAGCTCCTATAAACTTCAGAAAAGGTGTAAGTGTTAATAGCTCCTCTCTGATTTTAGTTCCTCAGTTTCAGGTGAATAAAGCTGCCATTGAAATTCTCTGGTATCATCCAACATTATAACAAGGCACCTTGAATACAAACATAGTAACTAATGTGCCTTGGAATTTACTTCAGGGTAGCATATTCATTTAGAATATATAAACCCACACATGGTGGATGTGCTGTTCTCACTGCTGCTGTAAACGCCAACAGTCAGCAATCATTCTGTTTCAAGCAGGGTATGCTAAGTACTTTGCAAACTGTGACAGACAGAATTTTAGCTCCCATGACTTTGCCCTCTGGTGTTACCTTCATGAATGTTACATGCATAATATAGTTGGCAGATGTGATGAAGGCTACTGATGAGTTGACCTTAAAATAGCCATGGTAGCCTGGATGCCCAGGTGAACTCAGTATCATCACATGAGCTCTAACAGGTAGAACTAGAAGGGAAGTCAGACAGATGTTGAACACAAGAAGGGTTCTGTGTGCTGTTTCTGGCTTTCAAGATGAACGGGGCACAAGCCAGGGAATGAAGGTGTCCTTTAGAAGCTGAGAATGTTTCCCGGCTCACAGCCAGTAAGGAAATGAGGACCCTAGTCCTACAACTACATGGATCCAAATTCCTGTAACAACTTGAATAAGCCTGGAAACAGATTCTCCCCAGACCCTCCAGATGAGAGCACAGGCCAGCCAAGACATGACACCTTAATTTCAGCCTCATGAAACCCTAAGCAGATCACCGTACTGAGCCTGCCTGATCTTCTGACCTACAGAACTCTGGGGTAACAAAATGCATGTTGTGTTAAGATACCAAGTTTGTGGTAATGTATTATGCAACAATTGGAAGCTAATGCACAAACACTATTTCCCTTTATGCTCATGGCAACACTCAAGGGAAGGCTTTCTACCTCCATAATTGAGAAAACGGAGGCTTAGAAATACTGAATATTGGGACTTCCCTGGTGGCACAGTGGTTAAGAATCCGCCTGCCAATGCAGGGGACACGGGTTCGAGCCCTGGTCCGAGAAGATCCCACGTGCCGTGGAGCAACGAAGCCCGCGAGCCACAACTACTGAAGCCCACACATCTAGAGCCTGTGCTCCTCAACAAGAGAAGCCACCACAATGAGAAGCCTGTGCAATGCGAAGAGTATCCCCCGCTCGCCGCAACTAGAGAAAGCCTGAGCGCACAGCAACAAAGATCCAATGCAGCCTAAATAAATAAATAAATAAAATAAATTTATAAAAAAAAAAAAAAGAAATACTGAATATCTTCATCAAGGTTCCAAAGTTGATACGTTAGAGAGTTGGGGTCAGAATTTAGATATTTGCCACCAAAGACCATAGCCTTACCTCCTATTCAATCCTGTCTTCAAAAGGCATGCTATCAGAAGTCTAGAGCAAGTTGTCTTAATTTATTGGTTTATTTGGTGGTATTTCCTAATGGATTTGAACAATTGAGTCATTCACACTAAGATTAGATAAGTCTAGTTAGGAAAAAATAATCCATAAATCACACAGGCATTAGAATAAATGACTTCCGAGGTTTTTGGCTGCTAAATGCTATCTAAAACTGACCTGGATAATGTGATTATAAGATAAAGCTTGCAGTCTGGTTGAAATAAGCATAAACAGAGCACTATGCTCCAGTTAAAAAAATTAATTTCACTTAGTACAAGGTAAGAGTATTGATGCTATAGTAGGCTTTATGGATACGGGGTCTTCTTTCATTCTTTCCCTAAATTCTTTCAAATCTAATACTAGGTTAATTCTTTTGAACGCAACTGATTCTCTTAAGTCAACATTAAAGACCTCCCCACAAAGACAGTTTAAAAACTGGAAAATTTGTCCTAACATTATGCAACGTTGAAAGACCTTTTCTTCGTTTTTCAGGTTCTTATTTAAATCCACAGTGATGCACAGCAGGTATCATAAGGCCTTTTATATAAATACAGTTGTACTTAATTCAGCGAGAGAAACGTGAAAGTGAACGCATTAAGTGCTACACATTTTTATTTCACATGTAATGCCTAGAGAAAAGGAAAGGCTACCAAAAGAGGTTAAAAAAATGAAGACGAATAAATAAAATATGTTCAAGACAGAAAAACAATCTGGGACCAGCTGCTGCTGAACAAACATTTATTATTACCATCCATCTGAGGTTTCATAGAAAATAGAAAGACACCAAACAGGAAATGCATGTCTGATAATCAAATATGCAAAGCTCCTGACTCCTAACGATAATTGTTTCCCAGAGAAACACTTGAACCTATTTAAGTAACATATAAATAACTCAAAGCTTGTGTTGGGATAAAAGGAACAGAGCTCAAATCTGTACACAAGCACACCAAGAAATAAATTCCACATTATTTTGGCAGGGATACCCCCTAGAACTTCAGGATCTCTCTAGTTTGTCCTAAGCTTGAAGGTTTGAAAGTATTTTTCTGGTGAGCTGAATGGTTGGGAGATCTGACCCTTTCTCAGAGTCTATCCTGCTACCCCCTTGAACTGAGCCATCTTCATCTCCCAACTGGATTACTTCAGAGCCTACACATGAGTCTCCTGCTTCCACACTTGACTCTTCTGTAAACTGGCTGCAGCATACTAGCCAGAGCAATCCATTTAAAATGAAAGTAAGTTGGGCCATTCTTCCTCTAAAAACCATCCACCGGATCCCCATTTCATTCAGAATCAATGTCTAGGTCTTCAAACACGCACAGTCTGTCCCACCTCCTACACCCCTGGCTTCATTGACCTCAGTCCTTACTGCTCTCTTTAATCTCACTCTGCTCCACACACCTCGGTCTCTTTGCTGTTCTTCAAACAAGTCAGGCAAGCTTCCACATTAAGGTCTTTGGTACTTCCTGTGCAACTCTTCCTCTCCCTGCATGATTCTTTGTTCAAATGTTCAAATTTCTTAAAGCTACCTGCCCTCACACTCACATTGACAAAAACAGCCTACTACACTACACCTGATTCCTCTTACGCTGCTTTAGTTCTTATTTTGCCTCATACTACTCACCAACTTCTACCACACCATATAATTCACTTAGGTTTATTGTTGATTATCTCATTTCTTCCACTAGAATTGAAAGTCTAAGAGGACAGAGTCTTTGCAGATGTGTAGAAGAGTAGTCTCCAAGAGAAATATGAGAGCCACATATATAATTTAAAGTTTTCTGGAAGCTTCATTAAAACAGTAGAAGGCAACAGGTGAAATAAATGTAAAATATATTTATTACATGTAAAAATATAATGTATCTGTAAAATACTATAATTTCTACATATGGCCCTGGCCACATTTCAAGTGATCAACAGCCACACATGGCTGTTGATACTGGCATTGGATAGCCCAAATCCAGAAAAATCCCGACACACAGTAACTTCTGAATATGTTGTTTCAGTTTGTTGGAAAAAAAAATTAGTAAATGAGATTCTGAGTGTCCCGTGTGAAGTTACCTGCACTGTGGCAATTGATCACTGTTCTGTCCTTGTCTTGGTCCACATCTCAGTGTGACAGGCTCAGCACTCTCTCCTGTAGCCCATCACTGGTCACACTGTGCTTAGTAAGCCACTGCAAGAGGTTTCCCTTCTAAGTCCCACAAATGACTAAATTCTCTAACTTTACTTTCTAAGATATATCAGCAGCAGTTGCTATCTGTGCCCTACTCATATTTTGACCCTTATCACCTAGAAGAACCTGTTTTCTTCTGACTGTAAGTTCCCACTCTTCTTTCCCTGAGAATATTTTCTTTCCATTGGAGTGCATTTTGCTACATACACCATAGGCCGAAAATTGACCCCCACTGGGAGCATCCTCAACCAGTGACTCATGAGATCTGGTATACATATGCATGAGTGTTGGTGGATAAATCCTTGCCCATTGGGTGGGATAACTCAGAGCTGTTTGTTTCATCCTGTCTCAGAATTTCCGCAGAAGCATCAAGTTCCATTTACTCATGTGGTAGATGATTTGAAATGCAACATTTATTGGCTGCCTTTCCTTCCCTTTCATACTTCTCCACTCTTCCAGCATTTCCTAAAATCATCTCCCAGGAGTTCAGTTGCATTCAAATCCTTGTCTTACATTCTGCTCTGAGGGAATCCAATCTAAGATATACCCTCTGAAAAAGGTCTCCATGAAACAGTGATACAAATGAAAATTATTTTAGTGGCCTAGAAATAAACATTGAAGTCAAGGAATAAACTTAAGAATGGGATGAAATCTGTATTTGATAAACTGATCATGTCTTTTGAATAAGAATAACAAGTACAATAGAAGAAATTATTGTAAGGTACTTGTAGAGAGAGGATTTTGAACTCCATTCAGTGAATATATATAATAAATTCATTGTCAGTGTTAGTTAAAATAGGCAAAGATGGGAGATTATAAATTGGTACAGCCACTATGGAAAACAGTATGCAGGTTCCTCAAAAAATTCAAACTAGAACTACCATAAAGTAATTCCACTTCCAGGAATATATATCCAAAGGAAACAAAAATACTAACTTGAAAAGGTATCTGCACCCCCATGTCTATAGCAGCATTATTTACAATAGCCAAGGCATGGAAATAAACTAAGTTTTGTCCATCAATGAATGACTGGATAAAGACCTTGTGGTGTGTGTGTAAGTATGTGTGTGTGTGTATATACATATATATATATAATTCAGCCATAAAAAATGAGGAACCCATACCACTTTCAACAACATGGATGGATGGTCCTTAAAGGCATTATGATAAGTTAAATAAGTCAGAAAGAGAAAGGCAAATACTGCATGATCTCACTTATATGTGGAATCTAAAATATTTAAAAACAAAAACCCCCCCACCAAACTCAGAAAAAGAGATCACATTTTTGATTATCAGAAATGCAGCATAGGGTTAGGGGAAATTGGAGGAAGATGGTCAAAAGGTACAAACTTCCAGTTTTCAGATAAATAAGTACTAGGGATATAAGGTACAACATGATGACTATAATTAACACTACTGTATGATATTTAGGAAAGTTGTTAAGAGAGTAGATCCTAAGATTTCTCATCACAAGCAGAATGTTTTTTGTATCTATATGAGAAGATGGATGTTAACTGAACCTATTGTGGTAATCATTTACCAATATATGTAAATCAAGCCATCATGCCATACACCTTAATCTTATAGTGATGTATATCAATTATTTCTCAATAAAAGTGGAAAAAATAAAAAGAAGCAAAGACAGACAATTTCCAATTCAACAGTACCTGCTCAGTGTAGATTATGGGCACAGCACAAGGATAAGTGATGAAATGTAAAACATTAAGTGCTATTCAATTTAACTGTGGTTATTATAATCATTGTTATAAAAATAAAAGCAGATAACATTTGTCCAGTTCCTAAGATATATAAAGGATTTTACATATTTTATCTCATTTCAACTTCCCAGTAAACATATGGACAGAGAATTCCATCTCCAATTATTAAAAATGGACACTGAGGTTCAGAAATATTAACACATGCAAATTTAGAGAACAAATAACTAGTAGAGTCAGGAAATATACCCAGATATATCTGCCTTTGCTGTATTTTGGTAACTTAGCATCCATTTTGCCTTCTGCTCACAGTCACTTGGCAATCCACCCCTCCTCCACTTACCATCTGTACAGCAGGTGTGGGGCCTCCATGGGGAGAGCATGTGGTACAGGAGCAGCCTGTGACGGCTCATGATAGACTGGAATCAACAAGGTGCCATAGCACATGTGCTAGGACACCTGGGAAAGGAACTCACATCTTTCCTGAAGGATTTAAATCTGAGTTAAAGATAAGTTTTGCAAGTGCTAACATCATATGTAAACACAAGAAGAACTAGATGCAGACAAGATGGATGAAGAAACTGGTTCCTGTGGGGACATCTCTTGAGCCTCTTCCTGAATTGAGTGTAACACCACTCCTACTCCCATAGGATAACAGTTGCATGAGACAATTAATTCCATTATTAGTTAATCCAGTTTTTGTTTGGCTTTTCTGTTTCTTACCACTGAAGAGAAAACGACTAATACAGAGGCCTAAATTCTCTCTCGCAGTCACAGGCTTTGTCTTCTACAACTGTGTGACCTCTTTCAAATATGCAGGGTACAACATTCTGGGGTCATTTTGTAAGGATGTTATTACATTTACTTTTCTTTCTTTTTTTTTTTTAAACATCTTTATTGGAGTATAATTGCTTTACAATGTTGTGTTAGTTTCTGCTTTATAACAAAGTGAATCAGCTATACATATACATACATCCCCATATCTCCTACATTTACTTTTCTTTCTTTTAACACTACACATAATTTTCCCTTTATGGAAATCTATACGGTCATGATTTTTCATTCTATATATTCAGAGATCTTTTTAACAGACAATGCAAATTTGTTTTCCATTCTACCAGAGTAGGTTTTATTGAAAAGTATATATACTCTTCCAATTATTATGCTTTCACCCTTGCCTTCATACAGCCTGTTCTCAACATAACAACCAGAGTGATTTTATTTTGGCAAAATGATACCACTTCACACCCACTAGGATGGCTATAATAAAAAGATAGACAATAACAAGTGTTGGTGAGGATGGGAGAAATTACAACCCCGATACAGTAATGGTGGGAATGTAAAATGATGCAGATGCAGGGTGGTGGTTCTTCAAAAATTTAAATATGGAGTTACCATGTGACCCAACAATTCTACTCCTATGTGTATACTCAAAAGAACTGAAAAAAAGGTACTCAAACAAATACTTGTACATGAAGGTGGAAACAACTGATGAATGGATCAACTGATGACTGGATAAACAAGATGCAGACTACACATATCGTGGAATATTATTCAGCCATAAAAGAAATGAAGCACTGATACACACTACAAAGTGGATGAACCTTGAAAACATTATGCTAAGTGAAGGAAGCCATACACGAAAAGTCATATATTGTGTGATTCTACTGATGTAAAATTTCTAGAACAGGTAAATCCATAGAGACAGAAAGCAGACTGGTGTTTTCCATGCCATGGAAGGATGGGGGATGACTGCTGAATAGGGAAAGGGTTTTCTTTTGGGGTTACAAAATATTTTGGAACTAGATAGAGGCGGCAGTTTTATAGCATTGTGAATGTAGTAAATGCCACTGAATTGTGGACTTTAAGACGGTTATTTTATATTATTTGGATTTTACCATTTTTTCTAAGCGGGGGAAAAATGGCAGTTCAAATCACTCATCCGGTCAAACCCTCTGATAACTTCCCAACCCACTTATGGTAAAACACAAAGGCATTACCATGCCCTGCAAAGAACCCACACAGTCTGCTCCTCTGTCACTTCTCTCTGGCCCTTGTGTTCTACTTTCTTCCTTTTTCATTTCACACCAGTCTCCTTGACATTCCTTAAATGCTCAGATATGCCCCCCCCACCCCTACTCCCAGGGCTTTTGAACTTGCTGTTCCCTCTTCCTGGAATGCTCTTCCTCCAGATGTCTGCATGACTCACTTCTTCCCCTCTTTTGAAACTCTGCTCAGCTGTTACTTTTAAAGTGAGTTTTTGGGGGTTTTTTTAACCAAAGAGTTTAAATTGTGTACCCTCACTCAGCCGGGGGAGTTGTCATCATCCATTACACTATATATTTTATATTTTATTTAATTCCATTCCAGAATGTAAAGTCCATGAGGACAGGACCTAAGCCAGTGGCTGGTACATTGTAGGCACTGTAGTCGTTCTACAAATACTGACTTCCATCTATCTCTGTGCTCCACGAATCACTCTGATTACAACAGTTAGGTGGAGAAAAAGGCAACTGTGTTATTTGCGTGACTCACCACTTGGGGTGAGTGGTTTTGGAGCTGGCAGTGAGGGCAGCACCTTCCTGGTCAGGGCTCAGGCAACAGCTACTTTGGTGGCCCAGTACTATAATGAGTTTTGAGAATCATTCCTAGAAGCTCAGAACAGAGTTTGTTTCTTCAGTCTTCCCAAACATTCTATCAGCTATTGAAGCCCCTTAAGGAATCCCTCGGTGCTTAATCTAGTAAGAATGTATGGATTCTGTTTCTTCAAATGAGAACCTTGACTGGTATAGTATGATACAGGTGAAGAAAATCCTGAAGTTAGTCTGCGTTCACTTTAATAAGCTGTCCTATTGTTCAATCAAGCAAATATCTAATATCTCAAGAGTGCTTACTTCTAAATATATATATACACACATATATATAATAGGTAAACATATATATTTATATATAATACATACTAATTAGTAATAGCAAACAATAAATTATGTAGATATATATTATATAGATATAGATATAAAATTCGATGCAGAGACTTTCTGCTCCCAGCACCCTTTTTAAAAACGTGTGCTAAATTTTTAAAACATCTACCCCAAAAATGAGTAATTTACTTGTTTCTGCTAGATACCAGAATTCCACGAGCAGCACTATTTAGTTAGTTCCAAATATCCTTTTACTCCATTTCTGTACCAATCAACTGTTGTTGCTTAACCAGAACCATGGAATCTTGTTGGTGACAATAAGCAATTATTTATCACATGTCTCTGGGTCAGCTGGTTGGTGGCCAACTCAGCTAGAGAGAGATGGCCTGAGTGACCCCACAACAAGCTGTAGGTCCGGCTGAGTTTGACTCCTCACTTAGGTCTGCTCCCTGTGAAGGAGCAACCATTCCCCAGTGAAAGATCTTTTCATTTGATTGCAGAAGAGCCAGTGCAAATAGACAAGTCTTCTTAAGGCCTAGATTCAGAACTGGCCATGGTCACTTTTCCACATTCCACTGGCTAAAGCAAGTCTCATGCAATATACAAAGGCCAAGAAGTGGAAAGCACACTCCACGTGTTTTCGGAAGAATTGCACGGTTTCGTGGCAAAGAGCAAGGATTTGGGAAGGGATGAAAAATTGAGCCTAAAGACTCCATCTATCATACCATCTCTAGCTTTCATATTTGGAGGCTCAGAGCAATCAGAAAGCAGGCTCTAATTTTATTATTAGTTCTATTAACATTACTTTTGAATAATTGGGGAGATAAATTTGATAGCTTTTGGTTTAAAAAATTAGCAATCAAAATACACTTAATAATGTAAGGCTTACTTTTTATAAATCATTTACATATACATTATAGGGAAGTTGATGGAAACTCCTGAATATCACCAGGGAGTCCATTTCCCTTTTGTTTAACGAAGGAATACCTTTACCGGGCACGTAGGTCGAGTCGAATTCTGAGTCTTTCAATTTCAGGAAGGCACAGAAGATGACCATAAATTTATAAAATATGACATTTTAATCAAGCCCCAAACTCTTGGCTAATTATATTCTACTGCACTTAAAGGAAAAACAGGAGATGTCAGATTGGTGTAGAGATGAGCACAAAATTGTCCTTAGTACTTCACTGATCATTATGAATACCATGGTATCAAATTACCAGAAAAGAGAGAGTAGTAAATCCTTCATAAAGTCATATTTCCAATTTTCTTTTCAATTTCATTTTGGAGTAAATTTGGATACAGGTTTATTCAAAAGCTGACATTTCCTTTCAGTTCATCTTTTCTGTGCAAAGACATGTAGCATTGGAGACCATTAAGCTACGGAAGCATGAAATCAACTAGAAATTATTATTTTAATTTTAGGCACTTGTGCATAACCGGATGCACACTGTGCCAACTAAACCTTCATCAGGACTCTACCTAGTATTCTACATGCTAATGGCGCTTGAAGTTTGGAATGCAGATGTGTGGGGATGCAACCAAAGAGCTACACTCCAAATCAAGAGATTAGTTGCCTATCCTCAGAGAATTATCAGCTACTGAACTAAGAACTGAGGCAAAACATATGACACTCTTCTGTGGTCACTTGGCTTTTCTCCTCGGTGATGTAACTGAACTAACCTGACCTAGTTTTCTAAAGACATATTATATGAAATGCTCACAATGCACTGCTGTTCTATTAAGAGATATTTCCCCTCACAAAAAAGCTAGTGATATTTACTATATCCAAACATGCAAAGGTAACTGACCAAAGGTACTAGCCATTCTTTCAGCTCAAGGTAGCAATAACTGAGTTTTTTACATCATTCTGTTCTACATTTTTTCCACAAAGTAATCTCCCTTTCCAATGAACTATTTGCTGATATAAGTAACAATTTAAAGGGAGTGGATGGTAAAGAGCAGAAAAGTTATTATGTATTTTATTACTTTTTTGCCTCCTGGAAAGAGGAGGGTCAGTGTGGACAGCAAGGAGAATTGATAGTAAAGTAAAATCACTGTGGCACTCACCACAAAGCACCTGTTAAAAGCAGGGCATGTTGGGACAAAGTGAGAGAGTAACACTGACATATATACACTACCAAATGTAAAATAGATAGCTAGTGGGAAGCAGCTGCATAACACAGGGAGATCAGCTCAGGTGCTTTGTGACCACCTAGAGGGGTGGGATAAGGAGGGTGGGAGGGAGATGCAAGAGGGAGGGGATATGGGGATAGATGTATGCATATAACTGATTCACTTTGTTATACAGCAGAAACTAACACATCATTGTAAAGCAATTATACTCCAATAAAGATGTTAAAAAATAAAAGCTGGGCATGTTTGTCTTCTTTAGACTTGTATTACATTTGCAAATGAAAAATATCACAGGACTAGAAAAGGCTTCAGAAGGTACCATGTCCATTCTTACATTCTCAGATCAGACCACAAAGAAACAAGCAAGGGAGTGATTAAGATTTGAATTGGAATTCTGTTTTTTTTTTTCCTCCTACAATCTAAGAAGCCCTAGGTTTAAAGAAATCAAATCCCGGTGTTTTGTGTCACTTACTAACTGAATGTCTCAGAAAATCTGCATTTCTGATATCCTCAGCTTTATATCTAAAATCTGGTCACAAAGAAGATGGATTAAGAATATAAAATTATGAGATAATTATTTATCCCCCCTTTTTTTCTTTCCAAGATAGGGATTCCACTTAACTTCTTTTCTTAGGGATATTAAATGATAGAGAGAGAGAGAGAGAGAGAGAGAGAGAGAGGGAGAGGGAAACATATATATAGAGAGAGAAAGAGAAGAGATAGAGAGATAGGAAGAAAAAAACTTCTTTTTAAAATATTGCAATCAATAATTTTGAAAAAAAAAATCACTGTTCTTTCTTTAACCAACTGTAGTTCTTTGGATAGGAAATATATGTTCCAAAAAAGAAACTAACCCAAGAAAAATACATTTCCCAGCTCAAGGTTCTTAAAGATTGTGTGAATTTTTCCAAAGGTATCCATCTTGCTAAGACTTTTTCTGAATGATTTTATCTAGACAAATAAGAGACTGCAATGTTATGATTTTAGGTCCTCTAGAAAGGATGTTTAATGACCTTCTGCCTCATTTTTCAGCATTTAAAGTATCAGTTCTCAGCTGAATTAAATTAAAATTAGAATCCCATAAATTTTGCCAAGTAACAACAAAAGGATGTGTGACCATCCTGTTAATGATAGCATGCTTTGCTGAGTTACCATCGGAATTGAACTGACTTCTGTGGGATGTGGTACATTGAATTATAAAGGTGATTCTAAACCATAAACTTTTCCAAAGTTGTAACATACAGGACTATGAAAGTATATCTCCCAAGCTACAATTTGGGGAATTAAATCACATAGTTGCAGAATATCATTACAAATGTAATAGCAAAATAAGATTTTACTTTCATATCCTTGAATTCGCTGATTATACTTACTCACTTTTTTTCCTGGAATATGTCAGTTGTGTAGTTTTGTTTGTCTTAAAGTGTGTCAAGCTAGTATTTATTAACTTCTTTCAGTTTTAGATTTCTGTTGAATTTTTAAAGAAAAATTGTGCTTGTATTTTTGCCTAAGTGTTCAAATTTATTTATAATACTATTCATTATGAACTGGAAGCTATCTAAATCATGCTTAAGATTTTCAAATGCCTGATCTAAAATGGAAATTGCATTCAGAGACACAAGAGAGAATTACTGTGTTTTTTTTTTAAGTAATTTACTAAGCTAAGAAAACCCAACGACCAAAACCCTTGGATACACCCTGTAAACTTGATGTGTCAAATATCAGGGTAGTTTTCTATTTCCATTTGCAAATAAAAGATGTGGATCACAGTTAATCCTTGCTGTAATGACTGCATCCTTGACTTCATCAGTTATTAAAAAGCTAGGGAGAAAACCAAAGGCAGCAGTGAAAGGGGCTGGAATTATTTGGAAGAGATCTTCCATGCTATAGTTTTCAGATAAGGACTGAATTATAAATGAACCTGTGAAACTTTGCAAGGTACTGCCTTTAACTTCCATGCTGTGCAGTATGCCTGTGCAGAGGAAAATCCCGTTTGAAGAGATTAGCAGAGGTGGTTTGTATGTGATCACAGCAGCTGAGATGATGTGTGACTCTTCCCTAGCTTAAAGTGGATTAGCAAGACTTAAAAGATGGAAAATTGTTTTGTATGAAGCTCACCATGCTTTTGGAAACATAAATGAAATAGTCTTAGGAACTTAAATGTGATTTCTATTAGCTGGATATGGTGAAAACCCCCCTCTAAAAGTTTAAACAAAAAAGGGATTGCGGCTTGCCAATATTCACATTGGCTAATGATTGTTACACATTTGAAAACAGTTTCTTAGGATTTCTTTTTTAGGTTTTGGATTCATTTATGTGAATATCACTTTACATGTTTGGGGAGATAGTTCTGTGAAATAGAACATTGGGTAAGAAATAAAATCATCAAATTCTGCTCCCAACTAGCCATTGTCTATCTGGCTGGCCTTGGGTAAAACACTTACCTTTTCTTAGTTTTTGCATTCTTACCTATAATATGGGAAAATGTATACCCCACAGTCCTTAAAATTTTGCAGACTGTATCAATTATACTGTGCATCTGAAACAGTTTTTAAAGCAATGAAGTATTCTTTAAGTTTTAGGTCCTATGAATCAAAGTATTATTTCTCTGAAAACCCTCTATTTCATAACAAAGAGAGGAAGACTGAGGATGAGTTATACAAGACAAAGCAGATCATTGGGGTGGTTGAATATTGTTTTACTCCCCTTCTACCAGCAAAATTTATCATTCCGTCTCACCAGATAGTTTAGGTTGCCTGTAAGCTATCAGACCTCACTTCATTTTTCACAAATATAAGAAAATAAAAGTTATAGCACGTGTTTAATAGTGACCCATGGACTATATATCTTTTCCAAAGAAAAAAACAGTGTCTTTAAAAGGCAAGAGAGCCCACAAAGGGCATATGTCTTTATTTTTATTTGGCCTCCAGATGTCCAGCATTTGGTGTTCTCTTTTTTTGTCAGTCTTTACCAAGAGCAAGATACTTTTCAGCAAACTATCAAAGTCGTTAAGATTATAAATATGAGTCAACCATCTGTTTTTATATCCTCTTTTTCTTCATTGACTTTTGACAGGTGCTTAGAGAAAGAAATATTTCAGAGCCCTGACGTTTTTGTAAAAAATAAAGAGGCCTATTGACCAAGTACTATGGCACTCTGGTAAAAGTTTAATCTCAGCTTCTAGAATTTGGAGAATCAAAAAACAGCACCTGGTCTGTTTGGTGATCACTTTACCAGCCACCGTGTTTCAACATAGAAGGAGAATCCTCAATTAAAAACAAAATCAAATAAAAAAACAAAACAGAATACACTGCAAAGAGAGATGATCGCAAATAACAGCAAAAGTACACATTACTCAACCACGAACATTCTTCTAAAATTATAAACTTTGTGATCTGATTCAGATTTGTACCTTAGATATCTATACTGGTTATAAAGTGGAAACTATGAAGAATTCATATATTCGAAGTAGAGGAATGGTCACTGGAAGCATGGAATAAAATCTAAGCCAGAAAATTATACATACCACATTGATCATTTTCAGTCACTATCTCAATTAGTGATTTAATCCCAGTAATTTTGTGTCCATTTTTCTGATGACAGACAGATATTTAGGGAGCTTAACAAACAGAAATTTGACTCTCAAACAAATTTGTTTGACTCTGAAATTTGACTCTCAAAAGTCTGAATCCAAAGACTATTCGGACTCCCATAGAATACATCATGATGAAACAAAGTAGTCGGCCATTTTTACCAATTAAAAAATAGCTTACAATTATCATTAATATTATAAACACATTTATGACATATTAAATGCAAACATGTAAGACCATAACAAAAAAGCAGAATACTATAATGTGCACATGTTATTCGTCAAATATTATAGTACAGTATATTATAGTATATAATATACTATGCATATAGTATAGTATAATCAAGCCTTTGCTGATGCAGCTTCCATCTAGTTGTGGACTTAAAGAAAGCCTATCTAGAATTATTGGATAACTGCTGTAAAGCCTACATATTCAATGAGAAAAGTCATAACAATCTGAAAGATGAAGCTTTTGTAGTGGATATTTGAGTGAGGTCCAGCAATTCAAATGATACCTATTGCTAGGCATATCACCCACTAGACCAATGTAACTAGGCCCAATGCCTTTGTTCAAACTGGTGAGAATGAAGCAATCTCTTTTTCAACAGATTTGCACATGAGAGAATGGAAGCCTGTTTTAAATGACCACATGACTCTGATAATGATTTAGCAGATTTGAAAAATAAGAAAGAAACCAGGTAGTCTTTAGAGCACCTGGTTCCAGCCATGCCTAAAGACAGGAAATCTATTCCTAGGTTTTTGCATTAGATAAGTCAAATAAATTAACTTTTACATTTAAGATAGTCTGAATTGTGAGAGGATCCTTAAGTCCTTCAAAACATTAAGTTTAAGAATCTCTCGTTAATAAGAACTGTTTAACAATGGAATGGATAAATGTAACAAATTGCTATTGGAAGCGAATGCCATAAAATAAATAAATTTGCTCTTGGGAGCAAATCTCAGATGATTTAAGGACAAACAATGTAAGACAGCAGGAAGAGCTTAGATACAATATATTGTCATGAAAATAGAAGCAAAAGAAAATACAAAAATATTTTTGAAAGAAAAGCAATGGGTGGGAGGAAGAAATAGATCAAAAATGATTATTTTTCCCCCACATTTAGTATTAAACACTTCATCTTTGTAGCTGAAAAGAATAGAACTAAAAGGGAAAAATACAAGGAGTAAACACGATAGCTGCCAGATCAGTGAAACTTCCCATCAAAACGATGACAATGTGTGCCATTCTAATATTATGTAAAAAGTATTAAAATATAATCAACCTGTAGGCTAGCTCCAGATGGAGAGAACAGAACTGAATACACTGTACGATGTTTTCTCCCTTGCTCCCAAGCCCCTTGCTCAGTAGTTGTGGGTTCTCAGAATAATACCATTGAGGACACACTGTTGACCAGCAAACGTTAGAGTGAAGCTATCCCATGCCATCATGGTCAAGATACATTGCAGACTAAATCTAAAGCTGGCTGCCAACCCTCACTACACAAGCTTTTCACAAAGGTTAGGAAGCTACAAATTTAGGACTTCCTAAATGTACTCACCTCGAATCGTATTTATCTTACATTGGCACATCCATTCACCGATTTGGAACTTCACATTTGTCTTCCAGGTTTTATCCTGTCATTTGCTAGTCCATTGATGCCCCATGGTAAACCTCAGAAACCCCAAATTCTTGATAGTTGTACACCAGGAAGGGAAACAGTTATTCTTCACTCTTGCCACTCAGTTAGAACCATTATTTACCAAAGGCTAAAACTGAAACTAAACATCTGAAGTCATGCTCACTAAATGGAAAAAAATCAGTCAATTAGTTGTGGAAAAAAAGAAAAATAATTATAAGCAAAAGAAAGGTCTTATCCAGATGGACATTTGAAAGCTATCCTGCCTCAAGATAAAATATGTTTGCACGCTTGAAAATAACTTCTAATGTTATTTATCATCATTACCATATAATGATCACAATAGCTTCATAGGAGCTCTGATTACTAGGCACTGCTTTGAGCATTTTACAAGTAGTAACCTGTCAAATCCTCACAACAACCCTATGGGGAAGTACTATGATTATTTCCAGTTTATAAAAGAGGAAACTGAGTTATAAACAGGTTATATGACTTGTTAATGGTCACACAGCTACACTCCTGGTTCTATAGCTAAACAGCTCTACCATTACTTGCGAGTACCAACAAACACTCTTGCAGTAGGTCTGTGGGCTCTGTGGATTGAATCCATGTGTTTTATTCAATTAATTCTTTGTTGTATGTACCCAGTGACCTTGATGGTACTAACTTGAATATACCCTTTGGGCTTAGAATTGTTTAAAAAAACTATAAGTTGGAGGCTAGTGTACCATATATTGAATCCCATCAAGTTAATTTAAATTAATATCTGAAACATCATTTATATGCAAAGGTTTTTGTTTATGTTTGTTTTTTCTTCTCATTAGCACCAGCCCCATTGAGCTTCTGAATACATCTCATTGTTTTTACAAATTACAGCCCTTGTCTATTTATGAAATCATTCTCTGTGTTGAAAGAAGATACATTCTCCAAAAAAGTTCATACTCAGAGTAGACTGAATATGTAGATTATGGGCAACTAACAATCACATGTCTGATAACTTATCCAGAATACAGACCTTTATGATGTTTTGAGCTGCCTTTACTTCTATTGGTTAAATTCCATTGTTTATAGAGACATATAAATATGTGTATTTAATGCAAGCAAAGAAACATTGAGTTCCAAGCAAAAGATGCAGATTTTTTAATGATATTTATCAGTAAGCTGATGAGTCATCACTTAAATTTCAGTGTTTTCTGATTGAAACTGAACTGTTCTTTCTCTAAAAGCAGGTAGACAAAACTCATGCCTGCAGAAGGTTATTTGTTATAATGCAGGCACTGAATTATCAACTAATCGCATGTATAACTAGTGAGTATGACAATTTTTATTGAGGAGTCAACTGGTGCTTGAAAAATGCTTTCTTGTAATCATTCAATCAGTGTTTATTGAGTGCCTACTATGTGTCTGGTACTCAATCTAGGAGCAGGTGATACACCTGTGAACATAGACACAGCCAAGAGACAAACAAGAAACAAACAGGAGACTAATCCCCAAAAGCAGAGATTGTGTTCAATGTTAAGAAGATGTACTGGATTGAATAGTGTCCCCCCAAAATTCATGTTTGCTGAGAACCCCTGAATGGGTTCTCATTCTAATCAAGCTGCACCTAATTCAATCATACTGAATCAGGATGGGCCCCAAATCCAACACTACTGTTGCTTTTATAAAAAGAGGGAAATTTGGATAGAGACATGGACACATAGAGATGAGGTCATACGAAGACAGAACAGAGATTGGAATGATGTGCCCACCTGCCAGGGAATGTCAAGGAATGCCAACAACCTCCAGAAGCTAAGAAGAGTCAAGGAAGGGTCCTCCCCTGACTGTTCGAAGAGAGCCTGGCCCTGCCATCACTTGATTTGTGACTTTTACGTTCCAGAACTATGAGAGTACAAATTTCTGTTGTTTTCTGTAACTAAGCCACCAGTTAGTGGTACTTTTTTAAGACAGCTGTGGGAAACTAATACAAAAGCCCTGAAGGAAATAAACAGATGAGTATAACAGAAAACAGTGTGGCAGGAGCTATAGGACAGGGTGGTCAGGGAAGATGCATCTGCCAGAGGGTGACTTTTAAGGGGAGACTTGAAGTAGGAATCAGCTTGTAAAAAAGGCAGAGGGGAAAAACATGCCAGCCACAAGGAATAGCAAGGACAAAGGTCTAGAATCAGAAAAGAGCTGGAGGAACTAAAAGGAAGGCAGTGGGGGCTGGAGGAGAGACAAAGAGAGAGACCAAGAGATTGAGATGCACTGTTGCTGAGTCTAAGCTCATACTGTTCGCCACACAACAGGCCAAACCAAAAAGATGGTGGTCTCGTGCCCCCAAAGGACCATCTTGCCCGAGTCAGAATTCAGGCTTCTTTTATACTAAAAGGGGAGGGAGTAAAGTCAAACATCTCCTGGTTCCGGTCAGACTCCAGAGGGGATGTGTTAATTTCTTCCTCCCTGCAGTCATTCACAGGTGGGTCTGGTCAGGATGTTCTCTGAGGGCTAAACAAAGGTATTTCAGCTTAATGCTCATTACCTGGAAGGCAGGGTTCCCAGATATGGGCCATTATGGATAATTTAAGCTTATAGGCAACATCCCTTTAGTGATTAACTTGTAATAGAATACAAAAGGTTCTTCCCTATTACAGCATGAAAAAAAGAGGTAGAAGAGGTGAACGTGACACAGCTGTTACCATCTCCTAGTCTCAAGGAGCACCCCCTCTAGTGAGGAGCAAACCCACATTACTGATGGCTCTGATTAATGATGGGAAGTAATAAAAGCTCTAAGGAACGTACAGCGTTCCCAGAGAGAAAGCAGTTTTTTCCTTCTCTGCGATTAGTGAAAGATTTGCTGACAAAATGCCATTTGTACTAGGTTTTAAACATACAAATACAATTTACGTATTATCTTAGGTCAGATTCCCTAAAAAAGAAAGGCTGAGATGAGGAGTCTCATTCTAGAAATTCATTAAAGTAGTGCTTTCCGGAGAAAGGAAGAAGCTAAGTAAGGATGTGGTTTCAGGTGATGTCTAGCCACAGTCTGATTCCACAAGGGAGTGCAAATTGCATAGGAAATCTCTTTTGCCTGGAAGCAAATAGCTGAGCTTTTGTATCTCCTGTCCAAGTAGTCATTGGCTCTGGGTCAGCTGGGGGGCTTCATTCCCAAGCCCCTCCAAGGGAAGCAGCTTCTATGCCTAATGACAATACCGTGAACAAGGACGTGAATGAGAGCCTTTGGGCGCCACTCTTCTAAAAGGGATCCTGGAAATGTGAGCAGAGCAAAAGGGCATCAGCTAGAGATAGGCAGATATGAGCTGGTCAAAAGGAGTTAGAGTTATTTGAGCGGGAAGAATAATAAGGGCCAAGACCCTCCTATTCAAATCAACTCCAGCTCACTGACGTCACACAATAAATAAGGAAGGAACTGGCCAGACCCAGAGTGGGAGTCTCTGTAGGCCGTCTCTCCTAACTTTCCTCATCTCTGCATCACTGTAGCTATTACATTCAGCTTCTATTAAAGGATTACAGGAGAAAGAGTTTTGCTCCTTCCTGCTAGGTCTCAGAATGAGGAAATCAGTGACAAGATTTTTAAGCTCTAATGTTGACAGCAGATGCTGAATCAAATAACAGTGATTATTCCCAGACAAAACACCTACAAGAAGAAGAAGAGAAGGCAGGACACACTGTCTCTTTGTTACATCTCTATCCCAAGAGACAGATGAATGATAAGTCATCCCATCCTTAGGGATTGCAATACTTTGTCCCAATTTCCCTTCAGTGAATCCTTGAATCTATTTTGTGCACTTAACTCATGGTCATTGAAATTTATTTACCATCCAGCAGACATCATCAATCCCAGGGAAGTGAGTTTCAGGAAAGTAAAGATAATTTCATTGAAGTGTTTTGCCACAGTAAGAATCTGAATAACATTAGTCCTGATATGAAACCAAGCTTGTAATATAATGAAATAAAAATAATGCCATTTTGTTTGAAGTTTTTAGCTTCCTGATTTATCAGTGTAGTCAAGGAAATATTGAAATAATTTTTCAGTAGAATGTATGATATATGTGTGCATATATATATATATACATACACACACATATATGATATATTCTGTTAGCAATGATAGGACGATAGGGCTAGTTCACTTCTTAGAGATAATGATGGAAATATGTTGATTATTAGCATGAATACTGGTTGTTCATTAAATCCAAGGGGACTTCTGGATCAATAGCAAGTTGAAAGAAAATCAGAATTAGGAGATTTGTTTCTTTTTTTTTTTGGCCGCACTGCACAGCTTGGCTTGTGGGATCTCAGTTCCCCAACCAGGGACTGAACCCGCACCCTCAGCAGTGAAAGCGAGGAGTCCTAACCACTGGACCGCCAGGGAATTCCCAAGATTTATTTCTGAAAGTCACATTAACTGTTATTGTCTTCAATGCCTGCAAGGCATTATCTGTAACTATTTTAGCTCAAGTGATTTTTTTCCCCCATTTAATGGGAGGAAACTTTCAGGAGAAAGTTACTATTATTTTTGCATTAATATCAACACGGATCACTGTACTATCACTGTTGGCAGTTTTCAACTTCTAATAAATATTTTATAGTTATTTCTTATACAAGCAGTTATAAATAACTTCTTACAGTTAAAAACTTAACAAATTATTTTAGTTCATTTTGGAATGTTCTCCGGGATAAAAAATATGATTGATTATAAAGTTAGAGCTAACAAATGTTTTGCAAATGCATCCAGTTTTATTCTCTCTGTGTCTTTTTATGCTCCTAATCATTTGTAGATTACATGGAGATTTTAAATAGTTTGCTTCAGTTTCAAAAATTATTGAAGAGTACTAACTATTTCATATATTTCAGATGTATCATTATAAAAGTTATTTGGTGGGAGTATACCAAAATTTATATAATGAGTACATTTACAGACATAAAATACTTGCTCTGAAAAATAGGCTATTAATTCTATAACAGGCTACTAAAATTTAGCAATTTGGTAAATTACATTTACTCATTATTCAAATATGTAATTTATTTTCTTATTCTGTTCATAAAATGTAGTAGCACGAGTCAGATAAATATTATTTCTCATTTTTAGAGAAACATTGGGATTCTTTTATAGCTTTGCCCGTATTCTTTTTTAAATTCTTTAAAAAAATTTTTTTTTTATTGAAGTATTGTTGATTTACAATGTTTCAGGTGTACGGCAAAGTGATTCAGTTATATATAATATTCTTTTACACGTTCTTTTCCATTGTAGGTTATTACAAGATATTGAATATAGTTCCCTGTGCTATACAAAAGGACCTTGTTGCTTATCTATTTTACATATAGTAGTGTATGTCTGTTAATCCCAAATTCCAAATTTAACCCTTCCCCCATCTTTCCCCTTTGGTAACCATAAGTTTATTTTCTATGTCTGTGAGTCTATTTCTGTTGGTAAATAAGTTCATTTGTATCATTTTTTGGGTTCCACATATAAGTGATATAATATTTGTCTTTCTCTATCTGACTTACTTCATTTAGTACGATAATTTCTAGGTCCACCAGTGTTGCTGCAAATGGCATTATTTCTTTCTATTTTCTGGCTGAGTAATATTCCATATACATACATACATATATACACATTGCACACACACACACACACATATATATATATATATATATATATATATATATATATATCTCACATCTTCTTTATCCATTCATCTGTCATTGGACATTTAGGTTGCTTCCATGTCTTGGCTATTGTAAATAGTGCTGCTGTGAACGCCGGGGTGCATGTATCTTTTCAACTTAGAGTTTTCTGTGGATTTATGCCCAGGAGTGAGATCTGTGGATCATATGGTAACTCTGTTTTTAGTTTTTTAAGGAACTTCCATACCGTTCTCCATAGTGGCTTCACCAACCCATGTGAGGTGATCCCTTATTGTGGTTTTGATTTGCATTTCTCTAATAATTAGTGATACTGAGTATCTTTTCATGTGTCTGTTGGCCATCTATATGTCTTCTATGGAGAAATGTCTATTTAAGTCTTCTTCCCACATTTTGATTGGAATGCTTGTTCTTCTGATATTAAACTGTATGAGCTGTTTGTATACTTTGGAAATTAATCCCTTCTTGGTCACATCATTTGCAATATTTTCTCCCATCCCATAGGTGTCTTTGCTTTGCCCATATTCTCAAAGATCTTGTCAGCTCTAGCTATTCTATTCTGGCTGAACTAAAAATTACATTAGTTTAAATCCCTAAAATTCATAAGTAGTCTAGTAATGTAAACACTTAGATTGCAAGGGCCTATCTCTTAGGCAGTGTAAGAAAGTCTTTAATGAATATAACTATGCAAAAATTGTTCAGTTTAATTCTTATATTAAACAAATATTGATGAGTTTATTCAGCATCTGTTGAGAGCCAGAGTAACAGTTAAGATACTGGGACTAGAACCCTCAATTTCAGTTCAGTTCAGTACTCCATCACTTATTCATTCTGTCACCTTCCTCAAGGTATTTAAGTTCTCAACTTCAGCAACCTCATTCATTTTTTTTTTTAATTTTATTTATTTTTGGCTGCGTTGGGTGTTCGTTGCTGCCCGCAGGTTTTCTCTAGTTGCAGTGAGTGGAAGCTACTCTTCGTTGCGGTGCGTGGGCTTTGCATTGCGGTGGCTTCTCTTGTTGCAGAGCACGGGCTCTAGGCACGCAGGCTTCAGTAATTGCAGCACGCAGGCTCAGTAGTTGCGGCACGCGGACCCCAGAGCACGCGGGCTTTGGTAGTTGCAGTGCACAAGCTCAGTACTTGTGGCTCGCGGGGCTCTAGATCGTAGGCTCAGTTGTTGTGGCACATGGGCTTAGTTGCTCCGCAGCATGTGGGATCTTCCTGGACCAGGGATCGAACCCATGTCCCCTGCACTGGCACTGTCCCCTTAACCACTGCGCCACCAGGGAAGTCCCTCCTCATTCTTTAAGTTGAAGAAAATGATAGTGCCAAGTGTACATGGTTGTCATGGAGATTAAATAATATATTGTATATAAGGGATTTGGCCCAATGTCTGGCATATAATAAGTGCTCACTTAATGTTGGCCATTATTACAGAGTTTAGCCAGTGTCTAAGTGCAGAACAATAAAAATATTTGTCTCAGTTAACAGTCATGAGAATGTGCATAAGTTAATATCTTGAAAATATAAATTATCATTTTCTAGTTAATATAGTATAACAAAATAGAAATGATTCAAAATTTAAATAGCTTACTCCATCCAGAACAATAACTTGTTTATTTTTCAAGTATCTTAATCTGTACATCTCATATAGTCTTTTCTTGAGACAATTACTTTAACACCTTCATAAATATCCTGACATACCTTAGATAAAACCTATTTTCTCATATTCACCCATTATATTAGGACTTGAAATTATCTATAATCATGGATTTTATACATTAAACTTTTTAGTAAAGTATAACAAACATACAGAAAATGGACACAGTGATGAGTTTTAAACTCATTAATTTTTCTGCAGAATAAAAACCCCCACGTAACTACCATTCAGATCAAGAAACAGAATTTTACCAGAACCTCAGCAGCTCTTACCACACCACCTCCTGGTCAGTAGCCCCTTAAATTTAATCACTATTCTAACTCCTATTAGTTTTGCATATTTTTCAAATTTACGTAACTGGAAGTACACAGTATGTACTCTTTTGTTTTGGGCTTCTCTTGCTTATTGTTATGCTCATGAGATGCATCCACTTTTGTTTTCTTCATTTTCATCATGGGTAATAATTCATTGCATGAATCCATCATGATTTATTTATTCACTTGATGAAAATTTGGGCTGTTTTCTGAACTTAGCTAGTATGATAATGCTGCAATGAACATTCTTATACATATTTACTAGGGGACATAGGTATGTACTTCTTTTGGGTTTATACCTAGCAGTGGAATTCATGAGTCAGAGGGTCTTGGGAAATTCCTGAGTCAAACTGCATCTATTTAGCTTAAGCACATACTGTCAAAAGGAAAACATTTTGACAGAAATGGGACTTAGTGCTATTACCCATTTTATTGATTGGAAGACAATGACTCGTGGTTAAGGGACTTGTCAGTGGATCTAAGAAGTACCAGTCATAAATGTGGGAGTAAAAGCAGATCAAATACCCACTGTGTGCAAGACATGTTGCTCGGTGTTATGGATAAAACGGTAAGAGAAAGGAGCCATGACGTCTGCTTTCATGGGACACAAAATATAGTACAGGAGACAAATGTATCAATAAAATGAAAAGTCACACTGACAGGTTTATAATTATAGACAAGTTGAGTGATTTGAATAAAAGAAACCTGATCCTAGGACATCATATAACACATAATATCATTTGTTCTAAACTAGGAGTTCACAGAAGTCTTCCCTCAGGAAGTATGTTGAAGCTAATTTTCAAGGAACGGATAATAGTCAAGCAGGAAAAGAGGAGGCAGAAGGGCCTTCCAAACATAAGAAACTGTATGTGCACAGAGCCCATGCGGGGGAAGAGAACGGCTCTTAGGACAAGACCTGGGGAGGGGGTAGTGAGCAGGGAGTCTGTAGAGACAGGCAGTGATAATAACACACTTGGCCTTTAGCCACTGTTAAGGATTTGGATTGTTTCCTGAGAATAAGAAGTCATGGAAAGATTTAAATGTGGGAATGGGGAGAGGTATGGAAAAGATCATGCTGGCTGCTATGTCGCGAATATAGACCAGACAAGGGCCAGCATGAATGCAGGGTACGTAATCACAGAAGAGATGATACTATTTCAGACAAGGGTGAGGCAGTGGAGACGATGAGAAGCTGACTGATTACAGTGGTATATGTAAAACCAACAGCACTTGGTAAGGGAATGGATGGGGGCTATGCAAATAAAAAACACATCCAGAATGAGTCCTAGGTTTCTGATTTGCTCAGCTGGATAGATAGGTAACTGGTTAATCCTGGGAATAAAATCATCCTAGCTGTTGATGTTGCTAAATCTAATGTAGCTTTTTAAAAAAAAAATTACATTTAAATCCTGGAATTAAATCCAAGAACAAATTGACTGAACTGTTTTTTGTCACCTTTGGAAATGCTCATTCTCCTTCTGACACGGCCTCAGATGCTGCCAGCAGCTTTCTGTCCCTGGCATCAAATCTTCAGTATTTTTAAAGCTATTGATTGTGGATTTCAGCAAGAAACATAATTTTGGAGGTGTTTAAAGATAGTATCTGTTGTTCGTGCATATGAAGTAGATCAATGGTAATCACCCACTTGCTATCTACTGTTCAGTTTGAATGCTTCTGAGATATTGTTATGAATTTCTTCTCATTTCATCTCCTACCATTAAACACACTCTATGAATTTGTTCTGAGTTTAGTTTATTATGATAAACCTAATGAAAACATTTCATCTACATAGAGCTGTCACAGAGATGTCTATGAGTGTTTTGTTTCAATATAACTGTAGGTAAGAAGTACTTAACTGGATATATCTTCATAAGCAAAAATGTCTCTAAATTATATATCTGCAATTTGGGGTTCGTTTAGTACACACCTTGTCAAATTTAAGCTGTGAGTAATTCATATATTGTTCTAGTCAGAAATTATGTCTTAGATGACTAAAGAGTGTTTTTTAAAAACTAGAAAGTATTGAGAAAAGAGTTAAGCATATATTTTTATTTTCCTCTCCCTAACTCCATTTTTGATTTTAAATTAATTCTGCATATCACTGCCACATTAATTTTTCTAAAAATACATTTTGCATCACATCACTGAATTACTTAGGGATAAAAGATGCTTCCCTATTACGTACTACATGAGACTGTTTCACATTTTAGGTCTTCCATAAACTTTTCTTACCCTAAAAACACCAATTCATTTCTCTCTCCTTCTCAGAATGCTGGGTCTACCATATTCAACCAACCTTCTTTGTCTCCGTTAACCTTTGAAGCTTGAACTTTTGTACATTGCTCCCTCCCACCCTTACCAGGTCCTGAAAAAGCTAAAAGGCCAGAACCTCTCCAAATACTACCCATACCTCAAAGATAAGATTAAATCTAACTTCCATTAAACCTTTCATCATTATTCCAGCTCACAGTGATCATTCATTTTTTAGTTACCTCAATTACACACACAATTAGTGCTAGTTGGCTTAAGCAATTAATGAATTGGTTTGTAGGATGATATTTATCATTAATAGATACTATATTCTCTAAAGGAAAGGACCTCTGTTTATATATTTATGTGTCTGTATCACAGTGCTGCCCATATAGGGTCTCAATAAAGAGATGCTAAATTGATTACTTGATTGATTGATTAGAACACTCTGAGCTGTTTATTAAACATAATCCAGTAATTTTTGTACATTATTATTTTCAAAGTTATAAGTACCCAGGGGATAGAAAACATTCCATTTATGTCCAATCTTTCCTCATAATTTTGCGGCAATTGGAGAGAAAGCCAAAAATGAAACCTAAAATGAAAGTAACTGAACCATTTGGAAATTCAAAGTTATTGAAAGAAAAAGCTGCAGAGATTAGTCACACTCTTACTGCAATTCTGAAGCAGCATATGGCTGAATATTTCCTCATGAAGTTTGTTCACTGAACTCTGTAAGTGAATATAAGCACCACAAATGCACATCAAGATATCATCCAAAAATTGCCAGTAACAAGTGTAGGAACATGTACAACTCAAACTTTTCAAAATTGAGTATCAATTTGGGAATGTGTATACATAAATATATGTGATGTGCATCTTAGAAAGTGTTATATTTGATCAATTTACATGAGATAGCCATCTATATAATATATTCATTTATTGTTCAATAATTATGTATTGAGCACCTGCCATGTGACAGGAAATATACTAGTTGCTAATGATACAAAAGTGACCAAGAACAAAAGACATGAACTCTGGTATGATGGAGTTTACACTACAGATGTACAGAAAGATAAATACTAAGGAAGCACATACAAAAAGGATAAATCTGGATTGTTTCATTTATAGGAAATAAACAAGTGTCATTGTAGAAAATGACAAGCAGAACCTGCAGAAGGGCCTCTCTGAGGAAATGAAATTTAACTTGGTCCCTGAAGGATGAGAAGGAGCTAGCTGTGCAAAGACACCAATTTATTATTTTCTTTACTAAATATGTTAGTAGTAGTTAGAGTGAGACATGAAGCAAAAATTTTATTTTATGAGATCTTAACTTGTTCTTATGGTCCCAGATCAAAGTCTGCTCAACAAAGAGATTCTATGATATAGGCAACTGATTGTATGTTGATTTCAAAGTAATTATAGTTATAATTTCGAGAAGAAATATAATAGAAGATTTTAACAAGGGTATAAATCATTATCCTCATAATTCTCTTTTCTACTCAAATGGAAATACTTTTCAGTTCCTTCTGACATGCACCTTATTTTTCTAAAAATGACCTAATGATTAAAGAATTACACTAATGTGTAATAAGATTTATCGAAAACAACCAGGCTTGGAATGAAGGTGTTTGTATTCTGGTTCAATCTTTATCATTCAATGGCTGTTGCCTCTCAAAAAACTCAATTCTTCTTGAAAGAACTGAATCACTTCCCTGATACAATGAAGGCCTTTATCCTCTGAAGTTTCCTACCCACGTTCCTGAAGATCATAGAATTTCATAGAATGCCTCAGTGACTACCCAGGTGGGGAAGGAGAGAGGGAATAAAAAGGATATTGGAGCAGGAAGAGCTTTATGTCTCTTTCTCCTACTTCAATACATATAAATAATGCATAAGTTCTGATGTTATGTATTTTACATTTTGGGATGTCAAATGAGCTTTAACAGAAGAATGGGTTCTGTCTCTAAAATGATGTTGTAAACCATTGGATTAGTTGATTTGAAGACTCCATCTTCAAACAGCAAGTTTAAGAATCCACGTTCTAGGACTTCCCTAGTGGTGCAGTGGTTAAGAATCCGCCTGCCAATGCAGGGGACACAGGTTCGAGCCCTGGTCCGGGAAGATCCCACATGCCATGGAGCAACTAAGCCTGTGCACCACAACTGCTGAGCCTGCGCTCTAGAGCCTGCAAGGCACAACTACTGAGCATGAGTGCCACAACTACTGAAGCCCGCACGCCTAGAGCCTGTGCTCCGCAACAAGAGAAGCCACTGCAACGAGAAGCCCATACACCACAGTGAAGAGTAGACCCTGCTCGCCGCAACTAGAGAAAGCCCATGTGCAGCAACGAAGACCCAGCGCAGCCAAAATTAAATTAAAAAAAAAAAAAAAAAAAGAATCCATGTTCTTCAAAACTAAGATTAAAAGTATCATTTTCTTAAGATGAAATAAAAATAAACTGGTAATGATAATCTCCAGATGTTCTAGCATGACTAGTTTAAATCCCTGGTTAAATTATTTTATTTAAATCATTAGTTTAAATCACTTTTAAATAAATAAATTTAGCTGAAAAAAATGGGAACATAAAGGTAGAGAAAGTTCAAGGCACAAACGATTGCATACGTGAACCAAGTTTTGCTTCCCCCCAAGGCATTTGTGCACCATGTACCAGCTACTTCCATGCATCTTTGCCATCCTAGGTATTCTTCAAGTCACCACTACCTTCAGCCACCTCCTCAGAACACAATATTGACCTTAAACAGAAATGAAACTTAAGAGGTTCACCTTGCCATTTCTATTCTTACATTTTAAAGGCTCACTCAGATGAACTGTATGGTTATTTTTGTGACAGTAAAGGCAGGTAGAAATTGCGACTAAAATTTTAAAACATTGTATTTGGCCATTCATACGATGAATGAAATCCAATGACCAAGTTTTGCATAGATTCCATGAGAATTCACTTCTTCATCAGGTATACTATAGCAGAAAAGAGCAGAAATGTGGCTCTTTCTGGCTGGTGAGCTTCTGTCAGAAACAATGGCAACAATTTGAAAGGAAACCATTTTATAGCAATGAAGCATTTTTAGCAATATTAAAAATATATACATATTTCCAATAAAATCCTTGTAAAGCAAGATCTAATAGTGTTTTTTAAATAAAGCCAGTTTCATTCATA
The DNA here is from genome assembly GCF_965194825.1 of Balaenoptera physalus. Lineage (NCBI taxonomy): Eukaryota > Metazoa > Chordata > Mammalia > Artiodactyla > Balaenopteridae > Balaenoptera > Balaenoptera physalus. Next base: position 94,758,485 of record NC_138896.1, on the reverse strand, counting down.
CAAGGTATCTGCTGTGAAGTGTCTTATTGTTACATAGCATTGAAAAAGAATTAAGATACATAGGAAAGAAAATAGGAATTGTTTATCTTTAAAAACGGAATTACTAAAAATGTTTTATGCCAACTTATTCTCTGGGAAATATAGAAAAGGTGCATTTTTCTCTCTACCTCAGGTGATAAAATGTTTGTCTAAAAAATAACAAGTGTTTTCATATTTCACATGGGTCCTTAAGAAACATCCTTTCTTCAAGTGATTTTTTTCCCTGTTGGCTTTAATTAAGTTTAGAATAGTGCATCTAGATACTAAAAAATGAATGCAAATCGAATTACTGTCTAGACCAACAAGTTCTAATATTTCCCCTTACAGCTGTATTCTGCTTTCAATGTGTTCATGAAAAGTTTCTCTTAAATCAAGTTTCTGATAATCGATCACACTTCAAAAGCACTAGGAGAATTTGTTATTTAAAGGACTCTCCGTTAACAGTGAACTGCACAACTAGTAATCCTTGGAGGTAACACACAATCTGCTTTAACTATTGTAGAAATCTGTCTTTACATCTGTTAGATATGCTTTAAGTGTAGAGCACCTGGGCAGTGCAAATGGCTCAAACACCTCCCAGTGTTAGCTAGGAAGATGGTGTCAGTTAAGATTGTAAGAGGGTTATTCACTCGTACCCTTACCACAAGCACCATCGCTCACCAAAACTGTCCAAGGCACCTATCTGCTGCTAGTGTTCTCCAGCCAAAGCCCACCAGTGTTACAGCTGTAGGTGAACAAGTTAGGTTTATTATCCACAGCAGTGAGAGACAACACTTGCCATGGGAACCATGGGATGACTCAGTAAGAGAGTGTTAGAAAACACTATATTCTTGTTATAGAATTTGGGATCGTGTTAAGTGATCTGGGGGAGAGTTTAAGGATGTGGGGCTCTGCTCTGGACTGGATATTCTCAGGAGGTGGGGTAATTCTATGAATGGATATATTAATAAATCTTATCTAGAAGAAGGGAAGACTAAATCCTTCAGCTCTAAAGCAACAGTCACGCATACCATATGGGAGAATGAAGTGTTTGGTGTTTCATGGTTTAGACAATGTTCATGTTTAGTCCGTGTTCAGGCGTGATTACACACTGGTCTTATTTTTGTCTTGATCCATCATGCTCATGGAGTTGCCGTGTCTGATGTTGATGTTCTCTAAATCAGTTTATGTTCAACAGGGGAACTCCAAGGCATGACTGTGAGCATCAGATCAACCTGCAGCAACACCAGGTTCTAGCTGCATGTCAGGGGCTAGAATTCTTTCTCAGTGTAAATGTGTTCAGACTTTAGTTTGTTGTTATTTGTTGTCTCATAATCATGCTTATTTTAAAGAAGCTTATGTTTACTCCTCCAGAGTCATCTTAAGTAGATGACTTTTCACAATGAATTCTTCTCTAATCATTCACTTCTTCCTCATTCTTAAAGTCAACCAATAAGAGAGGCATTTGCATTGTCAAGTCCTTTTTTAAAATTATAAATAACTCTGGAAACTTTATAGTCAAACTGTCATTTGTATCTTTTATATATAAATATGTAAAGATGTATTTTTTTCCTAATCAGAGAGCCAAAGAAATCAGAAATTTAGATGTCTTGATAGAAATGGAAAACTTCTATACTCCTTTTAATAACATTTTTAGTTTCTATTATCTACACTTATAACATTGTAAAGCCATTCAAAGTTGGTGTTTCTCCACTGTGGAACCCTGCTAAAGGTTTTTCTTAAGATTTTCCATTTCTGGTTCCAGCCAAACTTAATCACCTAGTGGACTTGGTAATCAGTCACCTGTATTAACTGAATCCAGCAACATAGTGTATCTAAAAGCAAGGACACTTATCTCTCACAATCAAGCATTGAAACACTAGAGGATCACACCAGAGAACTCAAAAGAGAGTGAGCAGAATGAAATGTTGGTGCTTTAGTCAGAGAGAAAAAAATAGGAGACAGCAGAAGCAATGATAGTTGTCTCAAGCGGTTGCAGTAGTGTCTTCATTTCTGTTGCTCCAAGGAGCAAAATCCATATGACAATATTTTAATTACACAATGTGTAGAATTCTTGCATTGGGAATTGGACTGGTGAGCTTAAATGCCTGTCCACCCTAAGACTTTGGGTTATGGTCTGCAAACACAGATAGTGCCTGGTTTATGGCACCATTATCCTAAGCCATTTGTGCACTCAACTGTAACAAACATTTGCCGGGTGCCAGGCACTGTGCTAAATGCCAGTGGTGTAGTAGAGACCACAACAGACAAAGTATCTGTCCTTATGAAACCTATTTTATAACAGACAGGCAACCAACTCCACAGAGGTCAACATATAAATTAACACAATTTAAGTATAGATTGTGATAAGAAGGTGGTTTAAGAAGAGGGGAAGACTAATCCGATTTTAATAATATTTAAACCTTAACTTTGGATGGTTAGATAATGGGTTAATGAGGTAACAGGCAAATTTTCCTATTCCTGTTTTTTTTCTTGGCTTATGTTTTGACTTTTAACTTTGATTCCCAAATATAGATCATTACCATTGGGATGACTGAGTAGAAGAATATAGAGAAATCAATGTAAACAAATCTTTATGATTAAAAAAATTAGATACCAAATCTGTTGAAAAATTGTTTGATTTAGACCATCAGCAACATCTAATTCAGCACAAATATGGGTCACAGACCATGATATCACCCGCTCAGAGTATTTTGTTTCTTATTCAAGAATTTTTTTTCTGTTTCTTGGCAGAGAACTTATACTGATAATAATTGTGTTTATTTCTGGTTTCTTAAAGATTTCATTCCATGGAACACCAAGCAAATGGCCTACCACATCTTTATATGATCTTAAATATGATACTTGCACCCGAAGTATAAAAGCAACTAAGCAAATTCCATATCACAAACTAGCACAGGTAGTTGAATAAAGCAGAAGTGAATGGATAAATCCTATTTTAATAAGGTTCACAAATCCTTCACTTAAATAGAAGAGAAAAATAAAAACAGAGAGGAAAATTTATATATGATTTCTCAGCAGCACATAGAAGCTACTGTGAAACTGATAAAATGGGAGATTTAGACCTATGAAAACAAGATTCAACAACAACAAAAAGCAGCAAGATTCAACCAGAAAATCTCTGTGTTGCTTTAAATAAAACCCATTAGGATGAGGTGGGATTGTCCCATGAGTCAACCTAAGCCAAAAGCTTATGTTTAAATACCAACCATAAAAAACATTGTGCAATTGGAAGAATTCTGCTTCTCATGATGAAGCACATTACTGACAGCTTCAAAAGGTCCATAGATTTCCGTCATGTAAGCAACATATAAATGTTTTTTTCTTTGGTTTGTTTTGAAATTTCATGACCCGATTGGGCTTTTGGAGAATAAGTAGTATCAAAAGAAACTGTTGACTTGAATTCTCATTATTCAAGCATTTGAATAGTTATCACTTATTTATCTCCCACAACAAATCTAGATGAAAGGAATTGAATGTGAGGCTAATCCATGTATCTTAACTACATACGCTGAATATTTTCATCTCAATATATTATATATCCAAGTAGTCTCACCTGCAAGATGAGTATAAATGAGGATCAAACATAATTTTATCTACTAAAATGTGTCCTTCCAATTGAAATCTCTGCAGCCAAACCAGTTCACTTTTGATTTATGTGAGTTTCTTTCTCTTCATTCTAAGAACATATAATTTTCATATAAAGTTCTTTTTTAAAAGTTTTCATTACTTTATTCCAATTTATCAATCTCTATAAATTTCTGTTGACTTTCTCTGCATTCATGTATATAATTCACATCAGAGGATATTTTTTTCTCATTTATGTGGCATTAAAAATATACAGTGATATTTGTTTGAAAAACATTAAGATATATTAATGTGAGCATGTCCCTGGTCCATCTCATGTGATCCTGAGAGCAGTGAGCTTACTTATTGTTAAATCCATAGAAATCAACTTTCAAAACTGCCCTTCTGCAAATGAAGTGAGAGTTGATTTAGAGAGGTTCATGTCTGAGTTACTGACATTTTTTTTTTAACATCTTTATTGGAGTATAAATGCTTTAAAATGTTATGTTAGTTTCTGCTGTATAACAGAGTGAATCAGCTATACGTATACATTTATCCCCATATCCCCTCCCTCTTCTGTCTCCCTCCCACCTTCTCTATCCCACCCATCTAGGTGGTGACAAAGCACTGAGCTGATCTCCCTGTGCTATGCAGCTGCTTCCCACTAGCTATCTATTTTACATTAGGTAGTGTATATATGTCAATGCTACTCTCTCACTTCGTCCAGCTTACCCTTCCCCCTCCCCATGTCCTCAAGTCTATTCTCTATGTCTGCGTCTTTATTCATGTCCTGCCCTCAGGTTCTTCAGAACCTTTTTTTTTTTTTTTTAGATTCCATATATATGTGTTAGCATACGGTATTTGTTTTTCTCTTTCTGGCTTACTTCACTCTGTATGACAGACTCTAGGTCCATCCACTTTACTACAATTAACTCAATTTTGTTTCTTTTTATGGACGAGTAATATTCCATTGTATATATGTGCCACATCTTCTTTATCCATTCATCTGTCGATGGACACTTAGGTTGCTTCCATGTCCTGGCTATTGTAAATAGTGCTACAATGAACATTGTGGTACATGACTCTTTTTGAATTATGGTTTTCTCAGGGTATATGCCCAGCAGTGGTATTGCTAGGTCATATGGTAGTTCTATCTTTAGTTTTTTAAGGAACCTCCACACTGTTCTCCATAGTGGCTGTATCAATTTACATTCCCACTAACAGTGCAAGAGGGTTCCCTTTTCTCCACACTCTCTCCAGCACTTATTGTTTGTAGATTTTTTGATGACGGCCATTCTGACCAGTGTGAGGTGATACCTCATTGTAGTCTTGATTTGAATTTCTCTAATGATTAATGATGTTGAGCATTCTTTCATTTGTTTGTTGGCAATCTGTGTATCTTCTTTGGAGAAATATCTCTTTAGGTCTTCTGCCCATTTTTGGATTGGGTTGTTTGTTTTTTTTGATATTGAGCTGCATGAGCTGCTTGTATATTTTGGAGATAAATCCTTTGTCAGCTGCTTTGTTTGCAAATATTGTCTCCCATTTTGAGGGTTGTCTTTTGGTCTTATTTATGGTTTCCTTTGCTGTGCAAAAGCTTTTAAGTTTCAATAGGTCACATTTGTTTATTTTTGTTTTCATTTCCATTTCTCTAGGAGGTGGGTCAAAAAGGATCATGCTGTGATTTATGTCACAGAGTGTTCTAAGTGTTCTTAGTGTTTTCCTCTAAGAGTTTGATAGTGTCTGGCCATACATTTAGGTCTTTAATCCATTTTGAGTTTATTTTTGTGTATGGTGTTAGGGAGTGTTCTAATTTCATTCTTTTACATGTAGCTGTCCAGTTTTCCCAGCACCACCTATTGAAGAGGCTGTCTTTTCTCCATTGCATATTCTTGCCTCCTTTATCAAAGATAAGGTGAGCATATGTGTGTGGGTTTATCTCTGGGCTTTCTATCCTGTTCCATTGATCTATACTTCTGTTTTTGTGCCAGTACCATACTTTCTTGATTACTGTAGCTTTGTAGTATAGTCGAAGTCAGGGAACCTGATTCCTCCAGCTCTGTTTCTCTTGCTTTGGCTGTTCGGGGTCTTTTGTGTTTCCATGCAAATTGTGAAATATTTTGTTTCAGTTCTGTGAAAAATGCCATTGGTATTTTGATAGGGATTGCATTGAATCTGTAGATTGTTTGGGTAGTAGAGTCATTTTCACAATGTTGATTCTTCCAATCCAAGAACATGGTATATCTCTCCATCTGTTGGTATCATCTTTAATTTCTTTCATCAGTGTCTTATAGTTTTCTGCATACAGGTCTTTTGTCCCCTTGGGTAGGTTTATTCCTAGGTATTTTATTCTTTTTGTTACAATGGTAAATGGGAGTGTTTTCTTAATTTCTCTTTCAGATTTTTCATCATTATAGGAATGCAAGAGATTTCTGTGCATTAATTTTGTATCCTGCTACTTTACCGAATTCATTGATTAGCTCTAGTAGTTTTCTGGTAGCATCTTTAGGATTCTCTATGTATAGTATCATGTCATCTGCAAACAGTGACAGCTTTACTTCTTCTTTTCCTATTTGGATTCCTTTTATTTCTTTTTCTTCTCTGATTGCTGTGGCTAACACTTCCAGAACTATGTTGAATAATAGTGGTGAGAGTGGACAACCTTGCCTTGTTTCTGATCTTAGAGGAAATGGTTTCTTTTTTCACCATTGAGAATGATGTGGGCTGTGGTTTTGTCATATATGGTCTTTATTATGTTAAGGTAAGTTCCCTCTATGCCCACTTTCTGGAGGGTTTTTATCGAATTTTGTCGATAGCTTTGCTCCATCTATTGAGATGATCATATGGTTTTTCTCCTTCAGTTTGTTAATATGATTTATCACATTGATTGATTTGTGTGTATTGAAGCATCCTTGCAGTCCTGGGATAAACCCCACTTGATCATGGTGTATGATCCTTTTAATGTGCTGTTCGATTCTGTTTGCTAGTATTTTGTTGAGGATTTTTGCATCTATGTTCATCAGTGATATTGGCCTGTAGTTTTCTTTCTTTGTGACATCTTTGTCTGGTTTTTGTATCAGGGTGATGGTGGCCTCGTAGAATGAGTTTGGGAGTGTTCCTCTCTCTGCTATATTTTTGAAGAATTTGAGAAGGATAGGTGTTAGCTCTTCTCTAAATGTTGGATAGAATTCGCCTGTGAAGCCATCTGGTCCTGAGCTTTTGTTTGTTGGAAGATTTTTTTTTTTTTTAATTATTTATTTTTGGCTGTGTTAGGTCTTCGTTTCTGTGCGAGGGCTTTCTCTAGTTGTGGCAAGCGGGGGCCACTCTTCATTGTGGTGTGCGGGCCTCTCGCTATCGCGGCCTCTCTTGTTGCAGAGCACAGGCTCCAGACGCGCAGGCTCAGTTGTTGTGGCTCAGGGGCCCAGTTGCTCCGCAGCATGTGGGATCTTCCCAGACCAGGGCTCGAACCCGTGTCCCCTGCATTGGCAGGCAGATTCTCAACCATTGCGCCACCAGGGAAGCCCTGTTGGAAGATTTTTAATCAGAGTTTCAATTTCAGTACTTGTGATTGGTCTGTTTATATTTTCTATTTCTTCCTGGTTCAGTCTTGGAAGGTTGTGCTTTTCTAAGAATTTGTCCATTTCTTCCAGGTTGTCCATTTTATTGGCATAACGTTGCTTGTAGTAATCTCTCGTGATCCTTTGTATTTCTGCAGTGTCAGTTGTTACTTCTCCTTTTTCATTTCTAATTCTGTTGATTCCAGTCTCCTCCCTTTTTTTCTTGATGAGTCTGGCTAATGGCTTATCAATTTTGTTTATCTTCTCAAAGAACCAGATATTAGTTTTATTGACCTTTGCTATCATTTCCTTCTTTTTTTTTCATTTATTTCTGATCTGATATTTATGATTTCTTTCCTTCTGCTAACTTTGGGGTTTTTTTGTTCTTCTTTCTCTAATTGCTTTAGCTGTAAGGTTAGGTTGTTTATTTGAGATTTTTCTTGTTTCTTGAGGTAGGATTGTATTGCTATAAATTTCCCTCTTAGTATTGCTTTTGCTGCATCCCATTGGTTTTGGGTCATTGTGTTTTCATTGTCATTTGTTTCTAGGTATTTTTTGACTTCCTCTTTGATTTCTTCAGTGATCTCTTGGTTATTTAGTAGCATATTGTTTAGCCTCCATGTGTTTGTATTTTTTACAGTTTTTTTTCCTGTAATTGATATCTAGTTTCATAGCGTTGTGGTCGGAAAAGATACTTGATACGATTTCAATTTTCTTAAATTTACCAAGGCTTGATATGTGACCCAAGATATGATCTATCCTGGAGAATGTTCCATGAGCACTTGAGAAGAAAGTGTATTCTGTTGTTTTTGGATGGAATGTCCTATAAATATCAATTAAGTCCATCTTGTTTAATGCGTCATTTTAAGCTTCTGTTTCCTTATTTATTTTCATTTTGGATGATCTGTCCATTGGTGAAAGTGGGGTGTTTAAGTCCCCTACGTTTATTGTGTTACTGTCGATTTCCCCTTTTGTGGCTGTTAGCATCTGCCTTATGTACTGAGATGCTCCTATGTTGGGTGCGTCAATATTTACAATTGTTATACCTTCTTCTTGGATTGATCCTTTGATCTTTATGTAGTGTCCTTCTTTGTCTCTTGTAATAGTCTTTGTTTTAAAGTCTATTTTGTCTGATATGAGAATTGCTACTCCAGCTTTCTTTTGATTTCCATTTGCATGGAATATCTTTTTCCATCCCCTCACTTTCAGTCAGTATGTGTCCCTAGGTCTGAAGTGGGTCTCTTGTAGACAGCATATATATGGGTCCTGTTTTTGTATCCATTCAGCAAGTCTATGTCTTTTGGTTGGAACATTTAATGCATTTACATTTAAGGTAGTTATCAATATGTATGTTCCTATTACCATTTTCTTAATTGTTTTGAGTTTGTTTTTGTAGGTCTTTCCCTTCTCTTGTGTTTCCTGCCTAGAGAAGTTCCTTTAGCGTTTGTTTTAAAGCTGGTTTGATGGTGCTGAATTCTCTTAGCTTTTGCTTGTCTGTAAAGGTTTTAATTTCTCCGTCAAACCTGAATGAGATCTTTGCTGGGTAATCTTGATTGTAGTTTTTTCCCTTTCATTACTTTAAATATGTCCTGCCACTCCTGGCTTGCAGAGTTTCTGCTGAAAGATCAGCTGTTTACCTTATGGGGATTCCCTTTGTTGTTATTTGTTGCTTTTCCCTTGCTGCTTTTAATATTTTTTCTTTGTATTTAGTTTTTGATAGTTTGATTAATATGTGTCTTGGCATGTTTCTCCTTGGAATGCGCTTCCTGGCTTTGATTGACTATTTCCTTTCCCATGTTAGGGAAGTTTTCAACTATAATCTCTTTAAATATTTTCTCAGTCCCTTTCTTTTTCTCTTCTTCTTCTGGGACCTCTATAATTCGAATGTTGGTGCATTTATTGTTGTCCCAGAGGTCTCTGAGTCTGTCCTCAATTCTTTTCATTCTTTTTTCTTTATTCTGCTCTTTGGTAGTTATTTCCACTATTTTATCGTCCAGGTCACTTACACATTCTTCTGCCTCAGTTGTTCTGCTATTGAGTCCTTGTAGAGAATTTTTAATTTCATGTATTGCATTTTTCATCATTGTTTGCCCTTAGGTCTTCTAGGTCCTTGTTAAACATTTTTTGTATTTTCTCCATTCTATTTCCAAGATTTTGGATCATCTTTACTATCATTTCTCTGAATTCTTTTTCAGGTAGACTGCCTATTTCCTCTTCATTTGTTTGGTCTGGTGGGTTTTTACTTTGCTCCTTCATCAGTTCCATATTTCTCTGTCTTCTCATTTTGCTTAACTTACTGTGTTTGGGGTCTTCTTTTCGCAGGCTGCAGGATCGTATTTCCCTTTTTTTTTGGTGTCTGCCCCCAGTGGGTAAGGTTGGTTCAGTGGGTTGTGTAGGTTTCATGGCAGAGGGGACTGGTGCCTGTGTTCTGGTGGATGAGGCTGGATCTTGTCTTTCTGGTGAGCAGGACTGCGTCCAGTGGTGTGTCTTGGGGTGTCTGTAAGCTTAGTATGATTTTAGGCAGCCTCTCTGCTAATGGGTGGGGTTGTGTTTCTGTCTTGCTAGTTGTTAGGCATGGGGTGTCCAGCACTGTAGCTTGCTGGTCGTTGAGTGGAGCTGGGTCTTATCGCTGAGATGGAGATCTCTGGGAGCGCTCTCGCCACTTGATATTACATGGGTCCAGGAGGTCTCTGGTGGTGCAGTCTCCCAACTCAGAAGCTCAGGCCTGACACCCTGCTGGAGCACCAAGACCCTTCAGCCACACAGCCAGGTACATTGGGAGTTTCTTGCCTTTTGGGAAGTCTGATGTCTTCTGCCAGCATTCAGTAGGTGTTCTGTAGGAGTTGTTCCACATGTAGATGTATTGTTGATGTATTTATGGGGAGGAAGGTGATCTCCACGTCTTACTCCTCCTCCATCTTGAAGTGTAATAAATCTGAGTTACTGACATTTTTAAACCTCACCTTCAGCCCTCTCTGCAATCACACAATCTGTGTGAATGGTTGTCTAGGGTCTTCATAAAACAAGACTATGACATGCTGGAGGCTGCCAAGCATTGATGGACATATACCTAAAATTGGCCAGGCAATGTGAAGCAACTGAAAGCTTGATTAGAGAAAAAGAAATAAGGAACCATCTCACACATGAAAATGGCTATAATCTACACTGTATTTTCTTATTTTAAAATGTAGGATTTGACTCTTAAAAATGTTGGAAAATGTTACATTAAGATTTATTTAATTTCCTTGATATAGCCATAACTGTTTCCTAGAAAATAATTACAACCATGTCTACCTTATTATATTTATTAAAAATAGGATGAACTTCTATTATTAAAACAGCTATCCTTCCAACTGAGGTATTACTATATCAATTTAAATAACATATGGATAAAAATTATCTCACTTTTCTTCTTAATTTTTAATAAAAAACAATGTTTACTTCAGTCCTAAAGAGTGCATGCTTCAACGAATATAGGGTATCTGAATATTCCTATGGTAGCTAAGAGAAAAAATAACCTACCTGTTTGTAATCATGAAATGAGAGCTCTCTTCAAGTTGGAAGATTCAAACTCATGATACTTTTTAGCTTCATGGTTAATAAGTTTAATTTGTTTTGTCACAAGGAAGGAAGGGAGGGAGGGAAAAGAAGAATGAAAAAGAGGCTTCAATATAGTCAGCAGAGAAAGTAGAAAGGTTTTAAGACACACAAAATCTTTATAGGAATATATTTAATGCAGTGTTTCTCAATATGTGTTACACATATTACTTAGGCTAAACATGAATATTTTTATTTTAATATTTATTCATTATAATGCCTATTAGAAAAATATAACTAAGGAATCAAACTAGTGATTTAATGTCTATTACTGCATGGGGGGAGCTAGAATTATTTAAGTAAAATGAGGAGTCACATTAATAAGTTATTGAATAAATGATAGTTTAGTTGATATGGAAAAAAACATGAAGGTAGCCCACAAATGACTAAGGTATATAAAACTTTACTATAAAACTGCTCTTCAGAACTGGGGATGAGTAAACTGGAAAAGTGTCAGGGAGGAAATAATAGCTATCTTTATACATTTCCAATACTAATTCACACCAATGGGAAGGAACTACACAATACATATTTCTAATCCACAGAAGGAAAGAGTTGTCATAAGTCCAATACTGCTAGAAGATAAAGTGTACTGATTCCAGTTCCTCATTACCAGTGGAACTTAGGAACAGGCCTGGCAAACATTTAACAGCAATGCGTAAAGGGAATTGAACAACTGGAAAGGTATTGTGCTCAGAAGATCTTTTTCCAACCCAGAAACTTTGTGAGAAAAACATAAATACACTATTACCTCATTTTACACATTTACTAGGGATAATGATAGCAGAGGTAATTTTCATACACAGAAATTTATTATCCAGTAAATTCAACCATCATAAAAATAGAACGTGGGGAAAGTTTTGAGTTTACTTTCACGTACTATTCATGTTCTTTGAAATAGGAAAACTTTAAGAATCAGCACAACTCATGGTCATTACAGGCAAACATTCCATGATGGTTTTTCTGACTCAGAAGTACATATTTATCAAATCTGTCTTTCCATATTACAATAATCCATCATGATTTTTGGTAACAATCACATGCTTTCTTGCATTGGTATTAAACTGTTTCATGTAGGTAATCTTTACTCATCAAGGGTTTGGGGGCAGCAAATAACAAAAATACAACTAACAGTTGCTAAAATCACAGCTCTAATTATTTCACTTAATAGGAAGTCCAGAGATAGGAAGTTAAAGGCTAGTTCAAATTTTAATATAATCATCAGTGACTAGACTCTTTCCATTTGCCCATTCTTTTTGACACATTGGCTCTTTTGGTTTTGTATGTTTTATTGCCTTAGTTTGTTTGTCTTAGGCTTATTGCCTCATAGTTGCAAGCTCCAGATGTCACAATTATATTCAGAATTAGAAAGAGAGGGGAGGGTTTTCTCCTCCTGAGTCTATGTCTTCTTTTCAGGAAATAAAAGCTTTACTTGAAGACCCGCCCCCCCCCCACCCCCCAAAGATTTCTCCTTACATCTTATGGGCCAGAAAATGTTCACATGGCTATAAGTGACACTGAAAAAGTTGTACATGGCAAATAGGAAAGATGGAGACAGGGGTTCACTTAGATCAGTCATGATTTACCCCCTGATATTGGACATATTACTGTTCTTCAAAAAAACAAAACAAAACAAAATGAAAAAACAACTGTGGTTCTGATAACCAGCAAGAAAGGGGGAGTTGTGGATAAGTAATAAGTAAGGTCTCTCACATAAACCTTGAAGGAGCTCTGCGTTCCCTGAGCAGAAGAAAAGGATCTTCCTTTTTATTAATTTACTCAATGCCATGGGAAAACTGTTCATTTTTTAAGTACTGAATAATCCCATTCATTCACCTATCAATTTATATTCATATTTGGACAAGGGGCATATTTATTATTAGGGAGGAAGGTAGTTTCAGCAGAAAAAAAAAGGAACTGAAAGAATGAACAGAAATTTTTTGCCATGAGACTGACTTAATGATTCACTAGATGAATTTGTCAAGAGAGCGATGTCTAGTAGAGTTTAAGCCTTGGTGGCTGAAACAGTCATGAACACATCAAAAGAAATGGGGAAATAGTGGAAGTTCCTTCAAATTTAAAAACTTAAGTTTGATGTATATTTAACATTTAAAACTCTCAAACTTTAATTTTTGTATGTGTATATTTGCTTTGGATTTTAAATTAAACATGAGTTAGAGTTTCAGAGTTTCAAATTACAAATACAAAGATTAAAAAAAACACAAATTTTCCATTAACCCTTCTTCAAGTTCAGTGCTTTTATTAAACTATGTCCAATCTGCTCATAATCCCACCTAATGATGTTTTCTACAAATGTTGTATTTTTTAGTTCTGGGATTTCTGATTGATTCATTTTTACACTTTTTATTCCTTTCCTGAGAAACCCATGCCTTCACCCATTATGTCCATGTTTTCCTGTAAATTATTTAACATACTAATAAGTTATAAAGCCTGTGTATATCTGAGTAACCTTTGGATCTGCTTCCATTGACTCTTTATTCTCTTGAATGTGATGGCACTTCCTGATATTTTCATGTGTATAGTAATTTTTTATAGTATTGTTATATTGAAAATTGAATATAATGCTTTGTAGACATGCCTGATATTGTTAGGTATCTCAGAATTTTTTCTAGCACACATTTATATTATTTACAGATAACTTTAATTCTGTGAAAGTTTTTACTAGGTTTTGTTAGGGCAGAACTCTTTTGCTTTTGCCCTTGATCCCTGGGCATGGCCCTTACTGCAGACTTCATTCCTAAAGTATGCCCCTTCTAAGTTTTACACAGAAAGCAAGGTTTTTATCAAACCACCCCAACTTGACAGGACTCCAACACAAAACTCTTATTCTCCAGTGTTGAAGCTGATGAAATCTTTGCTCACATTTTAAGGATTCTATTTGTTGCTTTCCGCTGGGTCCCTTGAAGTCTTGCTCTATACATTTACACTTTAGGAATAAACTGAAAAATTTACAGGAGTCTGTATGCATATTTAGGTCTTCCTGTTCTGTGTCTAACCACTTTCTATCATTTTCCTCTCAATTTTTAATCTCTGTCAGTTTCGCACTGTGATATCTAACTCTATAGTCAAGTAAGACTGCATCTTTCACCTTGAACTCTGGGGTGCTCACACAGACTGGAGAATTCCCTCAGGGAAAAGTCAGTTAAATGTGGATCTCACCTAGTTTATTTCATTTTGAGAGTTCTATTTCTCTCTATTTTCTCTGCTTCTGGTGCCTCTTTAATGCCTTCAAACTTTTTTTTTAATTTGCATTGGCAATTTTTAATGTTTCACTTGTGCACAACTGAAATTTGTCTTTAAAGGCACAGAAGGAAGGAAAGGCAGTTGTCACAGCATGAATTCACAGATACAGGATGCTGGATAAAAGCATAGGACTGCTCCTCTTTAGCTTTAGGAAAATAAATAATGTGGCACTAAATTAGATATGTATTTTTAATTATATTTCCATGTAAAGACATCACCCAAATATCTGCTGAGCCACAGACTTTCTCGGCAGATACCAAGGATGCATCATTGATCTTACTTTGGAATAAATCCCCAGAAGGCAAATGTCACCAATGGGTGGGGAGCTCTAGGGACAAAGTCAGTTCTCATTCAGAAAGTGGACAGAAATTTAAAGCAGTCAAATATGGAGCCTTGAAAACTGGAAACGAAAAATTTTATGACATTTGATTTGAAAATAAAAATTATCTGCATATCAAAAACTATAATTTTTAAAAACAGAATCAGGCCTGCTTAAACAGTACTTACAACTTACTGATAAGATTATAAATAAAAAGTGAAACTCTTCTGTCCTTGAAAGAGATAGAAGACTATATTTTTTCCTGCAATATTATAGGAGAACCACCAGTGTTTCACCCTGTCTCTTAAAATGTCATTTCTTCTTCTATCCACATTCTGCCACTTTAAAAACAGTAAAAGCTGTTCAATATGGCAACTTCTGCTAAGTGAAAAGATGCACTGTTTATTGACTAAAAGATTATGAATGAGGAGAAAGCTGAATATTTTTTAAAAATACTAATTTACCCATAATGGGATCATTCCCAGTACGTAGAAGGAAAAATAAAGACTGGGATTTTCTTAAAAACAAAAATAAAGCCCAATGATTTAAAACATTCTACACATAATTTCTAATTTCAAAACATCATTAGAAACTCCTGATCAGGTTGTAGCAAGAGAGCAAACAGAGAAATTTGGTGTAACAGTAGAGCATATTTCTAGCTACTTTCATTTAAATAACATCAGCCTTACCAATTGTTACTTTTCTTTTTCATTTAAAACGCTGATTGGCAGGTTAAATCATAAAAGCATGAAAGTAAAAACAAGTCTCAACTCAGGTATGAGCTCAATGATTTGGGACTACTATTTCTGTCTTACAGAGAGGACTTAGAGGTGATGCTCCCTCTTTTAAACATATGACCCCAAACTTACCTGATTCCATATAAGTGTGTAAGTAAAACAAGTTCTGTATTTTCTCAAATAATTTTACAAGTTGATGATAAATTTGATTTTAAAGATAAAACTATTCCTTTAAAACTTAAACATAAGAACTGACACCATAAAACTCCTAAAAGAGATCACAGGCAAAACATTCTCTGATATAAATCGTACCAATGTTTTCTTAGGTCAGTCTTCCAAGGCAATAGAAAAAAAATAGGACCTAATCAAACTTACAAGCCTTTGCACAGTAAAGGAAACCATAAACAAAATGAAAAGACAACCTACAGAATGGGAGAAAATATTTGCAAACAATATGACCAATAAGGGCTTAATTTTCTAAAATATACAAACAGCTCATACAAGTCAACAACAAAAAAATCAAACAACCCAATCGAAAAATGGACAGAAGACTTAAATAGACATTTCTCCAAAGAAGAAATACAGGTGACCAATAGGCACATGAAAAGATGCTCAACATTGCTAATTACTGGAGAAATGCAAATCAAAACTACAATGAGGTACCACCTCACAATGGTCAGAATGGCCATCATTAAAAAGTCTACAAATAACAAGTGCTGAAGAGGGTGTGGAGTAAAGGGAACCCTCCTACACTGTTGGTAGGAATGTAAGTTGGTGCAGCCACTATGGAAAACAGCATGGAGATTCCTCAAAAAACTAAAAATAGAATTGCCATATGATCCAGTTATCCCACTCCTGGGCATATATCCACACAAAACTGTAATTCAGAAAGATACGTGCACCCCTATGTTCATAGCAGCACTATTCACAGTAGCCAAGACATAGAAGCAACCTAAATGTCCATCGACAGATGAATGGATAAAGAAGATGTGGTACATATATACAATGAATACTACTCAGCCATAAAAAAGAACAAAATAATGCCAGTTGCAGCAACATGGATGGATTTAGAGATTATCATACTAAGTGAAGTAAGTCAGAAAGAGAAAGACAAATACCATATTATATCACTTATATGTGTAATCTAAAATTTGACACAAAGGAACCTATCTACGAAACAGAAGCAGACTCACAGACATAGAGAACAAACTTGTGGTTGCTAAGGGGGAAGGGAGATGGCAGAGGGATGGAGTGGAAGTTTGGGATTAACAGATGTAAGCTCTTATATATAGAATGGATAAATAACAAGGTCCTACTGTATAGCACAGGAAACTATATTCAATAACCTGTGATAAACCATAATGGAAAAGAACTTTTTTAAAAAATGTATGTATATGTATAACTGAATTACTTTGCTGTACAGTAGAAATTAACACTACATTGTAAATCAACTATACTTCAAGAAAAACTACGCCTTTTAAAACATTAAGCCTAAAAATTTCATCTGTTTTCTTTAAGAAATGGATTATTAAAATCATCTTTGAAATGAGATATTCAATTTATTTAAATCTTGGATTTTCTGTACTTAATAACTTTTCTTAAAGAAAAAATTAAAAACAGGAAGAGCTAGAATATGCCACCAGGACAAAACTGATCGGAAGTGTCTTCAGTCACAGACTGGACAACTAGTCTTGTTTTGAATTTTCCAAAGCTTGAAGTCTCCCTGGTACTAGAGGATGAGAATAATGTGACATTGAAAATAGCCAGTCAAAAACAGGGAATCCCAAGTTACCTTTGTTTAGCCTGGTTAAAGCAGAATGTGTCTTTAGCTTCTCCAAGTTTTTTAGCAAATGCATCAGCTTGAAAGTCAAATCCGTGGCTTACGGCTGTTAGGTGAAAAGAAAGACAATCATGATAAGGTGGAAAAATAAACTGGAAGATGATCAATAGTCCAATTAGAGCATAATGGCTGCCATAAAAACCAAATGCAGCAAAAAGCTCTTTTTCAGTCAATTAATACAGCAAACAAGAAAAAACACAGGCAATAATTCATCTGGCTAATAATGATATTTTTGTGTGTCCCAAATTCCAATGCCCCAGTTCATGGCTTAGTACAGCAAGCACCTCCTCATTATTACGTCTTTGTTTCTTATTCTGTAGTGCCCAAGTTGTAATCCCAACCAGCAGCTTCACTCACCTGCAGAACCAAGTTATGGGCGTCCCCTGACCAGGGAACTTGACAGGGTGCAGATCCTACGTATTCTAATCCTCAAATGAGGAGTTTTGCTGACCCTAGAGCCTGGCCTTCCCATATCCAGGCAAGCTGCTGAGTCACGGTCTCTCTCACTATGGAGCATACCCTCTAGATTCATCTGACTAGAAACAATTGTTCTTTTTTTTTTTTTTTTAATGTGTTTTGTCCAAAGCTTATAATTATTTCATCAAGAGGGTAGGTCTGATATCAGCTATTCCACCATTACCAGAAATGAAACTCCATTTTGTTTTTAGATGTGATAATGTTGTTCCAGTTATATCTAAAGAAGAGAAACATTTATTAATTTTGACAGATGTATACTGAAATATTTACAAAGGAAACATATATGTCTGAGATTTGCTTCAAAATATTACAGAAGTGGAGTCTGGATCAAGATGGTAGAGTAGGAAGATTCTGAGCTCACCTCCCTCTGCTCATGGATACACTGTAACTACAACTACATAGACAGCAACTATGTCTGAGAACAACCTGAAGACTAGCAGAATAGTTTCTGAAACTAAGGATATAAAGCAAAGTCCATGTCGAGACAGGGAGGATGAGCACGGGCATGGTCTAACCAGAACCCACACCCCTGGTGCCGTGACCCATAAACAGGAGGGGTATCAAAACCATGGAGGTCCCCCCTCCCCAAGAGGCAAGGACTCCAAGCCCCATGTCTGGCTCCTCAGCCCAGGGGACCTGCACCAGGAAGATGAGCCCCCATAAGTCTGGCTTGGAAAACCAGTAGGGCTTGCATCTGGGAGACCTGGAAGATTGTGGGAAACTGAGACACCACTCTTGACTCTTGCACAAACTCACTAGCTCCTACTCACAGTGCAGAGGCAGCATCTTGAATAGCACCTGGTTTATATGAAAAGGAAATTCCTTGACTAATTTTAGGGTGTGTGCTAGAGAGGCAGGGATCTGATGGAACTTTCTCTGGAGATGGAAGTGCTTGCAGGTGCCATTATGATTTTTGTTTACTCTCCTTCCACCTAGCTGGCCTGGCACTAGTGGGTGCCATTTCTGTCACTCTCCATCAACTTAGCTAATATCATGTGCCCCACCCCAGAGTTCCCCCGAGGACCCAACCTCCCTAACTTGCCCATCTAGGCCTGCCCCTCCAACATGGCTCCTGCCCTGTCTCACCAGTGGGCCATCTCTACCAGCACAGGCACCCCTCCACAGCAGCTCCCATTCTGTGGGGACAGTCCTGCATGCCAGTGTGCCCCTAAGAATTGCAGCCAAGTCTCACAGCCAGCTGGGCCGAGGGCCAGTCCCACACATCAGCATGCCTGCAGTAATCATAGCTGGCCCTCTCAGCCAGCTGGGCCGAGGGCCAGACTTGGCCAACAGGGAATCCACAGCAGTTGAGGCCAAGCCACACAGCTAGCTAAGCCGGGGGCTGGCCCTGCCCACTAGCACGAATGTAGCAATGGCAGCCCAACCACAACAGGAGGGCACACGCAGTCCACACAGGAGATACCCCTGGAGCACCTGGCTCTAAAGACCAGAGGGTATTGTGCCACTGAGCCTCACAGAGCAGGTTCTACATGAGCCCACTGTTTCCAGACTGACAGAGGTAGTGGATAACACCTAGTACATAGAAACAAATGCAGAAAGTTAGGCAAAATGAGGAGACAAACCACCTTCCAAAAGAAAAGAACAAAACAAAAGACAATCAAAACAGAACAAGACAAAACCTCAGAACAAGAACTAAACAAAATGAAGACAAACAATTTAATAGATAAAGACTTCAAAGTAATGCTCATAAAGATGCTAACCAAACTCAGGAGTAGAATGTCCATAAACAGACAACTTCACAGATGAGTTCTACCAAATACTTAAGGGAGAATTAGTACGTATCCTTCTCAAACTACTCCAAAAAAAGGTGAAGAGGAACGAACACTTTCAAACTCATTTTACCAGACCAGCATTACCCTGATGCTAAAACCAGATAAAGACACTACAAAAAAGAACATTACAGGCCAATATGCCTGATGAACCTAGATACAAAAATCTTCAACAAAATACTAGAAAACTGAATTCAACGATACATTAAATGGATCATACACCATGATCAAGTGGGATTTATTCCAGAAGTGCAAGAATAGTTCCATATCTGCAAATCAAGCAGTACAACACATAACAAAATTAAGGATATAAATCATACAGTCGTCTCAGTATATGCAGAAAAAGCATCTGCAAACTTCAACATCCATTTATGATAAAAAAAATCTCAACAAAGTGGATATAGAGGGAACATCCTTCAACATAATAAAGGCCATATGTGACAAACACACAGCTAACATCATACTCAACAGTGAAAAGCTGAAAGCTTTTCCTCTAAGATCAGGAACAAGACAAGGATGCCCACTCTCGCCACTTTTATTCAACATAGTTCTGGAAGTCCCAGTCACAGCAATCAGAAAAAAGAAAAAAAGAAGAGGCATCCAAATTGGAAGAGAAAAAGTAAAACTGTCACTATGTGCAGATGACTTGGTACTGTATATAGGAAACCCCAAAAATCCCATAAAAACTATTAGAACTAACAAATGCATTCAGAAAAGTTTTAGGATACAAAATCAATATATAGAAATCTGTTGTCTTTCTATGTACTACTAATGAACTATTAGAAAAAGAAATTAAGAAAAGAGTTCCACTTAAAATTGCATCAAAAAGAATAAAATACCTAGGAATAAATTTAACCACGGAGGTGACAGACCTGTACTCTGAAAACTATAAGACATGAATGAAAGAAATTGAAGATGACACAAATAAATGGAAAGTAGCAAATTTTGAAGGAAAGTTAGCACAACCTGGGCTCAGAAAGTCCAGTAACTACATCAGGATCTAGAGAATGAGAGCTGATAGACTTTCTCAGATCAAGCTAGAGTACCTGGATTATCAGTCTCACCAAGGCTGCAAGAAATGAGGAGGAACAGTTCCCTAAAGCAAAACAGAGTTGCAGCAACTGGAAGAAAGTGAAACGGATGCAGGTAGGAAAAACTATTAGGTATCACCATCCAAGACAGCAGGAAATCATTGCTAAGACTACATTAAGAATAAAAAAATAATAATAATACTGTTTTGCTTTAAAAAAAATTCCAGCAATAGTTAAAGCAAAATGTTCACCAGCATACCCATAATAAGGACAGGTAGGAAATGTTCAAACATCAGCCAATAGAAATAGATTTACTGTTTTGCTGTACCTGCAGTAACTGGTTGAATTACTCAATATGGTACTATAAAGCAGACAATATGGAGACTCAGATGAAGAACAGAGAAAGATTCTACTCACCGCTGGAACCGTGAGAAGACTGTTTTGAGTTGTCACACCTTTGAATTACAAATGGATATTATCTTTCCTTAAATTCTTAGAGCCATTGTTCTTTGATAGAATCCAAAATAAAGGCCAAAATTTCCATTTCATTTTCGGCGAGGTAATTTGGCCATGAAAGAAATAAACCCCACAGATGTGTTCATCATAACTCTTTAATTAAATATTCTAGAAATCAACTTGAGCTAGCTTATAGAGATATAATGGGAATTCATTATGAAGATTCAAAGTGTTTTGCATTTTCCAAGGGTGAAGATGTAGCAAGGCCTCAGAGAAGGATGGTAACAAGGAATAGAAAAGTATCTGGAAAACAGGAATTATTTGATCTCTATTTTTTTCTCTGAGAAGCTACCCATTCTTCCTTTTGCTTCTGATTGATAAATAAGGACTGTATCATAGCACCTTTGGAAAAAGAATATGATTGGCCCAGTTTAAGTCATTCATCTTCTTTCCTGGACGTAATCACATGTGTCCAGGAGAGTAGTCTTTTATTTCAAAGTTAACTGTAGCATCCTATTCCTATAGGTAAAAGTATTGATGAATAGATCATACGGAGCCTGAAAGGCATTGCAAAAGTGACCTCGTTCAGGGGATATAAGCTGTGTAAACTTAAGCTAACTTTTGTCTGTGTGTATGTCTTTTTCATTTCCCTTTTTTTTTTTTTTTTAACAAAAACTGGGTTTGAGTTTAGAAAAAATGTAAAGATAAACAAAAATGTTAGAAATATGTGATATGGATCACCAATTAAGAATAGTGAGATAAGGAATTAAAAATCTTGCTGGGGGAATTACCAAAAGAGAATCACTGTTAAGAACAGTGTGGCCAGAGTGGCCTTGTAGCCAAGAACAAGAAGGTTGGTCATTAAGGATGAAGCTGGGAGGCAGTCACAGCCACCTTCAGGGTGGATCTGTAACACCAGCAGTTACTGAGGTGGGGCTAAGTCATCAAGCCTGAGCTAAGAAACCAGACCCCAAGGTCACCAGCCATAGACGATAGTAGCAGAAAGGCCTAGCTGTCCTGGAATAAAGCTCAACTAACTGTACCTCAGCAGACACCACCAGTGAAAACACGAATACCAGATCCGTCACCCTGGAGAGTAGACCAGTAGTAGGTAAAACCTCAGACAGCTTTTCCTCCATGAAACATAGTGAAGACCTGTCACTTATGTCCAGACGCCACCTGGGGGAAGACTGAAGGGGAAAGGTGAGGCAGCCGTGATAGGACCTTGACTTCTAACCTGACTAAATATTTGACATAGAGGGTCTACCTAAAACTGAAAGGTGCTGTTAAAACTGGAAGATGCTGAAATATTGCTGATAAAAAACATGTGTCTCCTCACTGCCTAGAAGGATAAGAGTCTGTGACAATGTTTAGGTCAGTTGCATAAAATAATTAAGCTATAATTTTCATGCACATCTGACTATATGTACACTTTGACAATCCAGTTACGTTGGAAAAAGCCTAGTAACTTGGATCTAAAGTACAGAAAATAAATACAATTTAAAAGAGGAGGAATTAAATAAAAGGAATAGGGAAGGACCATAAAAATGTCATAGCAAAAATAAACATCCATAAGGGGAGGTAAAGGAGGGTATAGTCTTATGACTATAAGAGAGACAGTGCTGAGCCACGTCTTACATAGTCAGGTGAGATGAAAATGATTTATAGTCAAATTTACTCCTAAAAATCCTTCGGAAGGCAACTGTGGTGTTCCTGTTTTAACTCTCAATAGGGAAACCAAGGCAATCTTACAAAGTCCTAGGATTCTAGTCACTAGAATCCCCATCCCACAGATTATCTTATACATTATGAAGCACTCAGTTTCCACACTAAATATCTTGTGAATTTTTTTTTAAATGAGAGAATTTGCATTTTTTGCATTTGGATAAGGTGTGGCTACAACTGACTAAATTGAAATTTTTCTTTGTTTTTTTTTTTTGATCGTACATACTTATGAATTGATGCAAAGAGAGAAAATGTATTACAAAATTCTTTTCAATTGTGAAAATCTATTACAAATACTAAACGTACAGTTACAAAAATTGAGTTCATGTGTTTTGTAGACAATTAAGTGTTGACTCATTTTAATTTTTCAAATTTCTATAATTTGAGGTCAGTATATTTTATTTCAAACTTCAGCTATTTTTAGAGGGCTTTGAATAACTCCAAAGCCTGAAAACAAATTGCTTCAAACATAAAGCAGCATTGAGTCCAATGCAGCCAACATCAGGAATAAGAACCATAACACCACAAAATCACTGTTTTTCAGTGGATCACCTCTTATAACATTTGGTTGAGTTGGGGAGCAATGTAGTACAAGTATATATGAGTGTGTGTGTGTCTGTGTTTGTGTGTGTATATATATATGTGTGTGTGTGTATATATATATATATATACACACACACACTTGATTACAAGGGAGTAATATATATATACATATATATGTGTGTGTGTGTGTGTATATATATATATATATATATATATGTATATATATATATGTAGTTGATTACAAGAGAGTGAAATGGGCAAGCTAAGCTATGCAGGCAGGAAACTAGGATCATCTTAGGAGCAACAGATACTCCACATCCCAGCTTACTTTGGGCCCTACATTTATGAACCGAAATGGGAGGCAGAGTCTTCTGCACAATTTACATACAGTCTGCCCTCTGTATGCAAAGGCTGTGCATTTGCTGATTCAACCAACTGATCCCCAGTTGGTTGAACCCCAGGGTGCACAGATGCAGGCCCGGAATGCAGAAGGAGTGCAAACCGTACTATGCCATTTTATACAGGGGACTTGAGCATCTGAGAGATTTTGGTATTTTGAGGGTGTCCTGGAATCAATCCCCCACAGATATGGAGAGACAACTGTAGTT
The DNA here is from genome assembly GCF_965194825.1 of Balaenoptera physalus. Lineage (NCBI taxonomy): Eukaryota > Metazoa > Chordata > Mammalia > Artiodactyla > Balaenopteridae > Balaenoptera > Balaenoptera physalus. Next base: position 94,734,935 of record NC_138896.1, on the reverse strand, counting down.
GGTTTTTCTTCAGCTTCTCTTTCATTTCTTTCTTTCCATCTCTCCCGCATGTCTCCCCGTTGAGTGCAATATAGTTTACACTTGGACTCCAAGGTACAATCTGAAGGGCTGCAAGAAAGGCAGGGGAGAGCACACACTCCAGTGGGAGGCATCATGGACAGTTTATGAAGAAGCTACCTTTTGATATTGGCATTAACGGAAAAGTAAGATTTTAACACTATTGGTTTTTTCCTGAGAGGGTTGGCATTCTTGGTGACAGAAGCGCATAAACAGTGGAATAAAGGCAGCAAAGGTTGAGTATGTCTGCAGAGCAGCAGAGATCAGAGTGTGTTCAGAAAAACAGCAGGAAATAAGGTTAGAGAAAAGAGATAGGAACATAACATGGAGAGTTTTTTTCTAGTATTATTCCACACTATTTGGAGGTGTGTTAAGGACAAATGTCCTTCATTGCCTCTCTTGCTGTCTTTAAACCACCTCTGAGTTCCTAACTTAAAGTTTGGTGATTTTATTAAGGCCAGTAATTACTAGTTTCTGCATTTCACATTCCATAACGCCTTTCCTTCAAAGTTGCCTAATTAGTACCAAGTCTCATTTCCACATGCCTTGCTGTACTCATTTGATGGTGTTTGCTGTAGGGCTCCTTACAACTTGCAACAGTGATACTGCAAGTAGTAGAAAAGAAGAAAAGGAGCTGTCATTCATTGCCAGGTGATTTAAAAAATAAAATCTGAAGATCTTATGCATACCATCAGCTGTAAATACCTCTTCAACAATAGTAAGCCGAAACAGTTCAACCTCACCCTTTCTATATAACCTTTCATACTTTCTGTCAAGGTAACATATTATTTTGTTTAGGAGGCAAAGGCTCTTTTTTTTCTTTTTACAAAGTATCTTCCTTATATTGAGTAAAATAGTAATAGTTCTTACATTTTTCTAGTAAACCGTGTCTGCTCTGTCATTGAAGAAGCTGCAAAAGATCCCTTCTTACTTGACCTTTGACTTCTACAAGAACAAATAAGTGTAACCTAACTTTTATTGAGTCCTTACTATGGGCCAGTTGCTGTGTTAGATGTTTGTATGTTTAATATTTTATTTAATCCTCATACCAACTTTATAAATTAAGTATTATCCCCATTGTATAAAGGAAATATAGAAGTTGGGTAACCTGCCAAATGTCATACAGCTAGTAAATGTTAGAAATGTCATTCAAACTCACTATTTATAATCCCTATACTATTGTTTATAAAACATTCCATTCATACCAATGACAGGTATTCTGTTTATTGTCAATAGCACATACATATGGCCCTATAGTCTTGTGGAAGCTTTATGTACAATTTGCGGTGCATCTGGTATCCTAAGTAACCAATGCATACTATACCTTATGCACATTTCCTAGGATTCAAACCATATTTTCATGAGTTTTCCCTTCATCTTGGAGTTCTGAGTTTTGTATCTGCCTATGTAACAGGTTGTCAGATAAGTTATGCTATTACGTACTCCACAATGGTTTCTTGATTAAAGCTCAAAGTCCATTTTAGGGAACTTGTGATGGGCTCCATGTTCATGTCTACAAAGCATACCACAGCGAAAAATGCAGAATACATACAGAGGTATGCCCTGCAGCATCTGAAACTATACATTCTTTTAACTTGGACCAAAATTATAGTTTAGTTAAATTCTCTGAGGATATTTAATAGGTACATGTTGTACAGATTAAAGTAAAATGGTAAAATAAAAAGAATGGAGAATGTAGAACCAGGCTGTCTGAGTTTAAGGCTAAGTTTCACCATTGCTGTGTCACTTCGTGTAGGTCACTTTAACCTCCCAGAGGTGGGTTTGCCTCACCTAGTGAATGAGGATCACTATAATGCCTGCCTCACAGATCATCTTATTGACAAGTCCTGAAATAATCTATAACACATGAAGTATTTTTTAAATCTTAATGTTTAAAGTTTTTTAATCTTAATTTTTTAAATAAGGGTAATGGATTATCAGCTCATCATAACTTTCCAAATCTAATATTTTGACTAGCCATTTGCTAAAAACTGCCATTAAGATATATGATTAGTCATAAATATGCCAGTTAATTCAATGAAATTTCCGTCCTTTGTTGTTCAACAGAGTCCTTCCTGTTGAAGGACTCCCAAAGAAAAAGTGTTTAATAACTTAGTGCTTTCTATTTACATTCAGAGAACTTTGTATTCTCTATAAACATTTTTGCAAGTGGATAAAACATATTTTGTTCCAGTACTTCATGATCTAAATTGTGATTCCTTAAAAGCATGGTGGAGCATATATTTTTTTAGAAAACACAGACCCAGTGACACCCCAAAAGGTGTGCATTTAACTTTTAAGGAACTTATCACATTTGTTCTCTTTAACTGTCATTTGATTTAGCTACTATAGACATCTGCTACAAAGCTCTTTCAACTTTCCATTAAGGCAAATTACTGGAAACCTGAGTTACTGTGGCAATGAGGGATAGCCCTCATTTTTCCATGTCAGTCATCTCAGCAGTGTTAGTCTGGTGGTAAGTGCTAACCAGTAGGGGAGTGAAGACCAGCATACCTTTGCAAAGCTTTAGATTGTGAACCCTGGGATGGAACCGCTCAGATGGAAGGGCCTGTTTCCATGGCAACAGGAGCAGCTCCTATTGTTTCAGTTTGTCACTCATCACAGCAATGTTTGCCTTGGGAGACTGCGCTAAGCATTTCTAGCCGCATTTTGTTGTGGATTCAAAAGATTGGATGGCAATGCTGCTATGGTTACCAGGGTTTTTGTCTTAGGGGAAATCCTAGAATAAAGTAATCTCTCTGGTTCCAAAAGAAATTTTAAATAACTAGCTGTGGAATAGAAAGAAAAGAAGTTGTGATAAGTAATTCCCTTCTGGGACAATGGTAACAAAGTCTGACAAGTCTGACTTCCTTTTTTTTCTTTTTTTGGTGCTTGTGGTGATGGGGTGGTTGGAAATGAGAAAATGAGAATTGGGAAAGGTTAAGGAAAATTAGAACAAGAAGGAGAACATAAAATGATTGTTTACCATTTCTTTAAAAAATAAGAATAGAAAAGAGAAGGGCTCAAAGAAAAATGTATAGTAAATATTCATATATTCAAGGAATTTCTTTTATCATTCTCTATATAACTTAATTTAAATGATTTTCTCCCCACACTTATAAAAATAATTCATTTTCCTAGTCAGATCATGACCTCTTCCCCAGCACTGATCACTTAGGGTGTTGAAGGGATAATATAGAAAAATGAGAACCTTCAAGCTGGCAACATTTTTAAAGATTTTATTTGTTTCTTATTCCCACTCTTCATGGGTCCCAAGATCGATGCAAAGAAAGAAATAGCCATTGAGAATTACAGAAAAGGCTACAACCAATATTGTTATCTTTTCTCAAATTATATGGTTACTATTACATCCCTAGAGTATCAGAACACTGCGAACCTGACCATGATTAGCACAAATTTATTTTATAGAAAATTATTAAAAGCACAGGAAACTGTAGTACAAACATTTACAGATGAACACTATTTTTATTATTTTATTTTGATTTCATGAGTTCATCTTAGTATTTCTCTTATATAAGATTCTATGATGTGATAAGTGTTGAATCAAATGCATTACCTGCATTGTTTCACTTAAATTTCACTAAAAACTTTTGAGGAAATTATTATTATTCCTGTATTCAGAGGGATTACAGCTAGCTGGCAGAATTACTTGAAATTAGACACCGAGTTCTACTACTACATCTATCCTAGGATAGAACATCCTCATTTTTTAATCACCCCAAATCAAATCATACTGTGTGTACTCCCTTATTATTTCCTGAGCATGAGTGACCTGTGAATTATCAAGAAGTTGTCAATAGTCAGATGTTATTTTATATGTCTGTAAAGAGTGATAACTTCCTGCTTCATTTGTGGACTTTGACAAATCTTTTACATTGATAGAGTTATAATGCATTCTTTTGATCTCAGCAAATATTTAATGAGCAACTAATTAGTCTGTGATGAACTCTTTAATAGGTTATGAATATATATGATATGCATTGTTTTCTCAGAACATTCTTTTGGAAAATACAGCATAAGATACATGAACTATATTTAATATTTTGGGCCTAGAAATGGAGTGGATGTAGCCACGGTTGATAGGGCACAAAATACCTAGGAGACATCTGAGAAGAAACCGTGTTCTGCCCATATGGCAGCGACTGACTGTTCACCCATTGAAACGAGAATTCGGCTCTAACTCCCTAGGCACCTCTTCAATGGTGTATGTTCTCCATAAGTTATATCTCTTAATTCCAATTCTGAGAGTAAGTAGAAGGGGGTCTGTAAGAAAATCCAGCTTCCCTCTTTTTTTCTTTTCCTGGATTTTGGTCACATTGCAATAAGAATTATATTTTTAATGCTATTTTCTCTCATAAACTTTATTCCCAGCATAAATAACTTCATGAAGAGCTTTTAGAAGAACTTAGCGTGAAATATAAGGCCATTTTGCCAGAAGTAGTCAAGGAATGTACAGTACAGGAGACACGGTAATTGCAGGTGTTGAGAAACAATTTCATCCTGAATAGCCAGCTTTTTAGTTAAAGAAACTGAATGCATGTATATGCACACATATGTTTATCCATAATTGTGTATGTGTGTGTAAATATATACATAGCTAATACCTAGATTTCAGAATTTAATAAGAAGGGTGATGAGAGCCTATAGTAGTGCCTTTGCATAAGTAGTATTCTGTAGATATTTTTGGAATGCATGAATGAATGAACGTCAAGAGAAAATAACGAATATCACTGGACTGCCTTAGTTAAAATGGAAGTTTATTATAAATCTCAACTCAGAGTTTAGAATTTTCATAATCATTTTTCTTTATTGTATTTCTCCTTTGCTTAATATTCTAGTTGCTTTTACATTTTATGATTAAAAGGTAATTATTTTGTTATAATCAAGTAGTACCAAGATCTATTTTATGCCTTGCATATGTGCATTCTTGAGTTTGGCAAATTGTTTACTCTTTGTCTTCTATCTGGTGCCACCTCCTTGCAACATTCAGCGTTTTTCTTTCATTCAACAAATATTTATGAAGACCTTCTCTGTGCACTATGCTGGGTTTTGATGGAGGGGAGATGAATGGGTGGAGGGGAGATGAATTAATCATACATACATCTGTGAAAGCTCACCTAGAGTATTGTGATGAAAGGTCAGTGCATTTTAAATTACCTTAATTGATGAATATATTAAGATCAATCAAAAGTAAATGCATACCTTAAAAAAAATTAGCCTAACTTGTAACTTCTAAGAATAAATTTGTCATCTGACCACGCACATTTACTGAGCGTCAATTATCTAAGTGAAGCTTTACTGCAGAGAATAGACATGAATCATAGAATGTCGTCCAGAATATGAACTGTCCCATGAACTGCCCAGTGCCCCACAGTCTTGAATTCTGACATTCCATCAGCTTGGCAGAACCTTCCTCCCCTGGTCCTCTGTGTCGAGACCCAACTCAAAAATCACTTTCCCCTTATGCCTTCCCTGGCAGTTTGGTCTCCAAGAATAGGGTTAGTACCCTTTCTGTGCAGTCTCGTAGCAATCCAACCATAACTCTATTATGGAACAGACTACGTTGATATTTTCATTAAAGTTTTATTTCTAGATAATTTAAAATATACTCAAAGAAATCATGTAGAAAAAGCTCTAATCCAATCTTGGGTGGGGATTTAAAGAAATCTGCTGAGAGCAGAAGCTAATTAAGGTAGAGTATAAAGAATGAATTTTCTCCATCCAGGGAAAAAAAAAAAAAGATAAAGAAAAAATCTTTCGAGAGGAAAAAGTCATATGTGCCGAGCTCAGGGATAAGAGGGAGCACCAGGCAAATTGAGAAAATGTAAATAGCTTGGGAGGGTAACAGCTTTGAGGAATTTAAGGAGAAGAAGATGCAAAGTTGAGCAGAAATTAAATAATAAAGAGCCTTGTACGCCTCTGAGATTTGGCCTTCACACCGAGGATAAAGGCTTGAGAAAGAAAATGATGGTCTTATTTTGATTCACGTCTGCTTCCTCTTCCCAACCGGCACTATCTTAATTTAAACAATTAATATGTGAGCAAGAAAAGAAAACCCAGTGAAGGAGATAGAGGAGGAGTTATCAATGACAAGAGACGAATCCTTTGTAGCCAGAAAACTAAAGGATATAAAGTGAACTGAGAAGCCAATGAGGAGCTTAGAGTAGGGATCATCAAACTACGCTTGTGAGTCAAGTCCAGCCCACCGCCTACTACTGTAAATAAAGTATTATTGGAGCACAGCCAAGTCCATTCATTAATACACTGTCTATGGCCACTTTTACATATGATGGCCGAGTTGAGTAATTGAGACAGACATTATCTCATAAAGTCAAAAATATTTACTATCTGGCTCTTTACAGAAAATGTTTGCCGGTCCTTTTTTTAAAGCAAAAGAGCAGTTGATTAAAAAAAGGACTACCAGGAGTCCTTTGGATTTATCAGCAAGTAGGTTTTGGGAGACTCTGTGAGAGGAGTTTTCAGTAAAACGGTTGATGCTAAATATAAAGAATAGGATAAAAGAAAGTGGAGAGAATAAATGCAGTCACCTTCCCACCACCAGCTCATTCCTGCCCCAGTCTCAGCAATAAAATGTATTATCTCCATTCACCAAGGAGGAAACAGTTTCAGAGATTTTGAGTAACTTAGCCAAAGTTGCACAGCAAGTACTTAGGGGTTGGAACTGGAATCCAGTTCTATTTAATCAAAACCCATGTTCTTTCTGCTAGATTGGATTTGCCCTAGAATTTAAGTTCGAGAGCCCAGAATTCAAGCCTCATGAAATTGTTTTAGATTCCAAAAATCGTGAACTTAGAAGGCAAAATATTCTTGCAGAGAAATGAGATGAAACCTCATCTGTTATCCCTGTCAACATGCACACTGAAGGAGTAAGACTGTTTAGTAACTATGTGCAATTAACCCCAAATCATTCTCTCTCCAAATGTAAAAAAATCTTACTCCCCAGACCCTCCTAATTTACAGAAACCCCCTACTCAGAGGAAGTTTTCATAGACATAATGGAATTCGCTTACAACATCTATTCTAAAATATTTTGCACAGCAAAGAAAATGAATAAATGCAACCTTTTAAATTAATAGCCACTAAGGGAACAATAATAACAACAAGTAACAATGGAGAGAGACATTTCTAATGAAAGGAAAGAGAAAACTGGTAGACCAGAACCTTCCTATCCTATAAAGGTCTACATGAAAAACCTGAATAAAAGAATGTAAACAATTTTCTCTAACATGTAATTCACTATTGTCCAAATTCAGAGATTTATGTTAAATGAGACATATTAGCCTCATTCTTCCTCATTCCTTTATCAATTTTCAGGCCAACAATTTTAAGTATGATAGGCAGATAGGAGGGAGAGGTTGCTATAATATATGTCACCATTAATTAGAAATTACTTTAAAGCAGTAGCACTCAATGGGGGCAATTTTGCCCCTCCGGGGACATTTGGAAATGTCTGGAGGCATTCTGGATTGACACAACCTGGGGTAGGGCAGAGTACTACAGACATCTTGTGGGTAGAGGCCAGGGGGCTGTTAAACATCCCACAAAGCACCGGACAGCCTCCTGCAACAAATTATCTGCTGGCCCAAAATTTCCGTTATGCCGAGGTTGACATATGCCACTTCAAAGGAGCATCACTGTAGCACAATGGCATTCCAGCCAATGGCATAGTCTCCAGCATTTCAGACATACTAATTATGCATAGGCAAATGTTATCTGCAAAGTCATGAAATATAACCCTTAAACTCTCACAGTTGGAAAGGACAGCCTAAAAGGAAGAATTATGTAGGGATGATTGAGAGATTAAAAATATTGTATTATATAAAAGATAATAATAAATCAATATTACCATGTATGATTTTTAAGAAAAATTTGTCCTCTTCTTCAAAGATGGTATTACATAGATATCAAACTGTATACATATACCCTTTGGACCAGCAGCCTGTAGCTACATAAAAACAGTACATTAAAGACCCGTATGAGGCATGTTGCCAATTCATCCACAAAGAGAGAGATAAATGTGTGACTGAAAAAGTACTTGTCGAACACAAGCTGCAGCTGTGCCTAACTAATACCTAATTACTCAACTAGAACATATTATCCATCAGGCAGAACAAAGGTGGGTAATTTCCTATCATCTACTGAGATGATTTACCAAATTACTGCATAAAAATACACTTAGCTCATATTAAAGTTATGACACTAACCAAACACAAGCATATTCAGAATTAATGGTGATTTGACCTAACTTTCCTTTGTGGGGATTTAGAAAATATACTCCACAGGAATAAACCAAAGATAGCATAAAAATCTTAATTGGAAACCTGAAATAGACATCAGAATTCTTCCGGAACTAGTATAAAAGATTTCAATAAAGTTTGGTACTCAAAAACTATAATATGGGAAAATGTCAATAATAATTTAAAAATAAATTACATTTGTTACCGTGTTGGTTACTTATCTGTTATAAAACAAATTTATATACAGATATTCGTGTATAATTTAATCTGAACAGAAATGTAATGGTGATGAACACTACCTTCTTGGATCTTAATAATAAACTCTACGGAGACGTGAATTGGAGAAAAATCTTCTGACAGCTGACTTTGTCATCAAGTGAGCACTAGAAACGTCCTCTGGTAAATAGGTTCATTGCTCTCAATTCTTCACTCCTGTCCTGTATTCGAATTACTCCATGCCATTTGTCACAGGACTTTGCATTACCTCCCACTAATGAGTATGTTTCCTCATTCAACTGATGTTGAGTTTAGCCGCATGACTTGTTTGTCCAATAGCATGTGGATTAAAGTGATGGGCCCTAGACACAAGCTGAAGCCTTTAAAGGCATTTCATAACTCTGCTCGCCTTTTTTGTTTTCATGCCATTTGCCATTAGAGAAACATGCCTCACACGACTATTAACTAATTAGAGAAATGCAGAGCTGACCCACAACTGGAAAGCAAAGAAGATATTTGTCGTTCTAAGCCAGTGAGATTTTTGAAGTTGGTTGTTAACAGCAGAAACTACTATTTCCCTTAATAAAGGCTTTTCCAGAAATGTTTATACTATGGATGTTTCATGTTTACTGCCCCAGTATTTGTCTCCCTGATTTTTAATCAAAGATCCACCTTCATTCCATATCTTTAGGAAGGAGTTTCTGGGGTAAACCAAGTCTTGGCATTTCTCTGGTCACTGTAATTTGATTCAGTTATGGACATAAGATTTTAGTTGGGCCAATCACAATAAATTTCAGGACTTCTGGAAAAGCTACCAGAAAAAAATTTCACTGTTTCCTTATAGTCTCTTACTAGAAGAATGGGAAATTTAAGCTGCTTACCGACATCTTCCTGACACAAGGAGAAATCTCGTGCTACCTAGACTTAAGCCAACAAAGTTGAAAATAGAGTCAAGAAACAGAAAGAAACAAATCCTGAGGAGGTGGCCCAGTCTCTGAACCCAACTATACCTGAAAATTAATCTAGCTCTGGATATTTATATGTGTTGATAATTTCCTTTTATTCCTTAATCTAATTTTAATTGAGTTAATGGTCTCTGACCACAGAGAGCTTCATAATGGATACAGTATCTATGGTGTCAATTTAAAGGATAGGAAATAGAGAAAATATTTTTTTATTTGTCTTTTAAAAAATTAATTAATTTGTTTATTGAGGTAACACTGATTTATAACATTATATGAGTTTCATGTGCACAGCATTATACTTCTACTTCTGTATACCCTACAGTGTGCTCACAAGATAAGAAATAACAAGTGTTGGTGAGGATGAGGTTTGTGGGAATGTAAATTGGTGCAGCCACTTTGAAAGTCAGTATGGAGGTTCCCCCCCAAAAATTCAGAGTAGAACTACCATATGATCCCGTTATCCCACTTCTGGGCATTTATCCAGAGAAAATATTTTTCTTAAACACAATTTTCCTTTATTTGAACTGAAACACTCAGTTATTCTGTAATGTGTATAAAAAGAAGAATTTATCGCAGAAAGAGAATAATTATAAAAGCATATGCAAAATACATGTCTAAATCTTCTATTCATATAATTTTCTTGTAAAAGTGAGTATCATTATGACATAATTATACTTTATCCAAATCCCAATGTAAAATTAACATTTCAAAGATATAATAGAATTATAATATTTTTCCTGCAGGCCAAAATATCTTATCAGTTCAACCTAAATTTATAATCTTCCAAACTTCACAGGAAGTTTTAAGAGACTATCTAAGGGAAGCGGGGCTGCCGAGGAGGAGGAGAAGGAGGGGCGCGTGGCTTCCAGCGGCTGGGGGCGCCTGCGAGCGGAGGAGGGGGGCCTGTCCCGGAGGTGGCGGTGGTGCCATCTTGGCAAAGGGGGGATCAGGAAGTGCGGACGGCGGGGGCGGCAGTGGAGCCTGGAGCGGAGGCCGGGGGCTCCCGCCCGCCGGCCCTGGGGCAGCAGCAGCAGCCGGGCTGGGGCAGCAGCTGGGGGGCGGGGGGGGGGCTGGGGCACAGTCCCAGGATGGGGAGCGGGGCCTGGGGCCGGGGCCCTGCCTGAGTGGGGAGCTGAAGCTGCTCCAGTTCCTTCTCCCCCGCAGCCACGAGCGCTTCCGCATTGCCAGCGCCTGCCTGGACCAGCCGAGATGCGAGTTCCCGCTGGCTGAGGCCAGAGGGTCCGGGACAGGGGCCGCGCCCGGACCGCATCTCACCCCACAGGGGTCGGTGCCTGGGGATCCCGTCCGCATCGACTGCAACATCACGGAGTCATAGCCAGCTGTGCCCCCCATCTGGTCAGCGGAGTCCGATGACCCTAACTTGGCTGCTGTCTTGGAGAGGCTGGTGGACATAAAGAAAGGGAATACTCTGCTACTGCAGCATCTGAAGAGGATCATCTCCGACCTGTGTAAACTCTATAACCTCCCTCAGCATCCAGATGTGGAGATGCTGGATCAGCCCTTGCCAGAAGAGCAGTGTACACAGGAAGATGCATCTTCGGAAGGTGAAGATGAGGAGATGCCTGGGGACACAGAAGACCTAGATCACTGTGAAATGAAAGAAGAAGAGCCAGCTGAGGGCAAGAAATCTGAAGATGACGGCATCGGAAAAGAAAACTTGGCCATACCAGAGAAAATTAAAAAGAACCAGAGGCAAGATTACTTAAATGGTCCGGTGTCTGGCTCGGGCGCAGGCTACTGACCAGCTGATGAAGGAGCTCAGGAATATATACGGATCACTGAGTTTCAAAGGCGGAAACTATACAGTCAAACTCGTGAATGACAGCCTGTATGATTGGAATGTCAAAGTCCTCAAAGTTGACCAGGACAGCACTTTGCACAACCATCTCCAGATCCTCAGAGAAAGGAGCCGACTTCATCCTACTTAACTTTTCTTTTAAAGATAACTTTCCCTTTGACGTGCCGTTTGTCAGGGTTGTGTCTCCAGTCCTCTCCGAGGGTATGTTCTGGGCGGAGGTGCCATCTGCATGGAACTTCTCACCAAGCAGGGCTGGAGCAGTGCCTACTCAATAGAGTCAGTGATCATGCAGATCAGTGCCCCACGGGTGAAGGGAAAAGCACGAGTGCAGTTTGGAGCCAACAAATCTCAGTACAGCCCGACAAGAGCACAGCAGACCTACAAGTCCTTGGTGCAGATCCACGAAAAAAACTGCTGGTACACACCCCCGAAGGAAGATGGCTGACCCGGGAGTGCCATCCCCTTCCTCCTTCCCCAGGCATCACTGGACCAATTACCTTTGAATGCTGTATTTGGATCTCCCGCTGCCTCTGTGGTACCCTCCCTCACTTTTCCTGGACATGATAGCGCTGCCTATTGCAGGACAATGATGGCTATTCTAAACGCTAAGGAAAAAAAAAAACACAGAACTGTTTCAAGTACTCAAGACTGACTTACAGACCAACCAACCACCTGGCTGGAACCTTTGCTAGCAAGCATTCTTATAAAAGAAACTTTTGAGCCTCATTATATTGCTGGAAACTCAGCTGTGCTCCAGACTAGAGCCTCCTTACCTATGCTATGGATTTTTAATTTATTTTCCCTTATTTCATGTACACTGCTTTTTTTGGTTACAGTGTATGATGGATGTGTATGAAAAAAAATGTATCTTTGGGAAAACAATTACAGTTTGTTGACTTGAAAAAAAAAAAAGACTATCTAAAACTCTACTAAATTTAAAATGAACAAATTTAATACCAGGTTTATAAACATGACACAAAAACACCTCAGATGATGGAGAGAATAAATTATATCTGTCCTACAGTCAAGTCTGCATAAACCTATTTTTCTAGATAATATAGGTGAAGTGTTTTTTCTGTAATTGAGTAAAGGAAAGGAAACTTAATCAGCTTGCCTCGACACAGTGAAAAGTTTTCTTTGACGACCGTCAGTAAAGTGGCTAAGTACCTGATAATTATACTATCAGATGTTAATATTTCACTTCTTGTTGCTTAGCAGCCACCTGTATTTTAGAAAATAATATTCTATTTCTCTGACTATATGATGCGTATCATTTTATATTATTTGGAAAATACTGAAAGGTATTAAGGAAATAAAAGCCTGCCATGTTCCAAACACAAGATAGTTATTACTGTTAACAGTGTATTGTATTTCTCTCCAGAATTTATTTTCTAGAATTGTATTGTATATATAATTGTCTGCATCTTGTTTTTTTAATATACACTTATTATATTTGATATTTTCCTACGACAATCATTTGTTTAAAAAAAAAAAAGCTTTCAATAAACATACATCTCACTTTAAGTAAGAGCCAAATTCTTACAGTAGTCTACATGAATTGCATCCTCTCATTATCTGTCTGACCTAATTACCTCCCACTCCTTAACTTTACTCTGGTCGCAACAAATCCACTGCAATTCCTCCAACATGCCATGATGAACCCAAGTTAATACCTTTGTAGTAGCTGTCCCCTTGGCCTGCAGTCCTTCCTCTCCTGACGTGCATGGTTCATTCCACCTCCTCCTCCAAATGGCAAAGTTCTGTGGGATGCACCATGACCTGTCAGGTGACTGTGGTCATGGTCTCTGGAGTCAGAATTCACATCCTAGCTGTGTGACCTTGGGAAAGCTGCTGAACCTCTCTGTCCTTTGGGGAATAAAAATAACTATTCTCAGGGCCCAAACTCTGCTCTTTTTTTTTTTTAAGTCTTTATTGAATTTGTTACAGTATTGCTTCTATTTATTTTATGTTTTGGTTTTTTGGCCATGAGGCACGTGTGATCTTAGCTCCCCAACCAGGGATTGAACCCGCACCCCCTGCATTGGAAGGTGAAGTCTTATCCACTGGACCACCAGGGAAGTCCCCAGCTCTTTTTTTAATGTTATTTTTTCCACAGTCCATTTGTATTTCATAGCATACTCCATTACGTACTGGTTATTACAGTTATTATTATAATTTACTGATATATTATGTTTATTGTGTACTGTCTCATCTCCTCTCACTAGATTGTAAATTCTACAAAGGTAGGTTTTCACCCTGAAGTGTTCCTCAAAAAAAACTGCACTAAAAAATACACCCATATTCACAAAAAATTAACACTAATATAGAACCTAGAATGCCATCACTGTCCTAAGCTTTTAAAATATATTAATCATTTGCTCCTGCCACAACCCATGGATAGGGATTATTATTATGATCTCCATTTTATAGATAAGAAAGTTGGGGCGTTCAAATACATAAGCAGCCTTCCCAACTAGTAATGCTAGTAACTGGTGAAAGAATTTGAACCCAGGCAGTCTGGCTCCAGACAGAATATTCTTGATCACTACGCTATGCTTCTACTGAATATGTATCGATTGAATGAACTGAACAAACCAAAGAAGGAAGCACTGTCATATCAACAGGATCACGTTTCTTTGATAGTCGCTACCTCCTTCTGAAAAAAAGTGAATTCTAGTTCTTCTAAGATTATCTTTTTCTCACCAGAGGAATGCAGGCAAGAAGGTAGAATAGTGAGGTTTTCATTTCTCATCTCACCTTCAACATGAGATGGGCCACCTTCCTGTTGGCTGAGTGTCCAAATATGTTGGATTTTCCTTTATTATTTTCGTCACCTTCACCCAGTTTCCAGCTCCACACTAATGATTTGCCTCTGTAAAGCAAATAACCTTTGCTAGCCAGTGTGTTTTCCCTTTAACTTGGGCATGTTACCTTTTTATTTTAAATAAATATTATAGCACAACTTGCTAGTATACTATTAATATTAATAGCAGCAGTTTTCGAGCAACTACATCATAACTGTGTTCAATTCACTGGAATACTGTGTTCTTTTGCCACTCTATACATACTGCCCTTTAATATAGTATCTTTAATTGGGATACGAGTTGCTTGCTGGATGCATTATGAAACTCCACAGGGCTGTATTATGAGAGCAGTACTTTCTAGCTGTGCTCAGCTCTGCTCTAGCTTTGCTTAAGTATGTCATATGAGGGAGGGAGGAGGGCTCCTCCTTTAATTCTTGAAAGGGAGTAACGAAACTACTGTTCACTGCCCCTCTCACCAAAAGAAAACAAAAATACACTTAAACTTAGCTGTCCTTTAGGACTACCTAGAACACTGTTTCTCAAAACAGAACCCACAGACAACAACTGCATCACAGGCAGCTTGAGTGCTTGTTAAAAAATGAGGACCACTACCCCTCATCCTGACCTTTTAGTGAACTGAAATTTGAGGAGGTAGGACAAAAGGGTTTGCATTTTTAACAAGTACCCCCAAGTAATTTGTGTGTGTATAATATATACATTAAACGTTATTCAACAAATAAATGTTCAGCCTCTACTAGGTGCCATTTCCTGTACTGATTTCTGGGTATATAATAATAAACAGAAAGAGATATAATCGCTGTCCTCATAGAATTTCAGCCTAGTGAGGAGCCACGTATTTGTAAACGACCACCATACAAACAAGCACAGACTCTCAACTGGGATCCGGGCTATGAAGGAGAGAAATTCAGAAATATGGACAGTTGGGCAGGAATTTCAAGGAAGGCATCTCTGAACTGAAACCCAAAGCTGAGTATAAATGAACTCAGGACGAGGGGAAAAGTGGGTTGTGTTCCAGCCAAGAAGAAAATGATGTCATAAATCACACGGGGGTAAAGGAGCTTGGAGAGAGAAGGACTAATGCACAAAGCCCAGGGCGTGATAGCAACAGGGCAGCGGAAGCAGATTGTGAGAAGAAGCCATTGAGGTGACAGCTGAGTCTTGTAGACTAGCTCCTCCTTTATTCTACAAATACAAAGGGAACCTCTTGGAGGCTTTAATGGGGGAGAGGACACTGGCAGTGTTATAGTTGACATTAGTCTTATCCTAGAGCTGCACTATCCAATCAGGTAGCCACTAGCCACATGTCTATTTATGTTTAAATGTAATAAAATTAGAAGTTCAATTTCTCAGTCACACTATTTACATTTCAAGTGCTTAAAAGCCACATGTGGCTGGTAGCTACCTATCTGACAGCACAGATACAGAATATTCATTGTCCCAGAGAGTTCTATTGGCACAGCTGCTCAAAGTGTGGTCTGCAGACCCCAGCGTGGCAGACATCCCCTGAGAGCTAGTTAGAAATGCACAATGTCAAGTCCCACACTGCATTTGAAGGTGATTCTTAGGTGACCTGTATGCATATTAAAGTTTGAGAACCATAATTCTAAAAGGTAACTGACCTTTTAATGGAATCCTATTAATCATTTGCTACTTTGAATGGGGTGAAAAGCACAGAGAAAATTCCAATATAGAGAATGACTGAAGAGATGAGGATATTGCCTGGTACCAATTTGGGCCTCAATTTCATGAGATCTCCTCAAGTCCCCTTAGGAACTCAGTGAAATATACACACCACCTGGTTCCAATCAAATGCTTTACATTTTGGGGGGAAAAGATTGTCTTACAGTTCTTTCCAAACGTGATTTCCAGGTATTGCCCTGCTGTCTTCCCTTCCCATCCTTTCCCCTGTACTATCCCTCTCTAATGTCTTGCTGTTGTGAGTAGGATTGCTACATATCATACCAACAGAATACAGGCTGTGACGCAAAAAACTTAATTATCATTTTTAGGGTTCCCGGTGAAATGTTACTTGTTAGATTGTTAAAAGAAACTAATGAACTCACTGGCTTCCTGAAATTGTAGTTCTATTTTTCAGAAGTATGGTTGCCTATTTATTTTTAACTGTACTATTATCATACAAATAGATCAACTTGTGGTTGTTACCCATTTCAGACACGTGCTCCACTCCACTTTTATTACACAGTCTGTTACATGACAAAATACCTGAGGAAGCTCACCAAAATCCCAGACTTCTAAACAAAGCATTATAACATGTGGGAGGATAGAAAAAACTTCCAAATAGCTAACCTAGGCTCAGGTTTAATATTTGAGCTAAAGAAAGACTAGGATAACAAAATGATAATAATCTTAAAATGAACACTTAACTAATCATTAAGGACTGAATGTATCCTCTCAAAATTCATATGTGGAAGCCCTAACCCTCAATGTGATGGTATTGGGAGAGAGGGCCTTTGTGGGGTATGAGGGTCAGATGAGGTCATGAGATTTGACAAAGTGTCTCTCCTTGACCAAATTTTAGTCAGGTTCCTTTGATCCTCTTCCCAACTGGGCCTCAACTTTTGTCCTACTCTTTCTACCTCTGCATTGTACAATTTTACCAAGAGTCCTGCTAAGTCAATTTAGCCAGAATTTCCCACCTCAATATCTGATCACCCTCAATAGCTAATTGGGTTCCTCTTCCCCCCCTTACCCCAGGTGACATCTGATCTCCCTGGCCCCTTAAGCAAGAACCCTGTTAGGTTCATTTAGCTAGAATCCTCTCTTACCCCTGATGTTTCTTCTTAGCAATTTTCCGTCTACTGACCCCCACCCTGATCCTTGGCTACAAATTCCCACCATTCCTCGCTGTATTTAGAGTTGAGCCACCTCTCTTACTTCAAAAACCCCATTGCAGTAGCCCTCATACCTAGCCTGATAATCCTGAATACAGCTTGCCTTACCACTTTAACAAGGGTCACAATAATTTTTTCTTTAATAGGGTGGGATTCTCATGATGGGATTACTGGTATGATAATAGAAAGATATCTCTCTTTCTCTCTCTCTCTCTGTCTCTCTGTCTCTCTCTCACAGACACACACACACACACACATTCTTTCTCTCTCTCTGTCTACAGAAGCATGGAGGAAAGGCCATGTGAGGGCAGAGTGAGAAAGCAGCCATCTACAAGTCAGGAAGACAGCTCTCACTAGAAATCAATTTGACTGGCATTTTGATCTTGATCTTGGACTTTCCAGCCTGTAGAACTGAGGGAAATACATTTTTGTTGTACAAGCCACACAGTCTGTGGTATTTTTTATGGCAGCATGAGCAGACTGACACTATGTGCCATGCCCAGTGCTACATACTTCACAGATATTGTCTCATTTGATCTTTACCTACATTATTACTAAGCTAAAGTTACTAATATTATAAATGCTTTACAGTTGAGGAAACTGAGGCTCACTGAGGTTAAGTGACTTCCCAAAGTCCCTCTGTTATTATTCCAAAGTCATCTCCTATTTACTTTGAATCTGAGTCCAAAGATACCCCATGCAAATCTTTAAGCAATACTATGTTAAATGCTAGCAGCTATAGAGCCATCCAAAGCACCCCAAGTACTTGAAATGTTAACACATTTTGACAGCTATATTAAACTATTACCTGCATTTAAACAGATGCTATTATTTTTACAGGTATAATTAGGCTTTATGTACAAAAGAAATATATCTGTGGCTATTCCTTGTTTTTTTGTTTTTTTTTTTAATTCTTTTTTTTATTCCTTGTTTTTATCCAAGAAATCTTACTAATTCGGGTTCATGTAGCACAGACAAGATGGCTTGCTAAACATATAAATGCACATCAAAAGCGAAGTCCTGTATGGATAGGAAACCTGAATTCTAATCCTATTTTGTAACTAATTATGGGACCTTGGGCAGGTCACTTTAGGACATATCTCATAGGACAAGGTGTTCCCTTATGGGAAAAAGGGGCTGTTGGTCTTTAGCATTACCCCTCCCCCAGAGTTAATACTCTTTGATTTTTGTTCTCAAAGGAAGTCTTATCAAGAACTCCATTATCTCAGCTGGCAAAATAAAATGTTTGATCTTTATAACAGGTTTAGGTCCTGCCACTTGATTACTTTGAATTTTGGTCCCCAAGGTAAAAAAATGAAAGAATGAAAGAGAGAGAGAAGAAGAAGGAAAGAAAGAAAGAAAGAAAGGGAGGGAGGGAGGGAGGAAGGAAGGAAGGAAGAAAGAAAAGAAAAAAAAAAGAAAAGAAAGAAAGTTGGTCAATCATATGTGCTATTCTACAAAAAAATAAAAAATAAAAAAATAAAAATAAGAAAGTTCAGACGTCGATTAGCTGATAGAATCTGTCCTGCTAGCAAATGTAAAATAATTAGCTGTACTGGTTAGGACTTATTCAGTTACAAGTGACAGAAACCCATTTCAAAATGGATAAAGCAAAAAAACCAACAACAAAATATTTAGTGATACGCACAAATGAAAAGTTCATGGGTGGTATGGCTTCGGGCAAATATCTTTGCCTGCTGGCAAAGCTCTAGGCTTACACGCTCATCTTCACTTTCCCAGACGGATGTCCCAGAGTTAAATCTCATGGGCCAGAAAGGGCCATGTGCCACATTTGAAGCAGTCCTATGGCCAAGATAGGCCATATGCCTATACTTTGAACCTTTTAAACACCTAGAAACCACAAGGAAAATCCAGTAAAATTACTATAAGAATCCAGAATGAATATTTGGCAAGCAAAAAACAGTAGTCATCCACCTTATCAAGAAAAATATTAACAGTAAAGACATAATGGTAAGTGACAAAGTGGTTTCCCCGTCTTACTAAAGATAATAATAGCTGTAAATTATTGAGCATTTCCTATACACCCGGGATTGTGCTAAATGCTGTACACTTGTTATCTACTTTATCTTACATACAGATGAAGAAGCAGAGGCTCAAAAAAGTCATGTCACTTGCACAGAATCCCTAAAGCTAATAAAAGGCAGAGCTAAAATACAATATGGATTTATCTGATTTCCCAGTTCAGGTTCTTAAGACTCTTAACCACTATACTGCTTCCATAAGAACTAACTTGATATCTTATTTTCAGAGAATACAAGAAAACAGAAGCTGCAAAGTAAAATAACTTCATTACGTGGCTTCAAAAAATGATGGTTGTTTGTAACAACAGAAGAGTACAGTAGAATATGGTTGACTAATAATGTCCATAACCGATCTGTGACAAAATCAGTTTCATAGTGTCTTAAATAATTCAGATACCTTATTTCCAAAATACAACAGTGTTCCAAAAAATGATTTTCACAATAGATATGTACATGTATGGATGTGTATGTGTGTGTACACAGAAAATTAGAAATCAATGTTTCCAGAAGAGTTATTAACAATCAGAACATGAGAACCATCCACAGCTCTTACTAGTTATATCAGAATTATGAGTTATATCAGTTACTAGTGATATCAGAATTATTCAAAGTCATACTGGGACGTCACTAACCAGTCATCTGAAACTTGGCTGTTCATATGCCTGCAACCCATCAACCTCTACAGCCAGTCATTAAGTTACCACTTACCTAAACAATTTTCTACAGTAAGGTTTGGCAAAAGATGGTCTATCGTTCAAATCCAGCCTGATGCCTGTTTTTGTCAGTAAAGTTTTATCAGAACATAGCCATGCACATTAATTTACATATTGCTTATTGCTGCCTTTGCACTACAATGGCAGAGTTAAACAGTTTCTACTGGGACGATCTATCCCCAGAGGTTGAAAATATTTGCTATTAGTCCTCTACAGAAAAAGGTTGCCATGTTCTAGAATATGGCATGCATGCTTCAAGGAGGATTTGAATGTTTAAAGATAAATTCCAAAAACCCAGAAATTTTTCTCCTAGTTTGTAAATCACTGGGAAGGAAACTAATATTTTATGAATACATATTGAATTTCTCATGCTATAAAAAGAATGTGATATCATACCTCAAACTGACCTTTGAAAATGCAGTAATGACGTGTTTATCAGGCAAGCTGCTCCAGAACAGTTGAGATGCCAGAAGTGTCCTCTCCTGCTTTAGGGCATCTTACTTTATATTGTTTCTATTTAGACCTTTAAAAAAGGAGTTAATGAGCTGAAACCTTTTCATTTACTCTCTTTGGGGCAACTGTCAATTGGAGGCTATGACATGTACTTTTTCTTGAAAAGTTTCCTTAAAATCTTTTAAACCTTAAAACTTTCCTTAACAGTTTCCCTTGCATTGGTTTCTACAAATTATATATACCTTGTTCCCCTCCCATTAAATCATGTTGACCCTGGAGTCATATATAAATTAGACATGTTCAACTCTTAACAGGCATTCATGGCTACTGAGGGACTTGTCCTTTGAAAGATTAACTGGGCACTTGGCCTTTATTGGTCTGTTCTTGGAATTACTGTGTTTCATCTGTTTTCCTTAAGCAGCTTGGGCTCTGGATGACCCACTTTCAATAAAGAAGGCTATTTGCTTAATGGAAGAGCATACTGTATTTTCCCTGATTCTGAATTAAACTCTAGGGATAATGTTTCCGTTTTTTACACGCAGACTCATTACTCCAACCTTCCCTGATTGGGTGGAAGGAGGATATTTTAGATGTGAAATTCAAGTTCTGATACTTTATCCTAAACTCTAGACTGCACAGGGAATCCCTGATCAAATTTCCAGCAGTTACATGAGACATATTAGGCATTAGGGTATACCACTGAGAAATATCTCTATGGTGTGCAAGTTGCTGCAGACATTTCACTTGTGCTATTTAAATAAACTAGTCATGTTTCATCATGCACCATAATGTTTCACTGTCAGGCACACAAACCTTAAGAATTTTCATATTTTCAACAAACTCAAGAGTAAAGCCATGAATTTGAAAATGTATGTGTTCACCCCAAGCCAGAGCAGAATATAATCCCCCTCAAAGGAGGAACACATTTTTGGCTAGCAGAAAAGCAAAACAAACTACAATCCTTAGAATATTTTAAAGTCAGCACAAGAAAGCTGTTGACAAGGAAAACAGGGTTGCAATGTGGATGAGAGAATCATATCTCCCAGTTAAGATCTTACTAAGAACAATTCATTCATTTCTGCATGTTGCTCCACTTACAGAAAGAAGTTGTGCCCCCCATTCCAATTCCAAATACTCCAAAGGAGCATTTGCATCAGCCCTCATATCTGTAAATTACACTCCTGGAATGTCAATTTCCTGGTACTGAAACTGCTAAAATGCAAATAGGAATGCTTTCACTGATCCTACAGTTACATATGTCTTGATAGGACTGCCTTAAGGCTTGTTTGAAAATATACTGAGTGAGTTCGATATATTTTTTCTCGACCAAGCATCCATCCAAGGAGAAAACTGTGTCACCATGAGGTGGCAATCTGTTCCAGCAGTCAGCATGTGACAAACAAACCAGCTGGAGACAGGTCTTTCTTTACCACTCTTAGAAGAAATGCATTCTCTTTCCACTGAGGATGCCCAGCTGCTCATGGGTAACCCTGGAGCTTTAAGTATATTTGCTCCAAAAAGGCAGAGTCTGTCTGAAGGTGCAGTCAGCACAAAGAGCAGAGTTAGGGGACTCAGAAAGACAAATCCCGAAGGGCATCATTTAAGTCCAAGAGTGAAGTGCTACCTAATGGAAGAACCACTGTAACTTTTCAGTTAGTTGAAGTTAATAAGTTCACTTTTTGCTTAAGCTGTTTAGAGATGGGTTATTGTCACTTGCAAGAGGATAGTCACAAGGACAAGGTATTTTTACAAATGCTCAAAACATAATGAAAGCTCTATTATGATGTGTTTATCAGACATCAAAATTTTGAAGATATGTGATAGCTGACAGGAACATTTTGTGAGGGAGGAGGAGGAAGAATCTAGAAGAGTAGGCACAATCCATAGGCTCTGAATGGAATGCAGAATAATCAGGTACCCAGAACAGAGAGGTGGGGGGCTGGTAATGGGAGGGGCATTAAAAAGGGAAGCGAGCAGAGGTAGAAGACATGTTTTCATGTACTTGAGTGCAGTGTTTGGGGTTAGGAATGATTTAGCAAAATGTGAGATCTACAGTTTTATGCAGCTCAAACTAAACTACTCCAACAAAACTATTTCTCCACTGATATTACCTCTGCCATGAGCCAGGGTGTCCATTATGTTAATATTCATTTCATATTTTTTACCTTATTAAGAAATACCTCTACCACTTATCGGTTGAGAGCTTTCCAACCACTACACTGAGCTACTTGATGACCTTTCTCTCTATGGATGAACAGGTGGGGCCTGGAATCGCCAAGCCCTTGAGCACATCATTGTGAACCATGAAAAGCCATGAACAGTAACAATGGGAATCACTACAGTCATATATGTTTTGTTCAAGTCATTTTACCTCCCTAAGACTTAGTTTATTCATCTGCAAAAAGGAATAGAATATAGAGATGATATATTATAGAGATTTGCAGTGAAAATTACACTCAATATAAAATAATATATGAAAATGGTCTATGTGGCGCCATAATACAGTAGGTACTAATTAAATTATAGCTGCTGTATTTTCTATAAACACATTTTACATTTGTTTGCCAATTACATTTGCATTTGTCTGTAAATGCACATATTTAAGACAGAATTTACTTTTCCCAGACAAAATGTATACATGAAAGGATCTATAAAAGGAAAAATCTTGATTTTTCAAAATCCTATATTGTTGTCATGGTTAAAATACTGGAGTTTCAGAAGAAAAATGCTTAGAATCATGTAAATATCTAATTAACCCATCCTCCTAATCAGGTTATTTATTTTTTATAAAGCAGTTATTCACACTGAAATTATCGAATGGCACAATAGAACAAAATTGGGTTTGCGCAATAATTTGAGGCAATCATGTTTTTATAAGTAAATAATATGCATAAATGAAACAGATTAATAATCTAATTATATTATGACTTCTTTTAGAGCCCGTTCATGTCCTAATTTCAAAAATGTGAATGTTAATCATGCTGTTTAACAGTGCAATCACAAAGGTCAGTGTACTTTACAAAAGCTGATAGGGGTCTAACAGACTTGCAAAAGGTATTAGTCTCAGCAGAAAGCTAGCATTTGGAAGTCAATGAAAAACCTGCAAAGTTGTGAGAGCAAATACAGAAAGAAGTGTCTATGCATAAAGTATTCAGCAAGATAATAAGGTAATACGGCATTGGTGAACTTTATTTTTTTATTGAAGTACAGTTGATTTACAATATGTTAATTTCTGCTATACAGCAAAGTGATTCAGTTACACACACACACACACACACACACAAACACACACATTCTTTTTTTATATTCTTTTCCATTATGGTTTGTCATAGGATATTGAATATAGCTCTCCGTGTTATACAGTAGGACCTTGTTGTTTATCCATTCTTATATATAAAAGCTTACATCTGCTAACCCCAACTTCCCACTTCAACCCTCCCTCAATCCTCTCCTCCTTGGCAACCACAAGTCTGTTCTCTATGTCCATGATTCTGCTTCTGTTTCATAGATAGGTTCATTGTGTCATATTTTAGCTTCCATATATAAGTGATAACATATGGTATTTGTCTTTCTCTTTCTGACTTACTTCACTTAGTATGATAATCTCTAGTTGTATCCATGTTGCTGCAAATGGCATTATTTTGTTCTTTTTTATGGATGAGTAGTATTCCATTGTATGTACCACATCTTCTTTATCCATTCATCTGTCGATGGACACTTAGGTTGTTTCCATGTTTTGGCTATTGTGAATAGTGCTGCTATGAACTTTGGGGTGCATTTATCTTTTTGAATTATAGTTTTGTCTGGATATACGCCCAGGAGTAGGATTGCTAGATCATATGGGAGTTCTATTTTTAGTTTTCTGAGGAACCTCCATACTGTTTTCCACAGTGGCTGTACCAACTTACATTCCCATAGCATTGGTGAACTTTAAAAATTGTAATGCAGAGTGCATATGGAAGAGAACAAAAAAAAATTTCAATGGCTAAAGATTTGTGACTTTTTTCTGGGATGAATATAGTAAAACTCAATGAAGAAAAAGTTGAACATAAGTATAAAAGAGATACTATGTTCTTCTGGTAATAGAAATGGCAATTAAATATAAAGTACTTGCTTCTCATCCAAGTCTCCTCTTCCTCTTTACCCCAAACCCATCCTTCAGCACAGCCTCTACCTTCTCTCTTTTATAATGCACTTTCTGAAACTGAAATAAAACATACAAACACAAAAATGCATACAGAAATTTATAATCATTTTTGAAGCTTTTATAAATGGACTCACACAATATATATACTTTCTTTTGGGGTTTCCTTCACAAATTATTATGGTTGTGAGATTTTCTTCCATGTTGTTACATGTAGTAGTAATTTTCATTGCTCTAATGTATATACCACAAGTTTTGCCATTAAAATAGTGTATTGTTATAAATAGCCTGGACCACCTTTTCTACTTATGTATTTTTGGAATATAACTAGGAGTGGAATTGCTGAGTCAAAGCACTGTGGAGCTCATCCTTTAGGTTTCCAAACTGATAGTGCTAACTTATGCTATTGCAAGCACTGCTTGGATGTTTCCATGGGTCCATAAGCCCCTCATTAGTATTACCATGTTTACTTTGTTTTGAATTTTAGCCATTTTTTATATGTAGTGACATCTCACTGGGTTCCTGTTTTATTGAGGTATAGTATACATGCAACAAAAGGCACATAAGTGTCGATGGGTTTTGACAAATTTATTTACCCATGTAACTACTATCCAAAGCAAAATATATAGAATATTTCCATTATCCCAGAAAGTTCTCTTGCCTTTTTCCATTGAATTTCATACTCTCACCTTAAGAATTGCTGTCCTGATTTCTGTCACTATAGTTCTCTTCTTGGACTTCAAATAAGTAAAATCCTACAGCGTAAAATCACTTATGTGTGGCTTCTTTTGCTCAACATTGTGTGCTCGACGTTGTGTTTATAACATTCGTCATGGCATGTGTCAGCATTATTAATTTCCTTTTCGTTGTCAAGCAATATTCCATTGTATGAATATACCACAGATTGTTTATTCCATTCTCCTTGTGGATGAGCATTTGAGTTGTTTCAAATTAGGTTATGATGAACATTTTTTATAAATCTTTTGCAGACAGAGGTTTTTATTTATCTTGGGTAAATACCTAGAATGGAATTCTCAGAGTGTGAGATAGAATGTATATTTAATTTGACAAGAAACTGCCAAACAGTTATGCAAAGTATTTGAACAATTTAACCTTCCTACCAGCATTTGTGAAAGTTATAGTAGTTCCACATCTTTGCCAACAATTAGCATTGTCACTCTTAACGGATATATCCATTGCAGTGGGTGTAAAATGATATATGATTGTGGTTTTAATTTTCTGATAATGATGTTAAGCATTTTTTTACATGCTTGTGCTTATTGATCATTCTTATATCTCCTTTTGAGAAGTGTCTGTTCAAAAGTTTTACCCTTGTTATTGAGTAATCTGTCTTTATAACATTGATAAGTAGAAGTTCTTTATATATTCTAGATAAAAGTCCTTTCTCAGATTTATGCATTGTAAATATTTTGTTTCAGTCTGTGACTTGCCTATTCATTTTCCTAATTTCTTTCATAAATAGAAGTTTTATCTTTAACGTTGATAAAGTTCATATTATCCGTTTTTGTAATGACCAGTGCTTTTTTGTGTCTGTCCAATAAATCTTTGCCTACTCAAGATAACAAAGACATTTTCCTACAGATTTATGGTTGTAGATTTTAGATGTAGGCCTTTGATCTATCTTGAATTAATTTAATTTTGGAGTGATATATGGAATTGATTCAGCATTATTTGTTTAAAAAAACTTTCCTATCCCATGGATTTAATTTCACACCTTAGTTTAAAATAGCTGGCTGTATATATAGGTCTATATCTCAACTCCATTTGGGTCTACTGATCTATTTGTTATTCCTTATACTGATACTACAGTCTTAATTAACGTAGCTTTATAGTGGTTCTCAATAGCAGGTAATATGTCTTTCAACTTTGTTCATTAAGAAAAAAATATACATGCTCTTATATAAACATATTTTATATAAATATACATATCCTTTGCAATTGCATTTTAATTTTAGAATAAGTTCATGAATTTCTTCAAAAAATACTGCTGGAATTTTGATTGGGACTGAGTTGAATCTACAGATTTCTGACAGCTTTTGTGATTTATTATTTATCTTTTGTTTTCAGCAATATGACATATCTCATATTTTTCTTTGTATCTATGTTTCTTCGGTTTTATAGCACTTCTTTTTTTTTTCTTTTTTTAAATTTATTTATTTATTTATTTATTTTTGGCTGTGTTGGGTCTTCGTTTCTGTGCGAGGGCTTTCTCTAGTTGCGGCGAGCGGGGGCCACTCTTCATCGTGGTGCGCGGGCCTCTCACTGTGGCGGCCTCTCTTGTTGCGGAGCACAGGCTCCAGACGCGCAGGCTCAGTAGTTGTGGCTCACGGACCTAGCCGCTCCGCGGCATGTGGGATCTTCCCGGACCGGGGCACGGACCCGTGTCCCCTGCATTGGCAGGCGGATTCTTAACCACTTTGCCACCAGGGAAGCCCCTATAGCACTTCTTGAATCTCTGCCTTGAACACTCTATTCAGTTTTTTTAACATTCTTAGTCTCAATATTCTCAACTATTGTTTCTGCCCAATTCACTCTTTTGTCCACTTTTAAGACTCCAATTACATATTTGTTAGACATTTGTACTATATTCTAAATATCCATTATGTTCTCTAAATTTTCTATCCTTTTGGAGCTTCACCTTCAGTTTGAATATTTTCTTTTGACTTATTTTCCAGCTTCTTCTTTCTTCAGCTGTATCTAGTCTGTTGATAAACCCAACCACTTAGTTTAATAAAATCTCCACTGTTGAGATCTTAACCACTCATTTTATTACTTAAGTTCTAGAATTCCCATCTTTTAAAATTTCCAGTTCTCTGCTAAAATTCTCCATCTTGTCACAATTTCTGAACATTTTAATTAAGCTATAGTTTATAACTCTAATATGTGGTTGTTCTCTTGGCTTTTTTTTCTTGTTTTTGGCCGGTTCTTGATGTTTTGCACCTGATTGTTTTTTATGGAAGTATAGTTGATTTAAAGTGTTATATTAGTTGCAGGTGTACAACATAGTGATTTGATATTTTATAGATTATACTCCATTTATACTTATTATAAAATATTGGTTATATTCCCTGTACAATACATCCTTGTATCTTATTTATTTTATATGTGCCTGATTATTTTTTATTGCTCACCCACATTGCCTACCATTGTAAAGAAAATTGGTATCAATCATTTGAAGCTTTAACTAATGTCATCTTTCTCCAGAGAGGAATTATTTTTGTTATCATGAAGCAGGGGGGTACATTGCCATAATCCACACAGGAGTTGAGATGATTTTAAGCTGAGCATTAGTTACTATGAGAGCTTATTTAGTTCCCATTCAATATCACACGTAGAATGCACTACCTTTAGATACCAACTGACAGATCGGGGTATTTACCCAGAGCCCTTAATTCCATAGTTTCCCCAGCAACATAAGACAGCCCATATTCTGCTCAGTTGATTATCCTCTCAACCATTGCTTTAGCATTTGGCATTAATTTTACTGGTAGAAGTGGCTCCAGATACTGAAATAACCTCCCTTGGTATTCCTCATTTTCTGTCTCTTGGTTCTTTAAGTTTTCAATGTATTGGTACCTTTTTTATGTCTTAAAACAGATAATTTTCTAAATATTTTTCTAGCTTATTTCATTGTTCTCAGCAAAAAGGCTGTTCTGAAACCTAGTTAGTCATTACTAGAAGCAGAATTTCTGTATCATCGCTTAAAAAATAAATATTTGTAGAAGTTAATGGACCAGCTTTCAAAAATATTAAAATATTATCCTGTCTGATAAATCTAATAGAGACAAGATTTCCCTAATGTAAATTCAGTTCAATGACATGCAAAAAATTTAGCTGAGATATGTCAGTCTGTAATTGGTAATTTATGATATTGCTTGATGATAAGGAAAAATGCAACTCATGAGTGTAAATTACTGAGAATAGAGCAAGATGAAAAAAAAAAAAAAAAAGAACCAGAACCAAAAAAAACAGCACAGTAAAAGCTGAAAGAACTGAGCTGAAATTTAAACCACCACCCACCAAAGACAAGACAGATCTTACAGTTCAGATGTATCCAGACTGATTGCCTCCCAAACAAAAACATCCACATTCCCAAGAGGATTATAATAGAAACCAGAGTGTATACAATATAACATTAACAATGACCAACATACAACCCAAAATTGACATGGAAAGACATAGGAAAAAGAGACTCATTTTTAAGTGAAAAGACAACAGATGCCAAGGTCAAGATGACCCAGATTTTGTAATTATCCAACAAGGACTTTCCAGCAGCTATTTTAAAGATCACTATTTGTTATAACTTTCATAACAAATATACTGAAATGAATGTAAAGATGAGAAATATCAGTAGAAAATGAAACTATAAAAAATAACTGGGGCTTCCCTGGTGGCGCAGTGGTTGAGAATCTGCCTGCCAATGCAGGGGACACAGGTTCGAGCCCTGGTCTAGGAAGATCCCACATGCCACGGAGCAGCTGGGCCCGTGAGCCACAATTACTGAGCCTGCGTGTCTGGAGCCTGTGCTCCGCAACAAGAGAGGCCGCGATAGTGAGAGGCCCGCGCACCGCGAGGAAGAGTGGCCCCCACTTGCCGCAACTAGAAAAAACCCTCGCACAGAAATGAAGACCCAGCACAGCCATAAATAAAAATAAATAAAATTAAATTAAAAAAAAAAAAAAACTAAATGAAGCAATTACACTCCAATAAAGATGTTAAAAAAAATAAATGAAAATTTTAAAAGTAAAAAGTACACTGTCTTACTTACATAAATAGTTCACTGAATGGGCTCAAAACCAGAATGTGTATATATATATATATATATATATACACATACACATATACATATATATATATACACATACATATATAAAAGGTGTAAAGTAAGTTACATTGTTGTCCTAGAAGAAGAGAATAAAGAGTTTAGGGCAGAAGTGTATTTGTAGAAATAACATTTCAAAATATACTAAATTTGGTGGGAATCATAAATTTATAGAATCTAGAAACTCAGTAAATTCCAAATAGGATAAATTCTAAGGAAAACATGCACAGATACATAATAATCAAAATGCAAAAAATCAAAGACATTACAAACGAAACTTAAATACGTTAAAGAGAGGAGGAAAACCATTTAAATCACTTTTGTCCTAAAGGACAAAAGTTCTTATTTCCTCAGCTGCCAGAACTTGTTGGCTACTGAACACTCACAGAAGAGACCTGCTCAAGAACTGCCCTCATTCACAGGGGCTCCCTCACCCCCATTGCGCTTCTGTCCCAGGGGCCCCCACATTCAGTGACTGGTCTGTGCTGGGTACAAAAGTCCAGCCGCCTCGCCGGAATTCAGGACAAGTCTGAAGGGTCACTGCAGCTCCACAGCTCCCCACAGAATCAGCCTTTGTTCTCACAACATCACAGTACAACTTTTTCCTCTGCATGATCTTATTTCATCCCTCCCTGGTAGGTGCTGCTCGAAAGGCACTCCCCAAAAAACCTTGTGCACGCAAATCTCTGTCTCCTAGTCTGTTTCCTGGGTAACCTGACCTAAGAGAGTTTATCATACACAGAACCCTTCTAAAGCTGAGTCCTTTGAAAAAACTGCAAAAGATGAGGGGGTGAGGAAAGAACAAGCATAACAACAACTTTCAGTTGAAAATAATCACTTAGATTGTTTCTCTCAGTATGATGGGCTAAATAAAACACATTCATGGAAAGCCAAATGACAGTGTTGAGACCCACTTTCCATCTAGACTCTACCAACTCTAAGAGCCATACGTGGGTTCCATCTACCACCAGTCTGCAGTGCCAAAGATAAAATAATAGAACACGACTGGAAATATATGAAAAAATGAGAAAATGCTCCCTTAAGCCATAAAGCGTGTAGAGAAATAGGTGCTGAGTTATCATAAGAAGCCACAGTTATTCACTGGCATTCACAGCAAATAGAGCAAATCTTCCTTAAGAGGCAGTGACAGCTTTATGCTGGAAAAACCATCTCAAATTCTTTTCTTAGGTCAAGCATATAAAAAAAAATTACAAAAACATTCTCAATAAGTCTAAAATGGGGATTAAAGGTGTTTTGGTTGAGGTTTTTGCTTACCCTGTTTCTTCCATTTGAAAAAAAATCCAGTCTTCTTAATAATCCCTTTCATTATATAGCTCCCTAGAGTTTAGAGCACACTATTATATACAGTATCTCATTTATATTTTTGTTACTGCCCACACAGTACACGATTATTGTAGAATTATTGAAAAACACAGAGAAGCAAAAAGCAGTTAACAGATTATAGGTAATCCTAGTAACAAGATAAATATTGGAGGCATATTTTCTTTTGCCTGCTTAGTATTCCGTCCTCCCAAAGAGCCCACTGTTTTTCCTGTAGAAAACTCAATTCAATCCTCCGCAATTCAATCCAAGTGTGGGTATGACGTACCCTACCCTTTACTCAACAAAAGCATGTTTGTCTCAGGCCTATCTAATCAAATCTCAAAATGATTGGTTCAGGGAACAGTATGAGGCAAGACAGGCCAGTGAACGTTGGGATGTTTGAGGCAGCAATTAAGGAAGATTTTTTTTTTTTTCCAGCTGGGGATGCTAACCTGGTAGGCAGTGGATTTCCATGTGGCCATCTTAGTCAACATATGTGGTGGTCCTACCTGAAACTAAAGCTAACACGATGGAAGCAGAGTACAGGTGAAGCCTAAGAGCTCATTTAAGCCTTTGAATCCAGTTGTGCTCAAATCTCTTCTGAACTTTTCAGTTTGAATGAGTTAATACAGTCCCTTTTTTCTTAAGCCTATTTGAATTTCATTTGCATTACTTACAATTGAAAGAGCTCTAATAATACATAACTGTTCATGATTTGCTTATTGTTTTTCCTGGTTATATTTAGATAGATATACACAGTTTAATAAACCACAGAAAAACAATAAAATTTGGAAGTATTTCATCTTTATGCATAAAACCATCCAGCATAGCAGGTAAGGCAAATATTATTAATTCTATTTTACAGATAAACAAGGAACAAAGGACAAAGCTAATATGTCATATTTTGGACTGGAACCTATGTCTTTCTAATATCTGATATTTTTTGTATTATATGACATTGCCCTTCCCACTGTCTCATTATTCTAACCATTTATTTCCTGAATATTAATAAGGATTACCTACCATCTGAGAGTAAAAGTGAAGGAAGAAATTGTGAGTTTATAAAGAACTTTATCAATCCTCAGAATGAGAATTCTAGAAAATAATGATATTGCAAAGAGAGCTAGGACCTCCAAAATTATGGATAGAGGTTTAAAAATATCCATTCCTTCATTCAACATCTATGTGTTTTGTGCCTTCTTTGTACCAGTGTCTGTCTCAGAACACTGGGAATGCAACTAAGATCAAACCCTAATTTGTCCCTACACTCATGGAGTTAGAGAACAGAAGAAGGAGACAGAACACATCCAAGTATGTACACAAATGACATGAAAATTCCAACTCTGACATGTACTTTGTAGAGGAGATATTTTGCTGCTAAAAGAGTTCATATTAGGGCAGTTTGATGTAATGAGGAGAGTTAAGGAATGTCCAAGGGAGGAATGATGCTTAAACTGAGACCTTCAGGATCAGGATAAGCAGACTTAAAAGGTGATGGAAAAATATTCTAAATGGAGGCAACAGCGTGTGCAAAGATCCTGTGAAGGTGGGAGGGTTGATGAAGAATACGTAGGACCAGGAGAAGGTCTGTGAGTCTGGACTGTTTAAAGCAAATGGTACCATGACTGAAGCTGTGGCTGGCTTTCGTTTCTTTAGAACTTAGATTTCTAAGATTAGGTATCAATTTTTAAAGTGGACTCAGTCCACTCTGTCCCGACATATAAGTAGACATTTTCCCCACACAAATTAGCTACCTGTTGTTACAAAAATCTGTAAAGAGATTCTTTTAAAAGAATATAACTAAGTTAACAGTTGTTTTTTTTTTTTTTGCTTTGCAATATGTAGCCTATCCTTTTCTTGCTTCAATTTAAAATATTTTAAGACAATACCTTTTCTGTGCTAATGCTTCCTAGAATTACATAATTTTATATATGGAAGAGATTGTAAAGATTTTCTAAAATAATCCTTTAATTTTAAGGATGGAGAAATTAACCCCCCAATCCTACTCCCTTAGTGTGACTTACACAGTCACCCTGTTAAAATGGCACAAATAACTAGTTATTTCTCCAAAAATCATTTTTGCCAAACTAAACCCCAATTTCTATATCCAGCTATTATCTTGTCAATTCTTTAATCCTTTTCATTGACTCTCTCGTTTTCCCACATCTTTTGTTAAGCTCTAGAGCTCAAAGCATGTCACGTACGTAATGACAGCCAGCGTACTGAAATGAAACATCAAAATGAAAACTCTGCAGAATTTTTCACATTGTATCCCTAAAATATTTGTACCTAAATGTTATGAATGTATTTAATATTGCCATCTAAATAAGACTGTAAGTCTTATTCCAGACATGTAAAAAGCTCTGTGATAATACAACTACAATTGACTTTGTAAACTCATATATTAGGAGGCATATGTTACTCAATCTATTTTTAATAAGAAATTGTCTTAACAGTACATTTGAAAAGAGATTATAAATACGGGAGCAAGAAAGAGATAAGATTTGTAACTAGAGAGTTAAAACCATCTGTTATATAAGTAATTGTTTAAATTTTCCTTTTCTTTCATATAAGTTAAATATTTCACAATGAATTACCTAATAATTAACAGATTTATTGGCAGCCTGAAAATTCACATTCGTTGTAAATTTATTCAGCCACTTCCCCTTGCCCTTAAATCCTTTTCAGAATCAGTTTTAGAGTTTAAGTCTGCCTTGGTTTTTTCGTATCACCCTTCGTTTATTTTATTTTTTGATAATAAAATGGATTAAAACTTCTGAGCAATTATAAATGGAGCCATCCTCCAGCTATCATGAAATAATTACACTGAGAAAAATGTTGCTTTTGCATAGTGTCACATAAGAGATAAAGTAACATAAAAAGCAAGCAAATTGATTCTCCATATTGTACATAAATTAATAATTTATCATAGTAATACCGGGAAATAATAAAAATTAAAGAGTACATAAAAATTCTAATGAAAAGCAACCATCCTCACAATTGCACCCTTTATGTCATTTTTTTGTAATTTTGAATAAAATTTTTACAGCTCTATTTCTTGTGTCATTAACCTCAGTCAGTATAATAGTTTTGTCAAGGTAAGATGGACATATCATCACCCATGCCCTTCCATCCCATCTTCTCCCACTGCTTTTAACCTTCTATCTTTTCTCAAATATTTCTTTGTTTGCATATTTTTAAGATTAAAATTAACATTATATTCTGGGTGTACTCCGATGCTTTCGCAAAAATGTTCCTGTAAAAGGGTTTCATCTTCAAGGAATTCATGGAAAAGACTCTGACAAGTACAGGTTTCTGGTAACTGACTATACTGCTGAACTGAATGAATAAGCATTTTCAGAACTCTAATGGAAAACTGATGAATTCATAAAAGTGCTAACAAAAGATCAAGATGAAAAAAAAATTAATTACATGGGACTGAGTGAACTGATGAGGATGATTATAATTTTTGTGATTTTCTGTTTGAATTTAAAAAAAAAATCCCACAAGGACTCAGAGGCAAAAAATAATACAAAAAAAAAAACCAAACAACATAAAACAACATTATAGTCTATATTCATAATTTTGTCTGAGCTTTTGTACAGATTTATTAATAAAGTTGAAAACTAATAGTCTGTATCAATATTCTTATGAATGTCCTAATTTCACATGTCTTTGCCATATTGAGAACTTTCTACTTTATTGTAGCTTATTTCGATTCCAGAGTAGCTGTGAGGAATGAGTCAAATAAAATTACTTTTCTTACACTCCTTTACTTCAAACCATTCCACATATTAGTCTGCTTCATATTTTCCTATACAAAATTTGATTTTTCCTGAACAATCTAATCGCCTTTCCTTTTTCTTCTTGACCAAAAACCAAAACAAGAAAAAGCTTCACCATAGCTTCAATTTATCATATACCTATTGACAAAAATATCACATATTATATAAGATATTTTCCCCCAAATATAAAAATCCCAAAGTGCTATAATCTTCTCCAATCTTAGAGTCATGTGGTCAAAAGCTGTTAACCTAGAACTTCTCCGCTCTCCTAGGCTATAACTATACTTTCCTGGATCTCATGAGCTTTGTTTTTCTTGGTTTTCTTCCTAATTTTGCTAGAGTATTTCAAGAAATTTCTACGAAAAGATACACAAATGGTAAATGCTGACAGTCTTGAACATTTTAAATGTTTGAATTGATTGATATTTTGGATGAATATAGAATTCTAGATTTAATATATTTTTTTCTCAGGACTTTAAAGGTATTGCTTCATTAACTTTTATCATTCCATGTTACTGATACCTGCCTGCTTTGCTTTACTTTGTACATATCCTATCTTCTGTTTAAGTATTTTTCAACTTAGTTTCAGAGTCTTCTCATCATTCATGAAATCACATAAATGTGACAAGGTGTAGCAATTTTCATGTTCATCAACGAACACTTTTATGTTAAAGACTCGTAGTTCCCTTCCACAGTGTGAGATTTTCTTGTGTAATTTCTTTGATGATTTTTCTCTTGTCTGTTTTCTTAACTCTTTTTCCAGGGCTATAATTCTGATGATGAATGTTCTATACTAGCTATCTGTTTCTCAAGTTTTTTCAAATAGTTTCTGTGTCTAATATTTTAGCTCTTCATTCTGGGATATTTTATTTAGATTAATTTCCAACTCTTCAATTGATTTAAAACTTTTGCAATCATATTTTTAACTTATAACAGTTATTTTCATGCTCTATAATGCTTTATATCACCTAGTCTATTCTTCATGTTTTATGAGTGCAATCGTTTACCACTCAAGGAAGATTAAAATTAGTTTTTCAGGTTTTATTATATTCTGTTTTGAAGACATCACTGTTTTATTTTTAAGAGACAGTTTTAAAGAATTATTTCTGTATCCTAAGGAGGTCAGTTTTTCTTCAATTTACATCTGTCTTTTTCATTATTCTAGCTTTCTTCATAATTCAGGTGATATCTAACTACCATTTCTTATTTAAGAATAAAGAGCTGAGAGGACTACTTTAGGTAGCTAATATGAGTTTCTTTTGCTTTTTAATAACTTTGTCTTTTTTCTAACAGATCTTTTCTCAGAGTGGCATGCCAGATTAGGAAGTCTGGTGTTAACTATAAGGCTTCAATTTAGGGTGATCACGCAAGAAAATGCTAGCAGGCCAAGCATGGTTCTATTAAATGACAGAATTAAGAAGGGTTTTATTCCAAGTCGCCATCGCATGTACCAAATGTATTAGTTCTCCCAAGAGACTGCATCTGATTTCTTTATAGAAGACCCTCCTGGATTGGTAGTGGCTGTTTATACTGGGTTGTTTCCTGGTCAGTCAATCCCCCAATTCCTACATTCATTCTCATTATTTCTCTCTTTCCTTTCTTCCAACTCCAATTTGAGCACCTTTCTGAAGTTTTGTTTACCGAATCTTACCTCCACAAGAGTTCTCTAGGGTCATATGTTGGGCTACAGCTTCTAAGAGTCTGAAGTACATTCATTGTTCAAAC
Source organism: Balaenoptera physalus (assembly GCF_965194825.1). Lineage (NCBI taxonomy): Eukaryota > Metazoa > Chordata > Mammalia > Artiodactyla > Balaenopteridae > Balaenoptera > Balaenoptera physalus. Next base: position 94,698,894 of record NC_138896.1, on the reverse strand, counting down.
AACAGACTTTCTAGCTTGCAGAAATGTCTTGAGATCTCACGTGTTAATTCTCTTTGTCATTCCGGGTTTATTATTATTTGCACTTCAATGCCATGATCATAATGGGACCTCTGAGGAAGAGATCCAAACTTTCCAGCTTCCAAAACTGAGCTAGAAGCTAAAATTATTTAAGTTAATATGTTCAGCGAATTTTCATCCCTTTTGTAATGTTGTAGCTGAATTTCTTTCTTCTGTGTCATTTGCTGTGATTTCCTGAAATGCGCTTTATAATATTGTTGTTACACATTACTTTTGAGTGGTTTGATCTAACCTTTGTATTTTTTTTTTTTTATAAATTTATTTATTTATTCTTGGCTGTGTTGGGTCTTCATTTCTGTGCGAGGGCTTTCTCCAGTTGCGGCGAGCGGGGGCCACTCTTCATCACGGTGTGCGGGCCTCTCACTGTCGTGGCCTCTCTTGTTGGGAGCACAGGCTCCAGATGCGCAGGCTCAGTAGTTGTGGCTCACAGGCCTAGTTGCTCCGCGGCATGTGGGATCCTCCCAGACCAGGGCTCGAACCCATGTCCCCTGCATTGGCAGGCGGATTCTCAACCACTGTGCCACCAGGGAAGCGCCCTAACCTTTGTATTTTTAAGTGTCACTTGAGGGAAATAAAAACACACATTAAGCCAAATACTGGAGCAAAATTGGTAAACCCTTATTATTTATAAATTAGTAGCTTTTTAGAATGTACTGGGGTCTACCATAAATTATATGGGCATATTCTTTTTTCCTTTGGCTACCATTTCACCATGTTGACAGCAAATTAGTGGAAAATTAACCTATCTGTAACAGATGCTGTCAGAACCGTGCCCATTCCCCCATTACTAATTCAGTGTTCACTGGCTCATCTTCCAACCTGCAGCACCTACACCGCTTTGCCTGAGGGTTTTCTCTGGCAGGATGAAACCTGCTTTTCTGACTATACAACAGATTAAAAGTGCTGAGGATTAACAACCTCAGGAACAGCACTCAACTAATGAATGACTGACAGGTGTTTGGGGTATAAATACCTGGTGGCAGGTATTTATTTCTCAGGTGGCAGAATTCTGAGGAGTGGCTTCCAGAGCTTCTCCAACTATTTATGTGACTGTCTGGCTTGAAAAGTAAGCACTGACAATGTCTTTCTTTCTCTGCTCAAGTCTCCTCTTCAGCACCTGGAGTTACCTCCCAAATAAACTACCTGCAGTCAAATCTTGTCTCAAGTTCTTCTGGAGGCACCCAAATTAAGACACCATGTGACACAGAAACAAACTTCAGTTGCTTCATATATTAAGATTCTTTAGCAAGTAATAGTGGCTACAGGAGATAAAGCACTTGATTCCTAACACTGATCTCACTTCCTAGAAGTTTTACTAATGAGTTAACAAAATCCCATTACTACTCACTGTTAATGCCTCCCCAAACCCAGAATGAAGCAACTGAGTGGACATCCACTTTATTTTTCCTTTTTGTATTGAGGAGTATTGGAATCTGAAGGTTAATATAAAGAAGACAACAAAGGAAATGACTCAATCAACTAAAGGCTCCAGGGCTACATATTAAATTGAGAAAAAAGTCCAAAGCCCAAGGGTACGCCAAAAGTCCCTCCATGAAAAAAATACCAGCCCTCAAATTAGACAGAGTGAAACCTGCTTCAAGACCTTAACCAGAAGCTGAAAAGTGCAAGAACTCCACTGAGTTCTCACTCACCTCATCTTTACATCCCTCGTTCTACTATCCCATATAAATCTGCAGGAACATGGTCAAGATACACAATCCCCAACACCTATCTCTACCTTGAAAGGAAAAGCAAACTAGTGTCAGATATTCCAAGAGGAGAGTCAAGATTCATTCACTCTGTATATAAACAAAATAATTTATGGGCAGAATAGCCAAGCATAACCCAGATGAAAGAAACCACATGGCAATAATGGAGATATACTACAAAGCAGGGAAAGAAGGAAGGAAGGGAAGGAGGGAGGAAGGGAAGAAAGGGAGAGAGGAAGGGAAGGAGGGAGAAAGAAATAAGAAAGCGAGGAAGTAAGATGTAATAGGAAAACAAGTAATCCAGTTCATAAAAAATTAAAATTTCAAGGAAAAGAATAAAATTCCTTATAATTATTTTTCACAATAGATAACAAATCAATTAGAACATTAATTTGATAAAACAACACAAAACAGCAATGAAATAAATGATAGTATGAAATGAAACTCAGATTGCAGACCCTCCCAAAGAAACACATTGACTGACAGAATGGCATCATCATTACAGAGCTAAGAAATAAATTAAAAAATAAGAAGGGGCCGAATAGAGGCCACACTAAAAACTGAATTGTTGACATAAAAAGAAGGCTTAAGCAAAGTGAATACAAATTTAAAAGTCAAAGGGGTTAAAATTATAGACATTGATATAAAACTAAAGAAGCCAGAAATGAGATAGATTTATATATTTTCCTTTAAATGAAGAAAATACTACAGATTGAAATAACCCATCCTGTTTCAAAAAAAAGTTGATGTAGACATTCCACACCTAGAAATAGCCTAGTTAGTACCTCAAACATAAAGAATTCTTTTAAATACCCAGAAAGAAAAACAAACAAGCAACTGATAATGGAGAAATACAAAGCAGCTGGCTGTCCTCACCTCTGAGGCAAGGTTCAATGCCAGAAGATAACAGAGCAACATATACCAGTGTCTGAGAGAAAAAGAATATAAACCAAGATTATCCACAGTGAAAATGTCGATCAGTTATTTAAAACAAAAAAGACACATGTGGGTGGAGAGGAGACCTGGGAGAATGTCCACATCTGAATTGTTTATGATAGGGAAATGCAGGCTAAAGAATATGAATTCAACTACCTAATGCATTTTATAATCACTTTTTTGAACCTAAATGCCATTTACGAAATATTTCTTGAAACAAAGAAATATTTACTTGTTCATTCAAGTAAATTTAATTCAAATATTAAAGTTATTACTCTCAAATTAGAAAGTAGCAGTAATTATATGACCTCTTTTTAATGTAAGTCTGTCTGTCTACCTGCCTATCTAGCATTCTCTTTACCCTGCTACTACATGTAAAACAGGAAATGACAGTCACCTAATGTTCATAGTGGTGCATTTTACAGTTTATTTTATTGCCATTCTTTTAATTTTGATCTTACAATAACATTATAATTGTTGGATTATTTTAGTTTTTATGCTGTGCAGTTATAATTTTAACAAAATTAATAGAGTAACAAGTTGAGAGAGACAGAGAGAATTGAGAGATAGAGACAGACAGAGAGAGTGAGAGAGAGAAGAAGGAAGAGGAGGAGGAGAAGACTGGAAGTAAAGAAAGCAAGCAAATAGGCTAAGATTTCCACAGCAATGGAAAATATGGAGGAATATTATTTTATTATATGCACTTTTCTAAATTTTATAAATACTCAGAAGTAATTTTTTAATAAAATAAAATGAACATTTTTGAAACTCTGCTTTCAGCAGCAAATTGTTCCTACAATTAAGCTTTTAAGAAGTTCAAGAAACAGCCAAATATGTCCCAAAAACTACAGTGTAAGAGTCATTCAGCTAACCTAATTTATAGCTAGAAAAGGGGTTAGGGGAAACTAGTTTCACATGTTATCTGCCAAACTTTTTCATCACAAAATTGATTAAGGATGGGTTGTATGTTTATTAAACAGCAATTTCCACTATCACAGAGATGTCGGCCTTCTCATCTGCCCAGACTGAGTCTGGTTTGCCCTCCCATCGAGTAAGACATGGAATCCAGCCCCTTCACTAGTTTCTACAAAAAATATGAAAATGTCAATTTATTTTTGCAAATTTTATGGTCTTTACTGAGATTTGGGAGTGAGTAGATGTCCTCATGTTACATTGCAATGTATTTCATTTGAAAAATATCATTTCAACTTTTCTCCTCTCCAAAGTTCCTTCATCCCATGCTTTTGGCAGCAATTTTCTTTTAAAAATATTTTTCCCACAAGGCAGTGCCTAGCTACTCTTTTATTATACAAGCTTCTACTCTAGGATGTTCTTCAGGCAATTAAAATCCCTCTCCTCATGATAAGACATAGCTCTACAAACATGGCCCAGATCCTTCTGCCACATTTCCAGGGCCCAGCCCATCACTTCGAGGAATCACAAGTTACACGTTTTTACAGTAATCTTATGAACGTGGAGATGTTTGATATACAATAGAGCAATCCTACTGGTTCACTTTGATTTCCTCATTGTGGTAGACAAATTCTAAGAAGGCTCCCGAGGTTTCTGCCCCTTGGTGTACACACTGAATAATCTCCTTCCCTTGAGTGTATGTGTGACCTGTGAATACCATGAGATAGTCATTCCCTTAATTAGGATACACCGTATGATAAAGTTGTTGCAATGATCTCTCTCCTGACTATGCTATATTACATATGACTCTGCCTTAGGAGACTAATGAGAGCTTCTTTTCCTGGTTTTGAAGAAGTAAGCTGCCATGTTGTGAGAATACCACATGGCTAGGCTTTGAGAGCAGCCTCTAGGAGCTGACAGTGAACCCCAACCGTCAGCACGGACATAGTTTCTACAACTAAATTCTGCCAAAAATTAGAATGATCTTGGGAGAGGACTCCAAACATCAGATGAAATTGCAGCCCTAGCCAACACCTGAATTTCAGCCAGGTTGGAACCCTGAGCACAGTATCCAGGGAACACATACCAGATTCCTGACCACAGAAGCTATGAGATAATAAATTTGTGTTCTTTTAAGCTGCTAAATGTCTAGTAATTTTTACGCACCAGTGGAAAACTAATATAATGGATAAGTTTACAAAAAGGAGACAATCAAAATCAGAACATAGAAGACAAGTGGACAGGTATATGTAGAGAAAAGTAGACAAAAATTCAGTAAAAACATAAAATATTTAAACAGTACCATCCCCCAATTTGAATGAACTTTTATAGAACACTGTAGTCATCAAGCGCAGAATACAATTTTTTCATGTTCTCTTAGAATATTTACTAAGATTTACCATAATCTGGACAATAAAAATGTCCCAATCAATTTATAATAAAATTTAAAATACCAAGCTTAAACCAAAGGAAAATTTTAAAGGAAGTAATAAAAATAGAAAGAAAATAAATGAAGTAAATAAGAAATAAATAATAGAGAAACAATCAGAAATTGAACTTTGAAAGGATTAATAAAATTGATAAATTCCTAGCATGATGGATCAAGGAACAAAAAATACAAATGACATAATTCAGGAATGAAAGAGGAGAAATCAGAACAGATCCTGCAAAGATGAAAAGGACAATAATGACAATAAAATAATACTATGAACATTATGCTAATTAATTCAGAAACTTAGGTGAAATAAATTCCTTAAAAAACAAAAATTACAACAAATATTGCAAGAAGATATTGAAAATCTGAATAGCTCTATATACATTAAACACTGAGTTCCTAATCAAAAACCATCCCACAAAAAAATCCTGGGTCTAGAGGCTTTCACTTGTGAATTTTATTAATCATTTAGGAAAGAAGGAATGTCAATCTTAGACAACTCTTTCAACTTAAAAGTAGAAGGAACACAACCCAACTTGCTTTATAAGAGCAGCATAACCCTAATATCAAAACCTGGCAAAGAAAAAAATTACTTATTATCACTCATGATCATAAATACGAAATGCTTAAGGCAATATTAGCAAAGAGCATCTAAAAATATATGAAAAGAGAATACATCATAATCACATAGAGTTTATCCCAGTAACGTTAGGTTAATTTAACATTAGAAAATCAATCAATATTACAATGTTAACAGATAAAAGGAAGAAGAAAAACATACCATCATTTTAATAACTGGAATAATAAAAATGTTTAGTAAACTAGAAATAGAAGGAAAATGCTTCAATCTGACAAAAAGCCTAAACCTCTACTTAATGATAAAACATTGAAGGCTTTGTCCCTGCATAACAAATGAGACAAGAATATTTTCACCCAACACTTCTATTCAACATTGTACTAGAAGTCTTAGCCACTGAAATAAAATAAGAAAAAGGAAAAAAAAAAGCATACAGAGTGGAAATTAAATTTTTTAATGATTTCTATATGACAGAATTGTGTACATAGAAAACACCAAGAATTTTTATTTTAAATATACTACAATTAGTGAATTTTGTAAGGCCAAGGGATATAAAGTCAGTAATCAAAATTCAATCCTAGTTCTATATCTTGTTAATGAACAATGGGAAAGTGAAATTTTAACAAAACTCTTTGCATGTCAAAATATCAAATACCTAGGGATAAACGGGGTAAGTTCTCTATACTGAAAACTACAAAACATTGTTGAGAGAGAAACCAAAGATGATCTAAATAAATGGAGAAATGTACCATCATACGGATTAGAAGACATCAATGTCTATTCTCACCAAAACCAATGATAAGCTCAAGTAAATCCTAATCAAAATCATAACAGGATTTTTAGAGGAACTGACAAACTGGTTCTAAAATTTATAATGAAATGCCGACAATCTACTATACCAAAGCAATCTTGAAAGAGTAGAACAGGCCTGGCGGTTCAGTTGTTAGGACTCTGTGCTTTCACTGCCGAGGGTGCGGGTTTGGTCCCTGGTCAGGGAACTAAGATTCCGCAAGCTGAAAGACTCTTCCTACCTAATATCAAGACTGCATATGAAACTACAGTAATGAAGATAGTGTTCTCTTGGTTTTAAGTACAGTTAAATGATAAATGGAACAGAATAGCGAGTATGGAGATACCCACACATATTTTGCCAACTGAGTGTTGACAAACCCCAAATTTTTTGTTAGAAAAGAACCTTTTAGAGAACGTTGTTGGAAAAATTGAATATCTGAATATCTGTTTTCATCTATTTAAGTTTTTTAAATATTTAAAAAGAAATAATCATGCAAACTAAAAAAATTTAAAAGTGGTTACCTCAAGGATGGTATATATAATATATTTTTTTTTAATTTTTAATTTTTTTAAAATTTTTATTGGAGTATAGCTGACTTACAATGTTGTGTTAGTTTCTGCTGTACAACAAAGTGAATCAGTTATACATATACATGTATCCACTCTTTTTAAAATTCTTTTCCCATATAAGTCATAGCAGAGTATTAGGTAGAGTTCCTTGTGCTAAACAGTAGGTCCTTATTAGTTATCTGTTTTATATATAGTAGTTCATATATGTCAATCCCAATCTCCCAGTTTACCCCTCCCCCACCCTTTCCCCTCTGGTAACCATAGGTTTGTTTTCTACATCTGTGACTCTATTTCTGTTTTGTAAATAAGTTCATTTGTACCATTTTTTTAGATTCCACATATAAGCAATATCATATGGTATTTGTCTTTCTCTGTCTGACTTACTTCACTCAGCATGACAATCTCTAGGTCCATCCATGTTGCTGCAAATGGCATTATTTCATTCTTTTTTATGGATAATATTCCACTGTATATATGCACCACATCTTCTTTATCCATTCCTCTGTCCGATGGACATTTAGGTTGCTTCCATGTCCTGACTATTGTAAATAGTGCTGCAATGAACATTGGGGTGCATGTATCTTTTCAAATTATGGTTTTCTCCAGGTATATGCCCAGGAGTGGGATTGCTGGATCATATGGTAGGTCTGTTTTTAGCAAGGAGCCTCTATACTGTTCTCCATAGTGGCCATACCAAATTACATCCCTATCAACAGTGCAAGAGGGTTCCCTTTACTCCACACCCTCTCCAGCATTTATTGTTTGTAGATTTTTTGATGATGGCCATTCTGAGCAGTGTGAGGCGATACCTCATTGTAGTTTTGATTTGCATTTCTCTAATAATTAATGATGTTGAGCATCTTTTCATGTGATTCTTGGCCATCTGTATGTCTTCTTTGGAGAAATGTCTATTTAGATATATCACCCATTTTTGATTGTTTTTTTTTTTTTTAATTGGGCTGCATGAGCTGTTTGTATATTTTGGAGATTAATCCCTTGTTGGTTCCTTCGTTTGCAAGTATTTTCTCCCATTCTGTGGGTTGTCTTTACGTTTTGTTTATGGTTTCCTCTGCTGTGCAAAAGCTTTTAACTTTAATTAGGTCCCATTTGTTTATTTTTGTTTTTATTTCATTATTCTCGGAGGTGGATCAAAAAAGATCTTGCTGCAATTTATGTCAGAGAGTGTTCTGCCTATGTTTTCCTCTAAGAGTTTTATAGTATCTGGTCTTACATTGAGGTCTTTAATCCATTTTGAGTTTTTTATTTTGTATGGTGTTAGGGAGTATTCTAATATCATTCATTTAATGTAGCTGTTCAGTTTTCCCAGCACCAGTTATTGAAGAGACTGTCTTTTCTCTATTGTATATTCTTGCCTCCTTTGTTATAGGTTAGGTGACCATAGGTGCATGGGTTTATCTCTGGACTTTCTGTCCTGTTCCATTGATCTATATTTCTGTTTTTGTGCCAGTACCATACTGTTTTGATGACTGTAGCTTCATAGTATAGTCTGAAGTCAGGGAGCCTGATTCCTCCAGCTCCATTAATGACCTATCTGAATTCTTTTTGTTTTATTATATGCAAGTTTTATTTTTGTAATTTTAAAATTCATATATACATATTTTTCAGTAGAACATAAATATCAATGTTTTCCTTTTATGAGAAATCCACATTCATCTCAAGAGTTGTCCTCATCCCCAGGGTTTGGCATCAACAGTTACAATTTTACTATGTACACTTTTCCTGTGGACATGGTTCATTGATAAAGGGCTGGACAGTTGACACCAACATGGGCCAAATTCTGCATTCCATTGATTTGTAACAAAGACACTGATCATCCTGTTTGCTCATACAAACATGAAACTGAGAGCTGTGGCATGGACATATGAATGGAGAAATAGAAAGCTATCTGCAGAGATGAATGCAACAGACAAGTGACTGTGTTTTCTGAAGGGGAGAAAACAAGTGAGTAGTCACTTGATTTCCTGATAGCTTTGCAGTTCCTGATTCTAGCCAGTCCTTAGGAAGTCCAGTCACACTCCTTACCCTTATGTTCTATAAGACATGTCTACATCCAAGTGATAAAGTATACACTTTTGCTTATGAAAAGATACATTATCAGACATAATACAAGCTTATTTGTCCAGTCCAATAAGATAGCAGAGTCAAAAGGAAGACAAAGGACTGGTAGACTTTGATGGAAGCATCAGTGGTGTTCAGAAAAAGTTCCTAAGAGCAGATTCTGCTCAGATGCAACTCTGTGAAAGAGGGAGCAGCGTTTGGGAAGGGATTTATGAACCTTGATAGAAGAGATTTATCTTAAGATTCAGAATCATTAGGGTTAGTGAGCTAGGGTGGGTGAACTGGATTGTCAAAGTCAAGAAAAAAGGGACTAACCTAACGCAGATAATTTAGGGGAGGCCCTTATCTTAAGGTAGTCTCCCAATATTTCACATGAATTTATTTCCTCTGAGGGTAGATTTATTCCAACATGAAGGAAAGAAACAAATGTGCAAATGAACAACAGAGAAAGATGGACTAAATGACTTAGAGCAGTGGTTCTCTAAGTGTGAACCAAGAACCAGCAGTATCAGTACTACTTGGAAACTTACTAGAAATACTCTCTCTGCTCTCCTCCCTAGACCTCAAGCACCAAACCTATATCCTGTTTCATATATTTGGAAGCAAAAATTGGGATATAGGCTCACAACAGGGTTTGATTAAATGAAATCAGGATGCTCCCTGAAACATTAGCACCCATTTACCAAATTTCACTGCTTAGCTACCACAGTGAAATTTCATCTTCTCCTTAAAAAATACCTCTAATAACACAATTTATTTTTTCATTATTATACTATTTTAGTTATGGGCAATAATTATAGTCATAATTTACTGAGCAGTAAATTTAATTTAGTGTTATCTAAATAATGAAGAGATAATACAATTCAATTTAGTATTATCTCAGGGTTAACCCAAGTATCAATACAATAGTATGTGTATCATGGAAGATACACAAATATTTCTTATATTAATATGTATGCATTCATTTTCATGTGAATTAGAAAAATACTTCTTCCATTTATAGTTTTCTTTTTAAATACAATAGTCAAAATATGGGTACATTTACAGAAACATTAAGTAAATTATAGGTGATATGCAAATATGGCAACGATTGTGAAAGTATTCATGGGAAAATAATATTTGAGAGAAGTTGCTTTTTATCATTCAATCATCAAAATAGTGCCATAAAACAGGTATTATCTCCAAGGATCAGAGAGTTTCTGTAACTCTCCCAGGACCCTACAGCTTGTGTGTCCAGAGTTAACATTTAAACCCAGAGCTGATACCCAAATCCATGTCCTTAATCTTATGTTATATCCTCTTCTGCATTTCCAGTTTTATATTTCCCCAAAATATATACATTTGACCCTTGAACAACACAGGTTTGAACTGCATTGGTTCACTTATATATGGATATTTTCAATGTAAATACTAGAGTAGACAAGATCCGAGGTTAGTTAAATCTGTGGATATGAGGAATTGCATATACAGAGGGCCAGCTATAAGTTACACATCGGTTTTAGACTGCATGGAGGGTCAGCATCCCTAACCCCTGCATTGTTCAAGGGTCAAAACATGTGTATACATGAAATATATACAAGTAACTGTGTATATATCATTAACATGATAATTTTTAATCTTTTCCTAATTTTAATTGTTTCAATTTCACTACTCTGTACTGTATGCATATTATTTTAAATATCCTCTCTGTCATTATGCCTGGGTTAAACTTTTTGAAATTCTCTTCATATTATAATGTAAATTTCTATAAATTAGGATTGTGTCTGTTTACTTATATCATGAAATAAAATGCGTACACAATAAAATGCTATGTGCAGACAGTACTTGGTCGTGTGTGTGTGTGTGTGTGTAGTCCTTAAATATGACCAAATTTGGTGGCACATGGTGCTCTACTAAGCAACCAAAAAAAATATCAGATAGCATTTTCCTTGGGAGTGGACAATCTTTGATGGACACATTGATTCCATTCATTGCAACTGAGGAATAAAGTTCTGGAAAGAGAAAAATTATGTTTCCTGTCAATGAGGAGTTTTCCATTAGTGAAAGAGTAAATGAAACTTGTAACACAATTATAAGTAAACTATGTGGGTAAATGTATGCTGTATGTGTGTCTGTGTTTTGTTTGTAAGTGCACATTTACAGTTTAGAGAGGTAAGGGTAAAGAGAAGAAGGGAGGAAAGAATGAAGAAAGTGTTAAAATTTAGATTCTCTACGGAAGAGCAATAACTCTTTCACAATATAAGTGATTTAGAGATGTGGAATTCTGTGGCGAGTGAAAAGAGCAAGTAATTGGCATAGGGAACTTGGAGAGCAGACAGGGGACTTCAGGCTTTCATTACTTATTTATTGCATTTACTCATTTATTCAACAAATGCATAATGAATACCACTACAGTATGTGCAAAGTGCACTGGGAGGTGCTGGAATATAAATAAATCCACGTCTAGAGTAAAACAGAACAGATTGTAATGGTAGGAAGATCTTTGGAGAAATACAAATGGTGATGATCTTGATTACAAATAAATATTGATAAATACAGGAATTAGAAAAGGGGAAGATATTTGTCTACATAAAATAATGATGTCAATAACTATAAAAGTGAAAATAAATAAAAGATTGTGAGATAAACTTTATGTTTCTGATATGAACCTTTGAAATCTCAAATGGACACTGAAAGTAATTTTAACAGAGAAGTGTTTTTCACACACCCAAATAAGCCTCTCGTTTTAGCTTTTAAGGTTACTCTTTCAAGAATATCCTAAATCATACACATTAAATTCACATTTTTTTTAAGAGAAAATAGCATTTATTTGTACTTTTCTGGGAGGAACCTAAGTTCATATCCTATTAAGTATAAAATTTTTCTAAGCATTTAGTTCCTTATGTAACATGGGTATGATAATACTACCTACCTTATTTGTTTTCTCATCAATAATATCAGTACAATAATAACAACTGCCTTTAAAGACAGTTCAGAGTTTCAATAAAATAAACTATATAAAGAATCTAGCTCAGCAGCTGGCACATAATTAGGGATCCATAAATATTAGCTAATGTTGTCATTATTATCCCAGTTAACCTCAATATATTTTTGCTAATTTTGAATGTATGCTGAGAAACTTTGGGGACAGAAATCGATCCATTGCCAAGCAATTGAATAATTAAAAACAGTATTAATATATTAATGTGCAATTAGGTAATCACTTTTAAGAACAAAATTGGCTAAGAATAAGGAAACTAAAATTCTTTACAACTTATCCAATAAATCTCTATAAAGTTAAGGTTATTTTGTGATCCCAGAGTCCCCAATAATTTATGGTAGTTTATATTATGGGAATTCAATGACATGGAAGTATAATTCAGAACTTTTGCATCTGACTATGAAAGAGTGACAGGTATGAAACTTGCCTTTCTGAAATAAGAGATAGAAACTTGACTGAATATAGTAAAGGACTGTTTTCAAACATTTGAACAAGAAGTGTAGGACTGTAATCCCTGAGGGAAGAGAAAGAAGTAGTCCACCTTAAAAACTGCCACAGCTTACTACCTGGAGCCAATTTCAGAACAATGGCACAGGAAGGAGGAACCTGAGCAGAGAATGGAGATCTTGATAAGCTTAAGATACACTGATTGGAGTTTGGGGAAGCTAAATCAGCTGTAATTTGTGGGACAGAGTACTGAGTGGGAGGGAGATACAGAAAAAAAGGGCTCCAGTAGTCTGCATAGGAGGTTTGCAGAGTTTTCAGCTAAATACTAATCATCATTTTCAAAGGGAAATATTCCATCAGCTGAAGCAAAACAAAACAAAAAGAGCTGGATATCTATAAGCAAAACCTTCTAGAACTCACGGGAAGTAGTGAGACCTTGTTGAACACTGAGGCAATCAGCAGAGCTGCCAGAGAGTCACACCTAAATATTAAGACTAAACTAGCTTTACTGTAAGGGTTACTGTAAATATGCTCTAACAAACCTTAAAAATAAAAGAGGGTTTTTAAGAGAAGTAAAAGGAAAAAGATAAGCTGATCAATAAATAACTGAGCTGCTTGATTAAAGAAACTTCTACTATAGATGTACAAAAAAGTAGCATACATTATGACCTATAATCACAAGGAAAATCCGTCAATAAAAACAAACCAAGAAATGGCAAAGATAATGGAAATAGCAGAGAAGGAATTTAAAAAAAGCAATTACACTTATCCTAAATATGCTCAAGGATTTAAATAAAAGCATTAACATAATGAGGAGAAAAACAGAAGATAAGAAAAAGAACGAAATGGAAATTCTGGAGGTGAAAAACACACCATGTGTATTTAAAACTAATAGAATGTCTTAATATTATATGAAATACTAAAGAAAAGACCAATGGACTTGAAGTTGAAGTTTAACTTGAAGTTAAAAATAATAGAAATTACCTAAACAGAAGTCCAGAAAACCCAAAAAACTAAAATAATAAATGCACAGACTTCTGGTTTCAGTTTTGACATTTAAAGACCTTGAAACTCATCATGCTTGCCCTTATAAACAGAAAAATCCAAACACTGAAAATCAATGACTTTTCTTCAATCCATCAGTTAACCAAGCTTGAGGACAAACTAAGACTCCGAAATCTGGAGAGAGAGAAGAATAAAAGGAATCACAGCCAAGATTTACTTAATTGGGGCAGAAGATATAAACTAGTAGGACCACTTAAGTGATAAATTTAAGGAATTGCTGGAGGCTGAGTGTGGACTAGCATGAAAGTGGGAAACTCCTGGGCCCTCACCCAGGGATCTCTGACACTTCAGTGAGCTTTACCAACTGGTGAAGATCAGAGAATGATTCTCTCATGGTTCTGGAAAGGAGAAGGAAAGATGAATCCTTGAGAAATATGCCCAGAACATTCTCCATAACAAAGGCATGCTCTCCAAGAGAAAAGACTTTATCAGATTCTCCCAGCTGGTAGAAAGTCATTTTGTCCCCCTCTCGTCTTCCTGTCTTCCTCTAAAGGGGGACAAAAAGCTATGCCACTGGAGAAAAACTCTTGAAGGTCAAAGCCCGACCCAGAAACACATAAAAGATTTAGCCATAAGATTATACAGTGCATCCCCTCCCTCCACATTACAACCACACCAACAGGGCTCTACATAATAACAGTGGATTACAGCTGAAACAGCATAAAGTCACAGCGTCTCTAAGGAGAAGTACTTAGGGAAGCCCAGACCAGATTCAACAAAGGAGCCAAAGATAGCAGTTGAAGAATTTGAAGCCTCTGTAATCTACAGCTTCAGCTAACATTAAACACAGCCCAAGTCCTAGCCAAGATTAAAATAAATCCTCACATTAAAAGCCTGTTTACCTTTTTTTTTTTCCTAATCTATCTGTCCGAAGTGAGGGAAGTTAGCTAAATTTGTTGTGGTAATCATTTTGCAATGCACGCAAGTCAAGTCATTATGGTGTACACCTTAAACTTATATAGAACTAAATGCCAATTATATCTAAATAAACTGAAAGAAAAAATAATTATATATGAGAAAAAAGTCTGTTTGCCTCAGGTCTTTATTACATGATAGAAGATATCCAGTATTCAACAAAAAATTACAGGCATGCTAAAAAGCAAGGAATAGCACAGTCTAAAGTGACAAAGCAAACAACAGCATGAAATTCAGATATGACACAGATGTTGGAATTATCAGATGATAAATTTAAAATAACCATGATTAAGAAGGTATTTTTTAATGATAAATTTAAAATAACTATGATGAAGAAGGTACACTACTTCCATATTAATGGATAGGATGACTCAGTATTGTTGAAATGTCAGTTCTCCCCTGCTTGATCTATAGATTCTACACAATATCAATAAAAATTCCAGCAAATTATTTCATGACTATCAACAAACTGATTCTAAAATTTATATGGAAAGGCAAAATAACCCAGCATGGCCAATACAATATTGAAGAAGAACAAATTCAAAGGAATGGCATTACCCCAAAATTCAAGATTTAGTATAAAGCTACAGTAATCAAAAAAGTATGGTATTGGCATAAGGATAAAGCTTACAGATCAATGGAGTAGAACCGATGATATAAATCGTCAATATCAGGAATAAAAAAGCAGCCATCTGTACAGATCCTACAGACACTAAAAGAAAATAAGAAGAAAAGATTAAAGGACAATTTTTGCCAATAAATATGAAAAGTTAGATGAAATGAACAATTTCCATAAAAGAAACATTTTTACCAACAAAAATGTAAAATACAAAAGGAAAAAATATGAATAGTCCCATATGTATATAAAAAAATAAAAATGCTGTTAACCTTCCAACAAGGAAAACAAATCAAATCAAGATCGCTTTATTGATGAATTATTTCAAACATAAGATAAAAATGTTAGACAAACTATTTCAGAAAATAAATGGAAAGAACAATTCCTTTTTATCTTATTAGGCCAGAATTAATGAGATACTAAACCAAGTCAAAGGTAATCCAAGGAAAGAAAAGTAATGTCCATGTGAATGTAGGTGCAAAAATATTTATCAAAAATTAGCACATGAAATCCAGCAACATGTAAAATATATAATACTAAGTGTGATTTATCCTAGGAGTCAAAGACTCCTTTAACATGAGGATTTTAATAAACACACTTCACAATATATTCAAAACAGAAAGGAAATACCATATGTTTACCTCAAATGATACATTAAAAGCATTTCATGGGCTTCCCTGGTGGCGCAGTGGTTGAGAATCTGCCTGCCAATGCAGGGGACACGGGTTTGAGCCCTGGTCTGGGAAGATCCCACATGCCGCGGAGCAACTAGGCCCGTGAGCCACAATTACTGAGCCTGCGCGTCTGGAGCCTGTGCTCCGAAACAAGAGAGGCTGCGATAGTGAGAGGCCTGTGCACCGCGATGAAGAGTGGCCTCCACTTGCCGCAACTAGAGAAAGCCCTCTCACAGAAACGAAGACCCAACACAGCCAAAAATAAATAAATAAATAAATAAAAATTAAATAATGTAAAAAAAAAAGAAAAGAAATTAGATTTCTACACAAATTAAAAAAGAAAAAAAGATTGTCTTTTAAAAAAAAGCATTTCATAAATTTCAGTACACATTCATTATAAGAACTTTCAGAAAACTAGGAATTAAATAGATTTTCTCAATGTGATAATAAGTATCTATGAAAAACTTACAATATTACACTTAATGGTGAACAAGTGAATCTTTGTCCTTTAAGTTTGGGAGCAATGCAGGGATGTCTGCTGCCTCCACTTCTGGTCAATATTGTACTCAAAGTTTTGGTCAGTGCAAGAACATAAGAAAAAAAAAGTCTATAGAATAGAAAGGTAGAAAATGGAAGAAGTAAAAATGCCATTATTCCTGGAAGATATGATTATGTGCATAGAAAATCTAAAAGAATATACACACAAAAAACTCATACTACTAGAAATAATAAGTGGATTCAGTATGGCTGCAAGATATAAATAAGATCAGTATACAGAAAAATAAATGGCACTTTAATATCTTATCAAGGAACAATTATAAAGTAATTTTTTGAATATCATTTATATCTGCATTAAAAAACACCAATTTCCTAGGAATGAATGCAATGGAAATTGGGTAATATCATTACAATGAAAACTACAGCATTTAAAGAAATTAGAGAGGACCTAAATAAATATATAGATATACACTGTTCATGTTTTAGAAGATTCAATAGTATTCAGATATCATTTTTTTCCACATTGATGTATAGTTTCAATGCAATCATTATCAAAATTTTCCCATCTTTTTTAGTATACATTGATAAACTGTTGTTAAAATTTATATGGAAATAACAAAGATTAGGAATGGGCAAACAATTTTGAAAAAGAGAATAAAGTCAAATTCAAAAGAAGAGCAAAATTTACACCTGATTGCAAGATCTTCTATAAAGCTGTAGTAATGAAGACAGTGCAGTTTTGGTATGAGAGTAGACAACTTGCTCAAAGGAGAGAGTCCCGAAATAGACCCATAGTATGTAGCCAATTGACATTTTGACAAAGGTGCCAGTCGAGTTTAGTGTGGAAAGGAAAAACCTTTTTAACAAATGGTGCTGGAATAACTGAACATCCATACGGGAAAAAAAAATCAACATATTTTACTCCATATCCTTTCTATACAAAAATAATTTTATGATAGTTCTTAGATCATATGAAAAAACTGAATTTGGCTGAATCTCAAAAATATTATGGAGAGCTAAATAAGCCTGATGCAAGAGTACAGACTCTGTGAATTTCATTTATGCGAAGTTGTAAAAGAGGCTTGATCTACAGTGTCAGAACACCAAAGAAGTGGTTGCCTGGAGGTGGACATGAGAGGAACTGGCTGCAAATGGGTACCAAAAAACTTTGTAAAGTGATGGAAATAATGTATACCTTGATTCGTGGTGGATGAGCAAGAGTGCACATTTGACAAAACTCATTAAGCTATACACTTAAGTAGGTTCATATTATTGTATATGAATTGTACCTCTAAAGAGTCATTTAAAATATCATTTAATGTCTAAAATTACAATAAAGTTAATAAACAAACTACATTTCAATCACAAGTTATTACAGGACAATACATCCACTGATTAAATCAGAGAAAGTTTCCAGGACATGGAGGAAACTTTGATATGGTTTTGTCTCTTCGATGCCTGAAAAACTGCCTTGTATTCTCAGATGACCTACAAAAGTTCAATGCTAAAGACAGATGCACTTTACAGTAGTTTGACATGTTCATTCTTACACTGCACATATGTATTGAAAGAGTGCATATAGTATTTCAGTGATTCATCCTCGCCATAGTCCAATTTATGAATGTTAATGCTGAAACTCATATATGAGCCGGGACTAAAGGAGAGGAAAAAAGTGAGGGAGAGAGGAAGAACACTTCTAAAAATAGTGGAAATTAGACATTAATAGTGTATGTTGATTTTTAATCTCTGTCACAACTCTAGGTGAATGCAGCATTTTCTGCAGTGATTTTTCATTTAATGTCCACCCTGAGTCTCAGTAATAGATGAAAGGAAATTAGCATATTCAAAAGAAGTTTTGAAGGAAAGAAGCTAATGTTAGTGAGATTTTTAAAATTCCCAAGTGTATCTGACTCATTCATTTAATAATGTCAGTGCTTAGTACTGAGTCTGGCACATGTGAAGCATTTAATTAATGTTAGCTCTCGTGGTGATGATAAAGATGGTAATATGTGGTATGGTACTCTTTCTACCTCTCAAAGAGTGAAAAATATAAATAAACAAAACTAAACAACTTTTGTTTTCATTATAACTTATTCTCTAATAGTACTAAACATGATGACAAGTTACAAAGAAAACAAAATTGTTTTGTTTTTAAAGGACAGTTAGACTTCACTTGAAAATTTGTTTGTTTCCAGATAGGAAGTTTGGAGAGATTCAGATAAAGAGGTGGCCTTTGACTTGAGAACTACCATGAGGATCTAGACTTATAAAAAAGGTAAGAGAGACCTGCCTAGATGGTAGGAACAGTATGGATAAAGGCACTGCAGAGAGAAAACAGGCTACATTTAGAAAACAAAAAGTACTCCACCTTGTCTATGGCACAGGATTAAGGAAAGAAATTCCTGCTGCTACAATATCCAACAGCTACAAATTCCTGCCATCATTTATTAAGTGCCTTATCTGCATTACTTCATGTCGTTTTTACAGCCTCCATTTGTCCTTTCTCTGTTGACTAACTTGCTCAAATTCTAAAGCAACTAAGGGGCAGAGTTAGAATTTGATGTCTATATGACCTCAAATCCCCCACTGTAAGACTTAAGAGGTGTAAAGAAATGACAGGGTTGGCGAGAGCTCAAAGATTTGGGACAAAATTGAGGGTATGTGTTTATTTCTGTGCTGGGTCATGCACTTCACAATTAAGTCAGTGAGAAATGATGGCTTGTACCAGCTTTTAAAAAGGAAAACACAGGAAATTATATTGTTTTAAGCAACTACTAATTTATATAATATCTCAAAATATATCCAATACTGAAGCACATGTGGTAGTTGTAAAATCAGCCAAAGTCAAGGACTTTTATTAATACACCTGATAATTAGCAGAAGTTTAAACCTTTCTTCGGTTTCAGACATTTAACTCTTGCCCTACAAAATGAGCTCCTAGAGCTGAAAGTAGCTCCCTGATGGCATTGGCCAAATTGTCTATTTAGACTCATAGTTCTTTTAAAATACTGGGTACCAAAATCCCTTTGAAGTTAATAGCTTTAAAATATAGGCTATTAACCAGAACTGGCATGCACTGCTGGTGGGAGTGTAAAATGATATAACCGCTTTAGAAGCGAGTCTAGTGGATTCTCAAAAAGTTAACCAGAACTAACTCTAAGACCCAGCAATTCCATTTCTAAATATTTACCCCCAAAGAAATAAAGCATACAGGCACAAAAATTAGTTGTATAAAAATGGTCATAAACACTTATTCATAATAACCTCAAATTAAAATTAACCCAAATATCCATCAAAGGGAGAATAGATAAACAAAGTGTAATATATTCCTACAACCAAATACTAGTCAGCAGTAAAAAGGAACAGGTTACTTATATATGTAGAAGCTCAAAAACATGTTGGTAAGCCAAAGAGACTAGAGACAGTATGCAAACAGTTTGATTCTATCTATATGAAGTCCTAGAACAGACAAAACTAATCGTTGGTAAAAGAAATAAGAACAATTGCCACAGGTGCTTCTTGAGAAAGGTCATGACAGAAGTTTCTGAGAAGTTGAGAAAATTCTATGTCTAGATAGAGTTGTGGATTACACATGTATGCATTTGTCAAGACTCACTGAGTTTAAGATATATGCTTAATAATTTATACATAAGTTTAAAATGTTTAAAATATTTGCTCTAACATCCCTTTGGAATCAACAACTTCAAAATGTTAACTACTTTAAAATCCCTCTGGAATATACTTTGGAGGAAGCATATGCTTTACAATTGACCAACTGAATTTGGATCTGGACATAGTCTTAATAATGTTTGAAATATTTTTAAAATACTTAAGTGAAGATCAAGTTGCAGAATTAGTGTGTGTATATCTACATTGTAAATCCACTCATTCATACCCAAAATGTTCAATGAATGAATAAAATCTGAAATGATACACAGTAAAGTACAAGTGTGAGCTTCCAATGTGAAGTCTCAGTTTAGCAGTAAGCATTAGGAGACAAGGAAGGATAAGAAGGGAGGAAGTATTTCATACTGCTCAAACATTTCAAAGAGAATGTACTAATTTGTACCAATATTATAATTTTTTTTAAATTTTTATTTATTTATTTATTTATTTATGGCTGTGTTGGGTCTTCGTTTCTGTGCGAGGGCTTTCTCTAGTTGCGGCAAGCGGGGGCCACTCTTCATCGCGGTGCGCGGGCCTCTCACTATCGCGGCCTCTCTTGTTGCCGAGCACAGGCTCCAGATGCGCAAGCTCAGTAATTGTGGCTCACGGGCCCAGCTGCTCCACGGCATGTGGGATCGTCCTAGACCAGGGCTCGAACCCGTGTCCCCTGCATTGGCAGGCAGATTCTCAACCACTGCGCCACTAGGGAAGCCCCAATATTACAATTTTTAAGGGAGGAAACATTTCAATATTTATAGCAAACAAATTATACATTTTTAGATTACTTAGCAATAGAATAATTACTTCTTCACTCATACACTCAAGCATACTCATAGTGATTTAATGACCTGAACATTTTTAAATGATGTTGTCATATTTTACTTTTAGTTAAATTTACAGTTCTTCAAGAATTAATTCTCAACAAGACTTTTTCTTTTGTTTTCAAATATACAGATGTACTACTGTTTCTTCAGAACACAATTTTTTTTTCTATTTTGGATATAGAAATATTAATTTTGGATATAGGCAGCTAGTATTTCAAAATCACTTTTATTGAAATATAAATTACATACAATAAAATGCCCCCATTATACATGTACATTTAATGACTTTTGGCAAATAGATGCACTCATATAATGCCCATCACATTCAAGATGTAGCATGTCCATCACCTCAAAAAGTCGTGTCTATCCTTTCCCAATCAATGCCCCACCCAACACCCAGCCTTATTCCACCACTCTTGTTTTCTGTCACTATAGATCAGGGAGCTGAGTTTGCAAAGTCCATAAAACATTAGGCATCTCTGGTCTCCATTTTAATCAAGATAAATGATTTCAACTGATAAGAGGTAAGAATATGTAATTCAGAAAAGACTTTCTTCTGCTGTCCCATCTATGTGTCCCTCCTCTATGCAGAAATGTGGCAAAGGAAAATGATGGCAGCTGATGGCAGCTGAATCTGCACACAGCATATGTTAGTACATTTGAACACTCTTGTCTCTGTTCATAGTTCTTCAGACTATGATACTGTATCCAAATATACTATACACTATACACTTACATGCATTTATCCAGAATGTACAAATAAAATAAGCTTTTTTGTTTCAGTTATTAGAAATGTTCTTAATCCTGCTGAGTTAGTCTGAGGGTGGTTGATAAAGACACAGGAGGTGATCGAAAGAGTTAAGCTAATATTTAATTGTTACATGTTGTGTAGAGAGATATGCTTGCAGCTTCACTGAAGATCTTTCAATAACCCAAACACACAAAAACATAAGGTTCTTTTCACCAATTCAGTTCTCCAAAGCAACTGATATAGAACCTAGGCAAACAGCAGAAACTGAAAATAAAATATTTTCTTACCCCTTCAAAAAATTATCTGTCAGAATCCTGCCATATGTATCCTAAAGGATATATAAGCAACGGATAGTTCGCATACATCATCACCACCACTTGTACTGACATAGTCATTCCTGCCTTGAAAAGCCTACCTATTTTCTTTGTCCTGAATCTGCACTTTGCTCTTGAGATTCCTCTCTGTTACCAAACATTTGTAGTGAAAAAAATGCTTCCTGGGTTAAGTAAGCAAATGATAGTTACTATCCCTTAGAGTTGTGCAGTGCACAACTTGAACAACCATATGTGGTGAATATGTGCATATCCTCAGCATTTTGCAGTAGAAAATGATCCACTAATGACTGCCAGTTCTCCATTCTATTTTATAGGGGCTACTATGCTCTGCACTGCTTTTACATTTCCCTAGGCAATACTACAGCTTTATGCAGAAATTGCATAGAATATGAAAAGTATTCTATTATCCCATAAAAATCTTCCAAAATAGGGTATTAATATATTCACTGTTGAAGCAGTCTCTGCCCAGATAGTGCTGATAATTGTGCGCTGCAATGACGTGGCATATTCTGGCTGGTGCAGTGAAAAAACTTCAGATGTTAAGCCAGTTTCTGTAGCTCTTCTGATGATGCTTTGCTGCATTGTGGAGTGGCATGACTTGCATGAAATGCTGACAGCACCGTAGACTTAATTGTAATTTTAGAGTTTTTGAAAAATATCCTGTGTACTCTGAGGTACATTTAATTATGCTTTTATATGCTTGTGACATATGCATTACTATTGTCCTCTGTTTGAACTGTAAACTCCTTGAAAATATTTAATACCCTTTTCAGCATTACTCATAATTTCTAAAATCCTTCAATAAATTTTTGGATGGCTGATTAATTGAAACATGAATGAAAGTATGTGTTTTAGTATCCCATTGATTAAGTGGGTCATTATCTTATTAAAACAGAATAATGTATTACTAAAACATGAATTATTTAATACCATTCAGCTCAAACTCACAAAATACTTCAATTCACTTTTAAAGAAGAGAGAAAAGAAGTTGAAGCATGTGAAAAAAATACTATATTCTAGATTTGACAACTGAATTATTAGTAACTTAAAACAGTCATTTCTGGAAACTTAGCCTTATAACCTATACTGCTTTTTATTTTTGTGTATAAAAATACCAACAGACATTATAATTTTTATTACTTTTTAGCTTTCAAAATTTCCTCTATATTAGCTTTGATATTAGATACCACACATCAGGTCTGGTATCAGATTTTTAAATATTATATTAAAATTAAAGTGGGTGACGTACGGTAATCAGAAGCACTGAAAATTACCCTGTATCTAGCTGAATTCCATTCTATGTGTCACAAATTCTAAAAGACCAACTTCTGTTTATACAAATTCATTTTAGACAGTAAGTTTCTAGATAGTAAAAAATCAAATCCACTTAGTATCATTCCCTGTTTTCTCTCCAGCGTAGTGGCAATATTCAGAGAAGCCAAGCCTTAATCTTTTGGCTACATTCTGAAGGCGTTTCCATGTGGGACTGAGTTAGATTGCATAGTGTGGAAGATGGATTATTCAAAGAAATATATATATAAGGAAAGATCATGCTGTCCTTTTACTTGTGACTCTAATATGTAATCATGGCTTCTCCAATAAATACATCTGTAAATTCTTGTGCATTCTTACATTTCATGTCTAAATGTAACATAGCTACTCAGAAAATATACGTATAAGATCTAACATTTGTCAAGTGTTTGCTATAGGTCAGGTATATTTAAGTGCTTTAAATGTATTTTCTCATTTAATCCTCTCCAAAGCTCTATAATATATGCAACCTTATTATCCCCCACCCCCTCCCATTTTACAGATGAGGAAAGTGAAGCCCAGGATTGCCCAGTATCCTGCAATTAAAATAATGGCACTGAGGCTTGACCTAAGTTAGTGTAACTCCAGAGTCAGCTGTTAGCTTTCACATTACACTATTATTTGAAAGAGCTCATATATCCCATAACATTGTCTCTTACTTTAAAAATACAGTGCTTGGGAATTGAGTAGAAATTGTGAAGCCATAGAAGAAGAAACATAGGCTTGATTCACAAAATTCTTTTACATATTTTCCCATGTAGAAATTGGGAACATTATATATGTTTTAACTTAGAAATAGATATAATTAGGAACAAAGACACATGTCAGCAATTATATAATAGATAAGACTTAAATACAAGACGTATGGGCCTGGTTACATTATTTGTCCAGAATACACTTCATCATGAAACCTGAGTCCTTGTTGTATTAGACAATAATGATAAAAACTCTAAGTTATGGGCTTTTTGATTATTTTGGTGACTTAATCCAAATAGATTGGCATGGTACAGAGATGTATCAATTACACAGAAGATAAATTTCAAAATTTTAAGAAAATGCTTTCAACGCCAACTTCTTATCTCATGGAATCAGGTAAATGATAAACTATAATGACTAAACACTTTCTTTTCAGATGAACGTCAGATCTGATTTTTTGTAATCTACTCATTAGCCATCTTGTTGGCACAGCAGTCACAGACATTAGATCAAACACAAACTCTGGCAACAACACGTAGTATCCTTCATAAAATATTGTTATGTATCCAAATGCCACATTATATAAAATTGGCATAAGAGAATTCACATTTCGGTAAGCTAATAAAATTGGTATCCAAGCAGGAACACTGTATACTCAGCACTTGGATAGTGGGCATGGCCAATGTTCTGAAACGGTTCCAACAAGAGAAGGAATAGAAAACCCTACCAATAAATCTAGCCAAGAAGAACTAAAAAAGCGATGTTAATCCAACCAATAATTTGCTTTTGTTGTCTAATGATAACTATCAGCCAAATCTGAAATGTATGAAAGCCAAAGAGTCTGAGAAAAAAGAGACAGGATAAAAGAAAAGAAGATAGAGGAAAGGAAAAAAATGGACAAAAGTAGAAAGAAAACAATGGATGTAAAGAGCTGGTAGTCATGGCCAGTGGAGATGTAGAGAGACTAGGAAAAATTACTTGAAGGTGAAAGCGATGGTCATAAGCAGAATATGCTATTCATAAATGTATTTTCATATGCTAATTAACTGGCCCTTAGGAGCTCCCCCCACAAAATTCATTTTTTTATAACTGCCATCCAATAATCAATGTTATTAAAGATGATCCTGATTTTGGGACCTGTCAAGTAAAGTCAAGTGTGTTCTACGTCTTAAGGAAGAACAGAGTACATTACATTTAAAGAAAAAATTGCATCCAAGTGGATAACATTTAAAGTTATGCCAATTAAAGAGAAAATGCCCATTTATCCAAACTTTCATTGTTCTCCAGTGCCTAGTAAACTTGGCACACCATAGAACTACATCACAGTAAAACCCTGTTGCTGAGATGTGGGTCTCCTAATGCATCATTTAGATTTTCTATAATTTTACCAATATCCTCAATGACAAAAGGAAATTATGTAACCTAAAATGAGAAACGTCTACTAATAACTTCAGAAAGAAATTTTAGTGGAAATGTTAGTGGTATTTTACCATATGGCATATAGACGATTCATTTTATTAATGATACTATTAGCACAGACAATAACATGAATAAATAAGAGTCTTGTACATTTCTTAAAATGACATTGGCCCAACAAAGCAGTTAAGTACTACATTCTTAAATCAAAAACAATAATGGAAAGTCCACATTTTGTCTGATTTTTAAAATGACTTACCATGCACCAGTAGCTGTACTTTCCTTTTCACCAGAATTGATCAAAAACTCTAAAGATAGTAGCCACTGGGCATTATTTGAGGAGCATCAGGAAGAATTCTTCCCTTCTCCAATGCACCAAAAGATGGACAGCAAAAACCTGTCTGTTCCCTTCGTTTTTTTTAAGATAAAAATTATTACTCATTGTGTGTGTATGATTTGTCATGAGACAAAAGGAAGAAGTGGTGTAATAACCCATGGCCAGGAACCAGAAAGATTGAAAAGAGACTGAAATCGTGATACATACCAAACAGAAGTTGAGGCATGCGCTCAATTCTTTACCACCTTGCCATTATCTCCAAGCAAGCTGTTAGACAATCAATTGTGCTTAGTCATCATAATAGTAGTGGTTGAAAGCTTTAAGTTTACCTGCTAGGTATACACAACGGAGCAATAGCTTTTGCAAACATAATTGAATCTACAAAGAAAAGTACATCATTGTTATAAATCAACTCAAATACATTTTTTAAAAAGCAGAGTGGTGGAGATGAAAAAAATTCTAAATCATGCAACAATGTATCTTTTTAAAAAATACACCCTGGTCTTCAAAAACCTGACTGAACTATTCTGAATGACAAAAAGAGCTAAGGCATTGGCTTTTGATTTTCCTGCTGAGAGCTTATAGGAATTATTCAGTCATTTGAATGAAAGCTTCCGTGTTTAATTGCAGCAGATGGTCTCAGTCTTTTTCACCTGCTGATCATAGAATGTTCATGTGCAAACATCCAAAGAGATGATCTTTTCTGTGATAGTTTTCAAATGTAAGGAAATTTTTTCCTCATTTGAGAATAATTATTTCCATGAATAAAAGTGAAAATCCAGGGGCTTCCCTGGTGGCGTAGTGGTTGAGAATCTGCCTGCTAATGCAGGGTTCGAGCCCTGGTCTGGGAAGATCCCACATGCCGCGGAGCAGCTGGGCCCGTGAGCCACAACTACTGAGCCTGCGCGTCTGGAGCCTGTGCTCCGCAACAAGAGAGGCCGCGATGGTGAGACACCCGCGCACTGCGATGAAGAGTGACCCCCACTTGCCGCAACTAAAGAAAGCCCTCGCACAGAAACAAAGACCCAACACAGCCATAAATAATAAATAAATAAACAAAGAGTGCATCCTAATATAAATAGGTAGACTTTAAAAAAAAAAAAAAAGTGAAAATCCAGCTATTGCTTATACAATTATTGTATTTGATAAAACTTAAAACACAATTAATTATAAGACAAACCAATAACTTATGTTCCCATGAAAAACAAGAAGAAAGTTGCCAATTTGATGGATTATACATTCATATTGCCTGAAATTTTTTTAAAGATATCGTAGAGATGTTTTCGACTTAGCTAACATCTTTAACATATCACGTTGTGTACACATAAAAAGGGAAATAGAAACCAAATAAATTGTGTAGAGTATTCTCAAAATGTTTTCACATTCAGAGTGCAATTTTCCTGAATCCCTTTTCTACTCAGAGTCATCCATATCCATGTTCTTTTTTATTCCCACAGTATCGTCCCCATCGACAGCATTGGTGATACAGCACTTCTCAAAAGATTGCTCCTCCAGTTCTTTCCTTTAAGCTGCTGCCACACTTTTGGTAAGTTTTTATTCAGTGCTTTCTTGACCTTACACAAGGAATTAATGGGAGGTTTCAGACCACAACCAGGACTCATACTCTTTCTTTAACGTGTTCATACATGGTGTGTCAACTGAAAGGCCAAGGGGTAGTTGTTTTCTCATCGTGTCATCATGAGTGAAATCCAAGTTGGTGTGTGCACAGCAGGTGACAATTTGCACTGCACCTGCTGCCCTGTTGACAATGATTGTTACATCCTATTGATTAACTGACACTGTTTTCAGAGTCACTAAATATGTAAGGAGATATGTATCTTAGCAGCAATAAAATATGAAATTTGGTGAAGTCAACCTAGAACTTATTTCATATTTTTCTAATATATTTGAATATTCAACATGAATAATTTGAGTTAAATAATTCTTAAAAATTGCCCCAAATATGTCCCTTTACCAGGACGTAAGTTTATCTCCTTTAAAGGGGGAAAATGGTTAATCAAATATTGCATGCTACAAAATTTACTTATGTATGATACTTAGGATATATTTTCCACCTCCCCCCACTAGCATGTCAGCCTCACCAGAAGAGGGATTTTGTCTGTTTCATTCACTGAGAAATCCCCAGTGTTTTGAATAAGACCCAGTACGTGGTAAGTACTTAATGAGTATTTGTTGAAAAAAATGGATCACAGAGAATTTTGGTAATTTAATCTTCATTAGAATGCAGTTGTGCCATTACTACTTCCCTTTTTTATTCCTTCATCATGATTCTTATCATATTACAGATTGTGATTATTTGAATAAATCTTGAACTTCTGAGGTCTGGAATGGTGTCTTACTGCTATCTTTATGAGTAAGGCACTTAGTGCCTATCATGGTATAAGGCATACAGTAAGGGCTCAATAAGTTTTTGTAGAATTCTAAGCAAATAGCATAATATCATAGTTTAGAGAAATGTTATGCTAAATAACTTTTTAAAATTAAGAATCAATAATTGAATTAGAGAAGACAGGATTCATCAATGAAACCAAGGTATTAAACATGTAACTTTACCAAAAATTCAATATCTAGATTAGATTTTTTTTTTAAGTTTAATTTTATTTATTTATTTATGGCTGTGTTGGGTCTTTGTTTCTGTGTGAGGGCTTTCTCTAGTTGTGGCAAGTGGGGGCCACTCTTCATCGCGGTGTGCGGGCCTCTCATTATCGCGGCCTCTCTTGTTGCGGAGCACAGGCTTCAGACGCGCAGGCTCAGTAATTGTGGCTCACGGGCCTAGTTGCTCCGCGGCATGTGGGATCTTCCCAGACCAGGGCTCGAACCCGTGTCTCCTGCATTGGCAGGCAGATTCTCAACCACTGCACCACCAGGGAAGCCCACTAGATTAGATTTTGAAATATTCAATGAGTCTCCATCACTGAATCATCCAATTACCAATGCTGATGATTAATGTTGTGTACATTGGGTTTTTACATTACAAGCGTTTAGGTAACTATGTTTCACATTTAGAGATTTACTTTGGATGGTGTTAAATAGCAGAGATGCAAATTCAATTTAAAAGGGTCTGTGTTAGCTGTGTATTGAACCTCCTGTAGCAATAATAATAACAATGATAACCGTAACAATAGCTCCATGAAAGGGTTCAGTCTGGCCAGTACATTAAGTTTCTTCAATATTTAATGTTTATAGGCAACATTACTCATGGAAATGTATAAGCTATTACATTATAACTCTAAACATTCCTAAAAGATGTAAGGTCCCTTTGTAAAATGTTGCAATAAGTAATTACACAATTTTCTCTATTACATATTCAGGATTCCCAAGACTCAAGATTCCCAATCTTCTTCATAGCCACTTAGAAGCTAATGTTGATCCCTCTCATTCATACCATCCAACTTGATTTGCAAAGAGTCTTTACTATATGATGCAAACAGTATGCTATTGCGGAGTGAAAAGGGTTAGTTACAATAAAAAACACCAAATATTTATGCTTTAGACTCTCTTTCAGATGAGATACTCAAACAGCATCTAAAGAGAAAGAAAGAGTACTTGAGTGCGTATGTTTTAAATTATCCACTTAAAAGAAGCAATGTGTAGTGAAGGTTGGCATGTGGTTTGCTATAGGACTTGATCTTCAGGCATAGCACTTATTAACAACGGAAAGAAATGCATTCAGAGACTGTAATTCTTCAAAGTGAAAGGAGACTAAATATATATATTTTGAACTGCATAATATCAGTTTCAATTGAACTGCATGTTTAAAAATAAAGCTACTGGGACTTGCCTGGTGGCGCAGTGGTTAAGAATCTGCCTGCCAATGCAGGGGACACGGGTTCGAGCCCTGGTCCTTGAAGATCCCACATGCCGCGGAGCAGCTAAGCCCGTGGGCCACGACTACTGAGCCTGTGCTCTAGAGCCCGTGAGCCACAACTATTGAGCCCACGTGCCACAACTACTGAAGCCCGTGCGCCTAGAGCCTGTGCTCTGCAACAAGAGAAGCCACCGTGATGAGAAGCCCACGCACTTCAACGAAGAGTAGCCCCTGTTCACCGCATCTAGAGAAAGCCCCCGTGCAACAACAAAGACCCAATGCAGCCAAAGTAAAGAAATAAAAATAAAAATAAATAAAATAAAAATAAAGCTACCTCCTTCAGAATACCTAAGTGTTTATCAGAATGTAGCCTATATCCAAAAATGGTATTATTAGTCATATTAAATAATAATATTTAAGAGCCATAGCTCCAGTAAACTAAAAATTGACAACTAAATATTTCATTAGAACTTGTCAAAAAGCTGCAATCAATTAAACATAATTATATACAATACACTGGAAATATGGACTATAGAAGAGTTGATCAGGCCACAAAATGTGAAAGTTAAGATGTACAAAATATAAGTTCCTGCAGTAAATATTTCTCTTAATGATACAACTGAGTTGCATTTTAAAACTGAAATGAGAAGCCTCAAAGGGTGAAACATTCTGGATTGCTTCTCAAGGATGACCAAAAGTTTAGAAGGTTAACTGAAATGTATAAATATTAAAGGTTCTTTGCCACCTTCTAACATTGTCATAACTTTACTCATTGTGAGGTGGAGAAAGTGAGCAGAAAAAATCAAATCAAGAAAGTCTATATTAAAGAGGTAGTGGTCATATTTGGCAGTGTATCAACCCAATGTAAAAGGAAGTATAACTGCAATTTATGAAAATCTATGCGGGAGAATGCAAATGATCAATGACTAGTTCAATCAGGGATCACTGAAAGAAAACACAACCATTTTGTGCACTGCGTAGCTCTCAGATAATCTATGACTTCCAAGTTTTGCTGCCCTCCTTTCTTCCCACACAAAATGGTTAGCCTCTCCATTCTGCCCACTGATAAATTACAAGTTTCCTGAGCTGACAAGAACCTAAAGAGAAAAATAAAAGTCTTGTGTTCTTGAAGGCACTAGTAAAGCCCCAGGTTGATTCCCTGAAAATGAAATCATCCACTCTCATGTGCTTCTCATGTACTGTGCATTGCCATAAATGTCTTAAATCCATTTTTGATACTGCGAAGCAGCATATTTTATGAAATGTGATAAATTCACACATTTGAGATTAGAATTTGGCTGATTGTCCTTTCACACACTAAATAAAAACCAGGTTGATTGCTGTAGCACTTTGTCAAAGATACCAAATGAAATTCATATATCAAAATGGAACTAGGACAGACTCTCTCCAGATTCACTGTAAATATATAAATCAATTCTTCAAGAAATGTCTTTCTGTAAACCACCATTAAAAACCACGGTGTCTTTCATGGTGTTAGAATCTCTTCTGAAACATAATTTTCATAAACTATTTGAAAAATAGTTCCAGTGGCATGATCTAAATGATTTAAATAGCATTTTCTTTGTGTTTAAAGGTACCAAACTTTTCCTCCTAGATCAGCCTTCTATAAAATATTTATAAAATGGTATCTAAAATGTAAAATCTTTAGTGTTCTTGCCCTTTGTTAACTCTCTACGGAGTGATATAACTAACAGCAGTGAATAAAATGTGAGATAAATGCATCTGCACAAAAATTATATTGCATCTAATCAGACTTTGAAGAGAAATATATATTTAAGTTAAAGAGAATTATTTACGGCTTGGCAGTAATTGTTGTAACTGTCCTACAATCATCCATATTGATATTCTTTCCTGAAATTAAATTTAAAATAAATTGAATAGTTTTTTTGGTAACAGGTCTTTTGGGTTGTGTTTTTTTCTTTTTTTGGGGGAACAGTTTTTGAGAAGTTGATGTAGACAGTTCATTTTTGTGTTTTGAGACTAAAAAAAAGACCCGTAAGAACACGAAAAGTGGATTGATGTTGAAAATCTCAGCAGCCAAACTTTTCCTGTTCAAGATTTTTCAAATCAAAGAACATCATTACTGTACCTGATATACCTTTCTAGAAAAGTTATGACCTATCAGCACTTATTCAAACAGGGTTGAAAGTGGTCTTTACCTGATTGGGTAATATAAATCTTGGGACAATAGTAGAAAAATGACTTAGGAGGAGAAACAAATCTTTTAGTGATCCCATAAATCATGTAAAAGAGCCTTCAGCCCCTATGTACCAGGGTTAAATTTACACATTTTAGCACACTTTAATATAATGTGTGGACAGAGATGAATATTGCATAGGGGGTTGCTTTATACTAGTTTTAGAAGTTTCTATAAAACTAATTTTGTGTTTCCTCATAAATTAGTATCACATACCTATTGGAATGAGTACTTAATGGAAAGCTTTCATTAATATTTAAACTACAAATGTACACAAAATACAGAGACCTTCAAACAGTCACCATTTTCTACATAAAATTTTGCCAGTTCTTTTGAGTTTAGTATCTTTCTCCAAGAACAAATCATGTATTAATGTCAAGGCATTTCTAGTAGCAATAGATCTAGATGTCAAGGACAGTCTGACATTAATTAATCCGTAATGAAAAGTGAAAACACAAAGGAAAACAGACTATTCCTTATTCAGTATCAATTTAATTAATCAAATAGTTAGACATTAGTAGGACATAAATGCTGAAACATAAGCTAACTATCCATTTGTCCAAGTTATGGAACAGGTTGGGTTAGATAAACTGAAAGGCTTCATGATTCTAGGATTCTAAAATATCACAAGGATAAGAATAAGATTAAGGATTGAAGAGTACTGAGTCTCCAAAGAGAAAAGGAAGCATTTAGTAAAAACTCACTGTAAACAATTTTTGTTATGCGGTTGCCTACGTGAACTCATGTTTGGTCATAAACCTGCCACATCGTGATGGAGTAGCTGCTACTGAATCAGTGGATACATACCCCAGCATCCTTATCTCTCAGTTTGGATTATCTTCAGCTGCACTCTACCCTGTCTCCCAGGGTTCTCCAGTATCTGTTAGCCCCAGCTGTCACAGTGGTAAATATCCTGATAATGCTACACCATTGACTCCTTCCTTTTTTCCCTACCTCAATTTTCCACTTCCTACTGGTATCTCAGAAGTCACTTGTCAATTAAACTACTTTTGTAGAACTCCTTGTCTCTGGGTTGGCTTTTAGGAGAACCCAAACACAGGGCAAACATTAACTCTAGAATGAATCAAAGAACTTTACATGTGAGACTGACTAATGTTGGACCAAAAAAAATCAACTTGCTGGTTATTGACTAAAAGTGCATTTTATAAAGTGTGAATAGAATATGTCAATGACTGAACACTGCTAGGTATTATAGCAGGGTTAGAAAATCTTGCCACTGTTGACATTTTGAGATGGGTAATTCTTTGTTGTGCAGACCGTCCAGTGCATTGTAAGATGTTTAGCAGCATCTCTGACCTCTACCCACTATATGCCTATAGCACTCTCTCTCCTGTTGTGACAACCCAAAATATCTCTAGGCATTGACAAATGTCCCAGGGGGGCAGGATGCGGAAAGACAAAATCCTATTATCTCCCTTTAAGAACCACTGGGTTATGAAATGACTTCACTTAATTTAACCAATTAAATTCACTCATCCAACTCTTACATATAGAGTGAATACTACATACCAGGCATTGCATTAGTAAGATGGTGAAAAACACTACAGTTCCTGATTTCACTGAGTTTATATTCTAGTCAAAAAAAATAATTAAAACAAACTATTGCTTCACACTGAGAAACTGTCCATAATTCTGAGGCATTTTCTAATGGATACTGTAGAATGAATCATTTCTTTCCAAACTATTTCAACTGTGAGCATATGTCTGCAAACGGTGTATGATTTTAATTCTGATGAGGCAAAAGACAGTTAATTTTCACAGTACGAATTCTGCCTGGTGGGAGTAAAGGATGAGATATTTGCCCTTTGTTCTTGCTTCATGCCTTCTGTGCTGAAATACTGTGGGAGACTGAGCACATTTTGCTTTCTTTCACTATTGCAATTTTACTCTTTTTCTTTCCTCATTGCAAGTACTTAGCCCATACCTTCCACCTACCTTCTCCCTGTAAATTTTTTTTTAAAGAGCATACATGCTTCTCTTGAAAAAAATTTAAAAGATTATTCTAACAGCAAAAATGGAAGAAGCATTGGAAGGTGATTTTTGTTTATTTTTAGTCTTGGTTTCTTAGAATTTCTATGCAATTTTCCCTCCTAACCTCATATAACTTTCTTTTTATGAATCATACAAAAATCATCTTCACTCTGCCCTGGTATGACAGTTGCAAGAGGCACAATTGGTCTCCCCTGATATCTCTTTGTGCTCATCAGTTCTGCAGGTGTGGAAGGCCTTATCCTATGATCA
Organism: Balaenoptera physalus; assembly: GCF_965194825.1. Lineage (NCBI taxonomy): Eukaryota > Metazoa > Chordata > Mammalia > Artiodactyla > Balaenopteridae > Balaenoptera > Balaenoptera physalus. The sequence continues at coordinate 94,664,966 of NC_138896.1, read as the reverse complement.
CCTGATACTTTCTACCTAAGGGCTTCTTCTTGTCCTGTTGAGCTCTACATGGGACAAACAAAAAGTGGAAAGTGCAAGGGCATTAATGCCTTCACAACAGCCCACAACCAATAATACATGAGAGCTGGAGAATAACTATTCCAGCTTCTCAGTTGTTTCCCACACTCCCTTCCAGAGTTTTCCAGAGAAATTGAACCACCGGTCCTACTTACTGGCTTCCTTCCCTTCCCTCTCTCAGTTCCTCATGACCCTATGACACAGTTTGGATCACTTCACCAATAAAGCATTCCAAAACATCCTGCATTGGAATGATGGGCCTAAAGAAATCACCACTTTTTGGAGTTTACAATGTAGGGTGCATTATAGAAATTATTATTAATGTATGAAATATTACTCTTCTCTTAGACACTAATAGGGTCTGGAGTTGAAGGGAGAAACCAGGATAGGGATATAAATTTATAATATATCTGCATCTTTTCTCCACATTGATTAAAAAGTTTTTTTTTTCTTTTCTTTCTTATTTTGTTTTTCACTGGGGTGGGGGACAGTAATGTTACAATAGTATTAAGTAAGTTCCTTTGGCATTCTGACCTGTCTTTTAATACCTTGGATATTTTTAACATCATACTGGTCTCCTGAAAGTTAGAATTCTAACAATCACTTCTTAAGGAGGTATGTAAGAAAAAACATAATTTGTTCAGCTTGAAAATAATCCTTCATATTCACACTCTGATCTGACAAAAGCTACATTAGTACAGAATATCATTACCTTGATAGTTCTAAAGACACAGGGAAGTATCTGGTATATCTGGCGTGACTGAATTTTTTGCAGAAACTCAGAGCTGACATTAAGATAAAAATCCTACCCGGTCTTCCCAACGAAACGCAACTCTTCTGGCCCCTGGCGTATTCGGTGCGTAGATGAGTAAAAACTTCCTTAGGGTCCAAACAAGCAAGTAGACTCAGCTTTGGGAGCCACGACTCTGGTCCACTTTGATGTGTCAGCACCATGCAGAGCAGCTTACTGCATACCCAACCCTGTAATGCTTGAGTCACTCAAATGCTGGTAAAGAGGCACACTACATTGTTTCTAGTCACGTGTGGTTGACAGGGTCTTGGTGCTCCAGCCAGGTGCCAGGCCAGAGCCTCTGAGGTGGGAGAGCTGAGTAGGACATTGGTCCACCAGAGACCTCCTGGCCCCCCGTAATATCAAATGGTGAAAACACTCTCAGAGATCTCCATCTCAATGCTAATACCCAGCTTCACTCAAAGACCAGCAAGCTACAGTGCTGCACACCCTATGCCAAACCACTAGCAAGACAGGAACACAACCCCACCCATAACCAGAGAGGCTGCTTAAAATCATACTAAGTTCACAGACACGCCAAAACACACCACTGGACGTGGTTCTGCCCACCAGAAAGACGAGATCCAGCCACATCCACCAGAACACAGGCACCAGTCCTCTCCACCAGGAAGCCCACACAACCCACTGAACCAACCTTACCCACTGGGGGCAGACACCAAAAACAATGGGAACTACGAACCTGCAGCCTGTGAAAAGGAGACCCCCAAACACAGTAAGTTAAGCAAAATGAGAAGACAAAGAAATACTCAGCAGATGAAGGAGCAAGCTAAAAACCCACCAGAACAAACAAATGAAGAGGAAATAGCCAGTCTACCTGAAAAAGAATTCAGAGTCATGATAGTAAAGGTGATCCAAATTCTTGGAAATTGAATGGAGAAAATACAAGAAACATTTAACAAGGACCTAGAAGAACTAAAGAGCAAACAAACAATGATGAACAACACAATAAATGAAATTTAAAATTCTCTAGAAGGGATCAATAGCAGAATAACTGAGGCAGAAGAATGGATAAGTGACCTGGAAGATAAAATAGTGGAAATAACTACTGCAGAGCAGAATAAAGAAAAAGGAATGAAAAGAATTGAGGACAGTCTTAGAGACGTCTGGGACAACATTAAACACACCAACATTCGAATTATAGGGGTCCCAGAAGAAGAAAAGAAAAAGAATGGGACTGAGAAAATATTTGAAGAGATTGTAGTTGAAAACTTCCCTAACATGGGAAAGGAAAGAGTCAATCAAGTCCAGGAAGCACAGAGAGTCCCATACAGGATACATCCAGGAGAAACACACCAAGACACATATTAATCAAACTATCAAAATGAAATACAGGGACTTCCCTGGTGGCCAATGCAGGGGACACAGGATCGAGCCCTGGTCCGGGAAGATCCCACATGCCGCAGTGTAACTAAGCCCGTGCACCACAACTACTGAGCCTGCGCTCTAGAGCCCATGAGCCACAACCACTGAGCCTGAGTGCCACAACTACTGAGCCCACACGCCTAGAGCTGGTGCTCCACAATAAGAGAAGCCGCCGCAATGAGAAGCCAGTGCACTGCAACAAAGAGTAGCCCCTGCTCACTGCAACTAGAGAAAGCCCGTGCACAGCAATGAAGACCCAACACAGCCAAAAATTAATTAATTAATTAATTAATTTAAAAAAATTAAATACAAAGAAAAAATATTAAAAGCAGCAAGGGAAAATCAACAAATAACATACAAGGGAATCCCCATAAGGTTAACAGCTGATCTTTCAGCAGAAACTCTACAAGCCAGAAGGGAGTGGCAGGACATATTTAAAGTGATGAAAGGGAAAAAACTACAACCAAGATTACTCTACCCAGCAAGGATCTCATTCAGATTCGACAGAGAAATTAAAACCTTTACAGACAGGCAAAAGCTAAGAGAATTCAGCACCATCAAACCAGCTTTAAAACAAATGCTAAAGGAACTTCTCTAGGCAGGAAACACAAGAGAAGGAAAAGACCTACAAAAACCCAAAACAATTAAGAAAATGGTAATAGGAACACACATATCGATAACTACTTTAAATGTAAATGGATTAAATGCTCCAACCAAAAGACATAGACTGGCTGAATGGATACAAAAACAGGACGCATGTATATGCTGTCTACAAGAGACCCACTTCAGACCTAGAGACACATACAGACTGAAAGTGAGGGGATGGAAAAATATATTCCATGCAAATGGAAATCAAAAGAACGCTGGAGTAGCAATTCTCATATCAGACAAAAGAGACTAAAATAAAGATTATTATAAGAGACAAAGAAGGACACTATATAATGATCAAGGGATCAATCCAAGAAGAGGATATAACAATTGTAAATATTTATGAACCCAACATAGGAGCACCTCAATACATAAGGCAAATACTAACAACCATAAAAGGGGAAAGCAACAGTAACACAATCATAGTAGGGGACTTTTAACACCCCACTTTCACCAATGGACAGATCATCCAAAATGAAAATAAAATAAGGAAACACAAGCTTTAAATGATACATTAAACAAGATGGACTTAATTGATATTTATAGGACATTCCATCCAAAAACAACAGAATACACATTCTTCTCAAGTCCTCATGGAACATTCTCCAGGATAGATCATATCTTGGGTCACAAATCAAGCCTTGGTAAATTTAAGAAAATTGACATTGTATCAAGAATCTTTTCCAACCACAACGCTATGAGACTAGATATAAATTACAGGAAAAAAACTTTAAAAATACAAACACATGGAGGCTAAACAATATGCTACTAAATAACCGAGAGGTCACTGAAGAAATCAAAGAGGAAATCATAAAATACCTAGAAACAAATGACAATGAAAACACGACGACCCAAAACCTATAGGATACAGCAAAATCAATTATAAGAGGGAAGTTTATAGCAATACCATTCTACGTCAAGACACAAGAAAAATCTCAAATAAACAACCTAACCTTTCACTTAAAGCAATTAGAGAAAGAACAAAAAAAAGACACCCAAAGTTAGCAGAAGGAAAGAAATCATAAATATCATATCAGAAATAAATGAAAAAGAAATGAAGGAAATGATAGCAAAGATCAATAAAACTAAAAGCTGGTTCTTTGAGAAGATAAACAAAATTGATAACCCGTTAGCCAGACTCATCAAGAAAAAAAGGGAGAAGACTCAAATCAATAAAATTAGAAATGAAAAAGGAGAAGTAACAAATGACACTGCAGAAATACAAAGGATCATGAGAGATTACTACAAGCAACTACAGGCCAATAAAATGTACAACCTGCAAGAAATGGACAAATTCTTAAAAAAGTACAACCTTCTGAGACTGAACCTGGAAGAAATAGAAAAAATACAGACCAATCAAAAGCACTGAAATTGAAACTGTGATTAAAAATCTTCCAAGAAACAAAAGCCCAGGACCAGATGGCTTCACAGGCGAATTCTATCAAACATTTAGAGAAAAGCTAACACCTATCCTTCTCAAACTCTTCCAAAATATAGCAGAGGGAGGAACACTCCCAAACTCATTCTACGAGGCCACCATCACCCTGATACCAAAACCAGAAAAAGATGTCACAAAAAAAGAAAACTACTGGCCAATATCTCTGATGAACATAGATGCAAAAATCCTCAACAAAATACTAGCAAACAGAATCCAACAGCAAATTAAAAGGATCATACACCATGATCAAGTTGGGTTTATCCCAGAATGCAAGGATTCTTCAATATACACAAATCAATCAATGTGATAAATCATATTAACAAACTGAAGGAGAAAAACCATATGATCACCTCAATAGATGCAGAAAAAGCTTTTGACAGGGCTTCCCTGGTGGCACAGGGGTTGGGAGTCTGCCTGCCAATGCAGGGGACGCGGGTTCAAGCCCTGGTCTGGGAGGATCCCACGTGCCGCGGAGCGGCTGGGCCCGTGAGCCACAATTGCTGAGCCTGCGCGTCTGCAGCCTGTGCTCCGCAACAGGAGAGCCTGCGATGGTGAGAGGCCCGCGCACCACAATGAAGAGTGGCCCCCGCTTGCCGCAACTGGAGGGGGCCCTCACACGGAAACGAGGACCCAACACAGCCATACAGAAATAAATAAATAAATAAAAATTAAAAAAAAAAAAAAAAGCTTTCGACAAAATTCAACAACAGTTTATGATAAAAACCCTCTAGAAAGTAGGCATAGAGGGAACTTACCTCAACATAATAAAGGCCATATATGACAAACCCACAGCCAACATCATTCTCAATGGTGAAAAACTGAAACCATTTCCACTAAGATCAGGAACAAGACAAGGTTGCCCACTCTCACCACTATTATTCAACTTAGTTTTGGAAGTTTTAGCCACGGCAATCAGAGAAGAAAAAGATATAAAAGGAATCCAAATCGGAAAAGAAGAAGTAAAACTGTCACTGTTTGCGGATGACATGATACTATACATAGAGAATCCTAAAGATGCTACCAGAAAACTACTAGTGCTAATCAATGAATTTGGTAAAGTAGCAGGATACAAAATTAATGCACAGAAATCCCTTCCATTCCTATACACTAATGATGAAAAATCTGAAAGAGAAATTAAGGAAACACTCCCATTTACCACTGCAACAAAAAGAATAAAATATCTAGGAATAAACCTACCCAAGGAGTCAAAAGACCTGTATGCAGAAAACTATAAGACACTGATGAAAGAAATTAAAGGTGATACAAACAGATGGAGAGATATACCATGTTCTTGGATTAGGAAGAATCAACATTGTGAAAATGACTCTACTACCCAAAGCAATCTACAGATCCAATGCAATCCCTGTCAAACTACCAATGGCATTTTTCACAGAACTAGAACAAAAAATTTCACAATTTGTATGGAAACACAAAAGACCCCAAACAGCCAAAGCAATCTCGAGAAAGAAAAACAGCTGGAGGAATCAGGCTCCCTGACGTCAGCCTATACTACAAAGCTACAGTAACCAAGACACTATGGTAGTGGCACAAAAACAGAAATATAGATCAATGGAACAGGGTAGAAAGCCCATAGATAAACCCATCAATATGGTCACCTTATCTTTGACAAAGGAAGCAAGAATATACAATGGAGAAAAGATAGCCTCCTCAATAAGTGGTGCTGGGAAAACTGGACAGCTTCATGTAAAAGAATGAAATTAGAACATTCCCTAACACCATACACGAAAATAAACTCAAAGTGGATTAAAGACCTAAATGTAAGGCCAGACACTATAAAACTCTTAGAGGAAAACATAGGCAGAACACTCTATGACATAAATCACAGCAAGATCCTTTTTGACCCACCTCCGAGAGAAATGGAAATAAAAACAAAAATAAACAAATGGGACCTAATGAAACTTAAAAGCTTTTGCACAGCAAAGGAAACCATAAACAAGATGAAAAGACAACCCTCAGAATGGGAGAAAATATTTGCAAATGATTCAACAGACAAAGGATTTATCTTCAAAATATATAAACAGCTTATGCAGCTCAATATCAACAAAACAAACAACCGAATTCAAAAATGGGCAGAAGACCTAAATAGACTTTTCTCCAAAGAAGATATACAGATTGCCAACAAACACATGAAAGGATGCTTAACATCACTAATCATTAGAGAAATGCAAATCAAAACTACAATGAGGTGTCACCTCACACCGGTCAGAAAGGCCATCATCAAAAAATCTATACGCAATAAATGCTGGCGAGCGTGTGGAGAAAAGGGAACCGTCTTGCACTGTTGGTGGGAATGTAACTTGATACAGCCACTATGGAGAACAGATTGGAGGTTCCTTAAAAAACTGAAAATAGAACTACCATAAGACTCAGCAATACCACGACTGGGCATATACCCTGAGAAAACCATAATTCAAAAAGAGTCATGTACCTCAATGTTCATTGCAGCTCTATTTACAATAGCCAGGACATGGAAGCAACCTCAGTGCCCATCACCAGATGAATGGATAAAGAACATGGGGCACGTATATACAATGGAATATTACTTAGCCATAAAAAGAAATGAAATTGAGTTATTTGTAGTGAGGTGGATGGATCTAGAGCCTGTCATACTGAGTGAAGTAAGTCAGAAAGAGAAAAACAAATACCGTATGCTAACACATATACATGGAATCTAAAAAAAAAAAAACCAATAACAAAAGTTCTGAAGAATATAGGGGCAGGACAGGAATAAAGACGCAGACGTAGAGAATAGAGTTGGCGACACAGGGAGGGGGAAGGGTAAGCTGGGACGAAGTAAGAGAGTGGCATGGACATATATACAGTACGAAATGTAAAATAGATAGCTAGTGTGAAGCAGCCGCATAGCACAGGGAGGTCAGCTCGGTGCTTTGTGTCCACCTAGAGGGGTGGGATGGGGGGGGGTGGGATGGAGGTGCAAGAGGGAGGAGATATGGGGATATATGTATACATATAGCTGATTCACTTTGTTATACAGCAGCAACTAACACAACATTGTAAAGCAATTATACTCCAATAAAGATGTTAAAAAAAAAAAAAGATTAAAATCCTGCCTTCCTGGTACTCCAAAATGTAGAGAACATAAATTGGCCAGTTGCAGCAGATAACAACTGTATATTATTGAAGTAACAGACTCTTGAAGTCCTGATCTACTATTTAAAATTTTACAACTGAATGTTTTATCCAGATTTTCAAATCTCCCGTTGTGCATGATTTATACAGTGCTATTTTGCTATTTTCATCTCTATGTAAATATAGTGGTGGGCGTAATAAATTCTTAATACATAATTTTAAACTGTTCTGTGCTCCTTTTAGCAAACTGTGATAAAAGATAAAATAGGCATATAATCGTGTTTGTGAGAAGGATGTTTCTAAGAAAAGAAACATTGTCTAATGGAATAATTTTGCAATTGGAATATAAATATTTCCAGTATTTTTTTTTCCACTGAATATAAGAGATTATATGACAACATAGACTTGATATGTACATTGTTTGAACTAATAAGTACTTTCTCTAGATAAAAGTACAATGTTTTAGGGCAGTAATTTTTTGTTTTTATTTCTTGTTTTCTTTTTCTCTCACCAAGATACCTCTCAGAATACATTTCTTAAGCTCATGAATTAAACCATATAGGATTAGAAAGGAAACACATTCTGAAATGCAATTATAAAAATATTAATAACATATATTTGTAGTATAGAAACATGTGCACTTCTTTAATAACATATTAAATAACACAATCAAGCAGTGAGTTTAACAATAACCATAATTTCAAAGTAAAGAATAATATTTCAAGATATCAGAAATATATGTAATGTGGTATAAAAATATCTGTAATTTTTATTAGGTACTACTAATACTAGTGTGGTTTGTTGCCTACAATCATAATTAAGGGACATGCTGAAAATAAATATATATTATTTTATATTTTCCCACTCAAATTCACAAACCTCCTGAGTTCTATCAAGGACCACTGCATAAGAATTGTGGTTTTGGAGTAATAATATGATATTGATAGATCTTGCTGAAAGAACCTTGAGGATGTTCTTACCCAAAGTGATTTTAAGAAAGAAATGACTAGAAGTTCTCAATGTTTCCACAAAATAATTTTTCATTTCTGAATTCTTAAGAACTGCAGTAGCAACTCAAGTATTTACAGAAAATGAATTAATAAAATGGGCCAACAGGAACATAGGACTTGTGAAGAAGACACAGGCTCTTTCTGAAAGAAATCACATACATAAGCCAAATAAAACGTCTTGGGACCCAACTAGTCCAAGGGCCAACAATTTGTAAACTCTGATAAAATGTGCAAAACCAAAAGATAGTTTTAAATATTTATTTTTGAAAGCTATTTGCAAATATTGCCTTCTGTCTTTACCAGCTATGTATATTGCTACAGGTAAACAGATAATATTATCTCTGCTTCACAACAGGAAAACAGATGAAGAACAATATAGGTCACATAGCTAGTTAGAAAATCTAAGCATAATAGCCAGTATTCCACTTTCGTCTAAAGAATAAGTCATTCCTGAGACCTTGTGTTGGTGACACATATTTAGAAAACTAAAAGCCAAATTTAGCTTATTGTATGAGCAAACAGTAAAACTTAACTTGAAAATGAATGCATAAGACAGTAAGTCCCTGTGTGCTGAGCTGTCTACTACATGCGTTGTGCTCAATCCTTGACAGGTATGTATTCTGCAAGGGAGGTGTTGGCATCAATATTAGATACTCTAACTAGTATTAGACAAAAAGGGAGTTCAGTTAGGGAAATCTCAAAGTTTCCAATGGCACCATATAGTCAAAACCTCATCGTAACTGTTCTGTCACATTTCCATTATTGGCATAAACTGAATCTTCCAAAACCAATGCCAACATGGAAAGAATCTTTTAATCAGAATGTTACTAAGTCCAGCTTTGTTGATTCAAAGTTTCCGAGAATGTTTTAACCTCTGTATATCTGTTGACTTTAAGGGTGTCAAATAGTGTGGATCAATTTTAATCTATGAACTTTTTAAAACTGAAATTATGCAATCCATACTTCATGGAAGAGAGGAGCAAATCTATGGCAAAACTCAATTTTGTTAAAAAGGTTTTATTATTTTTTTTAGTCAATTGAAAATAAAAATTAAATAGATACATCTGCATAAATATCAGCGAATAACTGTTAAAATCTTTAATCCTCTTAATAATACACTACCAGAAAATTTGAAGCTATTCATACCACATAGCTTTCCAAACGTTAGCATGGTCCCTGAGCAGGGAGGACATGTAAATTCATGAAGTGTTCCATATTTTTTAAAGCATAGCTCTCAAAAAAAATTACAAAAGTTAATATTAAAAGTGCTGTATATATACACACAGATAATGTAAGATGCATTTTAGGCTTTCAAAAGAAACCATGTGAATATAAATACATAGGTTAAAGGTGAAACGATGGAAATAAATATACCATCCAAACACTAATCAAAACGGAAAATGTAAGAATGGCTATAATAAAAAAAAAAACAGGAAATAAGAAGTGTTGGTGAGGGTGTGTAGAAGTTGGAACCTTCACAGATTGCTGGAGGAATATAAAATGGTGCAGCTACTTTTTTTTTTAACATCTTTATTGGAGTATAATTGCTTTACAATGGTGTGTTAGTTTTTGCTTTATAACAAAGTGAATCAGTTATACATATACATATGTCCCAATATCTCTTCCCTCTTGAGTCTCCCTCCCTCCCACCCTCCCTATCCCACCCCTCTAGGTGGTCAAAAAGCACCAAGCTGATCTCCCTGTGCTATGTGGCTGCTTCCCACTAGCTAGCTGTTTTACGTTTGGTACTGTATATATGTCCATGCCAGTCTCTCACTTTGTCCCAGCTTACCCTTCCCCCTCCCCGTATCCTCAAGTCCATTCTCTAGTAGGTCTTTGTCTTTATTCCCGTCTTGCCCCTAGGTTCTTCATGACCTTTTTTTTTTTTTAGATTCCATATATATGTGTTAGCATACAGTATTTGTTTTTCTCTTTCTGACTTACTTCACTCTGTATGACAGACTCTAGGTCCATCCACCTCACTACAAATAACTCAATTTCATTTCTTTTTATGGCTGAGTAATATTCCATTGTATATATGTGCCACATTTTCTTTATCCATTCATCTTTTGATGGACACTTAGGTTGCTTCCATGTCCTGGCTATTGTAAATAGAGCTGCAATGAACATTGTGGTACATGACTCTTCTTGAATTATGGTTTTTCTCAGGGTATATGCCCAGTAGTGGGATTGCTGGGTCATATGGTAGTTCTATTTTTAGTTTTTTAAGGAACCTCCATACTGTTCTCCGTAGTGGCTGTATCAATTTACATTCCCACTAACAATGGAAGAGGGTTCCCTTTTCTCCACACCCTCTCCAGAAATTATTGTTTGTAGATTTTTTGATGATGGCCATTCTGACTGGTGTGAGATGATATCTCATTGTAGTTTTGATTTACATTTCTCTAATGATTAATGACGTTGAGTATTCTTTCATTTGTTTGTTGGCAATCTGTGTAACTTCTTTGGAGAAATATCTATTTAGGTCTTCTGCCCATTTTTGGATTGGGTTGTTTGTTTTTTTTTTGATATTGAGCTGCATGAGCTGCTTGTAAATTTTGGAGATTAATCCTTTGTCAGTTGCTTCATTTACAAATATTATCTCGCATTCTTAGGGTTGTCTTTTCGTCTTGTTTATGGTTTCCTTTGCTGTGCAAAAGCTTTTAAGTTTCATTAGGTCCCATTTGTTTATTTGTGTTTTTATTTCCATTTCTCTAGGAGGTGGGTCAAAAAGTATCTTGCTATGATTTATGTCAGAGTGTTCTGCCTATGTTTTCTTCTAAGAGTTTTATAGTGTCTGGCCTTACATTTAGGTCTTTAATCCATTTTGAGTTTATTTTTGTGGATGGTGTTAGGGAGTGTTCTAATTTCATTCTTTTACATGTAGCTCTCCAGTTTTCCCAGCACCACTTATTGAAGAGACTGTCTTCTCTCCATTGTATCCTTGCCTCCTTTGTCATAGATTAGTTGACCATAGGTGCATGGGTTTATCTATGGGCTTTCTATCCTGTTCCATTGATCTATATTTCTGTTCTTGTGCCACTACCATAGTGTCTTGGTTACTGTAGCTTTGTAGTATAGGCTGACGTCAGGGAGCCTGATTCCTCCAGCTCTGTTTTTCTTTCTCGAGATTGCTTTGGCTGTTTGGGGTCTTTTGTGTTTCCATACAAATTGTGAAATTTTTTGTTCTAGTTCTGTGAAAAATGCCATTGGTAGTTTGACAGGGATTGCATTGGATCTGTAGATTGCTTTGGGTAGTAGAGTCATTTTCACAATGTTGATTCTTCGAATCCAAGAACATGGTATATCTCTCCATGAATTTGTATCATCTTTAATTTCTTTCATCAGTGTCTTATAATTTTCTGCATACAGGTCTTTTGTCTCCTTAGGTAGGTTTATTCCCAGATATTTTATTCTTTTTGTTGCAGTGGTAAATGGGAGTGTTTTCTTAATTTCACTTTCAGATTTTTCATCATTAGTGTATAGGAATGGAAGGGATTTCTGTGCATTAATTTTGTATCCTGCTACTTTACCAAATTCATTGATTAGCGCTAGTAGTTTTCTGGTAGCATCTTTAGGATTCTCTATGTATAGTATCATGTCATCCGCAAACAGTGACAGTTTTACTTCTTCTTTTCCGATTTGGATTCCTTTTATATCTTTTTCTTCTCGGATTGCTGTGGCTAAAACTTCCAAAACTAAGTTGAATAATAGTGGTGAGAGTGGGCAACCTTGTCTTGTTCCTGATCTTAGTGGAAATTGTTTCAGTTTTTCACCATTGAGAATGATGTTGGCTGTGGGTTTGTCATATATGGCCTTTATTATGTTAAGGAAAGTTCCCTCTATGCCTACTTTCTGCAGGGCTTTTATCATAAATGGGTGTTGAATTTTGTCAAAAGCTCTTCCTGCATCTGTTGAGATGATCATATGGTTTTTCTCCTTCAATTTGTTAATATGGTGTATCACGTTGATTGATTTGCGTATATTGAAGAATCCTTGCACTCCTGGGATAAACCCCACTTGATCATGGTGTATGATCCTTTTAATGTGCTGTTGGATTCTGTTTGCTAGTATTTGGTTGAGGATTTTTGCATGTATGTTCATCAGTGATATTGGCCTGTAGTTTTCTTTCTTTGTGACATCTTTGTCTGGTGTTGGTATCAGGGTGATGGTGGCCTCGTAGAAGGAGTTTGGGAGTGTTCCTCCCTCTGCTACATTTTGGAAGAGTTTGAGAAGGATAGGTATTAGCTCTTCTCTAAATGTTTGATAGAATTCGCCTGTGAAGCCGTCTGGTCCTGGGCTTTTGTTTTTTGGAAGATCTTAAATCTCAGTCTCAATTTCAGTGCTTGGGATTGGTCTGTTCATATTTTCTATTTCTTCCTGGTTCAGTCTCAGAAGGTTCACACACAAAAGCATACACAGAATCACACACAGAAGCATACACATACACACTCACAAAAAGAGAAAAAGGGAAAAATATATATATATCATTGATCCCAAAGTCCACCTCCTCAATTTGGGATGATTCGTTGTCTATTCAGGTATTCCACAGATGCAGGGTACATCAAGTTGATTGTGGAGATTTAATCCGCTGCTCCTGAGGCTGCTGGGAGAGATTTCACTTTCTCTTCTTTGTTCATACAGCTCCCGGGGTTCAGCTTTGGATCTGGCCCCGCCTCTGCTTGTAGGTTGCCTGAGGGTGTCTGTTCTTCGCTCAGACAGGACTGGGTTAAAGAAACAGCTGATTCGGGGGCTCTGGCTCACTCAAGCTGGGGGGAGGGAGGGGTACGGAGTGTGGGGCGAGCCTGTGGCGGTCAAAGCAGGCGTGACGTGGTGCACCTACTTTGGAAAACAGTTTAGCAATTTCTCACAAAGTTGAATATAGAACCTCACAACCCAGCAATTCCACTCCCAGTATATACCAAAGTGAAATGGAAACATATACACATGAAGTGTGCAAGTGTGTTATTCATAAACACCAAAAAGTAGAAACAGCCAAAATGTCCATCAGCTGACAAATGGATAAATCCAAATGGGGTAGGTAGAATAATGGCTCCCAAATATGACCATGTCCTAATCCTCAGAACCTGTGACTGTGTTAACTTACGTGGCAAAAGGGACTTTCTAGATGTGAGTTAGTTAAGGACCTTGACATGGGGAGATTACCCTGAAAGATCAGGGGGCCCATAGTAATCACAAGGGTCTTAACATTGAAAGGACACAGAAGCGTCAGTCACAGGAATTCAGTGTGAAAACTCTACCTGCTTTTGTTGGTTTTGAAGATGGATGAGGAGGCCCATAAGCCAAGGAATATGGGCAGTCCCTAGAAGATGAAAAAAAAAAACAGGACATGGATTCTCCCCTAGCCTCCAGAAAGGAATACAGCTCTGCCAACACCTGAGACCCATGTTGGACTTCTAATCTACAGAACTGTAAAATAATAAATGTATGTTTGTTTCAAGCTACTAAATTTGTGGTAATTTGTAATATCAGCAATAGAAAACAAATCCACGCAGCTACAAAGATGAACTTTGAAAGCATTATGCTAAGTGAAAGAAGCCAGTCACAAAGACCACATATTATATGATTCCACTTCTATGAAATGTCCAGAATAGGCAAATTTACAACAGCAGAAAGTAGACTAATGGTTGCTTACACCTGAGAGTGGGGGTTCTAGGAGAAATGGAATTAACTACTAATATGTATGGAGTTCCTTTGAGGGGGAAAGGTGTTCTAAAATTAGGTTATGATAATAGTTTCACAATTCTGTGTAAATATACTAAAAAGCAGTCATGAGGGAGCTGTATGATATATGAATTATATCTCAATAATGCTGTTTTTAAAACAGAAAGTAAAAAAGAAAGTTGGGATGACTATGTTAATGTCAGATAAAGTTGGCTTCAGAACAAAATCATTACCAGAGATAAAGAGGGACATTATGTAACAATAAATGAGTCAATTTACCAAGGAAACATAGCTATCCTAAATGTGTTTACATCCAACAACAAGAGTTTCAAAATACATGAAGGAAAAACTGATAGGTAAATAAAAGGAAAAGTAGAGAAATCCAGAAGTATAGTTGAAAATTTCAATCCTCCTATTGGGTAGGTCTGTTTGCTGAAAAGACCTGAAAGCAATGAAACCCTAGTGGCAAAATGCACACCTAGCACCCATATCTTGGTTTCTAAATACCATCTCCAATAAAAGGAACCAGAGCTCCTTGAAGAAATGGCTGACATGGAAAGTACAACAGGATGAACTTATTTTGTGCCAGGCTGTAAGAATGTTTTCAAAGATTCATTGAAACATATCAAAACAACACTGGAGTCAGGTTAGAAGGACTACTACTGGCAAAGTCTGGTACACCTGAGCAAAATAAATTATCATGGTGATGAATTATAAGCCACTGAATAAAATAAGTATCCATGAGTCCATACTGATATAAATCAATGTGAGAAACTAAAAAAAAAAACGGAGGAGAAAGAAAAACTCTTCTTTAAAAGAGGATTCCAATCTTAAATAGAGAACTGATGAAAGAATTAGAAAATCACTACATGACAACCACTACAGTAATAATTTTTTCAGGCAAGGACTATAAATAGATGCTAAGATGGGTGAGCAAAAATCTAAAAGTGTCTCCTATCAAGATATTTACTAATTATAAAGAGGAAATTAGTCACTTTATAGTAAAGAAAACTGGTAGCTGCCACCTTAACCAAGTGACCAAAGTTAATATCACCAGTAATTGGACAAACTGCCTCATCTTCCTACTGGTATGATGCACTGAGAAGGGTACTTCTGTGGTATTCCTGCCAAAAATGCATGACCTGAATCTAATCATGAGGAACCGTCAGAGAAACACATTGAGGAATCTTCTGCAAAATAATTGGTCTGTATTCCTCAAAAATGTCATTGACATGAACGACACAGGGCTGAGAAAATGTTGCAGAAAAAGGGGACTAAAAACTCGTGATAACTAAATGCACTGTGTGATCCTGGATTGGATCCTTGATCAGCAAAAACAAAACAAAAAACAAAACAAAACAAAAACAAACAACCCCCCCCTCAAATTTTGATAAAAAGGGCATTAATGAGACAAAATTTGACTAAGGACAACAGATTGAAGTATTGTGTTAATATAAATTTCTAGATTTTCAAAACTGTCTGTGATTGTGTAAGAAAAGTCCTTATTCTTAAGAAACACATGCTGAAGTATGCAGAAGTTACAAAAGTGCTGTGGACAGGGTACTAAAAAAGGATATCTGAAGAACATCTAGCCAAATTTGGGATATAAGGGAGAGTTTTCCATAGGAACTGATAACTAATGGTATTTTAATTTCCTATTTCTATTGTAACAAATTACCACAAACTTGGTGGCTCAAAACAACACAAATTTATTAAGCTTTGGAGATCAGAAGTCCAATGGGTCTTACTGGGCTAAAGTCATGATGTTGTCAGGGCTGTGCTCCATGTGGAGCTTTAGGGGAGAATCTGTTTCCTTGCATTTCCGTTTCCTGGTGATTGCCCACTTTCCTTGGCACTCTGCTACAGACTTCCATCTTCAAAGCCAGCAATAGGTGTTTGAATCTTTTTCAAGTCATATCACTCTGACGCTAACTCATCTTCCACCTCCTTCTTCCCATTTTAAGGATGCTGTGATTACTTTGGGTCCATCCTGGTAATCCAGGATAATCTATTTAAGAATCAGACAATTAGCCACCCTAATTCCGTTCTCAATTCTCCTTTGTCATGTAATTTAACATTTTCACACAGGGATCAAGGTGTGGACATCTTTGGTTGGCCATTATTCTGGCTACAACGAAAGGGCTTAGTTTTCCTTCTGTACCAGGTACGATATTATTAATCTTTTTTTTTTGGAAAAACAACTCATATCGACTAAGAAATTAAATAACGTTTTTGGTTTATGAAAGTAAAAAGTGCAGAAGAAGAGGCTGGATTTAGGACAGGCTTGATATCTTCAAATAACTGGTTTCTATCAATCTCTCTGTTCTGCTGTTTTCAGCATTGATGTCATCCTAAGTCATTCACCCTCATGATCCCAAGATGGTTGTCAATAGGTCTCACAGATACCAAATTATCCCTTCATGTAAGAAATAGAGAGGTTATTGTTGTCTCAGCAACCTGAGCACACCTTCTGAGGTTCATTCTGATTGGAGCAGCTCATATGCCTTTCACTGCACCAGTTCTGTGGCCAGAAGAATGGAATGTGGTAATTGGCTTAGCCTTGGTGCCAGATCCCAGGAATGGATTCAGCTTCTCCAAAACAACCAGGATCTCAAATGGAAAATTCTTGAGAAAAGAATAAGGAGGAATGGATTGAGGGGGACAACTAACAAATGTCCAGTCTATCCCCATATCCCAATCTCATATAGACAATTATAATATTTTATTAATAAATTGTGAATAACCTAGAATATTTTAGAAGTTCTGTAATTTTACCCAATAGTATCAAGTAAAGCAATGCAAATTAAAGGAAATATGTGGACACTAAGCTCATTATTACATGAGTTACTGAATCTCAAGGTAAAACCAACCAGGCAGTGTTGTCTTCTCTGAAACAATATCTGCTCAGTCTTCCACAGAAATTAGAAAACAAGAAGTCTTTGGTTGGTTCTTGAATGCAAAGGAGAGACAGATGGACAACTCTGCTCAACATAATCAGATTTCTGCCTTTTTTTTTTTTTTTCTCACAGCAAATGTTTTTTGCCTGTAGTGAATTTTTTATTTTAATTTTAAATCTTTTATTTATTTATTTTTTACTTTCATATTAAGAAAAAAGACTCATGAGTTACCCAGCTAGTTTTTTCTACCCGACTCAATTTGCTTAAACCCAGACTTAACAAGTAAAAGTCCTTTGATGCCTCAGGTTTTTTACACCCTATTCTACCTTTCCTTTACAAAACTAAACTCCTCTCATGAGAGACTCAGTTTGGAAATAATCACATTAATTAGCTTATAACTGAATCACAATTTTGCATCGCTGAAAAGTTACATATAGAAAAACAAAACGGTCACTTAAATTCTTCATTGTAAGTTTTTTTTAATGTAAAATTTATTTATTTATTTATTTATTTTTGGCTGTGTTGGGTCTTCGTTGCTGCGCGCGGGCTTTCTCTAGTTGCGGTAAGCAGGGGCTACTCTTTGTTGTGGTGCATGGGCTTTTCATCGCGGTGGCTTCTCTTGTTGCGGAGCACAGGCTCTAGGCGCGCAGGCTTCAGTAGTTGTGGTGCGTGGGCTCAGTAGTTGTGGCGCATGGGCTCAGTAGTTGTGGCTCGGGATCTCTAGAGCTCAGGCTCAGTAGTTGTGGTGCATGGGCTTAGTTGCTCCACGGCATGTGGGATCTTCCCAGACCAGGGCTTGAACCCATGTCCCCTGCATTGGCAGGCGGAGTCTTAACTACTGTGCCACCAGGGAAGTCCCCATTGTAAGTTCTTAAATATGTACTATAAAAATTTCAAAGGGGAGTTTCTTTTTTTCTTCTCCAAAGAGTAGATTGCTATATTAGTTGTTCTCTTTGTTCTTTCTTTTAGATTTTAAAATTAACATACAGTAAAATGAGTTTTTGTCTGTATAAAATTCTATGAATTTTAATGTAGTTGTATACATGTAACTACCATCACCCTTAGTATACAGAATAGTTCCAACACCTCCAAAACACCCAAGGGTAATTTCTTTGCAATTACACACTCCACCCAACTTCTGGCAACCCCTGGATCTACTCTCTATCACTATAGTTTTGTCATTTGGAAAATGTCATATAAATAGAATCATACAATATGCAACTGTATTAGATTCTGATTGCCACTACAACAGATTACTACAAACTTTGTAGCTTAAAACAATGCAAATTTATTATCTTACATTTTGGAAAGTCAGAATTCCAAATTCAGTGTCAGCAGGCTAAAATCAATGTGTCAGCAGGGCTGCTTTCCTTTTGGAGACTCTAGTGGGGAATCCATTGCCTTGCTTTTTCCAGCTTATACAGGCTGTCCTCATTCCTTGGTCCATGCCCATCATCGTGTTGCTTTGTTTCCCTCTGCTTTCATCATCACATCACTTTTTTCTGCCTTTTGACCCTCCTGCTTCCCTCTTATAAAGACCCCATGATTACACTGGACCTAATAGGATAATTTCCCCTTCTCAAGATCCTCAATTCAATCACATCTGCAAAGTACCTTTTGCTATGTAAGAAGAAAATGCATTAACGGGTGTCAGGAATTAGGACACAGACATCTCTGGGGAGCTATTATTCTGTCTGCTGCATCCTTTTGAGACAGGCTTCTTTCAGCAAAATGCCTTTGAGATTCATCCAAGTCTTGTTTATCTCAGTAGTTCCTCCTTTTACTGATGAGAATTATGCTATTGTATGAATGACCACGATTTATGTATCCATTCACCAGTTAAAGTGTATTTGAGTTGTTTCAGTTTAGAGCAATGATTAGCATCACTATTAACATTTCTATATAGATTTTTGTATGAATAAATTTTTTAATTTCCTTGGTGTACATACCAAGGAATGGGATTCCTGCATCATATGTTTAACTTTATAAGAAATTGCCAAGCTGGTTTCTAGAATAGCTGTAGCATTTTGCATTTCCATCAGCAGTGTATGAGAATTATAGTTGTTCAACATCTTCATCTACACTTGATATTGTTAGTTGTTTCATTTTAGCCATTTTAATAGGCTGTAGAGGTATCTCAGCATAGTTTTAATTCTTATTTCCCTAATGGCTAATGGTGATGAACATTGTTTCATGTGTTTATTGCCATTTTTGGAGAAATGTCTATTCAAGTAATTTGCCCATTTTTAATTGAGTTGCTTTCTAACTTTTAAGTTTTGAGAGTTATTTACATATTTTGGATACAGTCCCTTGTCTCCACTTGCAAATATTATTTCCTAGCATGTCTTTTTACTGCCTAGGACTTCCAGTACAATCTAGAATAGGGGTGGTGAGAGGACATCTATATTAGTTGTATATTGCTACATAAGAAACTGCTAGAAACTCAGTAGCTTTAAAAAAAACCACATACATAACCTGCTAAGTTCCTGTGTGTCAGGAATCCAAGCATGGCTTGACTAGGTTCTCTATAGAGGATCTCACAAGTCTGAAATTAAAGTGTCAGATGTGTTCTCCTGTAAAATTTGGGGATCCTCTTCCAAGTTCATACAGGTTATTGGCAAAATTCAGTCCTTTGCCCTTGTGGGATTGAGGATAGGTCCCCATTTTCCTGCTAGCTGATGGCTGGGGTCACTCTCAGAAACTAGAGGCCACTCTCAGGTCCTAGCCATGTGGCTTTCTCAGCACGTGGCAGCATACTTCATCAAAGTCAACAGGATGCTCTCTCTCCAACTTCCAAGACAGAGTTTCATATATTGTAATTTTGGAAGTTACAATTCTATAACCTTTGTCCATTAACGTTAACCTAATCAAGAGAGTGACTATCCCAACATCTTTACAAGTCCTGCCCACACTCAAAGGATAGGTATCATGTGAGACATTTAAACTCTGGGGTGGCAATTTTGAGACCATCTCCAAATTCTGCCCACCACAAAATCCTTGCCTTGTCCTCAATCTTAGAAAACATTTAGTCTTTCAACATTAAATATGATGTTTGCTGTAGGTTTGACTTAGAGTCCTTTTATTAAGTTGAGGACATCATTGTAATTGCATCCTATTCATCCCACTGGTGAGGGAGGGATTCCTGCCCTAGGGTTATGGAGATGGCAGAACACAGGACAGTCAACACTGGACAGATGAGATCAACAGCAGTTTATTAGTCACATATATTCACAGCATGGGGGAGAAGGACACTGTACACGATGCAGGGCCACAGGGGTTTGACCTTGGGAACAGAATAATCAAAAGGGGGCAGTGGGAGGCAAGGTTTGTAGTATCAAGAAGGTACGGTTTAAAAAAAAAAAAAAAAGGTTCCCTTGAGGATATGATTGGTTTGTTTGAATAATTCCATGAGGTGGCAAGGAACTGAAACTCACTACTCAGGGATAAGCACAAATTGTGCCAGATTCCCTTGATAAAAAGGGATGTTTGGCTAGGGGACCTTGTCCCCAAAACCAAAGGAGAGAAGGAAACTTGTGCTTAGGCTACTTCAAGCCCTCCCAGTCTCACCAGATGACGAGGCAGCACATAACATCAGACCTTACACAACAGAAGTTTTCTTATATTCTTAGTTTCCTGAGAGTTTCTATTACAAATGCAAGTTGAATCTTGTCAGGTGCTTTTTCCGCATCAGTTGAAATGATCATGTAGCTTTTCTTTTTTTGACTGTTAAAATATGATTTAATTTTACTGATTTATGTTCTAATATTTTAAAGCCTTGAAATTCTAGGAGAAATCACACTTGGTCATGGTATATTATTCCTTTTATACGTTGCTGGATTCTATATGCTGATGTTTATGGAGGATTTTTACAGCTATGCTCATGAGGAGTATAGGTTTGTAGTTTTCTTCATTCATATTGTCTTTGTCTGGCTTTGGAATCAGGGTAATGACAGCCTCAGAACACACATCGGATGTATTCTGCATGTTCTATTTTCTGGAAGAGACTGCATAGAATTGGTGTTATTTCTTCTTGAAATGTTTGGTAGAATTCACCATTAAATTGTTTGAGCTTGGGTATTTCATTTTTAAAGGTATTAGTAGCAAATTCAACTTCTCTAATACATAAAGCAGTATTTAGATTACCAAATTCATCTTGGGCAAATGTTGGTAGTTTACGGTTTTTAAGGAATTGATCCATTTTATCTAAGTTGGAAAATTTATGTCCATAGAGTTGTTTGTAGTATTCCTATCATCATTTTTATGTCTGTAGGGATATTCTTTCTTTCCTGCTATTGTTAATTTATGTTTTTTCTCCTTTTTTGTCAGTATTGGGAGAGCTTTATTTATGTCATTAACTTTTCAAAGATTCATATTTGTTTCATTGATTATTCTCTATTGTTCCCCTATTTTAAATTTCATTGATTTCTGCTTGTTTTGATTTATTTTACTTTTTATTTTCCAGTTTCTTATGGTGGAAGCCTATAATGTTGAGTTGAGACCTTTCTCCTTTGTAATGTAAGCATTTAATGCTATAAATTTCCCACCAAGCACAGCAGCAGTTGCATAGCACAAACTTTTGACATCTGGTGCTTTAATATCTATTCAATTTAAAATATTTTCTAAAATCCCTTGAGACTTCCTCTTTGACCCATGGATGATTAGGAAGTGTATTGTTTGATTTTCTTTTGTTTTAAGATCTTCCTGTTTTCTTTCTGCTAATGATTTCTAGTCTAATTCCATTATGATTACTGTACACAATTCGTGAGTATAGTCTATTTCAATTCTTTTAAATTTTCTTTATGACTCATGATTAGGTCTACATTGGTGAATGTTCTATGTAAATGTCAAAAGAATTTGCATTTTCCTGATGATATGGATTAGGTATATCAGCTAGATCCAGCTGGTTGATGCTGTTTTCTAGTTTTTCTCTAACTTTGTGATTTTTCTGCCTACTCGCTTTATTGATTACTGAGAAAAAATATTGAAATCTACAAATATATTTGTGTATCTATCCATCTCTCCTTTCAGTTCTGTCAGTTTTTGCTTTATAATGTTTTAATATCCTATTGTTTGGTGCATACATATTTAGGATGTTATATCTTCTTAGTGAATGAATTGAACTTTATCATTATACCTGCAAATTATTTTTTCTCTATATTATCTTCAGAGCAATGTAATTAGTCACTTGAGCTTTCTTTGATTACTGTTTGTATTATATATCTTTTTACTTTTAATTAACCTGCATGACTGTATTTAAAGTGAATTTCTTGTGGGCAGCATATGGTTAGGTCATGTGTTTTATATGAGACTTTTAATTGTTGTGTTTAGAACATTTATATATTATGTAATTACTGATATATGTGGATCTGTCTCTACCATGATTTGTTTTTGATGGCACTCTCTGTTTTCTCCCTATTCTTCCCTTTCCTGTCATTCTTTGGGTTTTTTTAATGTATTTAGGTATCCAGTATTAATGTATCTTTTCTCTGTACATGCATATCTCTGGAATCCCTTCCTCTTCTTATAAGGACAGCAGTCGTACTGGATTAGGGCCCCACTCTTATGACCTCATTTAATCTTAAATACCTTTTTTAAAGACCCTATCCCCAAATATAGTCATACCGCAAGGTACTGGTGATTAGGACTTCAACATGTGAATGTGGTGGGGAGACACAATTCAGTCTATAATACCATCATAACCAAATTTAATGTACAGTTCCATAGTATTAAGTGCATTTGAATTGTTTTCAAATCATCACAACCATCCATCTCCAGAACACTTTTCACTTTGCAAAACTGAAATTCTGCACCCATGTAATAATAAGTCCCCATTCTCCCCTCCCCTACTTTGTCTCTATGAATTTGACTATTCTAGATGATGTATTTAAATGGACTCATACAGTATTTGTCTTTTTGTGACTGGTTAATTTCACTTAGCATAATGTCTTCAAGGTTCTTCCATGTTCCACCATAGCATGTGTCAGAATTTTCTTCATTTTTAAGGCTGAATAATATTCCATTGCATGTATGTTTATCCATTCATCCATTGATGGAAATTGGGTGTTTCCACCTTTTGTCTATTGTGAATATATTTACTTTTAGGAGACATAGAATAACTGATTCATGCATGCTGTCCAGGTTTTACAGTTGCTTCTGGTAGGAGACACAGGGTGGAGTGTCTTTAATCTGTATTGTCTACAATCAGAACCCACTGAGAAGTTTCATTTTAATATGCAACCAGGATACTCATTATAAGCATAACAGAAATTGTCCTATGGTATTTGATTTGAAAGATAGCATACATCCAAATATGTCGACCTCTTCTACTACTATCTAGAGATGCTTTGTTTAAATGAAAATATCTCCATCTTTAGACATTGTGTTTGAAGATGCAAACGACCTTGGAAAGAGTAATACAGGTTTTTTTCTACAATATTAGTCATTGATATTTTAATATGACTTAGTTTATGGGTTCTTTTTTCTTCATAATTAGTTGAAAGTGGGGCATTGAGCAACTTATGATTAAATAACAACTCAATATGCAAAAACGTAATGTTTCCACTCCCTCTACTTATTGCCTCCCATTATCCTCAAATAACATTTATTAACTGTCTATTTTATTTTATTTGAGGTAATTATATATGATGATAAAAAGTCTTTATGAAAAGGATATTTCTATCAAAAGAACCACTTAACTCCCACCACTATGCTGAGGGAACTCAGAGGAACCTTTAGATTCTCTTTAGGCCTTATTTAAATTTGCACAAAATAATCTCAAGCCAGAAATTTTCCATAGATGTTCCCTGATGATTCTGAATTGGAGATTATACTCTTAGGACTGGAGAAATGACTGACCATCCCAGTAAATGCATTCTAGTCACTATAGAGTAGTCAATCCAATTACCTTGGACCTAAGAAGTTTAAATTAAGCCTCTTCTAATTTGGGGAAGGTTTCAATTGCTAACAGGATCCTTATACCTGATTTCAAAGTACAGGCTGTAGTTTTCTTTTTTAAAAAATTCATTTTTGGAAATAGAGCAATTCCCTCAGAGGAAGGATGATAAAAAACAATAACTGAGTTTTCCCTCATGCCTGAATTTACTGCTGTATCTCATACTGACATAATTAATAATAAACAGACGTGTCCTTTTTCTTTCTTTACTTTCATGTGTTCCCATATTGTCTTACCATATTATGATTATAACAATTAGTAAAGGAGGAATTAGCACTGCATCTACGTATTACCATCATCCTATTAATTTACCTTGGAAATTCCCTGTATGCTTTGACATTCTGTGCTGTTCTGTGTTGAGCCATCTGAAGTTTCAAAGAGAGCTCTCATTATCAAATTAATTCTGAAACAAGTAAGCTTTTGCCCTTCCCACTTCTTTCAGGAGAGACCTACTAACAGATGTTCTTTTATGTTATACACATATCTCTGTTACCCACTTTGGGGGGGGGTACATGATTTATCTGCTTTGTATGATGCAAATGAAGTGAGAATTTGAAAAAATGGTGTCATGGACTTCTTTGTACTTACTTTCTTAACCTTTTAAATTTTAACAGAAAGTAACCTTTTCCTTATTTTATGTTTAATTAAATCTTCCCCACTCTTCAAAGAAAACCATTTTTTCTCTCCATAACGTAAACTGGAGATTGCTATTGAACCTTTCATCTCAGTCAGTAGCTTTTTAATATTCGTTCTTCAATCAGCAAATATAGTGCCTGCCAAAGTTGCATTTATTGGATGAATGCTTATTGTGTGTTTACAGTGAAAATGTCTGCGTCTCAAAAGATATTACTCTAAAAACTTAATTTATTTTCAGATCAAAAGTTGATATCTATTTAGATTTTATTTGAATATAAACTAGAGTACAAATTAAAAGGGATAAAGATAGTTCCATAGCTGTAAGTTAAAAAAAAATTTTAAATTCATTTTTTAATAGCATCTGTAATTTGGACAAAATACTCTGATAGAGAAAAAAAAGTTATTTTCTACTCTGGTTGAAAGATACCCATGATTCTTTAAGGAATCAAAATCTGCCATTTATTTCAGATATGTATCTTTACAAAACTTTCACAACATATCTGCTTCTGCTCAAAAAATGTTTTGATGATGTACAGTTTTACTGATGTTAAAATGTTAGAATATTTTAACTTCAATAAATACAATTCTCTAATAGTATTCTTTCTAAAGAATGAAGCAGGTGCTTTGAATTTTTCTTATGATTTGAGGCTAACAACAAAAACTGAACTGTCACATCACATTTGTGGTAACTAACCTGTAGTCCTTGGTAATTATTTTATTCTTTTTGCCAGAGTATATGCTTTACACCCTAACTTTTAAGAATAGTTAAGAATATTTTTGGTATCTTTTATGGAACTGCTTTGCAATGGAGATAAGCCTAACAGATGAAACAGGTCATGTAAAATCATTCATTCATTCAGCAAATAATTATTCAGCTCCTACCATAACCCAGCACTGTTCTAGGTAATTAAAATATATCCCTGAGCCACTGAGACAAATATTCCTGTCCTTATAGAGGTTGTAGTCTAGGATGGGAGTTAAAGAAATATATGAGAAATATAATAAGTAAATTATCTACAGTACAGGATGATGAGTACTACAGATAAAAGGAAAAGTCAACTAGAATGAAAGGAACCAAGAGTTGGGGTGGGAGCATATTTTTCAGGATTCAATAAATGGTCAAGGTAGGTCTTTGAAGACATACTGGAAGGTGGGGAGGGAGTTAGCCGTGTAGATTCTGGTTAAGAGCACTGCAGGCAGGAGATGACTGAGGAAGATCCTAAGCAATGGTCAAGGAAGGGAAAAGAAGTCATATGATTTAAGGGAAAATAGCAAAAGGGGGAAAACAGCAGGTCCTCCAGGAGGTTAAAGCGCTGAGAAAGGGGGCTTGATCGCTGTGTATAAACAGCAAACTCCCCTCATTTCCTGAGGTTTAGGTTTTCATGACTTTCAAAACCTCAGCTTTAAAAAATATTTTTCCATAAATCTTTTGTAAATAAATATCAGAATTGAATATTTAGATTACCCTCAATTATTTTTGACTCATTTAACAAAATAAAATTGGGTAAGATTGTGTCATTAGAAAGTAATGAATCAGATATGTTATGTTCCTATTTGGGAAAAAAGACATCTGCAACAATCACCCCGTTTTGATGCCAGCACCTTATTGTGATAGATTGCTGCCTTGCTGAAGAAGGCTCTGAGAGTAAATTAGTGTCTTAAGAGTTTTATAATTGAGAAAATGTTACCAAAGTTGGATCTGAAAGCTAGGCTCAAGCCCTAACATACAATAACCATAGAAACAAAGAATTCTATTGAAAAGAAAAGAAGGAAATTATGAAAGAGGGAGAGGGGAGGAAAGAGGCATGGTGGGAAATGTGTACAATGGTTAAACAAGCCAGACGCAAAACAAAATATGGTCTAAAATCTTGACAAGTCATGTGCACCATTTCAACATGGAAATTAGATCTATTAGGAAGAAAACATGAAATAAGCAACAAGAAAAAACATATTTGTTTCTCTCACAGTTTGACTAAATGGCCACAGTCTACTATAAACTATATGGACATTAAGATGAAATACCCCTGGCGGCTTTCAGGCTATAGAAGGTATTTTAATTGGTATTTTAAAATCACAACACATTGAACCTGGACAATTCAAACTAAAACCTTTTATTTTCCAATGCAGAAGTAACCCAATCAGCTATACTATCCTACCATAACATCAATATGCTTTATAAAGAGTTACACTTACCCCATTTAGTATCATTTGGGAGTTTAATAATTGTTACTTCTCTTTCATCATGCCTAGGAAGAAGTCTATTTATTTGATATTAAAATTTTTATAACCCTCCAGATATTCACTAAGGGTTTTATTATTTGAAAAGCATCAATAGACTTGAATATAATTGAAACTTTGAGTAATCCGAAGTCAAATAGTTGAAACCCTTATCCTAATTAAATTCCTTACTGATTTAGAAACATGCATCAAGTTAAATTAACTATTATAAACTAAAGAATGTCACTCACCATCTGGTCCTACAAACTACTGCAATCACTAACCTGCAGTACACCCTGAAAGGAATTCAAGGGTTAAGATCAGTAATGAGGCACTCTGTGCTTGAGGAAAACAAGCAGAAAAGACCCTCAGATAGTTAGATATATTTTCAGGAGAAAGTTTTGTGAACCGAAATTCTCGCATCTTCTCATACTTAGAAAAGCACTAAAATATGACCTAAGATATCTGTTCCTCGTGATAGCAGTAATCTTCCATCAAGATGTGTGCTTGACTGCACATACCCCTTTGCCAAAATCACATATATTCTACTCCCCCCACACACTTCTTCTGAACAGTTCCTCAGAGCTATCTGAAAGGCTGTCTCCCAGGCAAGAGTCCTCAGTAAGATATAGAATAAGTTCAACTCACTGCTCTTACACTGTGCATTTTTTCCAGTTGACTCCATTTTTGTTAAGTGTAATAAAACCACAAAACTTGTCTATTATTATCCATGACAGATTATCCATGATAGCTCTGGTTACCTATTAAATAAACAAGACATTTTTATTATATCAATATAATCTGCTTACTTAGGTCTAAACCAGTCAAAGAGAAAAATGTTTATATATTAACTAAGCTTAAACTTTGCTTTGGTCTCCTATGTAAAGATTAATTCTCATGCAGGTAACGCCAAAACACGACAACTTCAAAAAAAAAAAAATTCCTAACTCTGATCACTTATTCTTACAATTAAAAAGAATTGCAATAAATACTATCCTTCAAGGACACTGATAATTATGGGATTGAACAGGGTCATTGCTAAGATGATTCTCACCTCTAATTACAGTAATGGCAAGTGTGTGCATAAATTAATACAGTTGTTTTACAGACTATCGTCTGCTTGATACCTGCGATAATTCTTTTCCTTTTAGCTTCTACAATAAAGCAGTGAACCTGTTTTACACTAAACCCTAGGGCCTATAAAATCTCATCATTAGTAAAAGGTGGTTTCAAGTCTAGAAAAAGCACAATCAATAGAGTTAGAATGCCAACTTGACAATTGTCCACAGTTGGCATTTCTGTAATTTCCCTACACTCTTTGTCTCAACGAAGTGAAATCTGCATTTTTTTCCTCTTCAGAAATTCAATATAAATCATACATAGAATCCACTAACATGAAAAGGTATTCCAAGTAACTGACGACTATTATCTTTCCAGAATAGAAATGAAGAAATTTTTGCCAAAACAGCAAACATGACTTACCTTGTTTATCACAGAACTGTGGCATTTACAGCACACTCTATTCTGTGATACCAATTTACCTCTGCAGATTTCACTGTAAGTCACATGCCTTTAATAAGGACAATGAAAAATACAAAAGAGATTTGTAGGTTTGAAAATCTGCAGAAAAGAGATACCTAGTGACATTCAGCACAGAAGCCGATACTTTCTCTTATCGTCTTCTTTTCAACACAGATATTTGTATACAGAAAAAATTCCACACATATATAGGAGATGACAAAATAAATATGTTTTGTGGAGTTTGCAATGCAAGAGAATTCAAGAAAATGAAAGATAATCCAATGGTAAGAAGAGAAGGAAGTGTGATGGAGGCAGATATGAAATTTTGAGTTTACTAAAGAATAAAATACAGAAGACTCACCTTTTAAAAATAAAACAGTATGTCATGGAACATAAAGAACCCTAACATTTAAAAAATGACTACCCTAATAACTGCAGTACAGTTACCCACCCCATTCCCTTCTCTGGAGACATATTCTGCTCCTGACCTATCTACTTTATTTTACCCTAAAATTCTCAGCTCTCCCAGCACTTTATCATTCCTTACATAGCTGTTCATTCCACAGTTTTCATGGGTATCACTAATGATGAATGTAATGGGATATTTTTGGACACTTAACAGAATTAGGCAACATAATCTTATTTACCTTTGCAACTTCTACTTGAAATTTATGTCCAAAGCACATTATCACAATACTCTGTCCTACCCATAATCCACACGAGATTGGGGCAGTGAAGTTACAATAGCGAAGATTCAACATTTCAGCTATTGCCTCTGATTCTATAAAAGAAGCAGTGGGCTACACAATTCTCTTGAGACTTGTGATATCTAGTTCCCTAAGTTAGCTACAGTGGTTGTTTACACCAGAACTATTAACGAGGGACTAAGTTTATATATGCTTCAGTTAGGGTGTATATATAAAGGTGTGGAGATATATTTACATACTGTTAGTGGTGGTTTGCAGACTTTGTAAAGTTTATCACTGAAGCCCCAAGTTACCCATGAACTTGAGGTTAAGAACCCTGCCTACAAGAAATCCTTAAGAGCGTTCTCTGCCTACTTCCTCCCCCATCAGTCATCACTCAGAGCAGGAGGAGGCAGCTGTGCTGAGAGTTGCTTTTCACTGTGTCTACAAGGAGATGAATTATTGACTCCAGCCCCTCCAAGAAACCAGGAGGTGTTTTTGTTCTATGAGGTTTACCTTCAGTAAGTCAGTGAATAATATTTTCTCGGTATTTTTTTTAATGTATGAGAACGTAATGCCTATATTCAGCATTATGGGGAGAATTCAAAAATAAAAATAAGAACTCTGAGATGTTTGTTTTCTCAGGAGTGGGCTCAAAGCATAACTGGGCATCAAAAAACCCTGTATCTCATACAAGTGAATAGTGTCTTTATAGACTGCTTTCTAATGGAAGATTTGCACTTTTAAAATTGAGTTTTATCATTAAAAACATGCTTTTCCTAAGCAAATATTCAGTACTGTATTAGTAATTCCAAGGAGGAACCAAACAGACATGAAACTAACCATATACAGGCTTTCATTTCAACTGCATCAGCAGAGCATATTATTTTGCTAATATGTTTCTGGTTATGAACATTTTTCTGCTCTTGCTACATTTGTTTTGGGGGTTTGAATTGTTCTTGTCTCCTAGTGTTGTAAAGCACTATTATGCTCACAACAGAGTTGACACTTGTCAACTGACTGGAGAGTTGATGGCAAGAGGCACAAAGTTCAGGCCAAGTTAAAAACTACCCATTGCATAATGGTCTGGCCCATGCAGTCTTGAAAGTCACAACCAGCTGATGTGATAGGAAGAACACTGAATCTGGAGTCTAAAGAAAAGGTTCGTTTCCTGCCTACCAGTGACTACAGTTGTATGACCTTGGATAGTAAACCTATCTCAGGCTATTTCTCATTTTTAAATTGGCTATAATTATAACCGCCCTATATACAACACAGGGATATTTTGAAACTCAAATTAAATGATGAGCTAGATCTCCTGTCCCAGATATGAGGGAAAGAAAGAGAAGGAAAAAAATTAGGAGAGCACAGATAAGGTAAGTTAGAAATCTTTTCCAAATTACTACTTTTATGTTGGCTAGAGATTACCATTAGAGGAAATGAAGGCCAAGAAATACTAAAAGAGGTCATCAAGAAAGCATCATTAAAGATTTGTGTTCTCTTTTACAAACTAATTCTCCCTCCTACATCTCCATTTTCTGATCTGCTTGATGGAGGGGAAAATTTGCTGTCTCTAAAATGCTAAAGAGTCTAGAATAAGACTCTGCCCCATTTTTAAAAAGTGCAACTAATTTCACTGTATGCATGAGAAAGAATTTTAACAGATTATGTAGTCAGTTCACATTCTTGTAAATTTCCTCTCGTAATTTTGATAATTTTCAAAACTTACATAAGTTTTTGTTTGGTTTTCCAAGTGATAGCAACAAGAGAATCACCACACTAGCAGATATTGTACTATGTGCCAGGTACTGAGCTAAGTTCTTCATACATTTTATGTTATAGAAACCCAATAGTACCTATGATCTTGGTATTTTTATTACTCAAAATGTATACATAAAAAAATGAAGCTTGTTCTCAAGTATCAAAACCTAGATTTGAATTCACATGTGAACCCATATCTTTCTGACCACAAAGCCCATATTCATTTCTAAGTACTACTCATTGTATAAGATAATAGTCATTAGAAAACAAAGTTAGGCAAGATAAAATCTTTGTTCCTTAGAACTTTACAATATAGATGAGGAAATTAAATGAGTACACAAATGATAAAACCAAAAGAAGATTAAAAGGAGAGTAATAGAAGCTAATATTTATTTTTTCCAGCTTTATTCAGATAAAATTAACATATAATATTGTATACGTTGAAGGTGAATAATGTGATGATTGGATACAAGTATCTATTGTGAAATGTTTACAATGAGGCTAATTAACACATCCTTCACATAATTACCATTTTGTTGTTTTGCTGTTGTTATGGTGAGCACATTAAAGCTCTACTCTCATGGCAATTTCAAGTGTACAATACGATATTATTACCTGTAGTCACCATGCTTCTGTTAGATCCCCAGACCTTATTCATCTTATAACCGAAAATTTGTACCCTTTGACCAGCATCACCTCACAGCCCCAGGCAACCACTATTCTACTCTGTTTCTGTGAGCTAAGTGCTGTTAGATTCTACATAAAAGTGAATCATACAGTGTTTATATTTCTCTGTCTGACTTATTTCACTTAGCATAATATCCTTAAGGTCCATCCTTATTGTTGCAAATGGCAGGATTTCCTTCTTTTTTTACAGCTTAGTAACATATGTATGTGTGTATAATATATATATATATATATATATATATATACACACACATACCACATTTTCTTTAAGAGCTAATATTCAATGACTATTTATATGATGCCAGTCCTGTACTAGGCACTCAACATCTCCCAACAATCCTACGAGATCAGTGTAATAGCCATCCCAATTTTATAGATGGCAAGACGGAAACTTCAGAAAAGCTATGTAATTTGTTCTAAATCACACATCTAGGGAATAACCGTTTTGGGGAAAAGCTCAGGCACAAAGACTCCAGGGGCATCTTGCTAACTAATAAGAGTAGCACAAAAGTCAATGGAGAACAGAGAGTGTGAGTTAATGAATGTCCAGTTAGGGAGATAGGGATATAAAAAGATTTATGGTTTAAGAATATGTAAATATATATTCATTGTGATATTGTGATACAATAAGAAATATATACTTTGGTGTTCATCCTCAGCTCCCGGCCAGAGCTCCTAAATCCCTTGGATAAAGGTGTTAAAAGCAACTTTTGTTCTAATATCTGATCTTTACCCCAATTCCTGACACAGAGCTCCTAAATCCCTTGGAATTTCCTTGGTGGTAGGAATGTCATTTGTTCTAATGAGGCAACCCTTGGTGGGCTCCTAGATAGCTTCAGGATGGGGGCTGGTCCCCAGAAACTCCAAGCCATAACTAGAAACTTAGAACTTTAAGCTTCATCCTCTATCCTCTGGGGAAAAAATGGAGAATGATAATTATTAATCATGCTTATGTGATGAAGCCTCCAAAAAATCCCTGAACTAGGGAGTTTGGAGAGCTTCCAGGTTGGTGAACACGTCCACATCCGGGAGGGTGTTGCACCCCAGCTCCACAGTGATAGAGGCTCCTGTGCTTGGGGCCCTTCCAGTCCTTGCCCCATGCACATCTTAATCTGGCTGTTCATTTGTGTCCTTTAAAAATATGCTTTGTAATAAAGCAGCAATAAATAAGTAAACTGTGTCTTCTAGGTTCTGTGAGCTGCTCTAACAAATTATCAAACCTCCCATTTATAGCCATATTAGGTGAGACTCCCATTTATAGCCAAGTCAGACAGAAATTCTGGGTGACCTGGGGGCCTACTACTTATGAAGTAGGGGGCAGTCTTGTGGGACTGAGCCTTCATCTGTGGGGTCTGCCCTAACTTCAGGCCGTTAGCGTCAAAATTGCTTGGTGTAGTAAACCCACACATTTGGTGTCAGAAGTGTTTACGTATGAGAGTAAAGGAGAAAACAGTGAGTTTTTCCTACAGATGCACATACAGGTACAACAATATATGCATATGTATAAAAATAACTTGAATTTTTGACTCCTTATCTGGGAATTATCTATCCAAAACTCCTGAAGAGATGTCAAAGAAATCAATGACTTTTGGCTGCCAAAATCTGTCTGGATTTTGTAGCAGATAAACAAGAAACGAGTTAGAAAATATGACTAAAACATGAAACCACCGCTCACAGTACCTGATCCTTCCACAAATACCAAATCACTGTGCAGACCTCCAAGCACTGTCACTCTGTAAGAAAAAGGGCTGGTGTTCTTTTGTTCAAATTGCCTCTGACTTTATATACACATCATCAGTGGTATGATCTCTACCATGCCTTGAGAATTGAAGGTCAATGTCAACCAAGAAAGAAGGAAAGGGAGCTAGTCCTAATTTAGAAGGATTTTAGGACCAACTTGAGGATATTAAAATGTTCAGTCATGCCATATTAAAATGAAGTTGCTGAAGTTTTACAAAAATGATCCAGATAAAAGAAAATTCAGGTAAGTGTGGAGGGTATGTGAACATGGACACATGTGCTTACTGAGGCTGCAAGCAACAGATGGCAGGGTTATGCTTTTGAACCACATTAGAAATAAATTTAGGTCCAACTGAGTCCAAGAATACACACATTTAACATAGCAAAATAAACCTGAAGAAGTCAGCAAAAAAGTGAGATCCATTCCTTTATTTGTCATAATGACTGTGAAGGTATTTTGTAAATTACAGAGCACTCTATTACCTATTTTCAGAACTTAGGGAGCTGATTTGGCTGTTGATAGTGATATTAAAATCTGAATAATCTTCAAATTTGCACTTCTGTTCATGCACATGTTGCCAACTTTTACCCTCACTCCAAAAAAATTTTAAATGGACTAGTCATCCCTCAGTCACCTATTTTAACCCACTCATCTTT
Organism: Balaenoptera physalus; assembly: GCF_965194825.1. Classification (NCBI taxonomy): domain Eukaryota; kingdom Metazoa; phylum Chordata; class Mammalia; order Artiodactyla; family Balaenopteridae; genus Balaenoptera; species Balaenoptera physalus. The sequence goes on along the minus strand of NC_138896.1, from coordinate 94,631,090 downwards.
TCAGGCATTCCAAGAGTTATATTTGTATTGTGGATTTGAGCAATGGTGATTTCAAACGTATTGATGAAAAGCAGTTTATGTTTTTTAATGAATTCAGTGGATTCAACAAATTGAACTGATTAAGTTCAATGAATTATACCTTATTCCTCTTCACAGACTTCAGTTTGCTTTTGAGAAATAACCGAAGGTTTATTTTTAAGTTGTGTCTAAATTGCAGGTATCTATGTTAATAAAATAGACTATGACAATTATTGTTTCAATATGTATATAAGTATTCCTTATGGAAATTAGCAGGGAAAAAAATGAAATTTAAACTTATTAATGTCAAATAACTAGATTCACAAAAAGAAACATGTTAAAATAAAGCAAAATCTTTCTATCAGAATCAAAGATCAAAGTTTATGATCACCCCACAACTCTGTAGCCTTATTTTTATTGCCCTCAAATTAAAAAAACAGTATTTCTTTCCTATAAGACTGAAAGGAATGTGGTGTTAATGCTCTTCTGAGTATATCACCTATCTTAATTATAATCAGACTCTTTGGAATGTTTGCAAAAAAAGTTTTAATTGTAACTCTTTCTTTATGGTACTATATTTAATTTAAATTTCCACTTAGTAAATGTATCAATAGACTTATGCCCGTAAATTAATACATGATACAGATCTGTTTAACTAGAAATTAAAAGATTTCTGAAATAAAAGATAATCATTTTTAATTAAAATTTATTTCTTATTTTTGCCATAAACTAGAGACTTGAGTCTATTTTCTCTCCTCTGTTGCTTGTATCTACCATCTTTCTCATCTTCTCTTCTAAACAGCAATCTGCTTCCTCTGATAAGCACTCTCTCCTAATATATCTTAATATCAGCTTCTCCATGTGATACTGAATGTGATGTGTTATACAAGCCTGGAAATGCATGATGGTGAGATTACTCATGGGACTGAAAGTAGAAGTAGCCATGGCTTAAGGTCATCTCTGATGTAAGATCCACTTAATTGATCCTACATCTAAACTAAGAATTGTGTGTTATATAATAGGAATGGCTACAGACTGAGAGTCAAGAGACATGTTATTGCAATCCATGCAGTGAGTGACCTTGGATAAGTCACCTAGCTTCTCTGTACTTATCTTTGTCTATTTACTATTTAGTACTCCTTTCTTAAACTTCAGACTACTTAAGAGTCACCTAGGAAATGTGTTCAAAATACAGATTTGGGGGCCGTACTCCCAAGATATTCTAACTCAAAATACCTGGTGTAGCCTGGGAAATTAACAAGCAACTAATTCTGATGCAGGGAGTACAGTGGGTGTTTTTGTTTGTGTGTTTTTAAATTAACTTATAAATTTATAATTGCCTGTCCTTGGCTTCTTATAAATGGAATCACTCATGCGTAATTTGGCGTGGGGAGTCTGACTTGTGGCATTCAACACAGTGCTTTTAGTATTGGTTCATGGTATTATATTGGTAGTTATTTTTGTTCAAATGCTCTGTTTCATTGCATTTAAAGTCTGTCTCTTATAAACAGCACATAGTTGAATCTTGCATTTTCATCCAGCCAGAGAATATCAGATTTTTAACTGGAGTGTTTTTTGAACCAAACAGAATTTAAAAGTGAGATCCCTGTAATCAAATTTTGGTAAATGTATGAAAATCTGCCAAAACCATATCCAGTTCCCTGTATATTCTCCACCTTTTCTGACCATGTTGACACCTCAGCTTAACATTCCTGACGATCAGCTGGTTAAGAAGACAACACTACTACGTATATACAAATTGGGGTTGACTTAACACTGTGGTTTCATAGGTTTCATTATGAAGTGCAAGCACATAAAACCTTCAAAACACACTTCTTTTTTTTAAAGAAAAGAAACAGAAAACACTCACTGAAAAACAAAGTTTGGAAGTCAAATGAATAGAGTTGTCAAACTAAACTCCAAGGATTTTATACTCCAAAAAAAAAGTATCCTTTTAAAAAAAGAGATAAATTTTAATAAAATAATACAGCACAAGAGAAAAGACCCAAATGAAGAGAGAAGAGAAAAAAGTTAAGTGATTGCCATTGGAAAATTTTAACTAAGTAATTTCTATTGAGGTAACACAATAGAAATGACTTTTGGGAAGTTATGATAACAGACTCTATTTTCTTGGAGTAGTTATTAACTATCTACCAGAATTAGTGATTAATTATACATATAGGATTATGTTTAACTCCTTTGTCTAATATATTAAATCTTTAGCTTGAAAATGGAAATATTCCATTTTTCCATACTAATTTACTAAGTATCAGCACCAGGGTTCTATTATCCATTATGTTCAATAATATTTGCAAACTGTTTTCTAAATCCTCATTATCTTTGGTTGTTGTAAACAAAGAAAGCATTTGAAGGGGATTAGAAGTATGTGAGTGAATTACCATTTAAATAAAGTTGATTCAGCCCAGAAGGGACAATAGAAAAGCTTTCAGTCGCAGTAAATCCACTTTAATGTCAGTAAACAAATGGCCCAAAGTAGTTTTATCTGGTTCTGGCTGTAAAGGGTGACATGCAAGAGACAAGATTGGGAAAACAGTCTTTTTCTGTATTGCAGCCAGCAAGAGAGAACTGACTTTGATTCTTTGATTGTGTGCCAGTGTGCTCTCAGCTCTTTAGCTTAAATGTTATCTGTTTATATAATCTCATAACTCAATTTATCCATCTATTTTAATGTATTTAAATGTGGTTTTCACACATGGCCTCAATTTCTTCTTTAAATGGTCATAATAAACATCCCCAAACTGGCATTATGAATGACTGTGATGGAATTTTAAACTGTGTCATTTAGAGATCCAAAATATATTGCTCCTCTTAATGATTTAAATTCTAGTAGGTGATGTTCACACTCTTAAATGATTTGTACACTGGCAGGACCATTCAACATTGTTTCTTTAAATGTCCCAAATATTCACCTCTGCAGAATGAAAAATTGAAATGTATTTATTTTGAAACATAAAGGTTATGAGAATCAAGAAAATTATATATATATACTAAAATTTACAGTTGATAGAATTAATGCAAGGGTAGTTGATATGGTAGTGCTAATAATGCCAAACTGATGTATCTGATCCTTATAATAATGACATAATACCTAACATGTGGTTGTGGCTCAGGGCTATGTATAATAGCAACTGTTAGATGTGCATTATTTCCATTACTTTTCACAACTCTATAAAGTTAAGTACCATTCTTATCACCTATTTTACAGTTAAATAAACTGAGGCACACAGTAGTTCAATTTTTTGAAGCAAATTGAGGATTTGGGTTCAGATAGTTGGTCTCTAGAGCACATGATATATAATGTAGGCCTATAGCTATTTACTTCTAGTGCCTGACACATAATGAGATCTCAAAAATTACTTTGTATGATCAAAAGATTTTAAAAGATTTTTTTAAAGTTCCCAGTCAATCTGGTATTCCTCATTTGGGGGCATCTAGATTAAAATCAGCTAATTGTATCTAAGATTATTCCATTACATTGGTTCTGTTACTTTCAGTTAATCATTGACTTTTGGATATAAAAGTGTCTACACTGAGGCAGTGGTTCTTTCTCTCTTTAGTTAATAAAACTTTTTTATGTTGGAATAATTTTAGATTTACAGTAAAGTTGCAAAGATAGTACAGAGAGTTCCCTTACACCCTCTGTCTCGTTTCCCTTAATGCTATCTCACATAACTATGGTGCACTTGTCAAAACTGAGTAATTAACATTGGTTCAGCACTATTAACTTAATTACATCCAGTATTTGGATTGCATGGTGTTTTCACTAATATCCTCTCAGTACACTAGGATCCAATTCAGGATACAACATTGCCTTCGTCTTCTCTGATCTGTGAGAGTTTGTCAATCTTTTCTGTTTTCAATGGCCTTGACCTTTTTTTAGGATACTGATCAGGTATGTCATAGAATGTCCCTCAATTTGGTTTGTCTGGTGTCTTCTCAGGATTAGACTAGGGTATGGGTTTGAGGGAAGAATACCAGAGAGGTAAAGTGCCCTACTCATGACATCAAATCGGGGGTACATGATATCAACATGAGTTACCATGAAAGATGTTAACCTTGGTCAAGGTCATGTTTGCCAGGCTTCTCCACTGTAAAGTTATTCCTTTTCCCTTTCCATACCCTATTCTTTGGAAGTGAGATATTAAGTCTAGTCCACACTCAAGTGGAGGAGAATTAATTTTGCCTTCCTGAAAGGGAGAATATCTATATACATTAAATTCTTCTGCAAGGAAGATCTGTCCTTTTTAAAAATTGCATCATCTACCTCTGGAAGAGAAGAAGAGAAATCAAGAAGACAGAAGAGGAAATCATTATTAGTCATGAATATATAAATCTGATCCATCATTAGGGTCAATTGTATATTTGGCCTTGCTATTGGAGTGGCTCATTCCATCATTTAGCCATTGAGCAGATTTTCCACTCAGCTCTCAGTCCCCAGTAGACTGGAAAAAACCCTATCATCTCACCCTCTACCATATTATTTATTGCCTTCTAAGATCAATCATACAGAAAAACCTTCTTAAAAGCCTTGCATCTCTGTTATGGGTAAGATGTCTAAAGGAGGGAAGCAAGAATAGGGCAGAGAAAGGACATAAGCAAGGGTGTGGGATATGGTTTTATTTAAGTCTAACCTTGCCTGATCCATGGGGGACTCTGGAACATAAACTGCACCACATAGGTGAATCACCTTGAGGTAAGGGAGTGGCCTTTAGGACCTCCAGATCAGAGATTTACTATGTGAGTTCCTGGGTGGCATGGATCCTATCAACCGAAGCTAACTCTTTGGAGAAGGAAGGCTAATTTCCTTGGAGTAGCAAGCCACTAGCTGCCATCATTCACGACAGCTGATGAATGGGCGTACTGGGCTGGAAAAGCAGGATCTAGGTGGGGAACCAACAGCATCCATTACATTGTGCACCTTACCTCTCAATCCAGATGACCAGATATTTACGGAGAATAAATTACGGTACCTATACAAGTTATAATAGCCATCATGCACTTGCTTTTATTTAATTGATGGTTTCAAAAGAGAGATGCATAATATACTACACATTAATAACAGCCTTCCTTTCCTTTGTCTGTTTTTTCATGAAATACAGGTTTTAGTTTGCAGGATGGTTTGTTTTCTTCCCTTGCAGAAAACAGGTAGATATCTATTTTAAATAGATACGGCCAAAATAATAACATCACATTTTAGAAAGTAAATTAAGATTTAATGATTTACAGGGGAAACTCCTCCAAAGCAATAGGGTACATTTTCACAATCTCTAGAGCACAAGAACAATACGCAATTCTTTATGTAAAAAGCAAATGCCATGCTTTTCTTGTGTAAATGGCATGAAATTACCCTTATAAATAGGGTATCTGATAACAAAAGGGAGTCAAGTTTGCTTAAACTGAGCATTCAAGATAGATGGCTCAGCATTAAAAGAATTCAGAAAGCAAGGTCTTCAAACAACAAGTGCATGAACAGCCACCAGTGCGTATCTTGTGACTGAAGAAATGTATAAAGATCTGTTGTGTAATAATAAATCAACCCTTTGGAGAAAACAGGAGGTGTCGGAGACTATAACTGGGTCAGATGCAGAATATAAATTCTATCACTTCTGCGTCAGTGGTTCAAATCCAGAAAACCCTATGACACAGAGATGGGCAGAGGGTCTCAAAAGTCTTGCTGAGAGTAAAATGTTAAAGCAGCCTAACAAAATTGGAGTGACACTGTGCATCTTAAAGAAGCATTCATTTTTTTCTGAGCATAGGGGGAAAATACTGATTTTAGAGTTAAAAAGTGCTAGGCCCATAGCATTCACTTTAAAGTCTCAAAAGTTGAAGGATAGAAAATACCTCAAAGTTTTAAAGAACTAAATTTATGCAACAGTTAATAACACCCCTCATAAGTGTAGAGACCACATCTGATTAGAGTTATGTCCTTATGACCTACCCAAGGACTAGAAATTTAGAATATTCTCCACTATCTGTGGAGTGAATTAATGTGTGAATAAATGAATAAAAATATGTATGAGGTAGCTGTAGAAGCATCATCCTTTCCTTGCCCTGTACATGTAAACAGCCACAGTGCTCATCAGGCCTGGGTCTCCATCCAACCCCTGCTAATAGCTACCTCTGTGACCTTAATCAACAGCCTTAACCCCATGTAGCCCTCTTGTTCCAACTGTAAGCTATGTTATTCAAAAGGAGATTAAAGGTCTTCAGCAAATCTCACTTTCTAAAAATTTGCTCTTTAACCATAGCTATCATCTTAGTGCCTAGAAGGGACAGCATATGGATGCCATGAAGAACCGTATTGTGCAGTCATCAAATACATGGACTTGGAATTCAGATGGGGACACAGACATGATTTCAGCCTCATTCATGTCTACCATCTACTAGCCTTAGGATCTCCAGCTGGCTATTTAACAACTCTTTATCTGTAAAATTCTGATGTGATAAATATTAAATAATTTAATTCTGTAACAGACTTAGCATAATTCCAGGCACATAACTGTTGCTATGGCTGCTGTCAGAGTTTGAGAGAGTAAGAGGTGTTCCTCAACAGCCTCACTGTCCTCCTTGTCCTCCTAAGACCAGAAACTTTTTCGTTTTTAGCTTAGCAAACTACTACTATCATATGAAAGCCATACTCTGAGAACAGAAACAAATCATTTGGTACTGTCCTCAAGTAGAATTATAGAAAAGTAACAAAACCCACAAGATTCTTGTCACCCTCCCCCATTTCTCTCTTTCTTGCTCATATACATGCATCCATGTATGTATGTATGTATGTACACACACACACACACACACACACACACACAGAAGGTTTGGTACCTTCTTGGATGGTGTGACCATTCCAGATCAAACATGAAGATTTTTATGTCCAACACTGTTCGCAGAAACAAAACAAAAAAACGTAGAAGTCACACATATTTTACTGAGGGGAAAAAAATGTTTTTTAAGTATTACATGGTTTTAAATTTTGCTATTGTATCTAGTAAAGGCCTGTTGGTGTGTGTGGTTATTTGTGCTAGTTCACCAAATATCTCCTGGTTTCTATTTCTAATCATATAGTAAGTTTATTAGTCAGGGTTCTCCAGAGAAACAGAACCAATAAAATATAGAGATACACAAATATACTTACATAGAAAAAGATATATTATAAGGTACTGACGCATGTGACTATAAAATAAGTCCCACAATCTGCCCTCTGCAAACTGGAGCCCCAGGAAAGCTGCTGGTGTGGTATAAGGCCTGAGGGCCAGAGAGCTGATGGTGTAGATTCCAGTCCAAAACTCAAGGCATGAGGGCCAGGAACACCAAGGGCGAGAGATCAGTGTCCTACCTAGAGCAGTCAGGCAGAGGGCCAATTCCACCTGCCTCCGCCTTCTTGTTTTATTCAGGCCCCCAGTAGACTGGATTATCCCCCCCACCTTGGGGAGAGCCATATGGTTTACTCAGTCCATCAATTCAAATGCTAATCTCTTTCGGAAACACCCTCACAGACACACCCAGAAATAATGTTTAGCTAGACATCTGGGTATCCTTTAGCCCAGTCAAATTGAAATATGAAACTAACCATCAGAATAGGCTCACATTTCCTGGACCCTGCTGCTGCTTGGTGGGACCAGGAAATTTGATGGGGTCATTATTGTGAGCAGAAGTGATGTATGTTGCTTCTCAGTTAAAGCAGTTAAATTGCCAGCTCAAGACCCCTCGGAGCCCTCTTTTCGTCTGCCACAGTGCTTGGCAATAGATAAGCACTGTCCAGGAGAATTTTCTGCGAAGATGGAAATGTTCTCTGTATTGTCCAATATATTAGCCATTAGCCACAGTACATTGGGCTACTGAGTACTAGAAATGTGGATAGTGTGTCTGAGGAGCTGTATATTTTATTTTATTTCATTTTAACCAATTTAAAGTTAAACAGCCACATATGGCTGGAGGCTACTACCTTGGACAGTAAATTGCTAGGTACTGACTGCTCTCCCAGCCTGGGTCCTAGAGTGAGGACAATGCAGAGCAGAGCCCCCAGGCAATCAGCAATGGAAATGTGCCATAAGTAAGAAAACTTGTATGAGTCACTGGGACTTTAGGGCTGTTTGTTACCAGAGGTAGCTCAGCTCTTTCTGATAAATATGGGTTGTCTTCAGGCTCTTGCAGTTGCTATAAACTAGCTAAGCTACCCACAGGCACACTCTTAGCAAACATGTTACTAATGAGTGATATAACCCCTGCTCTAGCTGATTGGTCCAAAGGTAGACAGTTCCTCGGAGGTGGGCTAGAGTCTCTTTTCTGAAAATTTAAAGACAGAGTGACTGGGCTCTATCAGCAGCTAAACCATTATGAAGAAGCTGTTGAATTTGCTATTATTCTTGACCTTTGTTGTCAATTTTTTTTCCTCCTTTGGATTCAATGAGGTAAGCCAGTATCTTTCTGGTAGACTCTCCTTTTTCTACCTTGACAATAGTAATTAATACCAAGGAACACAGATTTACGTGTCTATAATGAGGAAAACAATCACTTGAATGAAAACTGACAAGAAAATAGATTAGCTAATGTTTTTCAGAATGTTAAGAAAGAAGGAGGGTAGAAGCTTTGCAATGGCATTGTGATTTAATGTCCTTTCTGATAGATTTATTCAGCAAATATATATTTAGTGTTTGTTATATACATATTTTGGACTCTAGGCTAGATACAGGGAATTCAGTGGAAAACAAAATAGATATGGTCCCAGTCTCCATGGCATGTATAGAATACAAATAGGTTTGAGTGCTTCAATGGAGTCAAGTGTCTTTCATTTCTAAAGACTGTGCGTAGATCCCTACTCGTGGGTTGGGAAGTATTCTATCGTAGTCCGGGTGGCTGAGATAACAACAAATGCTTCCCCTCCCCCCTCCCTGTTTTCTGCACTTAAGAAGATCCCAGCAAGTTCAGGGATTTAGAATTTGGTTACAGAATGAAAATCTACTAATATACTTTATCCTTACTAGCTTTCCCCAGACATTCACAGGTAACTAATTACTTATACCTTAAGAGATCAAAATGGTATGACTGCCTGATTAACAAACCATCTTACCAGCAGGAGACAATAATAATAATAACTACAATCCAGTAAGAGCAGTATCATTAACTGTTCCTTGATTTTTAGCCAGGCAATATACTAAGGGCTTGGATATATTTGTCATTTAATCCTTATAACAACCCTATGAAGTAGCTGTCATTGTCTCCATTCTATAAATTAGGAAATTGATGCAAGATTAGAAGGAGGGAGACCCAGGACCCAAACTTAATTATATCTGACGTCACAGCCTTTGTTTCCAATCACTGCCTCCCTCCCAAACAAAGAAAGGCTCAACAAAGAGTAATGACAGTACTTAGACCTCCAACTTCTAGTATGTGGGATGCTTTAAACTTTTTGAAATAAAACTTTTCCATTTTTTCATGCTGATTCTCTAACTGATGTACTTTAACATATTGATGTGTTTTTAAGGTTACTAAACACAAAAGTTTTTACTATAATCAGCCTCCTTTCTTGGTATTTTCACTGAAGCCTGGGATTGATCTAGAATCAACATTTGAAAACCAAATTACTTCAGCAGTTCTACGAACAGTGGAAAGTTTGGGGCAGGATGGGAAATAATCAACCACTACAGTCTCCAAAATATATGCTTGTTTTTGTCTATTTAAAGCATACTCAAAACCTGTGACATTCAGCTTCCTATATGTTACCAGTTTCAGTTCAGTAAGTTAACTTTAAATAGTCGAAAATAAAATTCCAGATGGTAAATACTAGAGAATGTGACATACAAACAGAAACACGTACAAATTCCACCCAATGACTGTAAATGGTATCAATCTTTGCCTTCTTTTATAGATGATAAACACAGTATTGTATTAAACATTAGTGAAAATAATTAACAGTCTTTCTGAAGACTTACTATGAAAGTCATCCCTTAGAAAACAATAAATACAGTCAATTGTATAGATTACAATGTGGAAAAATTATAATACGGAATAAATTAATTTGCCCACATTACTGACAGATAGATCTTACTAATTAAACAAAATAAAGAATATTCTTTCTGGTAAAGCAAACACAGAAATGTTACTTGAAAAAAAAGATACTTATAAACTTCAATGGAGTATAATACCACCAATAGTACATGATGCCATCTTCCCAAAAGTGAATTTAGAATCAACAAATTCTTTTAGCTTGAAGAAAATTACACTTTTAATGAACAAATGAAGAAATAAAATTAATTTCCATATTATTCTGATGCTAATATGTTTGTAGGTGCATACGGAAAAAGGTTTAAATTTGAAAAGTTTTCCAGAAAGCACTATAAGAATTCAACAGCATTAAGTGAGAAAAAAGTGAATGAAACTAGTTTCCTTTGAAACCATAAGAGACATTATATATAACAAATTTTTAGTGTTAAAATCTATATCTCAATATACAAAATTCAGTATACTTTCATTCTATCAAATTCACTAATTTATGTGAAAGTATATATCTATATCTAGTTTCAAAAACACTTTAAAATTGCTTGTACTCTACTCTAATCAGATTTTATTTTGCTTTGAGAAGATTCAGCCTAACCTTAAACACTGTTTTTAATCTCTTCCAAGTTCTCCTCTCTTATCACAGCAATATTGCAATGATGAAGAAATACCCCCTAGAGATGGGTTAAGATCCCTTAATGGAGTAGGAAGGAACCTGGTTAAAATGTGATCAATCTCATTTAGGTAACAATTAGAAAAATATCAGTCATGATGGGACCAACCACACTGGGTAATGTCTTCTTATGGAATATATCAAATAAAATATGCTTTATTAGAAGAATATATTCACTTTTAAAAACACACATTCACTATTTACAGTCATCCAATAGAGTTCAAAAAGATGATGGATTTCCGAGAACATTCCTCAGACGTGCCAGCAAAAAATCCTCTGCTTTAAGCCACCCTAATCACTGCCACTCTACTCTCTCATTAAATCACACCCAAAATATTCAGAGGGGAACCATCCTAAAAAGTGATGGAAAATACATGAATATATTTGCAGAAAATAAGAAGTTTCCACCTAGTATATTGCACCAAAAAGCTGCAATATGTTGTTGGAGAGAGGAGGGTTTACATTTTTCTTTATGGCCATTCTTTAAATCTTTTTCTAAAATATTGCTTAGCAGCGAAAGTAAAAATGATTGCTCTTGTCATATATGTCCTACATAAAAAGTTTACTACCACAACAGTAAGAGGCTGGCCTTTGCTATGGAACCAGCTAAGTGTGGTAAAACACAGACACTGAGAAAAGGTGCCCCTTCCTACCCTTTTTCTGATGCTTAATTGTGTAGCTTGATTCTCATGTTGTTTGTTTTCTTTTGCTTTTTAGCCCCTCATCATTTTCAGGTGAATTTTTTTTGTGGTTTGGAACCTATTTTTTAAAAAACAATCTGGGCACAGAGAATAAAGAAAGATTGGCTTTTCTGGAAGAAAAGGAATTGATCATACAAAAGATGCCATCATCTTTGACTCTGATATAAAGAAACATTCACTTTTGATGTTTCCACCAAAAAAGGGTATGTACGTCAACTGTGTGTGTGTGGTTAAACAACAAAGCGAGTAAATTTAAGATGTTTCAAACTAGTATGTTCAAATTATTTCTCACTTTCCTTTATCATTCAGGAATATCCTATCTTTCTGAAGACCTGAACATCTCTGTATTTGTTCTATGCTTTTAAATCAAAGTGTCTTTCAAAAACCTACCTGAAAACTAGGAGGTGGAAAAAAACAAATGACCTCCTTGAGGTGGATTCATTTCCCATTTTTGCTGCTTTTATTCTAACAATCTCATCGACTATTACACTTCCTCCCACAAAAATTAATTTGTCTCACAGACCTCACCAACTTTTAGATTAATTCTAATTAATTCTTTTATTGGTCCTATAACCAAATGCAATATTTTTCTGTTACGTGTGTTGTTCAATTATGGGAAGAAAAAAATACATCTTAGTCTTTGGAATTGTCTCTCCATCATCCCTTCCTTTGAGGAAACCATACCTTCACTCCCATTTTTATAATAATCATTGTCCGTCATAGCATTAGCATGAATCCAATCTTCTCCCCCTAAACTGAAAGCAAGTGATCCAGGTTTGACCAGGGCTCTGGTGTCAGACAGCCTGGATTATAATTCCAGTTCCACTACTCACTAGCTTGGGTAAATTATTTATCTCCTCTATGGCTTAGTCGTCACATCTCTAAAATTGGAAATAATAGGACCTACCTCATAGAACAGTCCTGAGGATTAAGGAGTTCATACATGTAGAGTACTTATAACATAGTAGATACTTAATAAAACATTAAAGTATTATTACTTTGATAGCAATAATTATTTGAGTTGCCTGTCATCATCTGGCTGCCAAATGGAGATGGCCTATACGATGATGAAGCTGAGGCAAGTGGAGCCAAGATAGGGAAACAAAGTCTTAATAACAGCATTTGAACTCTGGAACATGCTGATTTAAAGCAGGTCCTGAGACCTGACAATCATGTTACCCAATAAGATACACCCTCCTCTTTCCTTTCTTTTTCCTTTTTCTTTCTTTTCTTTTTCTTTGCTTCTCCTTTTTTCTTTCTTTCTTTCTCCCTTTCTTCCTTCCTTCCTTTCTTCCCTTCTTTCTTTTCTTCATAAGCTTATTTGAGTTGGATGTTTCTTATCTGTAACTCAAAGAGCCTTGAACTAATATAAAGTGTAAATCTTCACACAGAATAAGAGGTTTATTTGCCCCTCCTAAAATGAATTATCCAATTCAGGATAAAAAGTATTATAGGATTTTTCTGCCTAAACAGACAGCCAGGAGATAAAGTTATTCCAACTTCACTTTCAATCAATGTAGGAAGAGAAGATTCCATTAATGGAGTCATCTAGAACCAAGAAGGATCCCACATGGGTCACAGTGTGATTATCTCTAAAATACTGTTATTAAGCTGAGTACAAAAGGCCACAAGAATCCTGCTGCAATGAGAAGTGTCGTGACCACTGCTGTGAGTATTGAGACCTACCTTGTCTCTTCCTTATACCTAGTAAGTCATATTATCATTTCTGCATGTATATTGTGTTTTGTCACCAAAATTCCCATAGTGCTTACCATGACGTCTATGTGTAATTAATTGAGTCATCACTACCTGTTCTTTTCCCACAAGTTCCAGATTCATCTTTTTGTTGGTCGATTATCTGTGAAAGGTGCATGCATGCCATGTTCCCTGTATGTTTGGAAGCTTTCTCTGTAATCTTTTAGAAAGTCCATTTTATTTTATCTCAGAGACACAAAGTCTAACCTCAATATATGACCCTTTTGAACTGTTTATAATGATACTGTTTTTTTTATTATGAACTTACAAAAATATTATGTAGCTGGATCTGGTCCTTCTGCAACTTCCTAGTTTCATAAATTTTATATCTGGAAATAAACTGCCCCAAAAGATGGACTGTTTCTGTGTTTCACAAATTTGATAGCATATAAGCATCATCACAGTGTTCCCAGTGTCTGGAACTCTTTCCTCTGAGATAGTGATTCAATGGATTTGCCCTACAGCTCAAGCACCTGCTTTGCATAAACTCCACAGGTAATTCCAATAAACTATATGGTGAACTACTGGATGATGAGGAACGCAAGTCCTGGAAAAATCTAGGAATTAAGAAAGTTCCTTAAGGACCTACTGCTAGCTTGAGCCGAAGCTAGAATTAGAACCCAGAGTTTTAATTGCCAAATCAGGACTGTTTCCATAATACCACACTGCCTGAATCTGTGTAGTGTTTATCTCTTACAGTCAGCTGCTCTTACCCCTTCTATAGCACTCCATTTTCCAAGGAAGGAGAGAGAGGGGAAGTCAGTCCTACCACTGGGCTTACCAAGACATTAATCATAAATTCTCTTTTTTTTTTTTTTCTTAAGGTAATTTGAGTCAGGTTTGTCACTGAAGAAAGTATCCTAAACAATAGATACTCATTCTGAATGCTAAATACGATAAAGACAGAACTCAAGTTGGGTGAACTCAATATATATTGTCTTGGCATAGACGTTCTCTGGCATCATAAGGAGTCAAGAATGGTTTTTAGGAGTTAGTACTGACCATGACCCTGCATGTGGGACAGCAAAATGTAGGAGTTCAATCAGCAGATGGACAGTGGCCTTGCCAGAATATCTGGGCCCCGAATGAGGCCAGGAAAGAATGCCTAGATTAGGAGAGCCTGGACAGCAGGAATCAGATTTTGTTCTGCTTGGCATGACCACGCCTTCCCAGCATGGTATCCTTGAAACAGTGAGGGGGCTGACTGTGTTCTTTTAAGTGCTGCTGCTAACATGCCTATCTGGGAGAAAACTATCTTTGTCCAGAAACATTCCTGAATGGGCACAATTACTTATGAAGGTGAAGTCTCCTGGGTTCTGGCTGGATGGCTTTGAGGTAGAAAAAGTGATCATTAAATTGTTCTACATAAGAAATTAAGAGAGTTTGGTTTGGTGGGAGAGGTGAGTGAGGAAAAACAGAAGAAATGAGACTGCAAGACAGAGAGAAAAGGATGCAGGGACCGAGAAGCACATCAACAGGTACTGGCCTTAAGAGAAAGCAGGGCAATAAGACGTGTCCGGCATGCTAGCTAAATGACTTTAAGAATGAGGATGGCTAATATTTAACTTCTATTCACTTTGTAAATTCGTAATTTATTAATGTCACTTGCTGGGTAGAATTGGGGTACAAACTCTCTAGTTCCCACCCACAGTGTCCCCGTTCCACACAGCACTGAACTGTAAGAATGGTGTCAGAAGCGTGGTGCGTGTTCTGTCAATACTGCAGGGATGGGAGTACGACTTCACAGGAGCAATGCTAGATGGGGTAAAGTGTGGATGGAGCAAGAAATCAGAGTGCAGGGTAACCATGAAAGCTATGCTCCTTGACCTTCAGACATCTCAGAGGGAATATTATACTTCCTGGGGACAGCAAGGTAGATTTGAACTAATTTTATTTGCATCTCAAAGGACAGAGTGAGTTACTTCGGTTGTTATCTGGGTTATACCTAGAACATAACTGGTACTCAGGAATTCTTCCTGAATGACCTACTTCTAAGTGGATACTTTGAAAGTTTGAAAACTTGCTTTTTACAGTAAAAATTTGCGCAGAGTATTATGTATTCTGTCAGGCACTTCAGCTGGCACTAAATGGTGAACTCTGAGAGGCAGAAGGATATAATTTTGCACCCATCATTTTGGGAACCTTTAATAATAAAATTTATTTTAATTACCTAGTTTTATCTGGGGTAAATGAAAATAGCCTGCTTATTAAACTGGCATGGTAAAAACTTTCTGGAAGGCAGTTCCAAGAGATCTATCAAAAGCCTTAGAAGTATGAGTTCTGACCAAGAAATTTCATTTCTAGGAATTGCTATAAAAAATGCTCAGAGAGATATAGTGCAAAAAGTCCTATGATAATGAATTGTTTTTTTTTTTTCTTTAAAGACACCAATTGTACTTGAACATTTGTTACTTTTTATTTTTTTTATTTTTTATTTTATTTTTGGCTGTGTTGGGTCTTCGTTTCTGTGCGAGGGCTTTCTCTAGTTGTGGCAAGCGGGGGCCTCTCTTCATCGCGGTGCGCGGGCCTCTCACCGTCGCGGCCTCCCTTGTTGCGGAGCACAGGCTCCAGACGCGCAGGCTCAGTAGTTGTGGCTCATGAGCCTAGTTGCTCCGCGGCATGTGGGATCTTCCCAGACCAGGGCTCGAACCCGTGTCCCCTGCATTAGCAGGCAGACTCTCAACCACTGCGCCACCAGGGAAGCCCCTAGGCAGCTTTTATAAGACTGTTTAATGGCATGGGGAAAAATTTTACACAGTATGATAAAAAAAGCCATAATGTATATTATGACCTTTATTTCGTAAACATATATACATCTATATAGTCATATGTGAAAGCTAGAAATATATATATGTGCATATAACCTAATTTAAAAATATTTCTAGAAGCATATACCTCAGAATTTTAACAGTAGCTACCTTTAAGTGATGTAACAGTGAGTGATCTTTATTTGTGCTCTTTTATTTGCAATTAATATATGAGGTATGTGTGCATGGTAGCTTTGTCTTCAGAATTTCTCACATGTAATTTACAATGTGCATAAAATGAAATAAAAATAAGAGTTAGAAATAAATATATCATTTTAAAGTGGGGGGATAGTAGATTCTAAAAACCTGCGCTTGGGTTCATGTGATACCCAGCCTCCGGACTTAGCAAAGAGCTTGTCCTGCCCAAGATTCACACCTTTATCTTTCTTTGAAAATGAAATACTTTGGCATGATTTCTCTTTTATCTTATTAATTTAAGTATGTTCTCATTACAAAGTAAGAAACAAAAGCATGCTGATTCAAAAATATTAACAAAACACAGAAATACATAGACTCTAATGTGAATGTCTCAATTCCACCCAATCTTCTAAACCCATCCCTTAATACACACACACACTCACACATACACCACGTCTTCTCCTCTGAGATAATCACTACATGTATGAATTCAACTTTATATGTATGTTTAAATATGTGTATGTAGTTAATTTCAAACATAAATTGAAAATGCTCTCTATTTTTTTCAGTGACTTTTAATCTAAATATTAAGTCTTGGACATTCGTCTATGTCTATATATAGAAGGCCATCTCATTGTAAAATGTCTTCATATTATTTTATGGTATGGATACATTGAAAGTTATCCAGTCATCCCAGTACTAGACATTTAGTTGTTTCTATGCTCTGGAATCATTTATACAATGTAATTTATATCATGTAATAACATCTAATTTTTGAATCATTTATAGAAATTAACTTACTTTTTAGCCTATTATGTTTTAGGGGCAAATCTCTGAATGACTTTTCGATTTATTCCTCCGATAGCCATTTGTACAGGCTTGCTACTACCTGAGTCAACTGGAAAACGTATTTGGATGAGACCTTTCTCCTCATAATTAAAAGAATTCCACATATAAGAGAACTTCATGTCCTATGAGTTGAAAACTTAAGGAACAAAAACAGACGTCAGTGATTTACTCACTTGAAAAATACCAGAACTCCTTTATAGATTTTCAGTGTAAAACTACCCCCTGACTTCTGAATAGATTCTCTGATTACTCAAGTTTTCAAACGCATCTGCCCTCTTTTCAGGTACATATCATCAATGCTTTCCTTTCTAACAGCCTTTTAAAAAATGTGTTTATTTTAAGAGTTAAAGGTCCTTTCTCCACTCTAGACTGCAAAACCAATTTGGAGAAGCTTTTTCGAAGGCGAAGGTGGGGGTCCTTGGGTTATGGTCATGTACATGTAGGGAGGGAAAAAGTTCCCCTCGACCCTCTTAGAGTACCTGGCTGGGTCTGAAAATTAAACTCACAAATATAGATTAAAAGGGAAAAAAGCACACACATTTATTTTTATGTGATGCGGGAGCCTTCATTAGGAAATAAACACCCAAAGAAACAGACCTGAGTGTAGGTTTGATGAAGAGCAGGTGGAGGAATCTGAATTTAAAGAATATGAGAATTAAGTGCAGTAAACTGGAGGAAACAGCAAAGACCTGTTTGTTAGGATTCTTTTTGGTGTCTATTTGTCATCAAAGATAAGGATGTTCCATTCTGCTGGGTATAAGGAGGGCACCTCTCATATGAGAGTTTTATGACCTGTTTCAAGGGAGAAGGGTGGGGGGAAAGGTCAGAGTAACCTTCCTACTTCTCCCACTTTCTCAAACTCCTTCAGCTTAAAATATTCCATATGCCCAGGGGTCATACTTCCGGGTAGTGTCTCTTCAAACAAACAGCATAAGCCCTACATCACGATTTCATACCCGTAGTCTTGGCCCTTTTTTTCCTCAAAGTATTGTCTGGAAACTCATATATTTGGCAAGATAGCATTCACCTATTTTTAAATCTCTTCCATACAATTTATGTTCACCGTATCCTTCCTATTTCTATTTATTTCTGTCTTTTCTTCTTTTGCTAACTCAGACTTTCATGTTCACATGTACATAAATTTTTTTTTTCCTGTGCAGCAATATGTTTTAGATTTAACTATAAGGAATTTTCTACTAGGTTCTTTGCCTACCACAATTTTTTTATAACCAAGCTTCTAGTTTCCCTTCCTTCCTCCCTCCCTCCCTCTTTCTTTCTTTCTTTCTTTCTCTCTCTATGTATGTATGTTTGTATTTACTGCTGGTACATATCCTTGAGTAATTCTTTCAAAGACATAATAAAATTCAGAGTCCTTCCATGATAAAAATGATTGTACACTTGAATCCAGAGGAAATTCTGAATTTTAAATTATTTTCTTCTTATTGTTCTCTTATATTCACTGTTATTGAAAATAACCCTGATGTCATCTGCATTTTCATTTACTTGTAGGTAATTTGTTTTACGCTGTAGTGTTTTATTCCTCATTGTTTGCCTTTTAACTTTAATTTTTAATCCTTGAAATTCTAGACTTTCACTAGAGTGGCTGAAAAATGAATATTTTTTGTTTCATTCATCCTATTAGCTGCCTGTTGAGAAATTTTTCCATTACTTTCTTTCATCCTCTCTTCATCTCATTGAAACTTCTAGATGCCTCCTCTCATTCCTATTACCTTTTAGTCCTTGCTTTCCATCTCTTTTGACTTTTGCCACATATTTTCTGAAAATCCCTGGGCTTCCTTTTCTTGCTCCTTCATTTCCTCTGTAGTGGTGCCCATTCTGATATTCAGGAAATTTTTTATTATTATTATTATTTCACAAGAGTTTCTTTAAAAAAAATTAAGGTCTTGAATAGGTTACTTTTCCAGCCTGTTGTTGAGGTTAGGATGCTAATCCTCCCTGATGGCTCTGATACAACTTAATTAAGCATTCTTGAATCCTCTGCTAACTCTTCCCCCCCAACCCCCCACCCCACCTCGAGTGTTTCTCTTCCCTTGCCTGAGTTTTCCTCACATACATAAAGATTGTCTGCTATCACACTGCAATTGAGAAGCTGACCATGATTACAAGAGTCTGTCCTTGGCAGTTTGGAGAAAGGAGCAGAACAGGCTATATGTACGTATGTATGTATATACATAAACATATATATGTATACACACATACATATATAAACATATTCTTTCTCTTATTTGAAGGGATTTGGAACACAAGGGAAGGGAATATTAGAGACACGTGTTTATTTTGTCCTCTGAATCCAGATTTCTCAGTATTTTGTGTATGTTTTTACTGTTGGATTATTGCCAAGATTGCCTCACTTACTTCTATTTTTAAATGATATGATGGGTATCATTTTAAAACCATTACAATTCATTCCTAGAAACAGATGCAATAGAAAGAAATACATAATATTAAACATATAAAACATAGGCCCACATCTTCCTTACAAGGTTTTATGAGCATTAAATAGGACAATATATAAAAGAACAGCATAAAGTGTAGAGTGCTACGTAAATGTTATGAACCATGTTTTAATTTCCATTGTAAGCCCTTGTCTATTCAATTGATTGATGAGTCACATTTTGCTGAATGAATAACCTTGTCCATATCACATTTCATTTTCAAAACATACAAATTATGAGAATATCATATTTTATATGCACACTAAAAGCACCTATCTATGAAAATAACAAATACACACCAGTTTACATTTATTCTACACTTACGATGTATGAGATACTGTTACGGGCTGAACTGTCACATTCTTATGTTGAAGCCCTAACTCCCAGTACCTCAGAATGTAACCATATCTGGAGATAAGGTCTTTCAAGAAGTAATTAAGTTAAATGAGGTACTTAGGGTGGGCCCTAATTCAATATGACCCATATCTTTATAAAAAGAGGAAATCTGAACACAGACACATGCACAGAAGAAAGACCATATGAGGACACAGCAAGAAGGCAGCATCTATAAGCCAAGGAGAAAGGCCTTAGAAAAAAACAAACCTGCCAACACCTTGATCTTGGACTTCTAGGCTTTAGAACTCTGAGGGAAAAAAAGTTCTGTTTTTTTAAGCCTCCCAGTCTATGCTAGTTTGTTATGACAGTCCTAGCAAATGAGTACAGATACCCTGCTGTGCTTTAAGAACAGTATCTCTTTTAAACATCAAAATAGTAGTACTGAAGTAGATGCACTGATCCCCCAGTTCATGGATGCAGTAACTCAAGTGTAGGGTTACTTACTCCAGAGTTAGGTACAGTCCGGGCTAAGTCATCCAACAAGGTTTTCTGATACTCCTGTCAGCGCTATGCTTAGATACTATAAATACTTTACTATATGCTTAAATACTATGCCATTCAACTTTAGGATGCTCAGACAAAAACAATTTGGCCTTTTTAAGAAAATTGTGATAAAATACACATAACAAAAAATTTACCATCTTCCCCGTTTGTAAGTGTACAGTTCAGCAACGTTAAGTACATTCACATTGTTATACAATCACATCGCTATGCAATCAATCACTAGAACTCTTTTCAGTTGAAAAACTGAAACACTGTGCCCATTAAAGAATGTCTCCCCACTGTCCCCTCCCCCAGGTCCCTAGAAACCTCTATTCTACTTTATGTCTCTATAAATTTGACTACTTTAGGTACCTCACATAAGTGGAATCAAACAGTATTTATCTTTTTGTGACCGGTTTATTTCACTTAGCGTAATATCCTCAGGGTTCATCTATATTGTAACGTGTGTCAGGATTTCTTTCATTTTTAAGGCTGAATAACAATCCATTGTACTTATATATTCAATTTTATTTATCCATTCATTTGTTAATGGACACTTGGGTTGCTTCCACCTTTTGGCTATTACGAATAGTGCTTCTATGAACACGAATGTACAAATACCTCTTTGAGACCCTGCTTTCAATTATTTCAGGTATACACCCAGAAGTGAAACTGCTGGATCATATGGTAATTCCGTTTAATTTTTTTTTAGACACCACTGTACTGTTTTCCACAGCAGCTGGACCATTTTACACTCCCACCAACAGAGCACAAGGGTTCTAATTTCTCTACATCCTCAGCAATACTAGTTATTTTCTGTTTTTTACCAGAAGTTTTAAGTTGCTGGGATTTGAGTCACTTTCATGGTAACAATTTACATCTATATATGTTCTACTATTTACAATATTATTTTTTTCTTCCTTAAATCTTCACTATAAACCTATGGGTATATTACTGTCCTCAGGTTATAAACAAAGAAACTGACATTCTTTCAGTATAAATAACTAATCCAAGATCTCACGACCAATGAGCAGAGAAACTAGGCTGTGATTCTAAGATTCCAACTGCAATTTATAGTCTTTCCCCATGACTCTATGTTGCCACCTTCATTATACATTCAGCTTTTAAACATGAAGAAAACATTTTATAATCATGCAATACTTGAAACTAGGAGGAAAACATAAACTGTAAAAAGTAAGATTATGAACTCTTTTCCTCATAAATGTGGTAACAAAATGCCAGTAACTTACATATTATTGTAAGGCATTGATGTCAGGTTTGAAGAAAAGTAATAGAACAACAAAAATAAAACTGCACAATAAAAGATTTTTTAAAAAGGTTGAAAATATTTGATGCATTGAGATGAATGACTTAAAATGTCGAAGTTCATCATCCGTATGCCCCAGTAATCTAAACTGAGGCCAAGATAACATATCTATTTAGACCTATTATTAGGGTTCAAATACGGTAATTAAGGCATTGTGTGCGTGATATGTAGGTACTAAATAATTGACCTGCTGCTTCAAAACAGGCATCTGAGATTGGCCAGTAAATATGCATGTTATAGTGGCTCTGCATTAGTATCAGTAGTAGTAATAATAGAGAAATAAAATTTATTAAGCAATTAATATATATCATTACAGTCACTCTCTGATCAAGGTTATAGTTCCCATTTTAAAGATGAGAAAATGAGGCTTAGATATTTGCCCAAGTTCACAGACCCAGGAATTAAACAGTTAAAACTAGAGTGACCAGGTGATACCACAAAACTATGTCCTTTAGCACTGTACCCTACCACCTACAATTTGATAGAGGATGACTAAACTGCCATATAAACCCAGCACACATCCCATCAGACTATCCAAGTTTTTCTTCATTGATCATAACTCTGATTGAAATTTAAAAGTGATGTTATTAAATTACCTCTCTCCTTGAATAGATTTAGATGCAGATGTTATTGTGTCATGTGCTAGTTAATACTGACAAAGTCTAAAGGGAGAAAAAAGCAAGAATAGCTCCATTATCAGAAAAATATGTTATGTGAATATCATTTAGAATGACCAGCAGTATTTGTTTTTTATAACTTTCAAAGTGCTATTCATCTATAGGAGAAACTTAAGCAAAAAGTTGCTTCAAAAAATTCAAATTACAAAAATCCGCTGATTAATTGGAAGAGGGTGTGTTTACATTATGCTAATGAAAGCATGATCCTTTAGTGTGATGTCTTACTGAAAGACCTCACACTAAAGGATCATAAGTGGAAAAAAAGGGGGCGAGGTTGGAATAGAGAATATATTCTCATGAAAGAAAAAAGGAAAAAAAGCATAAGATCCATAGAATAAGAAATAAAGGCAGATGGGAAGTAAATTAACCTTCAGGTTCATTGCAGCATGATAAAGGGAGATAGAACTGAAAGTTACATTCAACATTTCATTCCAGATATGAGGAAATATCCTAACTGTAACTGCTCTTAAGGTGATTTGTTACCAGTAATGGAATGATTATATTTAGACTCTAACTTTGAGGTAGAATAAATCACTGTTCCACAGTTAATCAGTGAATTGTTCATTCATGTAAGATTTCACACGGGGAGGTTCAAAACATATATTGCAGAATATTAAATAACTACATTTGTCTAGAAGTTTCATTTATTTTTAAAATAAGTTTACTGGCAATCTGGTGACAACATCTGTAATATTAAGGGATACATTTAAGAAAAAGATGTTGGTCCTTTAGTCAATTTTCAAAAGAATCTTAAACAGAAGTGAACATTTTGGAAAAAATTAGCTCAATGATTATGATTTCATGTTAATAAACAAACTGCCTCTTTCTGAACTTCTTCTTTAAGTCAAAAAATTCTAAGAACCGGATGTGAAGGACTGATAATGGGCCAAATCATACACACACACACATAAATACCCTCTCCTTTCAAGCACAACTGAAGCACTTGCCTCACTCAAACCCACCAAATTTGCAGCAAGCGTCTTGCTGCTTTTGCTCCCTTCCCCTGAAAAGTCCCTCTTATTCCCCAGGTTTGAGGAGATGCTTAATTCCTTTGAGAGTTTTTCCTGTTGCAATGACCTGAATAAAAGGCTCATTCCCTTACAGTTTGAGTCTCAGAGAATTTTTGAGAGTTCAACATAACTTATTAAAAATGACAACTTTAAAAAAAAAGTCATAATCTACAATATTTCATATTATTGAAATAGTCCTTAGATATCTATGTATTTTAATATATCATTATTATGAAAAATAAATCGAAACTATAGAAATCGGAGTATCTTAGAAAAAATATATTTATGGTACAGATATTTAGGCAAAATAGAGAAAGCTTCCCCAGTAGTATATAACAGAACTAGTGTTTACTTATATTTCAACACTATACATTCAAGATGAAAATCCACTCACACAGAATAGAAATTCTTTTTTTTACAAAATAATATATTATTATCCCTATGAAAGTAATCAAATGACATTTTTGCACCTAGTCACAGATGGTAACCAAACATTAACAATATTCTCATATGTTCTTCCTTATTAAAAATCACACTAAAAGTTAATGTGACTGTATTCAGTCAAACCTCTAGCTTAAACTCTTTAAAAGGCAAAGTCTTATCTTTTCTATTATTTCCCCCAAATTGTTGAGGAGTTAATAAATGCAGTGTCAGGTCTGGGAATTGATGTTTACACTACTTGCAACCTAGTGTGACCCTGTTACTGTTCGTGGATGCTGACTAAGACACAAGATTCGTGGGTCAGAGACGAATGATTGTATTACACACAGCACAGGCAGCAGCACGCTGTCACCCCTGCTCGCAAGTCCTGGGGCGGGTGTGGAGAGGCAATGTGTTTGATGCTGCATACACAGTGGGTCTGTGTCGTAGTTGAGAACTCTGAGGTTGGGGAAATCCATCGTTCTTATAGCGAACCGTAAGCAAGCCTGCTCTTGGTCCACACAAGATGTAACCTGGTCGCTCAAGGTTACTGGCTGAATAAATAACCCTGAGAAATACCTGAGAAGGGCTGTAAAAGCTTGTAGCTTTAGCAGAGCCAGCCAGACACATAGGAGAGCAAGAGGCCCAAGGACGCTGTGTCTACCAACTGCCTCTTCAAACACGAATCAGAAAATAAAGAAGAATCAAGGAAGAGAAAGAAAGATCTTCTTGGTAAAAACAAACCTAATCCTTATCCTTAACAAGTTGTTCTCCCAACTTCCCTGCTCTCCACTCCAGCCACTTCGGGCTCCATTCACTACATCTTGATTTTTTTAACTTCTTTCCCATCTCAGGACCTTTGTACGTACTTTTTTTTTTTTTTTTTTTGTGGAATGTTCTTCACTAGTCTTCTCTTGTTATTGTCCTCACATATAGCATCTCATTTCTGGTGTGTTATCTCACAATTTATTCTCCAAAGCCATCAGTAAAATGTCAGGTACCTAACGAATTTAATTTTCCATATACTTAGGGCATAATTTTTTTTCATCCAAAGCATGTCTTCACAGTGCATTCAAACATTTACATATATTTATTTTCATTCAGTTAATATTACCGTACTAAATGCCTACTTTGTCGCAGGTTCTGTATTAGGTGTTGAGGACAAAACAGTGAACAAAACTGGCATGGCTTCTGTTCCCTTCGGGAGCTCTGTTGTGATCTCATACCCATATCAGCTGCACTGGAAAATGATCCTTTGTCCACTTATAGTTATACTTGGGTACATGTATAACTATACATGTACGAACGATCGTTTTTAACAGCTGTGAAAAACATGAGGTAAGCCACACCTGAGAGGGATTCTCCTATACTACTTTAGACCTAGGCCAAGAATGATACTGAATTTCAAATTGTACGAAGTCAATCTGCATGATTTAGAATAATTTCTTTCATGGATTAATAGTTTGAACCACATGAAATTGCCACTTTGGTCAGTCCAAAATGGGTGGATATTAGCATTTCATCAGGTTTAAATATAAACAATTGTATGCAAAGTCCAGAAGAATCATATTAGTCTCATATCTATGGGCTGTTTAAAAGACTTTTGAAATATCTCCCTTTGTAGGATCCTAAATCAATACGCACTCATCTTCTAATACAGAATAGTGGCTTTGTGTAAGAAGACATGAAACATTTCAGCATACGGTCCTCAGTTACTTGGGAACTGGGTATGAAATGCGATATATGTTAAGAAACTTAGCATATGAAACATGATAATTAAAAGTAAAATTTACTTTAGTATATATATGAATCTACAACTGCCTCTATCATTCTATTTAAGAATACCAGAACCATTTAGATGCTTGGAAATAGAACTTAGGACCTGCTAAATCACTTCAAATTTGAAAAGATCAGATTTTTGTTGCTCCAGGTGTATTTTCATGGTTTAAGTTCTCATATAATAAAGATCATATTATTGGCCTTAAGTTATTGAAATATATAAAATATTTTATTAGAACTATTTAGTAACTTAATTTCTCAGCTCTCCGTCCATTTTTGCATCCTTCTTCAGATCATAGTAAAAGACCACCTGGCCCCAAGGGTGCCATGTGACTGAGGCCTGATCCTCGTTCAGCTGAACCAAAAGAAACTGCCTATACTTGACTATTTTGAACCTATAGAAACAGAAATCACATACGATTCAAACTAATAGTTTTCCAAGGCCAGGCAACTGTGATTGGTCCAAGAGGTGAACAGGTGAATCAAAGCAGGGCCAATCAGATGCCTTCCCCAGATAATCAGGCGATGAGAGAATTTGCTGGTTTTGAAATTGCTGTTTATGGCAGTCATGATCCTCACTACATGGAGAGAGCTTTGCTGAGCTGGAGGAAGAGGCCCATAGAGAGATGCACAGATGGAAGGCATACATACAAACAGTATCTGGGAAGCACTGAGACTTCGTTTTTAGTCCCTAAGGCCTTAGATCTCTTCCTTTCATTCTGAGAACTACCCTGTTTCATTCCCTGCTATATCACGAATAAATAAGCTCTTTTTGCTAATCTTAAGGTAGTTTGATTGTGTTGTCTGTTACTTGCAACTGAAAGAGTCCTCACACAGGGATTGGAAGTGTTCAGGGAGAGCATGACAGGTGCAAGAATGAAGATGAGACAACCTCTAACCTAAGATCTTTCTCTATGTGGTAAGAAAATAAGACTGAGAAATCAACACAATCATTGTTATTGTATGGAAAGTATCCCCCGTTTACCCCAGGAGAAAATTGCAATGGGGAATCTGGATCCAGAATCATAAAGCTTAATCAGCTCAATCCAAATTTGTGTTAAAAGGACATATATGTGACAAAAGTAATTAATTAATTGAACTGAATTAAATAATTAATTAGATTAGTCCTAGCCTTAGGAAAAAAAATCACTTTGTCGACAGTTTTGAAAAATAATTTTTATGGTTAATTATCTTACATGAGCTGGAGATAATGTGAAGTAGTAGAAATGAGAAGGGAAGATAGCCTGGACAGGTTCTAACACATAAATAAATGGACAAGAGTAGCATTTTGAAAATGCTATTAAAGGCACAGGGTCTACTAAAACAGCATACATTGTGAAACATGGAAGAGAAAGCTGGAAAGGAAAGGCCAGATTATATGAAGTATTCACGTAACAGCAACCTGTAGAAAATACCGTTAAATGACCTTTATGGCTCTTTTCCCTGTACTCCCGTACATGGCACAGTTCAGAAAGGCTCTATTTATAAAGGTCACATGTATATCTCCTGTACCATTTAAAGATTAGCAACAAAATATGGACATGTAATTTTATTCATATTTCTATTTTACATTTTGATATATGATTTTGTGTGTGGCTTTATGAAAAAGGCAAAGAGAGAAAGAGAAATGGAGAGAGAGCAGAGAGAGAGTGCGAGCAAAAGAGAGAGAGAGAGAAAGAGAAAAATTGAGATCAGAATTTACCATTTTGCCCTCAAGTTCCCTTCCCTGGAGGTAAACCATTCTATTTTTGATTTACCATCTGAGGATCTGTGTTTTACTTATCAAGTGATGTCAGACTGGCTTAGTAAGTGCTAGTAGATGTGATTCAGAGAGCAACAGACAAGGTCTGCAAAAACCTGCTTCTGAACTTGTTACAAGTTGAGAAAATTGAAGTCATAAAGATAATGATCAATAGATGTGCCACCATTCTAATTAAGAACACCAGGGTCTGTCAGATGTTTGGAAATAGAATTGATGACCTAAAAAATAACCTCGGATTAGAAAATACCAGGTTTGTGTTGCTCCAGAGGCTACTGAGACAGCTGTGTCAGCTGAAATATTCTTTCAACAGTGGATTATAAAAGTGTGGGAAATGGATAAGGCTGACCACTCTCAAATGTCCTAGGGCATTCAACATAAACTAGGACAGTCACACAGACGTGTGTACAGGTATAAGGGTTTAGAAAGAAGATCTCCTTCAATCTCATATTCTTCCATTTAAAACATTTGTCATTCTAAGTGATCATTTCACTCTGATGAAACTGTTCACCTGTTATAAATAAGAGCTGGAGAATGTTTCAGATATAGCTGCTTTCTTCCATCTTATGAAAGGCATTATGGAATTCAGATTTATGTTATGTTTGAACCTAACTTGAAGAAATTTTAGGCTGTCTCTGCCGTTATGTGGAGACCTTTAAATGAAAGTGTATGCCAGTGGATAATGTCTTTATCATTCTTAGTAATGCACTGTTAAGAGGTTATGGCATTTAAATTTACTTGTGAAACAAAGAGTTATTTGTTTCCTTATAATTCAAGTACTGCATAAGCTGACAACCTCTTTTGTGGAATGCAGAACAGAAAATTACTAGCTTGTGGCTTTCTTAATAGAAAGTACCATTTAAGTCTCAGTTTTTCAGATATTTAGTATTTCTGTTTCTTGATATTTTGGGTTCTTATCAATGGGATTTAACCTAAATATATTCCAAAATCCACCTATAGGGAAGGCTTTAAAGGGATTTTTCAGATCTCTGCATCCAATAAATTGTAAGCTTGGATATTTTCAGGTTAATGTTCATGAATTTAAATTTCATCATATATTGTTTATGCAAGGAGAGTTACAGAATCATATTCTCAAACTAACTGCAAAATGAAAGACTTTTATGGGCCAAGTGGTCTTCTAATCTAAGGCTTTCACTTCGT
This sequence comes from Balaenoptera physalus, assembly GCF_965194825.1. Lineage (NCBI taxonomy): Eukaryota > Metazoa > Chordata > Mammalia > Artiodactyla > Balaenopteridae > Balaenoptera > Balaenoptera physalus. The sequence continues at coordinate 94,602,661 of NC_138896.1, read as the reverse complement.
GTCCTAAATCACTTACTTCTCCACATCTGCTGTAATTCTCTTTGTTTTTTCCCCAGCAGAGGGTGCAAAATATTAAACCTTAGAACTATTGCATAAACTTGTATTAAATCATATTCATTTACAAATTCAAAACAAAATCCTTAACTGTTCATGGAGTCTGACTTGATTATGAGGAAGAAGGCAGTTAAATATCACAGCCTCTCTGAAGGGAGGGTCAGTATTGTTAGTGAATTATTAAGGAGGCAACTTACTTGGGGGGGGTGTTAAAAATAAGGATCATAATAAGGACAGTCTAGTCATGAAAGAAACTAACCTTAGATTTAGTAAGCATAGCACAGCAACATTTTGATATCCATAAGTGTATACAACTTATATTGTAAATGCAGTAAAAAGACAACTCATAAGCATCAACTCAGGAGATCTTCAAATATGATTTAAAGTAGAATCATCCTTGGGTATCTTGGATGCTGACCACAAATAAATCCCAGAACAGCAATGGCTAAATGAAACTATCCAACTCCAGGATTGCTATTTCTTTCACGAATCTTCTTTATAACCTGATATGCCAGATGGAAATGTTGGCCACAGTTCTCCACCCCTGCCTGAACCTGTGCCCTTTGCTCCAAGATTTTTCAGTTCTCATACACTCAAAGTATACTTACCCACCCACTGACTTTACGCTTAGCCATTTGGATTTTGTTTACCAACTCAATATTATTGTTTTTTAATTGAAGTATAGATTCTTTATAATATTGCATTAGTTTCAGGTGTACATCATAGTGATTCAATATTTTTATATATTACACTACATTTAAAGTTTTTACAAAATAATGGCTATATTTGCCTGTGCTGTACAACATATCCTTGTTGCTTATTATTACCAACTTGATATTAGCATCATGATGCAAAGGCTTGAAATATTTAAGCGGTAGGGCTTGCTCCCTTGCATTTCTGCCATCACCATGAGAAGGTGATGGGTAATTTGCTGCATCTCCCACCAGGCCTCCAGAGTCAACATGTGGTTACAGACTGAGCCCAATTTGTGGTGAGGAGCCTAGACCAGCCAGACCCACACTTGGAAGCACAGCTAGATCACCAAACCACAGACACATGAGCATGAATAAATGATTGCTATTTTAAGCCACCAAATCTTGGGGCAATTTGTTATGAAGTGTTATCATTGTGAAGATTAACTTTTTTACACCAGAGTCCATCCTCCTCTAGAGGAACTGTCTTAATTATCTTAGTTTCAATACATCATTCCATTTATACAACACGAAAAATAATTATAGACCAAAATTTATGATCTAGGCATGGGAGATACAAAAATGGAAAAAAAAATAGCTCTTTTTTTTTCTAAAATTAATTAATTAATTAATTTATTTTTGTATGTGTTGGGTCTTCGTTTCTGTGCGAGGGCTTTCTCTAGTTGCGGCAAGCGGGGGCCACTCTTCATCGCGGTGCGCGGGCCTTTCACTGTCGCGGCCTCTCTTGTTGTGGAGCACAGGCTCCAAACGCGCAGGCTCAGTAGTTGTGGCTCACGGGCCTAGTTGCTCCGCGGCATGTGGGATCTTCCCAGACCAGGGCTCGAACCCGTGTCCCCTGCATTGGCAGGCAGATTCTCAACCACTGCGCCACCAGGGAAGCCCCCGCTCTTGTCTTTTGAAAGGCTCACAGAATAAGAAAATGTGACAGGCACATAAACTAAGAAACACAACATGATAGAAGCATATATATAGTGGAGTGAAACATATGTGGAATGAGCCAAAGATAAGTGGTCAGTTCTATCTGACTGAGAGTTAGGAGTGTTGGTAAGAACTACTTCTCAGAGGGGCAACCCTTTATAAATTCACAGGAGCAAAGCAAAATACGGATTTCACTACCAACTACAATCTAGACCATCAAGATACACACAAGAGACAGACAATTTAAAGACAAATGCAGACTAAAAGATTCATGCTATTCCAACAAATATGAATTATGTACCAACTTTGTACACAGAATCCTGTGCCAGGCTCTTAGTAGATACATAAATAAATAGAACGAAGGTCCTGTCCTCCAGGTAATTGTGACAATATTGTAAGGCTTAAACAAGCACATCATAAAAAAATATAAATATCACATAGGCAAGGTATAAATAGGACTTGAACTCAAAAGGTTACTACTATCTAAGGCTTGCACACAACAACACTAATTCAAGGCAGAAGATAATGAAGACTCAGTGTGAAGTTCAGAACTTGCTATGAAGGTTTAGAGGAAAGTGGCTTCTGGAGAGTTTCAATAAGAGAGAGATAATTTTAAAGGTGTTGGAAACAGAAGGCCAGAGGCTGCTCCCCTTTTTTGAGGCTTTCAGGATATTAAAAAAAAATGTTAATGCCAAAAGTAGGTTATAAGAGTTGTGGTATATTTTTAATGTTTTAATGTCTTTGCATCCTATTTTCTACTGGGGGATGCACTGCTTAGCAGAATTATACCTTTCATAAATGGCTTTTGGATAGGTCAATGGGGGAGGCAACCAGAAGGCTGTACTGAGATGCCAATTTGACCGCTACACTGCAGTGAGTGTCTGAGTGGCTTAATGCAATTGGGAGGTCCCAGGTGTCAGAACAATTATCTTACCCTCCTTGCTATGGGATGTTCAGTATATGATTAAACCTACGTTGAATATATAATTAAAAATCTCAGAGAGGTTACAGCCACGAAACTCTGGGCCAAAGTTAAGCCTTTAACTTAACAGAGACCCAGACTCCCTAGAGACAACCATCTTTGGGAATGAGACTTGATTTCAAGACTAGGTTTTAGACTAAGAACTGGTAGAAAGATTTCCTGAAAATCTTATATGGCTGACTGCAGTCTCTTGGGAAGAGGACTATATCTCCCTAGACCATGCTTGACACTCATGACCTCCAACTAGGTACAGAATCTCCACTACCATTCCCTTGTGCAGTGGCTGATAAAACCAAAGAGGTCTCCACAACAGGTTGTTTTAGGGAAATAGGAGAAGATAAGAAACGTAGGCTATGGCTTCTGATGGATGTCTGTTGTTACTTCCTGCCCAGCCTCAACTCTCTGTTTGTCTACAAGATCTTACTTTTCCTATGAGTATCACAGTCAATGCGGTTGCAGGGAGCTGACTCCTACGTCTATGCCTAGGTCCAAGGGTGGGACCATGACTCAAGTCCATCAATCATAGCATCATCTCCTCTGGTTCCAGAGACTGGATCAAGGATAAGCAAGTAACCTAAGGTAGGCCAAGGAGTACAGTGAGATTTCATTCTGGAACTTCTTTTGGAACTGCTGGGATTAAGAGCAGTCTCATTCAGATGCCCTTGAACCATTAAGGATGTAGGCCTGAGGCTGCTAGGAGTCGCCAAATGGTGAGAACAAGTTTGACACTGAATTTAATGCAAAGGATAATAGAGGCAAAGGAGAAGAGAGAGGCAAAGAAGAGAGGCAAAGGAGAAGAGAGCTGATGAGATGATTTAAGGCTCTGGATCTAGCTTTATCTAAGGCTAACTCTAGCTCTGGATTTTTGGTTCTATGAACATATATTCCTCCTTTTTGTTTGAGTGTCTATCATTTGGTACCCAAAGCATCCTAATGCTAATAGAATACTAATGAGACCCATCATGTAAAGTTGAGGAATTTATATTTAATTTAGTCGGCAGTTGCAAGTTTCTAGAATTTAAGGTATGGGGCGGTTGAGGAAGAGGTGACTATGAAATGAATTTGCTCTAAGTCAACTATAATTTTTTTCAAAAAAAAGAGAAACAGAGAGTTAGGTGGATAATAAGAGTGTTAAAAGGATAAATGAAGAAAGTCTCTGTGGACTTACTTCATGTATATGTTAAAATACTTGGGAGTCCTCCAGTCTCTCTTAGAGTTTAATCATGCAGGTGCATGTGAAGAGGGGAAGTACATCATACAACCAGAGGTGTCCTGTTCATAGTACATACCTATGAAATCATCTGTAATTGCGTGTGTTTCAGAACAGAGAGCAGATCACATTTAAGACAGATTCAGAAAGCAACAGGGCTTTCCAAATATCTCATCTACAAAACATTGTAACAGATGCAGGAGGTTGGAGGCTTTGACAATTCTATTTAACAAGCAGTAAAGGGAGAAATAAGGAAGGAGAGATACATTTTCCCCTGTTCTCCCAGATTTAATGTCCAGAATACTTCCTGACCCATTGTAGCCCATATGCCTCTACCCACTTCATGTTTTAAGCTCAAATATTTTATTCGCAGATTGAGGGTAGTCGAACCAAGTGGTTTTCCAATTTTCAGGATGAAATGTTTACCACAAGCCAGAAACCATTTTAAAAATCACCTACTACTTTCCCATGAGTCCTGCAAGCAAACAGATATGCTATACAGAGAAAATGCATGTATCTTACTGCCGACAGTTATCCAAGTAGAAGGGGGAAAATGGTATATTGGGAAAAAGAGGTCTTTAAAACAGATATTTATATTTAAAAATCTATATTTAATCTGGGAGGGTGAGAAAATAAATGATTCATGGAATATAAGAGAGACGTCTCTAAATTGAAATAATTTTTCTCATAATACTACTCTTAGCCGGTATTTTACAGACATGCTTCCTTTATATTGTTTTTGGAAATGGGGTTTTGTTTTTGCATTGATGGGTCTCCGTCAGTGATGAGATTCCCTATGACTATTCATTACTTGTTACAGCTCAGTCTCTGGTGAGCTGTGAATATTTATGAAGGCTGTTCCTTTTTTGATTGGCTCTGATCCTGGTAGCCTTTTTAAGAGTAAGGTTTACAGGAGATTTGCACTCTTGGTAAACAGGGCAGCATACCAAATACAGGGTAGAGTTGGAATGTTTTCAACAAAAGCAGCACCTGGGAGTATTAAAACTTGGAAGAACGTGTGTAGCCCCCAGGCTGCTTTCGTGGAACGTATGCCAGTTTTGAGATTCTGCCATTTCTTGCTTAAAGTTAATGATCTAAACGTTAAATGCAAGAACCCTCTAAAAAAGAGTGGTGGCAAAAAGAGATTAACAATGCCGAAAAGGCAGATTTACCCTCAAAGGCTCTATCAGTGAATCACAAGGCCACATGTCTAAGAACCCTATCATCACTTTTTAAACACGCGGTATAAAAATTGTTCCCTAAGAAAAAGACACCAAAATCAATGGCTACACTAATTTAAGACAAGAGAGAAATGCATAGAAAGGTGTGCAGAAGAGGGAGGGTATGACTGCTTGTGGAATTATATTGTTCTCTAGTAAGTATTAATTGCCCGAGGCTTGTTAGATAGCTTTGGAGGTCCACAATGTAGATTGTGGCTAGTTTCCAGTAGCAAACTTCCGACATCAATCAAAGAAAGGACACTGGAAAAATAAAGAAAAGGAAAGAAAGGAAGGAAGGAAGGAAGGCAGGAAGGAAGGAAGGGGAGAAGGGAGGGAGGGGAAAGGGATGAAATATACTCAGGGACACAGTGCTTACCTATTTTATACAAGAAAGTAATCGATTTTTAGTGAGCCAAAATTTGGACATAAGAGCTAAAAAATGAGAGCACTATTTTTTTATACATCCCCAGTTACCTACTACACTGAATGTCTTTAGCTATCACGTGAAAACCTACATACAAATCCAAGACATTTTTATGCTAGTGGGAGGGCAGAGTTAAATTCGAAAACTACAGTTATAGGCTTACAACAGCTTTGCCAGGGGGCTTCATGGTGGCGTGACCTATGCGGTTGCCCTGCTCTTGGTTTAACGCTATGTTGTGGCTGCCTTGAAATTCTTAATAATTTTATCTTTGGACTTGTGTTTTGTTTTATTTTTTAATTAATTAATTAATTTATTTATTTATTTCTGGCTGTGTTGGGTCTTCGTTTCTGTGCGAGGGCTTTCTGTAGTTGCGGCGAGCAGGGGCCACTCTTCATTGCGGCGCGCGGGCCTCTCACTGTCACGGCCTCTCTTGTTGCGGAGCACAGGCTCCAGACGCGCAGGCTCAGTAGTTGTGGCTCACAGGCCCAGTTGCTCCGCAGCATGTGGGATCTTCCCAGACCAGGGCTCGAGCCCGTGTCCCCTGCATTGGCAGGCAGACTCTCTACCACTGCGCCACCAGGGAAACCCTGGACTTGTGTTTTGTTAATGAAATCCACTGGACAACAGAATATGTGCTTGCGCAGAGGAGATGCGTGCAATCCTGGCGTCGACAGTCCTTGTTGTGCCATTCACAAGTGTTCTTGAAGGCCCACAGTCACAGACTTCTGGTGCACTCACTATGCCTGGGAATTCTGCAAGAATCAAACTTAAAGTAAAAAGTAAGCTAGTTACATCCACAACTGAGTAGGCAAGGTGCTGATAGCCCTGAGAGGCCACATTTTGCATCAGAATCAGAATTTTGCTTCCAATGCAGAAAAAGAGCAATGGCATTCTGAGAAATCCTAACAACCAAAGAACACTATTATATCCTTTCTTATTCGCTATTATTCCCTGTACTAGACAATTTTCACAAATGTGAAAATTATGGCACAGGAGGAAAGTGAAAGATAAAGCAACCCACGCATCCTTTTCCTTTCAATCCTTCCTCATTCATCAATAAGCCGAAAATAGAGAGTTTTGCATATCAGATAAAATAACAACAGCTGAGTTAGCTTTGTCCAGCATTTCCATTGTTCTGGGAAGAACAAAATACATATGCATGTAGAAGCTACAAAACACAAATTGTATAATTTCGGTGATACCACATATGAGTTAAATGCTCTTATATTTGCATTTAAAACTGGCATTGCACAACATAAATATGCATGTTAAAATTCATGCTAAAAATTAACATTTTTAATTCTCCTTTATTTAGAATGACATTAAACAGAAAATAAAGAACATCACGACAACTCAAGAGAGATCAACTGTGGGAAAAAGAAAAAAGCTACATTTATAGACAACACTTTTTTCCTGTGTTTCGAACAAGGGGTCCCGCATTTTCATTTCACACTGAAATTATGCCACAAATTATGTCGCCCACCTTTAGTTATGTATAAAATACACTGGCTGTCCATAGGGGGAGAGATCTTTCCTCTCCAATCATCTGGGTAGTATTATTGTAATCCACCACCTTCCTTTTATTATGCGTGTTTTCCCTGCTAAGAATCCTGAGGATGTAAAAGCCAGAAATAGCCCCAAAGAAATTTGCCTAGTGGTCAAAATAGGACTAGCCAAAATACCAGTAATGCTTATTTCTAGAAACTAGCAATCTTTGCTAACACAAGTAAGAAGCCCTCTCTCTCCACCGGTGGTATTTCTATTCATGTGACTCACTAACCCTTAATTGTTAGGTTACCTCTGTTTTGTGATTTTAACTGTCAAAAAACATCTCACTTGATAACCTTCCCAATGCTTTCGTAATTGCACATCTGCATTTGTGGGTCTAATTTGTGTTAGCTGGGGTGTCAGATACACAACAGTCATATTGGGGATTATAATTTATAAACTTCTAGACCTGCTCTGAAGTTTCACACACATTCATGCTATAACCAGAATATCCTCGTTAACTGGAGAGTCACACTGCAGTTACTTATTTTATCATCTAAAATGGCTCACTGGGAAGAGGGCTGCTTCCTCAGCTTTTGATTACTAGGTTGTTTTCATCCATGTGCAAATCATGCCTATACTTGTCTTCCCAGCGATTGTGATAATTGTGATAATAGTTTGAAAATGATTAAGAGTCACCTAAAGTCTCTTTGAATCTCATTTTTAAAATAGTTTGTAGTGTAGGAACATTTCATAAATACTGAAGAAACAATTGGAAGAGATTGTTTTATGGGAAAATATAGTTGGGAACTTATCACCTTGACAGAAAGAGTGAAGAAAAAGAAAGTCACCTCTTCCTTTCATTGTTTTCAAGTATTAAAATGTTTTGATTATAGTGACTGAATCCTGCAGCAATTGAACTTGGCTAAAAGAGAAAATACTGGAGTATTGTGACAGTATTTTATGGACCATGATAGAAAGAATGTAAGCAAACAAATGCTTGGACTAACAAGTGGCAAAGTCTAATCCTTAAAACTATAATGACCCAAAGAAATGTTTCATCCAAATAAGTGCTTTGAATTTTTCTCCCTGGCTTAATGACCGAGGTGGGGCAGAGGGAGGAATGGAAGGAGGCAGAATATTTGCTCTGGCACTGTCAGTGAAAATGGCTATTAATTTAGAACCCACCCACCAATTCAGCTAGTTGACTAAATGAGATGAAAAGGAGGAATTACAAACTGCTGGCCAGCCTACTCTTTGGATCCACTAAGAAGCGCTGTATTCATTTGCTAGGGCTGCAGTAACAAATTATTATAACCTCAGTAGCAATTTTTTTTTAATACATTTATTTATTTTTGGCTGTGTTGGGTCTTTGTTGCTGCACGCGGGCTTTCTCCAGTTGCAGCAAGCGGGGGCTACTCTTCATTGTGGTGGGTGGGCTTCTCATTGCGGTGGCTTCTCTTGTTGTGGAGCATGGGCTCTAGGTGTGTGGGCTCAGTAGTTGTGGCTCACGGGCTCTAGAGCACAGGCTCAGTAGTTGTGGCCCACGGGCTTAGTTACTCCCCAGCATGTGGGATCTTTCTGGACCAGGCCTCGAACCCGTGTCCCCTGCATTGGCAGGCAGATTCTTAATGACTGTGCCACCAGGGAAGTCCCCCTCAGTAGCTTAAAACAATAAAAATTTACTCTCTCACAGTTCAGGAGGCCAGCTGTGCAAAATCAAGGTATCAACAGGATGGGTTCCTTCTTGGCGGCTCAGAGGGAGCAACTGTTCCACGCTGCTCTTCTGGCTTCTTGAGATTTCTGGAAATCCTTGGTGTTTCTTGGCTTACAGCTGTACAATGCCAGCCTCAGCCTCCACCTCGCATGGCTGTCTTCCCTCTGTGCCTCTCTCTGTGTCTTTTCAGGGCGTTCTCCTCTCTCCGTATGTCCAAATTCCCCTCCTTATAAAAGGACACCAGTCATTGGATTAGGGCCCTCCAATTCTGTAAAACCTTCCCTTAATTTAACTAATTCCATCTACAAAAAACTGATTTCCAAATAAAGTCACATTCACAGGTACCTGAGGATAGGACTTCACATCTCTTTTGAGGGGACACATTTCAACCCACAATGCTTCTCAAACTTATCTGCATACTAGAATTACATGGGCAGTTAAAAAATACTGATACCTGGGTATTGCATCCCAGAGATTCCGAACTAATCAGGAAGAGGTAAAACCAGGGCACCCAGATTTTTTTAACTCCCCCAAGTGATTCTAACGTGAGGCAAAAGTGTCAGAACCACTAGAATAAAGGATTCTAGTTGTCAGTTTCTCGAAAGGATATTTTAGCATAATGAAGGGTGTGCATTTCAGTGAGAAAAATCTCTTTTCCTTTAATCATATTGACAAAAATGAAAAAAAAATTGAAAGTAGGTGATCAAAATAAATGGCATGTAATCAAAAAGAATTTTAGAAATTTACCACTTGACACATGTTCATTCAGTGAACATTTTAATGCATGTTGTGTGTTGGGCCCTGTGAGAGGTCCAAAAGTGGTCATCAGAACCTTAGAAATCAGCTGCTTTTCCTCCAAACTCTGGAGGAAGGAAAGGTTTCCTTGCGTTTTGGCCAGTTGTGACTAGGTGTGGAAATTATTCCTTCCCTAAGACACTGCCCAATTATTAGTAAATAGTGGAAATAGAAAACTTGTTACATTAAGTTATTAAAGAAAAAGCACTTCACTGGGGTAAACTGGCTGAAATGTAAAACAATTTCTTACATTTCTTTCTTCAGAGCCTAAAAGACCCACTTCATACAGATGCCTATAAATGTTGTCAAAATACTATTCACCATACTACCTTGTAAGCTCATTAGGAGCTGATGATAGCAACTACATCAACACAAACTTGTTCTTTCTTGTCTCTTGGTCTTCTGTACAATGGTTTCTACCTAGCATAGATTTACCTCAACTTACTTTGTGTCGTTGTTATGGACTGAATGTTTGTGTCCCCCCAAAATTCATATGTTGAAATCCTAACCCCCAATGTGACAGTACTGTGGAATGAATTAAAGAAACCTCAGCTGAAATTGGAGTCTGTGAAGGTTTGTAGGGGGAGCTCTCATGCCTGCCATGCGTGGTCATTTACTACAAATAGGAAAAGACACATGCCTACATCTCAGGGAGGAAGGGGTTGCCTACTTTACTGTCTAGCAGGGAGGAGAATGTAACTCTGCCCTTAGACAGCCCAGCCCATCAGACTGTAGCAGCTCAACCAATGAGAAGCCTCCATACTTTGTACTCCCAGCTTCCTCCAGTGGACTCTTTGGTTATTACAGCCCCTTCCAAACCACCTCCCCCCCACACAAAAAAACAATTCCTTATTAAAGCAAGTTCCCCTTCCTTGTTCCCTGGATTTGCCTATGATCCACCATAGTCTGGGTATCCCGAACTGCAATTCCTCTATTTCCGCATAAACGCACTTTTGCTGGTAAAATAACTGGCTATTATATTAAAAACTTGACAATATTAAAAGGTAGAGCCTTTGGGAAGTACTTAGATCATGAGGGTGGAGCACTCATGAATGGGATTTGTGCCCTTATAAGAAGAGACCAGAAAACACACTCTCTCTCTCCTCCCCCACCTCTTTCTCTCTGTCTGTTCTCTGCCATGTGAGGATACAGAAAGAAGCCACCATCTACAAACCAGTAAGAGGGCTTTCACCAGAACCCAACCATGTTGGCACCCTCATCTTGGATTTCCAGCCTCCAGAAGTATGAGAAATAAATGTTTGTGGTGTAGGCCAGCCACTCTATGGTAATTTGTTCTAGGAGGCAGAGCTGACTAAAACAATCTTTGTTTTCATTCTTTATCCCTCATCCAAGATACTTATCCGGCTAATAACAGTCATCCTCTATTCATAAAGAAACAGTTTTTGTTTTTCATTCTCAAACTCCCCTGTGAAGAACTTTATTTCACCTTAAGTTTAGAAAAACTCCCTTTGTCTCACCATATCAGCTAAGATTTTTTAGATATATAAGCATTTCAAAGATACACATAGAGCAGAAGCCCAGTTTTAACATCAATATATTTATTACTGTCAAAAAATTTGCATCATAATAACAGTATGAGCAGAATGAAAATATAAATACGTAAAGGATGTTTTTCTGCATTTCAGCATATGAAAAAAAATCTTCATTTTTATTCCAAGAAATATTGGCAGTCTTGGGGAGAACATTTTAGACAGACAAACCAATAAAATACTTATTAAAACCCACAGTAAAAAAAATGATGAGGTAAATTAATGAAAGGCAAGTTACTTTGTGCAAAAGCCCGTATTTTCAATGAAGTGACATATGTACATAACCTCTTTTTCAAAACATGATCATATTTAAATAGGAAAGACAGTGTTATTCCCATTAATATTGGGAAAATACCCCCCATAAATAGAGTTACTAAATGGGAAACTTACATTGCTTGTGTATAGTAACATACATTAGGGGGAAGGGCTCTTATATGTAGCGTTCTTCAGCTGTTGTGTAATACGTTTTCAATTCAGGAGCTCTGAACTTCAGGTGCCCTCATTTCTTCCTCAGGGTGCAACCACCTCATCCCTACCAAAGTGCAACCGCTAAGTACATCTGTGCACACCCTCTTTACCAACTCTCTTAACCTTGTCAGTCTGTTGCCATTTCAAATTTCCATGAAATCTACTGTTAAAAAACTGATCAAGAGGCGTCAGTGCTTTCTGATCAAAAAGAGCACAGGTATCAGGTGGTCACTATCTCAGCTCTGCCACCAGTGAACTGGGAAAAGTTACATAATCTTTCTGTGCCTCAGTTTCTTCTTCTGTATAGGAAATTAATATTCGTTGAGATTTTACTTTGGACTAGTCACTGTAAACCTAGAAGAAATAATTCTAAGTCAAACTCTATGATTTCATAACTATTTAAGCAATTCCAATATTGTTTTTTAACTTCCATTAATTTCCATCCCTAAAATTTGGGATGTGCCAACTGGATTATATGTTAACATGAAAACCTAGCTCTTCGAAGTCTGGTCTCTGGACCAGCAGCTCCATGCATCGTTTGGGAGCTTGGTAGAAATGCAGAGTCTCAGGCCTCACCCCAGACCTGCTAAATCAGAATCTGCATTTTAACCAGATTCCCAGTTGCAGGCACATTAAAATTTTACAAGTGTTGGACTGGATGGGTAGCAAAATCCACTTAAACTCACAGGGATGCACAGAAAGCAGAGAGTCTGGCACTGGACCCCACAATTCGAGGCCAAGCCTTGCTACTTACAGCTTGTGTAATCTTCAAACAAGAGAGCTTCCAAATACATGAGTTCACTTTTCTGTGTTTTAGTTCCTTCATCTGTAAAAGACAGTAAAACAATAGTTAGTTACCTCCTGGGGTTGTTTTAAGGGTTGCAAAGCACTGGGTATAAGCAATGAGTACCGTGCCTGGCACACTGGAAACTCTTTCAATCATTAAACGAACATTTACGGAGTCTGAATCATGTGTGGGTCAGATATGTGCTGAGGGCTGTGAACACCACAGTAAACAAACAAACAAAAGACCACACTTTCATGCAGCTTGCATTCTAGTGAGGGATTCTGGCAACAAAAAACATGTAAAAAATAGGGTCACATAGGGATATATTCTGTGACATAAAGAGAATGACAGCAGAGCTATTACAGACAGAAAGTTTGGCAATCACCTTTAGAGGAGAAAACAAGTGAGTAGACACTTTAATTAGTTATATTTGATTAACACCCAGAGCTAAGTTCCAGGCACAGTGCTAAGCATTTTACATGCATTCATGTTTCCAGAATCCTCCAGTTTGACCCTCTTACCAGAAAAATGGAGAACTTGCTTGAATAAGGGTATTCAATGGACAAACATTTAAGGTGAAAGTTTCATGGAAGATTTTTTGCCTGTTATCCAGTTACTGTAACAACTTTAATTTTTACTCCCGTTTGGATGCTGAAAACTTACTACTACGCTTTAGCCTGACTCAAGGAACCTCTCAGAGCCACCCACACCAGCACTAGAGACGACAATTCTGTATACTCAATAATATAATCTTTACATCTAGATATGTACTTGGGGACAGTAACATGGCAAAGTCCATAGGACTTATCTTTCCACCCATGGAAACTAAAAGACTCCTCACCTCTTTTTATAGAAATGGGTATGTTTAACTTAGTAACTTGGCTACATTCCAATTTATACTTTTACCGAAGAATGTCAGTCTGTGGGTTTAGTAGATATTTTTCTTCATTTCCTTCTGCTACACAAGAAACAGGCAAACAAATAAATGTTATGTGGTGTCAGTGGCATGAAATAGCTTCTATATTCCAACACAGATGGGGTATCTTAATAATGGGAAGATGATCTCACACTTTAAAGTGCTTTGTTATAAAATGTGCCATATAAAAAGGAAGTTATTATTCTTAGTTATAATACCCTAAAAAAAGGATTTGCCATCTAAATGGCTGCTGAAACTTAACTGCAGAATTGCTTATAATGCTACAATCAGTTGAGGCCAAATTCAATAAAAACTCCATCCGGCATTCACACTGAGAAGACCCACATGTGCCTTTAATTTTTCTTTTTTTTAATTTCCTGGGCTTCCGGCCCAGAAATTGGATGGAAATTTTATTTAAACCTGCTCTTGTGTATCAACTTTTGGTAAATATCAGGTCTTCAGTTGACTCACATTATGCTTTACATTTTGAGCAAAGGGAGGAAATAAAATGATGCATATCTCCTTATATACATGTATTTATACACCTCTTACCTCTTCTGACTATGAAACTGTGGCTCACACGAAATGGTCATCATTACTGCTGCAAATTTAGGATGTCCTCCCTTCTGCTGCGACCATAGATTCGAAATTTCACTAAATTCCTTTCCAGCGCTAATCAGCTTTCACCAGCACAGGCAACGAATGTAATCTGAGCTTGGAAATGACTAATTATTTGGAGACGGCAGTGGGGGGTTCAGGTTTAGATTTCTCTCCCTCTAATTTAAAGCAACTTCTCTCCTGTCTTTTTCCTGTCATTTTGCTGCCTGGGGACAGCTCCTCCTCCTTGATAAAAATGCTCTTTCCCTTCCCATTACATAGGGTCTATGTTTATGTATGTATTAGAAGGATAATGCATTATGAGACATCGACTTGAAAATATTCAGAGAAGAGGCACTCCTGTGATGGATGTGGGCCTGGCAGTAATAGCACCTGCTAGGTGCAAGGCATGAGCATAATTTGCATGGAAAGTTTTCTCAGTTCCTTCCAGAATACACCAGTTCTACCCAATAAAACATTTTGTCACACTCAGGGGGTTTGCCAACATGTTCCCAGATTGCAAGCAAAAAGATTATTTACAGTAACCAATAACAACTGAAACGACCATAAACCACAGTTCCGTACCTGTTCTATTTTTTTCTTTTGCTAAGTACAGAGACCTTAAGGAGCCCAAATTTACAGCAATTTAATTCTCACAGGAAAAAGCACATTATTTTTATTTATAGTAGTGAGCTCCATCTATCCTTGCCTCCCCTCTTTTGAAACATAAATAATCCCATCTTTTTTTTTTTTTTTAATCCAGCCATTACTTTGACAGGGAAGAACACTTTTCCTGATAAAGTGAGAAATAGGATAAAAGTGGCCAAGATCAGACAGAGTTACCCAGTGTATCCCAGGACACTGCTGTGTGCTCAAGGGGAAAGGAGACATCACTGCCGAAATCGTTCTGGGGGAAACCCCACCTCACTGGACCCTTTGAAGCAGTTTCTTTCCGCCAGCAAGAAGGACTGGGGCCCTCCATGCGGGCTTCAGTGTAGGCAGCAGGGCTCTGCATCTTACTGACCTGGGTTTTCTACCTGTTATCTTTTAAGCCCCCTGAAGGAGAGTTTTCCAAAAGTTCAAATTCCATTCTGAATTGCAGGGGACTAAACAGGAGCATTTATTCCTGGGAGAAATGAGCAAAAATGAGAACGAGCAGCCAAACAGCTATTTCCCTTAAAACCCCTCTCAGGTCTTTTTGGCCCTGGCTGCTGCCCTTGATGAGTGGTTGTGTCCCTCTGACAGTAGGAATCAGAGAGAGGAAAGGAGAGAAGAGGGGACAGGGCTGGAAACCCTTGTTTAAGTCTAATTAAGCAAACAGGAGTAGATTTTTTTTTTCTATAAATTTATGCTACATTTTAAAAACAACGTCAAAGAATTATAAAATTCAGCCCCAATTTCAATTTTATTCACAAGGACTATTGTTAACAGTATCCTGGGTCATCCTTCTAGCAATGGTGAATGCATAAATATGCATGCGCACGTGTATATAAGCAAAAAACTGAAAATACTTTTCCTGAAACTTCTTCCTCCTAGTAATACCTCTTGAAGGTCATTTCATGCCAATACTAGTAGATGTACTTCCCTCTCTGTAGGTGGCTGCATTATATTCCATCCTATGGCTCCACTATACTTTAATTAGCTGTTCTTTTAATGATGGACAGACAGGTAGGCTGTTTTTTCAATTAGAAGTAAAGCTGCACTGAACAACCTTTGCACAGGTATGGGAAATAAGTCTAGCCTAGCTGTTCAAACCACGGGTTTAGGACTTTAACAGGCTTTCATTCAAGCCTAGGTTGTCCAACCAAACACTGTCTGTATGTATTTAAGACAATAAAGGCGATAAGATCTACCTCATAAGGTCCTTGTAAAAAGACAAAAAAATTAGTGATTATTCTCATAACTTACTCATTTCAGCCTTAGGCAAGTTAATTTTCTCATCACTAAATCAGGGAGTAATAATAGACCCAGGGGTGCTCTGGGGACAACCAAGAACTAATTCACTTAAATTGCGCAATCCGCTACCTGGTACGTAGCGGGCCCTTAATAAATATAGGCTTTAATATTAAAATTGCCCATCTTTGCGCACTTGTGGGAGAGCAGCTGTAGAAAGCTTTCCTAGAAGTGGAACTCCTACCTTTAACCCGTGCTCCCCGGGGCCCGACTGTGCGCGCACAAGGCCACCCAGCGGTGACACGCTGACCGCCGCCCCCTCTGGAGCCGCGCCCAGGGCCCTGCGGAGGCCGAACGCACGTGGGCGCACGCTGCCTGAGCGCAGGGCGACGCGGGGTCCTGCCGAGCGCAGGGGCGCGGAAGCGCGGGTTGGTGGGGGGGCACGCGGGCGGCGCGAGGCGCGGGACCCGTTGGCTGCTGCGCCGCGCTCCCCGCCCCTCCCTCCCGCCCCTCTCCCCTCCCCTCCCTCCCGCCCCTCTCCCCTCCCTCCCGTGCCCGCGCCGGAGCGGAGGAAGCGCAGACAGCGCTCGCTTGGCGCCAGCAGCGGCCACAGCAGACTGGCACGCAGCGGCGGTGGCGGCTGGCGGGCGGGCGCCGCGGGCTCGGCCGGGAACGGCGCGGACCGGGGGGCTGCGGCGGCGGCGTCTCGCGCGGGCGCGCACGGCTGCCCATCGAGCCCCGGCGATCGGCGGCTGACCGGCCGGCGGAGCTGGCACCTGGTGAGCTAGCTTCCGGGACCAGGTAGGTTGGGCATGCCCGGCTCCTCTCGCCGGTCCGGGTACTGGGATGAGCCCTCTGCTGGGGCAAACTTTCCGCACTGGCTTCACGGCTCCTCAGCCCCAAAGTTTGTTTGCGGGGAAATACACTCGACGGGTTGAGAATAAAAGCTGCCTCTCCTGGCTGTTTTGCTTGGGGGAGATTATTTTTCTCCTTCTCGGGAGAGGATTGGTTTCCTGATGGGAAGACTCCGCATCCTCGGCACGAGCGTGGGGTAATGCGAGGTGGGTTCCCCTGGCTTGTCCTTAGCTCAGCGGATTTGGCCAGGGAAAGTTGGGAGAAAAAAAAAAAAAGTTGTTCACTGTAAGGGTGCAGAGGAAGAATCCCAGGTCCATGGTGCAGAGGGTGGAAATGAGATAATTTTTTGCCAGAAACCCCCTTCCTGGCTTCCAGCTCTAAGGATGCCAGGGTGGAGAATGCTTCCATTAGCGATCAAGTTTTCCGAGCTGCATTTTCTTTCCACTTTCAAATCTGCAGTCTTGGATGGAATGCCCCGTTGCGTTTATTTGCCAGGTTTTCTCTGATGGGCTGTGATCCAGTTTAATTGAGATCGGCCCCTGTTCTTGGCTGCTTCTCCGTTCTCTAAGGAGCTCTGCAAGGCTAACCAAGCAGGTACCAGAATGTCGAGAGGTCGAGATCAGAAAACCAGGAAGTGACAACTGGGCACTCCAAATCACAGCACCTTGGGGAATTTTTTTTTTTTTCTTTTTTTTGGTTTGTTTGAAATGCACAGCTTCTGGGCTCTGCTTGTGCAAAGCTCCGCACGGCTCGCCAGTCCTTGTGTCCTTTCCTGTATTGCATTTGCGTACTGATTTACAACACGGAGATGCGCCCAGAGGAATGATTTAATAACGAACGGTGACCGCTATGGGGAGGAGAGCAAATCTGCGTTCTGAGCCGAAGGGAGGGGAACAGACAGAGCTCTGGGAAAGGGGTGGAAAGTCTGTTCATCTCAAACCAAGATGTGGGGAAACAGAGCTAGAGAAAGCAACAGACAGGAGTTGTGTCATGTGCAGGAGGGCGGTCAGAAACCCCAGCTCATACAGTGAGTAGATAAATCCAGAAATAATTTTAAAATGATTAAGCAAGAATAACTGGAAAAAAAAAAAGTAGGAAGACTGTACGTGCTGTGGTTTCTGTCTGCCCCCACAGAGATGAATATCACACCAGCTGAAAAAGAATCCTGATCTGTTAATAGATTAAAAACAGGAATTAATCAGAACAATGATTCAGAGCCCTTCAGAGATTGAAAGGAGGAGTAATTGCCTTTGAAAGAGCTATTGCCTCTCAATATTGAAGTCAAATGTGTTAGTTTTGCCTTGTTAGCTGTGTTTACTAACAGTCATAGGACTTCGGCTGCTATAACCTGGTATCTGCGTCTGTGGTTTTAACCCTTTGCGAGTCATGGTACTAGGGAGGAAGTTGTCTGCCGGTTAATATTCATACCCATTTGAGCATGGTTAGCAAAATGCCTAATACGTGCCAGTTTCTGATTACAGTAAGACAGGTTCTTGTAAATGTTGTTCATAAAAGATGTCTGATTGGGTTCAGCCTCCTTAGTGGAAAGACTGTGCCAATTCTAAAAATAGTGGCTTCAGGAATTGCAGATCTTTGAGCGCTTGCTTGAAGTCAGTTGAGAGTCAACATGTGGTTTGAGGACCCTGGAAAGGACCTATAGCCACCAGGGACAGAGAGCAAATTGCTGCACTTTTTTTTTTTTACATGAAAGGTGAGGTTGAATACATATGTGTGGCCCTCCTATCTAAAGACGGGATATCGGAGGCACTGAATGGCTAATTGATCTGCAGGGGAATAGATTCAGGCAGTGGCTGCCTCAGACAATAACATTCAGCCCCACGTCCTGCTTGCTGTCTGGATGTCATTAATGTCAGCCTGAAGACATGAAGGCATTAGTTCATTTCTCCAGGAGAACTCTTAAGTTTTAAACATCCTTCACAACACAACCAAGTAGCCCAAGTGTTCCTTAAAATGGCAACAGAACATTTAATAGGACCAAAGTGCTGAGCAGTTTCAACTGGAGCAAAAGATTAGCTGCGGACAACAAGCCGCAGCCTTTCCGTTGCTGATTTATGTTCAATTTTATCACTGTCACATTTCATATATGCCTAGTTATTACAAACTAATAGCCTCTTCACTCTGCTGGCAAAATATGTCTTTCTCTTTTGTAAGTTCCTAACTCCTTCTCATGCATTCAGTACACATCTTCTGGCTTTGTTTTAACTACGTAATTTAAGTGTCCAACTTGAAGTTCTCATTAGCTCTTAATATGTTTTGTGCTGAAATAGTGTATAAGTATAATTGCCCCTTTCAAACTGCCAGATCTATATATAGTTCACTATATTGTTGCAATGCCACCAGAGAATCGTATGACTGGTTCAATGTTCTGTGTTTTCCAGTCACCAGTTAGTAAGTTGTTAGCAGTAAAATAGTGTTAATTTTATGCATTGGGAGATATTCAGATGGCAGGAGGATTTATTGATGCTGTGCATGTTTGCTTGCCATCTCTGATTTAATGATCACCACCAGTCCATCTTTAATAAGGCTTCTGATCTTAGGGAGTTACTTTGTCTCTTTGAAGGTGGGCATCTCTGAAGTGCTGCCATGGTTTTAATAAGCATTTATTAATCACTTAATGCTGGTGGACTACTTCCTTTCTTATGCTTGATAATAATGCATTCGATAATACCCTGTTCGCAAAGATATTTGGCAGTAATTAGCTTGTTGGAGCCACAGAGTATTTTAAGATAGAACATTGCTTTAAAATCGATGGGTTACATATCTTAGTCTCAGATCTAATTGGTGTAAAAAATTCAGAATTGGATCACGTGTGCTAAATGGTTTTTGTGAAGGACACCCCCAAGTGTCCTCCTCCCCCCCCCCACACTCCCCTTCCCCACCACAGCATAGTCTATCTCCTAAACACTATGGAACATTCTTTTTGAAAACTTGCTGCACTAGAAGTGTACTTTTTTGTTAAAACTTTGTATGCCAAGTTTCAATCCACAGTATGGTTTTATTCCCCCCTTTTTATGTGCATGTTGTAAACAAGAAATAAGGCTTTGTAATAGAAGTGCCGGCAGAACTTTATTGCATCTCAAACAGCTCTGCTACTTGGAATGTAAATATTTGTAGAATCTTTACTGTGCAAGAAGCTGCCTTGCAAAAAAGTGAGAAAAAATGACTGTTTTATTAAGTAGGATAAAATAATTCAGAAGGTATGCATGTTCCTTACTGCAGACATATTGACATTTTAAGAAATAGATTATATATGTTACAACAATTCCATAGCACTCTCTTAGGTGCCTTTAGAACTCAGACTATAAATTTTCTATGTTCTAAAACAGAACAAATTTGTCCCATTTGTTTTTCTAAATCTTTTGACTTTCAGTGCCTTTCAAATGTTAAAAGATGAGCTCTGTAATTCAAAAAGCACTTTGATTATATTTCTTATAAATAAGCCTGACAATATACTATTTTTAATAGGAGAAAGAATTCTTGGGATTATTGCAGTACTTCAGAAAATCTTATTTTGGGAACTAGTGCAACTCACTTCTCGTGTCCTTTTGATTCTAACTCTGAAATATTTCTCCAGTTGGCCCACTTCCCTCCACATCCACTCACATCATCCTACTCCAGGTCACCACCTTCTCTCCTGGGACAACTGCGCTGGCTTCCCTGCCTCCTTTCTTACTTCTTTCCCCAAATCATTCTCTGCACAGCAATCAGGGCAGTATTTTTCTTTCTTTTTTTTTTTTTTTAATTTAGTTAAATTTAGTACTCCTCTCCTTCAAGCACTTCGATAGCTTTCTGCCACATTCAGAACTATTCAGTATTACCTAGAGAGCTATGTAGGATTTAAACACCGCCTATCTATCCCTCCAGCATCATCTCCTCCCATGCTTTTGGGAATAAGAACTTAGTAGGCTTTTCATTATGTCTGTGGTTTTGTTGACCTCCTTCCTACCTTAGGGCTTCTTCTGTTCCTTTGCCTGGTAGCTCCCTTCAGCCTTTACCCCCAAACACACAAACATGCTTGTGTGTGTGCGTGCACGCACGCACACACAGAGGCACACACATTACAAATTCTGACTGGTGTTCATTGCTTCTTAGCTCACAGTTTAAATATCAGTTACTAAGAGAGGGCTCTCTTTCATTTCCTTCCTCCTCTAGATTAGGGCACCTCTGTTACGCTCTTTCTGTTCACGTCCTCCATAACTTTCTGATCATATTCCTCCTTATCATAACTTGGAACTATTTCCTTACCTGATTCCTTGTTGACTGTTCTGTAAGCCGTCTTGTAAGCAGTTACCACATCTGTTTTACTCGCTACTGCAAAGCAGCTCCTATCACAGTACCTGGCTCACAGTGGAGTTTGATCCACCCATGAGAATTGTGCTTTTGGGGGTGCTGAGTTTGCAACATGTGACTGGGCACCCCTGTGACCAAAGATCCTGTCAAGAATGTCCCTGTTCAGCAGAATTCTGCAGCTGGCTTTCAAAAGGTTCTTTCTGTGGCTTCGCCCATAGTCTCTTAGATCTCTAGAATATCTACTACTTCAGACTTATTTTGTCAAAATGGAATTCATCATTTTTCTTCCCAGGCTGGTTCCAGTTTAGGTGATCTCTTCTTTCTTTGATTCTCATTGTGGTCCTCAAGGCAAGTGACACCAGTGGTCTTCAGCACCATCCTCTTCCTTTGTTCTGTAACCAGTCAACTGATTAAAAATACAAGAACTTTTATTTGGGTTATTATGCACCAGCTTAGGGTTCAAGCGCTTTATTCGCTTTACACTTCTTACCTAAATGCAGCAGATTAAGAAATGATCCTCCTCCCCACACTCCCTTTCTTGCTCCAGTCTTTCCAACACATGGTGCTATATTAATCCATCTTGTCATTGGACACCCACTGCCTAGAGAAAAACTGCCACTGATGCAGCCTGTCTACGTGAGACTTCTTCCCCTCGTTCTCCTCCATATAGAGTGTTCCAAGTACAGGCACCATCTTTAACTTTCCTTACAATTCAGTGTAACACTTGTGGCTTCAGGGTCCCTGCACCCATGGTTCCACCCCAAGCCCCTCATTCCTGTCTCAGCTCATCTCTACCCTCAATTCACTGTTACTTCTGCCAGGAAAGCTCTTCACTTTTAATCCTGCCATTTGCCCAGTGGTACCCACCCATCTGTTCCTCCAAGAAGTCTTTACTGTCCTCCCAGACTAGATTTGAGCCCCATGCTGTCTGCTCTCACCTGTATTTTAAAATGTTCTTCTTTAGAGGGAGAATGGATTAGAGTTTAATTAACACTGTACGTTTCTTTAAGATCTGCATTTCCTGATAGTCTGTGGGTGGAGTGGAACACACATATTAGGATTTTGGTAAATATTTGTGGAATGAAAGAAAGATAGTCAGATTCTACTATAGTTTTATTAGGGCATCTTTTTTTGGACTTAAAATTATTTTAGTGTATATTTAAAGATTTTTATTTTATCTTGCACAGTTTCTGGGTGACAAGTCATTCATTGACAACAGATGACTATCTTGATATGGTCTGAATTTAGAAAATTCTCTGACAGACCTATGCCCTAAAAGAAGCATAAGCTAGGGACTTCCTTGGTGGTGCAGTGGTTAAGAATCCGCCTCCCAATGCAGGGGACACAGGTTCGAGCCCTGGTCCGGGAAGATCCCACATGCTGCAGAGCAACTAAGCCCGTGCACCACAACTACTGAGCCTGCGCCCTAGAGCCTGCAAGCCACAACTGCTGAGCCCGTGTGCCACAACTACTGAAGCCCACATACCTAGAGCTTGTGCTCCACAAAGAAGAGTAGCCCCCACTTGCTGCAACTAGAGAAAGCCCACGCACAGCAAGGAAGACACAACGCAACCAAAAACTAAAAAAAAAAAAAATTAAAAAAAAAAAAAAAAAAGAAGCATAAGCTAAAAGGTTGTCAGTACCAAGGATTGGTCCTTGGTATAGTTGTTTCATTTTAGTGCGAGGGGGGTAATTTGGAATTCTCAAATTTCATTATTTTATTAGAGTAAAACATTGGCATAAGAAAGAAAGAACTAAATGACTGCATCACAACAAATCAAAAGCACTTCTTCCTAAGCGATAACTAATTACTTAAAAATGGGGGAAAGGCTTATGGGCATTAAACAATCTCACCAATCATCCTTCAAAACAGAAAGCCCCTCTTATAGTGCTGAATATACTCTACTTTTCTTTCACTGCTTCCCAGTTAATGATCTTTCTAGAAACATGAACTGTCCTGTTGAAATGATGGAAATTCCTTGGCCCTAACAGGACTTCCTGAGTTACCTGTGGGAGTAAGTCTTGGTAACCAGCATTTTAAAACTTTTTGTTTTGAAATAATTATACTCACAGGAAGTTGCAAAGATAGTACAAAGAGTTCTATATATCCTTCACCCAGCTTCCCCTGATGGTCACATTGCCTATAGCTGTCGTATGATTCCGGAACCAGGAAATTGATCCTGGTGCATTACTCTTAACTAGACAACAGATCTTATTCTGGTGTCACAATTTTTTTAGCCTGATTGCAAGAATATGTGTATACCTCTATGCCGTTTTATCCCATATATAGATTCATGTATCTAGAATTTTAATTTAAATAACAACTATCCTGAGAGCTACAGTTTCCATGTAATCATACACTGATGTAATATTTTTGCAAGTATCTTTGAGGTTTCAAAAGTTCCAGTTCCATAGACCTTTTTCCATGCAAATATTTGTCTTCTTAAATATCATGAAATTCTTTACCTTGGAGTTGCCTGTATGTTAAAGTTGCTCTGGAAATGGAAATCTTGGCATTTATATAAACCAGGATGTGACATTTGGGTGGTTCTCTGTGGTCATCAGTTTGGGAATCTGTGTTGACTTTCCATACTGCTTTTAAAAAGTTCTGCAGGTAAGGGTGTTTGTTTATCATTGTAATCAGACTTGGACAGTATTTTTATGCCACCAGGACAGAAACCCAGCTGAATACTTTCTTGTATTTTCTAACTGAATCAGAGTCCATTATTATTTCTTACATAGAAATAGTCACTCTTTAAAATAATTTAACACATCGCAGTAGTCGGTAATGACCCTTTTCAGGCAATTAAAATCAACCCGAACAATGTAGCTAGTGATCTAATCTGATGGCTGCTACTCAGTTGGGCTGGCTGCTTCTGTGAATGTAAAGCAGCCGAAAGTTGCTGATTACCATTCCTTGTTACTAATTCTGATGAATATTCTGAGGGCTCTGGAATACAGATAAGGCACAGTTGTACCAAAGTCGGGGTGTGCATGCAACAGTAGACAAGTACCTCCCTTACCTCTATCCATCCCCTATACCCACAAAGGCATTTACATTTGTATATATTAGACAGTTTGTCATTTTTCTCAACTATTGTTAGTGACTCTTTACTAGGACTTCTTTTATTTTTGCCAAGTAAAACCAACTAAGAACTGGGTATATCTGTGCAATTTGGAAATTTGAGCCTTGTGTGTCAAAGATTTTCTCTCTTTCTCACTTTTTCATACCATTAAATGAAATGTTTCTCATATGCAATGGAAAGATATACATGTTTATATTTAGTACTAATTTACTGAACTGTTATGGTGAGACCACCATGTAAAGAAGCCCAGACAAGCCTTCACTAATATTAAGCAGTAATTGCCCCTGTGGAGTTGGTTCTCTAGTACTTAGTAGAAATATGTTTTTAAAAATAACAAAAGGGTCTCGATATATGGGTTTTGTTACGTCATGAAACAAACCACATATTCTGTGAAGATGCTTATATGTGGAGGGCATATTTCCATATAATGGGAAATGCTAGACTTATAGGCATTATTTCTTTTTAATCTAGTAGGGTCTTAATTGTCTGTTGCTGTAAATAGTTTTGCATTACGGCTTGCTTGGAAATATCTTTTGTCATTTTTCTAGAAATTTCTTATGGGGTTTTCCTCCTGAATCTTGATTTTTTAAAAATTCTTACATTTGTTTATTAATAATCTGATTATTTCTTTGTCATTCTTCTCACGCACTTTGATCCCCTCCCACCCCACACATTACCCAAGACATAGATTAGAATAGGGAATAGATTAATACCAAATCATAAATTCATAGGGTAAGAAACACATCCATTTTGTATGCTTTCAAGCCGAAGAGAATAAAATAAATGATGGGCAGGTGTTTGCAGTTTTATATAGGATTAAATGCCCATGTTATTTAAAGTTAGTTTCTTCTTCCTCCTCTTTTTCATCTCTCTTCTCTTCTTCTTAGTTTTCTTTCTTGCTTTAGGGTTGTATTTTTGAATTGACTCTTCTGTACTGACCCCTAGTGGGCAAATGTTTTCAATTGTCTCTAATTGAAAATATTACATATATTTGTTTGCAGGTGTTCCACCCCCAACCCCCAGGGATGGGAAAGGCAAGTCTAAAATATATCAAGTTTGACCATCAGAGAAAAATAACTTTAGAAAAAGATAAAGCACACATCAGCCCTGTGGGAGACTGTTTGCAAAGATGGCTGCAGTAATACTGTCCTTGGTACTCTGCACGGTGACGTGCTCTTTCTTCACTTTAAGCAATGAACCTATTTCCCTTCCCTTTGAATCTGGGCTAGCCTATGGAATTTGAGCTATAAAATGTGGACAAAGTGAAGTGGCGTGATTGTGAATGCTGAGCCTCAGCCTCAAGACACTGAGATTCCATTCTTGTCCTCTTCCTGAGACCACCATGTAAAGAAGCCCAGACAAGCCTTTTTGATGTGAGAGGCCAGGTAAAGACAGTGTCAGTAGCCAGAATTGGTAGTCAGTCATGTCAGTGATCAATTAAGCCGTCAGAAGATTAAGATTACATGAGTGACCCCAGGCAGAACTGGCAAACAAATTGCTCAGCTGAGCTCAGGTCAAATGCATAATCATCAGCAAATAAATATGGTTAAGTGGTTCAATTCGGGGGTAATTTTTGCAGCAGTCACACACACATTCTAATTTAAGAAGCATATTTTTAAAAATTTAGATAAATATTTTAAAAATGTGGGGTCTTATCTCTTTTTTGTTATTTTATAAATGTTTTAGTCAGCTTTTCTTGGGTAACAAATGATCTGAAAATCTCAGGGGCTTCTAACAACAGATTTTCCTCACCTGTGTTACGTGTGAGCTGAGGCTTGACTCTGGGACAGCCTGGCTCCCTTGCATGCTGTGGACTGACTGTGCACCTGCCCCACGTGACTTTTCATCCTGGCGTCCAGGTTGCAGGCACAGCCATGTAGTGGATACTGTAGTGCTCCATCCAGGCCCACCAATTTAGGGCCGACATATCTACCCACGTCTGCTTGGAATGTCAGCTGCCGGTGGCCCACCGGTTCATCCGTCACCTGGGAATTTCCTTTTTTTTTTTTTTATAAATTTATTTTATTTTTGGCTGCATTGGGTCTTCATTGCTTTGCGTGGGCTTTCTCTAGTTACTGTGAGCAACTACTCTTGGCGGTGTGCGGGGTTCTCACTGTGGTGGCTCCCCTTGTTGCAGAGCACGGGCTCTAGGCACGCGGGCTCAGTAGTTGTGGCTCGTGGGCTCTGGAGCACAGGCTCAGTCGGTGTGGCGCACGGGCTTCGTTGCTCGGCGGCATGTAGGATCTTCCCGGACCAGGGATCGAACCCGTGTCCCCTGCATTGGCAGGCCGACTCTCAACCACTGCGCCACCAGGGAAGCCCTGGGAATTTCCTTTTGTGTAGGGAACTGTCTCAAGCCAAGGTTATGCCTTTTCTTGGGTGATGGCTCATGCCAGCGACTGGCTGATACGGGGCAACAAAACCTGGTCCCCTGGCTTTAATTTAGGACAACTCTGGAGGGTGATCCCAGCCCCAAAAGCCCTTTAGGACCAACTGATGCCCCCATTGCAACTACTTTAAGTTTCACAG
Organism: Balaenoptera physalus; assembly: GCF_965194825.1. Taxonomy (NCBI): domain Eukaryota; kingdom Metazoa; phylum Chordata; class Mammalia; order Artiodactyla; family Balaenopteridae; genus Balaenoptera; species Balaenoptera physalus. Next base: position 94,576,148 of record NC_138896.1, on the reverse strand, counting down.
TCCCCCTCTGCCTGTTCTTGCTTTGTTTACTTCCTTAAACCTGTTTTTTTCAAGAGCATTTCTCCACAAACCTTCTTCGTCTCAGATTTTGTTTCTAGCGAATCCAAGTTAAGAAAGGCCCTTATGTGGGACACATTCTCATGGCAGGGGGTGGAAACCCAAGAGGCTTAGCTGAACTGTGCAGTTGCTTAAAACTTTGGCTAGAACTGGTCATATGTCAGGTTTTCTAACATTTCATTGGCCAGAAGTCACTGTAAGACCAATAAAAAAGGTAAAGATAAGTGAATGTTTACAAATAATAGTATAATCTACCATAGTCTACCTTATACACACAAAATATACTTTTAGTTGCATGTACACAAATTATGCTCACTCGCTTCACAAGAACCATACCCCAAAAGTCTTACCTAATCATTTCATCAGGCTGGAAGTCCAAGATTTTATTAAGGTCCCAGAATCTTATGAGACTGAACCAAACCATTACTAGCACATTATAGTTTCTGCTGGGTCCTGGCATATGTCTCATATCTTGATATGCTACTGAAAAACTGCATGCCCAAGACAATGGGCAGAAACGTATTCCACATATAGGCCTGGGGGTGAAGAAGGAATATTTGTGAATAAGAATACAGTTTACCTATATGATTTAGCTACTGCCGCAATGATTCTACATAAAAAGCAACCAGAAAATTTCAGTAGCCTCAAAGAAGAGGAATTTATCTAGTTCTCACTACTACAGATTGGCTGGGGTAGCTCTGCTGAACTCAGCTGGGCTTGCTTATATTTTTATGGGTGAGCTGAGAGTTGGCAGATCTTGACTGGGCTTGGCTGGGGTGCTTTGCTCAAGCTGCAGGTCTGGCTGGCTCAGGTATTTCCACATGCTATTTTGGTGTGCAAGCTAAAGGAGAAGCTCTGTGGTAGAAAATATGCTTATGCCAATTGCATGGGTGCAAAAGGTAAGTGGAAACATATAAGGTCTATTTTGATCTTGGCTTGCAACTAGCGTGCTATCACTTCTGTAGTGTTCTGTGGGCCATAACAAGAAACATGGCCAAACTCAAATTCAAGGGAGGGGAATTATCCTCTGCCCCTTAAGTGGGAGGAACTGTAAAGTCACATGGCCAAGGGCGTAGGTACAGGAAGGGGTGGAGAATTGGGGCCAATAATGCAATCTGCCATACCACCAAACCTCATATCCATTAAGCATTGTAAATTCCCTCTAGATTTTAGTTGCTTTTCAGATAAGAAACAGGAAATGTAAATGTCACTTTATTGCCCATGAATGAATTATAACTCTCTAATTGCTGCCTAAGTGGAGGAGTCCTGTATAAGGCCCAGGAATACAGAGAGGTAGAAAATACAATGAAAGCTCTCAGGGAACGTATAGTTGAATGGCAAGAACTGACATGTATTTAGAAACCTAGTGAGCAATATTATGAAACTGTGCCTAGTCATAATGCCTATGCTTCTTAATCCAGGCAAACTTCGTTTACCACTTAATAGCTTGTGTCCTTGGCTACATTAATTGACTCTCTGCAGTCTAGTTTCTTCATCTGTAAAGCTGGAATATTGGCTCCAGCTGTGTAGATTTGTTGTAATAAATACAGGAGGTAAGGACCTTACGAGATACATGAGGCCCTTAGGAAAACTCAGTAGTTTTGCTACCTATTGATGTTTGTGTTTGTATTAGTGTTGGTGTCCATATTATTCACTATTTGCATTTTATAGTATATATATTCATAGAATAATGGAGATGTGGTTTATGCTAAACGACAAGAAAGTTGAGAAGAAAAGGAAACTGAGGTGACTATCAAGTAGAATAAACAGGGAAGGCTTCCTGCGATTCTAGGATTAGGCTGAATCCTCAGTGCATGGAGGGCTGGAAGTCAAAGCACACACTGTTTGGTTGGTAAGAGCTGCCCTGGCAGGTTCTTGAACCAGTGAGTCATTTCCATGCTTGTTGTAGTTGAGAGCGTGTTAAGGGGCTACTTGGCAGGTTGTAAGTTGTAACAGTAGAAGACCTTGCTTTGGGCGGAGTGTCAGATATTAGCGCGTGGAGGTAGATTGGAGGCCGTGTCCTGTTGTCAATCTCAGATATTAGGAGACCAAGGAGGGGGTGGATCTAGGTAAAATCTCTCTGTAAATAGCTTTCATGTTTTTGTCCAAAAATCCTTATAAAGCTTAGCATCTTGGAATCTGTGTTACTAGTGAGGCCAAAAAGATTCATAGAATGCCTTAGATCAAATAACAGGTTAATGACCTAACCAGAAATGGAATCCATATTGTCCCATGTCTGGAAACAATGCATTTTTCACTCCAGAACAGCCTCCACTTTTGAGAAAAAAAATTATATGACTGTAAATGGGAGCTATTGACTTGTCTTCCATAGTGATTGTGAGTGAACTTTTCTACTCATTTCAGACCCCAAGGGACCCATTTGTCATTCTATGTAAGATTTCATCTCTAGGACTAAAATTGAGTTTACTTTTCAGGACCTCTTTCAGCTTCCCATCCCAGCTTAAACCTGTCTCTTCCCTTCTTTCCAAGGCGGTCCGCCCTCTGCTCTTTTGGTCATGGAGTCTTTGATTGGTTCATTTTCCTTCTCCCTCATATGAATCATTTATTTTTTGCCTCTTTTTCTCTTCATTTTAAAGAGAGGAACAAAGAATCTAACAAAAAGTTTCATCTACCACTGGTGCTTTCCTTTCCATTATTCCGCATTAATATCTGGAATCCTCTTAATGGTTTTCTCTACCCCTGTCAAAATCATATGCATGTTTTTAAAAATTCGGTTTAACGTCTCTCTTTCCTCTCTCTTTTTAGCTCAGTTAGCTTTATCTAAAGGTCTAAACCTATTTATGTTGTTTGATTTATTACTGATAGAAACTGTTGATAATTATTTACCCCTCCCCAGGAGAGGATGATTTTTTTCCTGCCCTATTGCTGATGGCAGACTTGGTCCCTTGACTTATTTTGGCCAATGGAATGTGAACATTTCACATTTAGTTACTTCCTGCAGGGGCTCTGGGAGCCAGTACATGGTTCTGTGTGTCCTCACCTGCTTCTGCAGCCATGGAAGCCCATGTTAAGATGGAGTTTCTGTGAGCCTGGAGCCTGAGTGACTGCCATGTGCAGAGCCCTCTGTTGACGTGCGGTAGACATCAAATATAAGCATGAGATAAACTTCATTGTCACCATCTACAGAGATTTTCAAGTTATTGGTTGGTGCAGCATAACCTGCCTTATGCTGGTCAATATACAACATCTACTTGGATATCTCAGAGCCCTTCAACCTCAATATGTGTAGAGTTGACCTCATCAGCATCCTGGCCAGAGTTACTTTTCTACCAGTGTTCTCCACTGTCCCCACAAGAAAGCAACACCAGGATTGAATCACTTGCTCAACCCATAAACCTGGGATTTCCTGCTGACTTCTTCTCCTTTTTGAGCCCATATTGAATTGGCAACAAGTCTTGTCTTTCCTACATCCAGAATATCCGCTGAAACTGCCCAGTTCTCTCCACCTTTAATGCCAACAGCTTCAATTAAACAACCATCATCATTTTTCTCAGTTATTAGAAAAACATCCAGTCTGGTTTCTCCTGTCTCCAGTATCTATTCTTGACTATTTTGATTCTATTTCCACACTGCAGCAAGTGTTTTAAATATGCAACCCTGTTGAAATGCTTACCAAAACTTTAGTAACTTTCAGTTGACCTTAAGGTAAAGTCCAGGTTACTTGACATGGCTCCTAAGGACTCTGTGTGATCTCTCCCCTTCCTGCCCTCACTGGCCTTACTATGGGGAGCTCCTCCCTGCGCTTTCTGATGCTAGCAATGACGGACATCTTCCATTTCTTGAGCAGGCCTTTGCATATGCTGTGACCACTGGCTGGGGTACACTTCCCCACCCCCATTGCTTCTGCCCCATCCCCATACATACATTCATACACACTCACCAAGCAGCCATTGCCTGGCTCACTCCTATTCCTCTTTCAAGTTTCAAGTTAAACAGCACTTCCTGAACAGATGACAGTCTTTTGCTCTACCTTCTGTATCTCTCATTATTCTTATTGAGTGTCTGTTTTCCAGATTGAGTAGTTTGAGGGAAAGAAATTTGTCTTTCTTGGCCCCTCCTGTCGTACCCCCCAATGCCTGGCAGAGAGTAGGCTCTCAGAAATATTGAGGCAGTTAGATGAAATCCACAAATAACCTGCAAACCACTCATGAGCCTTCCCTGTTTGAATTCTTGTAACTCTTTGTATAGTTGAGATTTTTCAGCACCGTTTAATGTGGACTAATTATGTACTAAGTGCTATGCTAACCACTTCATTTAATCTTTACAACAAATGAGCACTGTAGCTACCTTTCTCATGATGCTTATCATATTGCTCCAACATAGTTATTTCTAGATTTAGAAAAAATCTCCACATCTATATTTTAACTCTTTGTTACGATAGCATTTGGTGTACTGTATTATAATTGCCTTTATACCCCTCTATGCTATAAAATTTTCTACCTGCTGGTCACCTGTTCCTGGCATACAACCTATATCTTCGTAAGCATTCCATATTCATTTGATGAATTAATAATCATGCTTAAACTCACATTAAATTGTTGATATTACTGTGGTTAATTTTTTCTCTGTGCCTTACAACTAGAGATGCCTCACTGGAAGGAAATATTTGTTTCTTTGATTTGATTCTTCTGTAGAATTACAAATATTACAAATATTTACAAATATTTGTAATATTGAATTACAAATATTTGATTCTTCTGTAGAATTAATATGAATTCCTTACAGTATTAAGGAAGGTAGTATAACTATGGAAATGACATGGCATTGAATTCAACTATAAATGTATCGGTTACTTTTTGCAGGGTGACAAACCATCCCCAAATTTAGTGGTTTAAAACATTCATTTTATCGTTTACAGTTGTGTGAGTGGGTTAGGAATTTGAACAGGGCTCTTCAGGGATAGCGCATCTTTAATCCACGTGGTGTTGGCTGGGGTGACTTGGCTGGGCCTGGGAAATCTGAGATAGCTTCACTCACAAACTTGGTGCCTCAGCTGGGGTAACGAGTGACTGGGACCTGAGTGGGTTGCTGTCTCTCACCTGTCATCATTCAGTAACCTAGGCTTACTTTCCTTTACTTTCCACGAGAGTGAAAGTGGAAGCCTCTTAAGCTCTAAGCTCAGGACTGGCGGAGCGTCCCCTCTGCTGTATTCTGTTGAATAAAGCATGTCACAAGGCCAGTCCAGAATCAAGAGCAGGGGAAACAGACTTGATTGGAAGAAGTAGCATGGTGCACAGCATTAAGAGGAATTGTTGACTGCCATATTTACAGACAATCTGCCACTCTAAGGGAACTCTTTATCTTCTAAATTTTCTTCTAGAAGTTTCCAAGATACTCCTAATTGGTATGGGGAATAGAAAGTCTATTCTGTTAAATTCAATGTCTTGTGATTTACTAAAAGTTAATATTTTTTGTAAAACCTGAAGTCATTTCTAAAACTCCTAAAGGGCTTATCCATTCTATTTCCCTCATTATTACCACGTTTATTTTTAGTATTGCTAGAAGTGTCTAATTTTTAATGATTAAGAACAATAAACAGAAATTAATCCTGATGAGTGAATTAGAATGAAAAGTGTCACCTGCAAAGATAGCTTTGAACATTGTAAGCTTGTTTTAAGTATCTTGTGATGATACTTGATTGGTTTTAAAATTTACATAGGCAAAGTACAAATCCCTGAAAAAGAAACTTCCAAGTCCACAGTAATGCAAGTTTGCAAGAAGTTTTCTTCCTCTATGAGTGCTGCTCTAACTTTATCTGTTTTTAAAAATAAATGTGCTGATCAATGTCATGAATAATTAAGTGAAAGGAGTTGTGGGATTTGGGGCTGTTTTCTTTTTAGTAATTGTAAATTCCATTTCACAAAGCCACAGCTCAGTGGCTAGGAGGAAAAAAGTCTGGGTTCTCCTTATTCATTAAAAAAAATCTCCCCGATAAAATGGAGTTCTAGAAAGATTTTTGCTTAGAGTATAGAGATTTTTCACATACTATATTAAATCATGTGAAGAGGTTTAATATGTCTAATGAAATCATTCTTCCAAGGATAATGATAAAGTTTCTTTCTGAAATGGTTATAAAGGGTGGTTTTCTGGTTCAGGACCAAACCTAGTATAAGTCTGATTGATAGAAGCTTGTATACAGTCAATCTGCATTGATAGATTCCTGTGTTGGACCTCTGAACTGATGAGATGGCGAATGGAGCCCTCTTACCCTTCTCATTACTTTGCCGCCTTAGAGTTCTATGTAAATGGAATGGATGGTGTATTTAAATTGACTGTTCTCCTGCCAGTGTACCCAGGGGGATGGGAGGGACCTCAATTCCAGGGCAGCATTGGTCATGCTTCCCTTGAAGGGAAAAGGATTAATTCTGGGTCCATAAGGCAGATGTTGATACCATGTTGGAGACATTGGAACTCTGCCTCAAAAACAATAATACCTCCTAGTGACAGAATTATACCCTTTCCAACTGGAAGGACCCTTGGTGCTCAAGTCCATTGCCTTTTTTATTTTGCATTCACTGATTTGCCCAGGGAATGGGAGCCATTGATTTCAGTGTTGGTGATACATTGTGGGGTGTTTTGCTTTTGCTTTCCATACACTGTTTAATACTTTTCTGAAATAGGAAATGCTATTTGGAATATGTAACTACAGTACTGTGTTTTTAATATAAGTGCAAACACTGATGGAATTGCCCACTGCAAACAGCCCTGTAGCCTAGCACACCCACATGGAGTGCAGTAGGATATTTCCAACAAACTGGATGCTTACAGTCTATTGAGAGGCTGCCTATGCTACTTGGCTCACCCTCATCTCTCCCTGGGCATGTAGCGAGGAGAATAAAATCTTCCGCTTGGAGTTTCATCTCCTCTCTTCCATGTTCCCTTGGTCTTTTCTCTCCTCTCTGTCTTACAAAGTGCCATGTCTCCTTCTCCTCTAGAGAGTGAATTGTCAGTCACTCTGTTCACATTACTCCACTATACTGTGGCTTGGTGGTGGGAGGGGGTTGGGAGAAGATATATATATATATATATATTGATAATTCTATTTTGTAAGAATTTTTAAGTCAGTGACACAGCTCTTACTCTCTAGGGCTTCCTCTTAGCAGATGCTCAAATAACAGAGGCAGCAGCTAATATTAATCCCGTTTTTAAAACAATACCAACCAGTGAACAGGGCCAAAGCCCTGTATATATTTATTTAAAAAAAAAAATCAAAATGTGTATATGTGTATGTATATACACACACGTATATGTGGCCTTTAAAGTTAAACTGAGCTTCAGTTTTCTCATCTATAAAATCAACTTTTCAGCATTAAAAGTAATACAGTTTCCGGCACAGAGATACTCAGTCCTTGGTACTTGTAATTACTCTGCTTAAATAGCAATAGTATTTTCTTAGCGTTAATGAGAATATTTTCTCTTCCTGTGAGCATATAGACTTTATAACACCGTTAGGAGCTCTGGACTAGTAGGTTGTATTTTTGGAAGTTTAAAGTCACATGTAGTAATCTTCTTTCAACCTTCCAAGTCTCTCCATTGTTCTTTGATGTTCAGTAACAAATCACCTTTGCACCAGAAGTTGTTACAAAAAAGAAGAGAAAATGGAGTTTCTGTTCTTTCAACCACTTACATGCATTGAAATTTGAGAGAGAGAGAGATGATTCAGTAGGATCTAAGGAGAAGCTATCACAATGCTAATGTGTTATGTATGTCAAACCACAAAAAAGTCATTAATTAGCCACAATGCATTTTAGACTCTGTGTCATAAATTGTTCTAAAGTGAAAACAAATTTGCCAAGCTATAAAACTCTTAGTTAATTTTCCAGTCAGAATTTGTGCAACATCTTCTAAAAACAAAAACAAAATTCAACATCTAATAATAAATGTTAGAATGTTGAGTCAGTTTGCATATTCATTTACATTTTAGGAAGCTAAGGTTATTTTAAAACTATATTTGTACCTAAAACCTACTAGCCACTCAGTGGCTGCTAGTTTTATGAAGTGATTAAAGGTAACAATTGTTGACTTAGTAAATTGTGCATATTTTGTTCTGTAACCTTATTAGAAAAGAAGATTTCCTAGAGAGAATGTATGATCAGTGAGACATACAGACCCAGAGTTTTGTTTAAGCTCTTTAAAAGATAAGTTTATTAAGAACACTAGAGGTGAATCTTCGGTTAGGTGTGACCCACAATCATTTGCTGTGAAGAAAATTCCTATTAAGAATCTGTGCTTTGGGCTTTCCTGGTGGCGCAGTACTTAAGAATCCGCCTGCCAAAGCAGGGGACACGGGTTCGGAGCCCTGGTCTGGGAAGATCCCACATGCCGTGGAGCAACTAAGCCCGTGTCCCACAACTACTGAGCCTGCGCTCTAGAGCCCGTGAGCCACAACTACTGAGCCTGTGCTCTAGACCCCGTGAGCCACAACTACTGAGCCCTCGTGCCACAACTGCTGAAGCCTGTGCGCCTAGAGCCTGTGCTCTGCAACAAGAGAAGCCACCACAATGAGAAGCCTGCGCACTGCAATGAAGAGCAGCCCCTGCTCACTGCAACTAGAGAAAGCCCACCCGCAGGAACAAAGACCCAATGCTGCCAAAAATAAATAAATAAAATAAATAAAAATTTATATACATAAAAAAAAGAATCTGTGCTTTACCCTCATTTTCGTTCAGGGAAACAGTGACCCAGAATGTCAGCCTCATAGCCAAGGCCCGTGGGGCAGCCACATCCTGAAGTCTGAGGGCTGAGAGAAAATGTGTGTTACTTTATTTAAGAATTACTGGATATAATTTATATATGTTTCATTTTGTTTTTGTTTTTTGCCAAGTGATGCATTTTGGAGTAGATGTATTTTTCCACCAGTTCTCAGTTCTAGGTTAAAATGAATCAACGAATCTTTTCATGTTTCATGTGGAAATCAGTAATAATTGACAGGAAGTTTCTTCCTGTTGCCCTCCTGTACACTGCTGAGCTTCTAGAACATGTGCCCTACACCTGCCGCCTTGATTTCTTGTCCTCTCCTGGTTTGGACGGCCTTGCTGTCTGCCTTCTGATCTCACCCCTATACAAGTGGCATTAATGCGGTCACAGGCAGCTTCTTAGGTCAAGATCAGTGGTTCTGTCTCAGTCCTTGTTTCCAGGCTCTCAGTGCTATTTGCTGCCTATCTTTGCCATCGCTTTACCTCTTTTGACTTTCATACCACTGAACTTTTGGTGTTCTTTTATATGTCTGCTGTCGGGCTGATTTTCATCCTTCATTCCCTTGCTCGTTGTGGATGTTATGTGAGCTTCAGTCCTTGACTGTCTTTTCTTTCTTCCCCATCTTTCTTCCATTGGCGAGTCCTTCCATCCTCTCTATAACTCTGTTATTCCTGTGTCCTGATTACGTATCGTCAGTCCAGTCCCGTTTGCCAACCGCTGTCCACCATTTCCATCTGAATGTCTTACTGTTGATTTAAACTTGAGTGTGTCTGAAATTGAACTCATCTTTCTCCTCGGATATGGCTTCTTGACTCACACTGCCCAATTTCTGACTCTGGACCATCAAGTCTTCCCTATCAGGGGAGCCAGAAACCTTGGAGTTCCCATTGATTCTTTCCTTCCCTCCCTAACCATGCACTTATCATGCTGGAATCTTCTTTATGTTGTTCCTCAGATCCATCTGCCCCCCCCATTCCCCTGGTTTAGGCTTTTATTGTCATGTTACCATGAGCACATCTGCAGCCTCACGGTTTCTCCTCTCCTCCTGTCACTCTTCATGGTACCACATCGGTTACCTTTGGACACAGCCGTGTTCACACAGCTTTCTCACTGCATGAGTGTAATACCGTCCTGCTGCTTATAGGGGAAAAAAAGCTATTAACCTGGCATTCAAGGCTTCCTACATTTTGACAACAGTATTATTCTTTCAATTGCTCTCCTCAAAGTCAGTAGTTCTCCAACATCATGCACGTGAACTAATACGTTGTAACATCCCCTTTATATACTGACATGACATATACAGTTAATACAACAAAATTATCCACATGATTTCAAAAAGGCCAAAGTAAGACCTTGTGTGTAATAAAAGGAGAAATACAAGGAAATTGATTCATAATGTAATCTATTGTTTTCATCTTTTAATGCTCAGTTATGACCACCCCAGAAGATAAGATGAGGTTGTCTGTCCTTGCATATACTTATAATAAAGCTTGGATTGAAGAGACATTAGACAGTAGTCAGCTGAACGTCAGAGACAATTTTCTTGATATTTGACATTGAACAAGATAGCTAAGCAGGTATATGTGAATATATTCATAAAATCGCTGTGAATGTGGTGGCTGCAGCTGCAGACCAGTTACCTGTGAGTCAGATTGTTGACCGGGTTCCCATTGTGAGTTTTGCCAATGGTGATGTGATTTTCTGGCATGATGGACAACTCTTGGTATCATCTGAACATTCATTGCAAAGTCGGTCTTCCGTTGATTCACACAGGAGTTGCATCCTTATATATTAAGACCATGCAAATAGTTCTTTGTAAGCTCAAGTAATGATAGATAGGATTTTTTCTTACATAACCTTCCCATTTGAAAGCCCTATGGGAATTGCATTGCAGAACATCCAGCCTCCGTGGCCTCTGCTTTCTTAAGACCCTGGTATTCCCCAGTGAGCAAACAAGAATGCCCCCAGATGTTTTCCAAAGTATCTACACAGTCGGGTAGGGGACAGCGCCTTGAGCACTGCATAGGCATCCCTGGCTCTGTGCTGTACGCTCACCTTTACCTGTGTGTGCCCTTCTTCTCCTGGGGAAAGTCTGCCCTCATCTGGCTGCTTCTCAAAATCCAATCCATGCCTAAGGCTTACACTCTGATCTCCCATCTGCTTAAAAGTGCCCTGTGGTAATTTAGCATCTGTATTATAATTGTATGTTTACTTTTTGTACATCAATACTGCCTCTTTTGTAGTAGAAGGTGTACTTTTGGTTGCACATGTCAGATATGCAGCTCAAACTGGCTCAAGCCTCTACCCTCCACTCCCTCTAAGTGCATTGGCTCTCCTTATTGAAAAGTCCAGGACAGATTTCACTGGGCAGAATGAGACCAGGAGTTTATCCATGGTTATTGACTAGCTCTGCCTGTATCTCCCTCTTTTCTTTTTGCTCATGTATCAGTCGGGCAGGCTAAGTCCTCAAATTCACTATAGCTTCATGCAATTACAGCTTATTTCTTGCTTGTGCTACATGTGTAACTTAAGTGGCAGGTGGAATCTGCTCATTGTAGTTACTCAGGGACCCAGGTTGACAGAAACACAATTCTGACACGTGCCTCTCTTCTCGCAATGATGTAGAAAATGGAACATGGCAAAATGTGTAATTGTCTCCAAGCTTCTGCCCGCGGGGGGTACAAGTCACTTGTGCTCACATCTCATTGACCAAAAACAGTCAAATGGCCATGTCCATATTCAAAGGGGGTTGCAGTCCTATCCTGTGCCTGAACTGAAAGGAAAAGACATGACGTTTGTGGACAGATAAGCCCTGATGTTGAACACACTTGGGTTTCCTTTGTGTTGTCATTATCTGCCTGCACTGTCTCTGCATACACACCCCCTTCCCCGTGCTTTACCTGACTCCACTCTTATTTTTTTTTAATGCTTTTTTATTCCTCCATGGAAAAAGAGGTCATTTTCTTACTAATAGAGACCAAGTTCTGAAATTGATTTTGGGGGGCCAGGTCTGGGCCATATGTGTATCCTAGAATCTGTGAGAGAACCAGGGAAGTGGGAAATGCCCCACCTGAATTATAAGTGGGGAGAGTAGCTGGGAGGGGCAGCTCTTCACAGTAAACTCAACACAGAAGAGATGGGAGGCAAAGGCAAGCAAACTGCACGGACACTCCTATGTTCCCTATTAGATTAGACATTACGTGAGCAAAGATACCTAATACTTTTTTTATATGTCACAGGGAGTGTTTAAGATAGTACATTCCTTGAGTTGTTGGCTTTATTTATTCATTCATTCATAATATAATTATTATTATTAGGTAACCTGTATTACAATATTCATTACAGTATGTTTCAGATACTTTTTAAGTGACTTATGTATATGAATTCATTGAATCCCACAAACACCCCATGAACTAGATACTATTGTTAACCCGTTATATCAGATGGGAAAGAAGAGGCTCAGAGTGGTGAAGTAGCTCAACCAACTTCTCAGGACTACACAGTTCCGTACCAGGGATTTGAACCCAGCAAGTCCAGCTCTGTGCTCCACCACTATAGTTATTTACTGAGCAGTCACTTGATATGTTTATTAATACATTTTGCCTCAGACTACACAGTATATCCCTCATCATTAATGCAGGTTGAAAGACAGAGAAGGGCTGTTAATTCCACAAGATCAAGGGGAGTGTTTCTGACAGTCAACGCAAGTAAGGAGGTTAATGGGGTATATATGTTTTTTAGCATTCTTCCTCCAGTCTCCCACTTTATTAAGGACCTTTATATGTTTTCTTTATGAAATATCCATTACATGTTTGGTTGAAAACCTCTATCACTATAGAGGAAAAAATATTTTGATAAGTGGTTTTCACAGATCTGGAATCTCTATAGAGAAATCATTGCCCGAGGCTATGCACCCTACTTTGTTTGCTGTCTTGTCCTGTGCCAGCCAATATAAGGATATTTTGCTTTTCTTTGTAGTTTGAAGACATCTAGCAGCTTGTCACAACTTCCAAAATCTTTGAGGAAACGAAGTCTGAATACCAAGACAGTAATTTTACCATTATCCCAGTGGGTCGGTATTCTGCTTGATACATTGTAATTTTAACAAGGAAGTTACAAGAAAAGAATTTCATGCTGTGCCTCTGTAGAAAGGTGAAATAAAATAGAATGCAATTCCCATTTGTTCTCCTGTAGCTCATTTTGACAGCTAAGAAAACTCTTAAATGGGCACAAATAGATCCCCTTTTAATCTGTATTTATCCGATATTAAAATTACATTTTTAGTTTTGTTTATTTCAAACAGTACAATCATTAGATTTTGTTAAGACAGCCATTTAGTATTTCAAGATGATAGATATAAAAATTTTGAAAGTTAAGAGTTTTAATTTTATACTGTGCTTTAAAATGTGCATATACTTAATATTTAATGATCAAATCAGCATGTAATGTTTTGGTATGTCCTACAAAAAGCCAATATTTTTCCATAAGAGCTTTCAGTTCCATTGCAAGTACAACATTTAATTCAGTTTATTATACTATAAAGGATGGTCAGTTGTTCGTAGTGTTCTGCTTGTCTAAAACCTGATTTCAAAATAAGAAATCTAATGCAATTTAAGCCCACAAATGTCAGTAAATGATTAATTCTGTAGTTGGCAAGGACTCGATTCCCACAGTTCTTTTGCAGAAAATCCATAGAGTTTAGACTTATATACCATTTTTCTTTAACATTGAAGGTAATGTGAATTAGATACTCCAACTTCTGTTTCAATCATACATAAAAGCAGTCCAGGATTTACAACTTTTAATTTGATTCTCCCCATCTCTCTAGCTTGGATTCATTTGCACAGGTCCTCACTGTGACTTGTGAATACTGACCCATCAGAATCCTTCAGTGTAATGACTCTCCATGCATGTAAAAATCTCAGCTACAATATTTTATTAAAGCAAGATATGCCACTTACTACTTTCTTCCTTTCAAAGGAATTTTAAAATGGGGAAACACTCCTCGTATGAGTTATTCAACTGGTTGGATTAAAAAAGGACAAAGCAGAAGGACCCTCTTTCTTCCCTCTGGACTTTGGATTCTGTATAAAGATATGATGCCCAATCAAGAACAACCATCTTACAGTCAAGAGGCTATTAGCCGATTTACTGAGGCTGTCTGGATGGAAAGATGGAAAGAACCAGAGTTCTTAATGATAAGGTTGATATCCCGGCTCTACCCCTTATCCATTTGTCATCTTTGAGCTTGGGGCTTGTCTAAGCCTCAGTTTCCTCAACTGTCAAATAGGAGTGATAATAGTGTCTATTTAATAGGCATGCTGTAAGGATCATATGCAATAATACACGTAGAGCACCTTATAAGTGCAATGCTGCAGTTTATACCTTCTGAGAAACAAGATTATATAATGACATGTTATTTTCCTATATATTGTCTCATTTGGACGTCAACAACTATATAAGGTGTCAAATTCTACTGTAAAAAATAAAATACAAAATTTATGTATTACATATAGTAATCATATATTACCATTATATTACGTATAATTGTCCATCCTGGAGACACGTTTGATGAAGGTTTTTAACAATATAATCATTAATATTAGCTTTGCTGTGATTACGATGATTACGATTACCATCAATATGTGGCTCACCTATATTGTGATGTTGTTGTCAGAGTGGTTATGCAGGTAAGAAGTAAGGACTGTTAGCCAAATTTTTTTCAGGTGAGAAAGCTGAGGCTTTGAAAGGATAAGTAACTTTGTAAAAAAGTCATAGAGATTTTGGGATAGGAATCAGGGACAGGAGCCAGGACTGGAAGTTAGGACTGTCTGTCTGCAAAACCTGCGCTTAGGACCACAGTAGTTGTCTCTTACTGGACTCGAAATAAAGGATAAACGTGAAAAGCAAGCAGTAAAAATATACATAGCAATTCTGTGCTTCAAATGTATAATCTTCCTTAACAGATTTTTTTTTCCATTTTAAAATGTTGAAGTACAATTAGTATCCAACTAAATGCACAGATCTTACATGTTCAGTTTGATGCATTTTGACAGTTGCTTTTGACTACCCAAGTAGTCACAAATCGACAACCACAACAAGATATAGAACACTTTCATTCCCCCAGAAATTTCCCTCGCGGCCCTTTCCAGTCAATCCCAGCCCCCTGGCCCCCAAGGCAGCCACTGCTAATCCTTACCACGATAGAATTATACCTGTTCTCAGGCTTCATATAACTGGAAACATAATGTATATATTCTTTATAGCAGTGGTCCCCAGCCTTTTCGGCACCAGGGACAGGTTTCGTGGAAGACAATTTTTCCACAGACTGGGGCGGGTTAGGGGGTGGAAGGGTGGTTTTGGGATGATTCAAGCACATTACATTTAATATGCACTTTATTTCTATTATTATTACATTGTAATATATAATGAAATAATTATACAACTCACCATAATGTAGAATCAGTGGGAGCCCTGAGCTTGTTTTCACACACCACTCACTGATAGGGTTTTGATAAGAGTCTGCAAGCAATTGATTTATTACGGTCTCTGTGCAGTCAGACCTCTCTGCTAATGATAATCTGTATTTGCAGCCACTCCCCGGCACTAGCATCACCGCCTCAGCTCCACCTCAGATCATCAGGCATTAGGTTCTCATGAGGAGCACGCAACCTAGACCCCTCACACGCGCAGTTTGCAGTAGGGTTCGCGCTCCTATGAGAATCTAATGCTGCCGCTGATCTGATGGGAGGCAGAGCTCAGGTGGTAATGGGAGTGATGGGGAGCGGCTGTAAATACAGAATGGGGAGTTAGTGTTTAATGCGTATAGAGTTTCAGATTTACAAGATGAAAAGAATCTAGGGGATGGGTGATGGTGATGGTTGCACAACAGTGTGACTATATTTAATACCACTGAACTGTACACGTAAAAATGGTTAAGATGGTAAATTTCATGTGTGTGTATTTTAACATAATAATTAAAAAAGAAAAAAATGGAAAAAAATACAGATAAAGCTTCGCTCACTTGCCTGCCACTCACCTCCTGCTGTGCGGCCCCGTTTCTAACAGGCCACAGACTGGTAGTGGTCCGTGGCCCAAGGGTTGGGGACCCCTGCTTTATAGTCTGGCTATTTTGCTCAACATCATGTTTTTCAGATGTATTTAGGTGGTGTTGAGTCTATCATTTTTTTTTAATTACTAAGAAGTATTCTTTTACTACAGGGGTATACCACAAACTATTTATTCACTGGTCTCCTCATGGACATTTGGTTTGCTTTCCACTCTTGGGCTGTCATTATTCTAACTGTGTTTCTTAGATTCTGTATTGGTCTATTTGACATCTATTAATTACAGGGCCAAACTACTGGCCAAAGTTGTTTATAACTCCCCTGTGATCCAGAGTCCGTACTCTGAACCACCTCCTTTATCTACTCTCACACACCAAGCCAGGATTTCCACTGCCCTAGATCAATCCAGAGCCAGGTGCCAGACAACTGGGGGCAGTCCCTATGCCTCAGAGCCCTCTGTAATTTTTCACACCAGCCAATCCTAAGCTGTTTATGCAGCCCTGCCTTGTCCTTCCCCCAATAAAGGCTAAGGCTTATGCCTTCCACTCTCTCCTGCTTCTGCTGCTTCTCCAAAACTGGTGCTTTCCCATGTGGTCCTTTGTGGTCTGGCATGCCCCCTTCTCTTGGGAAGTGTAAGCAGTGAATCTTCTTTCAGTGGCATTTTCCTCTCTGTGTCTTCTCTCAGTCACCTCCATAATTTAAAATCCCACAGGTACAAATGACACAGTTATAAATATGGATTATAGAAACGTGTGTACTGTTCATTTTGTGGACATGCTTTCATTTCTCTGGGTTAAATACCTAAGTGTAGAGGTTCTTTGTCATAGGGTCATACATGCGTGTGCACACACGTGCACACACACACACACACACACACAGACTTAGTAGTTATCTAAAGTGGTTGTACCATTTTACATTCCCACCAGCAATGTTTGGAGGTTCCTATTACATTTCTTGTCTGGGGATATCTCTGCCAACATTTGTCAGTCTTTTTTATTTTAGCCATTCTAGTAAATGAGAAAGTGTATAGTACTCTGGTTTTACTTTGTATGACTAATGTTTGTTAAGCATCTTTTCATATGCTAATTTATCCTTTATACATCTTCTTCTGGGTAGTGTTTATTCAAGTCTATTGCCCATTTTTATAGGGCTTTTTAAATTTTCATTTCTTACTTACATATTCAGCATACAAGTATACTGTTAATATTTTTCCTAGCCTGGATTGTGTGTTCATTTTTTAAATGATATTACTATTTATGATGAGATATTTTTCATTTTGAAGGACTCCAACTTATCATTTTTTTGAAGTTGCCAATGTTTTTGTGTGTCCTGCCCATGGTCACAAAAGTATTCTCACATATGATCTTGAAGCTTTCTGGTTTGCTGTTTGACATTTAGATCTGTGAGTCATGTCAAGTAAGTGTTTGTTGGTGGAGTGACAAAGGTATTGAGGATTTTTAGTATATAGTTATCCATTTTTGCAGTAACATTTATTAAAAACACTTTCCCCCCATGAATTGCCTTGGTGCCTTGTTCTAAAAACCAAAAAAACCAAAAACATTGACCTAGTATTTGGGGTCTCTTTCTGAACTCTGTCTTCTCTTCCAGTGATCTATTTGTCTATCTATGCAAACTCAACACTGTCTTAATTGTAGGTTGAAATCAATTAGTGTCTTTTAAATTTGCTCTTCTTTCAAATTTGTTTGGCTCTTCTAGATCCTTTGCAGTTGCATGTAAATTTTAGATTCATCTTACCTGTTTCTTCAGAAGGGCCTCTTGGGATTTTGGAAGGAATTGCATTGAATCCATAAGGCAGTTTAGAATAAATGGACCTTATAACAATATTTAATCTTTAAATCAATGAGCATTGCATAGCCTTTTATTTAGGTCATCATTAACTCACCAATATTTGTGGTTTCCAGTGTAGAAACATTGCAATACTTGTTTTATTTCTTCCTGGGTATTTGATGGTTTTACATGCTATTATAAGTAAAATTTTAAAATTTCATTTTCCAATTTGTCATTGTTGTATTTAGGAATATGATTGATTTTAGTGTATTGACCTTGTATTCTGCAACATTTTAATCCAAGTAGTTGGGTGTGTGTGTGTGTGTGTTTTGTAGATTTTATGGTTTTCTAAAACACAGTTATATTGTCTGTTAATAATGAACTTTATATATATATTTTTCCACCTGAATGCCATTTATTTTCTATTTTCTTTGCTTGCTTTATTACACTGTCTAGGATCTCCAGTACAATGGTGAATACAATTGGTAACAGATGACATACTTACCTTCTCCCTGATGGTACTGGGAACAGGTTTAATTTTTACCATTAAGAAAAATGTTAGCTCTAGGGTTTTTGTTGATACTCCTTAGTGTATTGAGGTGGTTCCTTTATATTCCTGCTTTGTTGAAAGTTTTATCATGAAGGTCATGACTTTGGTCATAGGCATTTTCTTCATCTATTGAAAATGATTATGTTTCTTTCTCTTTTATTTTATTAACATGGCAATATTACACTGATTGGTATTTTGAATGTTAAACCAATCTTATATTCTGGGGTAAACCACATTTTTTTCATGATGTGTTACTCGTTTTATATATTTGTGTGCTTGACTTGCTAATACTTTTAAGGATTTTTCCATTTTTTGGGATTTTAAGGGATTTTTTTCATGAGAAAATATTGGTCTATAACTTCTTGTAATATTTGTCAGATATTTTTAGTATCATGATAATGCTGCCGCATAAAATGAGTTAGGGAGTATTCCTCCTTCCTCTATATTCTGAAACAGTTTGTGTAAAATACTTATTATTTTCTTGATGTTAGAATTCACCAATGTAGTTATCTGGCCTGAAGCTTACCTTATGAGAAGGTTTTGATTTCAGGTTCAGTTTCTTTAATAGATACGGAGTAACTTTGATTTTCTACTTCACCTCGCATCAGCTGTGGTATTTTTTGTTTTTGAAGCAATGTGTCCTTTTTATCAAATTTCATGAATTTATGGCATAAAGTCATTTGCAATATCTTCCTTTATTATCATTGTAATATTTGCAGGATCTGTTGTAATGCTGTTCTTTTTATTTCCTGATATTGAATTTTGTATTTTCTCTCTTTTCTTTCCTGTGTAGAATAGCTAGTGATTTATCAATTTTATTAATGTATTCAAAGAAACAATATTTTACTTTGTTGATTTTCCCTGTTGTTTGTTCTTTAAAATTTCATTTATTTATGCTCTTTTAAAAATATTTTCTTTGTTACATTTATTCTGAACTTCAGTTGCTCCTCTATTTTTGCTTCTTCAAGTAGGATCTCAGATGATTAATTTAAACCTTTCTTCTTCACTGTTAAGGCTTAAAACTATAAACATACAAGAGTAGCATTTTCTGCAATGCACAATTTTGGTAGGTTGGTTTTCATTTTTTATTTCAAAATATTTTCTGTTTTTATTTCATTTCTTCTTTGATTTATGGTTTATTTAAAAGTATATTGTTTTTTTCCTAATATTTGGGACTTGTCAATGTGTTCTTTTTAGTTAATTTCTAATTTAATACTTTTATTGTCAGAGAAGATACTATTTATTATTTCAGTTCTTTGATGTTTTCAAAACTTATTTTATAGAGCAACATGTGGTCTATCTCTGTAAATGTTCCAGGTGCTCTTGAAAAGAATGCATTTTATGTTGTTATGTTAGTGATATATACATTCTGGTTAGGTACAATGGGCTGATTCTATTTTTCAGATTTTCTCTGTCTCTACTGAATTTTTCTGTGGGGGTGGGCAGGGTCTACTTGTTCTATTAATATTTATAACTGAAAAAGTGCATTTAAAATCTTCAACTATTGTTGTAGATTTTTCTCTTTCTCTTTTTGATTTGTCAATTTGTGCTTTTTTGTATTTTGAAGCTCTGTTGTTAGGTGCTTACGCATTTAAGATTGTTATCTCTTCCTAATGATATGATTGATCCTTTTATCATTATGGAATGCCCTTTTTAGTTTTAGTAATATTCTTTGGCTTAAAGTCTTCTTTGTCTGCTGTTGGTTTATAACACTAGCTTTCTGATATTTAAAGTTTGCATGATAATTTTTTTTTTACCTATTTACTTTTAATCTATTACCTCTAAAGTATATTTCTTTAAAGAGCATATAGTTGCCTTTATTTTTTTATTCAGTCTGATAGTCTGTGCCTTTTAATTGCAGAAAGTAGTCTATTTATATTTAACTCAGTTGTTGATGTGTTTAGGTAAGAGTGTCACATATTGGTATACATGAATTCACACGACTCCTGTTGAGGAAGGGGATGAGTTCATCATTTTAATTTTTTAAAATGTATTTACTTATTTCATTCTTTAACTTTGTTGAGGTATAATCCACAGACATGGGATTTTTAAATTAAAGCTAGGTAAACCTTTTAAAACTAGGGAAACTTTTACAGCTAGTGATTAAAACCTTGTAATTTTTGTCCCCTTCCCTAAGTCCTTTCCAGAACACATAGAAAATGTAATAAGTCATGGGGTCCTTTATGTCACTTTAACCTTTCTGGAGCATGCCACTGTAGCCAGCTGTGAATTGTTAATGATTCCTGATTTCTTGATGGAATACTCTCAGGTTAATGAATGTGATTGTAAATGAATTTGCAGCATGGGCTTGTAGAGAACAGATGTCCATATTCCACTGTGTGGAGGAACATTCCTGTCATTTAACTCTAGATGACCTGGCAGTATTTCACAGAACAGGATTTCATTAATCACTAATGAAGTGATGCATTGCATGAGAATCTCCTTATGTTGTGTGTTATTTGTAATTTTTTACATGAATTTCCAACAATGGAGAAACCTTTGACTGTGGCATCTGGTAGTATGATACTGGATTTTATTTTATTTATGTACTCTTTCCTATAGTGTTTTTATAGCTTCAACTTTTTCTTTTATATTTTATAACCAGAGTCTGGTTACAGGGCTGTTTAATAGTCTATCTCTATTGATAACTTGCTTAACAAAAATTAGAAATTTCAGTATACAATCATTTAAGCTTTTTAAATAGGGAGTTAATAAAGAGCATTAGCTTTACCCTATAAGGAAGTTGCTATTTTTAATGTTTACTTTGCAAACTGATATGGATTTATCAGAAATTTATTGTAATGGAAATATAGAAAATTTAAAATAAGTATATCCTTTTTAAAAAATCTAAAATGAAGCTTACATCAGTTAGATATTCATTAGTAAATTCAACAGATATGTATAAAATGCTTGCCTTGTGCCAAGCACATTTCAAGATTCTGCAAACTGCTTATGTATCGGTAACATAATTAATATTAAAATATCTAACCCTAGGTTTCTGTCAGTAACATCCATCATTGGTTCAGGAGAAAACTTTTGCCAAAAACTAATGCTAGTATGTGACCCAAGTCTTTAGCTTTTGCCAATGTTATAATGATTATTTTTTGAAATACTCAACCTTCTTTCATTGTAAAGAAAGGTGATAGGTTACAAATGCTACTCATCAAGAATGGAAATGGCTTTTCTTTTTTGGGTGAGTGAGAACATATGGATGTTACTGGGAAGGAGTGATCATGAATAATTTAGAATAACTTGAGCTTTTGTGTGGTAGTAAAAATGAAATATGCATTGGTTAAATGAGAGAGAACTATGCTATTTGGGTTTGAGGTCATTTCAGTAACATACACGTACTATAATTCTTTTTCTTTCCTTCACTGTTGAAAATGTATAATAGAATAAGTAATGCTGTGAAGCCAATCGAGGAATGAAGCCAGATGCATTTTAATGCAATCACTTGGGAAGTTTGAGCAGTTAGAAATCACAACTTCCAAGAAAGAAACTGCTGATATCCCTTGGATTAACGATCTGTTTTAGTGAAGTCTTCATTTTTATAGTACATAAAAGCATTTGATACTCATTTGATATTAGTTTATCCATTCATCTAAAACATCTGTGGCATGGTTCCCTGAATGGCATTTCTCCTGATTTTAGGTCATGAGGACTTGACTTTGAATTCTGGGTATAGTAAGTGGATCGTTCTCTGTGGAGAGGTGTGTGTTTTGTTTTCCTTCCTGAATGAAGTGGGGATACAGTACACTCCCAGGAGGTGTTTATTTACATTACTCTCAGGTATAGTAGGAAGACTCTGCTTATGAATTCTCTGCTGCTTCTCCTTAGAAAGTCAGAGATGGTCACTAAGATTCTTCAGGAATTGGCGGTTAATCTGCGAAGTAAAATCAGCTTAAAAGTGGGAGTTTGAGTCCAGAAAATAAACACTATACTGGAAAGTAGGGAAGTAGGATTTAAGGCTTTCTTTGAATTTGTTTCTTTGAAAACATGTACTTGTTAAAAAAAAAAAAAAAGAAAAGGAATTCCTTGGCAGTCCAGTGGTTAGGACTTGAGGCTTTCACCCTGGGGGCCTGGGTTCAATCCCTGGTCGGGAACTAGGAAGATCCTGGAAGCCGTGCAGCACGGCCAAAACAAAACAATGTCCATCAACAGATGAATGGATAAAGAAGATGTGGCACATATATACAATGGAATATTACTCAGCCATAAAAAGAAATGAAATGGAGGTATTTGTAATGAGGTGGATGGAGTTAGAGTCTGTCATACAGAGTGAAGTAAGTCAGAAAGAGAAAAACAAATACAGTATGCTAACACATATATACGGAATCTAAGGGAAAAAAAAAAAAAAAAGGCCATGAAGAACCTAGTGGCAAGACGGGAATAAAGACACAGACCTACTAGAGAATGGACTTGAGGATATGGGGAGGGGGTGGGGTGAGATGTGACAGGGTAAGAGAGTGTCATGGACATACATACACTACCAAATGTAAAATAGATAGCTAGTGGGAAGCAGCCACATAGCACAGGGAGATCAGCTCGGTGCTTTGTGACCACCTAGAGGGGTGGGATGGGGAGGGTGGGAGGGAGGGAGATGCAAGAGGGAAGAGATACGGGAACATATTGTATGTGTATAACTGATTCACTTTGTTATAAAGCAGGAGCTAACACAACATTGTAAGGCAATTATACTTCAATAAAGATGTTTAAAAACAAAACAAAACAAAACAAAACAGAACAAAGAAAAACATGCACTTGTTTAAAAACAGTGCATAGGAATACTTTCTATCTTTTCTAAATAGAAAAAAAAAATCATTAAGCATCAGGATATGTGCCCCCCCTCCACCTTTTTTTTCTTAGTATAAATTTAAAATTATAATATCAGAAATACAAACTTTTTAAAAGAGTAGGTACAGTTTAAGGGCTTTTTTAATAGAAAAAATGTACAATCACTCTAATTTTTATCTCAGCCATTAAAAGAACTTCTTTTCTGGTTTACATTTAAATGATTAATGTAATTTCAATTTCTATTGATTTGTGAAATTGTTTCCTCCTTGCTTGTGGCTAGATTAAGGATTATTTTTTTCCTACACTCAAAAAATTGTGTTTAGTCTGGTTAGGTTTTGGGGGTGAATTTCTCTTGTTCCATTTTAACTAGACATATTATATGTAATATTGAATTTTTTTTTCTCTTTTAAATGGGAAGGAAGAGACTAGGAAGATTAGCTCTCCAACTTCTTTCATTTTACTGATGAAAATATTGGAAGTTTATTTGATATGCTCAGGTCAGAGACCTGTATTTGTTTTAACACATCTGCCTGGCAGGATAATTTCTGAAGATATAAATTTGTGTGATTTTCCTACTATATTCCTTTGCACTGTCTCTCAGGAAAAATTTCAGATTCTGGTTATGAGGGAAGGAAAAAGGAAGAGGAGAGGGATGAGGAGGGAAGGGAATGAGCTCATAGGAGGCAGGAGAAGGAAACCTAACATTAGAAGAAGGTGGAGGTCTTGGGTGTTGGAAGGAGCAGTGCCTGTGGCCAGCCCTCCACAGGTGGTAGGATCTTCCTGGGCTGTGGGGGAGGTTTGGTTGGGGCAGCAGAATGTATAGGGTACCTAGGGAAGCTGAGCTCTGGGTACCACAATGGCCATCCTAGTAACAGTTTACCCACCCAGGCTCGGCTCTGAAAAAGTAAAGGTGCTGGGTTCCCCGGAACCCCGTGGGCTGGGATAGCGGGTATTTCCATAGTAACTCTGTGGGCTGACAAGCCTCTCAGAAAGATTTCACATGGTTTAAGACAGGGACACCCAAAAATGAAGGAAATTGGGGGGGAACAAAGCCAGGCGTTGAGATATCCCCCCTAAATCAAGGAGCCACAAAAGATTTGGCTCTACAGTTTGAAACATCGTGTGTGTAAGGGTGTGTGTGTGCATGTGTGCGAGAGACTGAAGGGGCGGTGATTCACAATTACATATCTTAAAAATTAATCACTTTATTTTTAATAGGTAGAAAATTCTTTAGAGAAAAGCATATATTTTCATCACAATTATCAATATGCTCTTTAATATCTCATATTCACTTTCTCACCAACAGTTTTAATTTTTTTTTCAGTGGTAGGACTAAGTATAGGGAGGTAATGTGGATCCTTCAAGAAGTGTCTGGTAAAAGCTGATTTTTCCAAGAATCTTACAAAAATAGGTTAATTCAGTTTGGTAACATCTGATTCCAAAGGTGATTGGGACTACTGGAATGACTGAAAACATAGGTACGACACTGGGAAAAAGAAAAAGCTTGTTAGAGAAAAATGACATGAATTCTATGGGAAAATCTTTAAGTTCAAAAGCAAACCTAAGTGGCTTTGGTTTTGTCACGATGAAACATGGCCAGGAATTAAAGAAGTTCAAAATTCAGTTCTTTAAAAGTGTTCTAAGCAGTAGTTTTTTCTTGAAATACAATATAAATCACCTACCATTTAATTCACGATTTTCAAGTGTACAGTTCAGTGGGTTTTAGCATATTCAAAAGGTTGTGCGACCGTCACTACTGTCTAATTCCAGAAATTTTAATCACCCTAAAAGAACCCTGTACCCATTGGAATCACTTCCTATCCTCCTCCCCCTCCAGTTCCTACCAATGACTAATCTACTTTCTGTCTTTATGGATTTCCCGACACTGGAAAATCCAGATAAATGGAATCATACAATAAGTGGCCTTTTGTGTCTGGCTTCCTGTACTGAGCATTATGTTTTCCAGGTCCATCCTTGTTGTAGAATGTATCAGTGTTTTATTTTTTATCACTAAATAATATTCCATTGTGCACGTATAGTTCTAATAGTTATTTTGCTGATTCTTTCAGATTTTCTGTTTATAAGGTCATGTCATCTGAAAATTCTAACCAGTTTCTTTTTAATTTATTTATTGATTTATTTATTTTTGGCTGCGTTGGATCTTCATTGCTGTGCACGGGCCTTCTCTGCTTGCGGCAAGCAGGGGCTACTCTCCGTTGTGGTGCACGGGCTTCTCATTGCGGTGTCTTCTCTTGTTGTGGAGCACAGGCTCTAGGCACGCAGGCTTCAGTAGTTGTGGCATGCAGGCTCAGTAGTTGTGGCTCACGGGCTCTAGAGCACAGGCTCAGTAGTTGGGGCTCATGGGCTTAGTTGCTCCGCGGCATGTGAGATCTTCCCGGACCAGGGCTCGAAGCCGTGTCTCCTGCATTGGCAGGTGGATTCTTAACCACTGCACCACCAGGGAAGCCTCTAACCATGTTTTAGACTTGTGATAGAAAGCAAAAATTGTCATGATGCTTTTATGTCTGGCATGTATATTTAAACCATTTGATCTTCAATGATCCATGTGGCATGGTAAATAGCACGATTTTTAAATAAGTATTTCATTCTCATTTAATGTAGATATAAATGTTATTACCGTTTGACATATGAGGAAAACTGAGACCCAGAGACGTTAAGTAAATTTCCCAAGGTTACAAAGCTAACAAGTAGCCAAGCCAGAAATTAAACATTGATGATCTGGCTTGAACAACTATGCCATTCAAATAAGAGAGGAAATAAAGAGTACTCAATAACAGTAGTTGTTTTTTCTTTTCAGTAGTTCCTAAATCATTGAGTTTTGATACATATATACATGTTTTTGTGTATTTGAGCTATTTCTGTATCAATATAGATTATGTATAAATCTATGTGCTTTTTCAAAATGGGAAAATGTTTCATTGACTTATGAGCTTTTTGTGCCATTTAATGGCAATTCTTGAATAATGATCATGTTAATAATAATAGCTGTTATTTACTGAGCATTTACTCAGTCCAAGGCACCCTTCTGAGGTGTGTGTGTATGTGTGTGTATAAATAAATTTAATTCTCACAACAGCCTCTATGAGTCAGATGCTTTATAATACTAAGACACAGCTTAAGAGTCTTGCTGAAGTCTTAGCTAAGAGACTTGCTAGGAGATTTGCTAAAGTTTCCACAGATCACAGATGACATATCCTAGACTCAGTCCTAGGCTGTCTGCTTCAGGGTACCTCTGTTGAACTTCATCACTTATTGTTTCTGTTGAGCAGTTTTCTATGTTGAACAAGCTCTTTCTCCACTACCTCCTTTAATAGGAACATAATATTCCAGTAGTGGGTATACCATAATTTATTAATCAGTCTCTAACTTTTGGATATTTGAGTTGAGTATATATAATTTTTACATGTCTTGAACCTTTGAAAACATTTTCATGTATAGGTAGACCATGACTCCTAGACTATTACATAGCTTGGCTTAGGCATTGACTACTCTAAGCTTTCATTCCTACAGAATTTGTCTTCCGTAATCAGAATACCAATGGTGATTGTGACTTATTATATAGATTCTGAAATATGAATGCAGAGGAAATGCATTGAGCTTACCTTGTGGTAGCCCAGTGTTTTGGAGAGGAAATGCATTGAGCTTACCTTGTGGTAGCCCAGTGTTTTGGAGCTGGTGCTTATGCAAGCTTACACAATTACAAGAGTCTTTCCTTTCTTTAACCTGCCCCGTCGCCCACCCCCATCTCATGCCACCTTCAGACATAGTCTGCTGTGCCAATCTCCTTATGTCCTTTCCCTGAGGCTTGGGGTGTCCTTCAGTTTAAATAGGTCCTTCCCAGCTTAGTGGTGTCCAGTTGATCCCCTCCATTGGTTTGGGTAGGAGGTATGCAGCTCTGGGCTTTGGGCATTCAGGCAGGGAATCATGTGCCTTATGGAAACTGCCATCCCCACTTGCTCTGTGGAGATAAGAAAGGAACTTCCATTCTCTTCAGTCCGTCTAAACACTAAATGTATTCCAATATGACGATTTAAATATGGCTCTTGAAGTCCCCCCAGGCACTCACAGAGAACTACTTAAAAGGTAGATGAATTCAGACTTTCCTCATTCTCTAGATTACAGGTATCCTCCCATGCATGCAGGCAGGCACCTCGTGCCCTGGCTTCTCCTGGCTTCTCATAAAAGGTTTCACTTATCACCAGTTTATCTGCTGCACGGGGAGGAGAAGAATAGAGGTCAGTTATTCTTATTTTAAAAATTGGAATTTGATAAACAAGTATTTAATTATATAATTAATAAATATATCCTTTAATAAAATCCAAATAGCAGGTAAAATTCCCCACCATTCCAGAGATAATCAAATTTAAGAGTTGCATTTGTGTGTTGTGGGCCTTTTTTGCGAACACACACACACTTGCACATACACACACAGTAGTATATGTTCTTTTAAAAAAATAATGTCATAATGTGTCATTCTGCATCATCCTTTTATCACTTAACATTATGTTATGTTGTAAGTAGATCAAACTCTTCCTTTTATCCCATAGTGGAATATATCATAGTTTAATTAGCCATTCCCTTTCTGATGAACATTTATATTGGTCCCAGCTTTTTGTTATTGGTCCCAGGGCTGCAGTGAATGTCACGGGCTATGCCTCTTTCTTCAAATGTGGGAAGATTTCTTTTACATGTGATATTCAGAATTAATTGTTGATTCATCAGTAAGTGTATCATGCTAAGATAAGTCCATTTTAAATTTTGATAATTTCCAGTTGCCGTTCAAAGCGATAGCACTCATTTCAGTCCCTCAAGCAGTACAAGAGAGTTCTCATTGGTCTACTTTTTACCAGTATTTGATATTACCAGATTTTAAAATGTTTGTTAACCCGATGGGTGAAAAGTGGCATTTTCTTTTAACTTAGCCATCCGTGGAGACTCAGGAAACTGAAATGCATTATGTACGTAAGTTGGTGACCTTTGGCTATAGTAGTTCTTAGTGAAGAAAGTAGAAAAGCAAGGCAGGCTCCTTTACTCATTTAGAAGTAACTCAGAGACCCTAAAGAAGTTGATGAGAAGATTTGCAAAGGCTTGGGGCCCACAGCAGGTGGAGTGCAGATGGTGGGCAGTTAAGGCAGACGTCAGTATATGACCTAAAGCCACCAGTGAGACATTTAATAAAATTATGCCTTAGTTGACAGCTGTGAAAGACTGCAAAGCCAGGAAGAGAAAAGATGAACTTGGGCAACTAATAGTTGAACAGGAAGAAAGTGACAGAATATGTTAACATGGGATTTGTAATTGGTGTTAGTGAAAGAGAGACCACAAGTTCTATAAGTTGTTTCCTAGTTTCAGAGTGTAAAGTGATGGTTCCTAATGTATATTATCTAAAGAAATGACTAGATTATTTTGACAAAAATCATCAATAAATATGAGTTCATGTTTCCTGTTGTGATAGGTTTTTAATACGTCTGAATAATAGCTACCACTTTGTGAACATAGAGGACAGGCATTATGCTAAGTGCTTTATGTATATTAAGCCATTAAAGCCTCATAATAACTCTGTTATGAAAGGGTTCTATAAAGCAGGCAATAAAATAGTTCCCATATTACAGATGGGGGAGCTGAATCCTGAGAAGTTAAGTGGCTTGTCCAGGGTGACACAAGAATGAAAGGCCAAGTTGTAGGTCTGAAGCACCAAGCTAATCACCATCTTCATAAAAGCCCAAGCCACATCCCAGGCCAATCACATTAGAATCTGGGTGTGTGGGGTAGGGGTGAGGAAGCAAGCATTCCCAGGCGATTTAAAGCTCCCAGATGATCCAGTGGTCAAGCCAGGGGGAGAGCCACCGATTCTGATGCTGCTGATCATAGGAACACTGCCTAAAATACAGTGATGCTTGTTACGTGCCAGAGACCACATTAAACAGTTTCGATGTATTAAACGGCTTTCAAATTACATTTACTGCAATTTACAGTATGAAATGTATTTTATATTGTTACCAAGCACACATATACAGATATATGTAATTCAGAAATTATAGTTTCATGTAAAAGCACTTATCCATGCAGATGTGACATACTATGATGTTTCTATTGTTTTGTGTTCTGTATTTTGTTATGTTGGAAATGCCTTAAATTCAAACATGAATAAATGCTCTGTTATCATATACCCAAGGAAAATGTTCAGTCTAAAAGTCAAATCCTTCTCAGAAGTTAAATAGCAAACACGTTCAAGTTCAAATGAATTAAAATCTGCAATCAAATTCCTTGTCTTTCAGTTACAATTTCAAAATCTTTAGTAACAGTAGATTCCAAAATCCATTCCCTCCAATTTATTCTAAGTGATGCCTCAGAAAATTGGTGATCCTTGAGCCCCTGCAGTCTGAGGAAGGAAGACCTCAGAAACTGAGGCCAAGACTCTGATGCCTTTTCCTTTTAAAGAGCCAGAGAGTTAATGTGACACACAAGATTATCAAACAACATTGGCTCCACTACAACATAATCTGAGTTGGAAAAAAAAAAAGCCTGTCTCAAGTCTCCAGAGCAGTTGTCCTAGGCAGCATATGTCTGTGGAACCCAGCATTGAATGTTGCCAGACACCCAGTGCTCCAAGACCATGAGAAGCTGATAGAGTATCTTGATTTCAGCTTCACTTGCAGAATTCTCCCCATGAACAGAAACTCTCTCTCTTCATAAGAGCTTAAAGTTGACTATCCATGTGTCATACCTAGTAGAATAATCCACCTTTGCATACTGTTTTTCTAACTCAGAGAATGGTATTTTAGACATTACTTTGTTTTGCAAAGTGTAGTAAGCAGGATTGTAAGGTGGCCCCAAGACTCCTGAGCCTCTGGTGTACTTGTATAATCTAATTGAATATGGGTGGAACTCTGTGAATATAATGAGATCTCACTTTTCTGGTACTGTTACCTTATATGACACAAGAGAGATTATCCAGGTGGGCCTGATTTAATCAGGTAGGCCTCTAAAAGCAGAGCATTTTCTCCAACTGGTTGCAGAGGGATTCCTTTGGCTTAGAAGGAAGCAAACATCCATGTTGTGGACTGTCTTGGGTTCCTATGTGGCAAAGACTCGGGTGTGAACTCCAGGAGCTAAGAGCGGTCCTTGGTCGACAGGTAGCAAGTTAGCGTGAACCTAGTCCTACAACTTCAAGAAACTGAATTCTGCCAACACCCCGAGTCACCGTGGAAGAAGACCCCGAGTCTTGTGTGAGGTGACATCCTCAGCTGACACCTTGAGGTCATCCTGGTGAGACCCTGAGTAGAGGATACAGCCAAAACGTGCCCAGACTCCTGACCCACAGAAACTGTGAGAGCATAAATTTGTATTGTTTTAACCAGTAAATGTGTGGTAATTTGTTATGCAGCAACAGAAAATTAATACGCAAAGTGAAAAAATTGGCAGTGATGGTAGCTCTAATTAGTAGGTCTTATTTGTCTTATCCAGTAGACGTGTCTTCACTTTCACTCCGCCGAGCACTGAGTGGAGCGTGGGCTTTATCTCCTGATGCAGCAGCTCTCTGATGCTGGGCATTTTCACGTCCTCGCCTCTGTAGCCCTTCTGCTACCTAAGTGTCTCCTTAGCTGATCCTCGGACTGGAGGCTGCTGTCGGCTCTGCTGAAGCTTGTGCCTCAGGGGCCACTGAAGACCAGTACTTCTGTTTTAAAACCCGTTCGAATTCTACTTATTCCTCTTCCATGTTTCCTCAGGACCCAGACCTTACTAGTTCACCCACCTCTGTGATCATACTTTAAAGTCACTGAGTAATTTGCGAGCTTTCTGTTCTTGAACCCGTTGACAAGCAAAAGGACTTCAGTGTGAGTCTTACCACAACTTCCTACCTGTGGCCCAGAATACAGAATGGCTTCTAGGGCTCTTGACTTAGTGCTGCTGACCTCGGCCTGGCGCTCCAGTTCTGTGTGGCAAGTGGAGAAATTCTGTTAAAAATTGCAAAAATTGTTTTGCCTTCCAAAGCCCACCAAGGTTTTTTTTTCTACAATAAAATCTTGGCCCCAGTCTTGTCTAGGAATAGGGTGTCTCCTTAGTCAACTGCAGCAGCTGGCCCTTGAGGCTTGAGGCTACCCACCTCACCCGTTTGGAAACAGTTCTGCCTCCCCTGCCACTGCTGTCTGGCTTGGCTTAAGCTGCCTCTGCACTTGTGCTTAAGGCCCGGGTTGTGCTTTAGTTCCTGCCTCTGTAGAAATAGCTACTCACTTGGGGCAAAGCTCTGGTGTCTCTTTCTTAGGTCGGATACCCGCACACTGACCCCTAGGGGAGGACGTTTGTGCTCGTGAGTGTTTGAGGAAATGTGTCCCGAGGAGACTGGTAGGTAAGTAAGGAACAGGACAGGAAAGGGAATAAGCCAAGCAGTGGGCAGATTCAGGGCAAATCCTGGCTGATCTGATCCTGCAAGGAACTTGCAGTGTAAATTACCCCCCAAAGTCTGCCCCATTTTAAGGGAAGGGGGCTGGGCTTTCCACACATTCAGATATTGGCTTTGGGTCACACCAAGGGATGTAATTCCCAGGCATTTTCTGTTCTGTGCTTGTAAAGGTGATCCATCTCCAGTAACACAAGGAAAGGCCTTTAATGGAGGTCACAGGTAACAGGTATGAATGTCTAGACACAAAGCATACAGAAACTGGGAGTTGGACACACAGGACCTGTCAGATGGATCCCAATGGATCTTGGTGGAATACCAACCGTATTCCCTAAATCCTCCAAGTTCAAGATACCGTAGGCCCCAGGCTTGAATTCTTTTTCTCAGGGCATGGCTGTTTAACCCTCTTGGCCTCATATAAGGTTTATCCAACCATTAACATTTATTTTTGGGACTTCCCTGGTGGCGCAGTGGATAAGGCTCCACGCTCCCAATGCAGGGGGCCCGGGTTTGATCTCTGGTCAGGGAACTAGATCCCACATGAAGGCTGCAACTAAGAGTTCGCATGCCACAACTAAGGATCCCGCACACCACCACTAAGGAGCCGGCGAGCCGCAACTAAGGAGCCCTGGAGCCGCAACTAAGAAGCCCCGCCTGCTGCAACTAAGATCTGGCGCAACCAAATAAATAAATATTTTTTAAAAAATAATTTTTTTTTCCCCATACACTAAAGTCCAAGGCTCAGCCATCAACATTCATCTTCTTTACCCCCATTCTGAAATCTAAGACTAGAAGCCACAGGTCTTAGTGTTTGAGAGCACCATTTGCTTCACCAACTTTGGCACTTTGATGTGTACTTCATATCACCCTGAGGTGGCTCACTAAAGGCTGAAGGCTTTGAGAGGGCCCTCAATAAATAGAACCCCTTTGCCCACTTACATTCTGAAACAATGGAAAATAAAGCAAAGAAGAGGCTATGGAAGCCAAATTATTACCTTTGTTACTGGTAGAGGCCAAGTGGGAGAGCAGAGTTTTAGTGCTGTTGGCTAAGTGGGCTTGTTAAGGCTGAACCCTAGAACTAGCACATGTGTCTATCCTCTTGTAAGCAATGATGGACAGGGTAGGCCTCACTGCACAGACCCTGTTCCAGTAGATGAGTAGAACGAGCTTGGAATCAAAGGAGAGCAGCATGTAGTGAGCTGAGCTTGTTCAGTTTGTTGTTTCCAACTGGACCGGGCACTTGTCACTCCACATCCCCTGGAGCAGGGGAATAAGAAGTGCACTAGTAAGTTAATGAGATTTAGTCCACATGGAAGGAGTGAAGGAAATTGTTCTCCCCAAACACGTATACATATGCTCACATTCAAGTGCAAACACACGTATTTAGAGTCTGCATTAGCCTTTCTTTAAATAGAAATGAAAATATTTCCATTTGCTGTTGTTAAATCACTTAGGAATCCCTACTCAAATGTCACATACATTTTTCTTTAAGTTATTAAACGCAATAATTTCTTTGTTGGACAGCACTAATAGAATATTGTCTTGCAGTCATAGAAAATTGATGGCTTCCAGAATGCTTAACTATTTCTTTCTCTTTTGGTTTAGAAAGTTTTGGGACTGCCATTAGTAATGTTCTTGAGAGCAGTCACCAAGTGGACCTCAATTAGTAACTCCCAGTTTACGGAGAAAGACCAAGAACTGTTCCAATTTTGCTAATGCAGATATTCCTGTAGTTATTTTTCATAGATTACCAATTTTTCAAGGAGAGGGAATCCAGTAAATTATAACCAACAGTGTATTGAACCCAGCGAATTGTTCCCTCTTTGTATTCTCTTAGCTCTTTTACATACTCTTAAATCTCCCATCAAATTGTTTTTGTTTAGCTGTGTGTCTCCTCCATGAAACTCTGAACATCTTGAAAACAGATACCCAGAAGCCATCATCAGGTTGTCATCAGAGGAAATGACCTTGTGAAAAAAGCCTTCACCCTTTATCTTCTCAAGATTCAAAAGGACCTCCCTCTTGGAAGATAGACAGGTGCCTTCTGTTCCCCACCAACTAAGTCACCATAGGTGCCATATTTCAGATTTTGTAGTTGCTCTAGTGCTTATCCTGGTATGTGTCACACAGCAGGAACTCAAACATGGTGAGTTGATTGCTGCCTGATACACATCTATCCAGGGCTAGGGAGCCTCTTGAAGTGTTGTGTTCATGAGGGTCCCTGTGGCAGAAGCTTTAAGTGCCCCGTATTGCAGACTCTGCATTTCCACATCCATTCTATACCCCTCTCCAGTCTGCTCTGTGCCCTGAGAGGCTGACTTGTATGGATTGCTCTAACGGACTTGCTGCCCAGCCCCGCCTTCTAGTTGAGAGCAGCCAGTGGATGGCAGGACATCAAAGGGTGAGGAGAGTGCAATCAGAGTGGTAACTCCATCATCTCTATCCATGTTGGGTTGTCATAAACTGGTTTTGTTCGTGAAATGGAGGCCACAGCTTCTCATACACAGTCCTCTGTTAAGCTAGAGCCCCTCTTCAGTGCCTGGTAACCTCTGTTGTGGGTTGGATTATGTTCCCCCCAAAAAGCTATGTTGAAGTCCTCACCCCCTATACCTATGAATGAGACCTTATTTGGAAATAGGATCTTTGCAGAGGTAATCAAATTAAGATGAGGTCATACTAGATTAGGGTGGGCCCCTAAATAAACCCAAGGACTGGTGTCCAGTGTCCTTATAAGGATAGAGAAAGTGATTGAAAGACCAGTGGCGGATCATGTGAAGATGGAGTCAGGGTTATGCTGGCACAGACTGAAGGAGGTCAAGGATTGCCAGCAGCAACCAGAAGCTTGAAGAGGTAGGGAAGGGGTTCTTCCCTGGAGCCTTTGGAGGGAGCCTGGCCCTGCCAACACCATCATTTTAGGCTTCTCTCCTCCAAAACATTGATAGAATAAATTTGTTATTTTAAGTCAGCTGATTTGTGGTACTTTGTTATGGCAGCCCTAGGAGACAGACATTCCTCCCTTTGCCCCTTTAGGCCTACGAGTGGTAAGAGCGCTCAGCTGTTGCTAATTTTAACATAATATCCCACGATAATTTCCTTTAACCTTGTTCATACATTTGTGAATAGTTCCTTTATTGAACTCTTTTCAGTTACACCTTCTGAATCTGCCATCTCTCTCCTGCTGGGACAACCTTGACTGACACACTTAATTTCCATTCTTCTCATCTTCCTTTCAGTTACAGAAAACCTTGCCCATTACCATTATTATTAAGTTTTGGCAGGGCACACGTTCACAAGGTTTTCTGAAATGTCCAGGCTCCCTTGCAGCTAGGGGTGGACACGTGGCTAATTTCAGGTTGGTGGGATGTGAGTGAAAATGATAAGTTCTACTTCTGGGTTCCAGTCTGTGGTTGATCGAATGATGGTCCTTCAAGTGTGTCCATGTCCTAATCACTGGAACCTGTGAATACGTGTGTTAACTTCTGTGGCAAAAGGAACTTTCTATATTCAATTAATTTAAGAATCTTTAGATGGCATCCTGGATTATCCAGGTGGGTGGGCCCAATGTAATGACAAAAGTCCCTATAAGAGGGCTGCAGAGGATCAGGGTCATAGAGGTGTGTTATGAAAGCAGAGATTAGAGTGTTGGCTTTGAGATGGAGTAAGGAGACCGAAGCCAAAGAATGCAGGCAGCCTCTAGAAAGTGGAAGAACCTCCAGAAGGAATGCTTTTGACACCTTGATTTCAGTTCATAAGATCCATTTTATACTTCAGACCTCCAGAACTGCAAGGTAATAAGTTTATGATCTTTTAAGCCACAAAGTTTGTGGAATTTTTTTTACAGCAATAGTAGGGAAAAAATCAAAAAAGAAAGCTACTTGTACTCCACTCAACTATTTTCCTTTTCCTCTGTGTTGAACTGTGAAAATGGTGGAAGCTAAATTGGACCTTGCAGAGGAGGAGGACGGAAAAAGCTATAAGGAACCTAGATCCCTGGGTGACGTTATGGCACAGAGCTGTTGACGTCTGACATGTGGATTGTTAAGAGAAAAAATAGTGTCTGTCTTATTTGGGTCACTGTATGATGTGTTTCTTTGTACCAGCCTATACTCTAACCATCACATATCATTGTTCTCCTCTGGCCATATTTGTCAGGATTCTTAATTTGTAAGCAGTATAGGCTGACTCTACCTGTCTAAGCAGAAAGGGAATTTATTTAAAGGATGTTTGATAAGTGAAGGAGAAAATATCTATGAGGGCCAGAGAGCTAAGCCAAGAATTTACACAGCCAAAAACCGTGGACCTCACACCTTTTGTCACGAGTATCTTGACCAGTATAAGATCCAGGTGCTAGAATTGCTGCTGTGTGTTCTCCAGGAAATGTACCACCATGGCCATGCCTCCCCACTGAGATGGATGCTGTCAGTCCCTCTGACTGTGCCATAAGCTTCCCATTCAGAGTCTGGGGAGGGTGCATTTACTTGTCAGAGCCTAGGTCATGGGCTGCATTATAACTGCAAGGGAGCCTGGGAAAATAGGTTTCTGGTGACTGAAAAAAATAGGTTTCTCGTTCTGTTCTGGGGGACACTGCCTCAGAATCTGGGGAGAGCTCTCATGCGTAGGAAATGAGGATGGTGGCTGCCCAGACAGAATGGCAAAAGTCCACTCCACCTGCACTGGGAATGTGAGGGTGACTGGAAAGTGGACTCCATTCTTACTTAGCAGTAACATCCTGGAACTTGGCACTTGCAGATGTAACCTTTTCAATAGACAGTGATGTGTCTGTTTTTAACTCCCACAATTTGAAGAATTAATGTGATTTTTTTTTTTTTCTTTTGGGCTTACTTGGTTTCAAATGAAAAAGGTACTCTGAAGAGGGGAAATGAGAAGGCAGAAACATCTGCAACTTGGCAACCAAAAGAAGCATGAAGGAAGAGGTGGGTTGAGTAGCGGACTGTGTAGAAACAAATAGATGGAACCCAGCATCTGTGCTGGCTATGCTGTTTAAAGCCATTACCCCAGAAAAGGAACGGGGGGGCAACCCATTATTGAGTTGCATGATGCATTGGAACGTTGAGCTAATCAGGCAATCTAATTGACTGAACATCTGCAGCTGCTTTATCATTATTCTCAAATGGGCGTTCTCTCTTTGCATGCTGGGGATGCCTCAGTGTCTCCTAGCCTTTCTAATAGAAGCTCACTGGAGGGTTTACATTTCAACTGCTTTTAATTGCACTGAAATTCAAGTGATTAGATTTAAGGTCAAATACAGTAATTTTTTTTTTCCTTTCTTTTGTCTGAACTGCTTTGAAGGAAAGGGTTGGAGAACTTAAAGTGTCCTGGAGGGAGAGGTACTCCCGGTGACTTGAGTGAAAGTGCTCTGTAACTGTGTTAACATAAAGCATCCAGGCAGAGTTCAGTGCTGAGCCAGGGTTGCAAAGGGACAGGCAGAGAGGAAAAGCCTTGTGCAGCCAGTGTTTCCAAGAGTATAGAAGCTTTCACCTGCTTATTTTTGAGCAAAAGGATTTACCTTTCTGGCCCCATCATTAGCCCCTCATTTTTTTTCTTTTAAGTTTATTACCTGGATATAATTTGTGTCAATGCCTTGGTCCTAATTATTTTCAGTAATCATTTTCTGGGTGCTGTTGCCATAGCATCTAATGCTTTGGCAAACAGAGAAGAAATAACAATGATGTGTGTGCTTTCCCTTTAGACACCAAAAGAAAGATATAAAGGGGGAAGAAAACACACAAAAATGAGAAATTTAAAAAGGGAGAAAAACAGTATTATTTTGGGAAATTATGAAAATAACACCAGATTCAACAAAAGTAGGTCTAAATTTACTTTTACTCAGATCTGACTGTGTAAAACTCGGATTGTGTTTATTTTCACAGCTAGTCATATATACTAGAATCCATTACCTGCAAATATGTTAGCAATTTTTTTTTTTGTTTTGTGTTGTCAATCGTTTCTGCTGGGAATGAGAATAAAAAATGATGTGACTGGTGGAAATACGGGAAAAATGCCAAGAGGCTTATAGGATCTCAGTCCCAAGGGTTTAGGTGAATTACTGTCCTGGCTGAATCAGGTTTGTGGGACTAGCTTACTCATATCTTCTGGAAACGTTTTCTAAGGATCTTGCAGAGCTGCATTTTGAATGCTAAATCCAATTCAGTCTTTCTTACTTGTGAAAAATATGGTCAGTAGAAATAAAAATAAAATGCATTTCTATAAAAAACATGATTGTATGTTCTCTTGGTGTATGAGAAGGCATTTGCTCTATAAAAAAAATGATTTCAGGAAATCATTCATTTATAAAGTACCTGGTGGGTTTTAACTATGCCTGAAGTATTGTAGAAGGTGCTGAGGATGTGATGGCTATACCCAGTCCCTTTCTCATGGAGCTTCCATGTGAAAGGAAAGGAGATGAACAATAAATGTAAAAATAAATGAACATCATAAACCAGGGAGTGATAATGGTTATGAGGATGATGCAACAAGGTTTTGTAATGGAGGAGGTGAGGGATGGAGGACACTTCTGGAAGGAGGCTTCTCCTGAGTGGAGACCAGAAACATGAGAAGAAAAGCCAGTCTGGGGTAGAAGGAAGATTCGCAGACCGACTTTAGCAAGTGCAGGTACCCTGAGGAGGGAATAAATCTGACTTATTTGAAGAACAGGAAGAATGCCACAGTGGCTGGAGTGTAGTGCAGGAGCCTGAGCATGAAAGAAGAGGAGGTTAGAGGGAGAGACAAGGGACCAGAGGTGGAGGTCCTTGTGGCCCATGGTCAGGAGTCTGGATTTTATTCCATGGACAGTGGGAAGCCATTGGAGAGTTTGAAACCAGGGGCTAAGTGCTGATTTGGGTTTTAAATTTTGGCTACTGAAAGGGGAATGAAAAGGAGGAGAGCAAGAGTAGAAGCAGACTAGTTAAATGTCAATTTCAATAATCCTGTTAAGAGATTAG
Organism: Balaenoptera physalus; assembly: GCF_965194825.1. Lineage (NCBI taxonomy): Eukaryota > Metazoa > Chordata > Mammalia > Artiodactyla > Balaenopteridae > Balaenoptera > Balaenoptera physalus. Next base: position 94,537,790 of record NC_138896.1, on the reverse strand, counting down.
GGTAGTTCTTCCTGGGGTGATAGCCTGGAGATGGGAGGCATTGATAGATTATTTCTAAATTTCTATAAATTTGTGTTTGCATTCATGTATACACATAAATGTGTACATGTGTAAATAGATATAAATTTCATTATATAATTTATTTCATATGTAAAATTAAAAATTATAAGGCATTTATACAAAAGTAAGACATTAGAGGCATGTATAAAAAATATCTTGACTTCTCTTGAGGTTATCATCAATAATAACATCATCCATAATAAGGGGGTGGATCCAAAAAAGATAATGCTGTGATTTATGTCAGAGAGTGTTCTGCCTATGTTTTCCTCAGAGACTTTTATAGTAACCAGTCTTAAATTTAGGTCTTAAATCTATTTTGAGTTTATTTTTGTGTATGGTGTTATGGAATGTTCTAATTTCATTCTTGTATGTGAAGCAGTCTAGTTTTCCCAGCACCACTTATTGAAGAGACTGTCTTTTCTCCATTGTATATTTTTGCCTCCTTTGTTGTAGATTAATTAACCATAGGTGTGTGGGTTTATTTCTGGGCTTTCTATCCTGTTCCCATTGATCTGTATTTCTGTTTTTGTGCCAGTACCATACTGTTTGATTACTGTAGCTCTGTAGTATAGTCTGAAGTTATCTTTTTGGATCTACCTGCTAGAGTAATGAAAATAAAAATAAACAAATGGAACCTAATTAAACTTAAAAGCTTTTGCACAGCAAAGGAAACCATAAACAAAGTGGAAAGACAATCCACAGAATGGGAGAAAATATTTGCAAATGAAGTGACTGACAAGGGATTAATCTCCAAAATATACAACCAGCTCATGCAGCTAAAAAAAAAAAAAAAAAAAAAAAAAAATCAAAAAGTGGGCAGAAGATCTAAATAGACATTTCTCCAAAAGAGACATACAGGTGTCCAAAAAGCACATGGAAAGATGCTCAACATCACGAATTATTAGAGAAATGCAAATCAAAACTACAATGAGGTGTCACCTCATACCGGTCAGAATGGCCATCATCAAAAAATCTACAAACAATAAATGCTGGAGAGGGTGTGGAGAAAAGGGAACCCTCCTGCACTGTTGGTGGGAATGTAAATTGGTACAGCCACTATGGAGAACAGTATGGAGGTTCCTTAAAAAACTAAAAATAGAGCTACCCTATTATCCAGCAATCCCACTCCTGGGCATATATCTGAAGAAAACCATAATTTGAAAAGATACATGCACCCCAGTGTTCATTGCAGCACTATTTACAATAGCCAGGACATGGAAGCAACCTAAATGTCCATTGACAGAGGAATGGATAAAGAAAATGTGGTACATATTTACAATGGAATATCACTCAGCCATAAAAAAGAATTAACGGGACATCCCTGGTGGTCCGGTGGTTAAGAATCTGCCTTCCAATGCAGGGGATGCAGGTTCGATCCCTGGTCGGAGAACTAAGATCCCACATGCCGCAGGGCAACTAAGCCCGTGTGCCGCAGCTAGAGAGCCTGTGCGCCACAACTAGAGAGAGAAGTCGGCACGTCGCAGAGAAGCCCGCGCGCAGCAACAAAGAGCCCGCGTGCCACAGTGAAAGATCCCACATGCCGCAACTAAGACCCAACACAGCCAAATAAATAAATATTTTTAAAAAATCAATAACCACTTGTCAAAAAAAAAGAACTGAGTAATGCCATTTGCAGCAACATGGATGGACCTAGAGATTATCATACTAAGTGAAGTAAATCAGACAGAGAAAGACAAATACCATATGATACCACTTATATGTGGAATCTAATTTAAAAAATGATACAAATGAACTTATTTACAAAACAGAAACAGACTCACAGACTTAGGGAATGAATTTATGGTTACCAAAGGGGAAAGGTGGGGGGATAAATTAGGAGTTTGGGATTAACATATACACACTACTGTATATAAAATAGATAATCAACAAGGACCTACTGTATAGCACAAGGACCTCTACTCAGTATTCTGTAATAACCTATATGGGAAAAGAATCTGAAAAAGAATGGATACATATATATGTATAAATGAATCACTTTGCTGTACACCTGAAACTAACACAATGTTTTAAATCAACTGTACTCCAATATAAAATAAAAAATAAATTAAATTTTTAAAAAATAACCCTTATCAGGCTATCACCCTTTACCAGGCACTGTGTTCAGTGCTCTATAGGTATTAACTCATCTAGTCCTCAAGAGGTAGGTGCCACTGTTATTCCTGTTCTAGAGGAAGAACTGATGGTAGCTGGCCAGTGAGGTCACTGCTGGGATTTGTAGCCAGGGTTGTCTGGCTTCAGAGCCTAGGTGGTGCTGACACTGTGTACTGGCATGATTTACAGTCATCTGGTCCACGTGGGTGACAGGAAAAATAACATGCCTATTGAGTTTCCCTCTTCGAGTAAATGATACAAGATCTTACTTTCCTTGGAGATGCATGTTCTGGACTCAGCGATTGGACTTCTGGATAATTTGAGTGCCCCAGTATCTTGGATGCTAAATTCCATCATAACCGACACAGTTGTCTCCATGAGTCTGGTAATGGGTCCCTGAAATACACTTTGGCGAGCCACACAATCTATACTATTATATTAAGCAATTGCATAGTGTGATCAGGGAACCATCTAAAAGAGAAGGAAAAAAATCGAAGTAAAATTAGAATGGATGCATCTTCATTTCCTCTAAGGAGGCAGACTACTTTTTTCTTCCTTTACTCTTTTTCTCCTTTGTGCTCTGCACAAGTGCTAAAATATTGCTCAGTGTTGCTTTTCTTTCTTTTCTTTTTTTTTTTTTTTTGGTCCAGGTTGGTTGTGTGTGTCTTTGTTTGAATCTCCTATGTTTACCCTTCAGTTCTGTCAGGACTGGCTGCCAGCGACAGAGCCCCCTGCTCGCCGAGGTAGGCTGGGTAAGTCACCAGGTACCACAGCCACTGCCACACACCGAAGTCCCTGAGAACATGGGTTCCTCTGAGCTGCTGGGGAGCGAGGCTCTAACGAGGCCCCAGAGGAGCAGGGGTGGCCAGTGCCTCTTTTTCGCTGTGGAGGAATCAGCAACATCCCCGGGGTTGTTAATACCAAAAAACCCAGTGATGCAGATCATTTGGGTCTTTGTATCTAAAGAATCACAGGGTTTTTTTGGAGAAAATAGCTTAGCAACTCTTCCTCTGCTTTCTTCATTTTGCAGTTAAGGAAACTGAGGTGTAGGCTAGACAAGGAAACTTGGTAAAGCTTTAACAGTGTCAGAACTGGGGCTTAAACCCACTTGTGTGAGTTTTTTCCTAGTAATTTTAATTATGAAAATAATAGCTAATTTTTATTTAGCTCTATGCTTACTACCGTCTGTGCCTTAGATTATTTAGTTCTTAACCTGACTCCCTGAGCACAGTTCCTTTTATTTAACACCATGTTACAGGTGAAGAAAATAGTGTGTATATATATATATATATATATATATAAGATATTAAGTAATTTACCCAGTCAGAGACACTAAATAGCAGGTTAAGGACTCAAACTCAAGTGATTCCATACCAAAGACTATGAAAATCATCTTTATGCTGTTCTTTTTTCCATTTGATTCTTGAAGTGATATATATCTGATTTTAAAAAAAGCAGGAGGACTCAGATCATCATTTTTAATATCTGGCATAGAAATACATGGATGTGTCAATCACAGTTGTTGAGGAATGTTGCAAAGTTTTACTCCTAAAATTGGAAGGTACCTTAGATTGTGTGCTTTGGAAGACCAGCTGTGAGACAGAGATCTGCATATTGGAAGTTTATTTGGGAGTGCTCTCAGGATCAGGCCCTGTGAGAGAATAAAGGAAAGAGGATTGAACCAAGGAAGGAGGTGAACTGTGATGCAGTTACATTAAAGTCTAAGCCCCTCCTATGGGGAGATCTGGGCTGTGATGGCCCTAGAGGGTTGCTTTGCCCTGAGTCCTAAGAGTGTGCCTTTATACCACCTTACAAAAGGCAGTAATTGCATGCAGGCTGTCATTAAGGAGGGAGGAACAACTGTGAGTGAGGTGATTCTCCTCAGCTGAATCTCTTTAGCTCCTGTACGACTCAGTCACCTGTATTTCCAGTAGCTGAGGTCATGAATGCCTCATTCAGAAGGGACCACTACAGTCCAACCCTTATGTCGAGCACATCCACTTGCTTTGTATAATAGGTTTTGGAAACAGCTTCTCCAAGATTCTTGTTGGTCTTATTTTTTGGAGAAACTCACCAAAATGTTTTGTCCTATTAGGGGACAGCCAATTGGACAAAATATATTATTTACCTTGGCATTTGGTCTCTAAGTGCAAAATCTGTATATCATTATACAGATAATATATTAAAAATACTGTATAAATAAGTGTTTGTGGAGACAGTTATTGTTTTTCTACTTTACTATCCATTCTAGATTCTCTTTGGCTGGTATTTCCTTTTTCCTCTTTCTTTGTTTATTGTTTATCTTCTAGCATGAGGACCCTGAAGTGACAAGGTGCAAACTATAACTTAAAGTTCAGTGGGACTCTGGGTATGTCCTCTAAGGGAAATGTTCCCTTTCTGGAAACGAAGATTCTTAAATTATCAGAGTTTCAGAAAATGTAAAGAAGAGATTTTTGATGTGGGTCAGTGAGAGTCACAAGTGAGGCCACTTCTACTTCTATTCCTTGGTTCCTAAATGTATGTATTCTACTTATTAAGGACACAGCACCATAAAATGGTCATTGATTTAGGGCATATTCTGTGTACTGGAGAAGGATACCTCATTCTTGCAGGGAATCCTCTACAAGCTGATCCCTCACTGTACCTTCAAAATGCCATTACTGTGCTGAGACAGCTGGGTATCCATATGCAAAAAAGGTTAGACCACTACCTCATACTATAGGCCAAGTTATTTCAAAATAGGGATAGGCCTACCTATAAGAGCTAAGACTATAAAAATCTTAGAAGAAAAGTATAAATCTCCATGACTTTGGGTTAGGCAGTGGTTTCTTAGATATGTTATCTAAGTGTCAAAAAAAAAAGACAAGTTGGACTTTGTCAAAAGCACAACATTTGTGCTTTAAAAGTATACCATTAAAAAAGGGAAAAGACAACCAATAGAAAGGGGTAAAATATTTTAAGTCATATACCTGGTAAGAGACTTGTATCCAGAATGAGTAAATAACTTTTACAAGGCAACAATAAAAAGATAAAGAACCCAGTTGTAAAAATGGGCAAAGGATTTGAATAGACATTTCTCTAAAGAAGATATACAGATGTCCAGTAAGCACATAAAAACATACTCAAGACAGGAGATAAGCCACTGACTTGGAAAAAAATATTTATGAAAGATATTTCTGATAAACAACCGTTATCCAAAATATACAAAGAACTCTTAAAATTCAGCAATAAGAAAACAAACGACCTGATTAAAAAATGAATCAAAGATCTTAACAGAGACCTCACCAAGGAAGATATCCAGATGGCAAATAAATATATGAAAAGACGTTCCACATGATATGTCATCAGGGAAATGCAAAAGAAAACAACAGTGAGATACCACTGCATACCTATTAGAATGACCAAAATCCAGAACACTGACAATACCAAATACTGGTGAGGATGTGGAATGACAGTAGTGTCATTTGTTCCTGGTGGGAATGCAAAATGTAGTAGTCACTTGTAAGGTAGATTGACAGTTTATTACAAATGAAACATTCTCTTAGCATATGATCTAGCAACATGTTCCTTGGTCTTTACCCAAAGGATTTGAAAACTTATGTCCATGCAAAACCCTGTGCATGGATGTTTATGGCAGCTTATTAATAACTGCCAAAACACTGAGGCAACTAAGATATCCTTTAGTAGATGAATGAATAAATTAAGTATGAAACATATAGGTAGTAGAATATTATTCAGCATCTAAAAAGAAATGAGCTATCAAGTTATAAAAAGATATGGAGGAACTTTAAATGCATATTACTAAGTCAAATGTGCCAATCTGAAAATGTTATATGCTGTGTGATTCCAACTGTATGACATTCTGGAAAAGTCAAAACTACGGAAACAATAAAAAGATCAGTATTTGCCAGGGGTTAAGGGGAAGAGAGGGATGAGTAGGTGGAGCACAGATGACTTTTTTAGGGCAGTGAAACTACTCTTTATGATACTTTAATGGTAGATACATGTTATTAAACCTTTGCCAAAACCCATACAAGGTACATCACAAAGAGTGAACCCTAAGGTAAACCGTGGACTTTGGGTGATAATAATGTGTCAATGTAAGTTCATCAGTTGTAACAAATGTACCCCTCTGGTGTGGGAGCTTGATAGTGGACGGGGCTGTGTGTGTGTGGACGTGGGGAGTCGACCGGAAATACATGTATTTTCCACTCAATTTTGCTGTGAACTTAAAACTGCTCTAAAATATAAAATCTGTTTTAAAACGTGGCCTTTAAATTTATCAGGCTGACAGCTTCTTGGTATTGTGGAATGTTAAGACAAGTGGTCTGTGTACCATTGCGCCCTCTGGCATCTCCATGGCTGCAGAGTAGTTTTTTTTGATCTGAGGTGGTGTTATATGTGAACTCATATTGGATGATTTAGACACCCGGTAAGCCCTTGTATAGTGGTGCTAGCCTGGACACATGGGCAGAAAAGGCAAACCTATATCTAAAATATAGATCAATTTCCATCAAGATGAATTACTGCACCTTCCAGTATGGAAGGGGTTTGATATAATCAACCCATTGCCAAGTTGCTTGTTGATTGCTTGCGGGATAGTACCATTCTGGGGCCTCAGCACTGGCCTCTTGATGGCAGGTTGGCCTAGCTCTGGTGAGTGGGGAGACCATGCTTTTGGGCCCATCCACAGCCTCTATCTGTGCTGCCATTCCATTCATACACCAGCTCTATGGTAGATGGTGACAAAAGTGGCTGATACCATCTGGCGAGCTCTTCTGCCTGACTTGGGTGTTTGGTGACTCTCTGCTGTGTGTTAACTTGTAAGGTGTTCACATTTTGTTCCCAGTCCTATTTCTGTTCACATGACTGTTCCCCAGGTTACCCTGTTCATGGTCTATAATTCTTTATTATTTTAGGCTCCTGACCAACATAGCCAAACTATTTACCACTGCCTGTCAGTCCATGTATTCTTACCTTGGGGTACTTCTTTCTCTTTTAACAGAAAATGGATGTTCTGCCCATTGTGAAGGTTTTCCTTCACTGCTGTCTTTCGGGGTCATCTCTGATTGAAGATGTGGTGCAGTGGTTTATGTTTGATTTGCACCCACATACACAACAGGCTGGTCTGTCCCTGCTCATGCCTGATCCCAGAAATGCCATTTCCATGTTATGATGGATTTCTGATGTGCCGGCATGACCATATGATTTGGTGGGTTTGACTGAACCCAGGTTGTGATGGTCAGTTGTGTTGCAGTGGTTATATAATGTCCCATATAATGTCAGGCATCTCTCTTTACCAGGGCTCAGTGGCATTCCTGGGACTTTTTCAAGTGTTGTATAATTCTTCACCGCAGATGGCATGTACTTGCTCCAGGACCCTGAGGGGATATGCTGTGATTCTCTTATTGGGACTTGCCAGAAATTTTAGTGTGTTTACCCACCACTGATACCTCTAAACCCATAGCATCTGCCGGGTCATATGGCCCTAGGAGAAGGGCCATTTGTGCTACTGCCTTGGTCTGCTGTGGAATCTTTTCTTGCTCTGGGCCTGCTCAACATTGGTAACCTTTGCATCACATGGTGAACAGGTCAGAGAAGTATTCATAACCTTTTCATCACATGGTGAACAGGTCAGAGAAGTATTCATAAGCAAAGAGGCCAAACTGGTGGTGGGAGGTTTGACATACAGTAATTTGTCCTTCACTTTGGTGAAAATGTCCTCACATGCCCCAGATCATGGGACCATAAAATTAAAAAAATTAAAAAAATTAAAAAAATTAAAAAGTTCGGCTATGAGTAAGACCCCTGGATGTTGGTAGGGTTTTCCTCCCACCTTCTGGAACACATGTATTTTATCAGGTTTTTTGGGTTTTTTTTTTAACATCTTTATTGGAGTATAATTGCTTTACAATGGTGTGTTAGTTTCTGCTTTATAACAAAGTGAATCAGCTATACATATACATATATCCCCATATCTCCTCCCTCTTGGGTCTCCCTCCCACCCTCCCTATCCCACCCCTCTAGGTGGTCACCAAGCACCGAGCTGATCTCCCTGTGCAGGATTTTTAACATCCTTGACGTATCTTGCTTATTTGGTCTGATTAACATGATGTTATTGGCATAATATCATGTTCTGCAGAAGGTCCACGTTGTCTAGGTCCCTTGAAACTATATTATGTCAATGAGTGGAAGAGTTACCATATCCTTGGGGCAAGACTGAAAATGTATACTGTTGTCTGTCCCAAGCAACTGCCTGAGAAAAATATGGAAAACTCAGCAATTCATATTATGAGTCCTACATAATTTCAGTGTCAAAAGCTGTTATGGTATATTAAAAGGAAGTGACCAAAATACATGTGATTTTAGGAAAACTAATTCTAACTTAAATGTAAAAATTCTAACTAAAATACCAATAATTGGAATTCAGCAGTGTATAAAGAGGATAATAATTCTGACCAAGAAAGGTTTATTCCAGGAAAGTAAGAATATTTTACTGTGTCATCAGAGACAACAAGTTATTTTGGAAAAATCATATGACCATAGTAATCTGATAAGGTCCAGTTGCCACTCCTCATTTAAAACGTAGACAGAATAAAAACAGAAAATATTTAGATACGAGAAAGGCTGTGTACCAAAAATTGTCAAAGCCACATGTATTCATCTAAATTGCCAACCACTAATATTAAATTAAGAAATAGACAAAGATGCCGTTGATCACCATTATTTCCAAAAACATGTTATTACCAAATCAACATGATTTGACATAAGAAATAGACAAATCAATTGGTGGACTAGCATATAGAATCAGAAATAGATAGTAGTATTTGTAGGAATTTAATATATACCAAAGTTAGCATTTCAGTGTAATGGTAAATAGATGCTTCATTTAAGAAGTAGTACTGGCACAAATGACTATCCATCTGGAGTAAAATTAAGGAGGCCCCCTTACCTTACTGTGTGTGTGTGTGTGTGTGTGTGTGATAGATAACTAGATAAATATGAATTATGTATGGATTAAAGAGTTAAATATGAACAAAATAAAATTGTAGAAGGACATTTAAGAGGCTACATATTTAATTTAGTGATGAGAAAACAATTCTTAATCAAATATAGCAACCCAGAAAAAAAAATACAGACATATTTTCTATGTGAAACTTAATATAAATTAATTAGATAGAAAATATTAGTATAAAGAAAATCAGTGGAAAATATATGTTGAGGAAAATTTCCAAAGTAGATAACAGGTGCAAAGGGTTAATAACCATAATATACAAAGAGTTCTTACAATTTGACATTTGTAAATTATATGTCTATATGGATAGTTCAATAGAAAAACGAACAAAGAAACAAACTAGCAGTTCATGGAAAAGTAAAACCAAGGAGCTAGCAAATATATAAACAGATGCTCACATTCATGACAGAGCAAAAGTGAAAAAGTGATGACATTTGCTTTCCTGGTAGAAATACAAATTTTTTCACACCTTTAGAAAAGCAATCTGGTGTTGTCTTAAAATTTTTTAAATTACATTTTACATATATTTTCATTTCTGGTAATCTATTTAATATACATCATAGTGCATGTGTGTGTGTTACATGAGAGCTATCAAAGTGTTGGAAAGGGTTGAACACATATACATCTTCTCGTATATTATATAACTATTAAAAATGATGTGTGAGAGTTATGCCATTGACTTGGAGAAATTCTCATCGGGTGCTACTAAGAACAGCAAGTTGCAGAAAAAACAATATAAATTGTGCAAATCAATGACACTTCATGTAAATATACATGTGTGAATGAATATGTATGTATGAATGTATACATGTATGTTTAAATAAAATTAAATTAATAAATATGAGGGAAACTATGGAAGAATACCTGTGCTATTGGCTTATTAACCTGGAAGAAGTGAGATGGGAATGACAGTTATGAGTGTGGATAGAGAAAAAGAGTAAAGTGGAGAGAAGAAGTAATAAAAGAAAATAAATTTACTAAATCAAGAAAATTTAAACAAATAAAATGAAATAAAACAGAATAAATGGAAATTTTAAAATTATTTTGGATGCCTGTGAATGTAGATAGTTGTTGACTGATTGCTTAAATTATCAAGAAATGAAAGCAAATCAAGATGAACTTTAAAAAGTTACTAAGAGATGGTGCATTTGAGTGGTTAAGAGCAAAGACTGCACCCAGTTCTCAACTCGGTCCTTTATCTCCTGAGTATGGTACATAAAGTGCAGGCTATCATAATCAAGACAGCTTTATTGATGTTGTGATTTAAATGGTTCATTTTTTGTTTGTTCTTGATTATCAGGGTTTTTTTCTGGTAGCAAATCACACAACAATTTATATTATTTGCTTTATATCACTGAATATCTGGGTATCCCTAAACAATGAGTTTCATATTTAAAGATTCTATATGTTTTGTCAGAACAAAAGAAAAATCAAGAACTTAACCTTGAAATGCAATTTAAATAAAAGGTCTTTCCCTTGATCATAATGAATTTATAGCCTAAATTAATGAAGCTACCATGTCTGTGAATTATAAATAAAGTAATTACACTGATGCCTGTGAATAGACAGGTGGAGTTTTATGGCCACTTCAGGCGTGGTGGTGGCCTTTGAATCTGGTAAAACTGATACCAAATGGATTTTGAGTTATTAAAATATTATGGAGGGTTGAGTGGATTCCAAGAGGATGGTTTTCACAAAGCCCTAATTGAGGATGGGGCTGGTCAAATAGCATATGTACCTTCAGAAAATTATTTTGACAAAACTGAAAAGTCTAAATTGACAGCCCATCAGAGATTAGAGAAATGTTTAGGATAGATTTCTATTTAGAAAATTTTAAAGCAAATAATAGACATTCTAATTTTAGTTTGGGGTAATAGCCACTAATTGCTGTGAGTTAACTAGTGGGTGTTTGAAACAATAGCTCTGCAGGGCAAGCACCTCAACAGTGTCTCCTGGAACTTTTGTCATATTGTATATGGTGTTTTAGAATTATGTCAGGTTTTTTTTTAAGATTGCTTGTTCTTTACCTTATAATTGTTTTTAAAGACTTTTCCATTATTTCTCAACCTCATTATACCAGAGAATCACCTAGGCTATATGTATAAAGCGTACATTCCTTGATCTCACATTGGTGTCCTCCTTAGTTAATCCAAGAGTGGGAAGCTGGCTGTATAATTGCTTTTTAAAATAAGCATCCCAAGGGATTCCGAAGGGGATGGTTTAAGCCGTATCTTTCTAAAAGCCCTTATACGTTCTTTATTTTAGAGTAGAAGATTGTCTATCTTCACGCTCTCAATTTTAGAAGATTTGTTATGGACTTATAAATAGCTGTTCTTAGATAAAATGACAATGTCTATCCATCATTAAATAACTTTTAGTGCAAATGCTAAAAAACTATATTGCAAATACTATATTAAAAGCAAAACATTTAGACATATGTTCAGTGTTCAGCAAGATGATCTGAAAATGGATAAAGCCTCCTTTAAATTTCAAAGTTTCTCAAAGTCAGCGAAGTTATACTCTTGTACTGGTCAATGTACATTGTTAGATCTTAAGGTTGTGAGTTCATATCATAATTTATCGAGAAGAAATTCTAATAATGCCTTTTCCCTTTCAATGCCAGCCTGACCTACCATGTCAGTTCCTCCAATTTGTTTCCTACCTTGTGGTCTGTGATCAATACAGAAAAAACAGTCTGTGCTCTTTCTGACTCTTGCATTCCTGGAGTTTCTGATTAATTTATCCTCAATGACTCTACAAACTCCACCATTGCAAATTGAAAGTTTAGCTTGAACTTGCCAGTCAAATATGATGAAAAACCATTTGCAAAGAAGTAATAATGTTCTTTCATGTTCTTTGAGCTGTCTTTGTACTTGACCTTCCTTTCCACTGGAAAGACTCTTAATTTGAGGGCTTGGTTGGATGATCACCACATCGCTGCTCTGTCCAGTTATGTTTCCCATATTGTCTCAGTTGTTCTGCCCAACCTTGGCATTTCTGTGGTCTTCTGATTGGAAAAGTGGGGCTGTCAGGTCTTTGCTAACCATGGTCCACACACAGGTTTGACTATATATCGCCTGTGCTTGTGCAGTTGCTATAATGAAGTGTCCCTCTGGTTTTTTTGGGGGGATAGAAATAAAAATTAATATCTGTGCATAACATATCAATGTTAAGAATATCTTCTAGGTAAAATTAGATAACAGTACTGAAGACCTAATGTGTAGTACTTGCGACCTTCTACTAAATTAATTTATATCATTAGACCTGGAAAATATTTTAGCTTATTCATATTAATTCATATTTCCTGTGAATGAATTTTTTATCTTTCTCCATTTTGGATCTCAGAGTGTTTTCAATTTAACTACTTTTTGTAGAAAAACAATAAGTGTCATAACCAACTCTTTGCCAGGAGCATTAAATCCCCAAAGTCTTAGCTTGACTACATCATTTTTGAAGTGTTCTCAGAAGATCTGTTACCACCAGAGTTTATTGTTCCCAAGCAATAAATTTTGTGCTAGTTTTAAACCTTTTCTCTGGTAACATTGTCTTCTTAAATGCCCACGTGTTCTCTTTTATCTTGAAGACTGTATCCCAGTTTCCCACGTGTCTTCTGCCTGTTGAATACTATGAAACTTAACACACTGTTTTTTACTGTTAAGTCATCTTGGGTAGCATTGAAACTGTATTCTTTTAATGAGTACTTTTTATTTTATAAAGGAAATATAAAGCTATAAGATAACTTTTACAGTTGTAGAAAAATAGAATCAGAATTAACGATTTTTTTGCACACTATTTAAACAGTATGTATGAACTGACACGTTTACACTGCTAGCTACAGTCAATCAAGACTGTGTGGTTACTGTTGAGTCACGTCAAACTGGAACAGTCATTGTTTCAGATTCATCATATTATCTAATACTACTTAGTGCATTTTAGTAGAATAATTAATGATAATTTACTTAGTGATTCTCACATAGCTGAGTGGATCAGAATTACATGAAGAACTTTTTCAAATATATACATTCTCAAGCCTCAGATTTGTCTTGGGTAGATCAAAGACATATGGATTTCAAAAACTCTCCCTCGTAGTAATCCACTGTTTCAATGGTCTGAATTATCTTATAATTTTGCAAGTTGCTACCAGGTTAATTTCCCTGTATCATTTATTTATTTATTCATTCATTCATTCATTCATCCATTTTTGGCCGCACCTCGCAGCTTGTAGGATCTTAGTTCACCGACCAGGGAGGGATTGAACCTGGGCCCCGGCAGTGAAGGTGCTGCCAAGTCCTAACCACTGGACTGCCAGGGAATTCCAAAATCACTTCCTTAAATACATCTTTATTGCAAGACCTTGGTGGTTCCTCATATTTATAGAAGGAAATTCATACATTGTAGTGTTTCATCAACCCCTCCTCACCCTAGAGAAGGCTGGAATGTGCTACAAATACAGCCTTAATTCTAACTTACATCATGCACCACAAACCCATGGCCATTGCACTAAACTCTTGGTGGCTTCCTCTTGAACCCACGGTAGATGCTGGCAGTCAGTCATGGCGTTCCTTCCAGGTGAGCTCACTTTTGGTCTGAGCATCCTTCTTAACGTAATTTTAGAGAAAGCTATAACCAAACAGTGAGTTGACACGCAAAGTAAAAGCAATTTGCCATCATATTCTACCTGCACTTTTTGTTCTAGTCTCCATCTTTATAGTGTTTCAGAAAAAAACTGTAGTATTTCCTTTTATAGTGAAACATTTCATTCATAGAAAAGTGTATATGCCGCATGTACATAATTTATAAGGAACAATAAAGTCTCATGAGCCCTCTGCACAACTACGAAAGAACATTATCATTGGCTTTGAAGGCTATTTTATGTTCCTTTCTATCCCAGTCTCTCTCCTTACCCTAGAGGTTGGCACCGTTTGAATTTTACATTTATCATTTGCTTGCTTTTTGTTTTAGTTTTTATTATGTATTCATGTACCTCTGTACAGCTGTTAAGTTTTGTATTTTTTTGAAGGTCACATAAATGGGATTCTGCTCTATTCTTCTGCAGTGTGCCTTTTCATTCAGTATGTTGTTGAGATTTGATTATGTGGATGTGTAAAAGTATACTTCATTAATTCTCTCTGCTCTGTAGTATTCCACTGACTGAATCTACCACAGTTCATTTATCCAGTACTTGTTGAAGGATGTTGGTTTGTTTTATGTTTTTGCTACTACCCATAGTGCTGCTAGGATCATTTTTGTACATCTTGAAAGGTGTACATACACGTGCAAGAGTGTCTCTAGTGCGTATACCCAGAAGAGGAACTTCTGTGCCTTCACTTTTACCAAATGATGGCCCGTTGTCATCCATGGTAGTTAGTATGAAAATACACTCCAACAATCAGGGTATAAGAGTTCTTTTTGTTTCACTGACTCACCAACGCTTGATATTCTCTAACTTTTTAACTTCTGCCGATGGTTTTATCTAGATGATGAGATTTTTGGTAATGTTTGATATTCTTTTTCACTTTTTATATTTTATACAATGAATTTGTATTACTTATTAAATTAAAACCAAAAGTTTAGAATATTTTAAGTGGAAAAAAGTAGCCTACAGAACGATCTGTTATGATTGCAAACATGTAAATAAAATATACTACCCATCTGTATGTGTGTGTGTATATGTATATACACATATAAAATAGACATGCTTAATTAATATTGCTTGATTCAGTGAGACCACTTGGCAGTGTCATTTATTCTTTGTATACTTGTTGGCTTAGGGATTAATTGTGTAGTTTGGATAGAGAGAACCAGAAGAAGGTCTTGGACTGGTAGGAGGTGGTGTAGAGGAGTGAGAATAGAGAGAGAGAACTCTGGGGATTGTCTACCAGCTACGTCACTAATTAGCCAAGTGCAAATTGCTTAGTCGCTCAAACTCAAACTCCTTAGTGTAAGAGTAATGCCTACCTTATCTTTTTGTTTGAAGTTTAAATGCGGTAATCCATGTAAAACACTGTCTGTAGAACATGGCATGTAGTAAATGCTCAGCAAACTTCGGTGAGCATCTGCTTGGAGAAACAGGATGTGCATAAAGCAAATAACAATACAGGAAACATATACTAACTGCCAAAGCTAGAATGATATATCATTTATAATCTAATCAATGTTCATATAAACTCATTGCTTTAAGGATAGATATATTAACTGTTAAGCACTACATGAAGGGAAATCCCCCAAACCTGAGGATCTAAAACTGTTCCTTATTATTTGTCTATCCATACTTTTCCATATTACCCTACCCCTTTTACTGAAGAACCGATGAGGGGAATCGCTGAAAAAAATCTCAGAAAAAAAGCGTAAGCAGAAATAGAAACCAGAGAGGAATTACGATGCTCAGAGAGCTGGCTTTCTGTTTCAAGTATCTACTTCTTTGAGCATGGATGGCTGCCAGCCCTCAGAGAGAGAAGTGTTCTGCTAGCCGTGCACTTCCCTAGTTCTTAGAAACTTCATCCCCTGGAGTGGTAACCTTGTAGAAGACGAGCTTCCCTAACAGAACATGCTTACATGACAGGTCATGCTGGGCTGGATTTTATGTGTGCGGTTCTAGAAGGCTCTCTGCCAGGTCATTCTGTCACTTCTTAGAGCAAACAGAGCCTACTTTCTGAACAAATACAATGTGGAAGTGGGGAGTTAAGCCTTGATATTTAGACTGCATTGTGCCTACATGTTCCTTTTTTCCCACTCCTTTCCTGTCTTAGTTCTTCACCCACCCTCTCCATCCCCTCCTCAGACTCTCAAAGGAGCAAGGAAAGTACAAGCATGTCAGTGAACTCAAATGTAAAAATGAGAAGTGATACAGTACCTAACAAAAAAGCAGCACCAGAATTTCATGGTGGGAATATCTATGTAGGGACTGCCTGGAGGACAGTATATTAAATTATTATTTTGTTGTTGTTCTATCCCAGAAGGAAAGGATGTTTTAAACTGATGAAAGACACACATGGATATTTTAGGAAGCAGAAATATAGCAGCGTAGTCCTAAGATTCCACTGGAGTGGACTCCAAACTACTTTTCAGTAGCTGGGTGATGATAGACATATTACTTCACTCCCTTAAGCCTTAGTTTCCTTCTCTCTAAGTGGGAATAGTCAAAGCCTTTCCCTCAGAGGGCTGTTGGGAGGATTAAATAAGCTCAGTGCCAGGCACAAGATAGTCAATAAATGACAGGAATCACTACCAGTATTTGACTGTTAATACTTAGAAACATTTCTCAGCACCACTATTCGGTACTAAATACTTGCAATAAATCGAATCCTGAAATTTCAAAGTGACAATCCTGCCGCAAAGGGCACATTAAATAGTAGGATCTCATTGTCATCATCCGTCCCGTGCTGGGTGTGTGTTCTTTTATGTCAGGCCCACGTCCATGGGAGACCCTCTGTTGAGAGGAAAATATCTTAGTGCACATTGAAATTAATGGGCAGCTTTCATTTTAAAACATTAGAAAAGATCATTTATAATGTGAAAAAATCCGTATAATGTGAAAACATCCACTGAACTATTTTTTTAGTGTACCGAGGGTGGTAATCAAAATATTAGGAAGGGCGTGGTATTGCCGGATCACAATGGGTGGCAACTCAGCATAATTGCCATGGCTGTACTATTTACACCTGAACTAAGTAACAACCTTGAACCTGGCTGAGAGAGTTTGGGTTGTGGCTGCAAATCTTCAGCCATTTCCTGTCTTTTAGTAACTAGTCCCTGTTGAGCCAGCAGCTTTGTTTTTGATTTTTTTTTTTTTTTCCTCCATTCCTGCTTCAGGGAAGCACATCTCCCAAAAAACACACCACCTCCCAAGGACCCGAATATCCACACATCCTTTGGGTCCTTATATCATAGAATATGTAAGTTTTCAACATGCCCAAATGCCAGTAAACATTATCTATTCAAATATATGTGCTCCAATAAAATAGAGCATCTCCAAAATGAACATTAAACACGAAGGTCTTTATTGCAGTACGCCAGAATCTACCTTTTTTGTTGTTCCTTCAAGATGTGTTTCAAAGTATCAGTTTTGCTAAATAAAATAATAGATGTCTGGCCCGACAGATAATTGGGCTCAGGAGGAATAGATGGGGAGAGAATTTTCACAGAAGTTCAGCATTCTCGGCTTTCATAGCTTGTGATAAAACCTTAATCACTCTGCTTTCCAACTGCAAAATTAGTAGATCATGTAACCAAAATAAGGAACATTCTTATTGCACCAAAGTGTTTCACAAAGGGTTACTAATTAATCTGCACAAAATCCTTTCAACTAAGTATCACCCCCAAGTTTATGTAAGAGGTGTTAAGGGTTGGAATCGTGACCCCCGCCAACCCAGGTTCAGATGGCACAAGGAAGTCCACTTCCCATATTTCTGTAACTCAACTTCAGTGTGTGTGTGTTTTTTTTAATGGCAAACCCTCATTCTGCCTCCCCAGGTGTCCTGTTATATTTCTCAGAGGCTTCACAGAGCCTGTGCCTTGGAAATTGAGTGGTAATGACCAAGACTTGGAAGGATGGATCATAGGTCATTCATCCACTGAGGTTGTCTCTCTCCATTGTCTCTTCCGGTCAGGCTGCCTATCCCAACTCCTGTTTCTTGGCATCTTTCCCAAGTTCATCTCCCTGAGAGCTCTGGGTTCCTCCCTCTTGAGTCTAGTCACCCCCTGTAGACTTCCAGACCTCCATAAATGGGAAGTATCTTCCTCCTCTGTTCGAGTGTTTCCAGCTGAGGCCTTCGTTGAATCTTCTCAGTGTTTTCTTGGAAACAACTTGTGCTTTTGGAAGCAATTAGTTGGGAGAACAACTTTAACTTTCCCTTCTTCCTCCTCCTTCCCTGTATCAGGGAATCACAGAGCTAGCGAAAGAGGGATATTCAGGGGAAGCAAACCAAGTTTAAAATGTTAACAATAGCCACAGAGGTGAAGATACCTTTCAGTCTTGTCACCGGCAACTAGGACTAGAATTTGGAGGCTCACTGAGCCCTAGCCAGTGGTTCCTGTATGCATCAATGACCCTGCAGCAGAATTACTTTGGGAAGTTAAAAAGAAAAAAAAAAAAAAAAAAAGCAAGCAGTTCTGGGCCTGGTGCCTGGAATTTATGGTGCAGTGGGACCAGGGGATCAGCGTTTCTGCCTAGCTCCCCCAGATGGTCAGATACGTAGCCAAGTGTGGCAACTAGTGCCCTAAATCTGATGTTCATTAATTCCACACATATTGTTTTGAGTGTCAGCTGTGGGCCAAGCACTGCAGTAGGCTTTGGGCATACAGTGGGGTGCACGGAAATGGCTAGGCAGACAGTGCGCATAGCAGAGCTTATCTCTATGGGAAGAAGAGCGTCTCTCTTAAGAGGATTTTTGTTATTGTTATTGTTCTATTTTTTTCTCCCCTGTGACTGTATACCCAGAGACCTCAAATTCCTGGCCTATAGGCCACATCATGTCTACAGGCAAGTTTTGTTAGGCCAGCCCCGTTAAAAAACGAATTGCCAGCATGAAAAATAAAAAGACAGATTAGCAGCTATTTCCTAAAACTGAAAAGCAGCTGTCCCTTTTTACAGCTGCTTTTCAGCAGCTCCATGCCATCCCCACCTGGCACTTTCACTAACTTACAATGTCTGCCTGGTTCTCATGTTATGAGGATATTAAGAAAATTGTGTATGTGTTCATGAAGACTGTGACTTGTTTTTGTTATTTTGAAATGTGAGGGTGCAATGAACAGAACTTGTTGAGGATCTACAAAATGAAGTGTGTCTTCATATGTCCACACAGGGACTTCATTTGGAGGGTCTAGAGAAGCAGGAAATAAGCAGAATCTGTGTTCTGAACAAACCAGAAATCTTAGAAGTCCATTCCCAGAAGCATATGTATTATAAATGGATTCCTCCAGGTAGAATTCTGGGTGCTGAAGAAACAGCACTGGTATTCAGGGTTGGACCTTCACCTACAAATCCGCATGTAGCTTTTTGGTTAAATTCACTTCCATCTCCTAAATCAAACTATGTGGGGAAATGAAACCACAGTGATGACTGTTGTGTGAACTGAACTATATCAGCTCTTAGCTGAAGCTCAAAGTCTTCACTAAGGTCTTCAAGCTTTTCCTGCCAGTAGTTACAAATGCTTCCCTAGTATTTCCCATGTGGCATGCATAGAAATGTTAATATCTGTGTGGCACATCTAGGTAGAGAAGGGAGGCTTCTTGTGGCCAGAGGCAGCCTGTGTACCCAGAGCTGAGGAAATCTCCATTAGGGGCACAGTCTTTGGGACATTTTAAACTGTGCTTGCAAAGTTTTGGTTCTTAGACCAGAGGTCATTAGTGGATGAACGGGAACCATCTCATTGAATAAAATGGAATACTTTTCGCGTAACGGAGATCTCCTACTCTGAAAACTGAGGGAGATGCGTCCTTTCCTTTGTTGTCACGCTTCCCCCAATGGAAAGATAAAACAAAATTTTAAAAAATGTATTCCCGATTAGAAAAAATATTGTTTTTAATATGCAGTGTTGTATATTTCTCAAGGAGCAACAGAGTGATCAGTTATGCTTTTCAGAATTTTAAGCAGTCGCATGCATTTTGGTCAGAGGTTTCAAGATGGATTGTATCTAAACTGCAGACATGTTTTGTTTGGTCAACACAAATGTTTTGACGTTGTGGTTTTAAATAGTTGCTTGCTAACATTTGAAAACTAGGAAATCTTATCTAAAGCTCTGTAGGTCTGGGCCTCTCATTGCACCATTAGACAACCCCTGAGGCTAAGATAGATGGGCACATGTCCTCCTGTTCTCAGGCTCCACCCCTCCTTATGGTGTTATGTCATTACGTTCCAGATTATTCCATACAGGCAGTCAATTTGTGGTTTATGGGCTTCATCCGAACCATTATTTATTTGTTTGATAACAAATAGAGGTTTGTTGCAGTGGGGGAGGGGGCCCGGGGTACTTTTCCTCTCTGTCTCCTCAGCTGAAATTGATACTGTGGATATAAATTCAAGTTGCTATCACAGTTTGCTTCAATTTATATTTACACTTCTGTGTTGATAGAGTGGATATTTTATACACCTAGATACAGCCCCTAATAGGTGTGAATGCTAAGCAGATAACTATTCACAGCCATGATTAGCATTTCCTAAAGGTGTCAAAATCGCTCCATTCATTGTGATAAAGCAACTTGAAAAAACACAGTCAAGCAGAACAAGTGTTTAAAAAATAAAAAGATATAAGCAGTCCATAAGGTGTTAATGTCTCTTCAAAATGAGTTAGAGACCTATGTTTGAGTTAGTACTTTATTTAAGTCTTTGATTTATCTCCAGTGAAGGTGTCAGTTATATTTAATTTCTTTGAAATAAGAGCAGTAACTTTCAGATCTTGGACACCAAGGAGCTGGCACATCATATACTCACAATCATATTTAATTCTTACAATAAACCAATTACGTACACACTTACCACCCCCATTTTACAGATGTAAAATTCAAAGGCAAAAAAGGTTTAAGTAACAAGTAACTTGCCCAAGGTTATACAGCTGCGTGTGTATGTACATACACATATACACATACATATATATTTATGCCATATATATGTATACACACACATATACACACATACTGTGTTCATTCCGCCTCTCATGTTTTTAAACTATTTTTGACCGCCATTCATAATAAGAAATACTGGTTATTTCAGGTCTTAATGCTTCATATGTTGTCCTTCCATAGTATCATTGTAGAAACTAGTCCTAACCCTTATTTAAATTGAGTACATTTTGATCATTTCTGTTCTGTTCAATTCTAGTCTAGTCTAGTCTGTTCTCTCATTTGCTCCCGTAACAAACACACAAACAAATTTTTTAAAGAACCCTATTCATAGCCCTCTAAATGGGACACAACCTAAAGTTTGAAAAACACTGACTTAGAAGTTAGATGTCAAGGAAGCTCTTTCTGGTGGAGTATGTGAGAGAGAATGAAGAGGGCAGATACTTTTTTTAAAAAAATTAATTAATTAATTAATTTATTTTTGGCTGTGTTGGGTCTTCGTTTCTGTGCGAGGGCTTTCTCTAGTTGCGGCGAGCGTGGGCCACTCTTCATCGTGGTGCGCGGGCCTCTCACTGTCGTGGCCTCTCTTGTTGCGGAGCACAGGCTCCAGACGCGCAGGCTCAGTAGTTGTGGCTCACGGGCTTAGTTGCTCCGCGGCATGTGGGATCTTCCCAGACCAGGGCTCGAACCCGTGTCCCCTGCATTCGCAGGCAGATTCTCAACCACTGCGACACCAGGGAAGCCCGAGGGCAGATACTTTTAAAATGAGGCCACAGTACAGGGGAATTTGCCATCCAGTAATTCATGAAGACGTATATTTGTCTCTGTATTCATGTTTTACTTACATCAGAAAGATCTTTGTTTTATTTTACAATAAAAATAATTCTTCAAAATTCCATATTAAAAATTACACGGCGATTTTCATGTATGCAAATTATACCTTAAATAACTACAAAAATAATAACCAGGTGGGAAGTGGGGTGAGTGGAGCTATAAAAAAAACAAGAATGGCAGATTATTGGTATTTGTTGTAGTTGCTGGTGGGTATATGAGTGTTCATTATCCTATAACGTTTACTTTGTATGTGATTGGGGTTTTTCGTAACAAAAACTTATTTTGAAAAAGTAGGTGCGTCACCATGGTCTTTTATTCTGTTTTCCCACAAGGCTCATGGTTGAATGAGAGCAGGTTGAAGTGTGACCTTTATTCTGTAAAGTTGTGAACATTAAGTAGCCAGGCTGGACAGAAGCTGGTTTTAGGGTCTTCTGATGCCAAATTGCTCTAAAGTCAGGCTTCTTATTCCGACGTGATTGACATTCAGGGTTGGATAATTGTCTGTTGTGGGGAATTGTCCTTTGCACTGTTGAATTGTAGTGGCCTCCGCCCCCCCAGCCTCCATTCTCTAGATGCCCGTGGAACACCCGCACCCCTCCACTGCATAGCTGTGGCAACCGAAAACCTCCTCAGACACGGACACATGTCCCCTGGTTGAGAACCACTGCCCTAGAGTCTGAACCTATCACCTCACCTTGTGTATATGTCTAGCTGAGCTTTGAACAGAGACACAAAGCTTCAGAGAACCACATTCTACCTGTGTCTTAGGGTAAATGAAGAATAGATTAGGCAGAATCATCACAACTAGGGATTGATTTAGTAATACCGGACTCAGGCAAGGCCACCTGTGTGAAACTGGGCATGGTTAACTCTTCTCTACGTTAGTTACCTCATCTGTAAAATGGGGATGGTGACAGTTTCTTCTTTGTGACATTACATGTGTTTATAAAGCACCTAGAATCTTGCCTCGTATACATTAAGTACTTAGGGTTTGCTGTTATTACCCACCTAGAACTTGTTGTGCTGGAATTGTGGTTTAAATAGTTGGGGGATAAGGGGATTCTCTGGAGTACTGTAAAAATATCATGTTTAGTTACTAGTGTTCCTCAACGTATCTCAGTGCCTAGAATGTTTAATCTGAGTCTGCTGTCTGAGTAGGAAATGGGGTGGGTTCTAGAGCTCCTGAAAATGGGTGAAACCATGGTTTCTAAGTTAATTTACCTCACAAAACTAAAAATAAAAGGGGAAGACAGGACATGCTGAGCATCTCATGCTCTGTGACCCTCTGGAGACACTAATAAAGAGCCACAGAGACCAGCTGAAATGCTCCAGAAAATGTCTCCACCCCAGAGGTCACCTTTTCTCTTTTAGTCATTGAATGGTGGCGAATCATCATTGCTCTTTCCTTTTCGAGATATATTGATACTTTGAATTTTGCTCATGTGATTATGGCTGAGGCAGAGTCATTACCATGCAAGTTCACTCCAGGAAGATTCTCTCCACTAGTAAAATGTACCTTTTGTTTCCTATGTTTTAAATTCTTCCCCTCAGTCTATAAATATGCTCAAGAATTTTCCAACTTAAAAATATCCCTCATTGACTCTCTATCGACCTGCCACCCATCTCTAACCACAGTCCCATCTCTTTCATTCTGAATTATTGAAAGAGTAGCTGATTTTAGCTGTTTCCATTCCTCGCCCTCTCTTCACACTTCTACCCACCACAATGAGGCTGATGCTTCCCAAGGACTGGGCATGATGACATCACGAAAGGCGTTTGCAGGCCTTGATTTACCGCCTCTCTTTCTCTTTTTTGCCCCTCTAGCTTTCCTTCTTGTTCTTTGTTGCCCTCTTTCTCTCTTTATTTCTACCTTTTTTTTTTTTAAAAAAAGTAACCTTATTGAGGTAAAATTTACATACCATAAAATGCACTCACATTAGTGTACAACTCAACGATTTTAGTAAATTCACAGAGTTGTTTGACCATTCCCACGACTCAGTTTTAGAATACTTCCATCACTCTAGAAAGAACCCTCCTGCCTATTTTCAGTCTCTCCCCGTTCCCACTCCCAGCCCCAAGCAATCTATTTCTTTCCGTGATCTCCAGCACGCCCTTGCAAAACTAAACACTCTGCATGCACCCTTAACTTTCATAACCCAGTCACGCATGAGTTGCATTGGACCTCTAGGCATGTTCTTTTTCTGTCATCCTCAAGGATTTGATCTTCCTCTGCTCACGCCCTGAA
This sequence comes from Balaenoptera physalus, assembly GCF_965194825.1. Taxonomy (NCBI): domain Eukaryota; kingdom Metazoa; phylum Chordata; class Mammalia; order Artiodactyla; family Balaenopteridae; genus Balaenoptera; species Balaenoptera physalus. Next base: position 94,513,965 of record NC_138896.1, on the reverse strand, counting down.
GACTGGGCTTCTCTGTCTTTTTGTCTCAGCCCACTGTCTCTGGATTTTCTGTGCGTCATTTCACTCACTCCCGTGAATCACCTCTGGTGCTAGGTTTTGCCGATGGGGTTACATTTCCCCATACCCATCTCCTTACCTTTCTCCTAGGTTAGCCCTCCCTTTTCTTTTAAGAATTACCTCAGATGCCACCTATACTATAGAGTCTTCCCATTTTCTAACCACCATTCCTATTCCTTATCTATAACTATACCTTAAAGAAATGTAGCTCATGAGCTATGACCCTCAAGCAACTTTGTTGTCTCTCTTTGCCCCCTTATGTTCTTTCTGTGAATTTCTTTTCGTAGTTCCTCTCTTGCCCCTGGAAGAAAACCCCAGTAGCCCTGTCCACTCCATATTTGGTGATGCTTAGGTATCTGACATAATTTCAATCAAAAAATTATAATATTCTGTCCTGTTTAATAGCTACAACTTAGAACTTGATTTAAAGATAAAACTAATCTCCCTCCCTACTGCTTCGCTGCTGCAGAGGGGAAGTCTGCAATCAGAGAAAGAATGTTTTGGCTTCTTTTCTCACCTAGTATGTCTACATCTCCTCCCCCTAACTTGCTGTTTCTAGTTCTGATTACTGTGTTGCAAAGGAAGAGAAGAGGGGGCAGCACGTTTCACCTGATTGATTCCGTTGTTGTGATTTAGGATCATGGCACTTTGGACTTACCGGGAGTGTAGAACTGGTGTTTTCTTTCAGTGGTTCTCTCCTTAGATGCCCTATCTTTCCTGTGGAAGGTCTTCCCCTGCCCCCCACTGCTGATTCTCTTGCTCTGGGTGACTGACAGCTGCATCCCCCCAGGCACTCCCGGGTGTGTGTCTGGCTCACCGAACACACCATGCATTCTGTACCCGTAATGTCTCTGAGGATCCATCTCCTTCCTAAACTGCAATCTTCTATTCTGCTTAGCCTACTCTTCTTCCTTAGTGTGATCCTAGACCCCTGCATCCCTCAAAATGCAGCTCTCTGTGGTCTCCTTATAGCATTTAGCCTACTCTTCTTCCTTAGTGTGACCCTAGACCCCTGCATCCCTCAAAATGCAGCTCTCTGCGGTCTCCTTATAGCATTTAGCCTACTCTTCTTCCTTAGTGTGACCCTAGACCCCTGCATCCCTCAAAATGCAGCTCTCTGCGGTCTCCTTATAGCATTTAGCCTACTCTTCTTCCTTAGTGTGACCCTAGACCCCTGCATCCCTCAAAATGCAGCTCTCTGCGGTCTCCTTATAGCATTTAGCCTACTCTTCTTCCTTAGTGTGACCCTAGACCCCTGCATCCCTCAAAATGCAGCTCTCTGCGGTCTCCTTATAGCATTTAGCCTACTCTTCTTCCTTAGTGTGATCCTAGACCCCTGCGTCCCTCAAAATGCAGCTCTCTGTGGTCTCCTTATAGCATTTAGCCTACTCTTCTTCCTTAGTGTGATCCTAGACCCCTGCGTCCCTCAAAATGCAGCTCTCTGTGGTCTCCTTATAGCATTTAGCCTACTCTTCTTCCTTAGTGTGATCCTAGACCCCTGCGTCCCTCAAAATGCAGCTCTCTGTGGTCTCCTTATAGCATTTAGCCTACTCTTCTTCCTTAGTGTGATCCTAGACCCCTGCGTCCCTCAAAATGCAGCTCTCTGTGGTCTCCTTATAGCATTTAGCCTACTCTTCTTCCTTGGTGTGATCCTAGACCCCTGCATCCCTCAAAATGCAGCTCTCTGTGGTCTCCTTATAGCATTTAGCCTACTCTTCTTCCTTGGTGTGATCCTAGACCCCTGCATCCCTCAAAATGCAGCTCTCTGTGGTCTCCTTATAGCATTTAGCCTACTCTTCTTCCTTAGTGTGATCCTAGACCCCTGCGTCCCTCAAAATGCAGCTCTCTGTGGTCTCCTTATAGCATTTAGCCTACTCTTCTTCCTTGGTGTGATCCTAGACCCCTGCATCCCTCAAAATGCAGCTCTCTGTGGTCTCCTTATAGCATTTAGCCTACTCTTCTTCCTTAGTGTGATCCTAGACCCCTGCATCCCTCAAAATGCAGCTCTCTGTGGTCTCCTTATAGCATTTAGCCTACTCTTCTTCCTTAGTGTGATCCTAGACCCCTGCGTCCCTCAAAATGCAGCTCTCTGTGGTCTCCTTATAGCATTTAGCCTACTCTTCTTCCTTAGTGTGATCCTAGACCCCTGCGTCCCTCAAAATGCAGCTCTCTGCGGTCTCCTTATAGCATTTAGCCTACTCTTCTTCCTTAGTGTGATCCTAGACCCCTGCATCCCTCAAAATGCAGCTCTCTGTGGTCTCCTTATAGCATTTAGCCTACTCTTCTTCCTTAGTGTGATCCTAGACCCCTGCATCCCTCAAAATGCAGCTCTCTGTGGTCTCCTTATAGCATTTAGCCTACTCTTCTTCCTTAGTGTGATCCTAGACCCCTGCATCCCTCAAAATGCAGCTCTCTGTGGTCTCCTTATAGCATTTAGCCTACTCTTCTTCCTTAGTGTGATCCTAGACCCCTGCATCCCTCAAAATGCAGCTCTCTGTGGTCTCCTTATAACATGTCCCTCCTCAGTGGGTTTAAAGGAAACCCTTCTCCCTCCCCCTGAGTGGGTAGAACTCATCAGGATTCTCTCCAAAGAAGCTTTTCTCAAATCCTCTACTGAGGCTCCAGACATCTCTGATGTGAGCAAGGGTTTCAGAGCCAGACAAATGGTTTTGCAGTACCTCCTTTGAAAATGTGTTCCTCATTCTGTTCTGGCACCTCCCTCACCTTTAGGGTATAACACTGCTATGTCTTGGAGACTGAAGAAGGAACTTCCTATTAACACCCTATTACAGACCTCTCTCCTCTGGTCCAGAAGCTTGTATTAAAACGTTTCTGGGTCAGTTTGCTTCTTGAGAGTTTAAGTACCTGGAGGTCAAAGATGATGATTTATTTTAAAATATTCTCTCTGTGCTTGTACCTGACATGCTGTAGGCACTCAGGAAATGTGAGTTTTCTCACCAAGATCATTCTCCTTTATCCAAAATTACAAGGTAAAAAAAAAAAAAAAAAAAAAAAGAAAGTATGGCCTTGCTTAGTGTGCACAACCAGACTACCTGCTGAGTAGTGCTTCATCCTGGCCAAAAAGCACTTTTTAGCCCTTTTCAACCTCTTGACCCCTTTCTCCTTGACCCTCACTACAAAATTATTTACATATTTTTGACCCTATTGTCATGTTAGAAATGGAGATTTTTTTTTTCCCTTTTTCAAAATGTTTGGTAATGTTTTGAGAAATCAGTATGTGGCCATCGTAGAAAATTTAAAATATATAAAAGAATGTAGAGAGAAAAGTGGTTTACCTGGTTTCTGTTTCGAAATACACAGTTCCCCTCCCCAGAGACAACTGCTTTCTCCAGTTCTCGAATATTCTTTCAAATTCTTTGCGCTCATAAATGTATATAAGTGTATATTTTTTGACTCCGTACGAAAGGCATCATACTTTTCACACATTGTGTTGTATCTTATGTTCGTGGCTTAGTGTATCTTTGAGATTTCTTGATTTAATCCCAAACAGAGTTGCTGCATTTTTCTTAATTCTTACCTACTATAGGGATGGTACGTTATCACAGTGTATATGCTTGAAATCAAGGAGAAGCGTTATTTATTTAAATAGTCCAGTACTTTCCCTTTATAAAAGAAATTTAATTTGTTAAAAATGTAATGAATTTAAGTGAAATTTAATGCAGTATCAGTTATAGAACTAGTTTCAGTTGCCAACTGTATTAATACAAACCTTTAAAAGTATATAAATGATCAGGAGAAAAACAAATATTTTATATTAACGCATATATGTGGAATCTGAAAAAATTGGTATAGATGATCTTATTTACAAAGCATAAATAGAGACACGGAGGTAGAGAACAAACGTATGGATACCAAGGGGGAAGGCGAGGGGGATGAATTGGGAGACTGGGATTGACATATATACACTACTGATGCTGTGTATAAAATAGATAACTAATGAGAACCTACTGTACAGCAGAGGGAACGCTACTCAATGTTCTGTGGTGACCTAAATGGGAAGGAAATCCAAAAAAGGGGGGATATATTTATACGTATAGCTGATTCACTTTGCTGTACAGTAGAAACTAACACAACATTGTAAAGCAACTATACTCCAATAAAAAGTAAAAAATAAATAAATAAAAATATATAAAAGATCAGGTTATACTTTATGGTTCCCTAACAATCTGACTGCATAAACATTCCACTTGCTAAATATCATGTGAAAAATAATTGAAAATACAGAGGTTCTGTCTTTATTTATCTTGGGTAAATGTCTTAACCCATGTGTGTCTTTGTTTCTTTATCTGAAAAATGGGGGTGATAATAGAATGAGCCTCATGGATTGTTGTGAGGGTGAAGTGGGTTAATGTATGAAACAATATCTGGGAAATAACAAGCAATAAAAGGTAATGATATCACAGTTCATTTTCCTTTCTAATATTTGGAATATTGTCTTTGTAGAAAAGCATTTGCATCATATGGTGTTTTTTTTTTTAAATTTATTTATTTTTGGCTGCGTTGGGTCTTCACTGCTGCGCACAGGCTTTCTCTAGATGTGGCGAGCGGGGGCTACTCTTTGTTGCAGTGCGTGGGCTTCTCATTGCGGTGGCTTCTCTTCTTGCAGAGCATGGGCTCTAGGCGTGCGGGCTTCAGTAGTTATGGCATGAGGGCTCAGTAGTTGTGGCTCGTGGGCTCTAGAGTGCAGGCTCAGTAGTTGTGGTGCACGGGCTTAGTTGCTCCGCGGCACGTGGGATCTTCCCGGACCAGGGCTCAAACCCGTGTCCCCTGCATTGGCAGGCGGATTCCTAACCACTGCACCACCAGGGAAGTCCCTGCATCGTATGGTTTTAACCTATTTTAAAATTCTAAATAAATATATAGTGGCAAGGAATGTTGTGATGTAGACTTAAGAAAGTTACGTTGCTCCTCATTACCATATCATGAGGTCTACAGTAATTTCCCATTCAGTAAGAAAGGAAGAAAACCCATGCAGCATTTATAATTATGGAAATTTGTCTTTGTTCATTTTGTTCCTTGTTTAAGTTAGAAAATGTCAAGGATAAGTATATAGCAGAATTTGCTTATCGTTTAGTTTTCTAGTTATCATTAAATGTGGTAGGACCCAAAAGTCCAAGTCCCAGAGCAGGGTTCTTTTCACTGGAAGAATTAAATTAAAAAAAAATCCCCACAAGAGCACCTTCGTTCTGACTACCTTGGAAAAACATTGGACAGTGTCAATCGTTTTTTTAAGGATGAAAATTCCATTAGAAGATCCTGCAACTTTTCGAAACTTGGACCTGCTCCAAAACACAACATGCTTCAAGGGTTGTTCTTGCATGCCAAGTAGTAGTCACCTATGGTTGGAGAGATGTTTGTAAAAACATTGTGCCCTGGAAATGGCCACATTTGGTTTGACGCTTAAAGGAAAGCAAGAGAATTGAAGTAAACCCTCTGTCAAGTATACTTAGAAATAATGACATTTTGTCTAATATTTTGAAGCAAGAAACCGGTTGGCATGATTTTGTAGCTGTGTCTCTTCTCTTCACCTTGCAGTTGCATGAAATTAGTGGAACCAACTGAAAAATGGAATTGCAGTTTTTTCTGAGGTGGTATCAGTGAAACTATCTTTGAGTTGAGCACAGAGAGATCTCTTGAGTTGCCAGAGAAGATCTCGTTGAGTTGAGGACAAAGTAAAAAGAGGCTCTGAAATCAACATAAGGTGCCTCAGAGTGTTCTGGCAGTATTTTTATATAGCTGATTCATCGACCGCAATGTATGTCCAAAAAGAGGTCTGATTTGCTTTGCTACTGCCTGTGTACACTGATTGCTAAAAGATCAAAAGAAAAAAATTAACTGGATGTCAGAGATGAGATGCTTCTCCATACCAAAAACAGGTTCATGATCTCAACTTATTTATCAAGCTTTTCAACAGTGACCTTCTCAGGAACAATTATTTTTCAACATAATTTTTTTCTTTTCAATCTGCGTAATTTATACTTAATTGCATTTTGCTGAAGTTGTCATTAATTTCTGTATGAACAAAGAAAGAAGAAATAAATCTCCAAATACACACATATATATACACCCACACACATATGTCTATAATATATACACCCATATATAGGTACACACACATGTAATAGCTATGTAAAAGAAATTATTTTCCAGTGTAATAAAACAAATTGTGTACAAAACAAAAGTTAGCTTATGTCAGTCTATCTGTATTTGGAGTAGAGCGGTAAGAGGGTCCATAGGTTTGGCTGATTTCTCAAAAAGGACCTTAACCTACAAAAGGTTATGAATCACTGTTGTTTTGCAGATTGTAGTCTAGTTGGAGAGAAAAGCCATAGTCTCTGTAACTATAATGGGAGGTGTTGAAAGTGCTGAGGGTTGGAGGAAGGACTATAAAGGGCTGTAGGTGTCCTCAGGGGCATGAGCTAGATGGCTTCTAGCTGGCATTTGCCTTATTTGCTGATTGTGCTACTCTAAATACAAAACTGTTAGTGTGAAGGTAACATCAACCTGGGCACATTATATTCTCCGCTCTTCTTAGCTGCGGAACACTTATGAACTGTAGGGAGGATGTGTGTGGAGTTGTCAAGAATGTTGGACTTTGAGCCCAGTATTCACGTGAATTTCATCCCCTGTTTGTTTAGTTTCAGCAGGAAAGAGGTATAGTATGCAGAGTGCATCAACTGCATTTCTGGAAGACGTGCAGATCCTGAATGAGTGAATGATTATGATTATGAATGAAAACAAAGTGGGTGTATGCAGCCTGATTTCTGAACTGGCAGGATGTGCAGTCTTATCAAGTGTTAAACTCATGCATTCATTGACTACCATGGTGTTACGTTGTATACCACGATAGTGAGCTAATTTCTCTACAAGACTCAAAATACAACACCATAGGCATCAAACTTTTATGCATTAATGATTAAATATTTTACTCTACTAAAAGGCTCTAATCTGCTCAAGGTTTTTTGTGGTTTTTTTGGTACAGGTTGGGAATAATGTATATTCATGAATAGATTTTGTTTCTCAGATATCAGAGTTGGAGGTGAGTTTTTTTGGGTGTGAGAGATGTGTTCAGCAATCCTCTCAACAAAATTGCTGTAGGGTTTGTCTCTTTGAAAAGGAGAATGCGCGTTAGGTATCCGTTCCTCTGATATAAATGAAGTCAAATCATTCTCACACCTAAAGTTTCCACCGCATGAAGAAGCTTAACTCTGAGCATTTGCCAAGACTGCATTCAGAGCTGTGTATGTATATTCAATATAAATATATATCAATATTTCATGATCCACAAGCTTAGTAGCAATTTTGTAAAGTGTATGACAAAAGCCACAAATGATCTCTTCTTTTAGAGCAACTGGGAACAACTATTTAGAGCATTTTTTGTTTTAAGTCCAAGGTCTAGCATTTTTAACTGAGTTGACATAAAGAATAGATAGTACAGTTGTTAATATATACTAAATTTGGGGGCTTTTTAAAGACCACCATGAGAAATGTGTTGTGAATTTATTAAGCTTTAACCCCTAGAAGCAAATGTCTATTAGCAGAGAAAATTCTAAAGGGTATCTATTTATTTCTTTGATTTAAAACATTCCTGTGAATAGTAGAATATTTTTATTGTAGCAGATGACATTTTGATTCATATCTGTCTTGCTTCAGTAGCTTCTTTTGTATTTATTTTAACTTGGTGATTTCAGAAGTGGTACGAGCTTTCATATGACCTTTTTCTCTGTGACAGTACTTGGCAACACTGAGAAGTCAGGTCATGACTGTATTAATTACCTTCATTATTTATAAAGTCAGTGCCCTACTTTAGCACTGATTAAAAATGAGCAGCATAATTTTTAAGAATAGTATCCCTAATGAAGTTTCTTTTTATCTTTGAACTTTATACAGTGTGTGCCTGTGTGTATGTGTGTGAACCAATATAAGAATATTGGAATATACATATTTCTTCTCTTAAATCAGATAGTTTGGTTAATATTGTCTAGCTTCTGACTTCTATGAATTTGAAGGCAAGAACGAAATTGGTGTGTTGCAAAATATGTTGTCTTTTATCCTTTTAAGCCTGATACAGATTATAATATTGTCTGATTTGAATGTTCATTGTAAATCTGATCATGTCAGCTCCTGGTTAAAATTGTACTGCGTTTTCAAAGGGCTTTATCCTGATACTAATATTCTTAGCCAGGCATAGAAGCTTGACCCCTATTATACATCTGCAGTCTCATTTCACACCACAGTGAACTTGGCCATCTGCATTCTGTCTCATCAATCTTCTTTCTGTTCGTACAATAAGCCATGAACACTGAAGCCACAAGGCCTTTTGCATATTCTATTCTTTACGCCCAGGGGTGATTGCCAAAATATTTAACCAGCAGTAGGACATGGGCACTGACCAGTCAGAAGTGACATGGGCTAGAGCAGAATTCTGGAAACCCCCTGTTGAGCCAGTCACTAATTTTTAGGTGGTACATCTAGTTGGTGGGGTGGGGTTCTGGGCCAGCCTGGGAGACAGGATGGTTATTTGATAGGAGAGGGTCCAGACAGTGGCTACTCACCAGCCTGTTTACCAACTCAAGGCTTTGTCTATACCTGGAAAATTTCTTCCTTTTCTCACCCTGCAAAACATACACACATCTGATTATGTCATCTCTTCTTTTCTTCCATTTCACTGCAGTTCTTCAGAGGAGCTTCTCCTGACCTTCCTGATGAGGGTTGTTCTCATTGAGATTTTCACTAGAAACTCCTATCCCTTCATTGTCCCTTTCACAGTGGTCAGTTTACATATACTTTGTAAGTAATTGAATCGTATATCACTCCCATTAGTTTGTGTATTCCATGAGGGCAGGGATCGTCAATTATCTGACAACCCCATCTTCATCTTCCTCCAGAATTAAAATTCCAGCACCTAATAGGAGCTTAATAAATATTTATTGAATGAATGAATTTTCAAAAAGACTTTAGGACTTCTTTGAACATACTTAATTACACTTTGCAAATGTAGCTGATATGCGTGTTAGTTGTGGGATGCATTGTTGGGAAGATAACTTTTTTTTTTTAATTTACCATCTACTTAATGCCTTCTTATACATTTTTCTGAAATAATTTTCAAGTGGTGGCTAGATCCCATGCTGTGACTTATCTTTTCTTTCCGTAGAAATGCTTCTCACTCCCTTGATGACCAGTGAAATGGTTTAATCTCCCAAATTGACTTATTCATTTTTCTTAAAGCTCAGCAAGAAAAATTACTTAAAAGCCTAAAATGATGCACAGGGTGTTAGAAACATTGCAGTGGTGGAAAAGCTGTGGTCCTACTTTCAAAGATGTATCAGTCTAGTAATTTTCTCCTTATCCTACTTACAAGTGTTTATAATGTTTTCTTTTCCCGTTGCAGTATTAGAACATAGACCGTATGTTTTGTTCTCTGTATGACACAGAGCAAAGCCTCACACATTTATATGGATGCATTTTAATGATTGTGTTGATGTTACTACAGGATCTTCTGCTAAAGTTTTCCTTTTTTCTTGAAAATTCCAACAACCTGTTCTTTTTAAGTCTATTATTTTGTTATTACCAAATTCTTTCTCAGTCCATTTAATGTATAAACTGGATAGCTTTAACTCCTCAAAGAATGAAATACTAGTTTGATAATGTTTTACTCCTCAAGGCTTTCCTGTGTTTGAGACTTAACTGTTGTCCCCAGACTTTAATATACCTTGCAACTGCTGCCTAGCTTTTTATGAATATGTGACATTTCATGTATCATATTACTGCATTTAATGTTTCCAACGCCTTTTATGAATAATTGTCATTGTATTTTATTTGAAAAGTTCAAAAAATTTTTTTGCTTTTCTACTGTGTATATGTGTGTATGCCATTCTTCTCATGATTTCTGGACTGTGGTTTCCTCACGTGCATCATTAGAAGGAAGTTATGGTGGTTATGGATGTCATATTTAAGTGTAATTTAGAATGATTTAAGTTATTATTCAACTTAGTAATTGAAAATAATTATGGATACAAAATGTCTTACTGACTAATCAGGAAAAAGGAAGGCAGGCTAGGTATCTGAAAGCCTTTGGTCCAAGTGGGGGAAATCAACCACTGGAAAGGCTTGAGAAGTAATTATTGAATGAAGTAGAATGTGTGTCCTTCCTTGTACACTTAAATAATTTCATGATTTTGGCCATAAGTCTCATGGGACTGAATGCTATTGAAAATAGCTTCAGAATGTCTCAGTTTCATATGCACAGTGAGACAGACACCACATGTGACTCTTGCCCTTATCACTTCAGTGCACATCACTTCCACTTGCCACCAAATGCATTCTTTGAATGGACCTAATGGTTTTTTTTTGGTTTTTTTTTTTTTTTTTGCCTCTGAAGCCATTTTGCTGTCCCTATGAGAGGTTAGAAGTGCTGGATCATTAATACTCCCTGCAAATAGCCTCCAAACGATGACTCATGGGAGTTGTATAAATACCCCAGATCCCTTGCCGCTTGGCAAGGATAACTGGACAACTGAAGCATAACTCTGGCATTACTCTGAGGCATACGTTCTACGCAGGCTGGACTTCCAGAGTTTCCCCAAAAGGAATAAGCTGTACTTAGACACAGGGGTTGATGGGTTCATATCTTACCCTTTATTGGCTGCCTTCCTTTCCCTCTCTTACTTCACCAGGTCCTGACTGTTTTTGTCATTCACCTCTCAAGTAAACTGCTTGCACTTGAATTCATTTTGCAGTGTTTGCATCAAGGGGAACCTAAACTAAGACACTTGCAATTTGTAGTAGTGGGGACAGTTAGAAATGGTCACAGATCCCGTGATGGTGCAAGTTGCCAACCTGCAGTCCTTAGAGGAGTCTCTCTCAATCGTATTTCCACCTGTTTCAGATTCCCACGGGCCAAGTCAGAGTTACGCCGAAATCCCGGAATTCTAGCACTTCCACCACTTAACTCCCCTCGCCTTCCCCAAGAATGTATATTATATTGCAAGTGAACAAGAGCAGCATTACTATAGGAATAACTGATTTAATACATTATTTTAAGTATGTGACTTGCAAGATGTCATATTTTCACTCTTGAAATTATTATGTGGAACACACTTAATTCTAATTGAATATATCACATCACATGGCAGGATCCCGTAGTTAAGAACCACTGAGATTTCTCTCGTTTGCTTAGCAACAACTAAGACAGCCCAGTCCATAGCAGCTACTGACTGAGAGATGTACACCTTCTCTGCTAAAATGGCTGACGTTAAAGTCATTCATTTCCCTGTGTGGAACCAGCTGAGTTTTAGCAATGGAAAAAAGTTTCTCTGATTTTAAGTGTGTGCATCCAGCCTACTTGATCATTAACCGTGCAGTTTAGGTAGTTTCAAATGGCCATTGCAAATGACACAGGATATTCACACAATTATTTACTCTCAGCCAGCACATTCAAGTTTATGAAAATTCAGGAAAGCAAAAAAAGTAGTTTCATTTGCAAGATTCTCATACTGAACAATTTTCATCATTAGCATTTTTTTAACTCAACATATGTAATTGAGGGCTTTCTGCAATTGTTTCTGAAAAAACAGGCTTAAAATGAACATTGATAATGTTATTTATAATTTATATGCCTATGAGGGATTCAGAGACTATGAAAAGCAGTGTTTCGAGATATCAAATCTGCTGATGTGACTCTTAGTTTAACCAAAAATATTAGCATGAGAGAAAATGAGAAAAGTTACAACTTCAGGGTAATATTTTACTTGTTGTAATTACTATCTAGCAAAAGTTTCAATACTTAATATACTAATATTTAATATTTTAGTATTGTCAAACATTTCTAATTTTGTGAAGCCCCTCTGTCTGCCTATCAGTTACATAAAGAGTTTTTTAAGTATCTACATATTGCACATCTTTTTTGCACCAAAAAAGATTCATTTCATTTGGGGATTTTGAGTGGTTGAGAGTAGTACAGTTTTATGAAAAGAAGAAAATCTATGTTTTAAAGCAATTCAGTTTTTCAAGTCTGACTTCTTTGTATATTTATTTTACAGATTAAAGGATTCACCTGAAGACATAGCATTCTATTCATCAGAGACTGGACAAGAGTTACTCTTGCTTTTGGCAATTAAAGATGATGTTGTCATGGAAACAGTTGATCCTGCTTTCATTCATTGGCTGCCTAGGAGGTAACAGTAAGCAATATTTTCTAAATTGAAGTTAGAACTATACCTGAGTCATTTGTTAAATAATTTAAAAATGTTGAACTGATCCTCCACAAGTCTTTTTTTTTTTGTCCCAGAAAGGAAATTCTAATTTTCTCTTCTGATAACTGGATTCTCACTGTGCTCCCTAATGTTTGCAGACCATTTTATTTTCATTACAAATATAATGGCATTTAATATCATGGATCTAATAAGAACCTGCTATATAAAAAATAAATAAAATAAAATTCAAATTAAAAAAAAGAATAGATACATGTGTACAAAAAATATTATGGATCTACTGTAGTGTTATGAATATAACAATTAAGCAGAATTTGAGAATGTTAATTCATGACTTTTTTACCAAAATGGCTAAATCTTGTAATCTGTAGTGTAAAGGGAAAATACAGATTTTAAAAAATGTCAGTATTTTCATATCTAATCTTAAAAACAATACTATTTTTCTTTCAGCAAATAACTTATTTAAGGGACCAAAAATAAGGATAGAATTTTTATTTGTTAATTTTGAAAATTCGAAGTTTAGGACAAAACAGAAAGAAAAAGGAATAATTCTCATATTCACCATACAAAAGCAACTCTTAAAAATCATCTGATGCATGTTCATTTTGTTTCATTTTCTTGAACAGTGGAAGAGTAAGACAAGGATTTTTTTAAATGAAGTAACATGTGTGCAATGATTAGTTTTTTGCTTTATTTTATTGTATTTTATTTTTTTATTGGGGTATAGTTGTTTTACAATGTTGTGTTAGTTTCTACTGTACAGCAAAGTGGAGTTTCCTGTGCTGTACAGCAGTTTCTCACTAGTTATCTGTTTTATACATATTAGTGTATATATGTCAATCCCAGGCTCCCAATGCATCCCACCCACCCTTTCCACCATTGGTGTCCATACATTTGTTCTCTACGTCTGTGTCTCTATTTCCGCCTTGCAAACAGGTTCATCTGTACCATTTTTCTAGATTCCACATACATGCGTTAATATACGATATTTGTGTTTCTTTTTCTGACTTACTTCACTCTGTATGACCGTCTCTAGGTCCATCCACATCTCTACAAATGACCCAATTTCGTTCCTTTTTATGGCTGAGTAATATTCCATTGTATATATGGACCGCATCTTCTTTATCCATTTGTCTGTCAGTGGGCATTTAGGTTGCTTCCATGACCTGGTTATTGTAAATAGTGCTGCAGTGAACATTGGGGTGCATGTGTCTTTTTGAATTATGGTTTTCTCTGGGTATATGCCCAGTAGTGGGATTGCTGGGTCATACGGTAATTCTATTTTTAGTTTTTTAAGGAACCTCCATACTATTCTCCATAGTGGCTGTATCATTTTACATTCCCACCAACAGTGCAGGAGGGTTCCCTTTTCTCCACACCTTCTCCAGCATTTATTGTTTGTAGATTTTTTGATGATGGCCATTCCAACCGGTGTGAGGTGATACCTCATTGTAGTTTTGATTTGCATTTCTCTAATAATTAGTGATGTTGAGCATCTTTTCATGTGCCTCTTGACCATCTGTATGTCTTCTTTGGAGAAATGTCTATTTAGGTCTCCTGCCCATTTTTTGATTGGGTTGTTTTTTTGATGTTGAGCTGCATGAGTTGTTTTTATATTTTGGAGATTAATCCTTTGTCAGTTGATTTGTTTGCAAAGTTTTCTTTCTTTTTATTATAAAAACTCTCCAGCACCTAAAGGGTTGAAAGAATAGTACAATAAGTACCTATATATGCACCATTTAGATTTAACTATTGTACCATTTACTGTACTTGTTCTATATATATACATATGTGTGTGTATTTTTCATTCATTGTTTGATTGACTACACCATTTGAAAGTAAGTTACAGAAGTTATTACCTCTCACCTCTAAAAATTTCAGCATCCGTCTCCTGAGAAGAACACCTATCTTCTAGATAAACACAAGTGCTTTATGATACCTAAGGAAAGTAACAAAAAAAAAGTAGCTTGTTATTTTTCTTTTCTAAGAGGAGGAAATTGGTATGGAATGAGGCCAAATGCATTGTCAGGTAAAACATATGTTATTTGAAGACATGTTTATATTGGAGTAAACTTCTAAGCCCTTATGTCAAACTTTAAACATTCTTGAAGTATTTAAATGATATTTAAACCTCCAACTTTTAAAATAAAGTTTTTTTAAACAGGTTTTCCCCTGTGATGCCTCAATTTTGTTTCCTAAAACATTTTCTTTCCTACTACTAATCTAGCACTGAGGAAAAAAGGAGTAATTATTTATAAATTTTTACTGTTTTAAATAGTCTTTGGAGAAAGACCAACACAGATATCAAAATAAATCTTTTTCTTGGCTTATTTTCTTCATTTACAAAATTTTAAATTTGAGTTCTGTTGTACAAGGAGAAAATGAAAGGGAATACACTACAGCAGTATTATTATTCACAATATCAACTTTCATAGAAACAACCTTGAACTTTTACAATTAGTTGGAAACAGGTAGATATACTCAGAAAGTGGAAGTATAGCTAAAGAAAATGAGATCAGTATTTCAAAGGTTAAAAATTTTGAGTTGTAATTTTGCACTGTGTGCAAATTGTATTGCTTGTTTTCAGTATTTTTTAGAAATGTTTTATAGACTTATGAACGAATTTATGGAGAAAGCAGTATCCATTTTACTAAAATATTAAGACATTAAAAAATTTAAAGGTCAACTTGATTTTCTGGGTATGTTGGTAAAAAAGCTATAAAGGTTGGTAAAGGAGAACTGGACTAATTGATATATGATAAATTTTATGTAGGGTATTACTTAGAGAATTGGTAATCTTTATAATTATAGTATGGAGAAGAATTTGTCTCTGACTAATTTTCTAAAGAGTATTGATTGCGTACATTTCTTCATGTACTGAATATTGGTACTCGTTTTGGATTTATATAAAATTTAGATTAAAAAGCCAGCTTGTGAGTGTGATATTCTGTTTACCAATATTGGGTCATTTTTTAAGTATTAGAGTTAAAAATCTGTTCATGAGGTAGGGAAGATCTCTAAATAAATGCCAAGTAAAAACATGTTATGTGAATTCACTTGCGTAGAGTAGAGTTTATCCAAAGACGTAAACTCAATAAATATAGCAAATGCTTGATAATTTGTGTTTTCTATTTTCTCAGATTTAAGCTTTTTTGTTATCCATTATTTTCTGCATTTTTAAAACTGTTTCCTTCTGTTGTTCTGTCTCTGCATGTTTCTCTCTGTAGCAAAGGGGCAAATAGTAATTTTTGGCTGGGAATTTTTCCTAAGGTGAACTTAATCGTGTTTTTCCTCCAAAACACCAGGCTGCATTCATTCTTTTAAAAATATTTATTAAGCATCTATTATGTGCCATACATTGTTTCCAGTGAAGAAAATGGACAGAGATCTGTGTCCCTGTGGGGTTTATATTCCATCATGTTAGGGTAGAAAATGATATTGATTTAGCAGATGCTAGTGCTGTGAAGGAAAAGAGGCAGAATAAGATGAGAGTGTGGGGAGCTGGGAAGTGAGTTACCAGAGGTCATCAGGTCCATCCTCATAGAGAAGGTGACATTTGGGCCAGGACTTTGTGGCAAACGAGTTGACCTCGTGAGTATTTAGGGAAGGGAGCTCCAGGCAGAGTCAGCAATCCATCCAAGTGTTTAATATATGACATGCTGAGTATTTCTAGAAACAGCAGGAAAGTTAGCTTGGTTGGACAAGGAAGAGTTATGGGAAAGAAGTAGTAGGTGAGAGCCAAGAGTTAACGTGGAGATGGATGCAGCAAAAATGAAGGCCTTGTATATCACTGAAAATATTTAGAGCTTTTGCTCTGAATGCCCTCAGGAGCCATAGTGTGGTTTGATTAGAGAAGTGATGTAATCTGACTTTTTCTTTTTTTTTTTTTTTTTAAAGGATCTTGCTGGATGTAATCTGACTTTTTTTTTTTTTTAAGGATCTGGCTGGATGTTGTGTTGTGGATTTATTGTAGAGGTGCAGGTGAGCAAGCAGAGGTGTCAGTGGGAAGTTAATGCCCTAATCAGGCAAGGGTTGCTGATGTCTGACTCCAGGGTGGTTAGCAGGGGCGGTGGTCAAATTTTGGATATAGTTTGAAGGTATATTCATGAGGATTTGTGGATGGAATATATGTGGGATATGAGAGCAAAGAAAGCCTTTATGATAACCTCAAGGCTCTATGTCACCTTGTGCCCACATCAAGAGGTGTACCTTCTGAATGAAATGAAGACCCTGCAAACAAAACAGGGTTGAGAGTTTTCCAAACTAAAGGTCACTACCAAATAGTGGATTAAAAAAATCAATTCTGTGGGTCACATTTAGCATTTTTTATTAGAATAAATAGATTAAAATTAAAGTAAGAATAGAGTATAATATATCAGCATACACTGCCCACTTAGTAAATATTGTCTGTTGAGCACTTCTGGGCATTTGGGACATGGCAGTGAATAAAACAGACAATGTCCCAGTCCTCGTGGAGCTGTCCTTTTAATATTGTGTACTGGGTCTTGATCTTACGTATATTTCTTACTGAGTTGCTATGAAAAATGTTTAAGAGCCAGAGACCTAGTTAGAGAACAGAGAGATAGAGACAAGAAGAGGAAGGAACACTCGGATGAGGAAAACAATAGTGATGACAGGAGAATTAATAATACTAACAATAGTAATTAATGGATGCTCATTCATTGTGTACCAGGCACTGTGGAAAATGCTTTACTTAGGTCATCTAGTTAACAAAAATAAAATGAGATAGATATTATTGCTATTTCGGAGATTAGGGAACAGTCTCTAAGAGTTTAAGTACCTTGCCCAGTCTACATGGTTGTCTCAAGATTTCTGTTTATCTCTGAAATCAGAGTATAGTTCCCTATCACTAGAAGTTACCACTTCAGTAGTTTCTCTTCTGGAATGAAGTCAGAGGTATAGGCCATGGGCTAAAAATCGTCAAGGACCCAAGGAGATTGTTATCTTGCTCCTTAATTACCTATTAGTTCATTGCTTAACTGTATTAGATACTTCACATGTTCACTGTCCTATATGGGAGCCGCTAGCCACATGTGGCAGGTGAAGATTGGAAAGGTACCTAGTCCTAACTGAGATGTGCCCCAATGGAGACTGTAAAATGCAGTAAAAGTGTTTTACAGAATGTAAAACACTTGTAACCAAAAATATTCAGAGTTTAAAAAAATTATTGAAATATCTCAATAATTTTTATTGATTAAATTCTGCACTGATAATAATTTAATTATATTTGGTCAAGCAAAAATATTAAAATTAATTTCACCAGTTTCTTTGAACCTTTTTTAATGTGGTTGCTAGAAATTTTAAAATATGTGTGTGACTTGTGTTATATTTCTATCGGACAGCACTGCCCTAGACATTTATAAAATAGAAACCCAACCATTTTGCAAAGGTTTTCTAATATCTAATACCCAAAAGGGAGCCCAAATCATGGAAGTTAATGGAGACTTTTTGTTTTGGTTTTGTTTTTTGAATTTTTGAATTTTATTTAATTTACATTTTATACAGCAGGTTCTTATTAGTTATCCATTTTATACACATCAGTGTATACATGTCAATCCCAATCTCCCAATTCATCACACCACCACCCCCACCCCCCACTGCTTTCCCCGCTTAGTGTCTATACGTTTGTTCTGTACATTTGTGTCTCATTTTCTGCCCTGCAAACCGGTTCATCTGTACCATTTTTCTAGGTTCCAGTATATGTTTTAATATACGATGTTTGTTTTTCTCTTTTTGACTCACTTCACTCTGTATGACAGTCTCTAGATCCATCCACATCTCTACAAATGACCCAATTTCGTTCCTCTTTATGGCTGAGTAATATTCCATTGTATATATGTACCACATCTTCTTTATCCATTCGTCTGTCGATGGGCATTTAGGTTGTTTCCATGACCTGGCTATTGTAAATAGTGCTGCAATGAATATTGGGGTGCAAGTGTCTTTTTCAATTATGGTTTTTTCTGGATATATGCCCAGTAGTGGGATTGCTGGGTCATATGGTAATTCTATTTTCCGTTTTTTAAGGAACCTCCATACTGTTCTCCATAATGGCTGTATCAATTTACATTCCCACCGAGAGTGCAAGAGGGTTCCCTTTTCTGCACACCCTCTCCAGCATTTGTTGTTTGTAGATTTTCTGATGCTGCCCATTCTAACTGGTATGAGGTGATACCTCATTGTAGTTTTGATTTGCATTTCTCTAATAATTAGTGATGTTGAGCAGCTTTTCATGTGCTTCTTGGCCATCTGTATGTCTTCTTTGGAGAAATGTCTATTTAGGTCTTCTGCCCATTTTTGGATTGGGTTGTTTGTGTTTTTAATATTGAGCTGCATGAGCTGTTTATATATCTTGGAGATTAATCCTTTGTCCGCTGGTTCATTTGCAAATATTTTCTCCCATCTTGAGGGATGTCTTTTCGTCTTGTTTATGGTTTCCTTTGCTGTGCAAAAGCTTTGAAGTTTCATTAGGTCCCATTTGTTTATTTTTGTTTTTATTTCCATTACTCTAGGAGGTGGATCCAAAAAGATCTTGCTGTGATTTATGTCAAAGAGTGTTCTTCCTATGTTTTCCTCTAAGAGTTTTATAGTGTCTGATCTTACATTTAGGTCTGTACTCCACTTTGAGTTTATTTTTGTGTATGGTGTTAGGGAGTGTTCTAATTTCATTCTTTTACATGTAGCTGTCCAGTTTTCCCAGCACCACTTATTGAAGAGACTGTCTTTTCTCCATTTTATATCCTTGCTTCCTTTGTCATAGATTAGTTGACCATAGGTGCATGGGTTTCTCTCTGGGCTCTCTATCTTGTTCCATTGATCTATGTTTCTGTTTTTGTGCCAGTACCATATTGTCTTGATTACTGTAGCTTTGTAGTATACTCTGAAGTCAGGGAGTCTGATTCCTCCAGCTCCGTTTTTTTCCCGCAAGACTGCTTTGGCTATTCGGGGTCTTTTCTGACTCCATACAGATTTTAAGATTTTTTGTTCTAGTCCATAAAAAATGCCATTGGTAATTTGATAGGGATTGCATTGAATCTGTAGATTGCTTTGGGTAGTATAGTCATTTTCACAATATTGATTCTTCCAATCCAAGAACATGGTATATCTCTCCATCTGTTGGTATCATCTTTAATATCTTTCATCAGTGTCTTATAGTTTTCTGCATACAGGTCTTTTGTCTCCCTAGGTAGGTTTATTGCTAGGTATTTTATTCTTTTTGTTGCAATGGTAAATGGGAGTGTTTCCTTAATTTCTCTTACAGATTTTTCATCATTAGTGTATAGGAATGCAAGACATTTCTGTGCATTAATTTTGTATCCTGCAACTTTACGAAATTCATTGATTAGCTCTAGTAGTTTTCTGGTGGCATCTTTAGAATTCTCTCTGTATAGTATCATGTCATCTGCAGACAGTGACAGTTTTACTTCTTTTCCAATTTGTATTCCTTTTATTTCCTTTTCTTCTCTGATTGCTGTGGCTAGGACTTCCAAAACTATGTTGAATAATAGTGGTGAGGGTGGACATCCTTGTCTTGTTCCTGATCTTAGAGGAAATGCTTTCAGTTTTTCAACATTGAGAATGATGTTTGCTGTGGGTTTGTCGTATATGGCCTTTATTATATTGAGGTAGTTTCCCTCTATGCCCACTTTCTGGAGAGTTTTTATCATAAATGGGTGTTGAATTTTCTTAAAAGCTTTTTCTGCATCTATTGAGATGATCATATGGTTTTTATTCTTCAATTTGTTCATATGGTGAATCACATTGATTGATTTGCATATATTGAAGAATCCTTGCATCCCTGGGATAAATCCCACTTGATCATGGTGTATGATCCTTTTAATGTGTTGTTGGATTCTGTTTGCTAGTATTTTGTTGAGGATTTTTGCATCTGTATTCATCAGTGATATTGGTCTGTACTTTTCTTTTCTTGTAGTATCTTTGTCTGGTTTTGGTGTCAGGGTGATGGTGGCCTCATAGAATGAGTTTGGGAGTGTTCCTTCCTCTGCAACTTTTTGGAAGAGTTTGAGAAGGATGGGTGTTAGCTCTTCTCTAAATGTTTGATAGAATTCGCCTGTGAAGCCATCTGGTCCTGGACTTTTGTTTGTTGGAAGACCTTTAATCACAGTTTCAATTTCATTACTTGTGATTGGTCTGTTCATATTTTCTATTTCTTCCTGGTTCAATCTTGGAAGGTTATACCTTTCTAAGAATTTGTCCATTTCTTCCAGGTTCTCCATTTTATTGGCACAGAGTTGCTTGTAGTAGTCTCTTCGGAGGCTTTGTATTTCTGCGGTGTGTGTTGTAACTTCTCCTTTTTCATGTCTAATTTTATTGATTTGAGTCCTCTCCCTCTTTTTCTTGATGAGTCTGGCTACTGGTTTATCAATTTTGTTTATCTTCTCAAAGAACCAGCTTTTAGTTTTATTGATCTTTGCTATTGTTTTCTTTGTTTCTATTTCATTTATTTCTGCTCTGATCTTTATGATTTCTTTCCTTCTGCCAACTTTGGGTTTTGTTTGTTCTTCTTTCTCTAGTTCCTTTAGGTGTAAGGTTAGATTGTTTACTTGAGATTTTTCTTGTTTCTTGAGGTAGGCTTCTATAGCTATAAACTTCCCTCTTAGAACTGCTTTTGCTGCATCCCATAGGTTTTGGCTCGTCGTGTTTTCATTGTCATTTGTCTCTAGGTATTTTTTGATTTCCTCTTTGATTTCTTCAGTGATCTCTCGGTTATTTAGTAATGTATTGTTTAGCCTCCATGTGTTTGTGTTTTTTACGTTTTTTTCCCCTGTAATTCATTTCTAATCTCATAGCGTTGTGGTCAGAAAAGATGCTTGATATGATTTCAATTTTCTTAAATTTACTGAGGCTTGATTTGTGACCCAAGATGTGATCTATCCTAGAGAATGTTCCATGTGCACTTGAGAAGAAAGTGTAATCTGCTCTTTTTGGATGGAATGTCCTATAAATATCAATTAAATATATCTGGTCTGTTGTGTCATTTAACGTTTGTCTTTCCTTATTAATTTTCTGTTTGGATGATCTGTCCATTGGTGTAAGTGAGGTGTTAAAGTCTCCCACTATTATTGTGTTACTGTCGATTTCCTCTTTTATAGCTGTTAGCAGTTGCCTTATGTATTGAGGTGCTCCTATGTTGGGTGCATATATATTTATAATTGTTATATCTTCTTCTTGGATTGATCCTTTGATCATTATGTAGTGTCCTTCCTTATCTCTTGTAACATTCTTAATTTCATGTCTATTTTATCTGATATGAGTATTGCTTCTCCAGCTTTCTTTTGATTTCCATTTACATGGAATATCTTTTTCCATCCCCCTCACTTTCAGTCTGTATGTGTCCCTAGGTCTGAAGTGGGTCTCTTGTAGACAGCATATATATGGGTCTTGTTTTTGTATTCATTCAGCAAGCCTGTGTCGTTTGGTTGGAGCATTTAATCCATTCACGTTTAAGGTAATTATCGATATGTATGTTCCTATGACCATTTTCTTAATTACTTTGGGTTTGTTTTTTAGGTCCTTTTCTTCTCTTGTGTTTCCCACTTAGAGAAATTCCTTTAGAATTTGTTGTAGAGCTGGTTTGGTGGTGCTAAATTCTCTTAGGTTTTGCTTGTCTTTAAAGCTTTTGATTTCTCCATCGAATCTGAATGAGATCCTTGCTGGGTAGAGTAATCTTGGTTGTAGGTTCTTCCCTTTCATCACTTTAAGTATATCACGCCACTCCCTTCTGACTTGTAAAGTTTCTGCTGAGAAATCAGCTGTTAACCTTATGGGGGTTCCCTTGTATGTTATTTGTCATTTTTCCCTTGCTGCTTTCAATGATTTTTCTTTGTCTTTAATTTTTGCCAATTTGATTACTATGTGTCTTGACGTGTTTCTCCTTGGGTTTATCCTGTATGGGACTCTCTGTGCTTCCTGGACTTGGGTGGCTATTTCCTTTCCCATGTTAGGGAAGTTTTTGACTGTAACCTCTTCAATATTTTCTCGGGTCCTTTCTCTCTCTCTTCTCCTTCTGGGACCCCTATAATGCGAATGTTGTTGCGTTTAATGTTGTCCCAGAGGTCTCTTAGGCTGTCCTCATTTCTTTTCATTCTTTTTTCTTTATTGTGTTCTGCAGCAGTGAATTCCACCATTCTGTCTTCCAGGTCACTTATCCGTTCTTCTGCCTCAGTTATTCTACTGTTGATTCCTTCTAGTGTAGTTTTCATTTCAATTATTGTATTGTTCATCTCTGTTCTTTAATTCTTCTAGGTCTTTGTTAAACATTTCTTGCATCTTCTCAATCTTTACCTCCATTCTTTTTCTGAGGTCCTGGATCATCTTCACTATCATTATTCTGAATTCTTTTTCTGGAAGGTTGCCTATCTCCACTTCATTTAGTTGTTTTTCTGGGGTTTTATCTTGTTCCTTCATCTTGTACGTAGCCCTCTGCCTTTTCATCTTGTCTGTCTTTCTGTGAATGTGGTTTCTGTTCCACAGGCTGCAGGATTGTAGTTCTTCTTGCTTCTGCTGTGTGCCCTCTGGTGGATGAGGCTCTCTAAGAGGCTTGTGTAAATTTCCTGTTGGGAGGGACTGGTGGTGGGTAGAGCTGACTGTTGCTCTGGTGGGCAGAGCTCAGTAAAACTTTGATCTGCTTGACTGTTGATGGGTGAGGCTGGGTTCCCTCCCTGTTCGTTGTTTGGCGTGAGGCAACCCAACACACTGGAGCCTACCTGGGCTCTTTGGTGGGGCTAATGACAGACTCTCGGAGGGCTCAAGCCAAGGAGTACTTCCCAGAACTTCTACTGCCAGTGTCCTTGTCCTCACAGTGAGACGGAGGCACCCGCTAATGGGGACTTTCTGATTTCCCATGAAAAGTTGTGTCTCCTGAGTGTGTATTAGCAGCAAATACTGAATCCCTTGTCAGATGAGTTCTGATTTCAGGTGTCAGTACTTGGTGAATGTAGGCAAATCCTTAATCAATGCATGTGGAAATTCTAAACTTTGCAGAGACTATTCTGTTTTTACTTTTAATCTTTTAGTGGGACTACTAACAAGGCAAATAAAAGTCTTTTGGTAAGGGAAGCTTCCTTGGATAACTGAAATCATTGTTGATGCCTAGTTTAAAACACCATCATGGAAAATACCATATTTCTGTAAAAGTTCTAGTGTTCTTATTTCATCAAATTATTCTCTTAAAATTGTAGTGAACAATCAACACATTGCAATCTATTATTATTTTGGTAAGCTGGAAATTACTTGTGAAAATAAGTAGCCATTAATCCAAAAGGGAAGATGATTTTTAGTTGTGTTTAACTTTCTTGTAGTGGATATTGTGTTGGTATCTCCGATATCTACTGTTTTCTGCAATGATGAAACAGCCCTGAGGCCTGGAAGAGATTGACTCCATGCAGAGATCCAGATATGGACCCATCTGATTTGCCCCAATGATTGGCTTAAGCCATTGAGCTCATGGGATTTTTAAATTTTTTTGGCCATAAAGTTTGATTGATTCAAGGACTTTTTGTTCAAACTTTGTGGGAAGTGCCCTTTCTCCTAGTGTATCTGAATGAGGAATCCGAACACCCTGCTTTCTGTAGGTGGCTAACCTATAATCACCTGGGAAGCCAGCCTGAGGGAAAAGCTGATTCTTTTTTTTTTTTTTTTTTTTTTTCCACACACACACACACTGTATTTTATTTTTACAAGAGATAAATAGACTGACACCAAGCATTGTACATGGATGACCACAACAAAAGCAACAATGATTGCAATTACCAAACATGAAACACACTCATACTATGTCATAATATTGCCATTCAGTCCAGTAATCCTCCACTGTAACAGCTCCTTTACTTTGCAGTGAAAATTGATTTGTATATTCCCTGCCTCTGAAAAGCTGATTCTTGCATTGAGATCAGAGAAATCAGAAGACACCAGGTCCTTGATGAAATCATGTTGACATGTCCCCCCCACCCCCCCTTCTGGCTTAAACATCATCAAAAGTGGTAAATGCCCCACCTGTAGCCCCTATGACCTGGCATAACCCTATTCCACAGAGCTGCATTAACCTGTGAAATTTATGCTTGCCTCTTTCAGGAGTTACCAAGGCAGTAAAGGCTTGTGTCCACTCATAGGTATCCCTAAATATAGTATAACTGAGACTATGAGACCATACCTTTACGAGATGATTTAGATCACCTAGATTAAATCATTTTTAAAAAATTGTTGATATTATAAATAAGGATAAAATGCGTGATCATCAAGCATGAGCCTTGGCTTCCTTTAACAGTGTAGTGTATAATGGACAATATATACAAACAAAATACACATGTTTGGGCTGCATTTGCAAATCATAAACTCTGCTTGTTTTAAAGCCAATAGTTTGTGTGCAAATACAAACCGAGCCTACTGGTACACATCTTTGCGTGCCCTTAATCATAGATTCCATGCTGTTCTTTGTCATCTTAATGTGAAAATCTTTCTGTGCTAATCTGTCATACAAATAGTGATTAAGGAAAGCTTTGGAAGCAAAATAAACTTTCCAAGTTCTCCCTGAGATAATTGGGGGATATTTTTCAATTGGTTCTAATACCGCCACCCTGTAATCACTGAGAAAATGAGTTTGTGGCATTGGATGTGGCACTTCAAGTAAACTGTTGTCATAAGCCCAAATGACTGTCATTTTTTTCTGTAGTATTTATTTGTGTGCAGTGTAATATAATTTGATAGCATTGATACTGGTGAAATGGAGATGTCGCTGATCTCTGCTTATAAATCTTGACATCCTCCGTGTTTTCACCAGTAAACTTACTTCAGATAATTCCCTCAATTGCCTAAATCTTGAATTGCTTTTCATTTATCCTGTTTAAATCTTGACGGCTTATCAGAGTATGCATGTGAAAATCAGGGGGGAAAAAAGCAAGCATTGTTGGTGTGTTTTGTTCCTATAACCTTGATCTCCGCCTATTGGATTTTTGTAAGCTTCGTGGTGCCTAAGAAGGCTTTGGAATAATGGGTATTTGAAATGCTATTAGAGTTCAACAAACACATAAGCTTAAATAAAACCCACAATTTTATTTAGCTCTTAAAGTAGCTATTGTCTCAAAAGTATCTGTTGGTTGGTTCACTGACTCCTGCAAATAAAGTGCTCATTCAAACCAATTTAATTGAGTATTGCCTAAGTGTTAAACAGTCTTAAAGTACTCATCATATGAAAGTGTTTTTAAGTACCCCTGTGCAAATTATGTCTTTCTATGAATTGTATTAGCAGAGCTAAATGGATTTGGGTTCCTGGTATGTAAGGGTGCATTCTTAAGTATTAACTCATGAATAATGGTGAACTTTGAGTATAACATACTCACACATATGTATGCATTTATACAAGCCACAACAAAAGGAATCTTGATTCTAGTCAGTTAACACATTTTTTGCAAAGGGAAGGCAGTGGTTATGCTGTTACACTAAATTACTCTTCCTCTTCATTGTTCCGTATTCTCACCCCATCCCTATTCCCACTTCCAGTACACCTTTCCATAGGCAGGTCCTGTCTTTATTATCTCTCATCTCAACTATTGCCCTGGCGTTGCTCCTCATCTTTCTGCCTGCTTTTCCTTCCTTTCTGCAGTGCATCTCATACATTGCGACCGGAGTTGCCATTTGGCAGGCAGTTACTGAGTGTCTGCTTTGTGTGAGGCGTTGTGGTAAGTGCTGTGGAGGAGTCCAAGGTGAATCATTCGGTTGCTGTCTGTCTAGGAAGGAAAGAAGGCACATGCAAACAATGAGAGGAGAAAAAAATGCTAAGATTTAGGATCCTATTTAAGAAAAATACTAAAAACCTGGCATGGAAGCTCTAAGAAGACAGATCTTATAGAAAGGAAGGAAGAAAAAATATTTATGGAGAGATCAGCATTTGAGCTGGGTCTTAATATAATAATAATTAGAGTGAAAATGTAGTGAGTGCTTGCTTTGTACCAAGCACTGAGCAAAGGGCCTTGCCTGAGTTATATCCTCTGAACCTTGTGCTATTGTGATCCCTATTTTGTAAATGAGGGCCTGAGGTTCTGAGAAGTTAAGATATTTCCTAAAATTCACGTAGTTAATAAGGGAAGTCAAAGAGTAATCTATAAGACAGCTTCATTCCATAGCCCATGGATATAACCATTATGTTAAAACTGGACATAATCTAAGAGAACAAGGCAGTGTCTTAGTCTGCTCAGATTGCTATAACAAAATACCATAGCTTGAGTGGCTTAAACAGAAATTTATTTCTCATAACCCTTGAGGGTGAGAAGTCCAAGATCATGGTGCCGGCTGATCACTTCCTCACAGGACACTCTTCATGGTTTGCATTTGGCTCTCTTCTTGCTGTATCCTCACAAGGCAGGGAGAGACAAAGAGCAAGCTCTATGGTCTCTTCTTATAAGGGCACTAATCCTATTATGAGGACCCCATCCTCATGACTTCATTTAATCCTAATTTCCTCTCAAGGGCCTTTCCTCCTAATGTCACCACTCTGGGGTTGGGGCTTTAACATATGAACTTTGGGGAGGACACAAACATTCAGGCAGAAGAAAATCATTCAAGGTTAGAGCAAAGTGTAAAATAGAGTTGGCTCCTAGTTATATGTATTTGTGGCAAGCATGCAGTAGCTTTGTTAATAATGACGATCAATGTATATTGGAACTGTATTGCATGTCAACCCCAGCTTAAGCAATCTGTTTGTGTTAATTAATTTCATTTAATTCTCCTAATAACTTTATTTTTGTTACTTTACATGAGGAAACTGAGGTACAGAGAGATTATTACTTTGCTTAAAGTCACATGCAGTTAAGTGGAGCCAGGTTTCAAACACAGACTATGTTTCTCTAGATCTGCACTGCCCAGTGTGTTTGGTACTAGCCACATGGGCCTGTTGATCTCTTGAAGCATGGCTAATCCAAATTGAGAGTTGTCATAAGTGTAAAATACACACTGGATTTCAAAGACATATTATGAAAAAAGGATAGAAAACATTCCATTAGCAGTTATATTGATTGCATATTAAATTGATAATATTTTGATATATTGGGATATATACAATATACAAATAAATTAATTTCACCTGTTTCATTTTCCTCTCTTATTACTAGAAAATGTAAACTTATATATGTGTTACGTATCTTTCTTTTTTGGTGATAAAATTTAAGTTCTACTCTCTCAGCAAATTTCCCTTATAGAATACAGTGTTATAAACTATAGTTATACTTCCATTGGAAATTATAAATCTACATTCTGCCCATCACACACTTGGAGAGAAGAGGTAGAGGAAGGCTAGATAAAAAATGTTGGGCCTAGAGATTGCTAAGTCAGGAATGTTGGCATCTTAGCTTTGCTATATACAGACCTTTGCCCCAATAGGATGTTTGTAGGATACATTGGAAGGAAGAAAAACTAAAAGAAAGAAGGCCTGCTTGGAAGTTACTGTCAAGTGAGGGATAACTTATGCCCAGACTAGGGCAGGTGGAGTCAAAAAGATAAGATCGGAGATGAGACAAATTACAGAGTCACAACTGAAAGGATGTGATGGACAATTGGATGGTTGTGCCTGGTGAGGGAGAAGAGATTGTTGAAGGGGACTTTGAGGTTTTGAAGTTGAGTGGGGAGATAATGAGAAAATTAACAGAAATAAGAAACACAGAAGGAGGAAGGGATTTGGATGTGTCTTGGGCATGTTGAGTTTGGAGGTGCTTGAAGAGTGTCTGGGTGATATGAGCTGGAAGTCTGTTGAAACCAAAAGATTAAAACCCAGTTTATGTGTGTGTGTGCATGTGTGTGTGTGTGTGTGCGTGGCTGGGGTATCAGAGCAGGAGATCAAGATCAAGGGGAGGTGTCTTCATAGTGATACCAGGAAGAAATATTTGGTAAGAAAGAAAGGAAATACATTGATAACAGTAATCTTTGGTGAAACTGGGTTGTATTTATGCTCATACACATACATATGCTTTTGTACACATGCTTCTGTATTGCAGACTTTGCTCACATTGTCAGTGAGAACAGTACAGTTCAGAGTGTTTGAGGCCCTCTCTCACACACAGCCCGTAATGAGTTACTGGTCCAGTGCTGTCTTGTTCTAGATTGCCTGAGTTTCTGTCTGTGGAGCTTTCGGCTGCACTAAGCCTTTTCTGAGTGTGGTGTGTTGTAGATCCTCCTACAGCAAAGAACCAAATGGTTCCTCTGTGGTGCCGGGTAAGGGAGAGTGTTGATACTTTTCAGTGTTTGGGAGGCAGGTGTGTGTGTGTGTGTGTGTGTGTGTGTGTGTGTGTGTGTGTGTGTGTGCGCACAACAGACTAGGTGTGCACTGGAAGGAGTTGTGTATTGCAAACATTTTAATGCATTTTCAGCATCTTCTACCTGCTCTCCAGGTGAATAGGCTCAAGTGAATGGACAGAAAGTGTTGCCCCAGGGAGGCTGGGGTACCAAAAGGAAAATGGTGCCTATGAGGTAGATAGAGCTGCTCCGAAGTCAAAAAGTGGGAGGCTTAGTTGGTGTTAACTGGCTCAGGATTGCCTTGGTGGGCCAGGTGGCTGAGGGACTCATTGCCATTCATGATACAATTCTAGCCCTGGCCTCTGTGTTTATCTCCTTTGTCTTTCCCTCTTGAGGACGGTCATGTGCTTTTCTGGAATGAATTGTGGACACACACTAATGTGTATCGCTTCAAGTGACTCTGCTGATTCATCCAGCCCACTGCTGAGTGTTTGGAAATGCTCACCAGTGTGGAAATCAGCCGTTTCCTCACTAATACCGGCTGTCATTCGGTGCCTCTGAGCTTACATAAAAATAATGCCCATCATTGCTTGGCTGTCCTCCGTGGTAGGCAGTGTGCAAGGTGTTTTACTGTGTTTTTCTGTAATTCTCATGTCATCTGTGTGGTGTCCAACTCTTACTTTTTATCTTTTGTTTTCTCTCAGTTTTAAAACTTTTTTTTTTTTTTCTTAATATATCATTCGGATCCTGTGACAGTGAAAAAGCCTGAGGGGTATTCCATGGCGATCCCTTTCCCCACTTTCTAGTATCACCTGCCATCGGCCGTTCATCTTTTCCAAACCTCACCTGCACCCAAACCCTCTTCCCATTTCCATAAATTCATAGCTTGGATGTAACAAAATGTCCATAAACAGGCACCGTTTTTGCATCCATATTACTTTCAAAGGAAAATTCTTACTCAAAAACTGCTGCATATTTTAATTGGGGAACTGGCAGGGCTCCTTAATCCCGTTTTGTTGGTGAACCCTAAGGGTGCCCTGTCGCTTTTTCCTCCCCACCCATGAGACATGAAGATACAATTTATGTTCACTTCTGCATCTTACTTACTTTGATCATTAGTCCACACTTTAAGTTTGAGACAATGTCAAGTGACAGAACTTTGTGATTAGATATGCAACACTGGATGCTATTTTAGATAAAGATATTTTTAAATTTAAAATTATCTTATGTGGTAGGGAACAATCAAATTATGGATGCATCTTTACATATAAGTTTCTCTGTGTATAATTTGAAGAAACTATAGGAGACGATAGTCATTTTATCTGTTCTGATACAGCTTTCCGTAAGCTTAAAGTAGTATCACATTATTGAACAGCTTTTTATTTGCCAGCTGTGGCAAGGAGAGAGGCTTAGCCATTTTTCTGTGGTGGGTAATTGTCCAGTGACTGCCAGTTTTCTTTTGTTTTTACAGAAGGCTAGCTAACAATGCCCACGAGGAGCACCACATTTATTTCTTTGAAGGGTGTCAGTGAAAGTGAGAAGGTAAATGACATCTATAAATGGCTGAAACGTTAGAATTTATTTGTCCCTCAGTAGATAAATATATAAATGAAAATTATTCAACATCCTTTTTTATTTATTATTTCTTTTATCTTTCAAATCAATGACACAATCATTGGAGCCTGAAATAACTGCCGTTGGATTACAAATGCAATCGTGCAGTTTTGGGTCAGTGCGATACTACTACTTACAAAATTCCATGTTAGATGGTTAAGATTAAAATATTGCTGATAATAAAATGTTTGCTCAACATTCTATTCATTTTGAAAAGCATCTGTTGAGTGTGAAACACTGCTTTTTGGTCACACTACATTTTGGGTATTTATTGCTTAAAAAGAAGGAAAAACAACAAACTCGATATTGGCAAAAAAAAGAAAAGACAGAAAACTCCTGCACCCCTCCCTGGCTACCTAGATTTACCAATGTGCTTCCTCTTCCAGCTTCTGCCTGGCAGCTGAGGAATTAAGCTCTTATCTTGGTATTTGACTTACTGCTTTCTCTTTATACCACCCGAGTTTACTTTTCTTATTTATGACACTGCTGGAGACAAAGATAATATTCCCACCTGTCACTTAAACAGGAGGCAATTTGTTCCTTTTAACTAAAAGGACAGTTAAAAAACAAAAAAAAAGGAGGACTGTCTCAGGTAGACCTGAGCCCCAGCTTGTGATAAGTGACCTTGGGAGACTATTTCAAGGAAGAAGTGGCTCTTTTCTTCGTCTTATTGCATAGTCACTGAAGGCCCATCATCTGTGGAAGGTAGTCAAGAAAGAAAACTTAAGGCATGGTGTGTGATGGTGTGAGATGGTGTAGTGATTCATGAATTCACATCCTCTAAACCTGTGACTCCATTCACTTTTTTTTGCGTGGACACCTTTATGGTGTCTTGTTGACCCTCAAGAGTGGGATTTGTAGGCTGCCGTTTTGAGTGGCTCTGGTGACTAATTCATTGTTAATTCCAAGCATGTGAACATTCTTTGCTCCTCTAATCCTACAAGCAAGGAGGGGTGGTGAAGGCTGCTATTGACTGGACTTAATGCATCCTGGCAATGCTGGGATCAGTTGCTGCCGTTGTGACGTTGATTGGTTTTGCCCCTGGACATGGGACACTGGTAAGTTTCACAGTTATTCAGAGAACACCTGAATACTGGGAATAGCATTTCCCTGTTCTACCTTGTTCATTGCGACATCATACACTCTCTTGTTCTGTACAACATAAAGGGCAATCTGATGTGCCACCCAGGGAGGTTTACGGACAGATGGCAATATGTGTGTTTTTTTTGTGTTTTTATACTAGCCTTAAGTTTTTGTAGCAGGGCTCCTGGAATTTTAGCCTCCAAATGAGATTTTCATTACTGGGGGTTCTTTCATAGCATTTTTAAATACTTTGATTTTTTGACTGTCTAGGAAAACAGAGCTTTTCATTCTGATCCCATGAGTATGCATGTGTGTGTGCACACTCTTGCACATGATATTTAAACTCAAACATATGTACAAGAAATATATAAAAGTAGTCATATGCAGAGCATGATTATGTAGGTAGTTATGAAGTGTTGGCTGTTGAACAGTGTGCTGCATGGGTTTCTGAGTGACCATCCATCTTTTAGTTAAGATATAATATTTACTGCAGCATATGCAGTGCCCAACATGCCTTTTTTATGTGCTTGATTACACAGCAGAGTAAAATGAGAATCCTCAGTGCCGTGGCAATTATTCCTATTACGGGAGAAGAGAGAAAATAAACATTCAGCTTACAGCAGTATAAGAGAATCTCATGTTTTTTTCTGCTTCATGGGGTTTTTGAAAGCTGTTTGCTGTGATTTTGTTGAGTTTTCCATTGATACTGCTTTGGTGAGTAATTATTTGGAAACAGAGTGGAGAGTAAATACTTGTTGGAGAATCGTCTCTCAGTGAGAACTGGTGCCGTGGGTGTTATTAAGATTCCTTTTTTAAAAAATATTTTGAAGTTATCACCCTCCACTGATTAATAGGCACCTTTTGTCTTAGGCATAATACTTGCAATTATTTGCTCAAACCAGATAAGAGAACACAGGTGCCAGTGTTCACAACCACCATGAAGATAAGGACAATTCTATCCTGTTTTTCATGCCATGTAGGTATGAGACTCTAATGAATTAAGTCATTTATCAGACCACAGTGTCATAAGTTACTAGTCCTCAGTCGGAGGTAATTAAAAGTTTTATTTGAGGGCTAAGCAAAAATAGGCAATAGCAATACCATTTATGGCAGTGCTGCTGTATTAAATTTTTTTGCTTATCCTTGCAACAAAAGCCCTATAATATTGGTATCATTCCTGCGTAACAGTAGAGAACTCAGGGGCTCTGAGAGCTTAAGTGACTTGCCTAAAGCTAGATGGAAGTATTAGGGAAAAAAATCTTGTTTATCCCAAGGCAAAGTCGCTGTTCTGCTAATAGACATGGTCCTTCCTAAAGCAGTGGTCGGCACACATTTTTGTACAATATTCAGATAGTAACTATTTTTGGCTTTGTGGCCCATATGGTCTCTGTCATAACTACCCATCTCTGCTACTGTAATGTGAAAGCAGCCATAGACAATACATAAACGAGTGGGCATGGTTGTGTTCCAATGAAACTGTTTATGGACACTGAAATTTGAATTTCATATAATTTTCATGTGTCGTGGAATATTATATTTTTGAATAAGGTGTCATAAAAAAACAGATGGCAGTTGAGTTTGGCCCGTGGCCCATAGTTTTCTGACCCCTGTCCTAAAGCATAAATACATGTTTTTTAAGATCATTTTTTGTCAAGCACTTACTGTACTATCGTGGGCAAAGTATTTTGCCGTAAGGCAATAAAAAGTCATAGGTTGGGGAAAAAGGAGGAAACCTGCACACAAATTAGTAAAATATAGAGGCTTGAGAGAGGTATAATCCAACTGAATTTCTGATAAAGTGGGATTAATTTTGGCTGGACTATCAAAAGAGACTCTGTGTCTTGAATGATAGACTGGGGAAGCATTCCAGGCAGAAGAATGGTATCAATCAGTTCAAGACAACTTATTTGGTAAACACAGTTATTTTGCACATAATTATAGGCGCAGTTCTTACTGACAACCCAGAATGTGTTACTCCCTGTAGGGCTGCCTTCAGGGAAAGCTGAGAATGTGCTCTCTCTGTATGACAGTGCCCAGATGAGGAGTGCCAGGAGAGAAAGAAGGCCCAGTATTGCTAGACCTACGATTTTTTTTAAAGGTGAAATTTGACTTTATCCCAAATACATTTGGATTTTTAAATGAGGCCAAACCAGAGTTTCCAAATATATATGATGGGTCACATCATACACGTTTCACATAATTAAAGAATCTCAGATTTACAAAACCCTGAAAAGACAATCTAGCTCAGGTTCTATCTGAAAAACAAACGTGGCTTCCTAAGTAAAGCTCAAATTCTGAGATAAAGAGACAGAACTGTGGAGTGTGTTCAGGCAGCCAACAGGTGACTGATTGAAATCCTAACATTCTATCCTAACCTTAGAAGAATTAGACTAAAGTAAGAATTCCATGCTGGTTATGTGTTAAGTAAATTTGTGGTTCACATAAATGATGTATCACAGATGTGGGGTTGTTTTGCAAAGAGATCCACTCCATGGAATGGTAAAACTTGTGAAAATGCTGATGTTTTGAAACCCTCTTGAAACCCCTCTTGAAAGTAACTTTAAGCACAGAAAACTTCCTTAGAGATCTGGGCAATATACAGCCTACCAAAAGCTCAACTTTTTTTTTTTTTAATGACTCTGGTGACTGTTCAAACAAGTCATTAAAATCCAGAAATGGGGCTTTGCTTCAGCACTCAGAAATTATACAAGAGATTACTAATAAAGTGCTGTTGCTTATAAATGTGCCATTCATATGTGGCTTTAGGGAAACAGCTCCTGCGTAGTACCTGTGTTTTCAGTACTCTGAGGGAGTGGCTGAATTGTAAGTGACCAAGATCCTGCAAATTGCCCAAACAGAAATAGCCACCTAATAACAGTGAATGCCTTGACTGTAAGAACACAGTGGGGGTATTTCTAAGAGTCAGAGATGCAGTTACTCAGTTAGCTTCTGTAAGTTCATATTTTCATGTAATGGACTATTTTGTAGTTGGACATACATATTCCAGTTGGAGATAGGATACTTGCTTATACAGTTGTCCTGACAATGGCCAGATTCTTTCTTTGATCAGCAATAACATTTTGTAAGTTAAAACCATTTGCAATGAAGCATAAACACACCCATTTCCTTTCAAATGTTAATTTACCAAGTTATCCAATATATACAATATGATGGGGATGCTTAGGGGGGTTGAAATGTTTGTTAAATATAGTCACTATCTTATAAAAGTTTAAAGACTGGGGATGGAGGAGTTGTGAGTGAAAAACAAGTAAACGTAGTATATAGTAGGCTAGGGAAATTGTGATGAATGAAATACACAAAAATTGTTCTAAGAATTCAGAATGGGGAAAGATTACTACTAAATGGTTATATGGAGGAAGGATTAATGAAATAATTTAGTGGAGTTTCTTTAGACTTCCTACATGACTGTAGCTTCTCATACCTACCACCAAAAGGTTCTCCAGAATGGTGGTACCAAAAATATAGAGAGATGTAACTCATCCTCACCAGCCCTCAGGATTATTATTTATAATCCATGTCAGTATTAATGAAAGCAATAACATTCAAATGAGTACCATTTTTTATTCAGTGTTTAATATTCACTGAGAATAAGGTGACTTGGTAGATGCAAAGTGTCTAGAGTAGGGCCTGATGGTCAGTGTTTATTTTTTCTTTGTTGACATTTGAGACTGTGCATGTGTTTATGAAGTATTTATGACAAGGGATTTTGCTCCATATTATACAGAACTGAGGAACACTGTTTTTTGGAATAAAATATGTTTCCTTCATTGCCAGGCTAGGAGTAGTGCACAATATTGTTTGTTCTCTCCAAGCCTACGGAGGATGTAGCTGTTAAACAGATTTGGAGAAGGCTCTCTTGTCATCACTACATCTTGCAACCACCATTTTGAATGTGGTTGGGTCTTTTCCTTCATTGCCAAGGTTGGTATCATTCTTAAGTGAAGGAAACGAAAGAAATACCTTGCAATCATTACAATTCCACTCCCCCCCCCCAGATAATAATCTAGGACACTGGGGACAAGAAAGGATGCTTCTAGACCATGGATTATCAAATTGGGGGTAGAAAATGGAATAGAATAGAAGAGAATAGAAAAAATGTTATGATTCAGTATGCGGTGAGAATTAGTATTATTTCAAGGAACTTTTTAATCAGTTGTGTGTGTGTGTATACACATGCACACTGTGTCTACAATAAATCATGATGAAAAATAAATCTTAATTGTGGATCAAATGAAAAATAATTTGAAAAATTATTTAACTGTTTAAGTTTCTGCAACTCTGAGAAACTTTCCCCTACCAACACCCATAGTTCCAAATACAGTTTTGGGAGTGGTTGTCCTTTGTCCTGCTTTCTTTGATCTCCATACCTACCCTACAACCCAGCTTAATTCCCCTCAGTGGTCTAGAAATATAAAAGCAGGATCCTTGTTTGGGGAAAGAAGTGGGAAGAGAGATCTAGATGGTATTTCATATACTTAGACATTTACAAACACAGTGCTGGCTTCTGCTTATGGAGGTGCAGGCAGGAAAAGAGTATGCTCTTTTTTGCTTTATGAGATTACAGCTGCAAAAATGCTACAAAATGCAATCACCAGTTCTCATTACTTCTTAATGGCTTCTCCATTACAACCATAGGAATTCTTTATTGTATAATTATTTTTTCATAGAAAACAATAGCCTTCAACTAGAGTTTGATATGAAACATTCTTTCTAAAATACACGAAGAAAGTCATGCTTGGGCCCCAGAAAGCCTTGACCCAATCTCTTTGGTAAAGAATAGAAACCACAAATATAACCAGCTCTATTAAATTCTTTGAGAGAAGTATACTAAAGAAATGTTTTTGAAAGAGTTGATTAATGAAGTGTTTTCAATTCAGTATGATTGGGGAGAACCTTATGAATTTGCACACTTCAGAGATATTCAGTAAAAGTTGGTATAATAGAAAGTGGAGTTATAAGTGTTTTTTTTCTTTTCAAATAAATGAGTTATGGATTGTGTATTCCTGGGTGTATTGTACACATGGCACACTGCATCTAACAATAGCACTGTAACATTTTTTTATCATGTGGAGTTGCTATTAAGCCATCTAGCAAGAAAGGTATAATTATGGACTGGGTATTATGGAAAGATGTCAGGGAGATTCAAAAGCACTAGAACTCACATTCATAAAAAGACAATAACATGTATTTAAATAAAGAAAGAGTATTATGAAAACATTTTAATCTACTAAGACTTCAACCCATCTCCTCTAAGTTTGTTTTCTCCCCAGTACATTATTTCCTGCAATATGACTGTAAATTGGTTAAACGTATCACTGAAATGTAAAGATATTTCACAAATCAGAAATATAGCCATTGGATTAAAAGCATCAAGATAAAATATTAGCTACCCTCAGAAGTATTCCCAAATTCTCTTATTTTACTCAACTGTATTACATATTGAATATTCATCCATCCAGTGAAACAGAGGACAACTTTCATCAAAATCTGTGATTGGTTTACTAAAGTGCTAAAGTCCAGATATTTAACCTTAAACATGACTATTAGGTAAGTAAACGTGTATGGGTATGAGTCTTATTGTGTTTTTTGTAGGCAGGTTGCAGTGAGAGGAAAAATACAATTCTTGGTTTAAAAAAATTGTCATGTGTTGAAAAGGATCTGCCACTTTAGGGAGGAGCATTCATTTATGTGAACATTTATTTCTAGTACTTGTAAAGCTTAAACAGCCACTTTCAGCTCTAATTCCGTAACTATTGAATACTGCTTCTCATGCAGTTTCTCCATTTCTGTTTATGGACAAAGCATGAAGTAACGATTGAGCAAATCAAGTAGTAAACTATTAACTTAGCAATTTAAAGAATTTTAGCACTTTCTAATGCCCTCTGTCACGCTGTCACACTCCAGCATTTTTCCTTTTAACCTAATTGCTTCATAACATTTCCACGTGTGGGAAATGGATGAATTAGTTATTCCTCATGTTTTATTGTCCTTTCTCATCTGAAGTATGCTATATTGTCTTTTCCCTGTTTTTTTTTTTTTTAATTTTTTTTTTTAGCATGTGAGTTAGAGTAGATTGAGCTGCAGGTGACAACGAGTCAGAGGTTTATTTTTCCAACACGTGATGTTTAGAGTTAACGTGGTTCATGTTGGTTCAAGAACTCAAAGATGTGAGGACCCTTTCCTAGAAGCCTCTAGCAGATTTTCCTTTACCTCTTGTTATGGGTTGAAATGTATCCCCTCAATATTTGTGTGTTGAAGCCCTAATCCTCAGGCACTCGGAATGTGACCTCATTTGGACACAGGGTCATTGCAGATGTAATTAGTGAAGATTAGATCATCAGGGTGGACCCAAATCCATTATGCATGTATCCTTATTAAGGGGGGAAATTTGGATATAGAGACACACAGAGAGGGAAGATGAGGTGAAGAGACCCAGGGAGAAGCCAGGGAGACAAGCCTGGAACAGAGCCTCACCTCAGAGCCCTCGGGAGACATCAACCATGCCCACACCTTGATTGGAGAATTCTAGCCTCCAAACTGTGAGACAAATTAAGTTCTGTTGCTTAAACAACCCAGTTTGTGGTACTCTGTTATGGCAGACCTAGCAAACTAATATACCCCTTTTTGGCTGTTACTGGTCTCATAACCCAAATCTCCCCTGTCTACCCTGCTTTCCAGTCAAAAACTACAAAGAGTCCTGGAAAGGTAACATACCTGGTTCTTTCAGCATCTCTGATGAAAAGGCAAGTTCTGAAGGCAAGGAAAACAATTAGGGAAGAACTGCTGTGTAGACAACCGACAGTATCTGCCACAGCTAGTTTTGCACATGGTGTGCGTGTCTGGCCTTCAAATATTTGTTAAAGAAATGAATTATCTTAAGATTGAATTCTTCAGCCTCCCCTGACATTGGAAGTATATAAATGGAATTTTATTTTAGTCATCCCTTGCTTTTTTTTTTTTTTAAGCATTTTCTAGCTGTAGACCGCCGATGCCAAAATCAAAGGTGATGTCCCACTGCTACAGAGTGTTTCCATCTTAAATTTTCTTTCCTGTGGAATAGTAAGGCCTGGAATTTAGATCTCATCTCACTGGCAGCATATTATTTTACTTTCTCTGACCTGGGCTAGAGATCCTTCTGTTTGGGTCAGATATCTCTTTTAACTACATTGAATATTCCTTTCTAGATCCACCTTCTTTTACGTTCTGCCTTAAACAGCACTACCAACCCTAGCTCTCTTTTTGGATTTACCCTCTTCATTTCCTCCTTTTTTGTGTCATGTAGCTATGATGTAAGTCAGCAAGGGAAAATGGGGTATGCTTTCCTTTTCTGTAGGAATTTCAGAGATAACACTGTAGTATTTTAGGACTTTTATTTCTTTTAGTAAAAGTAATGCAACTGCCTGCAATCCTTTGTTCCTCTCTGTCATTCTTCATAGAAATTGTATGGAGTATGACCATTAGAATTGATTGGCCACAGCTTGATCTTTTAGTGACATTACCTTAGGAGCTCATAAAGCTTGTACTTACATTCAAAGGGAGTTATTACTAGTAGCCTCTGGGTGTTTGGAGGGGAAAAAAAAACACCTCAGGATTGGATTTTTGGAATTATTAGTCCTGTTCGGAGGTGTTATATGCCGTTTATTTTAGGTTGTAAACTTAAAATGGAGCTTGGGAGCCAGGCCAGCATATCAAAAAAATGCCCCCGTCACAAAAAGTAAAGTTTAGCATCAATCTAAATGTTACATTGAATCCATTTAGTTAGGCATGAGGCCCCCTTCTGTTTTCAGCCAAGCTGCTTTTTGCTGGTTATGAATATCTGTATGAATAGTCAAGGTTTTGTCCTTTGGAGGATCAAAATTAGCTTTGAAGAAACTGTTGGATAATTTCCTTTAGGTTAGCAAAGACTTCAGAATCTTTTCCTTTTAAGCTTATATTGCTGGCAGGAGACTAGAACATTATAACCCGGCATCTCTCATCACCGATATTATTCTGGGGAAACAAGATTGAGTGGCCTCTGTGTGTTTTCTGAGTATGAAGTGTGGACCAACCTGTCATGTTTGATTTTTTTTCTTTATAAATTTATTTATTTATTTTTGGCTGCATTGGGTCTTCATTGCTGCGCACAGTCTTTCTCTAGTTGCGGCGAGCAGGGGCCACTCTTCGTTGCGGTGCGCGGGCTTCTCATTGCAGTAGCTTCTCTTGTTGCGGAGCACGGGCTCTAGGCGCGCGGGCTTCAGTAGTTGTGGCTCACGGGCTCTAGGGTGCAGGCTCAGTAGTTGTGGCACACGGGCTTAGTTGCTCCGCGGCATGTGGGATCTTCCCGGACCAGGGCTCGAACCCGTGTCCCCTGAATTGGCAGGTGGATTCTTAACCACTGTGCCACCAGGGAAATTCCTGATTATTAATTTGTACTTAAATTTTAGGAGGTGTTGGAGACTCTTGAATGGCTGCTGATGGTCTGAAAAGCCTTTAGGAGCCTTAAATTTCAGAAATGGAGGGTATGTGCCTCACGGGCTGTTAACTCCATTGTCATCAGGAAATACTGAAGTTGAAAAAGCAAACTGATGGTTAATTTTCACCTTTGAGCATATTTAGAACAGTGTGGTTTAATGGAAACGGAAAACAAACCAAGACTGTGACCACTGGGGTGTGATCCCAGGTCTCTCACTGAAACACTGTGTTACCTTGGTTGGTTATTTAACCTCTCTGGGTTTCATTTCTTCTGGGGAGGCCAAACAACTACCAGGTGAGAAAATAAGCTCTGGAATTAAAATCTTAGCTTTATCAGTTACCAGCTGTAAATTAATATCTGCCTTATATTGAGTTATTGAGAGAATTTCTTCATTCATCTTAATTGTGTATTCAGCAGATATTGAATATCTGCCATGTTCTAGGAGTTGGGGAGGCAGCAATGAATTAGATACAGATAAATAACAAACACTCATATAAACGTGTATACTGTTTACAGGTAGTGAGAGACAGTGAGATGTGCTGATACGTGGTGGAAGTGAGGGGTGAGTAATGACTTAGAGGGGGGGAGCAGTCTCATTTAAGCTGAGAAGATGACAGTTATGCTGAGTTCTGAATGACAAAAGGAAACCAGAGCACAGAAGAAGAAGGAAGGTCAACCCAAAGCTCAGCATGTCTGAGAGGCGAAGACAAGGATGGCGGCACAGCTGGACCTCAGAAAGTAGGGGATGGGTCAAAGGCAGCCTGGGAATAGGGAGATGAGGCTGACAAATGGCTGAGTACAGTGCCTGGCACATAAATGTTAGTAAATTAGCTATTATCATCCCTCTTTCAAAAGGGTCTCAGAAAAAAATGTTTCTAAGTATTTAATACCATCATCTAAAATGTATAACAGTCTCTAGAGAAGAATTAGAACATCATTTGGGAATTTGACTTTTATTGGATGATGATGGATGTTTGGGTTTTGATTGTGGTCACTTGTAGGAAATTTTAAAAAAACCTCTCTTTGTCTTTTGCATTGAAATCACCCGCTTCTTATCTAGACCCAGTTTTCCTTCTGTTGGTTTCCTTCCCCAACTTACCTGCTAGTTTCAAATGTATGTCATTATGTTAAAATATTATTGCTTTCAAGCCCTGTGTACATCAGTTCGTCAGGACAGTGATGCTATACCATCTCCTAAATGAATAAAATATATGTCACTGAAAATAAATCAGAAGCCATTGCACTAGAAAAAATGCTATGAAAAATCCACCGTCTTTGCAAATATTTACAAACAGACATTGTAACAGACAGAAGTATGTTCAAATTAATAAAACACTGTCATTTTTGTATTTATTTTTATGCAGTAAACTGTTTGAAGGGAAAAAATTCAAGAAAATGACAGCATTGGTTCTTTTTTGATTAGGGACTATTTGATTAGTAGCTGTTTCAAAATCCCTTTCTTCTGGAGGTTGTCCTTTTCCGCAAAGGAAAAGTGAGATTTTCTTTTTCCTTGTGACGTTTTCCCCTTATGTGTAAATAAAAACCAGGGACTTGTGGCATTGACATATATGCACTACCAAATGTAAAATAGATAGCTAGTGAGAAGCAGCTGCATAGCACAGGGAGATCAGCTCGGTGCTTTGTGTCCACCTAGAGGGGTGGGATAGGGAAGGTGGGAGGGAGACGTAAGAGGGACGGGATATGGGGATATATGTATATGTATAGCTGATTTCATTTTGTTAAACAGCAGAAAGTAACAACATTGTAAAGCAAAAAAACAAAAACGAAAACAAAAACCAGGGACTTCCGAGGATAGCCCACTGCTTTCTTAAATCATGGTGGGCAGTAGTCAGGGTTAACTGTATGGTGATGTTGCAGTGGAAGGCTGCCCAGAGTTAGCCAAACTTTGAAGTTTGAGTGCACAGTCCACAGACTGCCCTCATTTATATCATCAGTTGCGAATTCTGAGTTTGGTTAGTCACGAGAAGAACTGACAGGAGTCACTGAAAGCTGTTATACTCATGATTATGGTTTATTACCGGGAAAAGATACATATTAAAATCAGCCAAAGGAAGAGAAGCATAGGGCAGACTCTAGAAGAGTCCTGAATGCTAAGCTTTTGTTGTCCCCAGGATGTGTTACTATCCTGGTGTTGATGTGTGACAGCACACGAGGAGTATTGGCAACCAGAAAGCTCGTCAGACCTCAGCATCCAAAGTTTTTACTGGGGCTTCATTCTGCAGTCATGGTTGATTGATTGCATATGGGGTTGAGGGCAGTTTCCAAGTCACCTCATCCCATGTGGCCAAATCTCCTACTGTCAGTCATGTGGTTGGTCTTTCTAGTGTGGTCAGCCCCCATCCAGGACTATCAGGTGTGGCCATTCCCACCCTCAGACCCAGGGTGGCCAGTCCTCACACTAAACAAAGGCATTGCTATCAGGTAAGACATAGATTACCTCCCAAAGGCCAGATTAATGGCAAGGCCAAATTCACTGGGCAGAAGTCCAGAGGTTATCACTACAAGAACTGGAAGCAGATTATCTCCAGTGTACATTCTGAAAAGCTGTGTGTACTTGTTCGCTTCACTTAACCACTCTTAAATTCCACACTTCTCTTCTGTGCACTGGGAATAATTACGGTACTTACCTCACAGAGCGTGGCGGAGATTAAAGAAAAGATGTGGGCACATGGGGTTCACGTGGTGGCTTTGCTGCTTTTTCTTCATTTCAATGATTATTTTCAGTATTATGTTACTTTATTATTCCGGTTATTATGGGAAACATTTTTATTAATGTTGTAATGTTATTACTTAGTTAAGTAGCCAAAATGGTTTCTGGGCTTTTGGGGGTTACTTTCCGTCTCATTTTCTTTGTCGTCTGTTCATGGGTTGTCTTTGTCTCTTAGTCTGATTATTCATTCTCTGCAACTTTACTGAGCATTTCAAGATAGGCGAGAAAAGAGCTTTTTTTTTTTCCCCCCCTGTGAATATGTTTGTTTTCAGAAAGGCTCTGGTAATGATTATACAATTGCAGTAGCATAAGCATTTGGTGATGGCATTATCTCATTCCTTTTGAAATTCATAGTACAAAGACACAGGTTTTTAATTTTGTGTGTGTGTGTATGTGGAAAGTCTCAGAATGTTCAAGTTCTCTTAACCAACGTAGAAACACTTTTTAAAGGACACTTGTTC
Organism: Balaenoptera physalus; assembly: GCF_965194825.1. NCBI lineage: Eukaryota > Metazoa > Chordata > Mammalia > Artiodactyla > Balaenopteridae > Balaenoptera > Balaenoptera physalus. Next base: position 94,471,050 of record NC_138896.1, on the reverse strand, counting down.
AGTGCTGTATCCTTCTTTTCAATTTGCTAGTAGTAAAATGGAAATCCCACCAAATATTGAGTGTTTTGAGGTCAGAGTGCAAAATAACATTGTCAGCATTTAGATTTGCAGGCATGGTAGGGTTTTATGAGAAAGACAATAGTCAGGGATTCAAGTGATTTTCAATACAGCTTAAGTTTTGTAAAGAGGCTTATGACAGAAAGGCGTCCTAGACTAGGTAATTTACCAACGATAATTTAGGAAGAGTTTATGTTACAAAAAGTAATTAGTACAGCCTTATTTATTCTTTTAAGTAATCTTATGAATATGGCAGTGGTTTTGATAGTAATTTTCATTCTCTTAGAAGTGTTACTAGGCTGTTAAAGATGGCTTAAGTGATGCTTACAAACAAAGCAGTGCCTACAGGGCATCTTTGTGGATGAGGGAAGAAGCAAAGCCTGCTTTTTCTTTCCTTTTTTTTTTTTGAAGAGCAGACACTAGTTGCTTGCTTTTCTTCTTTAATTGTAGAGTGCAGCTTGTACAGTAGCTTTTACTTATTACGATTATTTTTCCCACCCATGTAGGTGAGCTGCTCTTACAAGGCCCAGTGTTTATCAAAGAACCCAGCAACAGCATTTTTCCTGTTGGTTCAGAGGATAAAAAAATAACTTTAAATTGTGAAGCACGAGGCAACCCTTCACCTCATTACAGGTACAGTGGAATGTTTGAAAATCCAAATTAAGAAAAAACGATGTAGCAATTGTGAACTTTTTTTTGCTTCCGTATATTTATGCTATCAGTAAGAAATAATACACGAAGCTATAGTTGTCTGCTATATTCAGCAGAGTTCATACATAAACATTTGGCTCCATATTGTGTATATTTGATAGATTATCACTTTACAGTAAGATTTCTTGATTAAAGAGAAACATGGTAGAGTCTCTTAAATAAACAGTGTTTTTTCATTGATTTGTGGTAAAACAATGTATAGATTTGGATTTACATGTAGTCCTTGGGAACACATCCATTGTGGGGATGAAATTCAGTGTGTTGTAAAGGTATGTAGCAATCATAGTTTGAGAAAAAGGTAACAGCATCTATCCTTCCTTTGCTATTTTACTTAGTATATGTTAGAAAGTTCATTAAGTATAGAAGAAGAAAATGCATTCCTACTGAAGTCATTTTAATTATTCTTGAAGAGAAAATAAATTTATTATATTTTTTTCATGTGAAAGTGTGTATCTCAGATTATATAAATAATAACTTGTTCGCTGAACACTTCCAAACAACACAGAAAGGTATAAGGAAAAAAGAAAAAAAAAGTGAACTCCCATCACCTTAAGATAAAAATATTAACATTTGGGAGATGATGGTGGATTATTTGGATGGGATGGATATTTACTTTATTAAATAATACAAGATTAACGATTTTTACGTTTAGGGGTGATGGGGGGCCCACTTTAATGAAGAGATGAATTATTTATAAATAGCATATGCTGCTTTCATATAAATGGTTACGAGAAAATGCTTGAGGCACCTTGAAAACAACATGCTCTTGAGTACCGTGAGCATTTGTCTCAAACACTCTGTTTACAGTATTAGCTCGCTTGGCAAAACCTTTTCTATAACCTGCACAACAAGCAGACTTCAGCCTTTATTAATGAAATTCTAAATGTTTCGAGTAGATCTTCTATTGTTTGCTTAACCCATGTGGATAACAGAAACGAACAGTCATTGTTAAACTGGGTCAGCATGAGGCTAGAAGGTAGACCTTTGTATTTTTGCATCTGGAAGTAATCAAGGTCAGTTTCTTTCAACAGTAAGCAACAGCATATTTATTGAGCACCTGTTGTGTGTTTTCAACAAAATAAATGTAAAGATTCCAGGTTACTGGTTAGAACTGACAGAGGTGATGGAAAGTTTTCTGTCTGCCTCTTCCTTAACCTATAGAAGTAAGAAAAGTATAACATGATTTTATTTTTTTTGGCCGCACTGTGCGGCCTGTGGGATCTTATTTCCCTGACCAGGGATTGAACCTGCGCCCCCTGCATTGGAAGCGTGCAGTCTTAACCACTGGACCACCAGGGAAGTCCCTAACATGATTAAAAAAACAAGAAGCTGTGTTTTATGAGCCAGTCCAATTAACCAGACATAGCACGTACAAAAGCTGAAAATATTTTCTTCTTTTGGGGGAAGATGAACAGATCCACTTAACAAGACATTATCCTGGAAACATTTATTCCTGGCATTTTTGTAGGACATTCTAACACTTCCTAAATGTATCTGTTTGTTTGTCCCTGAAATGGAAGATTATCCTTTTAGACACGACTGTGAATATTATAAAGAATCCATGTAAATGACTCATGTGTGGGCTGGGTTTTTTTGTTGTTGTTGTCAGTAAAGTTATTTCCTAGCATTTATCTTGTGAATAATTTGGTGATAAATGTGTTCAGCTGCAAAATTGTCAAGATACAAGATATAGTCATACAGCAGTTTATTTCTAAATGAATAGATTAATTATGTTTGTAAAGTTTAACCAAACAGCAAGAAGACCTGAGCTTAGAAATCCAGAAACAGCCTTTTGTTGTAATTATTTCTTTATATATCAGGTATTTATTTTAATTCCAGATTAATACATTTAAAGTGATACCAGGTATATTTACACGATGCCATTGTGTAAACATAATGTATTTGTTTAAACATACTGATAACATGTATAAAATGTTGAAAAAATTCTGCCTTTTGCACTGTACTTTTTATGATTTGTTGTATGTCCTGAGATATTATATGTTGAAATTCTAAAAAAATCTGTATCTGAGATTAGGAGATGTGTGACTGAAATTGACTTATCGGTTTTAAGTCTGATAAATGAAGAAATTTTACATGCTAGTTATTGTTTTAAAATATTTGGTTTATAGGAAAATAGAGCAGACACTTTCATTATAGCTTGAAAGATTTTCTAAAGCTAAGAATTCTAACCAGTGTTCATCCACGTCTCTACAAATGACCCAATTTCGTTCCTTTTTATGGCTGAGTAATATTCCATTGTACATATGTACCACATCTTCTTTATCCATTCAATCTAGAGACTGTCATACAGAGTGAAGTAAGTCAGAAAGAGAAAAACAAATATCGTATATTAACGCATATAGGTGGAACCTAGAAAAATGGTACAGATGAACTGGTTTGCAGGGCAGAAACTGAGACACAGATGTAGAGAACAAATGTATGGACACCAAGGGGGGAAAGCGGCAGGGGGGAGGGGTGGTGGTGGTGGGATGAATTGGGAGATTGGGATTGACATATATACATTAATATATTTAAAATGGATAACTAACAAGACGCTGTATAAAAAAATAAATAAAATTCAAAAACAAACAAAAAAAGAATTCTAACCAGTATAAAATTTCACTTTATAGTCATTAGAAATTGAGACCTTGGGGGCTTCCCTGGTGGCACAGTGGTTACGAATCTGCCTGCCAATGCGGGGGACATGGGTTTGAGCCCTGGTCCAGGAAGATCCCACATGCAGCAGAGCAACTGAGCCCGTGCACTACAACTACTGAGCCTGCACTCTAGAGCCCGTGAGCCACAACTACTGAGCCTGCGTGCCGCAACTACTGAAGCCTGCACGCCTAGAGCCTGTGCTCCTCAGCAAGAGAAGCCACCGCAATGAGAAACCCGCGCACCGCGACGAAGAATGGCCCCAGCTCACCGCAACTAGAGAAAGCCGGCATGCAGCAACGAAGACCCAACGCAGGCAAAAATAAATAAATTAATTAATTTAAAAAAAAAAAAAAAGAAATTGAGACATTGAAAAAGCACTAGGGAACCTCTTTTCATTGTGAAAATATTAGGCTTTCCTATAATAAGCAGCAACTCCCTGTTATCCATGGTATCTGTATAAGTAATAGGTTGTGCTAATGGAATAAATGGGAATATAGACTGATGTGGGTTGTAATCATGACCATGTCTACCTAGATAACACCTTCATTTATGGCCTGATTTTTTCCCTAGCTTTTTTTTTAAAATTTATTTATTTATTTTTGGCTGCGTTGGGTCCTCGTTTCTGTGCGAGGGCTTTCTCCAGTTGCCGCGAGCGGGGGCCACTCTTCATCGCAGTGCGCGGGCCTCTCATCCAGTTGCCGCGAGCGGGGGCCACTCTTCATCGCAGTGCGCGGGCCTCTCACTGTCGCGGCCTCTCCCGTTGCGGAGCACAGGCTCCAGACGCGCAGGCTCAGTAGTTGTGGCTCACGTGCTTAGTTGCTCCGCGGCATGTGGGATACTCCCAGACAGGGCTCGAACCCCTGTCCCCTGCATTGGCAGGCAGATTCTTAACCACTGCACCACCAGGGAAGCCCCTTTCCCTAGCTTTTGACTTTAGTAGTCAACCAGGTAATATTCTGCATTATTCTTTAATTGTTCCAGAAGAAAATATGCTTGCTTGTTCTTATTTTTTGCTATCCTTTAAAAATTACGGATAAATAGTGTAAATAGGTAATGACTTTGAGGACATAAATAAATAACATGGGTTTTTTTTTTTTCTTTTTTCTTTTTTTTTTACATAAAGTCAGAGAAAGGAAACCTTTTTGTAAGTATTTATAAATCTAAGCACATAGATAGAGAGAGAGAGAGGGAGGGAGGGAAAAGAAAGATATCAAGGAGGAAAATTAACGGTTCGTGTGAAGCTGTAAATTAAAAGCAGTCCAAACACATTTCCCAAGTTTCAGAATAAAGTCTATGAGTCTTATAAAAAAATGTCCTTTGAAAACCCAGAGCTTGTCTTGTAGACTGAGGCAAACTTCTCTGATGAGAAATCTTGTCTTTGTTATTATCCCACTGGGTAAAAAGAACTCTTAATTGGCCATATTAGAAATCCAAAAGTTCAGAAATTCTCAAGAGAAATTACTTGTTTTAGGGTTTAATTGAGAATTTTATTCTTTCTTTTGCATCTTCCCGCCTGAGCCCCAAAGCCTGTATTTAAAGGTTAATTAGTATTCAGTCTCATTGTAATTGCTTATGTTGCTGAAAGAGGTTACCCTGAGGAAGTATTAATAACTTTTTTAAATGGGAAGGATTTTCTCCAACTTTTCAAAGGGTTAAAAATGCCCATCATTTGCTAAGATGAAAGATCCCAAATAGGAGGCTCCCTGGTCACTTCTACTGATGCCATTCAGCATTAAAAGGGACCGCATATTTGGGTTAGACTGGAGTATAGTATTCAAATGCCAATGGGGACCAGGTAAGTAACAAAACTAAAAGAGGTGGCCCTGCCTTAGGAACATATGGACATACTGAATAATGACTGGAGACCGTCCCACATTCAGCCGCAGGTCCATCCACTGTTCACGACTGCTCCTTAACACTAGCCGGTTGTTACCATCCAGGAGTCCTGGTCCAATATTACAAAACCTTTTCAAGAGATGTTTAAAATTGAGAAATTTTCTTTTTTGAATCTACGTCTAATGTTGACTGTTTTTCTTTTTAAATATAATTTAGGCCAAAGAAGATAAGCCTTAAAAGTGAATGTGTCCCATGTGGCCTTTGTGTTCACAAAGTTTAGTCGGGCTGGAGACTTACAGGCTGTGCTGTCCAATATGGTAGCCAGTAGCCAAGTGTGGCCATGTACGTTTAAATCCGTTAAACTAGGAATTCAGTTCCTCAGTCACAGCAGCCTGATTTCAAGTGGTCAGTAGTCACATGTAGCTAATTGCTGCTGTATTGGACAACACAGATGAAATTTCTGGTGCTTGCAGAAAGTTCTATCAGACAGCACTGCTCTGCTCTGACCCTTGGATCCACAACTCTTTTCTATAAATGCTCTTCTGTTTTTCTCTCATCACAAGGAAGCAACCAGAACATCATTCTCTTCCAGCTTTATATAACAAGTAAATAGTTTTAATAAAGTACAGTGTGAGGAATCTTGGATATACACATTTTAAGGACTATATAACATTGCAAAATGCAGATCTCTTCGGCCACAGTTTCTCCCTTTTAAGTAGAGTTCCCTACATCCTGCACATGTTTAATTTACTGAAAGTCCACTAAATGCATTCAGTATAAGAACGAAGAAAAAATAATGGACTAATTTCTGCTCACCATTTATCCAAGGAGTAAATGTAAGGCGTTTACTCGTTATCTAAACACACATCCGTGTGGAGACACACCACATAATACTATACATCGTACCACGTACAGTGTATAGGATAGAGCATGTATAGCATATGTATTATGTATAATATATGATATATTCTATTTAATAAAATATGAAATATATTTCAAATATATTTTTGATTATATGCAGTTTGTCCCTTATGTATATCTTGTTGCCATGTAAGATCTGATGTCACTGTTATTTTACTTTTGTGCTCCAAGGCAAGTAAGAATTATTGTTCCTCCAAATTCCCTTGGCCCTAAGGAAATGTAATTTGTTCTGCTAGATTACTAGGCCCAATTCTCTGAGCCTAACCTCAAGCTCAACTCCTTTTAGCATCCTGACTTCTCTAGCTGATGAGCTCTGGTCCCCACACACAGAGTCAGCTATTAAGAGCAATGAAATGTTTACAAGGTTGGAATGATTGCAAACCATAAAGAAGAAAGAATTTCTATGGTGCCTGAGGCAAGCAGAGGTAGACAGTGTCTCTTACAGGGCATTTGAAACTAGGCTGTGTTACTGTCTCTCCCATGAAGCCTTCTCGATATCCTCAGAGCTGGGTTCCATGCTTCAGCCATGTACTGCGCATTGCACCTAGGCCTTCCTGGATTATAAAACTTACCAAAATGAAGTGGGTTTGCCTGGTCGGATGTAACTCCCTTTAAGGTGAAGACAGTGTGTTCTTCATCCTTACATTCAGAATGCTTAGCAAACAGTGAAAGCTAAATTGGTGGCATGAAAAAAGAAATGGAATGAAGTTAACAGGGAGGAAACAAAGAGAGGCAGTTTGGGGTTAGATCATATTTCGGGAGTCAAGAGTGTCATGAAGGATCACAGGATCAGAAGTGGTCTGTTGTTTATTGTGTAGGATATTCTTAAATTTGGATTGAGTCCTCCTTTTTGGCTCTATTTTAAGACAGATTGCCCTTGAGGTGACAAAGATGACTGCTTAGGTCTACTTATATGCTCCACAGAATATTAACTGGAAAAAGAGGGCATCTTTCCTATTAGAGTCATCAAAAGCTCTGAATGGCATCAGAAAAACATGAAATAAAAACATAGCTAATACTGTCAGCAGTCAGAACCCAGGAGAAATGTGGAGGTTAGATTTTAGATATTAAAGATGGCAGTTAAAAAATTAACATCTTTTTGTTGCTGGTCTTATGTTTTGGTAGTGAGGCAAGGGGGAAGGAAAACATATACTGATCAAACACAAGTTAAATCAGTTGGGTCACAGTTGTATTCTTAACTAATCACTAAGGCCTGAGATATGGAATGTGCTCATTGGGCACGCCTGGGTCCTGGGAGGAGTGGTCTCTTCAAAGGACAAGGAGAAAGATGCTCCCAGAAGAAGCTGAAATGGATGCAGGGAAGGTAGAAATAGCAGCCGTCTTCTATAATTCTCCTCAAGAATAATTGAAAGACAATCAGTGATGAATTTGAACGAGGCTTTACCTATGTAAACTGAACAGTTGTTTTTAATCACAGTGTAGCTTTAATCTCTGTTTGCCTCCTTTTTTTATTATATATGTTTAAAATTTATCAATGAGTGACAAATGGGAATCTGTGTCATAAAACACATTTTAAAAAGTTGATTTTTAAAAACACAGCATCACAATTTAACTCATTTGTATCTTCAGCAATTATTGCTGAAGCCTAACTAGTTATTTTTGGATAAAGTATTGAATATGCAAATTCAGACATTCATTCTTTCAAGGACTGCAATTATTCTCATCACTTCAGTAAACATATTAACAAACATTGCATTTGAACACAAATTCATTTGCTTATTAACTTGAAAGCTGCATCTAAAACCACAAATTGCTTCTGTGACTAAATTCCTAATTTTCCTGTCAAACCTCAAATAAAGTATTGCCTGTTGATTTAACAAGTATTTAATGTGAGCATATTTTCCAAACCCAGCCCCAGACCCCTAAAGATTTTAGTAAATTATTTTGTCCTTTTTGCTTGGTTTTATATCAAAGTCTAACACGTGATATTTGTTTTTCTTTGGAATATTGTTTATGTTTCCATTTTCCCGACCAGACTTTGTAAGATGGGTGTAGATATCTTGAAGGACAATATTAATACAATCAACCATGAGCTGAATTACATCCTGGGATTATTTTGAAACTACCTGATGTCACCCAATTTATTGTCACTCAGTTTTGTTAGTTTCAATTTCAAAGGGTGACTTGTTACAAAGTTCTCGTGGAAGACCCAGTTTAGGACTTGGTGCCTTAAATTATACTGACAACAAGATACATCTATGTTTATCTTCATTATTTTCATTCCATACTAGTGTGGTTTTGTGTAAAAGCTTGCCATATACAATAATAGCTAGTATGGTAAATAAATAATAACTAGTATGGTAAATGAAAATAATTATGCATTCATCCCCTGTCTTTGAGATGTTTGTTGGTAATATGGATGGCCACAGTTAGGGACGACTGTATGGATGGAGGCTAGTGATGGCTAGGTTAGAGGGTAAACTAAGATTGCCCCGATAAGGGAACTTCTGTGAGCACCTACCACGCATAACCTATTATGTCCGATGGTGGGAATTCAGCAGTGATTGACAGTCATCCTCCAATGGAGCTTATATGGTTTGAAAAGCACCTCTCAACACTGAGAATCTAGGCTTTTTATACTGATTTAACTCACTGTTATGTAAATTTGTGTTTGCACACAAACATACACACACACAGTCTTGCACATAGTTTGTTCTTTGTGTTGGAAGGCAGCGATTCATGTGCTCTCAATTACTGATGTTTTAGTTATTTCCTGGAAGTCACCATTATAGTTTTCATCGTTTAAAAGTAATAACTACCAGTTGAAATATCTCTCATGTCACATACCTTATGTTTTATTTTCAAGATTCAAAAACTGTTAACCTGAGGGCCTGTACAATGTTTTAAAGAAATTGCATGTGAGATTTTTAGGGGAAAAAGTGCCATAGCCTTCACAGTTCTATTGTGGCAGGCTTGGCCCGGTTTTTCGTGCTCACTTTACCTCCCTAGCCTCTCTCCAATGAGGTCGATACCAGCTTCCTGTTGTGTAGAGGATGTAACTGAGGCTTAGACGTGGACTGATCCAATCCACGCTGCCTCAGGTCAGCGATCAGAGGAAGTGGCCCAGGACTTCTTCCAGACCCCCAACCTCAAGTTATTGGCCTAGAAACAAATTCACATATAAGCTCCACACCAAGCAGTTAAGGGGGATGAGAGCTCATTGCCTGAGAATCAGAGTTGTGAAATATGAATAATAAACCATTTCTCACTTGTGGATTCTAAAAACAAATCCTAATTCATGTAGGATGAACGTTTGAACACTGAAGGCAGACAGTGAACTTACAAGATCATTCAAGAGTGTTACAAGATGATGATTATGCAAAGGTGCTTAATCTTGTGACATTTGCCACTGAGCTAAAGCTACAATGTTAGTTTGATTCTAGAGCACAGTGTAAATGTTATATGATTGAAATGCTGTTGTACGTAGCCCCAAGAGACCCAGAGCTGTCTTCTTTTACTCCAGATCACTGCATTAAGCCTTTTGGAATGGAATTGGGGTATGCAAATGTTACTTTTATGAAGTTTTAAACAATTTCCATATTTCAAAAAGATTTCATTCTGAGATTTTACAGTCCTCAGGAACTTCAAAATTCCTTCATAAGGTAGACATCTGTAACTTCTACAAAGGATTGTGAATGTGCAAAACTAAAAGACAGTGTCTACCTCAGAAAGCTTCCCAAATTCATGACCTGAATGTACCACTTACCTGTCACAGTTTTACCACTATGCATGATGTTCATGAACTCTGAACAGCTGGATTACAATTTACTGCAAAGAAATTAAGTCTAATTTGTAGATTTATTGGACACATTCTTTGTGGAAGGAGTATATATGTGTGCCTTCAGTTTTCATGAATATTTCTTATACAGAAGATCATATTGGAAATATTCAGAAATCAGGCCCAAATATGAATATTTTGTGTTAGGAACTTAAGTACATTCTTTCCTCAGGATAAAATAATATTTGGATGCCCAGGCCCAGAGATTGCTTACACGTTGCAGAGTTTAAACCAAGACAACCCTTTTGAATTCACATATTTTCACCAAGAGGAAAAACAACCATTGTTTAATAAGATATTGAGAAATTTTATATCACCTGGGGATGAGTTCCATTTAATGATGAATAGTGTTAAGAAGGAGAGAAATAATTATATTGCTTTGTTAAAAGAAAATTAACCTTCTTCAGAGTATCTCAAGTATATCTTTGCTCTAAGAGTTTGCTAAAACAAATGCACATATACTTTCGGTCTAGCAGAAACATACGTAAAAGAGAGTAGCTTTTACCTCTTCACATAGTGAAATAATATAGAGATTTTGTCTATATGACAAAGGCTGAGCTAAAAGAAGTAAGAAACACTTATGCATAATAGAAGAAATGTTTTCCGTTTTGGATCTTCAGTCAAAACTTTGAGGTGATCGCTTTTAGATCTCAGACACATATTGAAGTAAGGTATTTTCCCACGTACTTTATGATCTCTAAATCTTTCCAGCTATTAAATAGGCAAGAAGAAGTGCTTCTCCATATTTTTATTTATCTTTACAATTTTCCACATAGCCATTGTACCTTTATTATTCATCAGCTAAACACGAAAACAGAATTCTCAAATGAAGCCGTCAGACATGCTTCATCAGGCCGTAAACATTCTAGAGTCTGGAGCTGAAATCCTTTTTCCTTGGTACAAACTGTTCTTTGTAGGTAACAAAGTCACAAGCACCCTTTGTCATGAGAGTTTTCCATTCAGAAAGTATGTGAAATTAACTATATTTTTCCTGCTTTGCACTTAGAGGAGTTCTCCCCTCCCTCCTCCCCCGCAAGTGTTAAGTCATTTAGTAACTGGCAAACCGTTTGCAGCTTAAAAATTCAACCCACCCACTTGTGATTTACTGTCAGATTTATTCTTTGAAGGTCAAGCCCAGCATGTGTTTCGTCCCATGTTTCCCTGACTTCTCAGGCAGGTACCAATGCAGACAAACCCTATGTGGAAGATACAGCCCGTTCCACATGAGAGGAGATGACCAAAAGCATTGAATCAAGCAGGTTACGCATAACCCACGTCTACTCTATGAGGATGGCAGAAAAGAAAAACAAAGCAGACAGATGGGTTTGCAGCCTTTGATGGAACTTCCTCCCTTGTCAACAGTGGTGCCGGCCCATTTGTTGGCTGGCTGCCCTGAGCCACCGGCTTTACGTACATTGTCTACATAAATGGATAGAGCAACCCTATGGGAAAGATGACATTCTCTTTATTTTACATGTTAAAAACTTAGGTGTAAAGGAGTTAACTGCCCATGGTCACACAGCTGGTGAGGGATGGGTCCAACCCGTAAAACAAGGAGCACTTGTTTCTGAATCTCATTTCTGTTCATTCTGCTGTTACATGGTAGGATTGGATAGAGCCTGGGACTAGACAAGGGGGAAAGGGTAGGAACGAGGAATCATAGAGAAGTCTCCCCCCAGATGTAAGTTCCATGAAGGCAGGGACCTTTTTCACCCCATTCTTAGAACCTGGAAAGTTGCCTGACATACAGGCACTCAATAAATGTTTTTTCACCAGGAAGGGAGGGAAGGAAAGTTGCTTTTTCTAATCATAGTTGTTGAATATGAAATAGGCTAAATCAAGAGTGGGGAATTCTTATCTATGTCCCCTATAGGCAGTCCACGGTTGCTTCTTGGGGATATTATACACCAGTTCTTCCAAACTTGAATGGGCATATTAAACACTGGCAGATCTCACTAAGATGCCAATTCTGGTTTAGTAGATTTAGGATAGAGCCCAAGATTCTGCATTTCCAGCAAACTCTCAGATGGTGATGAGGATGCTGATGATCTTGGTCTGCAGACCACCTTGTGTATCAGGAGTGCAGAGTATTCAGACAGAATGCAGATGGACAATTTTCCTTGATTTCATTTCCTTTTCTGAGTTTCTGTAGTTCTAGGATTTGGGCAGGAATAAGATGAAGAAGGGTTAATAAGTGTTCATGGTTCGACTTCAAATCTCTAAGGGCAGGATTAAAGTCAGAATAGAAGAAAGTGACCTAAAATGCACATGCAAATATGGACTTGCCTTGGGAAGGAGCATAAGAGAGTTACTCTACAAACAAAGCAGAATCAAACCCATAGCGGAAATCTGCCACAAACGAGAAAGCAGTTACGGCTTTTTCATATTTCTTTGTAATTTTGCTCTTTTAAGTTCAAAAGAGAAGACACGGGGCCTCCAGTTTTTCCTCTTAATTTCATTTTGATTTCTCAGAAGAAATATTGCTTTAGACCTGGGAGACTTGTATGTGCATAAAGAAAGAAAAATCAAGAAAGTCTTGATTTTTAAAATGAGCAAATGATATAATATTGCTTTGAGCTGTAGAAACTAAACTTCAAAATTTATTCATTTCCTGTAGCCTCCATTATTAAAATTTTATTATGCACTATTTCAGATATAGAAAATGATATAAACATATAATTAAGTGTAATGATGAACATTCATATAACCACTATTCAGTTTAGGAAATAAAACCAAAAAAGCTAAATTTCCCAGTGTTTGCCCCATAACCCTTTCTCACTTTTCTCTCCATGAGAGCTCTAAAGTACCTTAAACTTGAAGTGATTCATTTTCATACATTTTAAAATGTTTAATACATTCTTAATATTACTTTATATGTTTTAAAACTTTATATACATGGTATCACATTGCACTGTAAAAAATGTTTTCACCTTTGTAAGACTCTTCTATGTTTGCAAAAGCTTATACATTTTCACAGCTATATAATATTTTATTTAACTTTATGTCCTTTGGTTTGTGATAATGTTCACATTTCACCTCTTTTTATGCTTTCACAATATTACTATTTCCAGGTTAAATATTTGATATATTAATAAAATTTTTATATGACCCATGACATGGTTAAAGACCTCTGGGCTAGAATTCAAATGGGTACTAGTTCTGATCCAGTAATTAATAGTTTGGGGAGAGTTGCGAACTCACTCAACTGTTTTATTGAAATCCTCATCTGTGAAATGGTCATTTTATTAACCACTTTCTCAAAGTTATTATGAAAAGCAATTGAGATTGTTGCCATAATACTCTAAAATTTATAGAATGGATACCAGTGTAATTTTATTATAAAAAATCAAGTCCTCTAGGAGACAGATGGCTTAATTTATACAATGGATGTGTTCTTGAGACTGTGTGATATTTAATGAGTTTTTAAAGGTAATAATCTTGGATGTGTCAGGTGTGCTTGCTGTTTAAAAAATTCTGGTTTTTCTGTTTGAAAACTCTCGTTTAAAAACCAGCTTCTTTCTTTTTTTCTTTTGGCTTCCCATTGATAAATATGGCTCTGGGGTTAGTGCCTTTACTGTTTCCGACCCCCTAGGTGGCATTTAGGATCTTTTACCACAGTGTACCATTTAGTAAATATCACTGTGATGGCTTAGAAGAGCAGAGGGCCTCCGGGACAGGTATTTACTCAGACAAATTGAAATGGATAGTTGAGCACTTACCCAATTAATTTATTAAATGTGCTCAGTCAGTCTGGATAAATCAAAGAAATGTGCTCTTTTCCCCCTTCATCGGCAGCATGAGACTGGCCTGAAGTATATGAGATAATTACCTCAACATTCTACTTCATCTTTGTCTATACAGACCAAGCCTAATTTTCCCCCTAGTGAACAAACTAAATTATTCTCACCTCTTCAGAAAATCTTGAAAAATCTTCAGCTTTTAGATGCTACTCTCTTGTGCTTTCTACTGTAATTTAACCTTTTGTTTCTGATAACAAAACTTAGGCATCTTTGATTTTTCAATTATGTAATAATTGAATGATGTATTTGTTGCCTTTCATTTATAAGAGAGCTGATGTTTAAAGTAGATTATTAATGCAGATTTTAAAAAAAGTTTAAATATACTAAGGGGAAAATCCTGGACGTTTGTTTTACAGATGGCAGCTGAATGGAAGCGATATTAATCTGAGTATGGAGTATCGTTATAAGTTGAACGGAGGAAATCTTGTGGTTCTTAACCCCAACAGAAATTGGGATACAGGAAGTTATCAATGTTTTGCAACAAATTCAGTTGGAACAATTGTCAGCAGAGAAGCTAAACTCCAGTTTGCCTGTAAGTATATGTTCACGCATATAAGTCCAACATTTAAAAATATATAACTGAATTTGTGTGGTCATTTTGGATTTCAGAAACAATATGTGGAATTTATTAATTAAAGAAATAGGTTGAGAAAGTAATTCAATATGATTTTTTTGATCTCTATATACTGTACAAATCAGAGTTTAAAATGTGTGTGTATGTGAATGTGGGTGTATGTGTGTGTGTTATCTGTTTTACTATTTTGTAAGGATTCTGTTTAGGGGAGGAAAAAGAATCTAGTTAAGGATGTGTTTATTCATTAGTTACTTTGTGCTTTATACTATGTTAGAACTGAAACGCATATGAACGAATTGTCAGACATGACCTTTGTTCTGGCAGAACATTGAAATTAGAGAATGACATCTAACAAATCTGAAAATACAAAGGAACAAAGACAGTGAGAAAGAAAAGAACATGACATATCTTTGACCTCCACTCCAGTTTTGCCGAGCTCATGATGACCTTCAACACAGGCCCCCACTGAAGCCTGGCTCTGGAAGCCAAGTTTGTACCTTGTTAATTGGACCAGGATGAACCCATGTCCCATCCTGAGAAAACCACATGCTTTTTAGCAGGGAATTTAGAATGGGGACCAGAGACCTAATTTAGTGTTTATCTTCCTGATATATCTTTTGACTATTTTCTCCTTTTTGTTTCTTCTTACTAGTCTCTCTTCCTTTGTTTCTGTTGTATGTTTCATATATAGTGCATATCAGCATTACCTTGGTTCTAAGATTTCTTTTAGTTCTTTACACCTCAATTATTCTGAAATTAGAATGCAAATGTTCTTATAATGTGGTAGTAGTCTCCCCCAACTGCCGCAGACCATTAATAAATTGATGATGTGTCATTTAATGCATAGCTTATTCTATTGCTTCTGTTTTTATAATGGCAATGGTTGGTTTTGTTCCTGCCATTATATTCTGTGTGTTCCGTTTTTCAAACTTCCTTGATCTTTCTTCTGCTTCCTCTGTTTCTTTTCCCTCTATGAACAGTTTTTTTTTTTTTTTTTTTTTTTAACCTGTATCTTCCCTGGGCACTTTGATAGCTATATGTCATATTCATATTACAGAAGTTTAAGTTTACCTTTTAGTTTATAAAATTACTTCTTAATTTATAAAAGTTTACTTCTATAGTAGCCAGAATTTTAAATTTAAATTATTTTTTCAGAGTCCCCCCATTTTAAACAATTAGTTTAGTTCCTTTTTTTTCTACTGTATACCTCACAGTTATAGTGACTTCCATGATTATTGATTTCAATTGTTATTATATCATTTTACTAAATATATATTTTGTGTATGTATGTATGTATGATACTATTTATATACGCAGGTATGTGTATGTATAGATTAAATATAAATAATATTCTCCTCATGAATAATTTTATATGTGTATATTGTGTTTAACTATATCTATGTTTCACCTGTCTGTGATACCAGCCACAAGACTTTTCCCATTCTTGTCTTATTTTTTTTACTTTCTCAATTTTTAGATTTTTGGAACAATTAATCAGTTACACCTAAAAATGTAACTATATTTCATCCTCTTGCATTTTAAAAAATTTCATTATATTGCCTTAAATATGAAGACACCTTCTGATTGGTACAATGTTGGATCCCGAAACTGTTTATCAAAGAATTCAAAGTGTGTTGCTCTGTTGTCTTCTGGAATTAGTGTTGCTGAACAGAAGTCTGGGATTAGACTAATTTCTGTTTCTTGGGAGCTTACCACCACCTCCTTTTTTTGTTGTAATTATTTCTGTTTCTCTTGGTTGACTATGGGATAATTTTTCCTTCATTCTTTTAGCTAAGAACATGTATATATATAAACATATATATAAAAACATAAATATATATATATATATTTCCAGCATACAGATAGGTTTAGATCTCTTTTTTTATTTGCTTTGCTTACAACTTGAAAAATTATTTTATTATATTGATACTTAGACATCTCATACACAATTCAGGAAATTTTCCTGCATCTTTTAGTTGTATGTTTGATTTATTTATATTTTTAAAAGGATTGAAAGGGATTATTTTTGTCCCATTTTTTGAAATACTATTTATTTCAGGTTGTTCTTTCCTATGAATTTCTGTTTATGATTGATTGAAGCCACATCTATTTGTTTGTATTATTCTGAAGATATAGGCAGTTTTCTGAAATGCTATTTTGGATCTTAGAGGCAATCTTTCCTCCTACTTCCATTTGATGTTTCCATTTTTATGCTTAACACTTTTAATGGGTTCTAAAGTAGATTTTGTCCAAACTCAGCCTTTGTCAACACATGTCAATCGATTACCCTGATTTTGCTTTCTTTGCCACATGCAGAGATCAGATTCACTTCTCTGATCTATAGGGAAATGTGAAGTTTCCAGTCTAATTCCCTATTCCCCGGAGTCTTTCACAAAATACATTATTCCTCTTAAGCAATGCTATTTTTCTACTGCAGATCCTTGATGCCCTCTAATACCTGAAGAAGTATCAGTAACTTATAGGTTTTTCCTCAGTCTTTTCTTCCTGGAGAGAGTGGCTTGTTTGCAAATACTTCTAAAGTTATATCATGTCTCTTGCAGTCTGCCCCTACTTCCTGGCCAGAACATTATAGGCAAAGTGGGATAAAGTTGTTGAGTCTGGGATTTTATTTTACCCTACTTACGAGCTAATAAGCTAGGCTGCTACTCTTCCATGGATGCTAACAGAAGACATGATATTCCTGGGTCAGTAACAAAGAGCTTCAAAGAGCTTTATTGCTCACAGCATAGCAAGCACCACGCTTCAGTTCCCCTCGCCCCCAAGTCCCGCGGAAGTGATGTGATTTAGCCAGGAGAGATGCTACACCCACAGCTGAGGAACACTGAGATTAGCGAATCCATCTCTTTTATAGCAGGGAGTAAGCAAGCCTGCTCTTTGTCCTAGAGGGAGAGCTTGTCTTATCCCTCCTGGTTGGTCTCTGAAAACACATCCCTGAGAAATGGAGTGACTGGGCCTTTCATTCTTGGCACGTCCAGAAACACTTAACAGGAAGCTAAGAGCACATAGTGAGTGGATTGCCTCTTCCAACAGAAGTTTTTCTTTTTCATTTGGTACTGTCCTTGAGTTTCTCTTTGGGGTGCATCCTATCAGGATACACGTGATGAATAAGGCACAAAATATCTTCCTACCTTTGTTGTGAATTCTCTCTTTATACAGAAACCCCAGGATGTACCTACCATTTAGTCCCTTGGATTTCCCCACAGTCTACCTCATCGGCCTCATAAGTTTTATTTACTCATATGCTTGGCATTTGATTGCTTTTGCAGTTTTTGATGTACAGTGAGATTCTTTTGTTTTGCAATTTTTTTTTTTTGGCGTTTTCATAAGTGGTTTTTGGCACTTACAAAGAGCAATATTGGTTATTCTTAGCCTGATGCCACATTAAGCTGGAAATATAAAACATGAATTTTTGAATTCATATGTTTGAGATATAGGTTTCTGGTAAAGAAACCAAAGAAGGTGGCAAAAAACGTGGAGGATATTTAATACATCAGAGATTACAAATTACCAGGTATAAGAGAGCATTCCTTTAACTTGGCAACCTTGAAGGGATGTAATAACATTAACTGAAAGAAGGGGTTAATAAGAAGAGTCTTGTACTACTACATATACATCCTTCTAGATGCTCATGACTCCAGTTCAGGGGAACCGTGACTGTTTTTGCCACAGGTAAGTAGATAATAAAGTGTTGTCATTGAAAAAATGTTCTAATTTTTCACTATAGCTATGTTTGCATGCTTAGTAATACTTCTTTGTTTCTGTCAGCCATGGGAAAAGTACTTAAAATGTGCTTCATGGAGAAATGAGTAAATGACATTATCCTCAATGCACCACTTTTAACACTGGTGAAAATCCAGTGAAATTTTATCTTGATTTTCAAGATGCTTAAAAATAGTATTTGTAATTAAATGAAAGTGAAAAGCTCATTTATAGTTTAAGAAGCTTACTTTCTGTAGGCATTTTTTATTCCTTTTAACCGATTCTTTGTGGAGCAATCACAAAATTTAGGGAGGGGGAAGATACGTAAAATGATGCAATGTTTGAATTGTAGACATTTTCTCAATGATTTACTGTTACGTTGCATGTGTATAATTTTTGAAGCTTGTTTAATATATCTGCAAATGTTTTTGTCAGATTCTTAATTCCAGCCACAAAAAGTGAGGGTAGTACCTTCAAAACCCCAAATATCTTTGCTTTATTGATAATTAGTTTTACTTCTCTTATTCTTGAATTTCCTGTCATTCTTTATTAAAATGTTTTCTTTTAACCATTTTTGAGGTGCAATACATTTTTTTTCATTTTAAACAATATTCAAGTTTATTAAACAAATTTAAAAAGTATTATAAAATGTTTAACTTTCATCAGCGTCAAGGTTTATGTTACTCCCAAATTTTGCATATAACTGAACTTTCAAATCTGCTAACACCCGCTGAATTGATTCCACTCTGGATTCTAAGGCATCAGTTTCTTCTTGCAAATTTTTCTTTGCTTCTTCTAACATTTCTTGTGTTTCTTCTTGAGAATGGCTAATGAAAACATCGCCAATCTGATAAGGTATCATGAAGCAGTCGTCGTCTGCAAGCACGATATCCTCATAAGCATCTTCTAAATTCTGGAGTTGTTTCTTTTTTACTTCTGTTTCTTCCTTCAGCTCTGTGATTCTACTTATATTCCATGCAAATTTGTTTACCTTTTGTTGATCTTCAAAAGTAACATTGACATCTTCTGTAGCCGCCTTCTTCATGGTGGCCGCCACCTTGGGACTGGACCGAGGTGCAATACATTTTTAATCATGAATTATATTAGACGTATAAATGGTATGGAGAAGAGTGTAAAGAATCTCTGTGTAGCCACCACTTATCTTAAGGTTTAAAGATTCGAAGTACAATTAAAGCTACCTGATAACTCACCCTGATGACATTATCTTCTCTCTCTTAAGCTCCCTCTGAAGAGGTGGCCCCTGTTCTGAATTATATGTGCTTTTTTTTATCCTTTGAATAAATATGTATGTGCTTCTAAGCAACATGTAAAATTGTTTTACCTTTTTAATTTATTAAACTTTTATGTAATGACATCAGACAGCATTCCTACATCTACAACTTCCCCCCAACATTATATTTGTATCTGTTGATCTACATCTTTGCCAACATTTGTTATTGTTCAGCATTTTAATTTGTGCAAATCTGGTGAATATAAAATTGTATTTTACTTTTTAATTTGCATTTTTATTTTTAAATTAAAATGTAATTTTGGTTTTAATTTGCATTTCTATAATTACAGTGAAGTTAAGCTCATTTTCATAGATTTGTTGACCATTTATGTTTCTGTTATTCAGATACTTTTTCACTGTATGGTAGTCTTTTTTTTTTTTAACTTAAGAGTTGTTTGTATACTCTGGATTAATCCTTTGTCAGTTATATACATATCTTCTTTTTAGTGGCTTTTTGTTTTTTTCCTTGATGGTGTCAAGTGATAAACAGATGTTCTTAATTTTATATTAAAGTATTGATTTTTTTATAGCTCATGTTCTCTCATGAGTTGTTTAAAATTTTTTCTTCCTTATCCTGAAATGGTAAAAACATTCTCCTAAATGTACTTATAAAAGTTTAATATTCTCCTCTTTACATTTAAGTCTTTAATTATCTGGAATTGATTTTGTATATCGTGTGAGGTAGAGGTACCGATTTATTTTATTCCAGGATGGGAAGTCTGCTTTACCAGCGCAATTGTTGGATGAGGCCATTCTTAACCAACTGAAAAGCAGTGTGTGGTCATCATGTCTGGCTTCTTTGGGCTTTTGTGTTTGGAGAATAATATTATCTGCAAGCAGTGAGAGTTTCTGTGTTCTTATCAACCCTTGCTCCTTTTATATATTTTATATGAGTGCGCTTTCTCTAGTCCAGTACAGTGTTGAATAGATATTTTGAGTGTGAATATCCCTATCCCTGTTTTGCTCTTGATTTTCAAGAGTGAATAAGATTAACATTTCACCATTTGGTATGATGTTTACTATAGATTTTAAAGATACTCTTTATCAAGTTAAGGCAGTTCTTCTCTAAGTTAGGTTGGTTTTTTTTTTTGTTTGTTTGTTTTAATCAGGAATGCTTTATTCTTGTAAATACTTTTCCTACTTTTACTGGGATATTCATGCTGTTTTTCTCCTTTAACCTGTTAATGCAATGAACAATTTTTAGTATTAACCAAACTTCTAGTCCTGGTTTAGTTTCAACTTGGCTTTTGTGGAAGTTTTTTTTTTTTAATAGTTGGATGTTATCTTTTTCAATATTTTGTTTAGCATTTTGCATATATATCAATATAGGAGCTTTTCTTTTTGTTTTCTCTTCTCATACTATCCTTTTTTGGCTTTAGTATCAAAGTTATATTCATCTCTATAAATGAGCTGGAGAGTACTCCTTATTTTATATTCCCTATAAAATTTTGAGAAATATTGGAATTATATACTCCTTGAATAAAAAGTAGAACTTATAAATAAAACTATCTGGGTCTGGAGTTTCCATTCAGGAAATATTTTAACTATTGATTGAATCATTTGAATAGTTAATAGGACTAACCATGTTGTCTCCTTTGTGAAAAATTGTGTTTTTTCCCTAGGAATTATGTCCATTTTGTTTATGTTTTCTAATGTATTGGCAAAAAGTTGTTTCAAAGCATTTTCTCTTACTGTCCTTCTTGTCTGTGCCTTATCTATACATACATTCCCTATTTCATTCTAACTATATTTTAGTATCAAACTTGTCAGAACTTGATGTTGTTATTCCTTACCTTTGAATCTTTATATTCTATTTCATTCATTTTACTCTTATGTTTATTGTTCTTGCCAGCTTCTTGGATTATTTTATTGTTCTTTTTTTAGTCCCTTAAGTTATATAGGTAACTCATTACCTTCCTACCTTTCTTTTGTCTATTTTAAATATGTATAGCTTTAAATTTGCATTCTGACATATAGCATGTTTATTATGGTTCAGTTCTATAAATGTTAAGATTTCATTATGATTTTCTCTTGAATCCATGAGTTATCAGACATGTGTTTTTAAATTTCCAAACATATGGAGTTTTTCTAGTCATCTTTGGTTACTGATTTCTAACCTAGTGACCCATTGACCAGAGACGTGTCCTCCTTATGTTCTTTGGGTTAAAGTTGGCAATTGTGTTGCTCAAATCATATATATATTATTAACGATGCTTTAGCTAATTAATCTATCAATTTCTCTCACAGTGATGGTGGATTTCTCAGTTTATCTAGTATTTCTATTTTGCTTTTTGTAATTAGTAAATTATTGATGTATGGAAGTTTAGAATGGGTATATTTTTGGTCAAAATGAGGTGACTCGCTATCTCTAATAAAGCACTTTGCCTTATAGTTTAAATATTAATATATTAATATGAAAATGTTAACATTTGTGTTCTTCTCTTTGGACTGATTGAGAATTTATTTCCCCCTCAGTAACATCACAAGTTATACACTCTATTTGTTTTCTTATAGTAATTGCCCTAGAAATTTTAGTACACACATTTAACAAAGTCCAAATTTAATCAATATCTCCAACAATAGAGGACTCGGCAGCATTTTAAACTGTAATTCCCTCCTCCAGAATAGTGTTGCTGTCCAGTAAGTTGTTGAAGTTTTGTAACATCATGAATGAGATATTATTGGTACTGTTCCTTTTATTTTCTACTTTTTCTTTTATGTCTGAAATAATGTAAGCATGTGCAAACTTCTACATAGTTGGCGGTTTTTTGTTGTTTGTTTTTAAGAAAAATGTCAGACTTCTGCCCATATTGTTTTTATTTCTCCTTTCCTAAAGGAAATTACTTTCAATTTTTTGACTGGCTCTTGATATTTACTTCAGTTTTTTAAATAACTTGCTTATTTGCTGCTTCTTGATTTTTCAGTTTTAAGCATTACTGTTGGCTATCAAATCTGGCAACTGATGCTGTCACACTGTCATACCACCACCTTGCCACCACAGAAATGTGAGGTTGCTTTTTTATGAGGTTTATGAAGAAAACACCATTTTTAAAGTCATGGCTCTTACAAAAACACAAAGTTAAAAATAGGGAAATCCACACTATATTCCACTTACTGTACTTTGACTGGATAGAGACCCAAGTGATCACAAGCCCGTTCCCCAACCCAATCCCCATCCAAACCTCCACAAAGAATAAACACTTCACCTGTCTCTGTTTGAAACTGAGGGAGCTGTGAAGAATCCAGTTGCCAAATGATTAACATTTGAATATACATTAATTCAGAGCGTGTTATTACAGGATTTTATTGGGTCAAAATTTGAATTAGGTCAATATTCAGTGTTTACATTACTATGATTTTGTAAATGATATTCAGAGCTGACTTTTGTAGCAGACTGTAATTATGATTGTTTTTCCTTCCGTGCATAATTTTCTTGTCCTTCAAATTAGTAACCTTATTTTTTAATTTCTTAATTTTCTATAGTCTTATACTTACGTCAACCAAAATTTTGGCCAGTTTTCTGGATGTCATCTCAGAGTTTGAGAGGCATCCGATATTCTATCAGTTTTACCTTCCTGGAGAAATCTGTCTTGCAGGTTTTGGGATGCTCCAGTTTAGATTGGTTTTCCTGCACATTAGGGGCAAAACTGTCTTTCCGGGATCTCCCTTCAGCTATATTCCATGTCCACCTCTTCCTTGTTCTTGGTGTTCATTGTCTTAGAGCACCATGTCCTCAAGTGTCCCAAGAAAGGATGAGGGCTAGCTATGATTGTTCTGGACCATGTGTTCTAAAAATTATACTGGCACACTTGATTGAGAGACTCAGCCTTGTAAATATACGATGTTAGAAGTCTTTTTCCTTCAGAAACCTGAAGATATTTCTCCTTGTTTCTTAGCATCCAGTGTTGCTGTTGAGAGATCTGTTGCCATTTTGATTCCTTATATAGAGGACCTGTTTTTCTCTAGAGGAAGCTTGTGGGATTTTTTTCTTTGTCTCTAGTGTTCTGAAATTTCACAGTGACTTGATTTGGTATGTGTCAAATTTTATCTAACATCCTTGATACTCTGAGTCCTTATAGTTTGAGAACATGAGGCCTTTAGTTTTGAGAGCTTTTATGATTACCTCTCCCTGGTTTTCTCTATTTTCTTTTTGACATACATCATTATTTGCATTTTGGACCACCTAGATTGGATTGCTTCTCTCTTCACTTTTCCCACCTCACCACTCCCCCACACACCTTCTGTCCAAATTTTCTTCTTTTGACTCTTATCTCTGACTCTTGGTGAATTACTTCAACCAGGTTTTGAACACTTCTATTGAGTTTTTGATACCAGCTGTCATGTTTACAACTTAAGACACCTTCTGTTCTCTAAATTGCCTCCTTGTATCTTATTCTAGTTTAGTAGTTTTATCCTTTCAGATCTATATGAAGATATGAAGGATGCTTTGCTTCCTTTACATTTTCTTCCCTAGGACAAACTTTTGTCCAAGTAGCTTCATTTCTATTTTATGCTGGATGGTTTCTGTATTTCATATAAGAAATTTTTCATAGATATCTGGTAATCCTTGGTTGTTTGCACAGACTCAAAGAGTGGGAAACTAATAACCTAACAGAAATCTCCAGTTACTTGGTAGAATTTGTCACGATGAGGTTAACTATACTGTGGCTCCTCTCACTGGGGATCCCTTAGTATCAGTAGTTTTAGTTCTTCCCTTTGGGGCAGGTCATAGTCCCCAGAGGAGAAAAGAGTCCAGACTTCCCTGTGGGTGGCAAAAGCCACCACTAGCATTCTGGGAGCCTGGTGGGAGAAGAGGCCTAGAGATTGCAGCATCCAATGTGTATATTTAGTTAATCCACCTGTTTCCTCACAATATCCTTTATAAAATCTGCCTAGTGACCTGTTGTCAAGACATCCTGTGTCTTACCCTCTTTAGAGAATAAGCCTCCTCTCTCCTGGCGTGGAGTGGCACTCCCTGGGTATGTAGGTGGGACAGGGGATCTGGGTAGCTAACCGTTGCTTCAAATTCCGACTTATACCACCTCCTCCTCTTCATTTCCTCACTGTGAGTTTAAAAGACATCTTCCTCCATTATGCCAAGACAGTCAACACCATCATTTCTGCTTTCTAGTTTCCAAAATTTTATTGCAGTTTGCTCTTCTATTTTCCTGTCTTTGTGAGTTTGTGCCTTCAAAAAATATCTCTTTACTGCAAGTACCTCTTGCTTTGGGGAATATCTCAGAGGAAGAGAGAAAGTATAGATGTGTGTGTTTGCCCTAGAAGACTTATTGTTATTTTACATAATCAGTGTTTCTTTTAGATTTATCCACATGTTCCCTATTTCCTTTGTGCACCCTCGTTCATGCATCTGTGATCTTTTTTTTTTTGCATCTTTTAGAAATTCATTTAGTGAGTTTCCATTGATGTGTCAGTACTGTTTTGGTTTTTTTCCTCTTCTCCCCTTTGGTCTGAGAGAGTGTGTTATTTGCCCTTATTCTTCCAAATATAATTCTGCTCTAAAACGTAGTGTTAAAGACATAGAGACTGGAGCCAGACTGCCCGGGTTTGAATCCCACCACTTAGCAGCCATGTGACTTTGGACAAATACTGAACCTCTCTGTGTTTCCGACTCTTCATCTGTAAATCAAAGGTAACAGTAGAATTTACTTCGTCAGCTGTGAGCATTAAATGAGCTACAATATGTCAAGCATCTGGAGCAGTGCCTGGCCCACAGTGCATGCCGTACAAGGATAAGCTGTTATCATATTTAAACAATTCTAAGCTATGATTCCCGAATCTCGAAATACACGTCTTATGGGAACTCTGAAAATTTCACAGCTGTTATCTCTTCCAGTTTTGTTTATCCCCATGGCTGTTCTTTACTCCTTCTGGTTTTCCTTTTTGAATATATTTTGAAATTTCTCATTTCACCATGTCTGTTAACCTGTCTTTCATGTTTTCTATCTCCACTTACTTAGTTCTAGTGTGCGGTTCACTAATCTTTCATCTCCTCCTAATTTACTATTAAACTATCCTTTGAGTTGTTAATTCCAGTGATTACATTTTTCTTGTCTAGACATTCTGTCTGGTTCTTTTTCATATGTTCCTGTTCTCTCTTCAGAGCATCCTGTTTTTGCTGATGGTTTGACACCCAACCCCAATTTTTATTACTTTAATTGTTTAAAGTTTATTTAGGTATTCTTTCATAATGTTGTTCTATAAGCTCAGGATATCGTTGATGCTAACTTACGATGTGTTAGTCTGTTGACTCTCATTTGTAGTACATATTAGCATTTTTTGTAATGTTTGATATGAATCTGTTGTTTAAGAGAATTTCCCCCTCCCATGCCAACATGAGATTCTTCTTAGCCTTGGTTGAAGAAGTATCCATACCCAACAGCTTTTATGACTTTCTCCAGGAACCAGGGATACAACCAACCTGGGAAGTGTATTACGTTAATATATTGGCTCAGTGTAGCCCCCGTGTAGAGTCAATTTTTCTTATCAGTCACCAATAAAACTGAATTAGCAAATACTGCACTATCGCTTTTAGGAAATACAGGGTTAGCAGGTTCCTGTAAACTTCTGGTCGTGAGGTTTTTGTCCACCATTCGATACATAACCTCGTTTTATGAATGTTTCTGTTTAAAGGCATCTTATGTAATATACATTGTTCATTCGCTAACATTAACCACATGGTCAGGAACGCTGCAACTCATGCCTGAAGGAAGCTTATCTAACATGTGTTTTCTCCATAAGGCCCAGCACAGCCTCTTTGTGCTTGAGAACATTAGATAGCGTTTCAGCACTGGGCTTGGAGTCTGATTTAAATAGCACTAAGATGCAAAAAAAAAAAAAAATGGCACTAATATACAGCAAAAAGGATCTTGTTTACAGTCCGAGAGCTGAAACAAGAAGGCAGAGCATTGCTTTATTCAACCTCAGCTGGAAACGTGTGTGTGGGGATGACTCAAATTTTTCACCATTTTGAGCATATCTGAGAATGACCACAAAAGTGCCACAAATATTGATTCACGGCTTTACAAATACATTTTAGGGAGTAGGTGAATTCACAAATATGAAATCCACAAATAATGAGTGTCGATTATATGTTAAATACATATGAGACCCCAAATCATGTGAGGTATAGGCCCCCAATCATGAATTCTTCATTGAAATATCTGCTCCCTCCAAATCTCCCACCTCACCACAACCTCACTCCAAGGAGAAAAAAAGATGGACAGACTAACTCCCTAGCCTTCTCCCTAGGTCCATGGGTGGGTTTAAGCAAGAGTGCAGCCCTTTAGGCATGCAGCTGTGTGCAAAAGGGCTCATTTTCAAATGTCTATTTCTTAACCCTAGGACCTCCACATCTCCTGTTTCCACAAGGGCAATTCAACCTAAGCTACCAGATTGCTGAGTCTGATCTGCCGTTCCCCACACCCTCATTCCACTGCCCCAGCTGCCACAGCATAGGCTCTAGAATTAACTGTTCTGCTTTGCAGCTTACTTTGTTTGCTCAGCTATGCTATGCTTTCAACTAAATTTTTGTTATACTTTAACCAGCATTGCAAAGCAATTTGTGGAACTCGAAGTCTTCTACCATTTTTTGTGCTTCTTTATATTTCTTTTAAGTTTGATTACTTAGGAAGATAACGTTCATCACTGAAGCCCGCTTTGTGTAAGCAATAAGGAGTAGTGAGGTCTGGGATGGACCAGAGACGATGGTGTGCTTTTCCTATAGGGGGCGCTCACTATGCAGCTGCCCAGGTTTTGTAGACACTCATTCAGTATTAATGAGTGAAATAATGAATGAGAAATGCAGGAACTGTGTTACTGTTGGGTTGCACCCAGCAGGTCTACAAGCCCTGTGCTTGCCTAGCTTCAAGACCGAAGAAAGAGCTGGGAGTCAGCAACAGAGACATCAGTGGTTTAATGGATGGGGGATCTTACATGTCTGCAGCAAGGTCCTGGAGAGACACCCCACTGTGTGCTGTGGACGGCGGGCAGGACATGGCGGCAGTCTTCCCTCCTGGGGAGAAGAGGAGATTGCCAGTCATAGGGGGAATTGAGGTCCAGTTGGCTCATTGGTTACCAGGGAAACTAGGAGAGGGGCAAGCCCCTCACCGGCCCTTTGATAAGAACAAGCACTAGGTGAGGCCTGGAGCAAGTATGTAGGGAGATCAGTCAGGTGAGTAGGGTGTAGGTGAAGCAGGCACTGGTCAAGCAGGGGATGTACAGAGAGCAAGAGAACAGCCGTCTTGGGTGGCCTGATCATACAGTTACCAAAGCTAATCACTTTTCAGGATAACTCAGAATCCATTATTTACATACAGTGCTTGACGTTTTACATGTTAGAGACTAAATTTAATTTTTATGTAAACACTGCATGGGTCAACCCTATCTGCAGCAATTAAGTCTGAAGGCAAGATATGGCCCAGGGGTCACCATTATTGACCTCCGACCTAGATGTTGAGAACAGATACACTATGAAATTAAAAGGACTATGCTGGATTATGAATGATCCTACCTCCTTCTTAGAATATATGTAAGAGCACATCTATTAAGCCCAAAGTTTCTTTTTCCTCTTTTTAATTCCCTTTTAGCTGCTGTCTTGTTTTGCAATCTTTGTATGAAACAGAAATTGACCATATTGCCCCTACAAAGGGTTACTCTTTCTTCTACTAGCAGAGGGGTTGTAACATTATTCACTTTTCTTAGATTTTAATCTTTAAAAGCACATGGAGACTTAGACAAATAAGTTTGAAGAAAGGTTAAAGAAATGCAGAAATTTTTAAGGACAGAATCCCACAGTGGCTGGCTGTATCTGAAAAGAAAAATTACTGAAGACTAATTAGCTAAAATTGTTCTGTTATAATTAGTAGGAGCTTAGTTTGCTGTGAGTTATAAGCAGTGCTATTTCTCATAACTAAATAGTGCAGCGAAAAACATAAATTTCATCTTTGAACATAATGACTTTGATGAAGTCCAAAGCTGCTTTGCTCTGATGGTCCAACAACAGTTAAATTTCAAACAAAAGGCTGTAACTTTATCAGTACACTATTCATCTATATGAATTTGGAAAACAAAACAAAACTTTTTGTCAAACACAATACTTTTCAACCTAGTCACATAGGAAGGTTGTGATTTTAAAACAGATTCTATAGAAGCCAGAATTTTTTTTCAGTAACTGCTCAATTTGTGTGTTTTATGCTTTTCAATATAAATGGAATATATTTGCTGTTTGCCTTTTGAATCAAAAATATTTTAGTTTGTAAAATAACTGCAGCTGTCTTAGGATATTCATTATATGACAATATACTGTTTCACAAAGTTACTGCAGCACTTAACAGTCCCACCAGGTTCCATTTTTTAAGGTTCCAATTTTTCCCATGCTAGCCAACATTTTTTATATTTGTCCTTTGGATTAAAACCGTCTTAGTAGGTATGAAGTGATATCTCACTGGTTTTGATTTGCATCTCCCGGTTGACTAATGATTTGAACATGCTTTCATGTATTTATTGGCCATTTCTCTGTTTTGGAAAAAGGTCTATTTATATCCTTTGCTCATATTCTAATTGGGTTATTTTTTTTATTACTAAGTTGTAAAAATTCTTTATACATTCTAGATGCAAGTACTTTGTCAGATTCATGCAAATGTTTCCTAACATTCTGTTGGTCAGATGAGTTTTTGAGTCACCTCTTTAAATCTCTGAGGTCAGTGGTAGAAATGTGTGATTAACATGCTGAAAAGGCTGCGGGTCATCCAACAGGGTTAAAATGAAATACTATAGATACTATACTAATCACACAGGGTTAAAATGAAATACTATAGATACTATACTAATCACACCAATGTGATAGGGTAGAATTAATCCAAGATTAGATGTTGAAGATCTTGGTTCTAGTTCTGGCTCAGACACTAAATGCGAGTCATTTGACCTCCCTGGGCTTCAATTGCTTTATTTGTAAGGAAGAATTTAGCACCTAAAAGACTGTCCTTTCTACCATTGCATGATTCTAAGTTTAGAAGCTAAGCTGAACAGAATGAACCTAGGTTTCCTTTCAAGGCAAACATTCTAACTTTAAGACTTTGAACCAACTGAGAGCTTTGGATAGAATATCTTTTTTCCTCCTGTTTTATTGAGAATTCTCCAAATATCAAAGTTCAACAATGGTCCTTAGAATCCCCTTGCCTTTCTCCCTTCCAGGGAGTACTTGTTGAAACTAACAACTAAATGACAGGCTTATAAACTCTGTTTCTATAAAATGATATAATTCACAATTTAGAGAGTATTGTTAAACTCCTCCAGAATCTGTGGTCTGAAAGAGACTCATCTGTCACGTGGATGTTGATTATTGGCAGTGGCCCTTGTTTGCTATAACCACAGGGTGGTTATTCTGATACCTCCCTTTCTGTGTTGAAATATAGTAGCATTCATGGAAATCCAGTGGATTGTTAATGTGTTTTTCTTTTTTCTTTTTTTTTGCTTTTTCCCCAGCTGTGATTTTTGTGTTATCCAGATGGTTTTGGCTAATGCCATCATTAAAAATTTGATCAGTTAATCCTGTGAATTCAAATAGGTCATTTCCCTCAGACATGTTGGTATTAGAATGGAGCCATCTCCATCAATATGGACCAATTGCTGGATATTATATGAAATTCATTAAGTTAGACTCTGATAATGACGAAAATGTATCTCATATGTGAGCATCTAAAAGATTTCTGATCTTTTAATTACATGTACATTTTAGTTTTTATTACATTTCTTTAAAAAAGAATTTAGATCGCCTTTGATATTAAGCCTTGGCTGGATTTTAGCCCTCTTCCCTTTTCTGTCCGTTATCCATCATGGAAAACTTCTAGACTCAAGATTTTGCTTGAGTAGCAATAACATTTTATTTTAACTTCCTACAAATATTTTAAAATACAAAACATGTTGTATATATTATTGTAGGGATCAAAGAAAGAATGTTGATTAGCTTTTTATGAAGCTGATTCAGATTGCTTTCAAATTGAAAACAATTATATATATATATATACACATATATATGTAAACATATACACACACACACACACACACACACACACACACACACACACACACACACACACACACACACACACACACACACACACATATTAAATTCGTCTTATCAGAGTCCAGTGTCCCAGAGGCTTGGAAATTTCCCTAAGCTGGCAACATCATCAGCCCATTTGGCCCTTTGATTAACTGGCATTCTTTCATATGGATTTTCTTGTGTTCCAATACAATGTCATTACAGTAGAAGTAGATTGGATGCTTCTCAGGCTAGATCAGTTTTATTTCCTTGAACCTCAGAAAAGTTCTTGCTTAGAAGTCATCTGCCTGTTGTTTTGTTTTACTATCCTTCTTTGGTCACTGTAGAACTGTGCCTTTATTGCTGCTCTGTTGGGAATTTTCTTTTTTTTTATCACTTCTTCTTAAGAACTCTAAAAGCAATTTCTTGTCTATAACAGAACTGTTACCGCTTGTCTGTGAAAGAAACTGTTGCCTGGTGAAGGAAGCAGCTGCTTGGGGGGTATATTTAAAGTTAGAATCAAATAGCTTGTGAAAAGGCTAGAATTGAGCTCAACCCTTTAATTTAGGATAAGGCACTATTATATGTGTATGGTATTTTATAGTGTATCTTGTACCATAATTTTTAGGCTGTTGTATTCTCCTGCTGTAGCATGCTAAAAATATTCTGTAATTTCTTCTTCTAGAGGAGCATCTATTTAATTGAGTCCTGGTTAAATGCTCATCCATTATACTGCTGTGATTCTATTTTGCAGATGTTGGAAAATATCTTTAAAGTCATACCTGAAATCCTGTAATTTTCAGAGTAATGATCTCTTTTAGAGGATTTTTCTCTCTCTTCTTCCCCCTTTCCCTTATTTTTGTTCAATTTGGAGTTATGGCTTTAAAAATCAAAGTAGCTTTTATAAACATATATTACTTCACTTTACATCTTTTCATTATTCTGTGTTTGGTAAGGAATCTCTTGTTTGTCAGTTTTAAAATGATTTGATTTTCAAAAGACATACAAGTATTACTTTTTTTCCTTTTGTGAATTGTCTCCCCTAATTCTTCTGTGATAAAGCAAAGAATATGCTACTCAAGAGTACATTATATCGTTCTTTAAAATTGTTTGCTTATAAATTATACTTCAGAACTTTAATTTCAAAATCTCAAAGGACACTACTTTATAAAATAGAATATTTCATCACTTCAGTTATTTGATTTGGTAAAGTTATTGATAAAAATTTCCCACTGTGAACACTAATCAATTTTTCTTCTTTATATGTGAGGATTATGATTAACAGTGCTTTCTGTCACTTTCCCACTAAATTTGTATTCCTTTCTTCTCAAAAACACTAATATGGAATGATTTTAAGTCAATAGATAATATTCATTTCTTTAACATTTGTTTTTTATTCCTAATATCTTGATTATGACCTTGATTACCAAGTTCACATTTTTTAATAACTGCCTTCTCAAATTATTGTTTGTTTTAATGCATACACTAAGAATGTTTCCTAAAAATCTATATTTAGCTCCAGGTTGTTCAGTAGACAACTTATTAATAAAATGTCTCCCTCAACCCAGGATTTTTTTTTTTTATTTATTTATTTATTTATTTATTTATTTATGGCTGTGTTGGGTCTTCGTTTCTGCGCGAGGGCTTTCTCCAGTTGCGGCAAGCGGGGGCCACTCTTCATCGCAGTGCACGGGCCTCTCACTATCGTGGCCTCTCCTGCTGCGGAGCACAGGCTCCAGACGCGCAGGCTCAGTAATTGTGGCTCACGGGCCCAGCCGCTCCGCGGCATGTGGGATCCTCCCAGACCAGGGCTCAAACCCGTGACCCCTGCACCGGCAGGCAGACTCCCAACCACTGCGCCACCAGGGAAGCCCCCTCAACCCAGGATTTTTAGATAAATTTTCCTCCAACTCATCTAGGCTTGAATCTCCTTTCAGAATAGATATTAATGATAAGGCATATAATTATACATATTATAATTTATGTATCAAAATAGTTATGTCTCCTGATGCATAATAATAGTTACACAGCATAAATTTTAGGAATTGATCTCAATTTCATTATTATATTTTTCTTTTTTCTTGACTGTGAATTTCTTTGTTATTCATGTTTTAATTATGGATTTTTTCTATCATTGTGTTTCGTTGGTGTCAGCAATTCAAAATCCTTTCGTCTTGACTAGACCCTGAGTTCCTCTGCAAGGAATTCAGTGTCCAGTAAGACGAATATTATGCCACATAACATGTTTATCTCCTCCCGTTGTCTGTTACTGCTTCCTAACTAGCCTCTGTTCCTGCTGGGGGTCACTTGCCCTCCCGCCAAGCTCACTTGTATTCTCCATCTTTCTCTCCTGCTGGCAGCATCTTTCTGTGTCTGTTCAGGCCCCACTTCTTTTAGCTTGGACTCTTTTAGTGACAAGTGATAGAAACTCAAATCAAAACTGGCTTAAGTTCCAAAAAGGATTTTTGGCTCCTGCAGCTGAAAAGTCCTAGGCAAATTGACTGTAGTCAAGACTGACTACAAGGGTTCAGATGATGCCCCCAGGCCTTGGTTTCTCTGATCTCTCTGTTGGCCTCACTCTGGGCCATCCTATATCTAGTCCATGTCAGGATTGCTACCAGAATCCCAAGCTTAGCAATCTCCGGAGAAAGGAACGTGCTTCTCCCTCAGGGTTCAGACGTGGATCCCAGGTGTAAGCCTTACCCACCTGAAATAGGAGGCCTGCCTTTTCTGGACCAACTCTGACCAGGTGGTTGGAATATACCAATTGGTAAGCCTCATTCAGTCTTTTTATTGATACACTGAGGAGTTGTGGGGCGGGGGGATGGTGACTGGAAAGGAAATTAGAGGTTCTGTTACCGAAGGAGGAACGGAGGCTGCACAGGTGAAAATGAGCGTTGCACTGTAACCGTTTTCTTGGACAGAGAAATATATTGTGTGTGTGCAGAGATGGCTCCTGGACAAGGAGAAGAAAGTACTTAATGCCTTGGAAACAATCACCACTTTACAGCGCTTTCTAGATTCTTTCTTTTAGAGAAGCAGCAGGGGAA
Source organism: Balaenoptera physalus (assembly GCF_965194825.1). NCBI lineage: Eukaryota > Metazoa > Chordata > Mammalia > Artiodactyla > Balaenopteridae > Balaenoptera > Balaenoptera physalus. Next base: position 94,437,571 of record NC_138896.1, on the reverse strand, counting down.
AACCATTTCAGAGGTAGATGGTTAATTGAGGCTGTAGTCCAATTGCTTGCTTTTCTTTTTCCTATTATAACTTTTCACTATCTAGTTATTTTTTTCTTTCTTAAATAAGGTACCAGTCACCACCCTCCTTAACTGATTCGTGAGCCTGACAACAGTGTTAAGGACCTTTATTTTTTGTGCCTTTTGTCTGTATGCGCAACACTTAGGTACTCTGTGTGGGATCGTTTTATAGACTTTGTGTCCCCAGAATGGTACACAGTGCCTGAGGGAAAGTAATTTTGGTAGCTCACTGATAGTTACTGAGGGCCTTCCGTATACCAGCTGCTTTCTTAAGTATCTTGGGAAGCATTTAAGGATCAGCTGAGTTTAATAGGAAACTGAGAGTGTCAGAGGATTCTTAGAGAATATCTATTTACTAATTTCAACAGAATCATATTTAATAGAAACAGTAGAACATGGTACATATATTGTCTTGGCTGGAAACCACCATTTCCTTTCTCTGTGGATTTTGTTTTCAAATTCAACAGTTGTGTAATATGGATTTACCAGATAAGATAGACTTTTTTCCTGAGTTGGCACTTTTCACATACTGTCCTCTGGGTTCAGTGGTTCTTCAGTAAATGGTTTTGATAGGCCTCCTCTGGACTGGGGTATAAGTACTATGGGCTTTAGCCGCTGATTTTTAAGCTGTCAGCATGTTCTCCTACTGTCATTGTCTCTTTTAAATCCCTCTTCTTATGTCATGTCTTAGCATTGTTTTTCTACACTCCTGCTCTGATATCTGCATATACCATCGAGTATTCCAGCAAAGAAGAAATCACAATATATTAACTTGGGTCCCATAACCAAGTTTATTTGGGGGCCAATAGATAATACATTCACTTGAGAATTTTAAGTGTTACTTAATAAAGCATATGAGTTTATGAGCTTTTGCATATGTATATTTGATATATTGTAACAGTAAATACTGTCTGTAAAGCAATTGCTATAGGTTTGTACAGTGCTAATAGAGTCATTTGCATATTCATGTCATTTAATCCTTATAACAACTCTATGAGGTCACACAGCCAGCCAGAGGAGAGCCATATTTTGAAGCCTAATATTTTTCATCCAAAGTCTATGCTTTAACCACTACTTAGATTTTGACCCTAGGGAAAAAGAACTATGGAAGACATTTAAGGCCCAGCTCGATTTAATGGGAAACTGACATTGTCAAGGGATGCTTAGGGAAAATTCAGTTACATATTTCAACTGGATCAAATGTAATAAAAACAGTAAAACCAGACACGTATACCCTTGGCTGGAAACCACTACTTCATGTCCCTGTGGATTTTTGTTTTCAGATTCAACACTTGTGTAATATAGATTGATTTAAGTATGCTGGTGGACAAGACAGAAGATTATTTAGACAACAGCAACATTTCATTAGAGAGAAAGTGAAAGGTGTGAATAAGACACACTAGCTCTCCAGGAGATGTTGACCTGAGAACAAAACGACAACATAAGACATGTTTTCCCAGGTTTCCCTAAATGACCAGGAAACCAGCCAGAACAGTTCTAAACTGGTAACATGTAACGTTTCTAAGATAGTCTGGTCCCTGCTGTGAGCTGTCTGCATGAGGTGCAAACTCATTTGACATCTTATGTAGGAAATCTGGAATTCAGAAAACCAATTAGTTCCTCATAGGGGCATTCACGAAGGGAGTCAGATTCATAATGAGAGAAAGAACCATGCATTCTAACAGCAGGAGACTGCGATAGGTATGCCCCACTCCCTCTCCAAGCTGCCCAGAATCCTACATAGCGAGCTTTTAATCATCTACTTTAACTTACTAACTGAAATTCACATCTAATCGTATTGATGCCAGCTAGCAATCATTTGCAGATATTCATAAATATTAAGCATTATGGGAGAGACAAAAGGGACATGGCACAGACTCATGAGGTTTCTAGTCTTTTGCAGAAAAGAGATATACAGAATATACAAATTAGCTAAGTCTAGACATTGTAAAATCAAACACTTAATGGATCAGAGCTGTTACAGATCTTCATTGAACCAATGATCCTGAGCACATTTGATGCTTTATATAAATTAATAATCCTTTATGAGCAGGTTCTTTGTGCCACTCTTTACGCTAAATATGGGGGTTATAAAGACATACTTCCATGTCCTTAATTGACTCATAGCTTACCAGGAAAGACAGACTAATCTACAGGTAACAATTTGAAGAAATTACATTAATACAGAGTAGGGAGAGATTAACAAGTTCAAGAAGGTTATGTAAGGTTGCACTTCGGAGATTCCAGTTGTTCTTGGACTTCAAAAACGTATAGGTCTTTCTTAGATAAATAGAGGACAGGTTTTGTTTTAGGGATAGTAAGGGCATTAAAGATGAATCTGAGAGCTCTTAACCTCAGGACATTTACAGACTAAAAGGGAAAATGACATATGCTGTAACTATTGAAAACAAAATGATGCGATCCTTACCTCAATGTCTATACAGGACTAAGGAAATCTGGGGGAATCAATAGAAGTATTGTAGAAGAAGTAGCCCAGTACATAGTTTCCTAAAGAATGCTGAGGCTTTGTAACCAGATGGCTCTAAAACTTTACCAACCAGTGGGATTTATTGGCTGATAGTCCATCTATTTGTTGGTGCCAGTGTCACACAGCTCATCAAAAACTTTCAGTACTGACACTGCTTTCAATGTTTAGAGATAATATTCTAGGTAGTAGTCTTTTTATTTTTATTTAAAAAAATTTTTTTGCTCACGCCATGTGGCATGCGGGATCTTCCCCAGCCAGGGATCGAACCCATACCCCCTGGGTTGGGATTGCGGAGTCTTAACCACTAGACCGCCAGGGAAGTCCATAGGTTTCCTGGACTTCCAGGAAGTCCATCTTTTTAAACAAAGTATAGACATATGGATACAAAGGAATAGGTTTTCTTTTTGTGTTTTTCTTTTTTTTTTTTAGTAAATTGTGCACAAAGGAGACTGGTGAGAAATAAGATTAGATGACATACGCCTTATATGACATTGTATGGAATTTGGGACTTAATTTCTAGGCAACGGAGAGATATTAAATGTCAGAGTTGACGAGGTGACCAGATTTGTGCTTTCGGATGTTTCATCTGGCAGGATCATATGATGGTTTGGAGGTGAACAGGTTAGAAAAAGGAGGGCTAATTAGAGTGTGTATATAGATGCAGTAGGAAAAGAGCTGATAAACATGTCCAAGATAGTGTTGACTAGACTTGGGTAATGAATAAAGAAGCAGGATGACTTTGAAGATGATTCTTAGCTTTTGGGTTCATATAAAAGGAAGATTGAGAGTGCTGTGATAGCTGGAGAAGACTGGGTAAAAATAGGGTTTTGTTCTTTGAGAAGTTTACTGTAGTATTCAGCAGCCAATATTTTAGTTGTTATGCATTAGGGGAGAGAAAAGTTTACATGTAATGTAAGGAAAGGCCACACTGTTGTTGCTCTGCCTGGTATATTCTAATTTAGAAGGATAAATTATAATGGAAGGGAAGGGGAGACAGGTTGTTTGAGAGATAGGATGCCTTCTTAATATACAAGTAGTCATTATCTGATTCTTTTTAGTTATGAAGTACAGTTGAGTCGATAAATGATTTTAACAAGAAAATATTCATTAGGGAATTGACCACCTATAAAAGCTTTACACATTGAAATATTCCTCCTTAGTAATATCCCTAGTAACAACCATGCCTATTCCTTAATATTTTTTCTCAAGCCATCTCAGCAATTATCTGATAATTTAAGTATCCAATAATATGATGCAAATTAGATGCAAATAGATTGAAAAGTGAAAGTGCAGTTTTACCAAAATTCCAGAGTAATGGAGATTAATGCGTCTAGGTGGGGAAACAGATAATACCTGAACCTACTGATCAATTTTAACATCACAAAAAAAGCGGCATCCAGAATTAGGTGCCTCTTGATTTGATGCCATAGAAAGTTTACAGCAACACCTATGGATGATGGTTAACTTAAATAAATAAATAATAACTTGACTCTAATCAAGTTTCTAAGTCAAACTACCAGTTGAGGGGATAGAAGTTCAAGTTAAAAGAAATCACAGAAATGCAGTTAGTCCATATTGTAATCATTTGAACGGCACAGACGACTGATTTTCTTCACCCAGACTTCTCCTTGTATCCTTACATTGTGGAAGGAGCAAAAATCAATCAGTATAATACATCGTACCAACATGCTACAGAAGAAAAATCACATGGTCACGTCAATTGACACAGAAAAAGCATTTAACAGTTCTGGCACGCATACATGATAAAATCTCTCACCAAATTAAGAATACAAGGGAATTACCTCCACTATAGTTAAACATTTATTTAATGGTTTCCACATAAGATCAGAAATAAGGCAGTGCTGTCCATTCTCACCTTTCTTATTCAGCATAGTACTGGAAATTGTAGCCCCTGCGATGAGTCATGGAAAAGAAATAAAAGGCATACTTATTGGAAAGTAAAAAGAAAAAAAAAAGCACTGTATTTGCAGATATATCTAAAATCCAAAGGAATCTACAAAAATCTCTTAGACCTAAGTTCAGCAAGGTCAAAGAAAACAAGTTCACACAAAAAACAATCATGTTTTTATACGATGACAAGTGAACTCACTGAAACCAAAATTATAAACACAATCTCAACTGCAGGTGCTCCAAAGAAAATGAAATCCTAAGGTATACGCTTTGCAAAATACATTCAGTATCTTTATGCTGAAAATTGTATAATGCTAATGAAGGAAATCAAAGAATACCTTAATAAATGGAATAAAATACCATGTTCATAAACTAGAATACCAACATAATAAAGATGTCAGTTCTCCCCAAATTGATCTGTAGATTTAATGCAATTCCAAATAAAATCCCAGGGAGGTTGATTTTGATTTTTGTTTTGTTTTTAGATACAGAAATCTTATTCTAAAATTTATACTAGGCACAGACTCTGAAAGCAATCCTGAAAAAGAAGAATAAAGTGTGAGGAATCACTCTGATTCCTGATATTAAGGATTAATATTTAGCTAGAGTAATGAAGACTGTTGTATTGGCTGATAGGTAGACACATAGACCAAGGAATAGAATAGAGTACCCAGATAGAGGATCCAGACATAGACCGACACATATATTCTAAATTGATTTTTGACAAAGATGCAGAAGCAATTCAAGATAAGATAGCCTTTTCAGCACATGGTGTTGGAGCAATTGGATATGCATAGGCAAAACAATGACTCTTGACCTAAACCTCATACTTTATACAAAAATTGACTCAAAATTAATCATGAACTTAAGTGTAAAACGCAAAACTATAAACCTTCTAAAAAATAGGAAAAAAATTCTTGAGACCTAGGGCTTGCTAAAGAGTTCTTAGGCTTGGCCCCAAAAGCATTATTCATAAAAGGAAAAATTTATGAATTGGACCTCACCAATTAAGAAAATGGGAAGAGGATGAAAATATATCCTACAGACTAGAAGAAAATATTTCAAACACTGTGTATACTAATGGTAAAGCTGTTATGCTAACTGAATTAAAAAATAAGGTCATAGCTATTAGACATAATACTGCAGTACAGTTGTCTCTTTGTATCTAAGGGGGATTGGTTCCAGGACACCATCCCACATACCAAAATCCGCATCCCCAGGCTCAAGTCTCTTATATAAAATGGTGTTATATTTGCATATAACCTATGCACATCCTTCTGTATACTTTAAATCATCTCGAGTTTGCTTATAATACCTAATACAGTGTAAATGCTATGTAAATAGCTGTAAATATAATGTAAATGCTATGTAAATAGTTGCCAGCTTCAGGCAAATTCGAGTTTTGCTTTTTGAAACTTTTCAGAACTTTGTTTTGAATATTTTCCATCTGTGGTTGGTTGGATCCCAGGATGCAGAACCCATGGGTACAGAGGACTGACTGTATTTAAAGTAAAACAGTGAGCTGTTTGGATTTGCTTGAAAGTACTCCAGGGAAAATAGAAAAGTAGAAGTTAAAAAACCTAACTTAAAGTGTGATTGGAGGTAATGAAAATGGGCGTCATCCTGTTCAGGAGCATTTAGGCAGGCTACCTTAAAGGTTAAAGGCAGCTTTTAACTGAGGACTAATCGGATGAATAGGTGGTGAAGACAAAAGTAGAAAGGTTGAAGAAGAGTTTCAACAGAGGGAATGGCATGTGTAAAGGTTTAGGGGTTGGAAAAGCAGCAAGCATAGGACATTCAGGGGCCTGAGGGAAGTTTATGGTTGGACCCTAGAATTTATAGAGACTAGTGGAAAGAGATGAGGCTGAGGAAATAGACATGCAGAGATCTTACAGGCCTTGTTAAGAAGTCAGGTCAGTGGGAAGACTTTGGGGTGGTATAAGCAGGACAGTAGGGGAGTGAGGTTTGCACTTGGACGGTTTTGGGGGATGTTTGGTAGAATGGATTGATGGTGGTGGCCTGGATAGGGATCTTAGCCCTGGAAATGAAGAGGAAAGGCTCAGGAGGTATTCAGAAACAAAAGTGTCAGAACTTGGTGACAGATTGTTAAGCAGAAGAATGAGTGAAGAGTGGTAGCAAGATCCCTCTGGGTCTGGGAAAACAAGAGGGTGTGAAGAGGCGACATGGAGTAAAGAGAGCGAGCTCTGTGGAGGAAACTTGGCACAAACACTCCGTTACAAGGCAGAGAGCTCAAGATTCAAGGAGCCCCGAGGGATCCAGTCAGTGCGGGATGGCTGTGGAGTGCTAGGTCAGTCAAGTGGAGGAGGGCTTTGGCTGACCTTCACACGAGGCAGATGAGTTTAGCAGTCTTCTACTGAATAAAATACAGCTCTTCTATTGAAAGATATATGAATTGAGAATGGAGATTCACAGCTGGTCTGTAGCTCCCAGTTGGAAGAAAACAGAACTGGAAAGACACAAAGCTGTGTTTTATTGAGTCTGCATGGCTACGGGGTTTGGAACCAAACAGATTTTTTTTCTCCCTTAATTATATAGTTCACACCATTTGGTGTAGATAGATCTACAGGTGTTGACAATTGCACCAATGGCACAATCAAGAACGTTCTTTCCAGCTGCCCCTTGTAGTCCAATTTCCCATATCCCTTACCTTTGGCAACTTCTGATCCCTTCTCTGGGTCCTTGGCTGTGCCTCTTCCAGAAAGTCATATAAATGGGCTCATACAGTATAGAACCTTTTGAGTCTGGCTTCTCTGCAGGACATATTCGTCTCTGTCATACGTACTCAGTTCTCCCTTTGCATTCGATGGACAGCCATAGGACATGTATAGATAAAATGGGCTTGGCTGTGTTCCAATAAAACTATTTGTGGGCACTGAAATTTTCTTTTCTTACAATTTTCACACATCTCCAAAGAGTATTTTTCTTTTCGTTATTTTCAACTAAATATAACAAACGATAATAACAAAAATAGATGGCAGGCTGGATTTGGTCCTCAGGCAGTAGTTTGCCAACTCCTGAAACCATTAGCCCCAGGTACCTAGTAAATCCTGGAAAATGTCAACTACTTTTATTATTGATAACTATATAAGGCTTAGGAATTTCCGTTGCTGATTAGAACTGTATAAAGTATGTGTTAACTCCAGCAGACAGCTGTGTACCTGGACCTCATCAAATTTTCAGCCACTCCATCCCTCAATCTCTATAGAATTACTTTTACTGATAGATTTCAGCAAGGATGACCACTGATCTCAGTTTGCCTGGGATATTTTCAGTTTACATCTGTTTGCCCTTCTTCAGGCCTAGTTAGTAGCTGTTGTCACGTTCAAAATTGTCTTGGTGTAGATCATGTTATGTGTTCAGCCCAGAGCTCATCAGCCAGCGTGGAAGATGCTGTGAGCAACAGCCCTGAAGAACTCACCGTCGTCTGCCCCGGAGGAGATGTAGTTGAGGGTGTTGCTTGCTCTTTATACCAACAGAATCCTCTTTATGGGAATGTGTAGTATCAGGTATGGTTGTGTTTCACTTGTGGAATTAAAAAAAAAACAACAACAAAAACTTTCTGGACATAACGAATTGCTGAACCCAACAAGTATTTGTTTTCTTAATAATTGTTAGAAAGCTCAGAATGAAATTTATGACCTGAATGTAAGTAGGTAGGACTTTATAGCAGTTCCTGACTCTGTTTTATATAGTTTATACCACTGCTTTTACTTTTTACATTCCTTAGATCCTTCTTGTTTGTTTACTGTCTTGTATTATCTGTCCTTCTGAGTCATGCAGAATGTTTTCTTAAGGCAAAGCATTAAAAATTTAATGAATTTTATGTTCTATCAGACTTTATGAACACTAAATGTAAAAGATTTTTTTAGTTTTAACAGTATGAGTCAAAGTAAACATAAGGAGTCAAAGTAAACATGTTTTCATTTAGCCTAATTTCAGTGGCCTAATTATTTTAAAAGGGCGGTAGGAATGGCTCCTTAGCTTCTCCTACCCCCTATGCTACAGATGCTATTTTAAATGTGAATAGTGTTTTTTTGTTGTTGTTGGGGTAGTTTCTGGGAGGGGTGTCTTACTTCATTTGGTTGAGGTAAATGATATTATTCTCTTATCCCCATTTTACTGCCTTAGGCACATAGTTAATGATAAAGTATAAATACAAACTTTGGCTACTTATCTGTAAATGAAAGACTGTTCACATCTATGCATATCTGACTTGTAAAATTTTGTCTTAATGCGAAGTTGTTCTCTGAAAACTCTTACCCGTTTGGAGTACATTAAACTTTTGCAAACAATGAAAACACTTTTTAATTTTTCTCACTCTTACATTAAATGATGACTTTTTTCCCACCAGTCAGTTATATAATCTTGTTTATCATAGTATTCTACAAAATATCAGGTTTTAATAATATTAAAGTAAAATAGACTCTTATCTACTGAAATATTAATTTTATCATAGAAATTTACAAAGTATAGTATTTAATAATATTAAAATAAACTCTGCCATTAACATAGCATATTTGTGGAAGGAGTTATAACCTTTGTGTTTATTGGCCTTAAGAATTATATTTGCTTTATTTTTATAGTATACAAAGTATATATAAAAATTTCTTGGTAAACAGAGTTTATTTTTCCTTTAAGTGTACTCTCAGTAGTTTGCTATTTTAACATAAAAGAAACATTTTAAACTCTCAGCCATTTGAAATGAACAACACATGTTCATCTACCAAAAAAGTTTTAACCTAAGTCACAAAAAGGAAAATTTTAAAAGTTTTGTGTTTTATTTAATGGCAAATGCAAAATTACCTATGATGAAATTTCCTACCAGTCTTTGGCTTCCTATTTAGAGAAACGTTCAACAGCCCAACTGTTTTTGACAGTTTACTTTCCACCTCTGAAACCTGTATGAATATCAGGTGCTTTTAACAACACATACCACCTAATGGTAAATGAGCAGATTATCTCTTTCTGTGTTTTCATTTGTCCTACGTGCTGACATTACATTACTATTTTAGTACTGTACTTTACTGCTCTAAAAGAAACACATCATTTTTCATATCTGTACCCCTCATTCTGAGTCCATGATTCTAATACGTTGCCAAGAAAATGTAAGAGTGGAGCTGCCTTTAGGATTCTCCAGATTTCAGATTTTATGCTACTGCAGTACCTTTGAAGAAAGATGCTCCTAGGCAAGGAAGATGTATAGGGGTTTTGTAAGTCAGTTGAAAAGTAATTAAAGTTGAGTATTGTTATTTTTTTTCAGTCGATAGATCTTCATTTAAAAAATAGCATACGCACATGTAAAACATTAAAGATTTATATCGTAGAGGATGTCTCCTTCCCACCCCCATACCCTTGGTTGCCAGGCAGGAATTCCTATATGACTCTTCAAGCATATATAGAGTATAGGTTCTTTAGAGTAGTAACACCAAACAGACTGTTCGCACCTTAACAATTCCCATTCAGCATATTTTGGACATTGTTCCATATCAGAATATAGGACTCTTTCTTTCCCCATAACTGTGTAATAGTCCATGTCATAGACCAGCGTATTCAAAGTGTGGTTCCTTTAGACCAGCAGCGTAAGCTTCTCCTGGGAACTTATTACAAATCCCAATTCTTGGGCCCTACCTCAGACCTACTGCCTCAAACACTTTTGGGTCGGACTCAAGAACCAGTGTTTTAACAAGATCTCAGGTGATTCTGATGCCCACTAAAGATTGAGAATCAGGGCTTCAGATTAACCATCTTGTTTATAATGGTGTCTATTAAGAATCATTTAGGTTTTTTCTAGCCTTTTTCTATTATGAATAGTGCTGCAGTGAAGATCCTTGTATATAGACCTTTTAAGGAGACTGATAGATATTTGTCAAACTGTTTTCCAAAGTTATACCAATTTACATTTCCACCAATAATGTATGAGATTTTTCTTAGCATTTCTGAAGCAATCTTTCTTGAGGTTTTCTTCTATTTTTGTAATTAAAAAAAACTAGTATTGGTAATAAATGGATGGAGAAGAAGACTAGATTGAGGATATGTCAGGGAGAAAAAGCCTTCGAAAAAGACTGAGAAGAAATGATCCTATAGGTAGGTAGGTGATTACAGTAGGAGAGAATTAAAAAAAGGCTGTGGAAGGTTGTATTTTTCAGGATGGCCAACCTACAATGTGATGTTGACACTCCTCCCATAGACAGGAAGGGTCTTTGCAACCTTCTTGAATCTGGGCAGGCCTGTAACTACAGTAGAAGTGATCCTATGTGATTTCTAAAGATGAGGTCCTAAAAGGCAATACTCCTGGTGCTCCTTTGATATCCCCTCTTGGAACCCAGCAACTATGCAAAAGAAAGCCCAAGCCACCCACTGAGAGATTCAAGGCTCTTGGCTCTCAGCTCTGGCTGAACTCCCTGCTGACAGTCATTGTCAACTTGCTGTCTGGGAAGAAAACGTTCCAGTCCCAAGTAGCTGCCCTACCTGATGTCACATGGAGCAGAGACGAGAGTTCCCTGCTGAGCCCTGGCCACACTGCATATTTGGGAAGAAAAAAATTATTGTTATTTTAAGCCTCTAATTTATTGGGGGTGGTTGTTACACACAAGTTGATAACTGGCGCAAGGGCTGATCAAGATCTCATAGGCTTCTAGCGCTCTCAGAGCCGTGAAGGTAGAGGCAGATGCTTAAGAATAATAGGGTTAAAGTTAAGTACTTCGTGTTCTGAGTTCTCCAGTCAAACCAACTTGGAACTGAACTTTTGGAGTGAGCAAGTCCTTAAATTCAGAATAATGTATGGACTGCACATATGTGTAATTAGTCTGAAGTATTGAGTCCCTGATGTGCTCAGGAAATTGAATACTTGGTATATGTCTATATTTTTATAACTAGAAGATTCAAAGGCCTTTTTTTAAAACTGTATATCCAAAAACTGTATGTATGTAAAATATATTTCAAATAGTTACAAAGCAGAATTTAAAACCTTGCCTACCAAAGTACAAGATGCTTACAGCTACCATTTACTTAAACCCTACTATGTTTTAGAAATTGGGTAACTTAATTTTCATAAGCCTGAAAGTGAAAGACTGTTTTCATCTTTTAGGTAAGGGATGAGGGGAATACACTCAGTGTATTTCATTCTCTTGCTACTAAATGATTATGTAACTACTTATGATCACAAAAATTATTATTAAAGTAAGAAATATACTTTAACATGCTCTTTTGAGAAACATGGAATTAAATTGCCTTAAGTGTCAAGAAGTTTCAAACACTTCTCTTGTTTAATGACAATGTTCCAAGGATATTCCTCTGGATCTTAAGGTCCTGCATACATAGTTTTTACTTACTCCATAATGGAGTAGTCAGTTATTCTGAATATTTGGAAAAAGAGCAATTAATGCCAAATGGCTTTTGGTAAATGTCAGAATCGAAATGACTTCAGTCAACCCAGGCTTACATTTTAAAGAAAGATAAATTCTGTCAGCGGGTTTTTCTGCCTATCAAGTAGACTACCCCTTTATGCAAAATATTAAAATGTGTGGCCCTCAAATCACTAGCCGGACATATCTATTTTATATTTATATTTATATATATTTTCTATTTAATAAATCCAAAGGCCTTCCCCCACCTGCAGAATCAGAATCTTTAGAGTTGGAGCCTGGGAATCTACACGTTAAACATGCTTCCCTGCTGATTATTATAAACCAAAGTGAATTTCATTCTTTTCTCTTTTAAAAATGATGGCTGGTTTTCTTTTTAATTGAGCAAAGATGACTAAAGAGATTAGTGTTCTAAAAGAGTATATAAATAATTCAGATTTAAACTCTTTACTGTAATGGTATGATTTACTTAAGACTCAGAATCTCATCTAAAAAATGATTAATTTAATTTTCAGTCCTTTGCTCCTACTTCGTCTTTCTTGTGGTAGGATGTCAGTTGGCAATAAAATGGCCCCAGAGCAGGTGCAATAAGAAGCCACAATGAATCTCCATTAATTATATTATATATACATAGATATTTCTTCATGATTTATACTCAGTGGCTTCTGAAAAGACTCGAGTTGGCTTACAGAAGGAAATTAGTATGAAGTAGGACAATCACAGATAAAAATGGAAGGAGACCATTTAAAAGAATTAGAGGCACCTGGGAGATATTGATTCTAACAGCTGGGAAGTATCCTGTTAGCTATAACCAAATGAAACATGTTGGCTTATACATTTTTCATCTAGGTTATAGAAAGCATATACGGCTGTCAGAAGAGACTGTGTTCCTTGAACTAAATAAGCGTGGATGAATGTGGGATGTATAGTGATGGATATTGTATAACAGAGAAAACACGGAATGTTTTGCAAAAGATAGAGAAAAATATGTGTGAAATGTATTATTCAGGTAGACTGAGGGCCTTGCATTAAGTACAGCCATAAAAGACACTTCTGGTTGGGCTGATGCCTTATAATAATAGCTAATATTTAGTGTTTATCCTGTCCCTGTATATGGTCTCTCATTTAATCTTCAAAAAAACCCCAGAAATGTATATAACACTGTTCTCCTTGTTTTACGTCTTAGAACCTTAGGTGTGTGTAGGGAGGCTAAGTAATTTGAGTCGCTTGGGTTACCAAGTGGCACCCTGACTCGAGAGCCTATTACACTCTATGCACTTGTCAGAATCATCCAAGTGGTTTCCCTTCTCCTGTCCTAAATTAAAATAATAAATTGCGCATATTGGAGAATAAGGACGACTAGAGAGTTTGTGTTTGCATTATCACAGTCTTTCATTTTCTAGACCAAGACAAATGTCTCAATCCCTTTATCTAGTGTCCTGAGATGAAACTGGTGTCTAGTGGTTCTGTTGTTGTTCTGTGTTGTTGGTTAACAGAAGCCCATCTACTTATGCGTCTTTCCACCCTGCAAAAATGTGTTTGGAACGGATGTAAACAAGGAAGGAAGATGAAGTTGCCCTCTTATTCTCACCTAGACCCTGGGCTTACCGACTTCATTGTGGGTGTGTATCATGGATTTCCTGAAGGTAGCCTGGAAAGAGTCACTGTCCATAGGAGAGCTTTGAATCAGGTTGAGTATGTGTGTAAGCAGTTGGTTAAAACCCCTAGAGTTCTGCCCATGTAGCATAGAAGACAAAGCTTTAACCTGGAAAATCTTAAAGCAGATGTTCCCAGCTGAGTGCCTCATCCATAAAATGACATCAGGCCGTGGGCTGCAGTGGATCATCCAGTTGGAAGCTGGGCTGCATCCCGATGGATCTGCCAGAATGAATTATTCTCCAACTAGCTGAAAAAACAACCTATTAAGATTGTTTTCATCTCTTCATTATAAAATGCATCATGTTTTTCAAGTAGAGCGATTTAATTTGAGGTCTAAACGATTCCTTTTCCTACCATTAGAAACTTGGAGCAGTGGAGCTCGTTATGCACTCCTCACCTAAGGGATAATAACGTCTGAAAACCAGATCATTCATTCTAAGAGAAAGTTGACGGTAAATCTTGAACTTGAAAATAGGACAGGTGGTGAGAGGATTATTGTGACCTCACTGGAGACAAAAATGCCAGATCCTTCAACTAAATTCAATTAAACATGTTTGGGGGAGCATCTTAGTATGTCTTATTTTCCATGTAATTACTGATCCCTTTATTCACTTGGTTGACCAGAGAACAATGAAAAAAACAAGCTGTGCTAGCTGTCTTCCATCTGTCCTTCCACATCCACTTTCCACCCTGTTGTCTGCCCAAGGAGACCCACCCATATGGACTACATCAGAGGGTTCCCTTGCCATGTGGCTTTTGGGTGGTTTTGGCTAATGGGAGGCAGTGGTAGGCAGTTGGAGAGTGGGAAGAGGAATGGTCAGGGTATTTAATAACCAGCTCTTTGGCTGCTAGATTGCTGTATGTTATCTAGGAGTCCTGTGCAGCCATGGGGGGCAGCCCTGACTTCAGGTCCCCAGACCAATAAGCATAGGCAAATTACTAGAGTTTCCCCTCTGTTTTTTTCAAACACTAATGAAGAATATATGCTGATGCCATCACAGAGGCCCTCTCTTGTCCTGTGATTCCTAATGATGGGGAGCGCATCTTTCTCCACTAGCATGATTGTCGCATTCCTCATTTTTGTTACCCTTGCTTTGGTGATACACATTAAGGTACTGCATAAAATGTATTGCTTTCCAAATTCATGCTTTAGTAGCACTACTTTTGCCTACTGTCTTAGTTAAATACATATCTTATTAAAGCATTTCTCTTTAATTTCACTGATTCTAGTCGAAAGCATTCATAAAACAAGAGTAGTTTTTAATGTTTCCATATGTTATTGTCAGAAGATTGTGACATTCTAGAAAGTGTTGCATTGGAAACATCAGCTAACCTCCTAACCAAAATACATCATTAGTGCTTTAAATATTATGAATGTTGTTAGAGGCATCAGGCATACTGAAAGACAGTATTCATCATGGAGTAATAATGCAGTAGCCGTCTAGGTAATACATAACTCTCTTGAAGCTATCCTGTTTGCTGACTTCAAGAACGGTAGCTGTATTTAATTTCTTCTATGTATAGCTTTTTATCATCTTTCTGTATTAGCATGTGTGGCATCACGAGTAAGATACCTTGGTGGTATGTAAAAATATTCAGAATCATTTATGTTCAGCATTACCTAGTTTTAACCGTTTGTGGATTTCAATTAAAATTAATTGTTTATGGTTGGTAGTGTCCCTTCATTGAGCAGTAAAGGAACAGGCCATATTCAGCTAGTTCCTGACAGGTTTATAATTGAGAAAATTTAAATTGTTGCTAAAAGTACCTGAATTAAAGTGGTTTTCTTAGAAGTGTATAAAAATTTAGTTAATGTGGTAATTTAAAAATTTAAGTGAAGCTATGCCACATTTAAAGTGCCAGTTGGGTTGGGAATAGGCAACACCAAGAAAAAGAGTCTTTGCTGAAAACTGGGAAGTTAGCTCTGTTGGACATAAGAAAGAGTCTAAAGAATTATGTCACGATCTTGAAGCTTGTGATTAAACATACTTCATTGTCTGATAGGTGAAAAGTTCTGGGACGAGGCGTAAGAAGTGTGGCTTTCAGTAGGATATCCACAAGAAATATGCATGGGTATAGTGAGAAATGCCTATGTCTCTATTCTTAAGTGCCCCTTCTGCCCCAAACATAACATTTTTACTGGCTTTATTTATTATATTGTTCACTACCTGTTATGGGTTGATTTGTGTCCTCCCAAAAAAGATACGTTAAAGTCCTAACCCAGTACTTCAGAATGTGCCCTTATTTGGAAATAGGGTCACTGGAGGTGTAAATAGTTAAGATGAGGTCATGCTGGAGTTGAGTGGGCCCCTAATCTGACCAGTGACCAGTGTCCTTATATGAAGAAGACATCCATGTAAAGACAGAGACACACAGGGAGAATGCATGTGACCATGAAGGCAGAGATTGGAGTGATGTATCTACAAGCCAAGAAATGCCATGATGGCCATCAAGCCACGAGAGCCAGAAAGAGGCAAGGAAGGATTCCTCTACCGGTTTCAAAGGGAGCATGGCCCTGCCAACGCCTTGATTTTAGACTTAAAGCCTCTGCAGTTGTGAGTCAATAAGTTTCTGTTGTCTTAGGCCACGCAGTTTGTGGTACTTTATTACGACAGCCCCAGGAAATGAAAACAGCACCTACTAAGTGCCAAGTCTTGACCAAGAATTCCCTGCCCTCATGAAGCTCACATAGTACATGGTGTGTAAAACCACTAAGCTGTGATAAGAAACAGACCTCATACGGGGGCCACAGTACCTAAGATGAGACTGGGGGTGGGCAGGAGTTAGCCACCTGGAAGGAGCAGAAGAAAAAGTCCTGAAAAGATGGCAGTAGTTGTGTGTATGCAGCTTAGAGAAGGGAATTCCATCTGACTGAAGTGTGGAATGGGCCACAGGCAGTGGAGAGATGGTGCAGAAGAGATGGACAGGGTTCAGATCCCACTCGCCTGCATAAGCCACGCAAAGGAATTTGTATTTCGCCCAGCACTTTCTTTTTTATCAATATTTCCACACAATATTGATTATCTAATTTTATCTTGTAGAGGTATTGCTAAAATACCTCTCTTCCTCTCTGATTTCTACAGTCTTACTTTGGACACATTTCCCATCTAATCTATTTTACTGTAACAGCCTCCCACCTGATCATGTAATCATTAAACAAGAAACAAAATTGAATAGAACAGGAATGTAGCAATCTCAGTGTTCAGAAAGTGAAGCTTACAGAATATATACTTAGGGAGAAATATTTTCCGTTAGAATGGTAACCTAAGTTTTCGTGTTGGTTAAATGCAGAAGAAGATTTATTTATGGAAAGAAGCATCATCTACAGAATTGATGGAGTACATTTCTCCTACCAGCGTCTTGATTGCTGGCACTTTCAATAAATAGGTCCAAAGGATAATATAACCCATTTAATAAGTTGACCCATTTATTCTAACAATAATATATTTACATTTGTCCCATTTTCACTTTATTTTACCCTCTGCATCAGCACATTTGCCCTAATTGCTTTCTAATTTGTATACATGTTTGTGCTTTAAAAATTTAAACCAAGAAACTTTTTTCAGGAGCTCTTTAAGTACTAAAGTGTAGGGGATCTAGTAGACTAATGGATCCATGTGTCACCTACTATCATGTGTAATGCATTTCTGTAGCACAAAACTGCACTCTTGTTCTTTGCTTTCTGGAAGTCAGATATAACTTACAAAGAAAACAAGTAGTATGGATTTGTGCTTGCTTTCTTCAGAGAAACATAGGCAAATGCACATTCAGAGGTCTGCTGATAGTGATGTTTCTATGGCAACAAGCAGGCTATCATAATATTTATATCCATCTATTATGCTTTAGTTTATTTTAGGGTTTGGTGTTAAAATGACAAAATAACATATGCCTTTATTTTCTTAAATATATATTAGGTTGATTTTTTTTCTGGGTTAAATATTTTTAAAGACCTCATAGAAATTAACAAGAAGTCATTGTTACACATATAGATTTTTATTATTCCCTATTAGTTTTAAATTATGTACATTTGTTTATAAAAGTTTTGAAATTGATGTACATGACACAGTAAGTCTGGCTGGTGTTAAAGTTAGGGAGAAATACACACATTTCTTTAAATTTCACAGTTATATTTTGGGGGAGTTTTTTTTCTAGCTATTTTGCTTTGTAACTTTGCTTTGTAACTTAAGCTTTAAGTTAATAATTCAGGAGCTCTGCAACAGAACAGCAGACATCAGCTGTGCCCAAGGTAATGATCTAAGATATTATCAATCTTTCACCAATAGACAAATTAGTTTTTATGTGTTGTTGATATAGGGGCATAAGAGAGTGAGAGCCTTTATTGAAATCATATGATAACATCTGTTTATATGCTTAACATGTAATATGTGCCCAGGATGTAAAAATGAAGCAGAAGAAAGACTATAGTTTTGTGAAGCTTACTTTCTAGCCAGGATGGGGGGGGGGGGTACTAAATAAATAAACAGTAAATACATTCTACAATATTGTATAATGACTTTGAAGAAACGTGAAGCTACATAAGATTATAGAGTGATGAGAAATAGGAGCATTTACACCTAAATATTTTGCTGTCATTTACACTTTGAAAGCTCTATTTTGTTGATCACTACCTTTGATTGTTATATCAAACCCCAAGGGATTCCTGGGTGGGTGTCATCCCTCCTTGTTGACAAAGAGGAAACCAAGACACTGCACGGTTAAGAAACGAGTTGGCAAGTTTCAGAAGAGTAAAGACATCTTCTTTCACTCAGCCTTGTTGGCACTTGTTGAATAATTTGAATGAATGATTGAAAGAACGAACATACCTTAAATATGACTTGCGAGTTATCCATTTCAGTTTTCTAAGGTAGAATTTCTAAAGACTGAAAAGGAGTCAAAAGGTTAAACTGTAATTCAGATGTGATGTTCCTCCTTTTTCTCCAAGTTAGAAATCAGAGGATGTGTCATCTGCCTGACTCTGACACTTAATTAGCAGCATGGCTTTGGGCAAAATCTAACCTCTCCTGGACTTGGTTTGCTTTTGTAAAAATTGGGAATAATTATATATGTATTGCCTGTCTCACAGATTATTGCTGAGAATCATAAGAGATAAACTATGTCAGTCTCAAGAGGTCTGTGCCCATGTAAGTCATTTTGATTCTTTAGAAAGTAATCTTCATTTAACTTGAATTAGGAAAGTATTCTTTTCAGGCGGTCCATGACTAATCTTTGATGTGTCTCTCTCTCTTTCTCTTTTTGATGAAAATTGTCAGTATGAAGTGATCATATAATTAAAATAAATCTAATTAGCTTCTTTCTCTGTAACAAAGGTGATCTTTGAACGCCAGACCATAGGCGTTCTTATCATCTGTGAGCCCTGCTATTAGTCTGGAAATGTGCTGCTGAGGGAATCGTTCAAAAATAAATTGTCTATTTGTAAATAAGGGTAACAACTCAATATTTAATATTTTTTCTTGTAGTGTTGGAGGGTTATTGCATTATGCTAATTTATTTTTATTTTTCATTATTCCTATAATGGATAGAAGTAAGCATATAATGTAACACCGTATATTCGTTGCTAAAATCACATGTGTCTTAATGGCAACTGTTCCATGAAATGTATAAACAGTCGCAGTGACTCAGCCAGTTTAGCAAATAACAGAGCTTTTTTTAAAAAACTCACTTCATGTGTTGAATTTCAACAAGTATTACTTAGCAACTACTCTACTAATTGCAGGGGGAAAACAGTAGAAATTATGATGTTCCTGGGAAGAGAGACATGCCTATTAAAAGCAAGAGGCTAAATATAGACAAACTGGAGTAGCTGTTGAATGCTTCAGATGAGAAAGGAAACTTTCATCTGGGTTTGAATGACATAGGTCTGGATAGATGAGGATAGAAGGATATGTAGAGCTTATCCTTGCCCGGGGAGGGGAAGCAGCTTGCTAATACTTACTGAGCACGTAATACATTCCAAGAATTTTGCATTTATTTTCTCACATAACCCTCTCAGCACGTTTCTAACGCAGGTCATATTATCTGCATTTTTCAGAAGAATCTGCATATCAAAGAGTCTGAGAAAATTGTGTAAAACCACAGAGCTTGTTTTAGTAGCAGAGACTGTAACGGAAATCTAACTTCAAATTCTTTGCTGAAGAAGCCACTGAGACGTTTTAATCTAGACTGTTAAAAAGCTTTTTTTAAATGTTTGAGAATATTATTAAGATAACTGCATTGAAGTGGTGTGATGTGTTCAGATATTCAGAATATTGTCATTTTATGTGATCTTTTTATTTCCAAATTGGCAAGTAGATGTTTCTAAGTGAAAAGACCAAGCACATCTTTGTATAACTAATCGTTAGAATTCCTCTGCGACACACCCAATGATGGTTAGTTTCTGAAATATAACGTTCTTAGGTAGTCTTGAAAATAGTTCTCTATATTTGGTAACGTTTTGTGTATGAATGCTGGCTTTTTCTATGGCCCTGTTAAAATCAAACTGACTTTTAAAATATGGTTTTCATGCAGATTTTCTGAATTATCTCAAACCTCTGGTATACTTGGAGATCTTAGTTTCAAAGAGAAGGAAAATGATTTGTAGTATTGCCACATAAGTTTTTTAAACGTGATTTTAATGATAAAGCTAGCTTTTTTAAGATACATGAAGTATAAGAAGAAAAAATTTTCAGAAAGTAAGATTTATAGTACTGCTCAGCTTACATTAAACTGTTCGTGTTTTAAAATTTAGTATTACAGGTGAAATTAATATCCACAATCAACTGGGAAGAGTTTTTTTTTCTTTTTCCTAGATTTAATATAGTAGAAGAGCAAAACTGTCAATATCAGAAACATTATTCTTAATTTTTCTTGTTTGATTTAATAATCCAGCATTTACTTTTTCCCAGATACATAAGGGGCTTTTTTATTTGATATAGTCAGGACCAGTAGTTGGACTCTTAATTGAAAAGCTCCTTAATAAATTAAAATAGGTAATCATTTAAAGAAAAGTTA
Source organism: Balaenoptera physalus (assembly GCF_965194825.1). NCBI lineage: Eukaryota > Metazoa > Chordata > Mammalia > Artiodactyla > Balaenopteridae > Balaenoptera > Balaenoptera physalus. Next base: position 94,417,060 of record NC_138896.1, on the reverse strand, counting down.
CCTTTTATTATAACAATTTTATTTTTGCTTCAAATATGAAACTATATATGTCTTCTGCTTTTTGTTTTTGTTTTTTAATGCAGTGCCAAGCACTCTTCGTTGATGGAAGGTAGGAATTCATTGTGTTATTTGTATAAAACACACCTATTATGAATCTCCTGTGATTTCCAGCTATTGTTTTTCTTTGAATTTGAGTGATAATTTAAAAAATATTTCTTAAGTAATCTGGGTACAGAAATAGTCTAAAGATTTTTATTTTTTATTTATAAGCTTTTATGGTATTTTGCATTCTGTATTCTATTTTAGCATCAATCTTGGGGAAAGGGTGAATTTCTTTCATTGAGTTTTTCAAAAGTTTAAAATTTTTTTCATAAACAACAGTTCCCTTTTTTTCACACACTTATTCCCTCAACTTTTTTAGTATTTCACTAGTAATTTAATTTCAACAAAAAAATGTAAAAAGGGTGATTCAGTTCTGTTAATAAATACAGGCAGTTCAACTGATGGAAGCAGAAGGGCTTGCTAGAGAGCAGCTACTAGGCACAAGCATTCCGTGTGCTCTTAACAGTGGACGGTATCTTTTCTGGAGGGGACGAATCATACTGCTTGAGTTGAAGCCATTTGTACTGGATAGGTGCTTTCTGAGGTCTGTGGAAGGCAAAAAGGAGATGGCGGTGGACTGAGCCCTCAGCCTTAGTCTTGTGAGACAGATTAATCTAAAACACAGTTATCATGTAGTTCAGAATTATCGGAGAACTCTTCCTTCACAAAGCGTGAACATTTTTAACTAGACCTTGAAATATAGATACTTAACATAAGTTGAAAGGAATGATGGGGCATAAGTAAAGTTTTAGAAGCAGAAATACTCCAGATGACAAACCAAGCTCTTTTGTGGCAATACCTGGAACATAGGTACATATTTCACACATATATACATATACATGTACATATACTAATACATACATTTCGAGTGAATGACTGAATGTTAGGACAAGAAAATGGACTTCATCATCTAGGCAATGAGAAATTCATGTAAAATTTTGAGCAGGTATTGAAAACTGGATATGTGTTTTATGAAGAAAACTGAACTCAACTCTCTGGGCACAAGACAGATGGATTGGATGGGAGGGGAGAGATCGCAGGTGGGGAGACTGGCCCAAAGGTTGGATGGACTTATCACATAGTATAAAGATAAAAAGAGCTGGACTTGAAATCAGTTGAACTGGCTCCACCACTTACTGCATCACCTTTGTCAAAGTCTGTAATTGCTTAGAGCCACAGCTTTTTTGGAAAATGGAAAAATAATACCTTTAAATAGAGCTTTTGTGAAAATTAAATGAGATAAATTCCAGGAAATTCTATCACACAGCCTAGCAAATTCATTCATCCATTAATTCCTTCATATGTGAATTTAGTCAGTTTTGATAGAGCATATTCTTATGACATTGGGGATGCAAAGATTTGATAGACAAGCATACTGGAGCCATATGCTTAATACATGCCAGGTGAATTTGCATCATAAAATTTTTCCAGTAAAATTAAAATGGTGGTAGTGAGAAATTAGAAATGGGAAGAAAGAGGCTGAACTTTGCAAAGCAATTAACATAAAATTGAATGGATTGAACAAAAGTAGGAATGAGGAGTGACAAATTGGAGGTGGGAGTCTTAGAAAGTAACAACACAATGATGGAAGTTGTAGGGTTTTGTAGGGGCTACTCTAAGCGTAGGAAAATGAAATGTTGAATATGAGATGAATAGCCAAAATGTGTCTGGAAGGCATGCAGAAAATGCATGTTTTGAATTAAAATTTTGATGAACACATCTTTGGTATAGACACAATGGTAGAAGCTTCAGACTTGGTGAGATCTATGAGGGGATGTAAAGAAAAATGATAGCTATTATTTTTTGAACACTTATAAGTTAGACACTTCTAAGTAAATGACGTAGACTATCATATTTCTTTCTCACAACAATAGCAGAGATAATTGCTATTATTATCCTCAATTTACAGATGACGAAACTGTGGATCAACAAGTGACGTAATCTACCACAGGTCAAACACTTAAGTTTCAGGAAAGGGATTTGTAGATGGGTTTATCTGACTCCAGAGGACCCAGACTTAAATTCAATCCAAGTTAAAAAGTGGAAGGAAACAGAGAGATGGTCATGGGGGGCAGGGGGATTTGTTTAAGAAAAGTGGAGCATGGGTATTATTGGAAGATATATTTTGCTTTTTAGATGAAGTGATCTTTGCATGTTTGACATCATATATGAGATGAGAGAGACTGAAGTAAGGAGAGTTGTAAAACCAGAGACTCAGAAGGAATAAGGAACCTTGCACTTCTATAATTCTTTTTATTTTTCAAAGGGCTTGCAGCTCTGCGATGCTAGAGAGCCTCTCTCAAAAAACTACGTGAGGTTCAGAGGGCAGGTGTTGTCCCCAGTTTACAAATAAAAAGCTGGGAAGCACAGATGGCCAAGTGGTAACTCCTCCAATCTTGCAGATCTGGATTATGGTGGAGCAAAGACAGGATCCCTGGTGGGCCCACTCCTGTTTTCTTTTCCTAAACCTCACTGGTAGAAAGTTAAGAAATCTGCAACCCAGGCACAGAGGATTCAACTTCGGTGGGGGACCCACCATGGAGATTCCAAGGAAAATGATATGATGGATGCAAATGTATGTTGATGACCCACACAATGCCAACAAATATGTAATAGCCTAGAGATATAAAGATGAAAATGACAGTGTTGTGATCTTGGTGGACCCCCAGGATAGGAGAACAAAATGGAAAAATAGAAAAATATAGAAAATACAGAATTGGGAGCTTCCCTGGTGGCGCAGTGGTTAGTCTGCCTGCCAATGCAGGGGACACGGGTTCGATCCCTGGTCTGGGAAGATCCCACATGCCGCAGAGCAACTAAGCCCGTGCGCCACGACTACTGAGCCTGCGCTCTAGAGCCCGTGCGCCACAACTACTGAAGCCCGTGCGCCTAGACCCCGTGCTCCGCAACAAGAGAAGCCACCGCAATGAGAAGCCCACGCACCACAAGGAAGAGTAGTCCCCGGTCGCCGCAACTAGAGAAAGCCCGCACACAGCAACGAAGACCCAACGCAGCCATAAATAAATAAATAAATAAATAAATTAAAAAACAGAATTGAAAGGATGGAGGTAATTTCAAGAGTTTCAAGAAAGGGATGTGGATGAAGCTGGTTTTGAAGATGAATAACAGTGCAACGTCAGTGAAGGAGCGGGCGCACAATTGCATGATTTTTTTTTTTTTTTTTTAAATAATATTTATTTATTTATTTATTTATTTTCGGCTGTGTTGGGTCTTCGTTTCTGTGCGAGGGCTTTCTCCAGTTGCGGCGAGCGGAGGCCACTCTTCATCGTGTTGCGCGGGCCTCTCACTATCGCGGCCTCTCCTGTTGCGGAGCACAGGCTCCAGACGCGCAGGCTCAGTAACTGTGGCTCACGGGCCTAGTTGCTCCGCGGCATGTGGGATCCTCCCAGACCAGGGCTCGAACCCGTGTCCCCTGCATCGGCAGGCAGATTCTCAACCACTGCGCCACCAGGGAAGCCCTTGCATGATTTTTGACAAGCATTTTGTGCTTGGCGAAATCCAAATAGTTTGTTATTGTTTCAGTGTATGTGGCTGAGAGTTGGGCTTGCTGGAGCAGTGGGGTGATGAGAGGTAGAGAAGGAGCTGAATTATGATATACCTGTGGGGAAAGGTCTTGTAAAGTATTCTAGGTGCTTAGAGTTCACCCATTGTGCCAGTATTTCAACTGTGTTTAAAAACAAAGACAGTTCCTGAAGGTGTTAAGATCTTATTAAGTGCTTCCCTGGTCCCTAAGGAGGCTTAGAAAATACTGAATACTTACGTCTGCTTGGAAACTTACAACACAAACCTGTTTTAAAACCTCTAAAAAGGCTGGGCTTTTAAGTATGAAATCTATTTGCAGTAGACGTTTTTGGTATCCCCAAAATGTGTTAAATCCCCTCTGCCCGCCTCTGATTAATGTGCAGTGGGGGTGGACAGTTCCATGAAAGTTCACAGTGAGAGCTCTGTGGGTAGGGGAAAATGATTGCCCCCAGGGAAAACCCTTCACTGGTAAGGTTGGGAGCCTGTATTCAAATACCCCTGACTCCCGTCTTTCAAGGTGATGGTTCTAGAAGGCATTCTATACACTTATCAGAGGTTCACGCAGAATCAGTCCCTTACTGACTACAGCAGCAGCTTCAGTAACATAACCAGCTGGTGGCTTTTCTTCCATCCCTCTTTTTTTCACCCCACTCCTTCCCTCCTACTTTCGGAGATCATCTTCCATATTCCCCAGGTCACTCCAGTGCTTTCTTGGCTCTGCTTTTGGGGAAGGAAAACCAAGATACTATTGAACTTGTTGAGCAAGCCATTGTTTTTACATAAGGAACCATTTTTATTTTCCTAGGACACACCTATTAGCCTGCCATGGTAGAATTTTCCGTTAGAAACTTTACTGGTTTTTTTTGGCTGTGTTGGGTCTTTGTTGCTGCGCACGGGCTTTCTCTAGTTGTGGCGAGCGGGGGCTACTCTTCGTTGCGGTGCGCGGGCTTCTCATGGCGGTGGCTTCTCTAGTTGAGGAGCACAGGCTCTAGGCACATGGGCTTAGTTGTTCCGTGGTACATGGGGTCTTCCCAGACCAGGGCTTGAACCCATGTCCCCTGCATTAGCAAGCGGATTCTTCTTCTTTTTTTTTTTTAACACCTTTATTGGAGTATAATTGCTTTACAATGGTGTGTTAGTTTCTGCTGTAAAACAAAGTGAATCAGCTATACATATACATATATCCCCATATCTCTTCCCTCTTGCATCTCCCTCCCACCCTCCCTATCCCACCCCTCTAGGGGAGATTAACCTGAAAGTGTGAAGTGTTTGAGCAGCCCATAGAAAACCTAGCCCACTAAATAAAATTAACAGACAGGTGTCAAGGTAGAGTATTTTATACACCAGGAATGGTCCATGTGCATATTCATAGGAAAAGCAGTCAAAGTAAGGAGTGTATTTCTCTCCTGGCTCTGCATACCTCCGTTTGATATCAGTTTGGGAGATACTGTCTCCAGGGTGTGACCAGAACTTGGGATATCTTAGAGCAGCACAGCACAGGTGGTGACCAGAAGGGCAATCAAGGTGAGCAACTTGCGGCCTGTAGGTGGGGTGGAGGAAGAGGAAAGAAAGTAAAAAAATATGGAGAGCTGGATTTTATCTTTGTTTTTTAATGCAGATTTTCCCCGTTGTATATGTACTTATTTTTGTGTGTGTGTGTGTGTGTGTGTGTGTGTGTGTTTAGTTCTCTGTAATGGTATTATGTATAGTTTGTGTATCCACTCTGTGGTCGAGATCCCTCACAGTGCCCTTTTATAACCACACGCATATCCCTGCCCCAACTTCCCTAAACACTGACAACCACTAATGCATCCTCTGTTTCTGAAATTCTGTAATTTTAAAAATATTATATAAATGGAGTCATACAGCATGTAACTTTTCAGGATTGCTTTTTTCGCTTAGCATTATTCCCTGAAGATTCATCCAAGTGTGGGGTGTATCAGTAGTCCATTGCTTTTTATTGCTGAGTAGTATTCCAGGAAATGTGTGCACTACTGTTTGTTTAACCGTTCATCCATTGAAGGACATCTGGGTTGTCCCCAGTTCAGGGCTATTATGAATAAAGCTGTACAAACTTTTTTGTACAGGTTTTCTTGTGAAAGTATGTTTTTGTTTCCCTGGGATAAATGCCCAAGAGTGCAATTGCTGGATCATATGGCAATTGTGTGTTTAGTTTTTGAAGAAACTACCAAACTGCTTCCAGAGTGGCTGTGAAATGCTGTACAATCATACAGCCACCAACAACGTATGAGCGATTCTGTTTCTCCACATCCTTTATGGGGTTTAGTGTTGTCGCTATAGTTCTGATAGGTGTCGCTAACCATTCTGATAGGTGTGCCGTGATGCCTCACTGCAGTTTTAATTTCTATTTCCCTGATGGCTAATGATGTTGAACATTTTTCATGTCCTTATTTACCATCTCTATATCTTCTTCAGTGAAATGCCTGTTCATTGTTTTGCCCATTTTCTAATTGGATAGTTTTGTTTTTTACTACTGAGTTTTAAGAGGACTTATTCTGGATACTATTCCTTTACTGGATAAGCAATTTGAGAATATTTTCTCCTGGTCTGTTGCCTGTCTTTTCATCCTTTTCCCATGCACTTTCACAAGGCAAAAGCTCTAAATTTTGGTAAGGTCCAGTTTATTACTGTCAAGCCTAAAAACTTTTTGCCTAACCCTAGATCCCAAAAATGTGTTCCTATATTTTTCTCTAAAAGGTCTATATTTCTATATTTTTATGTTTTACATTTACATTCAAATCCATTTTGAATTAATTTTCATATATGAGTGAGGTTGAGGACAAGGTTCCTTTTTTTCCCTATGGTTGTCCAGTTGCTCCTGCACCATTTATTGAAAGGCTGTCCTTCTTCCACTGAACTGCTTTTGCACATATGTCAAAAATCAACGCAGCGTATTTGTGTGCATCTGTTTCTGGATTCTCTGTTTTATTCCATTGTTCTATGTGTCTGTCCCTCTGCCGTTCCCACACTGTCTCGCTCATTGTAGCTACATAATAAGTCTTAATACTAGGTAGAGTGGTTCTTTCCACTTTATTCTTCTTAGTCAAGATTGTCTTCGTTATTCTAGGGCCTGTGCTTTTTCTATGTAAGTTTTAGCACAAGCCTGTCTACATCTACAAAAGATATAAAAGTAAAACAAACCCACCAAAAACCTTGCTGGAATTTTGATAGGAATTACATTAAGTCTATATATCAATTTGGGGACAGTTGAAACTATGCTGAATCTTCCAATCCATGAACACAGTAGGTGTTCTCACTTTATTTAGACTGATTCTTTTTTATCAGTATCTTGTAACTTGCAGCATATAGATCCTTTGTACGTTTTATTATCTGTATACCTAAGTACTGTATTTTCTTTGAAATGATTGTAAGCCATTTTGTGTCTTTAATTTTGGTTTCTGCAGGTTTATTGTTACTCTCTAGAAATTGTATCCTGTGACCTATTTAACTCACTTTGTAGTGGGAATTTTTTGGTTTGCTTTTTGTTTTTGTAGATACCTTCCTATTTTCTATTTAGACAATCATATCATCTGCAAATAAGGGTCATTTTATTTCTTCCTTTAGAAACTGTATGCTTCTTATTTTTTATTCTTTTATTATTGCAGCGGTCGGAACTTCTAGTATGATGTTGGCTGCAAGTGGCTAGAATGAACATCCTTGTCATATTCCTGATGTTGGCAGAAAACATTCTTTCACCATCAAATATGATGCTAGTTGTAGTTCTTTGTAGATGCTCCTTATGAAGTTGGTTTCTTCTTAAAATCTGGCTAATTAGAGGCTCCAGAATAATGTCACATTTTGCAAGAATTAGGAGACAGGAAGAAAAATCGGAGAGGTTTCTACCAAATAATTTCTGGAATGACTTCTTATTTATTTTAACTCCTAAACAGGGCTTGTTCTGATACAGTTCTTGTCAAGATTGGACCATATGCAGCCTTGACTTGGGTTTGGGTTGCATATATAATCTGCCAGGATATTTCAGTAATCTGAAGCTTTTTGGATATTTATACCACTTTTATCTCTATAGTCCCTAGGGTTTAAAAAAAAAAAAAAAAAAAAGCCGGGAAAACACTTAAGACCACTACAGTTATTTTTGTTTGCTCTTCCTAATGCATGTTCTCCATGAACTGGCCACATCAGGTATCCAAAAATAATGTTCTTTGCCCTTATATACTATAGAGATAGTATCACTGCAAATGTCCAGAGCAATGGACAAACCTGTGACAGTGTTAGGGTTTAGGCAAAAGAGGTTTTCACCTATGGAGGAGAAGAGACATTGTTAGTTTCTGTAGAACCTTTTCTTTATCCTTTTTGGTGTATTCTAGGCAAAATCAGTGATGAATATGTTTTATGATGTGAAGTTATATAACAGAAGAAAACAAGGAATTGGACAGAAAATCAGTGATTATGATGCATACTTGGTTGTCAAAATATAGTGATTTGAAATTATTTTTCCATGTATGGGCTACATTCTTATATGATGTACTCCTCCACTTAGTCTTTGGGAAACATTTGGATGGTCCAATTTTGCAGTTCCAACTCAGTTACACTTCAGAAGCCTTAATGTTTTGATAATGCTGCATTTGGTTATAGATTTAAGATGATATAATGCTACGTTATATCACTTTTGTAGGGTAACTTCTGAATAAAATAAGTCCATAAACACTATTTTTTTCTCCTTTTATAGTCACACATATGTGAGTTTTGCTGAATTGCTTTATTCCATGCTTATAAGCTAGCAATTTAATACTATTTTTCAGTAACAATAAAATGAAACACATAGACCTTCTAATTTCCCTTTGATGTATTGATTTATGGTGCTTAGAAAATTCATACATGTCTACAGTTGGTAGTCTTATCAATTTGAAGAAGATTATTTTGGTTTTTGCATTTTTCAAAGTTGAAATTTTTCAAGTTGTATTTTAAAAATACATACACTACCTTACTTTTCATACTCACCACATAGGCAATTTATATCAACCCTTAAAAGCTATGAAATGAGTATATTCTTTCACAAATTGACAGTGCAATTTTTCTAATACAGAAAGTGACACCACAGCATATATTAACTATGGAATGCACAGTACTTTTTTTTAAAATCAGAGTTTAGAGAAACAAATGTTTCTTCTTTTTTTCCCCGTAGGCTTAAGCTTTGTTCAAAATGAAGCCCATAGAATTTTCTCCATGCTATAATTTAAGCTGGAGACTATGAATTGGAATTTGCTGTCCTGGATTATTATTGAAAGAAATGAAATGGTTTTTAAAAATAACCACTGGTGATCAAAATAGTATTTGCCTTAATTGCTTTATTCAATACTTGAAAAAAATTATTTGGCCAATGATAAAAACAGTTTGTATTTTTTTACAGCTACAAATAAAAAGGAATATGTGGGTTTAATTTACAGGATTAGTGGGTATGTATTTTTGTTTCTATTGCTGAATTTCTAGAAGCCTTAATAAAGAAATCAAAATCCTACTTTTCCTTCTCAAAGCAAATGTTAAATGTTTTCCTCCTGAGGTTCCTGAGAAGGGATTTTTTATTATCCTAAAAAAGAGGAATGTCTCTGTGTGAACATTTTAAATTTATGGTCCTTTCTGAAATTCTGTTTTGTTTTGTTTTCAAATCAGATCTGGAAAATTTTAAAACCAAAATGAGAAGTACAGTGTCAGTGCGTGAAGGACAGGGAGTCGTCCTGCTCTGTGGCCTCCCGCCACACTCTGGAGGTAACAAGTGCTCTGTTTTTGCTTTTTATGTTTATTAAACAAGTTTCAGGGCGAGACCCACAGCATATGTGCTGTTATTGCTTCCATAAATTGCCCTGAGAAACTTGATAATCCAAGCAATGGATTCTGTCAGTTGAGTTGCAATATAAGAAACTCTACAAAAAGTAGTCTATCCAGAGGAGATTATAAACATAATTTACTCATTCCAACAAGGAAGGTTCTAAAGGCAAGCAAGATCAAGTTAATTTCAGTTACCTAATGGTGCTGAACAATGCTTCATCCTTACACTATTATCATTTATTATTTAGTTTTAGACCGTGACATACATTGGTGTCTTTGTGGTTTCTCTCTCTTTCTCTCTCTCTCCTGCCTTATGCATACACGCTTACACATGCTTATTGATATATGCTGTTGCACCTCTTGATATATGTGTAATATATATTGAAAATGAAATATGTGTGTGTATTCACATCATTTTTACTGGGGTGTTGGAATTGCAAATTTTATGCTGCATTGCTATAAATTGAAATATTGCTGGAAATTCAGAGGTTAACAGAATAGCTACCAAGAGTGAAAATGAACTTCTGCACATATGAAAATTATTTAATAAGTACTGCTCCCCAGTAAGAGCCTGAAGTGCTGGTTGGATTTTCCTCTCATGCTCACTATTACAAACTTGGTCACTTGCAGGAACAAAGAAGGCATTATTAATATATGAATCATTGTTCTCAGAGAAGCAAACACATTCTGTTACTGAGAGGATGAGAATTACTGAGAGATAAATAGGTTAGAGAGACTCTTTCTGACCAGAGGCGAAACTGAGAAGTCTTCTTCCCATTATAATAAAGCTTAGTCAAATGTCAATATGCTGGACTTTATTTGTTCTGTGACATCCAAACCAAAGTCCTTGTTGCCCAGTGACTTGGCAGTTTTCATCACAAAATCCTCAGCCCAGTAAAACAGACATTTCCCATCTTCAGTATTTGATCATTTGAAATGTCTGAGCCAGCTGCAGACTGCAGATTTGGGGCTTGATTAGCTGCCATGCTTGCCCTCGTGTTGGTTAGTATGGGTTTAAATTGGGCTCCCCAGTCTACTTCGGGAGTGTATATTTTGCTGAAATCATGAAGTTTCAGAGGACCTGTGACTTTGAAGGGAAGCATAGACTCTCTTGATTAGCAGTAAAAGTAACTGAGCTCAAACTGGCTTGAAGAAAATGGGGAGTTTACTGGCTCATATAACTGGGTTGAGCCTGTGCTTTCTACTAGAGCTGTATGGTTGACACAGCGATGTACCACCCAGAATGACTCGCTGCCTCACTGTGGGCAGTGGGGTCAGCCAGTGGCCTCCAGCTCTCAGCTTCCTCCTGATCTCCTTGGCTGCAGGAGCCACTTGCCCAGGGTCTCACCCTTACTGGGACTGCCTGCATCTGGTGACTGAACAAGGAGAGGATATAAGGGGTCAGCCCTCTCTGCCCAACACTGGACACTTCTAGTGGGGAGGACTCAGTCCAGAGCTTCCCTCCAGCATGGCCAAGGCTTTTTGGATCACCGCAGTTTGACTTCTTTCTTATCTCAAATCCTGCTTCTGCCTCCTTCCTTTCACAGGTTTTGAGCTTTGGTCAAAATCTTTATCCCAGACTCTAATATTTGCTCCCTGAGAACCAGTCTACTGGATCCAATGGTTTAACCAGTTTCATAAGCGGTTGTTCTTTCTTGCTGTTTCTTGGCTCTGCTTCCCTCCGTGTTGATTCCATTGTCATGTAGACTCCCTGTGGTGGCACAGGTGGCTCCTGGCAACTCCAGGCCTTCCGGTCCTTGGTGCTAAAGATCCTAATGGACCAGACAGCCTGTTGCTCAGTGGCTCCTGATTTTCATTGGATGAGCCTTGCTCATGAGATTTTTCCCTCCAGCAGAGAACCAGAGTCAGCTCCATCTACTGGCAAGCACTGGGATGAGAAAGACGTAGTTTCCAAAAGAAAAGAAGGGTTTTATTATGAGAAAAAAAAGGGAGTGATGTTTTAGGTAGACACTAATAATGGTTAGAAGTACACCTAGTAAGCAAGTATCAAAATAAAGTTTATTTTTTAAAAGCAACATAAAAGACCGCTGGGTGGTCTTGTCTATGATGTGTGTTGGAACTGTTGACCCAAATTAAAAGTCTAAGTGATCTTCTTTAAACATTTTTATGACTAGATGTACTTGCTGATAACAAAGGAGGGGATCTTTTAGTTGACTGGGCATGCACACAGTGAGGGAGTCTTAATAAGCTGTTGGATAAAACATGTTCCAAAAGATGAATCTTTTCCATTGTCGTGAAATTGGAGAACTGCTGGCCAGTCACAGCTCTCCTAAGTAATGACATCCTGATTCCTCTCTGCCTTGGTGACTTCATATAGTGCTCTTTTCATTTTTAAAGCTCACAGTCTGGGATGACTGTGGAAGTCAGTAGAATTGTTGGCAAAGAAGGAAAGAAATCTTCCCAGATGCGGTACATTAGCTCTTAAGACCCCGCGGCATGCATGGGGGAGCGAACGACTGAACAAAAGCATATCTTCCTGCATGCTAGATTGTGCAGGAAAATGATAGGGACCAGAGCGTCAGATTTAGATGCTGAAAACAGGATTGTCATTGATCCAAGTCTCCCTAATGTTGAGTCTGCTAAGTCACAATTTACATCCCCTGCCCTGACTTACTGGTTTGGGAGCTTCTAGAAGACAGAGCCTATGTCCAGGTTTGCTCTGCACCCAAGTGCCTGACACAAGGCTGGTTTATGACAAGCAGTCAGTAAATAACGGTTGAACAAATGAAGACATTCATGAAATGAATAAAGGAATCCTCTTTAGATCGGGCCAGTTACAGATGCTTTCTGAGAATGCACTGCAAACTCTTGTTTCTAGAGCTGGAAGCATTTAACAACTAATATGCGCTGGGTGCCAAGCAGACAGGTGCAGACACTGACAGATGACGGTGAACTCTGCCCACAGCAGCTGGTATCAGCTCCGCTTCATCCCCTTGTGGACTGAGGGACTTTTCATTCAGTGGAGAATGTGGGGCAGCACAGAGCAGCTGAAGCCGTGACTCCAGGATTTATCAGTACATGTGATATGGGGCACACATGGCCCCGCTGCGATCCATTGTGTCCTCTTTCCACAAAGTCCCGTGGTCCCTGCAGGACATGACCTTCCCTTCTCTGTCTTAACTGCTGTGTTACTTTTACTCACTTCTACTTGGTCCCTTCTCAGTGGTCGGAAATTTTTAATTTTGTTGTTATTTTCTGATTACTGAAGACATCATCGTATTTTATTATCTATCGTATGCTCTAACAGAATCACAGCCTGACAGAGTAGACACAGGGGTGAAATAATAATAATAATAATAACAAATAATAATAGTAGTCTCTATTTATTGAGTGCTGCTTAGTTGCTAAGAAGGGTGCTGGCTCTTGGTGGAAATAAATCATCTGCTAGGAGATTCTTTTGATTAAAAGTATGGAGAGGAAAAAAAAAAAAAGTATGGAGAGGAACTGGATAAGTGACAAGGGACATATGCAAAAAAAGAACCCAAATAGGAGTCCCAAAGTATGGAAACTGAATATATTATTCATACTCCCTTAAATAATTTGTCTATGCAGATAATTTATAAGAAAGTAGCAGCAACGTGGGGCTGCTTTGCTTAAGAGCAATCGCCATTTATATGATGCCATAGAAGGAAAAATTGTTTCCTGATGGGTGACAGAAATGTTTCCTAGGAGTCCCCATAACTCCTAAGCAATGCAGGTTACTGTCATTTGAGAGGGGTCTTATCTCCCACTCATTCTGTGACACTTTCTGCCACTTCCTATTCATTGTCTTCTCTGCAGAATAATCCAGCATCTCTCTAAGGTGAAAGGAATTAGTATCCTCTTGAAAATTAGCTGGAAAATCAGGAAGCGACATGCCAAAAATAAGGTACCAGCCATGGATTATCCGTGGGTTAATTATCAATCTAGTTACCAATAGTGTGAAAAGCTGGGAATTAGTGTAATTACCAGTCAGTTGCTGATATCACTACAAGATCGTTGTAAATTCAAATGCACAAAAAAATTATCCTAATATAAATAAGGATACAAGACTAGTTCATGGGCCTTTCATGATAAATACTAATTAGTCAGGAATTCATAGGTTAATCAAGTTATTGCCTACATACATGTTAATAAAGACTTGGTTTTTGTCCAAGGATGCCTGATGAGATTTATTCTGAGTTAAAAATAGACCTGAGTGTTTCCCAGTGTTTCATAAGCAAACAGCTTTGGTCTCTGATCCAGCTTCCCACGTCTGTGCTCTGTGCGTATTCTTCTTACAGTGACAGCCCTGGACACTGCCTGCCATCCTTTGGGATGTGAAAAGGAAGCGTGTGAGATGCTAAACAGCAGGTAGTGCAGGATGAAGCGACTTCATGCTAAAAATTGCTTTGTAAATCCTGGTGTGACAGAGGTGACGATTGTTAGCAACATAACCAGATGGCGTGGGATTTACACCCTCTGTGTCAACATCTTTTTTTTTTTCTTTCCCTAGGACCAAAAACCAAAAGTCACTTCAGGTAGTTTAGATGGGGCAACTTGAAGAAAAATTTCCAAGTAGGAATGTTCTGGAAACACTTGTGCAGTTGCTAGACCTTGCTTCAAGGCGATGAGACATTACCTAGTGTTTTGGGATGTGATTTGGACCCAAAACAGTAGTTTCCCCAAATACCTTAATGTGTAACCTTAGCACCACCTTGGCTTAGGCATTCATTTTTCCTTGAACTACACTCCTCTACTATTCATGTTTGTAGTTTAGTCAAATTTAAAACAACAGCTTTTTACAAAACTTTGAAGTAGGGAATACATAATATGTTCATGGGCAGAATGTGCTTTCTGGCTCCCATGGCATTTGCATCACTGGTCACTATATAAAACGTTTCTTTGAGAACCCAAGGGTTTCCCCTTCCCTAAAGCAAGGTACCTGAAAGTTGCATCGTAGCAGGTCTTTATACCATCACAAATTATGAAATCTAGATAAAGCAGATGGTTGGTGGGTTATTGAGGAATAAGCATCTCTCTACACCATAGAATATTGCTCCTAATTTATTGCTCCTAAGCCTGGGAGTCAGATATGTTAACATGTCACAAGAAAGAGAGAATCCATCTGTAGACTGAATGAATAATATATCACAATTGTAAAAGTGTTTTTTGAATATATGCCAATGCTGATGTGACTGTTGACATTTATGGGTGTCCAGAATATTAATAAATTTGTAGTAGTATTCAGACAAGTATGTTCTGAATCGGTTGACACATAAACCTCAGGTGCTACTATGTGGATAACAGTAAAATTGATCTCTGAAGGGAATATCTGTTGTCTCAAATAGTCTTAATTGCTGAACATCCATTTTGTAGTTGGAAATGGAGATGAAAAATCCTGAGTTTCTCCAAAGTGCTTGAATGTGGAAACTATGAATTAAAAATATTCATTGAGTCTGCCCTCCTCCCTCCCTTCCTTCCTGCATCTGTCCACCTATCCATCCATCTATTTTATTCATATTTTGATTTACTCATGCATCCATCAAATATCTGTTGACGTGTGGAAGATGTTTACATCTTATAATGCTATTTTACTGTAATATATATGGCCCTTTACTTGAATAATCTTAGTATTAAATACAGAAAAAACTGAAAACATTGCTGATAAACTTGATAGGAATGTATTCAAGTCAGTATTTTTGAACCCTACCCAAACCACTTTCCAAGTTAAATGTACTGTTCTCAGGGTGCAAGGAAATAGAAAGATAAATAGGAATCCCCCTGTCCCCAGGAGCATATATGTGAGTGGCTTGAAATGTCTGATTTATATATATAGATAAAAATATACTATAATCCTAATATGTTTACTAGGTAGAAAAATGTAAAATTAAAATATGTAAGTAAATTTTTAAAGAGGGCTTATTATATTTTCTTCATGTACCCCAGGGTACATTTGTACATTTGATTGGCTTATTTTTACCCCATTTTAGAAAACCTGTTTCTAGACAGCGCTTGGGTTTCCTTCCTCCAGCCGTAAGGGTTGGATTATGTGGTGGAGGTTTTAGGCTCGCTTGTGTTCTGTTTAACGACACAAGCAGTGACTGCCTCTCCTCCTGGGTGTTCCCTCCATTGCCTCCATGGGCTTGGAACCGCGCCTAGCATGTTCCAGCTGGCCGCTGCTGATTGGCCCAGAGGAGGTTATATGTACTAGTGTTTTAATTAAGCTTACGTGAGCTACTGTTAACAGAGAAACCTGAAAATATATTAGCTTAAACTGAACTGTATTTCTTGCTCAGATAAAATCCACATCAAGTGCTTTTGATCATAGATCTCTGGCCTCATCCTTTTATGCCTCTCCGTTTCAGCATCTAAAATCTGTGGTCGCTGCCTCTGTCTTGGTCCAGCTGGCAGGGAAAAAAGGGGGAGAGATGACCCATGGATGGTTCTTGTGGACATGTGCCTGGAGGGGATGGCACATGTCACTTATGTGCACATTTTGCTGACTGGTTCCCAGTCACATGGTCACACTGAGAGCAAAGGAGGTCCATTGTGTGCCATGGGGGAAGGGGAACGGGTTGGGAGTAGAGCTGGCTTCTCTCTGCCACCTTTAGATAGACCTGCGCTTTTGAAAATAAGCACAAGCAGGTTAGGACCAGAGATGTATAAGATACAGTGTGTCTTAAGAGGCTGTATTTCATGATTTCTAGTGGCTGTATAAGAAGCTTATTTGGAGGACTTGTTAAAAATGTGTATTCCACGATCCCACTCTCAGAGATTCTGATTCCTTAGTGGGGAGTCTTTTCTGGGAATCTGCATTCTTTATGAATGACCCAGGGGATTTTTGACTCAGCGGGGCCTTGAGCCACACTTTGAGACCCACTGTCGTCACGTCGTACAAATATAAATGCCTTAAAGAAATGTTTTAAAGGAGTAGAGAAATGTCATTTATGATGGAGCAAGTGTAAGCATTGAAGTATTTCAGGAGTTGCATTTTATTAAGTAGGACATTTTGGACTTTAAAAGGGTAGTGGAATTCTTGGCTTATATAGGACATTGATGTTCATTTATTTATAAGCTAGGCAATTCCTATCCCAGCTGAATTTTTCCTTCATTAACATTAGCTGCCTTAGAGAGCACGGTTGCCGGTGTGCCTAGGCGTGTAGCTGAATATTCCATGGCATTCATCCACTTTCCCCCGTGTGGGGTAGTTGGTAGGTGCCCGGCAGTCACCGGTGCTTGTTGATAATCACAGAAGCTGGGCATTGGTTAAGTGTGCGTAGCTTTTGATCCTCCAGGCACTGCTTGGCATCTTACCCCTGAGTAGTTTGGATTTGTTTATTGTTGTTGTTGTGTCTGTGTGTTTCTGTGAGAGTGTTCATCTCAAGGGGGTATGCCCATCTGGAGTAAAAATCAGACTGATATTGTAGGGGAGGATTTTCCAAATCAATCACTTACCTTCTCCCCTTTTAGACCTGGCTCTTATTTAAAAGCTATTTTTCCCTATTAACTTTAGGAAGTTTGACTTTGAAAGGATACCAGTATTTAAAACTAAGAAATTTTAAAATGAATCATGTGCAACGTTTTCAGTAAGATTACAAGAGTCAGTTTCTAAATGCATCCAAAGAAACATCACAGTGACCACCTTTCTGTATTCTCAGAGGTCTGCAGGGGCCAGCCAAGTGTTTCAGATTAATGAGCAGGGCCAGGTTTTGAGACTTGGGCAATTTTTTGGTTTTTTCCCAGTAACATATTGAAATCACTTAACAGCATCATTTACTTCATATGCAATTTTTACAACATAGAAAATACAGTTCTTTTCTGAGTTTTTTAAGCGTTTTGTCACACGTATCTTCCATTTGCTGGTTAAGTTATTACTATGGCTTTTTTCCTAATGTCCTCTTAAGTTAAATTCATTAGACACAGACACGCTTGGCATATTAAACACAGAGCTGTTTTTTGCACTATTTATACAAAATTTGCTGCATATCAGTCAGCTTTTACTAGGTTCTGTTGCAGTAACAAATGACTCCAAAGTCTCAGTAACAAGTGACTCCAAAGTCTCAAGGGCTTATAATAATGAAGATTTATTTCCAGTTTTGTAGGCTCTATGCTATGGGTTGGCTGCAGCTGTATTCCATGTGACCTGTTTATTTTGGGAAAAAGTAGCCCTTGTCTGGGATATGCCATTCTCATGGCAGGAAGAAAAGAAACTTGTCAGACTCATTCAGTCTGTTCACAGGTGGTATATATACATCATTTCTGCTCCCATTCTATTTTTTAAATTAATTAATTTATTTATTTATTATTTATTTTTGGCTGTGTTGGACCTTCACTGCTGTGCGCAGGCTTTCTCTAGTTGCAGCGAACGGGGGCTACTCTTCGCTGTGGTGTGCGGGCTTCTCATTGCGGTGGCTTCTCTTGTTGCAGAACATGGGCTGTAGGGCACACAGCCTTCAGTAGTTGTGGCTCGCGGGCTCTAGAGCACAGGCCCAGTAGTTGTGGTGCACGGGCTTAGTTGCTCCGCGGCATGTGGGATCTTTCCAGGCCAGGGCTCGAACCCGTGTCCCCTGCATTGGCAGGAGGATTCTTAACCACTGCGCCACCAGGTATTCTATTTTGTGAAACACGTATTATGGCCAGTACTGATCAAATGGGCCAGAAACCATTCTGTCACAGAGAGGAGCAACAAAAAATTTTAATAATAATGTAATCGACTGTAAGTTCTCTCTTATTTTTTTCTTTAGCTATTGGGCCTTTGTAGTCTTTCTTTCAGTTTCCCCAGATGTGATGAGATCTAGATCCAATAACTAGTTTAAGTTATCCTAACTCTTCCAACAAGAAGATGTAAGAACAACAATATATCATGATGAAAAATGGCACCCAAAATGTTCAAACCACCCAAAGCATTCAAATGCTGCTCAGTTCCAGCTGATTATTGCCATGGAGAAAACAAGAACAGCTAGAAACTATATGTTGGCAAAATTTTCCAAAACGTTAACAATATGGGTCAAACCGTACTTGGTTTGAGGGTGCCTTTAGCCTGTGGGCCACAGTTAGAAGTCTCTTCCTCAAGGACATTCAATTAATGCTAATCTTTAAAAATGCCTCATTCACTCAGTAGTCTAAGGGTATACGTGTCTAAGAGTTAAGAGTATTGTTTATAGCCTTTAAAAATTCACTTTTGTTAGATTCAGGAGTACAGAAAACAGTTCCAAACAAGGCTAATTAAAACAGCTAATTATGGGCTCCTGGAGGCCTGCAGTATTTGGAAGTAGCATCTCAATCCTTCTGGAAACAGTTTTCCAGATTCATTTTACATTCTCCCCATCTAGCCTAGTTTACATCATTACTTTTCTTAGCAAATGTTTTATGCCCCCAAAGTGGGGATAAACCAATCAACTAAACACAGCAAAGCCATGGGGGTCTAATGTGTGAGGTTTTATTATATGTAAGTACAAACTCTGTAATTTTTGAGACTACATTTGATTTTATCTAGAAAGAGATGAACTTGGAAGGTCAGTGATGTCAGCTAAAGCCCAGTTCCCATGAAGAAGCATTGTATTCCCAAGAGTAAACACAATAATTAAGCAGAATTGTAACTAATTCTTCCATTGTAGCTATGAGTAAATCATTTGTTGTTCCTAAGGTAAATTTTTATGTAAATCTAGAAATTTAAGAATTTTGGGGGAATTCCCTGGCGGACCAGTGGTTAGGACTTGGCGCTTTCACTGCCGAGGGCCCAAGTTTGATCCCTGGTCAGGGAACTAAGATCCCACAAGCCGTGTGATGCAACCAAAAAAAAAATTTATTTTTTCTCATTTTTCTAAAATAATCTTAATGTTTTCAGTGACATTAATATATTTGGAAATATTGTGCATTTTGTAACCCACTCCTATCACTTCTTTTAATTTCCCCTTTGATTTTTATACAGCATGACACGTACATACTCTCTGCACTGAGTAGTATTGATGACCCTCCACAGATAAGGAGCCTTCCTGTGCACTGTGTCCCTGACAAGATCATCTGACTCATGGGTTGATATATTAAATACAATAGGTAAAGGTAAATTCTGTGTTCCTACCATAGACTCCTTATTTTCTCTTGTGGTTTTATACTTCTACTCACAGACCATTTGTGTGACACTGAGCAACATTTTTTCACTATGTATTCTTATGCAACAGCAATAGGCATCATGCAAAAGAGTGAGGCAGTTTTAAAAAAAAAAACACTTTTGCAAAAACGCTGGGGAAAGCAAAAGAAAGCATCTTTCTTTTATTTGTCAGAGCTTTTAATAGTACAGTACTAATTTTACATATCCTAGAGGAGGAGTCTAGCAGATAGCTTCTCCCAAACTTACTTGACGAGCGAACCCTTTGTTTATATAGCATCTTGCGGGACCACATATTCTGAGAAGTCCACTTCAGGAAATGCTTACGTAGCTTGAAGATCATGCATACCAGTAGTTTTCAAAATATTCTCTGCTAAATGCTCTAAGGGTTTGTGAAAGGGTACAGCTTAGTGTACAGGCCTCAGATTTCCCCAACTCCCTCTTCAAATAGAGCAATTCTTTTTTTACCAGTTTTAAATGTTGTAGTTCCACATAAATATTCTTTAAAGATAGAATTCTGTACTGATAAATTATAAAGAGAAAGGGAGGGAGGGAGGAAGGGAAGGGAAGGGAAGGGGTAGAGGACAAGTGTATCTTATTTTATCAGTGAGCAGGTGGAGTCAGTTCCCGGGATTTGTTCTGATTCATCTTCACTGTAATTCTTGATATATTAGGGGGTGGATTCTTCATTATATCATTATGAAAACTGGGGGAGAAAATTAAGGGATGCTTTTGACTGAGTATACTTCTGGCATTTTATAAATTCAATTAATTATGAGTGGATCACATTACATCTGTTATAGTAATAACAGGCTGGTGTTTTCTGGTGAGGAAACGAGTCCATCAATCATCTGTAATCATTGATCTTCAGATAAGGGGACCTGTGCTGGCTGGCTTACAGAAACCATAGTGTGTTTTCAACACTACTGCCAAAACATACTGTATTCCGCAAATTTCTTAAGAAGGCCTATTCTATTCTCCACTTGTGATGTGAAATGACATCTGAAGTGGTGACATACGTAGACTTAAAGCAATCTTTTTCAATCATTATAACCTTTAAGCACCACTAACCTCCCTCAGGATTCTTTGACCTTTTCTCTCTGTATTAGGCTTTTTGACAGCTCAGAGAGAGAAGTGGTGTACCTGACATCTGGTATAAACATGAAGTGTTAATTCTTGGCTCATACTTAATATTGCCAGCTGCTTTCAGACGCTCATGTGATATATTTTGTTTTTCCCATGGCTATAACACAGAATCTGTATGAGTTTTCTTAATCCAGTGCTGGTAAGGAGTGAAAGTTATTTCTTAGTTCTGAGTCTTGGATTCCTCACCGTAGATTAGGGGGGAGGCAGAGATTCAAGAGTCCTTAGCCAGGCAATGAGAGAATTTTGTCCGCTCCAGTACCAGAGTAGAGAATAAGAAAGGTTAAAGGACTATTTGAACAAGATACAGATGTAAAACGACGGTGAAATTAAGGCTTTTGTTAATCATTCTATTTGTGAAGTAGAACAGAGACAAAATTCCATATCTTCAACAGGCATTGGAAGGTATTAAAGTGACCATGACTTCTTTCTGATTCTTAGTGAAGTATATTGGGGGTAGGTATTCCAAGCTACAAAGCATTATTAAGAATCCTCAACTAAATTGGAAGAAATGCTGTTCGCTAAAACCAAGTCATGATCAGAGCAGAATAATACAATGAAGGAAACCTCCAGGAAGTAAAAGGAATAGGTGAAATACAAAACTCACTGGATTTCCAGATATCTCTAAGTTGGGAGAACTTGAAAACAATGCAAGAATTGGCTTCCTAGTCAAAGGAAACAAACCTTCGGACCAGCCTGGGAATTTCAGTTTGAAGTATTGTATAGAGAAAATTTAGAACCGAAAATGAGAGAGGGTTCTGCTGAAAGAATAGCACCTATGTATATCTCGTGTTACATTTGTGAACCTCCAGCTCTTATGCACCTGATTAGAGACAGATTCCTTGAATCCATTTTTTTTTTTTTTTTTTTTTTTTTTTGAGCTGCATTGGGTCTTTGTTGCAGCGCACGGGCTTCACATTGTGGTGGCTTCTCTTGTTGCGGAGCACGGGCTCTAGGCACGCGGGCTTCAGTAGTTGTGGCTTGCTGGCTTCAGTAGTTGTGGCTCATGGGCTCTAGAGCACAGGCTCAGTAGCTGTGGCACATGGGCTTAGTTGCTCCGTGGCATGTGGGATCTTCCCGGACCAGGGATCAAACCCGTGTCCCCTGCATTGGCAGGCGGATTCTTAACCACTGTGCCACCAGGGAAGCCCCCTTGAATCCATTTTAATAAGAACTGAGACAACTAGCAGTTGGGATATTAGGGCTATGATAAGACATCCTTGTAGGGGACATAACTTACAACCCTTATATATATGCAAAGTTCTTGAACAGTTTGTGTCATGAAAAACTGGTTCATCTAAGCCGTGTGTAGTGTGTTGGCAAAAGGACTTGAGAACCTTTACACCTGAAATTGAAAAAAATATAATCAAGTTGATAAATGTATAGACAATCATACTCTATCTTAGTGCTAGTAGAATACTAGTGATACTTAGGGAAACAACCTTCAGATGGTCTCCGGAACACTGGGAGGCTTCACTAGAAGACAAAAGGACAGATGAATTCTATGAAAATTCTTTTGGAACCAGAGGATGCAAGAGACTTCTTTGCAGGGAAATTGCCCTGAAGAAGGGAAAGGAATTCTTTAACAAAGCCGCATACAAAATTCCACATGGAAAATAAAGGACGTTTTCTAGAGAATTCCAAGTCAGTTTACAAAGGTTCAGCATGATCTCTGTCAGGATTGGGGGGTCAGGTGTGAATGCATATATTTGAGAATGTCTCCAGCAGTCTGGTCCAGTTTGGAAATGCATCAAGAGACATTCAAATTGCAAGTTAGTTTTGGGCTTCAGTCATGTCCCCTCTAAGAACAGGGACAACTTCCAAGTGCAGTTGAAAGAATGAAAACATGCACTGCCTCCTGATCATGCCCTATTCTTGTCTGTCTGATTTCTGTGATACCCTTTAAAAACCAGCCAGTTACTGTACTAGGGAGATAATCCAGGGATAAGACTTACTCAGTGCAAACCTTTTATTAAAGGCCTACCACGCTTTGTTCTGAGGAATTTTGTTTTCCTTTTTTTAAACTCTAGTTAGATCAGATTTTCAAAAGCACATCAGAAATATTCCTAGTCTTAAATCCAGGGATTTATATAACACAAAGTTGCAAGACCAGTGGGAAATTAATTTCCTTTGAAGCGCATGAGTTTGAAGCCTGCAGCCTGCCACCATGGCGCAGAATTTATTCAAGCACTGTTGATGACCTCTTAAGGTCCTTCCTACCCCAAGTTACAAACTGACTGCAGGAAGCCAGTGATTGCCTGGGCCATTCTGGCTAAGCTGGAAAATAGCAGGTCAGAGAAAGGTCAACTAGAGACTCATCACATTGCTCACAAACACCAACCCCCATTGGAGATGGTATCCTGTATATACATGGTGTCTATGATATGCACCCTACCCAAATAGGAGAGAAAATATGGTTCCTTTAAATGTTGACAAGGTATTATACTTTATCAAGCTGAGATATCTTTGAATGGATGCAATGTGGTGTTATATTTTACCATCAAGTATTTGTTTACCAGTATTCCAAACTTGCTATGGGTCTTCTGCGAAGAACATTTGGCATGCCTATATTTTACTCACACCTTCGTATTTTCTCAGTTAGGATTCTCCTACTACCCACAGAGGTTATGTGTTATTCTTCAGTTCATTGTTTCTCTGAAGTTCCACATTGCTCTGTCTTGGGCATTACATAGAAAAATACAACAAATTTCAGTTGATGACTAAAACTGAAAGACTTCCGTCTTCAGTTGTAAGGGAGAATGCAGGACCCCTTCCACTCTACCGCACTGTTCTGTAAACCTCAGGTCTGAGAACAGGATGCTGAACGCAAGAACTTTCATTTTTCTTCTATCCCTTGGTATAGTTTTCAAGATACAATGTAACAAACGAAGTGGAGCTGTCATTTTAGCCCGGAAAAGAATTAATAACTACATGTTCCCTGCTGAAATTCTCCTATATATCTTTTCTTTATTGCTTTCCTCCTCTGGCAGAAACAAATAATTACTAGCAATGAGAAATAATGTATCTGTTGTATTTTAGCTATTTCCTTTGTGTGTGCATGTGCACATGTAACTTCTTTTCCTTTTGGAAAAATTATACATTCGCTAAGTAAGAGAATTGTCTGGATGAAGGAGAATGGCACACATGGAGAAGGAGGTTTTTATTGGCACATACTGTCCACTGAATATAGTTAAAGTAAGGAACATATAAAAAGTAAGATTCCAAAATGAACCCAAGCTTTTCCCTTGAAGATACTTAAAAAAAAAAAGTTTGTGCTGTTTGTTATTTTTTTCAGGTGATAAAATAAATGATACTTATTATAGAGCATTTAGAAAACTTAGCAGGTTTAAATCACAAAGGTAAAATCACCCATATTACCACAGTGCCAAAATAACCATCATTTTGGTCTGTTTACTGTCTTATTTTTTTCTTAAGCATTTTTTTTTTCCATAACTGAGAGCAACTGTAGTGACATATTTGTATTTTTTTCTGTTAATGTTATAGCTTAAGCATTTCCCTGTTAGTGTGAACACCTTCAAAATAATCTTTTTTTATTAAAAACAATTTTAATATAAAAATAATGCCTTTAAATCATTCCTTATATTTTAAGATGGTTATCATTTTGTTTGTCATATATGGCACATTTTTTTCTGTTTTTTTCCATAATTTGTCACCTTTTGTTATTTTAGTTAGTGGATTTCATTTTTGTTTCCTTATTTTGCCTTATTAAAGTATTAAAATTTTATATAGTAAAATCTCTTTGATTTACATGTGTTTTTCTGCCTTGGGTGCCATTTTTGATAAAGTCTCCACATTATAAATATTTTCAAATATACACATATATTTAGGACCTTTATGATATTTTTAATTTTAATATTAATCCATCTAGAATTTGTTTGATGTAATGTGTGAGGTAAGGATTTGGCATCATATTTGTAACATGGGTAGCTAGCTGTCCCAACACACTTCAATGGATAATCCACTCTTTCCCCTACTTCTTTGAAATGCCACCACAATCATATAAAAATACATATAGATTGATACATACCTACATATATATATATATATATATATACACACAGACACACACACATACACATACACACACACGTATGGATCAATTTTTGAATTCTTTATTCTCTGTTATTGTTCTGTTCCTACAGCATCACTATGATATTTTAAATGCTATACCTATTTTAATTCCATAATGTTTTAATAATTTGTAGGACAAGTCCTCCTATTGTACAGCTTATATTGCCAAAAGAGAAAAGAAATATTGTCTTTCAAATACATTCATTCTTCTAAATGCACATCAGAGTCATTACATTTAAAAACTTTTTTAATTTACGTATTTTTTAAAACATTGTGACCAGGTATGAGAAGACTACCTAGTTTTTTATATTTATTTGCAAATTTTCTGGCCACTATATTAGTGTCAGTGAATTCTTGGATGACCCTCATGTGTTCCCAGAAGATACAGTGACAGGAGCCATTTTTGAAATACACCATTGCTCTTGTGTAACTAAGGGTACTGCTTTCTGTTGTTCTGATAGATAATCATTATCATGTTGAAGGAAGTAGCCCTTCATTTCTCATTATTCTTTTGTTTGGTCATTTAGATTATTTGGACTTTTGCTGTTATAATGCTATGATTAATATCTTTGAGTGTAAAATTCAGTTCATATTTAGGGTTTTTGTGAAAGATTTTTCTACATTTGAAGTCTCTTTCAAGAGCACAAGTAGTGAGGCCTGATAATACAGTTTTTGTCGTTGGAATATGAAACATTTTTGTCTAATCCATCTTTCTTTCACTTCTTTTCCACTACTTTAAAAATGTCCCTACAGATAAGCAAACTACATTGTTCTATAATTATGTCAGTATTTTGCAGTAGTGTGCTGAGCATTAAACACACTGTAGAAAAAGGTAGTTTAATTTATTTATTTTACAGATGAGGAAACTGAGACCTCTATAGATTAATTGATTTGAGCAAAATCACATGGTGTGTGTCAGGGCCATACTCAAACTCAGGTTACCTGATAACTCTAATCCTTCTTTTAACTCCAGCATGCTTTCTCCTGGGTTCTTTTAAGAACATGATGAGTTCTACAAGGAAAGTTCTTTTTTAAGCTTTTCTTAAAAGGAAACAGACTTCAGTTTCAGTTGGGAGGAAAAAGTGAAGTTGTAGTCAAAGAGAGACAGGCATGGAGGTGATTTATCATATTCAAGGCCCCCCAGTTAGAGAAACCAGAATAATGGACATTGAGAACACTTAGCCATCCTCCTTTTCTTTTTTTTTGGCCAATGTGTACAACATCCCTAGCTTATTGGAAAGGCTTAGTAAATTATTATTGAATTGACAAATGTTTGTGAGTTCACTTTTACCACGTTCAATTAAGAAAGAAAATTCCTGATCCCTTGCTGTCTTTTCTAAAATAGAATGGACTCTTTATAGAGATGAATTTAGCCTAAAAGTTTAGGTAATTGTTTATTTTGTATATATTTATTTTGTGCCTGTTGTGCTGGGGGAAGGGGTCCCATCAAAAAGATAAATCAGAAATAGTTTGTGATGTGTAAGAGGGAGGCTTAGACGTTGCTCTAAATAAGGAAAGAGAGAATGGTGAACCGGTTAAGAGCCAAATGAATGAAAGTATTAGGAGCTTAGAACAGGGAAGACTTCAAGGAGGAAGCAGCTTGTGAAAGACTGTTTTACCTGCTAAAGAGGAGGAGTTTCCTGGTCAAAGTAGCCTCGCGGAATCAGAGCATGGAGTATCAATAAATCTAGACAGAGGAGAGAAAAGAGAACCAGAGGAGAATTAATTGAACTCCCTGCATTAATGAGTTTAATGGCAAACGAGAAGAAGGAGGTCGGAATATTTCTGAAAGCCCAGGAACTTCTGTTTGGTTTCATGATCACCTTGAACAGGCTTCTATTTCCTGTAGCATTTTTCTGAGTGCATATTCTTGCAAACAAAAAACTGAAATTATAAAGTATTGAACACCCACCGCTTTGCGGTATGGAGGGGTGGGAGGGATGTGGCAGAGGACAGTCAAACACCAGGTTAGGCAGATTGGATTAGACCATTACGCTCTTTCTGACTGTATTGCCTTCCTTTCTACTGAAGAACTAGAATTTCTGAACCGATCAGTTGACATCACAAAGTTTGTGGGTGGAGTCACATTTCTGGTTTCTGGCCTGATTCAGCCACCTAGCACCTTGTGACCTTGCATGAGGGATCATGCGACCTCCTGACTCCTCAGGCTGGGAGACTGCATGTGAGGTGAGCCGTGTTCTTCTCTTCCCTTCACCTTCTCTCAGCAATTCCACTCAACAAAATTTTGCACATTTTTGCAATTCCCCAATTCTGGTGGAAACTGCCGGTGTCTGCACCTGCGGAGTCTCCTCTCTGATGTCCCATTTCCACTGTAACCTCTCCCTGCTGTCCTTGTCCACACAACAGCCAGTTATGGCTTTAAAATGTAAATTCAGTCACCTAGCTCCCTCGCTTAAAGCACTTCAGCAACTGCTTATCACAGGTAAAAAGTCAAGGTCAGATTCCTTGTCCTGCTCACACAGCCCGGAACATCTGGTATCAGCCCAGGTCAGGACGCTCTCTCATTCCACTCTCCAACCTCTCCTTCTGCCCAGACCTGCTATCCCCTGACTCCTCAGAAACGCCAGCATTTAGGGCAGTTGCACTGTTGTTCGTTCTGCCTCGAATATTCATCCCCCAAATCCTTCCTTGGCTGACTTGCTTTCTGTTGAGGGCTCAGTTGATACGGCCTGTTTCCTAACCATCAAAGCAACTCCTTCTCTCTGGCACTGTCATATCACCCAGATTTATTTTCTTCATAGCATGTATCATTTTCTCCCATTTTATTGCTCTTTTATTTTGTATATTTTAAAAAATGTTTCCCCTTTGCCAGTGCAGTTAGAATCTACCTCCAAGTGAGTTAGGACTTGGCTAAATGTTTTAGCCCTGTATCCTCAGAGCCAAGAATAATGCTTAGTGTATAGCATACACTCAATAAACAGGTGCCCAGTACCTGCTGGAGCATGTAAAATGCTCCTTACTGCTGGAGCATGTAAAATGTTCCTTACTGCTTACTTATTCAAGGTAATGTGCTCTAGGAAGTTTCTATCACAAAGATTAAGCAGGTATTGTTTGTGAGAGAGAAGAAGGGAAAAAAGGCATGACGCTAAATAAGACAAGGTAGAAAGTGGTGAGTACCAAAGATTTAAAATTTTATGATCTTAGATGAGGCTTCATTTGGTGGGGCTGTCATTTAAAAAAAGCCATCATTAATGACCCACCCAGCTAGATTATTAGAAACCTCATTTATTTTTGACATAATTCCATATCCATGCCTTAAGCAGTGCTTCTGTATTTTTTTTTTTTTTTTCCCTGAGAAGAGGAGAGAAAAATCACAGACCTTAGGGGTTCTGGGACATAGCCGTGGGAAAACAACCATAAACCCAAGAATCCTTTGAAGTCTCAGATCTTACTTTGAAGATTCTTGCAGTACCCAGAGCTTTATCTTATCCTTTGTAAGGTCACCTAGTATAGCATGCATGGTAATCTTAATCTTTAAATAGTCCTCTAATTCTTTAAGAGTAAACAGCTAGAAAGGGGCACATTGTATTGCCATGGTTGCAGAGAATTGTTGGTCACAACTACACTTTTAAACCTGAAATGGCATGGTGATTTTCACAGTGGCCTGCAGTTGCAAGTTCATATAAAGCTTGCCGAAATAAGTCTTTCTCAGATAAAAATTTTCCACACTGGAGCTCTACAAAGGGTGATTATTTTGCAGGCTAAAGAAAATGTGTTAATTACTCAGAAGCGGAGTCTAATTGAAAGATATAGGACTTCTATCGTGACCGCACCTGGGATGGTGCCCCTGTTTGAGAAAGCAATTTCACAGCATCTCTGAACTTCAGTGTTCCCATCTGTTAAATGGAGATGATTATGAACACCTCATGTTTGAAGATAAACAAATGGGAAAGTTAAAAGAAAAAAGTTATGGGATCTTTGAAGGGGAAAAGAAGAGCCTTATGTTAATTTGGAGAATCTTTGTGTAAAATTTACTGACAAATTTTAATTAGACACATCATTCAGAAATTTATTTTTAACCTTTTAAGACCCAGTTATAAGTCTCTGTCCAGAGCAGTTTAACTTTTTCATTTATGTGATAGAGCCAGGCGTAAGCAGACTGGTCATGAGTTTTTGATGCTTCTCCAGTATCACTTGTTCATTTAATTCAGCAAGCATTTATCTTACTCTACGCTGGGCTCAAAGGAGATAAAAGTAAAGGAGACATCACTGTTGCATTGATGCTGCTCCTAGTCTAGAAATGGAGAAGCAGGTAATAAAGAGACTTATAAGCCACATGATAAGCAGTGAATGGAGGCTTTTACAAATTGTTCTGGGAGTAGCCAGGTGGAACCCACAGGTTAGCAAGGGACTGATGTTTCACCTTTACCTAACATTCTGTAACACCTCTCTTACTGTATGACTTTTCATCATCGAAACAGACTATACCAATAGTAACCTATTTAAGAGTAAAGTTAGAGACACACATCACAGCAGTTGAGCTACATCAGTTTTTAAAGTGTAGACAGAAGCAGTAGGGAAAAGAAGTAATGTTTTTTGAATACCTTCATGCTAAATACTTTTCTATTCATTTTCATATTTTACTCCTGACAAAAACCATGTGAAGTAAGAAGTATTCCATTTTTCAGATAAAGGAAACCCAGGCTCAAAGCAGTAAAATAAGTTGCCCAAGATTGACACGGTAATAGCCAGCATGGGTATGGCCTAGGTTGATTTTTGTTTGTTTTTTTTCTTAATAAATGAAGCACTTATATACCCTTTACTAAATGCGAGACACTATCATAAATGTTTAATAAATCTGTACTTATTGGGAGTCAGACTCAAGTATGTCTTGCTCTAATTTCAGGGTCTTCCTAATTTCCGTGTGTACGTGCGTGCGCGCGTGTGTGTATGTAAAATTAGAGCAGGCAATGATGAATGCTTAACATACTGATGATTACAGAAGAGCTGAATCAAGTCAATCTTGGTTTTGTTCTCCAAAACATGTGCCTTTCCCTCAGTTGCTGATTGGGTACCGCAGTTCAAGGGCATGAGTTCGTACATCTGCTGACCTCTTACACCATCCCATGCTCTGGGGCCACGGAGGTGAGGACGATGTTCCTGCTGTGAGATGCTTAGAGTCCAGTAGGAGAAACAGACAAGGACATAAACAGTTTGCAGGGAAACAGAATAAACACTATAGGCCTGTGTAAGCAAGTGTTATCTAATCTAGACTTCCCAGGCTACTCAGTTAATTACAGTTGTTTTGATCATTATATCAATTTATATTATTTGCATTTTTATCTTATAACTTTGTTAACATATATATCACTTTCACTGCATGTTAAACATTTTCCATATATTTATTTATTTGAAAGAACGAGAGTTCTATGTTTACAGACTCTTTCTTTCTGTGAGTTCAAAGCACTTCCATGCATATCAAATTACTGATCATCACAGCAGAGTAACAAGGAGTGATTAAATTCATATCTTCTTTTAAAATTAGAAGCCACCAATAAAGGTGAGAGAGGAATCAAAGGTTTTCTTAATTGTGATGGTTATTTTAACATTTATTGCAAAAGCTTAAAAATTAGTTTTACCCTAGCTGTGTTCTTCCACACCGTCTTTTCAAATCAAATGACTAAAAAGAGAGACTAACTTCCCTATTAACATTTGAAAAATTTTATTTATCTCAAGGTAAACATAAATATACTTTCCTCCGTGTTTACTGTTCTTTGCCTCTTTTTGTTCATCATCATCTTCATAATGACTTTATACTGTTGGCCAGACAGACAAATTGAGGTTGGGTGTCACATGTCCCAATGTCACGTGTCACTCAATTAACAGATCCTTTGTCATTTTGCTCTATACCAGATTAAAATAATAAGTCTTCTGTTTCTGTTTTCCAAGAGCCTTAAAGTATATTGCTTCTGAATCACATTATTTTTCTATTGCAGTATGCTTAGTTAACATCTGAAAAGTTGATATATTTTATTAAGACTATATAATGTTCCCACTTATCAGCTGCAGGCTTGTTTTTTTTTTTTTTTCCTTTGTATTTTATTGTTATTAACTTACTACCCTTTGAGTTTTTACTTTAAAACTGAGAACAGTTTGTCCTTAAATTTAAATCTCAAAATCCCTTATCTTGTGTAGACTCATTTCAATAGTAATTTGAGATGAACATCTCCACAGACTGGTCTAATGAAATAAATGTATTATTATTTTTCTTTTTAGCTTTTCCCATGAGGAGTAAGCAATTTTCTGAGCTCTCTCAGTGATGTGTCTTGTTCTGCTACACAAATTCTCCTCTACCTGATATGTAATCTTTTACCTCTTTGCTATTGAGATTTTTATAGAATGTACTCTTATGGTGTTCTGAGTGCTTCGAATCACAATTGTTGATCTTCTTTTATTACTATTAAACTCTCAGAGGCACATC
Source organism: Balaenoptera physalus (assembly GCF_965194825.1). Lineage (NCBI taxonomy): Eukaryota > Metazoa > Chordata > Mammalia > Artiodactyla > Balaenopteridae > Balaenoptera > Balaenoptera physalus. Next base: position 94,385,843 of record NC_138896.1, on the reverse strand, counting down.
AGCTACAGTTGTGCCTGCCATTCTTCATTTATTGATGACAGGTAAAAGGTCAGGTTCAGCATTAAAAATTCTGCAAATGGAACAGGAAAACTCTGCACTGTCTGGCAGATTTTGAATCACAGGCTACTTCTGACCCTTTCTCCCTCTCAGACCTCATCTGCCTCCCTTGCGCCCTTTCCCACTGTGTTCCAGCCACACTGGTGGGCTTCCCTGTCCCTTCTACACAGCAGCCTCAGTCCTGCCTGAGGGCCGTTGCCTAGGCTGTTCCCTCTGCCTTCTCCTCCCTGTTAATCACATCTCAGCTTAAGTGTTACCTCCTTAATAATACTATTCATGCAAATCATCAAGAAAGGGACGGCCACACGCTTTGAAAAACACGCCCCAGGGAAGGAACGATGAATTTAAGAGGAGGAAATTCAGAAGTTTTAGAGTTGTGTGAAAAGATTTTCTAAATTCTGAGATGTCAGAGCACGTCAATTTAAAAAACAGGCAGATGTGAACTGCTGGTGGGAGCACAGAGTGGTGTGCTTCTAACTTCTAACGTCCTGTAAAGAAGTCAGGCATTGGTCAAATTATTCTTCTTGTAGATTCAGAGAGCAACTTTCTGCTTCTACTCAGGAACTGAAAAAAATCATATAGCTCAGTAAGCATTCATGTTTGAGGATGTTCCTTTCAGTGTTCTTTAGACGTCTGGAATGTTGGAAGCAACCTTGGACCCATTACTGGGTCAGAGGATAAGTAGACAGGTGGTTGACGCCCATCACGGAGTATGTACAGAGGTTAGAAGGCACAGGTAAAAGGTGCAGTAGAGATAGGTGTTAAAATAGTGCCTGGTGAAAAAAAATTCAGAGAGTTAGATATATAACACAGTATCATTTATGAAAAACTAAAGTACATAAACGAAATCTCTGAGCATGTTCTGGACTTTGATCTTGGTGATAGTTGCACAGGTATATACAGATGTAAAAACTCACCCTGTTGTGCACTTACAATGGTGCACTCTGTGGATGAATGCTAAATCTCAATTCAAAAATTAGGGAATTAAACCCTGTTCCTGAGCACCCTGTCCAAAGGAGTTCTCTCTCTCGCACCTTCTGACACTTTGCTCATAGCAGCTCTCATCAAATGATATGATTCTGATATAAATGTTTGTGTTTTTTAATTAATAGAGTATCTTCCACTACTAAAATATAGGCTCCCTGAGAACAGAGAATTCCTCTAACTTGTTAGTTACTATACACTCACACATATACTGGCACTGGATTCTCTCTGTCTTGATAGGCTATGCGATATCCTCTCTACCCGATACCTAGTCTTTTGGTTTTTGTTGTTGAGGTTTATGTAGAATGCACTTTTATGATGTTCTAAGGGTTTAATGACTCCTGAATAAATGTTTCTTGGGTGAATGAAGGAAAGAAGGAAGGAGAGAGGGAGTGTGGGAGGGATAGAGGGTAGGAGGGAAGCAGAAAGGGGAAAAAAGGAGGAAAATAAATAAGGAAGAAAGGAAAGAAAGGATGAGGAGGGAAGAGGTGTCAGTAGAACAAGGAGAGCCATCGGCCTTCTCCCCTTGCCTTGTCACCTCTAATTCTCTCCACCGGTAACCCTCCTTGGCCCAAGCACGGCCCTCTCCATTAGAGTAATGCTTTTTAATTAATCCCCCTGAATTAAATACTCTACATTCCTAGACCCTGGTTTAGACTCTGTCCTTTTTTTCTCCCCTCTCTCCTTCCTCACTTCCCCCTCCCTCTTACTTCCCCTTCTTCCCTTTTTCCATTCCTTCTCATCCCCTCTTTGTCATTCCACAGCCGATCTCTACTTAACATGAATAGAGTCACATAACAATTCTCATCGAAATTAGAGGGCACTGTCCTTCTCACAAATCTAGTAGGAGAGTGGAAAATAATAATACAAGGAATAAACTATACTAATAGCTAACATTTATTGAGCATTTAATTTGAGCCACTGAGATATATTCAGTTATTTAATCTTCACAACAACCTCATCAAGGTGAGGGTATTATTTTCTCCATTTCACAGATAAGGACATGGAAGCTCAGAGATAGTAAGTTAGGTGACCTTGCTCAAGGTCATGTAGTTGATGGGCAGCAGAGTCAGAGTTGATGCTCTTGAGCACTACTTAATACTGCCTCTCAACCCAGGAAACAGATATTTACTGTTTACAGAATGTCCACATTCTTAGCAATTTTATGTCTATGATAATGATATGCCTTCATATGTTCTTTAATCTGAACCCATATCATTTAAGGAGGAAACGTAGTTAGGCAAGGATAGATTATTCATGTGGAGCCTGTTTCCATTAAACAGGGCTGCGAACTTCAGCGTGAATCCCAAGATGATCATAATGCTTTATTGGGCTGCCAAACCCAAAGTTATTAAAACACCTTCATTCATATCACAGGCTGTTACGTGTTTAATTCCTCTGGTAAGACCCATCTCCCGTAATGCATGACCACGAATGGGCTCTTATTATACTTTGATAAATAGAGTCGTGGCAGAGAAACTAATAAACGTGAAAGGGAATACTTTCAGAGTGCACGATGCCTTTATAATCCTACCGTTTTGCCTAAATTAACGTTTGTAACATAACTCTGATGGCTCAGTTATGTTTACCCATTTGTCTGAACACTGCTAAATCTGACTTTTATTGTTATCCCATTACCACCTTTATAATGGTGTAATCTGTGTGGGGAAGGCGTCTGTAAGTGTTAAGTAGGGATCTGAAGAACAGGTGAGTGGGTGGATACTGTGCACTTGGGGAGGCGTCAGGCTGGCCCAGGTTGCCTGACAGGCTGAGGTTGGTCTGTTCATGACAATGATGACAGTGACCTTGTGCACTTCTTGGAGGAAGGACTCCTTTCCTTCTGTGACTTCTGCTTTGTTTCTGGTGCCTAATTTTTAGACTGGACTGTGGAGCTCCCAAATGGGTTGAGTCTATTTCTTGAATTGTTTTTTTTTTTCACAATGCAGCTCAAAGCATTCTGGGGCCTCATGGAAGAAAGAACGTTGACATAGAAAACTGTGGAATCAGAACCAATTATTCTGTCATGAAATAGCCTTTTCTCCAAAAAAAGCAGACTCTCAGCGGAGAGAGAAAGTATAAAATGGCACGCTGTTAGGGCTGTTTAACATTTTTCTTCTATTTAGTCAAACCCTTTAACAAAAGCTGGCATTCTGGGCCTCTGTCCCACCCAGGTCAAATACTGAGGGATCTGGGAATCCAGCTCTATTAGAGCTCTAAGTCGATGGTCAGGGTAATGCTCCTTAATGAGATCAACTTGGCTAATAAATGACAATTTTGTTCTTAGTACTTCACAAAGTACTCTTTGAAGGTCATTGCATATAATTCCTGGTACCATTAGCTACAGTCAGAGGGGAGACATGTGAATAGGGGATCAGTTTAAATGAAGAGATCTGAAGAAAGGTAGGGGTGTATGTTGACTCCTATAAGTTATCATCATGCTTGTTCCCCGGAATCTTAATTACATCTTCCAGGAGCGCCTTATTTATTTCAGAGAGAATAATAAGGCTTCCTTCCAAGTCGTTAGGCTCGGAATCTAAATTTTAGGCCTTCAATTTCTCTCTTTTATCTTTGGCATATAGAACAGAGCTTGGATTAAAGAGGAAAAAGGGATAATGGTGGCAAGTCTGAGTTAGTGGGTGCGAAGCTGCTTAGATTTTAAGAGCAGGGACTTGGGGACCAGGCTCCGTTCAACTTTGCTTTCCTCCCTTACTATGTATGAGATCTCACTTAACCTTTATGGGCCTCAATACTCTCATCAGTAAAATGGGATTAAAATTACTAAGAGATAACTCTTCTCATGTACGTACTACTTCTCAGAGCATAGCATAAAGCACAAAAATAAAGTCATGGCCCTTATGTGAGTTATTTTTTTTTTTACCATGTTTGTAAGAAGTGGTTTTTAAATAGACTATAAGACTCAGAAATACTCGTCCCATGAGAAAGGGGGATACCTGTTTCCTCTCATGTAACTAGTAAACTCTTCCTTTATTGAGCAGCTTGTTAACTTCCCAAAATAATCCAACCTGTTAATTCAGTGACAATATCAGGGTAATTTAATTTAATTTAGTCTTTCTGCAAATGTTAAAGCTAATGTAATTCCATAAGTTTATCTGTAAATTATCTACCTTAACATACAATAGTTGAGAGATAAGGGTCAATGGTTTTAAGAGTTAAAGTTACATTTTAGATGCCTTAATTTCTTCTGCCAATAACTTGCATACAAAGTCAGTTGAAGCTTCACATTAACAGACTGAATCCAAACTGAAAAATTAATCAGTTGTTTGGGATAACTGCCAAGAGTATGTATATTGATCTCTAATATAGAAAACAGAGGGAATTAGCTTCAATAATCAAATTAAAACTAACCTAAGAGATGAAAAAAGGAGCGTCAGATGGACTGAGCCATCCTTTTCTCTGAAGTAAGTGTAAGTAAAGGATAAATCCTTATAAAATCTGATTTCCCTGATTTTATCCAGGACTTCCTGCCACGTGGCCTACAAGAGTGCTTTCTTTGTTGAGATTGTAAAGGCCAGTCAGTTTTCTCTTGCCTGTGTGCCTGTAGGCAATTTTGTGAGATGTTCTGTGAAGAAAAATGGGTAACCTATATTGTGTATCCAAAGACTATTTTAGCTGCCCCTTAGAATAGAACTTTTCAGGAAACACTTGTTAAATATAAAAATTAGGATTTATTTTAAAATCTTTTTGTGGGGTAGGAAAGTTTTTAATAAAGATAAATATATTCCTGGGTTGTAAAAGCTATTTTCTGTCTATGTTTCTTTTCCTTTTTAAAACAATTATGAAACATCTGAGTATTCATATGCTGTACTTTTTCTGACGCTGATTTTTTGAGCCATATTTAAAATACTTGAAATTCTAAAATCAGTCATTTGACAGCCACTCAGTTGGAGTGTATCTGATCATAAAAATTATATAATTAATATTTCCACGCTGTTCAATATACTCAATAAACTTCTAACGTGTTAAGTTCTCATAAACATTTGCAATGTAGACTTTTATTTAAATTCATGTTCCTTTTAAAATTTGTCCATATTAATTTATTTGTTTTTTACTATCTGTTAGGTGCCTACCTTTTGAGGAACACTAGGCTAATGTTAATTCAGTGATACGGTTTTTATCAGAAACCATCCTGGCACTGGGATGGGCTATTTTCTGGCTATTCAGAGAGCCTAGAATAAACCATCCTGACTCAGCCGTCAGCCGGAGAACTAATTTGGCCTGATCATCTGCCTTTAAACATTCTCCCTTTAACCCCAGGATGACAATTCATCCGCTAAAGAAAAGTAGAGAACGTTCTTAATTACTGGGGTCCCATTTTATGTGTATGATATTAGAATATTAAATATAAATTGTTTCTTTTCTACGTGTGTCATTATGTCATCATCAAGGTTCACAAGTTGAGTGGGATGGGGACCTGTTCTCATTTTTCTTTTATTTATTTAATTTATTTTTGGCTACGTTGGATCTTCGTTGCTGCGCGCGGGCTTTCTCTAGTTGCGGCGGGCGGGGCCTACTCTTCGTTGCGGTGCGCGGGCTTCTCATTGCGGTGGCTTCTCTTGTTGCGGAGCATGGGCTCTAGGCGTGCGGGCTTCAGTAGTTGTGGCGTGCGGGCTTCAGTAGTTGTTGCACGCGGGCTCAGTAGTTGTGGCGCACGGGCTTAGTTTCTCTGCGGCATGTGGGATCTTCCCGGACCAGGGCTCGAACCGGTGTCCCCTGCATTGGCAGGGGGATTCTTAACCACTGCGCCACCAGGGAAGTCCCTTTAACCACTGATTTTTTTTTTTTTTTTTGGCCGCACCGTGCGGCTTGTGGGATCCCCCACCAGGGATCAAACCCAGGCCCTCGCGGTGAGAGCGCTGAGTCCTAACCACTGGAGCACTAGGGAATTTCCTCTGTTCTCATTTTCATTTAATATCTGTATACATCTCAAAACAATGGCACACAGATGAGCATTTAACTAACAACCCTTGCAATTTTAAAGGCAAAACCTTCTCTCAATATCCTCATAGAGATGTGAGGAGGTACTTCTTTGACTTAAGATTACAGACAGTCAGTTGATATTTAGAAATGATTATTCCCATTTGGAAATATTCCAAGGACAAGTTAGAAATAGAACTCCAATTCATTGCTAGCTTTCAGCACTCTGCAGAGCCGTGTACCCACTCCCCAGCTCACTTGACACCACCTGTACTGTGAAGCCTCGCTTTTGTGGCACACTTAGCTCATCTGATTAATTGAGCAGAAAGGATGCTGCATTTTGTCATGCTTGCATTTTGATTATTTCTCCACATCAGTGTTCGGTCTTATTACCTTTCTTTTCAAGTGAGACCAGATTTCAGCACACTTACCTTGGCTTATATTTTCTCTTAAGAGTAAACTTTAATCTTGTTTGTACTATATAATGATTTTAATCTGCTCTGTCCAGTTCTGTCCATTCTTTTGTTTGAGGAAACTTTATTCTTGCCAAGTTCCCATTCTGTTTTTCATATGTGATAGTAATTAAATATCCAGAAGCGCATATCTCAGTGTCTCCTAAAAGTACATCAAAACACTGTCAACAAGCAACTCCCACCGCTCAACCTAGCTGGTTATAGGAGTCAAATATCTTCGTGCACGCCATCATTTTAGAGCTTCTCACTGTCCATAAAGCATAGACACTTGTTTGACACCTGTTTGCCTTGCCCTCTGCTACCAGCATCTTAAGCACTTCCGGTTGGTTTGATCTGCTCCCTAGATCTGCCAGTGAAAATTATACCTTTACTGCTTGGATCTGGATGGGCTTGTTCACTGCAGTGTCTGTGTTATGCAGTCCTGCCTCTCTGCTTCCTCCACAAAACCTGCGTTTTGCATGTTTAACTTCTTTGTAGGATCCCCACAGAGGACAGTCAAACAAGAGCAAAACAATAGCTACAGACATTTATTGAACCCTCACTAATTGTCATGCATGGCTGTAAATACTTTCTGTGTATCTCTTAATTAATCCACAACCAAAACTATGGGGTAGGTACTACTATTATCTTTATATTACAAACAAGGAAACTGAGGCATAGAGAAGAAAAGAGCCTTGCCCCTTGGTTACATAGCTTTACGTACCAGAACCAGGGATGGATCTCAGTCATGGTTTATTGCTGTTGTTTGTTTCTTCCAATAACTTTTGTTTTTAACCTCTACCCTAGACTGTCTTTTCTTAAGAAATAAAACTTGTAAAGGAGAATATTTAAGGGATAAAAGGAATCGGAAACACCCATAGTCTTCAACCCTTTTGAATTTATGGATTCATCTTAACTGTCAAAATTTTACTATTGTCACATGATTTAGACACTACACAGAGAAGACAGCCCTGTGTAGTGGGTTCGGCTCTGTTCCACATTGCCTGGATTCAAATCCTTCTAACATTACTTATTACCTGGGACTTCCTTAATTGTCTTAGTTGCCTCATCTGTGTAAAATGTATGTTAATAGTACTTGCCTCATAGACTTTTGTGACGATTAAATAAGGTAATATGTTTAAGTTGCTAAGAGCAGTATCTGGCTCGCAGTAGGTACTCAGCTATTTCTATTGCTTTTTGTATTTTCGAGAGAGAAAGTACATGATACCCAAAAGTCACAGTGACTTCAGTAACACTTTTTAATTGAATATATATTTTTGTTAATCACAGTATGGCTCTCACATTTTAAATAGCAGGATCTGTTTATATATTTTGTAATGTAAAATTTGTTTGGTCTCTCCCACCAAGTAGATGCATGTGGATTCTCTCATCTTATGGCAATTCCCAAAGAACCTGTATCCTATAGGTTAGCAACCAGGGCAATCTCATACAACCCACAGGTTGGCATCCAGGGCAATCTTACGCGACCCTGTCATTTTTCATATCCAAGAAGAAACTGAGACCAGAGATTTTAAGTGAATTTACCAAAGGCACGTACCTAGGATGAGAGAAAGTCAAGTTTAAACCTCAAATCCTAAGACTCAATGCAGAAGCACTTCCTTCTTTCGAAGATGCCCTCATAAACTTATTTCAGGCTGTTCTTCCAGTCAGAGAGACAGCTTGGTCAAACAGTGTTATGTCCTTAAACAGTACTTCAGGCTTTCTTAGTTTCCATTATCCACGTTATATTTGCTGCTTCTCCTTGTTAAGAAATAGAGAAGCTTCCCTTCATATCTTCATGTATAAGAGGCTGAAAGGAAATTTGGAGAAAGGACAGAACAGGTTCCATGTTCCGTGTAACCGTAACCATTACAAGTCACCTGGGACCTAGGGGTCGATGACCAAATCCTTAGGGCTATAAGACCCATCATATCTCCTTCTTACATGTTCTCTGGTGAACAAGTGGTGCAAAAAGAGATTCTCTAACTGGAATTCGAAAATCTTTCTCCGAAGAAAAGTGATAAAATTTATTATTTTTATCAGAGCCCAAGTATTGTTAAGTGTCTATGGTCGACAGAAATAAAATATAGCTCTGATCTGGAACATGGTGCACCAAGTACTCTTTCATTTAACACATTCACATTGAAAGCTAGAAAAGTCCTTCATCGCGTGCCAGCTGAAGGTCAACTAATTGAATTAATAAAATAAAGGAATGAGAGAAATAAACATGCTCCTAAATCTCCCAGAAGATATGTTGTTGAAGTAAAATGTGGTAAAACAAATATGAGCAGTTTCAATAATTCCCAGAGCCTTATACAACATATGGTCTCAAAATAAGACAGCAAAACTGTCTAGAAGCAGAGGACAGGCATCCCACACAGTAACTAGATACACAGTGAAACAGATGCGTTACTCTTGCTTATAACAGAATATTAGCTGCTGAAATGTAATTGGCAGAAGAGATCTTTATATCACCTCAGGTAATGTAAAGGGGAAAGAATCAAAGTAAGCAGGGTAAAGCAGCAGGACAACTTGTTTAATATGAATTTATTCTGAAAATGAAAATGCAATATTGTTAGGGAGAATAAAAAGAAGATGTAATGTTGAATTAGAAGTTAAAGGAATGAAGTTCAGTGTCCCTCTCGTTGAAAGAGGATCAATGAACATTTATGTCAAACACATTAAAATTTCTAGTTAAGTTTATTCTTGACTTTGATCAAGGCCAGATCTAATGCTTTTATACTGAGGATCTACATATTTGCTTCTTGGAAAGAAAAGCTTTTCATCTTGTTGGCTGAAGAATACTCACGTGATTGCTGCCGTTCCTTTTCAAGAGGAGACCTGTCTCCTTTATTAGAAGCGCTTTATAGAGAAATGTTTGAAGGAGTGAGCAGGTGGTGGTTTTGTATTTCTTTGTGTTGTTTCCGGTAAATATATTTAGAGCCAAAAAGAAAGAGCCAGTGCTCTTTAACACTTCTGTTATACTTGTTTCTTGTTTGAAAAAAGCAAAAGGAAAGAAATTAATTAAAGTTAGTAAACATAAAATTTACTGCATTTTAGGGACAATTGTCAGTAGAACTGCCTAGAGGCAGACCTCAGAGGTACTGCGGGTTTGGTCCAGACCACCACAATAAGCAAATAGTGCAATAAAGTGAATCACACGAGTTTTTTGTTTTCCAAGTACTTATAAAAGTTATGTTTGTACTAGGCTATAGTTTATTAAGTGTGCAATAGCTTTATTTCTACTAACTTTTTTTTTTTGGCCGCACTGCGCGGCATGCGGGATCTTAGTTCCCCGACCAGGGGTCGGACCCACGCCCCCTGCAGTGGAAGTGTGGAGTCTTAACCACTGGACCTCTCGTCCTAGCTTTATTTCTAAAAAAAAAAAAAAGTTTTAACCTTAATTTAAAAACATTTTATTGCTAAGCAATGCCAACCATCATCTGAGTCTTCAGTGAGTCATAATGTCGTTGCTGGTGGAGGGTCTTGCCTTGATGCTGATGGCTGCTCACTGATCAGGGTGGTGGTTGGTGAAGGTTGGGTTGGCTGTGGCAGTTTCCTCTTAAGGAAGTTTGCCTCATCAATTGGCTCTTCTTTTCAAGGATGATTTCTTTGTAGCATGCAGTACTGTTTGATAGCATTTTACCCACGGTAGAACTTCTTATCAAAATTGGAGTCAGGCTTCTCAAACCCTGCAGCAACCAAGTTTATGTAATATTCTAAATCTTTTGTTGTTGTTTCAACATTGTTTACAGTATCTTCACCAGGAGTAGATTTCTTCTCAAGAAACGACTTTCTTTGCTTATCCATAAGAAGCAACTCTTCATCTGTTAAAGTTTTATCATGAGATTGCAGCAATTCAGTCACATCTTCAGGCTCCGCTTCTAATTCTAGTTCTCTCACTGTTTCCACCACAGCTGCAGTTACTTCCCTCACTGAACTCTTGAATCCCTCAAAGTCATTCATGAGGGTAGGAATCCACTTCTTCCAAACTCCCGTTTATGTTGATATGTTGACCTCTTCTCATGAGTCATGAATCTTCTTAATGGCATCTAAAATGGTGAATTCTTTCCAGAAGGTTTTCAATTGACTTTGCCCAGATCCATCAGAGGAATCACTATTATGGCATCTGTGGCCTTACAAAATGTATTTCTGAAATAATAATACTTGAAAGTTGAAATTACTCCTCGATCTGTGGGCTGCAGAATGGACGTTGGGTTAGCAGGCATGAAAACAACATGAATCTCATTGTACATCTCCATCAGAGCTCTTGGGTGCATTGTGAAGGAGCAGTAATATTTTGAAAGGAGTCTTTGTTTCTGAGCAGTCGGTCTCAACAGTGGGCTTAAGGTATTCAGTCAACCCTGTTGTAAACAGATGTGCCATCATCTAGGCTTTGTTGTTCCCTTTATAGAGCACAGGCACAGTAGATTGAGCATAATTATTAAGCTCTAGGATCTTCAGAATGGTAACTGATCATTGGCTTCAACCTAAAGTCACCAGCTGCATTAGCCCCTAACAAGAGAGCCAGCCTGTCCTTTGAAGATTTGAAGTCAGGCATTGACTTCTCTTCTCTGACTATAAAAATCCTAGGTGGCATCTTTTTCTAACATAAGGCTGTTTCATCTACATTGAAAATCTGTTGTTTAGTGTAGCCACTTTAAATTATTATCTTAGCTAAATCCCCTGGATAACTTGCTGTAGCTTCTACATCAGCCCTTGCTGCTTCACTTTGCACTTTTATGTTTCCGAGACGACTTCTTTCCTTAAACCTCCTGAAATAAGCTCTTTTAGCTTCAGACTTTTCTTTTGCAGCTTCCTCACCTCACTCAGCCTTCATAGAATGTAAGAGAAATTAGAGCCTTGCTCTGGGTTAGGCTTTGGCGTAAGGGAATATTGTGGCTGGTTTGATCTATCCAGACCACAAAAACGTTCTCCATATCAGCAGTAAGGCTCTTTGGCTTTTTATCATCCATGTATTCAATGGACTGGCACTGATAATTTCCTTCAAGAACCGTTTCTTTGCCTTCACAACTTCCTAACCGGTGCAAGAAGCCTAGCTTCTGCCTGTCTCACCTTTCCATGTGCCTTCCTCTAAGCTTAATCATTTCTACCTTTTGATTTAGAGTGAAAGACATGTGACTCTTCCTTTCCCTTGACTATTTAAGAGTCCATTGTAGCGTTCTTCATTAGCCTAATTTCAATACTGTGGTGTCTCAGGAAAGAAGGAGGCCTGAGGAGAGGGAGAGAGACAGGCGAATGGTGGGGTGGGCGGGTGGTGGTGCAGTCAGAACACCGATTGGTAGGGGAAATTTCCCTCCTCTACTCTTCGTAAGTTCTTGTGGCTGCACTAATAATAAAATTGACACAAGATAGAATAACAAGAGGAAAAGAAACCCATTTTAATTCGTGTGCGCAAAGGTCTCATAGAAATGGGACCTAAGAAGTGGCCAAAACAAGCAGCTGTTATAATTTTTGGAAAAAGAAACAGTAAATTTGAGAAGAATTGACAGGGCAAAGAAACTTATGCTTTGGGTTCTTCATTAGTGAAGAACTTAAAGTGTGGGCTTGGGGTAGTAAAATAACAAAGTAACAAGGTTTGTTTATACAGGCTTCTTGGCCCAGGATTCCTGTCTCTGGTGATAAGGGCGTCCTTCTACCTCCAGATACAGGGAATGTACCTTTCACATGAGAAATGTATTTCCTGCTTTCAGGAAGATAGAAAAGAGGCTCAGAGTGTACCTCTTGCATTGGCCATTTAATGTAATTCAAAATAATCAGTATGCCATTGAGGCATATTTTGGGGTGGCCTGCCCTGGGCCCCTGTAGCTTGCTGTCTTATGTGGATGCCCTAAACACTTAGAGTAGTAACATCAAAGATCAGTGATCACAGTTCCCCATAATAACTATAATAATAATGAAAAGTTTGAAATATTGCAAGAATTACCAAAATGTGACACAGAGACAGGAGGTGAGGAAATGCTATTAGAAAAACAGCCCCAACAGACTCACGTAACACAGGGTTGCCACCAACTTTCAATTTGGAAAAAATAGGATATCTGTGAAGCAAAATAAAGTGAAACTCAATAAAGCGATGTATGCCTTTATACACGTGTTATTTAGCATAGCAGGCAGGGAAACGTGAAGTGGTCTAAAAGCTGTTTTTCTGACTTTGTCATCTATCACTTTTCTGAAAGCCTGCAAACTACTATCTATATTTGACTTGAACCTGAGGCGGCTGTGAAATCTCCAGTGCATATCCTTTAGTGCTTAAAGAAATTGGCATTTATAGAGCCCTACAGATTTGAAGGAGGGGAATTACTTTTGGTGATTGATTCCTTTGGGCCTTGTTTTTTGTTACCATGTTTATTTCAGTTATTCAGGCATAATTGCACATCCTTCCATAATCAAATACTTATTTGATTTGGATTCATTTGATTTTGGTTTGATTTATTTGATTTGTTTTTTTAAGCAGGTGACTTAGGACTATTTTAGTAGTATAATTTATAATGGAACCACCACTTTCTAAAATGTGTTATTCAGAAAAGCTAGATCAGGAAGGGTGAAGCTCCATTTTAAAATACATTTTTAAATGATATTTAACCCTATTTTGATGAACAGTTTGATATGTTACCAATAGTTAAGTAGTAGTACTACTTTGTGTGTGCGTGTATGACAGAGTGTGGGTTTGAGTGTGTGTTTGTGTGTGTCACTGGAGGCTGGACAGGGAGGGAAGGAGAAACATTAATTTCTCCAGCTTCCTGAGGACTCATTTGTTGTCCTCAGTTGGAAGACCCCTGTGACTTGGCGGAATGACTTTATCTTCTGCTAATAACTTCATTTCTATTTACCAGTGAAAATGAACATTTATTCTGCTTTAAAAAATCACCCACATGGCAAGAAGGGAAATATCAAGTCCCCGTGACATTCCTTAAGGAAATCATTTTAATTTTCATAAAAGAAAATGAGACCTGATGAGGAATGGACAGAGTTATTGTGATGCTGCCCCTTTATTCGCTAGCCCTTAATTATTTCATTTATTTTATTGCACATTTTTCCCCCTCCATAGACTTCTTTTGTAGTATTTGCAACCCAGTGAAATCCCTCTCTGGAATTAGCTTCTGAGAGTTGATGTGCGAATTATAACCCAGAAGCACCACCTTTGGATTCATTAAAGGGTGGGCTTCTTGTAGTTAGCTTGTACTGAAGAAAATTTCCATTTTGCAAGGGCAGTGTAAATTTTGCATATCATTTTAATAAGCAAGGCAGGTCAATCAAATTATAATTGGCTCCAATTAGCACTCCCATGAGCTGTAGGACTCTTTACCTTCTCCTGGACTGCACTTAAAAAGAAAATGTTATTGACTGTCACTGAAGTCATAAAACAATGTCCATTATTCAGTATAAGTGATGAAGCAAGTGCAAACCTGGCCAGAAGGATTTGGCATATATTTAAGATGTGTGCACCAAAGTGCACATTGTATCAAGCGTAGCAGTGTGCCAAAATGTGTTTATTACAAAGCATTTTCTTTTAGCTGCACAAGCAGGTGGTGGCAGCGAAGCTTCTAGTGTTGGCAACATTTGGGTTTAGAGCTAATCTTAAAATCGCTTTCTAACATTTTCAGGGTCTCTGAACTCCTCTGGAAAGGTACATTAAAAAAAAATAAATTTATTTATTTATTTATATTTATTTTTGGCTGTGTTGGGTCTTCGTTTCTGTGCGCGGGCTTTCTCTAGTTGCGGCAAGTGGGGGCCACTCTTAATCGCGGTGCGCGGGCCTCTCACTGTCGCGGCCTCTCTTGTTGCGGAGCACAGGCTCCAGACGCGCAGGCTCAGTGATTGTGGCTCACGGGCCTAGTTGCTCCGCGGCATGTGGGATCTTCCCAGACCAGGGCTCGAACCCGTGTCCCCTGCATTGGCAGGCAGATTCTCAACCACTGCGCCACCAGGGAAGCCCCCAAGGTACATTTTAATAATAAAAATGAGGAAGCCCAGAAGAAATGCATTATATTCCCAAAGTCTCTTCTACCTTAAGTTCTGACTCTGCCATTTTGGGGCGCTCTTCCTGAATTGAGTGTCAGCACGATACCAGCAAGTCCTCATACGAGCTGGGGAATAAGTAATTGCAGTTTGGGTCTGTGGCATGAAGGTCTTGTCATGTCTTTATAAAGCATCACGGTAACTCCATCCTGTCCTTATTAGACCTCATCTTCTCTAATGAGTGTCTGAACCACTTTGTGTAGCAATGCCTTGCTTCTTTAGCACCCTCGCAAAGGAAGTATGTCGTTAAATGGCTTGCCGATGTTTTGGCTAGTCCGTCTCCGTATTAACCCCAAATCATTGCTAGGCATCAGGTATTGAGTGTCATTGTACTTAGCTCCCAGTTGTATTTCCTCATCTTGAAATTTCCTCGCAGCAAGGAGACAGTCCCAGCAAAACAACTTGAACTAAGGATGAGAGAGAGGAGGTTCACTGGATAAATAAATAAATACATGTTCTTCATGAGAAAAAGGAAGAATGTGTATATACAAGCAAAAATACAAATGGCCTCTAGAGGGCACCACACATTTTTGCCTCAACAAATACGGAAGAAAGAGCTTCACTTTGGCACCGAATCAGTTTTAGCAGCCAAGGTACCAGGAGAGAGATGAAGGCACTCGTTAGGAGAGGAGCTTCCCTGGCAGAAGCCTAAAAATGAAGAAAAGGATGTCAGTGCCTAGTGCAGTCAGAATGTGATGGAAGATGCGGGTACCCACTGAAAATACTCCCCATTCCTAAAAGAAAATAGTAGAACTAGAAGTGGTGGTCACAGGGCTGCATTATTTCTTGGAAGCTTCTATTACACAATGCAATGGCTGGTATGTAGTCCCTAGTGGTAGCGACTAAAGCAAGAGAGAGAAACAAAGAAATGTGGAGTACAAGAGGCTAATGGTCTCGCATGACCTTTGTGAAATATTTTTTCACAAAGGTAGGACAACATGACAGCCCTGTAAAGAAGAGAGGAGTAAAAATAAATAAGACAAGAGATCTTAAAAGATTGCCAAACTCATAATTTGGTCTAGAGATAATATTAACCTAGAACAGGAGTCAACAAACTTTTTCTTAAAAGATCAGCTAAATCTTTTAAGCTTCATGGGCCATGTAGTCTTTGTCGAAGCTACTCACTCTACTCTTACAGCCTGAAAGCAGCCCTAGACAATAGCCATTGAATGGGCGTGAGTTTGTTCCAAAAGATGTAGTTTACAAAGCAGGCAGCAGTCTGGGCTTGACCTCCTAGTCATTCCTTGCTGACCCATGGTCCCCCAAGTATGAAAGGAGGAAAGAAATGTCACCTTTAGTGTTTTCCCTCCCTGATCATTGTTCTCCTAATCTTAGGACCTTCACAAGCCAGGCTTGTTAGTACTCTGAATCAGAATGGATTAGGCAGACATTTATGGGCTAAACAAGGAAACCTATATAAATAATATTGTCACCAAAGCAACAACTTACAAAAAAGCTTTTGAAAGACAAGACACTGAAATGATTGAAGTGGTGATAGATGCCTTCTGCTTCGAGGTGCAGACTTTTCATTCCTAACCATTGATCTGTTCTTCTTTGAAACTTAAATTGTCTTCAGTTTTCTACATTTTAGATTGTTGAGTGTGTCCCAGACCCTCCATCAATGTGGTGTCATGTGTAAGCTCTCTAGCAAAATTTCCTTCCCAACTTGTATGAATCAGTTAAAAGCAAGATAAAAATCTTGAGTGACATCAAGCAAGCTCTCAGACCCTTTTAAATATGTTTTATTTAAACATACTTGAATATGTTTAAATATTTAAAAAGCAGGTCAGACTTCCCACTTGGCACTACAGAAAATTGCCAAAGTTACTTGCACAAATTTGCCCAACTGCAATTTTATTTGACAGAATTTCTTCTAGAAAATGCCTATACAAAGGATTAGATATCCCTCATAATAGAATTTTATAAAGGAACTAGAAATAAACCCTTCAATGTCAGTAGTATGTGTATTAATGTATCTCCAGGTAAACACTAAGGTGACATATTTCATGTTAAATTGACTGGCCTTACACTTAAGTGACGCAGGAAGGAATGTGATTGGAGGAGTGATGTCCTCCATCAAATATTACTTTTTAGAAAGCAGAGTTTCAGTGCTCCATTTTGTTAATTTATGGCTTTGGTTGGTAAAACCTCTTTGTCCTCTAATAAAAAATATTTTACATTCCCAATGTTCACGTAGCATTGTTAATAGAACGCCCAGCAGCCAGGAAGTTTTGGGACAATGTGCTTATGCACATTATACACAGGATGTTGGGAAGGGTTTTGTAAAACCTAGCTTGTTTGAGTATATAAAATTATCATTTTTATTATAGCTTTTTATTTATCATCATGCATAAAATGATGTTGAAAAGTCTCCAAAGAATGCTGATTTGATATATATTTTACTTTGCAGTATACAATGAACATTTATTGCAAATGCAGATTTTTATGGTGAATAACTCTGAGAGTATTACGGCAGGTATTTTTTACTTTATTCAGTACACAGTAAATCACATAATTTTCTAATGTTTTCAGTCAGAGTGATGCCATATATATTTCAACAAAGACATGCAAGCAATAAATGAAATAGTGCAGATCTTCCCTCTCTTCACTCTAAGACATAAAAGTTATATTTCGTTCCATCTCAATGAGAAAATCTATAAAGAAAGGTAGGTCAGTGCTACAGAATTCTGTGTACCTTTCATGACAGTGTATGCCATATTAAATACAGGTTTGATTTCTTTCCATAAGTCTTTAAGGGTCTGAATCTTTGTACAGAACGATCAATCACTAATTCATTTGCTTTCAGGTTATCCTAGTTTGATACCACTTTTGGAATTACCCCTCCCTAATTGTATTGATTTTATAAACAGATTATGTAAAATCTAATTCTTCCTTAGGCATTAGGAGCTTAGGCTTTCTCCACTTTTTTGTCCTTGGTTGTTTGCTTTTCTTTGAAAATTGTGTCTACAGCACTTAGTACCTGACACATAGTGAACACTTCATTGTTAGGTGTCATCATCATTTGTATTCGTTTCCTGTTGCCACTGCAACAAATTACCACGAATTTGAGGCTCAAAACGCCACAGGTTTATTATCTTATAGTCCTGCAGGTCAGAAGCCTGTGGAGGAGGAAAAATAATTTTCCCTCTACCCTTCCAAGCTCGCTCTCTCTCTCTCTCTCTATGTATATATATGTATTTTTTATATATGTAGTGTGTGTGTGTGTGTCTCTCATATATACATAGGAGTTACCCAGGATAACTGAAATGGCGCAAGCCACCACCTTAAATATAAAAGAAAAGAAAATGTTGGGGTGTGGCAGGAGGAGGCCTGTTATGGGAGGTGGTCAGGAAAAGTACAGTAAACAAGGGTAAGGTGATTATGCAGATTTAAGTTCTTGTCTTCTCCATTGAGAAGAGTTTAGTCATCCTTTTCTTCCTGGTACAGGGAGAGAGGCATCCTTACAAACAGAGATTCCCCTTTTAAATGTAAACGTCTCTTTAAAAAGTGTAACTTCTACGCAAGTTTTCAGAGCTTTTTCTGTCGGCTCCTTCTTAAAAATAATCAACTTAAAATGATCTTCATGCCAAAGAGGCATATTTTGGGGTGGTATATTCTGCTCCCCTTCAAGTCCAACACAAGTCTCACTGGGCTAAAATCAAGGGCTTTGTTCCCTTACTTTTGCAGCTTCTAGAGGCTGCCCGCATTCCTTGGCAATCTTGGCCCCCAGCCAGCAATCCCATCACTCTGTTCTCTGCTTTCTTAGTCATAGTTCTGACCCTCCGGTCTCTGTTCTTTCCTCATAAGGACCTTTGTGATTACATTTTTGCCCTCCCAGATCCATTTCAAGATTCTCAACTTGATCACATCTGCAGACTCCCTTTGCCATGTATATTATTTCCCTATTGCTGCTGTAATGCATTACCATGAATTTAGTAGCTTAAAACACACAAATTTATTCTTTCATAGTTCTGAAGGTCCAAAGTCCGAAACCAGTTTCACTTGACGGAAAATCAAGATGTTGGTGGGTCTGCTGTCTTTCTGGAGGCTCAAGGGGAAAATCTGTTTTCTTGCCTTTTCCAGCTTCTATAAGCCAACTACATTCCTGGACTTACGGCCCCTTCCTTCATTTTCAAACCAAGAGTTTAGCATCTTGAAATATCTTTCTCTGACTACAACTTCTGCTTCTGGCATTACATGTCCTTTCAGTGACTTCCCTCTTATAAGGACCCTTATGGTGACATTGGGCCCACCCAAATAATCCAGAATAATCTTCCCATCTCAACATCCTTAATTTAATCAGATCTTCAGTGTCCCTTCTGCCTCACCGGGTAACATGTTCAGACTTTAGGGATTAGGATGTAGACTTCTGGGGGCCACTGTTCTGCCTACGATTATTAGGCCCAGGCCCTCAAAGTTGTAGTTACAACATCTCTACCCACATATTGGGCATTTACTTCTAGGTTACCTGCCTGAGTCTCAAAATCTGTTTTCAGTACAACCTTTTCCATCCCCAGAGTGGTTTTTCTTCCTAATTTTCCTGTTTCTTCTGCTTATTCCACTCAAAACCTTAGAGGTAGTTTTTTGTGTTGTTAGTTAAAGATCTTTTTTTTTTTTCTTGCTTTTCTGAGGATGTGTTTGGAAGAAGTAGTGGAGGAAGACCATTGTATTATTCTAGTTACATCATATTCCAATAGGTAGGCCATTGTAAGCCGATGGTTTAAGGCTTCTTCTCAGTAACTTAGCCCAGACAGATGAGCTTTCTGTAAATGGTGGAATTTTTCCTTCTCTGCTTGTTGGGGTGGGGGGATTGGGTGGTGGTCTCAGGATAGGCTTACACTGACTCTGGGACGCTGACTTGTCTGGGCTTGTCCGGAGGGCAGGTACTAAGAATCAACCAGGGATTGGTTTGTATATTTGAAGAGCTTGGGGGATGAGGTGAGGGGACTATCTTGATGCAACAGGGGGAGAGGGACAGTTATCTGAAAGGCAGTCGGTGAAAACAGACATTTCCTCCAAGGGGAGGGGCAATTTTTAATACCCAGGCGAGTGTGTCACTCAATTTCAGCAACACCATGTCAGTTCAGGTCCCCTAAGAAGGAGACTGCAAGATGGCATCAGAGAATCAGACATCAAAAAAAAAAAAAAGACCTGAGGAAGTGCCTGTGAAGGATAAGGGGGGAGCGAGCAGAAATGGGTAGGGGGAGACTCAGACTGAGATTCAGGTCTGATAGCTTTGAACAGAGCGGGGAGGAAAACTTGGGCAGGAAGAATGCCAGAGCCCAGCTCAGTTCTGAAACTATTGTGACCCTTCTGATGGGGAGTCCTCAAGCCGTAGTTGCCCTTGTGAGGAATCCTGCAGGAGTGCCAGCATTAACACCGCCAGGGAGCCCCTATTAGCAGGTAGCAACCTGGGGAAGTGCAGCCACAGCTCTCATGCACCAGTGGCTGGAGGCCGTCAGTTAACTGTGTGCCATGCAGTAGGTTCTTCTCAAGTGAGACCTACTTGGGACCCTTCCGTGTCTACCACAGTCCACTCTGTGATTCTTACATATGCACTTCTTCATGCTCATTTTGGGAGCCCCTTAAAATGATTTTAATTTTGATATCCTTCCCTTACTTCTCTTAACAGTCATTACTAGGTCCTATAGGCAAAGCTGCCACAATATTTCTTTAACAATATAATAATAGTACAGTATTTAAGTAGTATCAATTTTAATTTGGGATTAAAAGAAATACTACAAATGCGGTCTTGTTTTGTTTGGTATCGAACATTTTCAGTCAAAATTACATAGGTAGTATTTATTCCAAGTTGTTGCATGTAGCTGTTGTTCATACATTCTTCTTGCTGTATAATATTTTCTTTCATGAATTTATTAGATTTTAGGATTTCTGAATCAGTTTTTTTCCATCAGCCATTCTCACTTTAGTATAAACTAGTTTAATAAGATTGACTTATTCTAGTACCCAGCTAAGGTCTATTATGTTAGGGAGCAGTAGATGTTTTGCTCCCCCTGGATTAAAGGGAGAGGTACAGTCATAGTCACTTCATAAATAGAACACTTTGGAAAGCAGAATAAGATTGCTTTGCTTCCTTTAAAGCAAGGTGAGGTTATGGGGGCTTGGGGAATGTTGGGATGGGACTGGATACTTAGAGCCAAGGGAAGAGCCTAAAGGTTTATTTGCTTTTACAGCTGTCAGTTTTAACCATCCCAGAACAAATTAAGCCTATCTTACCAGCATTCTTTAACTCTGTGGTTTGTTTAGCACTAGTGCAAGAGAAAACACCATCAGGGTAGGCAGGAAGCCAATTGTGGAGTGTATGTTTGAGGTACATTTTTTTTCATACAATCCAACAAACAACTTTAGATTTCACGATCTATCACATGACTGAGTGGAATTTCATGAAACACTCTACTGATATGATAGCATGACATAAAGATCAGTTCGAGATTACAAACCATTGTTTCTGAACATCTGCACAGTATGCCGTTGACCTGCTAACCTTTGGAATCATCAGAATTTGCTTTGAAAGTGGAAGAGAGACAGTCATTTTTCATTTCCATCAGGTACTTAACTGCTCTTTACCCTGTTCCCCTTACACATGCTCTTGCCTCCACCTGGAGCACTTTTATCCCTTCATATTCACCTATTCTTTAAGACCTGTTCTTCAGTCCTGAGAATGTCACTGCTCCTTCCTTTGAAACCCACAGTAACTCTCACCCAGTCCTGACACATTATCTCATTGTTATTTTTGTGCTGACGTACTGTCCCCCTCTACCAAGCAGAAAGACCCTTCACCATTGGAATGATGCCTTAAATACATTTTTCAACTTGTTATTCATTAAAATTGATTTTGATTACATATATTTTCTAAAGATTCTCTTGGAAAAGCATTACAGTATGAACCAGTGCCATAAGATTAGTGGAATTGTAAAAGAAAATAGGGCCACAGAAAGAAGGAATCAAATAAACCAACCACAATAACTATACTTAAATAACAACTTGCTTCTAAAAAATATAGACATCTAGAACAAAGCAGCATAGTATTATTTAGTCCTCATCTCAGAGGAGGAAAACAACAGCTCCTTTGGGGAAAGTTAGTTTTCCTTGATCCCAAAGTTCAGGAAAACTCTAATATTGGACCTGACGTAGGAGATAGTAGCATAATTTTAACCTAATTAACTCAATAAGTATTTATTGAGGACTGTTAAATGTTCTTGGATGTTTCAGTTTGCTAATTTTAGGAGGGGAAGACAGGCAGGATAAAATTTGACATTATTTGTTTACCGAGTGGTGGGAGGACAGATAAGTAAATAGATCATTGCATAAAAAGTGGTAAGTACTTAAAGTAGTATAAGCATAGAGTTGCTCTGTATAGAAGCACTTACTCAGAGGACGAGGGTTAAGGAAGACTTCTCTGAGGAGGTGGTTCGTGATGTTGGAACCAAGCTTTGAAAAACATTTGGAAGTTATGACAGAATGGGGTTTGGTGTTGAAAAGGAAAGAAGCCTTGGACAGAGAAAAAGGACACTGCAGCCTCCGAGAGCAGCATATATAAAAACCCAGGTGCAAGAAAGAGTATTGGGCTTCTCAGTTGCTAAAGCCATAAGCAGGGGCCTAACCATGCAGGGTCTCATTTTCATGTTAAGCAATTTTGCATTATTCCAGAGACTACCGAGGAATTGCTGAAAGTGTTATGTCGGGAGTTGACGTGATGAGATTGGTAATTTTAAAAGATCATGGGACATGTAGTATGGAGATACAAATTAAAAGGGAGCAAGACTGAAGCCAGAGATACTTGTTAGGAGGTATCTGGAGCAGCGATAATGATGACAGTGATAATATTGCTCCCACAAGAATGCTAATCAGCAGTGACCTCCATAATAGTGCAGAATGAACACAGCATCACGTCTCATAACCGTTTCTCTTCATGACCTGCAATAAAGACACTCAGCATTGCTTCACAGTAAAGGTGATTTCAGGTATTTTTAATATGCTATGGAAAATTTTCCTTCATGATGGAATTTCTTTTCTCTAAAAATTTTATTAGAACTATCATATGCTTGGATCTTCAATGAATATCCATCATTTGTCGAAGAAGATAGTCGGAGATTTGTCTCTCAAGAGACAGGCCACCTCTACATAGCCAAGGTGGAACCATTGGATGTGGGAAATTACACGTGTGTGGTGACTAGTATGGTGACAAACGCCAGAGTGCTAGGTTCTCCAACTCCTTTGGTGCTACGTTCTGACGGTAGGATATGTTTCAAGGGGCAATTCTGAGTGGGAAATGCTGTTGCGAATACAAGTAAAAACAAATTGGGAAAAGTGAAAAGTATATCCTGAAGAATTATTATTTTGTTTTTTTTCAGAAGAAAAAATATTTATGAGTACAATGGCTAAAATGATTCCATCAACCATAGGTCCCTGTACATAATTCTTACTCAGGACTGGCTTCCTAATTTGCAGGGACCAGTGCAGAATGAAAATGAGGAGTCACTTGTTCAAAAATTATGAAGAATTTCAAGATGGTGGCAATAGGTCATTAAGCCAAACGCGAGGCCCTCTGAGCCTGGGGCTCACCTTGCGTTCCCGTGACGTCACTGGTCCTGACTTTTGCCAGCTTGAGGTTATTAAAGCTCTGGATATTTTGTTATAGACTAAAAAGCATCTCTAAAGAAAATTAAAAGAAAAAATGTGTACATTAGATCCCCAGAACTTACTCATCTTATAATTGAAAGTTTGTACACTTTGACCAACATCTCCCCCATTCCCCTACCCTCACCAGTGTAGTGATTATATAGTAATGTTGTGTTGTGTACTTGAAATTGGCTTAGAGAGTAGATCTTAAGTGTTCTCACTACAGAAAAAAATTTTAATTTTAAAAATTGAAAATAGTAATTGTGAGGTGTTAAATGTGTTAACTTGACTGATGTAATCATTTCACAATGTGTACATATATGAAATCATCACATTGTACGCCCTAAAAAAATCACTTTGTACAACCTAAATACATGCAGTGTTTATTCGTCAGTCATACCGCAGTAGAACTGGAGGGGAAAAAGGGAAAATAGATGTTTCTTCAGCCCCTCAGTGACTGTTTCAAGGGAGCCCATGAACTTCAGAGAAAGCAGATTTGGAAGCCTGGGTGACTCCCACTTATGCAAAACTGTATCTGATACAGCACAATGCCATGGCCACAAAATACTTTCCAGTCAGTTATAATTGAATTTGACCTTTCCCATTTATTAAGTTACCATTTCTTGTCTCCTGGTAGTCACTTAATAAGTTTAACATTGGTGTCTATGCTACCAGGGTACCATTAAGTAAATTTCCTCCCATAATTTTTGCTCTTTAGGATATTTTAAGAACTCATAGTACATTGTATATTTCGGTTTGACTAGAAATGTCCAAATTGAATACAGAATAAAAAAGCCTCTCGTTTTATATAATGTAAAAGGCCTAGTGGTTTTCTCAGAACTGCTCTGTAAGCTGTAACCTAGGAATCACGGAATCCAAAGTTCCCACATATTTATTAATGTTGCATGTTTGGCCCAAGGTAGCACTGCTTCTAAAAGTACCTACCAGACAGCTAGTGAGTAATTCAAATCATAAGGAAGAGTTAGTTCAAAATAGAGCAAAAAAAAAAAAAAAAAAAAAAAAAAACAAACGTTTTAACTTTGTATTGTGGATTCACAGGAGTGATGGGTGAATATGAACCGAAAATAGAAGTTCAGTTTCCAGAAACTCTTCCAGCAGCTAAAGGTTCAACTGTGAAGCTGGAATGTTTTGCCCTTGGAAAGTAAGTTTTATAACATTTACACCGATATGCTAAAATGTTAGGTTGCTGTAAGAGATCAAGATAGCTTTTAACAGCCTCTTCTCTTCCTTGTTTTCTAAAATTTTCTTTCATTTAGAAGCAAAGAAAAAATTAAAATACAGGGGAAATGCACATGTATAATTTAGTTTGAAACTTTAAAGGCGATTTACGGAAAATGACTATGCCTGCCTAATTTCATAAACTAAATTGGTGTTATTTTTCTTTTGCTTGTTCATTTGTTGTATTATAATACAGTGAGTATACATTAGACTTTTTTCTCTAAATCATGAATTAACTAGAGAAAATGCACAGTTTATTTTATTAAAATATCAACTTAAAGAGATAAATCTTGGCATTTGCAGGTTTATGTGACTGACAACTGTCTGTGTTCTGCATTTGAAAATCTGTGCCTTTTTTGTTCTATCCTAAGAAAGTTTTATTTTGTCAGGCCTAAAAGGCTTCCAGACCTCTGTTTAAAATAGCAAATAACTTGACAAATTTCTTCTTAGTCCTGTACCTCAGATTAATTGGAGAAGAAGTGATGGACTGCCTTTTTCCACTAAAATTAAATTGAGGAAGTCCAATGGTGTGCTTGAAATCCCCAACTTCCAACAGGAAGATGCAGGTTCCTATGAATGCATTGCTGAGAATTCACGAGGAAAAAATGTCGCCAGGGGGCGTCTCACTTACTATGGTGAGCCTTCACGTCGGGCATATTGGATTTTTAACTTTCAATCTCTCTAAAAGTTATTGTTATTGGGACTGGGTGGGGGTGAAGTAGGAGGTTTTAGCAGAATCCCAGTGTCCAACTTTTTCTGCTCTACATTTTGTTAAATGAGGATATTTAGCATAGAAGGAATTTAAGAAAATAAATTTTTGCAATGAAGTTGGTGGCATAATGTACTCTTAACTGTATTTTAAACTGACTGATATGATAATGAAATATTTCACTTTTTTTCCTAAGAGTAACCATTTACTCACTTAACCGTAACAAGGAGAGATCTCCTTTCTGTCTGCCCTTACCTCTAGAAAATAGTATTTTGTATCTTTCTTTATGGTCTTTACTAAGCAGAAAGAAACTGTCTACTGGGAAAACTTGCAATTACTGCATTAGACAAACCACATAAACCCAGGCTTACTTGACTTCCTCAGTGTTATTCTGTCCTTTCCAATAATGTAGGTGTACCATGTTTGCTGCCTTTAATTTGTAAGCACATTTATTTGATGTACTGCTCAATTTGGGTATAGAAAGGTTAGTAACGTTACCTTTATTTAGAGTCTATTTGTAGGAAAATTAGATTATCTTTTTTCCCCAAACTTGTTTTCAAATCCCTTTTATTAAAAAAATATACTAGGTATTTTGATGAAAGCAGGGTTTAGAAAGCAGAAATAAATGATTTTACAAAACGTACTACTAAATATGGGAAGATGTAAGCTCAGTGAATATATTTTTGCAGTTTAATCATTAGAAACATTGTAAAACTAATAGGAATTGAACACTTTTGTGAAAAGCAAATGGCAATATATTCTGTTTATTTTAAAAACTGGAATTTGAAATAATTTTCAGTGCAAACTTGTACAGCATATAAAATGTTGCAGAGAGGAAAAACTTTGCAAAGACAAATATTAAAATTATAGAGCTTATTATGAACCCCTTCAAAAGAATGTGAAGTTTGCGCGTGCATTATGTGTGATTAGATTGACACTTATTTTATGGTAAGGTTATAGGATCCGTCAGGAACAAAATGGAGGCATGGTTTAATAGCATGAGTCATTCCGTGTTCTAACTCTTCCATCTTGTAACAGGATTAGGTTAGAATACGTAGCACCAAGTTGAAGTTTCCCAGGTGTCAAGTTCTACATGTTGGTGGGATGATATGGAGATGGGTTGGGGACACTTAACCCATGTGGCTGTATGGCTCTAAGTCGACCGCAAACAAGTCCTAGTTTATTTTCTCCTTTCTAAGCAGCCACTACCTGACCCAGGGTAAGAAGTGACCATGACAGGAAAACACAGGATATTCCAACTGTCTTAATGTTTCAATAGGAATGTTTTTATCTGTATGGAACAGTGACCCTGCACAAATAATAAAACACTTGTATTGCAAGACATCCAAAGCTAAGTTGACATTTATGTGCCTTATATTCAGGTCCTGGCACATTTTCTCTGTGGTGTGTTTTCTGCCCTTATCTACCTTTTCCCTTTCTCTGCATGTTGGTTGCCCTTACAGTCACAGAATGGCTACCAGCAGTGGCTAGCACATTAGTTCTCGTTCATTCTTCCTTTCTCTAAAACATCTTGCAATTCACTTCTCAAATCTCATTGGCTGTGTGTTCATTCCTAAACCAATCACCAGCTAGGAGAATTGGCTTAAACGACTTAAGAGCCTCTTTTTTGGAACATGGAATATGGTCAGGTTTCCCTGGATTTTGTGGACAATGCGAGGTGATGGAAGAGAGGATAATTCAACGATAAGTTGGGTCATCTTAGAAATAAAGGAGAGAGGAAATGGATGCACAATAGACAACCAACATCATCCACTATACTTAGTAAAGGAGGTCTTAGTAAATGAGGTAGACTGTTGCTTTAGTCCATTATGTAGGTAATATGATATGTACCTAAGAAACCAATTAGAAATAATGAGATAGATGGACTTCCCTGGCAGTCCAGTGGTTAAGACTTTGCACTTCCACTGCAGGGGACGCGGGTTCGATCCCCGGTCGGGGAACTAAGATCCCACATGCTGCGTGGGCCAGCCACAAAAGAAAAAGATAAAAAGAAAAGAAATCAATGAGATAGAGAGTTTCGTAAAAGCTACTTTACAGTTCTGGCTTAAGACTAGTATATTCAGGGCTTCCCTGGTGGTGCAGTGGTTAAGAATCTGCCTGCCGATGCAGGGGACACGGGTTCAAGCCCTGGTCTGGGAAGATCCCACATGCTGTGGAGCAACTAAGCCGGTGCGCCACAACTACTGAGCCTGCGCTCTAGAGCCCTTGAGCCACAACTACTGAGACCATGTGCCGCAACTACTGAAGCCCGCTCACCTAGAGCCTGTGCTCTGTAACAAGCCACCACAACGAGAAGCCTCCGCACTGCAACAAAGAGTAGCCCCCGCTTTCTGCAACTAGAGAAAGCCCATGTGCGGTGACAAAGACCCAACACAGCCAAAAATAAATAAATAAAAGAAATTTATTTTTAAAAAAAGACTAGTATATTCAATAAATGCCGCGTAGTTCTCTGCTTATCTGCTCTAATATTTCATGTAAAAAATGGTCCAGTAGAATATTTGAATCTCGTATGATGGAATAAGGGGAAAAATCACAATAAATGTACCAGTTGTAATCTCAGGATTGGCTTAGTCCAGCAAATTATCTTCCCATTTGGAGAATAGTAATATGAGGATCCAGTGGAAACTTTTGCTAGAAACTTGAGTCTCAGTCAAGGGATCATGTGTGAGTTTATTTGTAGTCTCCATCCACCGAGGCTGATAATTCCTGAAAGAAGAAAATGTGTTTTAATATAGAGTAGAGAGGAGTGATTTTGGACTGAACTACACTTCAGACTGGGCAAGTCGTTTATATTTTTTAAAAAACAAAATAAGGTAAAACTCAGATGGGTACATTTTCTCTAAAAGCGAAATAGCTATATTTTCATTTCAATTTCAGTTATAAAAAAAGCAATTTTATGAGATAGAAACAGAAAGACAAACCTTCCCATGGTTGAAATTAAATAGAAATAGATAAACTGTTTCTCCATATGGAGGATGCAAATGTGAACCCCGAAGTACACATCGCATGCATAATGCAATGTGAAACCAGGAAGACATCTCACCTCCTAGTCTCGGGTCTAAAACACAAGCTGAGACTTGGCTGAATATACTGTGTGTATTGAATGACTTTCATTATGAGTGGTACGTTGCTTCCATCTGTAAAAGGATTTCCCAAGTGTCTTCTAAAATGTAAGTAAAAATGACAAATGAACCTGATGCAACTGATTTGCATACATCATTTAAGGTGGCATGAGTTACTTCTTTTTCATAAAACATTGTTTGATTCAAATTGAAGCAATTTATCCATCTTTCCCTGCTTACATTTTCATTTGCACAGAGGTTCATAAGATGTTCACTAGTTTGTATTTAATTAAGAGTTATTTCTAAGTTGAAGGAAATATTTTTTCCGCCACTGTAGAAGTTTCTCTTCTATGGATGCTGATTTTTAGTGCAAATTTAGACTAGTATCTGCTGTCATTCACATATTAACTTGTGATCTCATAATTCAAAAATGCACTTGGACAAGAAAATCTATTTTGTGTACCTGCATTTTTTTTCTACTAATAGACATCTGAAGAATGTAATACAGTGCCCAGAATTTCAAAAACAGAGAAAGCATAATGAGTTTGACTTAGGAAAAGGCAGATTGTAACATCCATCCTCAAATCTAGAAATGTTTCATATACCCACTTAGTAAATACTTAGGGAATTAAATATAATTTTAGCCACTATGCTTACGTTAATCTGTTATTGCCCATAGTCATATCCATTTATATTTATGTGGATAAAGTATTTGTTTTTTTATTGTGGAGTGGTTTGAATTTCTTTTTTTTTTTTTCCATTGCAGCAAAGCCTCATTGGGTTCAACTCATAGAAGATGTGGAAATAGCTGTGGAGGACAGTCTTTACTGGGAATGTCGGGCGAGTGGTAAGCCCAAACCCTCCTACCGATGGTTGAAAAATGGAGAAGCCCTTGTGCTCGAGGTAAGGTAACATGCCTGGTTAATCCACTCTTTCCCCACTTTGTGTAAATAAATGCCTTCCCCAGTGACCAGTGCCAGAGTCAACTGGTGAGTTTGCATACATTCATCTGAACCGTTCATACCACGTTCAGCTAAGCAGTGGTACAGAGGTAAAAAGGATGAAGTCGAGTACTCAGTGTGCCAAGGAGGAAATATTTTCAATATTGAATTTCATTGGGAAAAGGTGATTTTATGAATTTAGTACATAAAATGATATACCGTCAACCCATGAACAATGTAGGCGTTAATCCTCGTATAATTTATAGTCTGTCCTCTGTGTCCTCAGTTCCTCTGCATCCGCAGATGCAGCCGCCCAGGGACCGTGTAGTCCTGTAGTATTTACTATTGAAAAAGTATCTGCAAATGAGTGGACCCCCGTAGTTCAAACCTTGTTGTTCAAGGGTCCACTGCACTATTTTTTTTCATTTTGAAATTAGAGAAGGCTTTACTTTAATAAAATGTAGAATGTAATTTCCTTTTTCGTGTTTGATAACTTGCATGGCCTCTGGAGAATAAATGTATCGATTACTTCATTACCTTGTTACATGAGTACTTATTTTCTCAATCGCTTCTCTTCTCAAGCCAGGTAATTTTTGCTCTTTTTAAAAATTGTGTACTAAGTCAGTTATGTTCCTTCAAATTTCTACACATAACCTTTCATAATACCTACAAACGTTTAATAAATGTGTTTCCCAGAACCCTTTTTAATACATAGAATTTATAATATCTTTAATTTGCATGATTTTAAAAACTGGTGAAAACCTTTCCAGTTAATGGGGTGGGAAGCATGGTAGATTTCTTAAAGTCTGCAACTTTATCCACAGGGAAAAATGAAATAGTTGCAATATTTTACATCATGCTTTGTTATTCATTTTACTGATATACTCTTTGACTGAAGGACGTTTATTAGTATTTCCAATGTCTAGCTGCTATGTTAAGTCATTCTCACTGTTTCCAATAAGGGAAATGTTTAAATTTCAGCTCAGATTGCCTAATCCCATGAGAAAAATTAAGGAGGTTTGTGTATGATTGAAATAATATTCAGTGGTTATCTTTTTTCTTCTAAAATGGTATATACAAGACATTTTTATTATCATCTAGGAGAGAACACAGATAGAAAATGGTGCCCTTACAATATCCAACCTAAATGTGACCGATTCTGGCATGTTCCAGTGCATAGCAGAGAACAAACATGGTCTTGTCTATTCCAGTGCTGAGCTCAAGGTTGTGGGTAAGACTAATTTTCTTGTCTTATTGTTTTCTTTCTTAAATCCTCCATATTTGCCAGAAGCAGAAATATTTACTTTTCATATTAGATTCCTACATCTAATAACATTTTCAGTATCACAGCAGAATCATGCAGGGTTTCTAATCAAGGCACACATTTTAATGATTTCTAAGGGAAAGCACCAACTATGACCAGAATTAAGGCCCAGAGACTGAAGTAGAGAAGCAACAGGGAGAGAGTGTTGACCTAAGGCATCCTTATTATCCAATTCCAGCAGTACCAACTAAGTAAGTAGTACCTTTTAAGAGAATAAGTGACTCTGGTGTTCTCTGTTGCTGGTCCATAAAAGTAAATATCAGAATTCAAATCAGTAGTTTATTGATCCAAAAGGAGTTGTCTTTGTCTTTAATAACTCTGCTGAAAGCATCAAGCATTCGGCAGACCAAAGCTTTAATTGACCAAGGCTCAAGTACTTGAAATTATGAATTATTTTTTTCTTGTACTTTAGGTATAGGAGAAGAAAGGAGATGTTATATCATGTTTAGGGCAGTTGTCCAGAAAAACAGTTTAAGATGCAAATGACTTAAAGTCCAACCAAAATTGTCAGAGCATAACATAGTATGTATAAATAAGAAAGAAAGAGGGAGTGGGGGGGAAGGGAAGGAGGGAGGGAGAGAAAGAGGAGGAGAGGGGAGGAAGTTTATTGCTCAGTGTTATTAAAATGGAGAATTTGAATTTCAGCTGGACTTGACCCAGGGCTCAAACATCATCACCACTATCTGGCCCCGTATGATGTTACCCAGCATGTTGTTTTCATTACCACAGTCAATCTAGTGGCGGAAGGATGGCTTTCTTAATTGTTCAGATGGAAGTCACAGTGCTACATGTCCTTGGCCCCATGTACCTGATTTGAGTCACGTACCCATGGTTGGTCCAACCCAAATGGCCAGAAGGTTGAAAGGCCCTGATCTGACTCAGTATTTCCCAACTGGGGACGATTTTGCCCCCAGGGGATAGTGGCAAATTCTGGAGACATTTTTGGCTGTCACGGTGTAAGGGGAAGGTAGGGAAGAAAAGAGTTAGCATGTGCTACTGGCGTCTGGTGGGCAGCTGCCAGAGAAGCTGCTAAATGTCCTACAATGCCCAAGGTAGCCTCTCACAACAAAGTCCTGTCTAGCCCGAAATGTGAAGTGTCTCATTGAAAAACACTGGTTTGAGGAAAATAGGTCTTTCTTGGTGCCTGGAAGTTAAGAAACAAATCACATGCACCAGGAAGACTGAAGCTTGGGAGGGGCAGATCATCAGCTGAAAATCTGGCTAGTGTTATCCGTGACAGAGAAGTAGGGTGTCATGACAGAAAGAAAGTGGGATTTGCCCATATCTTAAGTCGAAGCATGGCTGTGCTCTTATGTTAAATTAACCTTATGAGCCATAGTTTATTCATCTTTCAAACGGATGGGTCCCTACCCAGTGTTGCATGGGGTTTTCATATGGGAAAATATATGATCTATGCTTAAAAAAAAGATTTTATTGAAATATAAAAGTATTTTTCATTTGTGTTAGTAAAAATTACTCTCTCAGGATCCTAATTCTTAAGGCCAGCAACCTTTGGATAACATGTTTTCTTTATCTGCAATTATGTATATATATATATATGTAGTATAATTCCTTCTATGATCTCCACTTATAAAAAATAAGTTATATTAACTGGGATATGCCATAAGACAGGGGATTAGATATTTGGGGAAATGCACTCGTTTCTTAACTTTTTTCCGCATTTGCAGTAAAAGGAAGGATGATTTTCTGAGTAACGTACTTAATTCAAATGATACATTTTTATGTCTCTTGAATGTTCAGGTATTGTTTCAGGATCAGCATTTCATCCATTATTAGCCAGCATAATGTTTTCTACATATTATAGTATTTAATGGAATATTGTAACTTAATATAATAATGTTAAGCTATAATATATTTCTCCAACTTGGAAGTTAAAGCTAACCACATGAAAATTTTGTAATAGATCTTGTTACTGTTCATACAAGAGAATAAGAATTCAGTACTCAGCCTTCATTCTAAAAACATTACTGAGCATCTAATGAGTGCCAGGCCCTGTGCCACATCTGTGTCCTTGAAGTCACAAGAGAGACCAACCCTACTGTAGTCCTCATGGAACTAACTTTCAAGAACATTCTATTAAATGCTTTTAGTTTTGATAAACTCATGACTGAGCTATTTTAAAACTTCATAGTAAACTTTAAAAATTCTCATATAAAGTAATTGTCTCGGGAATTAGAACTTGCCAGAAAACACAACGGTAGGACTTACTTTTTAAGCATTGAAATCGTCCTGGAGGTGGTGCCCAGTCAATCAAATAAATCAAGTACCGATATCTTATGTGTCAAGAAACTTTAAAAAATCATAAAGTCAACCTTTGAAATTGACGGGAATTTAAAGAAATGAAATCAGACTTCAAATTGTCATTCTTTCTTCTTTCTTCCTTTTTAGCTTCTGCTCCAGATTTTTCAAAGACTCCAATGAAAAAGTTGATTCAGGTGCAGGTGGGCAGAGAGGTCAGCTTGGACTGTAAACCCAGAGCTTCCCCCAGGGCACTCTCTTCCTGGAAGAAAGGAGATGTGCCCGTACAGGAGACTGAAAGGTATTCTGTTGTCCAGAAAGGTGGTGATTTATTTGCTTCTCACTTTCCATCGTGATGCCAAAGCAGGTGTTCAGTATGAAGTGAAATGCAGTAGCATTTCGATAAAATGTGAGGTGTTCAAGAACCACAATAGCAGTATTTTTGTTTGTAATACTCTCAAGATGATACTCACCAGGTTTTGAAATCTAAAAACAGAGATTTATCTCACCTCTTCCAACATAGAATATTTTAGAAAGGAGTTTCCTCCCCATTTGCCTGGTGAGACTCAAACTGGGATGACAAAGGAATGCCAGCCCTGGACCCAGGCCCTCTCTCAGCTCCTGGTGGCCCAGCATCACAGGGCAAAGAGAACATATGACGGCAGCATATGCCAGATGAATACCACTCTTGCCGTTGCCCTATATTGAAATAATTTAGCTTCACAGGTATTAGTTTAAGCAGAAGCTTTCTTGATTTCCTGTTTACTGTAATAATATTTAAAATGAAGAGGCAGAATGGGGCCTACTTAAAAGCACAGCTTCTGGACCCAGACTGCCGGGGTTCAAATCTGTATTCTTTTACCAGCTACATGAAATGACTTACTCTTTGTGTGTTTCATGTCCCCATTTGTTAATGGTTATGATGATATTAGCGCATACTTCACATTATGAGGGTTGCTATGTGGATAAAAGACATAAATATCCATATAGCGCTCAGGTCAGTACCTGGCATAGAGTAAACGTAAGTATTGGCTATCATTATTATTTATTGAGTACTTACTACCTGTTGGAGCATTATGCTGAAAGCTTCTGGTAAGCAGAATAATGGCCCCAAACATGTCCATGTTCTTATCCTGAAGACATATGATTTACATTATTACGTTACATGGCGAAAGATAATGAAAGTTAAAGATGGAATTAAGGTTGCTGACCGTTTGCCCTTAAAATGGGGAGATTATATTGGATTATCTGGGTTGCCTTAAGTATTCACCTGGGCGCTTGAAAGGGGAAGAAGACAGAGGCAGTGTTTGAAAGAAATGTATGGTAATGAGAGAAGAGCAGGAGAGATTTCCAGCATGAGGGGGACCCTGACTGGGATTGCTGGCTTTGAAGATGGTAGAAGGGGGCCAATGAACAGAGGAATTTCAGACTCCTCTATAAAATGGGAAAATCCTCAGCTGACAGCAAGGAAATAGGGGGCTCAGTCCCATAACCTCAATGAACTGAATTCTTCCAACAACCTGAAGGAGCAGAAAATGATTCTAGGACCTTCCAAAGTAACACAACCGTGACAGCACCTTGATTTTAGCCCATTGAGACCCATACTGGACTTCTGACCTCCAAAACTGTAAGGTAATACATTTGTGTTGTTTTAGGCCACTAAACAAGTTTATAGTAACTTGTAATTGGAGAAAAAGGAAACTAATACAGAACTCTACACGTATTATCTCCTTTCAATATCTCCGCAACTCTGTGCTGTTAGATCTTATTATCATCTCCATTTTTACTAATGAGAAAACTAAAGTTTAGAGAAATTATGTAATTTGCCTAAAGTCACATAGCCAGGATGAGTCCCATAGCTAGGGCATAACCATCAGGCTTTTTCAATGCCACATTGTGTATAGGGAGCCCCGAATCTGAGAGGTGGTCTCAGCCTTTGAAGTCATGGGGTCCAAATTATTCTTTTTGGAGATGGGGGAAAACAAACAAACAGTTTCTTAGACTAAGAAATGTAGATTTGCTTTTCCAAAATTGCCAAGTCTTATTGCAGACAGACAACCAGGTTGAACTGCTTTTAGATTACAGTCCCAGAGTTTTTTTGTGAGTTGGTTATGACAACACAATCTGCTCTCCCTCAGATATTTTATGGGAGACACCTCCGTTAAAAGGCAGCCACAGCAGGAGGACAAGGCCAAGTTGTCAGCTGAGTGGTTACGAAACACAATCCAACTAAGGGCTAGGCGGCACAGAATAGATTTCTGGGGCAGGAAATTAATTAGTGATTCGGAGTTTAATTGTTGAAGCTAGTTTAAACAATTATAGGCACAAACTAGTTAATTTTAGCTGTGATGGAAGTTAAGTGTTCGTGTATAACTGGTAACTTTTTTGTTGTCAAAAACATTTTAGAGCTTTAATTGTATGCATGCATTAAATAATGGTTATGTTCCAAGGACTTAAATGCTTTGCAAAATAATAAACCCACTTGTCCTCACAGTAGTACCTATAGTAGGCAGAGGTTTTTAATCTTAATTTTAAAAGGGAATAAAAGATTAAGAGATTTAGCTAAAGGCACACAGGAGAGATTTACTCCCACTTTAGAGAGTGATGGGATAATGCAGGAAAAAAGTTTAAATTTTAGAATCTCACCTGGTATTTTGACTTGGCCACTTGCTACTTTGGTATCATTAGGTCAGTTATGTGACACCTCTGAACATTAATTTCCTCATCTATAAAATAGAAAGAATAATTCCCACCTTATACAGTTGCTATAAAGTAAGCGTTTACCATGATGTCTGATATTTGTAGATCCGCTGATGAGAAAAATGAGGTGATGTTACAGATAAAATGTTGGAAGTAACAGTGGCTGAAAGAGATAGAATTTGTTTTGTTTGTTGGTTGGTTGGGCAGTTCATTGGCTGGTTGGTCTCTGGGAAGATAGGCAGTTAAGACTCCCTGGAGACCACAGTCATCAGAGATGCACACCCCTTTTATCTTGCTGCTCTACCGTCCTCACATCAGGAACCAGGATGGCTGCTGGGGCTTCAGCCTCCCAAGACATCCTTCCCAATGTCATCCCCCAATGACAGGAAGGAGGAAGGTAGAAATCAAGATACATTTACTCCCTTTTAAGAAACTTCCCAGAAGCCCCATCCAATAATTTTCCTTATGCCTTACTGGTCAGAAATTAGTTCCCTGGCCAAACTTAGCTGCAGAAGAAGCTGGGAAATACAGATTTCTTTCCTGGGTGGGAGCGTGCCCAATGAGAAATTGGGATTATGTTTTAAGAAGAAAGGGGGGAAAGTGGTGGTTACTCCAACCATGTCTCATGTTCATAAAAGTTATTTCTCTGACCCTTTCAAGTCTACTTACCCTGTACTTTGTATTAAGTATTTCTAACATCTCCCCAGTGAATAAGGAAACTTTCAGGTATAAAAATAAGGTTAAAAAGAGGAAACATGTTTAAGAGAAGGGTCCATAGTGCTGCAGTCTTTCCCAGGTATCTTCGTTCGAGCTTTTATAACATAATACCATAAACTGGATGGCTTGAACAATGGAAATTTATTTCTCACAGTTCTGAAGGATGGAAGCCAGAATCAGGGTGCCAGCATGGTTGAATTCTGGTAAGGACAGCTGCCTTCTCCTTATATCCTCAGCAAAGCAGAAAACGAGCCAGAGAGCTCTCTGAGGTCTCGTCTATAAGGGCAGTAATCCCATTCATGAAGGTTCTACCCTCATGATCTAATCACCTCCTAAAGGCCCTGCCTTCTAATACCATCACATTGGAGATTAGGATTTAACATATAAATTTTGGGGAAACCCTAATATTCAGTACATGGCACCAGGTCTGGTGGTTTGGATTTTGCTTTTATCTCTTTGGACAGCAAAAGCACTGATATGCCAGGGCCTTGATGCTTAGGGGAAAAGCTGCTAGAAGCAATTATGGAACAAGTTGCAGAGCTGAATCTTCTCCAAGTTCATGTGAAATCAGAGTGGGTCTCAGCCATCACTTGGCAACAAAAGCGCCATGTCCATCCCTCTTGGTCTGCAAGCTTAAGCCAAATTGGGGAAACACTTTAAATGATAGATTTATTGAGGTTGTTCAGTCATGGGCTGTTCCGACATCAAACATGCAGACTCAAATCTCATCTTGGGGACAAATGAATTCATTGATGCATTGGAAAATATAAGAGAAGGCAAACATTTTTGATGGGATATTTATGGCAAGATTTTAAATCCATAAAATTTTTACTTAGTTTTTTTTCTTGTGTTTCGGTTTTTGTTTTGTTTATTTGGGGTTTTTTTGGTGGATCAACATGGGTTTGTCAGTGAATAAGAAACTTATGATAAATAGGAAAGCTTTCTCTAGCCTAGCATATGGGCTGTTGACAAATGCACTTTTGATTAAGCCTATGTATAATACATATATATATATATATATAGTATGATATACACATAAACACAGATATCTATATATTTATATAGATATATAGTATCATTCAAAGCCTGAATCAGAAAAAAAAATTCAAGGATTAAATATGTCTTTTAAAAATTATATAAATTAATAAATATGTCTACTATGTAAACCACACAATATGTTTGAATAATTATAATCTATCTAGTTTGAAAGTTTTTATATCAGCACAGTTACAGTTTTGAATCTTGCATCAGCCATAGTAATGTAGATCTAAGTGAGTGAGACACCTGAATTACAGAAAGGTTTTGAAGAAATCAGTGTTAGTGCTTTCAAGTAGAGAGAGCATTTCAAGCTAAGGTAATAAAGGGATTACTTCCCAACAGAGGTCTTAGTAAAGCTTCTCTGAATAGATAACAAGGGCTTATAATGCACATAGTGATTCCTGAGCTCTTAAAATTAAGTGCTCATTCAATCATTTGAAAATATTTTGAATACCTACTATGTGCTAGGCACTAGGTATTTAATTTTCACCAGAGAAGTTAATCCCATTATTTGTAGATTTTCAGGGTATCAGGCAGGAAACACAGGGCCTTTATAATAAAACTCAACTGGCAAAGTACAGAATGTTCGGTGATTACTTGAGGAGGCCCCATCTCCAATTTAGGGTGCAGAGCAGGCTTTCTGGAGAATGTAGTATCTATACCAAGACTTGAACGATGACTAGGATTCACTGGAGAAGAGTGCTCAAGGCAGGAGGAACAGCCTGTGCAAAGGCACAGAGGCAAGGACAGAATAGGCATTTGATGTTCAGTGCAACTCGAGTGAAAAGTCACTTAGGAGGGAGGGCTACAGAGGGAGCGAGGCCATGGAGGTAAGCAAGGATCTTATTGTGAATGACGCGGGAAGCCAAATGAAATAGAGTTTGGGCTTTATTTCCTGTGAAAGCAACAAAATAAAGTAGCAGTTAAAAGATCAAATTTAAAAAAAAAAAAAGATCAAATTTATTTATTTTTTAAAAATTTATTTTGTTGAAATATAGTTGATTTACAATGTTGTGTTAATTTCTGCTGTACAGCAAAGTGATTCAGTTATACCTATGTATACCTTCTTTTTCATATTCTTTTCCATTATGATTTATCACAGGACACTGAATATAGTTCCCTGTGCTATACAGTAGGACCTTGTTGTTTATCCATTCTATATATAGTAGTTTGCATTTGCTAATCCCAAACTCCCAATCCCTCCCTACCCTACCCACTCTTCCCCTTGGCAACCACAAGTCTGTTCTCTATGTCTGCGAGTCAGTTTCTGTTTCGTAGATAAGTTCATTTGTGTCATATTTTAGATTCCACATATAAGTGATATCATATGGTATTTGTCTTTTTCTTTCGACTTACCTTGCTTAGTATGATAATCTCTAGGTCCATCCATGTTGCTGCAAATGGCATTATTTCACTCTTTTTTATGGCCGAGTAGTATTCCATTGTATGTATGTATGTGTGTGTGTGTATAATATGTATCACATCTTCTTTATGAATTCATCTGTCGATGGACATTTAGGTTGCTTCCATGTCTTGCCTATTGTGAATAGTGCTGCATTGAACATTGGGGTGCATGTATCTTTTTGAATTATAGTTTTCTCCAGATATGTGTCCTGGAGAAAGATCAAATTTATGTTTAAAAACAATCACAACGGTGGCAGTAGAGAGCATGAATTGGAGCAGTTGGAACTTGAGGCAAGATTCCCAATTAGCAGCAATTGAGCAGTGTGAGCAGGAGAGGATTAGAGCCTGAAATAAAGAAATGGCAATGAGAATGGAGAGAAGTATTGAGGGGTTGTGAAAAAGTTAAATCAGCAGGACAGAGGACTCGAATAAAGATTTGGAGAGAAGATGCTAGTCAAGACTGAATCCTAAATTTCCAGTTCAGGCATCAGGGTGGTGGTAGACCTATTTAGTGAGACAGGGAACAATACAGAAGGAGCAGAGGTGGGGGCAAATATGATAAATTCAATTTGAAATTGTTTCAGTTTGAAATGCTTGTTGACAAACCAACTGGATATATCTGTGTGCTTTTAGAGGTTGACTGTCTAAATCTGGAACT
The DNA here is from genome assembly GCF_965194825.1 of Balaenoptera physalus. Classification (NCBI taxonomy): domain Eukaryota; kingdom Metazoa; phylum Chordata; class Mammalia; order Artiodactyla; family Balaenopteridae; genus Balaenoptera; species Balaenoptera physalus. Next base: position 94,346,660 of record NC_138896.1, on the reverse strand, counting down.
CAGGAGAGCGGCCTGAGCTACAGATAGAAATTTAGGTGTTACGTGTATACAGATGGTAGCTGAAATCATGACAGTGGATAAAAGTTTCTAGGAAGTTACATATCATTAGACAGTAAATCATTAAATTAAAGGAGGGTCTGTATCTTAATTCTGAAGCTTATGGAAATTTAAATGTAAGTAGAGGATGCCTGTTTTTACAATATCATTTAAATGACTAACAGTCACAATGTATAAAGCAATTGATATATTAAGTCAAGGTCCAGTTAAGTCACCTGGAATGCAGATATTCTAAACTTTTAAATTACTAGTATTAATTCTGAGTAGAGTTTTTTTTCCTTCTTTTGGTTTGATATTTGTATCATCCAGTACTGAGAAAAACTATTCTGCTTTTCACCCTTCAGAAAGGAGGTTTTCTTTTATAAACAGAAATGCTCTACCCTTTGAGCATCCAATGGTTTTTCACTAAATTTCAACATTTTAGTGCTGTTGCATTCATTCACTTAAATCCACATGTTTTCAAAAGACTTGAAATAAAACAGGAAGTTTTGTCTCCTTTAAGCCAAGGAAAATTCTAAAAGAACCTGGAGAATGTGAATAGGCTTGGTATGCAAGAAGAAATAGCCAGCTGGCATATTTTAAAGAATGTTTAGCTTTTCTGTTTCACTTAGTGGTACTTAAAACACATTAGCCAATTATCTTTAAAAATGGGGCTTTCACTTGAATGCTATTGCTTATAATAGTAAATATTTTATTACAATGGCCTCAATTCAGAAGAGAGTAAAAAAATGGCCCATTATTTCTAATTAAACACATTAAAATTGTTTCAAAGGTTCTAGGCAGCATTTAATACTATAGAAATTTAAATGCTTTTTAAAGAAAGAAATAAAGATTTTCCCCAAATATTAATAGCCATAATCCAGACAATGTTTTTAAAATGTATTAACCAATTTTAATGTATTTTTTGCATATAGTTAGAAGCTGGCTTTAAAAGACAGTGAGCTTTGTATGCTGTATGATTCCGTTTATATGACAGACCGGAAAAAGGCATGCTTTACAGACAAAAAACAGTGATCACTGCTTGTCAGGGGCAGGGAGTGGGTGGAGAGATTGACTATTTTGGGGCATGGGAGAATTTTGGGGGGTGAGGGAATTGTTTTAGATCTTGATTATGACAGTGGTTACATGTCTACATTCATTTGTTAAAACTCGCAGAACTGTACAGCAAAAAAGGTGGATTATTTTGTCTATAAATTATACCTTAATTTTTTAAACAACATTTTACATGCGATTTTATAGTCATTCTCATCCTAATTTCATGAGTGGCTTTGGATAGGAGTTTCAAAGCTCAAGAAATGCCCCCAACTGGTCATTTTGGCCCTTTTGTGAAACACTGAGTAGTTCGATGACGTTACTTAGAAGTAGAATCTAAACTTTTGCCGGTAAACAGGATAATTCCATCAGAGCGAGAACCACTTGGCATTTCTGCCATTGCTACTGCTAGTCGCCACAGCCTTGCTTTGTAAAGATGTGTCTGGGGACTCTGTTACTATCCAGCAAATCTGTTAGATGGTATTTCCCTTGGCTTGAGCTCTTAGATGAAGAAAAAGAATTTGTTTGCCAGATCGTTTCTATCTCCATTCCCTCCCCATTTCCTCACATTTCTTGGCTCCTCTGTCTCTTATCACAGTGGAGTTGATTTTTCTGCATACTGTTCAAAATGCTGCTCTCTCTCTGCCTGCCACTGCTCCTTTCACCAAAAAGCCATCTGGATTATCTTCCCCATCACCCTTTGTCTCCCTGTCTCAACAGCTGTCCCCTCACAACCATCAGATAGGTAACGAAGCTCAGAGAGTATCAGTTCATCTCCCCTTGGGTACACAGCCAAGATCTCAGCCAATCCTTTACTTCCATACCCGTGACTCTAGATTAATCTCTCACTGGTAAATTTACAAGAAGAAAGGAGCATTTTATTTAACACATATGATGTTGCCAACTGTCAGAACCTGGATGTTAGTTGTATCGAGATTGATGTCCTTGCTTCCTGTCTGCAGGGAAGGTACTCAGGCTGTCCACTAGTTTGTCTTATCTTTATTCAGCACTGGGGACAGTGCCCAGCCCTGGGAATACATAAATGAATAAGAAACATCAAGAGCCCTCCAGGAGCCCACACATTCTTTTAGGATGTGGAAAATTTACCCATCAGTTATTCTGGGAGAGACTGTATAATTAAAGTGACCATATATAATTTATTCTACAATCTGGGACATTTTAAAGAGAAAGGGGACCCTGTTAGTAATTCCCGCCAAGACAACACATAGAAGCCAAGGCTGGCCCGAGGAAACAGGACATTGCCACCCTGTCTATCATGGGGTGTTTATAAGCCAGTAAGAAGCACAGAGAAGAGATGCTATCTCAGCCAGCATCTTGGGGCAGTGGGCAGGCAGCTCCATACAGAGAGGTATCTCGAAGGAAGTGATGTTGTAGCTCCATTTTGAAGGATCTGTGAAACCAAGGAAAGCAAAAAAGTAGGGAAAACACCATCTGAACAAAATGATTGCATAGACAGGAGGTGAAACTGGTTATGTATTCCGATTGTGTCCAAGGTAAAGTTCACATATGATCAGGTAAATAAGAAAGGCTAAGCTGAGTTCTTTCCCAGGTAGAGAACCATCTCTCTCCTTCAGAGGAAGTGAACATCGAAGGAAGATAATTTTTTTTGAAGGCGAGATTGAGATGCCTGGGTAAATATGCAAGAGTCTCAGAGAACAGAGAACAGTCTCCTTCTGTCTCTGTGTTTCCCAACCCATATTTCCATTTCTCTCATGCTTCCAGCTGGAAAGAGAAGAGGAAACGGTGCATTTGCCCCATAAGTCCCACACCCTATGAGAAGATTAAGCTAGTATTTAAGAGTGAAGATAATCAAGAGAGGAGTTAATGCAACCCAAGACTTTGGGTTTGGAATGCAACTCATGGGAAGGGTTTGAAATGGGACTCATGGGAAGGGATCATAATCACTTTCTCTCCTCCATTCCCCATTCTCCAGCCACCAACAGAGACCTACAGATCTTCTCCTCTTAACCGCAGGCAGCTTAATTTTCTGCATATTTGTATCATTACTTACGTGCATTATTTATGCATGATTGACATGCAGTATACTAATCACTATGCACATTATTCACCATGTCAGATGAAGTTAAATGTAAGTTTTATTTGCTTCTTGATTTAATTTTAGTACTTGGTAAGAGCAGAGCATCGAAGTCGAAAAGACGTGGGTCCAATCATACCACCTGTGTGATACTAGGCAGGTTACTTAACCCCCGAGCCTTGGTTTCCTTACTTTGTGCAACAGGGCCAGAAATTCTTACTTTGCAGGGTTAGTTGGTCTGCTAGGTGGCATTTGCTTGGTGGCATAGCCAACTCTGAGCAAGAGGTTGGCTAAAAAAAACTGATCTCCCCTGACAGGCAGAGAAAGGACAAATTACTTCCAACTCTGCCCTGCCCCATTTCTCTCACGTTCATTCCTTCTTTATCTCAGTAGACTGTAGTTGCAACGATAAAAATAATAAAGCATGTGAAGCATCTACTCTGGTGGCTTCTACATAGGCTCTCAAAAAAAGGGACCTGCTACTGTTGGTACAGGTTTTTAAAATTTATTTTGTTGAAGTATAGTTGATTTACGATGTATTAATTTCTACGGTACAGCAAAGTGATTCAGTTATAGAAAAAATATATAATCTTTTTCATATTCTTTTCCATTATGATTTATCCCAGGATATTGAATATAGTTCCCTGTGCTATACAGTAGCACCTTGTTCTTTATCCATTCTATATATAATAGTTTGCAGCTACTAATCCCCAAATCTACAGTTTTTAATATTATTTTTTTTCATCGTGTTTCTCAGATACGGTAAGAGTAACAAGACTGGGTTAAAAGAAAGGTGAGTAAAGACCTTTCTCTTTTACAACAACCAGATTAGTTTTACATTATTTAACCGTGAATAAATTCTACCCAGATGTTATTAAAGAATTTGTAGCTGTCAAATGGGTTCTAAAATTACATCAACTAAATTTTGCAGGTGACCATGTGGTTCTTAAATCCATATTTTAAATTTGATTTTTATGGATTGTAAAAGTTAGGGCCCCTTTAAAAATATTTTGTCAGTTTTATGATTTTGGTAGGGGAAAGCAGGTTAGTGAATCCCAATGCTAGGCATTGGAATCTACTTCCAGCCAGTTCTGTGTTAGAACTGGGTACATTAATTCATAACCGTGCTCAGCATAGATGTTTTATTTACTGGGTATGTCCCTCCGTACCACATCCGTTTGGTCATATAGAATTTCTCACTCAAGCCCCAAAATCCCACATGCATTTTCCTACGGCCCAGTCAATGTTCTGTATCTCTGCTTTCACTGAAAATTCAAAGAAAAAATATTTTATTGAGGACCCCTGTCATATCATAACATACTACCATTGCACTTTTTCTCGTAATAATGTTTAAGACAGGAAAAAACAGGAGACTTCTCTCAAAATAAGAGTATTGACTCCTTTAACATTATCAAGAGTGCCTACCATTGCCCTCTGAGTAATTCTTAAAAAGAAAGGAGGACAAAACAGAATTCTCATTGCACTCTGCATTTATTCTCCTGTGATTTACTCTGGCTGGAATGTCTTTTCTTCTCTATCTTGCAAACCCCTGCTTATCGCTCAAGGCCCAGCTTAATGTTACTCACCATGGGAAGCCTTTCCCAAGCCCAATAGGCGAGATTAATTGCTCTTTCTTCTGCTTTACCCTTGTGGTTTCTTTAGGCCCAACTGTATCATTTAACACAGTGTGTTGTGGCTGTTTGTGCAGAAGGCCATCTCACCTGGATTCTCACCTTCTCTGTCTTTGTAGACATGGTCACTGTTCCATACATGTTTATTCATTTCAACATTCATTTACTCATCAAATATTTATTCAGCACCTACTGTTCCCACTAACTATTGCTGCATAACAAATCACCCTAAAATTTAATAGTGTAAAACAGCAATCGCTTTATTATCGCTCGCGGTTTCCATGGGTCAGGAATTGGGGAAAGGCTTGGCTCGGCACTGTTTGTTCGGAGCGTCTCACGTGGTTGCAGTCAGGCTTGTGCTGGAGCTGGAGCAGCTGGGGGCTGGCCATGTACTGCTTTCTCTCTGGCAGGCCCATAGCCTCTCCATGTGGTCTCTCCACCTGGGCTAGTTTGGGTTCCCTCAAAACATGGTGGCTTCACGGGGAGTTGAAATGCTTATATGGCAGCTAAAGTCTTCAAGAGCGAATATTCAAGTAAGCAAGGTGGAAGTTGAATAGGCTAGGCTCAGAAGACACAAAACCTTACTTTCCTGGCATTCCACTGGTTACCAGTGAATCACCGAGCTGAGCAGATTCAGGAGGAGGGGGATTTGACTGCACCTCTTAATGGGAGAGTACTATAGCAAGATTCTAGGAGAGCATTTGGGATGGGAAATCTTACTGTGGCCACCTTTGGGAAATACAATCTGGCACACCCACCCGGCATGCCTTGTTCCAGGCTCAGAGAAAACCACAGTGAACAGGACAGATATGGTCCCTTCCTTGTGTAACTTGCAGAAGGGAGAGACGGCATACGAATAAGTTAAGAAGATAATTTCTGTAGCCATTAAGGGAAAAAAGTGTATAATCATATAGGGTATTTCAAGAAAGCCCTCCTTAAGGAAGTAAATTCTGGACAGAGAACTAAATAGTAAGAAGCAATGGGTCATGCCAAGAATTGGAAGATGTGCCTCGCAGGAAGAGGTCCCAACAGAACAAAGGCCTGGAGGTGGGAATGAAATTGACTCATTTGAGAATCTGGAGCAAAGCCAGTGTGACTGAAGAATCATGCATAGAAAGGGAGAATAATGAAATATGAGGCCCCAGAGATGGGCAGAATCCAGAAATGGGGTCTTTGAAGACAGTGATAAAACTGCTGGATTTTATTTTAAATGGAATAAGAAGTCATTGGTGATTTTAACACAGGGTGTGACATACTCTGTTTAAAAGGTAACTGGCTGTAGTGTGGAGAGTGGGTTGAGGAGAGAAAGGGGGGAAAGCAATGAATCTAGTTAGGAGACAACTTGGCGTTGTCAGGGTAAGATGTACTGGAGGCTTGATTTATGGTAACAGTGGAGGAAATGGAGAAAAGGATATTGTGTGTTTTGAGGTAGAGCTGGATGAATTTGTACCTCAGATACAAAATTTCATACCAAAGCATCAAATTTTATTGATAGTTGTGGTGAACTCTATGCACCCCCCGCACCATTAGATTGAAAGTCTCTAAAGGATAGGGGCTAGTTCTTACTCATACATGTGTTTTTCAAAACACTTAAGAGTGTCGTAAGTACTCAACAAATATTTGTTGAAGTGAATTTTATTCTTTTTTTGGATCGCTTCCCATGTCTTAAAAGTACCTATAATTTTCTTATCTAATTTATTGCAGCAATTTCTTAGAAATGTATAAAATTGATTTTTTTAATAGATTTCTACTTGAGGCTTCCTATTAAAATATGAAAAGTGCTATATTTTAGTTTATTCTTCCCCCTCCCTGAAGCCCTTAATAGAAATAGGGGGGGAATGGAAGGAAAAATGGTTGAATGAATGATTAGGTGAGGTGCCATTGCACTTCTGTGAAAAAGGAACAAACATGCGGCTTGTTGGTGTTGGTTGATGCCTCCCACATAGTTATGCTGGAAAGGAGTTATTCATAATTTATGATCTGTTCTGTAAGTTCTAATGAATTGGTACACTGAGTAACATTTCTTACTGCCTAACAAATTTAAAAAAAAAACCATTTTGTACTTTCATGTGTTTTCCACTTTCTGGTATTATTTGTGGTATTTTATAATCCTGTCTTAATGTAGATGTCATTGCTAGAGCAGTTTTTGTTGGCGCATGAGAGCATTTGACCCTTTGAGAGTCTTGCAATTCTGAAAAAACATCTGTAATTGGGACTGAATATATAAAATCTGTCTTGTTTTGGGAAAAAATTATTTTCTAACCTTTTGCATTCAAATGCTAAAGAAGGAAGCACCTTTAACTTAAAGATTGTATTAGGCACTTAGTTTTCTGCAGTATTTATTGATTTACATAAGTGGGAAAATCATAGTTTTTATAGCTTGATATAAATTATATGTTTTTCTAGTTTAGGTTCTTGAAACACCTTATACCTTACTAAATTTATTATATATTATTTTCTTATGACTACTCATTTTAATACCTTTATGTCTTCTAGTTTATTTCATTTACTAACATCATGCCTCATTCCAAAAAGAACTTGAGGACAGTTTATTAGAATACACACAAAATGAACATTGAAGACAAAAAATAGGCCAGAGTTCAAATTTCCTAGAATGTAAGTTTCATTAGGACAGAATAAATTCTTACCAGTAAATCCTTTTTGCTTATTACAGAGCATGGTCCATAGTACACGTTCAGTAAATACTTGTAGAGTGAATATCCGCGGTTAGTGTACCAAACCTATGCCAACAGATCCATTCGCTTAGTTGAGATCCACAATTTTGGCTCAACACTTTTAACAAATGAGCAGAGAAAAATACTGCTAATAACACAATCCACACTGTTTGCAAGATTGAATGAAGCCATTTGATAAGGAGATATGCAACTCTTCCTAGGCAAAAGTATGCAAATGGATATGTCCAAATTCAATGGATTGTGATGGAGAGAACATTGAGTAATATATAAGTTAATGTCCTTAAAATGAAATATGAATTTTAATTTTTTCTTCTTTCTCATAATCCAAGGGTAACTTTGAGTTTTAAGACTTAAGACTCTTGAGGAATAGATAGACATTGTTTTTCAGCTAATCGTCCATGAATATTATTTCTCACATGTATGATTTAATAAGCATGTAAATAGAAGTTATTTCGAGGTTATTTTCAGCGTCAAGAATCTGAGGTAAAGAGAAGGTGCTGCTGTGAAAATACAGAGTCAAATGCTTAAAGAGTCAACTGAACTAGTGTTAAAGCTTATATCATCTTATTAGAGGTGTGATGGATCACCAGACCCTGTGTCTGAATAGATGATGGTGATTAACCTCTGCATGGAGGAGGGACAAGAAAGTTCAGGTTACTGGGGCTGAGATTTTTCTCAGAAAACCTTGAGACCCACTCCAGTGTGTGGATGCACATCTGAGCTAAGACTCTACCTTCCTGAGCTATGCAATATTACCTCTCTCTTTTTGTGCAAGATAATTTTTAAGGAGCCAGTCATCAAACGTACACAGTCATATAAATAGAAAATCTCAATAAAGCACATCTTAAAAGACTCACACTAAAGCATCCAAGACAAAGAGATTCCAAATGCACTCCTGTGTCATTGGATGAGTTGAATTGCTAGCAGGAGTTGCTAACCTGATGTCCACAGACACTTAGACAATTCATCCTGCATCGTATCAGATCTTTTGTTATTGTTATGGTTGTGTATGTGTTTATTTGTTCTGCAGAGAGAGTCCTCAGCTTTTTCAAATATTCAAAGAACTTTGTGTCCCAGAAAGGTTAGAAACACTGCATAAGGTTGTAAATGAGTCACTTAAATATTGATGGACATCTATAAAAGAGGATGACCTTGGAATTGAAATAGTGGGGCTAAAACCATTTCATCTTGCAAGAGCTCAACATCAGGGCATGTGTTTGGGGGGCCATTCTTGATTTGTGATAGAACCTTGTAGAAAATTAGAAAATTGTATAGAAAATTGTCTCAGAACCCTTCATATTCATTAAGACAACAAATATTTATTGAACAAATACTATGTGTGTGTCGCCAACTATTAGTAACTTGTATTTTTTAGGGATTTGGGCACTCTAGCTAAGAATTAATACAAGAATATTGAACAGAATTGTTAGATTAGCTGTAGAAACTGACTTGGGAATGGACAGGAGCTAGTTGGCTCCTGGAATCCTGGATTGCCCCATCCTGTCAGGGCAAGTGCTGGAATGAACGAACTAATCATTATTTTCATCCTTGTGTCTCAAAGCAAAGTCTGCAGAGGGAGAGCCCAAAGGACGTAGCCTAGATGACTGTTTTTCAAAGTGTGGTCCTCATATCAGCACCAGAATCACCTGGGAACTTATTAGAAATATAAGTTCCGGGGCCCTGTCCCACACCTTATCTAGTGGTGGGCCCAGCAGTGGGTATTTGAAGGACTGAGTCCTCCAGGTGAATGGTGGATAGTAAAGTTTGAGAAATGCTGCCCTGTGTCTGGTATTTCCCCCTTGGCTAGGATAGGATGGGGACCATCACTGGTTCCTACTAAGACTGCATACAATAGTGGAAGAGAATTCTCCAAAGGAAGATCTGTGTTGGTTCCCAAAGAAAGGGGAATCGATTCTGGGCAGCCAAAAAGTATCCAGCACCTTCTACATCCCTTGAGTCAATGAAATTTCCCTTTTGCGTACAAGGTATCTTGCTTATAGCATTATTGTTGGAGGTGAGCTCCATTCCAGGACTGCTAGTCTCTAGGGGGAAGGACACCCATTTGGGTAACACTTGTGTCTCTCTTCAACCCTTCCCCAGAGAAAGCATCTGACTCCTGAAATTGGGTGGAAGACCTTGACATTGTAGCTCAGACGTCTTCCTTCTTTCTCTTTGGTGTCTGCCTGCCTGTAGAGAATGAATGTATTCTGCTGTTCTGTTTACCATACAGGAAGGGAGCTTGCCCTTACAGGGAGGGCCTGTGCTCATCTGCATGTGCCAGGAAGCTTAGGCCTACCTAATTCTGGAATGAACTGTCCGGAAACCATAGCTTCTCACTTAAGCAGTTTTGCATCAGCTTTCTCTGTATTACAGCTGACATCTTGATTTGCATTGATTTGACTCATGAATCAATCTCTCAGGCAAAGAAGAGTAGTGTCAAGTATGAGGCCCCTTTGAATCTTATTAAGTATTCTTTACGAGGTTATCTTTGAATACATGAGCCATCAGAGAATTGTTGATTTGTCATGTTTGTTTGTTTTACTAACTCGTCTGAGCATTTATAATTTTTGCAGATCCTCTGTTGTATGAGGATTTAAATGTTTCAAATGGACTGTTGCCTGGACCTCATGAATTACTTAGATAAATACGTTTATATAATCATTCAAACTGGAAATCTTTTTTTTTAATTTTTTTTATTTATTTATTTTTGGCTGTGTTGGGTCTTCGTTTCTGTGAAAGGGCTTTCTCTAGTTGTGGCGAGCGGGGGCCGCTCTTCATCGCGGTGCATGGGCCTCTCACCATCGCGGCCTCTCTTGTTGCGGAGCACAGGCTCCAGACACGCAGGCTCAGTAGTTGTGGCTCACGGGCCTAGTTGCTCCGCGGCATGTGGGATCTTCCCAGACCAGGGCTCGAACCCGTGTCCCCTGCATTGGCAGGCAGACCCTCAACCACTGCGCCACCAGGGAAGCCCCTGGAAATCTTTTTTTTAGAGGCATTTTGTTCTATAGTTGTGAGTCCATTTTAGGAGGAAAAAAACTGTTGAGTCTCTGTCATAATAAATTTAGCTCCAAATATATTTGTTACGATAGATGTACATTTGGAAAGGTTTTATACATGTAATGAAAATGTTCCTTTATTGTTGGTTCTCTTCTTATAAATATGAGGAAGTATTAATTAATGTGAAAAAGGTATATTTATCTTGGCTACAGAGTGGAGCCACACCCTGTTTCTCTAGGACTTCAGGTGCCTGTTCTGTGTAACATGTGTATCCAACAAAGTAACACAGCAGCATATTATTAGCCTGGTGCTTACTCAAAGAAAGGATGATTAACTGCTGAATCTTCTCTACTCTGCCTATCTTTCCCTTGGAGACTTTCTAAGCAATAAATCACTAAACTAACACTGTTTAGTTCATAAGATGAAAGCTCAAAATGGTATAACTAAAAGAATGAAAATGCTAATATTATTTTCCTAAATACTATTTGTAGGTTATCTTTGAACTCAAGGGGGAGATGTTATTTACCAAGCATATGGAAGTGAGATTGGTTGTAAATGAAAACATACACTATATGCTCTTTGTCTCTGGCATTTATTTTCTCATGCGTTTTCATCAATTTATATTTCATTTTCTTAACTGTCATTATTTATCCTGTAATATATGCATTGTGAGTACTTTTCTCTTGTAGCTAATTTTAAACATCCGTCTCTTACAATATGTACTAACAAAGTGAAGTCCAAAATAGCCTTGTTATTTTCTATAGAACAGTTTAATCATTACAATCTCATGTGATCTCATCTCCACTGAGATGAGCTTCCTGAGAAAATGTAGAGTTGCAGTGTGTTTGTTAAAATTCAAGTTGAATAAACTACTGTAATATTCAGAAAATAGGCAGGGGGAAAAGAATGTTTTCAGAAATCCTGCCTTGCATGCATAATACTCCATACCTTTCTCATTCTAAAACATAGTGTCTTATTATGGATGTTTAAATGTCATCATACAGTATAGGTCAACGTTGCCTAGACAACAGTCTACTTTCAGAGCAAACAGGGTTTCTTAACAGTCATAAATTCAATTCCATCGCTGAACTACAGCATGGACCATTAGACCAGCTTAGAGCAATTAAGTTTACTTGTCCCAAACTAACCACAGACTGCGTGAAGTTAAGTGAAATAATTAACCTCTTTTCCTACAAAAGGAAAAAACCAATAAAAGGGTACGTATAAAGGTATATTATAAAACTGATCAAGGAGTTAAAATGCCACAGTGATTAAAATTGCACATTTCTCAAAGCAACCTGGAGTACCACATTTCTGAATATTAATCTCATAAATCTTCATTTAACTTTTTGTGCCAAGACTAGAGTTACTCATGGTTATCTACATTTTCAGCTCTACCCATTTGCAGAAAAACATGTTCCCAGAAAGCTCAGAAAGCAATTTCATTTATAGTGAAGTGGTATAAAATTTTCACTTTGGATCTCTGTAGGGAAGCATGGGTTATTGAAGGTTTTCTGTTGAGAAGCAATTACTCCATCCATTTACTCAATATTGTTTATTTTTATGTTGTGTGAAATGCCCTGTGGGCCTCTTAGAACTTACTGGAAGAACCAATTGAGGAAGAAAATATCCAATTAGCTCAAAATTTTACAATGTACAGAGTTTGCGTTCTTTGAGAGTCAGTATGTTTGTTTTGGACTCTGTGTGTGACTCCCGAGGTGTTAGCCTTGCCTTTGAAACTGTTTCTTATCTCATTGTAGTCATGAGGCTAGGCCTGCTCATTTAGAGTTATTAAACCTCCTGCACTAAAGGATTTCTAATTCTTCCATCATTGCTAATAGTTCTATATTTGTAGTGAAAGGTTGGCTGTTAACACTAGTTCATAGCTTGGGAAGATACCTGAAATTGCCCATCTCTGCTCTGTGGTACCCAAATCAGAAGCTCTAAGCTTAAGCTGAATATTTGTTCAGTCAACAAGAGACATCATCACTTTGTTTTATTGCTGACTAATCTCAGAAGTGGTTGATTGCCCAGCCTCCTGGAGCTTTCAAATCTATTTCCACCCTCTATCTCAGAACAGGTAAGGTTGCCTCACCATTTGAATGTCTTCAAGACCTTCTGATAACCATCTTTCTGATATCAGCTTGCTTTCTTTACATAGGAAAATCTCTAGCAAATCTGCACTTTCTTTTTAAAGCAATGGTAGGTAAAATTTACTGAGCAGTGCTGTGGATCAAGGACTATGTTCTTTGGGGATCTTGGCCAAAAATTTGACAAGTAGGATTAGCAGTCAGAATGGGTCAGGAACATTGCCTTTGTTGATACTCATTCGTTCCACCTCTGAGACTTTTCTCAACCAGTTTTCTCTCTCATTCTCTTTCCTCCCTCCCTCGTTTCCCCTGTGCTTCCCTTATTTTCAGTCCCTTGCCCTTTATTGATATCTTCCTTAAAAGTACAAGTGTATTTTCAGTCCTCTTATCCTAGGAGTTGTTCAGTTCTCTTCATCCAGCCCTCTACTGCTTCATCTTTCTTTGTTCCACATATATATTTATGCACATATGTATAGTTGTGTGTATATATATATACACACACACAGTTATATAGCGAACATATATACGTATGTGCATATGTATGTAAATATGTGTGTGAGTAAAAGTCTGCACGCTTTCTGAATTTACTTCCTTGTAATTTGTAAAGTTCTCAGGGCCTTGCAACCTGCCATCACTAATCCCATCTCTTCTACAGTGACTCTTTAAAGGCATACAGTCACTTGTGCATTCAACAGGCATTATTTTTGAGCATCTCCTGTGTGCCAGGAATAGTTCAAGGCTCTAGGAAAGCGGTGGTGAGTAATCCAGACACTATTCACCCTCCTTGCTTCAAGAGACCTTACTGTCTCTGAGCTTACAAGAGGAGAAAAATATTAGTCAAATAAGCACACAGGTGTATAATTGGCCAGTTGCCAAATGCTATGACAAAAGCACAGATGATTTATAATCAGTACAGGAAGACGTAATCCACCCCATGGGTTCAGGGAAGTGACCAAAATCTGAAGGTTGAGTACACATTTATCAGACATAAGGAACAGGTTTTATAAAGGCCCCAAGACAAGAAGAGCATAAAAGCAATTAAAAGAAGGCTTGTGTGACTGGAGAAGAGCAAACAATGGGTAGAATTCACGAGGCCTTATGTAGTTAGAGGGGCGGGGTCCTGATGGGAGGATATGGCTAAGGCTTAGGATGCGGTCTTTGTCCTTCAGCCAGTGGGATGCTAGGGAAAGGGGTCTAAGCCTGGGTTGGGCAGGAGGGAGGAAGGCAGGGTTACTGATCAGATTTCTCTTTCCTTAGCTTACTCCGCATGTTTCTCAAAAGAGTCTTCATTTCCTAAGCTTTCATTCATGTGTACCTCCCTGCAGGCTTTCCTCTTTCAGTTATTATTGCACACTGTTTAAGAAAATCTCTGCTCTATGACAAGATATAAAGAAATTCTTTTTTGATCGTCTCTTTGCAAAAAGTGATCAGATTACATTTCATACCCAACACAGTGGCCAGGATTTCACGAAGGAAATCAGACATAGCGCCTTTTTTACAACTTCTTAGGAAAGTTCTTGGAATTTTTAACCCTTCAATGTAGTTCCTCAAACTGAAATATAGTGCTCTGTGTTCCCTAATTAGCTGTCCAGGCCATTGCTCTCAAACCCTTGTATTTGAAATGTATCTTGACATGTTAAAAAAATCACATGAGCAACTAACATACATGGAAAGCTCTACCCAGGATCATAAACAGGCCCCTGTGCACCAGCTCCAATTCCCCTACAACTTTCTCACCCAAGAAAATATAACCAGGATGCAAGCGAAAGTGAATCACAAGCTATGAAAAATACACACACACATAATACATACAACATAAAATCCGTATCTTGTGTATGTTTGATACATAAACTTGTCCTAATAATCACATTTTTGGCACACACCTAAAAATCTTGCAACAAATGGGGTAATATTTAGAGATTGAGTTGAGATCCTCCAACTCTAGTCTAATGTCCTCAGCATCTTTCCTGTCCGCTCTACTGTATCACCCAGAATTGGGAGGCATTTATTGACGTTTTACACATACCATGCCATGCTGACGCTGGAGTTGCAAACCTTTTAAGAAGTTTACCATCCGTTTGGATAGATACTAAACTCATGTATCAAAGATGTGAACCATAAAAGATAAAAGGCATTCTAAGCATTAAATGCATGGGATGGATAGTAAAGATTTTAGGGATTCAGAGAAAAGAAAAATAATTCTGGGTAGACAAGATGGGCAGTAAAGATTCATGAATCAGACTAATGACAGGTCAACTCTTTCTCATTCTTCTTTCTCAGTTCAAATGGCACCTTTTCTAAGAGGCTTTTCTGAAGCACTCTCTCATGGGAACACTCCCTAGAGCCATTGCTTTTATGGTATCACCCCTTCTGAATACGTCTCAAAAATCTGAACTTATCACATTTACCTATTTCATCATCTGCTGTCTGTGCCACTCACTAGACTGTTGTTTCCATGAAGGTGGGGACTTTTTTTTTTGAATTTTTGAATTTTATTTAATTTATTTTTTTATACAGCAGCTTCCTATTAGTTATCTATTTTATACATATTAGTGTATACATGTCAATCCCAATCTCCCAATTCATCCCACCACCACCCTGCCCCCCCACTTACCCCCCTTGGTGTCCATACGTTTGTTCTCTACATCTGTGTCTCAATTTCTGCCCTGCAAACTGGTTCATCTGTGCCATTTTTCTAGGTTCCACATATATGCGTTAATGTACGATATTTGTTTTTCTCTTTCTGACTTACTTCACTCTGTATGACACTCTCTAGATCCATCCATCCATCACAAACGACCCAATTTCATTCCTTTTTATGGCTGAGTAATATTCCATTGTATATATGAACCACATCTCCTTTATCCATTCGTCTGTCGATGGGCATGTAGGTTGCTTCCATGTCCTGGCTATTGTAAATAGTGCTGCAATGAACATTGGGATGCATGTGTCTTTTTGAATTATGGTTTTCTTTGGGTATATGCCCAGTAGTGGGATTGCTGGGTCATATGGTAATTCTATTTTTCGTTTTTTAAGAAACCTCCATACTGTTCTCCATAGTGACTGTATCAATTGACATTCCCACCAACAGTGCAAGAGGGTTCCCTTTCCTCCACACCCTTTCCAGCATTTGTTGTTTGTAGATGTTCTGGTGATGCCCATTCTAACTGGTGTGAGGTGATACCTCACTGTAGTTTTGATTTGCATTTCTCTAATAATTAGTGATGTTGAGCAGCTTTTCATGTGCTTCTTGGCCATCTGTATGTCTTCTTTGGAGAAATGTCTATTTAGGTCTTCTGCCCATTTTTGGATTGGGTTGTTTGTTTTTTTAATATTGAGCTGCATGAGCTGTTTATATATTTTGGAGATTAATCCTTTGTCCGTTGATTCGTTTGCAAATATTTTCTCCCATTCTGAGGGTTGTCTTGTTTATGGTTTCCTTTGCTGTGCAAAAGCTTTGAAGTTTCATTAGGTCCCATTTGTTTATTTTTGTTTTTATTTCCATTACTCTAGGAGGTGGATGAAAAAAGATCTTGCTGTGATTTATGTCAAAGAGTGTTCTTCCTATGTTTTCCTCTAAGAGTTTTATAGTGTCCGGTCTTACATTTAGGTCTCGAATCCATTTTGAGTTTATTTTTGTGTATGGTGTTAGGGAGTGTTCTAATTTCATTCTTTTACATGTAGCTGTCCAGTTTTCCCAGCACCACTTATTGAAGAGACTGTCTTTTCTCCATTGTATATCTTTGCCTCCTTTGTCATAGATTAGTTGACCATAGGTGCGTGGGTTTATCTCTGGGCTTTCTATCTTGCTCCATTGATCTATATTTCTTTTTTTGTGCCAGTACCATATTGTCTTGATTACTGTAGCTTTGTAGTATAGTCTGAAGTCAGGGAGCCTGATTCCTCCAGCTCTGTTTTTTCCCCTCAAGACTGCTTTGGCTATTCGGGGTCTTTTGTGTCTCCATACAAATTTTAAGATTTTTTGTTCTAGTTCTGTAAAAAATGTCATTGGTAATTTGATAGGGATTGCATTGAATCTGTAGATTGCTTTGGGTAGTATAGTCATTTTCACAATATTGATTTTTCCACTACAAGAACATGGTTATATCTCTCCATCTGTTGGTATCATCTTTAATTTCTTTCATCAGTGTCTTACAGTTTTCTGCATAAAGGTCTTTTGTCTCCTTAGGTAGGTTTATTCCTAGGTATTTTATTCTTTTTGTTGCAGTGGTAAATGGGAGTGTTTCCTTAATTTCTCTTTTAGATTTTTCATCATTAGTGTACAGGAATGCAAGAGATTTCTGTGCATTAATTTTGTATCCTGCAACTTTACCAAATTCATTGATTAGCTCTAGTAGTTTTCGTGGCATCTTTAGGATTCTCTATACATAGCATCATGTCATCTGCAAACAGTGACAGCTTTACTTCTTCTTTTCCGATTTGGATTCCTTTTATTTCTTTTTCTTCTCTGATTGCTGTGGCTAGGACTTCCAAAACTATGTTGAATAATAGTGGTGAGGGTGGACATCCTTGTCTCGTTCCTGATCTTAGAGGAGATGCTTTCAGTTTTTCACCATTGAGAATGATGTTTGCTGTGGGTTTGTTGTATATGGCCTTTATTATATTGAGGTAGTTTCCCTCTATGCCCACTTTCTGGAGAGTTTTTATCATAAATGGGTGTTGAATTTTCTCAAAAGCTATTTCTGCATCTATTGAGATGATCATATGGTTTTTATTCTTCAGTTTGTTAATATCGTGTATCACATTGTTTGATTTGCATGTATTGAAGAATCCGTGCATCCCTGGGATAAATCCCACTTGATCATGGTGTATGATCCTTTTAATGTGCTGTTGGATTCTGTTTGCTAGTATTTGGTGAGGATTTTTGCATCTATATTCATCAGTGATATTGGTCTGTAATTTTCTTTTTTTTGTAGTATCTTTGTCTCGTTTTGGTATCAGGGTGATGGTGGCCTCATAGAATGAGTTTGGGAGTGTTCCTTCCTCTGCAGTTTTTTGGAAGAGTTTGAGGAGGATGGGTGTTAGTTCTTCTCTAAATGTTGATAGAATTCACCTGTGCCATCTGGTCCTGGACTTTTGTTTGTTGGAAGACCTTTAATCACAGTTTCAATTTCATTACTTGTGATTGGTCTGTTCATATTTTCTATTTCTTCCTGGTTCAATCTTGGAAGGTTATACCTTTCTAAGAATTTGTCCATTTCTTCCAGGCTCTCCATTTTATTGGCATAGAGTTGCTTGTAGTAGTCTCTTCGGATGCTTTGTATTTCTGCGGTGTCTGTTGTAACTTCTCCTTTTTCATTTCTAATTTTATTGACTTCAGTCCTCTCCCTCTTTTTCTTGATGAGTCTGGCTACTGGTTTATCAATTTTGTTTATCTTCTCAAAGAACCAGCTTTTAGTTTTATTGATCTTTGCTATTGTTTTCTTTGTTTCTATTTCATTTATTTCTGCTCTGATCTTTATGATTTCTTTCCTTCTGCTAACTTTGGGTTTTGTTTGTTCTTCTTTCTCTAGTTCCTTTAGATGTAAGGTTAGATTGTTTATTTGAGATTTTTCTTGTTTCTTGAGGTAGGATGTATAGCTATAAACTTCCCTCTTAGAACTGCTTTTGCCACATCCCATAGGTTTTGGATCATCGTGTTTTCATTGTGATTTGTATCTAGGTATTTTTTAATTTCCTCTTTGATTTCTTCAGTGATCTCTTGGTTATTTAGTAATGTATTGTTTTATTAACAATAAAACAATGTGTTGTTTTAGCAATGTGTTATTGTTAAACATTGTTTTAACAATGTGTTATTGTTAAAAAACAGTAATGTGTTTTTTACGTGTTTTTTCCATGTAATTGACTTCTAATCTCATAGCATTGTGGTCAGAAAAGATGTTTGGTATGATTTTAGTTTTATTAAATTTACTGAGGCTTGATGTGTGACCCAAGATGTGAACTATCCTGGAGAATGTTCCGTGCGCACTTGAGAAGAACATGTCAACTGCTGTTTTTGGATGGAATGTCCTATAAATATCAATTATGTCTATCTGGTCTATTGTATCATTTAAAGCTTGTGTTTCCTTATTAATCTTCTGTTTGGATGATCTGTCCATTGGTATAAGTGAGGTGTTAAAGTCCCCCACTATTATTGTGTTATTGTCGATTTCCTCTTTTATAGCTGTTAGCAGTTTCCTTATGTATTGAGGTGCTCCTGTGTTGGGTGCATATATATTTATAATTGTTATATCTTCTTCTTGGATTGATCCTTTGATCATTATGTAGTGTCTTTCCTTGTCTCTTGTAACATTCTTTATTTTAAAGTCTATTTTATCTGACATGAGTATTGCTACTCCAGCTTTCTTTTGATTTCCATTTGCATGGAATATCTTTTTCCATCCCCTCACTTTCAGTCTGTATGTGTCCCTAGGTCTGAAGTGGGTCTTTTGTAGACAGCATATATATGGGTCTTGTTTTTGTATCCATTCAGCAAGCCTGTGTCTTCTGGTTGGAGCATTTAATCCATTCACGTTTAAGGTAATTATCGATATGTATGTTCCTATGACCATTTTCTTAATTGTTTTGGGTTTGTTTTCGCGGGTCCTTTTCTTCTCTTGTGTTTCCCACTTAGAGAAGTTCCTTTAGCATTTGTTGTAGAGCTGGTTTGGTGGTGCTGAATTCTCTTAGCTTTTGCTTGTCTTTAAAGCTTTTGATTTCTCTATCGAATCTGAATGAGATCCTTCCTGGGTAGAGTAATCTTGGTTGTAGGTTTTTCCCTTTCATCACTTTAAGTATATCACGCCACTCCCTTCTGGCTTGTAAAGTTTCTGCTGAGAAATCAGCTGTTAACCTTATGGGGGTTCCCTTGTATGTTATTTGTCGTTTTTCCCTTGCTGCTTTCAATAATTTTTCTTTGTCTTTAATTTTTGCCAATTTGATTACTATGTGTCTCGACGTGTTTCTCCTTGGGTTTATCCTGTGTGGGACTCTCTGTGCTTCCTGGACTTGGGTGGCTATTTCCTTTCCCATGTTAGGGAAGTTTTCGACTATAACCTCTTCAAATATTTTCTTGGGTCCTTTCTCTCTCTCTTCTCCTCCTGGGACCCCTATAATGTTAATATTGTTGCGTTTAATGTTGTCCCAGAGGTCTCTTAGGCTGTCTTCATTTCTTTTCATTCTTTTTTCTTCAGTCTGTTCCGCAGCAGTGAATTCCACCATTCTGTCTTCCAGGTCACTTATCTGTTCTTCTGCCTCAGTTATTCTGCTGTTGATTCCTTCTAGTTTAGTTTTCATTTCAATTATTGTATTGTTCATCTCTGTTTGTTTGTTCTTTAATTCTTCTAGATCTTTGTTAAACGTTTCTTGCATCTTCTCGATCTTTGCCTCCATTATTTTTCCGAGGTCCTGGATCATCTTCTCTATTATTATTCTGAATTCTTTTTCTGGAAGGTTGCCTATCTCCACTTCATTTAGTTGTTTTTCTGGGGTTTTATCTTGTTCCTTCATCTGGTACATAGCCCTCTGCCTTTTCATCTTGTCTATCTTTCTGTGAATTTGGTTTTTGTTCCACAGGCTGCAGGATTGTAGTTCTTCTTAGGTGGGGACTTCCTGTCTTGCTCACACCATGATCTCAGAGACTCTCATAGCATCTAGCTCATGTAAAGTTCATTTCTGTTTCCTTAGTTAATTAGTTAGACCAAAAGCTTTAAGTACTTTAAGCGTATGCTCAGAAACTCAGATGTGTTCATTTACGTTGCCCACATTTTTGCAGTAGTTCATGGGTGACCATGCAGATGTTCTTTTGCAAAATATGGATTTATACTAGGTTAGATCTGACTCTCTCAAGTTCATAATGAAACACCAGGGGGTTTCTCATTTCTCATAAACTGTTTCAGATTTATGGAAAATAGTGTCATGTCTACTTCTTATTTTCTCCAAATTGATACGGCTAACCCATGAGTAATCTACCTTACCATATATTTTTGGAAAACGTTTCACACTTAATAGATAAAGGCATCCAGAAAACCCGATGTAATGTTAAGTAATGCTGTTAAGTAAAACTGTGTAAACATATCAAGAAATGTTTGAATTGGTAGAGCTTCTTTTTTAGTCAGCTGTGTGCATGTGTGTATAAATTTTCTTTTAATTTTCTTTAGACCCAAGGAGGCTAAGGGCTGGTTTATGTTGCCTTAAATATAGTAGCTTAAGACAATACTTCTGTTAACAAGAACTCTATTTATTTTGAAAAAAAGTGACTAGTATACATTTATTTGTCTCATTTGTATCTTTAGAATTTCTTTTTTAAAAGATGGAGGACTCAAAATTGCCAATGTGACTAAAGCTGATGCTGGAATTTATACCTGCATAGCAGAAAACCAGTTTGGGAAAGCAAATGGCACAACACACTTGGTTGTTACAGGTAGGTGCATTTCTGAAAGATTGCTTTACATGGAGATACACTGTGTGGTATGTTATTAAGATCAAAGGAAAAAATGTTTTTCACAATATGCAGTGCACTACGAAGGTCGACCTTACGTTTGCACTTGTGTTTTCTCTAACAAGTGAAAGTCAAGGGAACAATCCTTAATATTTCTTTATACACCACGGTGTGTACCAGGGACACATGACTTACTATGCTGCCAAAATGGGCAGTAGAATTATAAATAGCATATGCGGCTGGTCTGCTTTTATTTCGTGCTATTCTAGTATGTCAAATCTTTTGGGTACACTTTCTCCTTTTCCGTTATCTTTGATATTTTCTGGAGATGTTTGAGTCCATGGAATAACCCTTGCTATCGAAAAGAGTCACTTAGAATTGTGGATGTGTTTTGTTCATTTATTCATTGAAGAAAAGCATTGAGTATGTACCATGTGCCGGGTGCTTGGGTTATTCAGTAACAAACTGACAAAGAATGCTGCCCACATGAAAATTACCTTCTACCAAAGGTAGAAAGAAAATAAGTGGTAGGAATATAAGGGAAGGAAATTCTTAGAAGAAAAGAAACTGCAAACGATTGTAAAATACAGAGGAGTGTTTGGGAGAAGTAAGCTGGAGCATGAACCCAAGTTATCAGAGAAGGAGAGATGTGAACAAAGATGTCATGGAGATGGAGTTCAGTAGATTTCTTGGGGACAATCGTGTGGAGGTTTTGTAGACCTTGTTAGGATGTCAGCTTTTAGTTGGAATGAAAAGTAGAGGCTAGTGCACCGTTTTGAGCAGAGGAATGAAATGATGGGAAATATATTTTTAAGGGGTTACTCTAGCTGCTCTGTTGAGAACAGACTGTGGGGAGTCAAGAGTAGAAGTGGGAGGAACCTCAGGAGACATTGCAGTAATCCAGGCAGGAGTGATAATGACCCTGATGAGGGTGGCAGCAGAGCAGTTGATGGGAAGGGATTCGATTCTCCATATATTCTGCATGTAGAGTCAGTAGGCGTTGCTGACAAACTGACTGTGAGGTCTGAGAGAAAGAAAGAGAAGGATGCCTGCAGAGTGTTTGGTGAACAACAGGAAGAATAACAGTCAAAACAACTGAGATGGGAAAGGTTTGAGGTTGCACAGGTTTGGGTAGGAGGAAGATCAGAAGATTGTTGTTGTAGAAAACATAATAAATGCCTCTTTTGAAGACTTTTGCTACAACATGGAGCAAAGAAATGGGGAGCAGCAATGGAAAAGTGGAGTCAAGGGAAGCTTAATTCCCAACTATGGAAGGACTATGGTGATGATAGAAAGGACATTTGCATTTGGGAAAAAACAAATTAATTAACATTTTAACTTAGTATCCTACCTATTCTAAACATCATTTTTGTAGTCTTTCAAAAGTTTGAGTCTATTTAAATTTTGGTAGTAATACATTTTCCAGTCATTGAAAATACAGTGGTTTCTATTTCTACCGGTATATTTCATGAAGCAATAAAGCTAAAATGAAGTTGATTTTGTAGTAGTATTATAACCCTTGTTTACAGGTGACTTCAATTTTTAAACTTCTATATCCCATAAATTTAGATACCCTAATTCATTTAACAAGAATTTGTGTATCCAATGAAATATGTTATGGGTCTGCATCAAAATGTCTCTTTTCATCTTGAAGGCTTTTCATGATACAGAGGTATATATATGTATATAGACACATATGTATGTCTATACACACATACATACTATAAGTTAGATTAACAGTCTGCCTGTTGAAAATTGCTTTCATCAAAATAAAAATGCTGAAGTTTTACTTAAAACTTTATTATTTCCCCAATAGAACCAACAAGAATAACTTTGGCACCATCCAACATGGATGTCTCAGTGGGCGAAAGTGTCATTTTGCCCTGCCAGGTGCAACACGACCCCCTATTAGACATCATGTTTACCTGGTATTTCAATGGGGCCCTCACAGATTTTAAGAAAGATGGATCTCACTTTGAGAAGGTCGGTGGGGTAAGTTGTGACACTTTCCTCATGATTTTTACATGTGTCTCTGACATATTGTCCCTAAAGAAACATCAGGCACATATGTGTTACTCCAGTAATGTCTGTTCTGTGAGTGAGTCGGGGGTTGCGATTCTGTAATGACCTAATTTTATTATAGTAATTACCAGAAAGTGAGCATATTTACTTCAACCTGTAAACTATAATTTTAATTAAAATCGATGTTTGTTGTGTTTATATTAAATGTTATTTTGCACGATACTTT
Source organism: Balaenoptera physalus (assembly GCF_965194825.1). Lineage (NCBI taxonomy): Eukaryota > Metazoa > Chordata > Mammalia > Artiodactyla > Balaenopteridae > Balaenoptera > Balaenoptera physalus. Next base: position 94,323,413 of record NC_138896.1, on the reverse strand, counting down.
TGTCATTAGTATTCCACAGAAGGGAAAGTGTTCTTATACAAGTGTTTATTTTCAACATGATATATTATGAAGTTGAACGGAGTCACATTTGCTAAATGCCTTCCATGTATCAGGCCAGGTGCTTCATCCCAGTTAATCCTTGCAATGACACTGGATGCCAGTGGTAAGCATTGCCCTTTTAAAGGTGCATAAACTAAGGATTTGTAAAGATATTAACTTGTCCAGGGTCACTGAGCTAGCTAGTGGTGGAACTTACATCCAAGCCTAGATCTGTGAGTCCCCAAAACACAAATACTTTCTCTTGTTTCATTCTGCCTCCTCGTTTGTGATGGTTCTATGTGAGGAAGAATTACAGATTTCAAGGGAAAATGGACACCTTGAGGAGAACTGTTAAGAAGGAACGCAGTGTTGTGAATCGCACAGACTAACAGCAGGCCTTGCACCTGGCCACATGTCTGTGAATCCATCATCACGAGGCCAGTTTCCCTTGCAGGCCTGTTTTCTTTGACACAGGGTTTAGCTTCCTTCATTTTGGCTAAGATGTCAGTGGTACATCATAGTAGAGTCTGTGTTTTCTCCTTATGGACAAAACGATATGATGGTCAATTCAGCTATATTTATTTAACAATATTTGTTGGGAATTCCCTGGTGGGTTCCAGTGGTTGGGACTTGGTACTTTCACTGCCATGGCCCGGGTTCAATCCCTGGTCGGGGAACTAAGATCCTGCAAGCCACATGGCCAGTTCAAAACAAACAAAAAACAAAAAAAAACCACCACCAATATTTCTTCTTAAATGTATATATGTGTATACATGGGGTCTATTAATGTGTTAGGATTGTGTGCAACTTGAAAGGATTGTGTTAGGACATGAATTATGTTTCGTCAAAAGATAAGTTCAAATCCTAAGGCCTAGTTGTGATAGGATTGTGGTAGAGCCTAATAATAATAGGATTATTAGCCTCTGCCCCTGGATCCTGGCACAGACCTCCTAAAACCCTTGGAATTTCCTGCGTGATGAAATGTGTTTTTGTCCTAATGAAGTGACGCTGTGGGCTCCTGGATAGTTTCAGGATGGTCACCAGAAAGTCCAAGCCATGATTAGAAACTTGGAACCTTCAGCACTCCCCATGGATCATAAATTCAGTGCCCAGCCCCTCCATCCTTCAGGAACGAGGGAGGGGCTGGGCACTGAATTTATGATCGATCAGGCCTATGTGATGACGCTTCCATAAAAATCCCAAAAGTAAAGTACTTTTCATCACAGAGAGCTTCTGGGTTGGTGAACATATCTACATGCGAGGTGGGTGACACACTCCAACTCCACTGGGATAGAAGTTCTTGCACTTGGAACCCTTCTGGGTCTCACCATATGTATTTCTTCACCTGGCTGTTTATATGTATCCTTTATGATACATAAAGTATCATAAAGTAAATAAATGTCACCCTGAGTTCTGTGAGCCATTCTAGCAAATTACTGAACCCAAGGAGAGTGTCATGGGAACCTCAATTTATAAGTGGTTGGTCGGAAGTACAAGTGACAGTCTGAGACTTGCAGTTGTTGTCTGAAGAGGGGCCAGTCTCAGGGGACTGAGCCCTTAACTTCTGGATCTGATGCTAACTCCAGGCAGATAGTGTCAGAATTGAATTGACTTTTGGGACCCCCCACCACCTGGTGTTGGAGAATTGCTTGGTGTGGAAAACACACACCTCAGGTGTCAGAAATGTGACGTGTTCCGAGTGTGCGTATAGTATTGACTGTAAAGGAGATACAGAAGAGTCTGTCCTTTACACTAGTACCTCAGAATTTGACCTTATTTGGAAAGGGTTGTTGCAGATATATGTAGTGAAGTTATGATGATGTCATACTGGAATAGGATGGGCCGTAATCCAATATGACTGTTGTCCTTGTAAGAGGAGGGAAATTTAGGCACAGACAAACACACAGCGAGGAGAACATAGACACAAGGAAGATGGCCCGTGAAGATGGAGGCACAAGTCACAGAATGCCTGGGGCTGCCAGAACCTAGAAGAGGCAGGGAAGAAGGGTCTTACCCTAGAAATTTGGGAGAGAGATCTTGATTTCAGATTTGCGGACTCCAGAACTCTAAGAGGATAAAGTTCTGTGGTTTGAAGCCACCCAGTTTGTGTTACTTTGTTACAGCAGCCCTAGTGACCCACTACAGCTGGTCTTTAAAAAAAAAAAGGCGATATTTAGATACCTAGCCACAATTAAGTACAATTTCAATGCTGTTTCTATGTTCTATCATCTGGCTTACTCCATTTTCGAAGTTCGAGTTTTCCAAATTGTTCTGACTGATTCAAGGCTTTCAAGAACTTCACCAATTGCTGCAAACCATTGACATTTCTTTTACTATTGCTTTAAATGCTTTTTTTTTTTAAGTCACTGATTTCTTCTATCACAACAGGAAAAGGCATATGCCAGTATCCTCAGCCAACTCTTTACTCCGTACTTAGGGTTTATCATTTGCCTTTCCTTGGAGAGGAGTCAAGGGAAAAAAGAAAAGGCTAGAATGTTACCTTCACTGCTGTAACCCAGCTCTTGCCCTAACTTTAATTCATAAAGAATTTGATTTGAAACATTAATTGCCTTTGCTGTATAATGTAGATAACACTGTGATTTATCTCCTCGATTGTGAACCGCTAATATTGTATCCAATACAATGTCCTTCGTCTGCGCTAATGCTAAAGAAATATACATTAAAAGACTAAAAACCCAAAGTACTTTGATTTGATTTGGTTTTTTTTAAAGATTTATTTATTATTATTATTATTTTTTAAATTTATTTTTGGCTGTGTCGGGTCTTAGTTGCGGCACGCAGGATCTTTTATTGATGCACCTGGGCTTCTCTCTAGTTCTGGCGTGCCGGTTTTCTCTTCTCTAGTTGTGGCGTGCGGGTTCCAGAGCTTGTGGGCTCTGTAGTTTGCAGCACGCAGGCTCTCTAGTTGAGGCTCGCGATCTCAGTAGTTGTGGTGTGCGGGCTTAGTTGCCCTGCGGCATGTGGGATCTTAGTTTCCTGACCAGGGATGGAACCCGAGTCCCCTGCATTGTAGGGTGGATTCTTTACCACTGGACCACCAGGGAAGTCCCAGCAGTTTGATTGTAGTAGGCATCAAACATCCTCAAACAAACATTTCACTGAGACTGAGCTAGATGGCTGCTTTCTCTAAGAGGGTCTTGGAATTAAGAATATTCAAGATAATACTGTAACTTAGCTGCTCCTGTGTTACTGATAGGTTCTACGTAAGGTATTGAGTCAGTCATCTCTCTACAGGAATCAAGTATCTGAAACATGAAACTGCATGAATTAACCCTATCACTTGCCAGTTCTGGTCTTTTTCTAACATGTTCATTCATGGCCTATGAATTTTTTTATTGACTTGTGCCATTAGTAACTTAGTATTCTCCCATCAGTATAAAATGTAAGCCATACAAGATGACATTACCCTTAAGCACAAGCAATTAAGTAAATTGCTTTCCTATTGCATGAGAAGGGAATCATATGACAGCGCTTGTCCTCTGTGTATTCACTGCAGCATTCACGTTAAGACCTAGGAAGTCTGCTTGTCTTTTATCCCAGTGTGTTCATAGATATATCCCCTGTTTTCAAAAGCAACAAAATGTGAGGGAGAAGCCGGTAACTGGGAAGGTTGCTTAGAAAGCTGGATAGTGTAGGAGCCATGTTTTAAAAAGAGGGTGGGTAGTTTAGAAAATGGAAAATCTAACTGACAGCTTTCAGCTGTTTCAGCCACTTGTCATTGAGACGACTCTGGGTATTCAATATTCATTCATTGTAAAAAAAAAAAAAATACACACCTTTTTGGGAAAATCCAAAAGCTCCAATTTAGATCAGATGTGTTGTGTAGACTTGCGTGTCATGCCAAAGCAGTGTGCTGACAGTGCTGGAGGAGAGGAAATTGTCACGCCCAGGGACCCGCTCAGAGTCCTTGGGACAGACCTCCAAGTGAGGGTCCTTGGCTTCAAGCAGGAAAGAATTCAAGAGCGAGCCAAAGTAAAGTGAAAGCAAATTTATTTAGAGGGACACATTCCATAGGCAGAATGCGGTCCTGCTCAGAAAGTGAGAGTGGCCCCAGGGCGTGGGGTTGGTCTTTTTTTTTTGGGCTGAGTAATATCACATGCTAAGGAGTAGGAGGAATGTTCTTGCTATTCCAGGAAAGGGTGAGGATCTCCAGGAATTGGGCCACTTTCAGTATTATAATGAAGGTATAATGAGCTAGAGGTCAAGGACCAGACTGTTCTCCATGCCACCTTGGTTTCAGCCGGTTCCAGCCAGTTTTTATCACATCCTAAGGGCTGCACCCCTTCTTCATTTATCTAGTGGTTGTATCCTGCCCCTTTCCGTCCTGTCTCAACAGCAGTTGTAGGTTTCTGCACAGTCAGAATGTATAGCATTCAGAAAAGCTTATTAAGCCAACTGTCCAAAGCAAATTGACACATCACAAAGGAGAAATATGGGTCATATGCAGGCTTTGTTCCATGGGACAAATCAGAGTTGTATAAATAAGTCAGCAGTAAAAGGCATCCACTTAAGTCCATTGTTTGCCAAGCAAATCTTGGTTATAGGCAGAGTGTGGTGTAATTAGAGAAGCAGGGGATTTGGGTTCAGATACAGGTGAGGTCTAGATTCTGTTGCTTACTAGATGATGTCCTTGCATGAGTTACTTAACTTTCTGTTCCCCATTTTCTGGTTTCTTTTCACATCAGTTTTTAGTATTTGCCATGTTCCCTCCCACCACAAGATTTTGCACACACTGGTCCCTCTTCCAGGAACGTTGTGCTCTCTCCTTTTGGGCTATATCTAGATGTCTCCGTATGTAGTTGTGCCTATGTAGGTAAGAATGTATGTAGTTACGTGTATATAAATTTCATATATGCACAGTAATAGGAAGAGACACAGTCCCGACAATATGTCTACGGTAACATTCTATCATAGCCATGTTTAACCAACAGAATTCCACTCCATGCAAAAAAAAAAAAAAAATCCACTCCATGCAAAAAAAAAGAAAAAAAGAGAGAGAGAGAGAAAAAAGAGATTACATCATTCACCCAGTTCCCAGTATAGAATCTTTCTTTCTCAGCTTTTAAATATATCTAAGCTTCCACTGACAGGAAAAAGGAGATAATAGCCCCCAAATTCAAGAGAAATGAAAGAACATTTTTGGCTGGTACCTAAGGATTTAAGGGCCTGGAAATTTAAGTATGCTTTTAAGAACGTTCAAGAATAATTTGGCTTGCCTTGATAAGCTAACTTTTGGACTTAGACATATTCCGTTATGGAGACTGACTGTAGTTAGAAACTGTTGAACCTAAACACCCCAGAAGTTCCCTGTATATTGTAAGGATGTTTAAATAGATATGCTTTGATAAACCTGATGTGCGGCAGATACTTTAGAAATGAGGAATGTATAGAGCCAAGCTATAGAGCTTCACACGTTTTATGGGATTGGATCTATGATGAATTAGAATGTGTGTGGATAAAAGTCACTGGAAGCAATAAGAGGTTTAGCAGTGACAACCAATCTGCGACTCACTGAACTGGCTGCCTTCGGTGTGATTTATCTCCCACAGGCCACAATCTCAGTCTAGTGACAGCAGCTGCTTGAGAGCTTGAGACCTGATATATTTCCCAGTTCTCAGTGGCAGAAAAGAGTATCTTTGAAAGAAATCCTTTGTGTATAATAATACAATATGGTCACCGTGACTTGATTTATTTCACAGAATTACTTGGGTATGAGGACTAAAAGTTTGACAATAGCAGTTATTTTACAACACAAAATTCTGTAAGAGGTTTTGTGTGCATTTTAAATACAGAACTGAGGTAAAGCATTCATTCAAACACTGCCTGTGGTGACACACTGCGTTTGTAAACATCTCCCACTTAGAGTGTCTTATAAATTTTATATCTTGTCCAAATTCAAAATATAAACTGACTTGGAAGGATCCTTTAGAGAATACATCCAGTAATGAGTCCATAAAAGTTGGGGATTAGACCAGGGGAATTAATATTATTCATCTTGAGCATACATCCCTGAAGCCCAGCCCCTCCCACAAAGCTATTTGGGGATGAAAAAACAAAGATTCTCCAATGCCTATTGGAAACGGGGAAATGCGCAAAAGAGTTGAAGTTGAGTTTATTTCACTAACTCATTGTTTGCTCAGCCAGGCATCCTAGAGTCTCAGTTCCTACCTAGGGTATGATTAGTATCCCAGGGCTGCGTTTATTACGTACAATGTTTGTTAAGATGAATGGTCCAAACCACCCCTAGTGGAAACCCTGTAAGATTTAAATTTATAAGAAGACGAGCAGCAGTCAAACCAAGTAACATGTAACTTGAATTAAAACCCATAAAGACAGCGGAGTTACAACAAAAACCAAGGCTGTAAATGAAAAGATGTGCAAATATTTATCAGTCAAATTCAACAAAAAGAAACACGGTAACAATTACTAATTTAAAAAATAATAAGAATTCAAGGCAAACTTTAAGAGTAAAAAAGGTAAATTTATTTTGAAAAAAGTTTGCTCTGCCATGCAGGGGTAATAATCATAAATCATAATATTCCAATTAATGTACCATTAAAATATATCAAGTCAAAAACAAATAGAAAATGAGAAACTAAATTGTCATGTAGTCTGAGAGCTCCTCTTTCAACCATCAACAGATCATTTGCCAAAAATCAGAAACACAATTTAATACTATTTTATAATGGAAGTAACAGATACACATAAAAAATTGATCCTAAAAATAGAAAATACACATTCCTTTTCATCTTTTTCACACCCTTGTAAATTTTAGGAAAGAAAGTAACAAAACAACTATATATTAAGGAGATGGAAGAATAAATGGATGGATGGAGCAATGTCCAAAAGCAATAGACAAGCTCTGGAAAATATTAATGAAGAATAAAGGTTAAAGCAGCTAAAATTAGAAATGAGAAAGAGAACGTAATGGGTGAGAAAGAATTAAAAATAAACAATATTCCATGTTCAAGTCATATATATGAAAACCCAATTAGGTAGAAAATTTGGGGGAGTATATAAGTGATCAAAATTAATAAGAATTTAAAAAGCTAAGTAGATTCATAATCATGAAAAACTGTAAATTAGTAACAGCCCCCCCCCCCCGTTTCCCCCACAAATAAAAAGATTCTAAGGCTAGAATTTTACTGGTAATTTTTTTTAAGATTTTAAGAAATAGATAAATTGTTATATAGACTATTTGACAATATAAAAAGTTTTAAATCTTTTCAATTTATTTTGTAAGGTTAGCATATTCCTGAGAACAAAACCTGGCAAGATAACAAATAATTAGTAAATATGAATCGATTTCATGAATATAGTATGAAAACCTAAATAAAGTTTTAGCAAAAAACAACTGAACATCATACTGAAAGAGTAAACTTTCATAAGCACTAGATGATGATCTAGGAAATGTGCGTGCTTCATATCAATAGATATAATAAAATAGACCACTGTATTCTCAGTGGGCATTTATAAGACATTCAATAAAATTAATGACCAGTTGTAGGAACAGAAAAATACTTCTTCCACATCTCAGAAATGTCTTTAAAGGGAATATCAGGAATACTTTTATTTAAATCAACAATAAGACAGAATGCACACAGGTACCATTACTTTAAAACCATTTGGAGGTGTTTGGGCCAATTATAACTTTAGAAATAAGGAAACAAAATTACCATTATTTGGACAAAACGATATCAGGGCTACTCAAAACCCAATAGTATCAACTCTAAAATTTTTAAAAAATAATCAGTTCAGTCAACTACTGGGATACAAGATAAATTCACAAAAAGTAATAGCTTACTTATGTATCAACAGTAACCAATAAGCAGTATAACGGGACAAAAAGATCCCTCAAAAGATATATAAAATGCATGTTAATAATTTGCACAAGTACACAAGGCCTAAATAAAGACAACTCCAGTACTCTCTTAGGGTGGATGGATGGATGGATGGATTGGATGTGGAGAGAGACAGGGAAAGAATCATGAAAAAAAAAAAAATCAGTGCTCCTAGATGAAATAAAGCAGCTATTATAATGTAAGGCTTTTCATTTTTCTTCAATTTTTTCCCATGCTTCTAAAATGACTAGCAATCAGGCACCACTTTAGACAATTCTGAGAGTATTTAGGTAAGGAAAAGAATAGTTAACAGTATTTTGAAAGAAGAGTAATGACACCTTGTCAGTAATTCCCAGGAATTTTTCTGGGGGGTATTTGTTCACGTATGAATTGCTAGATAGGACTGGAATTATACATATAGTTGCATCATCAAAACATCGGTACTCAAAATTCCATCTCTTGTAACCTATTGCATTCTCCTATGAACAGTTGTTAATCTTTCTTTGCCTCAGTTTCTTCATCTGTAAAACTGATGTGATACTAGTCATTTATTCTGAGGTATGTGCATAAAATACTTCAGAACAACCCATGTTAGCTGTTGCTGCAGTTGTTCTTGCTGTTGCTGTAGGATTGCTGGTAGGATTGCTTCTAAAGTGTTCTCTGGGAAAGCTGCGGCAATTTACATTCCCATCAGCAGAGTAGGAGGTGCCTGTTGCCCCACATTCTTTCCCACACATGATTTTTTCCCTTGATTTTTTAAATAAAAATTTTCCCCAACAGATGGTTGAGAAGTGATATCTCATTATCAACAGTTTCTCATTTCTCAGATTAATAGTAAGATGGAGAATCTCTCCATTTTGCTTATTAGTAATTTGGATCCTTAAGAAAGATTCAGAATTATGACTGACTCCTCCAAATCAAGAAAATTGGGGGCTTAATACTGACTCATGAAATGCATCGTTACTTCTGCAGAAAACAAAAAATTACCTAATTTCTAGCTGGAGAAATTCACAATAGCCCAGCTGCCTGGGTTAGTGTATAGAAGAGTGTTCAAAAAATTATTTTAAATCTAGCAATAGAGAATGACTTCCGAAAGTTACAAAAACAAAACACACACTGCTTCAAGACAACCATCAGCCAGATAAGACCTATTTTATTTTTGCTAGAAACACAGTAGTGATATTGACATTTGCATATAATAGATTTTCATCTCATGTATATTTTGTGTCCATTGGACAGTGTTCTCCTTAGGTCACAGCAGGAAATCCTTCACTTACACACAAATTCACAGTGTGTACTGGCCATTTCCTGTCCCTCTTCCATACCTTGCAGATTTGTGTCCTCTGCTCATTTCTTCCATTAGAAGTCAAGCCTTTTGCTTTACAGATTTACAGTAGGTCCTTATGTAGTCAAGCTGTTAATTATATCTTAGTGTGAGTCACTGGAAATATCTTCCTTTGGTATGTCACTTTTATGTTAACTTTGTCTATTATTTTATCACTCATAGAGTAAAAGTTTTCATTTTCATGTAGTCAAAAAATCTGTATTCTTCTTTTCCTAAGAGTTTTCATAACTTTTCTTGGGTTGAATGGGATATTCAAGCTGTAGGAATTTGAAGGGGAATATGAAGATTTTAGAACTAGTGTTCAAGGAGGGTTACGTAAGAAACTTTGGGGAAGTTAGATAGGCTAGTGATACTAGGAGAGAAACTTTGGGAGAGATGCAGATGTTTAAAGAATATTTCAGGGAGATTTTGTTGTGAATTTCATATTTTTCCCCACAAACCTTTCATAAAATGACATCACTCCAATTCTTAGGAATTGACTTTTTTCTCAGGGGTGGGGTTGTCAGTTGTTCACTGTTGAGCTTAGGACATACTGGGATTCCACCACTGGACCCACCCTACTGTTAGCCAGTTGAAAACTATAAGCTACCATCCGAGACAGTAATGTGTATGTTTGTGTTCCTGTAAATATGTTTGTGTATATACCAGCCCATGAAAATCCAAACACCATTATGTACAAATACTTAAAAAAAATCTCTAAAGAAAGTTCTAAGAGAGTCAGTAACAATTCATTCGATATTGATTATGATTACTTCAGATCCTCCAAATTGTGATTAACAGATATTTACCTGCATCTGTGATTTGCAGATTTAAAATATCTCATCTCTGGAGGCAGAGGAAAGAACTAGTAGTTTATAATTTTGGTTTGGTTTTGTTTGGCAAAGAGGGTGGGGCTAAGGTTCATGAATACATTCTGAAAAAAGAGGACTTGTCAAAAATAGGCTTAAATCTAATAAATCCAAAAAATGAACAGATCAATCAAACTGAATGAGGAGGTAAAGGGTGTCTGCTAATCATCGCATTACCTTTTATTCATGATGGCTTATTTATTTAACACCTTTATTGAGAAATAATTCATATAATTGAACTAAAGTATACAATTAAATAGCTTTTACTATATTCAAAGAGATGTGCCTCCATCATCAATTTCAGAATATTTTAATTACTTCAGAAAGAGACCTCACACCCATTATCCATAATTCCCCCAACTCCTCCACCTTCAAAGACTCCCAGCCCCAGGCAACCACAAAGCTACTTTCTGCTCTGGTATTTGCCTATTCTGGACATTTCATATAATGAAATCATGAAGGATGTGGTCCTTTGTGACTTGTAAAATTTTTATTTATTTTTTACTTGTTATTAATTATTAATAAGTATTTTATTAACTTATTTTTATTAATAAATTTTATTTTTAGAGCAGTTTTAAGCTCACAGCAAAAGTCAGCGGAAAGTGCAAAGAGTCGTTCCCATACAACCCCTGTCCTCACACGTGCACAACCTACTCCACTATCAATATCCTGCATCATAGTGGTCCGTTTGTTACAATCCATGAACCTACATTGACACATCATTATCACCCAGGGTCCATGGTTTACATTAGCGTTCATTCTTGGTGCTGTACATTCATTGGGTTTGGACAAATATATAAGGACATGTATCCACCATTAGAGTATCATTCAGAGTAGTTTCACTGCCCTAAAATTCCTCTATGCTCCATCTATTCATCTCTTCCTCCCCCAACCCTTGGCAACCAATAGTCTTTACTATCTCCATAGTTTTGCTTTTTCTAGAATGTTCTATAGTTGGAATCACGTAGTATGTAGCCTTTTCAGATTAGCTTCTTTCACTTAGTACTATACATTTATGTTTCCTCCATATCTTTCAATGGCATAATAGCTCTTTTTTCTTTTGACTGGATATAGTAGTTTATCCACTCACCTACTGAAGGCCACCTTGTTTACTTCAAAGTTTTTGAAATTATGAGTAAAGCTGCTTTAAACATCTGTGTGCAGGTTTTGTGTGGACATAAGTTTTCAATTTGGATACATATCAAGGAGTAAGATTTCTGGGTCATATGGCACGAGTATGTTTAGTTTTGCTTTCCTCCTAGCAGTGAATTATTATTTTGAAAAAACTGTTATCTATTAGATAAATTAAGAATATTTCACTTATTTGTTTTCTGATGCTCTTCCTTTCTTTATGGAGGGCCGTGTTTCTGACCTATCATTTTCGTTCTCTCTGGAGAGAGGCCTGTGGTTTGATTTCAGATATAAATTTGGGAAATTCTCAGTCACCACTGCTTCAAATATTACTTCTGTTTCCTTTTTCTCTTTCTTCTCCTTCCGATATCTCCATTACACAGTTCTTAAGCATTTTGTTCTTTATTTTCAGTTGTTTCATCTTTCATTTTAAGTTTTGGAAGATTTGATCGTCATATCCTCAAGCTTAGAGATTGTCTTCTCAGCCATGTTTAGTCTACTAATGAGCTCATGAAAGCCATTATTTATTTCTTTACAGTGTTTTTGATCGCTAGCATTTCTTTTTTGTTTTTTAGAATTTCCATCCCTCTGCTTACGTTATCCATTTCTTTTTGCAATCTATTTTTTCCATTAAATCCCTTAGCGTATTAATCATAGCTCTTTAAAATTTCTGGTCTGATACTTCATGCCGTATCTGATGCCTGTTCTGATGTGTATTCAGCCTCTTAACACTGTGTTTTCTGCGTTTTCATATGCCCGGTAATTGTTCTGTTGAAAGGCATACGTGATGCGCTAGCTGAAAGGAACTGCAGTGAGCAGGCCTTTACAGATACCGTGGTGAGTTTGTGGTGGGTGAGAGGAAGTGTTCTCCAGTCCTGTGACTTGGTCTGCTGTTCTGGTGAGCCTGTGCCCCTGCACTGTGAACTTCCGCAGTGCTTCTTCATCTCCCCCTTTCCCATCTGGTGAGACAGGATGGCCGGAGGTACTGGAGCTGTGTATTTCCCTTCCCCCGCGTGGGAAGCTAGAGGGATGAGGATTGGGGTATTTTTCTTAGGGAGACGTATTAGGCTCTTACAAAACCGCAGCAGGTTAGGCTCTGGTAAAATAGTTTCTCCTAAAGGCAGCCTTTGTTCAGAAGAACAGAGGGCTCTGGCTTATTTCGTAATGCTTCATTTTCCCTTCCCCTGCCAGAAACATGAGGGGATCTTTCTTCACCATTCACTGTGAGGAGCGGGTAGAGCTCCTGGAGGTAAAACTCAGAAAAGGATGGGGAACCACCTGTGTCTGGGCTCCCTGGAGTGTTAGCTCTCAGACCTGTCCACGCTGACCCTCCAGCAATTCACCCATCACAGTCTGGGTTTCTCTACCCCAGTCCTGCCTCCCAGGGAAATTTCTGCTGGCGGATTTCTGCTCCAGTAAGTTGTGGTCCTCTGTATTTGTCGGTCTGTCTCTCCACTTTTGAAGGTAGTGGTTTTTTCCATGGCTTCACTTCTCTGTCAGATCGAAGAGGAGTTACTCAGCTTTTACTTGTTGTTAGAACAGAGTGATGACTGCTAAACTGCTTATATGCCAACTGAAAATCAGAAGTCAGGGTGACTGGCCTGTTTTTTAATCGGCTTATTTGCCTTTTTATTATTGAGTTGTAATTGTCCATAGTGGCTTGGATTTTTATGCTCCGATTTCAGAAAGAAAATTATTCTACTTTGCAAGACAGTATTTAATTATACCATTTAATTGATCTGGACATGAATAAGAAAGTGAAGAATAAACGGCTCATTTGAGGCAATTTAAAATTTTAGACACAAAAACCAGGAATTTTAGCTGTTTTTTTATAACAGTAAACACTCTGATTTTGTAAACCATTTTTTAATACTGACTTTAAAATTTTAGATCATAACTGTTTACAAAAAAAATAGTCTAATGATAGATTGGATTTGGCATCCAACCTAGTCTTTTTTTTCAACTTTTTAAATATGACTTTGAGATTGATTGATTGATTTCCAGAGCATCAGGAAAACTGTGGGAATACATTGGTCTGAAGTTGTAGTAGAGTTGGTGTGATCTCTTTGGGAGCAGCTCTCCTGGGAGAGAGTGTAATTTTATTCTCTCTGCCTGCGGGTATCCTTTCTCTGGCTCACGCATAGGCTCCTGACATGAAAGGGCGTCTAGATCAGAGTTGGTGGGGTTGTTTTAAGTCTATCTTGGGTTCTTGGCACAGTCAGAGTAAAACAACGCTGCAGGGATGAATCTTGATAAACAAATACCACGAACTCACTGTTCTCCCTTCCTCAGATTTCCTGATGGGAGGAACCCAAGGAAAAGACAGAAAGTAAGGGCACCATTTTATATAGTCCATGTAGGTCAGCTGCCTCCAAAGGAAGCAGTATGGCAGGTACAGAATGGATCTGGAGGGACGTGTCCAATGGTGTTTTCCAAAGATGACTGCAAAAGCACACTTTGTACCCAACTTGCTCGTCTTTCGATGTGACTTTGACACTCTTCCCCATCAAGTGGTGAAATGTATGCCTCTTGTCTTGAACCCAGGTAGACCTTTGTGACTGCTTTGATCAATAAAAGAAAAGCAGGAGTGACGCTCTGTGAGTGCTGAGGGGAGCTCATAAAAATGCCTGCACTTCCACCTGGTTCCATTGGTGCAATTTCTCTTGGAATTCCTGCTTGGAAGCCCAAGCGGATGGTGGAGAGGTCTACCTTAAGAGAACGGCTGAACTCCCAGCCAACAGCCGACACCACTCTCCAGTCATGTAAGCTGGCTTGCCTGTCCCCGTTCCAGCTGCCCCAGCTGATGAGGTTTACAACAGAGACGAGCTGTCCCCCTACTGATCTCTGCTCAGATTATATATTGCTGAGCAGAGTAAATGATCATCAGTTTTTTAAGCCACTGAATTTGGGGGGTAATTTATTACACAGCAAGAGTAATTGGAACTAGAACTGAGCACAAGACATTTGCACAACTTGGTCAAGTTTCCATGAAACAGTGGCTTTTTGTGCCTTTGTATCAGGGGATTCCCTTTTTCATATACTAACCTTATAATTCTGCAAGGGGCAGATCTGCTCCCAGTGTATTTTAAACCTCTAATATGCGGGTAAAAGCAACAAAGACAAAAAAAAAGACCTGTGATCTATGAGATAAATTGTTACTCAGGGTAGGCTCTTGTGACTTGAAATACTTGCATTCTGAACTGTCGTCACATCAATTCAGAGTAATCCTAGGGTGATTCACATTGACTAACAGTAAGTTGCTATATGAATCTATAGAAATCTATCACCATGTTGAATTATTTCAATGACTAGTGTTTTTAAAATGACAACAAGTACACCAAAGCAATCTAATGTCAAGGAAATGTGCCTTGTACTTGACATATAGTACCTGTTTCACAGGTACTAGTTTTCTCACCCATCTTCCAGAATGAAAATATGTACAGGTGTACTGTTCTCAGCTTATAAACCCAGCACTAAGCAACCTAACTTAATGATTATTTTATGCATTTATTAATTGCAGAGTTTTAGAGCTAGGGAAAAGAGTGACTATCTTGAAGCTTTTATTTCCAGGAGGAGTGATGATGTGAAGAATATAAAATCTCGGGCATTTAATGCTTTTAGATACTAACTGATCATTAGAATCAGCTAAAGGGTCTCCTCTTTCTAGTCCATTTTGATTTAACTGTTCCGGGATGTGGCCTAGGGATTTCTGGTATGTTTTTAAAGACTCTCCAGGTGAATTTACTGTACAGCCAATGTTGAAAACTACCGGGTTAAGTGATCTGGGTAGCCCAGTGTTTTGCAAAGCACAGACTAGGTACCCAATAGGCAATATTAAATAATGCAGAGTGAGATCTATTCTATTTTCAATTTCATTTCAATCATTTAGGTTAAATCAAGGAGAATGATTCAGTATGGTGTTAGGTTTGTCACGAATGATTTTCTAATTTTTGCTAATCTCCCTTTTTAATTAAAAGAGCAAAGGTCCAAGTCTCAGAGACTTTGAGAGTGCCCAGCTAGTGTCAACTTACATTATTTTGGACAGTGTCCATTTGCATTATTTTCCACTCACTGTTTTCATTTTATCAGTTAACTATTACTGTGATCAGCAGTTTTCCATGTTAGATAAAAGTACACATTTTCTGTCTTGACTTCCATATTATTTAAGAAAGTTAAACAGTTTAAGAAACAAGTAAATAGTAGAGCATTTAGTACTGGAATATGGCAAAAAAAAAAAAATGTGGCGGTGTGACTCTAAATGGTTGAAGTTTAGAAAACACTGAGGTACAATCACTGTGGGAATAGTCACTGGATCCTGAGATCACCAACTTCCAGTAAGATACTCCATAAACACTACAGTGGCCAGAAAAAAAAAATCCCCAAGTTGTTAATGTGAACTTGATGTTGAAATAGAAAAGCTGATACCTTTAAGGTAACTTGGGCATTGACACAGTTTAAAATATGCATGAAGGTCTTTGACCAAGTTTTTATCTTTCATGTGTTATTCTTTCAGAACAGTTATGACGGGACAAGCTAGGGCTCTAAATCCTGTAATGGATCAATTATTTCAGTTTATTGGTACCAAAGAAAGTCGAAAAATTTTGATGTGAACAGATTGCTTATTACCTGCACTAAATATCACCTGTTTGGACAACCAGGCATCAGACAGTTTCAGATGAAATTATTAATCAGTCGGAAAAACTAAAATTGTTTACAGTGTTAGGGCCCATTTTCATGTTTCAGTGGTTGCCAATTATTTCTGTTCCTTGGGTGAGCAGTGTCCATTTGTAACAAAGGTGGCCTTGTTGCAGCCATTTGGGGTAGGGATGGGGCAAGATTTAACTTGGTTGGTCAGAAATACAGAGGTGACCCATCTGCCACCAATTCCCTTAGGGGCCTTCACAGAGAAAAAAACCACTCAGGTTTCAGAAGTAACCTGTAGGCTTGACTGTTCGCTAGTCACCTGTGTATGATTTACATGCAGTGTCAGGACTTGGAAGGCAACCCAGTGACGGGATGAATGATTAACATTGGAATCTATACAGAAACAGGCTGTGTAAAGTGATTTTTAAAAAGGAGGAGCTTCTATTCTACCTTGCCTTCCAAATAGTTGTCAAAATGCTTTTTTCCCCCTTAAATTGGAAAATTATGCTTTTTGGCAGTCCAGCAGCAGCATTTACATCAAGAGTGCTTAGTAGGAAATTAGTTTTTGCTGAAAATTTGTTTTATGCAGAGTGCATGCTACATTTGCAGGGGTCTAGAGGTTTTCCAAGTTCCAAGGTTTATTTTATACCTTGATTTGTAGCATATGGTAGATCTCACAATGTACTCTCAGCTTACGTGTAATTAGTAATGAGTTGTCTACTTTCTTACCTTCAGCTGGCGTGGGTTATCACATCATGCAGTGTTTTTCTTTCAGTGCAGAGTGGTTTTTCAACTACATCAAAAATTCCACTAGCATCGTCACCTAAGAAAATATAGGGAAAAAGTTAACAAGCTTATCTTCTTTTCCGTCTCATGCACTCACTGGATTTTCTGTTAGCATTTATTTCAAAGGTGATTTGACTTATAAATCCATATACTGTTTATACCTGTAACATGTTCTGGAAATATGATCTTTTCTAGGAGAAATCTATACAATTAGGTGAACAACTAATTAGATAATTAAGTAATTCTAGAAAAGCTTACAAGTTTTTTCAAATATAATAAAAAATTTACTATCATTAAGACATGAATATGAACCTGAAATTAGCTACAGTGAAATTTTAGTTTTCTGGGGACAGAAATGGAGCTTTTGGTAGTGGGAGAGGCCTATTCCTATGGATTTGTGGATTGACTATCCCCCCTGACATTGCCTATCCCTCCCACTACCAAAAGAGACTCTGTTGTCACCTGCCTTAGAGTCTCTGCATATGTGTAAGTGCTCTAATGTAGACCATTTTTTTCTTACCCTCTTTTGCTAGATAGCTTGTATTCATATTGCAAATCTTAGCTCAACTATCAATACATTGAGACTCCAGAATCATAGATTCGTCTGTGTATTTTGAACTTGCATTACACTGTAATTTTACATTGATTTGTGGTAGTCATTTGATTAATGGCTGTCTTTCAACTGTAAGCTCCATGAACATAAGGACTGGTTTTTTCCCTCACTATTGTATCCCCAGCGACTAAAGTATAACCATTGCTTAATGAATAGTTTTGGAATGAATGATCCTATTTAAAAAGATAGTGCTTCTGAGAAAGAGCTAAAATTCATATGACTTAGGGAAATGTCTCCCTCTTCTTAAACCCCTGTTGAAGCTGTAGAAATAGGCCTCTTGCACTGCTAAAAGCTCCATTTTCAAATAATGCTGTGATCAGCGGCATAGAAAAAGGACTTGTTTTCTGGAAAGACTGGGGATTACACTGCTGCACTTGGAGGGGGACGTTTTAAGGGCCGTAGGGATAAGCGAAGTGAAGAAAATGAAGCTTTGACTCTGCGTTGTCCCAATTCTAGTCCGTTCTATTTGAGGGAAGGGGGACAAAGGAGAGTTTAGGAAAACAATACAAAGAAAGACTAACAAACTAATTTAGCAGATAATAAAGTAGAAGCTATTTTTATTCAAAGGGTTATTAGTGTTCCTAAGAATTTATTCAAAGATTATTAATGTTTGTAATGTTTGTAAGTTGTTTTACACTTACACTCTGAGGAATTAGAAGCATGTTTCTAAATGTATCTAAATAATAGATGCAATTTTACTGATAAATATACTGAAAAATAATCTATCAAGTGCTATTTTACCACAATTAGACTAATGCTACTTGGATTTTTTCGGACATTCCTCTCCTGTCCCCTTTATCATAGTTAATCAGTAACAAACTATATTCTAACCATTAGCAGTGAAAATTGATGGGGACAAGAATTGGTTTGATATAAGTGAAACTTCCCTTTGGAATTTCCTTTTCCTTTTTTATCTTTTTTTAATGTCTGGAAATAATCAATTGCATCTTAATAAGAAGTTATAGAATGTTCTAATTAATTGCACTTTTATTATTAAACATTTAATTCTTGTGAAAGAAACTGGAGTTTAGAATAACAGCCATGTTATTTGACCTTTTCACTGATGGTCCTATTTATAGTGGAGCGTTTAGAGCTAGAGTTGTACATTATAACAACTGCATCTTGAGAGTTATTATGTTCTGCCAAAAAATACACAAATTGTAAGTGTGTAGCCCAGTGAATTTTCACAAAATGAACACATTCAGGTAACCAACGATGAAATCAGGAAGCAACATGACCCCTACTCCAGAAGTCCCTGTGATGCCTCGCTGCAGTCCTAAATATCCCTCCAAAGATAGTCACAGTCTAGATTTATGATATGATAGATTAGTATCATTGTACTCCTTTCTATCTGATTTATATCTTTTATGTTGAGACTTAGCTATGTCAGTCTATATAGTTATGGTTCATTGATTTATTTAGTTATGGTTCATTGATTGACTAGGTTGTTTCCATTCTTTAGCTATTATGGTTAGTACTGCCACAAACGTTCTTGTAAATGTCTTGATGAACATACACACACATCTCTGTAAAGTATGTATTACTTAGGAACGGAATTGCCGGGTTGTAGATTATGGGTATATCCTGCCTTAGTAGATATTTCTAAACAAGGTTCCAGAGTGATTGCACCGGTCTCCATTCCCATTAGCAATAACAAGAGTACCGGTTGCTCCGCATCCTCAGCAGGACTGAAAAATTTCCTGCCTCCTGCATTCTGAGGTTGTGTACACATGGTATGTGCCATGTGATTTTATTTAACCTTTATTAAATAACTTCTCTAAATTTGTAAACATAACTTGTTTCATATATATATATATCCCTGACTTGGGTTTACATCCTAGAGAGCAGAGGTCACGTATAACATACTTCTCTAACCTCGAGTGAGTCTAATACGGCAAGCATTCGATGAACTTTTGTTAAGATGAATCTTGACTCTTCATATTGCTCCATGAAAAGACAATAGATAGGGTGAGAGAGAAAAAGCACTAGAAGAGGAACAATATAAATATAGTCTACTGAGAAAGACAAAAATTAAGTACAGGATCCTTAGTTTTTGCTACATTTTATTTTTCATTTATGTATTCATCCACTCAGTTTCATGTTGGTGCTGAAAAAAAAATCAATGGTTCCTACCGTCTACATGTTTATTGCTTCCGTTTTCACTCTACAGTGTAAAATATAATTAAAAATTATATTTCCCTTCATGGTGAGCCTAACTATATTTCTTCAGGAAGGTGGTTTGGTTATTACACAAGCTAGCTAAGTTATATCTCTCTCCACCCATCAATACCAAAGTGAACAGAAATGACAAACCCAACATCAATCTCTTTTTTACTCCTTCAAGAAAGAAAACGAGCTTATGTGCCTAAAAGCTATATTCATGTGTCTGAGGACAAAAAGACAGTGCTACTTCCAGTTCTCTTTTTTTACCCAACTGCTTTCAAAATAAGCAAATAAACACAGGGAAGAATAACAGCTTATCCCAATGCCTTGATGGAATTTAATCGTAACAGTTCTTACTTCACTGAAAATAAGAGATTCCTATAGAAATGATAATCAACCTCCTGTGAGTATATGGGGCTCATAAAATCTAAAGAGTTTCTAAAGGTCAGCAAGCATTGAAGGCTTTGTCCTGGGGATAAATTTCTAAGTAACCCTGAGGAGAAAGAGAGAGGGAGGGAAAGGAAAAAGTTTAACTTGATAAAAGTAAAATGTGCAAACTCAACAGTTTCTGGATTATCATTTAATTACAGCCGTCAATCAGCTCACATCTGCCTTTTCCTGATACTAAGAAATTCAGGCTAAAGCCCTACAATCCAACCAACGGAGAATACATAGCGCATTAAGAATCCTAAGGATAGGAAGCAATATTTAAGAAACTACCTGATAGGAGATCTTAGGAAATTACCTAAAAGCAGGATAGTGGAATCCATCTTTCAACAAATACTGGGAAAACCCAAGAGTAAAATTATCCTTTTAATTAATAAGACAAACTACTTATTGCTTCCTCTTCCGTACCAGTTTAGAGATTTTCCATTAAGTGATCCTTTTCAAAGGGCTTTGCTTTCCAAATCGTTTTATTTCAGTCCATACTTTTACTAATGCATGAAACTGGCCTGCAGTTACTCATTTTACGAACATGATTTTACATTCTTTTAAAACAAGGACGATTTGAAGTTGAGCTTTTAGAAATACATTTGCTTCATTAATTGGCACTGGGGAATGCCAGCCTATGTCTTTATGGGCAGCTATTATTTTTTGGTTAAAAATGTTTTAATTTCTTCTTATTGAGGGGTTCATCCTGACCGTCCCTAAATTCTGTAGTGAAAGAATTAAATAGCATTAGGCTTTTTAAGCTTCAAAGTGTTCAGAAAAGTGTTTCAACCATGGTAATCCCCTTGTCGTGCTGCCTTTATCTCCCACCAGATACCTAAATGCTTCCGTCTTCTTCTCAGGCAGATAATTGCAAAGAGGATGGAACCAGAGAAAAGAGTTGCGCTGGTGCTGAGCAGTGGATATAAAAAGAAGTGTCACCCTAGTGAAAGTAAATAGACTCTGAGACTGTAATCTCTGCCCTTATTTATCTCTGAAACCATAAATGCCCAGGGGAAAGCTTGTTGTTTATTCAGCTACAGAAATCTATGTCTGCAATCATGTATGGTTTTTAACCTGTTTTTATTTCCATACTTTCCATCGTAGCAGTCTTCTGTCTTGGAACCACCTAGGTCTTCTCTCTAAATACGGGTTTTATTCCAGTGGTGGTGTTGGCCATAGCCTTCGAGAGTCTCTGTGTTTTCAAACTAATAATATGTTCATTACCTGTTTTTTCCAACAGAGTTCGTCAGGCGATTTAATGATCAGAAACATTCAGTTGAAACACAGTGGGAAATATGTTTGTGTGGTGCAGACAGGGGTGGACAGTGTTTCATCTGCCGCTGACCTCATAGTGAGAGGTAAACATTAATGGCTCTGTGTGCTTCTTTAATTTCGCATCTTAACTGAGCCTTTCTCACTGAAAAACCATGATGAGATAGCATATGAACATGTGAGTTATATAATATTGATTTGATCCCCCTGCCCAAATAGACCAGAAGATGTGAGAATAAGGATGGGTGCTAATTCAAAGAAATAAAAATCTCAACTCTGTCATTCCAATAGCTCTCACTGTAATGAGCGTTCCACAGCTGCTGCCAAGCTGATGTGTTATTGAGCATGTCATTAATTCAGCAGGAGTGTTTAATATGAAAGAGAGTAGTGATAGTGTGTGTGTGTGTGTGTGTGTGTGTGTGTGTGTGTGTACTTCCAAAATAAAACACAGGATCATCTAGGGTGCCTGAGAAAATTTGCCACTCTGAGCTACTGTCCAAAGTACTGATTTGCTACTGAGCTGAAAAATGACCCAGAGTGCATGGTAGAATAAAACAGCTCTAGATTACAAACTGGGAACTACAGAGATGTCCCAGAAGATTAAAGAAAAAGGTTTCGAGCCGAAAGTAAAGGATATTGAATTTGGAACAGTGCAGGAATCCTGCTGAATAGAGGGCTCAAAAAGCAGGTTTCATTTGCAATTGTGGAGTATTATGCCTCTGGAATTCATGGCCCAACATGTAGATTTAATATCTAACAACAGGAATGTGAAAGAAAAAAAGTGGAACTTTTGTTGCCAGGTAAATGTCCTTTTTCCCTAAGTGCTTTTGAAATTGGGATCCGTTGAAGGGATTCAAGTGCTATGGGGCATGTTCTTCACATTGGTAGAAGAGAATGACGTTTATGGAATTGCTAAATATTGTTTGCATTTTTGCCTTAGGTTCACCTGGACCACCAGAAGACGTAAAGGTAGATGAAATTACAGATACAACAGCCCAACTCTCTTGGAAAGAAGGCACAGACAACCACAGCCCCGTTATATCCTATTCTATCCAGGCACGGACCCCTTTCTCCGTGGGTTGGCAGACGGCCACAACAGGTAAAGGGGGAGAGGCAAATGCCACCGGTACATATGAATGGATTTCAGGTCAACCCTAAGACATGCAGACGTTTACCTCTCTGAAATATTCCTTTGTAGTGCCTGAGGTCATTGATGGGAAAACACACACAGCTACGGTAGTCGAGTTAAATCCATGGGTGGAATACGAATTTCGGGTTGTAGCCAGTAACAAAATCGGAGGTGGAGAACCCAGTTTACCCTCAGAAAAAGTAAGAACTGAGGAGGCAGGTTAGTGTTTTTGTTTTCTGAGTCATGGCTTCATAGGTTTTTCTGGGTGTGTATTTCCACTTCTCTTGCGCTTGATCTCCAGCCTCGATAATGCATTGTCGCAATTATCTGAACTATCTAACGGCAGACTGGCCATATGGCATTTGTCAAAAGACACGTGTAAGTGATTCTGATGTAGTGTGACATTTGCAAGAGTTCAGTCCATCGTCAGCATTCATTAGTGTATGTAGAGTGAATATGTTTTTGTCACTTAAGGTTATAATTACTATCTGATAGTCACCCTGTTAACAGGGGAAGTGCTGTTTTCATTTATAGCAAGCATTGACAAATTGGTAGGATAATGACTTCTGGGAGTTCAGCTGCTAGGAAATCTCATTCTGCCACCAAGCTTAAGCGATTGATGAATAGGTATATTTTGGCCCCTTGAGTATTAAATTAA
Source organism: Balaenoptera physalus (assembly GCF_965194825.1). Classification (NCBI taxonomy): domain Eukaryota; kingdom Metazoa; phylum Chordata; class Mammalia; order Artiodactyla; family Balaenopteridae; genus Balaenoptera; species Balaenoptera physalus. The sequence goes on along the minus strand of NC_138896.1, from coordinate 94,300,491 downwards.
GAGAGAATTATTGTTAAAATTGTCCATGTGGGGCAACTATTAATAATAACCATAAGACTCTTTTTTATAATGCTAAAAATAGCCTAATATTGAAACTGCAAAGTAGAAAGTGTACATGGTATCACATTATTGAGGCATCAGAGAGGATTTAAGACTTTCCTTTTCAGAGTCTGTAGTATTAATTAAGACTAAAATTATGTTTGAAATACAGCCAATGTATTACTTTGGAACAAAGCCAAGATAGAAGTCATGGAATACATTTCAATAATTTTAATGATGCTCTTTTACATGGGACAATGCATATAATGTTTATGCCAGGTATTGTGAGAAATCGGGGAGCCACGTCTGTCTTGGTGCTCAGTTCATTTATTCACACAACACATATTCAGGAAGTACCTGCTGTGCACTGAGCACTTTCTAGGTACAGTGGGTACAGCTCTGAACACAACAAAGACCCACCTTCAGGGAACTTATGTTCTAGGTGTGTCATGGGATTTACTAAGCATAAATTTCTCAGCATAAAAGCCTGTGTGAGGTTCATAAAGATTATCTCATAACAGGATTTGAGGGTTTAAGTATGGGTCATCTTGATATAGAGCCAATGTTTTTCTGAGAACTAAATCTGTACTTGAAATAGTCACAAGTTCAATGTTCATGCTGATGTGGATGGACCTAAAGATTATCATACCAAGTGAAGTCAAGTCAGACAGAGAAGGACAAATATCATGCGATATCACTTACATGTGGACTCTAAAAAAATAATGATACAAATGAACTTATTTACAAAACAGAAATAGACTCACAGACATAGAAAACAAACTTATGGCTACCAAAGGGGGAAGGAGAAGGGTGGGATAAATTAGGAATTTGAGGTTAACAGGTACACACTACTATATATGAAATAGGTAAACAACCAGGACCTACTGTATAGCACAGGGAACTATATTTAATATCTTGTAATAGCCTATAAGGGAAAAGGATCTGAAAAAGAATATATATGTGTGTGTATATATATGTATATATATATATATATATAACTGAATCACTTTGCTGTACACCTGAACCATTGTAAATCAACTATACCTCAATTAAAAAAATAGCTTTGAAACTGGGGGGAAAAAATGTCCGTATGGGATTGATTTATCATCATCCCTGATGAATCACTTTTTCTTGTTTTATTAACCTCACACTGAGTCATTTTTTTCTTACTGTTTGAGATATTTTGAATCTCTAATAATTTTATGCAAATATGAAGCATGTGATGATCTCCCTCAAAGATATATATATACACATATACATGCACACACGTATATATACACAGATATAATTGCATATATACACCCACGTGTGCACATGCACACACACACACACGTGTGTAATGTGCCAATGATCAAATTATTTTAACTATTAAAGGTAAACAACATTGAGTCTTCTTTCAGATAAATATTACCAGATGCTAGCAGGGTTTCAGTCGTTCTTTCTAATCTTTCAGTGCCGGAAGTGCCTCCTTCAGACGCCAGTGGAGGAGGTGGGAGCCGGTCTGAACTGGTGATCACCTGGGACGTAAGTGTCTGCACAGCGCCTGCCCCTCAGGGTGACGCTCTTCCCACACTCATGGCATCCTGGGTGGTGCTGGTAGTGGTGACTGGAACTAGTAGCTAATATTTTTGAGTGTTCACTCTGTGTTAATCATTGTTCCTAGCGTTTTGCATATTTTTTTCATTTTATCCTCGCAACATTTTTTAGGTGAAAGCACTAAGGCATAGAGATGTTAAATAATTTGCCCGAGGTCATCTGGCTGGTAAGCATAGGGGTGAGAGTCTAGTCCTGGCTCTTTACTCTGGAGCTGCTCCCCTGCTGGTGATGCACACACCACTTCTCCAGCCCGTGCTGCTTCCTAGCCATTCTCTCAGCCCTTGCTTTAAGTCATAATTAGGAAAAATGTTAATTAACAAAGTCAGAAGGCACTAGAATTGTCTACATTATTTGAAGATGTGGATGGAAAAATAAGAAGTCAAGAGATTATGGAGTGTCAATAGGAATTTTTGACATGATGCAAATACAGCTTTGAGTTTAATACATTGTTTTTATTTCCTTTTTTAAAGTTTTACTCTTTTGCTCTGAATTATCATGCCAATGTGTAGTTTTTTTCTATAAAATCAACATTAGGGATGAGGTGATTTTTATTTGATTTAGAGATGCAGTATTTCAACTGAAAGTATATCTTTATTATTCGGAACTCAGATTGCGGCTGCAAGATGCTCAAAAATCTGAATAATTTATGAAAATTCCAGTTAGTTATCTGGTGGCTATGAAAGAGTGGCATATGTTTATTTAAAAGCAGCTGACTGTCCCCCTGACCTTTTTCTCCTTTTTTAATCCAACCACTTAATCCAGTGTAGATGATTATTTGATGGCTTTTACAAAAGACTCCGCATTATAGCTGCATTTATTCTTGCCTTGCTCTCGTGTGAAAGCGTGAGTTAATATGCCTTTCCTTTATAGCCAGTCCCTGAAGAACTACAGAATGGTGAAGGTTTTGGATATGTTGTTGCTTTCCGCCCTGTTGGAGTAACCAACTGGATCCAGACAGTGGTCACATCTCCTGATACCCCAAGATACGTCTTTAGAAATGAAAGCATCCTGCCATTTTCACTGTATGAAGTTAAAGTGGGTGTTTATAATAACAAAGGCGAAGGACCGTTTAGCCCAGTGACAACAGTGTTCTCTGCAGAAGAAGGTATGGAAGGGCTATGATTAGACAGATGGCCTTCAACTTAATGATTTTTCGACTTTACAGTGGTGTGAAGTGAGACACATTTCAGTAGAAATTGTACTTCGAGTTTCGAATTTTAATCTTTTCCTGGGCCAGTGATATGGAGTAAAATAATCTCTCAGGGTGCTGGGCAGCAGTAGCTACAGCTCCTAGTCAGCCAGACAACCACAAGGGTAAACAATGGATATACTTCAAATTATTCTGTACCATGCAACCGTTCTATTTTTCACTTTCAGTACAGTAGTCAATAAATTACAGGAGATACTCAACACTTTATTGTACAATAGGCCTTGTATTAGATGATTTTGCCCAACTGTATGCTAATGTAAGTGTTCAGAGCCTGTTTAAGGTAGGCTAGGCTAAGCTTTGCTGTTTGCTATATTAGGTATATTAAATGCATTTTCGACTTATGATATTTTCAAATTAGGATGTGTTTATCGAGATGTAACCCCATCATAAGTCAAGGAAGATCTGTATGTCAGTACCACACTTAATCAACCAGTTGTGCTCCAAAAACCCATTTGGAAGTTCTTTGTGACTTCAGATATATTTCTTGAAAAGGAGAATGATTGAAGTCATAGTTAGTAGTCCAGGTAGTAAAGATCAACCATGCCTACTTGAAGCGTGAGACTCAATGGATAGTTAGAGGGGGTAATAATTCGTTAAAAATCTGCTTATGAGGAATACATTGAGTTCCAGTCTGTGAAGCAGGGAGCAGCACAGCCTTCTACAGCTTTCTTCTTTGGGAGGTAAGATTAAGATATTCTTCTGGAAGTGCCCTAGTCTGAAGTTTTATAGTGGTTCCTAGACCTGAGAAAGAGGTTTTAGCAGGATGGAGAGGGAGGACCAGTAGTCTGACATTGGGGAGGTATGGAATATGCAGGTTTGGGGATGGGTTTCACCAGTTCTAGCCGGTATAGATTCATACATACTCCACTCTGGACTCACTCCCTTTCTCTGCCTTTCTGTCCCAGAAAGCAATAGTAAAAATAATAGTAACGTTAGGAGAATCCTATGAAATTGCCATTTTATAGGTCAAAAGCAGCTGCATATTGGCTATCTCATGCGGTTCTAGCTAGTTAGAATGGCAGGAGCTAACATGTATTGGATGCTTACCATCAGCCAGACGTTACCTAATTGGAATTTTCCAAGGAGGAATGGCAAGTGGGTACTATTGTTATTTCCCGCTTACACAGGAGAAAATGGAAGCTTGAGGAAAGAAATTAATGGACTTGCCAAAATCCATACAGACCTATTGAGCTAGCATTTTAACCCGGGGCCTTTGCTCTTGAGTGGTTTGAGCTCATGAAATATGATTTCACAGTATCGCCTCTATCCTCCAAGCCTTACAGTAAATTGAGAAAGTGGGTCCACAGTTGTCATTCCTAAAAACAGTAAGGAGGCTCAATTTTTCATCATACTGTCACCTCCTATTTTTGTTCTCTCTTTTCCCACTGTGTTCTGAGAGAAAAAGAGAACAGGATTTTTAAATTTTTTGCAAAACCAAGAGCTTTTATATTCATAGCCAGACCCCATCTCCAAGAGTTGCTGAGAAGGATTATCATTACAAGGGCAGGTCAGGAGTCTGAGGGGTGATGGGAATTAAATTAACCAGGGAGTTTGGGTAGATGGGGTTGGGGGCGGGCGGCAGCTGGGAAGGAGGGACGGCCAGAGCCTTTTACTATCTTCTTGCCTCCTGCACTTTCCTTCTCCTGTTTCCATTCTTGCCACCACTGATGATTTGGTTAAAGGTCTTTCTGTTACAAATGTCAGAAACTGATTCGACTTGTCTTTTAAAAAAGCAGGGATTTATTGGAAATATACTCTGACCTTTCATTGAATCAAGGAGAGAGGTAAATAGCAAACAAACCTCATGAAGAGCCTTAGTCAGAGAAGCTCTGGGCCCTCAGAAACTTAGGGCTTCTCTAGGGCATCAGGGCTGGATTGATTGGCCTCAAGTCTTCCTCGTTTTTCCAAAGCACGTTTCAAATTCTCAAGAGAAAAAAATCTAATAGGCCCATCCTTGGACCAGGGGGTCTATCTTAATATGCGTCAGCCATGGCCAGGGAGCAGGATCCTTTAACGTAGAAATGGATGTTGGGGGAGGACGCATCTCTGCTCAGAGCTCCTAAGAGGAAAGAATCACTGTGAGATCCATGAAGCCCCAAGAGTTCTCCATTACAAAGGGGATTTCTTCCTGTGTATTAAGCTCTGTGTGTGCTTATCTCCTCCAGAAGAGTACAGGATCTCATTTAACTTTGCCCCTCTTGTGCGCCTGGCTAGACAAGGCACTCACCAAATGCTTATTGAATAAATGAACTCTGTAGGCCTTGACCTTTATTTGGAAAAACAAAAAAGAACATAAAATAAGTAGCACTTGTGGGCATAGGATTTCCCATAGGGACTGTGGGACGGAGAGGAGAGAAATAATGATAGGGAGGAAAGAACCAAGGGAAAAAGGGGAGGAAAGTAGGATACCAAGAAGGGAATGCCAGAGAGGGAGCAAGTTGCTCTGGCTGTTCCGCAAGGAAAAGCCTGTGGCTGTGATGCTCTCTTCCTAGGAAATGGAAAGTGACCAAGACATGGTTCATGTTTTCAGATATTTTTACAGAATATTTTACATTTTCAAATATGTTAAAATGCTTTTTTTAAAAAAATAAGAACGTCAATATATTTTCCTGTTCCCAAACAGAGCCTACAGTAGCTCCATCTCAAGTTTGTGCAAATAGCTTGTCTTCCTCAGAAATTGAAGTTTCTTGGAAGGCTGTTCCTTGGAAGTTGAGCAACGGACACTTACTCGGCTATGAGGTAATGTCTTTTAAAATTAATTAGCTCGTGTAAGTATGTTGCCATGCTACCTTGTCTGCTTTCATTTAAAAGTCTTCTTAACAATGACATCTTAGCTAAAGTCTGACTTTTGTTCAATTTTATCACCGTATTGTTCTGTGTGACTATCAACGGATATTGACTTTAACTCAACCAGTTGAATGAAAGTGACTTTAGTTGAGGTATAAAGGAAAAAGTAATAATAAAATGAAAGGAAATCATGTATCCTGTGGGCCTAATCTTTAGCTAGTTTGGCTAAAAAATAAGAGTGAGCTCGAAACATAGTATTTAAGTTCACTGGGTATATCTGCTAATAGCTCTTCCGGTGCTTTGTCTTATTTTCTTGGTGGCCTTGTTACTTCTAGGCTCTAGAGAAGTCAGCCTTGTAGAATGTAATTCTTGCCTTCAAATAATTGTCTTTGGTGAAATACGATGAAAGGTCTGAAACGGCATAACGCAAGACCAAATGTAATGAAGTGCAGAATAGGCCACACAGAAAGTGGTTGAGGGATGAGTGACCTTGAAAGGTTTCATAAGGCTAGTAAGGTTTAATAGGACTTTAAAGAAAAAATAAGTAAACGTAGAGAAAGTGGAAACATTCCAGGCTGAGCATGGCACATTGAAAGAGTGGAAGGAGTAGAGGTCCATCTGCAGAAGGGGGTTCCTGTGGGGTAGGTGACGGTAGCAGGGTGCAGCGGGGCCAGCTCACAGACGGCTCTGAATGTTAAGAAGAACCATTCTGTCCTGGGCCCCACGTTTAGGAGGGAGCAGTTAGAGAAGAGTGGGAGCAGTTGAGCTGAGAGCTGACAAGATAAAAAGCGAAGTCTTAAGAAGGTTTCTGTGACAGTGACACTGTGGTAGCCACAGCTGTGATTTCACCCCGGCCCACAGCCGTCTTCTTAGCAAGCTTCCCTCATGCTTCTAATTCCTGACTCAGTGGCAGGTTTACATGCACGTGTTTGCAGTACAGGACCGTGTACCCTGCCACTTGCCAACATAACCTCAGTGACTGCACGAGGGTGCCCACTTGCTCAAAGGCAGCTGACCCATGGACAGTTAAACTGAGCTAGTCAGATTCTTGTTTGAACTATTGAAGCAAGCAGCACAGAGATTGTGTTCAGTGAGCATAATGCAGTGATATGTCAAATTTAGGACCCAGTTCAGACTTCCCAAGTGAAGGCCATGGGCAGATAGGACAAAGCTGATTTACAGAGATGAGACGGAGCAGACATACTTTCATGCAGCCCTAAAGAATGGAGGAGACAAGGACCCATGGAGCTTGAAGAGCAACAGAGAAGAGCTCTCTGACAATTGACCAGTTCTTGAGTTGGCTGTTTTCTTTCTCATAATGTCACCTTGTCCTCCTTTTCAGCCAGCCCCCTTTACATTTGAACTTGAGAGAGTTCCTGGCCCTTGTAACCAAACAAGCAGTGACTTGGATAAATTAAAGATAAAGTAGAGGAAGGATTGGCTAGAGCAGTGATGCTCAAAGGATGCACCATGGGCCACCTTCACCACAATTACCTAAATTTTTGCTGAAGATGAGCCCCCAGAATCCTCCCTGGGCCCACTGAACCCAAACATCTAGGGGTGGGTGTTGTGAAGGTGCATTTTTAGTAAATACCCATAGGGAAACGTCTTCCTGCACCCGTATGTATAGGAAGCCCTGGTCTTGACACAGAGACCCTGATCACAGAGCTGTCCAGACTTAAGGAAACCGAAGTGATACTGAAGAAGCAAAACACCACATAAATACAACAGAGCAACTTGATCAGCATCTTAAAGGAAGCCAAGAACACTTGGATGGAAAATTCCTTTAATTCCCTGACAGTGAGTAGAAGCAGTGAAAGATAGTGGGCAACCAATAGTAGCTCCCCAGTGATTAGAGAAATGGCATTGGCAGGAACGGTAAGTGTGATGGGAGGAACACAGATGTAAAGGAGCAGAATCCTGAGGTCAAACCTGTGCCAGGTCCCAGCTCTGCCACTCACTGTGCTGGAAAAGTTACGTAAATTCTGTGAGCCTCCTTTTCCTGCCTGCAGAACGGGAACGATGGGCCTAACCTAATTAGGATTTTGAGAGGATTGAATGAGATTAGGCACCTGTGCTTCTCACAGTTTCTGGCTCATAATAATAAGCAATGAATAAGTGTGAACCATGTCCCAGAAGAATTTTTCCGATATTAATTCATAGATTTCTCCCCAGTAACTATTCTCAAGCAGTTCTTCGACTCCAAGCTCTTTTGCCTCATGAGAGTTTTTGACGGCTATCAAGATGGGGTTGCCTGTGAGATCCCTTCCTTCCTCGCTTTGTTTCCAAAGCTCCAGCCTTTAAGGAGATTATTTCATGTATCCTAGAGGGTGAAGCGAGAGAACATGCCACAGAGGAAAAAATACAAGAGAAGTTTCAGGTGACCTTGGAGGAAACGAAGATCTGAGGCTTACAAAATCTCGTGGGTCCCAGAGCTTTCTACCTGGCAGTGCCCAAGTTGGTGGCCAGACCACAGAAGGGAACAGCTGTGCTTCCCACACTCAGCAAGGACTTCTTATTCCCCAAGCATGGCAGAACTGCTGGGCCTAAAGGGATCAGACCAATGTAACAGTAAGTTATCTTGGCCAGGCTTTGGGAAGGGGAGCCCCAGGAGTGATTGAAGTCGAATTTTACATTAGCTGAGCAGGATATGAAATTCAGTGTTAAATCAAATTTACTTAAAGAAAATAAATGAGCACATTTTGCATCCCTCCAGCAGCAGACTGAAGTACACATCCCCCATTCATAACTTTGTCCTTTACAAACCGTATGATAGGATAATCATTTCTGACCTGGTTGTAGCTTGTGAAGTAGTTAAGAGAAATAAGCAAGAGACTATATATAAATGGGCTTTGTGGGCTTCCAAGCACCACAGGAATGTTACCAGTCACTGGCGATTGTTTTGACAGCTTGGGGGCAGGTAGATGCTGATTTTAGAATATATCACTTTAAGCTGATCATGAGTCATCCAGATATGCATACTCTCTAAGAAAGTAGAATTATACCACTGTGGCTCAGGTCAGGAAAGAGAGGTTGATTGAACAAGAGACAAAACCAAAGAATCCAAGTAGTGCCATTGTAGTATCTCATGAAGTCCACACCATTTTTGAATTAGACAAACCTGCCTTCAGATCCACTGGGACAGAATATAAGCTCCACCAGCGACAGGGGATTCTGCCTGTTTGTTCACTGATGTGTCCCAAGTGCCAAGAGTTGTATCTGGCACACAGGAGGCAGGCAAAAATTTCATGTTGATTGAATAAATGCAATTTTGTCTCCATTATCTTACTGCTGTCTGGCTTTGAGCACATTACGAATGCTCTCCAAGGCCCAGTTAAAACAGTAAATAACTCTCAGCATCACTGGAGAAACTTTAAGTGAGATAAAGCAGCCATTGTGAAAATGGCCCAAAGAGACTTTGGGAGCTTCTCCTTTTCTGTTTTGAATATTGGGCGTTGGGATAAGATTTCATTGAAAGGGGAAATTTGAAAACCAGTGAAGTAATACAGAAACACTTAGCACAATCTGAGTATGGGACCCAGTGCTGTTGTTTGTGTTGCTACTGGTGTTGCCATTAGGTGGGGGGGCAAAAAGATGAGGGGCGAAGAGCATATGGGACTTCGCTCGAAATTAATGATGACATCTTGCCTATCTGTGTAAAGAGTAGCAAATTTAACATCCAAATGGAGCCTGAATACAGTATTGAAAGGAAACAACTAGTGAAAGTTTGTTCCCCAAGTGCTTGGTATGTATGAAAAGAAAGAAACAAGCTCAGGGAAAGGTATACTAATTGGGGCAACTTAAGAAATAATTTATATAATTATGCCAAGATAAAAATATGTATTTTCATAGTCTCAATAATGATTTAAACAGTAACCTGGAAGAATAAATGACTTAGCAGAGTATTTAACTATCAGGCATGTGGCTAACTTTCTGGGTTGCAATTTCCCCAGTGTGGCTTTACAATTGTTAATAGCACCTGCTTCCCTCTCATCTCATCATGTGCCACGTGGTGTGCTGAGCACACATCATCATTAGCATCTAGACTAATTTTCTTTCTGATTTGACCAAGTAGTCGTCGAGGAGCTCATTTCCCTGGGCTCCAATTTATTTCACCTTCTAAGCCACAACACTCAGGCTCAGATCTTTTCTTGTGCCCTTTGCATAGGAACAAGAGATATGTACAGACAAGATAAAGAGGATGCAGATGATTTAAGTTCATGGGTAGTGGGTGCCTGAGGAACAAAAGCTCCAAAGTTCTAGCTTGGTATATACAGTCCATTTCTTTAAAGTCATTTTGTGTCTTGAGAAAATAAAACTTGGGAGAATGATCTTGATAAGTGATGGAAACAAAAATCTATACTTGTGAAATACTACAGGTAAGCATATTTGTGGAACTGTTGCAGGAGGGGGGACCCCTTCCAGCGCCCGAGAGTGGGCTCTTGTCTACCACTCGGAAATGAAGTGTCCAGAGAAACACACACGCTGACAAAGCAAATGACTTTATTGGGAAGGGGCTCCTGGGTGGAGAGCAGCAGGGTAAGGGAAGCCAGGAGAACTGCTCTGCCCAAGTGGCTCGCAGTCTCGGGTTTTATGGGAATGGGGTTAGTTTTGGGGTTATCTCTGGCCAGTCACTTTGACTCAGGGTCCTTCCTGGTGGCGCGTGCGTCGCTCGGCCAAGGTGGATTCCAGCGAGAAGGATTCTGGGAGGTTGGCAGGACATCTGGGCTGACATCTCCTCTTTCCTTGTGACCTTTCCCGAATTATTCCGGTTGGTGGTAGCTTGTTAGTTCTGCATTCCTTACCAGGACCTCCTGCTGAAGATAACTTATGCAAGTGGTTACTGTGGTGCCTGGCCAGGGTGGACGGTTTCAGTCAGTGTTTCCCCGGGACGGGGGGCGGGGGGGAGTTGTAGATTTTTTTTAAATGTTTGGCAGTGAAATAGAACTTGGGTGGGGGGGAGGGGAACATAGTAGATTTATTTTTTTTAATGTGTAGCAGGGGAACATAACTAAAAATGTGTACAGAAGGCCAAACTAAAAACTTCACTCATACCTCTGTCCTACCTCCTGTTCTAAACAGCTGTACAGAATGTGTTTAGCTCCTAACATTTTAATTAGAATGGAAAAAGACATCAAATATTTGAATACTTTTTTGAGAATACGAAAATCCTACTGGAAGAAACAAAGACATATGGAGAGAGTCTAATTCCTTACTATCAGGCAGAGAATTAACTTCACCCTAGAACGAGTCACATGTACGTAGGAAAATTGGATAGAGACAATTCAGGCCCATTTACATAAACAGGAAGGCAGCAAAAATGAATTGAGTAAATAAAATGCAGACTTTCTGGAGGTGGTGGAAGGATTTGTTATGCTGGAGGGAGCAGTACGTATGTGTGTGAGAGCCACGCAAACAAAGCTGGGTTTGTTATTAGGCAGATATAGTCCCTACCAGACTGCGCCTCAGCATTGAGGGATCCAGGGGAGTAAATATCCCAGCCTCTCTCTCCTCGCACTGGCCCGTCTCCTGGCTTCTCTGTTTCTGAATTCAGGTTCGCTGCTCTCCTCTCAAAAGCCAGTACTCAAGAGACAAGTGCTGGTAGGAACGGAAAAGTCGCTTTATTCAGGAGGCCAGCAAACTGGGAAGATGGCGAACTTGTGTCCAAAAACCAACTCTGAAGATTCTGCTCGACCATGAAAGTTTTTAAAGGGAGAATCATTTGGGGAGGAGTTCAGGGTCTTCATTTATCTTCCACTGTGGGCAGACTTTCTTCTGATTGGTTGGTGGTGAGGTAATCAGGGCTGTGCTCCAGGAATCTTGGGCTCAGGCTGAAGTTACCATCCTCCGCCTGGCCGGGGGCCTTAGTTTCTGCAGAAGAACTCAAAGGTATTGCTATGTATATTCCTTGAGGTGGAGGCAGGACCCTGCGCCTCCACTCCTACCCCATGCACTATTATTTCTTGCCCGCTTCTCCTTTGTTTTTGTATACCCTCCCTTCCCTGATAAGCAGTTATTTGAATCTGCCCTTTGGAACTCAGGGTAGGTCACGGAGGCTAAATGATCTTGTTCTGCAAACAAGAAACAGGGTATACAGAAAGGATTTGTACTGGGAGGGCCCTAGAGGGTCCTGCTCCATTTCCTCTCCATCCAGTGAGAAGCCAGAGGGTCAGCGAGCTTGGTGTGTAATTCACATAGGTCAGCCCTCCAGGGACTGAGAGCCCAGTAAAGAAGAGTAGGAGGTAGATCTGGATTTGTCTTCTAAAACCTGTCCAATGCATTTGCCTGCCTGATATTTATTGAAATGTGTTTCGTCCAGCAGCTAAGATGAAATATTTGTCTTCCTGAAAATCTGTAAGTATACACAAAATTATTTCAGTCTATTCTGACTAAATACCTGTACTTTAATGGCTAAAAAAGTGCCATTTTTCATTTTTATTATTTTTATAAACTGCATTTCATTTTAAGGTGAAGTGAAATCTCTGATGCCGTGATGTGAAGGACTCCTCACCGCAGGGACATTAGTTTTTGGAATAACCAAATTCCTTGCAGAAATAGAGATAGCATTTTAAATCCTGACATTCCTCAAGTTTGTTTCTGTTTACTTACCGAGATAAAAATATGTTAGCTTGTGAAAGGGTATTATGGTTCTGAAGAAAAAATTATTATCTCATCAAGAAACTGGAGTCCCAATGTTTTATAGACACATAGAATATTAGGACTTGAGTAACTAGCTTGGTGAATTAAGGAAAAAAAAATCTTCCTCTCTGCTCTATCCACAAAACAGTTCTGACATCAAAAATGTGGGGTTTTTTTCTCTACACCAACCAGTTCTCTGACACCAGCTGGGTGTCCTAAAATTCAATTCAATTTTGACCCTCTGTACCTAGAGTTAGCTTCAGATCCTACAAGTTGAGGGTTCAGTCCCACAAGACTGCCTTGCCCTGCCACCACACACACACAAACATCAGATGCCAGTCACAAGTCCAGCCCTCCTCTGATCAACTGAGGGGTTCCCACATCCCCCTCCTTGGGTTTGATAACTTGCTAGAATGGCTCACAAAACTCAGGAAAGCACTTTACTTACCGTTATCCATTTATTGTAAAGGATACAACTCAGCAACAGCTAAATGGAAGAGGTGTGTAGGCCAAGGTATGTGGGAAGGGGCACAGACCTTCCATGCCCTCTCGGTGCCCTCCACTCTCCCAGCACCTCAATGTGTTCACTTACTTGGAAGCCCTTCTAACCTCTTCAGTTAGGTTTTTTTTATGGAGGCTTCACTGCATAGGAACGATTGATTAAATCATTGACCGTTAGTTAACCAAATTAAATCAACCTCCAGCCTTGTGTCAGGAGGTGGGCCTGAAAGTTCCAACTCTCTAATCACAAGGTTGGTTACCCTGGCAGCCAGTCTCCATCCTGAAGGTACCCAGGAGCCCAAAGCCACCAGATGTCTCATTAGCATGCAAAAGACACTTACCACTTCTGAGATTCCACGGGTTTGGGGGGAGCTGTGTGCAGAGACCAAATACATATTTCTTATGTGTCTCTGTGGTGGGAAGGAGGGAGGCATTTTTAAACTGCCTGTGTTTAAGTCATTCAAGAATTCACCAATATTGGGTACTTAGTGTGTACAAGCTTTGACCCAAGCGGCAGAGCTATGGTGATGACCAAGACAAACCTGCCTCCAGAACATGATTCCACCTTAGCATTCGCCCTTCCTGGTGTCTTCTGTGCCAGGGAATGCAGTTGCTGGCACTGGCGCACACTTGCACTAGCAAACCAAGGCAGGGTGACCCGCTACTGATGGAGAGAGTGGCCTGTGTCTCTCAGGCCGGGTGATGAAAAAATGTTGAGAGCCACAATTCAGTCTTAATCACCTTCTCCTCTGGAGTGGATTTACCTTTTATTTTTCCTCCCTCTGAACTCAGAGTGAATCTACAACATGAAAATATCTGCGTTTCTTCGGTTCTGGAAAATTCTGAGACATTTTCTCTTTTATTGTTGCCTTTTCCTTAACCTCTCCTTCTGGAACTCTGGTTGGAAAATTTCATTCATCCTCAGTGTTTCTTAACTTGGCTTTCATAATTTTTCTTTCCTTCTCCATGTTCTGGATTTATTCATTCTGTCTTCTACCTTCCAGTCTTCAGCTCAATCCTAGCACTGATTTCTTTTTTACTATTGTATTTTTCAGGTATCAGAATTCTACTTGATATTTTTTAGATTCGCCCCATCTTTTTTCTTTGTCTCCTATTCTTGCATTATAAATTTAGTCCCTTCTTTGGTAAATTTGAACATTTTAAATATACTTATTTTAAGATCCATTTCACCTAAGTGTATAATAGCCAGTCCCCTGTGGTCCAGTCTGCTGACTTTCTTTCTTGTTAGCAGGGTTCTTCATGTGCTTTGTAAAATTTCTGTCTCTGTTCATCTTTTGTAGATGCTGCCTTCATGTTCTGTCAATGTTACATTAACTCTTTTCTGCACAATTATATTTTCAGAGTTTGTTCCTTCAGCCTGGACATGTTTCCTTTCTTCATCCCTGTATTGTGGTTGTGCCTATGAAATCCAAATTCGTGTGGAGTTATATTCTGTCCTCTCAAGTGTAGAACTTTTAGCATTTAAACCCAGAACACAACTGAGAGGAAAAATGGCATCTTTACTTCTTGGCTTTTTCCTCTATTAAAAAAAAAACAAAAACAAACTATCCTCATATAAATATTTTTGAACAAAATTTTATAGAACATAACTGATTTATTACTTACATAATAAAAAACATCTATCCTTGTATAAATATTTTTGAACAAAATTTTTATAGAACATAACTGATTATTACTTGGAAATATGTATGTCACTGCTTTATTTCTTTATGCTTTAGTTATATGCATATTTATTCAAATTTTAAAGTAAAGCTATTTAAGAAGATTATATAATAAATTTGAACTAATATCATGCTCAATTTTGGCACTGATTTTCTCTGTGATTAAATATTTCTAATACCTGTCAGCAACTGAGATCTAAAAATAAATCTCTCATTCTGATACATGGAGATTGGTTAAAGAACTTCAGAAACAAACTGCTATCAAGAGCTTTCAAGCACCTTCTATGAACTGATTTATAAAAGATAATCCATATGCCAAATGAAAATTATTTTTATTTCTTCTTTAAATCAGTCTCCTAAGGAATGATTTCTTAGGCAACTTATATTGAAGTAATTTGAATACAGAAAGAATGGCGCACGGATGGAAACCTAACAAGAGACCAGTGTGTATCACAGGATGATCTTGATTGAGTTACTTGACTTCTCCCTGCCTCTGCCATTCCATGTGTTGAGTGACAATTATTAAAGCTCATAATTATGTGATCTTTTTCCCAATCTATGCTATATCCTAGGCCACAAGTTTTCAGGCTGACTACAGTGTTTTATTTTAATTATCGATTATGTGTCATTCTTAGTTTAATAACTAGACAATGCTTTAAAGAGCAGGGAGCGTCTTATCCTTGTGGAGTCATCTAAACCTAAGCAATACCTCCGTTGTTTACAGTTGGTGAATTTAGAATGTATGTGAGTTTTCGGTATCTATTAACAATTTGCTGGGTGTGGCTTTATAAAAGACAGTTTGGCATGTTATCTTTAATTAATGAATAAAATCTATGTGGTTTTCTTTGATAATGGTAAATGGTATCTGTCATATATGTGGATTTTTTTGCTAATTTATATTTGATGCTTTAAAGTTGTAGGAGGTGCATATTCAATTTAGTCCTAATTATTTGGGTTTACGTCCTCCTTTCACGGTTTTTCTGAAAACTAATAACTTCTTTCCAGGGAAAACGCACATATACACATACATGAGCCCAGCATTTTGCATGAATTTAAGGGGGCCTTGATAGCAATATAAATATACATGCATAATATACACACACATATATACATGCACATATATAGGGAAAATATTGATCTGGCGTGATATTAATATGCTAATTTGGGATTATTATTGAAAAACCTGAGATTTTATATTTTGCTGCTAATCTTTTTTAAAGAAATAATTTTATAGTTGCTCATTTTTTTAAAAGTAACTTTAGGTGTATTTTTCTCAGAGGCCTGAAATGGATTTACCCTAGGCAACCCATAAACACGTTTTGTTTAGCCCACAGACAAATGGGGCCAACTCTAAATTTGGGACATTTCACATTAAAATCAGGATTTTTGCTTTCTTTTAAAAAAAGACCTGTAAACACTGGGTCCATCTTCCCCCCATCGACCAGAGCTGCGTAAAGGCTCCATTACGAAGATGGAACGTGCCTGTCTCCTTTGCCGCAGTTCCCACGCATCTCTACTGCCTTCATGACTCTGATGGCTGAGCATCAATTGCCGTTTTCATTTTGCCCAAGGAGCTGTTTACTTACAGAAATTACAGAAATGGTTTCCTGTTTTCATATTTTGCTATCGAAGTAGAAAAATGAAAGTCAAACCAAAAGGGCAAAGACTGCAAGAAAAACAGGAAAGTGCCTATTTCTTTCTTTTTTTAAAAAATAAATTTATTTATTTAATTTATTTATTTTTGGCTGTGTTGAGTCTTTGTTGCTGTGCGCAGGCTTTCTCTACCTGCGGTAAGCGGCGGCTACTCTTCGTTGCGGTGCGCTGGCTTCTCATTGCGGTGGCTTCTCTTGCTGCGGAGCACGGGCTCTAGGCTCCCGGGCTTCAGAAGTTGTGGCATGTGGGGTTCAGTAGTTGTGGCACACGGGCTCAGTAGTTGTGGCGCATGGGCTTAGTTGCTCTGCGGCATGTGGGATCTTCCCGGACCAGGGCTCGAACCCGCGTCCCCTGCATTGGCAGGCGGATTCTTAACCACTGCGCCATCAGGGGAGCCCCAAGTGCCTGTTTCTTTAGGAAAGTAAAAAATATGTACTCAGTCTGCTTTATGTATTTGTGTTAAGTGTCCAGCCCCTGCTTTAGACGGTCAGATGGTGATATCTGGTCTCAGCACGAGGAATAGTTGCACTTTTCATGAGCCATTTGTTTGGTGGTTTTGTTGCTGTTTTTATTTTATGAAGGATCCAAACTGTCTAGCAAAGCATAGCAGGACTTTATAGCATAAATCGGAGTTCACTGGGGAACGTGTCTTATTATTGTATTTTTCTACTTTTATTTCTTTATTTTATCAAATACTCTGAAAACGTTTTTGTATTTTTATACTGTAAATGTATATATCTTTATAAGCAGTCTCAGATCATTTTGCACAGTTCACAATAACGAAATACAAGTAAAACATTTCAATATATCCATATATTAACCTATGTTACCTGCCTTCCTCGTCTCTGCAGCAGCTCTGCATACTCAGGGGTCTTGGTGACACTTGGCCATCACTGTAGGACAAGTCAGGGGCCAGCTGGCTTTTCAGTGGTCTTTGCTCTGACAGGTCACTTTCTTCACAGAAGGCATCTTCACCATCCATCAGAGTTTAAGCATAGCTGCCAGCCTTCCAGCGCTGAGCCTGAGCCAGGTTGATTAGGGTCTGAGAAGGAGGGGCAGCTCACTCTGTTAGAAATGTAGATTTTTTTCCCTTCATTTTCCCATTTATAAGGCTATGGGCTAGTAGCATGTAGCACTTACTGTCTTTGAACTTATCTGGTTTATTTGTGTACTTATTACTTGTCTCCCCCGGGAGTCCCTTTTCTTTCACATCTGTGGCACAGAGCCTAATGCAGCACCTAGCACATAGTAGGTCCTTAAAAACTACTTGTGGAACAAATGATAAAGTAAATAAATTACAGTGCCCATTTTAATAAAAATCACTTAATTTAAAGGATGCTGTTTTGTCAATCTTTCTCATCTTTTATGTTTTCTGTCCACCAGGTGCGGTATTGGAATAATGGAGAAGAGGAATCATCAAGCAAACTGAAAGTGGCAGGAAATGTGACATCGGCCAGACTCCGTGGCTTGAAGAGCAACTTGGAATATTACACGGCTGTCCGGGCTTTCAACAGCGCTGGTACCGGTCCCTTTAGTGCCACGGTTAATGCAACCACCAAGAAAACTCGTATGTATCTCCTGATTTTTTTAACGTCAAAAAAATACTTTACATTTAAAATGGTAGCCTTCTTTATCATTTTAGATGGACAACACAAGTCAGTAAGCCCAATGAATGATGTAAACCCAACTCCAATCCCTTGTAAACTCAGAGGCACACATACATGTCTTCCTGATACCCCTAAATCTTCAGTTAGAAACCCCATGTGAAAATGAATGTGCACCTTTTGAAAAATTTTAGAGTGGGATGTTTAGTCAAGTCCATCCACTTTTCTTTTAAAATGTGATCAAGCTAATTGGTTTATTTCATGTATTTTTAGTTCTCCAAAGCTTGCGGATTTTTGATAAGCATGAATAACTTAAAGTTCAGGCCAAAGAATCAAGAGTGATGTTTTTCTTCTTTTCTTTCCTACTTATTCAAAAGAGGGCAATGCACAGTAAAGATGTTGGTTCACATGAATATATTGATATTTTTAAAAATCTGACCAGAGATGTCAGTCAGTGTTGCCTTCAAAGCTGAGTCTTTGTTAGCTGTGTATTCACAGGTACATTCACAAGCACCAATTATGAGCTATACATTAACCTGGCTTTAAATTAGGCTACAGAAAAATCAGTGATTTGCAATTTTGTAGTCTTTCACATATATTTCCATGAAACTGATAGCACCAGTGTATATTTAGTTATTGTATTGTATTGCTAATTTCTCACAATGCAACCATTTGAATTACTCTTGTCATTATCGTCATAGCTAATAGCAATTGAGAACATTTTATGTTCACATGCTTTACATGTATTCCCACACCTAAACTTCATACCTACCACATGAGGTAGGTGTCATTTTTACTTCTTTTTGAAAGATGAGGAATGTGGGCATGACAGGATTAACTTTAATTTTAAAATAATGGTGCAGTAAAACAATTTTTCTTCTTAATTTATTTTCAAAATTAATTAACCCTGTATAAAAATGTTTTTTTAACTGGCCCTATATGGGAATGAGACAGTTATTTTGCTTGACTGCCAATTTCATTAATGCATTTCTATTTCCATATATAATTCCCAAACTTTCGTGAGAACATACGTTGGCTGGCTAAAATTGCTAAGAACAACAATAGTATAAAATCTAATTTTATTGCTAGTGTTATTTATGGGTAAGTTAAAATATATATAAAACACAATTCTACTATGGATTTTCATTAACCAGTGTTAATTTGATCAGGAAAGTTCATATTTTTACCTTTGTATCATCTATTGAAAAGAGAGTTTGGAGAGAAAGTTTAGCAACCAAACATTTTAATCCCTTTAAGTAGCATATATTTACAAGCAACCAACTAATGTGGTAATTAATTATCCTTCACTAATTATTAGGAGAAGCCTGACGCCATCTCTTATTTATAACACATGGTTGGGGTTAGACCAAGGAGCGTGTAGGTTTGGCAATAAACTGAAAATATTCTGCGTATAGAACTTTTCACTCAATATGTTTGGTATTCCCAGTAGCGCTTCTGAATTAGTAAGATTTAAATATACATCATTATTATATGTTCAAAGCACAGCGTCAATCAAAAATTCTGATTGCACTGATGCATGCAAACAAGTTTATCTGGCTCTTTCCTCTGACTTAATAATTGATGTGATTACTTGCTAAGAAATTATGATTGTAAAAGACTGTGTGACATCATCATGGAATCAGTGAAGAGCTTAGTGAATGGGTTAGACAGAAGGAGGAGACTGATTATAAATCGATAGGAATTTCATGGTAATGTACACTGAGTGAAATAGAATTAAAAAAAAAGCAAAACCCTTTAAAATTTAAAGATAGCCTATAAATACCCAATCTAAAGTAGGAATTTGTGGGTTACAGTAACGATGGTGATTATGATTTTAATGACTAACACTTACAGAGCAATTTCCAGTCTCTGTTCTAAGTATGTTTCATGTATTGAGTCTTAATTCTCACAGCAACACCGTGACTTGGAAACTATTAGTAGTCTCACTTTAGAGACGAGGATGCAGAAGCACATAGAGGTTATATAACTTTACTGAGATCACAGAGTAAGTAGCAAGAGAGCCGTACAAATCCAGACATAGTCTTAACCACTGTGCTAGCCTCTCTTTCAACCATATAATTAGAATGTTCATGTCATATATAACACCAGTATTCATTGGGATTTTACTCTGTGTTTAGGAAGCAGGTAAGGTGATCAAAGATAGACAGGACTTCTGTGCTCATGGACCTGGAGTCTCATGGGAATTCCAGTAATTGAACAAAATCCCCCCTGCAAATGATACATTCCTATCGCCCCAATTTAACTGGAGTCTGCATGTGGGGCTGTAGGTGTTATTAAAGAAAGTTTTCCTACTTTGAGTGGGAAATTCATAGAGATAATTAAAATCCCTAATTATTCTAAGATTATGTATAAAGACCATTGTTCAGTTTTAAATTTTACATTCATAATTTTTCTAATGTACCAAAATACAAGTAAGGCAATCTTTTAAAACTATTTCGAATATTGTTTTACTGGCAGCTCTTAATAGTCATACTAACGTTTGACATGGTGTTAGCTTTAAATCCTAGTTACGAATTTTAATAAGGCTTTTGTGATTATCACTATGAAGAGAATTATTGTCATGCTTCAGGCATAAAGAACGAAGATAACATCTTTGAGTCTTTGCTTGCTATCTGTCTTCCCCTCTGGATTGTAAACTTTATGGGGAAAGAGTCCTTCTGTGTCTGTTCACCCAGCCCCAGTGCCCAGCCTGGCACTGGGAGCCACTCATTAAATGTTTAATCGGTAGCTAGATAGATGAATGAAATCTAAAGAAGCAGGCCAGCCTGAAGTACTATTATTAATCCCATGTACTTCCTCTTGACTGAACATGGTGAATTCAGAACACTTACTGGAGTCCTTCACCATCTTACTTAAAATGTGCAAGTTTCATGTACTTGTAATCATGGAATTCTGTATGCGAGGCTTTACATCCATACAGATCTTGGGTGATATTTTTGATTAATGTAAATAATACAAGGATTCTCAGGTTAAGTACTGTAGCTTCCATTAAACACTTAATTTTTGATATCCAAATACTTGTGTTTTTTTAAAGCATTTCTAAGTTAAACACTAATTAGCCTCTTTAAGTAATCAAAGATGGATTTTTGTTACTTGCAACCCAAAGAGAGCTAACTCTTAAGAACATCTTTTATCTAAAGGCACTGATGAGGAAAAATTGCAGATAGCATATAAATGACGAAATGGAACGGCTTCTAAAAGGAAACATACTGAGAAGTTTATGTTCGGAGATTGCAGGAAAGAATGTGGAGGGCAAATATTCTGCTTTGTATGACTGAAAAGTCAAGTGGTGATTGTGGCTTTCAGTATGGATAAATTTAGCACTCAACATCCTCAATAATCACCTAACATCTCAAATTGATTATTTCTAAAACTAAGTTCTTTAAATCATCCACCCCATTTAAAACCTGGCCCTTCTACAATATCAATATTCCCCATCTTGGTAAATTCAATCCCGTTGTTGCAGTTGCTCATCCACAGAAATTTTGGGGTCACCCTCAACTCTTCTGTTTCTCTTATACCGTACACCTGGTCCAGAATCTGCCTTCTACAAGAATCTGCCACTTCTTAAGGCATTTACGGCAGTCGCCCTGGTACAAGTTGGCACAACCCTCACATGGATCAGGGCAGTGGCCCTTTATCATTCAGCCCCTCTGCCTGTGTCTCCCTTAGGCCAGAGTGGTAGTGATGATGTCGCTTCTCTGCTCAGAACCTTCCAATCACTTCCCATCCCACTCCAGATAAACGCTAAATCCTTAAAATGCCCAACAAGGCCTTTACAATCCATCCTGAAATCCTACTTAGACTCATTTCCTACTATTTTCTACCCGCTCCTTCCACCTTCCTTTCAGGGGCTCTGCATTTGCTGCCCCCTCTCCCCCGAAGGTTGTTCCTCCAGATGCCCAAGTGGGACTCTCCCCCATGCTCACATGTAACCTCAGTGCCACCTGACCGCCGTATGTAAAAGTACAGCCCCTCATTTCCCGACACTCCCTGTCTCCTTTGCTGCTTTATTCTTGGGCATCGCACTTAGAGCCACCACCCATGCTATAGCTTGTTCGTAATTATTTTATTGTTGTCTCACCAGCCTGCTTTGACTGAAGGCCAAACTCCTTCAGGGCAGAGATTTTGCCTGTTTTCCTCATTACTCTATCCCCAGAGCTCTATCTTCAGTGTCTCAGTACTCACAGTTGGTGCCCTGTAAGTATTTATTAAACAGTCGAGACTCTCTTCATCTCTTGGCTCTGTTCCACGGTGGCATCATTCTCACCAGGTCCCCTCTTCAGAGTAACAGTATTGCCATTAAACACCTCAAAGCCTATTCCTGTCAACTAAACATGCTGGGAAAAGGGCCAGCTCCTTCCTGATGCCTCCACTCAGAGCCAAAGAGGGGTCTTGGCTCTTCTAGAGCCAGTTTTTGTGGCAAGTAGGTGGAAACCCTTGATTGGCCTGGCCTGCATCACATGCCCAGATTCTCCCCTAGAACAAGAGAATCCTATTTTTTAATGCCTTCACCAATGATTATACATGAGTATCTACTTGAGAAAATAGTGGTATTAAGTGGTGAAATCAGTTTTTCACTTGAGTGTTTGCATTTCCAAATGGAATGTTCATCCATGTAGGTTGAGCCAAAATTAATTGTCTGAATTTAAGGAAACCGATTGTGTCCTCAGGAAATGAAAAGGAAATGTGAATAAAACAAGCCCTGAAAGAACGTGAGTCAATATTTCAGAGGTTTTTGATAAAATGAATATTCCTGCCTCAAACACCTAATGTAGAAGTTTTCAAGTTTTCGAAGGTACGATTTCATTATATAATCATCCACTCTAAGAGTCAGGATACATATCAGTGCAAGGTTTCCCAAATTTTAGATGGTGATCTGCCTTCTCAATTTTTGCCATTTCTGTGGGCCTTCTCTGCTAATGTGTACCTAGTATTTTTTCTTAAAAACTAACTTACCATTTTTACTTATATAAACCTAAAGAAAATGGAAACTCATTTCCTGAGTATGAAAACCAGTATCATTGCCATAAGTAGATGTTAACAAAGTAATAATTAAACAATTAACAATGCCAATAATAGTAAATATAACGAAAAAATAAGCTGTTCTCCATTTTAAATATTAGCAAAGTGGTCTTGCCTATTCAGACAACTGAACCTGCTTCCTCTTTGTTTGTAATGTTAGCACTGAAGGGATACGAAAGAGCTAGTAGCCCCCAAATCCAGCTTTCTCTTGAAACTAATGGGAAGACTAAAAGGGAATTAATTCCTCCCTAGGTGACTAAGTGTTATTTGTTGGCTTTTCTGTGTGTCACATACCACAGATATATGTCACCCACTCATGTTTGTGTATGATATGCCACAAATCACATACATACATTAGAATACACTGTTTACTAATAATGCACATTCTTCAGATTTAGAAGGGTTTTCTTTTCCTGTCTGTGGACTTCAAGAAAGTGATCTCTGATCTTGTAAGCTCTGAAGCAAGATAGCAATATAATATTGAATTTAATCAGAATCCAATTAGGAAGCTTCAGCTAGTATAGAAACAAATACTTACTTTGGCCAAATGTATAAATCTTATGAACTTTAGTTTGTAGGAGCTTTGGTACTTTTTTGAAAATCTGTCCACCTTGCCCATGAGTTCTCTAGAAGCTTGTAAATGTTCTGATTATAGGTTACAAATTTTCATGTTGTTATTATCCGAAGAAGGAGAGGTTTTGGTCACGGGAATTCCCATTCATTTAAAATGAAGAAAGGCTGTCTTCCCTGACATTCTAGATTAGACCCCAAGTAAAGTCTTTTCTGAGTTTTAGATGAGTTAAGAAGCACGTGTTTTTGTCTTGTTTTTTAAAATTGAGTCAATCTCTTATGATAAATTAATTTATAATAATTTCAATGATGTCAAGACAAATATATCTCATTATTTGGGAAAGAGTGGCTTTTGGTGACTTGTTTTCTGCACAGTGTCAAATATTTAAGCCGTTTCATGACAAATGCTGATGTTTAAGTCAAGTGAAGTCCAAGTGGAAAGTGTACCTTCAAGCTACCACTTATCATGTAAGTCAGCTCATTACCATCAGGTAGTCAAGAAATCTGTTGAGTTTTACATAATTAAGTCACAGCAAATATATTTTCTTAAAATTCCATATTTTGAAAGTCAATGTCAACTTCACTATCAGCACTGTGAAGATATCACTACTGAAAATTCTGGACAGTAATATTCTTTATTTTAACAACCTCTACTTTTTATATGTAAAGGAAAATGTATTCACTGCTGAAAATTAGGGGAAAATAGAAGAAAATAATCACCCATAATCCTATCCCTCAGAAAGACCATTGTTAGTATTGTTGATCTTTCTTTCCAGACTTAAGTTCTATAAAATGTTTCTCTTAGACAGTGGAGGTTATGCCATATATTTAGTTACCTTGTATCAGAATTTTCCCCAGGTCATTAATAATTTTCATAAATATGTTAGTGAATGTATAACATTCCATTGTGATAATGCACCACAATTTAGCCATTTTCCTGTTGGTAGACATGTCTTATATTCCCAGCTTCATCCAGTCAACACCCTTGCAGTAATCACCTATTTGCAGTCACGTGGCTGTAGATTTAGTAAAAGCTATAGGGCTGTTGTTGAGGAGTCTGATGATCAAATACACGGAGGATGTCAGGATAGGTGCTAAAAGAATGATAATAATAATAAAAGCCTTTGACATACTATTATTCTTGTCACATACCATTTGAAATTATTGAAATAATGTTACAGCCTGTCAATTAGTGTTGTGCTATATATATAGTGATATGCCACTTTTCTACTAGAATTAAATTAGTTTTTATCATTTTTTTCTATTTTAGTGTACTGTCAACACAGTAGAAGTTGAGTTGACAGAGGAAAAATCTACAGGATATGAAAGTTGAGATATGATTTACAAAAAATTTCAAAATGTAGACCATATATCAAGTTAATTCTCATAAGGTGTGGAACTCAGCCAGCCTTCTGGGTTGGGCTTCCAATGTCATAGAACATGAAAAGTGAAACTGGAAGTCCTAAAAGATATGCTGTCAACTCTCTCCTGCCCATTTCCACTTCAGTATGTGACTCAATGCCTTTACAAAAATTCATTGTGTTACATTGAAGCTTAGGCTACTGTTTAATAGCTGTATTAGTCAGATTGGGCTAGTATGGGTAGAGTATCCAAAACTCCCAAACCTAGAGGCTTTAAACTACAAGTGTTTCTTTCTCATTCGTACTACATGTCCATCACAGGTGCGATTCAGATCTGATCAATTGCATCTTCACTGCAGGACCCTGACTGAAGACGCAGCCACTCTCTGGGCCATGCTGGTCTCATGGCAAAGGGAAAATGGTGAACCGTGCTCTTCAGTTGCTTTTAAAGCTGTCATTTCACTTTTGCTTACATTCCACTGGCTGAAACAAGCCATATAACAAAACCTGATGTCTGTGAGATGCCAGTGAGAAGGGGAAGTATGTCTTCCTAAAGGCTTGGGACCACAAGTCCCATGGCCAAGCTGAATGTCAGTGAGAGTGAGGCAGGGAAGCATAATCTTTCCATGGAGGATGAAGGACAGAAGACCTGCAAAGACTAAATAATAATACACCCCAAATGATCTACCCCAAAGTATTTTTAAACAATAATAACAGTCAATCCTACCAGCCAATAATGAGGATCATTTTAAAAAGTTTCCAGAGGATCTAAGAATAAATCACAGTTCCTGAGAGATTCCCTAGGGGTCCCCGAGTTGCTCTTTCATCTGCCTTTACTGCCTGCACCTTCCTCCTCCATATCCCTTCCTTCAGCATCTACAACCTCAAGCCTTTACAGAAATAACAAGATAATTTATTCCATCCAGATAGATTACTTATATAAATATGTCAATAAAATATCCTCAAAATATGTAAAAACTACCCCCAATGACTCTTTATTTAAAAAGAGGAATAATAAAGTCAGGTGCCTTCAGTGGCCGGGCAGGTTTAAATGAGCAGTGGTGGGCATGTGGGGCAGTCTCTTCTTGCTCCATCCCATCCTTTCTATCCATCAGTGTAGGACCAGTGTTCCTGACCATCTAGTTTTGCACAAGAAACCAGAAATCTGGATCTTAAATGAAAGCTCCCAAGTTTTAAATGTTGGTAACTAAACAAAATTAAAATACAGTATTTGGGTGAGACAAAAAATATGTGCAAGCTGGATCTAGCTGAAGTTTCAGGTTGCAACCTCTGATGTGAAGCTTTAGAGTTATAAACATTTCACTATCTTGTGTTTTTTAATCCAGCAACAGCTCCACCAGCTGTTTTCCTTCTTTTGCAGTTGAGACTCTGTGGCTTCTGCTAGGTTAAGGGACTAAAATCAATACAGGTGAGTTGTAAGTGGCCACATTGCTTTTAGTGTATTAAGCCTTAAGTATATTAGGTAGATCTTGTCTGTGGTGGTACAAGCTTGCTGTTTGTTGGTGCACAAGGGTAAATCATTTTTATAGAGAGTTTGTGGAAGGAAAGAATTAATATTTGAAGTTTGACATTAGTAAGATAGAAAAGAAGGGCATTTAAGGCTTAATACGAGGTAACTAAAGGTTGGTAAGGATGGAAACCAAAAGTAGGGATGAAGATACTAAAGGGAAGTTTGGATCATACAATAATCAAACTTTACTTTATTCATAATTTGCCCAGTGTTTTGCAATCTCCAGTCACTGAATGATCCTTGCAAGATTTTAGCCAGATACTCAACAACCTGGATTATTATTTCCCTAATGTATTTACTTTAATACTTAAATATATTTATTTTAAAAGGCTTTGTATCATTGCTATAAACAGAACACGACTAATACTGTCTCCTTACAAGACAGTAGTTTTAATTTTCTTCCTATAAAAATGAAAGCAAAGCCGTTACTTAGAGAAAAGTTTATAACTTAAAACTACAATGAATAGCAAAAATAAACATAATTGATTTGCCAAGAATGTGTACCTAGAAATAAGTTTTGCAATGAACTAACCAGAGTGTTGATGACTGTTATTAATAGAGTGATATTCTGTTCTTGATCACTTAGTTTAAGATGAATTATTTACTGTAAATATATCCTTAGTTCAGAGTCAGTTTGAATTATGACTGTGTTTTTTGGGGTGTTTACCAGACATCTGTGTGCTACTGAAAGCATCTGAGTTATTTATGTTTGTGTAATGCCCTATTTTCTGTGTCATTATTTAGAACCTAATTTTAATCTATGTATTGTGTGTAAAGTAGATTACCACTGATGTACCAATATTGGCCTCATCCAAAAGAATTATATCTATGAATCAAGACTTGCATATGATAGGTTTTTTTTCCCCTAACATGAAAATATGTAAATATTTACAATTAAAAATGTTATCCACCTAAAACCATCGTATTTGTACAAGTACTGGTCTCTGGGAACCACTAATGTGGTCCATGATTAGAAGTCAGAGAACATCCTTATCTCTGTGCTCACTGTACTCAGGAGAATCCCTGACACGTGTGAAATGCTTATTAAGTACGTAGTGACTGAAAGGGAATTCCGGATAGAAACATTGTTCCCCAAGGTGTGTGTCATTCACCCAGGCTGCCGAGCTGGAATCAGCCTTCCTTCTTATAACCACCACCCATATGACCTCCATCATCATGACCTATTCACAAATTCCAGGTCTGTTCCATCCCTCCAACTCTACTGCCATCACTTGCACATGGAGCTTTATTATCTTTTACACAAAGTGCTGCAGTGCACTCCCTACAGAACTCCCACCAAGATTCTCCTTCTTCTCCGTCTGTCCCCACAAAGATCTATGAAAGCACAGACCTGATGGCATCACAGATCTCATCCTTCTTCAGTGCCGTGCCAATTGCCTGCCCCCAAATATTCCTTTTCTAGTTTGGCCTTCTAGACTCTTTAGCATATGGCTCCTACCAGTCTCTCCAACCGCCTTTGCAGTTCCTTCCCATCATCCCTACCTGTGACCCGTCAGAACTGAGCTCCCTACGGCACTATGCTAGTTCCTGCCTCTGTGCCTTGGCGTGTGTCATCCCTCTGCC
This sequence comes from Balaenoptera physalus, assembly GCF_965194825.1. Classification (NCBI taxonomy): domain Eukaryota; kingdom Metazoa; phylum Chordata; class Mammalia; order Artiodactyla; family Balaenopteridae; genus Balaenoptera; species Balaenoptera physalus. The sequence goes on along the minus strand of NC_138896.1, from coordinate 94,272,688 downwards.
TGGGATACCACCCCCCAACCTATACATGTGAAACTCACATTCGTCTTTCAAAATCTACTTGAGATGTTGTCACCTCTTTATGCATTTTTCCCTGAACCCTTAAAACATAAATATTTAGTAACTAAATCATTTAAGTATTGAATGAATACACTAGTTGTTTTGCTGTCTTTCTTATTCTGTTCTTTCTTTGTGTTTTGTTCCTTATCGTCTTAGCCTCAATATGATCAGCCATATTCAAGCTCTCAAGCTGATGGTCAGTGTTAATGTCCCAGTTTTGTCTTTGTGAAATGTATGCATTTATTGGGATGTGTCTTGGAGGACTTTCAAAACCATGGAGCTAGAAAATTCATTGTAGATTCTGACGTGCCACATTTGAGAACTGTGACCAGCCAGATGTTACCCCGCTGACACCATGGTGAATTGCTACTGATGCTTGTTCTGAATCTTTCCCCATTCAGCATTACTTTGTCACTGCATGAATCATTCCTTAGGGACACATAGGGAGTAGATCAAACTTATTTTTTGATAACACTAGAAAAGTGTTTTCTTAATCCTTGGGTTGTGTTTCTTGCATTAAAATAGCAGTCAGTTACATACAAAATCTAATTTGATATCTACCTTTAACAAGACATTAGGCTAGTGAATAAAAACTAGCATATGGGCCTATCGATGTCAGAGACCATGTAGGACATTTTCTCTGCAAGGAACTTACGAGTTAGTAGGAAAATTGGATAATAAACATAAAACCACAATTAAATGTAAAATGTACCTTTGCTGAAGATGATGAAGAAAGGGAACCTGGTGTAAGAAAAGAGGCCCCATTGTACGTTTAGTCTGAGAAGTCAGGAAAAGCAGTCCTAGGAAAGTGAAAATTGAGTATATTTTGAGATGAACACATTTAATATTCATTTTTACGTCATTGACAAATCATTTGTCAATGGTTCAAGAGTTAAATAAAGTCACAGATAGTTACCACAACGTAATAGGGGACACATAGACTTTGGAATTAACCAGAACTGGTTTGAATCCACATGATACCTCTTACCAGCTGTGTATCTTAGCAAGTTCTTTGCTTTTAATTTTTAATTGTGATAAAAACACACATGACATAAAATTTCCATCTTACCTATTTTTAAATGTACAGTTCCTTAGTGTTGGGCTTGGTTATTTTGCAGCCGATCTCCAGAACTCTTTTCACCTTACAAAACTGAAACTCTGTACCCGTGAAACGGCATCTCCCATTGTCGCCTCCCCCACCCCTGGCACCCACCATTCTACGTTCTGTCTCTGTGGATTGACTACTCTGGCTACCTTGTATATGTGGAATCCTACAGAATTTGTCTTTTTTGTGACTGGCTTATTTCACTTTGCATAATTTCCTCAAGGTTCATCCAGGTTGTTGCATGTGTCAGAATTTCCTTCCTATTTAAGGCTGAATAGTATTCCTTTGTATGGCTGTACCACAGTTTGATTATTCACCTGTTGATGGACACTTGGGTTGATTCAACCTTTTGTCTGCTGTGAATGATGCTGCTATGAACATGAATGTGCAATCTTCTTTTTAACCTTTCTGGGTCCAGATTACCCATGTAGCAAAACGGGCTTTATTATAATGCAGTGTAATGAGGATTAAGTAAATTATATAAAACCACATTCTACCTTGCCTAACATATTATAGGGTTGTTTTTTAGTTTTTTTTTAAAATTAATTAATTAATTAATTAATTTTTTTATTTTAGTTTTGGCTGTGTTGGGTCTTCGTTTCTGTACGAGGGCTTTCTCTAGTTGTGGCGAGCGGGGGCCACTCTTCATCGCGGTGCGTGGGCCTCTCACTTCCGCGGCCTCTCCTGTTGCGGAGCACAGGCTCCAGATGTGTAGGCTCAGTAGTTGTGGCTCACGGGCCCAGTTGCTCCTTGGCATGTGGGATCTTCCCAGACCAGGGCTCGAACCCGTGTTCCCTGCATTGGCAGGCAGACTCTCAACCACTGCGCCACCAGGGAAGCCCCCATATTATAGGTTTTAATAGGCATTAGTTGCTAAAAATAATAGGATTTTAAATTTGGAAGGAAAGTTTATCTGATCTAGGATTTTCCAGAAGATGTTATTCCTTTTTTTTTTAATTTTTTTTTAATATTAATAGTCTTTTATTTATTTATTTATTTATTTATTTATTTTTGGCTGTGTTGTGTCTTCGTTTCTGTGCGAGGGCTTTCTCTAGTTGTGGCAAGCGGGGGCCACTCTTCATCGCGGTGCGCAGGTCTCTCACTATCGCGGCCTCTCCCGTTGTGGAGCACAGGCTCCAGTCGCGCAGTCTCAGTAGTTGTGGCTCACGGGCCTAGTTGCTCCGCGGCATGTGGGATCTTCCCAGACCAGGGCTCGAGCCCGTGTCCCCTGCATTGGCAGGCAGATTCTCAACCGCTGCGCCACCAGGGAAGCCCAGAAGATGTTATTCTTACCAGCAGCGATACAAAATGATTTCAGAATAGTCCACAAATATTTTTGAAAATTTAATAATGCTTCATTTATTATATAGAGTACCATAGGAATGTAACTAGCAAACCAAGGCTCATGACTGTGTGAATATTAGTGTTTAGGACAAGGCTGAAGTTGATGTTTAAGTCAAGTTCATTTTTTTAAAAATAACAAAAATGATGAAAACGGGACGTGACTATCTGATGCTTGGAAACACCGATATGGAAAATAAGAGTAATCAGATCCAGAACAAAGCTTTTATTTTTCTCCCCGTTCCCATTTCCTGTTTTTTTTTTTTCTTTTTGTCCATTCAAAAAATATTCAATTCAGGCTGAACTCTCATCTGTCTTGAGACTCACACAAAATAAGCCCAGGTTTTAAACTTGCAGTTAATTTTTTTGCAAGACTGGTGGAATAAGTGATTCAACCAAAATCACTTCAAGTTTTCTATAATCTACGAGCACACATCTCTTGGCAGGACACACCATGCTGAAGCATGTTATCTGAGCTGCCTCAAATGGAACCTGCCCTTTTATGGTGCCGCCAGGCCACAGGAAATCACAGACTTTGGGAAACTGTTCTAACAATCGAGCATTCATAGCATTTGGATGGAGCCCTGCAAAACACAGTCATTAGTATTTCAACCCTAAGTAACTGCCATATATATGTTCTGTTATCTAAGCACTGCAGCTTAAGAGTGCTCTGAGCTGACCTAAACTCATGGTTAATACCAGATCACAAATTTTAAAGGCAATGTAGAACTGTGTTAAAGAGCAGACAGTAAGCCAAAAAATCTGCAGGGAATACAATCTTGTTTGGCGTCATTGGTCACATGAATGTACCTGAGCCCTCTTCCCATCTGTAAGTCCAGCCCTCTCTCCCTCATGGCATGAGTCAGTGATGTTGAGAAATTTCTCAGCATAGCCAATCTTTTATATCATTTTCCCATGACAAATTCAGTTAACCAAATCACATTCTATGGCTAAATCCACAAGTGCAACATATTTCAACACTGTTTTGGGCAATTGTGATGTGGTTGCCAAACGGATAATTTTATGTTTGTTGTTTTGTGATTGACAAGAAACAGAATTTTCAGTGTGCTATGTTGCTCTTGACAAATGCTATCAAACCGCCTTCCCCCGGCATCTACTGTTCATGAGAGGGAGCTGAATTATGAATCCAAGTTTTTAAACCTCAGAGAGTTTCATTAATTATCTAATGGAGCTCTCATTAACGTTTCATTGTTTTGCCTTATTTTTCTCAAAAATTGATTTAAACTTGGAAAACGAAGGTAAAATAACAGACTCTGTGCTGCAGTTTTTCATGTGTATAGCTATTACTTCTTGGGAATAAATCTAAGTAATCCTTATTTTTGATTGCCTCCCATTTTGCTCATCTCAACATACATGGCTGGCTTAAAAATCATCCACACTTCATTTCCTGCAACTTTAATCTGCTCAGTTGGCAGTTTCTCTCAGCCTCTGGATGTGTCAAACGGGACACACTGCCTGCCTTTCCTGACCCATCACAAGCTTCCCTCTAGTGGTGGATAGAAGAATTTCTTTATCTCCACTATCAACAAGTTTTCCAGGAGACCATGGCAACAAGTGAGAAATGCCCTAAAGTATATGATGAATATGATAAAACAAATTGTCTCACAATGTTATGGAAATGCCTTTGTAAAAGGAAATTTAGCTACTCTGTTATTTTCTCTGATTCTTCCTATACACTATGTGTTACCAAAGAGATTCTGCTCTCCTTTGGCTGCCTCCTGTGACTGTCATTTATCTGTTCTATGTAAAATATCACTCCATGCTCAAATCTATTTTAATTTCTCATTTTGCATTTCAAGCCCCCAGTCAGCCACCAGGAAATGTTGTTTGGAATGCTACAGACACGAAAGTGTTACTTAATTGGGAGCAAGTGAAAGCCATGGAGAATGAATCAGAAGTAACAGGATATAAAGTAAGTTGTATCATTTGCAATGCTTTCTTTTCCTACTTCTGGCAGTACTTTTCAAAGGAAGCTAGATTTGAACAGTTTTTCTAAATGTGGATGGTGTGATCTTTATAAACTACTTTTGACATACAGATGTCAAGCTGTTTATGAAAAGGGTATTTTTCCAAAACATCTGATTTCTTAAATATAAATTTAAGTGACATAATTCTGCTCACGTGGGAATTTTAGACCAAATGTTGATAAGTTGTTCATTATGTTAGTTTCCTATTTCTGATGCTCACCCATATACTACTTAAAAAACAACTAATAGCATTGGCTCTGATTCTTTGGTCTCCTGTTCAAGATCTATACAGTAGGACCTTGCCCCCATCTCTCCATCCTCACAAATACCCAACCAGCTGAACTTTTCATAGAAGAAGTTTTTTCTTCCCCACCTCCTTCATTTTGAGCACCTGATGATTCTACCATGTGCTGATCCCTAGTCTAAGGTGACAGAGCTATGAATGCAGCCTGTATTTTAGTGGGTATGGAAAACAAACAATATAAATGAAGTAACATCAGAGTAATAAGTTTATGAAAAAAATAAAAGAGGGCACTATAAAAAAATCAATGTGTTTGTTCATGCATTTTAGGTTTTCTATAGGACTAGCAGTCAAAATAATGTGCAAGTGCTAAACACAAACAAAACTTCAGCTGAACTTTTGCTGCCCATTAAAGAGGACTACATTATTGAAGTTAAGGCCACAACGGATGGCGGGGATGGGACCAGTAGCGAACAGATCAGGATTCCAAGAATAACCAGTAAGTTGGTCGAAGTCAACATCTCCTTAATTCGCGGCATCAGTTATGAGCCCCCAAGAGAGAGTCAATCAGTGCCTCCCTCTCCACTCCTTTTTTTCCTACCATTTCTTGCATCTGAATGCTGAGAAGGTCTTGGAATATGAGAGATGAGGGCAGGAGGAATTCCTCACGAGTGGTGCAAAATAAGAATGATAAGAACAGAATAACGGAAAAGACATTGAGAAATATTTAACAAATTTTATTAATTTATTTTTTTCTCATTCTGAGCTATGCATAAATTTGTCTTTGGATTGCCATAAAACAGAATTCCTTAAGCATTTCTCAAGGGCAATGTTGAACCCACAGAGTGTTTTTAAGATCTTTAATATTCCAGTTGTTTGCCTCTGAGAAATTATAGATGAATCTTATCAGTTCTTTACCAAGTAGAAAATTTAGCATTGTTAAATTAAGGTCAGAACCCACTTGGCCAAACCAAAAGACACTTTAAAAAAAAAATTCTTAGTTTCTGATTTCAGTGGAGTTTCATACTTGCTCGTCTTTTCAAAATCCAAATGAAGCCTATTGTATTATAGAAATTGTATTTTTAGAGTTCAGGGAAACAGACTTTTCATACGTATTTTACCAGTGACAGTGTTAGAAGAAATTTTATCTTTTAAATCTCAAGGGTGGAGTTTTGTGGCCTCAATTTAAGTACTGCAGAAGCCATGCTATTCTGCGGTTCTTAGTAACCTAAATTACTTTGCTCCCTGTTTCTTTTCATTGAGGTTGGCCTAATCTATAATCTTGGGCATTCAAGATTAAAACCCTAATCTGTAATCTTGGAAAACAAAATGAGGGACATCCTTAGCAAGTAAAGAGAAAGGGAGATGTGGAAAGTTGGAGGAATTTTATCTCTTCATGAAATCATAAAGACTGCAATACTTAGACCAAAACAAACAAGTAACTAAATGAAGAAAATGGGAAATATTTATCTCAGAACTGAGTTCTGCAACATAAAAATATGTAAAAACCATTTAGGACTACAGACATTTTAAAAACTGTATGTGCTTCAATAGAGCAAAACCAGGAATTAATTTAAGCTTATTATTATTGTTATTTAGGTTTTTAATTAAGACCTGCTATCTTGTTCCTAAGATAGCTCAAGGTTCAGAGGTAAAATTACCATATGGCCCAAGTGGAACTGTTAAAAGGAATAGGTTCTGTGCTTTTGCAGGAACAGATAGATTTTATTAGCATTTGAGGGATGCTGAGTCAAGAGTAGCCTTTCCCTCTGACATCTGCCTTCTTGTTGAGTTTGCATAGATGGGTGCAGACAAAGGCCAACTATAGGAAAATGGAGCTTTTATTGATTGCTTTTTTAAGATGATATTTTATATTATGCATAATAACTTATCAAAAAATGTACAGAAGAGAAACAAACATATTTCCTAACCCTTCTCCAATGAAGCTTGCTTTAATTAAACCACTGAATTATCTCAAAATTGTCTGTAATGGAGTATAATTGTTTTCAAAATGATTAAGTTGTTTTTCCACTTTCAATGAAAGTTAAATAATACTAGATGAACAAAGCCCAGAATCCTTTAAGAAAACTTAAGTATATAAGAGTGTTTATAGATACTCTTGGCAAATAATATATGCTACATTGTTAAATAACATGAAGGCTAATGTTAACTTGTGGTAGTAAGTTAGTTACTTAAATTGATACAGTCCTTATTAATGAGCTGTTTATCATCTTTGACAGATATGGATGCAAGAGGTTGTACATCAGCCATCTCCAATGCCCACCCTGTGTCAAGTTATATCTCTACAGCGCTGTTCTTTATTGTAAACACCCTGTGGTGATAGTCACTTTTTTTTTTATTATTTATTGGAAAGTTCATTGGTTACAAAAAAAGTGCTTTCACGAAATGCAGTGATTATGCATGTTTTTTTTCCAACTCTGTATTTTTAACTTTCTACATAGGTAAAATATGAATATAATAATAAAAAAAAACCCAGTAAATCCTTTTAGGGGAATCTGAAATGCCTTAATATTTACTTGATACACCAAAGGAATTTACATATTACATACATCCGATTTTCGATAGAAACATTCTTATGATTTTAAGCACTGCCTGTGGATAGAGACTCACATGCTTCCATATATACACACCCACATGCAGACACATAACTTCTGTGGGTTTGGTTTTGTTTTTTTTTTAATGTAGAAAAACTCATTTACTCCAAATGCTTTGCTCCCATTGTAACAGCACTGTTTGGAAGACATAATTAGTGTTATTTGGAAATGCTCATTTGAAATACTCAAGGGTGAAAGATACATTTTAAAAATTACCCTGTTGGGCAGAGGGTGCATGTAATTCAAAAGAATGTTGGAGATGCTACAGTAGACTTTGGAAGAGTGCTGTTTCGTCTGGGTATACTGCTGCGTGGTTGTGAGATTCTTTACAAATCACTGCTCTCTCTACTTCTCAAGCACTCACCCTTAAAATGTGGAGATAATAATACCCATCTTTTCTGCCTCTCCCCCATGCTTTGTTAGCCCTAATGCACTAGGCCTGTGCAAAATATTAGTATGAATTTATTTAATCATATTGAAGTCCTGAGGACCAGCCAGCCACATTTTTAAAGTTTGCACTCCATTCTAGGTAATGCTTTCTTTTTCATTCCATGATATTATAAAACTGAAATGATCACATTTTGTCCTCTCTCAAAAGGTTTAAAAAGTGAAATAAAGTAAAAAGAGATTGTTTCCTTCACACCTAAGAACAAGCTTTCAGGTTTTATTAAAACATGGTGGAGAAAATAAGGAACAACCTGAATCTTAACCCAAATATTAAACAAAATTTACGTGATCATTCATTTCCAATCTCCGATTCCATCAAGGGACCCTCTCTTTTTTGGATGGTGGAGATGGTTTTTAATGAAATCCAACCGTTTATGAAAGTGAGTCTGGCAGGCTTTTTAGTTCCTGAGCTAAATTTGTAATAGAACCATGGCCATGCTGCTGACTTTGATATGTACGACTCAGTCTCTCAATACATGGTGTTCAAAGGATTGTCGAAGACGTGACTTCATAGCAGTATGTAAAAAATATATGAAAATCAGCAGATTGAGTGTTACACATTGCAAAAGCAATTTTTTACCTCTTTCCTGTCCATTTCACATTTTGCAGGAACTTGTTCTTTGCAAAGATATCTGAATTTGAAACCAACAGATATCAAAAGAGAATACATATTAGCAAAATTCTGATATTACCATAGAGTGTTACTTTACATTTAGAGATCACATTTAAGATAAAGTCATTATACACAAAGAAGAAAAATACAACTTTTCTCTTCAAGGTCTGTATATACTGTATATATCTAGAAAAATTCTGAATGATGAGTAGATTTCATATGACCATTGTTATTTCGGGTCAAAAAGTGGAGAAACACTTTCTCCAATACCTGTATTTTATGCTACATGTAATGGAGTTGTACCTTTTTATTATTTGGTAATTCCTATAATATGTTCCTATACTTTTCATTTTCAAGGCAATTACTCTATTGTTTCATGGTGTTTCTAGAAATATATCTCCATGAGATATGTACTTTGTTTCATATTGAAAAGTATAAAATTTACCTTTAAATTCCTGTGTGTGTATCCTATGGTTATCTGTATGTATTATTTTTTATTATTCTAATAAAATTTATAAAAATCAAATGCCCATGGATGATTAATTGTGGTATGGTCAGAAAGAACATTTTAAGGGGGAAATAGGTGCACACCATAATAGTTATGCTGATGCTATCATTTCTTATATTCTTCAGCCTACTTTTAGTCTTTCCATCTTTTAATCTTCTATTTTTTTACACCCTAATGACTGAGTAAAATCAGCAGTTTGAGACAATGCCCTCTCTATTAAAGGGATTTCAGCTCTGGGGAGACGGGAGGAAAGAGAAGCAGAAAATTCACTTTCTAGAATTATGGTATCTAGTTTCTTCTGACTTCTTCTTCAGTTAATGTGGCTACTCCCACTCTTCTGACAAATATCTTCTTAAGATTAATATCAACTTATCAACTCTTTCATTGACTTTCTCCTTGGTATCTGTGTTAGAGACTTGCTTCTAAACAATCCTTGCGGTATGATATATTCTAAATGTTTGAAAATGTATACTAGAAAAAGATTAGTTTTCAATTAGTAAAGAGTGTTAAAAGTTATTGTTGATGTAAGGAAAATTAGAGCTAAAATAATAATCATTTTCTTACATGAAAATTCAAAGATATATTTAGAAGTAGGAGAATTGAGAAAAGTATGTGTAGGGGTTGTACCACGGTATGAAGGTGTGGGTTCGTGTGTGTGTGTGTTCATGTGTGTGTGTGTTCGTGTGTGTGTGTGTGCACGGGTATGTGTGTGTGGGTGACTGTAAATTTAAGTCTAGTTGTACTAGGTGCATTAGTGTACCCTAATAAAGGGCAAAGAGCTGGGGAATATGCAGAAACAGATTATACCACCAGAACCAGCCCTGATGTCCTCTCCCCCGAAGCCAGGGCTGTTTGACACGGCACAGTCAGGTCAGCAGTGAGTCATACTGCCTTGATCTGAATTGCATCCTCTCCAGTTAGTGGCCCTGTGATTTTGTACTAGTTCTATAACTTCGCTAAGCCTCCATTTCCCTGTCTGCAGAATGGGACTATGGTGGTATTATCCTCATAGAGTTGTCAGATCTTCAGTGACTACTAAACTCCTCTGCGCTGAAGTTTCCTCTTTTATGAAAATGGAGGTTATTGGTGCTACCCACTTAGAGGGCTGGGAGTTAGGAAACAAGGTGATGTGTGAGTGCTTAGAACCATGCTCTTAGCATTCTTCTTCCCATCAATAGGTAACTATATGACACTGGAAGACAGAAGACATCATTCGTAGGTGGCTTTGTTGTATACGTTTAGAGCTCTCCTTTGATCTCATTCCACTGAGAAGAAAGGTATATGATTCCAGGAGTTCCTAGAAGAGAGGGTAAAGTGATTCTAGTATCAGATTAATTTTTCATAGTAATGTAATACTGATCCTATTAAACAACATATCTTCACACTCCATGTGCCAGGCTCTGAGTTAAGCACTGTACCTTTGCTAAATTCATGTTTACAACAGTCTTCTTAGTTAGGTACTATTATCAAGCCCATTATACAGATGAGGAAACTAAGGGTCAGGAAGATTAAGGACATTGTACTAGGTCATTCTAGCAAGGGCATAGTAAAACGGGAGTCTAACCCAGGTAATCTGGCTGTAACCCCTGAGTCTGAGGCATGAAGAGGTTTTTAATCCCTTTCAAAATCAGATCCATTAGATTTAGAGATTCTGAATAAGCATCTCTAATGTCAGTTTGTAGTATAATTTTTTCTGCCCTCTATTATTGATCATAATTCAAATTGGAGAACTGAACACCTGGGAAGACTTCTTTTGGCTATCTTAAATTTTGATATTCTCTAATTCTTACATGGAAGGCTATCCAAGCTAAAATTGACCAAGCGTAAGTATTCTTTAAGTAAAAATTATAAAAATATTTGTCTGTTTTTTAAAAATAATTTTTAGGTTTTATGTTTAATTTTCTTCACACATTTTTTTTTAAAGTTGAAGATGGTTTGTTGATTTTCATTAATATTACCGTTTTCAGTGAAAACCTAACAGTATAATTCAATTAAATAAAGAAAAGTGATTAGAATGTTACAAGTTCTTATTTTTCAATGAAAATCACCCCTGTCGTTTCATGTTCTTATAACTCCATCTTTTTTTAAATTTAAAGTTAATCTTAATTGGGTTCATTTTTTTCTGAAGTATTTTACCCTTTTTAAAAATGAAAATTGTGCTGATACTCATTATCATTTGGAATCACTTCAGTAAATATTGGAGGTAAAATCACCACAGCAGCAATTACAAATTTAGCAATTAGTAAGTTGTACCATTCTTTTGAAAGAAAATATGTAAACAGAGAGGACTATGATTGATTTAAATGGTTAGGTGTTTCTGCTGTTATTTTTATTTGAACCCTGTGCCCTAATTTAACATGTCTTGCTTTACATGTAGGTCATAATTACCTCTTGAACTTGCACGCAGAATAAACGCCCTGATACAGAAAGTTGTAAGAAAAGGTGCTTCTGTTATTTGTCAGCATTCATTCTTATTCTTTACTCTTATTCTGCCTGCTGAAATTATCTTATAGCCTGATGATTCTACCTTGGTCATTAATACTGTGGGGAAGAGAAAGAATTAGATCCTGCAAAATTGGATGTTACCTGGGAAAACTCAGAAAAAAACAGAGACAAATGATAAGAACAGCAAATGAGAATTATTTTACCATCGGACAGTAAAATGGGACAGACTAATATAAATGACAATGCTAATGTAAAATGTCTGTCGAGACTGGCTAATGAGGAAGTGAAGGGTCCATCCAGTGTGACTGGTGTATTGGCCTTCCCAAAGCATCCAGACAAGAATGGCTGCCCTTCCAAGACTAAATTTCAAGATCACACATGGAAATGCTCATTGGAATCATAAACCGTGGCACAGTAAGTACACTCATTGTGTGTAGCTCATATTTATCTGCTCAGTACCTAATTGTTGAGTGAAATCAGGGAATTAATCACCATTTTGTCTTTAACCCTCCCCTATTTTGCTCGCTTAATTTTTCCTCCTGTGCGACCCCTGAAGATATTAAGATATGATGATTAGGAGACTAAGAGGTATTTTAAAATGTGTTTGAAATAATGATAAGCAGTAGATCATCTGTGTTGGGAAAGTTGACCAAATTGGGATGAAACAGTATAGCATAGTGGTTAAGAGCATTTGTTCCCAGTCATAGATCTGGGTTGGAACCCTAGCAATGTCCCTAAATAACTGTGTGATCTTGGGCAAGCAGGCTAATCTTTCTAAGACACAATGCTTATCTCTAAAAAGACACCAATGGAAGGAAGGACCTGCCTTGGAGGATTGTCATGGTAAGAGGACATGATCTAATCATAGAAAGCTTTTTATCATAGTTTGGCTAATGGGTACTCAGAAAGTCTAATAAGTTAATAATAATAATATGATTATTGGGGTTTTTTGTTTTGTTTTTACAAGGGAGCATTATGGTTTTCCTTTTTATTTAATCAAAGAATGGTGGATAAACCTAAATACAGCACAGTTACTTTAGGTCATTCTTCATATTGTATACACACAGACCAATGAACGTAATCTGAAAGAAAGCTGCAGTCAGCAATGAAATGCATACAGCTTTTCCTTCCCTCGCTCAAAAAAAGTTAAAAACACACAAACTTAGAATCTCATCAGCACACACTCTCCTGTGACAAATGATTCAGACATAAATAGTGGGTGCAAAGAAACTATATGCTAACATAGGTATAACCTTTGTTAATGAAAAACAGAAGCGGCCATAATGATTAAGATACATTTGGTTACTGATAACTAGTTATACCCTAAAGGGCATTATCAAAAGAGAAATCGTGCTGCAGAGAAAAGCTACATATACATACACAATGAGAGGAGAGATAGTGCTGCAGAGAAAAGCTATATATACATACACAGTGAGAAGAGAAGTCGTGCTGCAGAGAAAAGCTATATATACATTCACAATGAGAAAATAAACTGCAAGATTAACGCATGCATGTTTAATACTGGAAAAATCACAGCCCTCCAAAATTTCTCCACATTTGTTATAAAAGCCCTCTGCACTCAACTAAAATTAAAATGATCTTAAAAGGATAATACTTGTAAAGTTTACTTAAGTCTTTTCAGCCACAGAAACTGCAATGTAAATAAATGTTCAGAGTCATTTTCAAAACAGAAACAAAAATCTGTTCTCCTGATGACATGCATGATTAAAAGGTCTATACAAGATACATTGCTCTACATTCCCAATGACTAGGAAAAAAAACCTCAAGTCCATTTTTAGTTTGCAGATGGTCAAAGGATTTTGTATTCCAGCAGGAGTTCAAATCTTCTGGATCTTTTCACCAACAACTACTGGATTTTCTTTTCTAATTTTCTCAGCAGCATCAGCTTTGTAATTGTAAGAGCACTTGTGTACATCTGAGTAACGGTGTACACCACAGTAAACATTTCCACACCAGCATTCAAACCCAGTAAGTCCCACTTTCTTCCTGCACACGAAACAGCGATTCTTTTTTTGTTTTGGTTTTTCAGGAGGCTTGCTTCGCTCTTCAGATGTCTGCTGTGCGGTTTCTGATCCTGAAGCTCGCAGGTCTTCTGCTTCAGGTATTGCTTTGTTCACAGATGTGCTGTCCACTTGGGAAGATGCTACAGATTCTGATAAGAGTGACTGATTTGATACAGGGCTTGGCTGCATAGATGAAGATGTAGAGTCTAACGCCAACTGAGCTTCTGGGACACTGCCATCTGTGCCCTGAACTGGTAAAGACTCAGACTACTGACAGAAGGAGCAGGTGGGCTTATTCTACCATTACTACTATTCTGTCTCTGAAGATGTTCTTTATAACGTGTTGAACACATGCCATTTGTACGAGGGTTTCCACAAAATCCGCAGCCAGTGGAACAAAGTATAGGCACTTGGCTGTGATTAGTTTCTTGAGCTACGTTCCTCTGTTGCGCACTCCGATAAAAGTATAGGGACTTTGGATTAGGGTTCCTACTGCACTGAGGATGCTTTGTAGTTCTCTGTATAGCAGTCCCCACTTCCCTATGTCAGGTTGTCTTTGCTGCTGTTGCTTGGGCTGGCGGCGGCTCTCTCCGCCTGACGCGCTGCCCGCCGCCGCCGGTCGCCGCCCGTGAATGAGGACAGGTGAGGCCACCGAACTCCTGCTCGCCTGGGCCCGGCCGCCGCCGCCAGCCCCTCCGCCTGCTGTTTATTAAACTTTTCTGTTTGGTTGTTCAGCCTGTGCCGCGACCGCAGGGGAGAGCTCCGGGATTGGCCGGCTCCTGGCGCTGACCTGATTATTGGGTTTTAAATGCTCAATTATTCTTCAACAGTTACTTGTAAAATACACAGGATGACAGTATTAAACCTCAAAGCGTAGTTCATTAATTCATCCAGAGTTTCAGATACTGGTCTTGGGACAAGACATCTCGTCTCCAGGAGGTTACATGCAAGTTATAAAGCAAAGGAAAGGACTACAGAGTAATTTGAGGATGAGAAGGATATTGTAGAATATATGCTCAAGTAGCTGTGAGAACTAAGGTAAGGTTTATAGAGCTTTTAGCAAAATACTGGGCACATGTCAGGCACTCAGCCTCTGCTGGTTGCAACCCTTATTCTCTCAAAACAAGATGCAAATGGCGGAGAGCTCAAAATGTTGCCACAATCAAAGCCAGTAATACTATTCAGAGGATGTTATTCAGAAAGATGTTAAATCTCAGACTAAAAGCTTTACTGCTTCTGCATTAATCAATAAGGCCTATTCATGACCTCATACTTGTTCCTTGTGAATTATGGTAATTAAGTGAAAACAGGGTCCCTTGGCCTGGCAGAGCTCGTTTGGCTACAGAGAAGGTTCTAGATGTTAGACTGAAGAACATGAGGGGCTGAGAGTTTTTTTTTTTAATGAACACTGCCGTATGTTAGAGTGATTCTTTTTTTTTTTTAATTTAATTTTATTTATTTATTTATTTATGGCTGTGTTGGGTCTTTGTTTCTGTGCGAGGGCTTTCTCTAGTTGCGGCGAGCGGGGGCCACTCTTCATCGCGGTGCGTGGGCCTCTCACTGTCGCGGCCTCTCTTGTTGCGGAGCACAGACTCCAGACGCGCAGGCTCAGTAGTTGTGGCTCACGGGCCTAGCTGCTCTGCGGCATGTGGGATCTTCCCAGACCAGGGCTCGAACCCGTGTCTCCTGCGTTGGCAGGCAGATTCTCAACCACTGCGCCACCAGGGAAGCCCGGGCTGAGAGTTTTTAGAGAGCCTTGGGAGAGGGAAATGTGTTGAGGAGAAGGAAATCATGGGACTGTCATACAGAGTGAAGTAAGTCAGAAAGAGAAAAACAAATACCGTATGCTAACACATATATATGGACTCAAAAAAAAAAAAAAAAAGGTTCTGAAGAACCTAGGGGAAGGACAGGAATAAAGACGCAGAGGTAGAGAATGGACTTGAGGACACGGGGAGGGGGAAGGTAAGCTGGGATGAAGTGAGAGAGTGGCATGGACATATATACACTACCAAATGTAAAATAGATAGCTAGTGGGAAGCAGCTGCATAGCACAGGGAGATCAGCTCGGTGCTTTGTGACCACCTAGAGGGGTGGCATAGGAAAGGTGGGAGGGAGACGCAAGAGGGAGGGGATATGGGGATATATGTATATGTATAGTTGATTATCTTTGTTATACAGCAGAAACTAACACAACACTGTAAAGCAATTATACTCCAATAAAGAAGAAAAAAAAAAAAAGAAAAAGGGAAATCATGGGAAGAGTGTCCAGAAGCCGCATTTTGAGAACAGTTCTTAGTTTAGTGTTCTTACCTATAGTGGGTTACCTTCATCTGCCAGGACCACTGCCCGTGAGTGACAAAGTCCTGCTGGCCCTGGAAGTGCCAAAGGAGATTTCTTTGGCTACTGCTACCATGTGAAAAAAAAAGCTTTCTTACTTGAGAAATTAAGCACATTTGTCTAAATTTGCAACACCTGACTAGGCTCTTTCTGTAGGAAAGAAAGCCATTCTCTCCTTGAGTTTTCCCGCTTCTATTAAGAGCAGATGCTAAGGAATGCAGAATGGGGGCGGGGGGAAATTCTAGTTGCCTCCTGCCATAGCTCGGGAGATTCATTATGTAGTAATGAAATGATCTCAAAGAGAGAGAAAACGATAAATCTAGGCCAAGATTTCAGTTTAAAGAAAAGGCAAGGGGGAGAGTAAGCGCTAGGTTTATTTTCCAATGTAATGCTAATTGAAAACATTTCACTTATGTTCAGGGACATTCACCTTTCACTGAAAGGTCGTTCAGTACCTTCAAAGAGAGGTTTCTTCAAAACGGCACGTACCCATACTTCTAGCCAGAGACTTAAGTTCTGTGGAGAGCTTTCTGCTGACAGCCTGTGTTGTTGAAAAGGCAGCTAGTGGCTACAGGTGTTGTGAAAGTAGATGAGCCCCAGCTGCTCAGGAGAGAAGTGGGGACGCGGAGTGCTCCTAGGCAACTGGAAGGGACTTGCAGCGGACGGTGGCTTGCCTGGGGGAAGAGCTTCCAGGTCTAAGCAACAAGCTGGTGGAAAGAAATGATGAAAGCTGTGAGCAGAGCATCCAGGCTTGGTAGGTACACTTTAATTGTATTTTAGAAGGGATGGTAGAGGAGGATTTGGGGAAAGATGGCGATGGTGTGCTTTGGAATCAGATAGCCTGTAATGCCTGAATCTGCCTCTCCCTTGCTTGGGGCTTTTGAGCAAAGTGCCTGAGCGCTCTAAATCCCTTTCCTCACCCATAAAACGGAGGTTGGGATATGCCTGCCTCTAGTGTGTGATAAATAAATGAAATAATACACAGAATGGGGTTATCGCTTTACGTGAGGAAGGAAGCCCTCAACGTTCCGAACTTAGAACCAATTTCAACTTTTCTCCCATCTCAAATATTGCAGGAATGAGAAGGTTAGCGCTAATTTTTCTTAATACTTGAAATTTCATTCTGTTTATCGTTTTCATTGACCCCATGTGTAGACTTGCTTATTGCTCGAGGTGAAAACTGACACAGAAAACGCCATATTGAAAGGAGACGCCCACCGTTTTTTCTTGGGCTTAAAAGGGAGATCAAAAAGGAAAAGTAGCCTTCTTTACTGGTTCAGAACAATTTCCCAAAATGGTCATATGTATAGAATGTTAGGTTCCTGCATCCTTAAGTGTTCGATTTCAATTATTTTCCTTGAAACTAAAGGGTATTTTTAAGAGAAAAAAATTGCATCAAAAATATTGTTTTCTCCCTCTTTTCAGATAGCATATTCCCATTTGAGTGTTCTAGTTGTTTTAAAGCCTTTCTATACAGTTAAAGGAAAAACTTGACTCTTAGATACCTTCACATTTTTATGCGTAAAACATGCATGACATCCTGGAATACCTTCAGGCTCATTCTTATTTATGACATGTTTTTGAGAATTTGAGTAAGACTCTAACATAAAAACAGAGTTTAATCATGACGTTGTGATTTTTAAGGCGAAAAGTACCTTAATTAAACATATTGATCTGGATATTTTTTTTTTCTTGGACAAATGTGAGATCACTTGTCACTTAATAAAAGAGTAGTCACTTTTCCAACAGCAGAAAAATCCCAGGAAGCTTTTCAGCCATTAAACTTGAGATAGAAAACCTTTGAGTGCCTTCCTATCAGCATCTACTACAGATTCTTTTCTTGGCTCTTCCTTGAAAATCCTGTGTTTCCTAGGCTGAGATAGACCCTGTGCACAGCTGTTGGTGATTTATAGATGATCTTGGTGTTTAGGAATACCAGCAAGTCCTACAGTTTTCTGTATTAGGACATCAGAGGTTACTATCTACATGCTGCTGCCATGGCAGAGCATGGAGTATGCATGGGAATAACTTATTCCCATGAGAATTATCTTTAAGTAAAGCTTCACAGAAGCAGGAGGAGTTTTCAGGTCTTCTTTCTGTATTAGAGGTTTTCAAACCAAAGTATCAGAAGTGGGTTCCTGCCCAGCTGTCTTGAATCAGAGTCTCTCAGGATAAGGCAAGGAATCCACGGACTTTTGTCTAATGAGCTGATTAAAATGAACCATCAGATTTGGTATCCAATGTTCTAAAGTACAAATGAGTAAAAAATATCTGAGGCAGGACAAAAACATTTCTTAATAAGACAATGTGTAAAGTAAAATCAGACATCATGATTAAGATCTATGAAAGAATGGATCTGATTAAAGCACAGCCTTGTGGCCTTAAGAATTTATAAATTGTGAGATTTACATCAAAATGCTTTCTTAGTAGTATAAGAAGGATATTCACTGTTGTCTGTGAAAGAAAAAAAAATGTTAACAACAATTAAAATGTCCACAGAAGGAGAAAAATACGATATGATAAATAGATGCTGTGGGTTAGTGTGCAGTAGTACTTAAAAAGAAATCTGCAAGTAAAAATATGCAAGACGGGTTGTTGCTTCATAACCTCCTCAGGAACTTCCTGGGTGTAAAAGGAAACAGCCCCCGCTCCTGACCCCCAGTAAGCAGAGGGCAGGAGAGACCAAAGAAAAAGGCAGACCCTTCCAGATTGCTAGGTGGCAGGTTTAATAAGCAAGAGAGCTTACTTAGAAGAAGGCTTGTCTTGGGTGGCTGCAGGACGAGTAGATCTCCATACTCACCAGCCAAAGGTGAACTGTTTATATAGAGCCCCTAACTGCGTTTAGTAACGTACCCAGTCCTATTTCAGGGCTGTTTCCTTGGTGCAGTTTCTAGGAGCAAGGAACACAAGCTGAACACACATCCCAAGACAGTGGAGGTGGGATGGCAAGCCTCCAATGGCCTGGGTCCAGCCTGTAGTTCAACTGGCAGTCAAGTCTTCTTGATTACCTCCTCCCACACAGGCTTTTGGGTGTTACAGGCAAATATAAGATGAAAAAATGGTTCTAATTATGTGAAAATTTAAATGAAATTTTTCATGGCTATACATTCATGTGTAAAACCATAGGTCTGGAAGAGAATGCACTAAATCAGTAATAGTGGTTACTTCCGGAATGAAGTGGCAGTATTGAGATTAGGAGTTGTGGTCAAAGATATATTTA
Organism: Balaenoptera physalus; assembly: GCF_965194825.1. Classification (NCBI taxonomy): domain Eukaryota; kingdom Metazoa; phylum Chordata; class Mammalia; order Artiodactyla; family Balaenopteridae; genus Balaenoptera; species Balaenoptera physalus. Next base: position 94,253,744 of record NC_138896.1, on the reverse strand, counting down.
GCCTTATCCATGCTATTTCTGTTAAAATATTCACCTTAATTAAAATAATGTGTTGCATATTTTATAATTTGCTTAAGTATATCTAAAAAACAAAGTGGCATAACTTGTAAAGTTACGGCAAACAAACAAGCCTCATGGGATATAACTATAAAGCATCTTATTTTTGTCTTATCACCTTGTTTTATGTTTTTTTCCAGTTTTATTGAGATATAATTGATGTATAGTACAGTGTAAGTTTAAGGTGTACAGCATAATGATTTGACTTACATATATCATGAAATGATGACTGCAAGTTTTGTTAACATTCATTATCTCATAGAGATATAAAAAAAATTATATTTTTTTCTTACAGTGAGCACTCAGGATTTTCTCTCTTAACATTCATATACATCGTATGGCATTGTTAACTGTTGCCATCATGTTGTATATTCCAACTCAGGAAGGCAGGCTGGACAACTTGTCCTTCAGATAGTTCTGTGTGGGAAACATGTTACCAAACTAAACTTGGGTCCGCTCGCCCTCATGTGGTAAAGCTAATCTACTAACACAGGGTTGTGGTGAAGGAAAGTGCAGCGTTTATTACAGGTGCCATACAAGGAGTCCAGGCAGCTCATGCTCTAAAAACCCAAAAGCTGCAGTGGATTTCAGGGAAGCATTTTTAAAGGCAAAATGAGGGAGGGAAGTCACAGGGTATGTGGTCAGCTCTGCACAAGTCTCTGATTGGTTGATGGTGAGGTAACAAGGGTGGTGTCACAGGGGTTAACGTTATCAATCCTCAGGCTCCAGCCACTCTGGGGGCTATGTGCTCATGGTCATCAAGCAGTTAACTTCTTCCATTTGGTGGGGGCATTGGCATCTGTAAAACAACACAGGGACTGTGCATCAGATACAGTTATCTGTGTACTTCAGGGAGGAGCTAAAGATTCTGTGGTTGACATATGGCTGATTCACTATTTAAATTCTTACCAGTTCTCCTGGCCCAACTGCTGTTTTTGTCACTACATGCTCACATCCTTTCAATCATTAATTCTTTTTTTTTTTTTAATTTTAGCATCTTTATTGGAGTATAATTGCTTTACAATGGTGTGTTAGTTTCTGCTTTATAACAAAGTGAATCAGCTATACATGTACATATATCCCCATATCTACTCCCTCTTGCATCTCCCTCCCACACTCCCTATCCCACCCCTCTAGGTGGTCACAAAGCACCAAGCTGATCTCCCTGTGCTATGCGGCTGCTTCCCACTAGGTATCTATCTATTCCCACATTTGGTAGTGTATATATGTCAATGCCACTCTCTCTCTTCGTCCCAGCTTACCCTTCCCCCTCCCCGTGTCCTCAAGTCCATTCTCTAGTAGGTCTGCGTCTTTATTCCCGTCTTGCCCCTAGGTTCTTCAGAACCTTTTTTTTTTTTTTTAGATTCCATATATATGTGTTAGTATATGGTATTTGTTTTTCTCTTTCTGACTTACTTCACTCTGTATGACAGACTCTAACTCCATCCACCTCATTACAAATAACTCAATTTCGTTTCTTTTTATGGCTGAGTAATATTCCATTGTATATATTGCCACATCTTCTTTATCCATTCATCTGTTGATGGACACTTAGGTTGCTTCCATGTCCTAGCTATTGTAAATAGAGCTGCAGTGAACATTGTGGTACATGCTTATTTTTGAATTATGGTTTTCTCAGGGTATATGCCCAGTAGTGGGATTGCTGGATCATATGGTAATTCTATTTTTAGTTTTTTAAGGAACCTCCATGCTGTTCTCCATAGTGGCTGTATCAATTTACATTCCCACCAACAGTGCAAGAGGGTTTCCTTTTCTTCACACCCTCTCCAGCATTTATTGTTTGTAGATTTTTTGATGATGGCCATTCTGACTGGTGTGAGGTGATACCTCATTGTAGTTTTGATTTGCATTTCTCTAATGATTAGTGATGTTGAGCATCCTTTCATGTGTTTGTTGGTGATCTGTATATCTTCTTTGGAGAAATGTCTATTTAGGTCTTTTGCCCATTTTTGGATTGGCTTGTTTGTTTTGTTGATACTGAGCTGCATGAGCTGCTGGTATGTTTTGGAGATTAATCCTTTGTCAGTTGCTTCATTTGCAAATATTTTCTCCCATTCTGAGGGTTGTCTTTTCGTCTTGTTTATGGTTTCCTTTGCTGTGCAAAAGCTTTTAAGTTTCATTAGGTCCCATTTGTTTATTTTTTTTTCATTTCCATTTCTCTAGGAGGTGGGTCAAAAAGGATCTTGCTGTGATTTATGTCATAGAGTGTTCTGCCTATGTTGTCCTCTAAGAGTTTTATAGGTCTGGCCTATAAAAGTCTTATAGTGTCGGGCCATTTCTCCCAGCACCACTTATTGAAAAGGCTGTCTTTTCTCCATTGTATATTCTTGCCTCCTTTATCAAAGATAAGGTGACCATAGGTGCGTGGGTTTATCTCTGGGCTTTCTATCCTATTCCATTGATCTATATTTCTGTTTTTGTGCCAGTACCATACTGTCTTGATTACTGTAGATTTGTAGTATAGTCTGAAGTCTGGGAACCTGATTCCTCTAGCTCTGTTTTTCTTTCTCAAGATTGCTTTTCAGTCATTAATTCTTCAGCCATGCTTTTGTGTCTCAGGGGGCCTGAGAGACTACAGCTTTTCTATAAATAAGAGGCAAGCAGAGGACATAGTGGGGGGGCTGTGTCCTGGGAAGGCACCATAGGTTCCTACTCAGTCATACACATATCAATCCAGTGTGTCCTCAAAATACAGATGACACACAAAGTGATCTCCTTGAAGCCTCTCAAACTGAGATAAAGAGGAAGAAACCATTGTCTTCCCAATTCAGGGGAATGAGTGTTTGTGATAATAAGACCCAAAAGCCTCATCAAATACCTTTTAATAACTTTGTATGGAGTGTATTCTATATAAATATTGTGTTATTATGTACACCTGAAACTTATATTGTAAGTTTTCTATACTTCAGTAAAATTAAGTAATTAATTTAAAAAAATCTTTCTCTATTTCCTCACCCATAAACTTCTTATGCCTTTTTAGCATGAGTCAGGGGTTTGACTCATAGAGCTTATTTTCCCCCATGCTGGTTTTTTTTAATTATTAATTTAATTTTTTTTTTATTGAAGTACAGTTTGCAAGTCTCACGTGGGGGTCGAGCTCCACACTAAAAAATGTGGACTCTGGTGTCCTCAGGCCTCATCTCAGATTTATGTTTCAGGTTCAGTTACCATAGCGTTGTCTTCTCAGGGGTGGCCTGAGCGTGTTTTGTTTTATGGACCCATAGGCATGGCAGTGGGTGAAATAACGCTAATCCATGCAAGAGTCTTAAGGGAGAAAATATCAGTACTCGTTCTCCCCAGTCCTTAGAGCCAGCAAGTTGGACTTCAAATGTAGGTTTTCTTCGTTGATTCACATAGACAAATGCTTGAGGCTATAAGTGGAAAGTTTACCTTTTCTAATCTTAAATCATTCTTGGAGCCAAATAGGACAAGGATGGGCTCAGAATTTGAATAATACAGTAAAGCACAGGACTAATTTTTGTATGTAGGCGAAGGAAAGGGGCTAAGAATGGAGGAGTTCCTTAAGGAGAGATTGGGTGATTAATCAGAAGTGGTTAAAGGAGTTTCTGAAATGCTTGCTTGGGAGGAGGCCCTGAAATCAAATTAAGGTTACTAGCTAGAGCCTGAGGGAAAGCTGTATTTTGCAAAATCTCGGTGTTGTATATATATCTTTCTGTTTCATTTTTCTTTTTTCTAAAGAATATATATAAAATATAATTGTGTAATGTGTATGGTATATATATATATATATCATGTATACATTATAGAATAGGCATATTCTTTATTTTCCTTAACTTTTTAAAAAATATTTATTTGGTTGTTCCGGGTTTTAGTTGTGGCAGGCGGGCTCCTTAGTTGAGGCTCCAGGGTTCCATAGTTTCAGCTTGCCAGCTCCTTAGTTGCAGCACATGGGCTCCTTAGTTGCGGCAGGCAGGCTCCTTAGTTGTGGCACGCATGTGGGATCTAGTTCCCTGACCAGGGATCGAACCTGGGCCCCCTACATTGGGAGCTCAATGTCCCATCCACTGTGCCACTGGGGAAGTCCCTATATTCCTTAACTTTTTAAACTTTATTCTCTAAAAATCTGGAATAATGTAAAACAAGCATACTTGAAAAAGAAAAGAGAATATTGAAAACTGAACATAGAAATTATAATGAAATTTAAAGTTTTTAAGTATGGGAGTGTATAATAATTAGTGTTATATGAATGCCAAAGAAGAGAAATGTATTTGACTATAGGGTAAGAAAGGAAATAAACTGTAAAAGTCTTAAATAAAAATAAATATTCCAGGAATGGAAATGCTTTTGTCAGGTATCTGTGTTTACAATAATGTGTTTATACTCCTAGCAATGTTAATTTGAAAAGATGCTTTAAATTTGAGTTGTCAGTGTAAAAATATCACTTGATTTACAAGACAATCGACTGTCAAATATATTGCATAGATATGCTGGATGTTTTATAGCTATGTCATCTAGACACTAATTTTATCCTTAAGAATTATTGGAAATCAAATTTAGATAGTTTTCCTGAAAAGGGTAAACTTGTCTATTTATTGTGAGAATGGAAAAGTTGAAACCATCTGTCAGGCAGTGGCACTTAGGAATTAACTTCAGACAGTCAAAGATGAAGTTTTGCATGAGAGTCTGCATTAATCTGACAGCTTTATGTCTGAAATAAATAACAATATGATATGATTTGGGGGAGTGGGATAGGTTTGTAAATAGTCCAACATTAAGAAAGTAAATTTTCTTGTTTCACGGTCATATGGGTTTTTCTGTTTCCTCCTGAAAACTTTTTTCAGTTATGTATCTATATACTAAGAGGTGTATAATTATTTATTTGATGAATTGTGTTTTCAGTGTTTCCCTACTGTCTCATAAAAGCATCTGACGCTGATTGGTTTTGCACTGTTTCATTTACTCAGAAGTTAGGTATGTCTTGAAAAGTGTTCTATAAATACCGTCTATTAAAGAAGTTATCACAGCATATTTTTATCATTGGTTTGCTTGTCTCTCCACTCAAATGACAGTAACTGAGTCTAGGGCAGGGAATGTGTTTTATCTGTCTTCGTATCTCTGGCATAGAGGCATTCTGCTTGGTAATTGGTAGACAATCAGTAAATACAATAATTAATGAAGTAAATTAATAAATGAGAGTTCTGGAGCCTTCTCTCCCGTCTTGCAGTCAGGTGTAATCCTCTCATCCCTGTTGCTTCCTATGCCAGGCTCTAATAACTGACTCTTCTGCGTTAATCATAGGAAAAGACACGAAATGTCTTTTCTCTTTATTAACTGAACATTCCACAGTCTCTCCATTCTCCAGCAAGAGATAGAAGTTAAACCAAGATTCATAAATGATTAAGCACAGCAGTAAAATCTGCAGTGCTTTTTTTTCTGTAAGCCTAGCAGATGACTTGCTGAAATATTCTTCTTTCTATGGCCTGTTGAGATAAGAGATTCCAGATTCCCTAATCTGCAAAATGAGAATAATGGTCCTAGCATCTCAATAAAGTTGTTGAAACGATTAACATAGAATACACGTAAAACTTGGTGCGTGGTCTGGTATTGTTAGGAGTGCACTAAATATCAATAGTTGTCATTTACTGAGACCTGACATTTTGATAGAGGAGTGCTTCAGATCGGCTCCTATTGAATTTGGGGACAGAAAGTCAGTTACGTAAACAAAATCATTCTGTTCTTAAGCTGTGTTGTGCTTTTTCAGCATGAACAAAGGGTTTTTGAAATTTTATTACTATAATATTTTCCCTCCCTTGTCTGTCTACATTTAATCTCCGTTTATAATTATGACATTTTCAAGAAATGCCTAATAAGGACTTGAGGCTTTAATTATAAAGCTAGTGTTGTGTGCATGTACTTTACATATATTGTCATTATTTTATCCTTGGATCTGCAGAACTTTCATCTGTAACGTGTGTCTCATTCAGTAATTAATGTCTGATTATCTATTGTAAACAAAAAAATCAGTCAATCTAAGAAAGAAATGGAAAATTTTATTTGAGCCATATTTGAGGATTATAACCCCGGAAGAGCATCTCAGAAAGCTCTGAGAACTGTTCCACCAGTTAGAAATCAAGGCACAGTTACATAAGATTTTTTGAGGCAGAGGGCTGTACATCAAATGACGTATTATTGACAGTTTACATAATCCAGATCTAAGTGTCAACCTGGTGGGTCACATGACCCCTTACAAGATCAAGAAGGAATGTTATCTTTTTAAGGAGTTGTCTTGTTGATGCTGGAAGAACATTGTTCTTTATGGGTGACAAGGTATTCCTGCTCATGGGGGAAGTTTGGTTGATGCATAATGCAGATACACAGTGCACAGTAAGGGGGAGAGAGGAGGCCAAAGGGCAGAGAAGAAATTATGTTTAAATTTTTGTCGTCTTGCCATAAAATATAAATTTTATTTCACAGTATTCTGAGTGGCCCTTCATCCTAGGCACTGGGATATAGCAGTTAGCAAGAAAAACAATACCGCTGTTCTCATGGAGCCTCCATTTTGTAAGCAGTAATAGGCATTAGACAAGTGATCAAAAAATGAACTGAATTGCTACAGACTGTGAAGAAAATAAAGTGTGAGAACTAATAACGGCAGTGGTAGGAAAGGGGGACTCACAGAATGAGAAGTTAGGGGTTGGAGGAGATTTCAGCCAAGAGCTAAAGGATGAGAGTTTTCTCTCCGTAAAAGGAGTTCAGACTATTGTCGAACCCAAGTTTATGTGCCCGATTACAGTGGGGCCAAAGAAAGCAAAATGTCGGAGTTTGAAGGGAAAAGGTTTATTGCAAAGGCCAAGCAAGAAGAAAGGGCAGCTCATGCTCAAAAAGGCCAAACTTCCCTATGGTTTTGGGGGAAAAGTTTTTATAGGCAAAATTTAGGGGGAGGACTGCAGGGCATGCGACCTTCCTGACTGGTTGGTGGGGAGGTAACAGGGTGGTGTTCCAGGAATCTGGTCATCAGCCTTCTGGTTCCACGCAGTCTAGGGTCCAGTGCTTGTGCTCAGCCTGAAGTTACCCTCCTCCACCTGGGTGGGGCAGGGGCCTTAGTTCCTATAGAAGAGCTCATAGATCTGTACCAGATTATGTGTATCCCTTGAGGAGGAACCAGGACCCTGCTTTTTCACCACATTATTATTTCTTGACTGCTCCTCCTTTGTTTCTGTATTCCCTCCTTTCCCGAATTTGTGTTTGAATCTGCCCTTTGGCACTCAGGGGTGCTTTAGGAGGCTGAAGTCTTTTTCCTACGGATAAGGAACAGGGGACATGGAGAGGCTTTTGTACCCAGGAGGACCCCACAGTATCCTGCTTGGTTTCAATCCCCCATTTTCTTTTATACCTCTCAATCGTGAGGGGAATAGGTGTTGGACAAGAAAGGGAATAATGTTTTGGATAGAGGGGTTTATCATAAACTGGGCAGAGGCACTCGGTTTTAGGGGGATTCGGTGTCACAAATATTACCTTTCCAAACAGAGAAATCATTAAGTCAAAGGCTTTGAGGCAAGAACAGAGTCTGGACAAGAGAAAATGGTATCACATGAAGTGGAAAACATCTTGTTGACTTCTAGGTCATGATAAGAAAGTTGGATTTCATAGGCAGTAAAATGGGGAGCAATTTAATGTTTAAGCAGAAGAGTGGCGTGGTCTAAATAGTTTTTTAAAAAAATCAAACTGGCCACTGTGCATTACATGGATTAAAGTGGGGAGGCCAGTTTGGAGGTTAGTGTGATTGTGACAATGAGAACCTCTGGTGCGTGGGCTGGAGTAGCAAAAGGAAAGGTGATTGAGAAGAATGGGAACACTTGTGAGATTCTGGGGGCAAGATCAATATTAGTATTAGTGGATTCAATAGGGAAGGATATGGGAAACTAGAAATAAAGGATGACTTCTTACTTTGTTTTTGTTTTGCTTTTGCTTGATCACCCAAAGTAAAACTCATAGGCCATCTCATTTTAGATCTTTAAAAAAGTCTCTGCAGGAGGATACATGAGGATATTTTTCTTTTAATGTGTACTAGGTCTTCGCATTTATACCACATGTTATAAATGTTGTCTTCTCTTTAGGTAGATTGTAGATCATTGTCAACAAAAATCAAGAAATCCATCCTACCCTTATGCCAAGTTAATATTTTTGGTCTAAAGTTTATTTTTATTTTTATCAAATTAACACACCTGCAAAGCTTAACTTTGTAAATCGAGTTTATTTTGAAAGGTAGTGTTGAATTATTTTCCAAATAAAGCAGCTTAAAAAAATTCAGATGTGGTCCTGTATGCACAGTGCTCTGAGTATGGTAGGATTTTTTTTTTTTTTTTAGCATACCAATGTTTATTTGGTGATGTATAAAAATATGCAGTCCTACAAAACTTTAAAGATTTTTCAGATCCCTGCTAAGTTTTTTTTAGACCCTTTTTTTCTAGAAAAAAATAGGTTTGATCAAATTTATCCTAATATTTCAATAGCTAAGATACCACTCACAGAAATATTTTAGACATTTGAAATCACAGAATGAGTAAAATGGGAGGAAGAGCTTTATATGTCTAAGACTGTCTCTGTCTATAGGTGAGTTGGTTCTCCAATTTTTAACAAAAAGTCTACACTGGCAAATTGTTGAACCACCATTAATATAAAAAATTTGGTCAATCCTTGACATCTTTAATGCATACTTGATAAGAAATATATCCATAACATTGATATTTTAGCAATAGTTTTATCTGATGGTGTATAGAAAGGAGGCCAAGATTATATTGTACTACATTCAGTTTTAACTTTACTGAATGCCACAGAATTTCCCCAGCCAGCATTACAATAGAAGTCAGCTTGTTGCCCTTTTACTTCTGTATAACACAACATCAAAAACATTTTATCTGCCAATATGTGATTCTGGTGACCTTTGACATTTTTGAGCATATATTCTCATGCATCATTAGAGGTTTCATGCCAAACCAATAACACACTTCTCTGTTGTTTTCAAATGCCTCCTATTTCAAAAGGTTAATGATCAATAAAATGCACTGACATTGTTCTTTTTGCTGCCATACCTCATCTATTTCTCTTTTCACTCAATCTCCACATGCTTTTAATAGTTCCTGAGTAGCTTTTGTTTTTTCATTTAATGAAGAGTCACTTAATGTGCCGTTTTCTCTTTATAAAATAACGCTCTCTCTGATGGGATTCTATCCATGGGGACCAGTTGTATTCAAGATGCCTTTCATTTGCCCTAGGACAGTGTTTAACTCATCATTTGACAGTTGTGTGCCTTTAAAAATTAAAAGTCTGTGTGAGATCTCCAATTTGTATGAGTTTGCACGAGGTTATAGAATTCACGTAAATGCTGTCTGGCTTAGGGGACTAGGAACTAGCATTGGATACTAAAAAGTGATCTAAAACAAGCCTCAGCAAACAGGAGCATTAGGTGAAGTCTGGCCCACAGCTTGTTTTTGTAAATAAAGTTTTACTGGAACACATCCATTCCTGTGTGTTTACTTATTGCCTTTGGAGGCTTTCATACTACGGTAGCAGAGCTGAGAAGTTGCAGCAAAACCACATGGCCCTCAAAGTTGAAAACATCATCTGGCCCTTTACAGAAAAAAAGATTGCTGATTCCTGATCTAAATAAAATTAAGCCTGTTTCTTTTGGAAGCTACGCAATCACAAGAATACATATTAGTTGACATTATATAGATTGTCAAATTCGAGAAGTTTGTGATACAATTTAGGAGCTATAGAAAGTACAACTTGCAAAGCAAAACATGGACTTTTGTCCCTTTTTAAAATATGTTAGTCGGTGGTTATATATGCTTCCAAAAATACACCAAACTTAATAAATGGTTATACTTGGGGAGGAAAGGAAGGAATTTTGGCTTTTTTACTCTATATACTATTACACTTTCAGAATTTCTATATAGCAGGCACATGATATATTAGCATATTTTTTATTTTAAATAGATTTGTTATTACTAGAGACTGCTTCCACAGCCCCGTCACAATCCACTGTAATTATCATATTAGACATCACCTAAATTGAGAATGTTCAGGATTTCTGTTAAACAATTATTAAATAATACTGCTTTACAGTTATGTGAAACGTAAAGCATATCATAGTCAACATTTCTCTTGAGCTCCATTACAATCCAATAAAATGGAGCCAGTATTTTAACCACTCCTTAGACAACAAAAATGATGCATGCAGTATATAAGGCCTGTGTGCATATACACATGATGTTGCCTCTGATGTTCGGGCAGTCGCTTAGAACAGCCTAATGAGGTTAGTGCTGTTATCCCTGCTTTACACAAAGAAACAAAAGAAGCAGGTTTTGAGTGCTTAAGTGTTCAGAGCCTAGATAGGTGTCTAGGTGTTTGACACCAATCACAGATGCTGGCCCTCAACCATTACACTGTGGTGCTTCCCAGTAGGTTGAGTGAGTACATTTATGGGAGAATGAATTGATGGAGAACATTTATGGAAGTTCTCTGTACAAGAGGTGTCAGGTTCTGTGCTTTTGAAGAATTAAATTTTATTGTGCTCCTACTATACAGTTGACCCTCAAACAAATGAGTTTGAACTGCGGGGAGCCACTTATATGTGGATATTTTTCAATAGTAAATACTACAGTGCTACGTAATCCATGGTTGGTTGAATCGGTGGATGTAGACCGTGAACTCGGAGGCACAGAGGATACAGAAGTACCTCCAGGACATGCAGGGCCGACAATACATGGATATTTGACTGTGCGGAGGGTAGGTGCCCCAACCCTAACGTTGTTCAAGGGTCGACTGCATATCACACCCATTCTAGATGCTGGGACTAAAATTTCCACAGAAACTTTTAAAATGGTCACTTCACTGTAATCCTAAAAACTGAGTACAGCTAGCCATTTGCCTTTTTTCTTTCTTATTACAAGTGTTACTTTTATAAGTATCCTGGCCAACTTATGTGCATGTCTGTAGGCTTCTAGAAATGAGATGGCAAGGTCAAAAGATAGGCCTATTTCATATTAATAGATATTGCCAAATGACCCTCCAAAATGGTGTATCAAAATGTTCCCATCAGCATTTTACCAGGATAGCCATTTACCTACAGTTTAATTTTTATCAAGGGAGCTCTTAGATTAGAGACACTAGCATTAGCATACCAGGTAATAAATATTCACCCATCAGTATACACAAGACCTGCATCTTAGTTCTTAACTATGCTGAGTTTTTTAGCATACAGTAATATGTCTGCTTATATGGGAAATACAATGTAGCTAATTAATGAATTCAACTAACACTCATTCAGTAACTGTATTGGGGGACATGTGGGTTCTCATTTTATGTGGAAGTATCTTCTGAGACGGCTGTCAGAAAACATGGGTGTCTATGCTAACTTCTGCCTTCTTGCTTTCTCTCTCTTTATCCTGGACAAGCCAGTTCACCTCTTTGGTCTTAGGTGTTCCATCTGTCAAATGAATGTTGGATTAGATCATCCCTAAGTGCTCTTCTAGGTTTAAATTGTGATTAACATGTAAATGTGGATATAATATATAATGTATTAATCACTGTTCTTGATTTTTTTGTGTGTGTTGTTTTCTTTTGTTTAATTATCTAGTAATTCGTGATTTAATCCTTTCAGAAAGAAACACAAATCAAAGGCCTGGACCTCTCAGTTGTCCCCTGCTTGAGTGTAAGCTCCGTCATATCGAGCTGGTTCACTGACACATTGTCTCGTACTGCACACTGGGTTTTTTGATGGCTTTTTAGCTTGACTGGCACATGGGAAACCGGTTATTCAATAAAGCAAACCAGAAGGTTATTTAAGTTTTGATTTCAAACCTGAAGATGACATCATACATATGATAAACAGGGATTCACTTGACCAAATTCTTCCTTTTTTATTTTTACCATACACTAGGAAGGTTTTCAAAAATTATGGTAGGTCATTTAAACAGTAGCTTCAGGTGTTTATGAAGTTAATAACTAAGGGTTTTCCAAAATCTGAGCACATAAAATAAATCTTATATAATATTTAAAATGTATATAACTTGGTATTTTTGAGGCTACATCCTGTACTTTGAGTTTATTAATATTTACAATGATAGATCACTTAATTGTTGAAATATAACTAGTGTCTATCTCTTTTTTTAAAAAAAGAAAGCAACATTTATTTGAATTTTAACTCATTTGCTCAACAGAATTTGACCACCTTTTATAAGCTAGGTGCCGTTCTAGGTGCTGAGAAGCACATTCAGTGAACAAAGCAAAAAAAAAAAAAAATTCCTGCCCTTGTCGAGTTTACACTCTTGCAAGATTCTATGTCAGGAAGTACAATGATTAAGCCTAATACTGCTTTTGTTCTTTTAAAATCCCGAGACTTGGCTACATCAGAGTATTTTTTTCTTGGTGTTCTAGTAAAAGAGCATTGTGTTGATTAGAGAAATACCTTGATCCCAAATAATGGATCCACCTTTGTTTAAGACATTGACATTTAACCTTTATTCATCTCAGACACTTTAAGGATCTTTTGAGAGCAGTGATCCTTTCCCCAGGAGGGAACAATCCATTTAGTCCTTTAAATCACAATTTTGCACATAATTTCCAAAAGCACAAGGATCCTTTCTAGTCCATCCACAGAGCTAAAAGCTATTAACCTAGACCAGCTATTAGATAAGTTAATAGGATTAAGGATAATATGCTATTAGATATTTATAGAACTACTTTAAATATATAAATCTATTATACATTTTATTCATTCAGTGATTGATTTACTCCACACATATTTTACTAAATACTAATGCCCTTAGGTGCCAGACACTGTGCCAGGCAACACTACTATTCTCAAAACATTTTTTTTATATGATTGGTTTTATGACAAAACCTGTATGTTAAGTAATCAATGGAGCATCTTGACTGAACCAACTTTTTTTTTTTTTTGGCTGCGTGGGGTCTTCGTTGCTGCACTCGGGCTTTCTCTAGTTGTGGCGAGTAGGGGCTACTCTTCGTTGCGGTGTGTGGGCTTCTCATTACGGTGGCTTCTCTTGTTGCGGAGCACGGGCTCTAGGTGTGTGGGCTTCAGTAGTTGTGGCACGAGGGCTCAGTAGTTGTGGCTTGCGGGCTCTAGAGCACAGGCTCAGTAGTTGTGGCTCATGGGCTTAGTTGCTCCATGGCACGTGGGATCTTTCCGGACCAGGGCTCAAACCGGTGTCCCCTGCATTGGCAGGGGAATTCTTAACCACTGCGCCACCAGGGAAGTCCCTGAACCAAATTTTATATAAAATTTACAAGCAAACATTTGTGCATTTACTAAGCATCACCCCTTCTAGTTTCTATCAGAATTTAACTAAACAAGAGGAAATTTGCTTCTTATATTTATCAGGACTGAAACAAGAGGATTTGGCTATGTAATTGTTAGAAACCTATATTTCATACAAAATAAGTAGAAGTAAAAATAAACTGTGGGGTTACTTTTGTTACATTCCAATGTGTTTCCTTTGTGAAGTGCAAGATTATACATAAGACGAAAAGAAGCAGCTTCATTCACTGAATTCCAAAAGACAAGTCGTTGAACCCCTTGTATGTCTGTCAAGTATCTGTAATAATTTGAAACACCGTATTAAATATTGCATATTTTAATTAACATAGTTTAATTTTTCCAAGTGGCATTGGTAAGTTTTAATGTAATAAGCATTACCAACTTTAGATCAGGTCTTGTGAGAGCAGGTGACGCCAGAATTATAAGTAGAGAGTTGTCTGCTATGAAATTATGCATTGATTTAAAATCAACACACTTAAGGATCTTATGGTTACAAATGAGATTTTAGTCCCAGAACAGCCTCTTTGTGACTTAATCTTTACGTACATGTATTATTCTTATCCATGATTAAGTACTAGAGGAAATACAAAACTTTCCTTTTGAGGTTACTAACTTCTTGCAACTGTAGTCCAGAGAGATTGTCACTTACTAAGTGATACAGTTTTTTAGTATAGAAACTAGCATAGAATGCAAGTCTCTGTGTGAGCCTGTCAATAAATCATTATCCCTTAAAATATAGAAAGAAAATTATTGAGCTTCAATAAAAAGAAAATCCATTAACAAGGGGAAGATTAAGATATGTTAAATTTCTTCTTTAAATTTAGTTATGAGATAATCCGTGTCATCTATAATAGTTTTTCCCCAGATGAATTTTTAAATAACTGAATGGATAATGAAAAACTTACCCTATGGTTCCATTTCTAGTAATGTATTAGCAGATGAGGATCTAGGACCAATCTTTCTTCTGAAAACAGTAAACAAAATGGAAAAGAAAAGAGATGCATATGTAGTCTAGCAAGAAAGTAAAGAATTTAGAGCAATAGCTAAATGAAGGCAAGAGCCTGAGAATAACTGGAACCCTGCAGCCCGCTTTCACCTTGAGGGCACATGCGAATCTCAGTTTTACCGAGTACCATTTCTTGGTATTTCACAGGACTGGGGAAGGTGCTAGTACAGAAGAAAAAAAAAAAAAAAAATCCTAAGGCTGAGCTAAAATGAGAAAACCAAAGCAGGGATCCTCTTTTCTTATAGCTGGGACTCCAAAGTGCTATACTCTCCATCTAAAGGTGAATTAGAAGGAACTGTGAATTCACATGAAAATAGGGAAATTGCCTATAACCAGAAGCTGATATTTGAACAAGTCGGTGACATAAATTCATACTATGTGGTCAGTCCCAAAACACTTCAAGCCAGAAATTTAGATATAAGTGTTTCTCATGTAGTAGTACCTTTAAGACCTGTGGCAGGGCCAGATGGCAAAATCCTCCCAGGAGGTACCCACCTGCATCTCATGGCTCAAAGAAGTTTTGTACGTAAGTTTACAAACAGAATGAACAGAAAGCAGTTAAAAATCGATAAAACACATAAGGAAATAAGGCACCATGAGTGAAAGCCAGTAGAAGTAAGAGAAACAACAATTAAACTCACCTTTCTTATAAAGTGTGTCAATTTTCATCTTGGGATAAAAGTCATAACTCATTACCTTACAAAACACTTGATTATCTTATAGCCATAAACATTTCTTCACTATTTTTTCCTTAGAATATGCAATGCTAGTGTATACTGATAAGGTAGTATTTATTGTAACATACTTATGGAAGGTTGGGAATGGTGCCACATCAGAGAGGCTACCATACCTGGGAGACTACTTTTCTTTCTTTTTAAGGAGGAAGTAAAAAGGCTAAAAATATGGGCTCAAAATCAGACTAAGATCTTTTACCCTGTAATACATTTGCTCAAGGTCCCAACTAGCAGTGTATTTAAATTTGAACCTTTACGCTGTTCACTTGCAAAATAGTCTTACAATATCCATATTCCCAATACCCATAATGAGTTGCCATGAGAATTGAGACAAAACGTGTAGATAGTGTATCACAGTGCAGCATATTAATTCATTGGTTTTTGTTAGCTGTATTACCCGTTCCTCCTTTTCCTGGGCCACTCCCATGAGACGGAGTAACTTACTCTCCTGCACCCTACAGAGGAAAAGGATCGCCTGTTCCCACCTTTATCAGGTTTAAGGCTCCTCGGTTTCCAGGTGGGTGAATTGGGCCTTTAATCCATGCCTTTAGGTCTCTGTTACATAATTACTCACTAGGTCTCAGAAAAATCTGAGGCCTCATCTGAGACTCACCTGTCAGCTAGCAGCATAGTTTCACTGACTCGAGTAATCAGATATTAGGGCTTTTCAAGTGCTTCCTCATGACCCTCGCATAACAGGGATTCAGTCCCACCTGCTTAGTGTCTGTGGCATTTTGGTTTCTGCATTCTCTGACAATAAGAACCCCGCTTTCATGGCTTTTGAAGTACTTACGTGTTTGCTCACTCTGTGTGTGTAACCGAGGTAGAATTGCCACCATCACCTGCTAAAACGCCACCACCTCTCCTTTCCCTGTCCACGTCCCTGTGCCTTGTACTGAGGACTGTGTCCCCAAACACCACCTCACTGCATTCGCCCCCCGCACAGATGCCTTCGTCACCCAGAATAGGCCCAGCCAAGCCGCTTTCCCATGTGGATGACAACTTCACTCTGCTCGGGTTCAGATACCCCTGTGATAGACCGTCTTCCACATGGATGCCCTCTGAAGCCCTCCTGGGCTGTAACTCCTCACACTAGGTAGCCCCCCCTACCCTGCTAGGACTCCGACACCCTAGGCCAGGCTTCCTCCTCCAGCCCATCCCAGTCTTGCTCATGAAGACCCCACCTTATCTCTGATATCTGATCTCTGGTCACCCTTGTACCTCCTGTCCCCTGAACCCCTCTTGGACACTTAACCTTGCTCACTTCCATCTAATGACTTTAGGCCCGAATTGTCTGAGGAGGGAATACCATGCTAAATTTAGTCATAAGGAGAGTTAGGCTTATCAGCTCCTCTTAGGAACAAAATAAAAGGGGCTTTGTATTTTGAATTCTAGAATATACCATCTTCTACTTGCTTAAGTCTCCCAAGTATTGTCCAAGTATTGAAGTCTCCTTTGTCTCTGAGGATGTTAGTATAAGACAGAATTTACAAAAGTGAATACAAGATAATACACAGAGTTCATTTCCACAAATACATGTATATAACCACTCTCAAAGAATCCCAGATTTTTGAAAATTAATTTTCATTTCCATGATGTATACAATTTCTTATTAGAAAGAACTGCAGGATAGAATTACAGGGTTGACTTAACAGGAACTGATATTTGAGATTTGCTAGTTGATTTAGCTGAGAAATGGTTTATCTCATAACACTTTTCACTTTGTCAAACACCCTAAGATCTAAAGATTATGTGAATAATAAACACCTTGCTCACCATGTCCCTAGAATAAGCTTTTGGAGATGAAGCTCTTTAGAACTTAACTGGACAGTATTCTCCTGGGTGCTATAAGGAAGGGCTTTTAAGACATTTCAATATGCTTGTTTTGGGACATAAAGATCAAGATTGAGTGAAGGAGAGTGACTCCCAAGAAGAAGCTGAAATCACTGTGTGTCAGGTAAAATGAACAATGCCCTTTAGGCATATTTCTGGTGTTTTACATAATACAGAAAAAGTCAAAGCATTCTTAGCATGTCCTCCTAAGGTAAGAAGCAAATATAAGTAAAAATATTGTCTTCTCCCTCTCCCAACTTCTTCTGAGAACAATGTTTTAAACTCGCCTATATTTCTATGAAATTTTCATTTGTAGCTAAGGCTGTTCAGTCCAAATATAGGAACTGTCAATATCCAGGATTTTAGTGAATTGCACACTTCATCTCCTGGGTAGAAGAGAAACCATTTGCAAACCCTGTTCATTACATTACATAATTCCACATGAAATACCTAGAATAATTCTCTTTTTATTACTCAGAACTCATTAAGGAAGACAGGTGCATTAAAACAATATGCGTACAGTGAGTGGTATGGTTTTCACCTTAAACTAAGTAGACACCTACTTGAAACCTTTTATACCATTGGTTTGGCATCCCCATTGGCTCACAAATATAGGTTAGGCTCTTAATCACTTTCACTCACATACAAAAAAACCCCAAAAAACTCTATTTGAATATTTCCTGACTTTTTTTGGAAACATAATTCCAGTGCTTTAATGTAAGTTTTCAGCAACTTTGCTATATTTTATTTTGGCTCAAAAGAAGAAGATGGAGATTTTGCACATTCTCATATAAATATGATATCATAAGAAACAGTCCATAGGATTTATTAGAACTGCATAGGTGATACATAATTTACAGTTGAAAAATGAACTGAATATTTGGGAGAACTGATCATTTTTAAAGACATTTCACTGCAAGTAGACAAGTGGCTATAATTCTCAGTAGTTGCATTTAGTCTGAGAAAATGATTCTGTCTTTGGAGACTCAGCTACATATGTCTCAAAACGCCAAAGATCATGCATGAAAGCTTTTTTGAAGGTGATCTTTCAGATATTGGTATTTAATTCAAATCTTTAATTTCATTGAGGCATATGATGCCATGAATATTGCAAAATCTTACACAGATAAGAGTAATTCAGAAAATATCACTTTTTGTTGTCAAGAGCTCAGGTTGGAGATCACGTACCCTAAGATTCAAGTCTTAGAAATGCTACTTACCAGCTGGATGACCCTTGGGCTTTTGACTTGAGCATAAACTAACCTTCAACTTGTTTGACTGTAATTAACAAACAAACAAACAAAGTATATTTATATATTTATAATATAGAAGTAATATATATATATATTTATAGACATAGGTAGATAAATATAGCCCGGACATAAACATAGATATAGATATATAAATATAGATATATCTTGCCTCTTAAAGTGGTTACGTTTTAATGCACTGTAAAGAATTTCCCATAATGGGTAGAAAATATAAAGCAATTTCTCAATAAAGTGTAGGTCTTATAAGTGATGAGACAGAAGGCAGAGTGAGTTTGTCCAATCGGGTTAAAATAGAAGGAAAATAATCCTCTGTGTTAAAGAAACATTTTTTACTAATCATGGCCAATTTAGCAATTTATATGAAGATACTTTTTTTCAAATGTGACTTTGGTATGAAGCTGTACTGTCCTTCAGTGGAGGGAGAGAGTATCTCCCAGGCTGGCACAGGGAAAAGCAAGGTGTATATACAAGTTGAAAAGATGTAATGATTTTCTCTGTATAGTATGGATACCTTTTGGTGCTGAGGTAATATTCTGAGAATTTTGCTTATTGCTTCACGCTAAAATGAAAGGTAGATTTCAAAGATAGAACTCACTGGCTCTGCTGATGACATCTGAGCACATTGGTGCAGGAATTGTTACAGAGCTGATTGTTGCTAGAATCAATACTATTTATCATAGGGTTTAATCCCATAGAAATCGTTAACTAGGGTGCCAAGCAATTAGAGTGAAAAAGCAAAATATATAAAGAAGTCCCCAGAGCAAGACAGAACTACTGTTTGTTTTGATTATTGATCCCTTTGAGCTCAACCTCCTTACTCGGCCTCCAGTCAGTCATCTGAGCAGAGCCAAATGGAAATCCATTATGTTTATTTCTTTTGGTTTCAAGATGTAGACCAAGTCAACCAGACGGTCAAGTTTACTATTCTGTGGACACTCATGGATTGGAACTGGAAAACCATTAAAAAAAAATAAAGAAAGCAGTTCCTAGGCTAGCTCAAAGTCCTTCTCTGGGGATTCATGATCTCTTTGGTTCTGCCTCCCAGGCCTCTGAATCCAAAGCCTAAACTCTCCCCTATGCTATACTGCTTCTACAGATGTTAATGACCAACGTGATTAAGTTTAATTTTTCTGAGCGCCAGACTTCAATAGTGAGATCCACATACCTGTGCTCTCTCCTTGTGCATGCCGATAGGCATCGAGAAAAACTGAAGGTGAACTCTTGATCTCCCCAGTCTCTGAACGTGGAGGAAGTGACACCACCACTCATATCCTTCTAATACCCTCTACTTCCATCCCACGTATTCACTTCACCACCAAATAATCTTGATTATTTTACTTTCTGAATGTATATCAAATCTGTCTGTGTTTTTCCGTGTTCACTACCATTATTTTATGTCAAGCCACCGCCATGTCTGGCATGAAATATTAATAACTACAAGGGTTGGTTGTTTCCCCCTGTTTTTCTTCTCCAATCTGGTCTCCACACTGTGGCCCAAGAGATCTTTTTAAAAATGGAATCTGCTCATGACACATCTAATTTGTAAGTCTTCAGATCTTTTCTGTTCTTCAGTCTTCAACAAGGTCATGAATACTGTAACCTCTTTGTCCTTCCCCCACCTCGCCCACCCTGGCCACGTAGCACCTTCTTTCTCTGCTACACAAAGTAGTTTCCCAAGTTAAGGCCTTCTCATTCTCTTCTTCTTGCCATATTATTCCCCAGTTCAAATCTGACCCACTCGTATCTCCTCTCCTAGAAGCCTGTAATTTCCCTCATATTATATGTGTCGTGAGGACAGGAGTTGCATTTTGTTCATCTGTAGCCCTGGTACCCAGCCTAGTACCTGGTACAGGTGCTTAATGATTTGAGTAAAGGCGAGAGAAAGAAAAGAGAAGATAATAGAGATTTTTAGACCATTCGCTTCAAATTTAGGGAGGTTTTTATGAGGGACACGATTTGTTTCTCAAAGGACCAAATGGAGAAAAGCTATTAAATTTAAACTGGAGTAATTTACACATGAAGAATTTAGCCAACAGAGACAGGAGGAAAATCTGTCAAAGATTTGACTAAGACATTCCCCTGGATATCTGTATTAGTGCTGCTTTAGAACATCTTGAAACCCAATGATTATATAAAAACATATGGTGATGATAAATTCTTATGCATTCATTATTATGTCATATGGTTATGTATGAGACAACTTTCAAATTATTGTTGACATTTTCATCTCGTGGAATCGTCGAGATGGCCATGTCCCAAATCTAAGAATCCTCATCGTCTGTCAACACTCCAGCTCTCTAAAGGTACAGAGAATGCCCTGGAATTAGGTGCACTCCTGTTAGTGGTGGAGTTTCCCTCTTAGATTCCTTTCTGATCTTTGACACCGTTGGACAAGTCTGGATGATTTGAGAGCCTCAAGAATTCACAGAAACTTGGAATAATTTTTCCATGGTAATAAGCCACCATTACTGGAATGAGCATAAACAAACTTGTCAACTCTTTTCTTTAATCAAAAAGAATCCTTAGTATGTCTCCTGTTTCCCCTCCTCTCTCCTGATAAGGTGGGGTCTGACTGGACAAAGGAGAAGTTCTGGTTCCTAATGTGTTTTGCTTTCTGCAACCAAAGGCAATGATCAATTGGAAAGGTTTGGGAGGTCCCCTACTAGGCCAGTTATTAACATCTGATTGCTAAGTTCATGGGTGGGTTGAAAGGAATAGAGTGGGTAGCGAAGGGGAGGATTTACTTGTTTCAATGAAGTGGCTACCTGTACAAAAGTGTTTTTATATTTTGACAACCAGTATAGATAGTGTTACCAGCAAAACATCACTTCTGACCCAGGCTATTCCTAGTCATTATTTGATATAAAAAATTGTATTGGTAAAACTACTGATATATGTTTGGGAAATTTTAGCTAAAAAACTTTTTTTCCTAATGATAAATGGATAATATCCTTCAGCTCAAGGGTTCTCAAAACATCACCTTGGAACTCTTGGAATGTGTTAGAAATGCAAATTTTCCTTTTCCAACTCTGACAAACTTGGGCGATGCCCAGCAATTTGTGTTTTAACAGAGTGTCCTCTGGATGAGTTAAAACACCCTCCGGGTTTGAGAATCACTGTGTTAGGTCGTTAACACGGTGCACGCTGTCAGAATACGGTCATCTCTGGCCATTTTAAGCAGCTTGGTTGAGGACCTATGTCAATGCGGACAGGTGTTTGTGAGATGCCCAGCTTCTGGACAATGTGAGAGCGCTCAGTCACTAGCTAAGAGACTTATTCTTGAGCATCTATCTCCCCGCAGGCAATTCAAATGCAGGTCTCCAGAAAATTACTATATGTCATAGACATTCATAGTCACCGTCAGTTGTCAAAATCATAAAATTTAAACCTGTGAGTGTCCGTGGTCTACTGTATTGACTGTAAAAGTGTTAAATTTAGAATGGTGAAAATGGATTTTTAAAGGTGTAATAATTAATGGGATCTGGGATTACATTCATATTGAATTTTTTAAAGTAGCTAAAATGGTCCTGCTATATTTAAAGGCACTTTAGAAATCAGATGATTATTCTACCTGGGAAGGACATATCTATTAAAGAAAAAAACAAAAAACAAAGAACAGAAAAACCTCAGGGACATTATATTGCCCTCAAAAAGTGCTTACTTGAAAAATTATACTTAGAGGGTAAAGATTTAGATTCCAAATCCTTTTCAAAGAAAAAATATAGTTTTTCAGGCCACTTTTGAATTCATTGAGAGTTCAATCATCTCCCTATCCAGTAAGGGGTCCACGAGTCAAACATCACCACGTGCAGCAGAGAAACGTTCAGAGTATTTGGTGGTGATCCTTGCTCAAGCTCAAACTTTGTTTTGACATATTCTTATTACATATTCATTTCTCTTCTTGAAAGGTATATTCTACTATTTCATCCGCTCTTTAGTTTGTGCATAGCGATTATAGTTTAGCAATAGAGATAGAAAGTTCAAGGCTAGAGATCCAAACCTTTAATGGTTCACAAAAAACAAACATTGACAAAGTACTGGATAAATATTCTCATCTCAAGGTATTAATCGCAGTTCCAATTACACAATGGGTGTGAGAACTCTTGAGTATTTATTTAAAGAACCTTTGTTCCTTTACATGATTTTCTTTTCAATTATAACTATGTTCACCTCCACTGCTTTACGGTGAGGTGAATTTCTCTCTCCAGGCTTCTGTCCACACAATGCCTTCTGAAGGGGAACAGAGGGCACTGCCTTCTCCACTTGTGCACAGATTCCATCTTTGCTTGTAACTAAAGTCTTGATTCCAGTCCTGACTGTAGCCATTGCTGCATTCAGCCTAGGGCATTGGCTCTGTCTGTTGTCTGCCCGGAGCCTTACTATCTGTAGAAAATCACCCCTTCCTCCTTCCATGTGTTTTGCTAGTGCCATCACCCTAGGGCCTGGCCCACCCCTGTGGCTGTGTAGATTGGACAAGGGTGAAATATGGCCTGAGCTCCTGGCTCCCAGCCTTGGCCCCATGGGCCTGGAGGGGGGAGCAGCCTTTGGAGCCTATGCTTCCTTGTGATTATCTGCCCCATAGAAGGGGCCTTTCTTATTATTTCTACGAAGGAGCTGGCAGGGCCTTGCTCCCTATTAAAGCAACAAGACAAAAATGAAAACGTTAAGCCTTTAATCGCTTTCTGTGATGGTAGCAGTAGGACTCTAAACCCAGAGAAGTAGCCCACTCCCCTGTCCCGTTTCTTCCCTTGGGGCTGCACAGCCGTGTAGGGTTGGGCGGAGGTGTCCGCCCCCGGGAGGGATGGGTCCTCCCCTTTTAAAGGAGCCTGGACCCAAAGGCTCTGGCAGTTTTATGGACCCTGAAGTTGAGAGGAGTGGGAAAGGGAAGATGTAGGAGTAGAAGAGTGCTTGGTGCGGAGGCACAGGGATCTGACCCCTCCCTAAAAGGGGGCCTCGGCTGAGATACCTGAAGGAGATGTCTGCCAGAGACTTCAGGTAAAGAGACTGAGGAATGAGGGCTCTGGGGCTGGAAAGGTAAACGTGTGAAGAACACGACCGGCCGGGGACCTGAGTCCTTGACTGCATCCCCTTTCAGAGACCGCACGGCAGTGGCTCTGCCTGCCAATTAGAGCCTTTGGAATCTCCCATAGTCGGGTCTGAAAAATCACAGTCAGGATTTTAACTGGGCGCCAGACTCCTCGCTAACCCTGTCCTCTTCTTGCCCCCTTCATACTCAGGCTTGTGTCCTGAAAGCTACAGTCTAATGGAAAACATCTTGAATTTTCGTGTTAGTTCGATTTAACCTCATTTTATGTGCTCTTTGGGGAATCCTATCATTCACTTGGGGAAAGTGGCATTTTTGTCATTTACCACCAAAACATCACCTCTTTTTTTGATCTTGTTGGTTAGTTACGCTCCTGGTCTCTGCCACTGATGTTTTGTAAGAATAAACTCGGCGTGAACCTCTTGGCTTGCAGTGTCCAACACAGGAACTTGCCCTTTCTCTTTCTTTCTGAGACATAGGCTCTCTCTCGTCTCCTTAGCTGGAGGTAGGCTCCTCTATTATCAAGTTGGGCATGTATTATATGCTCCAAAAATATGTGTTGACTTAAATAAGATGACTCCTTTTATAAAAGAAGAAGAAGAAGAAGAAGCTGCCATTTCAGAGTGGAGTAAAGGAAAGCTCTCTGAAATACTAAGCTGTAAGTTAGGAATCCAGAGGAGAAACAAGAATGTCTTCAGGACCTTGAGAGCAGTGAAACACCTTATGTTGCTGGCTCTAAGGAGACACAGACATAATTTGCATTGTCCAGTGGCCTTGCTTGCTTTTGTACGTGAAGAGGGAAGTTACAGAAAGAAAACTACCTTAACTAGATAGTTGGATGTGAGGGGAGAGAAGGGTGAGGAAGGAGGCAAAGATGATGTAGGTTTTCAAGCCTCATCTTCACTCGAAGATGTTGATTCTGTTAGTGTTGAATTCTGACTCTGCTGCCAATCATAGCTATGAATAACAGAGACCAAAAAGGAAACCAGCAAAGGAAGGAATTTGCATGTACACTGGAAACAGAGATTGGGCGACTGGCGTTCTGCATGCTAGATTTTAGGTAAGAGTGAGAAGCAGAGGAAGTGTCCAGCATGCAGTTTGAGGTGTGTGTTCAAATTAAGAAGAAGGTTCAGAGATGCTGATTTCGATGATCATCCTTATCATGAGTATCATTAAATCAGTAAACACACAAGCCTACACGCTCGCACACACATATGCATACATACGCACGCAGACACACACACACAGCAGGATGACCACCACCACCAAAAAAAAAAAAAAAAAAAATTAAATCACTAGGGGGAAATATCCATATAATCCAATTCAACCTCCACATAAAAAGCAAAAGAATATATCATTTAATAGTAATGGAGAATATCATAGAGATGTTATCTCATAAGAATTCCACACTAATGCTTAATCTTCAGAGCAGTGCACTTAAAGACCATAAATATGCTTCTGTTTTTGGCTTTGAGTCATCTGAAAATTTGACTTGATATTACACACTAAAGAGGAGTCAGTTTCCAAGGAAGGACCCTATAAATGAGAAAACATAATATCTAATTTGTAAGTCAACACAATCGGCCAGAGGGAGGTAAAGGCAAGGGCTTATATTCTAGACTGACTGTGTTTCATTTTCTTGTAAAAAGAATATTTTGCCTTGGCGAATGCTTGGAATTCGTTGATTTAAGAGGGCAAAAATAGAATTGAAAAGAAAAGTACTCTGTCTCTTCGTAAAAGAAAATATCTTCCCTTGACCATTCTGTTGCTTAAGGATAAACATATTCTTATGTATTTCTTTCAATAAGGTACTAAGTTTGTTGCATTGAAGGTTTTAACCTCTTAGCTCTGTGTTAAGCTGATAGATTCAGCTTCTATCAATCCAGGTCATTGTGTCCCTGGCAAGGGTTATCTCTAGGTACACACCAAAATTATGATGTTGTCTAACCACTGAATCATTGCATCCCTTGAGGTCAGGAGAACTTATCACCTATGTCAACTAGATGTTATCCCTGCCCTCCCTGAAATTATAAGCTTTGTCTACTCTGATTGTAGGAACAATTATTTTTCTCTCTTTGGAATTTGGGTTGCTCCCCATATAGTGCAGGTGTGATTTATTTGTGTTTGTGATACATTGTGGTGTCTTGAGTTTATAACTCTCCTTGTTTATCTTTTCTTTCTCATCAACCTATGATTTAGAGTTTTCCTCAGAAAGGTCAAGTGAAATGTACAACCTAGAGAATTTCCTTGCTTTCTCTTGATGGACTCACTTGCCCGTCTTCCAGAGAAGGATGGCTAGATTGTACTTAGGATATGATCACCTTTCTAGAAATGGAGGATGTAGCAAGACTAGTGATAGAAAGCTCCATTTTTCATATTCTCTATTTAACTTCTTCTCCAGCATGTCCTATCAGGCACAAGATTTCCAGTTGCTCATTAATGTCTGTTCTCAGGGTTGGCCACTCTATCAGTATCATACCTAAAGTTCATTGAAGTCAAGATATAAACTCTTCAAAGTAAAAATGAAGAGTTTTGCCCCTCCCATGGGAATTTCAAGATTATTTCAAGATTATGTGCACCATAATTTTCATAAAGTTATAAAGTTCATAAAGTTATAGTATCATATAGTTATGTTTCATAGTATCATAAAGTTATGTTTTGGGCACCGGAGAAGGACCACAAAACTGCCTGTGTAACAGTTGAAACTCTCTCTCCTTCCTACTCATCTTGCAAAAAAAAAAAAAAAACAAAAAGAAGGGGGAGGGGACATTAAAAGTTCTTTCTTTGATTTTCTCAAAGCATATCTCTTTCTGAGAAATGAATAATATTTCCAGCTATAGAGACTTAGACTGCCTGTTGCCAATTTTTGAATGGTCAGCTCTAACAAAGATTCCATGTGCACAAAGCATCCTGTTTTTTGTAATTATTATAACATGGAGACAATTCAAGTATATTAGTACAGATGGATTTGTTTTTAGAATAAATAATACTTGACTACTTGAGGGAAAAAAGAAAGTTGAGATTTCTACTTCACAAAATCTAAATAAGTGCCAAATGGAAAAACGCTAAATCATAAAATATATACTCTATTAAATATATATAGTATTTAATAATAAATGAAAAAGGAGAAAAATGTATGTAAACAGGTAAGAAATACATAGAAAGGGAGAGTGTTTCCTAAGTAGAGAGGCAAAGAAAGAAAACATAAAGGAAAAATTATATATATAAATAGATAAAATATAGATGTATCTGAATAAAGGTTAACATCTTCTATGTATGATAAATATTAGACAAAAATAGAAAAACTGTGGCACATGTATTATACAGTAAAGTTAATATCTGTAATGTATTAAGAATTCTTAGTAATAATAACAGGCTAAATGACTCTATTGAAAAATGAGCCAAAGATATGAATAGAAGATTTTCAGAGGTCTAATAACTGTAAAAAGTAACAAGGCCAACTTCACTAGTGTTCTGAGAAATACAAACTAGAAGAGAAAACGGCAATTTTTTGCCTATCAAACTGGCAAGGCCTTTCTATCACCTGGTGTTTAACCAAAGAAAAAATTGATCCATTTTCACCCAGTTGGAAAAACTAGCTGGGTTTGGACTTCTAGAAAGATTACATGTTAGACTTTCTTCAACATGCTTCATTGCACAAGAGATTTGTAACAGCAGTCATGTGTATGTATATTTAAAATATATATATTTTTACAATTTTATTCCTTTTTTGAACCTGTATATTTTTAAACTCCACTGAGGTATTATTGATAAACAGAAAGCTGTACATATTTCATGTATATAACTTGTTGAGTTTGGAGATATTTTTAATAAAAATTTCCAAGCATAAAAAATATATAGAAGAATATACCCATTAACTAGATTCAACATTTATCAAGATTCAAAAGTAATTTGGATCAAAAACATTTTTTTTGTTGTTTTGTGACCTAATCTTGGATATGACACCGGCATATGGTACTTATCAAGAGACTCATAATGTGCAGAAATTTGACCTTGAACTTCAACCTCTAAGATGTTATTCTAAAACAATTATCTAGGATTTGAATATGACTCAATTTTCAGATGTTAAGAATGATAGAAAATGGCTTACAAATTTACTTTTCCTAAATGAACCTTTATACTATTTATGAAATCGGGCAGAAAATAGTTACTCTGCTTAAACGATTTGGACTTAGTCCAAATCACTAGACTCCATAAGCCCTCCTCTTTTCACAACTTCTAGAAACTAATGGGTCTTAACCTCATAGATAGGTCATGCACAGTGCTCAGTGACTCACTATGGACACTTGCACCCTTCTGAAAGCTCTGAGGTTGATACTGTGGTTACTCCTCTTTCCCAGATGAGGCTGTGTAAATGGCCTGGTGTTAACACTTCAAGGTCATGTTAGCATCTGGGCATCCAGGATCCAGAGCTTCCTTGTTAAAACACTAGACAATTACCGCAATGCTAAAACAAGAAAACGGAACCGCTTTAAAAAAATGAGTTAGTAACAGATGAATCCAGAATGACGAGTCCTGAAAGAATGCCTGGTGTTTGTTTGGCTTTTTTGAAATAAAGGTATTCATTTTTCTTTTTAATTTGACTTTCGTATTGTTCTAGTAAAGCAAATGCCTTGGACATATTTGCAAAGAACCTGATGTGTAGAAAAGGTGATATTTTATTTTTCAAATTTATTTATTTGTTTATTTATTTATTTATGGCTGCGTTGGGTCTTCGTTGCTGCGCGCGGGCTTTCTTTAGTTGCGGCGGGCGGGGCCTACTCTTTGTTGCCATGCGCTGGCCTCTCATTGCGGTGGCTTCTCTTGTTGCGGAGCACGGGCTCTAGGTGTGTGGCCTTCAGTAGTTGTGGCTCATGGGCTCTAGAGCACAGCCTCAGTAGTTGTGGCTCACGGGCTTAGTTGCTCCGCGGCATGTGGGACCTTCCCGGACCAGGGCTCGAACCCTTGTCCCCTGAATTGGCAGGCGGATTCTTAACCTCTGTGCCACCAGGGAAGCCCAAGGTGATATATTAGCTCTTGGGTAGAACCACACTCTCCTACCAGACTTTTCCTTGTTGTTGTTTATATATTTTTATAATAAAATAAAATAACACTTACAAAAAAACCCCGCACAAAGCAAATGTATGCCCTAATACATTCTTTCATGGCAACTACCATCAGGTTAAGAAGCAGAACTTTGCCGCCTGCCCCAGTGCCTTTCATGGACTCCTCCTCAGTCACAATCCCTCGCTTCTCCTGTAAGTCATTTACCTCCTGTAGCCATTACCTTGACTTTATAGTAAACATTTTTAATGGTTTTTTATCACCCAAATGTGCAGCCGAGACACTTCAGCTTAGTCTTGCCTCTTTATTTTAGTCCTTGAAGTTTTTCTTAATCTATGGGTTCTCTCCCCATCTTTTTTTCCCTACAATTTGTCAGTGCAATATTATTTATAAAACCATCCTTTATAAGTGGTGACATGCTTTTCCTGCAAATAAATTCAGCCACTGAACATGAGTAGTTATTCTGTGTTCAAAGATGCTCAACCACCCTTTAAACCTCAACAGATGATTCTTCCAGATCTCCCAATGTGAATATTTCTCAGTGTTTATGTTCATGCTACTTTGGGGAGGGAAATTGTCTAGAAGTTAAATTTAAACTTTGTTTTGTTTTAAGAAATAAAATTGATTGAATAGGTAAAGTGAGGCTTTCTTGGGTTTGCTAGTCTCAGGTAGCCGAAGCCCACTGAGATTAGCTAAAGGACAAAGAATATAGGTGACAATGACCCAAAAGTATTGCAGGGAATCAAAAGCTGGAACTGATAGGCTGTGAGAAATAGAGTGCTCTGGAACAGTGCGTCAAAAATTCATGTGCATGCAAATCATCTGACGATTTTCTGAAAATTCAGATCTTTGATTTACGGTGGAGTGAGAGGTAATGTACTTTTAATGACCTCTTAGGTGAGGTCAATACTGCTAAGTCCATGGAACACTCCAGTAGCAAGAGACCATGCACCAACTGTGGCCAGCGGGGTATTGTCATGGACTATGGAAACTTCCACTGTATTCATGTGTCAAAGTAGATGGAAATAAAGCATACATGCAAGTGAGTTGACAAGTGCATAAAGAGCAGGTACCTACTGCAGGACACCAAGGTAGAAGCCCTGAAGACATTTTGTTTCTGTTGAGCACAGGGAAATGGGCTACCAGACCTCTGGAGAAATCCCACCTGGCCTGGCTCCATGTAACGTCTTTCCAATATCCCTATACACCCCTTCATCCCTAAATCTGCCCTGCCATTCTATGAAATGAAGTTCAGAATAGCCATTAGACTCTGCCTTGAGGGAACTGATAAATCTATTCTATTGCTTCCCCTGTAAATGGAATGATCATTCCTTACATTTTGTGGATGAGGTAGAAAGTTAAAAGCATAGAGCATGCTGGGCTGTCCTGGGTTTATTATTTAATCTGAACTTGTCTCCTAATTAAGCGTGTATTGTTAAATGAAGTAACACCCAGGCTTCAAAATTACCCAGCAGGTGTTTAAAAGACATCAGTAAGCATTTCTGGGCAACAGTCTAATTAGTATTCTAATACATTTTAGAGTGCACAGTCATCATGTTTCTTCTTCATTAGTTGCTGATATACTGTATAATGCATCTTACTGAAATGTTTTGAACAAGTTTCAGAAAATATGAGTACACCCAAGGAAGAGGTGCTATAAATGTGTTTCTTTAAATACACAAATATTTTTTTAAAAAAACAGCTTGTAATCTGGGCTTAACATTTATTTGTATAGGAAAAAATAAACTTGTAAATATTTATATTTGTGCAGTTCTATTGACTCTGTATTGCAGAACAGTACTTTATATAGTTAGAAAAATGAGCCATTGCCATTGTCTTTTTTGTCGAAAACTCCTTAGCCATCAAAGGTGGCGTTATCCTCTCTCCCCTCCCCAGTCCTACCACACACACAGTACTGGGTAAAAATTCAGCCATAGGGCTTCCCTGGTGGCGCAGTGGTTGAGAATCCACCTGCCAATGCAGGGGACACGGGTTCGAGCCCTGGTCTGGGAAGATCCCACATGCCGCGGAGCAACTAGGCCCGTGAGCCACAACTACTGAGCCTGCGCGTCTGGAGCCTGTGCTCCGCAATAAGAGAGGCCGCGACAGTGAAAGGCCCGCGCACCGCAATGAAGAGTGGCCCCCACTTGCCACAACTAGAGAAAGCCCTCGCATAGAAACGAAGACCCAACACAGCCAAAAAAATAAAGAATAAAGGCAAACACATTTAAAAAAAAAAAAAAAATTCAGCCATAATAAGATATCCTCTAGCACATGAATTCTTTTTTTTAATCGAGATATCATTTATACATAACATTGTGTAAATTTAAGGTATACAATGTAATGATTTGATACACATATATTGCAAAATGATTACCATAGAAAGCTTAGTTAACACCTCCATCACCTCAAGTGATTAGCACATATGTATATCTTTTGTGTGTGTGTGTGTGTGTGGGGAGAACATTCAAGGTTTAATCTTTTAGCAGTTTTCAAGTGTTTAGTACAGTATTGTTGACTCTTGTCACCATGCTGTTTCTTAGATCCCTATAACTTGCTGCTCTTATGACTGGAAGTTTGTTCTCTTTGACAAACATCTCCCCATTTCATCCCCCCTCCTCCCCGCACAGTCCCTGGCAACTTCCATTCTACTGTTTCTATGAGTTTGTTTTGTTTAGATTCCCACATATAAGTGAAATCATAGAATATTTGTCTTTCTTTGACTTATTTCACTTAGCATAATGGCTTCAAGGCCCCTATATGTTGGCACAAATAACAAGATTTCATTCTTTATTTAGGACTCAATAATATTCCATTGTCTGTATATACTCTGTTTTCTTTATCCATTCATCCATCACTGGACACTTAGGTTGCTTCCATGTCTTGCCTGTTGTGAATAGTGCTGTAGTGAACATGGGGGCTAGCAAACACATGTATTTTTAATGGATATGCAGGGTATATTGGACTCAGAAAGACAATTTCTCCTTAAGGGGAAATTCAATTTTAGTTTAAATCAATTAAATTAGTCAATTTTCAATAAATTTAAATGTAATATAATTTTTCTCCTGGAGTGAAGGGAGGAGTTCATAGTGAAAAAAATTTTTAGAAACACTGCTGTAGCATATATAGGTTTAAAGAACTGAATTTGCAAATTCAAATTTCAAATTAAAAATTCAGGAAATATGTCTTAGGTATCCGTCAAGTTTGGGGCACTGTATTGAGTATGTGGGGAAGTCTTAAAGAGAATAGACTTGTCCCTTTAGATTACTTAGGGTGTTTGATTTTCCTTATATAACTTCAATAAAAAATTGGTTAGAAATAAGCACATTTATTACCACATCTACTTGCAGAAGCCCAGTGATGTGGCAGCTCCAGGTGAGGCAATGTCAGTAGATCCATAGCATCATCAAGGACCTAGGTTGTTCCATCTCTCTCTTCTTTCATGATGGCTCATTATTCTAATTCTGTAAATTCTGTTCTGTGATACAGATTAAATCAGTGGTAAAAACATGAATAGTCACCAGTTTACTTATCATAGTCAAATAAAGTTTGTGAGTTTTGGCTTTCGTTGATTGATCGCATATTTGCTGCTGCTGCCCAGGTATTGTAGTGAAGGCAGGAAACCTGGACCTTTCCTAGTGTCTCTTTCTTTTTTTAATATTTTAAAAAATTTATTTATTTATTTTCGGCTGCGTTGGGTCTTCGTTGCTGCACGCAGGCTATCTCTAGTTGCGGTGAGCGGGGGCCACTCTTCCTTGCAGTGCGTGGGCGTCTCATTGCGGTGGCTTCTCTAGTTGAGGAACACGGGCTCTAGGTGTGTGGTCTTCAGTAGTTGTGGCATGTGGGCTTAGTAGTTGTGGCTTAGCGGGCTCTAGAGCACAGTAGTTGTGGCGCACAGGCTTAGTTGCTCTGCGGCATATGGGATATTCCCGGATCAGGGCTCGAGCCCGTGTCCCCTGCATTGGCAAGCGCATTCTTAACCACTGCGCCACCAGGGAAGCCCCGCCTAGTGTCTCTTTCCTACCAGCAAAAAAACCTTTCCCCAAGCCCCAACGGCCCTCCCGTCATGTTACCTCAATCAGGAATGGGATCACAAATCTTCCTCTACACCAGTCATTAGCAAAGAGAATGAAGTTTCCAAAATTGAATTAAACAAATCATCTCAGGTATGCTCTCTCTTTTTAATAGCTTTTAATTTTGTGGTTATAAACCTAGTGAGTTGAATTGACAGGTTTACATATAAAAAAAATTACCTAAGTAACATATTTGAGAATTGGCCAGAAAAATTCTGCAATATGTGGTTTATATTTATCATCCAAAAAAATAATGATCAATAAAAACAGCAAATGTCTTAGATGACTCATAGGGAAGATGTATGAAAAGAAAGAGATTATAAGTAATAAGAATAAAAAGCTCCTGAATCCTATATATATATATATATATATATATATATATATATATTTTTATTTTTATTTTTTTTTTTAGTTTTCCCAATTCATTAAAGGAAGTACTCAAATAAATGCTCAAACTCATAGTGTTAAGAATTTGATATATTATTTTTTTTAAAGTATTTTATTCCAAAATTTTACTTAGCTAATTTTTTTTAATTTACAATAATATTTTGACATAAAGGTAAAATCAAGTGAAACAAAAGTATGAACAGAGCCCATTTAGAGAAAAAAGGAAATTAATTTTACTGGAAACCTGGGATTATTTTTCAGGAGCTGACATTTTATTTTTAAACTTCCTTGCAACTGATTTTAGCCATGTCTCATAATGGTACCATAGATGTTCCTGTGAGGGAAAAATCCCACAAATTAGTGGATTTTCAAATTGGAAATAGTAGAAATTCCAAAATTGTTGGGATTTTGAGGATGGCCAAAAGTTTGTTTTTTTAAAATAGTTTTTAATGTATTATAACACACATAAAGTACACAGATGATCACCTACCGTTCAATCAGTTCAATTCATTTGCCACAAAATCAGCCCACCCATATACTAAGCACCTAGAATCTCATCAGCTCCTAGTGACCTTGCTGCCAGAATAGTTTGACCAGTTTCCATCAACTTCCTGATGTGTAACCTTCGCCTTTATCACCTTTTCGAAATGCACGACTCAGTTTTAATTCAGTAAAACTAAATGAGAATAATTAATCCAACAAAAAATAGTACACAGTAAATTCTGAAGAAGAACTGTAAAAACCTCTGCCTGAAATGATTTTCATATTGTAGCTGTGAAGACATATACCCAACACATACCTAAAACCTAAATTGTCCAATAATAAACTTTTTTTTAACCTCAGCAAACCTGCCTTCTCTCTTGAATTTTTCAACTCTACCTCTTTACTTCCTAAGATAGATACTTTGGTATCAGTTTATTGTCCTATCACTCCTTTAAACTTTACACTTAAAGAGCCACCAGTTTCTTTCAGGAAATTTCTTTCAAGTCTGCCCACTGTTCTCTGTACCTAGTATCACTGCCTTCGTTCAAGGTTTTTTTCCACCTTACACAGATTTACATAAGTTCATTGTCTTTTATTCTTACCGTGGCTTTGTCCCTACTTCAGTGCATTTTCCATAATACTGTTAAGAGTAGTATTACATTATTAGAAGAATCTCAGGGTGCTTATGTGGTACACAGGCTATGTTGGAGAGGCCCAGGCCGGAGACATAGTGGATGATGGCATTGTATGTTTTTGTTCATCATGATGCCTGAGGCTGCTGGGACCTCATTTCACTCAGTATATCACATATTTCCTTATTATTGGCTGACAGGGTTTTCCAGGCACTGCAACACACGCCCTGCCTGCCACTGCCTCCCAAACCTTCTCGTCTTCTACTGCTCTCCTCCTCACTGTCTCCATCGACAATGGGTTTCTTGTGAGTCTTTCTCAAACCAGTTATACTTTTGCTATTGTTATTCACATCCCCTCTGATATTGACATGGCTCACTTCTTCATTATTTTCCAGTGTCTGCTGAAATGTTACCTTGAGAAAAAGGCCTCAAATGATCCTATATCAAATAGGTCTTAGGTCCCCTCCACTCCTTACTCTGCATTCACTTGTTATTCTTAGCTCTTATAAGCGAGTGCCTGGTATATTCTGTCCACTGTTTATTTTCTCCTTCTTCCCATTAAAATAGACGTTCAGTGAGGGCAGAGCTTTGTTGTATTGTGTACATTGTTGTGTTTATAGCACTTGTAAAAGGTCTGGCCGCATAGTAGTTGTTCAGTACATATTTATTGAGGTGAATGAATCAGTGAATTTATTGGGTCCTGATGGTGACGATGAGATTACAGATGCTCATCACAGTGTTGATTACAGGTTGGTGAGGAGATGAAAGGCAGAATAAATGAGCAAAATCCTCATATTTTAACTAGAGATTTAATAGTGTCTCACATCAATAAATCTAGGAAAGTCAATGTAAGTGTACTATTTGGGACTTGGAAACAATCATTAAAAGACCTAATATCAAATGTTTAAAAGTAGTTGATTCTGTGAAGTTGGGGGAGAGGATGGGGAATGCAGTAGAGCTGGACACAGCTGCTTCACTTTTAATGCTTTGATTTCTTAATATGTGAGTTGTTTTGACATGATTTTTTAGTTTAAGAATGTTCTCCAGGATTCATAGATGTACCTTTTCTCTTCCTACCGCCGTGACCCACTTGCAAACATAGTATATAAGAAAAAGGGGAAGGCAAAAACATTACTTGAAATATCTAAAAGATTCCGTATTACAAAGGGAGACAATAAAATCCTTAAAGGAAAAAAGGAAAATTTTGATGTAACTGAGTATTTGTCATGTTAACAGATACACTGGAAGAGAGAATAAATGAACACAGAAATTCAGACTAAATTGGTAAAGCAGTTTTGAATTATCTACTGTAAGACTTTGGAATTGAAGTTGAGTGCCTGGCATAGATCCAGCTAATTCAGTTTTTGAATCTCTTCCTTTGTAAGTCTCCACAGTGTCTATAAAGCAATTTACAAAGATAGATTTTAAATAAACCCAATTATTTAAGATTATATTCCCCAGACCTAATCTTGTCAATGTGCGTTCACAATTCAGAAACCTGTAGCTCTGGTGGAAACAAAAGTTACATAGAAATAGAAACCGAGGTTCATGAAATCAGAAACTTGAAGACAGGGTCTAGTCTGAGTACCAATGGTGCAGAAGATAATAAAGCAATTTAGCAGATGAGGCATGACAATCTGTTTCATGAAATTGTTTGGAATGGATCTCTGGGTGTGACAACTTGTTAAAAAATAGGCTGGGGAACAATAGAGCTAATCTTTGTTCTTGAGGCTTGCCACTCCAAGAAGCCAAGGTTGATAAGTAAAAGCATGACACCACATAGAAATGTCACTCAGAGAATACTAGAACTGAAATAGCCATTTATTTTGACATGTGTTGGATGCTAAAGAGTAACACTTGTTTGTTCGGTGTGCAACACATTATTGAGTGATGTCAAACACTGTAATATCAGAATTGAATGCTAGCAAACCTCTTGACAGATTTTTGATGATCAGAGAAGGAATTCAAGTACATTGATGGTGTGTAGCACATCTTTTAAGAAAAGAGCCACGTTGACTTGAAACTATAATAATCTTGTGCGGTGGGCAGTAGGAAAACTGCAGAATAATGAGTGTGGCATATAGAGAATTAGTTCCCATAATAAACATATTCGCGAGGAGGGTTTAGCTTGTTGGACACGCAAAACTATGCCTTCTTACCCTCCCTCTCTCTCAAAATGACAGGAGTGTCACAACATTCTTAATGGGAACATTGTGGCATATAGACAGAGTAAACTAAAAAGGAAAGGCAGTCTCACGTAGTTGATAGTAGTTTAATGCATGGACATTACATTTGAGTTGACATTTTGGTCATCCTATATGCAATTAGTTGTGCATGGGTTTCAATTTGTGCTTATCTGGAATGTTCTTGACTATGTAAAGCAAGCTGATTGACCTATTTATCAACTAAGTGTAGGAAAGCTATCGTGCTTTATGACCTCTGAAGTTATGTCCATCCATGTTAATGAACCATGAAGGAGGGTTTAAAAACCCATTAAAATAGCAGCACATTGCATACCTGATTGTTCCTGATTGACAAGGCCTATCCTGTAATAAATGACTGAGACCCCAAATATAGCAAATTCCTTTAGAGTACGCAGGCCAAAATAGCTTGAAGATATACTTTAGCTCTCGTAAACAACCAAGTGAATATCCGAAGCTCATTATTTTATGACTTACTCTTACCAGATATTTAGAACTGCACGTTTTCAGAGCTGTAGATTACGTGATTCAAGCCCCTTCATTTTACAAACTGAAAAATCAGTTGAGTGTGATGAACTTCCAAAAGGTGGGGCAGACTTAGAGGTGGGAGTGAATGGTACATGATGTCGTGCTGCTTCTGTTTTCCTTACTCATCTTGTCTTAGGCATCAGATGAAGCTGGGGACTTCAGGACTCTTAGCCCTTTGGACTGCACACGGCGCTTTCCCTCTACCATTATGTATTCTACCTTCAGGATCTTTGATGAAACCTGAAGGTGCAGAGAGTGTAGTGTTGAAGGAAGGTTTGTATCAAGCTCCTAGACAGAGTGTCCCCTAACTTTTATGAGGATTGTACTGGCGTATGAATAACCTATGACTCTGCTGCCCACATGGGAAAACTCACCTGCTGTGTTCATTGCCTCTTTCAGCCCAGTAGACACCTTTTTTTTTTCTCATTAGTACAAAAGAGGCATGCTTTCACATTGCAAAATCCAGAAAAGCATAAAAACAAGAATGTCATTTTCCTCTTATAGAAAAAACTTAAAGTAAGATCCCAGACCTTGACTTCCCAAATCCCAATCCCTAGGGTTGGCACTAAAACTCAGGTGACTAATCTGGGACCTGGTCCCCTCGGTCACCATTTATTGAACCAGGATTGATAATGTGTCCCATGGTAGATGAATGAGATACTCCTATTATGTTTGAATTCACAGATACTAGTCAGCTTTCCCCAGTTGCTTGAAGTGAGAATATGTGAACTTGGTTACAGTGGGGTGTTCAGCTTCTGCCGTGTGTACACAGAAGCAAAGCCATTCTAGAGAGGAGAAGGAAACAGGTGTTCAGAAAGAAAGTCTTGAGGAAAAAGAGATTCCAAGCATGTTACTGCCTTGTTTCCCAAGAGCTCTCAGGTCCCCACTTCCCATCTCTCCTGAAGCCCAGTTGTACTTCTACCCTTGACTGCATTTAGATACCCCTGGATCCTTTTGATAAATACACCTTTTATGCTTAAGCTAGATCCAGTAGGTTTCTCATCCTTGCATACACAACAGCCTTTGCAAAGAAGTTCCCAGAATCCTTTTCATTCCGTGATAACCAAAAATTTCTCTGTGTGTATATTAAAATAGAACTCTATAGAGTTATATTTTATATAATGTTTAGTGTCCTGCTTTATGTACTGTAGACCTTTTTCATGTTGTTCTATGAGAACAGTTTTAATGGCTTCAAAGCATTCCATTGTGTAACTAAGCAATAATTGATTTACCCCGTTCTCTTTTTGGACATTTATTTGCATTCCAAGTTTTTACTTTTCAAAACTACATTGAAGTGTAACAAGTTGATCACATTCAACCACTTAGGAAATATTTTTAGAATTAACCTTGCCCTTTCAAACAACACACGAACTTTTAAACCTTTACAACATGCTGTCACGTGCTTTATAAACGTTGTACGCTCCCAGCAGCAGTGTTGGTTTTTGTTGGGGAGGGGAGCTGACATGAGAGAGGTCAGTAATAAATTGAGCTCTAAATATGGGAAGGAGATTCAGTATGAGCTTACAGATTAAAAAAATAAACTCAGTATGAAAATTGTAATAATATGAATATAATCAAAAGATATCTATAGGTAGGACAAGGGCTGGCAGTAGAAAAAAAGACGTTGGTTTAACTCAGGTTCAGATTTGAATCCCAGCTCGTCAAGTTAATACTATACCCCTGCCTCTCGACTTGAAAGTAGGGATAATTGTGCCTATCTGAAAAAGTCATTATGGAGATTTAATGAGAAAATTTTGCTACCTACCTAGTATAGAGACTGGCCCATTGTCAAAGTTCAATTTTAGAAGAATCTACTTTTGCATATATTATCGATAGATCTTTTATTTAGGTATTTAAATCTTCTTTAATAATTCCTGTGTTTTAAAAAAAAATAACTGTGCTTTAGAACTCAACCGATTACTTAAATTCTAGTTTAATTTCATCATTCCTACTTTTAATTAAACATAAACATTTTGCAAAGGATAAGGCGTTAAGTGGCTTAATAGGGACCATTTCCAGAGAATCACCAAGATCTTAATGGAAGTGGAGGCCTTCAGTTAGCTGGTTAGCGTTTGGCCTCTTTTTTTTTTCTTTTCTTAAATGAGACATTTTATTACGAGGTGTTGCCTTTTTTTTGATGTTTTCCTCTTTTGCAGTGGAGGTTTACAAAGCATCCAAAGCCTTGAGTGAGCGATATCATATAATTAACGAAATGAAAGTTAAAAGTCAGTAATAAGTATCGCTTTCCAAGTTCAGCAGAGGTTGCTGTGGGTGTTCCCCACGTCAGAGCCACAGCAGGAGAATGAGGTCCCTGTGCTTGAGACGTAGACGAGCTGAGATGAAATGCAACCAATTTCCAGTGATTTTGCTCTGATGATAAATTATTGAGAATCGTCTGCCTCTCTTTCTCCTTTTGTAATCACGTGGATTTTTACAGCTTTAATTGAATGAATACTTCCGTCAGGCCAATATAGCAAATACTCAAATCTGTCTGTTCCACAGACATCCCAGGCACTTCCATTTCAGAATTCTTGAGACAGCCGCTCCATTCGTACTTATTTGATGACGGGAGCTGAGCTGCCCTCCTGCCGTCCGCCCACCTCCCACCCTCGGTCCAGTGGGGTTTCCGTAGAGCTGGGCCCATCCTGAGAGTCTTGGGGGGACAGCACACCAAGATAAGGCAATCGGCTCTCCTCACGTCCCTGCCTAGAGCGATCATTTCTTCCTTGATCTTATGGGAAACTCGAGCCGACCGGGGCCATAGGGTTTGGTCTTAAGTGAAGACATTTTGTACATTTAATCTCTGAACAGGGTCAGGCATCATTTACTGAGCATTCACTCTATTAAAACTGTATTAGTTATGAACCTTATGAGCAAGTATCTGGCTTGGTTTTGCTACATTAGTTACTTTATCACATAATAGTTTTTTGTCCATATGTGTATATTTTCCTCCAAATTTTTGCTCACTTTCAGTGATTTGTTTTCAGTGGTAATAACTTATTACAGTAAACCTGAAAATACAACCTCTAGGGTGTAAATTTGGGGTGGCAAGACTAAAAGCATTCTTTAGAAGTCTCAAAAAGATGTTTTTGGGTTACGTGTGCATACTTAGACAATTACCAAGGTTAAGAAAATGTGACACTCTGGCTTAGGCTAAGCTCACGTGATCCACTCTTGAGCTAAGTGAGAAAGGAGTTGGTTACTGAGAGAAAAATCTAGGTACTCTTACCAGAAGAAAATTGGATTAATGCTGGGAAGGAAAATTATATGCACATTAGTTAGTGTTACCTGGAAACCCAGAATGGCCCTGATTCATCTTTTCTTTTTTAAGAAAGGAAGTTATTCTTCTTTTGATTATGAGAATTATCCTTTTTTCTTCCAATTGACTTGTGTGTGCGTGTATGAGTGTGTGTGTGTGTATACATGCGCATGTGTTTATTAGCTAGTCTCTTTGTGTGGCTTATAATCAAGAAAATCACATGAATTTGCTTTGTTTCTGGTGATTCTATTTATTCTTCAATTCTTCCTTATGATCAGCAACTCTTCTCCCAAATTTCAGCCAGAAACCAAAGGTGACAGAAAGATCTGATAATATACACAAGAACCCATCAGAATGACCTGGTTGTACTACATATGATTCTGATTTTTTTTTTTCAAAATTTCAGATTCATTGTTCAAAACACAGGGGCCTATCTAGCTTATCTCTAATGTCCTGTGTGTAACTTAAGAGTTTTTAATTTTAGAGCATCTGAAGCTTTTCTTTCAGGTCACTGTCAGGATACTATTCAGATCAAGTGCAGCATATTTAAAACTTGGTATGAAATTGTTGATTTAAATCCTATTTCAAAAAAATAATAATAATTAAGGTGACACAAAATTCTCAGCTATAAAAAGAAAGGTTCTATCTTATGATTCCTAAAATTCTGTTTCAAACACTAACTTAAAAATGCATTCATCAGAAAATAACAAAACACCACCTAGTGTGAAACATAGCTATGGTTTGGGGCCAGTTATGCTCTATGAAGTTTTTGGTTTCACATCCTTCTCAGTGTGTGGCTATTTCTCCTGAGAATCAATTATCAGATACCTATTCAGCTTATTGTGAAATAGTAATTAATCAGGCATTTTCAACCCTAAACGACAAATTTAACTTTTTTTTTCTCATGATTTTGTGTAATACCCCTTTCCCTGAGTGGAGTTGTTTGACTTGAAAAAACCAGTACCATCGGTATAATCCTTGGAATCTAATAAAGATTCCATGAGTGTACAGTTGTCATCCTTAGGCAGAAAGAGAACCAATTCAATTATGATGTTGGTTGAAAAATTGAAAGGCTTTTTACCTGAGGGTGGAAAAATTGTAGTACATACTAAAATGGTTAGTACAAAATTCGTGCATCTAGGCTAACAAATGCTAATATGTTCTTTTGTTACCCTCTAATTTATATGATTCACGTAAGCCTCTAGCCAGCGAAACTTGTACTAAATTTCATGTGCGTTAAAAAATAGCAAAGCAAATGAATGGTGAAGTTATTAACATTCGTGTCTACTTGCATTATTAAGCCATACACATCAAATCTGGTAGTACAAGGAGGGAAATGTCATAATGAAGTACAACAGCATTTAATCAGAAGAATTTCTAAAGGTCGTCAAAGCATCCTATGATACCCATTCACGCGTAACTGCAATCTGAAACAAATATCCAATATAACATAATAAGTTTAATAACTGTACCATGGGCTGTTTCTGTTAATGAAGGGATTTACCATTCTAACGTTGGGAGATAAAACGGATTCTAGTCCCAAATCATATATGCTGCTCCCTAAATTAATTACAGATTAAGGAGGAGATAAGATTAGTCTGCTTATTTATCTTCTACCAGCGAGTAGATGACTGGCCAAGCCCGACATAAGAGCTATTTCATCATCTAGGGGAGCCACAGGCTACACAATTTGTGTCCAATAATTTATTAAAATTTTCTAACTTGTAATGGTGTTTTATGTGCTTCAGGACAGCGATTCACATTTTCATACTAAACAGCTGCAAACATTTGACCCCTCTAAATATTTCACACGAACAGACTATGGAAGGACTAATAGGCTTTCTCGCTTTGTTACGAGGCTTTAGTGGGGGAAGAATAGCAAAGTCAATGCCCATATAACTGCTTGGCTCTA
This sequence comes from Balaenoptera physalus, assembly GCF_965194825.1. Taxonomy (NCBI): domain Eukaryota; kingdom Metazoa; phylum Chordata; class Mammalia; order Artiodactyla; family Balaenopteridae; genus Balaenoptera; species Balaenoptera physalus. The sequence goes on along the minus strand of NC_138896.1, from coordinate 94,211,936 downwards.
GATATAGTCATATATCTAACATTTAATATTTGGAGATTTTTCAGTGGCTCTAAAGGCGGTTATAGTTTGTTGTTGAAAAGACCAACAGGGGAACAGAACACAGTTTAAGATGGTTACGGTGGATTTGTGCCTGGAACCACCGTTTACTGCAACTGTCACTTTTTATTGCAACCCTTCACACTTGACCTTGACCCTGTAGTCACAGCCAGAGAAAGCCTCCTTCACTCCTTTATAGACTCATGCCTGGCTAGGCTATCTTTACTATTTCTGGAGAGACTTTGATGCCACACCTGATTAGTAAGTGGGCTCCAGAATTTTTTTGAAGACTTTGATTTGCTTCTCCTGTTTCCTGCTCACCCCCTGCTCCCATCCCAAAAACATTTGCCCTGTTTTACTGATAAGACTGTTAGGCTCATGTGTACTTACTACCCTCTTCCCAGATCCAAACCAGAAAGGTGAAATTCTTAGCTTATTTTACTTAAAGATTATAAAATGTCTACTTAAATAATCTTATGGTTGGAGGGCTAAATATATGAAGTTGGATATCCAAACCTGTGTTTTCAATGAAATAAGACAATGTTTAATTTTTGGTATTTCCTCCAAGCAGTGTATGTTTGTTGAATAGCTACTCTGTTCATTGGTCGATGCATTGTATCATTTGATTTAAAAATTTGTTTTCAAAGTATAATACAGAGAAAAGTATACATATCATAAATGAAGAGCACAATGAGTTTTTTCAAAGTAAAAACGTCCATGTAATCAACACCTATAGTTTTTTTTTTTTTTTATCATCATGGAAGTTTGACTACAAGCTATGCATTAATAAAATCTCAGTATCTAAGTAACACCTATAGTTTTTTAAAAAGGACATTATCAGTGTACTTAAAAGCCCTGAACAGCTCAGCTTGGTTTGCCTCTTTTTCTACTTTGTACACTTGGATTCATATAGTACATACTCTTTTGTGTCTGATTTATTTTACCAACTTTGTATGGGAGATTCATCCATATTGTGTGTGGTTGTAACTAGTTATTCTCTTTCCTGTATAACCTTCCATTATGTGAGTCTCCCACAGATTATAAATCCATTTCAGTACTAAAAGGTGTTTTGCTATTTTCCAGTATGACAGTATTGTGAATGATGCTGCCATGGGCCTTGATTAAAACATATTAAGACATGGATATAATGGGTGTAATCCTAAAAGTGGGATTACCGGGTCATGGGATATGTAGTAGATAAAAAAGCAGAGATAATTTTAACAGGAGCATCTGGGCTAAGTTCCCTTAATGGTAATGTGATATGTGAACTCAAGTAAGATGGCAACTGGGAAAATATCAAAGTAGATGTTAGTTACATTATTATTTTAATTTTGGGGAAACAGTATGAGATTCTGGTGAAAACTAGGTCTAGAATAACACTGACTGGGTTCAAATTTTGGCCCTGTGAGTTTCGGAAAGTTATTGATTGCTCTGTGCTTCATTTTCCTTATTTACAAAATGGAGGCAATTAGAGTTTACCTCATAAGCATACTGTAGGTTTAAACAAGGTAATGCATGTAAAGTGCTTAGAAGAATTCTCAGGTCGGAGTAAGTGCTCAAATGTTGGCCTTTATTCTTATTATAAATGGAGATTTCAAGAGATTATTTCCCAGAATTGTAGAGTCAAACAAAACTAAACAAACAAAAAGGAATTTATTTATAACAGTATAACTCATACTTATGGTGTGATATAATCTAATTACCAGATTCTTTGAGAAATGCTAGAATTATAAGTGAGTTAATCAGATTTTGTACATCTTTTGTCTCTAGATTAAATCTCCTAAATATGCCCTATATATGTGACCTCATCTAAGCATTGCAGAAATCCCCTCCTCAGTGAAGGGTCTGTTAAACCCCAAGCCCCCAACTCCACTTCCTCTTCTCCTCCCTATGTAATCTCTAACTTGTATTCAGTCCATTGTTATTCTTAACTCACTTTATTGTTTTTATTTATAGTTGTATTTGCTTCCTGTTTTCAGCTATGATCATGCAGAGTGCAGAATCCATGTGTTCAAAATAGAATCGATATTTAATAAGTTTGAAATGAATTAAAGAGATAACAGAACTTTTCAATATCCACTAGCATGATCTTTCTCTACATTATGTTACTGATGGAATTCTTGACTCTAATAGTGCCATTAAGTCATCACCATTAAGGAACTTAAGTTTGTTTTCCAAAATTTTTAAATATATTTTTCAATAAAAATTATATATTTAGTGGTTGATTATAGTTGAAATAATGCTATGTAGTTCAGCTATTTCAGCTATATATATTACTTAAATAGAGTTGTATAGATTGATTGTAGAAATAACTTGTAATTATGAAGTGAAATATGTGTTCCAACACGGAAACAGTTGTCTTAAAGTTGAATATCTAATATGTAATTTATTTATAACCAAGTTCTGATTGACTGTATGTGACAGAAAATAATCTTAAATTGAATGGAATTTGGAGACGAAACTTATATGCTTTAGCACTTTTGTTTGTTGGTTGGTTTTGCTTTTTATACCACTTTACTTCAACCTGAGCACCTTAATATAAAACTAGACACTGGTGAACTGTTTTCCTTACTAATTCTGAATTACTACAAATGTACAAGTTCTGCTACCAGTTCAACACTTAAATTGATTAAATCATCTCCGACACATGGTAAATTTCATATAATGAAAATACCTAAAACAGGGCGGAGTCAAGATGGCGGTGTGGGAAGACACAAAGTTAGAGTCTCCACACAACTAGAGAGCCTGCGGGCCACTGGTGGGGGACTCTGATGCCCAAGAAGACAGGAGGAACCCCAAAGTGAACCAGTAGGATATAGGGGGACTGAGGGGGGAGGAAAGTGAAGGCCAGACAGGCTCAGCACCCCTGAGGCCGGGGAGATCAGGAGAGGCAGGCAGGAGGGACTCTCTGGGAAGAGAGGAGTGGAGGGCATCACCTGGCCCACTCGGGCTGGGGAAGCTGCTGAGCTCCCAGGCCAGTCCCCTGCCCTCCAAATCCCCCTCCAGGCCACGTGGGTCCTTGGGGCCATAGAAGGGGAGGCCGGGGAGATCAGGAGAGGCAGGTGGGAGGAGCTGGAGAGGAGCGGAGGGTGTATGCCCTGCCCACTCAAGCCCAGGAAGCCTGCTGGGCTCCCAGGTGAGTCCCCCGCCCTCTGAAACCAGGGGTGGGGGGGCACGCCTGGGCCCCATCTGTTCCTTGAGCCTCAGCCCCACCCCCCACAGCCCCCAGGGCCTTTTCCAGCCCTGTGGGTCCTGAGCATTGGCCCCACCCACCATCCAAACCTCACCCTTGCTTAGGCCCCACCCTTCACAGCCAAGGCCTTCCCTCCCTCCTTTGTTTTTTTTTTACTTTTCCCTCCTCCTCTTTTTCACTACTGTGGTACTGATGGACCTTCCAGTTGTTGATTCATCTATATTTTTATTTTTATATTTTGTCTAACATATCTGTTATTTTCCTAGTCTAGTTTTATTTTTTACTTGTTATTGTTGTTATTGTTTTTTTTTTTTTTTTTTTTGGCCACCCCACGTGGCTTGTGGGATCTTGGTTCATGAGCCCGGGGTTGGGCCAAAGCTCCTGCAGTGGGAGCTCTGAGTCTGAACCACTGGACTAACAGAGAACCTCAGACCCCAGGGAATATTCATCGGAGTGAGGTCTCATGGAGTTCCTCATCTCAGCACCAAGACCCAGCTCTACCCAATAGCCTACAAACTCCAGTGCTGGAAGCCTCAGGCCAAACAACCAGTAAGACAGGAACACAATCCCACTCATAAAAAAAAAAAAAAAGAGAGACAGCAAAAAAATATGTCACAGATGAAGGAGCAAGGTAAAAATCTACAAGACCAAATAACTGAAGAGGAAATAGGCAATCTACCTGAAAAAGAATTCAGAGTAATGATAGTAAACATGATCCAGAATCGTGCGAATAGAATGGAAGCAAAGATTAAGAAAATACAAGAAATGTTTAACAAAGACCTAGAAGAACTAAAGAACAAACAAACAGATGAGCAACACAATAACTGAAATGAAAAATACACCAGAAGGAATCAATAACAGAAAAACTGAGGCAGAATAGCAAAGTGAGCTGGAAGACAAAATGGTGGAATTAACTGCTGAGGAGCAGAATAAAAAAAAAGAATGAAAAGAATTGAAGACAATCTCAGAGACCTCTGGGACAATACTAAATGCACCAACATTCGAATTATAGGGGTCCCAGAAGAAGAAGAGAAACAGAAAGGGTCTGAGAAAATATTTGAAGAGATTATAGTCAAAAACTTCCCTAACATGGGAAAGGAAATCATCACCCAAGTCCAGGAAACACTGAGACTCCCATACAGGATAAACCCTAGGAAAAGCACACCAAGACATATTAATCAAACTAACAAAAATTATATTCAAAGAAAAAATGTTAAAATCAGCAAGGGAACAAAAAAATAACACACAAAAGAATCCCCATAAAGTTATCAGCTGATTTTTCAGTGGAAACTCTGCAGGCCAGAAGGGAGTGGCAGGATACACTTAAAGTGATGAAAGAGAAAAACCTACAACCAAGATTACTCAACCCAACAAGGATCTCATTCAGATTCGATGGAGAAGTCAAAAACGTTTCAGACAAGCAAAAGCTAAGAGAATTCAGCACCACCAAACCAGCTTCACAACAAATGCTAAAGAAACTTCTATAAGTGGGAAACACAAGAGAAGAAAAAGACCCACAAAACAAACACAAAGCAATTAAGAAAATGGTAATAGGAACATACATATCAATAATAACCTTGAATGTAAATGGATTAAATGCCCCAACCAAAAAACACAGACTGGCTGAATGGATACAGAAACAAGACCTATATATATGCTGTCTACAAGAGACCCACTTCAGACCTAGGGACACGTATGGACTGAAAGTGAAGGGATGGAAAAAGATACTCCATGTAAATGGAAATCGAAAGAAAGCTGGAGTAGCAATACTCATATCAGATAAAATAGACTTTAAAATAAAGACTGTTACAAGAGATAAGGAGGGACACTACATAATGATCAAAGGATCAATCCAAGAAGAAGATATAACAATTATAAATGTTTATGCATCCGTAATAGAAGCACCTCAATACATAAGGCAAATGCTAACAACCATGAAAGGAGAAATCGACAGTAACACAATAATAATAGGGGACTTTAACACCCCACTTACACCAATGGACAGGTCATCCAAACAAAAAATAAATAAGGAAACACAAGCTTTCAATGACACAATAGATCAGATAGATTTAGTTAATATTTATAGAACATTCCACCCAACAGTGGCAGAATACACTTTCGTCTCAAGTGCACATGGAACATTTTCCAGGATAGATCATATATTGGGTCACAAATCAAGCCTGGGAAAATTTAAGAAAATTGAAATGATATCAAGAATCTTTTCTGACCACGACGCCATGAGATTGGAAATAAATTAAAGGAAAAAAACTGTAAAAAAACACAAATACATGGAGGCTAAACAGCGCACTACTAAATAACCAAGAGATCACTGAAGAAATCAAAGAAGAAATAAAAAAATACGTAGAAAATAATGACAACGAAAACACGATGACCCAAAACCTATGGGATGCAGCAAAAGCAGTTCTGAGAGGGAAGTTTATAGCAAATCAATCTCACCTCAAGAAACAAGAAAAATCTCAAATAAACAATCTAACCCTACACTTAAAACAACTAGAGAAAGAAGAACAAAGGAAACCCAAAGTCAGTAGAAGGAAAGAAATCATAAAGATCAGAGCAGAAATAAATGAAATAGAAATGAAGAAAACAATAACAAAGATCAATAAAACTAAAAGCTGGTTCTTGAGAAGGTAAACAAAATTGATAAACCATTAGCCAGACTCATCAAGAAAAAAAGGGAGAGGATGCACATCAATAAAATTAGAAATGAAAAAGGAGAAATCACAACTGACACTGCAGAAATACAAAAGATTATAAGACACTACTACAAACAACTATATGCCAATAAAATGGACAACCACGAAGAAATGGACAAATTCTTGGAAAGGTACTATTTTTCAAGACTGAACCAGGAAGAATTAGAAAATATAAACAGACCTATCACAAGTAATGAAACTGAAACTGTAATTAAAAATCTTCCTACAAACAAAAGTCCAGGACCAGGTGGCTTCACAGGTGAATTCTATCAAACATTTAGAGAAGAGCTAACACCGATCCTTCTCAAACTCTTCCAAAAAGTTGCAGAGGGAGAAACACTCCCAAATTCATTCTATGAAGTCACCATCACCCTGATACCAAAACCAGAAAAAGATATCACAGAAAAGGAAAATTATAGACCAATATCACTGATGAACATAGATGCAAAAACCCTGAACAAAATACTAGCAAACAGAATCCAACAGCACATTAAAAGGTTCATACACCATGATCAAGTGGGATTTATCCCAGGGATGGAAGGATACTTCAATATATACAAATCAATCAATGTGATACACCACATTAACAAATTAAGGAATAAAAACCATATGATCATCTCAATAGATGCAGAAAAATCTTTTGACAAAATTCAACACCGATTTATGACAAAAACTCTCCAGAAAATGGGCATAGAGGGAAACTACCTCAACATAATAAATCCATATATGACAAACCCACAGCAAGCATCATACTCAATGGTGAAAAACTGAAAGCATTTCCACTATGAGTAGGAACAAGACAAGGATGTCCACTCTGGCCACTCTTATTCAACATAGTTTTAGAAGTCCTAGCCATGGCAATCAGAGAAGAAAAAGAAATAAAAAGAATACAAATTGGAAAAGAAGTAAAACTGTCACTGTTTGCAGATAACATGTTACTATACATAGAAAATCCTAAAGATGCCACTAGAAAACTACTAGAGCTAATCATTGAATTTGGTAAGGTTGAAGGATACAAAATTAATGCACAGAAATCTCTCTCATTCTTATACACCAACAACAAAAAATCAGAAAGAGAAATTAAGGAAACACTCCCATTCACCACTGCAACAAAACGAATAAAATAAAATACCAAGGAATAAACCTACTTAAGGAGACAAAAGACTTGTACTCAGAAAACTATAAAACACTGATGAAAGAAATCAAAAATGACATAAACAGATGGAGAAATATACTATGTTCTTGGATTGGAAGAAGCAATATTGTGAAAATGACTATAGTACCCAAAGCAATTTACAGAATCAGTGCAATGCCTATCAAACTACCAATGGCATTCTTCACAGTATTAAAACAAAAAAATTTACAATTCGTAAGGAAACACAAAAGACCCTGAATAGCCAAAGCAATCTTGAGATAGAACAACGGAGTTGGAGGAATCAGGCTCCCTGACTTCAGACTATACCACAAAGCTACAGTAATGAAGACAGTATGGTACTGGCACAAAAATAGAAAGATAGATCAATGGTACAGCATAGAATGCCGAGAGATAAACCCACACACATATGGGCACCTAATTTATGACAAAGGAGGCAAGAACATACAATGGAGAAAAGACAGCCTCTCCAATAAGTGGTTCTGGGAAAACTGGACAGCTACATGCAAAAGAATGAAATTAGAACAATCCCTAACACCATACACAAAGATAAACTACAAATGGATTAAAGACGTAAATGTAAGGGCAGACACTATAAAACTCTTAGAGGAAAACATAGGAAAAACGCTGTTTGACATAAGCACCCCAAGATCTTTTTTAACCCACCTCCTAGCATAATGGAAATAAGAACAAATATAAGCAAATGGGACTTACTTAAACTTAAAAGCTTTTGCACAGCAAAGGAAACCATAAACAAGACAAAAAACCCTCACAATGGGAGAACATATTTGCAAATGAAACAACAGACAAAGGATTAATCTACAAAATATACAAACAGCTCATGGAGCTCAATATCAAAAAAACAAACAATCCAGTTAAAACATAGGCGGAAGACCTCAATAGGCATTTCACCAAGGAAGACATACAGATGGCCAAGAGGCACCTGAAAAGATGCTCAACATCACTAATTATTAGAGAAATGCAAATCAAAACTACAATGAGGTATCACCTCTCGCCGGTCAGAATGGCCATTATTAAAAAATCTAGAAACACTAAATGCCGGAAAGGGTGTGGTGAAAAGGCAGCCCTCCTGCACTGTTGGTGGGAATGTAAATTGATACAGCCACTATGGAAAACAGTATGGAGGTTCCTTAAAAAACCAAAAAGAGAACTACCATATGACCCAGCAATCCCACTACTGGGCATATACCCTGAGAAAACCATAATTCAAAAAGAGTCATGTACCACAATGTTCACTGCAGCACTATTTACAATAGCCAGGACATGGAAGCAACCTAAATGTCCATCAACAGATGAATGGATAAAAAAGATGTGGCACATAAATACAATGGAATATTACTCAGCCATAAAAAGAAATGAAATTGAGTTATTTGTAGTGAGGTGGTTGGACCTAGAGACTGTCATACAGAGTGAAGTAAGTCAAAAACAAATACCGTATGCTAATGCATATATAGAATCTTAAAAAAAAAAAAAAAAGGTACTGATGAACCTAGTTGCAGGGCAGGAATAAAGAGGTAGACGTAGAGAATGGACTTGAGGACATGGGGTGGGAGGGCGACGCTGGGGCGAAGTGAGAGTAGCATCAACATATACACACTACCGAATGTAAAATAGTTGGCTGGTGGGAAGCAGCGGCATAGCACAGGGAGATTGGCTCGGCACTTTGCGATGACCTAGAAGGGTGGGTTAGGGAGGGTGGGAGGGAGGCTCAAGAGGGAGGGGACACGGGGACATATGTATGCATATGGCTGATTCGCTTTGTGTGCAACAGAAACTAACACAGTATTGTGAAGCAATTATACTCCAGTAAAGATCTATTAAAAAAATAAATAAAATTGCAGTGCAAGGAAGTAAAGTAAATCAGTACCTCCCCTACCTCAATCTCTAACAGCCAGCCATGCCCCACAACCTTGTCACTTAGAGAAAGGAGTGTGGGAGGTCGGTGGAGGGGTCCCTGTACCCCCATATTCACTCTGCAGAGCTGTGTATTATCTTTCAGGGTGCATCTCTTTGTAGCAAAGTCTTGAAATTGTGGACGTTTTTTCTTAGTCCAATCAAAAATGAGAATGTTTAAGGCCTTTCTGTGCTGTAGGAATAAGCCCTCCTCCTTGAGCCTTCCCTCTTAGAGCTTGATTTACCCTCAGCAGAGCCGTAAATGGCCTCTTCTTTGGTGTCTCTCCCAGAACCCAGTGGACACTGGACGTGGCCCACAGCAGGAGCCATAAAGGCAGTCACTACTGTAGACTGATTGACAATGGCAGTATTAAGTGCCACAGGGGCTGGATTTGCTGGAATAAATGTAAAATAATGACCAGAGCTTGTCAAGTGACCAGGGCTTGTCAAATGTAAAATAATGCCCAGAGCTTGTCACATAATAATAGTAGACAACCGGTGTTGGAAGAGATGGCTAAAGCCCAGGCCACGGCCTAAACAGGTCCCGTTCAGCTTTCACTATCCCATGTTGTTATTTAGCAAGTAGGACTTGGTCAGCAGTGTCAGTGGTTAACTTTACTATTCTTGAACTAAAGTGATAAGTAATAAATGACACTCAGGATTATTTTAAGTTTGTGTTTGGTATATTCTAATTCATGGGCAAATATTAGAGAAAAGAAGGAAAAAAGGCTTATCTTCCATTGTTACTGAAAGTAATAAAAAAATTTTTGTTGTAAAAAAAAAAAAAGAAAATACCTAAAACAATTCATGCAATATATTAAACTGATCAAAATAAAATGAAATTTGAAAAACAAGCCCGCAGGATTGTTACTAACATATTGCAATACTTACATTACGAATTAATGGTACGTTTTTATCATGGTTCTAGCTAGTGTAGGAGCAACCAAATCCCATTCCTTTCAAAGGGGGAGAGAAGGAAAAAATTAGCTGTTTTAGTGACTGTACATTTTGTATACTTCTAAGCAACTCTTTTTAAATTTTTAAAAATCTTATTTATCTTTTTAGTGAAGTATAGTGGATTTACAAGGTTGTGCTAATTAAGCAATTCTTCAGTATTACTGAAAAGCAACGAACGCACATGCGGTTCCTTATTTACAGTACAGCTGAAGATTGAATTTAAAGTAATCAAGTTTGAATGTACATAATTGTTAGTGTATCGCCTATGGTATCATGTCCAAAGGGAGCAAAAGCTGTTCCCAAACAACAAAACCTGTATACTGGCCAGCAGCCATTAAACAGAAATCCTGGTCACCTGGGTTGTTTCCTTTTTGTTGAAGATCTTACATGTTTGAAGGGAATGCTATCCACTAAGAGGCACTGATCAGTCTTTATATTCCTAAAACAAGATGGGGTTACATGTGATTTTTTAACCCTATTTAAAAATAACAGGACTGGGTATAATTTATGAAGGTATAATGCGATCGGAGGAAAGTGGTAAGTCATGATTAAGTGGTTTTTAATTTTTTGAGATGAGACTCTTCTGGCACATGTGCACTTGCACACACACACTCGGCCCTGGGGTGAGCACGCTCGGATCTCAGTCCCTTTGGGCTGGCAGTGTTAAAGGCAACTGAACGGGCAGATTCAGCGTGTTTGTGGTTGATTTGCTCTGTGGCACTGAATATTGATTAATGACGTAATAAATCTTTGAGACTAACTTTCCGCCGTGGACATATCATGTTGAAATGAGAGCTACAAGCATGAGTAGAGGTGATGAGATGTATGTCAAAGAAGATAAGTTGGTCTGGGCCCGTGAGTGATGAATAAACGCTTTGGGGCAGTTAGCTGCTTGCTTTTCCTCAACCTTACGTTGTAAAAGTCTTTCAGAGCCATCCTCAGATGCTTTCATTAGTTTCTATTGCATTTATTTGGATATAAAACTTTCTACTGTGTCTGTATAGTCTTAGGGAACAAATTCAAAAGGCTGCTACTATAAACAGATGATTCTGTTCATTCTAGGACTGTTGATTTTTTTTAAAAAATAAATTATTTATTTATTTTTGGCTGCGTTGGATCTTAGTTGCTACACGCGGGCTTTCTCTAGTTGCGGTGAGCGGGGGCTACTCTTTGTTGCGGTGCGCGGACTTCTCATTGCGGTGGCTTCTCTTGTTGCAGAGCATGGGCTCTAGGGACGCGGGCTCAGCAGTTGTGGTGCGAGGGCTCTAGAGCGCAGGCTCAGTAGTTGTGGTGCACCGGCTTAGTTGCTCCGCGGCACGTCCGATCTTCTCGGACCAGGGCTGAAACCTGTGTCCCCTGCATTGGGAGGCGGATTCTTAACCACTGTGTCACCAGGGCAGTAGGACTGTTAATTTGAACTTCATGATATCAAAAGGATAAAAGGTACGGATGAGGATTTAGGAAGATATGCACCGATAACTTGCTTCTGTCTCTTACTAGTTGTGTGACTTTGAACTAAATCTTGGTTTGCTTATCTACAAAATGGGATTTTGCCAAATTGCTACAATGTATGTAAGGCATCTAGTAGAGTGCCTCCTACATGATAAAGATTCAATGCATAGGGGAGACATTTCACCCTTCTCAATGAAGGGAACAATTTCTCCCACCAACATTCATTCATTTAGCCATCATTCTTGAAATACCTCTCATATTCCACTGAGGTAGCTACCAGTTATAAGTCTTGGTGGGAGAGTGAGGGTGGAAAAACCCCTTTATTATAGCCTCTAATATTTAAATTCTCAACAGGCTATATACATCACTTATTGAATAATATAACAAATTATGAAATACAGTGTTTATAGGAGGGCATGAGGCCAGATAGTTGGGAGTTTAAAAAGTGACATAAGAGCTACTCCCAGCCCTCAGAGAACTTAAGAGGAGAGCTGTAGTTCTATATCAGAAGTAATGTTCCCCAGGGTGACTTTTTTGGTTGTCACACTAAGGAAGGGAGTGTATGCTACTGGCATATAGTGACCTGGAATGCCAGTAAACCTTCTGCAATGCAAAGGACAGCCACCAACAACAAAAATTATCCATCCCCAAACGTCAGTAGTGCCTAGGGTCAGAAACCTTGGGCTGTATGAACCAGTAAAGCAAACACAGGCAGAATTAGGCCACAAAGTGCATTACATAGCAGCTCTTTACGAAGGTACAGACATTTGGTTGTAATCATAGTAGCCACTAACATTCTTGGTGCCCTTATTATCTGCCTATATGTCTTAACAGTCATTTAACCCTCTTTATAACTCTATGATGTGGAGGTATGATTATTAAATTCATTCCACAGATGAGGAAACTGAGTTCCAGGGAGATTGCATTAATTGCTAAAGTCACAAAATTAGTTTGTGGTAGAGCCAGAATTTGAACCTAGGAAGTCAGCCTCAAAAGCCTACCATCTTAACCCATTATGCCAATTCTGCAAAGCATGTTGGGACCTCTCCTAATAAGAATAGCAATTTTTATCAAAGGATGAGGTTGAGAATCTGGACTGTAGTTTCACTGTGGCTATAATCTCTCTGAGCTTCAGTTCCCAAAAGGAAACATTTAGATTTTGCCAGTTGTACTGTCCTTTTAAAGTTCTTGTTCAGCTTTAAAATTGTATTATTCTGGTATTAACCAGATAGTATCCTTTCAACAAATTTTTGATTGTCTAGTATGATATAGGCAATGTCTGGGTGCTTGGAAAACCCAGGAAAGATATTATTCTATGTGAAATAAAAGACAGTAAAATAATGTTCCTGGACTCAAAGATTTTACATACTCAATAACAGTCTAAATTTCATCAGAGAAATTTACACAAATTTCTGTGCACATATAGAAAAATGGCTGTAATCGATTAGGCTCTGAAGTCCCATTTTCCCAGTGAAAAAATTGAAGGCCAGAGCATTTGAATGATATCACCAATAATACAGATTAGATTTTAGTACTTATATATATTATGTTTTAAATAGTTTCAAAAGAAATTGTGCATTTACAATTATGAAATTCTTTGTGTTGCAGAGTCATGTAAGTGATGTGAGGGGATAGTTTTAGGTCAGTGCCTAACATGAAAGTAATGCTGAATTGTGTCTAGTTACCCTTGAAAATTCCTTATATTTCCCCCCAAATGTGGGATACTTGGTGTAATAGTTTCCTAAGGTTAAGTGTCACAAACTGGGTGGCTTAAACCAACAGAAATTTATTCTTTCACAGTTCTGGAGGGTAGAAGTCCAAAATCAAGTCATTACCAGCCCATGTTCCCTCCGAAGCTTCTAGGAAAGAACTTTGCCTTGCCTTTTCCTTACTTCTAGTGGCTTCTAGCAATCTGTGGTGTTTATTAGCTTGTATTGAATAGCTGCATCTCTCCAGTCTCTGCCTGTGTCTTCCTATGGACTTCTTCTCTGTGTGTATCTCTGTGAGTCCTCTCCTTTTTTTTTTTCAACTTGGCGTTTTAAACTTTTTTCTTTTTCTTTTTTAAAAATTTATTTGGCTGTGCTGGGTCTTAGTGGTGGCATGCAGGATCTTCGTTGCAGCATGCGAGATCTTTAGTTGTGGCATGTGAACACTTAGTTGTGGCGTGTGGGATCTAGTTACCTGACCAGGGATCGAACCCGGGCCCCCTGCATTGGGAGCGTGTAGCCTTAGACAGTGGGCCCCCTCTCCTCTTCTTATGAGGACACCAGTCATTGGATTTAGGGCCCACCCTTGTACCGTATGACCTCATCTTAACCAATTACACCAGTAAAGACTATTTCCAACTAGGTTTACCTTCTAAGGTTTTTGATGGACATGAGTTTTGGGGGACCCTATTCAATCCACTATGCCTGATATTATATATATAATGCTGTATGAGAATAGTGATACTTACATGTACGACGTGCACCCAGAAGGAAACGATCTTGCAAATGGAGTTCTCCAGCACTGTATCTTTAAACACTAGAATGAGATGCAGCATAATGAGACACTTAAATTAGTAGTAGCTGTAAGAACCAACTTGTATTAACAACCTCAACTCATGCATGGTGAGCCGAATTGCCCACACAGTTTTTTTCTCTCACTCTCTTCCGTGCACGGTTAATTCCATTTAACTAAAATGACATCTGATGTGTATTTCCCCAAGGAAAAATGATGAATCATTGTAATTATTTCACCTTTTTGTGATTTTTCCTGTGATTCTATTTAAATGAACATTACTATTTTAGATAGATCAAAATGTTCTGACCTTTATTTTGCACATTTCAAAATTCTTAACCCTGCTATCTATCATTATTCTATTGCAAAGTTCTGTTTTGGATATTTACCATTATCACTGTAAAAAACTGTTTATTATAAAGTCTACCAGAGTCATATAAAGTCTCATGATATTCATATACATGGCAGTTTTTTTAACAGTTTGAAATCATAAAATTCTACAACAAATGACGATGAAAGTGTTAGTTGAATAGGGTGCTTAAGAAAGCCATATATGGAGAACAATGAAATAAATTAATCTGATGCAAAAATGAAAAAGCAAACCAGAAAAAAGCGCTCTGGAATGGCACAGTAAGGCCCTCTGAAAATTTGCTTCTACCCAAGGGTAATAAATATACTTGAAAAAATAGTGAAAACCAACTTTTTCAGAGCTCAGGGAAATTAATCAAAGGCTTCCAACAATAGAATAAAAGCTTATCCAAGAAAAATAGCTGGATCTTGGTAAGAGCAGCAAACTTTTAAATTTGCTCTATTTATACCCCCTCTTCCCCAAGTCTTTGGTAGCCTTGAAAATCAGCAACTTTGCAAACACAATATATGTGGGAAGTAGTGGCCTAGCAGTAACTAGAGAGACAGAATGGGTTTGCACCTCCCCCCATAATCACACACCCAGAGAATCTTCACTATCTGACAGCTCACTGGAAAAGCTCCATTTTTAGTATTTGTCTTTGTTTGACTTACTCACAACTTATACTACAGAAAAAGCCTTATCCTCAGGGTACTTGAAAATAATTAGGAGCAACTGTTTAACTTTAAAGCTTCCTGAGGCACTGATACCAGTTAGGGCAAATAAGAGGATGGCCAAGAAAACTTGAAAAGAAAAATTGAGGAGTGAGATGTCATAGGAGGCTTTGAAAATCTCTGACATGTTCTGGATAACCTAGAAGGCCATGCATATATGCAGGGCCGTTCACATGCCCAGGAAAGACCTGAGAAAGCCCTGATTTCTCACCTCTCTCTGACACTGGAGCTCTGCACAAGGGGGAAGCGAGTGCTAAGGCAGAGCTGTAAACTGCCAAAATTTTAAAGGTTTTTTCCAGCACACACAGAGTCATTTGGCAAAGGATGAGAGACTGACTCATCTAAAGCAGTTAAGAAAATCTCTGTCCAGTGATTAGCTGACCACAGAGTTAATTGAGTTGAGACTTCAGTGGCACATGATAAAAATACAAACTTTACATAAGTTTGCTGCTGCAACAATAACAACAACAGCAAATGCTGGTGGGGAGAATTGGTTATAATTTCCACAGTTGTCCCAATAAATTATTTAAATCGTCAATTGTTTAACAAAAGATTATAAAACACACAAAGAAACAGGAAAATATGCTCCATAAACAGGAAGAAAAGCAGTCACTAGATAATATCCCTGAGGAAGTTCAGACACTGGAAGCAGCTATAATAAATATGTTCAAAGAACTAAAGGAATCTATGTCTAAAGAGTTACAGGAAAGTATGATATCTCAGCAAATAAGAGATTAATATTATTTTAAAAAGAAACCAATAGGAAATCTGGAGTTGAAAATTACAATAACTGAAGTGAAAAATTTACAACAGAGGATCAACAGCAGATCTGAGTTGGCAAGTTCTGAATCAGCAAACTTGAAGATAGGTTGAGATTATCTAGTCTGAGGTCAAATAAAACAAAAATGAAAAAAAAATGGACAGAGTCTCAGAGACCTTTGGGATGCCATCTTCATAGTTGGAGTTCCAGAAGTAGATGAGAGAGAGAAAGAGGCAGAAAAAAATATATGAAGAAATAATGGCCCCAAACATCCCAAATTTGATGAAAAGCATTTATGAATATTTACTCATACAGGAAGCTCAACAAATTCCAAGTGGAATAAACTCAAATAGATCCACACTTAGACACATCATAGTCAAACTGTCAAAAGCCAAAAACAAAGTCCACCAAAAAAAAAAAAAAAACTTGCACATAGTTGTATATAGCAGCTTTATTCATAATTGCCCAAACTTGGAAGCAATCAAATTGCCCTTCAGTAGATGACTGGGTAAATGAACAGTGGTGCATCAAGACAATGGACTATTATTCAGCACTAAAAAGAAATGAGCTATCAAACAAAAAAACGTGGAGGAAACTTAAGTGCACATAACTAAGTGAAGGAAGCCAATCTGAAAAGGCTACTTACTTTATGATTCCAGCTCTAAGGCTTTCTGGAATAGGCAAAACTAGTAAAAAGGTCACTGGTTGCCAGAGGTGGACATGAGAGCAGGATTGTGGACAAAGCACGGGGCAGTAAAAATAGTCTGTATGATATTTTAGCAATGGGCACATGTCATTATAACCTTTCTCCACACCCAAGAGTGTACAACACCAATGAGTGAATGCAAAGGTAAACTATGCACTTTGAGTAATTATGATGTGTCAGTGTAGGTTCATCAGTTGTAACAAGTGTACCATCTGGAAGGTGATAATGGGGGAGCCTCTGCATGTATAGAGATACTTGGGAAATCTCTGTGCCTTCCTCTTAATCTTCCTGTGAACCTAAAACTGCTCTAAGAAACCGAAGTCTTAAAAAAAGATGCAAAATGAAAGAAATCAAAGTAGTAAGGCGGAGTGACTCATGTAGCACAAGCGCTTCTCATCAGAAACCAAGTAAGCCAAAATTGCTTCTTATATCATTAGAAAGTATAGAAATAAAAAATGGGGTAAAAGTCAGGTTTCTGGCTAAAATTAAGAGAAGCGTTGGCTTTTACCATGACCTTCCTGATTGGAATTGTAAGTAGTGGTGAGAGTGAGATTAATATGCCATCTAAAGAAAGGAATCATCTAACAAAATATTTCATTTGTGGCTTTTATGATTTCATAAATCATCTCCCCAATGTCTCTTTGGACTGAAATTCAGCCTAATCTCTCATATCACATGCTTACTCTTACTAGGACAAGCAAATTAAGGCAAATAGTTTACAAGTATATGACAGATGCCAGCTGTGTTGGAACAGGTGTGTATTAAGCATTTGACACAAGCTTTATAGATTATTAAAACTTCAGAGTTTTATGCTTAGAACCATCAGGCTCCAAACTTTAAATTGATAATTTGTTTGAGTATATTGTTGGTATGTGTGACAGAAGAAAAAAATCCAAGAAAGGTCTTTATAATTTAGAAAGTCCTGTGACTAAAGAACTGTTCTAAGATCAAGAATGGAGAATAGATATAAATCGTAACTAGTCAAGCTAGACCCGTTGAAAACCTGGCTGACTTCAGGTAATTAATTCCATCCACATCAGTGAGGAATAACCTTCATTTTGTACATATATTGTCAGGCACACTCTTATTTATGAGGCAATACAGCATCAATGGTTTTCTTATCAATATGAAGTCTTTTCATAAATCCTGGTCTGGATCTCATAATGGTGCCCATCCTATCAGCTTGTATGCAGTCCGGAAGCGCTTCCTCTCATATTTCATTTTGAAATCTGATTCCAATATTGTGATTCCCATTTGGGCCTTTGATCACTTTTTATTTTAAATGATTGCCTGTTTGTGAGTTTGGATTATGTCCATTCAGACACTGAGTGAGCATATGAGTGGTTTTTCATCTCCATCCTGTTTCTTCTCATCTTAGTACATGATTTCTATTATTTTCACCATGATTGACAGCTCTCTGAGGCCAGGGGCTGTCCTTCATCTCCTAATTCTTCCTAGCATGTAACACAGTTTTTGGTGGAAAATGTGGTCAAAATTTGCTTAAGTGAATAGCTGGATTTTTTATGTAAAGAAAATCGAATTAGTTTTGGAAATTTGGCTATTTCTTTCCTGGGCTGTAGTTTCTTATTTTCCGTATACATGTTAGAACTAATTTCCAGTAATCAGTCAAAATCCTCTCTGAATTTGTAAGTAAATGCATTACTTCCTCATCAGTAAAATGGAATAAAAATAGTATTTACCTCTTGGGGCTATTAAACAGATTAAATAATTCAGTATATGGAAAGTGCCTGTTATATTCATTCATCTATTCTACAGATTCGAGTGAGGGCCTACTGCTAGAGATACATCAGTGAACAAAGCAGCTAAAAAATTCCCACTCGTGTGCCTTACAGTCTCTTAACAATATGAATATACAGTTCTGAGTACACAAGTGAACTTGCTACCAAGCCAGAAAAATCCAAAGTAATGTTGTGTAAGGTTGACTTCTGAGCATGTAGAAAAAGTAGTAGTGATTGCTTAAAAAGTGATTGTAGATTCAATAAAAATTTTCACTGGGGACTCAACTCATTCCCGTTCTATTTTTGAGGCCAGTAAACTATAAAAATGACAAATATAATGACCTGCTCTCGAGTCTCAATATTCCAGCTGTGCAGTTACAGGAATGGCACTGTGGTTTAAAACGCCTTGTGTGGGAAGTGTTCAGGAGTTTAACTGACCACAAGATCAATATGAGGAAGTAGTATGATATGGATAGAAAAAAAAGTAATTTCTTTTTAATTCTATGGCTATCGTAGAAATGGATAATTCAGAACAAGTGCTGTAATGCTCTGGCTCAATTCTGTGCTAAATATAGTGACTCTTACAACTCTGAAAGAAGTATGAATAAACCAGAATGCTTCTAGTGAAGAACAATCAGTATATGAATGGGTGAAGAATAATGCTATATGGTAAAAGAGGAATTCTTAAGGAAACACCAGATCTGACATGCAGATAAGATTTGAGGGGAAAATAAGAGCTGAAAGATCACACAGAGGAAATGAATTTATTGGTAGACAGAATGCAGATCAAATGAGTGAATCTAAAGAAAGGCAGCTTTAAAGTAAATGTGATTTAGGGCAGAATGAAAATAAAGTTCACACCCTCGTGAAATTTATGAATGCAGGACCTATAGAAGAGTTCCCAGACAGGCTGAATGAAGACAGTGGCCAGCTCCATCCCAGTCTGCTTTTTTGAAAGCATGACCCCTTTTGACTTTAGTCCCATTGTTAAGATCTAATGGCTAATCTTTTGAGCAAGTTCACATAGACTCAAAGAATTTTAAGTTTAGAACAAATAGAAATCAATGTAGATAATCTTCACAAGAGCAGGTTTTATTATTACTACTGCTAATAAAATACTTTCTCTTGGGAATCTACCAAGCATAGCATTTATAAGTTGGTTGGTGAACCTTGAAATTCATTTTTCCCTTAAAAAGTAATGTCTTAAATCTTGATTAATTACCCCACAGCCTCTTTAAATCATAAAATCGATGAAGATTGAGATCAAGAGATGAAGGGAAGCTTGTAAAAAGGCAACCCTTTCCTGAATGCTGTGCTAACAGTAGAGGGGGCAAATAGCTTTCTTCTCTTCAATCAGCTCCACTTAATTGGAAATGCCTGCCTAGAGAGCTGTGTTTAGAAGGATTCTGAAGCACAATCTTTTATCACTAGGGAAAAAGTGCTGTGATAAGTATCCTCTGTCATTTGCAGAGGACCTGTACCTTGTTAAACACAACATGTCACATAGCATGAAATGAAGTGAGTCATTGGTCTTGGTGGGTTAGAGTTCATCCTTTCGGGGTTCCATTTGTCCTTGACACCCCGCTTCATATCCACCTTCCCCTTCTGGAGGCCAGCCTGTCTGATCCGTAACAAGTGAAGCCCAAAACCAGATGCAGAAGCCATAGCCTTGCATGGACCTCACCCCCTGCTCCCACATTTGCATAAGGTCCTCTCCTCATTTGTTTCTCATGGTGGTCCTACTCTGATCAAACCCTCCCTGATACACTTGATTAAAATCATGCACGAGATGGGATCAGATGTGAAAGGCTGAACCAAGTGTACAGTATTTTCTGTTGGCTAATAGTCCCTAATAAGAACAAACGCTTAATGGTTCCATATATCAAATAAGCCACTGATGCAACACAAAGGCCTCCGTAGGTTCCTGCTTCAGTCAAATGCTGAGTCAGATCTTACTGTGGATGACCGCTGTGTGACTAGGAATAGGAAATACCAACACCGTACTTCATGTGTTCCAGGTTGCTTGTTTCTTGGATTAAGTGGAAATGGAATGCTTTTGCAGCTTTATTTCCAAGGGTTGATTTGGAAGTGCATTTTAAGGATAATGTGTGTGCCCTGTACAGTGTTAAGAATGCCTTTGTTTAAAAAATGTCTTTATTTTGGGGGAAAAAGTGATCAGATCTCTTTGCCTTATTGTTGTGACATGTGAGAAACGTTTATTAAGATGTGCAAGCATTAACTTTTTAAAACTTCCATGAAAAGAAATGGAAATATTATATTAAAGGATTTTTCCTCTTCAGATTTATTAGTTAAAAAAATACTAGATACACTTATAATAAATAATGTGTGTTCTCCTTATGGCTTCCTAATAGAAATAGGCAACTGATTAAGAAAACCTCTCTCTGTGGTGTTCTCTCTCTTTCAGGGTCTAATCTGTATCTTCTACACAGAAAAAGATAGGGGAAAGCCCTTGAATTAACAAATTAAGGCAACTCTGTCCATTTGGTAGAATGAAAAACTTTTAAAAATGCAGTTCCTCCTCCTTTTCCTGAGAGTGGATTTTACAATGTAGGGGCATTCTAATTTCTACCTAAAGCCATTGTAAAAAAAATTTCATAAGAAACTGCAACATTTCTGTTCACCTATAGGCAGCTCAATTTCTACAGCTAGTTTGAAGGAGATGCCAAAACTCACATCTGAAAAGAGGTAAATAATGGTTTTCCTATTCCTGAAATGCATGCATAACCCGAACTCAATTTTGCCTGAGGGACAAAAACAGAATTCAGAGTTCACAGTGAGTTTATTGGATGAATGCAGCAGCGTTTTTGCATTTTCAATTGTATGCTCAATTTCCTACTTTAAAAATATCCTAAAATTCATCAAGTATTAAGCCCTGCTGGAGGGTGACAAGACGTGGGCACAGCAGTGCCCATAAAGGTGCCCGAGTCTTTTCCTTAGGGATATTCCTAATTAAAAACTGGCTGGTGCCTGCAAGTGGCTTGCATTGTTCTATATAGAGATCACCATGAATTCCAACCTCTACAGAGGTGGAGGTGTGGTGTGCCGAAAAAGGAGAAACCTATAGCAAATAGAGAAAAGTGATTGTGTCTCCTGGATTGACCAGGTAAAAAGCGAATTCAGAGATTTCAGATTTAATATTCTTTCTCTTCTGCTTAGAATTCAGTTTTTTCTTGATCTTTCCAGTTCAATGGCTTTTAAACATCAGGAGTTGTTACCTGGGACACATGATTTAAAAACCTATAGATCTCTCAGGGCTCCCTCCATTCATTCTTAACTGAATCCAGAATCAGTCCTGGGAGTCTACTTAGATACCAAGGTCTTCAGAAATTATGGCACATGGTACCGTTTGAGCACCACAAATCACAGTGCAAAGCACCCAGTCAGTAATATGAAACTATAAAGTAAAAAATACAGAAAACATCTGGTGAAGAATTAGTACAGTACTGCCCCCAAAACCCTCATGGCCTAACACTCCATACACTCTGCAGCCCTAGTAACTGTGAAGGGAGAAGGTTCTCAGATCCTTCTGTGTGTGACCACTACCAGCTCTTCTGAGCAAAATATCGATTCTCTGGCCTCTCCATTTTCCCCAGACATTTAATACACTTGGCCTTGTACCCAGGAATGTCTACCGTTAGCCTTCGCGCCGTGTGGCCCTGCCACACGTGGTTTTGCAGAGCACAGTTGACAAAATTCTGCTTAAGGAGTGAGGTCAACACAACATGGGCACCAAGGACGTGATGATAACAGTTGTAACTTCACGTAGTCACAAATTCATTGAGAAGAAATGAATCTACGTTCCTCTGTGAGCTACCTAGAATTTTCTCACCAAGTACATGAACCTTGGGCATTTCTGTTAGGATCTTTTCTATCTAGTGATGACAATTTTACATCCCTCTGTGAGTTTATTTTTAGTAATAAAAAAGCAAACCTCTTGGGCTAGGAATTTAAAAAGCCCAGTGTTAGCTTTGTCTTCAGGCATCAAATGGTGTCGCCAGAACTGTTTCTCCCTAGTTCTTTCCTCTGCCGTTCACATGCTAACTTCTTCCTCTGCTGCAAGCCTCTCTACTTTGGCGGACAGTTGTTTGCAGGAGCTCCATCCTCACAACCCCTCGGGTTCAGAGCCAGTGGGAGCAGCTAGAATCTTGTCAGCTGGTTCTGCAAAATCTTGAGAGTTACTGTGATTGGACAAACGTAGGTCTTATGTTTGGTGGAATGTGATTGGTTTAGCCTTGGTATACATGTCGATGGGGGTGAAAACCCCCAAGACCATACTTGCTGAGAGAGCATAACGGGGGCACCCACTAACTGCTGCTATTGCCAGAAGGAGGGAGATGGATCTGGGGAGAAATCTCCAGTAAACGTCCACTATGACACTGCGTATGTATAGAAGCAACCAGAAATAACATGCAGGGTTAGTGCCTGGAAGGTTGCCAGATGACTGGTATTGAAAGAGACAATTTACTATTTTGAGCTTCCTTGCTAGAAAACACAGTAAAGAAAAGTACTAGAGCTGTCAATGTTTGTGGTTTCTAATTAAGCCAGTTTATTTGTTACCTTGTTGGGATCTGTGGTTTGTACTTGAACTCTTGGCTACTCCCCTGCATATGGCAGGAATTACCTTTCAGAATCTCTGTGCATGTGTGTGTAACCCTTCCTTGGGGGTTCTTAATCTTTTTTTGTGCCATAGACCCCTTTGGCAGTCTGAGGAGGCCTAAGAATCCCTTCTCAGAATAGTTTCTAAAAGCATAAAGGAATGTACATACAACTGCAGAACAAATCCATTATATTAAAAGTTTCAATATGTTATAAGTAAATCTGTGATATAGAATTATGTGCTTCTTTAATAACACATTACATTGTTCAGTAAAAATCTGTCTTTTTTTTGTTTTAACTTTTGCTATCCCAGTTCACAGACACACTGAATTTCAAGAGATGCCCATAGACTCCAGATTAAGGAATGCTATCACATAGATGCTGGTAGCCTATTAGCAAAGATGACCATGTGTAGTTCCTCCATTTGAAGCCCTCCACTTGCTGCCAACTTCAGGGTGAATTCTGAAATCCTGAGCATGGCACACAGGCCTTATTATAACCCAAGCAGGCTCAGTTTCTCATGCTTTCCCGCCTTGTACTTGAAGCTCAGACGATACTGGACAGCAAACGGTTCCCTGAACGAGCAGTGTCGTCTCACCTCTGGGCATTTTCACGCATTGGGCACCTGCCAGGGCGAGCTCTGCCTCTCTCTTTGCCATTCTGCCTGGCAGACTCTTCATCATCCTTTGGGATTCAGACTCATCTCCATCACAGACTGAGCCAGCTCTGCCCCTTCCATGGGCTTCCCCTGCCGCCACTCACCCTGTTACATTCTCCTAACAAGCCAGCAAACCAGAGAATCAGGATGTGCAAATAGCTGGAAAGATCGAGGTACTTAGAACACTTACCCCCTTGCTCACCCCTAGCTATGGCAAGTTTTCAGGCCAGGGTCTTCTCTACATAGTAAGTGTTCATATTATTAAAATTATTTCAATACTTTTTCCCACATTTATGTCAAATGTTAGTGTGAAGATAATCTTAGTATTCTATCTAATATATAAATCTGTGATTGAAAAAGATGAATGATGGAGTCAAATAAGAACGAAACCTCTATGCGTTTGTGTGTATTTTAAATTGTACCATCAATTGGATAATAATAGTGTCTTATAGTTTTTTAGCATTGATGACGTTCCAGGACAGTTTTCAGCACACTTTGTATATTACCTCATTTAATCGTCACAACAACTACAACTACTGTTATTAGCCCTGTTTTGAGGAAATTGAAGCTTAGAGAAGTTGAACCACTTGCCCAAAGCCACATAGCTGGTAAGAGATTTGAGTCTAGAAGATAAGACTTCAGATCTCTTCATCTTATGGCATAATGTTTATTTTTATCAATAAACTACCATGTCACGTATGCATATAATGGAAGTATAGGTATTTATGCATACGTGTACATACCCACACATAAATAATTTTTTTGCATGCGTCATTCTTATAATGTTTTTCTGGACATCCTGACTGAGGATTTGGTGTTAACAATTCTCTTCTAGGAGTTGGTAAAATTGTAGTTAGAAATAGCTAATGAAGTAAATATTCTGGTTGTACCTGAGACCATTACCATTTTCCTGCCCATACTGATTCTCTGACTTAGCAATTTTTCTCTAAAATGTCATCTTGAACTAGCGCTTAGGTAACAGAATTTGGAGGTAGCAGACCTGTGTTCAACCTTAACTCAGCTCTTTGCACCTTTGGAATTAAGCTACTTACTTACCCCAGACCTCAGGCTCCTCATTGGAAAAAATGTGGTGCATGGTCCCTGCTCAGATTTACTTAATGAGCTTAGCTATATTTTGGGTTTTCGAACTATATCCATTCTTATTTGATAAAATTTTAGGAATTTGAGGTACAGGCACCTTAACACAAAATGTGTTGCGTCTCTTTTAGTCTTTTGCAAAACGGCCTCTTCTCTAGACTCCTAAGAAAGGAGAGGTTTATACATGACAATTGTCCAGGTGTCATTATTTTTTTTCCCACCTTTATAATTCTTTGCACATCTAAGTATCATCTAATCAAAAATAATATTATTTATTCTAAGCTGATCCACTTTTTCTTATTAAGTGATTAATTTATAAAGAAAACATCATTTCTGTAAACTTACTGGGTAGATATAATTTTTTCTTTACTATGTTAAGATAAGCAGAATGCAAAATGAAAGCATCCAATAGAAATGGCCACTCATCTTACATCATCTGGTGAACGGTAGTATTTGTACTTGCTTTTGGAAATGCCGGCTTAAGATTGTCACCTGAACGAGCCCTCTATCAAACCTCCCCTAATTAAAGTTCCTGGCATGAAAAGGGGTCATCTGCTCACTCACTGGAATTTACTGTTGACCTCTCCAATTATACACACAGCTTTGACCTCGTGGCATTAAATGCGCAGCTTTGACCATGGTTAGGAGCTAAGGGCAAAGCAGGCTATTGGCACAACTGCACAACAAAAAAATTATTTAACTTCAACATCACTCTACCTCTTCCTTTTCCATTTTTCTTACCTCTTCAAGAATTCTAGCTGCCCAGATGCTTCCCGTGTCCACCCCTTACTGAAAGCCCATTTACGGTTTGTCCTCTAGAAGCAGAAACCCTTCCTGGAAGAAAGCATTTTCTTCCATCTATATTCATTTCCTCTGTTCTGCCTCAAAACTTCAGAACACACAGCTTTCCTGGGTAATCTTCTCTGAGATACATGGTTGGTAACTCTCTGATCTAATATACTGATTCTTGATGAGCTTTCTAATTGATAATAATGTAGCCAAATTTCTTAGTCTGTGCTAGAGAGGGATTTGAATTTTAATGGGGCAGTAGCCTTGAATCATTCTCTTTTATTCTAAAATGATGAGTGTCTGAGAGAGTTTAATCCTCTTCCTGGGTAGATTTTTCTTCAGCAGAGAACTTGACAACATCATCCTGCAGATCATACTATATAGCCTAGAAATTCTAAATCTTTGGGAACTGAAGTCCCATTAATCTTTCTGTGAATGAGTCTGGGATCGTCAAAGAAATAAACAAGCAAAATTTTTCTTTAAATATTTTAAAGTACCTGTTAGTGTTCTCATTTTCAGTACGTTTTACAAGTATAAAGTAGAAGCAGAGTAGCTGGCAGTAAATTATATTGCAACTTGCTCACCATTTTTATGAAAATCTAGAGTCTGGCTGGTTTGTGTCAGTCCCAGCCTATGATAGAGATGCACAGCCTACGATAGGAGAGCCTGAGGCCCTCACCTGGGCCCCTACGACTTGGGGCGAGCCCCACACACATTTCCCAACACGAGCCAAGGCTGTGGCTGGACCAGCCCTTATGATTCTTATGATTCTTATGATTGCAAGACTCATGTCAGGAACAACCATCAGGGAACTTTGAAGGAGCAAGAGTTATTACTCTCTTTTATTTATTTATTTTTATTTAAAAAAGTTTTATTTTCTATTGGGGTACACTTGATGAACAATGTTGTGTTAGTTTCAGGTGTACAGCAAAGTGATTCCGTTAAACATATACACGTATCTATTTTTTTTTCCCATTTAGGTTACTACAGAGTATTGAGCAGAGTTCCCTGCGCTGTACCGTAAGTCCTTGTTGGTTGTTTGTTTTAAATATAGCAGTGTGTACATGTCAGTCCCCAACGCCCAGTCTATGCCTGCGTCCTGGAGGGTACACGACGTGCCTGAGGGCCACACAGCACGGTTGTAGGTTGGGAGGGAGGGGTGGGGAAGAGGGAGGGAGAGGAGAGAGAGAGGGAGAGAACCTGGTGTTCTCCCTCTTTACTGGGGTCCGACGATGGAGTGCCCAGGATTTTGTGGGTTCACTCTTTATTAGTGAATTTAAAATGTAAGAGAGAATTGGGGCACAGGATGGGAAAAGCTGGTTGCTCGAGTGGTAGTTATCTAGGTCACCCAGGCCTTTCCAGAAGGGGAACTTTGTGAGTGTGGGCAGTCTGCTTCCTTATCTGGACGTTTTGCTAGTAGCTGTGTCGTACAGTTGACGGTACCTTTATTTGAGATGGATTATCTTTGAAATGGCTGCCTCGATAATCAAAAGCTCACTGCCAGGCACTTACACAACACTGGCCCAGGCTATTTTTGCCTCGACCAATGGCCACCAGTGTATAGTTCAGAAGCACCAGTGGATGTGTGGAGGCAAACTTGCTGTGAAGCTAGTGAAGCTGAGAGAAGATGCAGGGCTCCTTGTGTGCACGGCCCCTCGCCAGGTTCTGGAAGAGTCCAGCAAAGTGTACACCATGTGTTGCCTGTGATGTGTTCCTGTAAAATTTGCAAAAATAAGACATTGTGACTTCAATCGTTTAGGACCACTGTCGCCCACCTCTGAATTGCCTTCCATCACATTTCTTCCCCTGTTAAGTGACTTTGGCCATGATTGTGTATGGGATCTGCTAAAGGAGGTGGAGTTGGGGGGTACACTTAGCTTCACTTGGGCGGGGGATACACTCAACATGTGGCTCAAAGTCACTTCCATGTATCTGTGCGATGAAATCATGGCCAGCCGTCCTGACTTAGGAATGCCTCCATGGTATTTCTCCTGCCAATTTCCCTGACATCTTGACACAAAGGTGCAGGGTCAGATTTATGTCAAAAAATTAATTAAATATTATGAGGGTTTTTTTCTGGATTTTGTGATATTTGTGGCATTTGTTAGGTTTTTTATATTCTTAATCAGTTGCAGTTTCTTTTGTCACTCCAAATAAACATCCCCTGTTAGAGCAGTCTTTATTAGTAATTTTTTAATCACTTAATGAGAAGCCCCAAATTGTACATGCTTCAAGCACTACAGTTCTGCCTTTGGGTACCAGCTATAGGTCTTCCTCCAGTTGGGACTAGGGAGACCACTTCAGCAGACTCTGCCCCTCATGGGATGTTTTGTCACTGTGTTTGGTTTCTGGAATATCAATGGCTCCATTATAATGTTACTAATTATTAGTAGAGATGTTCAGTGTTATTCACAACTTTCACCACCACCTTCTTCAGCGAGAATGTGGCCCACAGTGACGTCTCTTTGCTTTCCATTTATTCCCCAAGAAGTTTTCATTTTGGTTTATTTCCTTCATCCTTAGGGCACTTCTCTTAAACTAGTCTCTTTGATATTCACTATCTATCTTCCATGCCTTGGAACAATTTCCCAAAGATTTAATTAGCTCTGGCCTCGGTGAAGCAGCTCTTTGCTCTGGTGCCTCTGTTTGTAAACAGGAAAAGTCTTTCATCTTTGGCTGCCTAGAGAATTTGCTACTCAAAATCCATTTCCTATCCAGTTTATTACTTCTTGAGTTCAGAATTATGCATACCTATATTTTTGCTCGTAGCTACCTGACCTCAGGGTAAGGTAAGAGTCAATGACATATATGGCATCTTCCAGTTCAGTACTGGATTCGTTGTAGGAAAAAATACCCAAAAGACCCACATTTCATCTCCAGCTTTCATTACTTTGTGGATTTTGTAGCTAAACTATCTTTAAAGGAGTGAGGAAGTTTTCCAACTTTCTAGATGGTTCAAGTGCCATGTTAAGGGTACGTTTGACCAATTACTAATCAATGATCGTTCACATTTCCCATTGCCAAAGTGCTGTACTATTATTTTTTATAAATAGTGAGTGCTTTATTTCATTACATTGATTCACTTCTCTTTCGTCTTACCTCTTAAAATGTTTCCATCTTGCTTACCCATTCCAGCAGTTATAAACAATTGCTAGAGAGGATATAACCCAAAAATCTTTTATATTTGCCTCTGAAATAAATCTCAATAAATCCATATTTAATGAAAACGGATTGTTTAGTCTAACTTGCTTAACCTGAAGTTTCTTTTAGTTTTAAGACTTATTGTTGGTGATTTTAAAATACATGTTTCTATTTTCTTGCTTTATCATGTTTACATGATCTAATTAAATCTTACTTAGTGTTTGAAGATTTCATGGCGCCTAAGGTCATTATTCTGATCCTGACCAATTCCAATTTGTACAACATTTACAGAGATTGTAAATGTCAACAGGACAGGGTCCAGAGTTGATTGACTCCGGAATTGAGTTGGAAAGTCAAAAAAAAAAAAAGGTTAAAAGGAAATCATATTCCTTATGTCAACTTTTTCTAGTAAACTATTTAAGAAAACAAGAAAACAAGAACTATGAATTATTAAAAGTGTGGGTCCCAGTTAAGACTTTTTTCCTATGTACTAATTTTCAATATGCCATATTTGCTTTCTAAATTACTTGGAGCCTAGTATTGATTTGGAATTGGTTTCTGTTTGAACACACAAGTGGTGAGAGGAAAAGGTAACAGAAAATATTCTGCTTGGTCTTTAATAGTCTGGCTCTGATACCTGAGATCTTAGCTGTTAAGCTGTTCTACCTTCACCAAAGTAACAAAATAATGAAAATAGCACTGTACATTTAGGTGGTACTTTAGGTTTATATTAAGCACATTTACATCCAGTGTTTGATTTAATTTTTACAATGGCCCTATGGAAGAAGGAGAGGAGATATAATACCCTCTGTCCATAGAAGATAAAGTGGATGCCTTGGGAAGTTGATAGCTACATGGGAATAATGATTATTTCCAAAGGTAAATTCATTTATTGTGTAAATGTGATACATTGTACAGAATTCAAGATAATGAAAAGTTACACGATGGAAAGTAAATCTCTGTTCCTTGAATTTCACAGATCCAATTTATTTTCCCCAGAGACAGCAGTTGCTGCTGGGTCTTGTGTGGCCTTCCAGAGCTGTGGAGGCTGCCTTCCAGCCTGCCTTTACCCGAGGTTGGAAAGCTACCGCCCTTAGGGCTGGCCAGATGCCTATTTTTGTAATGAAGCGTCACTGGAACACAGCCATGCCCATCCCTGTATGCACTGTCTGTGGCTGCTCTTGTGCCACAACAGAGCTGAGTAGTTACAACAGAAACCATCTGTCCCACAAAGTCCCAAATATTTATCTATCCCTTTACAAAAAAAGTTTGCCGATTTCAACTTTCTGGTAGTAAGTGTAAGATAGTGAGTTTCAACCCCCATGCCTCTCTGACTCCAAGGCCTGCCTCCTGGTAGTGGGTAATTTGTATGCTATTTGTTGAACGTTGACTGAATCAGAGAATAATGCTCATTTGGATTTACGTACCCCTGTCCATGTAGAGGTGAATGTGTCTTGTAAGTAGGTTATTGACTTGTTTTGCTAAGAAGGTGCCTGGGTCTCGAGCACTGTGGCTTTTAAACATGCTCGGTCAGTTGATTTTGACCTTGTCAGTATTAATCTCTAGCTTACTGTTTTCACACTGTTGGTCATTATCCTCTGGAGAAACCCTCAGAAGGTCTGAAAGGTGTCTACAAATACTTTTGCCCCCCCAGGAGGGAATAATGATGTGGCTATGGATCTGATTACGATAATTACATGCTCTTTTAAAACTTCTCAGATGCTCCAAATCTTAAATTAGATGCTAAAGTGAAAAGTACGCATTGCTAAAATTACCTTTGAAAATCCATTAGGTTTCCCGTAAAGGGTAGTGTCCAGGCATATCATTTCTCAGTAAGTCCAACATGGTAAGTTCTTCCTTCAGTGCTGTTTTGTTGGTTAAGGAATAGATGAAGATGTTGATCCTTGTTTGGGAGAAGTGTTGTGTGCAAATACTCAACCTTCTTTACTAGAATCATCGTTAAGGTAGAAGATGCTCACATTCTCAGAAGTCACTGAAAGCTAAGACCAAGGAACAAGCATCTTCATTTCTTCAATCTTATGACCATTTCAGCACATGATTTACTGAGTGGGAAGAGTGAGAATGATTGCCAATTCTAACTAAAATTTTTTTCTCTTTTACTTTCTCATGCTTTTAATTCTTCATTTTGTCTAAGTAAACTGTGTGTATGATTCAACTTTACCAACAACTTTCTTTTATAATTTTTCATATTTGAAAAACTTGTCATTATACCGTTTTGCAACCAATAAATGCTAAAAGTTCACCTACTAATATTTAGGACTTCAAAGAAGGGAGGGTTCTTCATGCCGAATGCCGCTTGCCATGGACTGTTTCATATGGCCTTTTTTTTTTTTTTTTTTAGTGGAAATTCTGCTCATTTCCTAGCTTGCTCAAACCAGACAGAAACCCCTTTTAGGCATAAATAAAACACAAGACATCACAGTTCCTGAAACCTCTTCTTAGAGTCTAGGGAATACAGACTTCAAATAGTATACAAATGGAATTATTTTTGAGGTCATTCTGTGACTCTTAATAACATTATCTGGTATTTCAAAGTCAGGAAAACCAAACATTAGTTAAGGCACAGTGTAATATCATTCTAATGAAATTACTGATTAAACTACTTCACAATAAGGAATGCCTGTGATAGTCTGGTGTAGGTGAATGATTACAGTATTTTCTCCAGAGCTCCTGACTGAGGACTAGGAAAAAATAACCTCTCTTGTTCACTAGTCCATATGAATAATAGGCTGTATTTCATCATAATGAGAAGGAGTTAACATACAAGAACATTTGGAAGAGTTTCAAAACTCCCTTCGGCACATCTTTACTAATCAATATGAGCAGAGTTGGAGGAAATCTGTTTGCTTTGCTAACATAATAATTTGCTTACAAAATACTTGAGATATCAGTGTTGAATAATACACTCAAATTATTATGAAATACGGTGCCATCACATTTTCTTAGGAACATGACTAGAGAATACCATTCCAACTTGCATGGCATTACTTCTAAAACTCTTAAAGCTGTCAAAAATTCTTTTCCTTATGTTATTATAATGCTTTCTGTATGATCCATATTATCAAAGAAAAGAAAAGAAAAATAACTGGCTACATTATTTTTATTCTGTGTTGAGTTTTCAGTTAGTGTTTAAAAAATAAAAACAAACCCTGCAGTGCATACAGGCAGAAAGCTTTTGGTGCAAGCTACTTAGGTTTTGTTCAAGAGAAACAGAATTCATAGCCAATGAGAAAAAAATATATCTTTCTTTATGAGAAAGACCCTACTAAATCATACATGCTCCTACTACTATGCATGCCTACTAAATCATCGAGTTTCAGGTAACCCGGTTTCAGCCGTGAATCATTTGAAGCTTGTAAAATAAATTTCCTAGGTCAACCTCAAGAAATTCAGACTCAGTCACAAGATTGAGAATGTTATGGTAATGTCTGCCACCACAGTTCTATCAGGAATATCTCTTTATGTAAATGATGGTTGTGATGAACACAGCTGAAAAAAGAGCTCAATAAGTACAGTTTGCCAGGGTATTAAGATCCATGGAGAAACGTCTGGACTAGCTCTCGGGGCAGTTGGGTGCTTGTTTTTGCTGTGAATGTAGCAGACACAGTGCTCGTCATATAGTCCCCTGTCCCCCTGTATTTCCCGGTCTTCCTTGTAATTAGGTTGTGGTCACATGACTAGTTCTGGCCAATGGACTATGGTCAGAAGACACATGTACCAATTAGGGGCCAAGACAGTGAAGAGGACATGCCTCCTGCTTCTCTCTCTTCTTGCCTGTCTTTGCAGCCTTAGAAGCCACAAACAGCATGGCTATAAGATGGCAGAAGGCCACCCAACCCTCATTAGGCTTTATGTCAGAGACAAAGGGATCTAGAAGCCACTATGGTTTTGTAAGTTTGCCAGATGTGGTAGCTAATGTTAATTATCCACTGGAACAGAGAACATAAATCATGGATTCTATTTTTTTTTTTAAAGATTGATTGATTGATTGCTCTGTTGGGTCTTCGTTTCTGTGCAAGGGCTTTCTCTAGTTGCGGCGAGCGGGGGCCACTCTTCATCGCGGTGCGCGGGCCTCTCACTGTCGCGGCCTCTCTTGTTGCGGAGCACAGGCTCCAGACGCGCAGGCTCAGTAGTTGTGGCTCACGGGCCTAGTTGCTCTGCGGCATGTGGGATCTTCCCAGACCAGGGCTCGAACCCATGTCCCCTGCATTAGCAGGCAGACTCTCAACCACTGCGCCACCAGGGAAGCCCATGGATTCTTTTTTTATTCAGTTTTTATATGAAGGTAAACTACTTGCTTATTTCAAAAATAAAATCATTCCAGTAAAAATATTCGGTAAAACTGAATGCTAGTCAATCGGTAGCCCCAAAACTTTGGAACAAGTTAAACTGTCACAGGTAAAGGAATATATCTGCTCAAATGTGATCTCACAAAGAATTTAATACTGCATTTTCACCATTTTGGTGTTCACTCTGGATTTCTCCAGTTACAGTTTAAGGCCTTCATAATTTATCCTGTTTTTGCTAAAAGGTGGGAAAATCCATTCGCTAACCTCAACATAAAAAATGCTTTAGATGCTTGAAATAAATACTTCTAATTCAATAAAAACAATAATTTAGCACCACTTTTATTTCTATCAAAATAATTATATAGGGATATTATGTTTCTCAAACCTCTCACAGTTTGCTCTCCTCACTGCTAGAGCTCAGAATTAAGCACACAATTTATTGGTGATGGATTCTATCAGAACCTATGGTTTTGATGTTTAAGGTATATCTTCAAATCATAATTAAGCCTGCTCTAAATTAA
The DNA here is from genome assembly GCF_965194825.1 of Balaenoptera physalus. Taxonomy (NCBI): domain Eukaryota; kingdom Metazoa; phylum Chordata; class Mammalia; order Artiodactyla; family Balaenopteridae; genus Balaenoptera; species Balaenoptera physalus. The sequence continues at coordinate 94,178,599 of NC_138896.1, read as the reverse complement.
TGGTTTATTTTCAGCCTGTAGCCCTGGACCATTTGGATCTGTTTCTTTTCAAAAAACAGAACCGGAATCTTATCTGAATTTATATTTTCCATTTACTTTTTCAAACCTTAATTTGAAAGCAGTCTATAGAGCAGGAAAATGGGTGAGAATCTGATTTGGTTTAACAGTATTTACTTACTGGTTTATATATATATATATATATACATGTATATATATCACACACACATATATATATATACATACTATACTTACTGTTTTATATACATATTCTATATATATATACTATTTTATGTAATATACACATCGTTACAAATACCTCAGAGGTATGAAAATAGACTCAATTTGCAACATGAAACAAATGATTCAGCTTTTTATTTTTCTATGTTTCAATGTAGATTGTTGTAAGATTAAATTTATGCAAGCTGTGAGAGAGGTAGGGGTACAGGGAAAAAAATCATTAAAGACTGAGATTATCTCCTCTAAGAACTTGCAATAACTAGCAAAGAGATGTCTATACATGGAAAATGTTATATTACAAATCAGCATGTGATTGAGCTAAAACTGTGAAGGACTCATTAAATGCCTTTGAAAGTTTCAATTGTGGAGTCAGACTTAAGCTTGAATTCTGATTTTAACACCTAGCAAAACAGGGGTATTGGCATATTTATTTCAAAGAGTGAGTTAATGAGCTTAGCCATTGGCCTGCAGCAATTACCCAATGAAAGCCAATAAAGGCACTAATAATAGCTGTATTAACATTACAGGACAAAGGTGGGTACATGAGTCCAGATAATTCATTAGTTCAATTATTCTACCAATATGTATGGAACATTTGCTACATTGAAGACTTGGGCTGGTCTCCTTGGGCAAAGCACAGTTGTATCAGCATGGCAGGGATGGCTACTTATCCACTTAAAATTCGTGCTCCCTCTTCCACTGTGTAACGTTTTTGCCAGGCTGCCGTATAGCCTGGAACTGCACATCCTCTCCTTTTCACCTCTGTGTGTCCATGTGACTAGTCTTTGCCAATGGAAAATAAGAGAGAGAGGATGACTTCTGGTCCTTTAAAGAAGCAAGTATGTTTTCTTCTTTATTTCCTGTACAATGCTGGTTGCAGAGGACTCCCAGGCCCTGAAAGGGTGGAACCCCAAGATGGACAAAGCTTGGGTCCTTGAAGATTGACAAGGACAAAACCTTCCCACGTTGGACTATTAAATAAACAATAAATCAACATTAGCTGTTTTAAGCCATTGACATTTGGGGATTAATTTCTTATAGTAGATAGTACTAATCATAACTAATATAATAAGATAGGACTTGGCTCTAACTGAATTTAGGGTCTAAAAGAAAATACCTGTTGTGGCAGGTTGCCTTATTCTTGTGAGCTGGTGGGTGGGTCTAAGCCGGTCAAGCCCTTTGGAAATTCGAGATTTCATGGCCATAACAGAACAGCTCTTACTTCCTTTTCCCCATGTCTTGCCTTTATTTCCCCCTTGATTAGAGAGATATGAGAGGAGATGAAGGTATGGATTCTTGTGTTTTACTTGTGCTTCTTCTCCTACTCTTCACTCTTCCACTGGTGAAACTCAAGGCCAATTTGAGAATAGTTTGAATACTGTTTACCACTCTTGCTGTTTCCGGTCACTCTGCCGTACGATTTTGTTGTACACTGAAACTGGTTCAAGGTTTAAATAAAAATTTAATTAAAGAATAAAGTATAACCAGGGAGTCAAGATTTCTGTAGACTAAAAATATAATATGACATCAAATTAACTTTTTATGCTTGACTTAGAATGACTCAAGCTCTTATCTTAAAATGGCCCTTGCAAAATATGTCTTATGTTTTGGTTTTAACTGATCCAAAAAAAATCCTTTGAGACTGTAAATGCCATTTCCAGGAAATGCCTGGCATGTCCCTCCAGTCAGCTATAAGTGCTTTGTAATGTTACAAACTCTCCTCACAGTGACTTGGCAAAATGTATCCTATAATTTGCTTCTGTGACTTTTTACATGACTTTTATTAACAGGTGGCATACAAAAATAAACATTGAGTTCTCATGTGTCAGTGCTGATCTTGGCTTGGTTCACTCAGACGTGTGGGAGTTAGCAGGAGGTCAGCTGCTCCAGATGGGGCTTGGATGGGGACACTCATCTCTGCTCCACGTCTCCCATCCTTCCCCTGGGAGTAGCGGGCCAGCCCAGGCACATCCTTCTCTTGGCCGTGATAGGAGCACAAGAACACAAGCCCAACCTCACAGATAATTTTCAAGCTTCTGCTTACATCACGACATCATGACAAACTGTTCATCAGAGCAAGTCGTATGATCAAATCCAGATTCAAAGGGTTGAACAATGTACTCATTGTCTTGTTGGGAAGACCTGCACAGTTACATCGTGGAGGCATGTCCTTGCAAAGTGAATTATTGGTGTCATTAAGGCAGTTTACTATAATCATTCTATATTCCCATCAGAAGACAGTAACTTCCCAATTCACGCTCCCTTCTTAAACACAGGCATTTCCATTTGAAGCTAAGACTTATTTTTATTAATTCATTAAGGAAAAAACCTGTGTCCTTAACAAGAACAAATTACCTAGGAGGCAGCACAGCAATATTTTTAAAGGAATTTTGAGTATTAAAATTTCAGCCAATAGCAAAATTTATCTTTCAAAGAACATATGTAAATATGTGTTCATAAATTTATTCATTCATTCAACAAATATTTGTGGCACTGATGATTTACAGAAAGCCTAAGTGCTTCAAGGAGCAAAATACTAATAAGATTACGTCTCTGCCTTTTAAAATGAGTCACGGTTGGAAAAATGACCCTTCTCTGGACCCAGCAAAATAACTCAGTACCGAAGTCCAATTAGGCAGTTGACTTTTTATATTTGTTTTGTACTATCTAGTAAGGTTCTCATCACAACTTCCACTAAAAAAGGTGCATATTATTACTTACATTACTTAGTGTTAAAATACGTTTGCTAACAATCAGTGATATTGGATAAATGAGATTGCCCACAGGGCTCTGTTAAAATGGAAAAAGAGAATCAAATAGAAAAGTTGGCCAGCATTATATTTGCATGATGTATTGAAATGAGCCCTGCCAAATATTTTCTCTCCTTATATCAACCTCTGCTGGGGAAAACAGTAACATAGCAGGCCTGAGACCACTCTCCATCAAAAGGGCTGCTTGTAATGTTAACCCTTGGCTGGCATCTGGGAAACCGGGATTTTGAAAGGGTTCCCACCATGCCTAGAGATAACAATGTCTCACTCTGTCTAAACTGTTTATGCAAACAATATGATTTATGCTGAACATCTACTTTCCTTCAAGGAGTCTGGAATTTTGGCATGTGGTAGGCAGTGGGTGTGTATGTGACAAACCCTTAGTAAAACTCTAGGCTGTGAGTCTGATGAGCTTCCTTGGGAGACAACATTTCACATATGTTGTCCTAACTGCTGGGGAATTAAGCAGGTTTGCGTGACTCCATTTGGAGAGGGCTCTTGGAAGCTTCTGCCCATTTCCCTAAGAACCTCACCCCATGAGCTGTTGTGCTCTGAATTCTTTTGCTGTAATAAATCATAGCTGTGAGTACGATTGTTTGCTGAGCCCTGGGAGTTCTCCTGGCAAATCATCGAACCTCTTTGGGGTCTTGGGGTCCCTTGATCAAAGTACAATCTTCTGTTTCTTTGTTCCTAGATCTCAAAGGTGACCTTGTATGGCAAACTCACTCATCCTTTCCATGGAAATTTACTGAGCACTTACTATGCGATAGGTACTGTGCTAAATAGAATCTGAGATTAAATTTGTGAATAAGACCTACATGGCACCCGCTTTCGTGGAGCTTGCATTCAACAGGGATTGAAATGGTAGACTAAGACAAAGACAAAATTATTTTCAGCATGTCCTTTCTTTTTTATGTTTTCCAAAATGGAAAACATGCCAACTAGTTGTAAAATAGTACATAAAGGACCCAACCCTTTAGCAGAACACACTTCACTAAAATATAGTGCTTGGCTTTTCTGTTTTCCTTGGAAAAAAATTGATTATGTTGTTAAGAGTAGCATATGATTTTAAAACTCAATAAAGATGTAAAGGCAATTGTTAGATAAGCACTGTCCAGTTATGTAGGATGATGCTAAAATGGTTACTGTATATTTTCTTAGCAAAGTTTACCAAAGTACTTCAAGGACTTCACTTGCAAGAGAAAATAACACATGTCATACATGTATTATAACTGGAAACTCTATTGCTATGAATTCTGACAGCAAGTTCAAGTAATGAATTTGTAAGTGGAAACGAAACATAATGGGTATTGTAATTGATTTTTTAAAACAACTTCAACATCCTTGAAATAATTAGGTCAGACGTAATATTTGAAATGTAAGAGTGGGTTTCAAAAGGAATCAGATGATGAAGTGAAAATGGTAGCATTATTACCCCTTTGAAAATCGAAAAAAAAAATTGCAATGACATTATTGGAAATTTAAATTGCTTGCCTACTTCTGCAGCTTTACGCACAGTTTTTCTTGGTGCAAATCAGCCTCCAGTTTTTATTTTAAGATGTGCTTAGAACATATGAACCAGATTAAGCTAGCTTCCATCTGCACGAAAGTGGGAAGGTTTCACTGCCTTGTGTATCGACCAGCAAATATTTTCTCTTCTTATATCAACCTCTGCTGGGAGATCGAAAAAAGTAGATGGAATAGAAAGAAGTACCATCATGATCTAATTTCTTTCAATTACTTTGGGTCTTACTGGAGAATATGTCATATTTTATGGACACCCATTTATCTCCCGTGCTTTGCTGCTTTTGTAATCTCATCATTAACAGTATATGAGAAGAGTAGTTCTTCAGATTTAGGTGGAACCGTGATTCGTCCATGGCTGCCAGCACATGGCAGGTAGATTGGCTTTTGTTATGAAACATTTGTGCACATGATTTAATATATCTTTGGACCATAAGTCTGGCTTTGATTTTTAAACATTTGGCAGGTTGAGTCAATCTTGCGTGAATGTAAGTAAAATGCAGCATGCCCTCAACATTATCTCCCTAAGCACTGGTTTTTCAGGCGTGTGATCAATTGAGGTCATTGCTGTTGTGAATTCACAGTCATTTAAAATTATAGTTTAACCTGTGTTGGTTGCCCAAAATCTTGAACAGAACTGTTGAGAGAGTTTGAAAAAAACAAAACAAAACAAAACAAAACACATTGAACTAAGAAGCAATGAAAACATTACACTTAGTGATAAGTGAAATGCATTTGTCAACAGAAAGATCTGGGTTGAAATTTCTGGACTCTTTGTATTGTACGTACTTGGGTTGTTTCATCAATCTTCAAGAACTTATTTCTTTATTTGTAAAATGAAGTTAAAAACAGGATCTGCCTTCTGAAATTGTTTTGAATATTAAATGGCATAATGCTTGAAATGTGATTATCTCAGGGCCTGAATAAATATTACCTATGACATATAATGTAAATTGTTTGTAGTTTTACATAAAGAAAAGTACATAAAAACCTGACTGTATATCTCAATAAATTTTCAAAAAGGGAACACATCAGTCTCCATAGCCCTAAGATCAAGAAATGGGATATTATTACATGTTCCTTGCAGAAACTACTTTTCACCATTACCCAGGAGTTATTGTTAACCTAACTTTTTTCATCATAGATGAGTTTTGCTTAGTTTTAAACTTCATCTATTGATTCTTTCAGATTCTCTCCAGGTGCTCTCATGTTGTTTGTGAATAAAGATGTATTTTTCTTGGCTAACTTTTCTTCTCCCCTCCCTCATTGCATTGGATCGGAGTTCCAATACAGTGTGGACCAGAAATGGTTATAACAGTCATCTTTCTCTTATTCTCGGTCTCAAGCAGAAAGCATTTAGTAATTCATCACTGTATATAATTTCTGCTACATTTAAAAAATGATTTTATCATATTCAGAAAATTCTTGTCTATCCCGCTTTGGCTAAGAGTATTTGTATTTTTGTTTTGTTTTAGTAAAGTGTGTGGAATTTTATCACAAACTTTATTTGCGTTCATAGGATTTGCCTCTCTTTTTGTGGTTAATGTGTTAAATTACATTTTCCCCCAAATGTTAACCAACTTTGCATTCACAGCATAAACCTCACTTAATTGTGGTGTATTATCCTTTCTGTATGTAAGTGAATTTGATATGATACCTTATGAGGATTTCACATCTGTTTGATGAAAAAGATTTGCCTATAATTTTTCTTTCTTGTAGTGCCCTTATCAGGTTGTGTATCAAAGACATGCTGGTCTCATTAAACGAGGGAGAAGCAAGCATCCCTTCTTTTTTAAATCCACATTTTCTTCCTTAAATGTTTGGAAATGCTCACTGCTGGAATCATCTGGACTTATGATTTCTTGTGTTGGGTTTCATAATCAGTAGTGTTCAAGAAATATGAACTTTTCACTAAATTGCCAAATTTATCCTTTGTTCTTTATTATTTCCTTCCTTTACTTTCTTAGGATTAATTTGCACTAGAATTTTCTAATTTCTTTAGATAGATACTTAGTTTATTCTCAATCTTTTTTATTTTCTGATATATGCATTTTTTTAGATGTGCCTCTAAGTACTGTGTCAGATGTGTATCTCCGAAGATTTAATATATTACACCTTCATTACCGTTTAGTTCCAAAGAATTATTGATTTTCTTTGTGATTCTTTGTGATTTATTTCTTGACCTACATTTTATTTTAAAATGTATGGCTTAATTTCTAAGAATCTGCGGGATATTCTAGTTATTTTTTTATTGGACTAATTAGTTAATTAATTGCCATATGTTCCAAAAACATGATTTGAATGAATTAAATTCTGTGCAGTTTGTTGAGGTTTATTTGATGACTTGTCACATGCTTTATTTTGGCAAATGTTCTCTGTGGACTCAAAGAGTGTCTATTCTTTTATTGTTGGGCACAGTTTTCTGTAAATGTCAAATTAGGTTAAAACTGTTGTTCAGATCATCTATGTTACTGATTCTAGTGGTTTTGTGGGGGAGCTCTAGTATCCTGACAATGATTCCATCCTACTTTTGAGTGGATGTCACTAATCTATAGTTTATCTTAATTCTGCTACTTAATATTGATGAAAAATAAGTCTTAATTCTCACAAAAATTGTCTTCCTATGCAAATTGATTTGAATATTGAATCTTAATATCAATGAATGTGATTTAGAATTCACATTCAGAGCGTTGCTCTACTTAGTTGAAAAGCCACCTGAATCCTTATTTTTTATTGACTCATTAATTTTTCTAGAAGACATTGTTGTCATAAGTAGTAACATTTTCTTCTTGGATGCTTAAAGGTTGTTGAGAATAAAATGCTAAATCTTATTTTATAGTTCAGTGAGTCAGTGGGTAATACTAATGATGCCTAATTGTCCTAAAGTTGGCAAAGTTAAGCAGACCAGCTTACGCCATAACAATTAGGGCTTCATTAACTCTAGGTGATTCGGCAGCTAGCTCTCTCAAGTGGAACCCTAAGAGGATTTTGAAATGGTTAATGAGTGAACGATCAGCCTAGGATCTCTAATTGGTAATGATTTTTCATATAAATAAGCTAAATATTTGAGACCAAAATATTGAAACATTTCTTGTCAATCAACAAATTAAGTTGTATCTAATATGCTAATACTCTAAGCATGAGTCTATGGTTCAACTTTAAACAAGTGGTGGGATTCTGAGGGTACAGTTTATGGATGAGCTGGTAGGAGAAGTTTTCAGTTTCAGACCCTTAGTTGTCATCCAAGAAATTGCTTTGTTGGTAAATTTGGTCTGAACTATCATATCTATGAGCAAATATATGGGACTAATACAATTGCCTTAGTGCTGGGAATTATTTTGTAACTTTTTACCGCATGTACTTGGTACAATCCTAGTTTGGGAGTTTAAAATTTGTTATTATGTACTCTAAAACTATCCATTCACTGAAAGAATATAAGCCATGCTGAAATGTTCTAATATTTATTTGCCAATCTTTCTTTTTTGCAATTGCCTTGTCTTTGAAAGTCAAGAGCTAGAATGAATGAAATGTGTTTTTATTAGAACATTCTAAACAGTTCCTGATACATACTGACCGTACCCAAAGCCAGTGGTCTAACAATTTTCAAAAAGTAAATGATTCCTATTTTTCCCTAATCCCAAAAGCAGACATGTTTTATTGTTCACAAAATGTTAAAAAAGTTTCGCTTTCAATTTTAACTTGTCTTCTAAGAGCTGAAAGTGAAGCTGCTTAAGAACGGTTGGCTGAATCACTGATTGAATCACTGTGCTGTACACCTGAAACTAACACAACATTGTAAATCAACTATCCTTCAATTACAGAAAAAAAAGAAAAAGGAAAAAGAACAGTTGGCTGTTGAGTACTGCCGTTCTCATGAGGCAGTGTGGGAAATGAGCATTGTATACATCTTCTAGGAATTGCTTTTAATATTTGAAAACTTTGTGTTCAGATTGGCAGAATTGATGTTGATTATAAAGAGGATTTGGAGTACTGGAGAAGTCATATTTTGAGGATATTCATTTCCTTCCTGAATTTGGTGATTGAACACCCTTGTTTTACTTTCTGTCCCATCCTAACTGTGAAAAAACATTTTGCATCCATTTTCTCCCAAAGCAAGGTGTGCTTTAATATTCAGAGATAAACTGCATGATTTCCATCATAGAAAAGAAGCTTAACATTCAAAGGCACCAGAACACAGTGATCGTCTTCCTGATCTTTCAAGAATGATTTTGAATGCACATCATAGAATTGGCCACACTCTGCATTCTTAGTTCCTTTACTCTGCAAATGCTGTGACTGATATTTTGCCTACGCATATTAGAAAAAGTAAATTAAGTAGAATGCTCGTTACAGTTCTTTATAATATGGCTAAAGCTTGAGTTTTAAGCATTAAGCTGCTGTGCTTTTTCTCTCAACTAAGGTAAAACACAGAAAGCAAAAACAGGAAAATCTTATAAAATTAGGGGGAAAATTCAGTATGGGTTATTTTAGTTTATTTTCAAAATAAATTTTATGTTAACTCACAATTCCAAGGCTAGACATCATAATTGGTGAGTGGATTCTTACCTAAGATTTCATCTTGTCCCTGTATACTCAAGGGTTGTTGGAGAAACTGATTTGTTTTAGATTGAAATCCCTGCTCTACTAGTGTTAGGTTTGCCTAAGTTAGTTTTAACTATATAATCTCTATGGCTTCTGGATTCTTTAATATGAAAAATGCATAAGGATGGATGCCATGATAATAAGCTTAAATTGATATTTTTTTCATTACAATCTTTTTAAAGATTCTAGGTAATAAATTACTATATTATCATTATAACATTTGGATTGTTTCCCTAGATGAGTAGAAGAAATATTATATATTTACATTTAAAAATTGTTTTAAACATATTTTTTAATAATTATACAATGAAAAGTAATATCCTTGCAGTACATTGTTAACAACTGTGGTAAAATATAAGTAACATAAATGTTACCATTTTAAACTAAGTGTATGATTTACTGGCTTTAAGTATATTCACCATGTTGTGCAATCATCACTACTATCCATTTTCAGAACTTTTCATCATACCACACAGAAACTTTATTTTTTAAACAACAATTTCCCCATTCTCTCTCTCCCCTCGGCCCTATTTCCCTTTCTGTCTCTGTTAATTTACCTATTTGAGATACCTCATATAACTGGAATCATACAGTATTTGTCCTTTTTTGACTTATTTCATGTAGCGTATGTTCAAGGTTGATCCATGTTTTAATACATCTAAGAATATCTTTCCTATTTAAGGCTGAATAATATTTCATTGTAATGATATATTGCATTTTGTTTATCCACTCATCTGTTGATAGACATTTGGGTTACTTCCATCTTTTGGCTATTTGTACAATACTGCAATGGCCATTGGTATACAAGCATCTCGCTGAATCCTTGCTTTCAGTTTTTTGGGGGTATATACATAGAAATAGAATTGCTGGACCATATGATAATTCTGTTTGATTGTTTGAAGAACCGCCAAACTGTTTTCCGTAGTGGCTGCACCATTTTATATTCCCACCAGCAACTTACAAGGATTCCAGTTTTTCCACATCCTCACAACATTTGTTATTTTCTGTCCTTTTTTGGTACTAGCTATCCTAATTGATGTGAAGTGGTATATCTTTGTGGCCTTGATTTGCACGTCTTTAATGACTAGCAACATTAAGCATTGTTTCATGTGCTTGTTTGTCATTGTGTATTTTGTTTGGATAAATGTCTGTTCAAGTCCTTTGCTCATTTTTTAATTAGGTAGGTTGGTTTATTTTGTTATGGATGAGTTGTAGGAATTCTTTATATATTTTGGATATTAATCTCTTATCAGGTATATTATTTACAAATATTTTCTCCCATTCGGTAGATGGGTTGCCTTTCATTCTCTTGATAGTTTTTTTTTTTAATGCACGAAAGTTTTTAAAATTTTGATGAAATCCAGTTTAGCAGTTTTTCTGTTGTTCCCCTGTGTGTCTAGTGTTATATTAAAGCAATTATTGCCCAATTCAATCTTATGAAGGTTTTCCCTATGTGTTCTTCTACAGGTTCTTTAGTTTTAGCACATAAGTTTAGGTCTTTGATCCATTTTGAATTAATTTTTGTACACGGTGTTAGGTAAGGGTCTGACTCCTTTTTTTTTTTTTTTTAAGTGGATATCCAGTTTTTCCAGAACTATTAAAAGAGTACACTTTCCCACTTATTGTTCGTGACACTGTTTTTGTAAATCAATTGACAATATATGTGAAAGTTTATTTCTGGGATCTTTTCTATTCCCTTGGTCTTTGTGTCTGTCCTTATGCCAGAACCACACTGTTTTGATTACTGTCACTTTGTGCTAAGTTTTGAAATTAGGAATCGTGAGTCCTCTAACTTTGTTATTCCTTTTCAAAATTGTTTGGCTATTTGGAGTCCCTTGAGATTCCATATGAATTTTCAGGTGGGTTTTTCTGTTTTTGCAAAAAACATCATTGGGATTTTGATAGAGATTGCATTGAATCTCTACATTGTTTTTGGTTGTATTGCCATCTTAGCAATATTAAGTCTTCCAATCCATGAATACTAGATGTCTTTGCATGTATTTAGTTCTTTAATTTCTTTCAGCAGTGCTTTGTAGTTTTCACTGTACAAATCTTTTGCCTTTGTAGTTAAATTTGTTCCTAATTATTTTATTCTGTTGATGCTACTGTAAATGGAATTTTCTTGGTTTCCTTTTTGCATTGGTTATTGTTAATGCATAAAAATGCAACTGACTTTTGTGTGTTCAGTTTTTATCTTGCTACTTTGCTGAATTTGTCTGTGAGTTCTAACAGTCTGTGCCTGTGTGTATGTGCCCAGACATGTGTAAACTTTAGGCCTTCTACATACAAGATAATGTCATCTGTGAACAGAGAAAATTTTGCTTTTGGCTTTTAATTACTTTCTCTTGCCTAAATGCTCTGACTAAAACTTCCAGTATTATGTTGATAGAAGTGGTGAAAATGAGTATCCTTGTCTTGTTCCTAATCTTAAGGGAAACGTTTTTCATGTTTAACCATTCAGTACAATGTTGGCTGTAGGTTTTCTCACATATGCAGTATGTTTTTAAGATCTTATACTCCATGATGAATTTATAAACCTAAATAACTTATACAGTTCATTAACAAGATGAATTTGGGAATGTAGGTCCCCAAACATTATTTTTAGAATGGCTTTATATTTATAACAGAAAACCCAAGTAAGAATGGCTTAAAGAAGATTTGGGTTTATTTTTCTCTCATGGCACAAGTCCAGAGGCTGAAGCCTCATAAAGTAGTTACACAAAAACTTTAGGAGACAAGACTCCTGATTCTTGCTTCTCTGTATCTTTAAGATAGGATTGTAATTATGGAATGTAGGTAGCAAGACTGTTTGGGCCAAGGGGTTAAGCCTCTTTCATAATAAATTCCTTCTTTTTTTAACAAAGAGCTTTGTTGGAAACTCCATCCCATTACTTCTGCTTACATCTCGTAGGCTAGAATCTATTGGCAGACACACCTATATGGGCAGTGAATGTAAGGCAGTGCAGTTTTTAAGGTGGATAGTTGCTCAAATCAAGGAAGAAGGATAAAATGGTTAGTGTGAAGATAACAGTATGTTCTATTAAACATCATTTTGGTTCATCATAAAAAAATAAGGGAAGAAATATTAGTATCTTAAATTCATGTGTGCATATGACTGATATACAATAAATATTTGTGCAAAAAATGAATAACTGCATTTATCTGTATGAAATTCTTGAAGTGAAAATATCAGAAAGTTACTTTCGGACATACGTTCCATTTTGCTTTGAGAGTGATGGTAACAATAACAGAATTCTTATATTCTTTACATTATTCAAATGTAAATGTTGCATTTGCCTGATTTGAGTGAGTGGAAAAATTTAATAAAACTCCCAGCTTCACTCTATGATGCCATTATTATTTCATTTAGCATTAAAAAAGTATACTTAATAGTAAAAGATAAATCGGGGGAGGTATATTTAAAAATACACAAATATACAAATATTTATTGAAGGTGTATGTAGCTCAGAGTTCTTTGATTTACATCACCTATTGACAACTTACCCCAATTTCTCATTTCTTCTACAATTTCATTAATGTACTCTAAGCCGAGACGATTCTTGGAAGGCAGTGTTTTCCAAGAGCCAATCATTTTTCACTTCAAAAATTAAAACGTTCTTTATTTACTCTTGCTTTCTACATGCATTGATTAAGGAATCCAAATTACACAATTAGATGCATTTTGTTGCTCAAATGAAAATTCTATATGCCAAAATCTCAGCTCCAGAGTGCCAGTTGGTAAAACCCAACCTCAGACCCTGAACTGCATACTGATTTGTGTTTTTGCATAAATCTTTCCTAATGGAAGGCTTAAAGTATCACTCTTCATCGTAAGTATTGTTTTCTTAGAATGGTTTTGATTTCTAACTAAGAGCAGTGAGTGATGGATTGAGATTAGATAGATTCAGTGAGTATTGAAATGTTGTTTGCCACTGTTTTCCTTTTATATCACAAGATACAAATGAATCAAAATGAGAGATACAGTAGAAAATGAGAAATAGTGCTACTTTAAATGAATGTCTCAGTACAAATCAGAAAATCTCTTTATAAATATATTGATATTTTTTCTAATCCTATAGTATAATAGAGTTGAAAATCTTTTCACTTTTTATTAAATTATTTCTAAAGTTCTATTATAACAGGCTCAAATACTTTATAATTATATTACAATGGCTAACATTTATTGAACATGCACTTAGAGTAAGTCCTCTGTTAAAAGTTTGTCTTATCACATTTAATCTTTACAAAAACTCTATAAGATATGCAATTTTATTATCTCCATTTTATAAATGAATTTACTAAGCCACAGAACCACAAAGTTAATAGATGGTTTGGATCCAGGATTGGAATGCAGATAATCTTTATTTAAAACTCATGATCTTAACCATTAGGTTATATGTATCCATTGGAATACATATTGTAGTAGTTGAAATATACACATGTATATCTACACATGTAGGGGTTTGTACGTGTGTGTCTGTGTACCAAACACAGGATGCTAACTCTTCTTAGCATCTATTAAGAAGCAAAATTAATTAACAGAGAAAACTTTAAAATAGTAATTTATTGCCATGTAGGTCACTTAAATCGGTGTATAAATTACATCATTCAAGAGATAAGTTGATGCATTTATTAAAAGTTAGAGACCTAAAAGATATTGATTAGGGTTGGTTTAACACAGATTGAATTTAAAGATGTTTGCCTTCATTCTTCAGTAATATGGAAAGTGTTGTCCCAAGTAAAAGCAAGATTAAGATTTAGTAGAGGATAATTCTATCTATAATATTCTAGGTTCATATATATTGGGCAAAAAAAGCACAGTTTAGAATATAAAAGTTATTCCAAGGTACTGTATTAAAAATAAAATTTTGTACTACCATAATATTCTTTACTATAAAGTTAAATATTCTTCAAGTAGTTCTGTTTAACAAGACCCATCTGGTGTAATTACTGAACTACCAACAGATATTTTTCTCTCTAAATTGGTGCCATTATTTTGGGTCTTAAATTCTGCTATGCAGGGTAAGATATGATATAATTTTACAAGAATCCTTACTGCTTTCCAACATTAGAAATTCACTAACAGAGTTTTTAAAAAAAACCAAACAATGGGATTATTCATGGTCTCAAAGAATTAACATGTTAGAGGTTATATTTTCACATATAAACCGCACTTAACTATGTGTCTTATTGTATTCAAAATCTGTAACATTGTTTCTTACTATTGATTAGATCATATTTTAACTATAGTAAAGGAAACATTACTTCAGGCAGCAAAAATCTAAAATTTTGGAGAAACCGCTGTCAACTTAATATATCTCCTTAAAGGACAAACTAACAAAGAGGCATTATGACCAAGAGCTACTCTCTGTGGTTTCCAGGCCTTGCTGTCCTAAAAGCTGGGCAGTCTCGAGGAACTCACCTCATAGGTCTGTGCCTCACTTTTCCTGTTACCAAATGGGGATTGTAATAGTGGCCATTGTATGGAGCATAAATTAGGTAATGCATGATTTGTTTAGACAGCTCTTCAAGTATGTGCTTTGATTGTTATCTATAATTATCTTTTTATCAGCAGTGTAATCTTCAAAATCCATATTTCCATTTACCTGTCTGAATTTTTATTTACTTTTCTCCTTAGAAACCCTGCAACAGAAACGTAGTTGTTTCAGTGTGTCTTGGTACGTTGTAAAGACACAACGTCAGGAGGATCTTAAAATCATGTTAGGTTGCATCTTTGGTGAAAGTCCTTAAGTATTTGCTCGTTCATGCATGCATTAATTCAGCTACTCAGTGAAGACCTTTTGAGTGGCATTCATCGAGGACAAGGTATTTAATAAGATCAGCATGGTTTCTCCCCTCATGGAGTTTAATAGCCATCATGGAGACAAATATTAGACAGTTATCACACATGTCGCAAATTGTGACACATCCTACAAAAGCATAAGAAACTAGTGAGAGATTTTAACAAAAAAACACAACTGAGATTGGAGGGGACATTTTTCTGAGGAAGTGACATCTAAGATGTCACCTAAAGGATGAGTGAGAATTTGCGCAATAAAATTGTTTCTAGAGGCGAGATGAGAATGCTCAGGGGTCGTAAGGCAGGAAATCAATGTGGAGTGGTGTGAATGGAGCGTTACGAGCAGAGGTGAGCTTGGGATGGATTTGTTGGGAGTCTAGAGAAGGCCAAGTCTTGAAGGCCTCAAAGGTTGCGTTAAGAACATAAGTTTTGGGGCTTCCTTGGTGGCGCAGTGGTTGAGAATCTGCCTGCTAATGCAGGGGACACAGGTTCGAGCCCTGGTCTGGGAAGATCCCACATGCCGCGGAGCAAATAGGCCCGTGAGCCACAACTACTGAGCCTGCGTGTCTGGAGCCTGTGCTCCGCAACAAGAGAGCCCGCGATAGTGAGAGGCCCTCGCACTGCGATGAAGAGTGGCCCCCACTTGCCACAACTAGAGAAAGCCCTTGCACAGAAACGAAGGCCCAACACAGCCAAAAATAAATAAAAAAAAAAAAAAAAAAAAAAAAAGAACGTAAGTTTCCCCCCCCTATTCACATTAGGAAGCTGTTGCCAGGTTTTAAGCTGGAAAGAGATTGGATAGGGCTTGCCTTTTAAAAAGAAGTCTGGCTGTCGTGTGGAGAATGAATTGCAGGGGTCACAGTGGAATCCCACAGGAGGCCATGACAGTTGCTGGGTAGAAGATGACAGAGTCTTGGATGCTTAGCTTGAGGTGCTGGCACTGGAGATGCAGAATAGAGACCCAGTTGGAAGCATGTTACTGTTGGTGGAATAAACGTATGACAGACCATTGCACAGAATGTAACGAGTGTGTCTGTTTCCCACATACTCTCTGTATTTCCTTCCCTTCTTTCTTTGATACATAGAGTTGCCATCACGTGCTCTTGCCTTTCTATTCCACCGGTAGTGATTCTTAAATCTTTGCTTCCTTGAAGAGATTTTTTACACTGCTACGTTTCCCATGAAATCTCTCAGTTAGAAGGAACTGAGTCCAGTGGGCTCTGCTTCTTGCTGCAGATCAGGGTTAGCGTCGTGTTACAGTGTGGCATTGCCACCTGTGTAGGAGCCGACCTCCTCCTTCTGCCCTATTTCCTAAGCATCTGAGACGCCACAGCTATATACTGGTCACACTACACAGCAGATCGTATTACTTAGTATTCAACAAATGTTTCATCATTTGATTTTTGTTGAAAGGTTAGAATAAGAATTTTTGTGACAGAAATCCAGACTATATTTTGGAGGAAGAATTTTTAAAATAGCAGCATTAGCACTATTTACCATAGCCAGGACATGGAAGCAACCTAAGTGTCCATCGACAGATGAGTGGATAAAGAAGATGTGGCACATGTATACAATGGAATATTACTCAGCCATAAAAATAAATGAAATTGAGTTATTTGTAGTGAGGTGGATGGACCTAGAGACTGTCATACAGAGTGAAGTAAGTCAGAAAGAGAAAAACAAATACCGTATGCTAACACATATATATAGAATCTAAAAAAAAAAAAAGGTTCTGAAGACCTAGGGGCAGGACAGGGATAAAGACGCAGATGTAGAGAATGGACTTGAGGACACAGGGAGGGGGAAAGGTAAGCTGGGACAAAGTGAGAGAGTGGCATGGACATATATACACTACCAAATGTAAAATAGATAGCTAGTGGGAAGCAGCCGCATAGCACAGGGAGATCAGCTTGGTGCTTTGTGACCACCTAGAGGGGTGGGATAGGGAGGATGAGAGGGAGACGCAAGAGGGAGGAGATATGGGGATATATGTGTATGTGTGGCTGATTCACTTTGTTATACAGCAGCAACTAACACACCATTGTAAAGCAATTACACTCTAATAAAGATGTTAAAAAAAATAAATGATACAGTGATGCTGGAAAAAATAAAAAGTAAAAATAGTAGCATTAAAACCAGTGCATAGTACAAGGATCAGTATATCTTTGATCGGTGTTCTATCTGGCTCACTCTTTACAAATTGATCAGCCAGAGATAGTCTTTAAAAATATCTAATATTTTAAGTTCTGCTGATCTTAGTGCTTAATCATGCCCCCCAAACACTGTTGTTTAATTCTTTTACCTGTGTTAATCCTGTGAATGACAGTGAGCCTGTATTATTTTTGAAGAAGAGAAAACTTATTTTCCTTTGCATCTTCCAAGATGTCTATCCAAATCCCTAATAGTGTTTTCTGTTTTCCTGGTTCCCACAGCTCAGGGCCTTCTTTTTGGGCCCTCCCCCACCCCCATCCCCTGTTTCTTCTTGGAGCCTCACACCCTGGCCTGATTGTAAGAGTGTACATTCTCTATCCTTATCCTCACACTCGGTTTCTTTCACTCTACCCATACTCCTTGAATCAACAATTGTCTGCTTAGTTGTTTCATATTCACCAATTTCTGTTGGAGCCATGAAGTGGTTAATTTTTATATTGCAACCTTGCCGTATACCCTGAAAGGTGAATACATCTGCCTTTGGCTGTCCTCATGGGGATTTTACATCTTAACTATCTCAAGTGTGACCCAGTTCTCAACATATGCATGTAATTTTATGGCTCAGTGATCTAGAAAGAAAGATAATAGAGAAATATCAAACAGTCAATTGATACAAAATTCACATTTTCACCTATGTTAATGTTTGTGGCAGAAACTGCTGGTTTCCTCACAGATCCATTCTATCCTTCTTTAGTAATAGGGCTCCCAAATTGTTACTGGGCACATGGCCACCCAGCTAAAAATTATATTTACTAGCTGTGCTCTTTCAAACAGAGACATGGTCGTACAAAGAAATGCTCGCTCTGGCCTGCAAAGGAAAGGGGTCTGTATGTTTGTGTCCTCCTAAAACATATATGTTGAAATCCTAGCACCCAAAGATGATGGTATTATAGGAGGTGGGACCTTTGGGAGGTGCTTAGATCATGAGGGTGGAGACTTCATGAGTGGGATTAGTATTTTATAAAAGAGACCCCACGGAAGTCCCTGGCCCCTTCCGTGATGTGAGGACACAGTGAGAAGATGCCACCTGTGAACCAGGAAGAAGACCCTCACCAGAACTTTACCTCACCAGGACTTGATCGCTTTGATCTTAGACTTCCCAGCCTCCAGAACTGTAAGAAGTAAATTTTTGTGGTTGATAAGCTCCCAGTCTGTGGTATGTTGTTATAGCAGCCCAAATGGGCTAAGAAAGAAAGTCATGTGTGCAACTTCTGAGTCATGGCCTTCAGAGCATAGGAACATGGCCACTTCTTTACTTACTGGAAAAGTGAACATGGCAGTAGGATCCAGGCAGCCATTTCAGACCACAAAACAGAAGCCATCCATTGAAGCTGACAGCACACAAAGAAGCCAATTGGACCCTCAATACGGGAGTGCCACCCCTGCAGCCCCAGATTACTTCTGATTTGATATTTGATTAATCAGCCAAACTTGAATCCAAACGTGATGTTGTTTCCAATGATTTCTGAAGAGCTCCTACTTTTTCTTAGGTACTTTCTGATATCTCATTTACCCCACAATAATCCAGGGAAGTTGATAATGATGATCCACTTGATAATTCAAAACATATGGCTAGTAGAGATGGAGCTTGGACTGGAACCTATCCTTTCCTGTCTCCAGTTTACATTTGATAATTTCACATCCCAAGGAGTATGTGGTTAGAATTCTTTCTAAAATTCTTTCTAAAATTTCATTTACATATGAATAAAAAAACGCATCCATGTTCACTCATGTAATGCCCAGCCCTAGCATATTACTGTTATAAGCCTATAGTATTCTCATCATCAAACTTTATGGAAAAGTTTTCTTTCAAGAAAGCTCAGCATACACTTACATAACACCTATGTGGCACAAAAATGAGTTAGGTGCGTGTATTAGTTTGTTATAAATACTTCGCATGTGCCCTAAGATTTAGTACAGGGTACCCTAAGCCCGATAATACAGTGGCTCAGACAAGGCGGCAATTATTTCTCTCCCTGATAACTGTATAGAAGTAGGCAGGTTGTCCATCAGGGAGAAGCAGTTTTCCTCCACCAGGCCATTCAGGATCTAGGTACTTTCTTTCTTTTTACACCACCATTCTCTAGGGTAGGGGCTGGCACCATTTTTTCTATAAAGGACCAGAGAGTAAATATCTTAGACATTGAGGTACTTATAGTCTATGATGTAACTATTCAACTCTGTAATTGTAGTACAAAAACATCCATAGGCAAAATGTAAATAGATCATGTGGCTATGTTCTAATAAAACTTTATTTACCGAAACAGGTCGCAGGCTAGATTTGGTTTACCAGCCATACTTTGCCAGCCCATGCTCCAAAATATTGTCCTATTTCACGTAGTTGATGCTGGCTTCCCACCACATCCACATTCTAGCCCATTGAAAGGGGGAAGGAGGAAATGGAAGGCAGACAATTTTATTTACAGGAGATGACAGAGACATTGCAAGTATCAGTTAGCCTTACAATCCCTTGGTAAGAACCTATTTGCACTTGGCTTAAAGGAAGTTTTCGAAATGTACCCTCTAGTTGGGCAGGTTGGGTGTTTCTAAAATGTGAAGGGAGATAGTTCAGTCATGAAAAGGAAGCAGGAGAGAAAACTATTCTTTGCTACTGCAGTGTAGATTTGTCCTTGAGTAACTCACAATTTAGCAAGGGATATAGTTAAATAAACAAATATCTGTAGCATAGTATGATGCGTGTGTCAATATACACACAACACAGACACACACACGCACACACACTTCTAAGAGATACAGATAAGAGGAACAAGGATTCTAGTTGTAGAGTAGAAAAGACAAATCAGAGAAGGGTGATAGCATTTGAACAAGACTTTAAAGGCTAAATAGGCATTCACCAAACAGACACAGAGGAAAGGAATTCCATGTAGAGAGAACCACAGAGTTTGTCAGGATGGGCAAGGTTACACTGCACTAACAAACAACTGCAAAACTTTAGTGGTTTAAAACTAGAAAGATTTGTTTCTTGATAATGATACAGGTTAGTCTTGGTTTTGCCAGGGCTCAAATTTCCCCAGAGATCTAAAGATGCTAACAGCACACCTACTATCTGGAACATCAGCCTGTCACTGCAGCAGAAGACTGGCTCATGATAAATCCAGCACTGCCATACTTAATGGTGAAAAGCTGAGAACCTTTCCTCTAAGATCAGAACAAGCCTAGGATGTCCACTCTCCACTTCTGTTCAACATATTAGTGTAAGTCCCAAGCAGTTAGGCAAGAAGAAGAAATAAAAAGCATCTAAAATGGAAAGGAAGAAGTAAAACTGTCACTATTTGCAAGTGACATGATATTATACATAGAAAATCCTATCAAAAAGACTGTTAGAACTAATAAATTTAGTAAAGTTGCAGGATACAAAATCAGTACACAAAAATCTTCTGTGTTTATATACAATAATAACAGCTATCCAAAAGAGAAATAAAGAAAACAATCCCATTTACAGCTGCACCAAAAAATACCTAGGAATAAATTTAACAAAGGAGGTGAAGGACCTGTATATTGAAAGCTACAAGACATTAATGAAAAGAAATTGAAGATTACACAAATAAATGGAAAAATATTTTGTGCTCATAGATTGGAAGAATTAATATCGTTAAAATGTCTATACTACCCGAAGTAGTTTACAGATTCAATACAATCCCTATCAAATTTCCAATGGCATTTTTTAAAGAAATAGAACAAATAATCCTAAAATTGCATGGAACCACAAAAGATCCTGCATAACCAAAGCAATCTTAAGAAAGAGGAACAAAGCCAAAGGCATCATGCTCCCTATAATACAAAGCTATAGTAATCAAAAACTATAAAATTATTTTAAAGTATAATACAAAGCTATAGTAATCAAACCATATGGTATTGGCATAAAAGCAGACACATAGACCAATGGAAATGAATAAAGAGCCCAGAAATAACCCCCCACATATATGGTCAGTTAATTTACAACAAAGGATACAAGACTATACAGTGGGGAAAAGACAGTCTCTTCAATAAATGGTGTGAGGAAAACTGGACAACCACATGCAAAAGAATGTAACTCAATCATTTACACCATAAGTGATCTTATGCCATACACAAAAATTAACTCAAAATGGATTAAAGACTTGAAGGTAAGAATTGCAATCTTAGAATTCCTAGAAGGAAACATAGGTGGTAACTCCTTGATATAGGTCTTGGCTATGATTTTTTAAAATTTGACACCAAAAGCAAAAGAAACAAAAGCAAAAATAAATAAGTGGAACTACATCAAACTAAAAAGCTTCTGTACAGCAAATGAATTCATCAACAAAATGCAAAGGCAACCTACAGAATGGAAAAAATATTTGCAAATCATACGTCTGATAAATGGCTAATATTCAAAATACATAAAAAACTCATAAAACTCAGTAGTAAAGAAACAAGGTATCCAATTAAAAAATGGACAGAAGATCTGAATAAACATTTTTCCAGAGAAGACATACGGATGGCCAACAGACATATGAAAAAATGATTAACATAATTATCAGAGAACTGCAAATGAAAACCATAATGAGATGTTACCTCACACCTATCAGAATGGCCATTCTCCAAAAGACAAGAAATAACAAAAGTTGGTGAGACTGTGGAGAAAAGCAAACCCTTGTACACGGCTGGCAAGAATGTAAACATAGTGGTACCGCCACTAAGGAAAATAGCTTGAAGTGTCCTCAAAAAATAAAAATAGAACTACCATATGACCCAGCAATTCCACATTTGAGTTTTTACCCAAAGAAAATGAAAACGCTAACCCCAGCAGGTAATAGGCACCCCCATGTTCATTGCAGCATTATTTGCGATAGTCAAGATATGGAAACAACCTAAGTATCCATTGATGGATGAATGAATAAAAAATGTGATATCTAGCTATCTATCTATCTGTCTATCTATCTACCTACCTATCTATCTATTTAAAATTCACCATAAAAAAAGAATGAAATCTTGCCATTTATGACAGTGTGGATGGAGCTTGAGGGTATTGTGCTAAATGAAATAAGTCAGAGAAAGACAAATACTATATGATTTCTCTTATATGTAGAATCTGGGGGAAAGAAAGAGCTTCCTCATGGATAGTACATATTGGTAGGTGCCCCAGGTAGGGGTTGGGAGTGGGAGAAATGGGTGAATGAGGTATAAATTTTTCTTGCACCTCTACGTAATAATATTCTTTTTTCCCAAGTAACAAGCAGAGGCAGTGTCTTTGGAAAAGCATAAATTGCTAAGGTAGAGTAGACTTTTCCATGAATTGCGTGTATAATTTTTGTCTTCTTAGTTTCTATATATAAAGGAAAAAAATGTTTTAAAGAAAAAAAACCAGGGAGACATCATCTACTTTAGCAAGATGATTCTTCTTGCTTTTGAGAATCTCAAAGAACATAAGCTAAGTCATTTAGAAATATGATGGAGAGATTACATTTTGGCTCAGGTAAATATAGTGGTGTTTAATATTAAACACTGGGTTTGCATATATTCTGCAATTTCTTTCAAAGTACCTTCCTTTTGAATTTTAAAAAATGCATCCCTGTAATTCACATTTATTATGTAACAATTAAAACAAAGGGAGAAGGAATAGAAAAAGACAACACTCGTCATCCCATGAGTTGCAGGCAACCGTTGTTAACATATAGGTTTATACAAAAAAAAAAAAAAATGCTATGAACACTATTCTGTAGCTGACTTCAACAAATTCGAAAGATGGTAAGCTTTGAGTGCATAACTGGGATTATCAAAGAAAGATTGAAAATGGGCACCGCCAGAGCTGTTACCCTGACTTTCAATTCAGTAGATAGTCAGTTGAGCAGTTTAGTGTGTATAAGGCACATTCACAGTACCTGGTCCATTGTAAGTCTTGAGTTAATGTTCAGGGAAGAGTGGATGCCCAGGGTGACTCCCACTCCTGGCGTCTAAAATGAACTATCAGGCAGCAGTATATTTATAAGGCAACACACTCAATTACATGTTGTTATACGATGAGCCTGAAATGGAAATATTTCTTAGTTAACCATGTAATAATAACATAAAGTCTACATGAAAAAGTGCAGTACTCATTTCCCTTTTCTCAAAATGTAGAGTGGAAAAAGTGGACCTTAAAAATCTTTAAAAAAAGTTTTCACAGAGCAAATGGTTAACTGTTGTTGTCAATGGTGAGTTGGAATCAATACAGATTCTCTATTTAAAAGTGTGATATTTGTGGTTCCATGGATTTTTGTTATTAATTTTGATTTTTAAAAACAATGCATTAAAGCAATGTTTGTTTTGATCACTGATAATTTTGACATCTCCTTAAACTTTCTGCTCAAGGACAGTGGTTTAACCACCAATAAACACCAAATGTCATTTCACCTAATAGTTTCAACCTGGGCCTCATGCCTGACCCTGTACGTCAATATCAAATTGGTTCTTTATTTTATCAGATAAAATAAATCAGGTAATCTCTGGTTAAAAGTTATCTTTTCCACAAATGATGCAGTGGTGTTCTCTTAGGAATTTTACAGACAGGTTATTTGGGCAGGCTTGTAGTTTCCTCTATGAAATAAGTGTGGGTCCGCATATTCTGGAACACTAATTTCAGTTGTTTTCAAAATAAGTTGTTTTGACGTTGTATGCTTTGTAGGACCCTGGAGTTTTGTTTGTTTGTTTCCTTATTTATTGATATTTTCATTTTAAGCTGTTGAAAACCTGCTAAATCTTCACAACATATGCACCTAAGCCATTGGTTACCTTTTAGATTTATAGCAGTTTGCAAAGTTAACCTGAAGTTAATAGGGGAGCCAAATATACATAAAATATATATTTGGCTTTAAAAAAATTCATCTAAATATATGTCTTGGAATTGGACACGAAAGTATCATTTTCCATGGAACTTAATGTTCAGAAGTTTCATTGTATACATACCTGAATTGTATATAAAAGGGGAGATATTAGAAAGCTCAGGTACTCTTCTATTTTTCTCATTTTTTTTCATTCTGTACATGAAGGGAGAAATTAACTTGAAATTTCTATAAATTTATCTTTACAAAGCCCTCATGGGAAAAGCTTTTCAAATCCACGTCAGATTGATGTCCTGTGGTAAACACCACATGCTTATGTTATTCTTAGTCAAAGACCTTTCTTTAATATCTTATGGTTCATTGTGATTATCCATCATCACACTTCTACCTTAAGAATCTGAACTCTAGCGAATTCCTTACATTGTTGTTGGTCTTGGGCCTAGAGGGGTTTGTCATTTTTGTCACACATAAAGGATAAGTAACTTGCCATTTATATGAGTGTAGATGAAGACAATTTAAGAAAAAACTATGGGTTAAATTCCAAAGAATCTAAGCTCATTAAAAAGCTAGCCAGAGTCTTTTATTACTTAAACCCTGGCTACTTCTTTAATATATATGTATTTTAATATACATATATTTTAATATATGTATTATATGTTACGTGTGTGTGTGTGTATATATGTATGTATATATGCCTTTAAGTAATATAATACCAAGCTTACATGAATAGGGATTTAAAAGGTTCTATTTGCTTTGCATTTTATTAAACTCTGTATTCCTTTTTGGTACATCCTCATTTACAAAGTTACACTGAACCAAAAGAGACACCCCAAATTGGTTAAAAAACTAAAGCATAAAATCAATTTTAAGATTTAGAATTAGAAAAGCTATCCTGGAGAAAAATAAACAGAAATATAACTCCAGGACCTCTCAGGAATGTTTGAAATGTAACCACACAGCAGGGCAGGCACAGTTATACACTCTTGTCATTTGCTGGGAAAGAATGGCCTTCATATGCATATGAGAAATTAAATTGGGTATAAGAATAAACTGCCTTCTTGAAAGGAATGGTGAGTTATAAATTTTGTCTTATTTTTCCTAGAAGAATTTAAAAAATTATGGCATCAGTTGCCTAAAATATCTTAAATTTGGTTCTACACAAAAACTAATCCACGGTTAGATATATTGAAGTCACCTTTAGAACTCTGAGTTTATGAGAGTAAGAAATTCAATTCCCAAGCTCCTTAAACTGAGGTATAGCTATAGCAAAGTCTAAGAAAAGAAAGGTCTGAACATCATTTTCTTTAACAGTTTGCAATGATAAAAATCAGGAAATAATATATCCCAAATAATGACTTTTAATCCCACTAGGAAACAGCTCATTGTTTCTCTTTTGCGCTATGTGATTTCAATCTTGAAATATATCTCTGGCTCTAAACATTATTCTAACTATATTTTTAGAACTTTGATAGGACAAAAAAGAAAAAAATCCCATTTTTTTTTTTCCTTTGGTGATATTGTGCTGGTTCCTTACTTGGAATATATGAGTATTCCACCCTATAGTTAAATATTCAAAATTCTTTTCACTCAGTATTATTGGCAACGTCATCACTCTACCTTAAGGGCAAAAAAATCTCCAAGTGCTAAGAAAGGATACTATGTTAAGCCTGCCTGAGAGTCAAGGGATCCAGAATGCCCCGGAGGGATTTGACAAAGTGATGCCTTAATGAAATGTTTGAGTTTTTCCCACTCTTAATCCCAAAGGTTTTCTTGAACCAGTGTCACTCTTGGAATGCCACAGCAAAGTGTGGTGATCTTCTGATGGTGTATGTGCACTCATTTTGTTTCCCAGAGTTTTTTGGTGTTGTTTTTTTTTTTTTTTTGGTTATGTTGCTGATCTAGATTTAAATTGAACTTGTCATGCTGGAGTGCATGTGTCCTGGTTCTGAATCTCCCCTGTTCTCGTTGCTATAGTGACCAGCAGAAAGCAGAAGGGAAGTGGGAAAGAGGAATCTTCATTTAACCAAGTATGTCTCTGGCACCGCTTTAAACAGCAGTTCTCTTTACCTTTGAAGGTTAATGTGGCCAGGGGCACCCTTTTTTGCAGTTTGAGATTTTATTCTCAGAACTTTAAAAAAATAGGTTTGTGGTTAATTCCAAAGAGGTTATTGTAACAATGCCAGAATTTAAGGGATAAGTCGAGACAAGATATTTATATTCTGATGTTGGGGAAGGAAAACATTTTCCTCTACCCTTTCTAGTGTCTTCTGGCTGGTCTAAGAATTAAATTGATATGAGACAGATTAACAGAAGAAAACATGTTTAATCACATGCCTATAGGGCCCCCATAAGAAAAATGAGATCCAAGGACAAGTTAGACAGTTGAGGCTTATACTTCATCTGAAAGAAGGAGAAGGGTAGGGGCTTGGGACTTCCAAGGGGAGGAAGGCAATTCACATGGAGATGGGAAAAAAAAAAAAAAGGATATTTGGTAAACAAATGTTTGCTGTGCCACACAGAGACAACGGGACACAGAGAGAACTGTGGTCTCCAGTCCTTTCTGAGTTCTCCCTACCATACTTACCCCATATTCTTTGTAGATATCTCTGGTGATAGTGCTTTCCTGGACCAGTGTCTTCATCTAAATTCTTTTAGGCAGTTAAGGGTGGGGTAAGAAGAAAGACTTCCTGAGTCTTCTGTTTCTTAAAAGTAATCAGCCTAAAATAATCCTCATGACACAAATTTTGCTCCCTTACCCTACCCTGGATTACATCTTTCACATTATCTTGATAAAATGTATTCTATGTATTAATATTTCACTATTTTCGTTTTAGATTTTAAAGCGGTGGTTCTCAACCAGAAACAGTTTTGCACCCCAGGGGACATCTGGCTTGTCTGAGACATTTTTGGTTGTTACAAAAATGGGGGGCTACTTCTGGCATCTAGTGGGTAGAAGCTAGGGATGTTGCTAAACATCTACAATGCATAACACTGTCCTCCACAAAGGTGAATTATCTGGCTTAAAATTTTAATAGCGCTGCGGTTGTAAGATGGTACTTTAAAGCAACTGTGGTTCATTTTTAAAAATGATACTACACTTTGAATCTTCTAGGTTGACACATTGACAAGTCTGAATAAGGGCTGATATTCTAATTCTTGGTGTGGGGTGGGCAGAAGATAGACAAGATATTTAGACCTCTATCTAGTATATTTCTCTGTACACCCATAATCACTGAAAGACCTAGTTTCCACAAAATATTTGAGTGTTTCTTAGCTATTTCATTCATCGATCCTATTTGTATAATTCACTTACTCTTTTAAATGTTTTCCCTTTTTTGCTTGTCTTAAAAAAAAAATAATGTAGGAGCCTTTATGGAGTATTGTTTTGCCTCTCCAGAATTTATATTCCCTTTTCTGACATCAAACCTTTGTTTATTCTTTGGGGAAATTCCATTCCCCTCTTCTCATTGTATGTGGTTTAAACAAAGTTGGCCCCATCTTCAGCTAGAACCCAGATATTTCCAACAAACATCTCCTTCACCAAGGAATCTGATTCAGGGATGGGCAACTGAAACAAGACAAGTCAGTGAAGTATATACTGGGAATTTATTGAATACAATGACCCATTATGAAGTGAAAATTTAACTAAAAATTAAGGCAGCACAGAGAAAAACTTGGCCTGGTGATAGAGGAAAACCAACTCTGGCATAATCTGAGCATCTGTATACAACAGTGCCTGAAGCCAGACACCCCTGAATATTTTAGTTATATACACCAATAAATTCATCTTCTTCTCAAGTCAGTTTGATTTCATTTTCTGCTGCTCATAACCAAAATTGCTAAAAATGTAAGAAGGGAACAGAATGAAATGTGAAATAGTTGAAAATCAGAAGATACTTGTGTGTTAGAAAATGATGCACTTATTCCTTTTATCTTCCCTTTAGTATGTAAACTTAATTTTAAAGAGTTGTTTCAACCAATTTAGCCAATTTGCTTCTCATCTGACACTTTTTTTTTTTTTCCTGCTAAGGGATGTGTTACATTTTGGAAGATTGACTCTGGTTCCCTGGAGAGTTGATTTTCTTTGTTCTTAATATCACAAAATAGCCTTCCAATGAATAGAAGAAAAATTTCTTTCAATCTTATCCATCGTGCAGTGAGAATGATTGATTCACTAAACACCAACCATGAGACCAGTCAATCTTGTTGATTCAACAAAATATCACCTGCCACCAAGAAATCTTTTCAGCTCCTGAAGCTAACCTGCAAAACATTTGTAATCATCATGCCTAGAAATATGGAGCATAGTTAAGATTCTTTATCTCTTTTATTGAGTAATGATTTGAGAAATAAGAAAGGCGGAATCTAAGAAGCAACCTTGAACTATAAACAGTATTTAAAAACAAAGAATTGTTGACATTTCTGGGTGGCAAGACTCAGCAGTCTTTCTGGATTTCTCTGACCATTTGTCGGTTATAGATCTGTTGCAAATAAAATGAATATCATTGGAATTTTAGAAATTGTTTAATATCATGAGAATTTGGAAATTTACACCTGCATTTTATGTGATGGGATTTATTGCCATTTTCAATATCTAAGTTACCAGGCAAACCTAAGTGGTAATCAGTAATGCGAAGTTTGGGGGCATGTTTCCATATGAATGCACATGTGGTTATTATTCTTTAAGGCCCTGATTCTCAAACTTGTCTGCAATATTGGAATCACTTGGGGATTAAAAAAATACTAATAATGGAAGTATATGGTATTGAGGTACCACTTTCACATAGCGATGTTTAAAAACCTCTCTAGGTGGATCTAATGTGCAAAGTTTGAGAATAGTTATTGTAAGACACTACTGCTATAATTTTAATGGTCATGTAGGTCACTTGAGCACGTTGTTAACATCAGCTTCTGATTCAGCAGGCCTGAGGTGCAGCTCAAGATTCTGCCCTTGGAACTTTTCAGATAATGCTGATGTTGCTGGTGTGAATTTCACACTGAGTAGCAGGGGTCTAAGGCATGGATTGTCTTTTTGGAGTAACTGTGAAGAAGGGAATTTTCTGGTGTCACCCATTGCCTATCGGGAATGAAGCCTGGAAATCTCTTGTACTGTGGATGTTGGTGCTAATCTGATTTGATCTGTGGAGGACCTTCTATTATTATAATGAAGACTTGTGGAGAGTTGTTATTCTTGAGGGGGGTACCACCTTCGCAAAGAGTGGGAGAAAGGTGGGTGTCCTTGAGTCTGCGGATTTTCACAGCCTCTGGTGTCCGTTTTGGTTAACCCTTGGGCAAAATGGCAAAGCTTGACTTTAACACTTGCACCCACTCTGTCAGCGCGTCCCTTTCTCCTCCTTGTGGCGGTCCAGCCATCCTCCTCTCCCCGCGGGCTGTCTCTGCTTCTGGGGCTTTGGCTTTAACTGATGGAGAGCACAGTTTTCAATAAATTGGGTCTCAAGAGCTTCTTCTTCCAGCCACACCACAGCATGAGCCTCTTAACCAGTCCCTGGATGGCAGGTCTGTTTGTGGGTAATTCAGAAAGTCTGAATAGTCTTCAGTTTGGAAGTGGCAATGAAACCTCCTTTTCCTCGCCTTGTGTTCAGTGTTCTACTGGTATTTCACCACTCCCCACCATGGCCTCCGCTTCTGAAATAAGGTGTGAGAGCAAACACACCTCAGTCCATATGCTAAGGAACTAATTTCAAGAAAGACCCTAATCGCTCAATCTCAAAACCCCTAATTTCAAATTCTATTCAGTGTATTTTATAGCTTTTTTTTTTTAAATTTTAATTAATTAATTAATTTATTTTATGGCTGTGTTGGGTCTTCGTTTCTGTGCGAGGGCTTTCTCTAGTTGCGGCGAGCAGGGGCCACTCTTCATCGCGGTCGCGGGCCTCTCACTGTCGCGGCCTCTCTTGTTGCGGAGCACAGGCTCCAGACACGCAGGCTCAGTAGTTGTGGCTCACGGGCCTAGTTGCTCCGCGGCATGTGGGATCTTCCCAGACCAGGGCTCGAACCCGTGTCCCCCGCATTGGCAGGCAGACTCTCAACCACTGCGCCACCAGGGAAGCCCTATTCAGTGTATTTTAAAACTAGTCAGCCTAACAGTAACGATATAGAGAGATTTTTATTTTCTTAGCAGTGAAACTATCCCAAAGGAAGGACCTGGTTTTCTCGGGTGGACATTTTGATAAGTTCAGGTAGAATAAGGAGTGGAGTCTTTCCAGGAGCATGCTGGAGGAAAAAAAAAAAAAAAAAAATAGAAGTTCGCTTCTTTAGAGTTAGAGAGCATTTGTTTGGCCAAGTGAGTTATCGAGGTTGGAAACAAGAGTTGAGAACAGTAGGCAAGAGTTTTGGCAGCTTAGTGAGGAAGAGGGGAGGGAGATGGTGTTATTAGCAGAGAGAATGATTTTGTCAGGGCAAGTGGAGATCGGCTCATGAAAGGGAATTTTACTACATTTCTTCCACATGGTAGGCAGTAGGAATCCCCTTCCTGTCTCCTTAGGGCACCTCTCGTGGACCATCGTCATGAGCGTGCTGGGATATTTTGGTATCTACTTTACAACTTAAAAATATAAGTTAGATCATGCCATGCCTACACTCAGAACTTTCTAGTAGCTTTCCATTGTATGCAGAATGCAAGCTGATGGCGTTGCAGTGATCCAGAAGGTCCGACATGAGCTCATCTCCTCCCTGACCTCGCCTCATTTTCCCCCCTTCCACACCGCGCTGTTCTTGGAACATGTGGCCATGTTTCCTTCCTTGGGGCCTTTGCCTTGGCTGTTCCCCCCTCTAGAATGGTGGGTCCTGAAATATCTACACAGCTCATTTCTTCCCCTGCTGCCAGCCTTTCCTCAAATGCCTCTTTCTCGGCAGCTGGATTTAAAATGGAAAGCCCCCTCCTAACCCATTTGTCGTGCTGTGTTTCTTTCTTTCACGGCACTTCTCTCGGTGTGTTAGAAAATTTCTTTATTCATTATTGTCTCCCCACTCCCAGATGTAAGCTCCATGAGGATAAGAGTTCATGTCTTTTTTCCGAGGATGGAGAGTCAGCATGTAGAACATCTTCAATGAAGAAATGAATGTAAAGAAATGCCCATTAAGACTTCCAAGTTGACCATAACAAGTCAGTCTCAACCAATTTACTGGGCCACTTCTCATCATGGGGTTTCTAGCCAATGGCGAGTAAACTGACTAGTTGGAAATATGTGAACTATTCCTCCACGACCCTCCCACCCCAGCACTAATCTCTCTTGAGACACCTAATTTCTCTACCAGTTTAAAACCGGATGTACTTGGAGCAGTAACATTAAGTCCTTAGAGTAAATGTGAGGCCCCCCTGACAAGGGTCTATGCTGTGCCAATACCTTTTTCCCTCCTGTCCCCCTGACTCCCACTGACCACCTCTTCCCTCAAAGGCAGATTCTGCAGCTCCTGCCTCCTTAGCCAAGGACTAGGTTCTGACTTCTATTTATCTCATTGAATTCATCTTATATTTGGCTTTGACAAAGAGTCTTTGCTTGACCTAACTTGAGTCAGTTTCCTGAACCTTCTCCTAGGTCCATCTGTGTGTTTCCTTATAAAATCAAGTTTTAGCAAGAATGTGCTGAGTCAGTTTAATCAGAACCGCCCCCCCCACCCTTGATACCTGATTGGGTTCCTCGTCCTCCACCAGTGGTGTCTGATCACCCTGGTCTTCAGCAAGATTCCTTTTAGGTTGGTTTAGCCAGAATCCCTCCTACCCTTGGTCTTTCTGCTCAATAATTTCCCATCCATTGACCTCCACACTTACTCCTTGGCTGTCAATCCCCACTGGCCCATCTGTATTCAGTGTTGAGCCCAATCTCTCTCCCTCACTGTTAAATCCCTTTGTAGTGGTCCGTATACCTACCGTGATGGTCCTGAATAAAGTCTGCCCTATCATCTGTAACAAGTGTCATTGAATATTATTTTTTCTTTGACAGCACCCCTGTCTCTCTTCTGGTAGTTCTATATCCACAGTTTTTTCTTCTGCTCAGGACCTTTTCTTAGAGTCAAAAAGATTGGAAGTTCAATCCAGGGTTTGTTATTATACAGCTCTGTGGTGTTTGACAGATTATTTATATACTCTAAGCCTCAGTTTTCATGTCTGTGAGATGGGCATATTATATCAGTGGGTTTTTTTCCTTGTACGTAAGATGGAAATGATGATTTTAACCTTATGGACAATCTTGACCTCATGGTGAGTATTGAGATGCTGCATAAATAGTGTTCTTAACCAGGTGGCCAGTAAATATTTCTTCCCCCTTTCTACCCTTTCCTTTTACTAGCTTCCGTTGAATCATAAAATCATAAAATCTTTAGTTTGAAAGGGACATGAAGGCCATTTGGTGCAGCTATTTATCTATAAATCCATTCTTTTATCATCTTTGCAAGTCCTTATCATGCCCCTGATTGAAGCTTTTATTTCCTGCAAAAGCAGCCTGTGATTTATTTGGTGTAGATATTGCTAGTGTTTCTCATATACTGAGATTGAATTGCTTACCCTAAAGCTTCCATTCTTAACCCTAACATCTAACACTGTGTGTTCTATAGACAAATCTAAACTAATTTTTTACTGCATGGTAGCCTTTCAGATTTTTGAGAGTAGTTATCTTGTCTTTCCAATGTTTTAATCATCCAGACTAATTTCCCAGAGTAACATCGATCACTCAAGAAATGGTCTTTTGATTTCCCTCCCATCCCAATTATTTCTTTGAGAAAGTCTGTCTCATGAGGCAGTAGAATGAAGTGGTGTAAAGATGCAGCTGGGGTTTGAGTCTTTTCAGTCTGAGCTCACGTTTCAATCTGACCCTCATTTATTAGCTGAGAACCCGGGGTCTGTGTCTTCCTATGTAACTGGATAGTATTAATGGAAGGTCTTCCATACAGGTGGTTGGGGGATTAAAGAAGAGGATGCATTCTGCACACTTAGCACAGTGCCTGGTGCGTGGCTTGTGCTCTGGAAATGGGGGTGGGTAGCTGGGGAGCCTGGCCTGCCAGGTGCAGCCTGGGGGCAAAGCTAGATCAGCGCTCTCCCCCTTTGTTCTGGAAACTGTAGTTTTTACCCGTGTGGTGTTAGGCCGGGGTTTTGTTGACACCTATCAGTGTCAACTGACCTATCAGTCAGCTCACACTCATTCCATTTGGAATCAATAATACTAAGGATATAAGTAATATGTTCCTAATGAAGCATTACAAATGCCAAGAAAATAAACAGAGAAACCTCTACAAACTTTAAACGACTTTACATATAAAAAAATTTGTTCTACGACCAGGGAGATCCCATGTTCAGAAAATAAGTTAGTGAGACAGTAAGAGTTCATTC
Source organism: Balaenoptera physalus (assembly GCF_965194825.1). Taxonomy (NCBI): domain Eukaryota; kingdom Metazoa; phylum Chordata; class Mammalia; order Artiodactyla; family Balaenopteridae; genus Balaenoptera; species Balaenoptera physalus. Next base: position 94,145,305 of record NC_138896.1, on the reverse strand, counting down.
ATTCGTTTGTTCACTTTTTCAGTGAATATTTATTCAGTCGCAGCTATATTCTATTCACTGTGCTAGGAATGAGTATCTTTCCTCACTTCCCTCACTATTGCATTTTTGGTAGTGGTAAGTACAACCAAGAACTAAATTCAATTTTTTTTAGATTTATTTTTCTCCATAAACTTAGATGAAAGAACAAAATACAGGATGGCTTTATTTGTTCTAATTTGGATTATGAAATTCAAAAGCATGCAGCATGAAAATACGAACAAAGTCTGACTGTATTTTAAAAATTGAAGAAAGTGAGTCTAAAATTTTTAAATTTCTCAGACTTGCAGAATGTTCATGTTAAGTAACCTCTTGACTAGGCCAATCTCTTTGCCATGTAGGAGTGGCACTTCATTTGTCAGAGTGAGACTTGGATTATGCGTGTTTTGAATTGTGCAAGGACTTTAGAATACATCCTCTGCAGAAAAAGTTGTGAGTCTCCCAATATGTGATTATCAATCCTATTATCACCTAAAGAGTTCCTAAAATGTGGGATTTATGACAGCAACAAAATGTCCCACAAAGTATCAGTAAGACATCAAAAGATGACATAAGATGAAGATGTTCAATCGTGAGCAATTGATGGCAAAGCAATACAGCAATAATGTCAACCTTGTGGCAGCCAGGAGCTGCCAACCTGCTGTAGAACGGTTATCACTGTGAGAGTGATAGCATTTTGCAAGCATTCTAGAAACCAGGGAAAATAAATCTGTAGAGAGACACTTTCCATTGAACCAATCAGGAATAACAAAAGGAGATTTGTGTCTGTTATCTGAATACTGACTGAGCTCATCACAGGAAGTACTTTTCGCTTCCATTTGAACTCAGTACTTTGACAGTGAACATATGGCAGGGAAAAGGATACAGGCATATGCACATGGAAAAGATAAAATTAAAATATAAACTAAGTGCACATAATTGTTAAAAGAACTTTGACATGAGGATGGACAATTTCCCTCCACCAGGATGTCAAGGTGTGATTTCCTGAAGGAGAAAAACTCCTGGATTCTAACCCGGTGAGAGGTTAAAGAAAGGGAAATCATTGCAAATGATAAATTTGATTTTTAGAGTAGAAATTTTGTATACGCTCTGATAGAGGTCTTGGGTCTTGCCTTCTCTGCCCTTGATACGCAGTACTTGGAAATTGCAAGTTTCGTTCTTTGATGTGCAAGGCAAAAGTCACTCAATGGTCGTGATAGAGAACATGAAGTCTCTGTAACAGCAATGTAGGATAGAAGACTGGTATGGAGGTTTGGGTTTTCTTTTGTCTTTATTTTAACTCAATATTCAAATGGACAGAATGTTGACAACAAAGAATTAGGTATAAATTTATTTTTAAGCATGAAGGATCTGCTCACAGCTTCCCCCAGCATAAAAAGAGGCAGTGCATTTTAGTGATAAAAAGCATGTCCCAATGAACCAAATTTCTTAGGTGGGTGGCCCAGCTATAAACTTGGGATAGTAATAGTACCTACCTTACAAGGCTATTGTAAAGTTACGTTCATACATATTTAAAGCTTAGAACAACGCCTGGCACATATTAAACACTCAATAAATGTGACCTATTATTCCTACCTCCCAAAATGAAATAGAACCAGCTCACAATCTCTGAAAGCATCATCTATCTTGCCTTCCAATTTTTCTCTAAAAGTTAAAAGAGGAATCAATTCTGTAATAGTATAGAATCAATTTCAAACAATCAAAAGCAGCCACTTTTCTGGGTGAAGATGGTAAAATGAACACAGCAGATTAAACCTTTTCCTACCCACACATTCTCTCTCTGCACCATCCCTAGTTCTCAATGAAATAACTAAAAGAAGAGACAAAGAGCGATAGAAAGTGGAGTTTCAGCCCATCCCCCCAATTTTATGGCATGTCTAAAAGTTAAAGCTTCCAAGAAAGGGCTGATCCATCCTAAATAAGGATGTACGTGCAAACACAGTGCTATAAAAACACTCTCTGAACAAGAGGGTTAGGGGCTAGTGTAGCTGTGGTCCATGGAGGAATCGGTGGGAATCATCAGGTCCTGGGCATCACCCAATGTAGAGATCCTTCCTCAGTACTTACGAGCAACAAAGCCCAGCCAGAATGGCTGCCTAAATGAAGACCAGCATCAAAGTAGCAACGGCCACGTGGCTCTCAATGGAATTTGCTAAAACAACATGGAAAACAACTCCCTCCATTCCAGAAAAGGAGCTTGCCACTGTTGCTATCTTTGCCTCCTTTTAGGAAATGGCAATTATCTCCCATGCTATTTCTGACTAGACCTGTTTTTCCTTCTCTTACCTCCACTAGAAGTTACTCTCCCTCACCTTTGAGATCTCTGCATCCTTCTAAGACCTCTTCCCCACTCAGGCCAACTCTCCTTGTGGCCCTCAAAGGAAAGTGGTCAATAAACTGATCAGCTCTATCTCTGGAAATGTTCAAATCTGGAAGGGGAGCTTTTGAAATACAGTACTTTAGCCAACTGAATGAGACTTCTAGTATGTAATCCACCCACCCTAGTTTCTGGATGCAGGAGAACTCATGCAGACCCAAACACTCTAGCTGAACTTTTAGTGATGATTCTAAATAAATGGGCAACTGCTATGTTTCTCCTTACTTCTACGCTGATTTTCGAGCTGTTCATCTTCCTTCTTTTCTACTCCCATCTATGTAAGGAATGGTGGTTTTTTCTGAGACGATTTCTTCAGTGGTGGCTCTCCCCATTGCTCCTTCTGACTCAGATCAGGGTTCAGAAATATTTTCAAATAATTCTGTGAGAAAGAGATGGTGCTGCTGTTATCTTTTGCTTAATATTTTTGTTTCTTCATCAGCAGCTATTGGTGGGTCTCTGGCTTGGGGCCTTTAAAAAATTCCTCATAATGCTTTTTGAGTTTGACTGGGGTGGTGGTGCTTAAAATGGGTGACAAGTGGTAGAGAGCTTGACTTGCCTGGGTTATCCTTTGTACCAGAATTGATATTCTAGCCATATACATTTTTTTAAAGTTTTATTGACAGTTAGCTGTGACGGGGTTCAGGGCAGTCTGCCACACAACTTGGGACCTCGGCATATTAAATATCTTTTTAAAAAAATTTTTATTGGGGTACAGTTGATTTACAATGTTGTGTTAGTTTCAGGTGCACAGCACAGTGAATCAGTTATACATATACATATATCCACTCTTTATCAGATTCGTTTCCCATATAGCTCATTACAGAGTATTGCGTAAAGTTCCCTGTGCTGTACAGTAGATCCTTATTAGTTATCTATTTTATATATAGTAGTGTGGATATGTCAATCCAATCTCCCAATTTATCATCCCCCCTCCCCTTACCCCTGGTAACCATAAGTTCATTTTCTACATCTGTAACTCTCTGTTTTGTAGATAAGTTCATTTGTAACCTTGTTTTTAGATTCCACATATAAGCTATATCATATGATATTTATCTTTGTCTGACTTCACTCAGTATGACAATCTCTAGTTCCATCCATGTTGCAGCAAATGGCATTATTTTGTTCTTTTTTATGGCTGAGTAATATTCCATTGTATATATGTAACAAATCTTCTTTATCCATTGTCTGTTGATGGGCATTTAGGTTGCTTCCATGTCTTGGCTATTGTAAATAGTGCTGCAATGAATATTGGGATGCATGTATATTTCTGAATTATGGTTTGCTCTGGATATATGCCCAGGAGTGGGATTGCTGGATCATATGGTAGCTCTATTATTAGTTGTTTAAGGAACCTCCATACTATTCTCCATAGTGGCTGCACCAATTTACATTCCCACCAACAGTGTAGGAGTATGAGAAAATGGCAGAAGCAGGAAGGTCACTCTGATCATCCACCCTAAGCCCTCCTACACTGAGACGAGTCATAAAATTGCCATGTGAAATTTGTCATCAACTCTTCAGAAATGTATTGCTTCTCTGTCTAAATGGTATAAAACCTTTCTGCCCTGGTCACTTCTTCAGGCTTTCATTCTCTTGTGAAGGTTCCCATGTATGTGTAAAAATTCATAACATTTATACGCTTTTCTCCTGTTCACCTGTCTTTGTCACTTGAATTTTCAGACCCAGCCAGGGACCCTTAGAAGGGTGAGGAAAACCTTTTCCATCCCTACAGCTGAAAGTTACGTCCTTGTTACAGTACAATTGTTAGGGTGGAAGAAATTTTTCTCTATCCTTTTAGGTTCCTCTGGTTGGTCTAAGAATCAAACTGACGTGAGAAAGAGTAACAGGGGAAAATTAAACACTTAGTAACGTGTATACATAGGAGCGAACCAAAACACTTAGTAACTCACCAAAATGGCTGTAACAGCTTAAATACCATCTTCAGCTAAAGACGAAAGAGGATGTTGGGGGTAGGGGTTGGAGACTTCAAAACAGAGGAAGGCAGCTCACATGGAGATGCAAATGCAAATGGTACACAAATGTTTGCTGGGCTGGGCGGAGACACTGGGACATAGAGTGGTTCCGATCTCTAGGCCCCGAGAAGTTTCCCCACCACATCTAGCCCATATTCCTGGCGTATTTCTCTAGTGGTAGCTCTGTTCTGGGAACAGGCCCTCTACATAAATTCTTTTAGGCAGTTAAGGTGTGGATAACATGGAGGACTTCATGAGTCTTCTGTTTCTTAAAAGTCATCAGCCTAAATTAAGTCTCATGCCGAAGAGACACATTTTGGGGTGGCACATTTTGCTCCCCTCCACAGTGATACTGCAGTCACACAATGTTTTTCTTAAAAATCTTTGAGTAGGAAAATCTTAGTGAAAAAAACAAGCCCAAATGCTCACACGCGCATGCGCATACACACACACGCGCATGCGCATACACACACACACACACACACACAGAGTCACAGAACTTAATATTAATTTGAAGGTATTTAGGTCTAATAGGATAGCTTTTTGCTCCAACATTCACTTGAACTTGAAAATCACAAGAAAATGTGCCAAGTCAAAGGAATGATTTTTCTTCTCTCTCTCTCTCTCTCTTTTTAACTAGTCATCCTGGCTTTAACACATGAGCTACAAGTCATCAGTTTCACTGTGACTTAGCAATTTATTTACACAGTTTTACTGCTTTGGACATAACACAGCTGAGTTTCGAGCCTGGTGAAATATTGTTATCCACATAATTCATTTTCTGCTGCTTCAACAAGGTGTTTAGATTGGTGGGAGCTCCCATTTGAAGTCAAAATTGAATCGAAAATTCATGTGAAGGCTACACAGATGATCAGGGAAGTGTCAATTAAATTTACCCTCTGGTCTCTGGCATAAAAACCTGCTCCCAAGACCTTGAAAATAGCTCTCATTATCATATCGATTCGAGTCCACAAGTATAACTCAAATCTAAGGTGAGCATAACTTTATTCCTAGATATGTGTAGTAAATTTCCAATATTTTTTTATATATTGGTCACATTGAGTTTAGTGTAGGTTATTAATGCTTGCCATAATGATCTATTGGTTCTTTATTGGCAATCCTCACTTATTAAAGATGTTATTCATTGTGCTGAAATGAACAATTCCCTATTAATTCATAATTCATCTTTTAGTGGTAGTCATCAAATAAAACAGAGGCTGCATTGGTCATAAGTGAATTTAGAAACAGATAACAAAGGTAGAAGTAAAATAGCAACAGTGGTTTTCTCACGGGGGTACTAAGTAACATCACTGCAGAGAAAAATTTGAATAGAAAAAAATTACTCTTCTTCTTCCAAACAGTTTCCTTTTACTTAGAGAAATGGGAGGCAATTTTTTAGAGTCTGGGGGAAAAACACTTTCAAAATCTGGGAAAGCCCAATATCAAGTTCTTTGGAAAACTTTTAGATTTTAGATTGTATTCCAACATTACAAAGAGAAATATATTTTTTTCTTCAGAAAATAGGCTTGAATTAAGTGTTCCCAAAAAGGAATTTTTAGAGCTCTCCACTGGAAAATCTTTTTGTAGGTCACAGCTTTAAATTAAAAATGCCAACTTCTTACACCTTTAGGAAAGCTGGGTGGGTGGCTGAGGAAAGCTGGGCAGGGTTGTTTTTCCCAGTTTTTGCTGAAAATGTACTGTTGACCAAATGCACTGTGAAATTTATTCTGCTTTGGGGTGAATACTGCTCATTCAAGGCAATGAATATAGCCAAGTGACCCACAGAACAAAGACAAAGATCACAAAAAATAGGGGTTCATGTTGGTTAGCAGAAATGATACAGACGAAGGAGCCACAGCTCATTCTCCTAAGGAACCTATAACCTAGGGCTTGCATTCTCAATGGAGGGATTTTACCCCCAAGGGCAACTTAGGGAGATAATAATAAAAATATTCTTGAGAAACACTGCCCTGGCCTAAAGAATGAGAAAATCATTGAATCAGATGCCGTAGAACATAGTATTTTAAAACAAAGATTCCTGATGTCTGACCAGGATGGACTCCAAACTTCATCACTTACTGTGTGATTTATTTATTTATTTATTTATTTATTTATTTATTTGGCTGTGTTGGGTCTTCGTTTCTGTGCGAGGGTTTCCTCTAGTTGCGGCGAGCGGGGGCCACTCTTCATCGCGGTGCGCGGGCCTCTCACTGTCGCGGCCTCTCTTGTTGCGGAGCACAGGCTCCAGACGCGCAGGCTCAGTAGTTGTGGCTCACGGGCCCAGCTGCTCCGCGGCATGTGGGATCTTCCCAGACCAGGGCTCGAACCCGTGTCCCCTGCATTGGCAGGCAGATTCTCAACCACTGTGCCACCAGGGAAGCCCCTTACTGTGTGATCTTGAACAGGAGCCTTAGCTTCTCTGTGCTTCAGTTTCTTCATCCTTAAAATGGATATAAAAATAGTATCTATTTCATAGGTGTGTTAGGTTATATAAAGTGCTTAAAACATAGTACATTTCAGTGTTTTTAATAATTGTTATTTCTGTTATTATTACTATTATTAGTGAATGAATATGAGTCACTAACACAGGAAACCTGGGCTTCAATTGTCATTTTGATATTTATGAGCTTTGACCTTGGATAAGTTACTTAAATTTGACAAAAGCTCCATTTATACAAGCTTTAAAAAGAGGGTAAATCTACCTTTCAGGCTTTTTATGCAAGTGTATAAAGTACAAAGTGACATGATATATGTAAATTGTGTGATCGTTAATGTGCAAGCAAGAAGTAATTCCTCTCCCTTATGACACAGGCAAAAAGTGAGAAAAAAAAAAAAAAAAAAAAGAAAGTCTGAAGGCTCATAAAAGAAAATAAACAATTCAGTGACCTGTGTACATCAACAGCAAACTTGAAATACTCATATTAAGTATGGGCATAGAAAACGAAAATGGCAAATAGAGAAAGGTGACTACTGAAAATATTAGGTGCAAGAAAAATATGAGTGAAATATCTTCATTTTCCTGTCATAATGGGAAGGTCTTCAAAGAAGATCAGTTGTTTTGATGTTTATGGATAGATGCCCTTTCCTATAAAAAATTCTTAATTTAAAAATCTACCCCATCTTTTGTGTGTGTGTGTGTGTGTGTGTGTGTGTGTGTGTGGCAATTTCTGTTCACTCTTTTCAGCATTTTGAAATTGTATGTTAGGTCAATGGGCCGTGTGTCCCTCTCCATACTGAGGAGTTGATAACAGTACACATCTTCATGAAGTTTAAATGTCAAATGTATTAGTCAATTGCCAAAACCTTAAGTTCATGCTGGCCATAGTCTGAAAATAAGGTTAATGGGAGTACAACAGCCTCAGGCATGGCTGCATCCAGACGATCAAATCATATCAGGACTCTGTCTCTCTTTCTTGACTGAAAAGACAAATTGGTGATAGAAAGGGCTGGTGAGGCAATCAGGCTTTCTTATGTATTATATGGGAAAGAAATCTCAGAAAGGCCACGGGGAAAGTTTCTCTTTCTATCCAGTTCTAGTAGAAGTTTCCCAGCTATATCCAGGTAACCAGTGAAGGTTCTGCATCCATTTCTGAACCACTCACTGCAGCCAGAGTGCCAGAATTAAACTGAATTATAGATTAAAGGTGTCTAGTTAAAGTCTGATTCTGGAAAGGCTTTTGAGCATTTTTCCCTTTCCAAGATGACTGCAGTTTGAATAAAGTGTTGGCATTTCGAACAATAATTGAATGTTATGGGAATTAATAGGAGAGTAGGATATGTTACGTTTAGAGGAGAAATTGTAACTGTTCAAATGTTGTGCTTAGAAGCTCTTTTGAAACTTAGTTTCTACCATTTTTATACTTTATTGTGGAGAGATCAAACAGTACTTAAAGATGAAATCAAGAGAGCACAAAATAAATGAAAACCTGTTAAGGTCAGTAGACCAGGAAAAGGAAGAAGCAGAATCTCCTTGAATGCTAATCTGCAAAAGGATGTTTGCCTTTCGAAGTATGAGACTCATCGACTGAAAAATCTCGTAGTTGCCTCCCCTCATCTCTAGAAGCTTTCGATGAGCGGAAACTGAGACGCTCACCCCTTTTTTTTCAGTGTTTGGCTATTGTTGGTTTCCCCAGGCTCCTTCATTGATTGGACACCCAGATTAGGACAGTCGTTTTGCTTCCTATCTGCAGGTCATCCTTTAATACCTTTCTAGCATTCAAATGCCTTAGCGATGTTCAGACCTTCTTTCCTCTGGATTGAATGAAGGAGTGGAAAGTTTACTAGATTCAGAATCACCTCTGGGGGACTTGAGCAAGTTTCTTATTACACCTTGGGCATGAAAAACTCAGTTTTTTTCTACCTGTGTAGAGAAACCCCAGTTCTTCCCAAGCTGTGTGTTTCTTCCTTGAGAGTCTCCTTTTCTACTCACACAAAATACTTACTTCGCTTCTGGTGACCAGATGTGTGGAGGTTTTTCTCCACGCCAAGCAATCCTCTGTGACACCAGCTGGGTGTCTTACAATGCAGCTCACTTCTGACACTGTCTACCTGGAGACAGCATCAGATCCCACAGGTTAAGGGCTCAGTCCCACAAGACTCCCTCCCCCTCTCAAGCCTCCCCCCGCCCCACCAGCACACACCTCAGACACCAGTCAAAAGCACAGATTATCGCTTGTGCTCCTGACTAACGAGCTCTAGGTTGGAGGTCCCAATGACCTCCTCCTAGGGTCTGATTAATTTGCAAGCACGGTTCACACAGCTCAGGGAAACACTTAACGTTTACCAGTTTGTTAAAGGATAGGATAAAGGGCACAGATGGGCATCCAGATGGCAGAGAAACATAGGACCAGGTATGAGGCCGGGGGAGCGGGGCGTGGTGCTTCCGTGCCCTCTCCCAGAACCTCCACATATTCACCCACCTGGAAACTCACCGAACCCTGTACTTGTGGGATTTTACAGGGGCTTCCTCATGTCGGCATTCTGGGTCATTATTCCCATTTCCAGCCCTTTTCGCTACTCAAGAGAATGGCCAGCAGGGCTGAAAATGCCACACTTCTCATCGTGGCTTGTCGTTCCGGTGACCAGCCCTCATCCAGGAGGCCACCCAGAGTCAACTCATTAGAACAAAAGACACTCCTATCACCAGGGAAGTTACAAGGCTTTTAGGAGCTGTGGGCCAGGACTCGGGACAGAGAACAATATATATTTTTATTATCTCATACACCTGCCCAATTTTTTTTTTTTTTTTTGAAAAGAATTATAAGAACAAAATAGGCAGCCCTAAGCTCCCAAGCGCTCCATTCCCTAAGTGTTCCCATGTTGTCCTGGATCCTTTCCCAGGACCCTCGGGATAATTCAGTGATCCAGTCACTAGAAGGTAAAGACCAGGGCTGTGCTCCAGCACTGCAGCTAGAGTAAGTCCTGCCTGCTGGGTGCCTGAGCACTCCTGTTTGTTCAACATTCTGACTCTCCACCTGGCTCCAACCCATTCTCTCCACCTGACAATAATCAATAGAACATTCTATGGTCCAGTGATGGAAATAACGAATGAATGAATCATGGTGGTTAGTGCCATAAAGTAGATGAAGCAGAGAAAGAGGTTGCTGAGGGATGAGGAGGTGCCTATTTTATATAGGGTGGATGTGAAAGACCTCTCTGATATGGTGACATTTGAGCCAAGAACCAAAGATGTAGAGAGAGAGCCACGATGGGAGAAGAGCATTCTGGGCAGAGGGAACAGGGAGGCAGGACCCCTGAGGTGGGAGTGTGCCTGGCCTGATGGAGATGATTGTAAAATTCCAGCTGATGCCCTTGGACCAGGGTGTAGTGGAGCTGCGGGAAGGGGTCAGTTGATACATGTATTTTGATGACATTTGTGGGTCAGCTGAATATGTGCTGTGAAGGCCAGAGAGGAATAAGAATGACTCCAGATTTGAAACCTAAACAACTGAAGGTGTGAATCCGTCGTATACTGAGATAGAGAAACCACATAAAAGTAGTTGGTTTGTTCGTGAGGTTCGTTACCATTAAAAAAATGAAAAAAAGAATCTCTAAATAGTAGCATCACAATTAGTACTGTGAAACAAAGGAGGAAAGAATCCGACCACATTTTCTATCTCCTGCTCACTTGGGGTACACGTTCCTGGAGAGGAATGGCAGGCGGAATTGCACACACTATTTCCACCCTTGCTCTCCTTTTTTTTTTTTTTTAATTAATTAATTAATTAATTAATTTATTTTTGGCTGTGTTGGGTCTTCGTTTCTGTGCGAGGGCTCTCTCCAGCTGTGGCAAGCGGGGACCACTCTTCATCGCGGTGCGTGGGCCTCTCACTGTCACGGCCTCTCCCGTTGCGGAGCACAGGCTCCAGACGCGCAGGCTCAGTAGTTGTGGCTCACGGGCCTAGCTGCTCCGCGGCATGTGGGATCTTCCCAGACCAGGGCTCGAACCCGTGTCCCCTGCATTGGCAGGCAGACTCTCAACCATTGCGCCACCAGGGAAGCCCCCCTTGCTCTCTTTGTAGTTGTTCTGTGTGATAAATGTGTGAATGAAGTAACACCTTACTAGAATGACAGAGCTAGAAGTAGGAAAAAATATAACAAGATGTACTTGATGTATAGGGTGTACACTACAATTTCTAACTATCATTTCTTATTTGATTACATTTTATATTACAATGTTTTTCATTTGGTGGTGCCTCGACATAAACCCCTTCACAATGTTGAAGTTTCCCTGAGCCCTGTACTCCTGGAAAATAGCAGTGGTCAAGAAATCACTCCACACTTTTGTGTTCCGGGAAATGGCTTACTGCAAAGAACTACACGCCCCATGTGACTTAGATAAGATTTTCAGATGTTTTCCCCCCTCCCCCCTCCTTGTTTACAAGGCCAGATCCTCCAAATCCCCATTCTTTGTCTTATTAATGATTAGCTGACTTTTTGCCCCCACTATCCAATCTGGACAAAATACGCATTAACTTGACTTAGGGAAACTAATCAGACCTCCCCTTCCACAGACCCCAGGACATTGACTCGACCTTCATCAAGCCTTGGGAAGCAGAACAGCACGTCCGTCTTTTTTTTTAATGTGGACCATTTTTAAAGTCTTTATTGAATTTGTTACAATATGGCTTCTGTTTTATATTTTGATTTTTTGGTTGCGAGGCATGTGGGATCTTAGTTCTCTGACCAGGGATCGAACCCGCACCCCCTGCTTTGGAAGATGAAGTCCTAACGGCTGGACCACCAGGGAAGTCCCAGAACAGCACCTCCTTAATGGTTCCTGCTGAGAACAGGCTGCCCTCAGGGAAACACATTCCTGATGAGCTATCCAAGATCACCCCCTCTTTATCCCACTCCCTTAGAAGTAGTCCCCATTCCCCATTTGCAATACTCTCTTTCCCCACATGGCAATAGTATTTTTGAATCAATTCTCTCCTTATCTAAGTCCAGATTTGTTTGCCACTTGACAACCTTTATTAATTAGTAGCTTATTATTGTCTCTTTATGTATTCATTCATTTATATTCAACATCTATTTATTTGATCTGTCCTCTGTGTACATTCCTGGGGATAAAGCAGTGAAGAAAACAAACATAGTCCCTTTTCTGTTAGAGCTTGCATTCTAGTTTAGGGAGACAGATAAATAAGTGAAATATTTAATAAAGAGGATGGTCCTTCATGCTATGGAGAAAATTAAATCTAGCAAGAGAGAGATGGGTTTGGAGGGTTACATTCTTAAGGACAGTGGTTGGGGATACATTTGGGTTATTTCTACGTTTTAGAGCGGAAAGGAAGTGGAGACTTTGGGTCTCTAATCCTCAGGTTTATAAATGGTAATTATCGAGGTTTCTGAACACAAGTGATGCTCACAGTTGAGAAAGGAAGCCCCCTAACCACTTGGAGACATTTATTTACACTTGATTGCTTTGTTTCAAATCAAGATCATGGAAGTGAGCAGAGTTAAGTAAGATTTCCGGAGTGGAGTTCTTGAGGATAAGGCTGTTCTCCAGCTGGCATAACCAAGAGAGATTCGCAATCCAGATACCTCAGTCCAGAGTTGCAGTAACAATAAAAGTGGATGTTAGTGGATCATCTCCAGCCGGTTTTTGGTCATTTTCTTTTGGATTTTATCACTCCCAAAGAAAACTATGTCCTAGTCAATTACCAACAAACCCAAAATACAGTTTGGTTGATGTTTTAGGAAGTCACATATCCTAGCATTTTCTTGAGTCAATTATTTGAAGTGAAGTGTTTTGCAGGGTTTCGACAGTGTTTTGTAGCATTGTAACTTACTTAAGTAAAACATTCTCTTTTACATGCTCTGTGTAACACATCAGTCAAATTCTGAGACAGTTTAACTGTTTAAAAAAATGACACTGTGACTGAGTTGAAAGCTTTTTGTTTCATGGAAGTGAAATAGCTGAAAATTTGAAGTCTCAGAGGCCATATTTATAAATTCATTGAGATTATTTATAATTAGTACTTGGTATTTTCTCAACAGACCCATCCATCTGTAAGCAGACAGTATAAATCAAATGAAGATGTAAGGGTTGATTATGGCCAAGGTTCCCCAGACTGAGACACTAAATCCCAAGGCAACATTAACTATTCTATATTTCTTTTAGAAAGCCCAAGAAAATAGTCCAGGTGGAGCTTAGGTAGTTTTTTCCCATTATATCTGGCCCAAAATATTCCATCAGTGTCTAATAAATTTCTCATAACTGGCTTTAAAATTATACTGCAGAGCTTTCAAATGGGTAGCACTCAGAACAAAATGGATAAATTGGAAAGCTTATATCAAATCTAGTAGGTTGATCCTCTTTGGTAGAAATGCTCAGAGATGCAGCTACTTCAACTCCCCAGACACTTTTAAGGTAGCTAGCTGGTATTTAAACTCGCTCTGCCATTATATCCCAGATCACTCAAGAAGCAATAATACAAAGTAATCACTAAGCTATTGCATCTTGCCACGCCTCCCCCAAATTATAGTAAATTATGAAAACTGCTGAAATTGCTCAGTGTTGTCTAAACTGTCCATGAACTATAGCTCATGGTTATGGTTGTAATGTCTGTTACTAAACTAGAGCATTATAGGGTAACTCCTGACTCTTGGAGTACTTTAACCAGTATGTATAATACTTGAGCTTATCCTGGTAGGCGAAGCTATTAATAATTCGGGGTGAGGGTGAGAATAATACTTGTTTAGTTTAAAAAGCGAGTTTGAAGTTATGTTTTGGATTTTCCTATTTTGTTCTCCTCGAAATCAGATTCAAACACTGGGGACTTCTCATTTCCTGTTCTGCTGTCTTCCCCTATTTAGAAATACACATGAATCATCAAATTTTTCATCTTAGCTCACCACCATGGCCTGAATCTGTATGGTTACTTAAGGCAGATGTTGGTGGGTTGATTGCTGAGCAAATGAGCAGATTTTAATGGGCTTATTTGGCTCAGCCTTCAAAAGACTTAAAAAAATTCTAGAATATAACTTCAACTATTTCAGTTATTTAGCCGGTCAGTGGGATTATCTTCTGCACAACTGACCGATTGAACAGTTATCAACCTGGAAAACAATTAAAGCTTCAGGTGGTCAAATATTGACTGTGCAGCCATGGCCTTTGTTAGAGTAGGACTTGAAATTAAAAATGGACTGAATCATTCACTGACTGATGGATTACATGGAGATCCGAGCCATCCACGTGGCTTCCCAAAGGGGAGGATTTAAGAGAGAATGGTATCACTCGTGTTCACTAATGCTAGAGACTAGTACAGTTTCAAAGATGTGATGTGTGATGTGTGACACAGGATTGGAACACAGTTGGCTGCATCTAAAGTGAACTGCTTTTCTGTGAGTATTTTTCAAAGGGAAGGCATTATATTAAAGGCAGGAGCCTCTGTTCCACCTGATTTTGCTACTTGCAACAATTTGCAGTGGTTTCTCATTGGAATGGCTGTTGTTTGCATTGCTGATGCATCCAGTTTGCCATTGGAAAATCTGCCATAACAGATTAAACTCCTAGCAGCACAAACATTTATTTGTTCATTCATTCAGCAACAATTATTGAGGACCTATTTCATGAGAAGACTGTGGTAGGCACTGGGGATAAAATTATAAATAAGACTCAATTCTAAAGGAACTTTCTGTGTAGTATGACATTTAAATAAGTGAACATTTAAAACTGGATGTAATGATTGCTGTGGTTAATATAAAGGTCAAGACGTATGGGAGCTGATTACAGGGTCACCCAATCAATCTTGGTTAAGGAGGACTTCTCAGAGGAAGTGGTGTCTAAGCTGACTGATAAAAGGAAAATAAGTAGGAGTTAGTCAGGTAGAAGTAAGTGCGGGTGTAGAGAAGAGGATTTTCCTCCAAAAGACCCACCATGGGCAAAGTTCCTTACCTGAGAGGGAGCATGGGATTGTCTCAGAAAAGTTGCCCATAATGTCAAGATCATGGAATTTGGAGCAAGAGAGTACCTGGGGCCACGTGACAAAGAGCACTGTCCGATATAAAAAGCCTATGGAACGTTGTGCAAAGTTTTAGTGAGGGACCGTTGAAAGCTTGTAAGCAAAACATTGGAACAGCAGAAACTTTAAGGGTGGGAGATAGGGAAGAAATTCATTAGCAACACTTAAAAAGAAAAAGAGAAAGCTCTTCAATTTTTATTTTAATCAGATGTCTGTTTACTCCTCTAGAATAATAAAATACAGCCAGCTGAGCCTGAGAGCTAATAGTATGGATATTCTATATTTTCCAGCACCATGAAGAAAAGTTATTGTGACTAATTATAGTGCCTATTTGAATGCAGTCATGCCCATATTGCATGGAGAGTTCTAGCTCTCTTCTGCATACTCAAAGAGACAGCCAAATAACAGCTTTGTGTACATAATTTCTTCCCCATATTTAAATTTTAAAATAAGCAAGTGAAATTGCAATAGCACAGCTCTTCTCTCTTCTGCTGTGGGAATGAATTTAGTGTTTAAAAATTCCAGCCAAAAATATGAGAGTGAATAATTAGAGTAAAGCTGACCTTACGGTGTACATCTGGTTCTTTCCATGATTGCTTTAATTATGGAGTAAAAAATCCCTAGGAAACAAATAAAAAATGTAGTGGTCTTATCACTTGGGAAGCTACAAGGTTTTCAGGGGCTTTGTGTTAGGGATGGGGTCAGAAACCACATATTAGAAGAGATGTTCTTAGTGCTCTAATCACTTAGGAATTGACAAGAATTTCAGGAGTTTTGTGCCAGGATGTGGGCACAGACCAATATATATATTTTCTGTTACCTCGCAACACCCTGTATATTTTTTGATAACCATACAAAGAGGGGGTCTAGGAATATTTTCCGTGGAGAATCTAACATTTTCTTTTCTCTTCTACCCACTTCTGTCACATGTGCTGCAAAGTGTCTTTTTCCACAAGTTTTCAGAATTTCCCCCATCTCTATAACATCTAGTGCTTTCTAGTACTTTCCTATGCTCTCTCTCAATCCATTCTTGTATCCTGTAGATTGACCCAGCTTCTCTCTCGCAATTTGTTCTTTAAAAAGGAAAAGAAGGGAGAAGACAGTTGTGCTAATTATGAGACCCTCTGAGAAGGATGGGAGAGGGTGGAAAGACTGTCAATATTCCCCAGTTAATTTGTGTCCCGCTGCATATAGAGAAATTCTAATACTTGTCCGTGGGACCAGATTTTTCATTTCTAAGATACCAACCACATTTTTTGTACGTATGTCAGTGAAATTTAAAAATAAAATAAGTTTTGTCAAAATGAGAAACTAGTTCTATGATTGTTAGACAACTAAATTAGGTCTTTGGGCTTAAATTGTTTTCTAGTCTGCTTTAGATCTTTTCACACTGTTTTTACTTTCACTTCGTATGTTATTCTAAATCTTAGCATAACTCCTTTTCTTAGAAATCAAAGCTAAGCTTTGAAATTACAGTTAATTATGTTTCTAATTGTCAAACAAAAGAATTCACCTATAAATTAAAACACAAGAAACATGTTATCACTCAACAATATTCAGAGTTGGGAATTACAGACAGTATTCATTAAAAGACTGAAAAGAAGAACAAAGCTATCACAGTGCTAATTCTTGTTCTTGAGAAAAATCTAAGAATACTTTTTCTCTAATTCTTTGTGAATTAAAAAGGGGCTTTGACAGCTGACTGTGTTTATAATTCATGGAAAATTTCAGGTTTATTGTTAGAAAGTTATAATACTGTTAAGAACAATGGCAAAGCCAAATGTTTACCATATAATTACCATTCTTCTAGTAAATTTGTGGTTAGAGAGAAAGAAAATTAGACAAAGAAACTCTCAAAAAAATTGTATGTGTCAAGGACCTCTGTCCAAAGAGGAAATAATAGTAACATTTCTCAATAATCATTATAATTTTAAAAAGACCTAAGGATCTTTGCCCCTTGTAATTATATTGAAGATGGTTTTTGATTTGGGGGGACATTTTGGAAAAAGACGTGTTAATTAATGAGTATAAAAGATATCAAAGGATAGAGGTCACTGTTCTAAGATTTAAAACATCTGTCTCAAAATATACCTTGATTTCCCAGTAGACTTCTCCTTTAGATGTTCCAGCTGTTCTGTCCATTCCAATTACCAAGACTAAGGGAGCGGTTTTCCTCATATTCTTGGATTATTGTGATAATGTGGTCACTCAATCCAACTTCTCCCCATCCAGCTTTTATCCTACTAAAGATTAATTTTTCTAAATGATTACTTTCATTCTACTCAATAATGAACTTTTCCATACTGTACTTCCTTACTTCACATGTGCACCCCTCATTCTCTCTGCTGAGGTAGAACTTACCCCTTCTACAGGAGGGTCAACGACTGTCCATGGAAACCACTGCCTGACAGAAGGAGCTTTGGACCAGGTGTTAGAAAACCTGGCCCTTATCTTTTTTTGCTGTATGTACTTAAGTAACTCACTTTCTTTCAGCCTCACTTTCCTTATCTGTGAAACAGGTATAACAACTCCAGTATCACAGAGTGATTGTGAAGAGCAGCAAATGGAAGAGTTCTAGCATGTCAATAAATATTCCAATCAATATATATTAGTTAATGATTGTAAACCCTTTGAAAAAATTTTCCATGGCTCCTCATTGCCTCCTGGACCTACCAAGTTGAGATTCCGGATCCTGAAATTTTAAACCCCTGATTATCTGGCCCAATCTAGGTATGATTGCAACTTTTAAATCATCATTAATGATTATCAAATGCATATTATATGCTAGGCACTATGACAAATTAGTACCCATTTTCACATTTAGACATCACAACCCTCTTATAAAAAAGTGCTATTTTCATATCTTTTTATGGATGAGGAAATGAGGCTGAGAGAGGTTAGATAACTTGCCCAACTTTAAATGGCTGGAACCAGACAGTTCCATAACAGAATGCGATGTCTTAGCCACTGAGAAATACTTTGCAAAGAAATTTCTCTTTTGCTTGGGCTGACTAATTGTTGTCACTGAACACACTATATACATTTACACACCTTTTGTTGTATTTATTCACTCCTCCAAGCCTATCCTTTTCTCTTTCTCTCTGCATCTTCAAATTACGTTATTATGATGTGTGCATTTTCCATTTCCTGCTTTATAAGTACGCCCAAACCTAAACTCTCTCACATTCACTGAGCACGTTAGTATTGTACTGACCAGAACCACACTGGAATGTGTTAGCTTTTATTTTCTCTGATCCATTCATATGTTTAAAAACTGCTAAGCAGGGTCTTCCCCAGGAGTGAAGGCCATGTCTTCTACCTTTATTCCCACATCCTAAATTGTGCCGAAAAAACAATAGACTATAGACAGCATGCAAATGCATAGAAAGAATAATTGTTGAATTCTGTAATGGTCTTTTGAGATTTGCAGTCTTGCATTTTTCTGGTCCATGTGGTCCAGTGTGGTGCTGTGTCCTCCTTCCCTGGGCTGTGAGTACATGTGACTAATAAGCTGCATTTGATCTCATTTGTCCAGGGTTGGATGTTAGGTGTTTGGCCATCCCCATAATCCTAGGGCAGGAATCTATCCTTCACTAATGGAGCGAAGAGGAAGTGATTAAAACAGAATTCCTCATGGAGACTTTTATAACAACACCGCTTTCCTCCCATGCCCATTCCCTTCTTAATCCCTGGTGGCCACAAATCTTTTCTTCATTTCCATGATTTTGGTTTTTTTTTCATTTCAAGAATGTTAAATGGAATCATACAATGTATAATTTGGGTGGCTTGGCTTTTTTCACTCAGCATAATTCTCTGGAAATTTATCCAGGTTGCTACATGTACCCGTACTTCATTACTTTTTACTGCTGAGTAGAATTTCAAGGTATAGATGTACCACTGTTTGTTTAACCATTCACCACTGAAGGACATCTGGATTTTTCCAGCTTTTGGCTATTGTGAATGAAGCTGCTGTAAACATTCTTGTACAGAATTTTTGTAAACATAAGTTTTAATTTCCCTGGGATAAATGCTCAAGGGTACAATTACTGAGTCATAGAACAGTTGCATATTTAGTTTTTTAAGAAACTGCCAAACAGTTTTCCATAGTGGCCTTACCACTTTACATGGCCATCACCAATTTTTTAGTGACTCCGTTCTTCCTCATCCCCACCAGCCTTTGTGGCTGTCACTACTATTTTAGTTTTTCTGATAGGAGTATGGTTATATCTCATTGTGGTTTTAATTTTCATTTCCCTAATGATATTAAACATCTTTTCATGTGTTTGTCTGCCATCCCTAAGTCCTTTTTGGTGAAACATCTCTTCATATCTTTTGCCCATTTTTGAATTGAGTTGTGTGTCCTTTTAGTATTCGGTTTTTGAGAGTTTTTTTTATATATTCTAGTTCCTAGTCCCTGACAAGATATGTGGTTTGCTAATATTTTCTCCTATTCTGTGCATCAGATAACTTTTTGAGTCACCTTTTTAAATCTCTGGAGTCAGTTGTAGGAATCGTCTGTGTCTAGATTAAAAAGGGCTACCTTCAATTTGAAAGTCTCTAGCAGGGTTGAAATGAAATCCTATAGGTACTCTACTAATCACATGAATGTGCTATTGTGGAATGAATCCCAAATTAGAAGCTAAAGACCTTGATTCTAGTCCTGGCTCAGTCAGTAAATGGGAGTCACTTGGCTTCTCTGGGCCTCAGTTTCTTTATTTGTAAGAAAGGAATAAACACCTAAAATACTCTACTATTCTACTTTTCTATGGTTCTAAGTTTAGCACATAAGCTGAACAGAGTGAAACCAGTTTTTCTTTCAAGACAAATATACTAATTTCTAGGTTTTGAGACAACTGAGAGACTGAGATGAAGTATCTCTTTTCTTCTTTTCTTAAATTGAAAAATTTCCAAAATATCACATTGCAGCAATGACCTTCAGAATTCTCTTGCGTTTTCCCCTTCCTGGCAGTGTTATATTTCATCCTCTTTGCAGGCTTGTTTACATAGCAAAAGTTTATATTTTGATGAAGTCCACTTTATTATTTTTTTCCCTTTTATGGATCATACATTTAGTGTCAAGTCTAAAAACTCTTTGATAAGCCTAATACCCTGAAGATTTTCTATTACATTTTTTCTAAAAGTTTTATGTTTTACATTTTATGTTTAAGTCTGTTGTCCATTTTGAGTTAATTTTTGTATACTGTGTGAGACTTAAATTGAGGTTCTTTTTCTGTCCCCTATGGTTGTCCACTTGTTCAAGCACCTTTTCCTGAAAAGGCTATTTTTTTTTTTTCCATTGAATTACTTTGCACCTTTCTCAAAAATCAGTTTGTATATTTGAATGAGTCTGCTCCTGAATTCTCTGTTCTGTTCCGTTGATTTATGTTTATCCTGCCACCAATATCACTTGGTCTTGGTTACTGTACATGTATAATAAATCCTGAAATTGGAAAGAATATTTCCTTCCACTCTATTCTTTTTTTTTCTATATGTTTTTAACTACTTTAGTGCCCTTGTCTTTAAGTATAAATTTTAGAATAAGGCAATATTTATCTACAAAAAAAAAAAGCTACATTTTTTTAATAGGAATTGCATCAATGTATATAAATTTGGGGAGAATTAGCATCTTTGCTATGTTGAATCTTCTGATCCAAGAAATGTTATATCTCTCAATTTATTAAAATCTTCTTTGAGTTCCTTCATTAGTGTTAGTCTTCAGCATACAAGTTTTGTTAGATTTACAAATAAGTATTTCATTTCTTTGAGCCGTTGTAAAGGGTATTATATTTAAAAAATTTTGGTTCCCGGGTGTTCATTGTTAATACATCAAAATGTAATTGGATTTCTTTTTCTTTTCTTTTTTAAAAATAAATTTATTTATTTTATTTAATTTAATTTTGGCTGCGTTGGGTCTTCGTTGCTGCGAGCAGGCTTTCTCTAGTTGTGGCGAGCGGGGGCTGCTCTTCGTTGTGGTATGCAAGCTTCTCGTTGCAGTGGCTTCTCTTGTTGCGGAGCACGGGCTCTAGGCACGTGGGCTTCAGTAGTTGTGACACGCGGGCTTCAGTAGTTGTTGCACATGGGCTCAGTAGTTGTGGCACACAGGCTTAGTTGCTCCGCGGCATGTGGGATCTTCCCGGACCAGGGCTTGAACCCGTGTCCCCTGCATTGGCAGGTGGATTCTTAACCCCTGCAGCACCAGGGAAGTCCTGTAATTGGCTTTTGTATGTTTATTCTATATCCTGTGACCTTGATGAATTCCCTTATTAGTTCTACATTTTTGGAGATTTTTTTTTGTAATTTTCTACATAGACAATTATATCAACTGTAAATAAATGTAAAAGAAGAGTTTCATTTCTCCTTTCTAATTCGTATACTTTTATTTCCTTTTCTTGCCCTGTCATGTTGGCTAGAACTTGCAACACTATGTTGAATCAGAGTGGTGAGAGCAAGCAGAATTGCCTTGTTCCCTATCTTAGAAGGAAAGAATTTATTCTTTGACCATTAAATATGTTAGTTGAAGGTTTTTGCAGATATTTTTTATCAGGTTGTTGTAGTTCCCTCTGTTCCTATTTTTCTGAGAGTTTGTATCATGAATGTGTACTGCATTATGTCAAATCCTTTCTCCGTATAGATTCATATGATCTGTTAATTCTTCTTTAGCTTAGTAATATGGTGGATTATACTGATTATTTTCCTAGTTTTTGGAACAGCCTTGCATTTGGGGAATAAATGCTACTTAGTCACGGTATATAATCCTCTTTATACATTGCTGAAATCTATTTGCTAACTTTTTAAAGAATTATTTTTGTCTGTATTTATGAAGAATATTGATATGTCCTTTTCCTTTATTGTACTGTCTGTCTGATTTTGGTATCAGGGTAATTCTAGCTTTATAAAATGAACTGGGAAGGGTTTTCTTTTGCCTGTTTTGGAAGAGATTGTTTAGAACTGGTGTTAATTCTTCCTTAAACATTTTGTAGAATTCTCCAGTTAAACCACCTAGCCATGGAGTTTTTCTTTGGAAGTTTTTAATTATGAAAGAATTCAATTTACTTAATAGGTATAGGGTTATTAAAATGATCTGTTTCATATTGGGTGTGATGTGCTACATTGATGTTTTTGGAGGAATTGGTCTATCTCATGTAAATTATCAAATTTATGTGTGCAGAGTTTTTGTACTATTTACTTTTTGTTCTTTTGATTTTTGAAGTATCTGTAATGATAACTCTTGTTTTTTTATGATACTGGAACTTTGTCTCTTCTTAATTTTTTCATTGTCAATCTTGTTAGTTTTGCCAGTTTTATTGATCTTTGAAATGAACCAGTTGTTTGTTTCATTGATTTTTTTCTCTATTATTTTCCTGTTCTCAATTACATTGATTTTTGCATTTCTTTTTATTATTTTCCTCCTTATTCTTGGTTTGGATTTATTTTGCTATTTTTTTCAAGGTTCCTATGATAGGATCTTAAACTATTAGAGATTTTCTTCTTTTCCAGCATATGCAGTTATTGCTGTAAATGTTCTCAACACTTGTTTGTCTGTATCCCACATATGTTGAAATATTATATTTTCAGTTTCATTCAGTTCAATTTTTATTTTTTCTCATTTGAGACTTTCTCTTTGGCTGATCTATTATTAGAAGTGTGTTGTTTAGTTTCCAAATATCTGGAGGTTTTTTTCCTCTTATCTTTCTCTTATTTTGTGATTCCATCATAGTCAGAGAACATACTCTGTAAGTTTTCAATTCTTTAAATTTTTTGAGATTTGTTTTATAGCCCAGGATATAGTGTGTCCTCATATATGTCCATGGGCACATGAAAAACACATGCATTCTGTGGTTCTTCTGCAGAATAGTCTGTAATTGTCAATTAGGTCCTACTGGTTGGTGATGTTGAGTTCTTCTATATTCTTGCTGATATTTTGACTTGCTATTTTATCAGTCACTGAAGATGGTCACTGAAGTCTCCAACTATAATTACATATTTTTCTGTTTCTCCTTTCAGTTCTACTAGTGTTTGCTTCACATATTTTGCATCTCTGTTGTTTGCTGCATACATATTTAGGGTTGGTATGTCTTTGGGGACCCCACTAACATTATACGATGTTCTTCTCTGACTCTGGTAATATTCATTGTTCTGAAGTGTACCTTATCTGATATTAATATAGATACTCCTCCATTCATTTGATTAATCTTTTGCATCTTCTTACTTTTAACTACCTGTGTCACTATTTTTGAAGTGAGTTCCTTATAGACAGTTGGGTCATGATTATAAATTCAGTCTGGCAATCTCTGCCTTTTAATTGGTGAATTTAAACTACTTATATTTACATTTAATGTAATTATTGATATATTGGAGCTTAAACATGTCACTTTTTTGTCCAGATTTCTTTTTCATGTCTTCCTGTTAGTTATTTGAATATTTTTATAATTATATTTTAATTTATCTGTAGTATTTTTCAGTGTATTTATTTGCACAGTTTTTAGTGATTACTCTAGGTAGTACATTACATACATGTAATTCATGGCAGTCTACTTGTGCCCTCAATTTACTATTTAGAATAAATCAGAGACATTTTATTTCCCTTTATGTCCCTTTAATCTCCCACACTGATAACATAATAGTCTTGAATATTCCTTGTAAATGTGTTTCAAACAACATCAGATGGTGTTATAATTTTTTGTTGTTGTAACAAAAAGCATAATTTAGAAAACTCAAGAAAGAACTAAAGTCTATTGTATTTATCCATCTTTTTGATTATCATGTTATTTCTACCTTAGGTTCCAAGCTTCCTTCTCTCTTAGTTTCCTTTTAGTTTCTGTTTAGAGAATTTCTTATAGCTGTTCTTTTAGGGTAGGTCTGAAGGCAACAAATTCTCTGAATTTTCCTTCATCTGAGAACATCTTGATTTCTTCTCCATCCCTGAAGGTATATAGCATGCTGGGTTGATCATTCTTTTGTCTCTGCACTTAAAAATGTGCCACTTCCTTCTGATCTCTGTGGTTTCAGGTGAGAAATCTGCTGTCATTCAAATTGTTGTTTTCTCTATAGATAATGCATTTATTTCCCTCTAGCTCCTTCCATTTATTTTTTTCTTTGTTTTTAGTTTTCAGAAGTATAATTATATGTGCTTGTGTGAACTTCCTTGGTTTTATCCTGTTTGGAATTTGCTCAGCTTCTAGAATTTTTAGGTTTGTGTTTTTGCCAAATTTGGGAACTTTTCAGCCATTACTTCTTCTACTATCTTTTCATTTCTGCTTTCTTTTTTCTCTCCTTTAGGGACTCCCTTGACAATATTGTTAGCTCTTTTGTTATAGTCCCACAGGATCTAGAAACTTTGTTCATTTTTCTGTGTAATTATATTTTCTTTGTTGTAGAGCTTGGGTAATTTCTATTGTTCTAGCTTCTAGTTTACTAATTTTTTGCTCTGTCCCCTCCATTCTGTTCATAAGCTCATGCATTGAGTTTAAAAATTTTCCCCATTAGTATATTTTTTAGTTCTAAAATTTCCAGTTGGTTTTCTTTATATGTCCCATTTCTTTGCTGAAACAGTCTATTTCTTTCCTGAGACTTTCTATTTCTCGTTTGTTTCAAATATGTACTTTATTGCTTATTGAAGCATTTTTTTTTATGATCGTTGCTTTAAAACAATCTCAGATAATTCTGATAGCTGTGTCATCATGGGGTTGGCAGGTATTGTCTTTTTTTCATTAAGTTTGAGATCTTCCTGGTTCATTGTACAATAAGTGGGTTTTTGATTAAAACTTGGACATTTTAGGGGTTTCCCTGGTGGTGCAGTGGTTGAGAATCTGCCTGCCAATGCAGGGGACACGGGTTCGAGCCCTGGTCTGGGAAGATCCCACATGCCGTGGAGCAACTGGGCCCGTGAGCCACAATTACTGAGCCTGCGCGTCTGGAGCCTGTGCTCCACAACAAGAGAGGCCACGATAGTGAGAGGCCCGCGCACCGCGATGAAGAGTGGCCCCCTCTTGCTGCAACTAGAGAAAGCCCTCGCACAGAAACGAAGACCCAACACAGCCATAAATAAAACAAATAAATAAAATTTAAAAAAAAAGAAAAAAGAAAATGCTCCCTATTTAAAAAAAAAAAAAAAAAAATTGGACATTTTATGTATTGTGTTTTCAGACTCTGGATCTTTATATTTTCAGATGACTTTTTTTCACACTGCTATGGCAGTAAGGATGTTTGCTCTTATGTTATTGCCAGGTAGAGGGAGAAGTCTAGATTCTCCACTCTTTTCCATTAACACCCATTTTAGTGGGTGAACTCCATATTGCTAGGTAAGGGTGGGGATTCTAGATCTCAAGTAGGCTTCACTGATAAGATAGTTACCTGGCTGAAAGGGGTAAGAATGTTTCTTTACTACTCCCATGTGTCTTCTACTGACATCATGAGTGGGGTTAGGGGCCTCATTACCACCATGGGGTGGTGGTGAAATTCCTGACTCTCCTCCAGGTCTCTTCTGACATCACCCCAATGGAGAGGAGGAGTGTATCCTCATTACTGCCAGGTGGAGGTGGAAGTCCAAGCCTCTTACATGGTCTTCATTGACATCACAGGAAGGGGAAATGTGGTGGGTTCATTACTGTCCCTAGGAATAAAAGTCCTAACTCCCTACTCAGCCTTCTCTGACACCAGGCTGGTGGAGGGGGGTTGGAGTACCTTATTACAGCCTGGAAAGGGTAGAAGTTGAGGCTCCTGTTTAACACTTGTTGGCATGGGTGGAGGAGGTGCCACAGTTTTTTCTGTGATGGTTGGCTAGGGTAGAGTGTTATTGTCTAAAAGTTTTTTTGTCTTGGTAGGATGTCCTTTCCTGGTCCTTTGGTTGGAGACATCAGGCTTTTGTTGGGACATTTTGCCTGTGGCCTTTGGCATAGTAGTACTCTATCTGGGATACATAGAAAACCCAGGGAACCAATCACCCCGTGATTCGTTGGACCCTGAGTTTCCCAACAAACTTTCAGTCTTGTTTTATTTACTTTGTATATAATTTCTAGGGTTTTGAGATGTACTTGGTGGTGAAAGCACCTCTACTCCATCTTCCCAAAAGTGGGAGTACTCTGCTCTGTTTTTGTTGTAATTGGACCTCTATTTACTTTATTTTTTTAACTTTAATTTTATATTGGAGAGTATAGTTGATTAACAATGTTGTGCTAGTTTCAGGTGTACAGCAAAGTGATTCAGTTATACATATACATGTATCTATTCTTTTTCAAGTTCTTTTCCCATTTAGGTTAGTACAGAATATTGAGCAGAATTCCCTGTGCTATACAGTAGGTCCTTGTTGGTTATCTGTTTTAAATATAGCAGTGTGTATATGTCAATTCCAAACTTCCAATCTATTTACTTTAAATTAGTAGCATTTTTGTCACTAAACAGTTTAGATTTTGATGAACGTTTAATCAATACTGTGGATTTTAGGTGTCAAATTGCATTAATGATTGGGGCTTGTAGATAATTTATGGAACATTATTTAAAATTTTTTTCCTGGGAAAAATTAAAAGAGAAAAAACATGTAAAGTGCCAAATGTACTTTCTGATGCACTGAGTAAGCGCTCAGTAAATGTTTGTCACAGTTTTTTTTTGTTTGCTTGTTTTATAAGACATTGTAGTAAAGATTCTGGATTTGAAGTCTGGGGTGGTCCTACCACTGAATTAGTGTATGTGCTATGGAAAATTACTGAGTTACTATGATCCTCAGTTTCCTTATTTGTCATTTGGGGATAATAAAGACACTATAAAATATTTGTGTGATAATAAAATACAGTGACCCAGAGACTCATTCTCATTTGATTCCCATTGTCACGTAGTAAGTGTTCAATAAATATTAACAGCTGTTGTGGCTGCTGCTGCTATTATACTAAGTTACCTCCAAACAGATACCTAAGCTGCATCTCCTAAGAAGCATTAGGGGAATATTGAGAGAGGGAAGGCATTTTGTTTCTTAACTTTCTTGAAGTAGCGTGTGGCTCTCAGCTTATGAAATTTGCACTGACCGTTGCCCTGGTGTAATATCTGCCTCTCACAAAAATGACAGAGAGGGGACATATGTTCATATCTTTTAGCCATTAGTATTCTTCCCATCCCTCTTGTTTTCATGATCTCTCAAACTTGAATAAGCTGCTCTAAAATCTTTCCTTCATTCCAAAGCCCCCAGCCTCTCCTTCTTAGTTTCCCTTGCAGCCTGTTCTCTCTAGATTAGCTCTTTATTATGTAGACCCACGTATCCTTGCTAATTCCCTTCTCATTTTCATTTCCCCCTAACTGGACGCTGTCCATTCAGAAGTGTTTAGGATCTGACCAAGTGAGTAAGAATGATTCCTTCTCAGAAACAGTGAGCGATATTTCAAATACTTAATAATTTAGTATCTTTTCATTCAATCACTGACACATGAAATATTAGCAATAAATAGTGGGGCAGCTTGTAGAAACCCTGACTTTGTGACATAAACAACTTTCAAACTACTCCTCCTTTAAAAATCTCAAAGGAAATTATTTTCCAAATTATAACAATCACTACCTGCCTTAAGGGGCTGAACCATTGGCAAGAATTGGTATATTGATGGTTTGTTAAGATTCTCATTCATTTCCCACTCGATTTCTTACATTTCCAGCCTGATTACTTTCCATTCCCAGAGTGCAGTTATTTCTTCTCTACATGGCCGATTTTGTTTCTTTTACACCTGTACAAAAACTACTTCTTATAGTCAGGGGTTAGATCATTAATTTAAAGACAACGGTACCAAATCCTGTGGATTTTTCAAAGCAGAAGTTTCATTTCACAGAAGTTGAATTCTTCTTTCTTTTAATGGAGTTAGTGAGCTAGAATTACACTACACTTTTTGTTCTTCCCAGGACTACGATAACATGGGTAATTAAACTAAGGAGCACAATTCATGTTAGCTGTTTTCCTCCCTATAAATATATCAGTGCAACTGGGGAAATAATTTTATTGAAAATATTAGATTTGGTGCAGGTTGCTTGTAGATATTATTTTTATCTGTCATGTAGGAATTTCTCATCCATTGGTTACCATGAACAGGGTTGTTTATGAATCAACAAATGCATATAGGGTGGCTTCAGAACATGCCTTTAATGAACAGTACACATAAGTACGAAATGCCTTCTCTACCTGCAAGAAGCTTATGAACTATTGGGAAACACAAGGAATGTATACAAATGAAGTTGAATTAGAAGAAAAGGAATCAGTAATAATCCAGGACAAAGATAAAGAATATCACCAGCTGTGCATGAATAAGAATCCCATAATGGGTGGAGACTAACAGTTATTGGAGGGAGAGAGATGCTGAAGCCTTATTAAGGATAAAGATGATCTTTTAAAGACTGTCTATTACCTACCAGGCATTGTGCTAGGCAGTCTATGTTGGATGTTTTTCATTTTAGAAAAACTCTAAAATCTGGTTATTTTTAAATCTACTTTTTACATGAAGACAATGCACAGAGACTTTTGATAAATGCTAGCAAGGGGCCCAGGTGAAATTTGAACCCAGAATTATCTGGCTCTGAAGCTTGGATTCTGTTTGCTACCCCATGCTGCCAAAATATGCCAGGCGATGAGAAGTAAGACTTGATTTGGTTATTAAAACACAAGTAGGAGATAGAAGGAGAGAGAGAGAGTTAAGAAGGGAGAAAGAAGAAAAGTGAATATTTAGGGGTTATAAAAATAACATAAGAATGGAGGCAAAAAAAGTATAAACTGTGTTTGGTGGGCAATGATTATATGGATTTGTCCGGGTCAAATGTAGGTGATGCTTACAAATGTCATTAAGAGCATAGGCTCTGGATTTTGACAGATCGGTTTAAATTTAAGCTCATCCTTGTATAACTGACCTCTTTTAGACAGATCACGACATCACATAGAATAAATGTGATGATTAAAAAAACAATGCTGTTTGGGAGCAGGTTTTAGAGAGGTCTTTTGTACGTGAAAATTCATCAAGCTATACAATTATGCACTCTTTTCTCTGTGTATATTAAATGTCAGTAAAATGATTTTATTTTATTTTTTTGGTAAAAGCAGCTAATGTTTGTAACAGTGCTGGCATAGATAGTAAGCATTCACTCAATGTTAATTAACTGTTTCAATGTACTCAAGGCAGTGAGATACTAGAATAAGGCTTTAGCAGAACATTGCAACAATTGTAGAGGGTCTCTATGCCTTGTGAGGTCAAGGAAGGACAAGAAAGATGAAGATATTTTCACAGTGTTGTTTAGGAAGTTTGGTCTTTGTGACAGTGTGTAGAATGGATTGGAATGAAGGGTATAAACCAGTAAGGGTATGAACAGAGGGTATGAATCGGTGAAGAATTTAAACAAAAGGATATAAACCAGTGAGACCAATTACAAGATTTTGGCCATCACTCAGGCATAGGGTACCATGGTTCTGAATCAGAAAATGGCAAGGAAAAGACAGAGGAGTCCATGAAGGAAAAATCAATAGTTGGGCAGTGGGATGTGATAGGGAAAAAGAGTAAAGATTCAGAAATGACTTCTGTAGTTTATGCAGTAAGAGTGACTTGAAGAAAAAAACTGATCGGGGTGCAATGGTGAACAATTGATGATAAATCAAGTTCCAAGTGTCAGGGTCTCTTTGGCAGCTGGACGCGTCAATCAACAATAGAGGACATCATCCAAGAACAAGTGTGGCTTTACAAGACCCAAGTTGTAACTACATACAATTTAGTGTCTTGTGATTATTGCAGAAAAGAAAATCCAAAAATGTGGTAATTCAAAATGAGTAATTTTGGATATGATTATATAGGTATTTTATAATTCTACTTGCTGGTCCTATAATTGAACAGTGCTTTCCTCCCTCAAAACTTAAATTATGGGGCTTCCCTGGTGGCGCAGTGGTTGAGAATCTGCCTGCCAATGCAGGGGACACAGGTTCGAGCCCTGGTCTGGGAAGATCCCACATGCCGCGGAGCAACTAGGCCCGTGCGCCACAACTACTGAGCCTGTGCATCTGGAGCCTGTGCTCCACAACAAGAGATGCCGCGACAGTGAGAGGCCCGCGCACCACGATGAAGAGTGGCCCCTGCTTGCCGCAACTAGAGAAAGCCCTCGCACAGAAACGAAGACCCAACACAGCCAAAAATAAATAAATAAATAAATAGAAAATAAAAATAAAGGAATTCCTTAAAAAAAAAAAAACTTAAATTATTCAGGAAAAAACATGTTCATCTCAACCTGTAGAAATGAGTAAAATCCCTGTGTCCAGTAATATTTTCATTACAGGGAATTAGATTTCTGTAATCACAGTAGACAGAGTTTAAATTAAATGCATGTCACATTTTTGTTTAAGTGAAAGTACATTTTTTTGAAGACCCTATATATTCTCTCCTTCAAACCATTTTTATTCTCTCCTGGACTTACTTTTAGGACATTTAGAAATAGAGTATTAATTATTTTGCATTTATGGGAATAGTTAAGTACAGTCTTGAGGACATTCTTACAGATCTACCAAAAGGCTGATTCAGTCATAATATATTGAAAACCCATATGCCCTACTCAAAAAATCCTAGAAACAAAACTTCACACAATACTGAGCAATGGTCATTTCTATTTCTCTTGGAGTAAAATGAAATAAAATAAATTAAGGATAAGTCAATTTTCAGGTCCAGGGAAAGTGCTCATAAATGTCTGTGTGTGTGTGTACATGCATGTGCATGCATGTGTAAATATGAAAGGGTGGGAGGAATATTGTAAAACTCCAGTTCTTATCTAAGGGAAATTAATTTTATAATTAAATATTTAGGAAAAATTAGTTCTGTGGCAATGAAATATGTTGAGATGCATGAGACTGACATTTAAAAATAATTGTGTTGGGCTTGTAGTTTTTTTCTGAAATCAAACATTAGTATTTGATGCTAGAGTATGCAAAGAAATGCCAGTGACAAGGAGGATATTCTTCTACCAGTCCTGGCTGAAAAATAGTAATACTCTTTCAGCAATCACCCTTTAGGGTATCCAGTAGAATGTGGGAGTTGAGTCTAGTCATCAAAGAATGTGCCTTTGAAGTTAAGAGCTAGATTGATGCTGTTGGTCTTCAAACCTTCTCTCCCCTCCATCTTCTCCAGACAAAATGCTAGTCATTCATTAATGATTGCATCAAAGCAAATTCCTGATTACCACCTAGATGCATAGTACTGCCAGGTATTGTATAAAACAGAAAGAATTGTAAGATATTCTCCCTGTCCTCAAATAGCCTAGTTGGTTACATGGGACATAAACACTTGAAAAGGAAAGCTAATAAATAAGACATTATATATAATTTAGTGTGCATAAGAGCATATAAAATCAAGTGATTTGGACTTTAAAAGGGAAGGAAGCCAGCACTGATGATCCACTTTATGCAAAGCACCATGTAGCATGTTTCTTACTTGAAAAGGGACTGTTCTTTACCGCTGTACCCTCAGCGTCTAGAAGAGTGCCTTAGATTAGTGGATACTTAATAAATATTTGTTGAGTAAATGAAGGAATAATTCTCTGATTCAAGCCTCACAAAGTCCCTTTGCAGGAAATATTAGTTTCCCATTTTACAGATGTTAAAACTGAGAAACACCGGTCAGAATGGCCATTATCAAAAAATCTACAAACAGTAAATGCTGGAGAGGGTGTGGAGAAAAGGGAACCCTCTTGCACTGTTGGTAGGAATGTAAATGGATACAGCCACTATGGAGAACAGTATGGAGGTTCCTTAGAAAACTAAAAATAGAACTACCATACAACCCAGCAATCCCACTACTGGGCATATACCCTGAGAAAACCATAATTCAAAAAGATACATGGACCCCAATGTTCATTGCAGCACTATTTACAACAGCCAGGACATGGAAACAACCTAAGTGTCCATCGACAGATGAATGGATAAAGAAGATGTGGCACATATATACTGTGGAATATTACTCAGCCATAAAAAGAAACGAAATTGAGTTATTTGTAGTGAGGTGGATGGACCTAGAGTCTGTCATACAGAGTGAAGTAAGTCAGAAAGAGAAAAACAAATACAGTATGCTAACACATATACATGGAATCTAAAACAATAACAAAAAAATTGTCCTACCTAGGGGCAGGACAGGAATAAAGACGCAGATGTAGAGAATGGACTTGAGGACACCGGGAAGAGGAAGGGTAAGCTGGGATGAAGTGAGAGAGTGGCATGGACATATATACACGACCAAACGTAAAATAGATTGCTAGTGGGAAGCAGCTGCATAGCACAGGGAGATCAGCTTGGTGCTTTGTGACCACCTAGAGAGGTGGGATAGGGAAGGTGGGAGGGAGACACAAGAGGGAGGGGATATGGGGATGTATGTATACATATAGCTGATTCACTTTGTTATACAGCAGCAACTAACACAACAATGTAAAGCAATTATACTCCAATAAAGATGTTAAAAAAAAAAAAGGTAAATAATCACACAGTGGCACAAATTAAGATTTAAATTCAAGTCTACCTGTGACCAAAGATCTTACTTGTGCCACAGAAAGCTGGCAGAACTCACTGAAAATGACCAGGTTCAGTGTTGATTTGAACAAAAATATGAAGTCTAAGCAAGTTGGCCAAAATCCTACACAAGTTTGATTATTTCTAAAATGAATATTGTAATTGATAATATTAAGCATTAAAATTGTTAGAATTCAGATACATCTATTCTAAGCTAGTTGATTGCCAGCCTGTCAGTACTTAATTTCCAAATAACACAAGCACTGTTTTCAAATGAATGCTAGGATTTTCCTATAGTTAGAAATGAACAGATGGTAAGAATGACCTTCAACTTTTTACGGCATTTTTACATCCAACAGTAGGAAGTGCCACATGTAAGATTCACGCTTGACTAGACTGGTGACAGTTGCAGCTACCATCCTAACAACCAACAGGATATGCTAATACAAAACAAGAAGAGGAAAATTGTGGCATTAAAACCTGATTCAAAAGTTTGGTTTTGAAAGTGAGATTTATATACAGTGCAAAGTTTCACAGTTTGGTTAAAATAATTTTTGCCCTTCTGAAAATATTTACACAGTGTTAGCAAATATTCTGTTGTAAATTAGGGTGTATAGGTTTAACAACTACAAACTTGAAACCAAGATGAACTAAATCAACAAAAGACAAAGTCATGAAAAAATAATGTCACATCTGGTGTACAAAAAGTAAGCAATATTGTTTTAGGACAACAATGATATAAGAGGTCTCATTTATTTATGTAAAAATATCTTTATCACTGTTGCATGTTTAATATGATGTATTACAATACAATACATACAGTACAGATATGATCAGACATCACCTACAACTTTCCAACAGTATGGATTTTTGAGACTCCGAGTTAATATGGATCTGGTTCAGAATAGTAAATTGAAGAACTTTCAAACAATGATCAACATGTGTTTATGTCAAATTGAATAAAGGAAGACAAATACATGCCAAATACACAGTCCCTTCTCACTTACCTCCAGGTACCCTCCAATCCATGGCCAATATCATCACTCACTACTGAAAAGGTAGTAATAACTTAATTGTACCAAGTAAGATGCTCAGTGCCTTGCTAACCTGCTTTATATATGTTGTGTCCTATAATCTGCCCAAGAGTCTCGTGACACCCACACTAGTTTATAGATGAATGGGTTAACCACGATTCTTCCGAGAAACAGAACCAATAGGATATATCTCTACCTCTATCTGTGTCTGTCTTTATGTCTATGTCTACGTCCATATCATCTCTCTACTTATTATAAGGAATTGACTCACGTGATACATGATGATGGAGGCTGCGAAGTCCCACAGTCTGCCATCAGCAAACTGGAGGTCCAGGTGAGCCAGTGGTTTGATTTCTGTCCTACTCTAAAGGCCTGAGAACCAGGACAGCTGATGGTCCAGCCAATGGTAAATTCTAGTCTGAGTGCAGAAGACCAATGTCTCAGTTCAAAAACAGATTTAACAGAGAGAGCTAATTCTCCCTAACTTCTTTTTGTTCTATTTGGGCATCCAGTAGACAGGATGAGGCCTATACACAAAGGGGAGGGCAGTCTACTTCACTCAGTCTACTGATTCAAATGTTAATCTCATCCAGAAATACCGTCACACAGGCACACCCAGAATAATATTTAACAAATTATCTGGGCACACTGTGGCCCAGTCAAGTTGACATGTAAAATTAACCATCATGTTGAGTAAACTGGATAAAAGAGGAAAGTAATTGTCATGGGACAGGCATGGGAGAATGGAAGAACAGGGACTGCATGCTGCCATCTTACTCTGAAAGCCCTGTTCTTCCCCGTGCACTGCATCATCTGTCCTTCTCAGACAAGACCACGGCACAGTGCTTTGGGTGGTAACTGTATGTGACCAGAGTTGGCATTCAGGATGAATCATGTCCTCTAGCCCAGAGCCTTTTCACTGACAATTCTCAATGTCAGAAAATAAAATGCTGTATGTTGGGGAAAAGGAAAAAGCAAGGGTGGCTGGTAAGGTGAGATCAGGTCAAAAACAGACTGTTAGACAAGCAGAGGCATTTGGAATGTGGATTAGGAACTGGAGCCTAGGTTGGCCAACATATCCAGGTGTACCTGGGACTCTCTCAGTTGTAAAAGATAAAGCCCTAGGTCCTGGGAACTCCCTCAGTCTTGGGAAAGTGGGATGTTTGGCCACCTTACAGTAGAGAAGTGTTGCTACAGTTATCTGTGGTGAAAACCCTTTTTTGTTTCTAATCTATCACATATCCATACTTGTATAAAATGTGATAATATAAATTACTGGAAAAATGAAATTAAAAGGGACATAAAAAATCCAAACTCAAACTTTTGTTATTAAGTTCAAAAGATATAAATGACTCTGACACATAGCTATGAAAGTGACTGAATGCGTACTCTCAATGTCTGTACTTATCTTGCTGTGGACCACTTAGAAACCATGTGGAGATGGGCCCTGGAACACACACCACACAGGAATGAGGGGCTGATTGTACAGTCTGAGAAGGAAGGGTGAGGGTGAGAAGAGCAGATTGAAATGGAAAGGCTGGAGCTAGGAGATGGGGTGGTAATACAAGAAGCAGGTGGTGAGGATGGGCAGAGAGCAGGAGAGCATGTGGCTTAGATGTAAAGACTGAGGAAACAATTCGCGTTGACGTTTCTCACTGAAGGCAGTCTTAGCCTTAAAAGCTCAAGAAATTGTAAATGTTTAAGAAATAATTATAAAAAATCAGAATGTAGGTGACTAAGAGAGTGGAGTTTGGCTGCAAATTGCCTATGGGTAAGCAACTCTAGTTACTAACTAATCAAACCACAGCCTAGTTATTTAACCACTCCCTACCTTGGTTTTTTCCATCAATAATATGGTACTCCTAATAACATCCCCTCTCACTGAGTTGTTGGGATATAAGAAAGACTGTAGATAGATAGATTGATCTATATGTACCTCTATCTAAATTATATATATATATAATTATACCTACCTAAATACATACATAATTATATCTATCTAAATTCTCTCTACATAGTTTAGTACTCTAGAGTTGGCACATAGCTAATGGTTATTGTTTGCTTACTACAGAGATTAATAGAGTATCTCACTGATAATCATTCCCACTGCCAGCTTTGGAAAAGTATTTTTCTTGATTTACATAATGATTTGTAGTGAGGTATGAAAAAGTGGAAATCCTTATTTATCAGGGGAGAACTACGGTATATTCTTCCATTGACTTTCACATTTTTTAACACTTGCCAACCTTGTCTATGTTAAATACTGTGCTTGATTTATCTCACAATCATTTGATTCTCTCCAAAGTACCATGCATTGTTTAAACGAAAACAAGTGTCATTAATAGTGTGTTATTATGTTTCCCATGGTCACTTGAAAGCCTTGTTGTAGGTTTGCTACCCAAGTATTGTTTTCTTGCTCCTTAGCGTTTCTCCATTTTCTTAGTTTCCTTTAATCTCATCTCTTTATGAGTCTCATTTACTGTCTAGATATTGCTTGTGCCTCCTGTTCAGGGCATATGTTTCATAATACTACTAAACTTGGTTGACACCTGTCCTGATGCACTCATTCCCCTGTAGTCAATGTTACTTTGTCTTCCTAGGCCATATTTATAAAAGCCTCAGTTGGTAGGATGCCTGGCATGTCTGAGAAACAGCAAGGGAAGGTGTGGCCAGAAGAAGAGGAACCAAATGGAGAGATTAGTGGTCATTTGGATCCTGGAGGGGGAGGAAGTCATACAATGGGTCCTTTAGGTCATGGGGAGAACACTGAGTTTGTTTTAAATGTGATGGAATCCATTCGAAGATTTGAGCAGAGAATGATATGTACTGACTATCACATAAAAAAGTTCATTCTGGCTGGTGTGTATAGACTAGACTATATGGGGGCAAGGGTGGAAGCCACATCCCCAGGAAAGACTCAAGATTCTCATTACAGACCAGTCTTTGTCTCTTTGCTGACACTAAGTACTGTGATGATACAGGGGACTCTGGTTTTACTCTATTTCTCCCTAGACGATTTTAACTTGGAAACCATGCCAATCCACAAAGAAGTTCAACAGAAGGAGAACAGAAGCAGCAGGAGTGGGCAGGAGAGGCTCTGAAGCCCTAGAGTTACAGAAAGAATCACCTTGGTTTACTCCTCTCTGTTCCAGCTTCCATCCCTCATGAGATGCCGTTGGTCAGAGTGTAGTGGTGTGCCCAGGAAAACAAAAACAAAAAGTAGATCCATAGCCTGTGCTGATTTCCATGGTGTAAATAATTCCGTCTTGGCCAATTTCAAGCTACCAACAGATGCCACTGAATACAGAGTTGGAAAGTGTTGGGAATAACTTCCCCCTTGCTGCGGTCTCTCGTGAGCTGGCTTCAGCACACCACAGGTGCATGAGATAAGCATGAACGCTTCCAGTGAATTCGCTACGTTATTAGCTTCTTTGAGTGGGTGTCTATTTTAACCTTGGATGCTGGATCATCAAATTCCCGTTTCACCTCTTATGACCCTTCAACTTCCCTTTAAAGAATTTCTCCTCTATCTTTCTCGCCTTTCCCTGCTTCTGAGTTATCAGAAATATAAGACACCTACAGAGGATATCTTTAAGTCCCAGGATATAGCACTTAAAGTATAGCATGTGGATTTACCCATATTTTAGTGTTAATCTTTTTTTAAAAATCATCAGTTTTATATTTCTCACATCAGTTCTATTAGGCTTATGTATTCCTAAACTGATCTAGTTGTTAACAAAATGGAAAAATGAAATTCTGTTTACTACACTGACACATATGGTGCAAGTCAAATTGCTTTTAATTAGAACGTTTAAAAAAAAAACCCACCTACATTGTCTACAAGTCAGAAAAGTTTCCTGGAAATATTGACTTTCCAGCCACAAAACTGTTATCTGTTTTAAATGTTATTCCCTATCCAATTATTTCCCAGAAGTCGTTGGAGGATAGCACATCTGTGGGTGAGCTTTATTTTTAAAAATTATTTATTTATTTATTTGTTTATTGTTTTCTTCCAAGGAATTGGTTTGCAAATTGTGAGGACTGCGTAAGCAAATCTGATATCCCATAGGTCAGAAAGTCAGGAAGGGAACGTCACAAGCAGGCTGGCACCCACAGGCAAGAGCCAAAGGTTTTTGTGACAGGCAGTCAGGAAAGAATGGTGAGAAGCAGGATGGAACCCAATAGAGCTCAAGGTGTGTCCTCAGGGAAAGCTTAGACCCTCTTTTTTTTTGAATTTTTGAATTTTATTTATTTTTTAAATAGCAGGTTCCTATTAGTTACCTATTTTATACACATCAGTGTATACATGTCAACCCCAATCTCCCAGTTCATCCCACCAACAATCCCCCACTGCTTTCCCCCCTTGGTGTCCATATGTTTGTTCTTTACATCTGTGTCTCTATTTCTGCCCTGCAAAGTGGTTCATCTGTACCATTTTTCTAGGTTCCACATATATGCGTTAATATACGATATTTGCTTTTCTCTTTCTGAATTACTTCACTCTGTATGACAGGCTCTAGATCCATCCACGTCTCTACAAATGACCCAATTTTGTTCCTTTTTATGGCTGAGTAATATTCCATTATATATATGTACCATTTCTTCTTTATCCATTCGTCTGTTGATGGGCATTTAGGTTGCTTTCATGAGCTGGCTATTGTAAATAGTGCTTCAATGAACATTGGGATGCATGTGTTGTTTTGAATTATGGTTTCTCTGGGTATATGCCCAGGAGTGGGATTGCTGAGTCATATGGTAATTCTATTTTTAGTTTTCTAAGGAACCTCCATACTGTTCTCCATAATGGCTGTATCAATTTACATTCCCACCAAGAGTGCAAGAGGGTTGCCTTTTCTCCACATCCTCTCCAGCATTTATTGTTTGTAGATTTTCTGATGATGCCCATTCTAACAGGTGTGAGGTGATATCTCATTGTAGTTTTGATGTGCATTTCTCTAATAATTAGTGATGTTGAGCAGCTTTTCATGTGCTTCCTGGCCATCTGTATCTCTTCTTTGGAGAAATGTCTACTTAGGTCTTCTGCCCATTTTTTGATTGGGTTGTTTGTGTTTTTAATATTGAGCTGCACAAGCTGTTTATATATTTTGGAGAGTAATCCTTTGTCTGTTGATTCGTTTGCAAATATTTTCTCCCATTCTGAGGATTGTCTTTTCGTCTTGTTTATGATTTCCTTTGCTGTGCAAAAGCTTTGAAGTTTCATTAGGTCCCATTTGTTTATTTTTGTTTTTATTTCCATTACTGTAGGAGGTGGATCAAAAAAGATCTTGCTGTGATTTATGTCAAAGGGTGTTCTTCCTATGTTTTCCTCTGAGAGTTTTATAGTGTCCAGTCTTACATTTAGGTCTCTAATCCATTTTGAGTTTATTTTTGTGTGTGGTGTTAGGAAGTGTCCTAATTTCATTCTTTTACATGTAACTGTCCAGTTTTCCCAGCACCATTTATTGAAGAGACTGTCTTTTCTCCATTGTATGTTCTTGCCTCTTTTGTCATAGATTAGTTGTCCATAAGTGTGTGGGTTTATCTCTGGGCTTTCTATCCTGTTCCATTGATTTATATTTCTGTTTTTGTGCCAGTACCATATTGTCTTGATTACTGTAGCTTTGTAGTATAGTCTGAAGTCAGGGAGTCTGTTTCCTCCAGCTCTGTTTTTTTCCCCTCAAGACTGCTTTGGCTATTCAGGGCCTTTTGTATCTCCATATAAATTTTAAGATTTTTTGTTCTAGTTCTGTAAAAAATGCCACTGGTAGTTTGATAGGGATTGCATTGAATCTGTGGATTGCTTTGGGTAGTATAGTCATTTTCACAATATTGATTCTTCCAATCCAAGAACATGGTATATTTCTCCATCTGTTTGTGTCATCTTTGACTCCGTTCATCAGTGTCTTATAGTTTTCTGAGTACAGGTCTTTTACCTCCTTAGGTAGGTTTATTCCTAGGTATTTTATTCTTTTTGTTACAATGGTGAATGGGAGTGTTTCCTTAATTTCTCTTTCTGATCTTTCGTTGTTAATGTATAGGAATGCAAGAAATTTCTGTGCATTAATTTTGTATCCTGCAACTTTACCAAATTCATTGATTAGCTCTAGTAGTTTTCTGGTGGCATCTTTAGGATTCTGTATGTATAGTATCACGTCATCTGTAAACAGTGACAGTTTTACTTCTTCTTTTCCAATTTGGATTTCTTTTATTTCTTTTTCTTCTCTGATTGCCATGGCTAGGACTTCCAAAACTGTGTTGAATAATAGTGGCGAGAGTAGAAATCCTTGTCTTGTTCCTGATCTTAGAGGAAATGCTTTTAGTTTTTCACCACTGAAAGTGATGTTTGCTGTGGGTTTGTTGTATATGGCCTTTATTATGTTGAGGTAGGTTCCCTCTAGGCCCACTTTCTGGAGAGATTTTATCATAAATGGGTGTTGAATTTTGTCAAAAGCTTTTTCTGCATGTATTGAGATGATCATATGGTTTTTATTTTTCAATTTGTTGAAATGGTGTATCACATTGATTGATTTGCATATATTGAAGAATCCTTGCATCCCTGGGATAAATCCCACTTGTTCATGGTGTATGAACCTTTTAATGTGCTGTTGAATTCTGTTTGCTAGTATTTTGTTGAGGATTTTTGCATCTATATTCATCAGTGATATTGGTCTGTAATTTTCTTTTTTTGTAGTATCTTTGTCTGGTTTTGGTATCAGGGTGATGGTGGCCTCATAGAATGAGTTTGGAAGTGTTCCTTCCTCTGCAATTTTTTGGAAGAGTTTGAGGAGGATGGGTGTTAGCTCTTCTCAAAATGTTTTATAGAATTCACCTGTGAAGCCATCTGGTCCTGAGCTTTCGTTTGTTGGAAGATTTTTAATCACAGTTTCAATTTCATTACTTGTGATTAGTCTGTTCATAATTTCTATTTATTCCTGGTTCAGTCTTAGAAGGTTATACCTTTCTAAGAATTTGTCCATTTCTTCCAGGTTGTCCACGTGGGTGAGCTTTAAAATTAACTTATCCTCTCAGATCATTGAAATTCTCATCTGTGAACAGGGAAACACATCCAGCGAATGAGAAATGGATGACAGAACTATCCATTATTGTTGGCAAATTAAATTTTAGTCTCTGCTCTTACTCAAGAATAAGTGGTTTCACCAGGTTTCAGAAGTGACAGAAAAGAGAAGTTATCCTGGGCCAACACCTTTGCATCACTAATCCAGTCACATCATTTAGCCTGAAATCGTCGGGAAAACTGCAAGGTTGTTTTTAGACAAGTAACATCTTGGAAAGTTGCGGATACCGCAGCTCCCAGTAGCCAGGGTGGGAATGAGGAAGAAAAGCGATTAAATGTGCTCACCTCAAACTGCCAACTCCTTTGAAGTTGAGTGGTTATTAAGAGTAAGTTCTTAATCTGCAAGTGAATCTCTGCTAATACACCTGCTAATTAAATTACTAATCATGTAATAATCCCTGATGTTACATTACCTAGAAAATGGAATGACAAGGTCGTAATCATCCAAAGCATTCCTTTAAAAGACTTAGAGAGAAAAGCTAAGTAAGCTATGGCTGGTTGAAAAAGCAAGATGATATGAGGACATTCAAGTGGGCAGAGTTCATTAAGCCACCTTCCTGGCTATTCAGACAACTGCATTCCGTACTATCTAGGTCATTTAGTACCTGGAGTGTACCGTTCAGATGGTTAAACAAATGAGATTCATACAAGCCTCGCCACCCTGTAATTCACATCTTATTTGCTCTTTCCTTTGTGCTAACATCTGCTACATCGCTCTCACTATCTAGAGGACTCTGGATAACTGCCTCTCTGAAAAGGCGTGAGGCAGTGTTGTGATTCATGGACATGATATATATTCTGCCATCACTCTGAAATGGAATGTAGGCACTTTTAAAACACCGTGCAGGCCTTACCCTTTAGGGGACACCTATGCTTAAAAAAAATTAAACCTAAAGAGAGCCAAATACTGCTTTCCTGAACCCAAAGTCATATTCCTGAAATCTCATGGTATAGAAGCCTAATTCAGCAAAACATTCTTTTACAGGGGCTCAACACCGTCATAGTCAGGGAGCATCTGGTATTTCTGATAAACCGGTGTGCTAGCTTTACAAACCCTTCTCAAGCCTGTAAATGGAATCCTCTGAAGGTATCAGGCCTTTCCATTGCCCAGGGAGTTGCTGACACTCCAATATTGTTAGTTTGTGGTCTTTCAGTTTCATCCGAGATGTTTGTGGATATCTCTG
Source organism: Balaenoptera physalus (assembly GCF_965194825.1). NCBI lineage: Eukaryota > Metazoa > Chordata > Mammalia > Artiodactyla > Balaenopteridae > Balaenoptera > Balaenoptera physalus. The sequence continues at coordinate 94,103,669 of NC_138896.1, read as the reverse complement.
ATAAGCCACCTTATTTTATAAACTAATAAAGCAGATAGAGACTACAGATCTCCTCTGGTCAATT